>NC_136433.1:101185778-104020778 GCF_052849685.1 Lactuca virosa | reverse complement strand
TTTATTCATCAAAATGTTGTGATTCATCATCAAAAACATGTATTTGTACTATTAAGTGTAAGTCGTGATTCAATCATGTCCAATTTCGTTGATGTCAAACAACATCATTAAACATAATCCATATTTATCGATGTCACATCATTTAGCAATCACGAGTCATCGAAACTTCATCAACCGAACCTTCACCAATATCAAAAGACAGTAGCAATCGAAAGTTCATAAACATAACCATATATTTGAAGAATTTTTAAAAAATTATTTTTCAGGTTTAAAAAACTTCATTTTTCATACATTTTTTTCACAATTTTTTATCTCAACCTACTGATTATTGATCAATTTTAATAGATTTGATTTGTGTTGTAACTATTGGCTTCAATTGTTAACTTTTTTACCATAATTATATAAGTTAATTTATTTGCACGCCAACTGTTTGATGAAATACATAAACTAAATATATCACGTAATATTCACAAGTGAATATCTCTTTACACGAGAATCAATGTATTTATTTAAAAACACAGAGCAATATACGTAATATTCACAAGTGAATAACATATAAAAATTATATTCACATGTGAATATATGTAATATTCACAAATAAATACATGTAATATTCATAAATGATAACGCATTTTTTTGGAAAATCAAAAAAATGAAAATATGTCGTTTTGAGGTCATAAACAAGTTTGTAATTTATATGTGAATAACATATAGGAATTATATCCACATTTGAATATATGCAATATTCACAAATGAATAAATATAATAATCAAATGTGAATATATATATATATATATATATATATATATATATATATATATATATATATATATATATATATATTATTCACAAATGAATAAAACTGCCAATAAAACCGAGAAGTACAAAATATATAAAATTAAAGATAAAAAAATATTCGATAAGAATATATATTTATTCACATATAACTAAGCTTTTTATGGTTAAAAAAATAATCATATAAACATATTTTTTTTACTGTTATATTCATTTATGAATAAATGAAAAACTTTTTTCTTGAAAAATTATAAAAATAGAAAATCGTCATTTTGAGACCCTAAACAGTCCCGAATGGCCGAAAAACACCGTACGTCACGGCGAAACGGTGAGTTTTGTAAATCGCACCATTTTACATCAAATATGCAAATTTAGTCCAATTCTGAGACTAAACTTCATTGCAGCAATTTTATTATGATGTCACTAAATTTTCATTCCTACTAGTGATAGCATCATCATGACATGTTATTCTATTCATATATGAATAATGTCTATAAATCATTACGACATATTTATTGATGATGTTACTAACTTCAATCCGATTAGTAAAAACGTCATTATAATCTGTTATTTTTATTTATGTGAATAAACTATACATGTTGATTTATTCATTTGTGAAAACAACCTCTATATATAAAAATAAATAATACACTATAAGAATTGGTTTGTGAATAATTTTTTTATATATTGTAACATTATTATTCTACATGTAAATTCAACATTATACTAAGACAAACAACATTATATTGGTTAATAAATATCATTTACATTTGAATTTAACACGATCAAAATGAAGAATATATTAAATTGTATAAAATTTACACATGAATATAAAAATATATTGTATTTGTCAATGATATCTTCTCATTTACACCAACCAATCGTCAACCATTGAGATATGAACCAACAATTGATTGAAATGTTATTCATTTATTGAGTTATAACCATTCATGACAAACATGTGAACACACATAAAATGTTAATAAAAATATATCGTTAGTTCACAATAATAGCGATTTATCACATTGTATATTCACACATGAATGTATAATCATATGTGAATATTATATGATATATGTTGTTTATATTGTATATTCACATGTGATATTACATGGTATGTGAATATTCACATGTGATATTATATAGTATATTCACTTGTGAATATTAGATGGTATATTCACTTATGAATAATCAGGGGTATATTCATATGTGAATATTACACAGTATATTCACATATGAATATTACAAGGTGTTTTCACAAATATATATAATTTTATATGTTATTCACATATGAATAACATACAGACTTGCATATTTGTTTTGTGTTTTAATAATCATATACTGATTCAGGTGTGAAAACATATTCATATGTGAATATAACGTGGTAATTTAGTTTATACATTTCATCAAACAGATGGAGTGCATACAACTTATCTTTTTTTAAAAATGTTAAAAACATGATACTTTGACTATTTAAATCTTACAAAATAGTAGATTGATAGAGAATTATATTGTGACATCCCCATTTTCACGGCCAGAAAAGACTGGTTTTTGTTTATGCTTTATAAAAATCAAAGTACCTCTTTTTAATAAAAATGTTACGAAATTTGTTCCCAGAAAACATGATAAATAAGTTATCAAAGCATTTCCGAAGAAATGTAATTTTATTCATTTTAAAACATTTGGGATGTCATCGTCACTACATAAACATAAGCATAAACAGAACTTACATTCATTTACACGAGTGATCTACATTTCTTTTAAATCTCTTAGTGTAAAGTAGCTTCATATCGACACCTGTGATACAAATAAGCTTGAGTGGGTCAGGTTGGAAAACCTGGTAAGTACATAGGGGTTTCAATCCACAATAATATAATTATTATGTTTAATCATCAAATTATTAACCCAATTACCCATCCCCATTATCTTATTTACTCTTAAGGATTTACCCTAAGAATCAGCTATTACTCGTTCATTATTTCCTAAGGATTATCCTAAGGAATCGACACGAAGTCCATCGTCGCCACGGTTTATCCAACAGACACTAAGTCCATAGTCACCAGGGTTTAGGCACTAAGTCTGCATAGTCGCCAGAGTTTATACAACAGGCACTAAGTCCGTAGTCGCCAGGGTTCAAGCACTAAATCTGCATAGTCGCAAGGGTTTGACGGTATTGTTTTCGAGAGTCCACTCGCAATACATGTCAATGGGTTTTTAGAGCACACCAGGTGAACACATCGTTCACAACACCTACAGATTGCGAGCCTGCTAGTGTTCCATTGGACTGTCTAGAATATTCTTTTGTTGTCATCCATACTCTGCTAGATGACGGGGCCAACGCTTGGGTAAAAGGCTTCTCTCATTGTTCACCTCTCACCCTAATCTCATGGTCTATATCACCTCTTATCTCATCATCCAACTCATGTTTCATCTACCCATGTTTTACCCAATATATTTTGTAGATATAAAATACATATACAGTTTAAATCATTTAAAACATGTATAAAATCGTTCATTCAACATAGACAGCAAGTATTCAGATAATATGCACACATAGCACGCAATTTATATAAAATACTTCATATCTATGTGTAAGATGAAAAGAACTATGCACTCACTTGTTAAAGTGATGATTCCAAACTCGGACAGCGCTTCGCTTCTTAACAATATAATTTCCTTCGACGAAACCTAGTATTATTACCACTAGATTTTAGTATAATATTTACCGTGACTAATTATTAGTCTTAGCATTATTATTATTATTATTATATAAGCGTTTAAACAATATTTTCCAACCACTATGTACAGACAGGGGCCAAACATAAAACACCGGAGGGCATGACCATTTTGGCATATAGCACTTCTGAAATCCAACAACCCTATGCGACCCTTTAAACCAGATTACCTGTACCGCAAGTGGTTAAAAAGATATTATAACGACACTTATATAACTCATAATAATAGCCCAAATATTTATTATAAGGTCCTAATAACATTACTATATTTAAATAAAAGTTATATTAAAAATAGTGTAGGCGTAGCTCACTTACAACGAGTTTTTATCAAAAACCGGGCTTCGCTGAAGCAGCGTTTCCGAGCCGAAAAGCTCTTTTTCTCGGAGCCTTCGGGAGCTCCGGGGCTTCCTTCCAGTGCTAGGGGTACCCTAGGCTTTGGGGGGGGGGGGGTGAGAGAGGTTAGAGAGAGCGTAGAGAGAAGAAAGAATGAGAAAAGTGTGAAGAATGAATGGGATTTACACCTCTATTTATAGGCTGTCTGGGGCCGTTCCACGTCGTGGACTTGCGTGGGCACCAAGGCAAAGCCTGGTGCTGACACGTGGCACAGGACGCAAGTAAAACAACCAATTTTTATAAATTCATAACTTTCGCATACGAGCTCCGTTTTTGACGTTCTTTATATCCACACATAGGTAATGACAAGATCTGCAACTTTTCTTTTGACTCCATCGACTAATTCTCTAACGATTTTAAATTTAACAGTATGAGAAGATTACACTGTTAAATGATTGCGTAAAATTCATAACTTCTACATACGGACTCCGTTTTCGTCTGCATTTTTATTGTTGAGCTCCTATTAATGGGATCTTCAATTCTCATTTAGGTTGTGTTGGCCAAAAATCGATCGATCTAAAATTCGAATTTCGGGTTGTGCATTGCTATGGCAAATCTTAGAAAAAATCATAACTTCATCATACGAAGTCAGATTTGGGCGTTCTTTTTATGCACTCTCTTGGTTTAACGTATACTATAACTTTAATTTATATCTCTAAGCCTAAAAAGTAATGTATCGTAAATTCACTATTTACGTCTCACAGTGTCGTGCCGGTTTTGTCGCGAAACTTCGACGGGTCATAACTTATTCGTTATAACTCGGATTTCGACGTTCTTTATATGTACGGAACCCTTGTGACATTTTCTACAACTTAGTTAAGATTACTCCTTCTAAATAATCTTCCATCAAAAACTCATTTTTGATGCTCATTGTCTCTAAATTGACTAGCCTGAATCTGCGGGCGTTACATATATGAAATTTAAAAAAATGATTTGCTTGTTTGATGATCGATGTTGAATGAATGATATGAAGTTATCTGTTGTTGATTATCGATGATGTTGATCTAATGACGCTGAGAGTATAATTAATCGTAGATGCTGAAGATATGCTTGTATTCAAGTAGAATTGAAGGTTGGATTTGTTGGGATGCAAAGTTATCCATGTATGAAGTTGTTGTGGGTTTACTCTTGTAGACTCACTTGCATGTGGTAGAGTAGCCTTGTGACATGATATATATATATATATATATATATATATATATATATATATATATATATATATATATATATATATATATATATAGAGAGAGAGAGAGAGAGAGAGCACGAGAGATAGAGAGAGAGAGAGACATGTAAACACCTCTATATAAGGTGAGTTCATACCAATTGTAGAGGTGTGCTTGAGAGATGTAGTTCATAGTGATTAGTGAGTGAGATATTTATGGAGTTCTAGATTTAGTACCTTTTTTGTACTCATTCCTATGATCGAATACACCTTTTAGCACCCAAATCACCATGTTCTTTGTGTTCTTTAATTCCGCATGTCAAATCAAATGCTCATAATTCACATCAATTGGTATCGGAGTGGTTCTTCAAAGATCTAAGCGATTTTTTGAAGAAACGGTTCTCGGTTTGGCTACATTCAACACAATTGGAACGTTTATGGTGAGTCTCTCGATGATCTCTCTAAATCTCTTTGATTCGTGCTTGTGTTCTTGAATTTTTTATCATTTTGACTCATTGGATCAATTTTTTTTAAAACCCGCTTGTTATGATCAAATAATTTTTCATTGATGAAGCCCCAATCCAATCCAATATTCGTGTATTCGATTCGATTCTCAAATTTTTACAATTGCTCATTTGAATTCAAATTTAATTCTAAATGAATTAAATCATATGTTTGCTACTGTTCATCTAAACATTTCGAAGCTCAATTCAATGACAATCTGTTGGTTATTGATTCATAAGCCCAGTCTTTAATCCATTACTGTTCATTGATTGTTTCTATCTAACCCACAAATTAGACGACATTTTACGCCTTTATTCTCTCTTCGTCGTCTAAGTTTAATTTTTCTTGAGGATCGTTGAATGAAGATCAAATTTAGTAGCAAACTCAAATTGTTCTTCAAATCGATTGAGATTATTATGATCGAATTGGTGTTCTAAAGTATAATTAAATTCTATTTTACTCTTGATTTCATTGATTCGTAATCCTTGTGGTTTTACTCATTCTTAAATCGGTTTTTCACTAATATTCATATGATCGATGTTTGTATTGTATCTTGATTGGTAATCGATCTTGTTCTTACATCAATTTGGCTGATTAGTCCAAAGTTGATTCCGATTGTTGATTAGATGTAATGAATTAGGAATTTTATTGGATATTTCATGATTCTTGTGATGAAAGGTTAATAACATTTGAAGAACATGTTGAATATGACGAAGAACAGGATGATCATTGTTGAAATACGACGTTTAATCTGAAAATCGATCTAAGAAAAAGATATTTGGTGTTTATCGATTTTTCAGTGTCGATCGGCTAATAAAAAGTCAAACCTAAAAAGTCAAAATTCATGTTCTTGGATGTCGAATGATCGATGCTCGGGAATTGATTGATTTCAAAAGTTAGATATCGATGGTGTTGGGTATCGATGTCGATTTTGGTTGATGCCAAGTATTGGATTCAAGGGTCCATTGATGATTCGAAATTGATGGCTTTCCTGATGTCGATGGTATCGTATGACTTGGTAACGAAATCAATTTTATGTGGAAGTTTGATGTGCGACTGGCCATTTCGAAGTGTGTTGGTCGATGTCGATTTCAAATGGGTTAATGATCAGAAGCTAATTTCGAGGACTGAAGGTTTGGGAAGTGACTGGGAAATTGAGAATCGATATTTCGATGGTTTGGAGTCGATGGTATAATAACGACTTCGAAATTGAGTTGAATTGAGGATTCGTTATTGATGGTTAATAAATTGAGAACGAAAGGCTGTTATCAATTGGGTTGAAATCGATTCGATTTTGGAGTTGATGTTTAGATGTCGATGCCTGATTGTTAAAAGCGAAGCCTTGAGTTAGATTTTGATATCAATGGTTACCTGTTGGTTTTTGGGAAGAATCGGATTGGGAAGGTTGCATATTGTTCGAAATTGAGTTGGATTTAGTATTCGTTGTCAATGGCAATGTGTTAAAAGCGAAGGATTGGGTCAATTAATCAAAACCAAAAAGCGAAGACTGTTTGGGGATTCGATTTGGGGGTCTCTAAAATCTTGATGTCGATGGTAGCATGTTAGGTTTGGAAGGCTGAGCATCGAGATTTCGAAATAGGGTCATGGGTTTTTGTTTCGAAATGGGTCGATTGATTGAAAAAGGATTGGTTTCGAAAGCTTGGTTGTGAGGATCGATTGGGTATCGACATGGTCACGATCGTCTGGTTTCGAAGTGAGATGAAGAAGAAACGAAACATGTCGATTCGTATCCTTTAACTTTCAAAGAAGTGACAGAAAAGGTCCACATTCGAAATGGGGATAAAAGTTTGTGTTAAATGCAAACTTTTCGTTACGAATCCCTGATGTTTCGAAATATTGGCAGAATTTAACCAACTTTGAAATTGGGCTAATAATTCTGAGAAGTGGAGGATTTTCCGAAACAGGCCCCTGCAGTTAATGCGATTTTACACTTTATGCCTAGTTTCGCATATGGGGTAGAGTTTCGCATCTTAGGCTGTTTTGGGGGTACCGGGTCATTGCAGCATTTCGAAATTGACAATTTCTACCCAACTTTGTGAAATTTTGTCAAAGGCGGTCCGTGAACGACTTCGAAAATTGGAGATTTTTTGGATTTTCCGGATTTTTGCAAATCGTCTACGCCATGTGTTAAGGAGTAGTTTTGATAGAAAAATTCTGATTCGAGCGCTTTCTCATTCCTTTTTGGTTTTATAATCATTTTTCGATTATAAAAAAGGGGGAGATATTTAAATATGGGAATTCGAAAGTTGAATTTTTCATATTACGTGTACTTGAAAACCGAAGTGACCTTGAGCATTTGAAGTTTATGAAATGATTCGATTTGAGATTCGGAAGTGATTTGGGTTTTTCCGGTTCATGATGGGTTTGGATTTATTGAAGATATTTAGGGTGTGCTTTTATGCTCAACTTTTGGGTAATCTTTTGGAGATTTGGATACTCCTAATTACTTTTTGATGCTTGGTTTGTATGGTCTCACACTCTAGAACCCGGACTGGCAAAATCATTGAAAATTTGAAGATTTGAAGTTAATCTCTGCATGTGTCACGTTTGAGGCTCGGTTCATGAAGTTGCTCGATTTTGGAAGATTGAAGCGGGTCATCCATTCCTAACTTTAAGGGGGAGAATGATGGGATGCAAAGTTATCCATGTATGACTTTGTTATGGTTTGACTCTTGTAGACCCACTTGCATGTGGTAGAGTAGCCTTGTGACATGATATATATATATATATATATATATATATATATATATATATATATATATATATATATATATATATATATATATATATATATATATATATATATATATATATATATGTATATGTATATATATAGAGAGAGAGAGACATGTAAACACCTCTATATAAGGTGGGTTCATACCACTTGTAGAGGTGTGCTTGAGAGATGTAGTTAATAGTGATTAGAGAGTGAGGTATTTATGGAGTTCTAGATCTAGTACCTTTTTGTACTCATTCCTATGATCGAATACACCTTTTAGCACCCAAATCACCATGTTCTTTGTATTCTTTAATTCCGCATGACAAATCAATTGCTCATAATTCACATCAGGATTGAAAGAACCAAAAACAAATTTTTGTTGTCTACTGTTGAATGGTGTTGATAAACGTGTTATTGACGAAGATCGATGATTGGTTAACATTGGATGACGTTGATCCAGGGTTTAATTGAAGAAAATTGGATGATTGTTGAAGGTTAGAGGAGAAATTTGGATGATGACCGATCGACTAGGAATAAATTCGAATTGTTATCTAATTCTCCACATTTACGTATCTGTGATTGAAGGTTATTATATCATATTTACCAATTTTCTACCATGTCTTTTATGCTTAGATGCTAATTAAATGGTTGGCTGAGAATGATTCCCCCATTCTCAACCTTTTTTTTCTCAATTGAACCTTCCCTCTCTCTCTTTCTCTCTCTCTCTCTCTATATATATATATATATATATATATATATATATATATATATATATATATATATATATATATATATATATATATATATATATATATATATATTCTGTAATCAATGGATAATTGAAAATAATTAACCCTAATCGGCTAACCCTAATAGATAATGGAAACCAAGGAAAGAAGTGAAACATATACCTTTTGGGCGTTGAGGATTTGAAGAATTGAGAATCGGGATAGAAGAATAGAAGATAAATAAAGTGTTTCAATTTTCAAGATCACACTGATGTGCCACATGCGTTTCATCTTCAAGAATCAAGATCGCTCACTGTGATGTGGCCTGTCGGACAATTAAATTTCCTTTTTAGTTTCCTACTTCTATTGGGACAACTAAATTTCCTTTTTAGTTTCCTAGTTCTAGTTATTTAACTTTATCATTAGAATCTAACATTTGTCTTTTGAAATTCTATTTGATTCCATCCTAATTTTACACCAATAGGAAACATGAACCTTTTATGTTAACATTGGTGTGGATTTCTGGAAGGATTTTTATGTGTATTTGTCTATTACTACCTATACTCAAAAGTAGATCTTTATATAAATATTAATAATGAGTAAAACTTCAAGGGTTTCCAATTCCCTTGTTATACATTACATTAACATTCCTATGAGATTTTTCCTAAACCTCTTATTTCAACTTCCAGTATTCCTTTTGACAAACCTAGTTGATTCTTGCAAACATTTCTGATGTGCCCTGGTGTTCCACAGTTGTTACACCTAAACTCCTCACATTTTCCCAGATGATGAAGTCCACAATTACTACACAAGGGGAGTCTTCCCAATTATCCCCTTGGTGGAGTGGGTGATCTCTCACGAGGATTCCTTTGCTCTCTTTCTTCCACAAGGGTTTACTAGACCAACCCTTGGCGATTCCTTCTGTAACACCTGTTTCGAGTAGAGTCGTGATATCATGGAACGCGGGACGGGACCGACTCGGCGAGTCGAAGGGTCGACTCGGTGAGTCCGAGCTGTTTAAAGAAAACCCTAAATTTTGGGGTTTGCCCCCTATATAAACGACATTATACGCCTTTGTAGCCTCCCTTAACGTCATAAGAGATCGTTTACGGCCGCAAACACTTGGGTGTGTGAAGTAAGAGCTTTGGGAGCTTAAACCTTGGGATTATGGAAGGAATTCCAAACTTGAAGAAGAAGTATCAAGGGGAAAACACTAGATCTAGCATCTAGTTCGTCTTGGGCATTGGATTGAGGTATGAGTCTATTACCTTAAGCCTAATTTCTAGTTGAGAGTTATAACCAACTTTGAGGAAATGGAAGCAAGCTTAGATCTGGACCTATCACAAGGATATGGTTCCAGATCTGGACCTTCTTAGGTCCCAAATATCATAAAGTTGCACCTCTTATTAAGCTCATTCCCTCTCCATGCCTGAATTCCTTGTTGAAGGTTAGTTTTGGTGTTATGGCCATATGAGGCCTTGCATGCACGTAAAGTTTGCAACTTTACGTGTTATCCACGCTAGTAGAGGATAGATCTGAAGTTTGGGACCTTGAGTCCCACTGGAAAAGGCCGTAAACATAACGGCCAAGGGTTCACGGCCAAGGGTTCACGGCCAAGGGTTTACGGTCAAGGGTGTTCGTTTGGTGGTTTACGGCCATGAACATCAAGGAACTCGACGAGTCCCTCTGGTGACTCGGTGAGTCGATGAGTCAAGCAGGGAACCCGATGAGTGACTGATTGTACTCGACGAGTCAAGGTCAATATGGATTGTTGACCTTGACTATAAACCTTGACTTTGACCAGGGGTGACCTTGGGGGTATTTATAGGATTATGTTGAGTTATTTACTCAATGAGTATAGGCAGTTTGGGAGGAGCAGCGTGGGATATATCTGACTTCAGTTTGCCAGTTCAACCTTTGAGAGGTGAGTCTTCTCACCATACCCATGGGTCTAAGGCACTAAGGTCGGCTCATTATGTGATTATGATATATGTGTGTTTTGGTATGTCATGTGAATGTGTGTTTCGCATGGAAGACCTCGGGGGGAGCCCGTGGCATTGGATGTAAGACCATGCGGGGTAGCCCATGATTGTCCTACGTAAAGACCATGTGGGGTAGCCCATGGCATTGGATGTAAGACCATGTGGGGTAGCCCATGGTTTTCCTAGGTAAAGACCATGTGGGGTAGCCCATGACATCCTTACAGGTTTTATGTATGCATGGCTTATGTGATATGTGTGTAGCTTTAATTAGCTAACAGGATATGTGTATGTGTATTGTGTGTGGTATGCTCTGGGGAACTCACTAAGCATTTCGCTTACAGGTTGTTGATTTGTTTCAGGTACATCTGAGCCCAAGGACAAGGACAAAGCTTTATGGCGCGGCATGCACTCTCTCTCAGGCAATTTTATGGGACACTCTGATATTTGAAAACAAAGTTGTAATGAATATGGATTTGAAACAATTGTTTTGGAATTTCTCGATTTATGGAAATGTGTTTGGTTATATAAAAATGAAAAAATTTCTTTGAAAATTGGGTCGTTACACCTTCCCACCTGTTCTTAAGTTCTTTGTGTTGGATTAGATGTCTAAGCCCATAACTATTATTGGTATATACTTGACCCGAGAGTAGCATGGTCCATTTGGGTTGCATATCATCAGGACAATTTGTTAGTATGGACTTTTGAGAGAAGGTTATTTATGGTTTATTAATATATTATAAGTTATAATATATTAATATGAAATCATATGTTTTAATTAGTATTGATCAAGAATTAATTTGGAATTAATTTAGTGATCAAAAGAGACTAATTAAATCTATGGGGACTAATTATGATAATTAGTTATATTTATATGTGTTGGGCTTATGATCCATGTTGGCCCAAGTTTATGTATGGATACATAAAGAGTTGGGCCACATGAACCATGGATTATAAAACCCATGGGTATGGATTATGGGTTATACCCATGACCCTTGGAATCCTACATATAAATAGGTTACTCCATAGCCAAAATCACCACTTCTTTTCTTAGAGAAATATAGAGGTGTTTTGGTGCATGGAATTCTCTCTCAAGAGCCACCTTTGTCATAAGTGTGTTGTGATTCCATTTGAGGCATTTCATACTATTGGTGCTAAGCTCTTAAGGCCAAATACATCAAGACTTCAAGCCACATAAAAGGTATGTTTCCCTAACTAGTATATTATATGGTTTATGTCAAATGCATGCTAGTTATAGGTTTAATGCCTTGGAAACCATTTGCATGTATAATAGAGAAAACATAGATCCAAGGTTTATAGGGTTGCATGTATACCATAGGAGTGTTAGAATGCTCAAAACCCAACAGTGGTATCAGAGCCATGGGTTGTTTTCTTTTATATTTGATGCAAATGTATTTTTTTTTTCAAGTTGAAGGGAAAAAAAAGAAAAAAAAACATGAAGTTTGTCAAATTTTATGATAATTACTTGATTTTATGAAAAACTAATTATTTATAAAATTTGAGTCACTTTACTACAAGAGTTGAATTAGGTCAATTTATTAAAAGATAGAATGATATGATTATTTTATTTGTTTTAAAAGTTTGATCTAAATGGTTTTAAGGAGTTACAAATTTTGTCATAAAATTTTGGAACTCAAAAGTTTTTTTTAAAGTTATGATCTTAAGAGTTTTGAAACTTCCATAAGTTATGGATGTGAAATGTCTCATTTATTAACTCTTTAGGTTATGAATTCCAAGAGTCTTCAAAGGATAATTGTCAAAGTTTCAAGATTTGTATTAGTTTATATGATTATCTAATTTCTTGAAAATTGTTGATGTGAATTATCTTTACTTATGAGTTTAATCTAGATCATAGAAAAATTATTTGATTATTGTGTTAATTGGAATATTTGATCTTAATGGTTTTTATGAACTCCATAACTTGTCCTCAAGTTATGGAAAGTGAAGAGTTTTTCTTTTTAAAGTGTCATTAAGTCTCATAGGTTATGAAAATAGAAGAGTCACTATTTTTAATGTCATCATTAAATGATTTAATGTCTTCCATAACTTGTCCACAAGTTATGGAACTTGAATTTTTTTTCATTAAACCTTAATTAAACTCATAAGTTATGAAAAATCCAAGAGTTTTGAAAGGTTTCAAAACTTGTCCTCAAGTTTTGGAATTTGTAAAGTTACCCCCCATGTATACTTTAATTCCAAACTAGACCTTAGAATTTTAAAAGTTTAAAACTCAACCCTTATACTATTATTATAATTTTAATTATATAGATATGTATAAGATAAAGTCGTCTTACCATTAGTAGGCCTCATTCACGAAGCCGGTCTATAAGGGGGGTATAAGGTTACTGCCTATAAAATGGCAGTTTAATGGGTGTCCACTCTCACTCACCGCTTCCTTGACCGGTGGAGGGTCGTTAGCCGAACAGGTAGGACAAGGACTATAATTCTCCCTTCATTATAAGTATAATGATAAATACTAAGTAACTAAACACTTATAAATTCCCAATCTTAGTTACTTAGGAAAATGTGAATAAGGTGCTAATCCATGAAATTACACTTTGCACTTTGTTTAAGCTGTTAGTGGAGCGTGTGTGGTTAACCGGCACACTAACCTGGACTTAACAAGGTAGGCAAAGGGTAACTTAATGTTTATCATAGTATCTTTGGAGCGTGTGTGGTTAACCGGCACATCGATTGAGGGGTAAATATTAAGGGTACCAAGTATATTTGCATGGTTACTTCACACCTTGTTTTGTGATCCTCGGCATCCTAGTCACAAAACCTGAAGGGCACACTCGAGATTGAATCATGCCATTGAAAAGTTCAATGAATCTCAAAAGAATCTAGGAGTTTCAAAACCAATTAAAACCGAATAATACATTTCGTTTATCTTGGTGGAAATTGGTGAATCGTCATTTACCTACCTTCAAATATTTTATAGCTTGGATTACGGCATCCCTCTTCCAAGTTATAAAATAGTTTGTTGGGTCCTAGCCTTAATATATCATATTGGGTGTTATATTAAGGACTTAAATCAACTTTACGTGAATTTCTCCCATTGTTGATGTCTGGTTTAGACAACAATGATCTTCCCAAACCAAGCTTTCCTAATGAATATGACTTCCCGAGTTTGGCTCATGGAAGTCATACTTCTCTTCCTCCACCTCCTCCAATTATTCTCCCTAACCCACAAGTTCAAGGTCACTCAAGCCCTAATGGCAAGCAAGGTCTATGTGTGATCACATCTTAGAGATGAAGTCACATATTGACAAGCCGAGAGAGTTGGGTGTCAAAGTCTTGAGAAAGTTGGATGTTCAATCACTTTCTAAGTCACATAGTGAGTTCCTTTGGGACTACTATGAAACAGACTATGACATGAACCTTAATGATCATATATATTTGCTTGGTGCTGCTGAATCAACAATGATTTGGAACGATAGTAAAGCAAATTTGATTAGAAGATCAACTTCCAAAAAAATTTATGGACAGTGACAATGGTGACACTGGAAATCCAGAAAAAGCATTCTCTTCCCAATGGAAAGGGATTGGCCATAGTCAACCCGGTTGACCAAATGGTAAAGAGAAAGGCTAAGTCTGAGATAGTCCCATTACCAAAGGGTCCATATGTTTACTTTGCCAAAGAAAGGGGCGTTGATTGCAAAGCTGCCAAATTTACCTAAGGATGTTAAAGTCAATAAGTTTGACTCTACATCAGGTAGAGCCCATTATCTAACTCTGTTAAGTTCTATTCTGAGATCCTCATTACATGATGTGACTGGGTCACATGTTGATGTTTTAAGAATCAAAGAATAGAGAGAAATCTTAAAGGAATTATATGCTGATTCTGATCGCGAAGGTGGATTTCGATCGCATTTGTAACTTGAGCAGTTGCTTAAGAAGTTATGATATATTGCTAAGGAATAGATAACAACAATTTTCCATGTGGATTGTAAGGATAAGTTTTTCCGCAAAGTTTTAAAATAAAAGAAAATTGTTTAATTTTATTTATTTGAAGTATCCTTACAATGGCATTTGTGGAAAATTGTTGCTTATATTATTCCACTGACAGCAATATTGGAAAATGGATTTGATTCTTTCATTTGTGGTAGTGTCTAAATTTACCAAATCAGGAAAGTTCCTCATCACCCAAGTTTCAATTGGACCGAAACTTGGAATCATGCAAGTTGAATAGTATGATGAATGAGAACTTTCAAGCATTGGAAAATCAAGACTAATTACTTGTTCACATGGATGTGTGAGTCAAGTGAAGGACTAAAGGGATCGAGTACACATTCTTGTGCACTGGTCATGTCCACCACAAAGCTTGTTAAGACTATTTGATTTACTAAAGTTTAGTAAATATGGTTATAATTACAAGTTTAAGTATAATTCTGAAACATTGGAAAAGTCTCAATGTATGGCATAACGAATGGGAAGAATCAAATTAGGCAGAAAGATAAAAGTTTCTCAAATCTGAAAAGATGGGAGAGTACTTTAGTATCATGTTTGTGATCATCTTAATGATTTAGAAATCATATCACAATTAGTTCTCTAAAGGTCATCTTAGTGCATTCTTATGACTAAGAAGAGGAGTCATGAATTGTTGAAATGGTTAGATCAGGAAGATGAGTCATACTTCGTTCCAAAACAATTCTTAGAGTCATACTCCAAGATTGTAACTTGAGTGACATATCTTAAAGAAAGGTTTAAAACACTTGTCAAATGTAAGAGTAAAAGTGTCCTACTCTTGTACATTTGAAATTGGTAAGTTGTGATGTTTTGGATAAAACAAAGACCAACTAAGGCCAATTGTGTGAAGTGTTTGTCTTGATAAAGAATCTGCACTATCTCTTGAATATTTGGCAAGATAGTCTTATATGTCAAGAGGATAGTGGGAGTCTTAAAGATCCTAAAAAGAATTTCAAGAACTAATCAAGAATAAAACTTGAGGTTCTTCACTAGCACACGACTTGAGGTTTATAACCTATCGTGTTGACATATTCTGTGCCCATTCCAGTTAAAGTTGGCTTTGCATAGGAGTTCTGAAAGTTCTCAATTGGTTGCATAACAACTTGAAAGCAATGGCAGGCCCTGTACTGCCAGGTGGCAAGAAGTTAAGATTGCAAAAGTTCAGTCCATATGAGTTTGGATTTGTCATTATCCTTGTCTTGTGACTATGGTTTTGACGATTCACATGGATAAGAACACATACACCATAAAATCTAAGCGTCATAAGGTTTCTCTCCGATTCATGAAAATGATGGTAAGGAAACACTTCCACCAAGTAGATTTGAAACAGATGGCAAAAGGTCTAAACAATTGAGACTATGATTACGACATCCCTTTTCATAGTTCTGAAATTGTTTAGACACGCATGCATGCTATCTCAGGAAAGGTGTATGATTTTGATAAAGTTTTATCAAAGCATCTCGTATCAGAAATCTGAACTTTGGTAAGAAAGTCAATAAAGTATTGATTTCTAGAAGTCCAACTGATTTCTGAGTACATATCAAAGCTAGTGGGAGCATAAGTGTTATGCTAATAATCATCATGTTAGTGGGAGCATGATAATTATTGTTAGTGTTGCAAGTTAGTAATGTTAATTATAGAAAACAAAAGTTTCAATTCGTGAGGCTGCAGGGATTGAAAAAGTTGTTTTGCTATAATTAAGGGAGAGGATATACTTCATTTCAGTTCTAAAGGCTTAGATTGAGACCTTAATCATCTTTAGTCAAGAATATATATATATATATATGAATTTCATGTTGGATTGGTTCAACTTAAGGAAATTCTATATATTGCGTTCTCAAAATTCGATTATGATTACGGCATCCCTCTTCATAGTCAAATTTTGAAAACATGGCAAATAAAAATATTGTAGCAAAAGACTGGTCTAGAATCATGTCTTTATGTGAGACATCATGAATCGTGTACCATTTGCTTTGGGTACAGGATCGATTGCATGTGCTATAATATTTGTCATTTCTAAATTTTTCCAAATGCCCAGAGGCATTAAGAAGGGAAAAGGTCTAGAATTGGATATGACTAAAATGATTAAGCAATTGTCGAGGACAATCTGAGGTTTACCAAAGATTGGTTGCTCAGGGACAGTTGGAAGTATAGTGCTAATTTTGGAAGGACCATATTGACATATTCTGAAAAGAGGCATCTCTTATTCAGAAGTGATAGTCAAAATGAGAATATGGAGTTGTCTCCATAGGTGGAAGTTATCTGTGTAAGATTAGAAAACTTAATGCAAGAAGCATGTCCAAAGCAATGTACTTTGAATATGAGACTTAGTTTCCATGGAGTTGATCTCCATTGGAATACCTTATAATGACTGTTGACAAGTCTTTGTGACTTTGTACATATTCATTACAGGAGGGTCAGTGCATATAAGTTTAAAATCTAAACAGATTTCGATAAATGATAGGAATTTGAAATTCTCACATTTTTCGATAAGGATTTGGGAGTGTGAAATTAAAATCATTGAAATTATGTTCAATTGGTTTATTTCACAAAGTAAGGATCATAGACAAACATAGAGTGCATACTTGGTGTATGGCAAAGCTATTGTTTAAGAAAAACATAGTGTACATGCTTGGAGCATGGGACAACTAGTGTTTTTAATTCAAATATAAAGTTGATAAAAGCGAAACAATGAATAATGAGTAATCAGTATGGTGATAAATAAAAGTGTTTATTTATATTCATAGGGTTTGATACCATATTTGATTCATTTATTCTTGTGTTTCACTTTGCATGTTTTGACTTCCAGAATAACTAAGTCGCTCTTCCTGAATGATTAAGTTATTCAAACCATCCACAGTCGGTCATATGTTGGAAGTAGATATGAATCAAGACTGTCATGGGTTGGTTTGTAGAGGTCCAAGTTGGTGGACAAAGTGGTGCTACAACACTCATGAGTGCTCATAAGTTCTGAGTATTGGATTCAACCCACGCTCATTTGAATCACTTCATGGATTTTATCACGAGTGATCATGAGACGATAATATCTTATATTCTTCAAACCTAGAGATATGAGTTGTTACTATGAGTTGGTTATACATTGATTGCACGAAAACGCATTTGGTAACTCGATGTTATAAAACGTGCCTTTGTGTATGATTCAACAAGTAGTAGAACAAGCCATATGAGTCGAAGTTTATCCATTCCCTTTACCTTCGGGATAAAAGCGATATATGTGGGCCCCTCGATGATTTAGCGATGACACATGTGAGTGCTTGGCCAAGCCAGGACTGATTTGATTTGTTCAATCAGTCAAACATCATAAATCGAAAATCGGGAAACAACAAATGGACAGAGAGAATGATTATAATCCATGTCTCAGTCCATATGATATCTAGAATGGAGGAACATATGATCCCTTATCTAATGGACGCGTCATTGATTTGTTCAGAGTTCGACAGCGGCTTTAAGAGCTACGCTTGCTAGTCGGGTTATGAAGTCGTACTTGCAATAATAGTTTTAGACTTATCCAAGTGGGAGACTGTTGGATTAGATGTCTAAGCCCATAACTATTATTGGTATGTACTTGACCCGAGAGTAGCATGGTCCATTTGGGTTGCATATCATCAGGACAATTTGTTAGGATGGACTTTTGAGAGAAGGTTATTTATGGTTTATTAATATATTATAAGTTATAATATACTAATATGAAATCATATGTTTTAATTAGTATCGATCAAGAATTAATTTGGAATTAATTTAGTGATCAAAAGAGACTAATTAAATCTATGGGGACTAATTACGATAATTAGTTATATTTATATGTGTTGGGCTTATGATCCATGTTGGACCAAGTTTATGTATGGATACATAAAGAGTTGGGCCACATGAACCATGGATTATAAAACCCATGGGTATGGATTATGGGTTATACCCATGACCCTTGGAATCCTACATATAAATAGGTTACTCCATAGCCAAAATCACCACTTCTTTTCTTAGAGAAATATGGAGGTGTTTTGGTGCATGGAATTCTCTCTCAAGAGACACCTTTGTCCTAAGTGTGTTGTGATCCATTTGAGGCATTTCATACTATTGGTGCTAAGCTCTTAAGGCCAAATACATCAAGACTTCAAGCCACATAAAAGGTATGTTTCCCTAACTAGTATATTATATGGTTTAATGCCTTGGAAACCATTTGCATGTATAATAGAGAAAGCATTTGCATGTATAATAGAGAAAACATAGATCCAAGGTTTATAGGGTTGCATGTACACCATAGGAGTGTTAGAATGCTCAAAACCCAACACTTTGGACTTCTTCTTACTCCTTCTTGAGTTCTGGGTCACTGGTTCCTTGAGACTAAAGGCTAGATATTTAGCTTCCTCATAGGTAGTGGGTTGATGTGATTGCACATCGATCCTGATATGGGGAGCTAACCCTTGGAGATATGTATTGATCTTCTGGGTCTCTTAGTTGACTGAATCAGGCGGATGGTGACTAAGTACTCAAAGTGTATCGTATAGAAGGCCATGTCTGATTCCTTGGTGCTAAGTGTTGGATTAGGTGTCTAGGCCCATAACTATAATTGGTATGTACTTGACCCGAGAGTAGCATGGTCTATTTCGGGTTGCCTTCACCAGGATAATTTGATAGGATGAATATTTGAGTAAGAAGTTATTTGTGATTTATTAATATATTATAAGTATAATATATTAATCGAGGAATCATATTATTTAATTAGTATTGATCAATAATTAATTTGGAATTAATTTAGTGGTCAAAAGAGACTAATTAAATATATGGGGATTGATTTGGTAAATCAATGATTCTTATAGTGTGGGCCAATTGTTATTTAGGATGGGCTAAACAAATATGGTCGTCCATGGATAGTTCATGGAGGTTTGACCCATGGAGCCTAAGTAATATGAAAGGTAATGGGCATTAGGGTTTACATGGATGTAATCCTAGACTTTGCCACACTATAAAAGGATCCCCTTAGCACCCAAAATCGGTACCCTAGAGTTCTAAGAGTTCATTGAGTCGATTTTGTGCTTCATAACTTCTCTCTCAATATTCTCCAATTGTTCATGATGTTTGTAACTTGTTTGAGGTGCAACACTTGAGGAACTAAGCTCTTAAAAGGTCAATGTCTACAAGCTACAACCAAGAGGTAAATTCTATAACTCACTTTTATGTTGTTTATGTCAATTGTATGCTAGTTGTAGGCTTAGTGCTTTGGAAACAATATTGCATGTATAATTAAAGAAAACATAGATCCAAGGCATTTATGGTTGTATGTGCACCATAGGATGTTGTATTATACCAAAACCCAACACTAAGATGATTGAATTACTGCTCCGTTTGTGCCACGTCTTTTTTGGAACAAAATTTCTTTATCATATGCTTCTTTAACTCTTCCCAGGGGGTTGTATAGGCTTCGTCTATGCCTAATGCCTTTACCTGGATACTCCACCAGAGGAGAGCTCTTCCCATAAATGTGCATGTTTCAAACTTAGCTCTATGTTAACTAGCACACTTGTTGTCTATCTCTTTCATCCAGTGGATCGAACTATCTACTCATCTGTCTCCATAAAAATATTTCAGCTTACTGTTAATAAAATCCTAATAGGTTTTTGTCATTTGACTACATTCCTTATTGTTCCCCTCATCTTTACTAGTTTTGTGATTCCCTAATGCATCGGAGACTTGACGATGAATCATGGTCTGGATGGTGGTTGAGTCAATCAAGGATAGCATTGAAGGGTTGTTATCCTGAAATGACATCAAGAAGGTTAATCGTTGTTCCTAATGAGTTTGTTATTCTATCCTTGATTTTATTGGGATAATACTACTTTTCCCATTTGTAGGGTATTATAGTTGCTTTCCTAGCAACTTGTCTTCTTATCGCTTGTTAACCTAAAGACTTTACTTTTATCCAATGTACATGTTGTTTTCTCCCTTATTACGACATGCTATTGTTGCTTTCCTAGCAACTCTCATCGAGCTTCCTTATTATGGTATGCTACTGTCGCTTCCCTAGCAACTTATCTTAAGAATGAAATTTTCTTATTATTACAAGGAAATCTTCCTTTCTTGCCCTTAGTCTACTAAATAGGTGAAAATCTTAACGTTTTTTAATATCTAGGGTATCAAAAAATTTTGGGATGAAAAGTGTAAACTTTTGAAAATTTTGAACATGCGCGTTGGGCACACGATGTGCGTCGTGCGCACTTGCAGCAGACCAACATTAAAGTCAATTTTTGGCCTAATTATACACTTTTCCAACATTCCTTTGGTCCCCCTCTTCTGTCTCGATTGGGTCCCACACGCATCGCGCGCCTGCTTCCAAGCTTTGATTTTTGCATCTCTTTCGACTCCTTTACTTCCAGGTATCCTTCTTACTTAATCATATATCCTATTTAGGCTAAATTTCGTGTTTTAGGGTTTTTTGGAGGTTTTTAACAATTGATGGATTTTGGTTAAATTTTGTGAAATGGATGAGAAATTTAGCTAAACATACTACTGATTTTATTTCCTAGATACTTAATTTCGAGTTTATTTCATCCATTGATCCTCGTTTTTATTTTTTAGATTTTATAAAATTTTCGAAATTTTTTGCTAAATCCATAAATTAGCAATGTTTTAGGCGAAATGAACTACTTATTTGTGCTTTAGAAGCCTAGTCGAACATCCCTACGTCGCGTGCAATGCGCACCTTTACGTGTTTGGTCTATTTTAACAGCTTTTGCAGCATTAACTAATCCAACTTATTCCTAACTGTTTTTTGTCTTCAGGTGTGTCGAGACAAGGTCGACAGGTTGCGGGTCAGTTACCTTCTAACTGGCTATCACATCCCTTGTTACAGTTCCCCGATGATTTACCTAATCGAAGTTCCTTCGTCTCTCGCCTGATCGCTCTTCTTTCCAAAAAGATCGGTGTTCCCCATGCTCTTTCCTGGAGGGCTACAGACGAGACTGGGTTAACGGCTAAAATGGAGCCATTCCTTACCCGTGTCTTGCGGGATGATAGAGGTCTTGAGCTGTTGGCTGCCATGGATGGCGACAGTTTGTTGGGGTTCGGGAGGTGGTCTACAAAGATCTCTATTGGGAGTTATTTTCGACAGTCCGCTTCGACAAAGCATTGACGATATGGGTTGATAGATCAATCTTTACCTTTCGCCTGGGAGGCGTATCCCGCTCCTGCAACCTGATCGAGTTGGGGTGACGTTTAAGGATTTATACAATGGAGGAGACTGCAAGTTCTCATTTTTATGCTTATCTTGACAGTTGTATTACTGATCCACCACATGAGTACAACTATATGCAGGTATGGGTTCATGCTAGGGGACTTATGTCTCTAGGACAACCAAGGAGAGCGCCTTCAGATCTCCTATTTATCGGTTGATCCACCGATTGGTTGCCCCTACTATTTTTCATTGGGAGGAATGTGACAAGGTTCCTTCTGGCGACCTCTTCTATATGTGGTGCCTCACTCAGGTTGAGGTTTGCCTCCATTTTCCCTTTGTGCTTGCTCTTTATTTATCTGGTATGGCTTTAGGTTCCATGCCTTCGTGCAGGATTTGTGGGGGTCATTAGGTCACTTGATTGGCCCTATCTTATGAGGTTGACACTATCAGGGTGGTTCTTATTCCTATCAGGTACATGAGTACTACCGCTATAGGCAAGATGTGGGTATTGGTTCAAGAAGTGGGGCGACAGTAGAGGATCCCAAACAACGATATTGTGGAGCCGAGTATACAGGTGGAGCCGGAGGACATCCATGAGCTTGACTTTGAGAAGCGTCATAGACCTAGGCATGTCGAGCCTGATCAGTCGGAGCCGACTCTACGCGATGTGATGCAGCGTGTGGATGCTGCACAGGAGGAGCATCGCTGGATCATGGCTTCGCTTGTTGGGGTGATGCAGCATCTGGGGATGGACCATCCACCTTTTCCTCAGACGCGTCTACTGTTCCACCACATGCTCAGCCGAGAGGTACCGATCATGATGGTGCCGACACTTCACGAACAAATCTCGGTGATACTAATGATGATAGCGAGGAGGGTGAGTATGAGAGCATCGAGTAGGTTGATGTTTTGGGTTGTATTTTTATACTTATTTTTACTTAGTTTGTGGGATATATTTCTAATACACTTATGTATGCTTTTGATTTGTGTTTGTATATGTATGGTTTCTATTTTATCGTTTATTTAACCCTAATTCAATTGATGTACTGGTTCAACCAAGACTAAACATAGGTGATCAGGCTACGTTTAAGAGTGACTTAACCTTTACATATAGAACTAGCTTAGATAACTGACTTTTATATTGCATTATTGATTTGTATATTTATTCAGGATTGGCGATTATTATTGTTTTGTACTTATAGACTATCAAAAATTAGGATTGGCCATATGAGAAGTGTCGGAGGGTAGGATCATTTTAGCATATAGTCGTTCTGAAATCTAGCAACCCAAGCGACAATTCAAACTAGTCACATCTCTCGTAAGTAGTCTATCATTAGGGTAATTAATAGTAATACTAATTCGATATAACAACTCGCTCTGATACCATTCTGTCACACATTCCCTGGCCGTTGGCGGAAATCTCGAGTGATGGTGGTATTTACATAGATTACCCAAATCACAGAGCACAAACGAAAACTACCAATTAAACAAAACCCATCTATCTTCAAGTTGATAGTCCTTCCTTACCTTGATTCTTACTCCATCCTAGGAACACATGTGATTTTTGGAAATGTCAACTTAATGTTGGTGAGTTCACAGGTTTTGAGATATACATAAGATAAAATTTCTTTGAAAACTTTCTAGAAATTTTTAGAAATGATTATGATCATTTTACTTAAATTCCCGGTTTCCTATGCTTTATTATACTATCTCTTATCTTATTATGTTTATATTTTAGGACATTCCATTAATCCTATTTTGTTATCTTTACAGGATGCTTTACCACTCCTAACTTACTATCTTTGTAGGATATTTTACCAATCCTAGTTTACTATCTTTTTAGGATACTTTATTAATCCTAACGTATTTTATTTACCACTCTAAGGCTTCCCTCTAGGTAGTCGGATCTGTAAGGCGGTTGTAATGTATTACTATGACCCCCCATAATCGACGCTGTTTGACTAGTGATTTCCTCGCACGATGCTTCATTGGACGTTGAATAGTGAGTAATAAGAAAATTATCATGTCGGGATTGTAGCTAGCAATCGCAGGTGGGGGTGTCAAACCCCGTATATGTAACATCCCAAAAATATGATCAAAATTTTTCATTTTCAATTTAAGTAAATACAGTATTCCAACATTATCCATACATCCCGAATAAAATAAGTATATCAAACATCATAAAAATCAGAGTGAAATCTCAAATGCAAAATCCATATGGTGTGTGCGATGCAGTCAACCCGAGCTCTTCCCTTTGGAACCGGAAGTACCTGAAACATAAACTGAAAACTGTAAGCACAAAGCTTAGTGAGTTCCCCAAACTACCTCATACCATATTTAATAAATCTCATACCGGGCCCCCGCCCGGCATCCTTAGATTTAATTTCAAAATACTTCAATACCATCCCCTGGTCAAACTTGGTCAAAGGCAAAAGTCAAGGTCAAGGTCAACAATCCATTTTGACCCGCCACGCCGTGTTTCCTTGATAACACGTCGTGTTTCGCCATCATCCAAGCAGTCGGGGAAAACCCAGGCAACATGTCGTGTTGACCTGCAAACACGCCGTGTTTGTCTGATTTCCAACAGCTTAGCACATTAACCTGCCTTCTTCGACTCCAAGAGCTCCAAAGTTCAGATCTCGACCAAAATGAGATTTAGAAGGGTAAAGTTTCCAACTTTACCCATAAGAACTACCAAAATGGGTCCAAAACCCAAACCCTAGGCTCAAAAGAGTGACGACTTAACCAATAAGCACTTAATCTTTAAAGACATAGCCCCAAAACACATATCTGACTCCCTTGAGTTGGAAAACCACATAAAGTTGCCAAATTTGCGTTCATGAATGCCTAAATAAAGCTCTTAAGCTTAAGATGGTCTTAATAAGGGACTTAATGCATGCATGTGACCAAGAATCTCATAAAGCTTGCACCTTTTTGCTGAAGGAGGCCATACGAAGCTCAGATCTAACAGAACAATCCCACAAAACGAATTAACTCCTCAAACAACCCAAAAAGGAGCCAAAAGCAGAACAAAACAAACTATGAGGAGATCTAATCATCTACAAGTAAAGGTATGAACTTGATACCTCAAAGAGAGTGTAAACAAGTGGAGAGATTTTGGATCTATGACCTTCCTTCCAAGATAAGCATCTTCAATCTTCAAAGCTTCGTTAAAAAATGAGCAAAATAACCACAAGAATCCACTCAAGGCTCAAGAACACCACCAAGAAAGCTTAAGGAACGAATTAGGGTTTTAGTGACAATGGAGGCTGGTAAGGAGGCCAACCATGAGGACTTAAGGCCTTTATATAGGGTGTAACACCCTAAAACTTAGGGTTTCTCCACCAGCCGCCAACACGTCGTGTTGGGATTCAAACACGTCGTGTTGGGATACTAAAGTTCGTGGACCAAAGGCCTACCAATACGCCGTGGTGAGGCTTCACCGTGTCGTGTTCAAAGAGAAACACGAAAACATTTTGAAATAATTTCTTACCTGGAGTCGAGTGTTACAAATCTCCTCACTTGAATCAAACTGCGTCTTCGAAGTCTGACGACCCAAATAACTCTGGGTAGTGCTATCTCATCTCGTCCTCAGGATCCCAAGTCCACTCTGATCCCTTGCGGTGCTGCCACTGCCACTGCACCTTCACCATCTCGATTACCTTGTTCCTCAAGGTTTTCACTTTCCTATCTAGAATCGCCACCGGTCTCTCAATATAGTTCAGGCGGTCATCCAGCTGAATATCCTCCAATAGTACCACTGCAGAATCATCCACTAGACACTTCCGCAACTGAGAGACATGAAATGTGTTGTGAATTTGACTGAGCTCATCTGGAAGATCCAAAGCAATAAGCAACTCGTTCCACCCGAGCCAAAAATCTAAAAGGACCGGTATACCTAGGGCCCAACTTGCCTCGCTTCCTGAATCGGATGACACCTTTCCATGGTGACACCTTTAGGATGACCATATCTCTCACCTGGAACTCTAAATCTGACCGACGACTGTCGACATAACTCTTCTGCCGCCTCTGAGCTGTCTAGAGCCTACTCCGAACCTGCTGAATCAGCTCAGTGGTCTTGAGTACCACCTCAGTAATCCCCATAACCCTTTGACCGACCTCGCCCCAACAAATCGGGGTCCTGCATTTCCTCCCGTAGAGCATCTCAAAAGGAGGTTTATCGATGCTAGCATGATATTTGTTGTCATATGAAAATTTTGCTAACGGAAGATACGTATCCCAACTCCCACCAAAATCCAACACACACGCATGCAACATATCCTCAAGGGTCTAGATAGTCCGCTCACTCTGACCATCGGTCTGCGGATGAAAAGTTGTGCTAAAATGGAGACGAGTGCCTCGTCATGGAACCTCTTCCAAAACCTGGAAGTGAACCAAACATCTCTATCAGAAACCACTGATACCGACACCCCATGACGTGCCACAACCTCCCGGATATAAATCTCAGCCAACTTCTCTGCGGAAATACTCTCCAGAATCGGAATGAAATGTGCGCTCTTGGTCAAACGATCCACGATGACCCAAATCGAATCCACTCCGCACGTAGTCCTGAGAAGCTTCGTGATAAAATCCATAGTGATCTCCTCCGATTTCCATATGGGAATCTCCAACGGCTGCATTTTGCGGTGCTCTTCCTTCATAGCCTCTACCATAGTCGAGAGTCAACAACCCACGACTATCATAATCGAAGAAAGCCACATGTCCCACAATACGCTCGCTCTTCCGGTGCTCTTCCTTCATAGGCTCTACCTGTGCCTACCGGATCCGCTCCAATAATGGAGTAATCACGGTCACCCTCAAACATATGTCTCTGATCAGAGCCGCGACCGCCTTGCGGCTGACAGCATCGGCCACCACATTGGCCTTCCCCGGGTGGTAAAGGATCTCACAATCATAATCCTTCACCACATCCAACCATCGATGCTTCCTCATATTTAGATTCGACTGGTCCATCAAATACCTCAAGCTCTTGTGGTCCGTGTAAATAGTACAACGAACCCCATAGAGGTAATGACACAAAATCTTGAGGGCGAAAACCATGACCCCTAACTCCAAATCATGTGTCAGATAATTCGCCTTATGAGGATTCAGCTGTCTCGAAGCGTAAGCGATCACGTGACCCCTCTGCATCAACACCGCCCCCATACCAGAGATCGAAGGGTCACAATAAACCACATAATCACCAACACCCTCTGGCAGGGTCAGAATCGGCGCCTCATACAACCGTTGTCTCGGAGTCTCTAAAGTTGCCTGCTGCTCAGGCCCCCAACGAAATGTAATTGTCTTCTTTGTCAGTCGGGTCAAAGGAACTGTTGGATTTTGAGCATTCTAACACTCCTAAGTGTACATGCAACCCTAAATACTGTGGATCTATGTTTTCTCTATTATACATGCAAATATGAATATTCCAAGGTATTACCCTATATAGCATACAATCTTTGATACTTGGGGTAATAAAACAAGTTAGAAGACATACCTTTTTATGTAGCTTGATTCCTTGATGCTTAAGAGCCGAGTGCCCCAAGTGTGACACCTCAAATGGTTCACACAACATCAAATGCACTTGGAATAACTTATAGAGAAATGAACACTTCATGAAATTGGCTAGCCCTCACCATTTCTTCATAGTCTCACATGGTTGCCAATTTTAGAAAGAATAAGATGCTTATATAGTGTGTCATAATTAGGGTTACACCATGTAAACCCTAATTGTCATGGCCTTTCATTTCCATGATCCATGGGTACAAAAAACACCATGGAGCATCCATGGAGCATCCTATGGGTTTTAGCCCAACTTGATAATCCATGGAGCATTAGCCCACTATATAAGTATGGATGATTTACACAATCAACCCATATATTTAATTAGTCTCCTTTTGATCACTTAATTAATTCCAAATTAATTCTTGATCAATACTAATTAAATAATCTTATTAATATATTAGAACTTATAATATATTACCAAACCTTAAGTGTTATTTCTCTCATTTTAGTCTATCGAAATGCATGATGCCATGCAACCCAAATGGACCATGCTGAGTCGGGTCAAGTACATACCAAATATAGTTATGGACTTAGACACTAATCCAACAGTCTCCCACTTGGATAAGTCTAAAACTATTATTGAGTATGACTTCAGGAACCGACTGGCAATCGTAGCTCTTTAAGCCGCTGTCGAACTCTGACGTTGTAACTGAACTCTGATCTCGTCAATGACTTGTCCATTAGATAAGGGATCATATATTCCTCCATTCTAGACATCATATGGACTGAGACATGGATTATAAATCATTCTCTCTATCCATTTGTTGCTTCCCGATTTTCGATTTATGACGACTGACTAATTGAACAAATCAAATCAGTCCAGGCTCGGCCGAGCACTTACATTTGTCATCACTGAATCATCGAGGGGCCCACATATATCGCTTTTATCTCGAAGGTAAAAGGAATGGATAAACTTCGACTCATATGGTTTGTTCTACTACTTGTTGAATCATACACAAATGCACGTTTTATAACATCGAGTTACCAATGCGTTTTCGCGCAATCAATGTACAACCAAGTCAACGTAACGACTCATCTATCTAGGTTTGAAGAATATAATATATTATCGTCTCATGATCACTCGTGATAAGATCCATGAAGTGATTCAAATGAGTGCGGGTTGAATCCAATACCCACAACTTATGAGCACTCATGAGTGTTGTAGCACCGCTTTGTCCAACATCTTAGACCTCTGCAAGCCAACCCATGACAGTCTTGATTCATATCTAATTCCAACATATGACCGACTGTGGATGGTTTGAATAACTTAGTCATTCAGGAAGAACGACCTAGTTATTCTGGAAGTCAAAACATGCAAAGTGAAACACAAGAATAATCGAATCCAATATGGTCTCAGAACTTATGAATATAAATAAACACACCTTTTATTTATCACCATATTGATTACCCATCATTCATTGCATACTGTTTCAAACTATCAACTTTATACTTGAATTAAAACAATAGTTGTCCATGCTCCGAGCATGTACACTATGTTTTCTAAACAGTAGTCACGCCATACACCAAGTATGCACACTATGTTTGTCTAAACATTAGTTATGCCATACATCAAATATGCACACTAAGTTTGTCTATGATCTTTACTCTGTGAAATAGATCGATTGAACATAATTCCAATGATTCTCATTTCACAATCCCAATTCCTTACCGCAAATGCAAGAATTCCAAATCCCGCCATTTACCTAAATCTGTTAGATTCTAAACTTATATGCATTGATCCTATTGTAATGATTATGCACAAAGTCACAAAGACTTGTCAACAGACATTACAGAGTATTCCAATGGAGATCACCTCCATGGAAATATCCTTCTTGCATTAAGTTTTTTTTCTAATCTTACACAGATTGAATCCACCTATGGAGGCAACTCCATATTCCCATTTTGACTATCATTTCTAAACAAGAGTTGCCTCTTCTCAGAACATGTCAATATGGTCCTTCCAGAAACACTATACTTCCAACTGTCCCTGAGCAACCAATCTTTGGTAAACCTTAGATTGTCCTCGACAATTGCTTAATCATTTTAGTCATATCCAATTCTAGATTTTTCCCCCTTAATGCCCAGAGCATTTGGAAAATTTAGAAAGGATGAATATTATAGCACATGCAATCGATCCTATATCCGAAGAATATGAGACACGATTCATGACGTCTCACATAAAGACATGATACTAGACCAGTCTCTTTGCTATAATATTTCTATGTCTATTTGCCAAGTTCTCATAATTCAGATTATGAAAAGGGATGCCGTAATCATAATCGAATTTTAGAACGCAAATAATGGACCCATATATAGAATTTCCTTATGTTGAGCCACTCCAACATAAAATTCATATATATAACCTTGACTAAAGACGATTAAAACCTCAATCTAAGCTTTTAGAATTGAAATGAAGTATAATTTCCTCTACCTTAATTATAGCAAAACAACTTTTCAACCCCTGCAACTTCCGGAATTGAAACTTTTGTTTTCTATAATTAATATGATGATTGGCTCCCACTAACATGATGATTATTAGCATAACACTTATGCTCCCACTAGCTTTGACATGTACTCAGAATCAACTGGACTTCTAGAAATCAATACTTTATTGACTTTCTTACCAAAGTTCAGACTTCCGATACGAGATGCTTTGATAAAACTTTATCAAAATCATACACCTTTCCTTAGATAGCACACATGTGTGTCTAAACAATTTCAGAACTATGAAAAGGGATATCGTAATCATAGTCTCAATTGTTCAGACCTTTGCCATTCCTCACAAGTCCATGTTAGTGTGTCGGTTAACCACACACGCTCCACTAACGACTTTGAGAATGCAAATATCACACTTGCTATCTACCTAAAATCTACTTAGTGAAAGCGTTTCCTCACCATCATTTTCATGAATCGGAGAGAAACCTTATGACACTTAGATTTTATGGTGTATGTGTTCTTATCCAAGTGAAATTGTCAAAACCATAATCACAAGACAAGGTTAGTGACAAATCCAAACTCATATGGATTGAACTTGTGCAGTCTTAACTTCTTGCCACCTGGCAGCACAAGGGCCTGCCATTGCTTCCAAGTTGTTATGCAACCAATTGAGAACTCTCAGAACTTATATGAAAAGCCAACTTCTACTGGAATGGGCATAGAAATAGAAATATGTCAACACGATAGGTTATAAACCTCAAGTCGTGAGCTAGTGAGGAACTACAGGTTTTATTCTTGATTAGATCTTGAAATACTTTCAGGATCTTTTAGACTGCCACTATCCTCTTGACATATAAAACTATCTTGACAAATATTCAAGAGATAGTGCAGATTCTTTATCAAGACAAACACTTCACACAATTGGCCTTAGTTAGTCTTTGTTTTATCCAAAACATCACAACTTACCAATTTCAAACGTACAAGAGTAGGACACTTTTACTCTTACATTTGACAAGTGTTTTAACCTTTCTTTAAGATATGTCACTCAACTTACAGTCTTGGAGTATGACTCTAGGACTTGTTTTGGAACGAAGTATGACTCATCTTCTTGATTTAACCATTTCAGCAATTCTTGATTCCCCTTCTTAGCCATAGGAATGCACTAAGATTTCCTTAGAGGACTAATTGTGATATGATTTCTAAATCATTAAGATGATCACAAAACCTGATACTAAAGTACTCTCCCATCTTTTCAGATTTGAGAAACTTTTATTTTTCTGCCTAAAATCTGATTCTTCTCATTCGTTCTGCCATACATCGAAACTTTTCCAAAACTACAGAATTATACTTTTAGTAAATCATGATGAATAGTCTTATCGATCTTTTATGGTGGACTTGAACGGTGCACCAGAATGTGTACTCGATCCTTTAGTCCTTCATGTGACTCACATATACATGTGAACAAGGAATCAATCTTAATTTTCCAAAGATGAAAATTCTCATTCATCATACTATACAACTTGCATTATTTCCAAGTTTCTATTGTAACGACGTAAATTTTAAAACAAATTTTCATTTTTCAAACATAATAAAACTCATATAATATTCTCAAAATCTCATGTATCAATTGTCATCACAATAAAACATATCCCAGAATCTCAACACATAATCCTCTGCCAGTGTGTACAAATCATGTCGGCGCCTTCCCGCGATCCTCGCTGGTACCTGAAACACATATCACATAACACGGTAAGCATAAATGCTTAGTGAGTTCCCCAAAATACCACAAACAACACATAAGCCACTTGAGGCTATAACTCATTTTAACCCTTCGGTCAATGTGTCTCAGCGGGACCCTCCAGTCCCGTAGCTCGTTGGACCCTCCAGTCCGGTCTAGCTCGTTGGACCCTCTGGTCCGGTCTAAATCGTTGGACCCTCCAGTCCGGTCTATATAACACATAACATACATATATCACAATGCACATAAACTCAAACATACACATAACACATAAGACCCTCCGATCTACACATAGTTACCACTCTAGGTAATGTATAGTGAGAAGACTCACCTCGGGTAATCTCGGAAACTCTCGAACTCGAATCACTGATCTAGCCTCCGCCTAATCACATAAAGTAATTATCTCTAATTAATACGGCTCTCAAAGACTAGACTAGTTCCTCCCTATATTCTCTCAGAAGGGGAAAAGACCATTTTACCCCTCCAATGGTCCAATGTCCAATTGTTGACCAAACTCTAAAAGTCAACCTCAGTCAACGGTCCAACTTTGACCAGACTCGCCGAGTGCACTCATGGGACTCGGCGAGTTCATACGCATCCTCTGAATCCTTCTACGGCCTCACTCGACTCGTCCAGTTATCCTTTCACTCGACGGGTTACCACTGATCACGAATCGCGGGGCAACCCGACTCGACTCGTCGAGTTCTCTCATGGACTCGGCGAGTTTCCTCCTCGGCGAGTGTCAAGTTTAGCCCGTAAGAGAATTGGTAGCAAATGAGTACGATGGGCGTACTCAAGAGTACGTTGGGCGTACTCAAGAGTACGTTGCGCGTACTCATGCGCTTATTTTGGACGCGGACTCGCCTGAGTACGCTGGGCGTACCCAGGGTTACGCTGGGCGTAATGTGTCCAGGTGCAAACCCTAATTTCAGACTTGTGCCCTATATATTGGATGCTAAGGCTCATTTCTCAGCCTCCCTAGCAGTGAGTAAAACCCTAAGAGAGAACTTCCCATCGTCCTTAGTGAGTATGTGTGATTTTGGAGCTAAAAGTGCCTTGGGGTGTTAGTGAAGAAGAAGGAGAGGAGCTTGTGGAGGCTAGAGCTTGAAGTGCAAGTTTGGATCTGAGATCTACAGAGGAAGGAGCTGCTTTTAGAGGTATAAAGTTCAAAGCTTTCCTCTTCTTTTGGTTTGTTGTTGCATGGGCCATTTCTAGGGTTAAAAGTCCCAAAGGTGGAGACTTTATGAGTGTAAGGTGCTCCATGGTCCAAGATCTGTCCCCTTTCAGTGATATTTATGTTTTAGATCCATAAAGTTTCTATCTTGGTCGTTGATATGAGGACATGCTAGAGTTTTGAGCTTTCTAGGGCTAGAAGTGGTATATTTTGGGTGTTAGTGACTTGTTCAGCCATGCAAAGGCTTAAAGTTATCGACTTTATGGATTAAGAGGCTTAGAAACGGTCAGATCTAAAAGTTGGACGAGAGTCTTAACTGATTAAGACCTCAAGAGCTAAGGGACTGAAACTGAGAGTTACGCGGGGCGTAATCTCAGTACGCGCAGCGTAAGGGGTCGCGCACCCCGTTTCTGTGAGGACGCCGGGTACGCCCAGCGTACGTGTTTGGTACGTGCAGCGTAACCTGGAGGGTTGACTTTTGTTGACTTTTAGGGTTTGGTCAACTTTAGGGCCTTTGAGCCATGGGAGGGGTAAAATGGTCTTTTACCCTTCTGAGAGTACTAAGAGGAGGAATAGTCTAGCCTTGAGAGATGTATTGATTTAGAGTGTATATTTCATATGATTAGGCGGGGGCTAGACCAGATTTTACAGAGTTCGAGCTTTACCGAGTTACCCGAGGTGAGTCTTCTCACTATACTTTACCTTGAGTAGGTAACCAGAGTTATGTGACAGAGTATCTTGTATGTTATGTATGTTATATGTTGCACTGCTATATTTCTATGTGATTTATGTTGTGCATGTTCTGAGTTTATAGAGTTAGGACCGGAAGGTCTACAGAGTTAGGACCCGAGGGTCCACAGAGTTAGGACCAGAGGGTCCACAGAGTTAGGACCAGAGGGTCCACAGAGTTAGGGCAAGAGGGCCCACAGAGTTATAGCCTCGAGTGGCTAATATGTGTTAGAGTGGTATTTTGGGGAACTCGCTAAGCTTCGTGCTTACAGTGTTATGTGATATGTGTTGCAGGTTTTTCTCAGGATCACAGGACGGCACCGGCTCGATTGTACACACCAGAGAAAGAGTTATGTTTTGAGGATCCTGGAGTATTATTTAATTGAATATGGAGTTATGTTTGTAACTTAAAGAGCAAATGAGATTTTAATAGAAGGTGACATGAGAATTTATATGAGTTTAAATGAAATTTTTAGTTTGAAAAATCACGGTGTTACAAGTTGGTATCAGAGCCTTGGTTTGAGGGATTCGGATGCGCCTTCGGGTAAATCTGGACTCAAACTGAGGATTTGAGAAAAATTTTCGAAGAAATGATTTTTCTAAAGTGAATAAGAGTTTCAAAGAGAAAACGAGAAAGATCAGTGTGTACAATCAGCCAGAGCCCGAACGGTGATTTCCCAAAATACCCTTACTTTGTGTTATGAAATGTTTATGAGATATTATGTATGCTAGAGATAGGCTAGGTATTTCATATTTTAGGACTAGAGTGGCCTGATTTGTGATGCCTTAGCCTAGGATTGTGGTTATCCGAGTTGTGCTTTCGAGTATATGTTGAGTAAGAGTATCCAGCAGGAATCCCAAGTAGAGAGGGATTCGAGTAGAGGAGTAATCTAGGAGAGATGCCTAGATGATTACTGTGGAGCTTATCGAGAGAATAGTTAGAACCCGTGAGGGGTAGAGTTGCAGAGTTCGGTGATATCTATGAGAATGAGCAGATCAAGTGGAGTTATCACCTAGAGTGAGTTCTATATATTAGTCGATGCCCGAATGTTGCTTGCTTTGTGCTTTGTGGGACCCTCGATGATGGGAGCCAGCTACTGAGTGAATATGACGATATTCAGGAGGTAGATGGCTGGCATCATTAGGAGTTCTTCAGCAGCTGATGGCGGAGAAGAGTGGGAATCTAGGAAGAGCCTAGGGAGAAACCTTAGTCAGATGAGTGCGCTGGCAGGGTAGAGTATTTCGCTGAGGAGCGAGCACGTGCGACGGAATTGGTGAACGATAAGGTTGAGTAGCTACTTAGGAACTCTAGGATGGTCCGTGTGGAAAGTATGGGTAGATGTGGCAGGTAGTATGGGCCCGTACTACCGAAATCAGAGGACCCATACTCGATACAGGGAGTATTCTGAAGGTTCTAAGTAGCAGATTGAGGAGTGATGTTATGGTTCGAGTACCATACATCGGAGCAGATTGAGGAGTGATGTTATGGTTCGATTACCATACATCGGAGCAGATTGAGGAGTGATGTTATGGTTCGAGTAGCATACATCGGAGCAGATTGAGGAGTGATGTTATGGTTCGAGTACCATACATCGGAGAAGATTGAGGAGTGATGTTATGGTTCGATTACCATACATCGGAGCAGATTGAGGAGTGATGTTATGGTTCGATTACCATACATCAGAGCAGATTGAGGAGTGATGTTATGGTTCGAGTACCATACATCGGAGCAGATTGAGGAGTGATGTTATGGTTCGATTACCATACATCGGAGCAGATTGAGGAGTAATGTTATGGTTCGAGTACCATACATCGGAGCAGATTGAGGAGTGATGTTATGGTTCGATTACCATACATCGGAGCAGATTGAGGAGTGATGTCATGGTTCGAGTACCATGATTGATGGCAGATTGAGAGATGATGTCATGGTTCGAGTACCATGATTGGCGACAGATCGAGAGGTGATGTCATGGTTCGAGTACCATGATTGATAACAGATCGAGAGGTGATGTCATGGTTCGAGTACCATGATTGGTAACAGATCGAGAGGTGATGTCATGGTTCGAGTACCATGATTGATAACAGATCGAGAGGTGATGTCATGGTTCGAGTACCATGATTGGTAACAGATCGAGAGGTGATGTCATGGATCGAGTACCATGATTGGTGGCAGATCGAGAGGTGATTTCGTGGTTCGAGTACCATGATTTGAGGCGGGTTGAGCAGAGAGGACATGGTTCGAGTACCATGAAATGTGGCGGTCAGTGCTTCTGGCCTTGCCGGTTATTCCGCAGCGATTATCTAGACCAAGGTCGGATGTGAATGAGTATGGGCCCAGAAGGCCAGGGAGAACGAGTTTTAGTGGAGCATCCCTTGATAGGGAAACCGAGTTAGCTCCAAGGGATTGTTGGTGATATGCCAGTGGAGTCGCAAGACTCAGAGATGAGTAGGGACGATGCGATATGGAGGGGTACGGTCTGAGCTGGAGAGCCGGAAGATAGTATATATGTCACTTTCCGTGACCTGAGTGGTGCCATTTCTGTTTTTGTGGGAGACGTAAGGGGTATTGAGATTTCAGTTTCTGAGTTGGGGTGAACCCTGTGGAATCACACTGATGGTGACTTTTCAATCAGAGTATCCGGCAGCGGGTCTGTCGCAATGGAATGGTATAGCTTGAGCAGGCTGACAGTCGAGACTGAAACGGTCAAGGATCAGGATACACCCTATTTGAGTATAATAGGGCAGGTGTTAGCTGCAGTGTTGGGTGATCAAGAGGGGTATATCAGGGCAGTGACTCCTATTGTTCTTGAGAGGTATAAGGAGTGGAAATGTGGTTTCTGGTCTTATGATAAGGGGCATGTTGGAACGTTGGGCAAGGAGTCAAGGATGAGGAGTATGATGGTTCATTATTTCCAGATCCAGGGTTAGTGATAACACTGGACTGTTGGGAGGTCCGGTGATGGTATAGTGTGAGATCCCGAATGACTAGAGGCGGTCACGATGGTAAGTTCTGAAGGTTGCATATGAGATCCTGGTATTTGGAGTTGTTTAATCCTTGTCAGAGAGATCATCAAGCGTTGCGTAGCACCTTGCAGAATTAGGTGAAATGTTACTGGTGGAGACAGTCTGTGGGATAGAGTGTTGGTGCACTAATTGGTGATGGTTCGAACCCTAAGCGGTGAAGAACCGAGTATCTTATTCGAGAAATCTGCACCTGCTGCTAGAGTTACTGAGGTTCGGCCAGCGAATGTCGAGGCACCGAAGGCTCGCGGGAGAGCCTTCCAGTTGACATCGGAGGAGGTCCGTGCATCGCCCGATGTTGGGACTGGTACTTTTCTGTGGGTTATGTACCTGCTTAGGTGATATTTGACTCGGGAGCGAGTCGATCATTTGTGTCAATAGTGTTTGGTCGACACATCAGTAGCCGACGAGAGGCGTTGAGTCGACCTCTACGAGTTTCCATAGCTGACGAGCGAGCAGAGTATGCTACGGAGGTGATTCGGGGATGTATACTCGAGATCTTCGGTGTTGAGTTCCCGATAGATCTGGTCCTGATAGCGATGGTGGACGTATGAGTTATGAGGGGCATGGATTGGTTGAGCCAATTAGGGGCTGTCATAGACTGCGAGCGACAGTGGGTGACGATACGAGACCCCAGTGGGGGAGTACTTACGGAGTACGGCAAGGGTACTCGATGTGGATCGGCGTTTTGTTCAGCCTCCAGAGCGAGACAGAGATTGCAGCAAGGCTGCAGCGGGTATGTGACCTATATGATGGACACACAAGAGGCCGCTGGGAGGCCAAATTCGATGGATGACATTCTGATAGTGCGTGAGTTCCCGGATGTTTTCCCGAGGAGTTGTCGGGTGTCCTTCCGAGAGGCAAGTAGAGTTCCGCATCGAGTTGGTTCCGGGGGCAGCGCCTATCGCCAAGGCGCCTTATCACTTTGGGCCGCCAGAGACGCAGTAGTTATCCTTGCAGCTTCAGGAGCTGCTGGGGAAGGGTGTTGTGATGCTACGGGGAACCGTAGTACTCACCAGTCAGAGAGAGAGTGTTGTGATGCTACGGGGAGCCGTAGTACTCACCCGTCAGAGAGAGAGTGTTGTGATACTACGGGAAGCCGTAATACTCAGAGGTTGTTGTGATGCTACGGGGAGCTATAGTACTCACCAGTCAAAGAGAGAGTGTTGTGATACTACGGGAAGCCGTAGTACTCAGAGGTTGTTGTGATGCTATGGGGAGCCGTAATACTCACTAGTCAGAGAGAGGGTGTTGTGATGCTACGGGGAGCTGTAGTACTCACCAGTCAGAGAGAGGGCGTTGTGATGCTATGGGGAGCCGTAGTACTCACTAGTCAGAACAGGGCATTGTGATGCTACGGGGAGCCGTAGTACTCACTAGTCAGTGGGAGGTTGTGGTGATGTTATGGGGAGCCGTAATACGCAGTAGTTAGCGAGAAGTTGTTATGAGGAAGCCTTCTTGATCAAAGTATGAGAACCGGAGGGTTTTAGGCTTGAAAAGCCCTACGCATGAGTTTTGGGAGCCTGGTGGTCGGACCAGGGGTGAGACCGGGGTCTCCTCAATGATTGGGAATCATTATATTCTGAGTAAGTGTGGACATCCAATCCGAAGGGATTAGATAAGTGAAGTATGCATGGGCTGCGGGTCACAAGCTATGAGTTGAATGGGTCATTGGAACGAGCGATTCCAACTACGGGTCGGACTAAGCTCTTGAGTTGAGTTGAGTCCTGGTGGTGTGTTGAATAGACCGGACCGGAGGGTCCAACGATATAGACCGGACCGAAGGGTCCAACGATGAGCATTAGATGATAGAGGTCGGGGTTGAGTCAATCTCCAGTTGGGACACGTATTTACCCTGGGCTGAGTTTTCCTATAACAACAGCCATCATCCGAGCATTGGTATGCCACCCTTTGAGCTGTTGTATGGGAGGAGGTGTCGGACTCCCATTTGCTGGGGTGAGGTCGGGCAGCGTGTGATGGTTAGTACAGAGATAGTACTTCAGACGACTGGGCATATTCAGCAGGTTAGACTGAGGTTGTTGACCGCTCAGAGTCGCCAGAAGAGTTATGCGGACAGGCGTCGCTCGGAGCTCGAGTTTCAAGTTGGTGATTTAGTACTCCTGAAGGTATCTCCTTGGAAGGGAGTGATCCGATTCAGGAAGAGGGGTAAGTTGGGGCCTCGGTATATTGGTCCGTTTAGGGTGATTACAAGAGTAGGCAGGGTAGCATATCGATTGGAGCTACCTGCGGAGCTGAGCCGGATTCACGATACCTCCCACGTATCCCAGTTGAGGAAGTGTATAGCCGACGAGTCGGCAGTGGTACCACTGGAGGATATTCAGGTGGATGCGAGCCTGAATTATGCCGAAAGGCCAGTCGCGATTACGGATCGGAAGATCAAGGTTCTGAGGAACAAGGAGGTGCCTCTGGTTCAGATCCAGTGGCAACATCGGAGAGGGTCTGAGCTGACTTGGGAGCTAGAGTCAGAGGTGCGAGAGCAGCACCCGGAGTTGTTTACAGCATGAGACTTCGAGGGCGAAGTCTGGTTCTAGTGGGGGAGAATTGTAACATCCCGAAATTCAGGTACAACTGCTTAACCCTTCTTTTTATTCAAAGTGTCAAGTTTAGCCCGTAAGAGAATTGGTAGCAAATGAGTACGATGGGCGTACTCAAGAGTACGTTGCGCGTACTCATGCGCTTATTTTGGACGCGGACTCGCCTGAGTACGCTGGGCGTACCCAGGGTTACGTTGGGCGTAATGTGTCCAGGTGCAAACCCTAATTTCAGACTTGTGCCCTATATATTGGATGCTAAGTCTCATTTCTCAGCCTCCCTAGCAGTGAGTAAAACCCTAAGAGAGAACTTCCCATCGTCCTTAGTGAGTATGTGTGATTTTGGAGCTAAAAGTGCCTTGGGGTGTTAGTGAAGAAGAAGGAGAGGAGCTTGTGGAGGCTAGAGCTTGAAGTGCAAGTTTGGATCTGAGATCTACAGAGGAAGGAGCTGCTTTTAGAGGTATAAAGTTCAAAGCTTTCCTCTTCTTTTGGTTTGTTGTTGCATGGGCCATTTCTAGGGTTAAAAGTCCCAAAGGTGGAGACTTTATGAGTGTAAGGTGCTCCATGGTCCAAGATCTGTCCCCTTTCAGTGATATTTATGTTTTAGATCCATAAAGTCTCTATCTTGGTCGTTGATATGAGGACATGCTAGAGTTTTGAGCTTTCTAGGGCTAGAAGTGGTATATTTTGGGTGTTAGTGACTTGTTCAGCCATGCAAAGGCTTAAAGTTATCGACTTTATGGATTAAGAGGCTTAGAAACGGTCAGATCTAAAAGTTGGACGAGAGTCTTAACTGATTAAGACCTCAAGAGCTAAGGGACTGAAACTGAGAGTTACGCGGGGCGTAATCTCAGTACGCGCAGCGTAAGGGGTCGCGCACCCCGTTTCTGTGAGGACGCCGGGTACGCCCAGCGTACGTGTTTGGTACGCGCAGCGTAACCTGGAGGGTTGACTTTTGTTGACTTTTAGGGTTTGGTCAACTTTAGGGCCTTTGAGCCATGGGAGGGGTAAAATGGTCTTTTACCCTTCTGAGAGTACTAAGAGGAGGAATAGTCTAGCCTTGAGAGATGTATTGATTTAGAGTGTATATTTCATATGATTAGGCGGGGGCTAGACCAGATTTTACAGAGTTCGAGCTTTACCGAGTTACCCGAGGTGAGTCTTCTCACTATACTTTACCTTGAGTAGGTAACCAGAGTTATGTGACAGAGTATCTTGTATGTTATGTATGTTATATATTGCACTGCTATATTTCTATGTGATTTATGTTGTGCATGTTCTGAGTTTATAGAGTTAGGACCGGAAGGTCTACAGAGTTAGGACCCGAGGGTCCACAGAGTTAGGACCAGAGGGTCCACAGAGTTAGGACCAGAGGGTCCACAGAGTTAGGACCAGAGGGTCCATAGAGTTAGGGCAAGAGGGCCCACATAGTTATTGCCTCGAGTGGCTAATATGTGTTAGAGTGGTATTTTGGGGAACTCACTAAGCTTCGTGCTTACAGTGTTATGTGATATGTGTTGCAGGTTTTTCTCAGGATCACAGGACGGCACCGGCTCGATTGTACACACCAGAGAAAGAGTTATGTTTTGAGGATCCTGGAGTATTATTTAATTGAATATGGAGTTATGTTTGTAACTTAAAGAGCAAATGAGATTTTAATAGAAGGTGACATGAGAATTTATATGAGTTTAAATAAAATTTTTAGTTTGAAAAATCACGGTGTTACACTCTAACTTATAGATCTGACCTTTAAACGCTCAAAAGTCACGTAAACGTCCAAACGTTTTTCTCATGCAACACTCATATGGCTCTATTTGATGAATTAGCTCTAATATGACAACCATGATCCAAAACCCAAAAAGGGACTGCATAAAGCTGGATGCTTGGGGCTCTCTGGACCTCTCAAGGTCTAGATCTAAGGTCTATTTCACATTGGGACTTCTCATGCTCTTATTCCAACTCAAGAAAGGGTAAAGAAACCCTTGATTCAAGAAGCCTACACAATAAAGAAGAAAAGGGCCGAATTGCTACCTCAAAGTGAAGCCTCCTTGCTTGAAAGTCTCAGAACAACAACCTCCTTTGGTCCTTCTTGCTGGATCACTTCTCCTCCTTAGCAAAATCACAACAAATGGTTCAAGATGGCTCTCTCTCACTACACACGCTCAAATATGCTAGGGTTCTTTTCTATGAAAGGGTGGCCGCAAATGAAGGCTATAAGGACCCTTAAATAGGGCACATGCCCAAGGATTTAGGGTTTCTGTCAACAACACAGTCTCGTCCAGTCCACTCATTAATCTGAGTTATCATTCGCGATCCTACTCGACGATTCAGGGCATCAACTCGTCGAGTCACTCCTCATAACTCAAATAAATAATCAAATGACCATACCTGGGAATCCGGATGTTACAATTCTTCCCCACTAGAATCAGACTTCGCCCTCGAAGTCTTACTCAAACAACTCCGGATGCTGCTCCCGCACCTCCGACTCCGTTTCCCAAGTCAGCTCGGACCCTCTCCGATGCTGCCACTGGACCTGAACCAGGGGCACCTCCTTGTTCCTCACAACCTTGATTTTCCGATCCAAGATCACGATCGGCCTCTCAATGTAGTTCAGGCTCGCATCTATCTGAATATCCTCTAGCGGCACTACCGCCGTCTCATCGGCTACACACTTCCTCGACTGGGATACATGGAAGGTATCATGGATCTGACTCAACTCCTCGGGTAGCTCCAAACGGTATGCTACCTTACCCACTCTAGCGATCACCCTGAAAGGACCAATGTATCGGGGCCCCAGCTTGACCCTCTTCCTGAACCGGATCACTCCTTTCCAAGGGTATTCCTTCAGGAGTACAAAGTCTCCAACCTGGAACTCGAGCTCAGATCGCCGCCTATCCGCATAACTTTTCTGGCGGCTCTGGGCTGTCAGCAACCTCTATCTGACCTGCTGAATCTGCTCAGTCGTCTTAAGCACTATCTCAGTGCTACCCATCACTCGTTGCCCTACCTCTGCCCAACAGATGGGAGTTCGACATCTCCTCCCATATAAAAGCTCAAAGGGAGGCATCCCAATGCTCGAATGGTGGCTGTTGTTGTAAGAAAACTCAGCCAAAGGTAGGTAGGTGTCCCAACTTCCACCAAAGTCCATAACACATGCTCGAAGCATGTCCTCGAGCGTCTGAATCGTCCGGTCACTCTGTCCATCCGTCTGAGGGTGGTAAGCAGTACTGAAGTGCAATCTCGTACCCAACTCCTCATGGAACTTCTTCCAGAACCTGGAAGTGAAACGTACATCTCGGTCTGACACAATCGAGATCGGCACTCCATGCCACGACACCACCTCTCTCACATATGTCTCTGCCAGCCTCTCCACAAAAGAGCTCTCACTGATATCAAGAAAGTGAGCGCTCTTCGTCAGTCGGTCCATAATCACCCAAATTGCATCAACACCCCTCGCGGTCCTCGGAAATTTGGTGATAAAATCCATAGAAATTTGTTCCCACTTCCACTGGGGAACCTCTAATGGCTGCAACTTGCCATGCGGACGCTGGTGCTCAGCCTTAACCCAGCGACAGGTCAAGCACCTCTTTACTACCCATGCAACATCCCTCTTCATACAGGGCCTCCAGTAGTCTCTCTTCAGGTCCAAATACATCTTAGTGGCCCCGGGATGGATCGAGAATCTCGATCTATGTGCCTCCTCCATCAGAGCGCTACGTACCCCGCCCGTATACGGTACCCAAATCCGACCATGAAAGGTCATAAGCCCTCGACTATCGGTAACAAACTCGGATACCTGCCCAATCACCCGTTCTCTCTTGCGGTTCTCCGGTCTCACCGCCTCTGCCTGGGCCTCTCGGATGGTATCCAATACCGGAGTCATCACCGTCATCCTCATGCATATATCTCGAATCGGGGGACTCTCCATCCTGCGGCTCAAAGCATCGGCTACCACGTTAGCCTTTCCCGGGTGGTACAGTATCTCACAATCATAATCCTTTACCACATCCAACCATCTCCTCTGGCGCATGTTTAGGTTGGGCTAATCCATCAGATGATAACCCGACCTCAAGTCAATCTTGGAAAACCAAGACGCACGCTGCAACTGATCGATCAGATCGTCGATCCTCGGTAGTGGATATTGGTTCTTGACCGTCAACTTGTTCAACCCCCGGTAATCAATACACATCCAGTGCGAACCATCCTTTTTCTTGACAAAAAGGATTGGCGCTCCCCACGGCGAGCTACTCGGTCGGATGAACCCCTTCCCCAGCAGCTCCTGAAGCTGCAAGGATAACTCCTGCATCTCTGGCGCCGCAAGGCGATAGGGTGCCTTGGCAATAGGCGCCGCTCCCGGAACCAAATCAATATGAAACTCCACCTGCCTCTGCGGAGGCACACCCAAAAACTCCTCGGGGAAAACATTCGGGAACTCACGCACTATCGGGACCTCATCGACTGAACTCGGCCTTTCGGCCTCAACTCGTGTATCCATCACGTAGGCTACAAACCCTCTGCAGCCCTGATGTAGACTCTGCCTTGCTCTGGCAGCCGAGCAAAACGCTGACCCAGATTGGGTACCCTCGCCATACACCGTAAGTACTCCCCCACTAGGGTCTCGTATGGTCACCAACTGACGCTCGCAGTCGATAACGGCTCCGAATCGACCCAACCAGTCCATGCCCACGATGACACAGACATCACCCATCGCAATCGGCACCAGATCTATCGGGAACTCAACACCGAAAATCTCGAGTACACATCCTCGAATCACATCAATAGCATAAACCGCTCACTCGTCAGCTATAGAGACTCGTAGAGGTCGACTCATCGCCTCTCGTCGGGTACTGATGTGCTGGCTAAATGATAATGACATGAAAGATCGACTCGCACCCGAGTCAAATAACACCAAAGCATGTACAGAACTCACAAGAAAAGTACCTATGCATACCACGGTATAAGCACAATATCTCAACTCAGTACAAGTGAATAAAAGAATACATACCAGCCACGACGTCGGATGCTACTCGGACCTCCTCCGCTGTCAACTGAAAGGCTCTCCCGCGAGCCTTTGGTGCCTCGGCCTTCGCTGGCCGGACCTCGGTAGCTCTAGCAGTAGGTGCAGATCCCTGTGCTGATCCCTGAAGTAGCTGTGGGCACTCGGGCTTCCGATGGCCAGTCTGGTTGCAGTGAAAGCAAACTGCAAACCCCTTGGGGCAATCCCTCGTGAAATGCCCCTCCTTACCACACTTGTAGCACACCCCCGCTTTGCATACCCCCTCATGGCTCTTGCCGCAGTTCCCGCAAGTGCGGCCCTTCGGACCTCCAGATCTCGAATCAGCGGGCTTTGCCCGCTTGGCTACCGGCTGAGACTGAACCGGCCGCCTATCCCTCCTCTGAGACTCGGCCTCCTCCCTGGCCTAAGTCTCTAGCTCAATCTTCCTCTTTCGGTCATTCGCCTGGAGCTCAGCAAATGTCCGGTATGTCGAGTTCGCCACGAACTCACGAATGTCCCTCCTCAGTATGCTCAGATATCAGCTCATACGTGCCTGCTCGGCAGACATGTGCTCAGGGCAAAACAACGCCCTCTCATGAAACATCTGTGTAATCACAGTCACGGACTCCGTCCCCTGCTTGAGGGACAAGAACTCCTGCGCCAACCGTCCCTGCAGGAGTGAAGTCTGCCGTCACAAACTTCCACCAGTCCTTTGCTCCCAAGCAAAGCTGGTTCAGCGCGAACCGTACCCTTAGATGCTCAGGACAAGAACATGTGTAGAAGCACCCCTCAATGTCAGAGATCCATCTCATCACGGCTATCGGATCCTGAGTCCCATCAAACTCTGGTGGCTTCGTGTTGCTGAACTCCTGGTACATCAACGAGTCACCCCCCTGTGGCCTAGCAACGGCAACGGCTGTGGTGGCCGCATCAACAGCAGCATCGGTAAGAGCAGCATACCGCTCGTCAAATGTCTCAATCAGCGAGGTCTTGATAGACCCAAACATCTCTGGTATCTCAGCACGAATGGCTGCTGCCACCTCATCATGAATCATCTTGCGAATATCTTCATCGCTAACACCGCTTCTCTCTGGAGTGTGGCGCGTGCCCACCATAATGTCTCTGAAACACAACCCAAAAGAATTAGAGACTCGCTCGAGTATACTCGCACTCGATAACTCAACCCTACTCGTTCCTTAGTATCCTAAGGATTCTTACTTGGACTGCTCACTGATCCGGTGTTTCCGGTAGTACGGGCCCTATACTACCTTCCACACCACATTAGTATTCACCCCAAGTCCTCCTCCTAGGATCCCAGATCACAAGTACCCTATATCTCGCTGAACACCGGCTACCCTCCAGTAGACCACTCATAAGCTCCTCGCTGCTACCTACTCACTCTCGAAGTAACTCATAGTAGCAGTAATCTCCTAGGCTAATGCATCACAAATCAGGCCACTCTAGTCCTAGATATGAATACCTAGCCTACTCTAGCATGCATAGCATTTCACATAATATCTCATAGCACATAATGTAAGGGTATTTTGGGAAATCACCGTTTGGGCGCTGGCTGATCGTACACACTGCTCCGTTCTGCTTTTCTCAAAAATCTTTTACTCTTTTAGAAAAATTGTTTCTTTTATGAAAAATTTTCTTAAATCCTCAGTTTGAGTTCAGATACGCCCGAAGGTGCATCCGAATCCCTCAAACCAAGGCTCTGATACCAACTTGTAATGACATAAATTTTACAACAATTTTTCATTTTTCAAACATAATAAAACTCATATAATATTCTCAAAATCTCATGTATCAATTGTCATCACAATAAAACATATCCCAGAATCTCAACACATAATCCTCTGCCAGTGTGTACAAATCATGTCGGCGCCTTCCCGCGATCCTCGCTGGTACCTGAAACAATATCACATAACACGGTAAGCATAAATGCTTAGTGAGTTCCCCAAAATACCACAAACAACACATAAGCCACTCGAGTCTATAACTCATTTTGACCCTTCGGTCAATGTGTCTCAGCGGGACCCTCCAGTCCCGTAGCTCGTTGGACCCTCCAGTCCGGTCTAGCTCGTTGGACCCTCTGGTCCGGTCTAAATCGTTGGACCCTCCATTCCGGTCTATATAACACATAGCATACATATATCACAATGCACATAAACTCAAACATACACATAACACATAAGACCCTCCGGTCTACACATAGTTACCACTCTAGGTAATGTATAGTGAGAAGACTCACCTCGGGTAATCTCGGAAAGTCTCGAACTCGAATCACTGATCTAGCCTCCGCCTAATCACATAAAGTAATTATCTCTAATTAATACGGCTCTCAAAGACTAGACTAGTTCCTCCCTATATTCTCTCAGAAGGGGAAAAGACCATTTTACCCCTCCAATGGTCCAATGTCCAATTGTTGACCAAACCCTAAAAGTCAACCTCAGTCAACGGTCCAACTTTGACCAGACTCGCCGAGTGCACTCATGGGACTCGGCGAGTTCATGCGCATCCTCTGAATCCTTCTACTGCCTCACTCGACTCGTCTAGTTATCCTTTCACTCGACGGGTTACCACTGATCACGAATCGCGGGGCAACCCGACTCGACTCGTCGAGTTCTCTCATGGACTCGGCGAGTTTCCTCCATGGCAACTCCCAAATGACCTTCTGAGGTCAGATCTGTTTCTCTAACTTATAGATCTGACCTTTAAACGCTCAAAAGTCACGTAAACGTCCAAACGTTTTGCTCATGCAACACTTATATGGCTCTATTTGATGAATTAGCTCTAATATGACAACCATGATCCAAAACCCAAAAAGGGACTGCATAAAGTTGGATGCTTGGGGATCTCTGGACCTCTTAAGGTCCAGATCTAAGGTCTATTTCCCATTGGGACTTCTCATGCTCTTATTCCAACTCAAGAAAGGGTAAAAAAACCCTTGATTCAAGAAGCCTACACAATAAAGAAGAAAAGGGCCGAATTGCTACCTCAAAGTGAAGCCTCCTTGCTTGAAAGTCTCAGAACAACAACCTCCTTTGGTCCTTCTTGCTGGATCACTTCTCCTCCTTATCAAAATCACAACAAATGGTTCAAGATGGCTCTCTCTCTCACTACACACACTCAAATATGCTAGGGTTCTTTTCTTTGAAAGGGTGGCCGCAAATGAAGGCTATAAGGACCCTTAAATACGGCACAGGCCCAAGGATTTAGGGTTTCTGTCAACAGCACGGACTCGTCGAGTCCATTCACTGACTCGTCGAGTCCACTCATTAATCCGAGTCATCATTCGCGATCCTACTCGACGAGTCAGGGCATCAACTCGTCGAGTCACTCCTCATAACTCAAATAAATAATCAAATGACCATACCTGGGAATCCGGATGTTACATCTATCAAACTGAAACCTTGGGTGATGAGAATCTTTCCTTATTTGGTAAATTTAGACATTACCACAAATGGAAGAAACAAATCCATTTTCCAATATTGCTATCAATGGAATCATATAAGCAACAATTTTTCACAAATGCCATTGTAAGGATACTTAGAATAAATAAAATCAAAAAATCCTTTAATTTTAAAACTTTGCGGAAAACTTATCCTTACAGTGCAAAAACATATGAAAAACTTGTTGTTATCTATTCCTAAGCAATATATCATAACTCCTAAGTAACAGCTCAAAATTCTAATCACTGAACCATGCAATCGAGATCCATCTTCGTGATCAGAATCAACATACACTTCCTTTAAGTTTCTTCACTTTTCTTTGATTCTTCAAACATCAACATGTGACCCAGTCACATCATGTAATAAGAATCTCAAAATAGAAACTTAACAGAGTTAGATAGTGGACTTTACCTGAAATAGAGCCAAACTTCTTGACTAGACCTTCTCTCAGATCTTTCAGGTAGTTAAGGCAGCTTCGCAACCGATGCCCCTTCCTTTGGCAAGAGAAACATATGGACTCTTTGGGAATGGTGTACTGGACTATCACAAACTTGCCTTTCTCTTTACCATTTAGCCAACCGAGCTGACTATGGCCGATCCCTGTCCATTGGGAAGAGAAAGCCTTTTCTAGATATCCAATGTTACCATTTTTCAATGTCCATTGGGGAGTTGATCTCCTAATCAAATTTGCTTTACTAGTCCTCAAACCATTGCTGATTCAGCAGCACCAAGCAAATAGATAAGATCATTAAGGGTCATGTCATAGTCTGTTTCATAGTAGTCACAAAGGAACTCGCTATGTGACTTAGAAAGTGATGGAACATCCAACTTTCTTAAGACTTTGACACCCAACTCTCACGGCTTGTCAATATGTGACTTTATCTCCAAGATGTGAGCACACATAGACTTTGCTTGCCAATAGGGCTTGAGTGACCTTAAGCTTTTCAAGAACTTGTGGGTTAGGGAGAATAATTGGAGGAGGGGGAGGAAGTGAAGTTCCAAGAGATTTGGGAAGATCATAGATGTCTGAGCTAGACATCTTTTGGGAGATATTCAAGATAGTTGATTTAAAGTCCTTAATATAACACCCAATATGAAATATTAAGGCTAGGACCCAACACAATATTTTATAACTTGGAAGAGGGATGACGTAATCCAAGCTATAGAATATTTGAAGGTAGGCGAATGACGATTCACCAATTTCCACCATGAAAAACGAAATAATTTATTAGGTTTTAATTGGATTTGAAACTCCTAGATTCTTTTGAGATTCATTGAACTTTTCAATGGCATGTTTCAATCTCGAGTGTGCCCTTCAGGTTTTGTGACTGGGATGCCGAGGATCACAAAACAAGGTGTGAAGTAACCATGCAAATTACTTGGTACTCTTAAATGTTTATCACCCAACCGATGTGCCGGTTAACCACACACGCTCCACCGGCCTATGATAAACTTTAAGAAACCCTTTGCCTACCTTTGTTAAATCAAGCTAGTGTGCCGGTTAACCACACGTGCTCCACTAACCGACTTAAGCAAAGTGCAAAGTGTAATTTCATGGGTTAGCACCTTATTCACATTTTCCTAAGTAACTAAGATTGGGAATTTATAAAAGGTTTAGTTACTTAGTATTTATCATTAATACTTTTAATGAAGGGAGAATTATAGTCCTTGTCCTACCCGTTCGGCTAACGACCCTCCACCAGTCAAGGAAGCGGTGGATAAGAGTGGACACCCATTAAGCTGCCATTTTATAGGCAACAACCTTATACCTCCTTATAGACCGGCTTCGTGAATGAGGTCTACTAACGGTAAGACTGACTTGCTCTTATACATATATATATTATTAACTTATAATACTATAAAGTATAAGGGTTGAATTTTAACTTTTAAAATCCTAAGGGCTTAATTTGGAATTAAAGTATTCATGAAAGAAAACTTTTCAAATTCCAAAACTTTGAGGGCAAGTTTTGGAACAATTCAATTCCATAACTTATGAGTTTAAAGTAGTTTTAATTAAAAAACTCTTCAAGTTCGATAACTTGAGGACAAGTTATGGAAGACTTTAAACCATTAAAAGAATGTGACTCTTCCTTATTCATAACTTATGGAAAACTTTATGAGTTTTATGAATCTTAAATGTGACTTTTCACATAACTTGAGGACAAGTTACAAGAACACATTTTAGAATCAACTCTTAGATTAATTTGGATTGAAAACAACAATTCCACATAATTTTTCCTATTAATCTAAGCAACTCATAAGAACAAGACAATCCATTCAAACTTTTTCATGTAATTAGCCTAATCATTAAACTAATACAAAACATGAATCTATTGATAATTATCTTTGAAATTGGATTAGCATGAACATTACCACATCAAAAATAGGTTTATAAGTTGAAAAACAGCTTAGGGTAATGTTTCTAGTCCAATTCCAGCCAAAACAGTCGAAGATATGCTTTCTGGGGGTCCAACTCGTCGAGTGCATGAACCAACTCGGCGAGTTGGATGAGTTTTTCCTTGGACTCGTCGAGTCCCTTCATGGACTCGGCGAGTCTGCTGAGCAGACAGCACAAAACTTCGATTTTTCAGCCATTTTTGCAAGTATAACAAGAAAACAAACCTAGGCTCTGATACCACTGTTGGGTTTTGAGCATTCTAACACTCCTAAGTGTACATGCAACCCTAAATACCTTGGATCTATGTTTTCTCTATTATACATGCAAATATGAATATTCCAAGGTATTACCCTATCTAACATACAATCTTTGATACTTGGGTAATAAAACAAGTTAGAAGACATACTTTTTTATGTAGCTTGATTCCTTGATGCTTAAGAGCCGAGTGCCCCAAGTGTGACACCTCAAATGGTTCGCACAACATCAAATGCACTTGGAATAACTTAGAGAGAAATGAACACTTCATGAAATCGGCTAGCCCTCACCATTTCTTCATAGTCTCACATGGTTACCAATTTTAGGAAGAATAAGATGCTTATATAGTGTGTCACAATTAGGGTTACACCATGTAAACCCTAATTGTCATGACCTTTCATTTCCATGATCCATGGGTACAAAAAACACCATGGAGCATCCATGGAGCATCCTATGGGTTTTAGCCCAACTTGATAATCCATGGAGCATTAGCCCACTATATAAGTATGGATGATTTACACAATCAACCCATATATTTAATTTGTCTCCTTTTGATCACTTAATTAATTCCAAATTAATTCTTGATCAATACTAATTAAATAATCTTATTAATATATTAGAACTTATAATATGTTACCAAACCTTAAGTGTTATTTCTCTCATTTTAGTCTATCCAAATGCATGATGCCATGCAACCCAAATGGACCATGCCGAGTCGGGTCAAGTACATACGAAATATAGTTATGGACATAGACACTAATCCAACAGGAACAACTATATTGGGGAAATCCTAGATGAATCTCCGATAAGAACCCGCCAAACATATAAAACTCCGAATCTCAGATGGAGACCTCGGAACCTACCATTGTTGTTGGGTTTTGAGCACTATAACACTCCTATGGTGCACATGCAACCCTAAATGCTTTGGATCTATGATTTCTCTAAATATACATGCATTTTGTTTTCCAAAACATTCACCCTAACTAGCATGCAATTGAAGCTATATAATATAAAAACTTTGGTTTGGATGCTTACCTCTTGAGTAAAGTAGAGTTCTTGACCTTTGAAAGCTTGAGCACCTCAAGTGTGATGCCTCTATTGGTTCAGAAACACCAAAATGCAAGAGGAGGTTTTAGGAGAATAAGATGCTTGACTCCAAAGAGAGTGTAACCGATTTTGGCTTATGGGGTCATTATTATAATGTGGAAAAAACTAGGGTTACACTTGGTAAACCCTAATGCTCCATGACTTTTCACATTCTTATGCTCCATGGGTTAACCTCCATGGACTATCCATGGATTATCTTATTGGTTTAGCCCAACCATATAGTCATGGATCATTAGCCCACATTACAAGAATCATTGATTTACATAATCAATCTCCATATATTTAATTAGTCTCTTTTGATCACAAAATTAATTCCAAATTAATTCTTGATCAATATTAATTAAATAATATTAATATATTATACTTGTAATATATTAATAAATCACAAATAACCTTATTCTCAAAAAACCTTCCTATCAAATTGCACTGGTGAAGGCAACCCAAAAAGGGACCATGCTACAATCAGGTCAAGTACATACCAGTATAGTTATAGGCTTAGACACCAAATCCAACAGTCTCCCACTTGGATAAGTCTAATAACTATTACTGCTAATGCACTTCAGGATCCGATTTAGCAATCGTAAGCTTTCAAAAGCCTTTGTCAACTCTGACCCAGTCAGTGACGCATCCTTTAAATAAGTGATCATATACTCCTATGTTCTCAAGATATCATCTAGACAAATACATGGAACAATGTCATACACATTTTCCAGCAGTTTGTTTCCCGATTTATGATTCGTCTGAAATAGAACATAACTAAACACATCAATTTAGTTATGACCGGGCTCGACACATAAGTCAAAACAGAATCATCGAGGGGCCCAATATATCGCTTTTTAATCCTTCTAGGATAAAAGGAACAGATAAACTTCGACATTATATGCTTGTACTAACTACTCATCAAATCATGCACAACGACACGTTTTATAACATCAAGTTACTGATGCGTTTTCGTGTCATCAATGCACAACCGACTCGTAGTCAACAACTCATATATCTTGGTTTGAATATTATATGATATTATCGTCTCACAATTACTCGTGATAAATTCCATGAAGTAATTCAGGTGAGCGCGGGTTGAATCCAATACTCAAATCTTATTTCAGAAGTACTCATGAATGGTGTAGCAAGCATGTTGCTATGCCTAAATCCTTAGACAATCTTACAAGCCAACTCATGACAGTCTTATTTCATACTTACTTCCAACGTATGATCGACTGTGGATAGTTTGAATAATAATAATAATCATAATTTTATTATTCTGGAAGTCAAAACATGCAAAATGAAACACAAGAATAATACTAATCCTATATGGCCCCAAAACTTGTGAGCGTAAATAAAACACCTTTTATTTAATCACCATATTGATTAGTCATTATTCATTGTATATATGTTTCTATTGATCAACTTAATACTTGAATTAAAACAATAGTTATCTCATGCTCCAAGCATGCACACTATGTTCACTTATGGTCCTTACTTTGTGAAATAGATCAACTTGATTTCCAATTAAACTCATTTCACAATTCCAAATCGTTAAGTGTAAGAATACCAAATTCTTGCCACTATTAGAATGTGTTAGTTCTAAACTATTATGCAAAGATTCCTTTTGTAATGTCTAGGTACCAAAAGTCATAGAGACTTGACTAACGGTATTACAAAGTATTCCTTTGGAGATTGTTACAAGACAATTCCATGGAGATGAAGTCTCAAATTCAAAGTACATTCCTTTGAACATCCTTCTTTGCATAAAAGTTTCTAACTTACTCATAGATTCTTAATATCCAACTCCCATTATGGAAACATTTCCATAGTTGTCATATGACAACTTATTGTTAATAGAATATTGTCTATTCATAATAATGTCAATATGGTCCATCCATTACTATACTTCCAACTCTCCATAAGAAACCAATCTTTGGCGAACCTTGGATTGTTCTTAACAGTTGTTTAATAACTTTACTCATGTCCGGTTCTAGTCCTTTTTCCCTCTTAATGCCCTAGGCATTTGGAAAATTAGAACACATGAATACTATAGCATATGCAATCGACCCTATATCCGAAGCATATAGGACACGATTCATAATGTCTTACATAAATACATGATACTTGATCAGTCTTTTGCTATAATATTTCTATTTTCCATGTTCTCACAATTCGAACTATGAAGAGGGATGTCGTAATCATAATCGAATTTTGAGAATGCAATTAACATTTCCATATATAGAATTTCCTTATGTCGAATCTTTTCAACACAACATTCATATATGTCTTTGACTAAATATATAGAATTTCATTATGTCGAATCTTTTCAACACAACATTCATATATGTCTTTGACTAAATTTGATTAAAAAACTCAATCTAAGCTTTTAGAATTGAAAAATGAAGTATAAGTTCATCTCCCTTAATTATAGCAAAACAACTTTTTTAAACCCTGCAACTTTGCGAATTGAAAACTTTTTTTCTATAATTAACATTTTTAACTTGCAACACTTACCATAATAATTATGCTCCCACTAGCATAAATAATTATTATCTTACTGACATAACACTTATGCTCCCACTAGCTTTGACATGTATCCAAAATCAGCTGGACTTCTAGAAATCAATACTTATTGACTTTCTTACTAATGTTCAAATTTCTGATACGAGATGCTTCGATAAGTCTTTATCTAAGCTTCTCAAACTCATAAACCTTTCCTTAGATAGCTTACATGTGTATCTAAACTATTTCAGAACTTACAACAATAAGTTCCGAATGTTTAGACCTTTTGCCATTTCTCACAATTCGAACTATGAAGAGGGATGACGTAATCATAATTGAATTTGAGAATGCAAATATCACAAATGCTATCTCTTTAAAATCTACTTAGTGGAAGCGTTTCCTCACAATCATTTTCATGAATTGGAGTGAAACCTTATGAAACTTAGATTTTTAAAGTGTATGGGTTCCTATCCATGTGAACTTTTCAAAACCATAATCACAAGATAAGGTTAGTGACAAATCCAAACTCATATGGACTGAATTTGTTCAGTTTTAATTTCTTTCCATCTGGCAGCACAAGGGCATACCATTGCTTCAAGGTTGTTATGCAAACAATTGAGAATTCATAGAACTCACATGCATAGTCAACTCTAACTGGAATGGGCACAAAAACAAGAATATGTCAACACGATAGGTTATAAACCTCAAGTCGTGTGCTAGTGATTAACAATAGGTTTATTCTTGATTAGTTCTTGAAATGTCAAGATCTTTAAGACTCCCACTGACCTCTTGACATATATAAGTTTCTCTTTGTCAAGCACATTACTTGACAAACAAATATTCAAGAGTTAGTGCGATTTCTTATCAAGACAAACACTATTGACAATCGGTCTTAGTTGATCTTTGTTTTATCCAAAACATTACAACTTACCAATTTCAAATGTACAAGAGTAGAAAACATTTTACTCTATATTTGTTGATATATCACTCAACATACAATCTTGGAGGATGACTCTAAGATTTGATTTTGGAACGAAGTATGATTCATCTTAATTGAATTAACCATTTCAACAATTCCTGATTCCTTTTCTTTGCCATACAAATGTACTAAGATGTCCTTAGAGGAACAAATTGTGATATGGTTTTCATAATCATTAAGAGGATCATAAAACACGATCCTCAAGTACTCTCTTGTCTTTTCAGATTGGAGAAACTTTTATCCTTCTGCCGATTTTGATTCTTCTTATTCGTTATGCTATACATTGATACTTTTTTAATGATTCAGAATTATACTTAATCTTGTAAGCATAACCATATTTACTAGGCCTTAGTAAATCATGACAAATAGTATTATCGCTCTTTGTGGTGGACCTGGACCAGTGTAAACCAAGTCTACATGATTTCTTTGTCCTTCTCTTGACTCACATATACATGTGAATAAGGAATTAGTCTAATAAGGAATTAGTCTTAATTTCCCAAAGATGAAAATTCTCATTCATCATACAATACAAGTTGCATGATTCCAAATTTCTGTCCAATCGAAACTTGGGTGATGAGAATCTTTCCTTATTCGGTAAATTTTGACACTACCACAAATGAAAGAATCAAATCCATTTTCAATATTTCTAGAATATACATAAACATCAATTTTCACAAATGCCATTGCAAGGAGATATAAAATAAGACAAAAAAACAAAATTTTATTTATTTATAAAATGCGGAAAACTTTTCCTTACAATGCAATTACAAATGAAAAACTATGTTACTACATATTTCTAAGAAATCTATCATAACTCTTAAGCAGCAGCTCAAAAATCCGATCATCGAACCATGCGATCGAAATCCATCTCTTCACGATCAAATTCAACTTGCTCTTTGTTTAAGAATCCTTTCTTTTCTTCAATCCTACAAAACATCAAAATGTAATCTTATCACATCATGTATTAAGAATCTACAAATAGGAACTTAATGGAGTTAGAGAGTGAACTTACCTGAAGTAGAAGCAAGCTTTTTGATTTTACCATCTCTTAGATCTCTCAGGTAGTCAGGGCAGCTTCGCAACCAGTGCCCCTTCTCTTGGCAATATAAACATATGGACTCTTTGGGAATGGTACACATGACTATCTCATACTTAGTCTTTTTCTTTACCATTTGGTCAGTTGACTTGACCATAGCCGATCCCTTTCCATTGGGAAGAGAAAGTTTTTTTGGACTTCCAATGTTACCATTTTCAAAGTCCATGGAAGGTTGAGGAGTAGACCTTACAATCAAGTTTGCTTTTACCGTTGCGCCAAATCATTGTTGATTCAGTCACAATTAGCAAATAGGTAAGATCGATAAGGGTCATGTCGCGGTCTGTCATATAGTAATCTTTAATGAACTCACTATATGACTCAGGAAGTGATTGAAGAACCCAGTCAACAGCCAATTTCCTCGAGACAACGACACCCAATACTCTTAGCCTGTCAATATGTGACTTCATCTCCAATACGTGAGTACATACAGACCTTCCATCTTGATGTTTCATTGCTAGTAGGGCTTGAGTGACCTTGAACTTTTTGAATCTTTGAACTTGTGGGTTAGGGAGAATAATTGGAGGAGGTGGAGGAAGTGAAGTATGATATTGTGGAATATCATCTTCATGTGGAAAGCTTTTTCCAACAGATTCGGGAAGACCATAGTTGTCCGAACTAGACATCTATAAAGGGAGAAATTCAAGTTAGTTGATTTAAGTCCTTAATATAACACCCAAAACGAAATATTAAGGCTAGGACCCAACACAATATTTTACAATTGCGAAGAGGGATACCGTAATCCAATTGTAAAATATTTGAAGGTAGGTAAATGACGATTTACCAATTTCCACCATGAAAAACGAAATAGATTATTAAGTTTTAATTGGATTTGAAATTCCTAGATCTTTGAGATTCATTGAACTTTTCAATGGCATGTTTAAATCTCGATTGTGCCCTTCAAGTTTGTGACTAGGATGCCGAGGATCACAAACAAGGTGCGAATAACCATGCAAATTGCTTGGTACACTCAATGTTACAAATCACCTAATCAATGTGCCGGTTAACCACACACGCTCTATCGATCTATGATTAACATCAAGCTACCCTTTGCCACACATTGTCAGTCCCTGATTAGTGTGCCGATTAACCACACACGCTCCACTAATGACTTAACAATGTGCAAAGTGTAATTTCATGGATTAGCACCATTTCATATTTTCCTAAAGTAACTAAGATTGGGAATTTAATAAAAGTTTAGTTACTTTATATTTATCATTATACTTTTAATGAGGGAGAATTAATGTCCTGTCATACCCGTTCGGTTAACGACCCTCCACCAGTCAAGGAAGCGGTGGGTGAGAGTGGACACCCATTAAACTGCCATTTTATAGGCAGTAACCTTATACCCCCTTATAGACCGGCTTCGTGAATGAGGCCTACTAACGGCAAGACTGACTTGTTCTTATACATATATATATATATATATATATATATATATATATATATATATATATATATATATATATATATATATATATATATATATATTATTAAACTTATAATATTATAAAGTATAAGGGTTGAATTTTAACTTTTAAAACTCTAGGGTTTGAAATTGAAATTTCATTAATGTAAGTTTTCAAGTTCCAAAACTTGAGGGCAAGTTTTGTAACTTGTCAAGACTTTTGAAATTCATAACTTATGGATTTTAAAGTTGCATAAATGAGATCTTTCCAATTCCATAACTTGAGGACAAGTTATTAACTTTTCATTACTCTTGGTATTTCATAACTTATGAAAATTAATGTTCCATGAATGGTGTGACTTTTCATTTTCCATAACTTGAGGACAAGTTATGGAGAACATTTAAAAGCATTTAGATCGCTAATTTAACTAACACAATAATCAAATAATACTTACATTATCTATTCAAACTCATAAGAACAAATATAATTCATATCAAACAAATTTCATGTAATTGGCCTAATCATATAAACTAATACAAAACATGAAACTTTGACAATTATCTTTCAATTGGATGAGCATGATCACTACCATATCTTAAAAAACATATTTTTATGATTCAAAAATTAGTTTGTGGTAATGATCATATCCAATTTTTGCCAAAAAACAAGAAATTCTGCAATCTGATCAGCCAACTCGGTGAGTCCATGAAATGGACTCGTCGAGTAGCTTCATTACTGCATGGACTCGTCGAGTTCCCCAGTGGACTCGGCGAGTTCATCAGGCAGAATGCAGAAAACTCGATTTTTTCAACTTTGAAAACAAGTAAGCATCAAATATAATAGAAAACTATCATAGGCTCTGTTACCACTGTTGGATTTTGAATACTATAACACTCCTATGGTACACATGCAACCCTAAATGCTTTGGATCTATGTTTTCTCTAATTATACATGCATTTTGTTTTCCAAAGCATTCACCCTAGCTAGCATGCAATTGAAGCTATATAATAGAAAACTTTGGTTTGGATGCTTACCTATTGAGTAAAGTAGAGTTCTTAACCTTTGAAAGATTGAGCACCTCAAGTGTGATGCCTCTATTGGTTCACAAACACCAAAATGCAAGAGGAGGTTTTAGGAGAATAGGATGCTTGACTCTAAACAGAGTGTAACCGATTTTGGCTTATGGCCTCACTATTTATAATGTGACAAACACTAGGGTTACACTTGGTAAACCCTAATGCTCCATGACTTTTCACATTCTTATGCTCCATGGTTTAACCTCCATGGACTATCCATGGATTATCTTATTGGTTTAGCCCAACCATATAGTCATGGATCATTATCCCACATTACAAGAATCATTGATTTACATAATCAATCCCCATATATTTAATTAGTCTCTTTTGATCACAAAATTAATTCCAAATTAATTCTTGATCAATACTAATTAAATAATATTAGTATATTATACTTGTAATATATTAATAAATCACAAATAACCTTATTCTCAAAAAACCTTCCTATCAAATTGCACTGGTGAAGGCAACCCAAAAAGGGACCGTGCTACAATTGGGTCAAGTACATACCAGTAATAGTTATGGGCTTAGACACCAAATCCAACAACTGCATCACGGCCTCGACCTTGGCTGGATCGACCAAAATACCCTTCTGGTTGACAAGGTGCCCCAGAAACTGCACCTCGCACAACTAGAACTCATATTTGGAGAACTTTGCGAAAAGTATCTCCTTCCTCAGTGTCTCCAACACTTCCCTCAAGTGCTCCTCGTGCTGCTCCTGAGTCTTGGAATAAACAAAGATATCATCAATAAATACTATCATAGACCGATCCAACATCGGTCCGCACACGCGGTTCATGAGATCCATGAACGCGGCTGGAGCATTGGTGAGCCCAAAAGGCATCTCCACGAACTCGTAATGACCATGTCGAGTCTGAAAAGTTGTCTTCTGCACATCCTCATCCCTGACCCGCATCTGACGATAACCCGATCGCAAATCAATCTTGGAGAACCAAGATGCACCCTGAAGCTGGTAAAAGAGATCATCAATCCTCGGGAGTGGATAACAGTTCTTCACCGTTACCTTATTCAACTCCCGGTAGTCTATCCACATGCGATGAGACCTATCCTTCTTCTTCACAAATACAATCGGTGCTCCCCAGGGTGAACTGCTCGGATGAATAAATACTTTGTCTAACAGCTCCAGCAGTTGTGTAGACAACTCTTGCATCTTGGGAGGAGACAACCGATACGGTGCTTTGGCTATCGGAGCCGCACCAGGAACCAGATCAATCCTTAACTCAACCTGCCTCTCCGGAGGTACCCTAGGCAAGTCCTCCGGGAATACATCCGGGTAATCCTGCACAATCGGCACATCATCCACGATCGCCTTACCCTTATCCCGGGTATCCATGATGTAGGCGACATAACCGGAGCAACCCTGCTGAAGATAGCATCTGGCCCTCGCTGCAGAACACAAAACCAGCCCACGCTGCGATCTCTCCCCATGAATCACCAATTCTCCCCCACTCGGGGTTTGAACCCGAACTAACTGTTGCTCACAGTCAATCACTGCCCCATTTGGGCTCAACCAATCCATGCCCATGATGACCTTGTTCCCATGCAACGGAATGGGAACCAAATCCACCAAATACTACTCACTGAACAACTGAAGAGTACATCCCTGATGAACCCTCGAAACCCGAACAGTCTTATCGTTACAATCCAACTCACATGAAGCTCCAACAAATCTCTTGCTAAGCGCAAGCGATACAAATGATCGAGTAGCCCCCGAATCGATCAATACTAAAGCAGAAATATCGTTCACGAAGAACAATCCTATAATAAAACACATAAACATAAGCAGTAATTCAATATAAATAAAGAGATAAGGAAAAGATACATACCCGTCACCACATCGGGAGCTGCACAAGCCTCCTCAGCCGTCAGCTGGAACGCCCTGCTCTTCACCGCAGGCACATCTTCCTGGTCCTGGCGGCTGTCAGTAATCTGAAGAGTCGTAGGAGCAGGTGCTGACACCGGTCCTGCTGCAACCAAACTCGGAAAATGGGCCTTCTTGTGGCCCCTCTGATAGCAATGAAAGCAAATCAGATCTGATCCCTGGGTGGTGGTAGCAGTACAATCCCTGCTATAATGACCCGTCCGGCCGCACTTGAAGCAGCCAGAACCACCACTCCTGCACAGTCCATCGTGTGTCCTGTCGTACTTGCCACAACGGCTATGGCCCTGATGGCCTCTCGATCTGGAATCCGATACCTTGGGCCTCTTGCCCGAACCCCCTGATGACTGAGCCTCATCCGACTTCCTCTTCCTCAACATCTCTAAGTCAATCTCCCTCTCCCAAGCTCGTGTTGTCATATCCTCCAACGTCTTGCAGCTGGATCGACTCACAAACTGCCGAATGTCACTCCTCAACATCTCATGGTATCGGGCCTTCTTCATCTCCTCATCCGCCACATACTGCAGAACTAGAAGCACCCTCTCCCGGAACATCGCGGCGATCCTGAAACTCTCGCGCCAACTGTTGCACCTCAATCACTGGTGAAAACTCAGCTTGCAACCGAGTTGAGAAATCATCCCATGTCATCACATCAACAGCATCATCACCCAGCACACGTCCTACCGCTTCCCACCAGTCTCGTGCCTTGTCCTTCAAAAGGAAGGAAGTTAGTCTGACCTTGTCCCCCTCGGGACAACAACTGGTGCGAAACGCGTTAGCAACATCCACTAACCACCTCATGATCGCAATGGGATCCTTCTCCCCATGGTAGTCCGGAGCTCCACATGCCCAGATCCTGAGCCCGAGCGCTCTCCAGCACCAGAATTGCCAGTAGGTCTGCCGCGCAATTCCACCATACTAAAAATAGACCGTATAAACCATCAGAACACGCATCGATATATATATATATATATATATATATATATATATATATATATATATATATATATATATATATATATATATATATATATATATATATATCCTGATTTCATCGCAACTCTCTTTGAATCGAGTACGGATCCTCTGCTTCCAGTAGTACGGGCCCATACTACCTTCCACATATATTCGTACTTTTCTCAAGGAGTGCCTTAACTCCACCAAGTTACTTTATATCCATACAAGTTCCTTCATAAATAAGCTCCCAACACTAGATCTCATCCTAGGTTTTCCTAGGGCAAACTCCACACTACTCTCCGCCATCAGCTGCAGAAGGAACTCCCGCTAACTCCCTCTAACTAGTCCACAAATACAATTACATACCACTAAAACCAGATAATTCTTCAAATGAAAGGTCTCACACTACAACGGTTTGACTCAAATAAGAGTTGCGCAATAGAGTCAAAACCTAACATTCTAAAATTATTCGGTTCCCATAGTATGTAACCTAGCATATTCGCTTACTAGTTAGCTGAAGTTAGCAAGAACTCCTAAAATCACAATGTTATCAGCATTCGAGCATCAAGTAACCAGAACCAAGCATAACCTAATCAGGTCATCATATCACTGATTGATCAGTACTAGCATGCAAGTCTACAAGCTCATACAATAGGCATACAAAGGCATCTCTCCTAGCATTCTATCATGCAGAAACTGAGCAAATCCTTATCCCTAACTAGCATGCAATTCACAAGTTCACAATTCAAAACATATCAGATAACACGTATGGGTATTTTGGGAAACTTACTTGAGCTCGGCCGATTGCATGCACCACACCCTTTGTTATTTCAGAAAACTCTTTTCTTTCTCTTTTTTTTTAAAAAAAATATTTATTATTGAGAAAAACTTTAACAAATCCTCAGTTTGAGTTCAGACACACCCGAGAGTATGCTCGAATCCCTCAAACCAAGGCTCTGATACCAACTTGTAACATCCCAAAAATACGATCCAAATATTTTTTATTTTTTATTTAAGTAAAAGCAATATTCCAACATTATCCATACATCCCTAATAAAATAATTGTATCAGACATCATAAAAATCAGAGTGAAATCTCAAATGCGGAATCCATATGGTGTGTATGATGTAGCTCTTCCCTTTGGAACCGGAAGTACATGAAACATAATTTGAAAATTGTAAGCACAAAGCTTAGTGAGTTCCCCAAACTACCCCATACCATATGTCATAAATCACATACTGGCCCCCTCCCTATTTTGGGCCCCGCCCGACATCGAGCCCCATTCGGTATACAAATATGTTCTTCTTAGGCCCCGCCTGGCATCTCCCCCCACCCATTATACACACACAATACATCTCACATAATAATACTAACACATACAATGGTCATAACAATAGCATACGATTCAATCATCGGGCCTCGCCCGACATCGAGCATCAGTCGGTATACATAGCAACATATAACACATGCAAGGGTCACGAAGACTCCTAGCTTCCTAACATAACAACAAGGGCCGCCATTGGTGCCTTGGACCCGCTAAACCCAATAAGGAAACTCACCTCTGAATCTGAAGGATAGCCAAATAGGCCCCGACTATGAATATCAGCTCTACCTGACACCTGAACAGTAACCAATTCTTAGATTTAATTCCAAAATGCTTCAATACCCTCCCCTGGTCAAACTTGGTCAAAAGCAAAAGTCAAGGTCAAGGTCAACAATCCATGCCGCCACGCCGTGTTGCCTTGATAACACGTCGTGTTTCGCCATCATCCAAGCAGTCGGGGAAAACCCCAGCCAACACGTCGTGTTGAACTGCAAACACGCCGTGTTTGTCTGATTTCCAAAAGCTTATCACATTAAGCTGCCTTCTTCGACTCCAAGAGCTCCAAAGCTCAGATCTCGACCAAAATGAGATTTAGAAGGGTAAAGTTTCCAACTTTACCCATAAGAACTACCAAAATGGGTCCAAAACCCAAACCCTAGGCTCAAAAGAGTGATGACTTAACCAATAAGCACTTAATCTTTAAAGACATAGCCCCAAAACACATATCTGACTCCCTTGAGTTGGAAAACCACATAAATTTGCCAACTTTACGTTCATGCATGCCTAAAAGAAGCTCTTAAGATTAAGAGGGGCTTAATAAGGGACTTAATGCATGCATGTGACCAAGAATCTCATAAAGCTTTCACCTTTTTGCTAAAGGAGGCCATATGAAGCTCAGATCTAACAGAACAATCCCACAAAATGACTTAACTCCTCAAACAACCCAAAAAGGAGCCAAAATCATAACAAAACAAACTATGAGGAGATCTAATCATCTACAAGTCAAGGTATGAACGTGATACCTCAAAGAGACTGCAACAAGTGGAGAGATTCTGGATCTATGTGACATCCCCAATTTAACGGCTAGAAAAGACCGATTTAATTTATGATTTTAAAATAATTTCAGAGTAATCATTTGATTAAAAGTGTTGCGGAATTTGTTCCCAGATAAACATGATAACTATGTTATCAAATCATTTCTGAAGAAATGTATTTTGTTCACTTGAACCATTGGGATGTAATTGTCAATACAAAAACATAAGCATAAACAAAACTTACATTCATTTACACTAGTGATCTACTTCTCTTTTAATCTCTCAGTGTAAAGCATCTTCGTATCGATACTTGTGATACAATTAAACTGAGTGGGTCAGGCTTGGAAGCCTGGTGAGCATATAGGGTTTTCAACCCACATTAAATAATTTATTATGCTTAAACATCAAACAATCAACCCAATTACCCAATCCCCATTGTGTTATTTATTTCTTAAGGATTTACCCTAAGAATCAACTATCACTCATTCCTAAGGATTCATCCTAAGGAATAGGCACGAAGTCTATCGCTGCCCAAGGTTTATACTACAAGCACTAACAACGTCGATCCCCACATACTGATCCTATACAGTGATCTTACTAGATCTAGCCTAAAGGATCGATATGAACAACCAACTAACGAAACTGCTTCGGAAATCCCCTAGCAGTAAACAAAGATCGATAAATATATCGAATGAAAGGAATAAGTTTAACCACGAACCTTTGTTCGTAAAACAAAGAACCACAAGACAATTAAGTCAGGGGTAGTTATCAATGCCTAGGCTGTGGTCTGAATATCGTGAGGTATGTATCCCCCAGACGCACCCTATCCAGCATCGAACTTTGCCTAGGCTGTGGTCTGAATATCGTGAGGTATATAACCCTCAGACGCACCCTATCCGTCAATGGAAACGCTGACTAATGCCTAGGCTGTGGTCTGAACCCCCTGACTCACCCTATCCGGCATCGGAAATGGAAACATTGACTAATGCCTAGGCTGTGGTCTGAACCCCCAGACTCACCCCTATCCGGCATCGGAAATGAAAACATTGACTAATGCCTAAGCTGTGGTCTGAACCCCCATACTCACCCCTATTCGGCATCGGAAATGAAAACACTGACTCATGAAGCTCGTCCGATCACTTCACAAAAGAAACGAAGACTCCAAAGCTCTTCAAAATAAAAGCATAGGGAAAATACTAATAAAGTACTCTCGTACGCTCCCATACCCCGACACGTAATAGTGTCAAAAAGAAGAACTAACGGATGAACACATAGTTCAAAAACAAACACTTAATGAACGTATAGTTCGAGAACACTTTATGAACATATAGTTCAAACATACCTACCAATTACAAGTCTGCTAGCGTTCCACTGGAATATCTAAAATAGTCTGTGGTCGTTGTCTATACTCTGCTAGATGACTAGATCATCTTAAACATCGATATCTCTCATCACTTTTATTTCATCACACATCATCTAATTTATCTACCCATGTTTTACCCAACATATTTGTAGATAAAAATACATACACAGTTTAAAACTTGTATAAAATATCAAGTCAACAGTCACCTCAAATAAACAATTAATATATTTACACATAACACGTATTTTAAGGTAAATACTTCATATCTATGTGTAAGATGAAGGTGACTATACACTCACATGATTTAACGATAACCGGGCAGCACTTCGTTGCCTAAAACGATCGTTTCTAATAAAACTGGGAGTTTTATTGAGAAACCGGGCTCTGCGAGGGTCGGGCTTCGAAACCGAAAAAATAAATTTCTCGGGCTTCTCGGGCACTCCGGGACGTGTTCCGGGCGTTGGAAATGATCTCGGGGCTTCGGGGGAAGTCAAAATGCTAAAAATATGAGTTTAGGGGTGAAAAAGGGCAAAATCCCAAAGTTACCCGGGAAGTCTCGCAATCCTCTATTTATAGGGGAGGCTTCGGATCCGGAGCAATGAGAAGTGAGCACGTGGCTCGCATGCGAGGAGGCAGCTGCGTCGGACAGGTGGCTTCTACACGCGTCGGACTTGCGAGGCGAGGTGGCATCGGACGGAGGCTGCACACGCGTTACACTTCGGACGCGCCACGAGTCGGACACGCGGCTGGATTCGGTTGGACCTCCCCTTCGGATGACTAATCAGATCGTACACCTGTCAACCTCGCATGCGAGGCGATGTGGCCGAAGCTGAGCCCTGCGATTTTTCTCGGTTTTCAAGGATTTCTCGATTTTTGAGCCCCGAACTTATAAAATCCATAACTTCCGCATACAAGCTCCGTTTTTTACGTTCTTTATATGCACGCGTAGGTAAAATTACGCTCTACAACTTTCGTTTCGGCTTCGTTGGCTAATTTTGAATTTAATTTTTATATTATTATTTTTAACAGATCGGAACAGGAAATCCGTTAAAAATTCACAACTTCTTCATCCAACGTCCGTTTCGTTAGACTTTTTACCGTTGTACTACTATTTACGAGACCTTCGATTCTCGTTTAGGTCGTATCGGCTAAAAATCACTCGATCTAAAATTCGAGTTTTTAGCTGTCTACTGCTAAGCTGAAACTTCGAAAAATCATAACTTCGTCATACGAAGTCAGATTTGGGTGTTCTTTTTATACCTACTCTCGGTTTAACGAGCACTACGAGTTTCGTTTAGATCACTAAGGCTAAAAAGTAGTTTATCAAAAACTCACTTTTTACGACATTCGGCACCGTGCCGGTTTATCGCGAAACTTCGACAGGTCATAACTTCTTCGTTATAACTCGGATTTTGTTATTCTTTATATATCTGTAATCCTTGTCACGACCACTACAACTTTCTTAATAGATATCGACTTTATCTAATATTTATTTTCGACGCTCATTTTTATTCTTAATTAATTAAACCCTAATAATTAATTATAAAACACATAATTTTCACATAATTCCTTTTCATTTCTTCTAAATGAGTTACAAAGGTTAACCTAGACTATTATGTCAATATTAATGCCTAGCCTAGAGACACGGGCATTACAATTCTCTCCCCCTTAGAATGATTCCGTCCTCGGAATCACACATCAGCAAACAAATACGGGTAGCGACTCACCATGTCACTCTCCGTTTCCCCGGGTGAGATTTGGCCCATTCGTATGTTTCTAACGCACCAGCACTAATTCGACCATTTTACGTCACAACTTCTTAGTCTTACGGTCAACGATTGCCTCAGGTTCTTCAATCAACCTTTGTTTTCATCCAACCTTAATTCAGAAATGGGAATTATGTCGGGCACATCTCCCGTGAACTTTCTCAAATAACACACAGGAAAGGTATTATGAATACCCTCCAGTTCTTCCGGTAGTTCTAGCTTGTAAGCTTGATTCCCGATCCTCTGAAGAAATTTAAATGGTCCAATAAACCTTGGACTCAATTTTCCCTTCTACCAAACCTTATAAGTCTCTTCCACGGCGAGACTTTAAGTAAAACCGAATCTCCAACTTCGAATGATATCGGTTGTGTTTTATTGTCAGCATGGCTCTCTTGAGCAGCTAACCTCCTTTCCCTAATCACTTTCAACTTTTCAGCAGTCTGATGGACTATTTCAAGTCCCATAAACTGCTTTTCCCCAGCTTCCAGTCAACATGATGGCGTTCGACACTTTTCTCCATACAAAGCGTGATAAGGTGCCATCTAGATGTTCGAGTGGAAACTATCATTATAGGAGAATTCTATTAGAGGTAATTTTTCATCCCAGTTACCTTGGAATTCCAGGGTACATGCTCTCAGCATATCCTCCAATGTTTGAATTGTTCGTTCGCTCTTGACCATTGGTTTGTGGATGGTAAGTTGTATTCAAACACAACTTGGTACCCAATTTCGCTTATACACTCCTCCAAAACCTTGAGGTAAAACGGCTGTCACGATTGGATACAATCGTTAACGAAACACCGTGAAGCCTCACACTTTCCTTCACGTAAGAATTCGCAAGTTTATCCATAGACCATTTCTCGTTGGCTGCTATGAAATGCGCACTCTTAGTGAAGCGATCAACGACCACCCAAATTATGTCGTGACCGTTCCTTGTTCTGGGCAGTTTAGTCACAAAATCCATAGTGATATCTTCATGTTTACCCATGGGTACATGTAAAGGTTCTAAACTCCCATACGGTTTCTGATGTTGTGCCTTATCCCTAGCACATGTTACACACCCGGCCACATACTTAGCAACTTCGAGCTTCATCGTCGGCCACCAGTAGTAGGGTTTTTAGATCCCTATACATTTTCGCACTGCCGTGATGAATCGAGTACATGGTTTTGTGAGCTTCTTCCATCAGAAGACCTCTTACTCCTCCCGTCTTAGGTACCCAAATCCTATCTTTGAATACCTTCAATCCTTGACCGTTCGTATCAAACACCAACGTTTTTCCCAAACGTTCCTCCTTTCGGTCATTCTTTTCTAAAGCTTCCTCTTGAGCTTTCTTTATACTTTTCACAATAGTCGAGACAACTTTAATCCTCAACGCTCTTGGCCTTTTCTTTTCAAGATTTACCTTCCGACTGAGAGCATCAGCAACAACATTTGCTTTACCAGGGTAGTAAAGTACCTTACTCCTCCCGTCTTAGGTAACCAAATCCTATCTTTGAATACCTTCAATCCTTGACCGTTTGTATCAAACACCAACATTTTCCCAAACGTTCCTCCTTTCAGTCATTCTTTTCTAAAGCTTCCTCTTGAGCTTTCTTTATACTTTTCACAATAGTCGAGACAACTTTAATCCTCAACGCTCTTGGCCTTTTCTTTTCAAGATTTACCTTCCGACTGAGAGCATCAGCAACAATATTTGCTTTACCAGGGTAGTAAAGTATCTCACAGTCGTAGTCCTTGAGTAATTCTAGCCAGCGCCGTTGCCTCATGTATCAATTCCTTCTGATTAAAGAGATATTGAAGACTCTTATGATCAGTGAAAAGTTTACATTTGGTACCATAAAGATAGTGCCTCCATATCTTTAAGGCAAATACTACCGCTGCCAACTCCAAATCATGAGTGGGGTGGTTCTTTTCATGCTCTATCAATTGCCTCAATGCATACGCTATCACTTTATCCCTTTGGGTCAGAACACAACCTAACCCAACTTCTTTAACAACGAACGCGATACTTCTATTGATCGCTTTGATCGTCCTTTACTTCAATCATTTGGCTCAAGTCAAATGCTACATCGAACTTGGTTCTCGGAACCACGTAACAAACTCATCGTAGTCGGACTCAATTTGATATGACCACTAGGGTCGGAATAACAATCATCTTCTTAGTCATTACCGAAACGATAGTAACGATAGACTAGAATAAGACGGAATCAATTACTAGTTCCTTGGTAACCTTGCGACTTTCCCTGATCCAAGTGTGAGTCATGTGCTTCCAGTAGTATAGATCTCTACTACTATTCACACCTACTCATACTCGTTCCAAGTACTGTCTTGCAGTCCCCGAGTCCTAAAATCACAAAACAATTTAACACATACAAATATGTCCAATTAATCATAAAATTTTCCTAGACTCTACTAGGACTTCTTCCATGAGTATCTTCAATCATCAATTCTACTTCAACTTGGTTGGTGATGGAAATTCCAGACAATGGGACAACTTCAAGAATTACACCAACCATTCATCATCCTGCCAATCGGAGGTGTACTTCAGACGTACCGTACCCCTCTAAATGTTTCGTTATTTTATTAGACATATTCTAAAGGCAAGATACCACTCTTACGATATCTTCCGATAGGTATCATTCACTATCATAAGCTTTTCATTTCCTCCATCTACTCAATTCTCTACGAGTCTTTACCATAACGTTTTTTTTTACACCCAAGCAGACGTTCGGTGTACCGGGCGAGAATTTAAGATAGGAAAGCTTTATTTACGATAGACGTATAATTCTCCTTATCACTTCGAAACGTTTACATGCTAGTTCTAATATTGTAGTCATACGCTTAGAATCCTAAACACATAAAGTTTCCAGATCCGGTCGGCAACAGACCATAGATCCGAACAAATAATAGCATATAAGGCATCTTTATAGCTATAACATAAAATATTTAACACATAAATCATTTTAGGCATATTTCCTAAAATAAACTTGTGCTCGTGTCAAAAATATAGCAGACACTCATCTCACAATCATCACTTAGCATTCTAAGTTTAAGTCTAGAAATCCTACAAATTCCTAGTTCGCTTAAACTAATGCTCTGATACCAACTGTGACATCCCCAATTTCACGGCCAGAAAAGACCGATTTAATTTATGCTTTTAAAATAATTTCAGAGTAATCATTTGATTAAAAGTGTTGCAGAATTTGTTCCCAGATAAACATGATAACTATGTTATCAAATCATTTCCGAAGAAATGTATTTTGTTCACTTAAACCATTGGGATGTCATTGTCAATACAAAAACATAAGCATAAACAAAACTTACATTCATTTACACTAGTGATCTACTTCTCTTTTAATCTCTCAGTGTAAAGCATCTTCGTATCGATACCTGTGATACAATTAAACTGAGTGGGTCAGGCTTGGAAGCCTGGTGAGCATATAGGGTTTTCAACCCACATTAAATAATTTATTATGCTTAAACATCAAACAATCAACCCAATTACCCAATCCCCATTGTGTTATTTATTTCTTAAGGATTTACCCTAAGAATCAACTATCACTCATTCCTAAGGATTCATCCTAAGGAATAGGCACGAAGTCCATCGCTACCCAAGGTTTATACTACAAGCACTAACAACGTCGATCCCCACATACTGATCCTATACAGTGATCTTACTAGATCTAGCCTAAAGGATCGATATGAACAACCAACTAACTAAACTGCTTCGGAAATCCTCTAGCAGTAAACAAAGATCGATAAAGATATCGAATGAAAGGAATAAGTTTAACCACGAACCTTTGTTCGTAAAAGAAAGAACCACAAGACAATTAAGTCAGGGGTAGTTATCAATGCCTAGGCTGTGGTCTGAATATCGTGAGGTATGTAGCCCCCAGACGCACCCTATCCAGCATCGAACTTTGCCTAGGCTGTGGTCTGAATATCGTGAGGTATATAACCCCCAGACGCACCCTATCCGGCAATGGAAACGCTGACTAATGCCTAGGCTATGGTCTGAACCCCCAGACTCACCCTATCCGGCATCGGAAATGGAAACACTGACTAATGCCTAGGCTGTGGTCTGAACCCCCAGACTCACCCCTATCCGGCATCGGAAATGAAAACACTGACTCATGAAGCTCGTCCGATCACTTCACAAAAGAAACGAAGACTCGAAAGCTCTTCAAAATAAAAGCATAGGGAAAATACTAATAAAGTACTCCCGTACGCTCCCGTACCCCGACACGTAATAGTGTCAAAAAGAAGAACTAACGGATGAACACATAGTTCAAAAACAAACACTTAATGAACGTATAGTTCGAGAACACTTTATGAACATATAGTTCAAACATACCTACCAATTACAAGTCTGCTAACGTTCCACTGGACTATCTAAAATAGTCTGTGGCCGTTGTCTATACTCTGCTAGATGACTAGATCATCTTAAACATCGATATCTCTCATCACTCTTATTTCATCACACATCATCTAATTTATCTACCCATGTTTTACCCAACATATTTGTAGATAAAAATACATACACAGTTTAAAACTTGTATAAAATATCAAGTCAACAGTCACCTCAAATAAACAATTAATATATTTACACATAGCACGTATTTTAAGGTAAATACTTCATATCTATGTGTAAGATGAAGGTGACTATACACTCACATGATTTAACGATAACCGGGCAGCACTTCGTTGCCTAAAACGATCGTTTCTAATAAAACTGGGAGTTTTATTGAGAAACCGGGCTCTGCGAGGGTCGGGCTTCGAAACCTAAAAAATAAATTTCCCGGGCTTCTCGGGCACTCCGGGACGTGTTCCGGGCGTTGGAAATGATCTCGGGGCTTCGGGGGAAGCTAAAATGCTAAAAATATGAGTTTAGGGGTGAAAAAGGGCAAAATCCCAAAGTTACCCGGGAAGTCTCGCAATCCTCTATTTATAGGGGAGGCTTCGGATCCGGAGCAATGAGAAGCGAGCACGTGGCTCGCATGCGAGGAGGCAGCTGGCGTCGGACAGGTGGCTTCTACACGCGTCGGACTTGCGAGGCGAGGTGGCATCGGACGGAGGCTGCACACGCGTTACACTTCGGACGCGCCACAAGTCGGACATGCGGCTGGATTCGGTTGGACCTCCCCTTCGGATGACTCATCAGATCGGACACCTGTCAACCTCGCATGCGAGGCGACGTGGCCGAAGCTGAGCCCTGCGATTTTCCTTGGTTTTCAAGGATTTCTCGATTTTTGAGCCCCGAACTTATAAAATCCATAACTTTCGCATACGAGCTCCGTTTTTGACGTTCTTTATCTGCACGCGTAAGTAAAATTACGCTCTACAACTTTCGTTTAGACTTCGTCGGCTAATTTTGACTTTAATTTTTATATTATTATTTTTAACAGATCGGGACAGGAAATCCGTTAAAAATTCATAACTTCTTCATCCTACGTCCGTTTTCGTCAGACTTTTTACCGTTGTACTACTATTTACGAGACCTTCGATTCTCGTTTAGGTCGTATCGGCTAAAAATCACTCGATCTAAAATTCGAGTTTTTAGCTCTCTACTAAGCTGAAACTTCGAAAAATCATAACTTTCTCATACGAAGTCAGATTTGGGTGTTCTTTTTATACCTACTCTCGGTTTAACGAGCACTAGGAGTTTCGTTTAGATCACTAAGGCTAAAAATTAGTTTATCAAAAACTCACTTTTTACGACATTCGGCACCGTGCCGGTTTATCGCGAAACTTCGACAGGTCATAACTTCTTCGTTATAACTCGGATTTTGGTATTCTTTATATATCCGTAATCCTTGTCACAACCACTACAACTTTCTTAATAGATATCGGCTTTATCTAATATTTATTTTCCACGCTCATTTTTATTCTTAATTAATTAAACCCTAATAATTAATTATAAAACACATAATTTTCACATAATTCCTTTTCATTTCTTCTAAATGAGTTACAAAGGTTAAGCTAGACTATTATGTCAATATTAATGTCTAGCCTAGAGACACGGGCATTACAATCTATGACCTTCCTTCCAAGCTAAGCACCTTCAATCTTTAAAGCTTCTTCAAAAATGAGCAAAATAACCACAAGACTCCACTCAAGGCTCAAGAACACCACCAAGAAAGCTTAAGGAACGAATTAGGGTTTTAGTGACAATGGAGGCTGGTAAGGAGTCCATCCATGAGGACTTCAGGCCTTTATATAGGGTGCAACACCCTAAAAATTAGGTTTCTCCACCAGCCTCCAACACACCGTGTTGGTCCACTAAAATTCGCTGCCCAAAGGCCTACCAACACGTCGTGGTGAGGCTTCACCACGCCGTGTTCAAAGAGAAACACGAAAACATTTGGAAATACTTTCTTACCTAGAGTCGAGTGTTACAGTATAGATCTATACATATCTTTCTGGATCTCGCAAGATTAATGATTACAGGTTCAGGGTAGCCGAATTTAATCATGATAAGGATGAATAATAACAGATCAATAACGCATTAACCTTAAGTATTTTATATTTTATCTTTTCTTTCTTAGCGATTACATATAACTATCACAATATAAATCATTTTACTTTTATATTTGATAATTATACCTTTTAGAACTCATAGTTATCTTTTGTGTGTGTGTGTGTGTCTATATATATATATATATATATATATATATATATATATATATATATATATATATATATATATATATATATATAGTATACCATACATAAATACCCTAATTATGGTTAATTTGAAAACTGGATATTTGGGCAGAGTAACGATTAGGTACAGTGCAGATCCCTATATTTGACCAACATTATTTCTAGGTACTATGTTATCCTAGGAAATTGGTCATTATAGCATCTAGGTAATATCACTTCCTAGACTATCGGGCATCATAAAACTTAGGCGTAATATCATAGCTTACAACAAGGCATAGTATCTATAACTATATTTTCTTAAGGTTTCATGCCTTATATAAAGATTAATATTTATAGATATAAACATATTTTGATAAAGCAGTTTGATAAGCATGTATCCCCCCTCCCCCGGTAAAACTTTTAAATTAGTAAAATGGGACCATGAACTCACTCTAGTAGCGTAATTTGAAGCATCATTGCTACTGCACCCGAAGCTTCGCGTCATTGGGAGGACTTCCAAAATAGCTTGAGAGATAGAGAGAGTTTTTGGGTGTGAGGAAATCAGAAAGTGAGCACCTCTATTTATAGTGTTTGTGTGCGACGTGCACTTGACTCGTGGCTCCATCCAGAGTTTCCACGTGTCACACTTATGATGATCAATGTCTCTCTAATCTCGACGAATTTGGGTGTCAGACGTGCGCGTCGAGCATGGCGCGCACTTGGCGTGCACGTTTAAATCTTTTATAAAAATTCATATCTTCGTTATATGAATCTTGTTTCTTACATTATTTATATATTTGTGTAACTCTCTACTAGTACTACAACTTTCCTTAAGGTTGCATTTCCAAATTCGAACTTTTATTTTTTACCCGTATTTTCTATTTTTCTAAAAATCGTAACTTTTTTCATACGAGCTCCGTTTTTGACCTTTTTCCCTTTTAAAGTTCTTATCTCTCGGCGTACTACGATTATCTTTTAGTGATGTTAGCCAAAAATCAACTGATTTCTTTATGCCTTTTTGACGTTAATAACGTTATTAACATGGTTGATTTTTACTTGTTATAAAATCATAACTCCTCCGATCATAGTCAAATTTTTACAGAATTTATATCTTTAGGACCAATTTGTTGTGTACTTTCCAAATACACTTATTATTATTAAAAGTGGTGTAACTTTTTTTGTCACTAATTTTGATTCTATCATTATTATTATCTAACTGATCATATTTTCGTGAAGTATGAAAGAATCTATTATCATCATTTGTCGATGTCAATCTTTGGTGACAGGAATTTCCCAATTGTCACAGTTTCTCCCCAAAACTCAAAATGCTTCAAATTAGGGCAGTATAACAAGTTTTTAACAATAATCGACTATAGAACTACTAAAATCGGTCAATACACTAGCTATTAAACCCATCAATTTCACAATATCACACAAAAATCGGAAAAATCGCAAAATCCTCAAAAACCTAAAAATGAGAAATTTGAATACATTATCAATGGAAAGATGTTAGGGATTAGGATACATGTACCTGGAAGGAAGAGGAATTGGATGGAAGAAAACGAAAAAACCCGAAAAGTACGGTGTGAAAATCTCGTGTGGGGCTCGAAATCATAAAAAAGTGTAAAGAAGTCAAAAATGCACGTCGACGTCAACAGGGGACTAGCGCGCCCTCTTTATACCTGGTCCAGTGCGCGCGGCGCACCCGCATGCCCGACACGCATTCCAAGAAACCTATAAATATGTTTAAGGTATTTTGCATGACCGTTTCAAACTTAAAGCCCTAGGAAAATCCCCTAGAATACCCATTCCTCAAAATAACTCTAGATGCACCAAAAAGGCTATAAAATGAAATAAAAAAACCATAAACAAATAACGAAAGAAACGCAAAACAAACCTACCCTGGGAAAGCGATAAACAAACATGTTGATAGGAAACCAATTACAAACCTGAAAAATTTAAACACGAGTCTTGAAGCAAAAACAAGAAAAAGAAAAATTACAAGAAGATACCCCTAACAAAGTAGCAACCTAGAAACATTACCAGAAGTTCATAGGTAGCCAGTTAAGTTCCTTCCACAAAGGCAAAGGAGCAACTAGCTTAAACACTTAGGCAAAAGAAATAGAAACCATCATACGAACCCACAACGATGTTAAGAAGAGTTAGGTTAAGATTTCCACCCATAGCATATCACTCAACTAGTAGAAACACATGTCAAACCTAGAGTAAGTATAAACATCGCCTACTCGACAAAGATAGAAATTCGAGGAACAAAAAAGCACACAAAGAGATGGAACCTCAAGAACTTGAACACCTGCTAGGGTTAAAAAGGCCCTAATCATTTATGATAGGACACGCCATTTAGGGCAAGATACATTGTAACCCTAGAGAAACTTCCACTCCACAAATCCATATGGAGAGAATAGAAAAACTAAAGACCTAACCTATGGCACGAAGGGCCATACAACTAGAGATCATAGGAATCTGACTCTCATGATAAACAACTACTACTCGTAGACTTGGTCAGAAAAATATATTAGATTAGTCATTCAAGATAAACGTAAAACTATAAGGTTCATGACAAACCACTAGGTTATGTAGATCCCCAACATCTCAAAAGAACCCACACCAGTTAGTTAGAAGAAAAACCTTGAACAAGATCTACAAGAGCCAACTAAGACATGCCAAGTATTTGAAGGTGGCATAAGCATAAGATAGACTAATAAGGAGAACCACCACATCTAGTACGAAACAATTTAGATAAGAAACAAAAAACCACAACTCGAAGCAAACACATGAGCACTCCCAAAAATAGAAACGACGAGATCGCGGGACGAAAAATAGAGGTTCAAGGGAACCTTAGCACGATAGGTCAATAGGAACTTTAGGTTTCCTCTTAGTGTAAAATTAAATAAAAATAAGACTCTAAGCATAGAGAACGACAAGAATTTGAAAAATTCAAAAGTAGGAATACACATACAACTACCTCTGAATCCTTCACTAATCGTCAAATACCCAACAAAATTGAAAGCTTAACACTTATGGACGTTACCATCAGTCTCCCGACAGAACTCAAAATGGTTCCCTCCCAACCTCATTGCAAAAACAAACCTTAAGAAAAGAGAATACTTCTATAGGACTACGTCATGGGAGAAAAATTCCAAAAGCTAAAATCCAACCAAATGTCTTTGCGTCAGGCACTACAAATTGAATTTCGGGGATGAAATTTCCTTCAACGGGGGGAGGATGTGACAACCCAAGAAATATGTCCCTAACTGCCTTCGTCAGTCAACGTCAAAACATGACAATACAGACTTGCAAACGCCAAAATTTCAACTACCATCCTTATTAACGTCAAACCATAGGCTCAAAAAAATAAGTGTGTAAAGGGTCGCATCACTTTGAACGCAGGTTAGCATAACTAGACTCCTTACGTTACTGTAAATATAGAAATATAAATTTCGCAAGAATCCAACACGGTATGGGTGAGATATGACATTTATAGTGAATAAATGTTTGTCGTACTTAGAAAATTACAATTGCGAAAATTACAAAGAGATTGGTCGACTTTTGGAGAAAGTCACCAACTAGTCAAACGTAGTACTACTTAAAGTATGAATTATGGAACAAAAAACGCCTAAAACAAACATCATATGAGAGAGTTATGATTTTAATAGTAATAAAAACACGTCGAAAAATGAAAGTCAAAACTAGACAAAATGACCAAAAGGAAAGTTGTAGAGAACGATGAGATCTACAAGGATATATAAAAGTCATAGAAAACAGAGTTCGTACGTGAGAGTTATGGAATTTCAAAGTTGAACCGTCACACGCGCTCGCACGTAGTGCATCATGCACACGTGACACCAGATACGTCGAGATACGGGATGACATGACACGCTTAGAGGTCGACATGTGGCAGCATCATACGGTTCACACATATTTGCACGACGTGCAACCCAAAAACCTCTATAAATAGCAATTATCGGTTGATCCCTTCTCACACCTCAACATACACCTCTCACACACACTCTCTCTCTTTCTCTCTCTCTCACACACACAATTCGTGCCAATGACTCCCGAACACCTCTCTAGTGTCGGACTTGTGGTTTTTCTACCCTACATTAATGGTTTCATGAATTACAGGTGAGTCCACGGCCCCATTTTCCAAACCTTTTCTTGGGAGGGATACATGTCTAAAATGCAACTTTACATAGTTATTACTAATTGTAGTTAGATAATAATGCTAATAACATTACGATGATATTATGCCCGATAGTTACTTTGCCTAAACTCTTTAGTTAATATTATGCCTAGTTGTTTATGCTGAACCACTATGATAGATAAGATCATACCTAGTTGTCACGCTGGTCAGTTGCCAGGAAATGCTGAAACTCGTTATTTTAGTCGCCCTTTGGATAAGCTTAGTACCTAGTGTTACTTTGCCTAAATACTCGGCTACGCAAAACACACTAATTATATATATACTTCTCAGATAAATAGTATATATAAAATAAGTAAAACCATATAAATACAACGCGAATAACAACACGACCGACTAGGGGAGACCCCCACAACAAGAGTTAGATGAGGCATAATTCACCAACACGTTGATAGATTTTCAGCTAGCTCTCAACCTATAATCGTTAAATCTTAAGTGAGCGGAAAAGATATGTATTGATCTATACGAGGTTGACACCCCCACCTGCGGTTGCTATATAGAACTAGACGGCATGTCGAAGCAGGCATAACTTTCTAAACACAGCGACGTCCGATGAAGCGTCGTGGATTTTCGGGATCAACAATCATGACTCGGTCATAGGAACTCATCGTAACTTTGTTAAACTAAAACTAGCTATCATATACTACTACTAGGAACCAACCTAAGAAAGTAATGATAATACACTCAAACTCGAGAAACGAGTTTGGACTACGCTCATTAAATTAAATATCCACTATTCTTGAGGAACGCCTTGAAAAGTAGTGCCTACAGCACGATAAAAGGGGAATATTATCAGAATACTAATCATGAATTAAAGTATACATCCTCTATCCAAATCGGGATTCATATTTAATCACTAAACTATCTGAATCCTATTACCAAAACACTAGAAATTTTGCTAACATGCTGACTTAGGATGAAAATACAACGAGTGTTGACTTAAGAACTTCTACAAAGTATTTTCACGCTTACCCAACCTATGAACTCACCAAAATTATGTTGACCCTCTCAAAATCCCATGTATTCCTAGGTCAATGACAGAAACAAAAAGTATATCCAGTCAAAGAGTTTGGACTACCCTCAGACTACCGAAGAAGATGATGATTGAAGACCATATTCGACAGGCAAACCACTCAATAAGCCAACATTCTGTAACGCTGCGCCGTTTGGTGTTTCCACCACCAGGCCGAGGGTGTGACACACTCACTCACTTTTAGAATTGTTAAAACTTGGGAAGTCTACATGAGATTTTCATTCATCAACTAAGAATACAAACTTAGTAAAAACCTTTGCCTTATAAGTATTAATCCTAAGTGAGTGAGGAAGTTGTGTATAGATTTATACAGGTTTACACTGTGACATCCCCAAATTCACGGCCAGAAAAGACCGGTTTAATTTATGCTTTTGAAATAATTTCAGAGTAATCATTTGATTAAAAGTGTTGCGGAATTTGTTCCCAGAAAAACATAATAAATATGTTATCAAATCATTTCCGAAGAAATGTATTTTATTCACTTAAACCATTGGGATGTCATTGTCAATACAAAAACATAAGCATAAACAAAACTTACATTCATTTACACTAGTGATCTACTTCTCTTTTAATCTCTCAGTGTAAAGCACTTCGTATCGATACCTATGATACAAATAAACTGAGTGGGTCAGGCTTGGGAGCCTGGTGAGCATATAAGGTTTTCAACCCACAATAAATAATAAACTTATTAAGTTCTCAATCAATAAATTTATTAATTTCATCAACCAAAATAACCCTAATTACCCATTCCCATTATCCTCACTTTACGTCCCTAAAACAACTATCACAAGGAACCTAGCCTAAGGATTATCACTAGGGGTGACAACATTGCTTTGGGGGTTCCTCAGCAAGTTATGTCAAATAAAACAAACATCGGGGTGACAACATTGCTTTCCCTCAGCAAGTTATGTCAAACAAGACATCCTAACATAAAACAACCTATAAAGTGACAACATTGCTGTGACATCCCCAAAATCACGACCAGAAAAGACCGTTTTAATTTATGCTTTTAAAATAATTTCAGAGTAATCCTTTGATTAAAAGAGTTGCGGAATTTGTTCCCAAAACAAAATATGATAAAATAAAGTTTATCAAAGCATTTCATCAAGAGATGAATTTTCATTATATAACAATATTCGGGATGTCATGTTCCGATAAACAGACCAAAAGCATAAACAACAAAAGATAGACCATACAACAGTTACATATAACAACTGGTCTAATATCAAAAGATCTTGATAAGTCATCCAACTTATGCTCTCGCGCCACTACCTGTAATACAACAAAATTGAGTGGGTCAGGCTTGGGAGCCTGGTGAGCATATAGGGTTTTCAACCCACAATAAATAATTATATTTAATTTCACCAACCAACAATAACCCGATTACCCATTCCCGTTATCCTCACTTTACGTCCTTAAAACATCTATCTCAAGGGACCTAATCTAGGATTTTCATTGGGACGGACATTACTGCAAGGGGTTTCCTCAACAATAGATGTCTTAAAGGCAACCATGAGGGGGATAGAGTACACCGGTGAACACATCGTTCACAACACCTACAGGTTATGAGCCTGCTAGCGTTCCACTGGACTGTCTAGAAAGAGTCCGTGGTCGTTATCCATACTCCGCTGAATAACTAGATCAACAACAACAACATCGAGGCCTCTCATCTGTTTATCACACATCAACTATCTACCCATGTTCTACCCAACATATTAGTAGATAAAAATATATATTTTTATACATAGTTTAAAACCTGTATAGCATTCTCATTCAATACATATTCCAAACAACTGATGAGACACATACACATAACACGTATTTCATAGAGAATAAATCATATCTATGAGATAGAAGAAAGTGAATATACATTCACACATATAACAACAAAGTATACACATAACACGTATTTCGTATAAAATACTTCGTAATTATGCGTTAGAAGAAAGTAACCACACACTCACTTGATCAGAAGATGATCGGACAGCACTACGGCTTTAAAAGTAGTATTCTTCGGTGAAACCGGGATCACTTCGCACACCGGGCTTCTCGCGGGCAGAGCTTCGGCTCGGAAACTCTTTTCTTCTCGGGATCTCCGGGCTTCGGGACTTGCTTCGGGACTTGCTTCGGGTCTCGGGATGATACCGGGGCTTCGGGGGGTACTTCTTTGCACGTAAATCGAGGTAATATGGGTGAGAGAGAAGAGATTTGGCAACCACAAACGGCTGCCCCTTCAAATCTATTTATAGGGCTGTTTTCTCATTTTCCACGTCGTGGGCTTGGTCGTCACTGCATGCGTCATCGTCCACTTGCTCTGTCAGGCTCCAGAAGGCGTCAGAAGCCATGCCACGTCGTGGCCACTGTTGCCACATCGTGGTCTCTGACAGTTTTGGGGTTTCGCGCCCCGAACTTCAGAAATTCATAACTTTCGCATACAAACTCCGTTTTCAACGTTCTTTATATCGACGCGTAGGTGAGATTAGGTTCTACAACTATCGTTTAGACTCCGTTGGCTAATTTTGAATTTAATTTTAATATATTATTAATATATTATTTTTAGTAGGCCGGGACAGGAAAACTCCGTTAGAAATCCATAACTTCTTCGTCTGACGTCCGTTTTCGTCTGTCTTTTTATCGTTGGACTAATATCGATGAGATCTTCAATTCTCATTAAGAAAGTTTTGGCTAAATATCACTCGATCTCAATCTCGAGTTTCGGGCTGCATACTGCTAAGCTGAAACTTAGAAAAAATCATAACTTCCTCATACGAAGTCAGATTTGGGCATTCTTTTTATACACGCTCTCGGTTTAACGTATTCTACGACTTTCGTTTAGATTACTAAGTCTAGATGTCGCTCTATCTTAAATTCATATTTTACGTCATTCAGCGTCGTGCCGGTTCTGTCGCGAAACTTCGACATGTCATAACTTCTTCGTTATAACTCGGATTTCGGCATTCTTTATATATTCGGAAACCTTGCCACGACCACTACCACATCCTTCATAGATATCGGGTTTATCTAACATTTCATTTTGACGCTTATTTTTATCCTTAATTCATTTAAGCCACATAATTAAGCAATTAAGCATAAAACACATAATACTCAAATAATAAATTCTTATTATTTCAAAATGGGTTACAAAGGTTAACCTAGACTATCACATCATCAATAATGACGAGCCCAGAAACACAGGCGTTACAATTCTCTCCACCTTAGAATGATTCCGTCCCCGGAATCACACATCAACAAACAAATGCGGATAGCGACTCATCATGTCACTCTCCGTCTCCCAGGTGAGATTCGGCCCATTCGTGTGTTTCCATCGGACAAGCACTAACTCGACCATCTTGCGTCACAACTTCTTAGTCTTTCGATCAACGATTGCCTCTGGTTCTTCAATCAACCTTTTGTTCTCATCGATTCTCAATTCAGAAATTGGAATTATGTCGGGAACTTCTCCCGTGAACTTCCTCAAATAACACACATGGAAAGTGTTATGAATTCCATTCAGTTCTTCTGGTAATTCCAGCTTGTCAGCTTGGTTCCCAATCCTCTGAAGAACGTTAAACGGTCCAATAAACCTTGGACTTAATTTTCCCCTTTTACCAAATCTTATAAGTCCCTTCCACGGCAAGACTTTAAGCAAAACCGAATCTCCAACTTCAAAAGTCATCGGTCTTTGCTTGTTGTCAGCATAGTTCTTTTGACGATCCTGAGCTGCTAACATTCTTTCTCTGATTATTTTCATCTTTTCAGCGGTTTGATGAACCATCTCCGGTCCCATAAACTGCTTTTCCCCAGCCTCAAGCCAACAAGACGGCGTACGACACTTCTGTCCGTACATAGCTTGATAAGGTGCCATCTTAATGCTCGAGTGGAAACTATTATTGTACGAAAATTCTACCAAAGGTAAATGTTCATCCCAGTTACCTTGGAATTCCAGGGTACATGCTCTCAGCATATCTTCAAGCGTTTGAATCGTTCGTTCGCTCTGACCATCAGTCTGTGGATGGTAAGCTGTACTCAAACACAACTTGGTACCCAATTCCTCTTGTAGACTTCTCCAAAATCGCGAGGTGAAACGACTGTCACGATCTGACACAATCGTTAACGGAACACCGTGAAGCCTCATAATTTCCTTTACGTAAGAATTTGCAAGCTTATCCATAGACCATTTCTCATTGGCTGCTATGAAATGCGCACTCTTAGTGAAGCGATCAACGACCACCCAAATCATGTCGTGACCGTTCTTTGTTCTGGGCAGTTTAGTGACAAAATCCATAACAATGTCTTCCCATTTACCCATAGGCACAGACAAAGGTTCTAAACTCCCATATGGTTTCTGATGTTGTGTCTTGACTCTCGCACAAGTCACACACTCGGCCACATACTTTGCAACATCAAGCTTCATCGTCGGCCACCAGTAATAGGGTTTCAGGTCCATATACATCTTAGTGCTGCCGGGATGAATTGAGTACATGGTTTTGTGAGCTTCTTCCATCAGAATATCTCTGACTCCTCCTGTCTTAGGTATCCAAATCCGATCTTGGAACACCTTCAGTCTATGACTGTTTACACCGAACACTAACGTTTTGCCCAAACGTTCTCCCTTTCGGTCATTCTTCTCAGAACCTTCCTCTTGAGCTTTCTTTATACTTTCCACAATGGTCGAGACAACTTCTATTCTCAACGCTCTTGGTCTTTTTCTTTCAAGATTGACTTTCCGACTGAGAGCATCAACAACAACATTTGCTTTACCAGGGTGGTAAAGTATCTCACAGTCGTAGTCCTTAAGTAATTCTAGCCAGCGTCGTTGCCTCATATTCAATTCTTTCTGATTAAAGAGATATTGAAGACTCTTATGATCAGTGAAAAGTTTGCACTTCGTGCCATAGAGGTAATGCCTCCATATCTTTAGAGCGAAAACTACCGCTGCCAACTCCAAATCATGAGTGGGGTAGTTCTTTTCATGCTCTTTTAGCTGTCGAGATGCATACGCGATCACCTTATCTCTTTGGGTCAAAACACAACCCAATCCAACTCCAGACGCATCGCTATAAACAACGAAGTCTTCAACTCCATCGGGTAGAGATAAAATCGGTGCCTCACATAGCTTCTTCTTTAACAACTTGAATGCTTCTCTATGCTTATCACTCCAAGCATAAGCAGCTCCTTTGTGGGTCAAAGCTGTTAATGGACTAGCGATCGAAGAAAAGCCTTGGATAAACCTTCGGTAATATCCGGCTAATCCTAAAAAGCTTCGGATCTCCGTGGGACTTTTCGGTTGTTCCCACTTCATCACAACTTCAATTTTTGCTGGATCAACCATTATTCCTTCTTGGTTGACCACGTGACCCAAGAATTGAACTTCTCGAATCCAAAAATCACATTTGGAGAACTTAGCATACAACTTCTCCTTCTTCAAGACTTCTAACACTTCTCGCAAGTGTCTGTCATGCTCCTCTTGGCTTTTCGAATAAATCAGAATGTCATCTATGAACACTATCACTGATTTATCAAGGAACGGATTACAAACCCTGTTCATTATAACCATGAGTGCTGCTGGAGCATTGGTTAGTCCAAACGACATAACCAAAAACTCGTAGTGTCCATATCGTGTTCTGAATGCAGTCTTCTCTATATCTGCTCTCTTACTTTCAGCTGATGATATCCTGACCTAAGATCGATCTTCAAGAAATAGCTCGAACCTTGTAGTTGATCGAACAGGTCATCAATCCTCGGCAACGAATATCTATTCTTTATTGTTGCCTTGTTCAGATCTCTGTAATCGATGCACATTCTCATACTTCCATCTTTCTTCTTCACGAATAACACCGGAGCTCCCCAGGCTGATGAACTAGGTCTAATGAAACCTTTGTCCAATAACTCCTGAAGTTGCATCATCAGCTCCTTCATCTCTGTCGGTGCTAATCGGTAAGGTGCCTTTGCTATTGGTGTCGTCCCTGGTAACAAGTCTATTCTAAACTCCACTTGTCTATCAGGCGGTAATCCGGGAAGATCTTCGGGAAATACTTCCGGATAATCACACACGACAGGAATGCTCTGCATCTCCTTTTTCTCCTTCTTAGCATCGATCACGAATGCTAGATACAATGTACATCCTTTGGCCAAACACTTTCTGGTTTTCATTAGCGAAATGATTCCAGAATTTACCCTGTGTTTGTCCCCATACACCACAAACGACTCTTTCCCAGGCGGGTTTACCTTTACAATCTTCTTTTTGCACAATATCTCGGCGTCATTGGCGCTAAGCCAATCCATTCCCAGCACGATGTCGAAACCATTAAGTTCGATAGGCAATAATTCCTCGTGGAACTTATTCCCATTCAAATCAATTAAGACGTTTTTCATACGATGGCTAACAGGTACAAACTTGCCACTAGCAACTTCGACTAATAAAGCGTTATCTAGTCTATCGACAGGCAAAGCTAGTTTTCTACCAAATTCATGCGAAATAAAGGAGTAGTTGGCTCCAGAATCAAATAAAATTTGGGCAGGCAATTCGTTAACGAGAAAGGTACCTGAAGCGACATCAGCTTCATCTTTAGCAGCTTCCAGTGTCATCTGGAATGTTCTCGCCTTCGGCTTTGGCGGAATGTTGGGTCTTGCTGCCTCCTTCTTTTTCGGGCAGTCCCTAGACATGTGTCTCTCCTCACCACAACCACAACAAACTTTCTTGGTGAGGGTGCATTCGTTGGCAAAATTCCCTGGCTTTCCACATTTGAAGCATGTGGCCACCACGTCACATTTTCCGTGATGCTTCTTCTTACATTTGTCGCACCATTTCGCTTCGCCTCCTCCTCCTCTTGAACCAGATTTCGAGAATTTACTTTTCTTGTTGGACCCTGAAGGTCCATCGAACTTCCTTTTCTCACCAACCTCTATTCTTTCCAGACCCTTTTCCTTCTGCTGGGCCTCCACATTCTTAGCTGCTCAAACAGCTGTTTTCAGAGTGGTTTCCATCTTGACTGTCGGGCCAAAGTCGGCAGGCAGTCCATTAGCGAACCTCTGAATCTTGGAGAGTTCCGTTGGCACTAGGTACGGAAATAACTTCATTTTCTCAGTGAATGCAGTAGCATAGTCGTCTATGCTCATTCTCCCCTTCTTCAAGTTTTGGAACTCATTGTTCAGATCAATCAGATCTATCTCTGAACAATACTACACCCTTAATTGTTTCAAGAACTCCTCCCATGACATTTTCAGGGCTTCTCCTCGTGGCATAGTATATGCCAACAACTTCCACCAGCTCAAGACTCCAGTCTTCAGTTGTCTAACTGCAAAGACAGTCTTCTATTTGTTGCTACAGTCGCAACTTTCAAACACCATCTCCATTTCGGAGATCCAGTCCATAATCTCAACAGGCTTTGGGCTTCCAGAAAGACTTGGCGGCTTGGCGCCCAAGAAATTCTTGTACATTCGCCCATCCTTGTTGTTTCCCCTTTCCGGGTCATTCCTTTATTCTCCTTGAGTCCCAACTTGACTCACAATGCGACTATTGTTCTCTTCCTCTGATCGCTCGGGAATCAGCTCGGGTTCCTCAATGGGTATGATAGGTTCGTCCCTATTTCCATGCAACATCTGTCTCATTTCTTCCCTTTGTTCGGCTAACATAGCCCGAATCATGGCTTGCACTCCAGCCATGGTGATTGGTTCTGGTGCACCAGCTACAACAGGTATTTGCTCAATCACTGGTTGTTGAGGCTGTTGATTCCTGTTTTCGTTCGCGTTTCCAACTCCGCTTCTTGTTCTTGCCATTCTTGATCTATACACCGAATAAGGTGAAATTTAGATCTTCGTTCGCGATAGATATTACGATCTTCCATATCACTCCGAAACGTTTACATGCTAGTTCTAATACCGTAGTCCTACGCTTAGAATGCTAAGTGAGGGTTATGAGGTGTGTGTCTGTTATATTATAGACACGAGCACTAGTTTATTTTAGGAAAGTTGCCTAAAATGCTTTTATGTGCTAAATGTTATATGTTGCCATATATGATATTATTTGTTCGGATCTATGGTCTGTTGACATCCCCAAAATCACGGCCAGAAAAGACCGTTTTAATTTATGCTTTTAAAATAATTTCAGAGTAATCCTTTGATTAAAATAGTTGCGGAATTTGTTCCCAAAACAAAATATGATAAAATAAAGTTTATCAAAGCATTTCATCAAGAGATGCATTTTCATTATATAACAATATTCGGGATGTCATGTTCCGATAAACAGACCAAAAGCATAAACAACAAAAGATAGACCATACAACAGTTACATATAACAACTGGTCTAATATCAAAAGATCTTGATAAGTCATCCAACTTATGCTCTCACGCCACTACCTGTAATACAACAAAACTGAGTGGGTCAGGCTTGGGAGCCTGGTGAGCATATAGGGTTTTCAACCCACAATAAATAATTATATTTAATTTCACCAACCAACAATAACCTGATTACCCATTCCCGTTATCCTCACTTTACGTCCTTAAAACAACATCTATCTCAAGGGACCTAATCTAGGATTTTCATCGGGACGGACATTACTGCAAGGGGTTTCCTCAACAATAGATGTCCTAAAGGCAACCATGAGGGGGATAGAGTACACCGGTGAACACATCGTTCACAACACCTACAGGTTATGAACCTGCTAGCGTTCCACTGGACTGTCTAGAAAGAGTCTGTGGTCGTTATCCATACTCCGCTGAATAACTAGATCAACAACAACAACATCGAGGCCTCTCATCTGTTTATCACACATCAACTATCTACCCATGTTCTACCCAACATATTAGTAGATAAAAATATATATTTTTATACATAGTTTAAAACCTGTATAGCATTCTCATTCAATACATATTCCAAACAACTGATGAGACACATACACATAACACGTATTTCATAGAGAATAAATCATATCTATGAGATAGAAGAAAGTGAATATACATTCACATATATAACAACAAAGTATACACATAACACGTATTTCGTATAAAATACTTCGTAATTATGCGTTAGAAGAAAGTAACCACACACTCACTTGATCAGAAGATGATCGGACAGCACTACGGCTTTAAAAGAAGTATTCTTCGGTGAAATCGGGATCACTTCGCACATTGGGCTTCTCGCGGGCAGAGCTTCGGCTCGGAAACTCTTTTCTTCTCGGGATCTTCGGGCTTCGGGACTTGCTTCGGGTCTCGGGATGATACCGGGGCTTCGGGGGTACTTCTTTGCACGTAAATCGAGGTAATATGGGTGAGAGAGAAGAGATTTGGCAACCACAAACGGCTGCCCCTTCAAATCTATTTATAGGGCTGTTTTCTCATTTTCCACGTCGTGGGCACTTCTTCCACATCGTGGTCTTGGTCGTCACTGCATGCGTCATCGTCCAATTGCTCTGTCAGGCTCCAGAAGGCGTCAGAAGCCATGCCACGTCGTGGCTACTGTTGCCACGTCGTGGCCATTGTTGCCACGTCGTGGTCTCTGACAGTTTTGGGGTTTCGCGCCCCGAACTTCAGAAATTCATAACTTTCGCATACGAACTCCGTTTTCGACGTTCTTTATATCGACGTGTAGGTGAAATTATGCTCTACAACTCTTGTTTAGACTCCGTTGGCTAAATTTGAATTTAATTTTAATATATTATTAATATATTATTTTTAGTAGGCCGGGACAGGAAAACTCCGTTAGAAATCCATAACTTCTTCGTCTGACGTCCGTTTTCGTCTGTCTTTTTATCGTTGGACTACTATCGATGAGATCTTCAATTCTCATTTAGAAAGTTTTGGCTAAATATCACTCGATCTCAATCTCGAGTTTCGGGCTGCATACTGCTAAGCTGAAACTTAGAAAAATCATAACTTCCTCATACGAAGTCAGATTTGGGCATTCTTTTTATACACGCTCTCGGTTTAACGTATTCTACGACTTTCGTTTAGATTACTAAGTCTAGATGTCGTTCTATCTTAAATTCATATTTTACGTCATTCAGCGTCGTGCCGGTTCTGTCGCGAAACTTCGACATGTCATAACTTCTTCGTTATAACTCGGATTTCGGCATTCTTTATATATTCGGAAACCTTGCCACGACCACTACCACATCCTTCATAGATATCGGGTTTATCTAACATTTCATTTTGACGCTTATTTTTATCCTTAATTCATTTAAGCCACATAATTAAGCAATTAAGCATAAAACACATAATACTCAAATAATAAATTCTTATTATTTCAAAATGGGTTACAAAGGTTAACCTAGACTATCACATCATCAATAATGACGAGCCCAGAAACACAGGCGTTACAATTGCTTCCCTCTGCAATTTATGTCAAATAAGACATGAAGTCACATCGTTGCCATGTGCTAAGTCCATAGTTCTTATTTATCGACAGTATTTCCCACGGGAGTTCCTCCCCGCAATACATGTCAATGGGTTTTCCATATGCTAAGTCCATAGCTCTTATTCATCGACGGTATTTCCCACGGGTGTCCCCCCCCCCCCCCGTAATACATGTCAATGGGTTTTCTATACAGCTGATGAACATACTAAGGAGTTTCCCCAGCCATACATGCCCTAAAGGCACTCATGAGGGGAATAGAGTACAGCGAATGAACACTCAAGTCCATTAACACCTACAGGTTACGAGCCTGTTAGTGTTCCACAGACCGTTTAGAACAGTCCATGGTTGTCATCCATACTCTACTGAATGACGGGGGTCAACGTTTGGGTAAGGGCTTTTCTCATATTGCACCACTCACGCCAACGTTTCGGTAAGGGCTTTTCTCATATTTCACCACTCACTCTCAACTCATGATCTATATCACTGATCATCTCATCTATCCAACTCACCTTTCATCACACACCCACTATTTAACTCATGATCTATATCACTAACTCATGAAGCTCGTCCGATCACTTCATAAAAGAACAAAGACTCCAAAGCTCTTCCAAATAAAAGTATAGGGAAAATACTAATAAAGTACTCCCGTACGCTCCCGTACCCCGACACGTAATAGTGTCAAAAAGAAGAACTAACAGATGAACACATAGTTCAAAAACACCTAATGAACATATAGTTCAAGAACACTTTATGAACATATAGTTCAAACATACGTACCGATTACAAGTCTACTAACGTTCCACTAGACTATCTAAAATAGTCTGTGGCCGTTGTCTATACTCTGCTAGATGACTAGATCATCTTAAACATCGATACCTCTCATCACTTTTATTTCATCACACATCATCTAATTCATCTACCCATGTTTTACCCAACATATTTGTAGATAAAAATATATATACAGTTTAAAACTTGTATAAAACATCTATTCAACAGTCACCTTAATTAAACAATCAATATAATTACACATAGCACGTATTTTAAAGAAAATACTTCATATATATGTGTAAGGTGAAAGTAACTACACACTCACTTGATTTAACGATAACCGGGCAGCACTTCGTTGCCTAAAACGATCGTTTCTAATAAAACAGAGAGTTTTATTGAGCAACCGGGTTTTGCGAAGGGTCGGGCTTCAAAACCGAAAATATAAATTTTCCGGGTCTTCGGGCACTTCGGGGCGTGTTCCGGGGGTTATAATCGATACTGGGGCTTTGGGGAATGTTAAGATGAAGAAAATATGGAAAAAGGGGCTAAATGTGGCAAAATCCCAAAAGTAACCGGGAAGGCTTGCATACCCCTTCTATTTATAGGGTCCGAAGTCGGCTAGGGAGGTGGGGTCCGCAGGTGAGGGTGCGCAGGTGCTCGCACATGGGCTGCGCGTGCGAAGTGGCTGCTGGCAGCTCCTGATTGGACCGAGCCTTCGGTGCGAGGAGGTGCGACACGGGTCGGACAGCTGGCCTCGGATGACTCAGCAGCATCGGACACGCGGCATGCTTCGGTTGGGCCTCCCTTCGGTCGTATCACAATCCGACACGCGGCTACTGTTCACGCGAGGGAAGGCGACACGTCTCGCCAGCTGGCCTCGGGTGATTCAGCAATTCGGAAACGTGGCGCGCTACGAGCGAAGGTGACATGGCATTTCCGGGTGAAATTCATCCATGCGAAATTTCTTGAATTTTGTGCCAAAATCTTCTAAAATTCATAACTTTCGCATACGAGCTCTGTTTTTGACATTCTTTATATACACGCGTAGGTAAAATTACGCTCTACAACTTTCGTTTAGACTTCGTCAGCTAATTTTGATTTTAATTTTTATATTATTATTTTTAACAGATCGGGACAGGAAATCCGTTAAAAATTCAAAACTTCTTCATCCGACGTCCGTTTTCGTCAGACTTTTTACCGTTGTGCTACTAAGGACGAGACCTTCGATTCTCGTTTAGGTCGTGTCGGCTAAAAATCACTCGATCTAAAAGTCGAGTTTTTAGTTGTCTACTGCTAAGTTGAAACTTCAAAAAATCATAAGTTCCTCATACGAAGTCAGATTTGGGCGTTCTTTTTATACATACTCTCGGTTTAACGAACACTACGACTTTCATTTAGATCACCAAGGCTAAAAAGTAGTTTATCAAAAACTCACCTTTTACGACATTCGGCCCCGTGCCGGTTTTGTCGTGAAATTTTGACAGGTCATAACTTCTTCGTTATAACTCGGATTTCGATATTCTTTATATATCCGTAATCCTTGTCACGCCCACTACAAGTTTCTTAATAGATGTCGGCTTCATCTAATATTTAATTTTGACGCTCATTTTTATTGTTAATTAATTAAACCCTAATAATTAAGCATAAAACACATAATTCACATAAAATTCACATAATTCCTTTTCATTTCTTCTAAATGAGTTACAAAGGTTAACCTAGACCATTATGTCAATATTAATGTCTAGCCTAGAAACACGGGCGTTACAACTCTCCCCCCCTTAGAATGATTCCGTCCCCGTAATCACACATCAGCAAACAAATACGGGTAGCGACTCATCATGTCACTCTCCGTTTCCCAGTTGAGATTTGGCCCATTCGTATGTTTCCAATGCACAAGCACTAAATCGACCACTTTGTGTCACAACTTCTTAGTCTTACGGTCAACGATTGCCTCAGGTTCTTCAATCAACCTCTTGTTTTCATCCAACCTTAATTCAGAAATGCGAATTATGTCGGGCACATCTCCCGTAAATTTTCTCAAATAACACACATAAAAGGTATTATGAATACCCTCCAGTTCTTCCGGTAATTCTAGCTCGTAAGCTTGATTCCCGATCCTCTGAAGAACTTTAAATGGTCCAATAAACCTTGGACTCAACTTTCCCCTTCTACCAAATCCTATAAGTCCCTCCCACGGCGAAACTTTAAGTAAAACCGAATCTCCAACTTTGAATGATATCGGTTATCTTTTCTTGTCAGCATAGCTCTCTTGAGCAGCTAACATCCTTTCCCTAATCACTTTCAACTTTTCAGCAGTCCGATGGACTATTTCAAGTCCCATAAACTGCTTTTCTCAGCTTCCAGCCAACATGACAACTTTCGACACTTTTCCCCATACAAAGCGTGATAAAGTGCCATCTTGATGCTTGAGTGGAAACTATTACTATAGGAAAATTCTACTAGAGGTAAGTGTTTACCCCATTTACCTTGGAAATTCCAGGGTACATGCCCTCAGCATATCCTCCAACGTTTGAATTGTTTGTTCGCTCTGACCATCGGTTTGTGGATGGTAAGTTGTATTCAAACACAACTTGGTACCCAATTCCTCTTATAGACTCCTCCAAAACCTTAGGGTAAAACGGCTGTCACGATCGGATACAATCGTTAACGAAACACCGTGAAGCCTCACACTTTCCTTCACATAAGAATTCGCAAGCTTATCCATGGACCATTTCTCGTTGGCTGCTATGAAATGCGCACTCTTAATGAAGCGATCAACGACCACCCAAATCATGTCGTGACCGTTCCTTGTTCTGGGCAGTTTAGTCACAAAATCCATAGTGATACCTTCCCATTTACCCATGGGTACAGGTAAAGGATCTAAACTCCCATACGGTTTCTGATGTTGTGCCTTAACCCTAGCACAAGTTACACATCCAGCCACATACTTAGCAACATCGAGCTTCACCATCGGCCACCAGTAATAGGGTTTTAGATCCCTATACATTTTCGCACTGCCGGGATGAATCGAGTACATGGTTTTGTGAGCTTCTTCCATCAGAAAACCTCTTACTCCTCCCATCCTAGGTATCCAAATCCTACCTTTGAATACCTTTAGTCCTTGACCGTTTGTATCAAACACCAACATTTTTCCCAAACGTTCCTCCTTTCGGTCATTTTTTTCTCTAAAGCTTCCTCTTGAGCTTTCTTTATACTTTCCACAATTGTAGAGACAACTTCAATTCTCAACGCTCTTGGCCTCTTCCTTTCAAGATTCACCTTCCGACTGAGAGCATTAGCAACAACACTTGCTTTACCAGGGTGGTAAAGTATCTCACAATCGTAGTCCTTGAGTAACTCTAGCCAGCGTCGTTGCCTCATGTTCAATTTCTTATGATTAAAGAGATATTGAAGACTCTTATAATCAGCGAAAAGTTTGCATTTAGTACCATAAAGATAGTGCCTCCCTATCTTTAAGGCGAATACTACCACTGCCAACTCCAGATCATGAGTGGGGTAGTTCTTTTCATGCTCCTTCAATTTCCTCAATGCATACGCTATCACTTTATCCCTTTGGGTCAGAACACAACCTAACCCAACTTCTTTAACAACGAATGCGATACTTCTATTGATCGTTTTGATCAGCCTTTACTTCAATTCGGCTTAAGTCAACTGCTACATCGAACTTGGTTCTCTGAACCACATAACAAACTCATCGTAGTCGGACTCAATTTGATATGACCACTAGGGTCGGAATAACAATCATCTTCTTAGTCATTACCGAAACGATGGTAACGACAGACTAGAATAAGACGGAATCAATTACTAACTCATTGGTAACCTTGTGACTTTCCCTGATCCAAGTGTGAGTCATGTGCTTCCAGTAGTATAGATCTCTACTACTATTCACACCTACTCATACTCGTCCCAAGTACTGTCTCGCAGTCCCCAAATCCTAAAATCACAAAACAATTTAACATATACGAATGTGTCTAATTAATCATAAAATTTTCCTAGACTCTACTAGGACTTCTTCCATGCGTATCTTCAATCATCAATTCTACTTCAACTTGGTTGGTGATGGAAATTCCAAACGATGGAATAACTTCAAGAATTACACCAACCATTCCATCATCCTGCCAATCGGAGGTGCACTTCAGACGTACCGTACCCCTCTAAACGTTTCGTTATTTTATTAGACATATTCTAAAGGCAAGATACCACTCTTATGATATCTTCTGGTAGGTATCATTCACTATCATAAGCTTTTCATTTCCTCCATCTACTCAATTCTCTACGAGTCTTCACCATAATGTTTTGTACACCCAAGCAGACGTTCGGTGTACTGGGCAAGAACTTAAGATAAGAAAGCTTTATTTACGATGAACGTATAAATCTCCTTATCACTCCGAAACATTTACATGTTAGTTCTAATCTCGTAATCATACGCTTAGAATCCTACACACATAAAGTTTCCAGATCCGGTCGGCAACAGACCATAGATCCGAACAAATAATAGCATATAAGGCATCCTTATAGCTATAACATAAAATATTTAACACATAAAACATTTTAGGCATCTTTCCTAAAATAAACTTGTGCTCGTGTCTAAAATATAGCAGACACTCATCTCACAATCATCGCTTAGCATTCTAAGTTTAAGTCTAGAAATCCTACAAATTCCTAGTTCGCTTAAACTAATGCTCTGATACCAATTGTGACATCCCCAAATTCACGGCCAGAAAAGACCGGTTTAATTTATGCTTTTGAAATAATTTCAGAGTAATCATTTGATTAAAAGTGTTGCGGAATTTGTTCCCAGAAAAACATAATAAATATGTTATCAAATCATTTCCGAATAAATGTATTTTATTCACTTAAACCATTAGGATGTCATTGTCAATACAAAAACATAAGCATAAACAAAACTTACATTCATTTACACTAGTGATCTACTTCTCTTTTAATCTCTCAGTGTAAAGCACTTCGTATCGATACCTGTGATACAAATAAACTGAGTGGGTCAGGCTTGGGAGCCTGGTGAGCATATAGGGTTTTCAACCCACAATAAATAATAAACTTATTAAGTTCTCAATCAATAAATTTATTAATTTCATCAACCAAAATAACCCTAATTACCCATTCCCATTATCCTCACTTTACGTCCCTAAAACAACTATCACAAGGGACCTAGCCTAAGGATTATCACTAGGGGTGACAACATTGCTTTGGGGGTTCCTCAGCAAGTTATGTCAAATAAAACAAACATCGGGGTGACAACATTGCTTTCCCTCAGCAAGTTATGTCAAACAAGACATCCTAACATAAAACAACCTATAAAGTGACAACATTGCTTCCCTCTGCAATTTATGTCAAATAAGACATGAAGTCACATCGTTGCCATGTGCTAAGTCCATAGCTCTTATTTATCGACAGTATTTCCCACGGGAGTTCCTCCCCGCAATACATGTCAATGGGTTTTCCATATGCTAAGTCCATATCTCTTATTCATCGACGGTATTTCCCCCGGGTGCCCCCCCCCCCCCCCCCCCCGCAATACATGTCAGTGGGTTTTCCATACAGCTGATGAACATACTAAGGGGTTTCCCCAGCCATACATGCCCTAAAGGCACTCATGAGGGGAATAGAGTACAGCGAATGAACACTCAAGTCCATTAACACCTACAGGTTATGAGCCTGCTAGTGTTCCACAGACCGTTTAGAACAGTCCATGATTGTCATCTATACTCTGCTGAATGACGGGGGTCAACGTTTGGGTAAGGGCTTTTCTCATATTGCACCACTCACGAAGGGGAATAGAGTACAACGAATGAACACTCAAGTCCATTAACACCTACAGGTTGCGAGCCTGCTAGTGTTCCACAGACCGTCTAGAACAGTCCATGGTTGTCATCCATACTCTGCTGAATGACGGGGGTCAACGTTTGGGTAAGGGCTTTTCTCATATTGCACCACTCACGCCAACGTTTCAGTAAGGGATTTTCTCATATTTCATCACTCACTCTCAACTCATGATCTATATCACTGATCATCTCATCTATCCAACTCACCTTTCATCACACACCCACTATTTAACTCATGATCTATATCACTAACTCATGAAGCTCGTCCGATCACTTCATAAAAGAACAAAGACTCCAAATCTCTTCCAAATAAAAGTATAGGGAAAATACTGATAAAGTACTCCCGTATGCTCCCGTACCCCGATACGTAATTGTGTCAAAAAGAAGAACTAACAGATGAACACATAGTTCAAAAACACCTAATGAACATATAGTTCAAGAACATTTTATGAACATATAGTTCAAACATACGTACCGATTACAAGTCTACTAACGTTCCACTGGACTATCTAAAATAGTCTGTGGTTGTTGTCTATACTCTGCTAGATGACTAGATCATCTTAAACATCGATACCTTTCATCACTTTTATTTCATCACACATCATCTAATTCATCTACCCATGTTTTACCCAACATATTTGTAGATAAAAATATATATACAGTTTAAAACTTGTATAAAACATCTATTCAACAGTCACCTTAATTAAACAATCAATATAATTACACATAGCACGTATTTTAAAGAAAATACTTCATATATATATGTGTAAGGTGAAAGTAACTACACACTCACTTGATTTAACGATAACCGGGCAGCACTTCGTTGCCTAAAACGATCGTTTCTAATAAAACAGAGAGTTTTATTGAGCAACCGGGTTTTGCGAAGGGTCGGGCTTCAAAACCGAAAATATAAATTTTCCGGGTGTTCGGGCACTTCGGGGCTTGTTCCGGGGGTTATAATCGATACTGGGGCTTTGGGGAATGTTAAGATGAAGAAAATATGGAAAAAGGGGCTAAATGTGGCAAAATCCCAAAAGTAACCGGGAAGGCTTGCATACCCCTTCTATTTATAGGGTCCGAAGTCGGCTAGGGAGGTGGGGTCCGCAGGCGAGGGTGCGTAGGTGCTCGCACATGGGCTGCGCGTGCGAAGTGGCTGCTGGCAGCTCCAGATTGGACCGAGCCTTCGGTGTGAGGGGGTGCGACACGGGTCGGACAGCTGGCCTTGGATGACTCAGCAGCATCGGACACGCGACATGCTTCGGTTGGGCCTCCCTTCGGTCGTATCACAATCCGACACGCGACTACTGTTCATGAGAGGGAAGGCGACACGTCTCGCCAGCTGGCCTAGGGTGATTCAGCAATTCGGACACGTGGCGCGCTACGAGCGAAAGTGACGTGGCATTTCCGGGTGAAGCTCATCCATGCAAAATTTCTCGAATTTTGTGCCAAAATCTTCTAAAATTCATAACTTTGGCATACGAGCTCCGTTTTTGACGTTCTTTATATGCACGCGTAGGTAAAATTACGCTCTACAACTTTCGTTTAGACTTCGTTGACTATTTTTGAATTTAATTTTTATATTATTATTTTTAACAGACCGGGACAGGAAATCCGTTAAAAATTCATAACTTCTTCATCCGACGTCCGTTTTCGTCAGACTTTTTACCGTTGTGCTACTAATGACGAGACCTTCGATTCTCATTTAGGTCGTGTCGGCTAAAAATCACTCGATCTAAAATTCGAGTTTTTAGTTGTCTACTACTAAGCTGAAACTTCGAAAAATCATAACTTCCTCATACGAAGTCAGATTTGGGCGTTCTTTTTATACATACTCTCGGTTTAACGAACACTACGACTTTCGTTTAGATCACCAAGGCTAAAAAATAGTTTATCAAAAACTCACTTTTTACGACATTCGGCCTCGTGCCGGTTTTGTCGCGAAACTTCGACAGGTCATAACTTCTTCGTTATAACTCGGATTTCGATATTCTTTATATATCCGTAATCCTTGTCACGCACACTACAAGTTTCTTAATAGATATTGACTTTATCTAATATTTAATTTTGACGCTCATTCTTATTCTTAATTAATTAAACCCTAATAATTAAGCATAAAACACATAATTCACATAAAATTCACATAATTCCTTTTCATTTCTTCTAAATGAGTTACAAAGGTTAACCTAGACCATTATGTCAATATTAATGCCTAGCCTAGAAACACGGGCGTTACAGACACCCCCACCTATGGTTGTTAGCTACAACCTTTATCTGACGATTTATAATGTATGATAACTGTCCATTTTGTTTATGTCACAACTAGGAATTCTGATACGTTGCAAACACTTAACAAAGAATGACATTGTAGCTAGAACTTGAAAACATGTATGGTGTTAATTCAATGACAACAAAATTCCATCAAATACCCTATACAAACATTTAAATAGTCAACAAAAAAAATTTGGAAACCCTAAAAATCCCGGTTTAAGTCCATTTTGGACTAGGATTTTCTTATTGGGCCCAATGGACCAATATGCTTTCAATTTTGACTATTTTGGGCTTAGAACTCTTGAATAGGCTCTAATTGGACCCACTTTCATTTATTTTAACATTTTGGGCCATAATGGGCCTAGAATGAAATAAAATACCCTTATTGGGCCATAACAAATCTAATTAGCCCTAAAGGGCCATAAAACTCGTTCTTTTATACAAATTGGGCCGTAAAACCTCTTAAGGGCCCATTGGGCCGAAAACCATTAACTTGGGCTTCACATTAGGAGACTTAAGCACAAAAGGCCCAAATCCTCTTCTCTCTTCTCTCTTTCTCGGCCCAAGAGGAAACAAAAAAAAATAGAAATTAGTGAAATAAGGAGGGTTAGCCACCTCCTTATTACATTATGGACTTCCATTCACCATCATAAATCTCCATGCAATCCATCCTTTCACCTCTCTCTCTTCTCTTTCTCTTCTTCTTATCTCTCGGCCAAAGGAAAAACACACACACACAATTCACTTAAGCTTCTCTCAAGAACTCACAACAACTTCTTCACTTCTCCTTCCAAATTTTCGAGATTTAGAGCTTTTCAAGAAGGTTATTCCACAATAATCATCATCATTGGTAAGTTATTGTTTAGATCCATAACCTAGTCTCTTTATTTCATCAAAACTTCTTCCTAACTCACACAATTTTCATAATCTACTCCTTAGAAGCTCCTTAAGTTCGAAATCAACCCAAGAAAGCTTGCTAGGGCCGAAAAATAGCATCAAACTCTTCCTTTTCTTCTTCAAATCGAAAACAACAAGCAAAGGTGAGTTCATACCCCTCTATTTTCGGTTTTCACAAGTTTTATAGGGGAGAATACAAGTAAAATGTGTAGATCTATGTGTATGTGTATGTTATGTGTGATTTCATGTGTTTATGTGGTAAATATGTAACAAAAAGGAAAGAAATCTCGAGATCTATGGCACAAGAAGGAAAATAAACATGATCTAAGATATATTACACTAAACAAGTCAAGGAAAATTACCCTCTAGGGTTATAATAAACATATTGCAACATAAAACTCATTTTTGGGCTATAATTGTCAAATAAACAAAAGTTGGGTTGAAAGTTGTCATTTACGGTTTTCTTAAGGACCAAAAGAGTCAGGATAGTAAAAATAAATGTTTTTATGAATATTATACTCTTTAAAGGACTAGAAATGTAATTTGTAGCTTAATGGGCCAATTTTTGGGCTTTTCGGCCCATAGGCCCAAAAATTGCGAAAATATGGTTTTCAAGGGATTGAAATGGTAAATTTCTCAAAACAGGGGGTAAAAAGGGTAAACAAAACTGTTTCAGGGATTAAAAATGATTTTTTTTCAAAAAGGATCAAAAATGTAAAGTTTTTGGAATTTGGGTCAAAATTGTAAAAGTTGCGAAAAGTTGGGACTTTAAACGAAAAACTCCTTGCTGAAGGGGCTGAAACTGCCAAAGAGTAAATTTTGAGCTAAAAACATTACTTAAACAAGTCTATGGGTCAAAAATGTCAAGAAAATGGTTTAAGGGCCTAAAATGTCTTTTTTTTAAATAAGGGACTAAAATTGTCATTTTTATAAAAAAAAGGGCTGAATGGGTCAAACCAATATTTTGAGTCAATTATTTTATTATTAATATATTTGGGTCAAAAATACCAAATTACAACTTATGAAAATAGAATGAAGAATATACATATATTTTCAAATATCGTTATAAACAATCGACAAGTTTCGTGCCGTTGCGAATTTAACAATTGTTCAATCAAACTTCCGATAATTATACTATACCTAAAACAAGTAAATATTGAAATAGTTGGGCTTGAAAGATCCTAATCATGCTTATTGGGCCTTCGTGGCCCACTGACATGACTTTTGGGCCTAACAATAATAACACATGTCTAATGGGCCTCCTGTGACCCAATTACATGTTTAAAGGACCCTCAATGGCTTCTATGTGCTATTGGGCCTCAGTGGCCCATTAGCATTGCTAGTAAGGTCCAAATTAAATCAAATGTGAAATGGGCCAACGCGTCCTTCGTATAACCAACAGCCTTAAATAACACACGTAATTAGCAGGACTTTGTAATCCTCTTCTCCTCGTTTGTTAGGCTTACCTTCAATTCAAGTAAACAAATACAGGTCGTTAATCAATGGTAATCAATTTCGTTTGGATTAAGTGAGTAATAACGGGCGACACCTCTAAGTTTCGTTCGTAGTCTGTAGTTATAATCAAAGTCTCCTGGAGGGAGAGCGAGAGTTTGTGTATAGATCTATACGGGGGTGACTCCCCCACACCTCAATTGTTCGCTACAGTTAGACTCGGCCAGTCTAGGGGGACAAAATCTTAAGATCAATTCTGGCGTTCATTAGAGTGCCAAGACAGACGAACTAGTCATTATCATGCATGGTTATAACGACTCACATAAATAAATCCAATACTATCCGAGTAATCAAGGAAAATCATAATCATTCGTTGTGACGATAGAACAATTTGAAACAATTATATTATCTTATCGGAAAACATCGGGTTTTTCGAGGAAATCAACACCATTCACTTGTACTTTTCAATAACTATAATGCAAAACTTCTCATTTATACACGCTTTGAAATCATTCATACACAAACTTATGGACCTTCACACTTTGGTATAAACAATTGTCTTTTCAGAAAATATCGGATTTTCTGGGTTTTATAAACTACACAAAACATTTTTATAACAACCCTGCTTATGAACTCACCAACATTCCATATGTTGACGTTTTCAAAATAACTTGTATTCTCAGGTAACAGGTAAGCTGAAGAGTAATACCAAGTATGTTAGGGTGTTATGCTTTGAAAAACTTTCAAACAATTTATGATATGAATATGTAATATTTAAACAATGTACTTGATGTGAACAATGTCAGTTGTAATGTATTAATGCATGGTGAAGTTTATGTTGTGTTTCATGTATATTCATTGTGATGATATTCAATTTGAGTCACGCGAGCCCTCGGACGTTTCCGTTGTCTGGTTCGGGGGTGTGACACGACGTCGATGAAGCATCGCGATAATTTTTCAACACACCACGATAACGCATGGCATACCACGATGGTGTCAAATAGAGGCTTGTAACTGAAAACAAGAAATTCGTATGAAGGTTTTTTTTCTATATATCATTTTTCTTTACAGAGGGATTACATATATACGGATTTGTACACAAAATAAGGAACTATACAAGGAAGGGATATGATAGTAACAACACCCAATAACTTCCATGTTTATCTGATCTTCTCAATACTAGCCAACGATAGTTTGATCTCATGCAATATTCACTCTTGCCAACACTCCCCCTCAAGCTGGGGAATGAATGTCGATCATTCCCAGCTTGTCCAGAGAGTCACTAAATAGTCTTGTATTCACCGCCTTAGTTAGCATGTCAGCTAGCTGCTCCTTCGAGTTAACAAACGGCAAATTTATTGTTTTCTTCTCGAGGTGGTCTTTAATAAAATGACGATCTAATTCAACATGTTTTGTTCGATCATGTTGAACCGGATTATTTGCAATTTTCACAGCCACTTGATTATCGCAATAAAGAATCATAGCTTCCTTCACACCAATGCTAAGATGCCTTAGCACCCGTTTTACCCATAATAACTCACACACTCCATGAACCATGCCCCGAAACTCTGCTTCTGCACTTGATCGAGACACCAATTTTTGTTTCTTACTTCTCCAAGTTACTAAGTTTCCTCCCACAAAATTAAAATACCCTGAAGTGGACTTACGATCAGACTTATATCCAGCCCAGTCGGCATCAGTATAGCCCATGACTTCTAGATTTCCATTCTTCGCAAAATACAACCCCTTTCCCAGTGAAGACTTCAAATAGCGAAGGATTCTATATACGGCTTTCATATGGATTTCATTGGGTGCATGCATAAAACGGCTAACTACACTTACCGCATACGCAATATCAGGGCGTGTATGCGATACATATATTAGTTTTCCGACCAGTTTCTGATATCGTTCTTTGTTCGTCGGTACTTGACCCGACAGGAGAGTCAACCCGTGGTTAACTTCAATAGGTGTGTAAATCGTTTGACAGTCCAACATACCTGTCTCGGCAAGGAGATCCAGTACATACTTCCGTTGGCACATTGTAATTCCCTGTTTAGACCTTGCCACCTCGATACCCAAAAAATATCTCAAGTTTCCAAGGTCCTTTAGCTCAAATTCCTTACTCAATATTTCTTGTAGTTTGTTTATTTCATCAGGATCATTGCCAGTCACTACCATGTCATCGACATACACAATCAGGGTTGTTATCTTCTTCCCACAGTTCTTTATGAATAGAGTATGATCAACATCTGACTGTTTATATCCAACATTTTTCAAGAACCTTGAAAACCTCCCAAACCACGCTCTTGGGGATTGTTTTAGTCCGTACAGCGCCTTATTCAACTTGTATACTTTGTCACCATAATTCATTCCAGGTGGTGATTCCATGAACACTTCTTCTTCCAAGTAGCCATTTAAAAATGTGTTTTTTACGTCGTATTGTTTAACTGGCCAGTCTCTATTTGCAGCAATTGACACCAGGATTCTAATAGTATTTATTTTCGCCACTGGTGCAAAAGTATCCGCATAGTCTATACCGTACTTTTGTGTATATCCCTTCGTGACTAGTCTGGCCTTATACCTGTCTATCTTTCCATTCGAATCTAGTTTGACCGTGAAGACCCATCTGCACCCTACGGTTCTCTTTCCTGGAGGGAGTAGTACTTCATCCCACGTTTGATTCCGTTTTAATGCATCTAACTCTTCATATACAACCTTTTTCCACTTTGGATATCTCATAGCTTCTTGTATGGTTTTTGGGATGACTACAGTGGCTAACTCCTCCACCATGCGTCGTTGTGGTTCAGCCAACTTATCTGTGGACACGTAGTGATTGATCGTGTACTTTGATTTTGACGTAAGATCCGGTTGGTATTGCCTCCGTGGTATCCCTCTATTTTTATTACAGGATATCTCGTGTCTGGATTTACCTGTACATCGACATTCTCATGAGAACTGTTAGAGTTTTCGTTAGTTAATGTACCTTGTGATGACGTTGGATCCGGATCGGCATAGGTTGGGCTTGGGCTGGTTGTACTATCTTGCTCGAAATTATCAGGCTGCTCATAAGTAATTTCTGGCTCATCTTCATGCGTTTCTGGCCCATCTTCATATTCTTCGAGTCCATCTATAACTTCATCTAGCCCAATATCTTTATTGATATCATGCATGTTACCCTCATCCGACCTCTCCCCCTGAGGGAAATATTCATGAGTAAAATAGGATGTGTTCTCATGGAAATTAACATCACGAGTAACATACATTTTCTTATCTTTCGGGTCGTAACATCGGTACCCCTTTTTGAAGTCAGCGTACCCTAGAAACATACACTTTATTGCTCGTGGTTCTAGTTTTCCGGTATTAGAGTGTACATATGCTGCACACCCAAATACGCGTGGTTCGAGATTAGACCCAATCGGAATATCTAGTTCTTCGTGTCATAGTTGTAATGGAGTTTTAAACTCTATAACTCTTGACAGTGTTCTATTCATCAAATATGCAGCATTTCTTACCGCTTCTCCCCAGTATTGGCGTGGAATCTTCATGTCAAATAAAGAGGCTCGCACAATTTCAAGTATTTGTTTATTTCTCCTTTCCGCGAGTCCGTTCTGTTGAGGCGTGTTTGAACATGATGTTTGGTGTCTGATAGAGTTATCCCTGCAAAATACTTCCATGTCATGGTTCACATACTCTCCTCCATTATCAGATTGAGATTTTATTAACTTGTATAATTCTTTAAAGGCATGTATTACTTCATTTTTATGTTTTAACAGTGAAATCCAAATCATCCGTGAGAATTCATCAATGAAAGTAACAAAAAACCGATACCCATTCGGAGTAGCTATTCTTGCCGGACCCCACACATCGGAGTGGATCTTCATGAGGGGAATAGTAGTCTTATTCTCACTTTGGGGATATGAAATCCGATGGCTTTTGGCCATTTCACACACATCACAATTAGAATCAAACTGTTTATTATTCAAAAATAATTCAGGTTTCAGTTTTTTTAAATAACCAAACGACAAATGCCCTAATCTACGATGCCATAACCAAGATAAAGAACTTCCTTCTTCCATGTTGTACGCTTCAGCTGGTCTTTCTTCTTCAAGATAGTACAACTTGCCCTTCCTAATACCATAGCCAAGAGTCCAATTCGTCATAATGTCCTGAAACACACATATTTTTGGCCCAAAAGTGACATAACAATTAAGTTGATCTATGATCTGACTGATAGATAATAGATTCGATGACAAGGATGGAACAACTAGGACAGTGTCAAGATTCATGGAATTTAACACTTGAGCAGAACCTTCACATGTTACTTTTGCTAAGCTCCCATTTGCTGTTTTCACCATGTTTTGCTTAGGCCGGGATTTTAATGCCAGCTTAGACGGATCATTTGTCATGTGATCCGTCGCACCTGTATCAATAATCCATTCACTAATCACAGGCTTAGTTGTAGTTGACATACCATGGTTGTTGAATGACTCAACGTGGGCAGCAATTGGGTTTGCCTCATCATTCTTTGTTCTGGCCATAGAGGCTTGTCCCACCTTCCTTCGTGGCTTCTTTGAAAAATCCCACCACTCCGGGTAACCTACGATCTCATAACACTTCTGTTTTGAGTGCCCTTCTTCTCCACAATGAGTAAACACAAAAGTGTTTTTTTTGTTGCTGGAATTTTTTTCTTTTGGAGGGCGATTTTGAGTTGTGAGATGCACAAAACTATCAGGTTCATTCTTCACGTCTTCCATAGTGTTTCTTTGGGACTGGTCTTTTCGTATGAAGGCATAGCATGCCTCAAGATCCAAGGGTGGGTCTTTTCTTAGGATCTCCCCTCGTGCTTGGTTAAATTCTGCATCTAACCCTGCAAGAAAGATGTGTACTCGGAGACGCCCTAATATTTTATTAATCGAAACTACATGGCTCACATCATCTTCCTCGACCGTCATCCGGGTATCGATCTCCTGAAAGATCCCTATCAATTCGTTGTAGTATGCTGCGAGTGGTCGTCCATTCTGTCTTGTACTGAATGACCTACGATTCAGTTCGAACAACTGAGTTTCGTCCGACCCGTCATAAAACGTCTTTGCCACCGCGTCCCAGATTTCTTTCGCCGTCTTCAAATGGATAAACCTCGGGATCAAGGTGGGGCTCATCGATTCTATGAGCCAACTCTTGACCCGATTATTATCCATGAGCCAATTTTCGATTTGTTTTTCACCGGATCCAGGCTTCTTGGAGGATCCGGTTAGGAATCCCAGTTTATTGCGTGCTTCAATCCTCATCTCCATCAGTTGAGACCACAACTAATAGTTCGTGTCATCGAGGATGATCCCAGTCGGGAAGGGAGCATCCTGAACAACCAGGCGAGGTTCTTGAGGAGGGATGGGGTCTTTGTCTGTCATTGTTCTTCGAGGGGTGATTTTCGATTTGATTCAAAGAGTTTCAAACGGTATGCTTTGATACCATGAAAACAAGAAATTCGTATGAAGGGTTTTTTTCTATATATCTTTTTTCTTTACAGAGGGATTACATATATAGGGATTTGTACACAAAATGAGGAACTATACAAGGAAGGGATATGACAATAACAACACCCAATAACTTCCATGTTTATCTGATCTTCTCAATACTAGCCAAAGATAGTTTGATCTCATGCAATATTCACTCTCGCCAACAGTAACTTGTCATATAACTCGGTTATAGTCTTGTGGTAGCGCCGAGCTCACTCTAAAAGCACACATACTTGTACAATATTATATATATATATATATATATATATATATATATATATATATATATATATATATATATATATATATATATATATATATATATCGTAATCACTTATATACGAAATTATACAAACTTTTGTTGTTGTAAAACTTATATATTTTATAAGTAAACATTTATACACAACACACATACTTGTACGGTTTACAAGTACGATTACAAATAAGTCTGGTACACTTATACACTATAAATACATATTTTTTTGTTATAAAAAATATTATTTTATATAAGTTGGAAACACTTATATACTGTAAACGTGTACCTTTGGTTATATAAGTACTATTTTATATAAGTTGGAAACACTTATATACTGTAAACATATGTTTTTTTGTTATAAAAAGTAAATTTTTATATAAGTTGGAAAAACATTTATACAGTGTATAAACATATTTTTGTTATAAAAGTACATATAGTTAAAACATGTGAACTCACCAACTTTATATTGACATATTTTCAAAGCATGTATTATGAGGAACACAAAAAGTTGGAATATCTCACACACACTCAGAAATACTTTTGGGAGTTTGTATTTGTTATCAATCACACTTCTTTATTTTATGTATTTGATGTCTATTTGTTAAGGCATGTTTTATACTCTTGATTTTGATGTAATTACAATGTATTCGTTGAACGAAAACAATGTAATTTCTATTCCGTATTAATAGAAGTATGTGTTTTACGTTGTTAGTTTTGTAATGTTCAATGTATGTTTAATAACTATGATCTATGAATAATCTACATAGCTCGATGTTTCAGCCGCCGAGCCGCCGACCGGGGTGTGACAAAGTAGCTGATAAAAATGACGTTTGGTAAAATAACATAATAAGGCATTTTGAAGAATATATTTTTCATAATTAATTAAGAGTATATTTGAAAAGAAAAAAAAAACTTCTGAAAAACTAGTCCAAGTAGCTAAGCTAGTTTATAAACTACATTTTAGTTTGTCAAACATGACAACTTAAAAAAAAACATTAGAAAAATAAGATAGTTTGTCAGCTAGATGTAGTGCGTCAAACACAACCTTAGACTATCTTTTTATGAACTTTAAAAGAAAATCTAATATACATTTAATTAATTATAAAAAAAATTATTTTTTTAAATACTCTTTTATGTCATTTTATATCTTCAAACTAGTTTATCATCTAATTTTATGTCAATCGTTATCGGCTAACTTATAAGCTAGCAGCTGATGTTTCGGTTATCATTTTGCTTTTCAAGCTAATAACTAATTTTCCAATTACCAGCATTCTTTCTCTTACTAAAAATTAAATATTATTTGCCAAAGAGAGGCTTGGGAAGGACTAGAACAAGTGATCTCTTGCTCCCATTGTCGCGACCTTAGGTAGATACAATTTTGTACATTTGTTGCTGAACAATTTAATATAACCCGTATTCAATAACAAAATAAATAAAAAATAACTGCCCTTGCATAGGATCTATCTCATGCCTTTTCCTTCAAAATTAAAAAGGCTTACCAGTATATGTCCGATAAGTAAAAACGTCAACAAAATTATAATATACATTTTTAAACATATTTAAGCATATAAAAAGTGTATTTTTATATATTTAAACGTGATTTAACACATTTAACATATTTAACTGTAATGTTAACTATAAAAATATTTTTACACGTATAAAAATATATAAAAAAATTTATGAAAATGCTATATATATAAAAACGTTATGTATAAAACATATCATATGTGTATTTTGTCATTTGAATATGTATTTCTCTTCAAATGAAAACGTTGTATGTATAAAAAACGATGCTTATAATTGTAAAAAAATGTATTTATACATTCTAATCAATTTTATATGTTAGTTATATGATATTAGCATACATATAAACATTTTTTTGGTTAATAACATATATTTGGGTAAACAAATAGTTTACTATGATATATTTACATGTGAATAAATAATAACTATTTTTGATAATTGGAAAAATGGAAAAACTTTGTTTCGAGACCCTAAACAGTTCCGAACGACCGAAAAACACCTTATGCCATGGCAAAGCTATGAGTATTGTAAATCACACGATTTTCGATGTATCGTGCACGTTTCGTCGAAATCCAAGAGTATACATCATTGCGGCAAATTTCGTGCTGATCTCACTAAGTTTTCATGGCTTGTTCGTTTTAATCACATGTGAATAGGCATTGTGGTTATTTATTCATATTCTCAACTTAAAATTTTTAAGATTAAGAGGAAAATAATAAGAATTTCAGGTGAGTTACGCTCGCAGCTTTCCGAGCTATACCTCAGTTACGTGATACGCACTTGTTGTGCTTATCGTAATTAGGAGAGTTATCTCACTATACCATGTATTATAATATATATCCATATATGTTAGGATATGGGATATAGTAGAGTAGAGCCCAAGTGTAGTCTCTGTGTGTTTTAATGCAATATACCTGATTTATTCATTATGGTTATGCGAAGAGTTGACGGTGGAACGGTGTCAGGCCGTGAGCCTATAGACTCGTGTTGAAGATAGAACGACGATAGGCCAGGAGTCTAGACACATGCTAACGGTGGAGCGGAGAAAGGTCGTGAACCATTATTTGTATACATGTATATGTATTGTGGTATATGATATCTTGGGAACTCACTAAGCCTTAGCTTACAGACGTTGAATAAATATTTTCAGGTTGTTCTTCTAATCGTGGAAATGTTTTAGCATGATTGTACTCGCATCGAATGAATTAATAATGTTTTTAGACTTCCTCTAAAACTCTTTTTTAAGTTTAATAAATGTATGTCAATGATCTTTTACTGACAATGGGCTTTTGAATTTATGTTATGTGTGTTTTTTTAAAAATGAAAAATTTATGTTAAAAAATGGGGACGTTTCATATTTTAATCTTTATTAATTAAAAACAAAGAAGAAAAAATGGGCTCACCTCTCTCTCTACTTCGAGACATGTGCATCGATCCTCAACCCACTCTCTCTTCTTCATCTTCTTCATGGCTTCCCATATATACTTTCTCTCTCCAATAATCACTAGCACTATCATCGCTTCCCCAATCACAAAATGCTCAAATTCTTCCACCCTTTCACAAATTGTTAACACATACCCCTTTCCCCATCCCCAATCGATGGATTTAAGATCTACAAAAAAGGATTTGAAGAAGAAGAAAAATGAAACGAGATTACCCACAACATGATTACACCTTCTTTAATGGTTGTAGTTCCACTTCTGCCTCCACCATTGCCGCCTCTGCTTCTGGTTTTTTAGATGTGATCAGGAAATCAAAGCTATGGGATAAGGTTGAAGAGCAAGATGTCAATATTGATGAGCTGTTGGCGGTGCTTGGTTACAAAGTTAAGTCGTCTGATATGGTTGATGGTGGGCAAAAGATAGAGCATTTGGAGGGTGTTTCGGGGACCGATGATGAGTTGTCTCAGCTTGCTTATGATTATGTTCATTATAACCATTCAGATCTATCGTTGTGGCTTAAATCAATTATCTGTGAGTTGAACCCCATAAATCAACCCTATGTTATTGATGATTCGTTTGTCAACAAAACCGCCTCTATAACTTCGATGGTTGTGGAATCGTCTTCTCTGTCGATTGGTGCCTCCTCCTCGTACAATCATAACCCAATTGTTCTCTTAGATACACCTGAAAACGAGATCCGACTTGTTCGTACTCTGATGGCTTTGCTAACTTGTTCATACTCTGATGCTTGCTCCAAAGCTGTCAAGCAAGACGAGAAAGGATGGGGAAGACAGTGGAAACATGGAGGGAGGGTGCAATGGGGTGGGTGGAGCCGTCCTTTTGTTTTTTTAATTATATAATAACTTTATTTGATATTTAAAAATAAAATAGAAACTAAGGTGGTGTTTGTTTTTTTTCTGCAGATCTGTGTGGCCTCTTGTGTATGCGCCGCGCAGACCACGCGCAGACATTAGTCTTCGCAGACTGTTTATTTTTTTTGAAGACTGCAGACCTAAAAATCTCTGTGCGCCGTCTTCTTGGCGCAGATGTGGACCAGAGTCTTCTAACATCTTCAGACATCTTCTAGCCTACAAAAACACATATATCTATATTTTTTTTAAAAATTTTTTAATTTATATTTTTCCAACTTTATTAATGATAAACAATTTCAAAAAAAAATACAAAACTTAGAAAAAAACGTTCGACGATACAAACACGATATTTTTGACAAATTTATAAATAAAGATTTATTACAATAATAGTCGTTGAAGTTGTTTATATAAATACGAAAAAAAATCATAATATATTCTTATATTTTTTTGCTAAATTTTGTAAAACATTATTTAATTATCTATCGTCAATTTCTCGAGAAAATATTTATACTACGTTTTTAATGGATTTAATTGAAAAAATCGAAGTTTATTTCCATTCATTTATGTATCAAATTCTTTGATCCTTAATTATAATGTTTAGTTATAACTTTACAACCAAAGTTGTTGGTTTTTATCAAATATATACATTAATTCATACCATTTTTATTTTTATTTTTATACAATAATACATAAAAGTTGATATAGATTTGTTAATTATTTATAACAAAGTGATAAAAATATTAAAAAACACTTTGAAGTTTAAAAAAATCAGTTTATTTATATTTCAGTTTATTTTAGTAGCCCGCAAATGTTAAAAAAACAAACAGTCTTCTTTTTTCAGACTGCAGACGTTTGGTCCACATATTCTACTGCAGAGATCTACAGATGTGGTCCGCAGACTGCAGACATTTTGCCTCAGAAAAAACAAACAGCACCTAAAACTTTTTGGACTATATCCATAATTTTTGGTAAACAATCAGGACCAATTTTACAGTTTTGTCTAAAACATTTTTAAATGTAGAATAAATCTTTGTATTTGTTAAACCACAAACTTGTATTCTACATAATTAATATTGTATGTAAATATGATTATGAGTCCAATATGACTTTGTATGAGTAATGGTATAGCAAACATTTAACCCAACAAATGGTCTAATTCAGTCCAAGAACCGAAACCCGGTTTGGGATCCGAAACCGGAATCGACACACCTTATGTTGGTGATTCTATATCATCAATATTATTTAAGTGTAATAGGATTAAATTTGTTGACCAAAAGTGATCTTGTTGAATATTGAACAAGTTAGGATAGTGTAGGAGTGCACACTTGTTCAAGTTTTTCAAGATTCAAAGTACATTGTTATTTAGGGGCGAAGCCCCTAAACGAACGGGGGTTCGGGGGCAGCGCCCCTGGGAGCGGGATCTCAGGGGCGGCAGCCCCTGGCGGGGTCCAAGGAGCAGAGCCCCTGGCTGGGATCGAGATGTTTTTTCCCTGAGATCCGTTTAATGACAGGTTTGGTAGTTTTATGACAGTTTGTAACTGTCTATTGACAGTTTTCAGACATGAATGATATATCCGTTTTTTGGTCATTTTTCTGGTACATCTTGAAGAACATTTTCACATACATTCTCAGATTTCATTCTCTGAATTTCATCCAATTGAGTGTTCGATCTGTACCATCGAAATACTTCAATTTGATAGTGAATCACAACTTTCAGAGAATCCAAGCAATCTATTCATCCCCTATTTTCTAACAAAAATTGAAGTATTCTGTAATCATGGCAAGTGGTGATTTTGTGAAGGATATGACAAGCAAGTTTGACAAATTGAACAAGTTTGAAGGGCAAGATTTTCGTAGATGGCAGAAGAACATGCACTTTCTCCTTACCACTCTGAAAGTGGTGTATGTTCTGAGTACACCCATGCCAGCCTTACCAGAATCTGTTGAAGATGAACCTTTGGAGGCAACAAGAAGGAGATCAAAGTGGGAAAATGATGATTACATATGTCGTGGTCATATTCTCAATGGTATGTCTGACTCTCTTTTTGATATCTATCAAAATTTCGAATCTGCAAAAGAACTTTGGGATTCTCTTGAATCCAAATACATGGCTGAAGATGCTTCTAGAAAGAAGTTTCTTGTCAGTAACTTTATGGGTTACAAGATGATTGACTCCAGGCCTGTTATGGAACAATTCCATGAAATGTTAAGGATCCTAGGACAGTTTGCTCAACACAATCTGAAAATGGATGAAGCCATTTCTGTGGCTGTGATAATTGACAAACTGCCCCTTTCCTAGAAAGATTTTAAACATAATCTGAAACATAACAAAGGGGAATTAACTTTGACTCAACTTGGAAGTCATTTATGGATTGAAGAGTCCTTAAGGACTCAAGAACTTGATAACAATCCTAAAGGCAAGAACCAAGTTGGTTCCTCTTCTGTGAAGATGGTGGAAGGAGAAAGCTCAAAGAATCCCAAGAAGTCTAATGGAAAAAGGAAGTTTAAAGGAAAGGATGACAAGTCTTCCAACAAGAAGGCTAAGTTGGTTTGTTGGAATTGTAACAAACCGGGTCACTTCAAAAAAGATTGTCGTCTTCGCAAAGTGAACAAGGATGGTACTGGACCAAGTGGATCCAAGGATCCAGAAAAGCAACAAGGTCAGATTTCTGTTTCCATGCAGAATTCTAAATATATTCAGAATTATATTTCTGTTATTTCTGAAGCATTTTATGTACAGGATGATGATGTTGCATGGTGGGTTGATTCGGGAGCAACAAGCCATATATGTAAAGATCTTCGTTGTTTCAAGAAATATCAACCAATTGAAGATGGATCTGTGGTGAAAATGGTAAATGTTGCAACTGAACCAATCAAGGGTTTAGGATCTGTTTTACTTTACTTTACTTCTGGAAAATGTTTGTGTCTGAACAATGTTTTATATGTACCGGGGATTCGAAAGAATCTTGTGTCTGAAATTATTTTAAAAAAATCTGATTTATGGGTTTCGGATATGTATGTAATGGAATGATTAGGCTTAACATTAATTATCTTGTCAAGACATGGTTCTTTTATGGTTCTTTTATGGGTTTCGGATATGTATGTAATGGAATGATTAGGCTTAACATTAATTATCCTAGTTATGATAATTCTGTTTGCATGGCTTCTTCTAGTACTAGTAATAACTTTAATAAATCTGATTTATGGCATGCTAGACTAGGACACATTCATTACAAGAGATTAAAAGACATGTCAAAAATGAGTTTAATTCCTGCTTTTGATATAAACAATGGAAAATGTAAAACATGCATGTTAACCAAAATCACAAGACAACCTTTCAAAGATGTTGTTAGGGAAAGCAAGGTGTTGGAACTTATACATAGTGATTTGTGTGATTTCCATGCAACACCTTCCCTTGGAAACAAAAAGTATGTTGTTACTTTTATTTATGATGCATCTAGATATTGTTATGTCTATTTGCTACATTCTAAGGATGAAGCACTTGATAAATTTAAAATTTATAAACAACAAGTTGAGCTTCATAAAAATGAATTAATAAAAGTCTTGCGTACTGATAGAGGTGGTGAATATTATGATCCAATTTATTTTGAATCAACTGGAATAATACATCAAACCACAGCTCCTTATACACCTCAACAAAATGGTGTAGCTGAAAGGAAGAATAGGACTTTAAAAGAAATGGTTAATTCCATGTTGTCCTATTCTGGATTAAGTGAAGGGTTTTGGGGTGAGGCAATGTTAACTGCATGTTACATTTTGAATAGAACTCCAAATAAAAGGAGTGAGAATACTCCTTATGAACTTTGGTATAAAAAGGTACCAAATTTGAGTTATCTCAAAGTTTGGGGCTGTAGAGCAGTTGTAAGGCTCACTGAACCCAAAAGGAAAACATTGGGTGACAACTTTTGACTGCTATTACACTGTAACATACATTCATAATTTTTCAAAATGAAAAAAAAAACATAATTTTTTTGTTAAAATCCGGTCTAAGACCCAAAACCCGACACACCCTAACTGATCCGGTTTTTTGGCACTAAATTATGAGCAAAACGGTCTTCGGACCGGTTCGGTCTGGGTCCGGCCCGTTGCCCATCCCAGCGTAATCCAAACCTGTAATATGGACAATTAAAAAAAAAATCCAAAAATTAGAAATAAAACTACAAAATTGTGCCAATCACATGGATTATTTTTGTGACTCACTCTAAAATAAATGGTTTATCTAATGTGGGAATGTACGTATTTTCAAGTTAATAGAATTGTGACATCATCTACGAACGTAATAAGTGTAATTTTTATATTTTTTATACTTTGTTAAAATATTCTTTTGTAAAAAATGTACGGTCGAAACAAACCACATAGCACATTATTTAAAAAATATAACAAATTGGCATATTGTATTAACTTTTATACAAAAACCAGATTAAATAAAATATCTCAACTTCTTAATTAAAATCATTATGAAAACTTTAAAACTAATAAAAAAAACACAATTGCATATTAATTGTATAAATAATAAGATTAAATAAAATGCATAAATAAAATAAAAAAACACGTCTTGATGATTTGATGTGTGAGTCATATCAACTTTGTGTGCATGAAAGACCTTTCCCCTTTTGCTCTCTACGAGGATTAAATGCATTAGAATCTTAGGCTCCCGCCAGGCTAACAAACTTTATGTTCAACTTATGGTTGTTACACTGATCGAGGTTGTAATAATCATTTGTTGAACATCTTCTTCCCGAACTCTTCCTTTACCAAACTTCATAGAGTTTTCAATGGAAACCAAAATGGTAACGAAGAAACATTTGGTGCTCTTTCCTTTTCCCAGCCCAAGCCACATCAATTCCATATGGAATTTTTATAGACAATTTTCGAAAGGGTTAACCTCAACAAATCTAGACGCTTAATTCACCATTATTATTACCGAATAATGGCTTCAACGTCGGGGTTCTTCACCGACACCAGGCAACCTTTCCTTCTTCTCTGCTCCCAACGACTCAATTCCACTGGAGAATAGCCGGTTGTCACAGGATGAATCGATCACAATGTATCACTTAGTGTTACTTCGACTAAGTCAGACTTGCTATGTTTCCTTGAGATGTACTAACGACTTGGAAAGTAAGAGGATAAAGCTTTAGAGTTACTACAAACGAAAGATAACTTGTATTATAAAAACTCGAGAGAATACAAATCAACTTACGATGGTTTGTATAAAATGAGCTCCTCCGTATTTATACTTGATCCCCCTCCCCCATCCTTTAGGGAAGTTTCTATAGATTACTCAATTAATCTTACATTCATGAGTATTCAAGAGTTTTCTACTAAACTACATATATTTACAAGACTTCATGAAAGGTGCTAGATCATTCTTTGATGTATTGGAGATGTCTAGGACGTTCCAGGGTCTTTTGGTTCATTCTATCACTTTTTCGAGTACTTCGGAAGAGTCTAGAATCTCGAACGTGACACCCTCCCCCACCCAAGTCCTTGAGGTCCCCGTCAAGTCTTAATCATGTACCCCTCGATTTTACTTTGTAATTGTCATAGATATTATTCATGTTCCCAATTGGACTCGCTATCAACTAAAATAGCATCCACCTATTTGTCACAGGAAACTACATTTGCTACCAGGGATCGATGTGATTCACTTCTTGAGGGGTCTTCTTCATCGCGATGATAAGGTTTGAGGAGACTTACATGGAATACATGATGCATCTTCAAGTGTGTGTTAATTCTAATTTGTATGACCGTGTCCCAACATTTTTTATAACTTTATATGGTTGCTCGTATCTTCGGGTTAGGTCTTTGTGTACTTTTCATGTAGATTTGAAAATCCTTTGTGGAAGATTTACCATCATGTCGTCCCGTACTATGAACTCTCTTGGATGCCTCTTCTCATTTGCCCATTTCTTCATTCGCTTGGTTGCCTTATTCAAGCAAGACCTTATGTCGAGCTCTTCATTCCACCATTTTGCAAACTAATATGATGGCGGGCTAGATCCTTTGTAGCCTTTTGTTAACTCTTGGGGTGTCAATGGTTGGTTGCTGACATGTTACAAGCTCGAAAAGAATCCTTCTTGTAGCCTCGCTTTGCTACAAATTACATGAAAATTAGACCACATCAATTAGCTTGGACCAATCCCGTTGGTTTGAACTAATGAAGTTCCTTAAATAAATCTCAAGTAAGTGATTCACCTCTCAGTCTGGCCATCGGTTTGAGGGTGAAAACTAGTTGAGAAGTGGATGTCTAATCCCATTAGTTTAAATAGCTTTCTCTTAAACTTCCCTCTAAATCGGGGATCTCTATCACTTATAACGTTTTGAGGAAGTCCCCAATACTTCACGGCATGCTTGAAGAATAACTGTCATGCTTCCTCAGCTGTGTAATTTCGTGGTGCCGGAACAAACGTTCCATATTTGTAAAACCGATCTACAATCACCATTATAGAGTCGCACCCTTCAGACGTCGGTAATGTTGAAATGAAGTCTATTGATATACTCTCCCATGGTCTTTTGGAAATCAACAGTGGCTCTAACAATCTACTGGCTTGGCTTGTTCCACCTTGTCTTGGTGACAAATAAGGAAAGTCCTCATGTATGCATCTATGTCGCTTTAATAGGATCGTTCTACAATTTCCTTCGTACGAAGAGTGACCGGATGTCCAACCCATTTAGAATCATGACATCCCTTCAAGAATTAATTTCTCAATTGGTTATATTTTAGAACATACATTCTATTACTGATTGTTAGTAGTAGTCCGTATTCGACCCAACATTTTCTTGTCTTGCCTCTGCTTGCCATCTCCATCATGATCTTCGTTAGCAGGTCATGGCTTAATCCTTCTTTCATTCGGTTAGCGATATCGTGTATTACTCGAGTGAGGGTTACTAGTTCTGATTTTCGACTCAGAGCATCGACAATTACATTAATTTTTTGGGCTTATACTCCATGACATAATCGAATTCGGCCAAGAAATTTTTCCAGCGAGCTTGCTTGGGGCTTGCCACGTTGTCAGTTTGGATCACGAACCGACTCCCAGGCAAATAGTGTCTCCATACTCGAAGGCGATGTATGATTACTACCATTTCCTTGTCGTGTATCGGGTATCTCTGTTCCGTGTCATTTAGTTTCCAACTTTCATAGACAACTAGATGGTCATTATGTACTAATACACCTGCAATCGCAAAGTCTGAGGCATTAGTTTGTACTTGGAATGGCTTTGCGTAGTCGGGAAGCTTCAAGATTGGTTCCTCCATGTCATTTTTCTTTGGATTGTCAAAGGTCGTTTAACACTTCTCAGTCTATTCCCACATCACTTTATTTTTTAGAAGGTCGGTAAGCGAAGTGGCTTTAGCCGAGTAGCCTGATACAAATCCTCTATAGTAGTTTATAAGGATTAAGAACGATCGTAGTTCAGATATTTTTTTTGGATCCCATTCTTTGATTTACCGTACCTTGTTACTATCCATATAAATATTTCCATCAACGATCTTATGCCCTAGGGACGTCAATTCTGGTTGGTTCAAGGAGCACTTCTTCATCTTTACATATAATTGTTTCTCCCCAAGTACTTGCAAGACTAACCAAAAATGTTCAACATGTTCCTTTAATGACCCCGAGTAAGCTACAATGTTGTCCAAGTACACTACTACAAATTTTTCCATGAATGGGTGGAAGTCTATGCACATTCTTAGACTTCCATCTACCAATGGATATGGTACTTATTCTTTACCATTACTTTGTTTAGTGTGCGATAGTCTATGCACATTCTTAGACTTCCATCATGTTTCTCCTGGAACACGACCGGGAACCAAATAGAGATTTTGAGGGGCGGATAAGTCAAGAATCTAGTAGTTCTATCAATCGCCTCCTTAGCTCTTCCAACTCGGGTAGGGCCATTCTATAGGGACACAATGTTGGTGGCTTAGCTCCAGGCTCTAGTTCTATCTCTTGATCTACCTCCCTTTTTGGTGGTAACTTCTTTGGAAACTCTGGTGGCATCATGTCCTTGAATTATTACAGTACTTCTTTCACCTCCTTGGATATTTCCTTGTTAGGAGGGATGATTTGTTCTTTTAGCATTGCTAAATATGTCATATCTCCTTTCTTGAGTCCCTTGTTGAGTTGTATGGCAGATAGGATTCATGACTCTGTTTTGCTTCTTTCCAATGGTACAATGTGTATTGTTGAACCCTTGGTGATACACATAGTCTGATCTTCAAATAAAAAAGGGCGTACCTGGTCAAAGAACTCCATTCCCAATACCATGCAATAATCATCCATCGGTACTACAATTAGATCAATAGGAACCTTCCATCCTCCTATCTTGACAATTACTCCATTGGAAACTCTAAGAATAGGATCACAATGAGAGTTGACAACTTTCAACCAACCTACTTTTTTGGTATATTGAATATTCATCTTTTCACCTTCACTTTTAGAAAGTAATTATGGTACAAATTTGTGTCAACCAAGGCTTTGGTGACTCTATTGTTCGCAGTGAATTTCACAAACATGAGACATCCTCCTTTCTTTGTTTAGGTTTCTTATTTTTCCAACGAGTTTATGAGTCGCATAGATTCTAGATGTGATTCTTCCATTTCCTATTTTTCTTCTTCAAGACCATAGTGTTTAAGCCTTTCTTCTTAGGACAATATGTGACCAGATGGGGCCATCACACAAATAGCACTTAACCTCCCTTTTAGTCCCCCTTTGATTTCCTTTCCTTTGAAAGTCGAGGGCTTGGCAACGATCTTATCTTCCCTTTGTGGCATCCTTGGTGTGGGTCTATCTTCCTTACTAGGCTTCCTAACCGGCTCATCTCTTCGAAAGTCCATAAGGTATTCCGCCATAGCTATAGATTGTAGTCTATCTTGGAAGTAAAATAACTTGTTTTTCTCTTGAAAACCGGGAAACTCGAGCATTAAAGCAGTAAATTTTGCCACATAGTATTTAATTGACCCGACATGTTTCAATCCTTGAAGTTTATTCATGGTTACATTTTCAGCGTTATGGGGGCATAATTTCTTCTTAAGTTGTCTCTTAAACTCATCCCAAGTGTCTATAACATAAAGGCATTTTCAATGTAACCATGCTTCCGCCTCTACCATAGTGTGGTGTCTTCACTCAAGTATAGAACGGTCGTGTATATTTTAGGCTTGTCCTCCTTTACTCCGATAGCATTGAAATAGCATTCTAGGGACCAAAAAAATCTTCGAGTAGTTTAGTATCACACTTACCTACATATTTCAAGGGTTTAGGTGCCTCTGTGTGTGGCGTCGTCTTCATAACAACTCTTCCGGATATCCCTACCTTGCATAGCTTTACTTAATCTTCTAGAGCGCTTATCTTCTCACATAACTCGTTTCATAAGGTATTGATTAATACAAGGATTTCTTCCCTGATGACACTGATCGACTCCTTCATTCCATCATTCGTGTCACTTATATCTCCCACAAATTGATCGACAGTATCCTTCCACCCAAGGATCTCACCACGTTAATCTCCACCCTTGTAAGCTTGTTTTCTTAGCTTGTCAAGGCATCTACCGATTGATCCCTCTTTTTGGATTTCCTTCCCTTCTCCTTGATGATAGAGGACATGTTGGATACTTCACTTCCTCCTTCCATGGCTACAATCTATTGCTTTCATGAATCTAGCTCTGATACAACATGTCACGGGATGAATCAATCACCGTGTGCCCACTTTATTTTACTTCAACTAAGTCAAGCTTGCTATGTTTCCTATAGATGTACTAACGACTTGGAAAACAAGAGACTAAAGCTTTAGAGTTACTACAAACGAGAGAGAACTTGTATTATAAGAACTCGAGATAATACAATGCAACTTCTAATTGTTTGGAGCAAATAAGCTCCTCCCTATTTATACTTGTTCTCCCCCCACCCTCTAGGGAAGTTTCTAGATATTACTCCATTAATCTTACATTCATGAGTATTCTAGAGTTTTCTACAAAACTACATGTATTTACAAGACTTCATGAAAGGTTCTAGATCTTTCTTCGATGTCCTGGAGATGTCTAGGACGTTCCAAGGTCTTTTGGGCCATTCTAGCACTTTCTCGAGTACTCCAGAAGAGTCTAGAATCTCGAATGTGACATAGTGCTCCGACTGTAAAGGTTTCAGTTCGGTCGTGCATCCTGACGGTGGTACGATTGAAGTCTTTGTAAATCTTCTTGAAGCGAAGTCACCGATGAACGTCATAACCATCGATGCAACGCTTATATGGCATTTTGAGGTCGCCCACAAGTATGAGATCACGGTTCTTACATTTTGGCCTTTCTCAACGTCTATGTTGACATTAATGTTAAACATTGAAGATCAATTTGAGCACCGTTATGCTCCATATTTACCTGATAAATGACTTTACCATATAATACAACTATCATATACTATGAGATCTATTCTTTTGTTGGTTTTGAAGCGAAGTCACCGATGAACGTCATAACCATCGATGCAACGCTTATATGGCATTTTGAGGTCGCCCACAAGTATGAGATCACGGTTCTTACCTTTTGGCCTTTCTCAACGTCTATGTTGACATTAATGTTAAACATTGAAGATCAATTTGAGCACCGTTATGCTCCATATTTACCTGATAAATGACTTTACCATATAATACAACTATCATATACTATGAGATCTATTCTTTTGTTGGTTTGGTTTTTGATAAAAGATGAAGAACAATTTAAAGGATTTATTAGGATTCCATGTTTAAATGCTATATCAAATAATGCTTTGTCCACATGATTGCCAAAAATACTTTGATGTTGAAATTTAGTTGGCTCTTTTGCTTAGTAATGTCCATAGTGAAATCTTTTGATTCAGTTAGTTATACTTGGATGTATTTGGTAATTCTATATTAGATGGTGTAAAAATGGAGGTTTTGAGAGGGAATTTTCTATCTGTCATTAACACCTAATCTATGATACATATATACAAGGAATAAAATCAAAACAAACTTCCTAACTATGATTAAATAATATAACTATGATTAACTATTTCTAACAATCGTTTTAACTAATAAAGTCAACAAATAATTTTGACTATGTATTCCAATAGCCCCCCTCAAGTTGGAGGATAAGGAAGTAAACCCTACTTGGAAACGACATTGAGATGATCCAATCCTGATAATACTTTGGTAAAAACACCAGCCGATTGTTTTGTTGTAGGAATATAAAATAATGAGATGAGTCCACTTTGTAGTTCTTCCTTAAAAAATGGCAATCAAGATCGATATACTTGGTTATTTCGTGAAATACAAGATTGTTTTCTATGTATATTGTTTCCATATTATCACATTTCAATAGAATGGGTGTGATATTTGGAAGTTCAAACTCGACCAATAACTTTTTTAACCAAGTAAGCTCAGAACAAACCATTCGTATAGATCAGTATTCCGCTTCTGTTGATGAAAATGATACAGTAGTCTGCTTCTTAGATTTGTAAAATAACAGGATTCCACCCAAATTAATGAAGAAACCACTCACGGATCTTCGAGTATTTGGATATGCAGCCCAATCTGAATCACATAACGCCTCCAATTTGAAATCATCTTTGTTAAAAGCCTTGACATATTGTTCCTTTTAAGTGTTCAAAAACATGAAAAACAACATTCATATTATTTTGAGAAGGTTGGTTGTTGAATTGACTAAGAAACTGAGTAGTGAAAGTTGTATATGGCCGTGTGTGTAATAAAAAATTGAGTTTAGCAACAAGTTGTCTGTAAACAGTTGGATCTGGTAATAAATCTGATTTCTCATAAAGATCTTTCAACTTGGTGGGCAATGAGGATTTCACTGACTGCCTTGTTTCAATTGAGTGATACTCAAGAAGTTCCTTATGAATTTGTGTTGGTGAACAATCATACCATTACTAGTTTCAGTGAACTCAAGACCTAAAAAGAAATTAATCGTTCCAAGGTCTTTGATTTTGAATGTATCCTTCAAAAAATACTTTAGAGCAATAATTTATTCATCGCGATCACCTATGACGGGAACATCGTCAACATCTACAACAATGATGATAGAATCATTAACTTTCTTTTTGAATAAGGAATATTCATTTTGTGGCCGAATGAACCCTCGTTTGATAAGAGCTGATGAAAGTTTATCATACCTCTATCGCGACACTTGTTTCGGTCCATTCATGCCTGGAGGTAACTTCATGTATACTTCTTCATGGAGATCATCGTGTGTAAATGCGTTGTTTACATCAAATTAGTGAATTTTACAGCGTCTTTTAACAACCAAAGCAACTAAAAATCGAACCGTGTTAAATTTTACCACATGTGATAAGGTTTTGTGGTAATCAATCCCTTCTTTTTGAGTAAATACCTTGGCTACTAATCGAGCTTTGTATCGTTCTATTGAGTCATCTGCTTTGTACTTGACTTTGTATACCCATTTACATGCAATAGGGCGTTTTCCTTTGGGAAGTGGAACAATGTCCCAAATATTGTTGGTTGCTAAGGCTGCAAATTCTTTTTTCATAGCTTCCTCCAAAAAAGGATTGCATTTGGCTTGATTATAGAATAATGGTTCAACAACTTTGAGACTTGTATTCCAGATTAGTGATGATACATGATTTGAATCATGAAAATTTATCACAAGGAATGGTGATATACATATTGGTAATTGTATGTGAATAATCACCAATGGAGTTGTGATTTGAAACATTATAACAAACATAGTCATTACGATGACCTGGTGGATTGGATATTCTATTTGATCTTCTGATCGGGGTACTTCTATATTAGGTATGACAGGTTGATTATTCACATCTAATGAAGAGTTTGTTGAGTGTGAAGCCATTAGGCTGGTCAAAAGGCAGAAAACATGGCAGAAAACATGGAAGAAAAGCAAGTCAAAAAGGTGGAAAATGAGAGGTGATCCATATTTCCCGGATGCATGTTTCATGGCTGCTTTTCTTGTTCAATTGTTTACTTAAGACTCTATATATGAGTCTCATCTGTATTGTAAAAATAAGAAACAAAGAGTGAGTGCAGATTAGCACCAAGAAATATAAACTCCTAGTTACCGGTGGACGTAGGTCAGAGAAGGACCGAACCACGTTAAATCCCTCGTGTTCATCCTTGTGTTCTTGTTTTTCGTGAGCTGTGTGTGTGTTTAGAGTCGTGTGTTAAGTGTCTCGATCCTAACAAGTGGTATCAGAGCAAGGTTTTAGCTCCAGAAGGTGATTTTCAGTTTTTGGTCGAAATTTTTTTCGTCAAAAATGATTTTGGTGTATACCGTTGGAAAGGTCTCGTTCCGAAGATTCCGAAAATATTTTTTTCTGAATTTTTTGACCACCGGAAGACGTCCAAATCACCGGTCAAAGGTTGTCGGAATAGTTACCGGAAAACCAGTTTCGCCGGAGAAGACGACATTGTAGCACCGAAGTTCCGCCGGAGAAGACGACAATGTAGCACCGAAGTTCCGCCGGAGAAGACGACACTGTAGCACCGGAGTTCTGCCGGAGAGAGATGACACTGTAGCAGGCACTGTAGCACGACGTCAGCGGTGACGTCAACAGAACTGTAGCAAGCACTGTAGCACGACGTCAGCGGCGACGTCAGCAGGCACTGTAGCAACACTGTAGCATATTTGAAAATTTGCAGTTTAGCCCCTGAACTTTCAGAAAATTGCAGTTTAGCCCCTAATCTTTCAGAAAATGGCAGAAAACAATAAGCTTCAGATTGAGAAGTTTGATGGGAAAGATTTTGGTTGGTGGAAGATGCAAATTGAAGATTTGCTCGTGCAGAAAGACTTGGACGCAGTTTTAGGTGAAAAACCGGAGGCGATAACACAGGCAAACTGGGAGATTTTGGATAAGAAGGCCAAGGCATTTATTAGACTTACGTTGTCAAAGGATGTTGCCTTCAACATTTTGAAGGAGACCTCGGCAAAGGGAATCATGGAGGCATTGTCTAATATGTACGAGAAGCCGTCGGCAGCAAATAAAGTCTTCCTGATTCGGGAGCTAGTCAACACGAGGATGAGGGAAGGAAGTTCAGTTACAGTACACATCAACAATTTGAACTCGATTTTATCCAGACTTGGGTCAGTGGGAATAAAATTTGAGGACGAAGTTCAAGCTTTACTACTGTTATCATCATTACCTGACAGTTGGTCCGGAACAGTTACAGCCGTTACTAGTTCCTCAGGATCAAAAGAGCTCACTTTTGAGGGAATTCGGGATTTAATTCTAGGCGAAGACGTCAGACGAAGAAATTCCGGGGAATCATCAAGTGAACAATTGAATGCAGTCAGAGGTAGAAAAAATAACAGAGGTAGTGGGAGCGGGAACAGGAGAAGGAGTCAGTCGAGGACTCGAAATGATGTGACTTGTTGGAACTGTAAAGAGGTTGGACATTTCAGGAATCAATGTCCAAAAGACAAGAAAGAAGTTAACGCTGCAGTAGACCATTCAGATGATGATGTTTTGATCTGTAGTGTGGAGAGCAATGTGGATTCCTGGGTTATGGATTCGGGTGCTTCATTTCACGCTACCCACAGCCGTGAAGCACTGCAGAATCTAAAAGAAGGAGATTTTGGTAAGGTAAGACTGGCGAACGATGAGGTTCTTGATGTGACGAGCATAGGTGACTTAGTTTTGAAGAGTCCAGTTGGTCCATGGACTTTGAAGGATGTCCGGGTAATTCCAAGTCTGAAGAAACAATTGATTTCTGTTGGGCAGTTGGATGAACAGGGACACGAGGTTAAGTTCAGGAATGGACAGTGGAAGGTTGTCAAAGGAAATCTTGTGATAGCTCGTGGACATAAGAAGGGTTCATTATATATGGTCAGATTACCATCTGAGGGAGTAACCGTCCCAGTTCAGAAGAAAAACAAAATCCGGTTCATAGAGTCTCGTGGACAGAAGAAGGTTTGCTTTGCAGATGGCAAACCCAGAGTCACAAGTCAGATTCAGGTTGAACGTGTTTGGAACGGTTCAGAAAAACCAGTCAAGGGCATTCATAGCAGTGGGAGCAAGGGTTGTGCTTCAGCTAGAATACCCAGAACACAGTGGGTTAAGAGAACCAGTATTCCATCTGTAAAAGTCTCTCCAGATTATCTGCTTCATATGGAGAGTGTCGTTTGTTCTCAAGATGTTCCAGGATCGGGCAGTTCATTTCAGTGGGAGCCGGTGGAGACAGAGAACAGGTCAGTGGCAGACTTAGTCATGACTGATGTGTTGGAGCTAACGGAAGCTTCAACTAGCCTTCAGGTAAATTGAAGAGAAGGCCAGGGTAACTAGGAAGGAGTCAAGATCAAAAGTTTTTACAGAAATACAGATACACAGTTGAAGCTATGGTGAAGATTGTTTCGTGGCTTCAAGTGGGAGATTGTTGAGTGTGAAGCCATTGGGTTGGTCAAAAGGCAGAAAACATGGCAGAAAACATGGAAGAAAAGCAAGTCAAAAAGGTGGAAAAGGAGAGGTGATCCATATTTCCCGGATGCATGTTTCATGGCTGCTTTTCTTGTTCAATTGTTTACTTCAGACTCTATATATGAGTCTCATCTGTATTATAAAAATAAGAAACAAAGAGTGAGTGCAGATTAGCACCAAGAAATATAAACTCCTAGTTACCGGTGGACGTAGGTCAGAGAAGGAACGAACCACGTTAAATCCCTCGTGTTCATCCTTGTGTTCTTGTTTTTCGTGAGCTGTGTGTGTGTTTAGAGTCGTGTGTTAAGTGTCTCGATCCTAACAGAGTTTTCATTACCATTATGTGTTGTTTGAGTATGTTGCAGAATAACCTCATCATCAAAAGAATTTGGAATATAACCATTTTGATTTCTAAGGAATTAAATGTTATGAATGGGAAATATGTCTTCTATGAACTTGACATCTCAAGAAATGGTAATCATCTTTGTTTTGATGTCCAACACTTTGTACCCTTTTTGTCCAAATGGATATCCCACAAAAATGCATGAATTAATGAATTTGTCTCTGTTGTTGATCAATGTGGATACATAACACAAACACCCAAATGAATTAAAACTTGTTAGATCTAGCTTTTCTTTAAACAAAACTTCATATGGGTTGCCTTGATTTATAATTCTTGAATGGATTATGTTGACTATATGAACAACAGTCAAAATGCATTCACCCAATAAGCCTTCCCTAAACCAGATTGAAAGAACAAAGCTCTTGAAACCTCAAGGAGGTGTTTATGTTTTCTCTCTACCATCCCCATTTTGTTGGGGTATGCAGGGACAAGATTTCTGATGAGTAATTCTAGAAGATTGAAAGAAATCCACACCATCATTACTAGATCCTAACTCAAAAGCATTGTATGTACGAATCACTTTGATTGTAATGTTGAATTGAATTTGAACATACTTAACAAAATACTTAATGAGACCAAACGATGCACTTTTGTGTTTAAGAAGATGTACCCAAGTACAACATGTGTGATCATTAACTATGGTAAGAAAGTATCGATGACCATTTTGAGTTGTAACTTTGTATGGCCCCCAAACATCGATATGAACAAGTTCAAATGGATTATGAGATGATGATTCACTATTTTAGAGAGCCATTTTGTGTTGTCTTGCTTGAAACAAAGCTTACATGAATCAATAGTATGAGTACATTCACTAGAAATTAAGGAAAGTGATTTTAACTTATTCACATGTAAATGTCCTAATCTATTGTGCCAAATATTAGAGACATTACTTTTATTACATGAAATACAACTGTTTAGATGATATTAGACAGATTATTATGAGTATAGGGTTGCCATTGTAAATATATTTCGTATATATATACCCATCGTTTAATCTAATATACAATTAAACCAATACAACTTATTTACCAAGTTATCTTGGTATCAGAGATAATTTTTCGGCCATCCCTAGGTTACAACCCTAGCCGCCGATCAAATCCAATTCACACAAGTCCGAGACGATCTTTAGAACCGACCAACAGATGGCGACCATCAATTCCTTCTCCACAACCGAGAAGACCTCACACAATTCTCATAAGTTCACTTTTACCTTATCTCCTACTAATTATGGTTTCTGGAAGATTAGGATTCATCCATTCCTTGTTACCAAAAATCTTTTTGGATACATCGATGACCCTATTCCGTGCCCACTCAAACCCTTCAAGCGGCTGACAAAGCTACCTCCGCAGACCCTACATCAAACCCCTCCTACACTGTATGGCTTGCAATGATGTTCATGTACGTATTCTTCTATTATCCACCATCTCTGAAGCATCATACCCTCATGCACAAGGAATGACATCCAATGAACTTTGGTTCTCTCTACAACGAGCCTATGCTCCTCAATCTTCATCTAGAGAGTATACCCTTAAAACACAGCTTCTCAAAATCGAGATGAAACCTGATGAAGCAGCCTCTACATGCCTCCTACGTGCTTAAGAATACTCTGATGCCCTAGCCAAAATTGATGAAACTTTTAAAGAGAAAGACCTTGTTATGCTTATGATATCTGGTCTTCGCGAGGAATACAATGGGCTAAAGTCCACCCTCATGGCTCGACAAGTCCCCACCTCCTTCCAAGATCTCAATGGTCTTCTCGTTGATCATGATTTTATGGTCAAGAAAAGTATACTCGCGGTTGCACCCATACAAACCTTTGCTACCACCTCTTCCATCCGCTCCACTTCTACAACTATACCTCCCGATGCGTTACAAAATCTTCAACAACTTTCCTCCCAACTGGGTTTTCAACTTAAGCCAACGCCCATTTCATCGCCTCAATCCTTTTATACCGACCGTCCTTCTTCTTCTCGAGTTCGCACTTCAAATAACTATCGTGGCCAAGGCAATTACACTCAACCATTAGGAGGAACCCGCAACAACCAATTCCCTCGGGCGTCTTCGCAAAAAACGGTGTATGGTACATGCAACCGGTGTGGCATCAAGCATATTCCTTCCTAATGCCCCAACCGAGACCCGACCACCATCCGCTCTCACCAACAGCCAACATCCAACTATGCTGAAAATAGCTCTCAGTCTACCATGTGGTTTCCCGATACTGGTTCCAGCAATCATGTTTCTCATGATGTTTCCTCTCTTGACAGTCACACACCCTACTTTGGTGAGGACTCCCTTAATGTTGGCAATAGTATAGGTCTACCTATCTTACATATTGGTTCTACTCGCTTCTATTCTTCTTCCAAATCTTTTACTTTATCCAATATTCTTCATATCCCTGAAATAAAAAAGAATCTTCTTTCCGTTCAAAAATTTTGTCTTGACAATGATGTTTTCTTTGAATTTCATTCTTCTTTTTTTGTTGTGAAGGACAATACTACAAAAAAATACCCTCTTCACGGGTCCAAGTAACAACAGGATCTACTCCATCATCCTTCCATATCTTTAAAGTCTTCCTAAAGTTGTGTTCACTACCTTCAAGGCTTCCTCTGCCATCTGGCATCAATGGCTGGGGCACCCTCATTCTTAACGTTTTAATTTTATGTGTTCTAAGTTTTGTCTTCCTATTTCTAATAAAGTTTCTGATACCTTTTGTAAATCTTGTCGTATTGGGAAATCTTCTAAACTTCGCTTAGCTTTCTTCCAATTTTAATAGCAGACGTATTTCAGATCTTCTTGTTTGTGATGTTTGGGGTCCGGCATCTGTGACCTCTTTTGATGGTCACAATTACTTTTCACATCTCTTGGCATCATTCATCGTCTTTCTTGTCCTCATACAGGTGAACAAAATGGCTTGGTTGAGAGGCACCATCGACATGTCGTCGATACTAGCCGGACCTTACTGGCTCAATCAGGTGTTCCTAACACTTTCTGGCATTTCGCGTTCGACACTGCAATATATCTTATCAACAAAATGCCATCTCGAACCACCTCTCACATTTCACCATTTGAGTCGCTCTTTAAACGCCCTGCTGATTTTTTCCTTTTTAAAGGTTTTTAGGTGTCAATGTTTTCCCCATCCAAGACCCTTTAACAAACATAAGATGAATTTTCGATCCATCCTGTGTGTCTTTCTTAAGTATAACTCCTCTCATCATGGATACCAGTGTCTTGACTCCACCTCTAACAAGGTTTACATATACCGCCATGTTCGCTTTCATGAAACCTACTTTCCGTTCTTGACACCTGAACCTATACCATCTACATCCCTGGCATCTGACCCTTACATCTCGATATATCTTACTGCTACCATACCCGAGACATCACCGCCAAACAATTCACCACCACCAACCACTATATCGCCACCCTCACCTCAACAAACCACCTTCTCACCATCTACCGAGCCCCTACGATTCTGCTGGTGGCCTCATCTGCTATGCCTACTACCCCGTTACGTGTGTGTTCTCGCCGACGACCTACCAGCACTGCTCTGGACCCGGCAACCTCCTCGGTTCTACCTGAGGTTTCAGCCGCTGCCACTACCACTCGGGTTTGACCTACTCAGCTTCGATAGAACCCAAAACCTACAAACCGGTTTGATCCTTTGACTCTTCATACTTGGTTGCCGTCAAACACCCCCATTGGCAACATGTAATGGCTGATGAATATGTAGCCTTACTAAAAAATGGTACTTGGACTCTTGTGCCTCCTACACCTAATATGAACATTGTTGACTGTAAATGAGTCTACAAAATTAAACGAGATCAAAAGGGAGTTACTACACGGTACAAGGCTCGTCTTGTCGCCAAAGGTTTTCACCAACAACCCGGGATTGACTATCATGACATGTTTAGTCTGGTTGTCAAGTTCATTATTGTACGAGTTGTTCTTTCTCTTGCTGTGTCCAACAACTGGCCCCTACGACAGTTGGATGTTAAAAATGCATTTCTTCATGACGATCTAAACAAAACAGTCCACTTACACCAGCCTCCAGGATTTGTTGACCCACATAAACCTGATCATGTTTGTCTTATTTATAAGTCTTTATATGGACTAAAATAGGCTCCACGTGTCTGGTTTCACCACTTGTCTAGAGCTCTCTACAGTCTTGGCTTCAAAGGATCTCGTATTGATCCTTCTTTTTTCATATTGACAACTAAGGGTACGCGAAGTTATATGTTGGTCTATGTTGACGATATCATCATTATATGCAACAATAAATGTGCTATTGATAATATTGTTCGCAGCCTGAGTCAGACCTTTGCTCTTCAAGACATGGGAGCTCTATCTTATTTTCTTGGAATTTCAGTTGCTTAGTGTGGAACTGGCCTCTTTCTCTCTCAGCAACAATATGTGTTGGACATTTTACAACTTGTTGGTCTTACCGAGGCTAAGCCAGTTAGCACCCCTCTTCCTACGGGTGCTCCTTTGTTTCATGGTGACAGTCCTCTTTTTGACAATCCTGTCCGGTATCGTCAAGTAGTTGGTGCTTTGCAATATGTCACCTTATCCAGACCCGACATCTCCTATGCAGTCAACAAAGTATGTCAGTTCATGCATTCTCCAACTGTCAACCACTGGTTTGCTGTCAAACGGATTCTCAGGTATCTTCGTGGTACCAGCACCTTTGGTATCCGTCTTACACCATGTTGTGACACCATCATTCATGCCTACGGTGATGCACAATATATGGTTACCGCCTTTTCTGATGTTGATTGGGCTGGGTGCCCGGATGACCATCGGTCCACCGGGGGTATGCTATATATCTTCGTTCGAATCTTGTTTCTTGGTCAGCAAGGAAACAGAAGACTGTCTATTGTTCATCCAACGAGGTTGAGTTTAAAGCCTTAACTGATACTATTGTTGAGGCAACCTGGCTTGAAACTTTATTACGAGAACTGTGCATCCCGGTTACTACAACAACGGTTTTATGGTGTGACAATCTTGGTGCCACTTATCTGTCTGCTAATACTCTTTTCCATGCTCGCACAAAACATGTTGAGGTTGACTTTCATTTTGTTAGAGATAAGGTTGTTGCTATGACACTCTATGTTCAGTTTATATCCACGGATGATCAGATTGCTGATATATTCACTAAGCCATTATCTTCACAAAGATTTGAGGGGTTACGGTCCAAGCTTCAAGTCCTTACCCAGCCTTAGCTTGCGGGGGGAATATTAGACAGATTATTATGAGCATAGGGTTGAAGTTGTAAATATATTTAGTATATATATACCCATCGTTTAATCTAATATACAATTCAATCAATACAACTTGTTTACCAAGTTATCTGATGATGATCTACATGAATAAGATTTTATGAAATCTTGTAATCACGAATGTGAAGGTTGTTGATTCTTTTCCCAATGATAAAACTATCCTTTGATAAAGGGTCCTGCATGGAACAAAACTTATTAGTAAAAAGAACCTACACCTTCAATTGAGAAGTGATTTATAAAATCGTGTCTGAATTGTGGAACATACAGAACATCGTCAAGAACAATAGTTTCATGAATAGGAACATTTCCATTCTGTGACACTGAAACTGATTGTCCATTAGGAAGAGTAATAAAATGAGGTTGAGTAAACGTTTTCAATGACAAAATAATGACTTATCAGAACAGATGTGATCGGTAGCCTTTGAAGAATTTTGATGAATTGTATCACCAATGATGTTGAAAATGTATGAAACATGTTTTCCCGAGGAGTCAAGATAATTACCTGAACTATCACTGGCGCCATCAGTGATGATAGAATTAACATGAGATGAATTTTTGTTACTAGCAGACAAAAATTGCATTAGTTATTGATATTGCTTAACAGAAATCAGTGAAATGTTATCAATGACATTGTGAGCAGTAAATTCTGATTTCTTTGACTTACTGAACTTGAAATCAGTAGGAAATCCATTGATTTTGTAGCAATGTGCCTTAACATGACCATTATTCTTACAATGAGTACATTGTAAATTTCTCTTGTTGCTCGAATTGTTTGAATTAGACATTCGTTGCCATAAAATTCAACAATGATATTAGGATTGGAAGTAATATCACGTTGCCTTTATTCGTGAATCAACAATGAATGAACATTATCGATGCTAGGTAATGGATTCATCGTCAAAATATGGCCATGAATAGCTTTATATGAGTCGTTTAATCCCATCAAAAGTTGGATAAGACGTTGATCTTCTGTGAATTTCTTGATTTTAGCAGCAAATTCACAAGAGCAAATAGGAATTTCTTTTATCATGTTCAACTCATCCCAAATGTTTTTCATTTTAGCAAAATAAGATGAGAAATCTTCAGATCCTTAACTAAGAGAAAAAGTTGTTTCTGAAATTGATAAATCCAGACTCCGTTAGCTTGTTTATACCTTTGATTTATCTCTAACCAAATTTCCTTTGCCAATCAAGGAAACAATACGCTCTCAACAATATCTTTGGACAATGAATTCAACAACCAGCTTATCACCATTGAATTAACCATGTTTCAGTTTTGAAACAAAATGGAATTGACATCAGGTTTCTCTATAGAACCATCAATTAAACCTATTTTATTCTTATGTTGAAAGAGCGATATTCATATACCTCTTCCATGATGCGAATCCAGTTTCATCAAACACCTTTGATACTAATATGGTGCTAGGGTTATCAGATGAACCTATACATAACATATTGGAAATTTCAATTACTGATCCATTGGATTCGGTAGATGGATTAGATGATGAAAGGATGAAAAGGATTAAAGAAGAATCAAGGAGAAATGAAGATTTGCCGAATGAAGAACAATCAGACCGATCACTTTGATACCATGTAGAAATAGAGGTTTTGAGAGGGAATTTTCTACCTGTCATTAACACCTCATATGTGATACATATATACAAGGAATAAAATCATAACAAACTTATTAACTGTGATTAACTAATCTAACTATGATTAACTATTACTAACAATCGTTTTAACTAATAAAGTCAACAAATAACTTTGACTGTGTATTCCAACAAATGGAAAGTGTTCCTTATTCACCATTAGTGTAATTCATTTAGGAAATTCATTGCAATTCTTTCTTAGTTATCAATGGTTTGTTGATTATTGTAACGTCCTAAAAATACCAAGTAAACTTTTCATTTTAAATAAGTTAAAACCATTCGTTCATTATCCCAAAAGACAATCGGAGTAAAAGTATTCTCAAAGCACCAAAGTAAAACCATAAACAATCAATTTGGAATAAATCTCCAGGGGATGCAGTGCGATCAAGCTGGGCTCTTCCTTTTGAAACCAGATGTACCTAACAACATTTTAAACATCAACAATAAGCACAAAGCTTAGTGAGTTCTCCCAAAATACCATACATCAAACACGAATGAGCCCAACCCAATATACATTGCTTCGAGCCCAGCCTATGTGATTTGGGCCCAACCCATATCATATATAATCGGGCCCAACCCATATAATCGGTCCTATCCCGTAACATACATAATCGGGCCCAACCCATATAATCGGGCCCAACCCATAACATATATAATCGGGCCCAGCCCATATAAAACATACAAACACATGCAAGAGTCACAAAGACAGCTAGCATCCTACAAACATAATCCAGTGGGTCGACATTGGTGCCTTCGACCCATGAGTACAATGAACAAACTCTCCTGAACTACTCAACAGAAGCTCAATAACTACCTCACCAACAACACAACCAAACCAAGCTTCATAAAATCCAAACCGAGACCAATCCTTAGTGAAATATTCAATTATTCCCAAGTTTGACCAAAAGTCAAACCGGTCAAAAAGTCAACGATCAAGTCAACTCAGATGACCCTCCATGTCATGGCAATTCATTTGTCACATCGTGGTCAGGTCCAAACAATATAGACACGATAAGACATGCCACCACACCGTGGCCTTCCTTAGCCACACCGTGGTCTCCAGTCTAAAAGGCTTTTCTTCAATAAGAGCTTAATCCATAAGGACCAAAGCTAAAATCATCATATATGATTCCTAATAGCTTCATAATGGATAAATTTTCCAACTTTATCCACTAGGAAGGTCCAAACCACCAAGATCTAGACTTTAAGTCTCAAAGGGACCCAAAAATGCATATTTCTCTACTTAATCCATTAAGTCGATGTCTCCAACCTTCAGATCTTAATCAACATGATGTTTAGATGGATAAAGTTTCCAACTTTATCTAAAACAAAGTCACAAACTCTCAAGATCTAAACTTTAATACACCAAAATGACCTAAAGGACCAAGATACCTTACATGGCTAAAAAGGAAGGCAAAAGATCACAACTTTCCTAGTCCATGAGGTCCAGGAAGCATTATAAACTAATGAAAAGATGTTGGAGTCCACTCAACTCCAAGATCACCCATAAAATGGACCAAAAGTGCAAAAAAACCCCAAATGACAAGATCTAAAGAACTATATAGCAAGATTGGAACTTTATACTTAAAATAGTCTAAAAATGAAGTGTCTTTGATGGATCCAAACTTGAATCATCATTCATTGCAACTGAAAGAACCTTCTTGATCTTTAAACTTCATCAAAATAACATAAAAAACATCCAAAAGAGGAGAGAGAGAGAGAGAGAGAGAGAGAGAGAGAGAGAGAGAGAGAAAGAGAGAGAGAGAGAGAGAGAGAGAGAGAGGAGAGAGGAAAAGCTCAAATCTTGAAGGTGGGGGCTAGGGTTTCTCCTATAGGGTCCTAGAGGTGATGGAGGCTAATAAAATGTCCAAAAATTTGGAACCTTATGCTTAAATACGTTGAAAACCCTAAAAATATTGCGCTTGGGCCTGACTGATCGTCATGTCGTGGCCAGGCTTCGCCGTGCCGGTGGCAACTGCCACGTCGTGAGCTCTGATCCCCACTCCGTGGCGACGGTCTTTCACCCAAATCCATTACAAATTCAATCAGCCATAACTTCTTCGTTTCAACTCCGTTTTCGGCGATCTTTATATTCATAGAAAGGTATTGACGAGACCCACAACCCTATCTAGTTGATTTTGACATAAAACATCTCTAACTAAAATCCTTAATTCATGAAATAAGTCTGAAACATCACGTTTCTCATTTTACCCTTTGACTCGAAAACACAAACCAAGGGCTTAGATCACTTAAACAATATTATCCACATCCAATAGGGTCTGAATCATATTCCCTTGAAGCCCAATGCATTTACTTGATCCATTTATTGTCCACAGTCCCAGAATAAGAAACTTCCCGAAACATGATGTTACAACTCTCCCCCACTTAAACTGGATTTCGTCCTCGAAATCCGTCTTGGTTAGGATCTTTGAAAACAACGCCAAGATATTCCATAAGCTTCCTCTAACCACTTTAAAATCAAGGCATTTTATAAAGTAACTTGAGAGACCACTCGGTAACCCATAACTGCCAACGAATAACCCAATAACTTGGAAATACTCAACCACAACAAATATCTTTATCTCCCTAACTGTAAGACCCAACTTTCCAGTGAAAACCACTCAAACTGGGAACTCTCAAAACTACAACCACAAACCAACTCCATCAATATACTCCCTGAGATCGGGAACCCATTAGTCTAAACTTCAGAAACATTACCCTAAGACTGATGATCATCCATTCGTCATACCTACCCCTAGCTCCCTGACTAGGAACACCACTAAACCATGCAGAAAGAATACTCAAAACATCCCGATCGTAAATTTCACCGAATCCCAAATCCGGAAATTATGCCCAAAAACCTTAAATACACACTTGACTACCTAACAAGTTATCATCAACCCATTTGTAACGACCCACTGTAGTGATAAAAAATTTCATTTTTAAAACGAATAGTTTCATTCACAAAATATCTCCAAGTCAATCACCAAATGAGTACAAATATACAAAAAGTGCAGAAATCATGAGAGGGGGATGTTGTGCCATCACATCGGGCCCTTACCTTTCGTACCGGAAGTACCTGAAACCATAAACATAAACTGTAAGCACAAGGTTTAGTGAGTTCCCTAAAGTACCACATACCAAACATATAATTGGGCCTTGCCCTGGGGTATATTCCAACCCAATACACAAATATGGGCCTAGACCTAGGGCCCATCCCTGGAGTTTCTTCCAACCCATCATATACTCATGGGCCCAGCCCTGGGGTTTATTTCAACCCAATCATATAATAATAGGCCAGTACTGGGGTCTATTCCAACCCAATCATACAAAAATGTAAGAGCCATATATTAGCTATCATTCTACATAAACATTTTGGTGGGCCAACATTGGTACCTTCGACCCACAAGCACAATGAGAACACATATCTCTAACTGAAGATGATTGAATCACACACTCGAGCTGTTGCTAAAACGGCTCCTCACACTAATCAAAACCCAAAGACAACCCTAATGAATATTCAAGGTATTAATCCATAATCAATGGTCCAAAACCTATTTAATCTTACCAAGGTCAAAAGACCGTTTTGCCCTTCACATGCATGACCCAAAAATCAAGGCCCATAAATGGCCCAAGTGGGTTTTATGGGAGTACGTCATGTATACTGCCTCTTATGTACATCGTACAACTTCGACTTGGAGGACTTACGGGGCTGAAACCCAGTATGCCCGACGTAATTAGGGTTACGCCCGACATACCCTTCAGAGGTCCAAATTTTCTATTAAGGTCTTAATATCTTAATACTTAACGTCTAAACTTTAGATCTAAACCTATTGAATGTTTAAAGTCATAAAGTTGTAACCTTTATGCCTTTTCATGGCAAAATGAATCTCAAAACAAACACCCCAACTTATATTACCATTTAAAACTCCATAACTCTTGCATGGATGAAAACCAAGGACCAAGCTTGCATTTTTATGACACCAAACACTCTAAATTGATTGGAAGGACAACTCGAATGGTCTTGAGTAGAAAATACTCATGAGACCAAGGTTTTGGGACAAAAAGGTCATAACTTACAACCTAACAAGATCTATCAAGGCAAGCATCAAGTGTAACGTCCCAAAAATTAAGACTAAAAAATTTCGATTTTTATATTAATAAAACCATTATCCAAAACAATATCATTAACCCATAGTGAATCAGAGTGTGTCAATAAACATCCAAGTACATCAGAGTCATATAAAATACAGAACATTGTGGTGTGTGCAATGCAGTCATCCCGAGCTCTTCCCCTTCGAACAAGAATTACCTGAAACATAAACTAAAAACCTTAAGCACAAAGCTTAGTGAGTTCCCCAAAATACCACATACCATACATATCAAACATATAATGGGCCCCACCTGGCATCGATCCCCTATCGGAATAGACCTGTCAGTCATCAGGCCCCACCCGGTATGCATACAAACACATAAACACATGCAAGAATCATAAAGATAAATAGCATACAATACAATCATCGGGCCCCGCTTGGTAAACATATCAGAAAACATACATGTAGAGTCATTAAGACAACTAGCATCCTAACCATAATAAACCATGGGCCGATATTAGTGCCTTCGATCCACCAAACACAGTGAGGAAACTCACCTCAAGCTGCTAAATCTCTCAATTAAAATCTCAGTCTGCTGATTCCAATTAATAATATCCAATTAAAATCTCGGTCTGCTGATTCCAATTAAAATCTCGGTCTGCTGAATCTCCAGAAAATCCCCGCGCTAACACCATCAAATAATATCCAATTAATAATTGGATCTCGACCCATAATCAAGAATTTAAATTACTTGTCCAACATCCAGGGTAAAATACCCTTTTACCCTTCTCTTACTTGGCCCAAAATCAAGGCCCAACCCATTTGCTCAAAAATCCCAATTTCCTAAATGGCATCCCAAAGCCCAATATGGCCCACTTCCTAATTGGGTCCAAAAACCATCATGGGCCTAATTCCAAGAAAGTCCATAGAATAGCAATGACCCAAAGTCAGAAGTCCAACGACCCAACAAGGCCCAAACCTTAAAAGTCCAAAATATGGCCCAAACTCGCAAAAGTGAACCGATGGTCAAACTGTTGAGTACGTTGGGCGTACTCAGACTTACGCTTAGCGTACTCCTTCCGGGGCCAGTACGTGCATCGTACTAGCTGCCGTGTACTCCGCAGACAAACAACCCAACCATTAAGCACTTAATCAGTTAAGCCATCAAGCCAAACTCTCTGGTATGTTCCTAAATGGTGACTTAACACGTAAATTTGGAAACTTTAGTCCCATGCGTGACTTAATAAGACCCAAAACTCAAAAAGAACCATATTAAGGATCCTAACACATGCATGGACCAATATAGCTCATAAAGGTTGCATTTTTATGGACAAGGGACCCGAAAGGTGCTAAGATATAACATCCATGGCTTTTGGAGTGCACCGTAATCTCAAATATGGCTTAAAAGACCCAAAAATGCACAAATAACACCCTAAGTTGGATATAGCATAAAGAACCATCAATATAAGAGCTTTTTGCCTCAAATGGCTTGCTAGTATGAAGATGACTCTGGATCTACAAGCTCAAGCCACTCCCAAGCAACCTCCAAGTGTTCTACTTCTTTTACTTCACCAAAAACACCACCAAAACTCACTTTCAAGCTCAAATCTCACAAATGACAATTAGGGTTTTGATCTTAGGGTATAGAGAGACGGAGGTTTTTCATTAGAAGGTCCAAAGGTGTCTTAAGTTGTTTAAATAGGACACAAAAGCTAAAAATTAGGGCTTACCCCTGCATTACGTACACCCTGCGTACTCCCACGTACGCCCTGCATACATGGGTGCATTCACGATCCATTAATGAGCTAGTACGCCCCAAGTATTAGCTAGGGACTAAAATGATATAATTTATTTTACAATAAGGGTTAAAAGAACATACCAATAATCTCGAATTTTACATCAAGATTTTAGCTTTATACCTATTGAAGATGTACAAAGATGAGTAGATGTTGGATCCAAGAGCTTGAGTGCAACACCACAACTTCAAAGGTCTTCCTTCACCGCCAAGAACACCAAAATGTCACTAAAAATCTTTAAAACTCACACACAAGAATTAGGGTTTCGAGATGGAGGCTAAGAGAAATGGAGGCTGAATGTAAGGGAGGGCTCAAGGTCATAGTGTCCTTTAAATAGGGTCCAAACCCTAAAAATTAGGGTTTTGGGTCTTCGTGAGTACGCCCATCATACTCTTACGTACACCCAGTGTACGTAAAAGAACCCCTGCCATTCATTAATGAACTGCGCACGGCGTACCAGAGGGTACACCCCGCTTAAGGACTGTTTTTGCAAAGTTTTTATACTTAGAGCCAAAAGTGAAAGGTACCTGGAATACAGGCTTCACAACTCTCCCCCACTTGAATCAGACTTCGTCCTCGAAGTCCGCTACTACACACATGTCCGTGTAGTGCTCCCTCATCTCATCCTCAGGCTCCCACGTCCACTCACAGCCCTTCCGGTGTTTTCATTGCACCTTCACCAGGTTCACCACTTTATTACACACAGTCTTGGTCTTTATGTCGAGAATCGCAATCGGCCTCTCCATATAATTCAGGCGATCATCGGCCTGAATATCATCCAAAGGAATCACCACAGAGACTACACACTTCCGTAACTGAGAGACATGGAAGGTGTTGTGGATCTGACTAATCTCATCAGGAAAATCCAGCCGGTATGCAATCTTGCCCACCCGGGCGGTAATATTGAAGGGACCAATAAAATAGGGGCCCAACTTGCCCCACTTCCGAAACTGGATGACACCTTCCAAGGTGACACCTTCAAAAGCACAGAGTCCCCCACCTGAAACTCGAGGTCTGAACATCGACGGTCTGCATAACTCTTTTGTCGGCTCAATTCGACTCGCAACCGGATCTGTGACGCCTAGACTCTCCTTTTAGGATTCCCTCCACTTCACCCTGCTATCAACCGAGGAAGAACTTTTGTCAATATTAACTAATTATCTGCTGAATCCGATTGCATGCCCTAAAGTCTAACAGTTTGTCAACCGAAAGATTTGACATTACAATGGTTGGACTCAAATAAGAGTTGTGTAGTAGTTCCAAATCAAGCAATCTAAAACTATTTAGTTATGGGAGCATGCAACCTAACGTATTTGTCAAATAACTAACTAATATCAATATAGGTTCTAAGAAACAGATAACAAAAAAACATATAGGCTATAAGGCATCTTAAGTATCAGGCAATTCTAATTTGCGATTCCTGAATATATCCTTAGCCTACATACTAACATGTATTTCTAACATTTCATACATCAATAGATATAACAATCGATATAACAATTATGAATATTTTGGGAATCACTTTCCTTTCAGAGTTCTGGCTAATTGTATGCATCACATTCTTTTCTTATAAACAAAGTTCCCTTTCTTTAAAATATTTGTTAAGATATTCATATTCTTAGTTTGAGTCTGGAATCACACAAGTGTTCATCCAATTCTCTCAAACCAGAACTCTAACACCAACTTGTAATGTCCCGATTTTTCATAGAAAATTTTTCATGTTTATTTATTCAATTAAATCAGAGTATACTTAAATTATGTGGAAAAAACGATGCCAATGCACATGTCTACAGTCAAGCCTTGTCCTTTTCACGATCCGAAGAAGTACCTAAAAACATTTATAATTAATTGGGTAAGCATGAAGCTTAGCGAGTTCCCTAAAATATCATATACCACAATACATATATAATGCATACACATAATGGCCTTCAACATAAAGTTGGTCCGCCCCTTGGCCTTCAACATAAAGTTGATCCGCCTCTTTTGCCTTCAGCATAAAGCCGATCCACTCCCTTGGCCTTCAATCTAAAGTTGGTATGCCCGAGTATATTGGCCTTCAACATGAAGCTGGTCTGACCTCAACTCCCCACATAATATATCAAAACATATATAGTAGACCGGCTGACAATAATCCAACATAACAGACAACTAACTAAATTGTTCTATTTGCCACATAACATACTACAATGCAACTACATCCTAACATACACATGATACATATTGTAGTATATAGTATAGTGAGAAAACTCACTTGGGCAATTACTCATACGAGTAACAACTATATGGGCGATCCAACTGGCGAGCAATGCACCTAACAAGTATTCACCTATAATATTATAACTTATTAATCTTATGAAAACCTGGTAATGAAAGCTAGATCTTTCACCAATCCCAATGAATACTTCAAGTTCTATCAAATAAGGAACAACCAGGTAGGACCATATCGAAGGTAGGATCCTTTTGGTATACTGAGTATACTGTTTGGAAAATCCACTTTAAACACCTCACTAAATCTAGTCTAGACATCATTCCCGTAAGTAGATCAATCAGTATTATGACTAGAATCACTGATAAATCTTATTTATAGATTCATAATAACGACTATGAATATAAATATAAGTTACACTTAAAGCATAACAAGTGCAACCTAACTTATAAGAATTTACTGCGAAAACCGAAAGGCTATGGGAAAAATCTCGACCCGAAAGCTCCTTTTCATCGGGCTCTTAGATACCTCAGAGCCTCGATAAAGCGGTCACAAGCTCATAAAAATCAGACTCAAATGGTGGAAAAAGATAAGAGAGATTTAGGTTTGAAGGTGTAAGAAATAAGAAAGTTTTCAGCTCTATTTATAGAAGTTCAAGGGGGCACACCGCGCCATAATCCTGAGGCGCATCGCGCCTTCGTCAAAGTCGTCCCTCTCTTTGGTTGCCATGTGTTCGATTTCCATTGGTCCACATAATCCGGGCGATCGCCTTCACCTACATTGCCATGTGTCGTTATCTCGTGGTACCATGTGTCACGAACTTGTTGTGCCAAGTCGACATGTCGGGTAGAGAGTCCGGTCCAAGCTCCGCCACATGGCACACTCTGGTGCAGCCACGTCACCCCCAGGTATTTTCGTGAATCTTCAAACAACCACAACTTTCGCATACAGGCTCCGTTTTCGACGTTCTTTATATCCACGTGTAGGTAATTCCGAGTACTAAAACTTTCCTTTAGACCTTAATAGCTAACTCTCAGTATATTTTAAATTCATATTTTTGTAGAGATTACACTGTTAATGTTCGTGCGAAAATCAAAACTCCTTCATATAAAATCTGTTCTCGACTGTCTCTATATCGACAGATTCGTATTTATGAGATCTTCAACTCTCGTTCACATTTTTTTGGCTAACAATCAACCGATCTTCAACTCTCCTTTAGACCTTATTACGACTTTTGTTTAGATTACTTAGTCTAATAAGTAATCTATTTTCGATTCACTTTTTTCGACACGTTATGTCGTATAGGTCTGAACGTGAAACTTCAAAGAATCATAACTTCTTCATATAAAGTCAGATTTAAATGTTTCTTATCTCCACGAGACCATCATCACGACTACTATAACTTTCGTGATGATTACTTTAGCTAAAAAGTACTATATTCCTACTTCAAATTTTATAAACAAATGATTTTATTAATTTCTACTGTAAAATGAAAACGGTGTATTAAAAATATTTAGATAAAATATGGGATGGGTTAAAGGACTCTGGGGTACACTTTCTTTTGGTTGCAAGAGGTGAATCATCCCGCGTACATAAGAACCACACTGGAATTATGCAACCAACTGAGGGTGATGTCGCATGTGGTTGTAGGAGGCTTTAATAGATTTAGGGAATGACAGGGGGGGTCGTATGACTCTTGTATAGAATTTTTGATGGAATCAAAGGTATGTGGAATCCGTGTTTTTCTTTGTTATATATGTGATTTGTTTCTATGCTTTGCACTTAAATTACAGTAGAAAGGATTTTTGACATTATGGTGAGTTTTCTTCTCTTCTGTTTCGATGTGCGTGTGTGTTTGAATATGAACAATTATTTACATCTTTAGTTTCTTTGTTCACTTGTCTCTACACATTGTACCTACATTATTTAGAATTCAATCTATTAACTAGATCCAAGTTAAGATTATCAACTTTGTAAACTTTAAATTGTTAAACAGTTTTATGAGGTGATTGAACGATGATTCTGCTCCATTTCTTTGCCAAAATGATTACATCAAATCATGATGTTTTGAATGATCTCTAACCAAAAAACGCTTGATTTTTAGCAATGTTTATGATTCTTATATCATATTTTCCTATTTTACCATATGCTTAGACTACTGATGTTTATATGAAAGCATCATACTTTTGGTTTATCCCAAACATGACAGAGCCCGTTGTGTTTATAAATGCAATGATTGATTGTTTGAAATGAATCAAAGATGATTTATATAAATGATCTCATTAAAATGCATCGAAATGTCTAATGGTTGATACTGTTGATTATATATATGAAGCTTGTTATAATTGGGGTCAGTTGTTTTTTGCTTACCAGTTCATGGTAGAGCTCTAAACAATATATATGATGTGGTAAACTTTTTACAAGTATTCTCATTATGGTAAAATTTCAGGTTTCAGGTTCTTGATAATGTGAATCTTACAGTCATAAGACTAGATTTAGGACAAACCAAATTCAGATTTAGTTTCCTTCATAGATCGAACTTCGCTATGGATATTAATTGTGTCAATTCTCAAGGTTTATAACCTGTTTTTGCAACTTGCAAAGTTCGAAAAATGTTTCGCTAATATTTCTGAGGTGCTCCAATTGAACATTTTTGTTTGGACTTCACACTTCATGGTTTTCCAGATTACATTTTGAAACCAGGCAACGAAGATGTATGTACTCATCTTTTTACCTTTCAATTTTTTTCCTTATAGTATTGGTTGATAAGGTTGTTGTGTATATTCATATGATTCTTTTTTGGGAATGACAGGTCAGCATAGACAATTTGGAGGATATGGGACCCGACTCATTATGTCCTATACAAGGATTTAGTATATGTTCAATTCCTTGCTATAATATTTCTATATATGGAATCTCCTATGTTGAAACATTTCAACATGATATTCATATATGTCTTTGGCTAACTTCTATTAAACCATACGATCTAAACCTTTAGACTCGAAATGAATTATGAGCGCCATCTCCCTTAAGTCCGTTAATATCGAAACATTTTTCGAACTTTGAAACTTGAAAAAACAGAGACATTGTTTCCTATGAACATGTAATAGCAACATAACAATTATGCTCCCACTAGCTTTGACTGTACCCAGAAATCAACTGGGCTTCTAGAAATCAATATCCTTTGACTTTCTTAAGGAAGTGCAAATTTTTGTTACATGGTGCTTCGATAAGTCTCCAACTAGACTACTTAAGCTTATACACCTTAGTTGGATAATATGTGTGTGTGTGTGTTTAAGCCCTTTCAAGACAGATAGATATATCCCTCGAAAGTTCAAACAATTCCTTTCATTTCCTCATAATTCAAAATATGAAAGGGATGTCGTAATTATATTGTGAATTTGAGAATGCAATTAACACAATTAATATCCATATGGATCTTTATCAGATCTTTAAAATTTATTAGCAAAAGTGTTTCCTCATAATCATTTTCATGAATTAGAGTGAAACATTTGCCACTTATATTTCAAGGTGCATACGTTCCCATCCATGTGAATCTTACAGTCACAAGACTAGATTTAGGACAAACTAAATTCAGATTTAGTTTCCTTCATGGATTGAACTTTGCTATTTTTAATTTCTTGCCTTCTGGCAGTTCAATGGCCTACCAGTGCTTCCATGTTGTTAGTAGCTCACCCATATTGATCAATATACTTTTACCGACCAACGTGCTTTGCCTTTTGTAGTTAAATGAAGATCATAGAACTCATAAGCATTGCCAACTCAACTGGAAGTGCAAAGAAATTGGATTGTGTCAATTAAACACAATAGGTTATAAACCTCATGTCACGTGCTGGTGATAACTAAAAAGATCACTGTCGGTTGACTCTTGTATGTTCTCAAGATCAATACGACTCCCACTGACTTCTTGACCTCTGAGCTTTCTCTTGAGGAACATTCCTTGTCGAGCTAAAACAAATACTCAAAAGTTCGTGTGGATTCCTGACAAGAAAACACTTCATAGAATTGATCTCAATTTATCTTTTGTTTCTCGATTAAAGAAAAACATCAAAACTCCAATTATAAACGTGCTAGAGTAAGGAAAGTATTCTTTACTCCACATATTCCGAGGCTTCTTCATCCTTCTTTGTTTGAAATGATTTTCAAGATACGATTTATAGTTACTAGAGCATGGCTCTAAAACTTGACCGGAACAAAGTATGACTCATCTTATGATCGAGCAATTTCCAACAACGTTCGATTCCTATTCTTAGTCATACAATTGCACTGAGATGTTCTTGGAGGATCAATTATGATACAATTCCACAATTACTAAGATGATCATAAAACATGATACTAAAGTACTCTCCTTTATTTTCATATTGGAGAATCTTTTATCTTTATGCCTAATAGATTCTTCTATTCGTTCTGTTACTCTTTGAATCTTTTCAAAATTATCAGAATTATGCTTAATCTTATAAACATAACCATATTTACTGAATCATTAGTAAATCATGACGAATGGAGTTGTCTTCCCTTGTGGTGAATATGAAAGGTCCATATCAACATGTATTAGATCCATAAATCCTTCACTTGTTTCACATGAAAATGTGAACAATGAATTAGTCATAATTTTCCAATGAACAAGATTCTCACGCATCATGCAATTCGAATTGTATGACTCCAAGTTTTTGTCCAATTGAAACTTGGTGATGAGATTTCTTTCACTTGGTTAATTATGATGGTACCACAAGCATGTTCTGGAAGAATCAATATCCATAATTAACATTGCTATTATTAGAACCATGATTAACACTTTTCGTTAATGCTATTGCAAGGAAATATAAGATAAGGCAACTTCATTTTATTCCTAAAAAGAAAATTAGAACTTGTCCTTACAATGCATAACATAAAAAAACAATATTTCTAGACATTTACGAAGAGTAATAACAATCTATTAAATTATCCTAACTCCATAGTAGTAGCTCCAAATTCTAACCATCGAACTATGTGACGAATGTCTATTTCTGACTATCAGATTTAGCTCACTTTACTCAAGCTTCCTTCCTTCTTTTAGATCCTTCAATACCATCAAAATGTGATCATCACATTATGTATCAAGATTCTATGAATAGGAACTTATAAAGTTAGATAATGGATGTACCTGGAGTAGAGTTACACGAATTGACTTTACTATCTCTAAGATTTTTCAGGTATTTTGGGCAGCTTCGTTTCCAAAGTCTCTTTAATTGGCAGTAGAAACAAATGGACTCAGTTGTGATATATCATCGAGCTTAACATCGTTTGTGGGTTACGTCGTCTGATTAAGCCTGAGAATCACAACAAAGAAAGAGCCGACGTTAGTCGTCATCTTGTAGGGGGTCCCGCAACGAGACTCTGACGGTCTAGTCAGTAAGTGTATGGGAGAATTAGGGTTTTGTATAGATAGAGATGGAGCGAGCCCTTCTTATGGAGAAGAAGGTTCCTTTTTTATACATGTCGTCCCGGGAGCATGTCCCTGACATCACATTCTGTCTTGTTTGGACTGTTAGGACATGGAGGCGTCCTATTGGTGGGTCGTGCACCACTAGTGGTTATCCGTTATTGGTGCAAAGTTACTAAGAAGTGGCGCTCTGAGCGCTCCACTTATCGTTCTGGGGAACAACTTGGTACTATTTTGGCATGTTATGAGCCTTGGTGTTAGGACGTCGGGGCCTAAGCGCGAGGCCGCGAGGGCGAGGGCCCGTGCCTAGCACTTATGCTGGGCAACGACCGTTAGCTAGGTCGTCCTTTAGATAACAACTCCATTATCTTTGACGTATTTTTGGAAGGATACATTAACAAGTCCCCTAGGCTAGTAAACGCCAACGTTAGCCTTGGGTAACTGGGTTGTTCTATATTAGATCAAGAACATGTTTAGTGGGGATGGATCTGATGTCCGTTGATGTGACAAAGTCGTTCTGCATAGACGGTTTTTACTGCGGTAACGGTTTGATTCTCATGCTTTGTATTTAAAATTCCCCTTTATTAGGGGTTGTTTTGTTCTTTAGTATCTCCTACGCTTCGACTGTCTTAGTCTTATTCTTTGTGATATTCTTTCCTTACCGTTTTCTGTTCGAGGTCTATGATGGCTTATATGCGATCTAGGAGCGACCCCACACCGGAAGAGTTTTAGTCTCTTCAATTCTGGTTTGGGTTTATGCCTGAACACGGAGTACACTTTCCAAAGAAAGGGGCTATTTTCTACCAGTCGCGGGCAGGGAAAGTTGGAGTCCCTGTGTCGATTTTCGAAGCGGGGTTTTGGCTGCCGATATCAGATTTCTTTGATGAGGTTATGCGTGAGTATGGATTCTATGTAGATGACCTCACTCCTATGTCGTTAACAAAATTGTTTGTTTCGAGTTGCCATGTCGAGCCTTGGGTGTACTTCCTCAACTCTGGGCCTTCCAGTTTTTCTTTAACTTGTCCACCCAGTCTGGCGTACATACTTTCTCTTAGCGACGCAATACTCACACATTTATTGTTAACCAGAGGGCTCCTCGAAAGAACTGCCAGGATCGGTGGTTGTGGGTTAACAAATACATGGTTGGTCCTGGCTACCCTCGTATGCACATCTCTTCGGATCGGGTACCCCATCTTTCGGGCGCTAGTTTGCTTGTAGTTGAAGCGTTGAAAGGGATATGCTTCAACATGGAAGATTGGAAAGACTGCATCCTGGCGGAGGCAGAAATAAGTGCTTCCTGGCGAGCCCGAAGGATGATGCCTCAATTTTACGTGGAGAAAAACGGTAAGTGTCGTTTTCCATACCCCTCCCTTTTTTTCCTTTTCGCTTTAAAGAGCTTTCCTTGGGGAGGAGGTTTTTAATTTGATGGTTCTTGTTTCATTTATAGGTGCTGAGAGGGTTTTATCCCTCGAGAGAGTGTTGCGTGGGAAGTTTAAGGGTGACCTTCAGTATCGCGAAGTCCCTTTGGTGGAGGTTCTCCCACCACCCACCAGCGCTACTCGTGTGTTTGTTCTGAACGTTCCTTTCGTTGTTGCGCAGGAAGGGCCTGGTGCTCAAGTCGACTCTGGTTCGTCGGGTATAGGTGTAGATGGTGGTTCCCGTGGTGATCCTTCATTTTGTTTTGCCGGGGAACATACGGTGAAGGGCGAGTCCGCTGGTGGCAATCGAGCCACCGTTAAGCGGCGTACAACTTGGGTAGACTCTGTACCTGTGGGTGATGTTGGGGTCAACACGATTGGTGGCCGGTTGTGCAAGAAACGTAATATTGATTTCTTATGTGGAGGCTCGCCTGATGTGATCGACATTCTTGATGATGACACTTCGTTCCAGTTGGAGAGAGTGGACCAAGAAACGACTGCTCCACATCAGCGACCAGAAAAGGGAATAAGGGATGCCATCGATTTAGGTGATGGTATTCTTGGTAAGAAGCCTGCGGCTGGTTCTAGAGTTGCCTCCAGTTCTTGTTCGGTTCCGCCTCCCGGCGGTGCCATCTCGGGTGTCGTGTCTACACAACTTGGGAAGTGATGGTGTGTATTACCCGGAGTGGAATCTCACTCACGGGTCTTTTCTGATGCAACCTTTTAGAGCTCATGAATGGTGTCGTCATGCGTTTCCTCCAACCACATTGGAGTCATTGGAGCTTATTTCTCATTCCCACATGGCGACTGATCTTTAATATGTTGCGGCCCAGGTTGCTCCGTATTTGGTGGCGGCAGCCGGTCGTCTTCGCTATTTGGGTGTCGACCTGGCGGAGTTGGCCATGGTCAATACATAACATGATGAGCTTAGAGAGAAGGTGTGTCTCCTTGACGACGAGAGACGCAAGTTCGAGTAGCGTTACGTGGTCGTGGGTTTGAGTCCCACGGATGGCGCCAAATGTTGTGATATATCTTCGAGCTTAACGTCGTTTGTGGGTTACGTCGTCTGATTAAGACTGAGAATCATAGTAAAGAAAGAGCCAAGGTTAGTGATTGTCTGGGAGGGGGTCCCAGAACGAGACTCAGACGGTGTAACATCCCGTTTAAAATATAACGATTAAACAATAAACCGGAACCCCGAGATGTAATTTTTATTATTATTATTTTATATTATTATAGTCTAAAATTAAATAATAATTAGCGGGGTGTTGGTTTCGGGAAGCCAAATGACAAGATTCGAATCTCCGGGGGTTAAAGTTTAATTTCAGGATGTATTTTGTAAAGATTTTTAGAAGTTAGGGTGCGTTTGGTAAGTATTGGACTTAGTTTGAAAGGAAGTATAGGAGCAGGGGTCTAATGGGTAAATATGGGAGTTATTTTGAAAAGAGTTTGATGGAGAGGGGCCATTCCTGCCATTATGGAATGAAGTTGTCTAAGGATCGGGTATTTAACTGTTACATCGCCAAACCCTAACCCTAAGTGAGATTCGGCCATCACCCCACTCCCTCACCGCCCACCGGCCGTCGCCACCCCTTTCCTCTCGTTTTTTCGACCGACGAAGACCACCGGTGGTACTCTCTTCTTCACGACGAGGGCTACCAAGACCGACGAGGGTTGTAGGCAACCTTCGGGTGTAGTGGTACCTCATCTCCGGTCGCCGCTGTACCATTTCTATGAAGACGAAGCCATAGTGGTGGTGTGGCTACCGATGCTGCTGTTCCGACCTTTCCTCCGGTCTTCCCCGCTACCTCTTTCCATGGATGCCAACGAAGTTTGTTGCCATGGCTGTTGATGGCGGGGACGCGTGTAGGCGTCTCTTCGCTGCCGCCGCTGCTGCTGTACTCGGTGAATTCGAACCACCTTCCCCCCTCTTCTTTCCCTCCCGATGGCTGCCTCACCACTGCCGTTTGGAGGCTGACGCTCTCGGCCGCCGCATGCCGCCGTGGAATGGTGATTAAGTTCATGGAATCGCGAAGCTGTTGCCGCTGCTGCCCTTCTTTTGTGTCACCGCCCCCTACTGCCATTTCCGTCACCACCAGCGACCGTGGAAGGTGGATGTGTGCGTGTTTTGATAAGTATTTAGGTGTGTGTGTGTGTGTAATGTTATTGTAATGCATTAAGTATGTGTGTGTGTTGTGTATTCTGGTATAAAAGTGAGCCATCACCACCACCTCCGACCACCGCTTGCCGCCACAGTGCGGCTGTGTGTGTGAGTCTATATTAGTGTGTGTAGGTGTTTTTGTGTGTGTGCAGTTATTTGGTTATCGCGTTGTAACATTGTATTGATCGGAATAATAAAAGAAAATCTGTCACCACCACCGTTAGGTGGTGGCCGCCGCCGTGAGCCGCCGTTGACCACCACTACCCGAGGTGGTAGTGGGTGGTGCCCGACTAGCGAAACCCTAATGGGCCTAGTGGAACCCTCATTAACTTAATAAAACCCTGGTGGGCTTAATGAAGCCCTAATGGACCTAGAAGCCCAACCATGTTTCTAATGGGCTAGTATTGGGCTGTAAACCCTAATTAGGGTTTGGAAAACCCTAATGGCATAAAACCCTAATTTTGGGAAATATCGGGACCCGCACTTGAATTAATTACTAAACTTAAAATGTTAATTAATAATCATTACAAATTAACCTAAGATAATATTGGACTTAATGGATTTGGTCCTTAATGGGTTAAGTTGGAACACTTAACCCTAATCGTCATTTCATGTGAAAACCCTAATTTCACTTGGGCCTTAGGTTGGGCCTTTCTATTGGGCTTTGGCGATTGGACTATTAATGGGCTTTCCAAGAATAAGTAAATGGACTAAATAATTATATGGGTTTTAGAATAAGGCCCATGCGAGAGTCTTGGGCCCAATTCGAAAAAATTGGGCCATAGATGGGCCATAATTGGGCCTTTATGATTATGTGATATTGGGCCATGGAAATACCAAGAGTTTGGACTAGAACAATTGGATGGGCCTTAAGGAAAGACCATGTAGAAGTCTGGGCCCAATTTGGAAAATTAGGCCATATGTTGGGCTTTAGCCCATTGGTTGACTATTGGGCCTTTGGAGTGTGAGTTGGACCTTAGGTGTAACATCCCAAAATTTAGAAGTATGGTTGAAGGACTTAAGTGTAAATTGAAGAAGGTACTCGACGAGTAGGTATGCTTACTCGTCGAGTCGGAGCGGGTTTTGGTCGCAAGTTAAGTGACCAACTCGCCGAGTCGACAATTGCACTCGACGAGTTGGTGCTGAAAAGAGAAAACCCTAATCTTAAGGGTTGCACCTTATTCAAAGGACCATATGTCCTCCCTTCAGCCTCCTTATTGCCCTTGAGAGTCAGTAAACCCTAAAATTGTGTGAGCTTCCATTGTTAAAGAGATTTGAGCTTTGGAGGAGGAATATTGAGAAGGGAGCTTCAAGATCAAGAGGCTAGCATCAAGGGATTGGTATAGATCCAGAATCTACTTCAGCTTGGGCACATTTTGGAGGTAACAAGCTGTTACCTTGACTCTATTGTATTTATATCTATTCAAGAATGAGATTTGGGGCCATTTTGGCATGTTAAAGATCTATTTCAGGTTAGGGGTCTAGATCTGAGGTTGCTACTTCAGATATAGACTTGTCTTGGTCCAGCAACTCACAAAGTATCAGCCTTTGGCTTGCTGGTGAAGCATCCTTGTCTTAAACCTTAGCCCTAGATTGATTTGGGCCTATAGCTCTTTGTTTCCACGTAACGTTTGCAACTTTACGTGAGAGTCATGCCCTAGAAGAGTGGATCTACAGTTTGGAGCCCATGCATGACTCGAAAAGCCTCTATATGAATAAAGGACTGATGGGACTCGGCGAGTCTGTTCTTGGACTCGGCGAGTCTGTTGAAGATAGGCATGAACTCGACGAGTTGGAGGAACAACTCGGGGAGTCTGTTGAAGATTGTCATGGACTCGGCGAGTCTGTTCTTGGACTCGGCGAGTCAGAACGCAAAACCCCAACCTCTTCTGGTTAAGACTCAGATCAGCGAGTTGAGTGGTGACTCAGTGAGTTGGACATGATAGGACTCAGAGATTGTTGAACTTGACGAGTCATGGGGTGACTCGGCGAGTCGAGTCGTGATATGAGAGTTTTCTGAGTTAGGAACTCGGCGAGTCAGCGGGTGGACTCGGCGAGTAGGGTCAATCAGGAAGGTTGACTTTGGCCAGGACTTTGACTTTGACCAGTTTGACCTTCAAGGGTAATATGGTAATTCGGATATTTATGTCAATAGATCATTGATGGCTATAGGTATTGGAGTTTGAGGCGGTGCTTCGGGATTGTGCTTTCGTGGTTCGGCTTGGCAGTTGCAAGGTGAGTTATCCTCACTATACCCAAGGGTCTAAGGCACAAAGGCCGGCCCTTTGATTTGTTATTTGAGATAGTTACTGCTGTGTTATGTTAGTTGGCATCCTGGTAGATAGTATGGCTATATGATGGTATGCTCTGTTAGATCGGTATTCTGGTAGATTGGATGTGGCTATGCTTAGTGACCTGTAGTTGGTCTGACTGTCTGTATGCTAGTAGGAGATTACCTGTTATATGTGCACGTGTTGACCAGTAGTAGAGGGTATTCCATCCCGGTAGGATGATAGGACCCTAGTATGTTGTATTGTAGACTGTTATATGATTATTTAATAGGTGCACATGTTTGCTAGTATGTGGGCATTCCAACCCGATGGTTGAGGGCCAGGAGTATTCCATCCCGGTAGGATGATTGGACTCATAGTAGGTGGGCATTCCAACCTGATGGTTGAGGGCCTGGGGTATTCCATCCCGAGGGATGATTGGACCCATAGTAGCTATTGTATGTATAGTAGGTGGGCATTCCAACCCGATGGTTGAGGGCCAGGAGTATTCCATCCCGGTAGGATGATTGGACTCATAGTAGGTGGGCATTCCAACCTGATGGTTGAGGGCCTGGGTTATTCCATCTCGAGGGATGATTGGACCCATAGTAGCTATTGTATGTATAGTAGGTGGGCATTCCAACCCGATGGTTGAGGGCCAGGAGTATTCCATCCTGGTAGGATGATTGGGCTCATAGTAGGTGGGCATTCCAACCTGATGGTTGAGGGCCTGGGGTATTCCATCCCGAGGGATGATTAGACCCGTAGTAGTTATTGTATGTATAGGTGTGTGGGCATTCCAACCCGATGGTTGTGGGCCGAGAGTATTCCATCCCGAGGATGATTGGACTCGTAGTATGTTGGCATTCCAACCCGACGGTTAAGGGCCTGGGGTATTCGAACCTGACGGTTGATTAGACCCATAGTATGCTGTTCATTGTCGTATGTGTATGGTTATGTGTGTACGGGTATTTTGGGGGAACTCACTAAGCTTTCGAGCTTACGGTTTTCAGTTTATTGTTTCAGGTACATCAGGTGATCGTGGCAAGGCAAAGGTGTGATCGTACCGCTCCTCATATTTCATGATTTTGTGATTTGGTTCTGGGGATACTCTGATGTTTAAACTATTTTGAAAACAAGTTGTAATAACTTAATGGTTTTTGAATGGGTTTAAATGTTTTAAGTTGGCCTGAATTTTATGGGTGTTACAAGTTGGTATCAGAGCCTTGGTTTGAGTGAATTGAAGGAACATTCGTGTGAATCCAGTCTCAAATCAAGGAAAGATTTTCAAATGGTTTTCAAATGGTTTCAAAATAAGTAAAGGAGGATGCAGAGGGTACGATCAGCCGGAGCCAGTAAGTAGACCCCAAAATACCATACAAGTTATTTGATTATGTGATATGATTAGAACAGCATGCTAGTACTAGGCTAGGGATCTTCAGGAATTGCATGACAGAATTGCATGATAGAATTGCATGATTACATGATGCCTGCTAGCCTAGGGTTTCTTGTATATGGAATTGACATAATTATTGTAGTCGTTAGTGTAGGCATCACGGCTGCGTGTAATCAAGATCTTATAGCCTGAGAATGTTTGATTCAGTCTTCGGATAGGATTGGATATTCGAAAGTCTATTGGGTCCAGTGTTATGTGCGACTAGCCTGCACTAGCACTGCAGGGGTTGATGAAAGTTTCATGGATGTGTGGGTTATGAGGAGTTGTGAGATCAGTTTTGAGATAATTAGCATTCCTCTAGGAGTGAGGATTGAGCATTCGTTGTGTTATGTATATTATTAGGGTGTTGTGGTGATACTTGAGACAAATATGGGTAGGTGTGGAAGGTAGTATGGGCCCGTACTACTGAAAGCACAGGACCCATATGCGTAGCAAGGAAGTCACAACCCCTAGGGTTTAGAAGGGAGTTGGTCCCCGGTTATCTAGGCGGATTACCTAATATTTTTCCTCTTCTATTTTCAGTATGGTGGTTACGAGGCGTGTTGTGACTGGATCCGGATCGGGATCAGGTCAGGGTGATCAGGGGGCCCCAGCGGCACCTGAGATTATTGGTCAGGAGGGACCAATGTTGACAGAGGATCGGGTCAGGGAGATCATCCGCGAGGAGGTGGTCGAGATTGTCTGGGGTCAGATTCCGGAGTTGTTCGGAACTATTAAGTCCGCTATGAGGGAGTACTTCGATGATCGTTATGCAGCTCTTACTGAGACGGCTGTCGCGGCAGCTACAGCGGCTGTAACAGCGGCAGGGGGAGGAGCCGGTCGGGGCTTCCAGTATCGGGACTTCGATAATACGAAGCCCCCTACCTTTGACGGAGTTCAGGATCCGATTGTTGCGATGAGATGGTTGTCGGACGTGGAGGGATGTTTCTTCACGTGTTCATGCCCTGCTGAGCAGAGGGTGAGGTGTGCTCTGAACCTTTTGAGGCTCGGGGCGAAGGATTGGTGGAGGTTGACTACGGGATCATATTCTGACACGCAGCGGGCTGCGGTTACTTGGGATCAGTTCCGAGACATGTTCAGTACCCGTTATGTTCCGCGGGTTGAGCGGGAGAGATTGGCTCAGGAGTTTTTGGAGCTTAGACAGGATTAAGAGTCGGTGACGGAGATCACCAGGATGTTTACGGAGAGGGCAATGTTCTGCCCTGAGTTTGCTTCGGAGCAGGCTCAGATGACCCGGTATCTGAGCATGCTCAAGAGGGACATCATACAGTTTGTGTCCACACAGAGATGTGATACTTTGTTGGAGTTGCAGGAGGCCGCCAGGCGGCGCGAGCTAGAGATTGAGCTCCAGCTGAGGGAGCAGAGGTAGGCCCCGGTGCAGTCGCAGCCTGCGCCGAAACGGATGAGGGCCGCTGATTATCGTCAGGAAAGCAAGAGGAGTCGCACTTATGGGAAGTGAGGTAAGGTACATGATGGAGTTTGTCGATCTTCTTCTGGGTGCCACAAGTGTGGCAAGGAGGGCCACATAGCCAGGGATTGCAGTCAGCAGGCTCCAGCTTCCGGAGTCCGACTTTGTTATCATTGCGATCAGGTGGGCCATATAAAGGCCCAGTGTCCTCTCTTGGCTGCTAGACCAGTGCAGGTCCCAGCACCAGCGACGTTAAGACTTACTGATGGGGATCAGGGTCGAGCAGAGCCTCCGAAGGCTCCAGGGCGTGCTTATCAGCTTGTGGTCGAGGAGATCGGGACAGCGCCAGAGGTGACAGCCGGTATGTCTTTTCCTTCTATATCTTGTTCATGTTATTATGAGTTGTTTGTTTCCTGCATAAGTTATTAGAGCATAGTAGATGATAGTGAGAAGTTATTATTGAGAAATTATAGAGGGGTAGTATCTGGTGATGCATTCAAGAGAGAGGAAGGTCATGATCCAGAGATTCGGAATCATCAGCGGGGACTCGGATCCCTTGAAGTTCGTCGTCTCGGATTGGGACGATTGAGTCGCGTACCAGCTTCGCCGCTGGTAGACAGTAGTTAGTGCTCTAAGTGGGGGAGAATTGGAAATTCTCGGATGGGGCGTGGTTTGGAAGGATGTCGCCTGACGCAGTTTGGATGTCGGTTACGGGAAGTGGTGCGATGAGGCGTTCCAGTTATGGTAAGAACCCTGTCTGTATGGTGGATTTTTGAGCGAGCAGTGAGGATACTGCTATGCTATAACAATCAGTGGGGTTGTTCCCAAGTGTCGGAAATGTTGAGGGGCATGCGAAAGACTCTTTATGGATGGTAGGATATGCAATCAGTTTCTGAGTATATGTACGTGTTATGGGATAGCGACGTGCTCCATAAGTGGATGATGTAGAGTGAGGTTCAAACTTTCGGCACCGACTGATGATGCGAGGTCATGGTTCAGGTCTCCTTGGAAGAGGAGAAGGTGACTAACTCCAGATTGGAGATTTGGACAGAGGAGATAGAGATAGCGGAGTTGATAGACTCGGGAGCAGTCTAGACCGGGCTGAGAACCGTGTGAGGATATTCCAATCGTAGGTCGTGGACCTAGGGATCGCGAGAGTAATGTTTCCTGTCATGGTACGTTTGGAGTAGACGTGATATCGAGATTTGAGTGAGTTACACTCGGTTGTGTCGAATCAGAGTAGATTGAGGGAGCTGCAAGGTTGGATCCTTGGGCTTCAAGTATGGTTGTAGGCATGGGTTATGTGAGAAGTGGTATTCCAATCTAGGGTATTCCATCATGAGGATGACCGGACCCTATGATTGATTGGACCTGGTGTGTTTGGGTATTCCAACCCGAGGGTTGATTGGGCCAAACATGCATGGGAATGCGAGGGTATACCATCCTTGGGATGACGAGACCCGTTATAGGCGTACCTGGTATTCCAGCCCGAGGCTGATTGGGCTAGGTACGAATGGTTATGTGATATAGCTGGCTGATTCATGGGAGTTGCTAGAAGCTGAAGGATGCAGTATCCTGTCATTGTAAAAGGGAATAGATTCGGGATGGGAACAGGATTCGTTCCCTATTGCAGGTTATCCGGGTTATCGCCAATTTTGGGCGAAGGAAAGGTGGATTAGTGTTATAGCAAAGCTCAGTGGATTATTATGGTGTCTAACTTTCGCAAGTCTCGAAGGTGTGTTCATGTCAGGAAGGTGACAGTATCATCGGGTGATACTGGTTTGATGTGTTCTGACATTAAGTAGAAAAGGCCGATGGTCGGCCGGGAGTATTGGCAAGGATACCACACGAGAAGAAGTTATTTTAAAAAGGGGGTACAATGGTAGGGTCGGGAAGGACCTGAGTTGATTGGGAAATCGAAGTCTGCAGTGCAAGAGGTATATTCAGAATCGTATACTGCAGTAGGCTTCGAGGACGAAGCCTAATTTAAGTGGGGGAGAGTTGTAACATCCCAAAATTTAGAAGTATGGTTGAAGGACTTAAGTGTAAATTGAAGAAGGTACTCGACGAGTAGGTATGCTTACTCGTCGAGTCGGAGCGGGTTTTGGTCGCAAGTTAAGTGACCAACTCGCCGAGTCGACAGCTGGACTCGACGAGTTGGTGTTGAAAGGAGAAAACCCTAATCTTAAGGGTTGCACCCTATTTAAAGGACCATATGTCCTCCCTTCAGCCTCCTTATTGCCCTTGAGAGTCAGTAAACCCTAAAATCGTGTGAGCTTCCATTGTTAAAGATATTTGAGCTTTGGAGGAGGAATATTGAGAAGGGAGCTTGAAGATCAAGAGGCTAGCATCAAGGGATTGGTATAGATCCAGAATATACTTCAGCTTGGGCATATTTTGGAGGTAACAAGCTGTTACCTTGACTCTATTGCATTTATATCTATTCAAGAATAAGATTTGGGGCCATTTTCGCATGTTAAAGATCTATTTCGGGTTAGGGGTCTAGATCTGAGGTTGCTACTTCAGATCTAGACTTGTCTTGGTCCAGAAACTCATAAAGTATCAGCCTTTGGCTTGCTGGTGAAGCATCCTTGTCTTAAACCTTAGCCCTAGATTGATTTGGGCCTATAGCTCTTTGTTTCCACGTAAAGTTTTCAACTTTACGTGAGATTCATGCCCTAGAAGAGTGGATCTACAGTTTGGAGCCCCTGCATGACTCGAAAAGCCTCTGTATGAATAAAGGACTGATGGGACTCGGCGAGTCTGTTCTTGGACTCGGCGAGTCTGTTGAAGATAGGCATGAACTCGACGAGTTGGAGGAATAACTCGGCGAGTCTGTTGAAGATTGTCGTGGACTCGGCGAGTCTGTTCTTGGACTCGGCGAGTTAGAATGCAAAACCCCAACCTCTTCTGGTTAAGACTCAGATCAGCGAGTTGAGTGGTGACTCAGTGAGTTGGACATGATAGGACTCAAAGATTGTTGAACTCGACGAGTCATGGGGTGACTCGGCGAGTCGAGTCGTGATATGAGAGTTTTCTGAGTTAGGAACTCGGCGAGTCAGCGGGTTGACTCGGCGAGTAGGGTCAATCAGGAAGGTTGACTTTGGCCAGGACTTTGACTTTGACCAGTTTGACCTTCAAGGGTATTATGGTAATTCGGATATTTATGTCAATGGATCATTGATGGCTATAGGTATTGGAGTTTGGGGCGGTGCTTCGGGATTGTGCTTTCGTGGTTCGGCTCGGCAGTTGCAAGGTGAGTTATCCTCACTATACCCAAGGGTCTAAGGCACCAAGGCCGGCCCTTTGATTTGTTATTTGAGATAGTTACTGCTGTGTTATGTTAGTTGGCATCCTGGTAGATAGGATGGCTATATGATGGTATGCTCTGTTAGATCGGTATTCTGGTATATTGGATGTGGCTATGCTTAGTGACCTGTAGTTGGTCTGACTGTCTGTATGCTGGTAGGAGATTACCTGTTATATGTGCACGTGTTGAGCAGTAGTAGAGGGTATTCCATCCCGGTAGGATGATAGGGCCCTAGTATGTTGTCTTGTAGACTGTTATATGATTATTTAATAGGTGAACATGTTTGCTAGTATGTGGGCATTCCAACCCGATGGTTGAGGGCCAGGAGTATTCCATCCCGGTAGGATGATTGGACTCATAGTATGTGGGCATTCCAACCTGATGGTTGAGGGCCTGGGGTATTCCATCCCGATAGATGATTGGACCCATAGTAGCTATTATATGTATAGTAGGTGGGCATTCCAAACCGATGGTTGAGGGCCAGGAGTATTCCATCCTGGTAGGATGATTGGACTCATAGTAGGTGGGCATTCCAACCTGATGGTTGAGGGCCTGGAGTATTCCATCCCGAGGGATGATTGGACCTATAGTAGCTATTGTATGTATAGTATGTGGGCATTCCAACCCGATGGTTGAGGGCCAGGAGTATTCCATCCTGGTAGGATGATTGGGCTGATAGTAGGTGGGCATTCCAACCTGATGGTTGAGGGCCTGGGGTATTCCATCCCGAGGGATGATTGGACCCGTAGTAGTTATTGTATGTATAGGTGTGTGGGCATTCCAACCCGATGGTTGTGGGCCGAGAGTATTCCATCCCGAGGATGATTGGACTCGTAGTATGTTGGCATTCCAACCCGACGGTTGAGGGCCTGGGGTATTCCAACCTGACGGTTGATTGGACCCATAGTATGTTGTTCATTGTTGTATGTGTATGGTTATGTGTGTACGGGTATTTTGGGGGAACTCACTAAGCTTTCGAGCTTACGGTTTTCAGTTTATTGTTTCAGGTACATCAGGTGATCGTGGCAAGGCAAAGGCGTGATCGTACCGCTCCTCATATTTCATGATTTTGTGATTTGGTTCTGGGGATACTCTGATGTTTAAACTATTTTGAAAACAAGTTATAATAACTTAATGGTTTTTGAATGGGTTAAAATGTTTTAAATTGGCCTGAATTTTATGGGTGTTACATTGGGCTTGGAACCCAATTATTAATTGGGTGTTGTTTGATGTTGACAGCTCGGGATCTGTCAACCAGCAGCTGGAGTTTTATCTGCGGGACTTCAGCAGTGCCAGGTGAGTTATCCTCACTATATCAACAGGGTCTAAGGCACCAAGGCCGGCTCTTTGGATTGTTATTCTGGTTATAGTATGCTTGTATGCTGTTATGATCTGTTAGATCGGTATCCTGGTAGATAGGATGTTGTATGCTGTTATGATCTGTTAGATCGGTATCCTGGTTATAGGATGTTGCTATGATTGATGATCTGTTAGATCGGTATGACTGTCATATATATGCAAGTGTATGATATTTATGTACACATGTTTGTTTGATTTGGGGTTGGGTTGAGGCGGTCCTGCTTTGTGCTGAAGGCCAACATACCCAGGGCGGTCCGGATAAACTGAAGGCCCTGCAAAGGGATTCAGTCAGGCGTAAGGCCTGACGAGCGGTCCGGATAGGCTGTAGGCCCTGCGGGGCGGTCCAGACGTACCGAAGGCTCGGAGAGCGGTCCAGATAGACTGAAGGCTTGTGAGGCGGTCCAGTCAGGCTGACGGCTCATTATGTATGTTGTTCTGTATTTGTTATATGATATGGTTATATTTGTATGGTGTTGGTATTTTGGGGGAACTCACTAAGCTTTGTGCTTACGGTTTCAGTTTATTGTTTCAGGTGCTTCAGATGTCTCGGCAAGGAGAAGGTGTGATCGTACACATCCTCGTGTTTTGGACTTATGGTTTCTGGGAAACTCTGATATTAAACCATTTTGGAAATACAATTGTAATACTTATTGGTTTTGAAATGTTTTAAAAAGTTTTAATTTGGCTTGAATTTTATGGATGTTACAGACGGTCTGGTTTGTAAGTGTATGGGAGAATTAGGGTTTTGTATTAGATAGAGAGGGAGCGATCCCTTCTTCTGGAGAAGAAGGGTCCTTTTATACATGTCGTCCGGGGAGCATGTCCCCGACAACACCTTCTGTCTTGTTTGGACTGTTAGGACGTGGAGGCGTCCTATTGGTGGGTCGTGCACCACTAGTGGTTATCTGCTATTGGTGCAGAGTTACTGAGAAACGACGCTTTAAGCGCTCCACTTATGGTTCTGGGGAACAACTTGGTACTATTTTGGCCAGTTATGAGCCTTAGCGTTAGGACGCTGGGGCCTAAGCGCGAGTCCGCAAGGGCAAGGGCCGTGGCTTAGCACTTATGTTGGGCAACGACCGTTTACTAGGTTGTCCTTTAGATATCCACTCTGTTATCTTTGGCGTATTCCTGGAAGGATACGTTAACAAACTCTTTGGGTTTAGCACATGGAATGATCCCAAAATTGAACTTTCTCTTTACCATACGATCAACCAGTTTGATCTTGGATGGCCCTTTTCCATTGGGAAAAAGAAATATTTTATGGATCACCAATGTTACCATTGTTAACGTCCATGAAACTCTTGGAATTAAACCCTCTAAGAAACTCTGCTTCAAATGTGTTCTTAAGCATTTCTGTTTCAGCAACTATCAACATCTCGGTCAAATCAATTAGGGTCACATCGAGATTTTTCATATGAAAGTTCTTAACGAACTGACCATATGACTCAGGAAGAGAAAGAAGAACCAAATAAATGGCTTTCTCATTTGGAAATATGACACCCATCCTTTCCAATTTGTCAATGTACGACTTAATTTTCAGAACGTGCGTACACACAAAATTTTCATCTTCATGTTTACACACCAATAAGGCAGAAGTAGTCTCGCATCTTTCAAATTGAGGAAAACATGGCGTTGGGAGAGTCACAGGAGGATGGGGAAGAGTTGAAGAGAGATGACGTCCAGTTCCACCGTTCCCTGAAGAAAGGAATACTTTTTCACCTTTATCAGAATGTGGAAGATCATCTTCAGTAAAACAAGGAAAAACATTTCCAAAAGAACGAGGAAGACCATTTCTATCTTCATAAGACATCTAAAGTGGGAGAAGATAGAATTCAAGTTAGTTGATTTTAATCATTAATTATTAACACACAAATTTAAATTAAGGCTATGATCCATATTTTCGATTCGGCCTTTGAAGAGGGATGTCGTAATCAAATTCGAATCTATTTTAGGTAGGTATAGTCATTTCACCAATATCAATCACATGAACCTCCTAGATCTTTGAGATTCAATGAATTTTATCAATGACATGTTTAATCTTGGATTATGCTCTTACCAATTGTGACTGGGATGCCAAGGATCACAATTAAGATGTGAATAACCATGCAAACCCGTTTGACAACCTCGAGGTCATTTATCATCTCGAATTGATGTGACGGTAAACCACACACGCTCCATCAATAATGATAATTATCGATTTGTCCATCACCTCAACTTTATAGTCCCAAATTAGTGTGTCAGTTAGCCACACACGCTCCACTAACGGCATATAACGAGTGATGTGCATTTTTTATGGATTAGCATACACTTCACATTTTTTTCTAAAGTAACTAGAGTGGGATTTATAAAAGGTTTAGTTACTTTATAGTATCATACTTTTAGAGGCTATGTCCTATCAAACCCGTTTAGCTAACGACCCTCCACCATATAAGGGAGCAGTGGGTGAGAATGGACACCCATTCAATGATCATTTTATAGGCCTTTATCCTTAGAGTATGACTTCGTGAATCATGCATACTGTTGATTTGACTGACTTGTCTTATACATATAATATATTAAATATTTAATCATATATAGTATAAGGTGTATTTTAAAACCTTTCAAAATACAATGTTTAAATATTAATTATCTAAATTAATCATATAATTAATTAATCTTTTTAAACTTATCATGGATTTATAATTATCTTTTAATTAATCTTGTAATTAAATTTATTATTAAATCCATAAGGTATAATTCAATATTAATTAATCAAATAATTAAAAAATTATCAAATAAGGATATCTCATAATATTTACGGATTTTATTTAATCATCCAAAGCATGAAAAATCAGGCTCTAACTGATTTCTAAGCAGATAATTACCAAATAACAATCACATAAATCAAATTATGCAAGAAATCCCGAAATTCTGGATTTGAACCGAGTTCACGTAGTGACAGATACATGTCACATCGTGAGCTCAGTCTGACATATTTTTTTTGTTCAATTCAACTAATATGCAATCAATGTTTGACAAACCTAAGCTCTGATACCACTTATGATTTTATTATGTTATAACAAAAATGCTCAAGCGGAAAATCACTTAACAATTAAGATTGGACACATGAAACCTAATAATGATCTATGTCTTCACATTAAGGCAACATACTATGAACTAAAAATCTAGCATAAACCCTAGCAAATTTTGAAATCTAGAAATTAAGATTAAGAGTTTACATACCTCAAACTTGTTATAGCAAACAAGTTTGATTGCTTCATTTGTTGAAATTTCGAGAATATATATATATATATATATATATATATATATATATATATATATATATATATATATATTCGAAAAACATCATATTCATTATAAATAATTTCAAAATTTCTTACGTATTCAAAAACTTCAAAATGCTTTATATCGGGAAAAACAATTTGAAAATGTAAAAAAATAAAAATAAAAATAAGACTTTGTTTTTCGATAATGTTAGATTTCGAACAATATAATTAGTCTATGATTTTGAAAATTGTATGATTATTATATAATATTTCTTTTCTCTTATATAGTGTTTTCGAACAATATGGTTATAACCGGTATAAGTTGAATTGGCCGGATACTGAATATAAATTTTAGCCTAAAATGATATCGGGTTAGTGGATTCGGGTAAAGGCGGGTAAAAAGAACGGTATCTGGAAATTAGAATGGAATCAATTTTGGTAAATAGTTATTGGGTTGGAATGAAATAACATGTTAGTGACTTAATTTTCTTACTTGCATATAATGATATTATACCTAAATTGAAGTACTAATTATAAAAAACTAAACAACTTTCATTCAATATGAAACTATAACATGAAAAGCTCAATTTTTTATCTTTATACCCCAACTTGGGGAACTATAACTAATATGAAACTAAAAAAATGATGAAATATAGGTGACATGGTGGCATGAAGATACCCCGTTTGCATCATTGTCGTTCTAAAAAAAATACATGTTGGAAAGGATCTCATATCAATCTAATTTCAAACGAATAAATATTGCAATTTTTAAAAGTTTCATAGATTACACATTACCTGTTTTTTCAAGGTTTTATGGATTTTCTGATTGTAGACCCACTTTACATGGTTCCACCCTACCCTATTTGACATTTTTGAGTTTTCCAGTTTTAGACCCATTATACTCGGTTTCATATCAGGAACCGAACTGGAATCTATATAACAATCCCGTTTCTGGTTCTACTAAATCCTGTTTTCCAATTTCAGAGTCCATTTAGATTGAGTTTGGACCCAGTTTCACCCCTAATTGGTATACATAACCCATTTGGAAATGCTACATTATTTTTTTGAAGTGGAGAAAAAGATGAACTCGAAGTTTTGATGTAAAAAAAACAAAAATCATGTGCCCCACGTCCAAGTTCCTGAACGAAACATATGATATACTTCCCTATAGTATATAGAAGCCACCGTCAAACCATCTCTTGCACTTTTCAATGCGTTTCCCTTTATTCACGCTCCAGATTTCATACAAATCCCACGCCTTTCTTATAATCTCTTTCCCTTTTTTCAATCCCTTTTCTTTCGCTCTCTGAAACCATATGACATCTCCAAAATCATCGTACATAACACCTGAAACACCAAACACAAACCATTTTCCAGTTCCCACTTACTCCCTTTTCCGGTTTTAGTTTCTTCAGATCTGGGACCTCAAACCCTTTTCCCTTCGCCCAAATTAAACAATCTTAGAACTGGGTTTCCTCCTTACCTCTAAAGAACCAAAGATTTTAGGGTGCGTTTGGTACAGAGAAATGGAATTGCAACAGAGAATGGAAATGCAGAGAAAGAAAATTAAGCTAGAGAAAGAGAATTGATTACACTATTTGGTAGAACTGAGAATCCACTAGAGAAATGTTGTTGAGAATCATTTCTCTTGTTTGGTTGTATTAAGCAGTGAAATGGAAATGTTTTTTTACCTTGTTTATTTCCTTTTAAACAACATTTTTTTATAAAGTTACAAATAGATCCAAACTAAAGAAATATTATCACACCACATAATAAATACAATATATCAACAAGAAAAATGAAATAATAATATAGTTGTTCAATCATTAAACATAATATCAACACCACATAAAGAATAATGAAGTTTACATAAAAACATGGAATAAATTAATTGTTGGCACGCCTTGCACTCCAATCAGTAAACATAGTATTAGCAAGAAGATCTCGACGGTCACTCCATCCTTGCGATGTCTCTACGGTAGAAATAATGTTGTCATGTTCATCTCCAAATTGTGTGTAATTTGCTGGGATTTCTTGATCAAGGGGGTCTTCGGTCATGGTTGTACGTATGAAATTATGCATCAAACAACATGCAATGATTATGCGTGGCATAGATTCTATTGGATGGTATGCATTATCACGTAAAATATCTCATCTAGATTTGATCAATCCAAAACATCGTTCTATTACGTTCCTTGCTGATGAGTGTCTCATGTTATATAACTCTTTAGCATTTGTAGGTGGTCGAGACCAATCATTAAGATGGTAACGTTGTCCGCGATAAGGTGTTAAAAAACCTTCACCGTGTGGTCTACTAATAGCATCTCGGAGTACTCGACTATCTGCTGCGGAACTCTCCCATCCCGCTAGTACATATATAAATTGAAGATCTCTCGAACACACTCCCAGTACATTAGTACAAATCTCACCCTTGCGTGCTCGATAAGGTTTTCTCTTACGGCGGATATCATAACATTTTGTCTATTTCGTACAATCCGTTGTTGCAAAGGTGTTCGTGTAATCTACATATATACAAACAATAAAGAGTTAGGACAAAAAAAAACTAAAAAAATAATGCTTTAATATATTACAAAAATCCTAACAGCCACTGTTTGGAGTTGCATAACTCAGCCAAAACCAAACCAAATAAGTTGTTTCTTGAGCCTAATACGTAGACAAGACAGAGGACTACAATCGAGAAAAAATATCACCTCATTCCGAGCTCGTATGAAGATTTTATAACGTTTCAAAGTTGGATAAAAAAGCTAAAAAAAATGCTGAAATATTGTACAAAAGTTCTAACAGCCACTGTTTGGAGCTACATAACTCAGCCAAAACTAAACCAAATAAGTTGTTTCTTGAGCCTAATACGTAGACAAGACAGAGGACTACAATCGAGAAAAAATATCACCTCATTCCGAGCTCGTATGAAGATTTTATAACGTTTCAAAGTTGGATAAAAAAACTAAAAAAATGTTGAAATATTGTACAAAAGTTCTAACAGCCACTGTTTGGAGCTACATAACTCAGCCAAAACCAAACCAAATAAGCTGTTTCTTGAGCCTAATATGTAGACAAGACAGATGACTACAATCTGAGAAAAAAATCGCCTCATTCCGAGCTCGTATGAAGATTTTATGAAGTTTCAAAGATGGACAAAAATTCTAAAAAGTGCAGAAACATAAAAAAAAAAATTAACAGCCCCTGTTTAGGGTTGTATAACTCAGCCAAAAATTAACCAAACAAGCTATTGTTTGACTCTAAAACATAGCCAAGACAAAGGGCTACAATCTGGAAAGAAAATCACCTCATTCGGAGCTCTTATGAAGGTTGTATGAAGGTTTAAAGTTGGACAAAAATTCTAAAAAATTGCTGAAACATTATAAAAAAAACTAATCTACAAGTATTGTCATACATTGATTTCAAACACAGTTATTTTTAATATATGAAGAATCGATAATGTCATAGCAAGATTTTAACACAATTTAAAATTATAAAAAGAATCGATCATAGCAAGATTTTAACACAATTTCGAAATTAGAATTCTTGAATTGGAAGTATTCATAACAAGATTAACAATCATACCTTCGATTGGAAGATGATACCAAAATCGCCCAAGAAGAAGCTATGCGTGAATGAAGCAACACAGTCGTGAATGATTTGATCCTATGTATCGACGTACGTAGGGCAATCAAGATTACGTGGGCCTATTGCATGGTAATCGGCTTGAAACCTCTTGATCAATTGCAAAATCTTGATCGATTGCACATAGTGGGGTTTAAATGGGGGCAAATCGATTTCTCCGCTTTTTTTTTTAGATTCTCTGTCACGCCTCTACTTTCTTTTCTCCCCTTTTCTCTTTTAAAAATAGGGAATTATTTTGATGGAAAATGAATTGATTTATTTCCCACTTTACATGGTTCCACCCTACCCTATTTGACATTTTTGAGTTTTCCGATTTTAGACCCATTATAATCGGTTTCATATCAGGAACCGAACTGGAATCTATATAACAATCCCGTTTCTGGTTCTACTAAATCTTGTTTTCCAGTTTCGGAGTCCATTTAGAGTGGGTTTGGACCCGGTTTCACCCCTAATTGGTATACATAACCCATTTGGAAATGCTACATTATTTTTTTGAAGTGGAGAAAAAGATGAACTCGAAGTTTTGATGTAAAAAAAAACAAAAATATGTGCCCCACCCACGTCCAAGTTCCTGAACGAAACATATGATACACTTCCCTATAGACTATAGTATATAGAAGCCACCGTCAAACCATCTCTTGCACTTTTCAATGCGTTTCCCTTTATTCACGCTCCAGATTTCATACAATGCCCACGCCTTTCTTATAATCTCTTTCCCTTTTTTCAATCCCTTTTCTTTCGCTCTCTGAAACCATATGCCATCTCCAAAATCATCGTACATAACACCTGAAACACCAAACACAAACCATTTTCCAGTTCCCACTTACTCCCTTTTCCGGTTTTAGTTTCTTCAGATCTGGGACCTCAAACCCTTTTCCCTTCGCCCAAATTAAACAATCTTAGAACTGGGTTTCCTCCTTACCTCTAAAGAACCAAAGATTTTAGTTTCTCTTACGTAATTCCTGGTGGGTTCTATGTTCTGCTTCATTCAAATGCTAAAACCCTAGTTCATTATGCGATTGGAGGTCACTTGTCAAGTGGGTGTTCAATTATCTAGTGTTTTTCATACGAAATTGAAGACCCAGATCAGATAAGAGTAGCGATTTGAAGTATATACGGTTGGAAAGTTTATTGAAGATGATACAGTTATTGTTCTTTGTTGTATTTGCCGAGGCCTTTGTGGCATTTCTTCTAATGGTGAAAATCGGACCACTTAGAGAACTGGTCATGAATGGGTTGGATCAAGTAAAAATGAGGAAGGGGACTGTTTTGACGATTGCTGGGACGATGTCTGTGATCTTGTTTTCAAATTGGATTAGTATTGTTAAAATCCAGAACAAAGGTGCTAAGATTGGTACAATGACACCCATGGATCAAGTTCTTTGGAGGACTCATTTGCTTGAGGCTTCACTCATGGGTACATTACTACTACTACCACCACTATTTTGTTTTAACTTTAAGTCTTCATTCATGTTTTCATATGTTTTTGCTTCTTATGGTCAAAATAATCAAATTTTGAGGGTAGTTGTCCGTATCTTTAACCTTTAATCTGTGTATATATGATTCCAAGTTTGATTATTCGAGTCACAGTTACCAGTTTCTTATGGTTGGCTGGTTAGGGATAGTTTAGATATAAATAATATTTCAATGGTGCAAGTGTTCTGTTTTGTATATTTCACTGATTTCAAAACTGGATATGTGGTAAGAAATTTGGGTTACACTTTGTAGAATTATATGATACGATATAATTCAGCAATAAAATGACAATGCAGATAGGATTTGGATTCAATAGTGAGATTTATATGTCAATACATATACAACAAATAGGATTAAAAGTTTATAGTAAAACTTAACAGATTTGATAACACAATTTGATTAGATGATCTGGATAGGATTTTGATTTATAAGTTGAATCATATAGCAAGATTCTGAATCGTGAATCATCCGGTTTTGAAAACCATGAATATTTCTATTCTTGTAGCCTTGTCTTATTTATTTATTTATTTATTTCAGTAAGTGTTATTTGGATAAAAAATATTTTAGAAAATGACAACATACCCTTAAAAAGACTTCCAAACAGAAAAGGCAAAAAAAAAAAAAAAAAAAAATTTAAGAGGAGATGACTTGTTAGGGGCAGTTTAGTCTTTTCTCATTGTGAAGTCGAGCCAAGTTTGGATTTCATAGTCTTCATATCATAATTGCTTTAATGGGTTTGGCTGTAAAATTTATGGTGGTCTTCCAATCCCCAAAAATGATGTAGTGAACAAACTTATTTTCAACTTGGAAATTAACTTGAATTTTTACATTTTCTAGCAACAAATCAGTTACTACTACAAATAATAAGCTTAAGGTAAGTAACTACAAGCCTAATATGTTATAGGGCTAAATGCAAGAAATAGCAAGACACTTTCATTTATTTGTGTATAAATTATAATAGCATCCTACTTTCATTTTTCTTTCTACTACAACATTGTACCTTCAGTCTTTTTCTTATTAAGTCATTGTATGTTGTAAAATCTACTAATTTGTAGCATTGTGATAAAAAATCTATCCAGTTATATATATAGCAGTAAAAACTGCTTTACATTTGGATGACATTGATGTGATTGGTTGATTTTTCAAACTACAATGTTGTAATAGGAACAAATGAAACTATGATATTGATGCTGTATAAAAATATCCATGGAAGTATGTTGCTGTTTATTGTATTTAAACCCTAGTCATATATGAACAGTCATAGTAGCCAAACTTGTATACTTTGACCTTGCAGGATTCTCTTTGTATCTTGGCTTCTTAATTGATCGAATGCATCATCATCTTCAAAAATTAATCAATCTGAGAAAAAACGGTGGTTCATCGAAAAAACAAGTGGAAAAGCTGGAGGCTGAAAAGTTGCAGCTAAAAGAAAACGAAGAGAAAGCAAAAGAAGAAATCAATCGGATGCAAAAAGAGATTTCCAATCTATCAGAAAGCTTAAAGAAGCTTAAGCTGGAGTCGAAAGAAAAAGATAAGAAGATTGAAGTTGCAGAAGCTCATGTCACTTCCCTTCAGAAACAATCTGCTGATTTGCTTCTTGAATATGATCGTCTTCTTGAAGACAATCAAAATCTTCAAGCCCAAACTAAAAATCGACAATTTAGGGGTTAGATTTATATGATCTTGTTTGTGTGGTGACCATTGTTGTTGACTTTTTCGTGTTGGACTTGAGTTTAGATATGATCTCATGAGTCATTTTTTGGAAACATGGAAATTGTAATCTTGTTGTACACGGACGTGTTGAATTGTTTTGCATTTGATTTTTGGTATCTTGAGAAAAAGTTAGAATCAATTTGTACTGGTTTGATTGATGGAAGTTTTGGAGTTATTTTTTGAACAGGGCATCACAAAGATTGAAGTCTGAGATTTCTGATTATCTGCTAGGGTTAGTTCCACATCTCATCGGATTAGTTCCATTTTCTATTTACTTATTCTCATTATAGTACATTTGTTAAAAATAAAAGGAGGTAAAATCATTCGAACGAACAAGAGATAAAAAAAGAGAGAGAGAGAGAGAGAGAGACGTTATCGATGACTGCCAAATCGTTTACATTAGGGTTACATGAATTTCTTAAGGAATTTATTTATACAAGCAAATTGACTTAAATTTTGCCAATAAGGCCAAACCCAAAAACTAATACGAATCTAGTCACGGCTTATTTTGAAGTTGGATATGATATAGGAACTAGACCCTTAAAATACAAAATTTTCATCAACTGTTTTTATATTAACTTCATAATTGAAAAAAAAAATTATTTATACTAGCTTCTAAATATAACATTTTCGATTATAAAAACCCATATATTTGAAAAAAAAAATACTTCTAGCTTTTTGAGGTGCAAAATCGTTAATAATATCTTCAAAATCGATCATGTCTAACATTATATTAATAAAATTTGTAAAATTTTTGGGCACCTTTAAAAGATGGGCCCTGGACGTTCGCCCCTATCGCCCACCCTCTGAAACGGGCCTACATGTCATTGTCTCGGGGCCTCTGTGTGTACTCCGATGCAGACTATGGGAAGTTCTACGTCAAGCTACTGCGTCTTTTTAGGGAGCAACCTTCTTTCCAGGTCATCCAAACGCCAGACTACCATCTCGAGATCCCGTGTAGAAGCCAAGTATCGTGGAGTAGCAAATACATAAGCTAAAATGTCTAGGCTGCAAAACCTTGTACATGGGCTACACTTTTCTATTAGAAAAGCCATTGTTGTTTACTATGACAACGTAAGTGCAGTTTATCTCTCTACTAATCTGGTTCAACACCAACGTACGAAACACATCCAAACTGATATTCATTTTGTTCAAGACAAAGTCCATATGGGTTGCGTACTTGTTATCCGTGTCGTGTCTACATCTCACTACACAAATATCTTCACAAAAGGACTACCATCCTCTATTTTATGAGTTTATATTCGGTCTTAATGTCCAGCCAACTACCCACATTTCGACTGCACGAGGATGCTAATATATTTGTATGTTTGTTTGATTTGTGTACTAGCTTATCGGATTTGGCCTATCTGTATGTTTCAATAATCGAATTGTATTATTTGTATGTATACATGATTAATGAGAGATCAATTTCATGAGAAAATAATGTTATCAGACAATCATAATAAACCACGCTTAACCAAGGAGGAATAAATTCAAATAGAAATGTCACATTCAAAAGCTAACCCGTGCAAAGGAATAAATTCACCAAAACAATTATAAAGATCAAGAAATTTCATGTCTATATCATTTTGTTTTATCCTTCCTTAATAAACTGATGTCAACTGTCCAATAACGCCGTTTGTAACGCTTGATGCAACTATTGGTGTATATATTGAATTTCTTAGCAAATTTGGTTCTTTTTTACAATGTATATTCATAAAAATGACTATATGGTTATTGTGATTTAAGTAATCGATCCAATTTCTTTGCATTTCCTTAATTGACCACCAAGTCCAAAAAACAGGCCGTCTTGAGTTTGTTTTTGTTTCCTCCAAACACTTCAATTCTCCTTCCCCTCTTATATCCAAAGTATTTACTATTTTAATCGGAAGCTATTTTGATATTGATAAGATTTATTTGTTAGATTTCAGTAAAAAAAAAACATTTCAGAGTCAAAAATACTGTTTTTCTGATTTTATACATGTTTTAAAATTTTGGACTCCGCTTAATTATTATTACTATTATTATTATTTTGCTCATGTCAAATAAAGAAAGTCTGTAATTAATTTGGTCCGAAATACAATTTTTTGGAAATGATGGTCATTTTCTTTAATTCTCAAAGTCCGTACCAAACAACATTTTCACAAATTTAGTCCTTTCGAGTTTCTTGCCTAAAATAGAAGCCGCCTTTTCAATCAGGTTCATGACATTAACACCCAAGCAATTGAGGATCAATATATTAACCAAGGCCGCTGTCTAACACAAGACACGATTAGATCATACACTAGTGAACCCCAACAAATGACTTATAAGGGTAACTATGTTTCAAAATTATTCAAAAACATGATCTAAATTTCGTCTGTTCAAAAAACACCATCGAAGTAAGGTCTTTGTATAAAAAACACTAACGAACTATGTACTTCGTTCAAATGTCGCCTTATGGTAACCGACATTTACAGATAAAAATTAAATAAGGAAAAAAACAAAGGTAACTGTTTCAAAATCATTCAAAACACACCATCCAAGTTTGTTATGTTCATAAAACATCATCTAAGTAAGGTTTTTGTACAAAAAATACCAACAAACTATCTATTTTGTTCAAATGTTACCCATTCGAACCGGCTCTTACAAGTTAAAGGATGAGGCCTAATTATTATGACATGACATAATATTAGTTACATAACATTAATTGATATATTCATCATTTATAAATTGATTTAGGACTTCTTCATGAATGAATGACTTCTTCTTATCCTCTTCTTATTGTTTCTTCTTCTACTAAATCAAATATTTCCAACCCAAGCTCACACATTTCAAAGACACAAAAGATATTTGATGATACAAACCCTTGTGACTATCGACATCCTTTTCGAATTGGTATAAAGTTTGGGGTTTGTCCCAACTGAATGATAACTTTAACCAAAAACTTTATCGTGTCATTCTCCTATATATTTGCTTGGTTATGTGATTCATTTTTTGGATATATATATATATATATATATATATATATATATATATATATATATGTGTGTGTGTGTGTAAGCTTTTACTATAGGTAGTATAGGCAATATACTTTTTTATATATGTATGCTAATTTGTAATGTGACAACAATGTCTTGATGAATATTTATGTCAATTTGTAGTGTGGTGAAATCTACTTTTTGTTTGCATTATGCTTAGCTACAGGTCATGACTAAACTAAAATAGATTTCAAAGTTCAAACTATTATGCATCTTTCAGTTTTCACAAATTCCATTCATTTAGTTATGTATGGACATTTAGCCCCTAGTTTTCAAAAATTCTAGTCATCCATTCATAAAGGAGCGCTAATCGATTTTTAAAGGAAGAATATATCAACTAATGGTATGTTACTAACGATTATGTCATATCACCAATAATTATGACAAGTCATCCTTTAACCTACAAGAACCGGTTACCTAACCGGTGGGTAACATTTGAACAAAACATATAGTTTGTTGGTGTTTTTTGTACAAAGATCTTACTTGGATGGTGTTTTTGAACATACCAAAGTTCGGATAATGTTTTTTGAACGATTCTGAAACATGATTACCCTTATAAGTCATTTTTTCCATAACAATACTTTGGAGATGAGTTAAAAGTAAAATAATCATATAATCATAAACAAAACAATATGGTTCTAACATTCCTAATTTCCGTAACACCTAAGTTCAAAATAATAGTATACAAACCAAGCCGTGTGCATTAATTACCTAATTTCTCAATGTCATCCAGAATAGTATTGCCATCCAATAGCAATAGCAGCTATCAATACAATTTTCAGAATTACCTTTGAACTTATAAACTTTGAAGAAGAAGAAGAAGATGGCGGGTCCCAAGGCTTTCCTCTCAACTTAGCTGACAATTTGGAGAACAATGATGGAAGCTTGCCACTCTTTTTATCTGAACATCATCCATAATCAACTTCTTTAAGTACAATGTCTTAATAACAAAAAAATAAAATTGATAACTAATTATAACCAAAATAAACTATTAATTTCAAATTAATTATCGTATTTACTACATTACAACATCCATTTTATTAAATGAGCAAAAATAAATTCAATACATGTTTAAGTAAATACTACACATGTTAATTATGTGTTTTTATTTGATTACTATTACTGTGATGTATGTTAATTATGTGGTTTATCCAAAAATATTGTGTTTTAAATTATTAAAAAGCATTAAAAATTTTAATAAGTTTGAAAAGAAAAATTTTAATTTCATATATACCATAAATAAATATCAATTTAATTTATAATTATAACATATTACACATAGAATATCATTGTATAAATAATAACTTAAAATGCATAAAATTCAAAGTTGAATAACAAAATTGTACACCAAATTTGTAAATGAATAGTATAACACCATATCTGTGTTTTATTATCCACCAACACCATTTTGTTGTAAGAAATGGCTTTGGGTTGGAGTAATTTTACACCAAATTTGGTGTAAAAATGGGATTTAGAGTATAATAATAATATTATTAATAAGTTCCATAAAGAAACAGTTTTACCTTTTTCTTTCAAAAGTCTTTCTTCCTCCCCAACACGTCTTCTAAGTGCATTCATCAGTGACCCAAAATACAACGCAAAAACAGTGCATGTAATTGTGATTACATTATAAGGCATGCTAAAATCAGGGGTAGTCAAAGGAACAAGAAGCACTTCTGTGTAAGATAATATTTTTCTTTTTTCCTGCAATACAAAACAGACCAAATTATAGCAACCTGCTTTTATTCATTTATTTATTATAGGCATAGCATTCTACTTTCATTTCCTCCAATCACAAGTTCACAACATTGTATTTTGAAAAATCTACCCAATTATAACAATCTTGAATCCTATAAATGGGTAGATTTTGCAGAGTAGGTAGATTTCTCAAAGTACAATGCCTTAATAAGAAAAAAAAAAGTTGAAAGTACAATGTTGTAATGTAATAGAAAGAAATAGAAGTACAATGTTATCATAAACAAACAAATGAAGATTGTTGCTATTTCTTGCATTTAAATACCTGCATCTTAGACACCATAGGTGACTTGATGGAAGCATTGTCCTGTTTATATTGCATGCATGTCTGGAAGTCCGGGTAGCTGATTATGGCAGATGGGATGTCAAACCCCTGGTTAGCATCTGGTGGATACTCATCTATGTGCAAGAAACCCTGTGGTACAAGTAATACAGCAGTAAGTACAAGTAAATTGAGCATACTTTTGAATCAATAAAAATTAGATGAAACCTGTACCTTGTCAAATTCTAAAGTTAATGAAGCTGATTTCAAGTCACAAGGTAATTTCAAGCTCATTTCCATTACTCCAGGGGACACCTTATCTTCAGAAGGTGAGACACTTAGTTTTTCTATGGCATCCCCAAAAGATTGGGGTACCCCATCTACATATACTTTTGCAGTATGGTAATATACTTTGATATACCAAGGCACAACTTGAAAAACATCTACTTTTAACCTACATTTTTCTTCATTATGGTCAACCTTTGGGAGACTTTGACTCCATTCTGTTGACTGTAAAGAGAGAGCAATAGCACCTCTTTCATTCCCACTTCCCATTAAGAACCGACTAACACGTAATGGTGCTTTCACACATGACCAAGTTACTGGAAGATTCCATTTGAATCCCAAATCAAAAGGTTTAGAATGATGATCTTTTATTGAGAAACCGTATAAGATAGAGGAGTGTTCTCTGTGGAAACTGTTTACTTCTTTCATTATTCTATCAGGAGAAATGGAAAATTCAAAGTTTAAATTACTCTCTAGACCTTCATCACCCTCGTCTTTCATGTTATGAACTAAGCTACCTTCAAGTTGAACATACACATTACTAGATTTTGCTAAAGCACATTTTCCATCAACTGTTTTTCCAAACAATGAGCTCATAGACCAGTTTGGTTGTAACTTTCTGCCACGAGTTTCCAAAGCATCTGGTTGAAGAACAACTGTAAGCGTTTGTTCAAGAACTATTCCATGATCTGAAGCCATTGGATCGAATTCCCCTGAAGTTAAATGCAACCTTTGAGAATGATAAAATCCTCTGTAAATTGATGGTCTGTCCATTAATGAAGAAAGCCCAGATTTGTCTCGACATGGAAGCAACTTCAACCATGGAGTCAGATTTTCAGTGCAAACAGCCTCTCGAGGCAATGAGCCGTATCTTAAATTGGATGAAAGTGGGCGGAAGCTCCAGTCTGGAGCAGAATACGTGGTGGAAGATTCTAGAAAGTTGATTGAAGCACAAAAGAGGCCTGAAAGTGTGTGTGTTAGGTTTTTCCAGGAAGCATCGACCTGATCTGCGGAGACATCAAACACAGCCCATAATTCAACTCCGGGAGGTTTGGCGTTGCTGCTTGAAACAGGGTCAAAACCACCCCAGCTTTCGTAATTCCAACGACCTTGAGTGAAAGACAGCTCCATTTCTCTGATTCTATATTTGTGAACCTGTAGTGTCCAAATCCTAAATTAGACCACAAATACGATTGGTTGAAATCTATATAAAAAAGTAATACAACAATATAATGTAACTTCACAAATCATCTTAATCAATGAATCATTAAACCCTAAACTCAATTAGGATGGACCACATCAACAATTAGAAAGCCTTTGGTACTGTTAAACCTAAGGATTCAATAAAATGCCTAGATAGAGAAACGAATCTGATCGAGTAAAGTAATTAACGAACTATTGTAATCATACCAGCTGATAGATAGCTTTGGGAAAAAGCCGGTGGTGATGTCCATAAGAATTTGTCGGAGGAACTTTACTCTCGAAGTGAAAATGAGAAAGAACTTTCCGATCAGGAAGTGGTCTGAACAGCAACTCCTCAGTGAATTCTTCTCCATTGATTTGTTCTACTACTTCTCCCGTGGATTCAGAGGCAACGTGGAGTACGAACACTAACAGCACGAAGATGGAAAGTAAACGAGCCATGAGAATCTGAGTGTTCGTGATTGTGTACTATGGTAATGGAGTCAATCGCGTAGGAAAATCGGCCATTGCAGGAACTTCAAATTGTATTCTCGGTGACAACCCACATCACAGATCAAGCCTTAAGCTTCACCGGATCATGGTTCAGACCCATTCATCTAACGGGTCGGAATATGTGCCTGGTTTTTTTTTTTTTTTTTTTTGTACCTTTTTTTTAATTATAGGTTTTTAGGGATGAGTGTGGGACGGAACCGGCACCGTTTTCGATTTCTCGAATACCGAATTTCATCTAAAGTCAACCCCGAGTACCATACCAAATTAACGTTATCGGTACCGGGAATGGTACCGACTTTCGGTACTAGTATCGGTACCGATGATACCGAATCCCGAATTCCGTGATTTTGAAGTACCGAGTATCATCCCATATTTTTAAATTTGATATGGTTTGGTATCGGTTCCGGTAAAGTACCGGTACGGGATCGGGATTTGGTACAAACTGTTCATCCCTACAAGTTTTAAAAAGATAAAATTGCAAAAATGGTCATTGTGGTTTGTCAATTTCTTTGGCTAAGGTCAAAAAAAAGTTATGAGCAAAAAAGGTCTTTGTTTGGTGGTTTGGTTGTGGTTTGGTCCCTAGCTCGTTAGGTTTAATAGTTTGGCTGTTAACTTTTTGGAAATGACAATTTTACCCTTATGGACCATTTCTGCAGTTTTATCTTTTTACCAAACTACAAAGACAATTTCTGTAATTTTTCTTTTTTATTTTAATGAATTATTGTACATTAATTCTTTTTTAATTTTTTTGTTATTGTATTATTTTAATTGGATTATTATATATTAATAAATATTATTTTTAATATATTATATTTATATATTAATAAATATTATTTTATTATATTATTAATTTTTTATAAGTTCTTTTTTAATTTTTATTTTCTGAATTAATTCTTTTTTATTGGATTATTATATATTAATAAATATTATTTTTAACATATACTGTAATATTTATCTATTAATAAATATTACTTTAGTGGATTGTTAATTTCTTTTAATTAATTTTTTTTAATTTTTTTATTGCATTAATTCTTTTTATTGGATTATTACTTTTAATTTATTATTTTTATATACAATAAATATTATTTTATTGGATTAATAATTTATAATGTATAATATTAGTTCTTTTTAATGTTATTGGTTCCACCACAAAGTCCTCAGAATACACAAAAGTGCCACCCCCTATCGTCGAAAATCGACAGGACAACTGCCAATCATCTTCATCGATGGTTCGACGAAAACCCCACCAACTTGTTACAGCGAATGTCGCTAGCAGCCACCTATGACAATCTCTTCACAATCCGTTGGATCCTCTATATATGTCACTAAGTTGGCCACATTCCACTACAACCACCAGAATTCAAACCACCAGGAGGTCCGATCCAAACACTCCTAGTCAGTTCCTCCATTCATTACCTTCTATCACTTTGCGTCATCATATCATCTCGCTAGAAATCGTCAATCATCGCCTACAGTCGAGCATTCTCGATGAAAACTACATCGGTCGACTACCCATACAATGCGCAACAAATCCCAGAAAACATACAGCCTCAAGCCGACCAATTTTTACTAACACCGTCATCGGTGACGACAACGTTAGATCGAGGGTTTTCAAACCACCATAGTCACTGTAGGTGGTGACAAGGTTGTAGAACTGATTATTCGATACTCGTTCGGCCGATTGCCGAGTGGTGAGTACTCGGTAGTACTTGGATTTGGTAATTCATGTAGAAATGTTTTTAAGGAAATTATATATGTTAAAATCATAAGTTTATTGAAATATATAACAAAATTAGATACATGTGACAACACAAAAACTAAAATAAACACGATGATCTAACTTTGTGAATAATTACTGAAAATTTAAGATATATATGTAGTAACAGGGGTTGGAGACGATCCCACGGTGGTGGTGGTAACAGAGTGATGGTGGTGGTGCTGTCTAAAATAAGTTATCTTTCAAATATTTAAAATAAATTATGAGAGATGGGTAGGTGAGATTAATTGGTATTTTTATATAAAATAATAAAGAAAATAATTAAAATAAATTAAATTAAATTAAAAAAAATAATATTTATTACAAATAAAAATAAGAAATTTAAAGTAATAATCCAATAAAAAGAGTTAACACAATATTTTTTAAATTAATTAAATGAAACTAAAAATTCAATAAAGTAACAGATAAATATTATATGTTAAAAATAATATTTATTAATATATAATAATCCAATAAAAAAGAAATTAAAAAAATAATTAATTAAAAAAATTAATAATCAAATAAAGTAATATTTATTAATATAAATATATTATATTAAAAATAATATATATATATATATATATATAATAATCCAATAAAAAATAATACAATAAAAAATAAATTTAAAAAGTTAATTAAAAAAACTAATGTACAATAATTCATTAAAATAAAAAGAAAAGTTGCATATAAATAGTTGGTAAAAAGATAAAATTACATAAATGATCTCTAGGGGTAAAACTATCATTTCCAAAAAGTTAAGAGCAAGGACAAAACTGAAAATATGGTCCCTTTGTCAAAATTACGTGTTTTGGTCCAAAAAATCTGATGGTGCATCATTGGTCCAATTTTGAATATATTGTGTGGTTTTGGTCACCATGGTTAACATTTTTGTGTGGTTTTATCCACATCCAACATAAAATGACGAATATGCCCCTAAATTTATTTCCTTTTATCTATTTTCTTAAAATTTCTTATTTTTTTAATTAACTAAACCAAAAAAATCCCAAGCCCCCGACCTAAATCATGATCCCTACTCCCCACCCATCTCCATCTCTCTTCCTTACTCCCTTCCATCGCCACCACTAGCACCGGAGAAGGGCAATAATTTCACAGTGGAGATCGGAGTTAGGGTTTGTAAACATTTATGTCAGATCTGATCACCACAATAAGAGTGAGTGACGGCAAAGTCTAAGAGGAATTCGACAAGCATAGTCGCCGCTGCCTGCCTTCTCTGTACCCATCTGCATCACTTTCCTTCTCCGTTGCCACCTCCATCTATCTTCAGCCGTTGAAACGACGATTGTTGTCCTCCATCAACGATTGGCAAAATAAACTTGAACTCGACACACTCACATACCTGCAAATCCATGGGAGGGATGTGGTGGTGGAATTGAACTACAAGAGGGGAAGAGGTGGTAGAAGGGGGTCGTTTGTGTTCATCACCACCCCGACCATACTTGTTCATCAGCTCCGATTTGGGTGGCATGTATGAATGAAGGATTTCGGTGAACCAAGAACATAACACACACACACACATACATACATTGTCTTCTTGATTCAACTCTGATTTTAGCTCCGATTCTGGTGACCCAATCGAGTGAATCGAATTTTGCTCTGATTTCAGCTTCAATTTGATTCAGTGAAAATCATCTACTTCTTTGATTTCATTAACCCTTAAACCTAGAAATGATATGAAACTACATAGATGAAATTGATTTTTCATAAATCGATTTGATTCGGTGCCTCCAGATCTTCACTTTGTCGTCGATTTTTCTTTTTGCTTGGTTTTGATTTAGCCCTTTTTTTGTCTGATTCGTGGTCATTTTGGACGATGACGGTGTGGTGGTTGATTGTAATACTGGTAGTATATGGCAGTGGTGGTTGTGAGTGTGGGATGAATGATGATATTTTAAAGTAAATTTTATTTTTATTTTTTCTTTTTTTAATAATATGAATAATTAATTAATTAAAAGAAAAAGAAAAAGAAAATCAGGAGGGTATAATAGTCTTTTCAAGCAGAGAGGGACCAAAATCACTAAAAAGATCTAAAATCGGACCATTGATGTACCGTCAAAACTTTTTGGACCAAAAGCACATAATTTTTACAAGCGACCATTTTTGTAATTTTGTCTAAGAACAAGATGTTAAACTTAACCTGCTAGGGACCAAAATCATAACAAAACCACCGAATATGGACTTTTTTTTTCCTAATAAACATTTTTTGAGGGCCCAGAGAAATTTTGTCTTTTAAAAAAAGAAAACTATAAATTTGGTCATCTAGTTTGCCTATTTAATTTGGTTAAAGCCCCCTATTTTCAAAATTACAAAATTTGTCATTTTCATTACGTTTCATAATTGATTTTGGCCGATTTAAAAAATGAAAAAAGATTTGTTTACACTCATCATTTAACTTTTACATTTTCTTTAATATTTATTATAGATGTGATAATTCTAAAATACAAAATAAACTTCCACCCTATACATGTCTTCCTTATTTCCTTTCACATGCCTCCTCCTCCTTCTCTCTGACTTTCTTCTCTGGCGTCTACAAGATGTTTCAAAAAATTCTAGCCATTCTTAATCACGAACCACCCTTGATCAGACCACCCATAAGAACGATAAACCAATATTCACCAACACATAATCATTTTCTTGAAATTCTGACTTGGTTATATGTGCAACATTCTCAAAACATATGTATATCACAGACTTAGTAGCTTAGGTGTCTAGCCATCGTCGAATGGTCTTGTCTTGCTCAAACATTGATGCTTTACAATGTTCAATCTGAGCAAAATTTTGCAAGTCTTTTTATTGTAGTTTTCTTCTAACTTCTAGTGCTCATAACCTTTTCATATTACATCGGATTTTAGGATTTCTTATATGTACAAAAAGCTTGTCATGGGTACTACAACTTTCATGAACTAAACTTTTGTTGAGTGGTCCTAGATTTCAAATTATTAAGCCATGAACATGGAAATTCATAAAGATTTCATCATTATGTTTGATAAATCCATTTTCAAATAATAACTAATTCATTACATATCCAATTGACATGATACTTTTTTCTATGAATTATTTTCTGCAAATATTACAACTTTTATTTAATAACTTTCTTCTCATTGGCTTTAGATCTTGACTTATTAAGAGATCCTAACACGACTCTTTGGAAATGTAGAACTTTCGATCGATTTTTATCTAAATTTTTGTCTAAGTTTGAAAATATCATAACTTCTTCATTACAATTTTTTACTAAAGTAATCTATTTTTTTTGGATAAAAACAATTATTTATAACATAATTTTACATGTTAAAAACAAAATATTATAATATCTCAAGAACTTTATACTAACAACTTAAAAACATGGTATTTTATTGAATTTTGGAAGCTCAAAATCATGGTTATTATTTATTATATTTATATAATTAATATAAATAATATATTAATGGGGCCCCCATTAGGGGTTCAGGATGGAACTGTCCACCCTCACCCCCACCCCAACTGGGTTTCCGATTTTTTTTAACAAATATCTAAGGGTGTGTATGAGGCGGTTTGGTTCGGTTATTGGTCAAAACTGAACCATAACCATTACAACTGGTTAATGTATTTCGATAACCATTGGGTAGCGGTTAATATTGGTTTTGGTTAATGGATATGGTTGATGGTTAATATTGGTTAACCATAATGGTCTAAGATAACATAAAAATAAAAATACTTTTCTATAAAAACTGAAAGATATAAAGTCCGTTGTTATAAAAAGTGAATGATTGTGTATATATAATTGTATTGATAGAAGATTATTTATCATATCTAACTCCAAATAATTACCCTTTAAAATTTCAATTCTGTATATAATTACATACCATATATTTAATATTATATTTTATTAAAAACATTTATTAATTTTTTTGTAAACACAGATAGTTATATATGTCTATTGAAATCAAATATAGTTCAATACATATCGATGGAAGGCAAACGTTGTGCCACTAGCCCTTTCTGGATGGCAAAATTAATTCTTTTGAAAACAACATTTGTGGATCTAGGAGATATAACATTAGAATGCATGACCCGTTGGACTCTGTTGAGGAGCTTCACCGCCTATGGCGCGAGATATCCAACTGTATTAAATGCAAAAGGTACAAACACATGTTGATTTTCTATACATGCATTCTCGTGCTTTGCCACTTTGCACGCACCGGTTTTCAAAGCGGCATGCCCTGCTGTGAAATCCCCACTCCTCAAACCGACGAGAGGAGACACCACGGTAAGATCCACACAAGCATTCTTCCCTCCTATCCATCCAAAGATCAAAATGTTCGCCGACCTGAGTGTGGATCTTCCATCCTGCGGGTCCGTCAAAAAGTTCACTGGCGCTTCTTTCTTCACAGAAATATCAGCACGCTGACAAGCATCAAAGAGAACATCCCTAACCACATCATTTCAGTACTTGAAACCAAGGAGCTCTCTACAATGAACCGCATGTTCCCCAAAAGTGTCCAAGCATGCCCTGCGGCAAACTGGGCATATCTCGTCAATTGGGAATAGAGGAATCATGAGGCCGTAGCGAATGATAGTTCGATACTCCACAGGAGACATATGTTGGTCGAGGTCATCAATAAGGATAGTTAGCATAAAATCCTGAGCATGAGGTGCCCGAAGACACTCAAAAACTGCTTTTTGTCTAACAATAATGTCGAAGTCGACTTCCATATCTTTGACGATTTTGCTAAAAAGGGCACACGCCAATGCTTTTTGGGATTTAGGGGGGCGATGTCCTTATTAGTGAAACCGCTACAGTCGAATCCTGGAATCATATCGCAAAGACGAGTCAAAGCACATAGGTAATCAGAGTCCATACCACATATGTCACTGTCACGTAAGATGTGGTCTTGTAATGCCCAAGATTGAGCCCTCGAGGCTACAAATGCGTAGGAGGAAACCTCATATGCTGAGTTCAAACCCAAAGAAAAGTTTTGCAATGCCCATACATGATCGAAGCAAAAGGAGCTCACTCTGCGGGTCACATAGTTGTGGAAGAAGACCCATCAAATCAACAGCATTGACCGTTCTCTTCATGGCCAGCCCGCTAATAAACCCTGCGTCTTTGCTAACAGCCCCCCCCCCCCAAGGAGCTTCACCCCCAAAGAAGGTCTCCTTATATCCGTGGGGAATAAATTAGCACGAAGCTTCCTACCATCACACGAGGGCCAAAAAATCTTCGTTTTCTTGATGTTCAACTCAAGACCCAAGCCTGGACCATTCACCCTAATAATGTTCAGCACTCTAGCCATCTCCACTGAATCCCCAATGACAGTCCCATCATCTAGATACCAAGCATGGAGGAGGAGCTTACAATTGTCTCTAATTTTGTGCACGAGTGGGTGCAAAACGAGGGCAAAAATAAGAGGGCCCAAGGGGTCGCCTTGTTGCACCCCAGTGGCAGACCATATATGTTGGTCTCCGATATAAAGTCTCGTTGCTTGTCGTACAAGAAATTCACCCACACAGAAATAGAAGGGCACATCCTTTTAACCTCATGGAGCAAGGCTGATCTATCCACCAGGTTAAAGGCATTCGAGAAATCCACTGTAAGTATTGCAAGAGACCCATCAGCGTGGTGTTCACTCAACACCCTATTGGCACTGTGTAACACCGCCTCAGCACCCCCGGACACACCAACCCCAAACTGAAAATCATTAAGGTACTTAGCCATTTCTTTACCCACACCTTTCATGGCAACCTTGGAAACCAGACGTCTCCATATGTATTGGGTTAATCAAAATTAAAAACTGCACCATAACTTTTAGTAATCGTTCGGTTGTTCGGTTAATATGCTCACCCCTACAAATATCCCTTATACGAGATCGGGTTCCATGTGACTTTTTAACATCCCTGCTTACCTATTCCACTAACTCAACCTTGTTACATTGTGTCTCGTGCTTTCTAGAATCTAAACTACTACCACTTAACTTTTTGTTGAGATAACATAATATTATAGTATTAGGTTATCTAAATTCTTATATAAAAAAATATATTGAAATAATTAGAGATAACATAATATTATAGTATAAGGTTATCTAAATTCTTATATAAAAAATTATATTAAAATAAATAGCATGACGGATGGTGTTGTCCTTCCTATTTGAAGTGGAAGGTCAAATTGACAAAATTGCAAAAATGGTCCCTGTGGCTGGCAAATTTATGTGTTTTTGGTCCAAAACGAAATGTTGGTGCTCCGCTAGTCCAAAATTGGATATTTCTATTGTTTTTGGTCCCTATCGACATAAAAAGACTATTATACCCTTATATTTGTTTTTTCTACTTTTTTATATTTATTCAAATGTTTTTCATTAATTAAAATTGAGAAAAAGGTCTCTCTCTCTCACTCACTCAGAAAAAAAAATGGGTCGACGTCGTTATCCACCTAAAGCTTTATCATCTTCCTCGCTCCCTTGAAGGTCACTACCATTGCCATCCCCTATTACCTGCAAATCAGAAATCAAGGTAGAAGCCTATGAAGTCGGGGTTAAAGTTGTTCTCCATTTTTGAAGAACACTAGAACTCAAGGTTCAAATGACTCAATTTTCCCTTTTTTCTATCCTGTTTGTATGTCTCATTCATTCTTCATTTTGATTAACGATTAATCATTCAAGTTCCAGATTTGATGTGAGCTCCTTTTGGATCGTAATCGGTACTATCACCACCATACACCACCAACCTTGAACTCCATTACAACCATCCCGTCATCACCCCTTCTAATCAGCCCTCCTAACCTTCTTCTCCCTTGTTCATCAGCCTGAACATCACCTCTAACGCCACCCACATCACACACCACTGGACCACCATAACCCACCATACCCGCAAGCCAACACACATCTGCCATCAAAAAGATAAAAAAAATGGAAAAAAATAATGAGATTGATTCAGAAGAGAGAAAGAAGAAGGTTGTGATCGAGTTTAATAAAAAAGAAAAAACGATATACAAGCCTTAACCTCTTCTTGATTTACCACTAAAATCTGATCAACACTACCAGACTCACCATCCCCAAGCTCCTGCGATGTGAATCGAATAAGGTGTAGTGAGAATCGAATCGGAACAGAAAAGAAGGAATCGAGGATCGTGGTTGTTGTCGATTGAAGCTAAAACAAGAAGGAGCATACTTGCGATTGTGAGAGAAGGAGGGGGTGCATCGATTTGAGTTCTGAGCTACGTGTGATCTGAAAAGTTTGTTGATGAACACATCGAAGAACACCGATGATTTTTTTTGGGTGAATGTTTGATCTGAAAAGTTGAGTTCTTTGTGTGTGTGTATGTGAGAGAGAGAGAGAGTGTGTGTGTGTGTGTGTGAGAGAGAGGGAGAGAAAGGGATAAGTGGGGTGATATATATATATATATATATATATATATATATATATATAATTTGGTTTTTTTAATTAAAGGAATTACAATTCAATTAAAAGAAATAGAAAAAAACAATTGTAAGGGCATATTAGTCATTTTAGGTGGGGTATAGACCAAAACCACACAAAAATGCTAACTATAAGAACCAAAATCACATAAAATATCCGAAATTGGACCACCGATGCACCACCAAACTTTTTTGGACCAAAACCACATAATTTTGACAAGCACAGGGACCATTTTCGCAATTTTATCTATGGATTTAGAGTTGTTTAGAAGTAGAATTGATTTGCCATTAAAATAAATAGATAGTCTGACATCTTATCTTATAAATAGACTTTATCACTTGTTAACATTTAATATAACATCCAATTTAAAAAAAAAAATTTACGACATCCATGATGCATTCCATAGAGTGTAATGAATTACCATATTATTATTCACTATTATGGCCAATATGAGACTAACCCACGTGGTAAAAATGGAATTCACTATTATGGCCAATATGAAACTAACCTACTTGGTAAAAATGGAATTCACTATTATGGCGAAATATGAGACTAAGGCCCTGTTTGGTAGCATCTTAATGCCTCTTAATAAAAGACTGATCTGAATCTTTTTTGATTCATTTTTTATTCAGACGGTTTGGTTACCTCTTATACTCTTATATTTGCATCTGAAAATATCATCATATTCGGTCAGACATAAAGTCGCATCTGAAAGAAAAAAAAAGAACGCATTTCCTTTTTGCCATAACTCTACCCTCGTCTCTCTTCTTCCGTTCATCGAACACCCCCCCCCCCTCCCCCCCATCTCTTCTGCCTCTGCATCTTTGACGTCACAGAGCACCGACGACACCCTTGCACCGCCAGAGCCAACGTCGCACACCATCCCATTGCTGAAATCGAACCGTAGCCAAGCCCTAAATCGAAGCCCCCATTGAGATAAATGGTCTTCATGGTGTGAAATCGAAAATTGTTGTGAGTTTATTGTATCAAATATGAATGCGATTTTTTGAGATGTGAAAACGGAAATCAATTTCATATTCTGAACTATCAAACGCAGTTTCCTCCATTTCATGGTTTTCCATTTTTCTCTGAATATCCATAAATAAGAACTCTTTGATTCTCTGTTGTCACTTTTAAATCTGAGTATCTGATTCCATTTTTTACTTCATTTGTGTAATTTAGGTTACGTTCAAATGTTTATGTCATTTGGGTTTTGTTTAAATGTTCATTTACTTGCTGAGAATTTTTAAGCTTATCATTATTTTAATTTACATATTTTAGCTGGTTGAATTTTCAGATACAATTGGATTTTATGGAAGTACTTTTGTGCTCATTTATTTGTTCCTTTTTGTTTATGTTGATGTATGCACATTAATTTGTTCCTTCTTGTTTATGTTGATGTATGCAGATTTCATCACTAATTATGTAGAGCTTTGAATCATATTTGATTATGCAGCGATTTGTCATTTACATTTACAATCACTTATCACACTTGTTTAGGGATGTCAACCGGGGCAAACGGGACGGGGAGTGCATCCCCGCCCTCGAAATTTCCCCGTTCCCCCGTCCCCGAAATGTTCAGCCTTTCTACCCCCGCCCCCGCCCCCGAATCCTCTTTATTACCCCCGCCCCCGCCCCCGATTAATTTTTGGCTGCCTTTTTTTGGGCTAAAAAAAGTTGTTATTTAGGCTAAAAAAACTATTTTTTAGGTAACAAATAACTATTTATAGCAGAATTTGACATGTTAAAAATAAAAAAGTTATGGCATCTTAAAAACATTATACTAACAACCTAAAAACATGTTTTTTTTGATGAATTTTGGAAGCTCGAAATCATGTTATTGTTTTTTATATTTATATAATTAATATATGTGTAATTTATTAACGGGGTCCCCATGGGGGTTTCGGGACGGAATTGCCTATCACCGCCCCCGCCCCCGAAATTAAAACGGGGGTTAACTTTGGTCCCGCCCCCGTCCCCACCCCAAGTTTCTTTTTTTAAATATTCCCCCAAACGGGACGGGGCCCCCGTGGGAACGGGGTCCCACGGGACTTTTTGACATCCCTACACTTGTTATATCTTCTAAACATCTTGATTTGCTAACTGTTTTGTCTGGGTTTATTGTTAATTGTTCGAGTTTAGAAGGTCGTTGTTTTTGGGATTTTATGTGTTTAATGAAGCAAATGTGAAAACCAAATTCTTGGTTTTTTTTCCTCTTTGTACTAATAAATATCATTTAAGGGCAAAATAGTCATTTTTATCATTTAACACTGCAATTCAGAGGTTCCAACCAAACAACATTTAAAAATTCAAATCTTAAAAATTCAGACCCTCTTAGAAATTCAAACCTCTTAGAATTTCAGATCTTAAAAATTCAGATGTTGCCAAACAGCCCCTAACCCACGTGGTAAAAATGAAATTCACTGTTATAGCCAATATGATACTAACCTACTTGATAAAAATAGAATTCACTATTATGTGGAACTAACCTGCATGGTAAAAATAGAAAGCCTCTTAAGTTAGAAGTGCCGGATTCAAACTTAATTAACGAACTTGGTAATTTAACTTCTAACCACTAACCAACTATTCAAAAAACATACAACTATATATATATATATATATATATATATATATATATATATATATATATATATATATATATATATATATATGGAGTATGATCAAATGAGAACACCTAAAAGGTTGAGAACGAGAGAACAGATCTGAACCATTTAAATACTTAGATCTAAGGTTATTATTAAATGGACTATTTATGAAAAATTCTAAAACTAATGGTATTAAAGTGTAACTTTGAAATGATCAGAAGGGCATAATAGGAATTGCAACTTTATCTATTTCCTATAATTTCTCACCCTTTCACCTATTTCCTCTCATCTTTCTCGTATTCCCCCGTCTCTCTCGTCTCTCTCTCTCTAGGGTTTTATAACAAATCCACCTCCATCATATACATACTACCATGAAGATTTGTTCAGCATCTTCACCTCACGCCGCAGCCACCATCGTCATACCCATCACCCTCTCACCAAAGTGGCGCCGGTGAGACCTGATGAACGCACAATCCATTTTCGCAGTCTTTTCTATCAACTCTCGCTTCAACACCGATTCCAATCGAGGATATCCGTGCCGACGCCACCTGGCTTGGACTCCTTCCTCACGAGGTCTCGTTTCCCCGCCTTCTCGAGACAATCTCCGATGATTGTCATGTCGAAATCAACGAAACTGGTAATCCTAGGTTTTCTCTTTCTTTTTCTAATTTCACGTTCCGGTTTTTTGAATGTTCTTGTTTACGTAATAGTAAAATAGAAATTGAAGAGAATATAGGGCTAATTTGTATTGTAGTTGAAGTTAACTCCACCGATTTGGTGGTTCATCGCAGTAGTGGAGTGGCAGAGGCTATTCTGGCAACCTCTTCACCACTTCGTTTTCTTGTTCCAGTTACTGTCGATGAGAGGGGGAGGAAGGCAGAAAGAAAACGACAACAGGGGGTGTTTGGGTTTCTTCGTGTGTCGTAAAAGAGTGGGAGAAAACAGAGGGGGCTGCTGCCCTTGGCTCGCCGGAAACCACCAACAAACACCTCTGGTGGGGGTGTTTTTGTTGCACCTCGAAGACAGGCGAAAAGGAAGGGGGTGTGAAAGGAAATGGAAGAATGAAAAATTGTATTTATCTGTGAATAGCAGTGTATTCATTTGTGAATAGCAGTGCATTCATGTGTGAATAACAGTGAATGAATAGCAGTGCATTCATGTGTGAATAGTAGTGTATTCATTTGTGAATAACAGTGAATGAATAGCAGTGCATTCATGTGTGAATAGTAGTGTATTCATTTGTGAATAACAGTGAATGAATGTATTTATTTATGATTAGAGGTATTCATTTATTCAATTTTGAATAACAGGGTACTTATTTCTTAATAGCACTGTATCCATTTGTGAATAACAGTGTAAGCATGTGTTAATGAGTATATTTATTTATGATTAAAGGTATTCTTTTTATGAAGAAATGATAATTTTTACACTCTTTTTATTTTCAAATGATAATTATTACTTGTAAATTGATGTGTATTTATTTGTGATTGGAGTAGTATCAGGTTTTTTGAAAAAAAAATATTTATGAATACAAATGTCCTAATTTGGTGTTCAATTTCTATTCATTTTTTGAACACAAAAAAAAAAAAAAAAAAAAAAAAACCGTGAAATAGGAGAAAAAAATTGATTTTTGTAAGAATTTTTTTTCAGTTTTAAAATAAATTTTGGTAAAAATGTTTTTTATATTTCATTAATAAGAAAAATAAAATTTTGAATATTTATTTCTTTTTTGGTAACTGATCCTAAATTTAAGGGAATTTGATTGAATTTTAGTTTATTTTAATTTAATTAAAATATACAATTACTAGTATGCCCTTTTAAATTGATTGATTCAGAATTGTTCTCGCGTTCTCAACCTTTTAGGTGTTCTTATTTGATCTCTCCCTATATATATATATATATATATATATATATATATATATATATATATATATATATATATATATATATTTTCTCACAATGCATTTAACTCTATCAAATTCAATAAAACAATTTTTAAATGTTCATTTAAGAATTAGAGAATTTCTTTAGTATTGCACTCCACATTCATATGAATGTCAGCTTCGTCTCGTATATGTGCATGGGGGACACCAAAACCACATGTAACAAACAATCATTCTTATGAAGAAACCGTGTTTGAGCACTAACCCACCATCCACAAAACAAACAAAACAGAATATAAACTGGTTGACCGATATGCACCTAAATAAAAACAAATATCTGCTAATGAAAATAAATAAAACATATGTAAAAATAATTTCCATCAACTCAAACTATTAAAAGTATTACTAATAACCGGCAGTAAAACCTTGATACACAATCACAAATACTCAAAATACCAAAATACTAACACTAACACTAACCATTTCTGTTCAAATTTTATTCTAATTCATATCCAACCTAAGGTTTGCATTTAGATCCCACCTCCCGTTTGATGCAGCATTGCATCAATTTCATCACCTTCCTCCATCTCAAGCTGTGTTTACAATAACAATCATCAGTATCACGAGCAGTTTTCCAAATCAAACAAAAAAAACATTGCAATTTAAATTACCTCATCAGGAGTTTGTTCAGCTCGAAGACGCCGCCCATCAAATAGAAAAGCAATAGAGTTCATCTCCAGTGATTGTCTATCACAATAGGCATTCATTAACTTCTTCAGCTGTGTGCTGCGCTTGATCCTAAAGAACACCTCGTTCCCTTCCTACAACAGCAACAAAACGAGAAAAATAAATCAACTACTACCCTGTTTACGTACCAAAACAGGACACATATCTTTCTACTGAAATGATAAATGTTTCACTATCTACTTTCGACTGTATCATTTAAGACGGAAAACAAGTTCTTATCTTAAAATCGATACGAACAAGCCGTTACAAACAGTAAAAGCCTACAATTATCAACGAACTGATCGAGTAAATGATTTAACCAAATCAAATAAACACCACAGGATTACGCAACCACGAATGTAAAAGTATATTGGCAGACTTAAAGTACGACCAAACACAAACAAACTACAAACACCAAAAAAAATCATACGCCTTATTACCTGACCCTTAACCTTGAGATTGATGTGCGCCGCCTGATCTATCGGCTTCTTCTCATCTTCATGAGTTAGTCCGCCGTCTCCTCCGTGTGCCGACATTTTTATCTATAAATTCTAGGGTTTGCGCACGGCTTGATTTTGGCTGTGAATGAGTTGAGAGATGTGATATCGAATAGGGAATAGAAAGGGCGGTTTATAGGGGGTTTTGAAAAACTATATTTAAATGTAATTTGGGTTCCGTATGGGATGAGGGAATTTTTTATTTTGACTTTTGCTTCTTTGATTTTTTTTGTGGTGGTTTTGTTGTTTCTTTTGAGTGTTGACCATTTGCAAAGATATAATGTAGGGCCCAAAAAAAGTATATATAACTCGAGACTTTTTTTTTTTTTTTTTCTTAATCAAATACTATCAAACTTTTTTAACCTTTAAACTTTTTTAAAATTGTTCATACTTTATTCTTATAATTGTTACGGGTTATTTATGATTGGTTGTTACACGTTATAAGGATAAAATATAAATGGTTTCAACAAATTAGAAGGTAAATAATATAAAAATAAATAAACTAAATATGAACATAATTATTGTTTTTTAAAACCAATATTTACGTGAGAATTTGAGATTTTTTTCCGATTAATTTTTTTCAAAACTAATATTACATGCCATCCTTAGTGCATCATCTAAGTCAATCACACCATAATAATAATAAAACGATGTTTTTTGTAATGTGTATATCCCTATTCTAATAAAAGAATAGTTCAATTCTCCTTTTGACATGTGTCATTTTATTAGGCATCCTAATTAATGCATATTTTATTCTCTTTTTGTCATGTGTCACCTTATTATGTCTCCTAATTAATGCATGTCACTTGTCAACTCCATTTCAATTTTCAAATTTTAAATTTCTCACTCTAACTACATTAAATTAATAATATTAGAATAAAAATTAAAATAAAATTAATACAAATTATAAAATATAATTTCACATATTTATTTTAATCAATGATTAAAATTTATATAACTAAAAAAATCTCTTAATTAATAACTTATTTAAAATAATTAATTAAAAATTTTCAGTTTTTACTATAAAATTTTAATTAATTTTGTAACCGTGGCTCCCACGGGTTATAAACTAGTATACACACATCACACATTTATAGTTTTCGTCGCTTTTTTGACCTACAATTGGCTAGACGTTGTTTGTTAAGTTATTTTTTTGACAAATCAATGTTTCTTAATATAATTGAAGTGTTGATTTTTGTTATTCATCTTTAACCGAGAACCAAACAAAATAACTTTAAAACCGATGTACCCAAACCTTATTTTTTTCGATTTCGGTTAATATTTTAGAAGCAAAAAAACTGATTAAATCAAATTGAATAAACAAATAACCTATTAAAACGACGAATAAAACCCTACATACATTGATATTCTAGTTTAATAATAAGAAAATGACCCCTGCTAATTACATAAAAAATGTCATTTTTTTATTATGGTGTGACTGGCTTAAACGATGCTTTAGGGATGTTGTGGTGGTGTTGGTGCTGAAAAAATTTGGCCGAAAAAAAAATCTCAAAGTTCTCACGCAAATATTGGTTCTTAAAAGAACTTTTAATTTTGTTTACATTTAGTCATTTTCTTTTTGTACCTAACTTGTTGAAATTGTTTACATTTTACCCTTGTAACTTGCACCAATTGGTTACAATGGTAAAATGTGAACAATTTCAACAAGTTTGATGGTATATGGTGTGATATCCTCAATTTCACGGTCAGAAAAAATCGATTTAATTATGCTTATTCTATTTCATAGTATCATTTTTAAAAAATTATAATGCGGAATTTGTTCTCAATAGAATGATCATGGTTGCAGAAGTCGGGATTAATCGACGATGAATCGTGGATTAATCGTTTGACGTTCTCCAACCGTTGAGGATTAGGGTATTAATCGTAAATTTATGATTAATCGGGTTTGGCGGGATTAATCGGACTTGGCGGGATTCATCGGTCAACAAAAGTCAAAAAAGTCAAAAAAAATTAAAAATTCAAAAAATCAACTTTTTTTTTGCTCCAAAATTTTCAAGTTTTCAAAATTACAAAATTTCTTATTTTCTAATTTTGAAGTACTTGTTTTTCTTAATATATATTAATATTTTATTAATAATCTATGGTCCCCGATTAATCCACAATTAATCCCCGCCAAGACCGATTAATCCCCTTAACACCAGTCGACCGTCGAGTTACCGGCGAGCGATTTTTACAACCTTGATTATTACCAAGCATTTCCGAAGAAATGCATGTCATTAATAATTTTGGGATGTCATCATCAGAAACATAAGCATAACGAAAATATTATAGCTCTTACAATATCTAATAGCCTATATTTCCTTTATTCTCTCATCAAATCCAAACATCAAGTACCTTCGTATCGATACTTGTGATACAAAGAAACTTAGTGGGTCATGTTGGAAAACCCGGTGAGCACATTTGGATTTCAACCCTACAATGTTACAACATATATATCTTAAAACCTGCAATATCCTTAATGCAAATATTTCACATATAAGCAATCTACCCCATCCCGTCGATCCTCACATTTGAATCATATACAACGAGATAATTCATACTCTTGGATTTGAAAATCAATGACTTTACCTAATCCATACTCTCAGATCAGGAATAAATGATTATATATAATCTATACTCTCGGATCCAAAATGAATAATTGGGTCTAATCCATACTTACGGATCAGTGACGAATAACTATGCCTAATCCATACTCTCGGACAGGGATGTTAGAATTCTACTATCCGTTCATGTCTCGTATGTACTCTTACGATGATGCTACCCATTACACTTAAGCCTTTTTTAGGTCTTTATCTTATCTCTTAGTAAGACTACAATGCTTAATTCCTAGTATCAACTTTGCTTAGGCTACGAAAACACCGGAGCTCCCCAGGGTGATGAACTAGGTCTAATGAAACCTTTGTCCAACAATTCCTGAAGTTGCATCATAAGCTCATTCATCTCTGTTGGTGCTAGTAGGTATGGTGCTTTCGCTATTGGTGTGGTTCCTGGCAACAAGTTGATACAGGATTCTACTTGTCTATTAGGGGGTAGTCCAGGAAGATCTTCCGGAAATACTTACAGATAGTCACACACTACTAGTACTCTATGTATCTATTTCTTCTCCTTCTTTGCATAAATCACAAATGCCAAGTATGATGTGCATCCTTTGGACAAACCTTTTCTGGCTTTTATCAGGGAAATGATTCCAAAATTTACTCTGCGTTTGTCCCCGTACACCATAAATGACTCTTTTCCAGGTGGGTTTACTCTTACCATCTTCTTTCTGCATAGTATCTCGGCATCATTCGCACTAAGCCAATCCATTCTCAGTACGATGTCAAAATTGTTAAACTCAATGGGCAATAACTCCTCGTGGAATTTATTTCCATTCAAGTTGATGACGATGTTTTTAATGCAATCGCTAGCAGGTATGAATTTGCCACTAGCAACTTCTACAGCTAGAGCAGTATCAAGTTTATTTACAGGCAATGCTAGTCTTCCACCAAATTTATGTGATATAAAGGAGTAATTTGCTCATGAATCAAACAATATATTAGCGGGAAATCCATTTATAAGAAAGGTACCTGAAGCGACATATGATGCATCCTTTGCTGCTTCCAGGGTCATCTGGAATCTCTTGCATTTGGCCTCGACGAAACATTAGGCCCTTCTGCCTCTTTCTTCTTCGACCAGTCCTTTGCGATATGCCCTTCTTCGTTACAACCATAACACACCCTCTTGATGGATGTGCACTCATTGGCATAATGCCCTATATTCCTACACTTGTAACAAGTCACTTCCTCGTCACATTTTCCAAAGTGCTTCTTTTTGCACTTCTCACACCATCTTGCTTTCATCTCCTCCTCCTCCAAATTTCTTGGAACCGGACTTCGAGAATTTGCTTTTCGTGTTGGACCTTAAAGATCCGACAAACTTCCTTTTCTCGCCAACCTCAGCTCTTTCCAGACCCTTTTCCCTTATCTGGGTCTCAACATTCTTAGTTGCCCATATGGCGGCTTTCAAGGTGGTCGCTTGTTTGACCATCGGACCAAAGTCCGCTGGCAATACATTAGCAAACTTGTTGACCTTGGAGAGTTCAGTTGGAACTAGGTAAGGAACAAGCTTCATCTTCTCCATAAAACTTGCAACATACTCGGTGATGCTCATTCTTCCCTTCTTTAGGTTCTGAAACTCATTGTTGATCTCCAGTAGATTATGCTCAGAGCAGTACTGCATTTTCAGTTGCACCAAAAAGTCTTCCCAAGACATCTTTCTAGCTTCTCCCTTGGGCATGGTATTAGCTAGTAGCTTCCACCAACTCAGTACTCCTGACTTTAACAGTGTAACCTCGAGAGCGGTCTTTTGTTTGTTGCTGCAGTCGCAACTTTCAAACATCATCTCCATTTCGGAGATCCAATCCATGACTTCCACCGAAGTTGGGCTTCCAGAAAGACTCGATGGTTTGGATGGCATGAAATCCTTGTACTTTCACCCACGTACATCATTTCCTCTATTGGGGTGGTTTCTTCTACCCACTCGTGGTTCAGCTTGACTGACATTCTGGCTATAGTTTCCTTCATCTGATTGTTCCATGTTCAGTTCAGGTTGTATGATGGGTACAGTAGGTTCATCCCTATTATCCTGCAACATTTGTCTCATATCCTCTCTTTGTTCGGCCATCATAGCCCGAATCATTGCTTGGACTCCTGCCATTGTGATTGGTTCAGGTGCAGATGGTACTTCCGGTGCACGCTCAATCACAGGCCGCTGATTAGCATTAGCATTTCTGAATCTGCTTCGGGTTCTCGCCATGTTGATCTATACACAAAAGTAGGTGAATTTAGTTCTTTATTTACGAGAGATATTTAATCCTCCTTGTTTCTCCGAAAAGTTACTTGTCAGTTCTAATATTGTAGTCGAATGTTTAGAAATCTGAACACAAAATTTCCAGATCCGGTCAGCAACAGACCATAGATCCAATCAAATAACAACATATAAGGCATCTTTATAGCTATCACATAAATCATTTAGCACATAAAAACAATTTAGGCATCTTTCCTAAAATAAGCTAGTGCTCGTGTCTAGAATATATCAGACACTTATCTCACAATCATCGCTTAACATTCTAAGTTTGAGTCCACAAATTTCCTAAAATTCATAGTTCGCTTAAACTAATGTTCTAATACAAACTGTGACATCCCCAATTTCATGGCCAGAAAAGACCGATTTGTTTATGCTTATTTAAATCAGAGTATTCTTTTCAAAAGAGTAATAGTGCATAATTTGTTCCCAAAAACATGGCAATATCATTATAAAAGCATTTTCGAGGAAATGTGTTTCATCTATATTTAAAAACCCTGGGATGTCATGGTCAATACAACAACATAAGCATAAACGTAATACTACATGCCTTACAATAGTCTATTATTCTATTGGCATATTCTCCCTTAAATCTCACTCCATATTTAAACTCATCACACCTGTGCTCTTACGCCGCTATATGTGATACAAAGAAACTAAGTGGGTCAGGCTTGGGAAGGCCTGGTGAGCGCATTGGGTTTTCAATCCACAATAATTAAATTTATTAATTTCATCAATCAATCAACCCGGTTACCCGCTCCCGTTATCCTCACTTTCTGTCCCTAAAGCATCTAAATTAAGGGACCTAGTCTAAGGATTTTTCATCGGGGTGACAACATTGCTTAGGGGATTCCTCAGCAACATATGTCAAATAAGGCAACCATGGGGGATGGAGTACACTTGGTGAACACTTAGTTCAAAAACACCTACAGGTTGCGAGTCTGCTAGTGTTCCACTAGACTGTCTAGAATAGTCTGTGGTCATCATCTATACTCCGTTAAATGACTGGATCATCTTAAACATCGAGGTCTCTCATCATTTATTTCATCATCTATATCATCTACCCATCTTTACCCATCATAATTATAGGTATAAAATACATATACAGTTTAAGTCAAATAAAACATGTATATTTTGTTCATTCAGCATAAATATCACGAACACAGATAATATGCACACATAGCACGTAATTTATATTAAATACTTCATATCTATGTGTAAGATGAAAGTAACTATGCACTCACCTGATATAACAAGTGTATATTACAGATCGTAATTAGTTATGAGAGTAACTTCCCGATCTCTAATTAGCTGAATTTTTTTTTTTCAAAATATCTTCTAGTCTTTCTTTCTAAATTTATGTGAATTGTATGTTGCGAAATATATATATATATATATATATATATATATATATATATATATATATATATATATATATATATATATATATAAAGTCATCCTATTTATACCCATGATGAAACGTGATCCCCAATCTTATCAAAATCAACACATAGCATAAAATTGGATATGTATGTATGATTATAATTATCTTAGTCATCTTGTAAAACTAACACATATTCCTTTGTATTAAATGAAGTTGTACGATCACATAATTAAACAACACATGTTATTTTTAATTAATAAAATATGTACGCCCTTTCTTATATTTCTTACAAGTATGTTGGTTGGATCATTTGCAATTCACAAATCAATTATAATTACATTTATGGTCCCTCGGTTATTCTTGTATTAACACAATATATCCTTCAAGTTATACTATAGTCCCTTAACTATTTATTAATAAAATCATTATACCCTTTATAATAAAATTTTATCCAAGTCATTTAATTTGTTCCTATCCAAACCTTTTATGATTAACTAACTCGATATGTATGTGTATTCTTGATTTTGTATCGACGAGTACTACAACTTTCATTTAGACTTCGTCGGCAAATTCTCAATCTATCTCAAATTTACAAATTTGCACTGATTTTGCTGCGTTTCGAAACTTAGGGACCAAGTTTCGCTCACATCTTTCATATACGAGCTCCGTTCTCGACGTTCTCTATATCGACGGGATCGTAATTACGGTTTCTACGACTTCGTTTAGATTATTTATCCTAAATAATCTTTTATTTTTAAACGTTTATTTAGCCCTATTTTTTAAAATAATTTTTTTTTACACGAATATTATATACACATAATATTTGTTCAATTTCCAAGCATATAATATATAAATACATATACTTGAATAATCCCCTTTCACTTATTCACAAAATGTTACAATCGTCGAACGACGTAAATACAAATTTTATAATTATGTCAAGCAAAAAACGTGGGCGTTACAGTTTACTTAGGCAATTTAATTGAATTCATCAGTTCGTCTTCAAACACTTATCATCATCATCATCTACACACCTTGCCATCGCCGATATCGACACCTTAGTTGCGATTGAAGTTTATCGTCAATCATCACCCATGTCGTTTTCATTTCGTTCAATATCAACATTACCCATCATCGGCTTTACCTTAACCATCAATCATCATCACAGATCCGCTATACCTATCATCGTTATTTCGTTTTTTAACCAACAACACCACAACCTTCTTTTTTATGCCACCCTATTTACGACCGCGAACAACATGTTTATATTTGAAAGTCATCAAAAGGTAGGTTGCAATGCATTATCCCCATTTTTTTCATTGGAATAACGATGATTAGAGTCCGAGTTTTGAAATAGGGAAGTCACGATTTTTTTTTTGTGTTTGGTTAACGCCTGCCAACTCCTCGTCGAATTGCTCTTGCAACTTTGCATCTAAAATTTTGTTGTGGGGTAGACTATATCCATGGACTTTGAGCAAGAACTTTGTTTCTTGTACAAATAAGGTAAAACTTGATAGGTACTTAAGTATGTATTGGGTATTTGTGTTTTATTGTCCAAGAGCCGTTTTTCATTTTAAATTTATCATATTGATATATGGTTAGACTCATTACAAAGTTTTTATTTATTAAAACCCTTATTGACTTATCATTATCATAATGTTTCTAGATCTCCTCGAAAGAAGTACCACCAGCCTAGCATGGGATTTATACATGAAGCATCTAATCCTCAAAATTTTGTTAGAACATTTGATTTCCGGTTTATGAGAATTGTTTGTTCAAGCTTTTCTCTATAATAAATTTTCATATCTAATATATTTTGTCTATCTTATTGCAGACCTTGGGACATTTCATGTTCAAGAAGGAAGAAAAGGTAACAATTTATTCATATTTTCTAATATAAATGTATATTTCTCAATTTATTTTTGTTTATACTAATTTCATTCATGTCTCCATTTCAGGATTAACAACTATTTCTTTTATGTGCTCCTTGTGGTACGGATTCCAATTATGTAGTGTTCGAACGACGGTCACACTACTTCGACGGTCACTCAGCTAGTCAGCTTCTTTACCATTTTCAGCTCTTGTTCTCTCGGTATGTACTTCCTAATTTTAATCTTTTTGTAGTTGTGGTACTATGTCTCTCACTAATAGATTGAGAGAGGAAGTAAAAAGCTTATACAATTGAATATTAAAGACATTTGCTTTATTATTTGGTACAAGCCTTCATGTAAATATGATGGGAAAACACATAGGCGTAGCAGCTTTTGGTATGTGTGAGGAATCAAATTATTTTACTTTACTTTATTCACTTTGTTTATTTTTTTTTATCATATAGTAAATATGATAAATATAATTCACTTTGTTCTATTTATTTTATTGTAATTTATGTTTTTATTCATTCAAAGACATGTTCATTATAATTATTATTAGTTTCAAAGTCAAAGGCACACATTAACTATGATATTCTCAAAGAATTTTGACATACGAAATCCAAAAGTTAAATCTAAATGATTTTTGTTTATATGTTTTTTGTAAAAAAATATTATTGCCAAATGTTTCATTAATAATATAATTCTTAAATAATGTTATATGGAATAAAGAAGTTTTGTTTTACAAGTTTACATTTTAGGGAACACAATCGTTAAGATTTTGTTTTACAAGTTTACATTTATGTCATTCTTAAAGAAAATAGTGGGAAAATATTATCACATCTCAAAAAATTCAGGATTTTTTTTACAAGAATTATTATCTCACTCTTAAATAATTCAAGATTTTGTTTCTCATGGACTTAATTTAGTTGTTTAACAATTTAGCAATATTGTTTACAATAATTACTGATTTATGGATTTTTGTTTCTCATATGTAATTGTTATCTCATTCTTAGAGAATCTCATTGTAGATATAAGAGTTCAAGAAAGATATTTTGAAACCAATTCTTGAAGATGGAATTCAGAAAAATGGAATGGAGAATCTAATTGTAGAATGGAAACTAATTATTGAATGGAGTTTCAAATAAAGCATGTTTACAATAAGAATGTTTCATATATTTGTAATTGTTTCCTTTTTATTTTTTATGTATTATTTATTAATGATGTTTTTATTTTTTATTTTTTTCCAAGAATGTTATATTATTATTAAAAAATATAAGTTATGCTTTTGGATCATGTCTTGTTATTCAAGAATGTCATTTATGAACTTGAAATTCATATCTTATGCAACATATTCTTAAAGAATTACTATAATTCTTATAGAATTAATTCTGATTCGTATGAGAATGTCAATATCAACTATTCTCATCCACAAGAAGTTTTAATTAAAATAATCGATTCGATTCTCATGATCATGTCTTGTTATTCAAGAACGTCATTTATGAACTTGAAATTCATATCTTATGCAACATATTCTTAAAGAATTAATTTCAATTCTTATGAGAATATCAATATCAACTATTCTTATCATCAAGAAGTTTTAACTAAAATAATCGATTCCATTCTCATCATATGGAACAAGCTTTAAATAAAAGAATTCAATACGTAAATAATTTCCAATATGCAAAATTTATTATACCATACTTATAAAAATATGACAAAAAATAATCAACTTTTAAAAAAATCTCCAAATTTTACTAATCATATTAAAGAATATTGTAATTAATATAAAATATAAAAAATATAATTTTTTTTAAGTCTAATTTAAATTGAATTCATTAATATCTTTACCTTCCATAAATTGTTGCTAACCAATTTGACTAATTTGCCCTTACAATTAATTATGTGTAATAATATAGTAATGTTATCTCATGTTAATATCATGTACCACTAAAATCACAACTGTTCATTTCTTATAATCTAATGGCCAAAATTTAGTCATACGTTCACACAATAATTGTGATTCACCTTTGATCCTAAATCTCTCTCTCTCTCTCTCTCTCTATATATATATATATATATATATATATATATATATATATATATATATATATATATATATATATATATAGTTCATATCAGGGGTGGAACCAAAAATTTTCGATAAGGGTAGCACAAAATTTTGCTTTGTTTTATGTAGGGATGTTATTTGGTCAGGTAATTCAGTTTTTGGGGTATGGGTACACTGACCGGAACTAGAACTGAATCAATTAAGAATCCGGTTATTTGGTTTCGAGTAATTCGGATATGGGTTATTTGGGTACAGTTTAAAAGTAATGTTCTAGCAGACACAAGATACAAATTGATATTAAGACACAAACACATAGAAAAACAGATTGATATAACATTAAAATCATATTGATAGAATCACAGAAAATCAAATTGTGCACAAATACAAATATTTACTTCTCAAATGAACCTTTCAACCCAGCTCCGGAAACACTAAAAAACTAAAATTATTTAAGATTTTTAAAATCTTAAACACTAGTATTCACCTACAACTCAAATGAACCTTACTTTTCGTATTAGTTTGTCGATGGGTAATCCTATACACTCCTTTCAAGAAATACGAAAGAACATGATCAGATAAAGACCTTAATCTACCAGCGCCTCCAAGATTACACATCAGTGTTTAGAACAAAATTCATTTTCCTTAACAAAATTGACTCATTGAGGAACTGTAACCTTACTAACATCAGATTCATAGTTCTAAAAAACAAGATTCCTCCTAATCGGTGAGCAAAATTGAATTTGAATTGGTTAAGGCAACAAATAGATAATGGTAGACTTCATGAACTCTGTTTATGTAAAGATTTTACCTTTATACAACCTTCTTACGCCAAGCTTTTGTTCTTTCCTTTTTATTTCCTAATTGAAAAGGAGGTGAGTGAGAAAAAAGAGTTTTTAAAGGGTTTGACACTATAGCACAACAAAGTTTGGCGAATTTACATATTTAGTCACTCAAGTAGTTTTTATGCTTAACTGGTCCTTAACGTTAGGAAATACCGATTAATTAAGGGTTTGGGGGAAATGGTATCCGGTTTATGGGTGACATACTGGCGTGGCTTGACATACATAGGTTTGTTTTTGGCACTGTAGCACAACAAAGTTTGACGAATTTACACTTTTAGACAATCAAGTAACCGGCTGTTCATGTATCATGTCATATAATTGTGTATTTGATAAGTAAAATTCAACTTTAATGTTCTATTAGGCACAAAAAATACTCGACTGACTAAATATTGTGATGTATACAAGTGTCAGAATGACAAAAAAAAATGTCACTACAAAATATATTTGCGAATTGTTATAGAAATTAATTGAAGATTTACTTAGATTAATTACTTAATTAATTAGAGACTCACCGACACAACTTAGTTCACAAAGATTAGTGAAAAACGAATTCCACAATAGATAAGAGAGACGGTGAAACCAATTAACCAACGCTAACGAGGGGAGAATTATGTGGGAGAAAAATCAAAGTAGTTCATCATACTTTCAATAATAGCCTCGATGGTGTTGTTGGTGGCCTTGTTGTAAAGAACTAGCCCTGATCCCCTAAATGGAACCTTAGAAATCGCTCTGATAAGGAAGTTAACCACCCCATTGACTCCTCCCGTCTGATTCTTTATCTTCCCTGACAACTTGTAAGGAGTAACACCTCCAACATTCTTGAAGCAATCTAGTAGTAGCAGCAACATCAAAAATAAAAAATTAACATTTCATGGATAATTTTGAGGGGTAATACATGCTAGCCCTTGCTCCTAGCTAGTTCCGCCATTGGTTCATATAGATTGACTAGGTTGGTAAAGTTTAGAGAATCGTGGGTGGTTAAAATTAAAAATGTATTAAATCAAAAAACCAAAATTTTAATTATGGTTGACATATCAAGCCCACTAGAAAAAATAAACTTTTTTCTTATTAAAACAATAAAAAACGAGTTAATATTAATTGATTTATTCAAATGATTTAAATACTTTAACAAAAAAAGGTTACTCTTGAACAATTATTTTAAAAGCCTTGTTAAATTAAGTGTTTCCAATTTGGGTAATTCTAAATGCACGATAAAAGTTCTAAATACACGAAACTGGAGTAACGTCAATCACTATATCAATCATTATGAGTGAAAATTGGTTTTAATTTAAATTTTTTTTTCTTTTCCTCCTACTTCTACAAAACTTTCAAAATTTGTCCTTTACGTTTTCAATATTCATACCATCTTTTGTATTGTTATATTAGAAAAAAAAGTATAATAATAATATTAATATTATATTAAATTACGATTGTTAAAAAGATGACGTCAAGGATATTAACATCGTACAAATATATATATTTTTTCATTTTTTATGGAATTAAAGTCATTTAATAATCAATGAAAGTTACTAATTTAAGTTTATTTTACTATTTAATGGTTTACTCCTGAACTTCTTTTATTTTTTTTAATTTCACATATATATATATATATATATATATATATATATATATATATATATATATATATATATATATATATATATATTACCAATGATGGTGGTTATGTTTAATTTTCTTTAACTAAAATCATAAAGATTCAAAAGATATACTATAAAATTAGTAAATATACTATAAAATTCTAATAACATAATCATTTTCTCTGTTATTAAAAAAAATAACAAAATAATTTAAAATTTGGTTATTATGAATAATAAAAATAATCATTTTCTTTATATATAAACGAACTGAACAAACAAGAACAAATGTTTGTTTATTTGCTTTTAAATTAACCGAACAAATAAAAAAATAAACGAAAACGAATTGAACGAATACAAACAAAGGTTTATTTATGTTCGTTCATTTAGACTTGTCTATTTAGAGCTTTAAATGTATTTAACTCAATAAACTATAACAATTCAATATATATATATATATATATATATATATATATATATAAGTTGTGTTATTTTTTCTTTTTACATACATTGTTATTTGAATGTGTTAATAAATATCTTTAATGGATAATAATATAAAATACAATTGTAAATGTCTATTTATAATAACATTGTAAATGTACAGGGTGTAAGCAGTTGTTATATTATAAATGTAAGGGAGTTAATAGAAATTTATAAAACATGACCAGTAGTTTACTATTTTAACAATATGTAAATATATAGGAGGTTGATAGAACTTTATAGTAGTTTATTGCAATCAGTCAAAATCATGATCACTTTTACACGATTCATTTGTGCCGATAAGACTAAAAAGAGTGGAGATGTTAAGAGGGTCGCTAAATTCGCTAACTCCAAATGCATACCACCCCCTAGCACTCGCTAATAAGGGGGAAGATAATATAAGCTCGTCAAAATTTTAACCAGAGGAGAGAGAGAAACTCTTTGTTTGTGATTGGTGGAAATTCTTCAAAGTGGATTTACAATTCAACAAAATTCAATCAGCCCCCTCTTTTTTATTAATAAATCCGATTTTTCCCCAATTTAATAAAAAATCAACTTTCTACTAACTTTTTTTATTAATAAATCTCATTTTTACCCCAATATAGTTTAAATTATATTAATTGTTTGTGGTTTAAAAAAATAAAATGTGTTTAATATTTGTGCGCAAAATATATTAAAATAAAATAATTTAATTAAATTAGATAAAGAAAATCAAAAAAAAATGAAGTGTTAGGAGTGTTACCACTCCCTATCAAATGCTAAGATTAGGTGTTAAATGGTCAAAAATGAGGTGGCACTAAAAAATGTGACGTGACAAGGTGTTAGAAGTGTTACCACTCCCCTTAGCTTAAGAGGATCCTTACAATTTTATCAGTTACTGACATACATGTCAGATTAAAAATTAGTTTGACGTAAATGTCAGTTTGATAATTATTAGTTCGAAATATCAATTGGAGATAAAATATAAAAATATAGGGCATGATCCATAATTTTTATAAGATCCTATTATTTTAATCATTTTAATTGATCCAATGGATGTGATTGAAAAAAAATCATGGATATGCCATTACTTATATATCTTTTTGATGTAACACATTATTTTTTCACTAATTCTATCAACCAAAAAACTATAAAATCAAACCTTTTGTATTTCTAAAGTTTTTTTTTAATTAACTAATTATCCTCATCTTTTGAATTACTTTCACTATGTTCTGCATTTTTACTTAAGGAAGGAAAGAGATAAATAAATAAAATGTTTTATTAAATTTTTTTGAATGAATGAAATAAAATAAAATATGTTTTTTTATTAAAGGGTAATGAAAGGATATATTATTTTTCTTGGAAGTATTCCTTCAAATGAAAATGTCGGTGATTCGGATGGATCCCCGTCTTTTTTTTTTCTTCCTTCCGTACTTTTATTTTGAAACCCTTCTTTTTCATTCTCCTAATTTCAAACTCGATATTATAGTGTTTATAAAGCTTTTCATTTAATTTGTTACTAGTTTATAACCCGTGTAACCACGATTATAAAATTAATTAAACTTCTATAATAAAAAATTATAATTATTAATCAATTATTTTAAATAAGTCATTTTAAATAAATTAGTAATTAAGAGATATATCAAAAATTTAAAGTTATTATAACTTCAAATTTAACACATGTCATAATATTAATAAGGAGTTGTATTACAGTGACATTTGACAAAAGGAGATTAAAACTATTCATTTATTAGAATAGAGATTTCTTAAGAGCATATAATATTAATAATAAAGTTAAAATATAACAAATTAAAATATAACATCAAATAAAATTAATATAAATATAGTACAATACACAATTAAAATAAAATAATGTTAGAAGTCGATGTAAAATAATAAAATAATGATTTACTTGACTTAGTTCTTCATTTGTTGAATAATTCCAACAAAAAACTTGAATTAAAACATTGGAAGCACAATTGAAGTCTCATAACTTGTTAATGAAAACCTAGATCAAGTTCATTTCTTTTTTGAATTTAATTTGGTTTCATTAATTTAATTATCTCGTACAACGAGTGAGATGACAAACGGGTAACAAGTTGCGCCACTAAGATTTTTTGTATGGTAAAACTAATTCTTTTGAAGAATACATCCATAGATCTAGGGGATAAAACATTGTTATGCATGATCCGTTGTACTCTATTAAGAATTTCTATCGTATCCGGCGCGAGGAAACCAAACGTATCAAATGCAAATGGTTTGAACATGTATTGATTTTCCATGCACGATTTTCTCATGTTTAGTGACTTTGCCTGTAACAACTTTTAAAACAGTCTTTCTCGCTATAAAACCCCAGTCCTCAAGCCCACGAGAGGGGATACCCTTGTAAGGTCCACACATGCGTGTTTCCCTCCAACCCATCCATAAATCAAAACGTCAGTCGGTCTAAGGGTTGACCCTCCTTCTGCCGGGCTAGTCAAGAAGTTCACAGGTGCCTCCTTCTTGACGGAAACCCTGACACACTTAAATATGTCAAACAAAACATCCCTAAACATATCGTGCCTGTATTTGAACCACGAGAATTTTTTACAGTGAACTGCATGCTCTCCAAAAGAGTCCAAACATGTCTTGCGACACACTAGACATATCTCGTCAGCTGGAAATATTGGAATCATGAGTCGATATTCAAATTGTAAGTATAAGTAGTAAAAAAAACATGGTCTGTTATGGTTATTCTAGCTTAATATTTGATTCTAAATCATTAGAATAACATATCCAATCATTAAAAATCACTCAATTCAATATTCATGATTATTCCACCATGGATGAAGCTCTAAAGCTCTAAATCTCACCAAACTCCATATTAATCAACTAAGGTTTCGATTCTTTGAAGTTTAGGAGTTCATATAATAGGATTAACACTAAATTCCACCATTAGTTACATATGAAGATCCAACTTCCATTTGGATTCTAATCCAAACCCGAGATCGAGATTTAAAAAGTTTTGATGGAGAATTATACCTTGCAACACTTGTAGACTTCTAATATATCTTTGATTAACCAAACTTCCTTTAATTCAAACCCAAAGGTGGTCTCCTTCACCTAATCGCCGCAACGACTTCTCCCACTTGTTAAAATAAATATTATGGTAAGAGTATAAGATTGTTGATGAACCAATGTTCACTTACCAAATGTGGCTTGAGTTTCCGATTTGACTCAATATCCTTTTCATCTCACACATTAGGGTATATCTCCATCTATATAAACATGTGGTGAGGAGCATATCAAGATATATGAAATTACATAAAGAAATTCGTTTAGGGTTTGCTGAGGGGTTTTACAGATAGTATTGTGATCAACTAGAAAACTAAGTCGCTTCATCATATCCAAAAGCTTCAATGGAAGCATGTACACATTCTTTTTCTGTCTAATTTCTTTTATACATATTCGAGTATGATGTCTTGCTTCTAAGCTTCTGCATATAAAGATTAAGTTATCAAAATACTCCAACAATTGGTATCATAGCTTTCTCAAATTTGATACTAGAAATTTTCTCTTGGTTTAAGATATCTAACATTATATTTAAACATACCTGTTTCTTCTTCATTTCGTCTAGAATTATTTATTTTATCATATGCTTGATTTTTCTTGACTGTCGATTGAAATGAGGGTGTAAGATATATATTTGTATTTTTGCTACTGAGATCGAGATTGTGTATTTCGTTGATCCAAAGAAAACTAAAACCTCAAATATTTTATTATTATCTGTACTAAATGCAGTATCTTTGTTTGACAACCTATTTGCTTTTCTTTTCTGTTTTCTGACGTTGCTTTTTCAATTATCTATAAACAATTGTTTACAACCTATATTCTTTTCTCATAGCTCGTGCTTCATAAGAATGAGATGGAAGAGTAGGGTCGGATCTTATGTCAAGTTCATTTCTTTTTATTTTAGCCACACAACTTCTAGTTTTTTGCAAAATGGTCACTACTTCTCAAGTCTTGCAACTAAACTTTGATCATTTCCATCTTTTGATCCGAATCTCAATTAAGTGAGTCAACAATTGGCACAACTGAATTTTTTTCGGTTTGTCAATTTCAACCCATATCTACTTAAATGTAATAATTCTAACTTTTATAATCACAAATTATTAGACTTGCTAATAATATTTTTATTATTTTTATTGTTATTATTTATTTATTTCTATTTTTTCACTAAAAATGACAAAAACATATAAGGCTATTTTGAGTATATTATAATTACCCACTATTTAAGAATAATTTTGTCCTTGCAATCATCACAAAAGAAATAAGGTATAATTTTTATATTTAAAGTTAAAATATTTATTCACGAACTTTCTTTTATATTATTCATTTATAATAAATTAAATTTGTATTTTTTTAATAACACTTTACTTTTAAAAATTTTATTTATTCAAAAATCTATTCGTTTAAAATTTTAAATTTTAAATTTCTCACTCTAATTACATTAAATTAATAATTGATTCTTCATTTAAAATTTCAAACTTTAAATTTCACACTCTAATTACATTAAATTAATAACATTAGAATAAAAAATAAAATAAAATTAATATATATTATAAGGTGATATAATTTCATGTATTTATTTAAATCAACGATTATAATTTTATATAAATAAAAAATATCTCTTAATTAATAATTTATTTGAAGTAATTGATTAATAATTTTGATTTTTTACTATAAAAGTTTAATTAATTTTATAACCGTAGTTGTCACGGGTTATAAACTAATATATATATATATATATATATATATATATATATATATATATATATATATATATATATATATATATATATATATATATATATATATATATATATATGATCCGACTCCAGTGATAATTCAAAAAACGGTGAGTATTGCAAGGACAATTCTTAATCACCCATTCATTAAGGACACAAACGTCAAACTAAATACTTCAACGTTGTGCGTTCCTGTGCGACCCACATCTGTGGTAATTAATACAGACTCGATGATTTAATCACGTGCGACGAATGTTAATGAAACATCTTTTAAGTGGGTTTTATTATTTATTTTCGTTTATTTTTTTAAAAATTCAAATAAAAATATTTAAACATATCTATACTCGGTTTTCACATTTTCTATTTTTTCGTTTTTTTAAATATATATATTATTTTTTTTGTTTTTTTTTTATTTTTTTTAATGTCTTTACTACATACATGAGGATACTAGTTTTTTTTTTGTTTTTTGTTTTTTAATTTTTTAACTAAATATCGGTTCGAGTTTTTAATGTTTAACAATTATAAAATTTAAATAAGAAAAATATTAAGGATCATAATATTTTTTGTTTATACAATTTTTAATCATATTATTTTTGGATCATAAAATTTTGAATCAAATTATCTTGAATTAATCATTTTTGAATCATATGATTTTGGATCAATAATATATTACATTAAGTAAAGTTTTTGTTCAAAGAAAGTTATAGATCATTATATATTTTGAATAATTTAATTTTGAATCATAAAAGATATAATTAACGATTATAAAATATATTTAGATCATAACAAATTAAGGATCATAAACAAGTTGAATAAAAAGTTTTTTGAATCATAAATATTTTAGATCATCACATTTTGGATCATATTATGTTTAATATTTTTCTTTAAAACTAATATTTCTTAAAATTAAAACTAAACACTTCAAAAACTTATTTTTGAAAAATTCTTTTTACAAAGTCACTTGTATAATGAGTAGAAGTATCCCTTAAATTTTCATGATTTTTGAATAAGTTTTTCCTGGTTTTTATATATATATATATATATATATATATATATATATATATATATATATATATATATATATTTTCAAATATTCATGATTGTGCTCATTTTGTAGAAATTAAATTTTAAAAACTTTAGTTTTTTCAAAATCTACTCTAATAAATGAAGGTTTTTTTACCATTTATCACAGTCTCATTCAATTTGTCAAATATCATTTTATGGTTATTTTGAATTAATTTTTTTTTCACATGTCATTTTATGAGTTTTTTCTATTTTATTAAATTCAACATAATATTTTAATATAATAATTTCAATAAATATAGTAATAAATGGATATCGGTTTCATTAATTAACTTACATTTTAATTTCAAAATTCTCAAATTAAAGTTCATTAGTTTTTTTGTTTATTTATTTAAGTTATTTGTTTAAATTTAAAAGATAAAAAACATTTCAATTATAAGAATTCATTATTTTTGTTATTTTCTTATAAATTTAAAGTTCTTAAATATTTTGACATTTATATTTAACTTTTTTTATTTAAAAATTAACTCATGTATTACATGGGTCTCACAATTATTATTTTTTTATAAAAAAAAAAATGTTACAGGCAAAAAACAATAGATGAAAAAAACCAGATAATCTTGGTGGCAACACGTGTCGTTGTAGAGAAGTATGGCGCCTGAGGCGCGTATTTTCGAAAGATTCTCTAGGATGCTGCATTCTCTATTTTGGTAATTATGTTTCTACCCCCTAAAGTAACAAAAATGGTCCCTTTTTTATTTTGAAAATTACATAAATTCGCCCTTGTTTTTTATATTTATTTATTTTTGGCCTACTAAATCTCAACCAACAATTTCGTCAATAATCGGTCTAGATTTGTCCTGGCAGTCCTAACCGATTTTGAGTCATCACACAATCCAACTTATATATATATATATATATATATATATATATATATATATATATATATATAGGATTAGGTTCAAATGTTCCTAACATCTATTGTGTAATTGTAAGCTTAAATCTGGATCAACGGATGAATATAATCAATGGTCATGATCTGTGGGTCTATGATATCATAATAAGATAACATGTACCATATAATCACACAAATTTCAGCATAAGGGTATTTTGGTCAATTAACCTATATTAACAAAAGGAAATTTTCAGATTTTAAGGGATAATTAATTCCCTTATTTTTAATATTCTGAATATTTTAAATTAATTCAAATTAAAAAATTCGATTTTATTCTGTCAGAATGACAGAATTCCAACCATAAACTACTAAAGATTTTTTCAATTTTATTCTTATAGAATATATTTCCAATGTAGATATTTTTTATAATTAACATGATTTAAAAAATCTACATAGTATTCATATACATCCAAGTTGGACTGAGGGTCTATGATTTTATTCTTAATATACATCCGAAAATAAATACAAATCCATACATATAATTATATAATAGTCTTATACATTTTAATATAGTTATACATATTTAACAAAATATCATAGAAAATGAATAAAATTCTTAAAAAATAGCATTATTGAATATACAATTATTGAACAACTACACTTGATCTTCTTCAATGGTCCAAATAATCCACTTGATTCCAACTATTCTTACGAAAATGTGATCTATTATCATAAGCATGTAATTCTTCGCAAATATACTTGTTGTTGAACTCGATTTCAAATCTTTCTCTTGTATGATCAATATTGAATTCCTTCTCCATGCCATTCTAAAAGAATAAGATGTATTACTCGTTAGTTAATCAAATATACTTGTTGTTAACAAACATTTTCAAAGACATTCTAATAGAATGCATTTATACAAATAAATTATGACAGAATACATTACAGAATGCACTTAAATCATAGTCTTTTCTTCTATATGTATAAACATTCTAAAGCATGTGTAAATGTATTCTGTCAGAATTACTAGCAACACATGTTTCATGTAATATTTATATTCTCATATAATGAACAGATGTTTGTATATCTTTTTTTTTTGAGAATATAAATATTTTTAATTCACTACTTAAAGTCTAAAGCATAATTTCTACCATATTTATTTTTGCATATCTGGAAAAATGAACAGGTGTTTGCATGAAATATTTTTAATTCACTACTTAAGTTGACTTGGAATTCGAGATTCTATTATGGCAGAATTGGAATTCGAGATTCCATTCTGACAGAATGTTGTAAGGTGCATATATAACAAAAAATGGTTAAAAAAACATCAAAATCTAACAAAAAAAAATCATACTTCCTACATACATGGTTCTTCAAATAAAGCTTATAATATGTTGTGATTACTTGTGATTAATGTAGCTATAAAAAACGACTTTACGTAATTAGATGAAATGAATAAAATGATGTCCATAGAGCCCAAATTACCATTTTAAATTCTGACATAATGCATACCACATTGTACAGTCAAGTAACACCATTAACCAAATTAAAATTCTCTCTGAGATTCTTCAAAAATTTGAACATCAAATTCTTTTTCACGCATTTTCAAAAGCACTTGTCGTGCAACATATATAGATAACAGATAATCAAATCTCAATTATAAAGAAACAAAGATAATTTAATTTGAACACATATACATCACCTAATTTATAGTCGGTAACATGTATAATGCAAAACAATAAAAAATTAAGGGAAAGAAATAAAAACTTCTAACATGTATGATGCAAAATATAAAAACTTTGATCAAAAGTTAATGCAAAAAGCAATAAAAAATTGTCAAAAACAAATAAGCCAAAACTTCAAAAATGGTCCCTGTGGTTTCACAAAATATGAAGTTTGGTCCTTAATTTACAAAAACCTCACGGATCGTCCCTGTGGTTTCAAAACTTTTAATGTTTAGTCCTTCCGCCTAACTCTGTCAGCTTTCTACCGTTAAGTGAGGGGTATTTTCGTCATTTCAATACCCGGGGACCATTTATGAGGTTTTCTCTTATTATCTTAATTTTTTATTAAAAAAAGAAATAAATGAAAGAAATTTAATTTCTCTCTCTCTCTCTCTCTCTCTCTCGTACGAAGCACCACCCACTTATCTTATCCAACCTATTATTCTTGTTCATCGGAAGTCCCACCTTCCAAACTCAACACCCTTAAAACAACAGCTCTCCTAGCAGAAGAAGAAGAAGGATGCGATATAGTCAGATCAATCTCTACAACACTATCAATTGATAGATTATCCAAATGCACAACAGTAGTAGCAATCGCTCTTTGAGAAGAACTAGAAGAAACATGGACAACATGATTTAAATTTGGATTCGTATTCATCTCTGCATTCTGAGCAGTTGAACTTGAATATCACCACCATTTGGAAGATAAGTGTTGCATTCTTGATTACCTGGTAGAATCTGTGAAACATCTGTACTTCTCAAAAGACGATCATTGATGTATGTTTCAAGATCTTCAATCAATCTTTATGCGTTGTTTAGGGCAGATGAAATGGAGGAAAGAGAAGCAGCACTTTCCAATATCAACCTTGGGAATGGACATGAACGGTGTCTTCGACTACCCCCTGCCGCTTCAGAAGAATGTAAGAATGATGGGTTTGTTTCAGAAGTAGTGCCTCTTCCTACACTGTTGAGACCTTGAAGAAGAGGGTTTTCCCCAATTGAACCGATTCTAATTCTGATTCTTCTTAGTGCTTTTGCTACAGGAATATGAGAGATTCCCCGAATTACCCTTTGCTTACGTATACTCTCTACTCTGCGTGCTCGAGATCTTGGAGGGATTTTCACCCCAGATTAGATGGATGGGTAAATGAAGAATAAAGAAAAAGAAGTAATAAAAGAAGAAACTCTAGCCATGTTTTTTACAGGAGAATTTAGCAACACAACAAATGCAGATAGAGAAAAACGAAAGGGAAAATGGAAAGAAGAATTACACACACTAGAGCTTACAGAAGCACACAGAGAAGCACACAGCTCATGTTAAAGAGAGAGAGAGAGAGAGAGAGAGAGAGAGATAGAGAGAGAGAGGAGGGGGAGGGTAGGACCCTTTTATATTAAATATTTATATTTTATTATTATTTTTTAAATAGAGAAAACCTCATAAATGGTCCCCGGGTATTGAAATGACGAAAATACCCCTCACTTAATGGTAGAAAGCTGACGGAGTTAGATGGAATGACTAAACATTAAAAGTTTTGAAACCACAGGGACGATCCGTGAGGTTTCTGTAAACTAGGGACCAAACTTCAGATTTTTTGAAACCACAGGGACCATTTTTGAAGTTTTGTCAACAAATAAATATATCAGATGAAAATGAACCATTTCAAAATTTACCATTGAGAAGATTACATACTTGCCATAAAATCAATTGATATATTTCATTCATTTTAAAATTGAAAAAATCACATTGAATGTAACCATTATAAATTCCAATGGTAATGGGCTTGGCATGTATCCAGAACATTATTATCAAACATGTTAACCCACAACAAATATTATATACTCTAATAATCAATTGATTTGAAAAAGAAAAGAATTTCAAAAATAAAAAATGTCTTACCTGATAAAAATTTAGAGACGAGAAACTGGGATGATTCAACTCAATCAAAAAAGGCAGTGGATCAATATGAGTGCCGATTGAAGGAGATAGAGGCCAGGTCGAAGAATTAATCGTTGTCGAGGGAATGGAAAGCCTGGCAACACGACCGGTGTGTGGAAGAAGAGGGCCGCATGGATCTTGGTGTCGTTTGATAGGGTGTGAAAAAACCGATGTTGGAGGAATGAGGTCGTCGGTGCTTGTGGATACTGTTGGGTGGAGATCGTCGGATGCAAATAGGAGGACGATGGTGGAAATCAGGAAAAAAAATATGAAAATGGGGAGAATTGTGATCGGTAATAATGGAGTAGGGTTTTTAAGATGTAGAATGACGGGTTTAAAGGAGAACTGGTCCAATATCTTAGGATTTTCCATATAAAAAGGTGCATAGATTACTATTATACCCTTAAATGAATTATTTAATTATTTAATATTTTATGAATTCTCATTGGTCCTTATAAGCACACAATAGTTGTCAAAAACATATGAACCCCCCCTCTCTCTCTTATATATATATATATATATATATATATATATATATATATATATATATATATATATATATAATACACGTTTGGTTCCAAGATTTAAGAGAATTTTCAGCTTCTATTACTTTAAAATCATATTTTTATTATTGTTTAGCTTCTGAAGTGTGTTAGGATTGATTACAAACACAAATGATATTATGAAAGCAGTAAAGAACACAAGATCTAAATATGATCTAGTTGGCTCAAATATTAGTCTGAAAGAGTACAAGAGTTCGAGAGTACAAGTTGTAGAATGACGCTCAATATTCTTCCTCTACTCTATGTACCTATCCTATTTATAGGATACAATCAGACTCGCAAAAAATTACAAGGACTCAACATTCAAGTATTGAAACTAATATGCCTTGTAAAATAGATAGAATGTCGAAGTCAAGATGTTTTCAACACCTTACAAACTCTGACTACTTCGACTCCTCACTATACACATTCAACTCCAACAATCTCCCCCTTTGTGAGCGTAGTCGAAATTAAGCAATCATCTTCATAGTCTGTAGAAGCTCCCTTCTGACTTCTATATACCACAAAACAATCTTCATAATCTCAGGTTTATCTTCATTATCATTATTCTTGCAGTTGTTGATTCAGATCAAGATGATTGTGAAATGGGAATTTGTGTATCTCTTCAGGTCAGTGATTTGAAATAATATTTTTGTCAAAGTTCCTTTCTTGTTCTTTCCCTCGAACACAACACCATATGGATCGTGTATGATTTCTCCGTCTTCATACTCATTTATGTTCAACTTTTCCTTTTCCAGGTTTAGAGGCACTTTTGCAAACTTCTTGATTGCCATGGCTAGATCAATATCTGTAATTTCCAGATATTCATAGTAGCATTCCAGGTAAGCCTTGATATAACCAAAACCAATGATAAAGTCATTTCGATTCACCTCTGGGATCTTTGATACGTCCACATTGATCAGAATCTTGGTGATCGAAATAAGATCATTCAGGTTCATTGGAGGAAAATCAACAATCGTGAATTCGAACTCCACATTATTAGCTCTCACAACTGAATATCAAAAATTTTGAAGCAAACCCTCGAATAAGGTATCCCAATCAATTTTCATCACCTTCACTATTTTCACTAACGACCACACATCACCTTCATTTTTGGCCAAGATAGCATGAAAACAAATGTACAGGTTTCTGTATTCATTATTATCTTTGAAGTTATCTGCTACTTTGAATTGTGGATATGTGAACAACATGTGATTGATTGGGAAATCGAGTTGATTGAAGTCCGAATTTTCAGTTTCAAAATTTTTCTTAGGCCTTTTAAGAATTTCTTCATTTTTCCCCAACACTGCGATTTCAATCGTTTCATAATACCAATGCTTGTTCGGGTCACCTTTGTTTAGGCCTGGAGGATCATACTCCCTCTGTTAAAGGATGTTGTTGATTTTCCTTTAACGTTCCAGTTCAGAAGCTTGTTGCTTCTTGTTTTCTTCATTCGATTGTTCAATCGTGATAACCTTCCCTTTGTCTTTTGGATTAGTTGTCGAAGTTGTTTTAACAAGATCTTTACTTGAACCTCTTCTCCTTCTTTAATTGAAATTCCTTTTGATGGAGCTTTCATTACATTTTTGTTGAATTCACTGTTGTTGAGGAAACAATTACTTGCTTCATGGGAATTGAAGTTAGAATGTGAGTCGAAATGACCTTCCCAACCACTACTCCTTTTTCACCATCAGAATCTTTTGAAGATCCAGTCCACAAACTCCTCTATTTCCCCTTTGCGAGACTTGCATAGCACGAGGAGCATTAGTTGGTAAACAATTTACCAAATTTCGGATAGGAGCAGGCTTAGTTTTGATGTTCGACTCAATTGTCGAAACCATCCGTGATAGAGATTCTGGAGACATAGTGGATTGATTTGAAAGATACATCTTGGATAAGGTTTCTTTAATTCCAGATAGGAATTCCTTCATTGTTTCGAACACCTTAACGTCCTGCTCAGACTTGGCTTCTAATTGTTTGGTGTACTCATTATTGATTTCGACTAAACGAGTGATGGAACCAACAATAACATCGAATTTGTCTTGAAGCAACTTATTGTTATCTTCCATCTTCTTGATTTCTTCTATCATCACGAGTTTTAGCTCATCAACCTTGACAGTAAGAGACTCCTTCATTTCGTTTAGTGATTCCATGAAAAGGCCATGAGGAGTCTTGGCAACATCACGAAGATTCTGTATTTCATAATCATAGATCTTTGAATGAAAGGCTAAACGTTCTTCTTGTTTCTGCTCAATATCTGCTATCAAGTTTCGTAGCCGAGATTCTTGAGCTTTCATCAAGTAATCCATTTCGATTCCAGTTACATAATGCTTTCCTCCAGTATCTGCTACAATTTGAAGAAGAGAATTCATCTTTGAGTTGAGGATCTTGAATTGTTTACCTGACATGATTAGATCATCAGGGATATCTTCTTCTTCTGGGTTGAATTGAATGTCAGCAAATGAAAAAAAGACATCTTCATCATCAGGTTTGTTTTTTTTTAAGTTACTTTTCTGTAGATTGGGATGAGAAAAGCATGGTGATAGGTTCTTGCATGACAACAAAAAATGCTGGTGAGATAGTTGAAGATGGAACAGAAGTAGGTATGGGAGATGAAGGTGGTGGTAAAACTGTTGAAGTTGGAATGAAAGTTGTGGCATTAGATTCATTATTGAACATCCCTTCATCCATGTTGACATTTGTATCCTTATTAGATAAGTTCACAGCGATGTCTAGAGTTCTGACCTCCTCCTGACCGGACTCGGTATTCGAAAGCCCGGATGGTTTGACAATTTCCTTCTCATGGATATTGGTGTTTTATTGATCACTCAAATTGATGTTTGTATCCATATCAGATATGTTTACATTGACATTAGGATCCCTTGTCTCCTCGAGATTCGACTCGACATGGGAATCCCTTCGAGGTGAACCAATAAAAGAATCCTCGATGCGAACATTAGACCTTTCGCTACCACTGACATGCTCTGTTTCGATTGTCACATTCTCAAATGGAACTTTAACTTCACATTTTTTATTGTTTAACTTTTGAGCCATATCAATAGCTCGACGCTTCTTGGAGGCCGGTGATCCTGAAACCGAAACTTCACGAAATAGAACACCCCTCTTGGTAAATTGTGGCTTTCGAACCTTCATTGGACCACCCTTACAAGAAACAGGATTTAAAGATTCGACATCCTTGGGATCAAAACTTTCAACTACAGGTTCTTGAGTAGTTGTCTTGATTGGAGATTCATAAGGCTTCTTGGTTGGTTTCTTAGTTCATTTAAGAACGCCAATTTTCGTGGGTATAGTCTCTTTAACAACTTCCTCCTCCATAGTTGGTGGTTTTTTGACTAGTTTCTTCTTCTTTGGAGCCTTCGAGCCTTTAGATTTTCCTTCTAACCCCTTTGGTGGAAGAACCCCAATTGGATTATAAGAATCAATAGAGGCCAATTATTGCACCAACAACTGATTTTTGGGATCCACAAGTTTGAGCATTGCATACGGAATGCGAGCAACATTGGGAAAAACACTAGGATCATCGAGAAAAACCCTTGGAGCAGCCATTACCGGAAACTCGACAATTATGAGACCAAATGGAATAAAAATGTTCTCTTAATTATAAACCTCCTGTAGAATTAAGCTCCAAAATCGAGCAATCGACATACCAGTTGTTAGCTACGTGTGAGCAATTGAAATTCCAAACTCCTCCCATGAATGTGAAGCATAATCCACATTTAAAACATAGTACAATCCTGCTATGACTGAGTATACTTCAAGCTTAGCTTTATCACGCCCAGAGCTTCTTCCTGTTAAACACCTTAGTATAATCCCAAACAAAAATCTCCAAACAGAGGGAAGACTAGACTTCTCAAACTGACTCATGGTGGTTAAGGTAGGTTGATGCCCAATTTCGTTGAACATATAAATCACCCGATCATTTGTAACTTCATAGAAAGTACCTGATGTTGGTAATTTCAGAATTTGGGCAAACTTCTTCCGAGTGAGCTTCTTTGTTTTTAATCCGAGATCTGTAACGTAACCACCTTATTAGTTTTGTTGAACACTGCGGTTGAAGAAACAAGTGAAAGCCATTCTATCGGGATTGCAAATGATGAGGAAAGTGCAAACGATAGTACAAAGTTCTTCAAAGTTTGAACAAGCATCTGTAATTCCTCTAGATATTGATCAAGAGATGGAACTAGACGAATATTAGTGGTTTGGATCTTCATCATCAGTTGTGAGACTTCTTCATCATTAGTAGTTGTTGGATTAACATTGTGATGAGAAGCAGCCATTGCAGAGAATTTTGGAGAAATTTAGAAACGATGAACAGTTAAGGTTCTTTGAGGTTTGATCAGAGAGCATAAAGTTTGACAAGGAAATAATCGTCTTCCTTTTATAATCGGTGTTTATGTTTGAATTTGAACCGGTATCCATTAAGAAAATATGACATATTGTGTTGGTTACTTAACTGACACCGTAAAAAACTCCACGTCATAAAAGTAATCATCATGTTCTCCTTGATTCCCGTGAAAATCTTGAACCGTCACTTCCATCGGATCTTTCGCTTTTCCCAGTTGGATAAGAACCATCACAGGTTTAGTTGCTTAAACAAGTATTGCATGTGATTCGACACCAAGGTAAGACCAATCCTTCAGCATGGAGGCTGGGCTCATTCGATTTTGGGATTTGGAAGCGAGATCATATGCCAGACTTTGCAAGATCTAAGTTTCGAGTTGGTAATACCCAAAACCTCAAGGATTTCACTGCTTTCGTGTGCCAAAGAATGAGATAGAAGCAAATAAAACAAAATGTGGATATAGTGATATCAAATTTCATTTAATACAAAAGCAAAATGATCCCGGGCAAAGATCTCTTCATTCGACATCAAGAGAGATGAAGAATTGCTTGTGTGGTATCTCGTGAATTACAATCGGATACTCATTGATGAGCATCAAATGGATTCATTTGCTTTGGTTTCGAAGGCGGCTTCAATTTTGCACAAAGTCACAACTTAACATAAGTGTGATTCAATTGAACAAAATTACTTAGATGACCAGTGTAGTCAAGAACAAGTTTGGTTGGTAATGATTATAAGTGACAAAAGTTCAGAAAAGATATTCAGACGGAAATCTCATTAAAAGAAAACTAAAATACTAGATCTTTTTGGGAAAAAACGTCTTGTTGTTAGAACATTTTAGCAAGATCACTCAATTCGAATGGAATGAGATTTTGAATATCGAAACGGTACAAGGAAACAATTGTTTCGTGAAAATCTTGAACAATGTTGTTCACCGTCAATTCTTTAATAGTTAGGTTCGTTGGGTTTCACCATCATCATGGAAGAATGACTCAGGATCATAAACATAGATTTTTGACATATCTACATTCTGGTAGGTTTCGACTAGAGATGTCGAGTATATGCAATGTAGTGTGTGATCGTGAAAGAAATTTTGGTGAAAAAGATTTGGTGAAAGAACTCATTGTATCTCTGCTGAAAATTTGGACCAAGCAGAAAAATCTTGACTCATCATGAGAAGAGTACGGTAGCTCGTCGACTAATGTGAATACATCCTGATTAGGAAGAAACTTTCATGTGAAAGATTCATTAAGGGTTCGAACACATAGAGTCTTTGAGGCTTAGAGGACAACATGCAACATCATGCTTTTAGGGACACTTAACTAGTACATAATTTCTAGTAATACATGTTCCCTTAATGAATATGTTCATTTCGCATGCGAAATAGCATCATGCTGTTACAATGAGACTTTAATGACAATATTTTTGTATTTTTGATTTTTGAAAAAATAGAAACAAAAAAAAAATCTTTTTGGATTTTTGATTTTTGAAAAAAAAAACATCAAAAACAAAAATAAACGAACTTAAAAATATTACCTGGATGCGTTCGAATCATGGTCTAGCAGACGTCAAACATAAGTTGAGCGCCGAAAGCCTCTCAATAGACGCGAATTAGAAACCTACACTGAACGATTCAGAAGGAAGTCGAATGTGAAGCCAGTCGAACACTGAACATGAACGGTAACCTCTGAATAGAACACAAACAGGCGAAAGTGAGTTAAAACACGAAAGAAATACTTACTAATCGAAAGTATCAATAACAATCGAAAGTAAGATAAAACTTATGTTCGAGTCAGATTCAAATAGAATGAGGAACATAACATGCTTCCATCATATCCAGACTATTGAAATTCCTTAAGAACGATTTTTCATCTAAAGGTTTTGTGAAAATGTCAGCGAGTTGTTCTGTTGTTTTGACAAAATGGACTTATATGTTTCCATATTCAACATGGTCTTTGATAAAATGATACTGAAGAGCAATATGTTTCGTTTTCGATTGTTGGACCAGATTGCACTATGGGAATCACAATATAAAGGTATTTTCTTCATGCTGATTGCATAGTCACACAATTGGCTTTGAATCAAAATTAATTGTGATGTGCACGCCGCCTCAGCAACGTATTCTACCTCAGCAGTCGAAATAGAAACACAAGTTTGCTTTTTCGATTGCCAACTCACAAGTTTCCCGTCCAATAATTGACATCCTCTAGTTGTGCTCTTTCGATCCAATTGACATCCACCCAGGTGTGCATCAGAAAATCCTTGGATAAAAAATCATGTCTTCAAAGGATACCATAATCCTAACGAAACTGTTCCTTTGAGGTGTGACATCCCCAAAATCACGGCCAGAAAAGACCGGTTTCATTTATGCTTTTAAAATTTTTTTAGAGTAAATCCATTGATTTAAAAGAGTTGCGGAAATTTGTCCCCAAAACAAAACATGATAAAATAAAGTTTATCAAAGCATTTATTAAAGAAATGTATTTTCATTATATATCAAAACTCGGGATGTCATGTTCCGATACAGACCAAAAGCATAAACAATATAAAATAGACCTTACAACAGTTATATTTAACTATGGTTTATAATCCAAAATATCTTGACAAGTCATCCAACTTATGCTCTCGTGCCACTACCTGTAATACAAAGAAAAACTGAGTGGGTCAAGCTTGGGAGCCTGGTGAGCATATAGGGTTTTCAACCCACAATAAATAATTATATTTAGTTTATCAACCAACAATAACCCAATTACCCATTCCCGCTATCCTCACTTTATGTCCCTAAAACAACTATTACAATGGACCTAGTCTAAGGATTTTCATCGGGGTGGACATTACTGCGAAGGGGTTTCCTCCACAATTGTCCTAAAGGCATCCATGAGGGGGATGGAGTACAACAAATGAACACCCAAGTTCATTAACACCTACAGGTTATGAGCCTGCTAGCGTTCCACTGGACTGTCTAGAAAAGTCTGTGGTAGTCATCTAAACTCCTCTAGATGACTGAATCAGCAACAACAACGAGGTCTCTCATCATTTTATTTCATCACACACCATCTGTCTACCCATGTTCTACCCAACATATTAGTAGATAAAATATATACATTTATATACAGCTTAAAACCTGTACAAAACATCCATTCAACAACTAGTTCAAATAAACAAATAATATATAAACACATAGCATGTGTTTTATAAAGAATACTTCATATCTATGTGTTAGAAGAAAACGAATATACACTCACTTGATAAGACGATGATCGGACAACACCTCGTCTCTTAAAATAATCTTTTCCGATAAAACCGGGATGTTTTCTTGAAAACCAGGCTTCTCGCGGGCAGAGTTTCGGCTCGGAAACTTTACTTCTCGGGATCTTCGGGGCTTCGGGATTTGCTTCGGGTCTCGGGAATAATATCGGGGCTTCGGGGGTATTTCTTGCACGCAAAACGAGAAAATATGGGAGAGAGAGAGAGAAATATTTTGGGCAAAAAAGATCGACAGCCTCGGCCTCCTATTTATAGCAGCGAGACCTTGGACTACGCTGGGCGTACCGAGGCCCTACGCTGGGCGTACTTCGGATAAGGTGCCAGGTGGCGAACTTCGGGTGGGGCGACGTGACCTCTTCAGGACCGAGGAAAGCAGCTGTACGCGAGGTGTAACTTCATCCGACGCGGAGCGTACCTCGCTGTCGACATGTACGCTGGGCGTACCTCCTTGTATGTTGGGCGTACCTCGCATCCCTAGGCTCCATTCGGATAAGCTTTGGTATGCGTGCCTCAAACTTCAAAAACTCATAACTTTCGCATACGAGCTCCGTTTTCGACGTTATTTATATCCACGCATAGGTGAGACTATGCTCTACAACTTTCATTTAGACTTCGTCGGCTATTTTTGACTTTATTTTTATTAAATTATTTTTAGTAGGCCGGGACAGGAAAACTCCGTTATAAAATCATAACTTCTTCATCTGACATCCGTTTTCGTCTGTCTTTTTACCGTTGGACTACTAACGACGAGATCTTCGATTCTCGTTTAGATTGTTTTGGCTAAAAGTCACTCGATCTCATATTCGAGTTTCGGGCTGCATACTGCTAAGTCGAAACTTAGAAAAATCATAACTTCCTCATACGAAGTCAGATTTAGACGTACTTTTTATGCACGCTCTCGGTTTAACGAACTCTTTGACTTCCGTTTAGATCACTAAGGCTAGATATCGATCTATCTTAAATTCGTATTTTACGTCATACCGTGCCGTGTCGGTTCTGTCGCGAAACTTCGACAGGTCATAACTTCTTCGTTATAACTCAGATTTCGACATTCTTTATATATTCGGAAACCTTGCCACGACCACTACAACTTCATGTATCGATATCGGGTTTATCTAACATTTTATTTTATCGCTTATTTTTATCCTTAATTCATTTGAATCACACAATTAAGCAATGAACATATAATACTCAAATAATACATTCTTATTATTTCAAAATGAGTTACAAAGGTTAACCTAGACTATCATTAATGCTTAGCCCAGAAACACGGGCGTTACAATTCTCTCCACCTTAGAATGATTCCGTCCCCGGAATCACACATCAACAAACAAATGCGGATAGCGACTCATCATGTCACTCTCCGTTTCCCAGGTGAGATTTGGCCCATTCGTATGTTCCTGTGGACAAGCACTAATTCGATCATCTTGCGTCGCAACTTCTTAGTCTTTCGGTCAACTATTACCTCTGGTTCTTCAATTAACCTTTTGTTCTTATCAATTCTTAACTCAGAAATTGGAATTATATCGGGAACTTCTCCCGTGAACTTCCTCAAATAACACACATGGAAAGTGTTATGAATTCCATTCAGTTCTTCGGGTAATTCGAGCTTGTAAGCTTGATTCCCAATCCTCTGAAGAACCTTAAACGGTCCAATAAACCTTGGACTTAACTTTCCCCTTTTACCAAATCGTATAAGTCCCTTCCACGGTGAGACTTTAAGCAAAACCGAATCTCCAACTTCAAAAGTCATCGGTCGTCTTTTCTTGTCAGCATAACTCTTTTGACGATCTTGATCTGCTAACATTCTCTCCTTAATTATTTTCAGCTTTTCAGCAGTTTGATGGACTATCTCCGGTCCTAAAAACTGCTTTTCCCCAGCCTCAAGCCAACAAGACGGCGTACGACACTTCTGTCCGTACAAAGCTTGATAAGGTGCCATCTTTATACTCGAGTGGAAACTATTATTGTAGGAAAATTCTACCAAAGGTAAGTGTTCGTCCCAGTTACCTTGGAATTCTAGGGTACATGATCTCAGCATATCTTCAAGCGTTTGTATCGTTTGTTTGCTCTGACCATCAGTCTGTGGATGGTAAGCTGTGCTTAAGCACAACTTGGTACCCAATTCCTCTTGTAGACTTTTCCAAAACCTTGAGGTGAAACGGCTATCACGATCTGATACAATCGTTAACGGAACATCGTGAAGCCTCACTATTTCCTTCACGTAAGAATTCGCAAGCTTATCCATAGACCATTTCTCATTGGCTGCTATGAAGTGCGCACTCTTAGTGAAGCGATCAACGACCACCCAAATCATGTCGTGACCATTCTTCGTTCTGGGCAGTTTAGTGACAAAACCCATAGTGATGTCTTCCCACTTACCTATAGGCACAGGTAAGGGTTCTAAACTCTCGTATGTTTTCTGATGTTGTGCCTTGACTCTCGCACATGTCACACACTCCGCCACATACTTCGCAATGTCGAGCTTCATCGTCGGCCACCAGTAATAGGGTTTTAGGTCCCTATACATTTTAGTGCTACCAGGATGAATTGAGTACATGGTTTTGTGAGCTTCTTCCATCAGAAGATCTCTTATTCCTCCTGACTTAGGTACCCAAATACGATCTTGGAATACCTTCAGTCCATGACCGTTTGTACCAAACACTAACGTTTTGCCCAAACGTTCCTCCTTTCGGTCATTCTTTTCTGAAGCTTCCTCTTGAGCTTTCTTTATACTCTCCACAATTGTCGAGACAACTTCTATTCTCAACTCTCTTGGCCTTTTTCTTTCAAGATTGACTTTCCGACTGAGAGCTTCAGCAACAACATTTGCTTTACCGGGTGGTAAAGTATCTCACAGTCGTAGTCCTTAAGTAATTCTAGCCAGCGCGTTGCCTCATATTTAATTCCTTCTGATTAAAGAGATATTGGAGACTCTTATGATGAGTGAAAAGTTTGCACTTCGAGCCATAGAGGTAATGCCTCCATATTTTCAGAGCAAATACTACCGCTGCCAACTCCAAATCATGAGTGGGATAGTTCTTTTCATGCTCTTTCAGCTGTCGAGACGCATATGCTATCACCTTTTCTCTTTGGGTCAAAACACAACCCAACCCAACACCAGACGTATCGCTATAGACAACGAAGTCTTCAACTCCATCGGGTAGAGAAAGAATCGGTGCCTCACATAGCTTCTTCTTTAGTAACTCGAATGTTTCTTTGTGCTTATCACTCCATGCATAAGTAGCTCCTTTGTGAGTCAAAGCTTTTAATGGAGTAGCGATCGAAGAAAAGCCTTGGATAAACCTTCGGTGATATCCGCCTAATCCTAAAAAGCTTCAGATCTCCGTGGGACTTTTCGGTTGTTCCCACTTCATCACAACTTCAATCTTAGCTGGATCAACCATTATCCCTTCTTGGTTGACCACGTGACCCAAGAATTGGACTTCTCGAATCCAAAAATCACATTTGGAGAACTTAGCATACAACTTCTCCTTCTTCAAGACTTCTAACACTTCGCGCAAGTGTTGGCCATGCTCCTCTTGGCTTTTCGAGTAAATCAGAATGTCATCTATGAACACTATCACAAATTTATCAAGGAACGGATTGCAAACTCTGTTCATTAAATCCATGAATGCTGCTGGAGCATTGGTTAGTCCAAACGACATAACCAAAAACTCGTAGTGTCCATATCGTGTTCTGAATGCAGTCTTCTCGATATCCTGCTCTCTCACCTTCAGCTGATGATATCCTGACCTTAGGTCGATCTTTGAAAAATAACTTGAACCTTGTAGTTGATCGAACATGTCATTTATCCTCGGCAACGGATATCTATTCTTTATCGTTGCCTTATTCAGCTCTCTGTAGTCAATGCACATTCTCATACTCCCGTCTTTCTTTTTCACGAATAACACTGGAGCTCCCCAGGGTGATGAACTAGGTCTTATGAAACCTTTGTCCAATAACTCCTGAAGTTGCATCATCAGCTCCTTCATCTCCGTTGGTGCTAATCGGTAAGGTGCTTTTGCTATTGGCTTCGTTCCTGGTAACAAGTCAATACGAAATTCTACTTGTCGGTCAGGCGGTAATCCAGGAAGATCTTCGGGAAATACTTACGGATAATCACACACGACAAGAATGCTCTTCATCTCCTTTTTCTCCTTCTTTGCGTCAATCATGAATGCCAAATATGATGTACATCCTTTGGCCAAACACTTTCTGGCTTTCATTAGAGAAATGATTCCAGAATTTACCATGCGTTTGTCCCCATACACCATAAATGACTCTTTCCCAGGCGGGTTTACTTTTACAATCTTCTTCTTGCACAGTATTTCGGCATCATTGGCGCTAAGCCAATCCATTCCCAACACGATGTCGAAACCGTTAAGTTTGATAGGCAATAATTCCTCGTGGAACTTATTCCCATTCAGGTCGATTAAGATGTTTTTCATACGATGGCTAATAGGTACAAACTTGCCACTAGCAACTTCGATTAATAAAGCATTATCTAGTCTATCAACATGCAAAGCTAGTTTTCTACCAAATTCATGCGAAATAAAGGAATAGTTGGCTCCAGAATCAAATAAAATTTGGGCAGGCAAATTGTTTACGAGAAAGGTACCTGAAGCGACATCAACTTCTTCTTTAGCAGCTTCCAGTGTCATCTGGAAAGCTCTTGCTTTAGGCTTTGGGGGAATATTGGGTTTTGCTGCCTCCTTCTTTCTCGGACAGTCTTTCAAAATGTGCCCCTCTTCATTACACCCAAAGCACACTCTTTTGTTGGACGGACACTCATTGGCATATTGCCCCGTCTTTCCACACTTGTAGCAGGTCACATCCTCACTACATTTCCCAGAGTGCTTTTTCTTGCACTTCTCACACCATTTCGATTCGCCTCCTTTTCCTCCTCCAAACTTTTTCGAATCAGACTTCGAAAATTTGCTTTTCTTGCTGGAACCTGAAGTTCCTTCAAACTTTCTCTTTTCACCAACTTCAACTTTGCTGGCGGTTCTTCCCTTGATCATGTCCTCAACGGACTTGGCAGCCCAAATTGCTGCCTCTAGAGTAGGTGCCTGACGCACTGGCACCGCGTACTCCCATGGGAGTCCCTTCGTGTACCGGTCCACTTTTGTCAGCTCATCTGGGACGATGCGTAAAGCAAATTCCATTTTGTTTGTAAATGCATTGGTGTATTCATCAACTGACATGCTGCCTTTTGTCAATGTCAGAAATTTGTTCTCCAATTCTAGCAGATTTTGGGCCGAGCAGAACTTGCGCTTGAATTGCACCAAGACCTTTGCCCAAGTCAGTTGCAGTGGCTCATTAGGGTTTAGGGTCTTTCCCAGAGTGTTCCACCAACGAACAGCGCCACCCCTGAACTGACGTACTGCATATATGGTTTGTAGTTTTCCCTTGCAACCGCATGTCATAAAGGCCAACTCCATTTCTGAGATCCAATCCATAACTCCGATCGGATCTTCCTTTCCAGTGAAGGTCGATGGTTTGCAAGTCAGAAAATCTGTGTACTTGCATCCAAGGCCATCATTCCCTCCATCGTGGTTATTCTGCCTAACAATTGGTGGGTTGGCTTGACCAACAGTCCCACTGAAGTTACCTCCTTCCGACGACCCTCCATTCACTTCGGGCTCTTCAACTTGTATTGAAAGCTTTCACGATTTTGTTGAAGCAGACGTCTAGTTTCTTCCATCTGACGATCTAACATCGTCTGAATCATCAATTGTACACCAGCCATTGTCACCGGCTCAGGTGCAGCAGCTACAACAGGTATTTTCTCGATTACAGGTGGTTGATTCCTGTTTTTGTTCGCGTTTCCAACTCTGCTTCTTGTTCTTGCCATTCTTGATCTATACACCGAATAAGGTGAATTTAGATCTTTATTCACGATAGATATTTAAACCATCCTTATCGCTTCGAAACGTTACATGCTAGTTCTAATACCGTCGTCATACGCTTAGAACCCTAAACACATAAGGTTTCCAGATTCGGTTGGAAACAAACCATAGATCCGAACAAATAATATCATATATGGCATTTAGCACATAAAAACATTTTAGGCAACTTTCCTAAAATAAACTAGTGCTCGTGTCTTAAATATAACAGACGCTCATCTCACAATCTTCACTTAGCATTCTAAGTTTAAGTCTAGAAATCCTACAAATTCCTAGTTCGCTTAAACTAATGCTCTGATACCAACTGTGACATCCCCAAAATCACGGCCAGAAAAGACCGGTTTCATTTATGCTTTTAAAATAATTTCAGAGTAAATCCATTGATTTAAAAGAGTTGCGGAAATTTGTCCCCAAAACAAAACATGATAAAATAAAGTTTATCAAAGCATTTCTTAAAGAAATGTATTTTCATTATATATCAAAACTCGGGATGTCATGTTCCGATACTGACCAAAAGCATAAACAATACAAAATAGACCTTACAACAGTTATATTTAACTATGGTCTATAATCCAAAATATCTTGACAAGTCATCCAACTTATGCTCTCGTGCCACTACCTGTAATACAAAGAAAAACTGAGTGGGTCAAGCTTGGGAGCCTGGTGAGCATATAGGGTTTTCAACCCACAATAAATAATTATATTTAGTTTATCAACCAACAATAACCCAATTACCCATTCCCGCTATCCTCACTTTATGTCCCTAAAACAACTATCACAATGGACCTAGTCTAAGGATTTTCATCGGGGTGGACATTACTGCGAAGGGGTTTCCTCCACAATTGTCCTAAAGGCATCCATGAGGGGGATGGAGTACAGCAAATGAACACCCAAGTTCATTAACACCTACAGGTTATGAGCCTGCTAGCAAAAAAGATCGGCAGCCTCGACCTCCTATTTATAGCAGCGAGACCTCGGACTACGCTGGGCGTACCGAGGCCCTACGCTGGGCGTACTTCAGATAAGGTGCCAGGTGGTGAACTTCGGGTGGGGCGACGTGACCTCTTCAGGACCGAGGAAAGCAGCTGTACGTGAGGCATAACTTCTTCCGACGCGGAGCGTACCTCGCTGTCGACATGTACGCTGGGCGTACCTCGCATCCCTAGGCTCCCTTCGGATAAGCTTTGGTATGCGTGCCTCGAACTTCAAAAATTCATAACTTTCACATACGAGCTCCGTTTTCAACGTTCTTTATATCCACGCGTAGGTGAGACTATGCTCTACAACTTTCATTTAGACTCCGTTGGCTAATTTTGACTTTATTTTTATTATATTATTTTTAGCAGGCCGGGACAGGAAAACTCCGTTATAAAATCATAACTTATTCATCCGACGTCCGTTTTCGTCTGTCTTTTTACCGTTGGACTACTAACGACGAGATCTTCGATTCTCGTTTAGATTGTTTTGGCTAAAAGTCACTCGATCTCATATTCGAGTTTCGGGCTGCATACCGCTAAGTCGAAACTTAGAAAAATCATAACTTCTCATACGAGGTAAGATTTAGACGTTCTTTTTATGCACGCTCTCGGTTTAACAAACTCTTCGACTTACGTTTAGATCACTAAGGCTAGATATCGATTTATCTTAAATTCATATTTTACGTCATACCGTGTCGTGTCGGTTCTGTCGCGAAACTTTGACAGGTCATAACTTCTTCGTTATAACTCGGATTTCGGCATTCTTTATATATTCGGAAACCTTGCCACGACCACTACAACTTCATGTATGGATATCGGGTTTATCTAACATTTTATTTTATCGCTTATTTTTATCCTTAATTCATTTAAATCACACAATTAAGCAATAAACATATAATACTCAAATAATACATTCTTATTATTTCAAAATGAGTTACAAAGGTTAACCTAGACTATCATTAATGCTTAACCCAGAAACACGGGCGTTACATGAGGTATCGAAATATATTCTTTACTGCAGAAAGATGGGGTTCTCTTGGGTTCGATTGGTACCTGGCACAATTACATACATCAAACATAATATCAGGTCGACTTGCAGTTAAATACAAAAGTGAACCTATCATGCTTCTACATGTCGTTAAATCCAAAACATGCTTATCTAACAAATAACTTATGCGTGTGCCAACTGCTATAGGTACTTTGAATTTCGTGTTATTCGTCATGCCAAACCTTTCAAGCAGATTTCGAGTATATTTCTCTTGATTGATAAAAATGCCTTCCTTGCTTTGACGAATATTCAAACCCAAAAAGTGATTAATTTTATAATCATACTTATTTCAAATTGACTTTTTATTAGTTCCTCAAATTCCTTAGACAATGAAGGACCAGTTGAACCAAAGATAATGACATCGACATAAATTTGAACGAGCATCAGATGATCCCCTATTTTCTTTCAAAATAAAGTTGGATCAACTGATCATTGTTTAAATTTAGCGATTTTCAAAAAATTTGTTAAAGTTGCATATCAAGAACGAGGTGCTTGTTTCAACCCATAGACTGCCTTGTCTAAAATATAATAGTGATCATGATACTTATCATTAACGAAATCTGGTGGTTGTTCGACATACACTGTTTCTTCCAGAACACCATTGAGAAATGCACATTTGACATCCATTTAATAGACGTCGAAATCCTTGTGAGCTGCATAGGCAAGAAAAATTCGTATCGCCTTGAGTCTTGCGACAGGGGCAAAGGTTTCCTCATAACAAATACCTTCTTGTTGAGAATAACCTTTTACGACTAGTCTCAATTTGTTTCGAATAGTTTTGACTTCTTCATTAGTTTTATTCTTAAAAATCCATTTCAAACCAATTACAAAAACATCTTTAGTTTTAGGAACCAATCGCCAAACCTTGTTTCATTCAAATTCAGCAAGTTGAGATTGCATCACAACAATCCAATCAGGATGTTCTAATGCAGTCTTTACTGTTTTTGGTTCATGTTTCAAAACGAAAACATTAAACATATAGAATTCTTGATGAACATTCAACACCTTATTTTTGGCTTGAATCTGGGCTCGTGTTAAGACCCTATAATTTGGATCACCAAGAATATGTTCTTTCAGATAATTTCTTGTCCATTTTCCCATCGGAGAATAAGTGGTTCAAAGTCTAAAGGTGCATCTTCAAAGATGTCATCAGCATCCGAAACTTCTCCTGTAATTGAGATATTATCAGTTACGTCATGAAAATTGTTATTTGGAACATTACCGTAGTCAAAACATGTACTCCCTCGACATTTACTCTTGAAGTTGTTAAAGATTGTGATTTGTTTTATTTATTTGTGACTGTCAAATCATCAGAGTGTTTCGATGTCTCAGGAACTTGATTATCATGAGCATTGATATCTGCATTAATTACCCTATCAGGAACACCAAAAATTAAATCAAGATCAAAATAAAAAGTATACATTTGTGCAGATTCAACATTTGGTTAAGCAATAATAGGTTTTTGAATGAAAGACTGTTCAACTCTTTTGACATAATGGTCATCGAATGTGAGATTGAAAGTTTCTTCTAGCTTCCTTGTTCATTTGTTCAACACCCTATAGGCTACAGAGTTTTGAGTATATCCCAAAAAGATTCCTTCATCAGCTTTCAACTGAAATCTGGAAAGATTATCCTTGAGATTCATGAAGAATTATATGCATACAAAACATGGAAAAATTTAACATTAGGTTTCCTTTTGTTTATAATTTCATATGGTGTGATGTTAAAACGACGATGAATGAAAGAACGATTTTGCGTAAAGAAAGCAGTCGAAACAGCCTCTGCCCAAAAGTATTGAGGAAAGTTCACATAAGTGAGCATTGTTCTCGCCACTTCACATAAGTAGCGATTCCTCCTTTCGACAACACCATTTTTGCGGTGTGTATGGAGACGAAAAATTATGAGATATGCCCAATTCAGTCAAAAACTGTGACATTCCCAATTTCACGGCCGGAAAATACCGATTTATTTATGCTTTATTTAAAAATCAGAGTATCTTTTTAAAGAATAATATTGCATAATTTGTTCCCAACATATGATAAATATGTTATCAAAGCATTTCCAAATAAATGTATTTTAATTATATTAAAAACGTTGGGATGTCATCGTCAATACAATACATAAGCATAAACAGAAAATAACATAGGCCTTACAACATCTATTATTCTACTGGCCTATAATCCATAATTCTCTCATCTGTTCATCACACCGGTGCTCTTGTGCCAGTAACTGTAATAGAAGAAACTGAGTGGGTCAGGCTTGGGAGCCTGGTGAGCACATAGGGTTTTCAACCCATAATAATTAATTTCTTTATTTTCATCAAATCATTCAATCCGATTACCCGTTCCCGTTATCCTCACTTTCTGTCCCCAAAGCATCTAATTTAAGGGACCTAGCCTAAGGATTATCTTCGGGATTGACAATAACGCTTAGGGGTTTCCTCAGCAATATATGTCAGTAAGGCAACCATGAGGGGGATGGAGTACACCTAGTGAACACGTAGTTCAAAAACACCTACATGTTGCGAGCCTGCCAGCATTCCACTGGATTTTTTCTAAAATAGCCCATGGTCATCATCTATACTCTGATAGATGACTGGATCAACTTTAAAATCAAGGCCTCTCATCATTTATCTCATCTTTCATTTTTCATCATCTTTCATCTACCCATTTTTACCCAACATATTTATAGGTATAAAATACATATACAGTTTAAATTAAGTAAAACATGTATAAATCGTTCATCCAACATAGATATCAGGAACACAGATAATAGGCACATATAGCATGCAATTTATGTTAAATACTTCATATCTATGTGTAAGATGAAAGTAACTATGCACTTACTTGATAAAGTGATGACTCAAAATTCGGGTAGCGCTTCGCTTCTAGCAACTGTCTTTTCCTTAGATGTAACCTAGTGTCATTATCATTAAGTATAGTCTAATATTTATTGCGACTAATTATTAGTCTAGATTCATCATTAACTCAAAGTCTACTTCAAGATCTATCAAGTAAGGAACAACCAGGTAGTATCATATCAGAGGTAGGATTCATTTGGTATATGAAGTATACTGTTTGGAAATCCTACTTTAAACACCTCACTAAATCCAGCCTAGACATCATCCCTATAAGTAGATCAGGTGGCAAGCCGTGGGGAAGAAGGTGTGGCCTAGATGATGATACGTGTCGATTTCTGGTTAATTCGAAAATTAATTACCTTGTAAAATCCGAAACTTTCGCATACGAGCTCCGTTTTTGACGTTCTTTATATCTACGCGTAGCTATCGATGTGATCTACAACTTTTGTTTAGACTCCATCGGCTAATTTTGACTTTATTTTTAAAGTTATATTTTAACAGGCTTAGACAGTTAAAGTCCGTTAAAAATTCATAACTTTGTCATCCGACGTCCATTTTCGTCTGTCTTTATATCGTTGGGCTCCTATTAACGAGTTCTTCAATTATCGTTTAGATTGTGTCCGCTAAAAATCAATCAATCTAAAATTCGATTTTCGGGCTGTATACTGCTATGCTGAATCTTAGAAAAATCACAACTTTCTCTAACGAAGTCAGATTTAGACGTTCTCTATATGCATGCTCTCGGTTTAACTTCTACTACAACTTTCGTTTAGATCGCTAAGGCTAAAATTATTTCGTCAAAAATTTACTTTTTACGATACGCGGAGCCGTGCTGGTTTAATCGCGAAACTTAGACGGGTCATAACTTCTTCGTTATAAGTCGGATTTTAGCATTCCTTATATCTCCAGAATCCTTGTTAAGACTACTTCAACATTATTCAAAGATATTGGGTCTAATTATTTATTTATTTTAGACGCGTATTTTATTCTTAATTTATTATATCGTTATAAGCACATATATTGCACATAAATCACATAAATCACATAATACTCAAGTAATTATTCTTTATTACTTCAAAATAGGTTACAATTTTTGACCCTAACTATTACATCATCATAATAATGCTTAGCCAGGAACACGGGCGTTACACTTCTCTCCCCCCTTAGGATGATTCCGTCCCGAAATCATGTATCAGCAAACAGATGTGGATAACGACTCATCATGTCAATCTCTGTCTCCTATGTGAGGTTCGACCCATTCGAATCTTTCCATGGTACTAACACTAATTTGACTGTCTTGCGTCGTAATTTCTTCATCTTACGGTCAACAATTGCTTCAGGCTCTTCGATTAACCTCTTATCTTCATCAATCCTTAACTCCGAAAGTGGAATTATATCGGGAACTTCCCCCGTGAACTTCCTCAAATAACACACATGGAAAGTGTTATGAATACCATCAAGTTCTTCTGGCAATTCAAGCTTGTAAGCTTGGTTCCCAACCCTCTAAAGAACCTTGAATGGCCCAATAAATCTTTGACTCAACTTTCCTCTCTTTCCAAATCTTATAAGTCCCTTCCACGGTGAGACTTTGAGCAACATCGAATCTCCAACTTCGAATGTCATTGATCGTCGCTTTTCGTCAGCATAGCTCTTTTGGCGATCCTGAGCTGCTAACATCCTTTCTCTAATCATCTTTAGCTTTTCAGCAATCTGATGGACTATTTCGGGACCCATAAACTGCTTTTCTCCGAATTCAAGCCAACAAGACGGTGTACGACACTTCTGGCCTTACAAGGCTTTATAAGGTTCCATCTTAATGCTTGAATGGTAACTGTTGTGGTAAGAAAACTCTACCAGGGGTAAATGCTCATCCCAGTTACCTTGAAATTCTAGTGTACATGCTCTTAACATATCTTCCAGTGTTTGAATTGTCCTTTTTCTCCGACCATCAGATTGCGGATGGTAGGCTGTACTTAAACACAATTTCATACCCATTTCATCTTGTAGACTCTTCCAAAATCTTGATGTGAAATGGCTGTCACGATCTGATACAATCGTTAAGCGAACACTGTAAAATCTTACTATCTCCTTCATGTAGGAATTTGCAAGCTTATCCATAGACCATCTTTCATTGGCTGCTATGAAGTGTGCACTCTTTGTAAACCGATCCACGACTACCCAAATCATGGCGTGGCCGTTCTTCGTCATGGGTAGTTTAGTCACAAAATCCATGGTGATGTCTTCCCACTTACCCATGGATACTGTCAAAGGTTCTAAACTCCCATATGGTTTCTGATGTTGCGCTTTAACTATTGCACATTTTACATACTCTGCCACATACTTTGCAACATCGAGCTTCATCGTTGGCCACCAGCAGTAAGGTTTCAAATCCCTATACATCTTAGTGCTTCCGGGATGAATCGAGTACATGGTCTTGTAAGCTTCTTCCATCAGAAGATCCCTTATCCCTCCCATCTTAGGCACCCAAATCCTATTTTGGAATACCTTCAATCCTTGACTATTTGTACTGAATACCAACATTTTGCCTAAACGTTCTTCCTTTTGGTCATTTTCTCCAAAGCTTCTTCCTGAGCTTTATTAATGCTTTCCACAATTGTTGAGACAACTTCTATTCTTAACGGTCTTGTCCTTTTTCTTTCCAGGTTTACTTTTCGACTTAGAGCATCAGTTATGACATTTGCATTACCAGGGTGGTAAAGTATCTCACAATCGTAATCTTTGAGTAACTCTAGCCAGTGCCATGTTCTCATATTCAATTCCTTTTGATCAAAGAGATATTGGAGACTTTTATGATCAGTGAAGAGTTTGCACTTTGCGCCATAAAGATAATGTCTCCATATCTTTAATGCGAATACTACCACTGCTAACTCCAGATCATGAGTGTGGTAGTTCTTTTGTGCTCTTTCAATTGTCGAGATGCATATGCTATCACTTTATCTATCTGGGTCAGAACACAACCTAAACCAACTCCAGATGCATCGCTATAGACCGCGAAGTATTCAACTCCATCAGGTAAAGAAAGAATCGGTGCTTCACACAACTTCTTCTTTAATTCTTTGGACTCTTCTTCATGTTTCTCACTCCATGTATATGTAGCTCCCTTATGGGTCAAGGCTGTTAATGGAGTAGCTATCGAAGAAAAGCCTTTTATATACCTTCGGTAATATCCAGCTAATCCCAAAAAGCTTCAAATCTTAGTGGGACTTTTTGGTCGTTCCCATTTCATCACAACTTCAATCTTTGCTGGATCAACCATTATTCCTTCCTGGTTAACCACATGACCCAAGAATTGGAATTCTCGAATTCAAAAATCACATTTGGAGAACGTTGCGTACAACTTCTCCTTCTTCAAAATTTCTTATACTTATCGCAAGTGCTTTCCATGCTCTTGCTGGCTCTTTGAGTAAACTAGAATGTCATCTATGAACACTATTACAGATTTATCGAGGAATGATTTACAAACCATGTTCATCAAATCCATAAATGCTGCTAGAACCTTACAGTTGATCGAACAAGTCATCAAACCTTGGCAATGGATATTTGTTCTTTACCGTTGCCTTGTTCAGTTCTCTGTAGTCTATGCACATCCTCATGTTCCCATCCTTCTTTTTCACGAATAACACCGGAGCTCCCCAGGGTGAAGAACTAGGTCTAATGAAACCATTGTCCAACAACTCCCGAAGTTGCATTATAAGCTCTTTCAACCCTGTCGGTGCTAATCGGTATGGTGCTTTTGCTATTGGCGTCGATCCTGGCAACAAGTCTATTCGAAACTCTACTTGTCTATCAGGGGGCAATCCGATAAGATCTTCGGGAAAGACTTTCGGATAGTCACACACCACTGGTATTCTTTGCATCTCTTTCTTCTCCTTCTTTGCATCGATCATAAATGCCAAGTATGATGTACATTCTTTGGAAAAACACTTTCTAGCTTTCATCAGGGAAATGATTCCAGAATTCACTCTACGTTTGTCCCCGTACACCATAAATGACTATTTTCCGGGTGGGTTTACTCTCACCATCTTCTTCCTACATAGTATATTGGTATTGTTCACACTAATCCAATCCATTCCTAGTACTATGTCGAAACCGTTCAACTCAATGGGAAACAACTCCTTGTGGAATTTATTCCCGTTCAAGTTGTTGACGATGTTTTTAATGCAATCGCTAACAAGTATGAATTTACCACTAGCAACTTCTACAACTAGAGCATTATCAAGTTTATTACAGGCAATGCTAGTCTTCCACCAAATTTATGCGATGTAAAGGAGTAGTTAGCTCTAGAATCAAACAATATATTGGCAGACAATCTATTTACAAGAAAGCAACCTGAAGCGACATCTGCTTCATTGCTTGCTACTTCCATAGTCATCTGGAATTCTCTTGCCTTTGGGCTTGGTGGAACATTAGCCTCGCTGCCTCTTTCTTTTTTGGGCAGACCCTAGAAAGATTCCCTTCTTCATTACATCTGTAACACACCCTCTTGTTGAATGTACATGCATAATGCCCAGTCTTCCCACACTTGAAACAAGTCACCTCCTCGCCACATTTTACAAAATGTTTCATTTTGCACTTCTCACACCATTTTGCTTCACCTCCTCCTCCTTCTCCAAACTTCTTAGAACCAGACTTTGAGAACCTGCTTTTCTTGTTGGACCTTGAAGATCCCTCAAATTTCCTCTTATCGCCAACTTCAACCTTGTTGGCAGTTCGGTCTTTGATCATTTTTTCAACAGACTTAGCAGCCCAGATGGCCGCCTCAAAAGTAGGTGCCTGGCGTACTGACACAGTGTACTCCCATGGTAGTCCCTTTATATACTTATCGATTTTTGTTAGCTCGACAGGGACGATGTACAAAGAAAACTCGATCTTATCTGTGAAGGCATTGGTATACTCATCAATGGACATGTTGCCCTTTTTCAATGTCAGAAATTGGTTCTCCAGTTCTAGCATGTTTTGGGTTGAGCAGAACTTGCGTTTAAAGTGTACCAAGAATTCTGCCCATGTCAGTTGTAGTGGCTCATTGGGGTTATGGTCTTTCCCAAAGTGTTCCACCAACGAACAACCCCACCCCTAAACTGACGCACATCATAAGTGGTTTGTAACTTACCCTTGCAACCACATGTTATGAAAGCTAGCTCCATTTCAGAGATCATGTCCATAACTCCGATTGGATCTTCTTTCCCAGTAAAATATGATTGTTTGCAAGTCATAAAGTCTTTATAATTGCATCCGTTCCTTTCAATTCCTTCATCCTGGTTATTTCTTCTAACCACTTGTGGTTCGGCTTGACTAACAGTTCTACTATAGTTTCCTTCTTCTTACTGCCCCTCATTCAGTTCAGGTTGCACAACCGGTACAGTAGGTTCATCTATATTATTATGCAACATTTGTCTCATCTCCTCCCTTTGTTCGGCCACCATAGACCGAATCTTTGTTTGGACTCCTGCCATCGTGATTGGCTCGGGTGCAGTTGCTACCTCTGGTGCACGCTCAATCACTCGTGGCTCAGGCTGCAGGTATCCATTAGCGTTTCCTAATCCGCTGCGAGTTCTCACCATGTCGATCTATACACCAAAGCAGGCGTATTAAGATCTTTATTTACGATAGATGTTTAAATCCTCCTTGTCACTCCGAAAAGTTACATGCCAATTCTAATACCATAATTAAACGTTTAGAAATTTGAACACATAAAGTTTCCAGATCCGGTCGGCAATAGACCATAGATCCGATCAAATAATAGAATCATAAGGTATATAAGGTTTTTTTTATAGCTATACATAAATCATTTAGTACATAAAAGCAATTTAGGAATCTTTCCTAAAATAAGCTAGTGCTCGTGTCTATATATTTCCTAAATATAGCCGACGCTCATCTCACAATCATCGCTTAGTATACTAAATTTAAATCTAGAAATCCTACATATTCCTAGCTTGCTTAAACTAATGCACTGATACCAACTGTGACATCCCTAATTTTATGGCCATAATAGACCGATTTGTTTATGCTTTATTAAAAAATCAGAGTATCTTTTTGAAGAATAATATTGCAGAATTTGTTCCCAAAATATCATAAAGATATTATCAAATAATTTATGAAGAAATGTATTTTAATTATATTAAAAACGTTGGGATGTCATCGTCAATACAATACATAAGCATAAACTAAAAATAACATAGGCCTTACAACATCTATTATTCCACTGGCCTATAATCTGTAATTCTCTCATGTGTTCATCACACCTGTGCTCTTGTGCCACTACCTGTAATACAAGAAACTGAGTGGTTCAGGCTTGGGAGCCTGGTGAGCACATATGGTTTTCAACACACAATAATTAAATTCTTTATTTTCATCAAATCATTCAACCCGATTACCCGTGCCCGTTATCCTCACTTTTTGTCCATAAAGCATCTAATTTAAGGGACCTAGCCTAAGGATTATCTTCGGGGATTGACAATAATGCTTAGGGGATTCCTCAACAATATATGTCAGTAAGGCAAGTATGAGGGGGATGGAGTACACCTAGTGAACACGTAGTTCAAAAACACCTACATGTTGCGAGCCTGGCAGCGTTCCACTGGATTTTCTAAAATAGCCCATGATCGTCATCTATACTTTGATATATGACTGGATCAACTTTAAAATCAAGGCCTCTCATCATTTATCTCGTCTTTCATTTTTCATCATCTTTCATCTACCCATTTTTACCCAACATATTTATAGGTATAAAATACATATACAGTTTAAATTAAGTAAAACATGTATAAATCGTTCATCCAACATAGATATCAGGAACACAGATAATACACACATATAGCATGCAATTTATATTAAATACTTCATATATATGTGTAAGATGAAAGTAATGATGCGCTCACTTGATAAAGTGATGACTCGAAATTCGGGCAGCGCTTCGCTTCTAGCAACTGTCTTTTCCTTTGACGTAACCTAGTGTCATTATCACTAAGTATAGTCTAATATTTATTGCGACTAATTATTAGTCTAGATTCATCATTAACTCAAAGTCTACTTCAAGATCTATCAAGTAAGTAACAACCAGGTATGATCATATCGGAGGTAGGGTCCATTTCGTATACAAAGTATACTGTTAAGAAAATCCCACTTTAAGCACCTCACTAAATCCAGCCTAGACATCATCCCCGTAAGTAGATCAATTAGTATAACGACTTGGAATCAATGATAAATCTTGTTTATAGGTTCATAATAATGATAATGAACTTAAACATAAGTTATACTTAAAGTACGGTAAGCATAACTCAACTTACATGTGGTTTAGCCAGAAAATTGGACTCTGCACGGGCATAACTTCTAAGATGTAAGCTCTAGTTTTCGGGGCTTTTCAGCGATCCGGGGCTTCTCTACTAACACCTAGGAAGTGCTATAGAAAATCTTAGAGGCTTTTGGAGGGTTGGGAGAGAATTGCATGAAGAGGTGTGGAGATTTGAGTGAACAACGCCATCTATTTATAGGTTGGGAATGCTTCGTACGATGGGCGTAGTCCAGCATTACATTGGGCGTTCAGCAGTAGGCTGGGCGTACACATGCTACGCTGGGCATATGCATGCTACGTGTCGCCATCAGGTGGCAATCCGTGGGGAAGAAAGTGTGGCCTATATCATGTCACGTGTCGATTTCTGGTTAATCCGAAAATTAATTATATTGTAAAATCCGTAACTTTCGCATACGAGCTTCGTTTTTGACGTTATTTATATCCTCGCGTATCTATCGACGTGATTTACAACTTTTGTTTAGACTCCGTCGGCTAATTTTGTTAGGACATGATTTATGGTTTATACTTTACTTTTGATGACTTTTAGAGTTCTCGGTCTAGGACTGAAAACACCATGTTTTCGGTGGTGTTTGGACCCAAATCACCATGTGATTTCGGTGGGCTTAATGAGGATTTCGGCTGGGTTTTGGGTTGGGCCTTTGTAATAAGGTCTAGGTATATATAGTATTGTTTCCATCCGTGTAAAGGGTTGGTCATTTTAATAAGCTGATATCAAGTTTAGAGAGAAAGAGAGAACCGAGAGTAATTGAGAATCTTATGTACTAGACTATTATTCAATATAGTGTGCATTGAAGATTCGGTAACTGTGTTCTTAATTCGCTTTAACTGTTTTGCATTCATCACTTGATTGGTATTCCGCACCAATTCTAGTGACTTCGATTGATACTTAAGGCCAGGTTTTACAATTGGTGTCAGAGCAGGTTTGGTATCAATCGATTTGGCAAGATATTAATCGTTTCTTGGAATTTTTCTTGGTGTTTTTGGTGTTTTTAAGTTCTCTTTGACGAAAACTGTTGTTGTTGTTCTTCATGTTCATCATTCTCTTCGTGTTCTTCACTAATTTTGAAGGATAATGTGTTAGAAATCGTTTTTAGTAAATTGCCAAATTTGGGATTCATTGTACAAGGAAACGAGATCAAAACCTTGATTTCGTTTTAGGTTAAGTGATTTCGGTGGAAAAACTTCGGAGTTCTCGGTTAGGGTTAGGAGTCTTCGGCGGCCAGCTGATCGATCTCGGTTAGGGTTTCCAGCTCCTCGGAATCAACTTCGGAGTTCTCGGTCAGAATTTCAGCCTCGGTGTTCTCGATCTCATCCTCGGAGTTCTCGGCGGCAACTCTACGCTCTCGGTTAGGTTAACCTCGCTTCTTCGGTACTCCTTGCGTTTTCGGTCAAAGTCTTTGGTCTGCATATTTGGCTTCGTTTCTTTGGTTCAGGATCTTGGTTATTGAGATTTTGGCTAAGGTTCTCGGTCAGGTTTCTCTTCGTACAAAGAGTTGACCTTCAAGGTTCTCGATCAACAGGGTGTTGACTATTGGTGTTTTCGGTCAAAGAGCATTTACTTTTGGTCTTCGGTGAAAATCAAATTGCACAATCAGATTTTTACTGTTTATAAATAATGAGCCTTTACAACAGTTCAATCACCAAGGAGGTAAGTAAAACCTCATGCTCTCAATCCTGTGAATATAAAATAAATAAATACCGTGAACAAAATGAGTTATTAGTTAGAGAAGTTTTCGATCTTAAAAATGAAATCTATGAAATTAAGAAACTAAACAAGTCCCTTAAAGAAAAACTAGATGCTCAAAATAAAGATTTAATTAGGCTTAGGGAGGAATATAGCACCAAATGTGTTCACCATCGTTATGCTAAAGAGGAAATTTCCAAATTAACTGCTGAACTTGATATGTTAAAAGCTAAATTTAAAGATGTTGAATTTAACTTTAAGAAATTTGATGTGTCAAGTGAGATAGTTGAATGATAGAAAAACAATTGAAATGGAAAGATAACCAGAAAAATGGCTTAGGGTATCATAGTGTTCCACCTCCTTTTAATGATAATTATATTTCTACTTCTGAAACCATAGAAATAGAAAAACCTGCATAGTATGGCCAGTCCCCTATAAGGCTGTAACTGCCTCAATCAAGATTGAACAATCTGGCCCCACTAAAAGTATTGAGGTGAACGATACTGACGTTTCTACTTCATGTGCAGATAAAGTAACAGTACAAGATGGGTTCGATCAGAACAAAAATAATTCTAGTTCTGCTGAAAAATCTTCAAAAACATTAACAACCACTGTTGAAAAATTCAAGCCACAAAAATTTGTTAAGCAGTCTAATAAATGGCTTGTGCTTGTGGTGGTTCTTTGAAACAAACTTCATTTGGAGAAGGACCAAGTCACAATCTTATTTATTTGAAAAGGCAGACTTGTTTTAACTGTGCGACTCCTGGTCACATTGCTAGAAATTGCCCACATCGTTCATATGTTCCCTACTATGAACAAAGTTGGCAGAACGTGCCAAGGGGGAGATCTTCCAAAAGAAATCCTTCGATGTCACGTTCACGCAATGGTGATTGGAATGCTAAAAGGCCAAGAATCAGACTTCCAAGGATACAAATGGCATGTCGGACAAGAAGCCTATTTCGAGAGATGGTTCTCCCAAACCGAATTCAGTGAGGTCGAATTCATCTCAAGGACTGTCCTCTAGCTTACACTTGCAATTCAAGTCTAAATCAAAAGGTAGTTCCATTTCAAAATCAAGTGTTGAAGCAACCATTAGGTTAAACATTAAAATGCTTAAATCTAATTACCAATGGGTTCCCAAAGGTCACATTTCAAAATCATCCAAAAGTCCTGTAACTTCTTTATGTTCCTTATCTGATAAACAAGATATGTCATGGGAAAGAGTATCTTGTGTAGATAGTAATGGTAAACCCAGTTTCAAAATGGACTGGGTTCCCAAAACCAACTAATACTGCACTCTGTGTTGGAGCAGCTATGGAGGAATATCATCAAACTTCGGAATGTTGATAGTGGCTGTTCCAGGCACATGACAGAAGACATCTATCAACTTCACGACTTTCAGAACATTAATTGAGGGTATGTGTCCTTTGCGGGAAAGGATGAAAGAAAAGATCACTCAAATGGGGACCGTATTTAACAGCGTGATGAATTTTGAATATGTTAACTTCGTTCCGGAATTGAAACACAGCTGAAGCTGAATACGTTGCTGCATCTTCTTGTTGTTCTCAGGTTATCTGGATGCAATATCAACTGCAAGATTATGGTTTGATTTTTCTTGATACTCCTATCTTCTGTGATAATGATGTTGATATTCAAATTGATAAAATTCCAGTTCAACATTCTAAAACCAAGCACATAGATATTAAAGTTCATTTTATACGAGACTGTTTTGAGCGTAAAATTATTCATTTGGAACAAATTGACACTGATAATAATGTGACCGATTTGTTTACAAAACCTTTTAGAAAAGCTCGTTTTGATGTGCTTATTAGTTTTCTTAAAATGATTCGTTTTGAAGACTAAAAGTTTTTTGTTTTGTACATTTTGTATTTTATTTTTGTTTTAGTTAAATTTGTTCATATTTTTTCCTCTATGCACAAATTTAGGGGGAGAATTAAAATCAAACAAAAAAAATCATAAAATCCAAAAATCCAAAAATCCAAAAATATGTCTACTTTATTTATGTTTTTATTTTCTTTTAAAAAAAATCAAAAAAAAATCCAAAAAATATTTTTACTGTTTTTGAGCTTATTTTAATTTTATTTTTATTCTTAGTTATTTTTATTGTGTGCTAAGTTTATTTTATTTTTATTTTATTTTTATCTCAAAATTTCATCTGTCTTAAAAACACGAATTCAAAAGAAGAACAGACTCAAGGATACTGTGTCAGAATTTTCTGTGCAAGAAGAGATCTTGAAAGGAATTGACGGAATTACACTTCACACTACTTTCACAAGGAATTGAAGGCATGAAACTGTACAAACTGTCAGGTAGTCAGTTTCTTTCTAAGAACTGTCGTATTTAAGGAATTGAAAGTTTGAAACTAGGGCTGTAAACGAACCGAACGAACACGAACGGGGCTTGTTCATGTTCGTTCGTTTAAGTTAGCCGAACAAATAAACGAACACGAACGTCTAAACGAACGAGTTTCCTTGTTCATGTTTGTTCGTTTAACAAATTACATTGTTCATGTTTGTTCGTTTATGTTCGTGAACATGCTAAACGATCATAAACAAACGAACATAAATGAACAAAGATAAAAAAACATAATTGAAGATATATGAACATAAATGAACATATAATACACTAATGTAATCAAACACAATTAAGCATATGTGAACATAAAATGAACTTATATGAACGAACGTAAACGAAAAACATAAACGAACATTCACAAACATAATTGAACGAACGAGACCATTGTTCATGTTCGTTCGTTTAACTAAACGAACGATAATTTATGTTCATGTGTGTTCGTTTATTAAATAAACGAACATAAACGAACTTCCCGCCGAACGGTTCACGAACAGTTCGTTGAACGTTCAGTTCGTTTACAGTCCTATTTGAAACTGTATAGAATGTCAAAAATTGGTCTTGTCAGTTATCTTTACCTAAGAACTGTCATGGCACCAGGGCAATTCACCCAACCGGGAAATAGATATCGCTGAACATCCCGCCCAGGGTCTTGACATTCTCATTGTCATGCAAAACTGCGGAGACTTAAATGTATTCTCGGATATATTCTTCGTAGGTAAGGAATTAACGGATATGGGCACTAGGGCGATGCACCTCGGAAGGCACGATTATCGCTGAATGTCCTGCCAAAGGGCCTTGACCTCATGTCATGCTAAACTGTGGAAATATGGTCTCGAATATTTTTGTCACAGGATGGTTTTGTGAGTTATTCCTAATTAACTCTCACTGGCACTAGAATGGTGCACTTAGCTGAGATTCAGAAACCATTGAATGTCTCGCCATGGTCTTTAACTAACAATCCATGGGCTCCCCCACATGGTCTTATATCCAAGTGCCATGGGCTTCCCCCATGGTCTTCCCTGCAGGTATCATATAATCACTAGCATACTACTTAGCATATAGCTAACTATCATACCACATATCTCTACTTCAACTAGTGTACCACATATCACAAAATGGGGCGACCTTGGTGCCTTAGACCCATTGGTATGGTGAGGAGACTCACCTCTCGCAGATGCTGAACTGACAAAATAAAATCGGATAAGTCCCACGCACTGCTCTAAGTCAACTGCCTATAATCATCATGTAATTAACTTGTCACAATCCCGAAATACCATAAATGCCCTCAAAGTAAACCCTAGTCAACCCCGGTCAACAGTCCATGTTGACCTCAACTCGTCGAGTGCATCCAACCACTCATCGAGTCTCCTAAGTAACTCGCCAACTCGCCGAGTTACCTATGTAACTTGTCGAGTTCCTTAATGTCTAGAAGATTGAAAACTCATGTAGGCCAAAAACTCTAATCCTTCATCGCACTCATTCAGAGTCTCGAAAACGGGTAAACCCTACCCGACTCGTCGAGTCGACTAAGGGACTCGACGAGTTTCTTCAGTCCTTTTTGTGTTCAGTCCTTTCTAGTGGGATCCAAGGTCCCAAACTTCAGATCCAACTTCTACTAGTGTAGTTACCACGTAAAGTTGCAAACTTTACGTGCATGCGAGGCCCCACAAGGCTAAAACACCAAAACTAAGGTTCCTACAAGGTCTTAATGCATGGAAAGGGCCTAAGCTGGATAAAGTGAGCAAATTTATGTTATTGAAGACCTAGAGTTGTCCATATCTGGAACCATATCCTTTTGACAAGTCCAAATCCGAGTGTGACACCCTTTTGGCACCAAAAGTGACCATTTACTTCCAAGAAAAGAGATCCAAGCAACTAAAGGTCAAGATAGTGACTTTATACCTCAATATGGTCGCCAATACAGGGTAGATGTCAGATCTACTGCTTCCCTCTTTGCTCCTTCTTCTTCAAGCTCCAAAATCTTCACAGTCACAACAAAAATCACTCTCAAAAGCTCTCTTTCTCTCTCAAGAAGGTGCAAGGCTCAAACTAGGGTTGTGGCTGTAGTAACGATGGAAGAGGCTGCAAATGAGCCATAAGTTCTTTAAATAGGGTACAAACCCCTGAAAATTAGGGTTTCTCTTTACAGTGCCTACTCGTTGAGTCGGACCTTCCGACTCGTCGACTAGATCTGAAGTCCCGCGTCCTCATAATAACCTCTACTCGACGAGATGGAGCTCCCCAACTCGTCGAGTCCCAGCACAAAACCCCTAAAACTTATAAAATTGAATAATACCTGGAACAGGTGTTACAAATGCAATGGCAATAGTGGTTTCAAGTCTTCATTATGCATGACTTATACACATAAGCCCACAATTGTTTGGTGTAATGAAATCGTAAATAAACATATATTTTCTCAGTCCATTGTATTTTTTGTTTTCAATGATAAATATGACACAAACTATTACCGAACATTGTAAACTCATTGACTCATTCTAGTTGCCAACAATCATGAAGAACATTGTATTATGCAAATGAAACTTTGCTTTTACTATAATTGCCTATGATATTATGCTTCAAATATGTCTTCATTGTTTATCCAAAATTTGAACACATTATTAATTTGATAAATTTTAATTTTATACCAAATAATGAGTAGTATCTTTAATGTTGAGTTTAAGTGACTGGACCAAATAAAGCTTTCTTGAGTTTGGCATTTGAGTTTATTGAACACCACATCAAGCAATTGCTTGAGTTGTTGTTCAAGGAACTCAAATGCTAGATGATTAATGACTTATGTGGTGAATTTTAAGCATAATATGCATAAAAAAATGTATTTTTGCCCAAAGGTGATTGCAATATTTATGTAGCGGAGATTATTTTTTAAGACACAGTATATCCAGTATTTGGTCTAAGAAAAGTGAAACTAGTAATTGAGTAAGATGTTTATACGACCTATTGTTTTGGTGTTAGTAATGGGTGTATTGATATGTTTTATCTATGTTATCCCGTAAATAACTTGAATGTCTCTTTAGTTATGGTAAAACTAAAGTAACTAAAATGGGTAGTTCTAGTAAGGTCTATAAAACTTGTACAAATACGGGCAGAACTGTAACGCCCACATTTCTAGCTAAGCATTAATATAATGATGTAATAGTTAGGGTCAACAATTGTAACTTATTTTAAAGTAATGAAGAAGAATTATTTGAATATTATGTGATTTATGTGATTTAAGTGCAATATACGTGCATATAACGATATAATAAAATAATAATAAAAATATGCATAAAAAATGGAATGAAAATTAGACCCGATATCTTTAAAGAAAGTTGAAGTAGTCGTAACAAGGATTCTGGAGATATAAAGAACGCTGAAATCCGACTTATAACGAAGAAGTTATGACCCGTCGAAGTTTCGCGATTAAACTGGCACGACGCCGCGTATCGTAAAAAGTCAATTTTTGATAAACTACTTTTTAGCCTTAGCAATTTAAATGAAAGTCGTTAAACCGAGAACGTACATAAAAAGAATGTCCAAATCTGACTTCGTTAGAGGAAGTTATGATTTTTCTAAGATTTAGCGTAACAGTACACAGCCCGTAAATAGAATTATAGACCGATCGATTTTTAGCCGACACAATCTAAATGAGAAATGAAGATCTTGTTAATTGGAGATTAATGATATAAAGACAGTCGAAAACGGACGTCGGATGACAAAGTTATGAATTTTTAACAGACTTTAGTTTTACCTATGGGTAAATGGGAAGACATCACCATGGATTTTGTGACTAAACTACCCAGGACGAAGAACGGTCACGACATGATTGGGTAGTCGTGGATCAGTTCACAAATAGTCGTTTCAAATCAATATTTTGGAAGAGTCTACAAGAGGAAATAGGTACGAAGTTGTGTTGAAGTATAGCCTACCATCCGCAAACTGATGGTCAGAGTGAAAGGACAATTCAAACACTAGAAGATTTGTTAAGAGCATGTACCATAGAATTTTAAGGTAAATAGGATGAGCATTTACCCCTGGTAGAGTTTTCCTACAACAATAGTTACCATTCAAGCATTAGGATGGCGCCTTATCAAGCCTTGTACGGACAAAAGTGTCGTACGCCATCTTGTTGGCTTGAGGCGGGAGAAAAGCAATTTATGGGTCCCAAAATAGTCCATCAGACTGCTGAAAAGCTAAAAGTGATTAGAGAAAGGATGTTAGCAGCTCAAGATCGCCAAAAGAGCTATGCTAACAAGAAGCGACAACCAATGACATTCGAAGTTGGAGATTCAGTGTTGCTCAAAGTCTCACCATGGAAGGGACTTCTAAGATTTGGAAAGAGAGGAAAGTTGAGTCCAAGATTTATTGGGCCATTCTAGGTTCTTCAGAGGATTGGGAGCCAAGCTTACAAGTTGGAATTGCCAGAAGAACTGGATGGTATTCATAACACTTTCCATCTGTGTTATTTGAGGAAGTTTACGGGAGAAGTTCCCGATATAATGCCACTTTCGAAGTTAAGGATTGATGAAGATAAGAGGTTAATCGAAGAGCCTGAAGCAATTGTTGACCGTAAGACGAAGAAGTTGTGATGCAAGTTGGTCGAATTAGTACTAGTGCTATGGAAACACTTGAATGGGCCGAACCATGCATGTGAGACAGAGAGTGACATGATGAGTCGCTATCCACATCTGTTGGCTGATGCATGATTCCGGGACGGAATCGTCCTAATGGGGAGAGAATTGTAACGCCCACGTTTCTGTCTAAGCATTATTATAATAATGTAATAGTTAGGGTAAACAATTTTAACCTATTTTGAAGTAATGAAGAAGAATTATTTGAGTATTATGTGATTTAAGTGCAATATATGTGCTTATAACGATATAATAAAATAATGATAAAAATATGCATAAAAAATGGAATGAAAATTAGACCCGATATCATTAATGAATGTTGAAGTAGTCGTAACAAAGATTCTGAAGATATAAAGAACGTTGAAATCCAACTTATAACGAAGAAGTTATGACCCGTCGAAGTTTCATGACTAAACCGGCACAGCGCCGCGTATCGTAAAAAGTAAATTTTTGATAAACTATTTTTTATCTTAGCGATCTAAATGAAAGTCGTAGTATACGTTAAACTGAGAACGTACATATACAAATATGACTTCATTAGAGGAAGTTATGATTTTTCTAAGATTTAGCGTAGCAGTACACAGCCCAGAAATCGAATTTTAGACCAATCGATTTTTAGCCGACACAATCTAAACGAGAATTAAAGATCTTATTAATAGGAGCTCAACGATATAAAGACAGTCGAAAACGGACGTTGGATGACAAAGTTACAAATTTTTAATGGACTTTAAATGGCTAAGCCTATTAAAATATAAATTTAAAAATAAAGTCAAAACTAGCCTACGGAGTCTAAACAAAAGTTGTAGATCACGTCGCTACCTACGCGTGGATATAAAGAACGTAAAAAACGGAGCTCGTAAGCGAACGTTACGAATTTTAGAAGATAATTTTTGGGCTAAACCAGCGAGTGACACCTGACACGATCTGAGACACTACTTCTTCCCCAGAGCTTTGCACCAGATACTGACATGTGGAAAATTACGCCCAACGTAATTCTTAGGTATGCCCAGCGTACTGCTGTTTTAGCCATTACGCCCTACGTAATTTTGAGTCGCCCAACGTGCTGGGAACTGGGCAACCTATAAATAGAGTTCGTTTTTCACTCATTTCTCCACATCTCTTCAACCCATTCTCTCTCAAACACCATCAAACACTCTAAGCCTTTCCCTAGCACTTCCTAGGTGTTAGAAACGAGTCACAGAGTGCCAGAACTTATGTTTAAGTGAGTTATGCTTTCCATACTTTAAGCATAACTTATGTTTAAGTTCATTATCGTTATTATGAACCTATAAACAAGATTTATCAGTTATTCCAAGTTGTTATACTGATTGATCTACTTACAGGGATGATGTCTAGGTTGTGATTTAGTGAGGTGTTTAAAGTGAGATTTCCAAACAGTATACTTTGTATACCAAACGGACCCTACCTCCGATATGATCCTACCTGGTTGCTCCTTACTTGATAGATCATGAAAGTAGACTTTGAGTTAATGATGAATCTAGACTAATAATTAGTCGCAATAAATACTAAACTAAGAATTAATAATAATGATACTAGATTTCGTCAAAGGAAAAAACAATTGTTAGAAGCGAAGCGCTGCCCAAATTTCTAGTCGTCACTTTAACAAGTAAGTGAATAGTTACTTTCATCTTACACATAGATATGAAGTGATTAATATAAATCACATGCTATATGTGCATATTATCTGTGTTCTTGATATCTATGATGGATGAACAATTTATACATGTTTTAATTGATTTAAACTGTATATATATTTTATACCTATAAATATGTTGGGTAAAGATGGGTAGATAAAAATAGATGATGAAAGATGAAATAAAATGATGAGAGGCCTCGATGTTAAAGTTAATCCAATCATCTAGCGGAGTATAGATGATGACCACAGACTATTCTAGACAGTCCAGTGGAACGCTGGCAGACTTGCAACCTGTAGGTGTTTGTGAACGACGTGTTTACATGTGTACTTCATCCCCCTCATGGCTGCCTTACTGACATATATTGCTGAGGAATACCCTAAGCATTATTGTCAATCTTGAAGATAATCCTTAGGCTAGGTCCCTTAAATTAGATACTTTAAGGATAGAAAGTGAGGATAACGGGAACGAGTAATCAGGTTGAATGATTTGATGAAATTAAAGAACTTAATTATTGTGGGTTGAAAACCCTATGTGCTCATCAGGCTCCCAAGCCTGAACCACTCAATTTCTTATATTACAGGTAGTGGCACAAGAGCACCGATGTGATGAACAGATAAGAGAATTATGGATTATAGGCCAGTAGAATAATAGATGTTGTAAGGCCTATGTTATTTTCCGTTTATGCTTATGTACTGTATTGACGATGACATCTCAACGTTTTTAATATAATTCAAATTCATTTATTCAGAAATACTTTGATAATATCATTATCACATTTTAGGAACAAATTCCGCAATATTATTCTTAAAAGTGATACTCTGATTTTTAAATAAAGCATAAAGAAATTGGTCTTTTCTGGCTGTGAAATTGGGGATGTCACAGGAACATATAAGACTGAAGGGAACCTCGTTGAAAATTTTACATAAAAAGGGGCTACATAACAAGATTACCCTAAAATGAAAGAATTGCCAACAAATAACGTAAATTATTGCATTTATGATTTATAAGTCCCTTAGTAATCTTAGCATCCTTATAAATTCACGATTGATTGATTATCGCTCCATGGTATATGTGTCTTATTTATTATAGCGATTTCATACAATCTGGAAGCTGGATCGAAGAGCAGTCAAAGTTGGGAGTGATGAAGACTTAAACATAGAAGAGGTAGCCCATCTTCATTTTTTTAGAAACTGATTATTATTTAAGTCTTAATGATACTATATATGTATCGAGTATACCTAAAAACTTATTATTTGTATTTGAGTTTGCGAATATTGTTTATACTTTTATGTTTCGATACAATGATGTAATAATTACTTTCAATTCCCAAAATGGTCACTACTTCTCAAGTCTTGCAACTAAACTTTAATAGTTTCCATGTTTGGTCCTAATCCCACTTAAGAGAGTCAGCAATTGGCACAACTGAATTTCTTCGGTTTGTAAAGTTGTTTTCGACACCTTACAAACTCTGACTACTTCGACTCCTCACTATACACATTCGACCCCAACAACATCAAATGGATTATCAATTATGCTTATTGTCTACTGGTTCACGGTGGTCATTTGGATGTTCTCGTTTGTACTACCTTCTCTCCTAGATAGTAAATTGATAAGTTATCCACTAATAATTTGTTACTAAAGGAAATAACTAAAATTAGTATTCGAATATCATGTTCGTTTAGAGACTCATACCTAAACCATATCATCATTGACACAAGTTACGATTGCAGATTTTTACCAAAATAATCGATGTTGTTCATAATGTTACATCACAATAATAGTTTTTAGTGAACTGCATTGTTGGTCTTTATAGTTTTCAAGCAGAAAAATAACATAAATTGTCCTTGCATGAGAAAATTTTACATAAATAGTCTATGTGTTTCAAATAGACAAATTGAGGTCATCATCATATTAACTTTAACCTTAAATAAAATAGAACCTTCCATGGTAAACCTCTCATATAGTTTTTATTTATTTATTTATTTATTTGTTTTGGTATGTTTTTGTTTTTGAATTTAACAAATTTATCCCAAACAATCTAAGATATTTTATAAACCCCTTCATATATATTAAAATTTACTATAAGTATTAATGTATTTGTTATGGCTTGTATTAAGTTTTATTATGATAAGTAATATATAAATTTTTTTCATATATGATATTTACTAGAATAACTAAATAAAAAAATAATAATAAATATTCAAAACATTTTATTAATGAAAATAGTAGTCCGACATATTATTAAATAGAAAGAGACTGGTTTTCAAACCAACATATTATATTGATCAAATATAGTATGTTATTTATTTTTTATTATCAAATATCATATAATCAATTTTTATTGGAAAAACATATCCAAACACCATAATTTTATTAAATCCTAAATCTCCAAATTAGGTTATTTTTTTAAAGAAATACTAAATATGGATACTTCAAAATACCCTTCATTTATATACATTTGATTTCATTTCCTAGTAAGAAATACAAGCATATCTTCCAATTTAATAAACGATGACAAAACATATTCCAGTAATTAATCCTTTGTAATTATATCAAATTACCATTGCCCATTATCATATAAAGTCCTATATAAACATGGTTTTCAAAACAAAGTTTCATATAAACTAAAACACCACAAAACAATTGAGACATTAGTTCAATTGAATCGTATACATTCACTACAAATGGGAAGAGTTCAACTTAATTTCCTCGTCTTCTTTGTTGTTGCGTCCATGACAGTTATAGAACTCTCGATTGTAAGTGTGTGCGTATATATAGAAATTATAGTTTTCGTTGTAAATGTGTCTCAAATAAATTATAATTTTACATGTCTTTTTTGTGTTCCAGGCCGGAGGTGAAGGTTCTGTACCAATCGAACGTAAATACTAATTTAGCATTTAACCTTTTTTTCTCAATAAAATATTTCTTTTATTATTATTATTATTACTATTAATAAAATAACATATGCTTGTATATTTTTGTAGAATGCCCTTCCGCGTGTTCAATTCGCTGTTCTGCAACACACCATCGTAGTCATTGTATGGATGTATGCGTAGACTGTTGTGGAAAGTGTTTATGTGTTCCTTCCGGTACTCTTGGAAACAAAAATGAGTGTCCGTGCTATAGAGACTTGAAAACCAAGGAGGGACAACCTAAATGTCCTTAAAACCCAAAAGGCATAAATGCAACACCCTTTCTTTAAGTTTTTGTATTTTTCATTTATGAAAAGATAAATAATTACTATATCTTTTAGTTTGAGACAAACTTCATGTGTATTCGTTGTCATTTTCTTTTTCTTATTGACATGTGTTGTTTTTTAAGATATATGAATGAGAATGTTCAATTTAAGCTTGACGAAGCACTTGAACGGTTTTGGGAAGCTATAGCACAAAATTGTGATTGTCTTAAAGAAAAAAGAAAAAAGAAATTAAGGAAAGTGAGTACACATCTACGTAAAGGTTCGATTTAACCAAAAGGTTTTCCAACTAAGTGTTGGAAAATAACTCATTAGTGTGACCTTGTAACTATTTGTCACGCTAATTATATGTTAGGTATAATTATATTTTGTATGATAACGTTTTCTATAATGACATATCAGGTCCATGAACTTTAATTATGTAGTATGATGGATATAACATTGTTCTACAACTTGAGGGACTATTGTTGTATGATTTCAACTTTCTGTCCCCTAATGTATAACTAATGAATTTATTACCCAATTAATGAACGATCAAATGGAAACTCAACATTTTCTCCCTTACGTTCAAACACTCCCTATAAACACCATTATGATGAGTATAAATAGGCATAAATATATCCATCAGAAATCAGGAAGACACCATTAGTGTAAGAAAGGGAATCAAATTATAGCCCCGTGTTCAACATCATTGAAGTTATCACTCTTTCCATGTAAGTGTTCTTTAAATTGAATTAAGGTTATTAATGTTTATGAATAAATTAATCTTCGATTATCTCTATTGATCTTACACGTGGTATCAGAGCCAATGTTAAATTTAACATATACCCTAATTTCCACTTCAAATTTTATTAAGATGATGTTCCTGCCCTTATAAGTATACGAACCCTAAACTTGATAATGGACTAACACGAATTAAGTTTTATCATAAATTGTTTAGGGTTGTTTTCTTGATAAGTGATGCATGTAAAATTAAACTTCATAAACCACTATCATGGTCATTATTGTAGAATTTATTTTCTGGGTGGATCCCCCTTGTCCATAAACAACTTTATCATGGGGCTCCATCCGTTTCTCACTTTTTGTTCGAGTTTGTCAAATGACTAATAAAGGTCCAAAATTAAGGTATGTGAATATGTTTTAGATCATGTATTTTTTTTCAAGAATGTCATTATATGAGCCCTATGTATAATTATTTATTTTGAAGGTGAAGAAAGAAGTTAATTTATTATTGTTCACATTAAAAATTCATAATCTTAATTCTTGACTTGATAATGCCTTAAAGCATTAAAATTATGTTATTATCATGCAAGGGAAATATGTTTGCTTTACTGCCTTAGTGTATTGTTTTAATACCATAATTTAATGTTTTAGAATTCTAATACAAACATATGGATAATAAACCAATTTCATCCAATGAGTAAATATTCTTTATTTTAGTGTTTTTCAAAGCTGCAAATTATAATTAATCTAATGGGTATGGTGAATGGGGATGGAATCATGTTTAGCTCATTGTTGGAAATATTGATTATGGTAGCGAATTCATAACTTGTTATGAGTATATTAATTTTGTTCATATATATTTAGAAACAATTGCAAAAACTCCATATTATGTAAATTGGTTTTACATATATCCAATATTGTCAAGATATGTATATACTATATTCAATGTATCTAATATTTTAGAATTCACTTCCAGAAAACGGAAAAATCATGTTGTTAGTATATATATACCCATTCATCCATTCACCTATATTTGTGTATAAATATTTTATGATTATGTGAAATATTACTACGAATGGAAGAACTGTATGTTCTGCATAATGCAATGAGAATAGTGGTTTCAAGTCTTCATGATGCATGAATTATACACATAATCCCACAACTGTTTGGTGTTGTGAAATCGTAAATAAATATACATTTTTCAGTCCATTGTATTTTTTGTTTTCACTGAAAAATATTACACAAACTATCACCAAACATTGTAAACTCATTGGCTCATTCTAGTTGCCAACAATCATGAAGAACATTGTATTATGCAAATGAAACTTTGTTTTTACTACAATTGCCTATGATATTATGCTTCAAATATGTCTTCATTGTTTATCCAAATTTTGAACACATTATTAATTTGATAAATTTTAATTTTATACCAAATAATGAGTAGTATCTTTAATGTTGAGTTTAAGTGACTGGACCAAATAAAGCTTTCTTGAGTTTGGCATTTGAGTTTATTGAACACCACATCAAGCAATTGCTTGAGTTGTTGTTCAAGGAACTCAAATGCTAGATGATTAATGACTTATGTGGTGAATTTTAAGCATAATATGCATAAAAAAATGTATTTTTGTCCAAAGGTGATTGCAATATTTATGTAGCGGAGATTATTTTTTAAGACACAGTATATCCAGTATTTGGTCTAAGAAAAGTGAAACTAGTAATTGAGTAAGATGTTTATACGACCTATTGTTTTGGTGTTAGTAATGGGTGTATTGATATGTTTTATCTATGTTATCCCGTAAATAACTTGAATGTCTCTTTAGTTATGGTAAAACTCAAATAACTAAAAGGGGTAGTTCTATTAAGGTCTATAAAACTTGTACAAATACGGGAGAAACATATAATACTGAAGGGAACCTCGTTGAAAACTTTACATAAAAAAGGGCTACATAATGAGATTACCCCAAAATGAAAGAATTGCCAACAAATAACTTAAATTATTGCATTTATGATTTATAAGTCCTTTAGTAATCTTAGCGTCCTTATAAATTCACGATGGATTGATTATCGCTCCATGGTACATGTGTCTTATTTATTATAGCGATTTCATACAATCTGGAAGCTGGATCGAAGAGTTGTCAAAGTTGGGAGTGATGAAGACTTAAACATAGAAGCGGTAGCCCACCTTCATTTTTTTAGAAAGTGCGTATTGTTTAAGTATTAATGATACTATATACGTATCGAGTATAACTTAAAATTTATTATTTGTATTTGAGTTAGCGAATAATGGTCACTACTTCTCAAGTCTTGCAACTAAACTTTGATAGTTTCCATGTTTGGTCCTAATCCCACTTAAGAGAGTAAGCAATTGGCACAACTGAATTTCTTTGGTTTGTCAAGTTGACTCCTCACTATACACATTCGACCCCAACAGCTTCAAATGAATTATCAATTATGGTTATTGTCTACTGGTTCACAGTGGTCATTTGGATGTTCTCGTTTGTACTACCTTCTCTCCTAGATAGTAAATTGATAAGTTATCCACTAATAATTTGTTACTAAAGGGAATAGTCGACTTATAACTAAAATTAGTATTCGAATGTCATGTTCATTTAGAGACTCATACCTAAACTATATCATCATTGACACAAGTTACGATTGCAGATTTTTACCAAAATGATCGCTATTGTTCATAATGTCACATCACAATAATAGTTTTTGGTTTGGTCTTTATAGTTTTCAAACAGAAAAATAACATAAATGGTCCTTGCATGAGAAAAATTTACATAAATAGTCTATGTGTTTTAAATAGACAAATTGAGGTCATCATCATGTTAACTTTAACCTTAAATTAAATAGAATCTCCCATGGTAAACCTCTTATATAGTTTTTATTTTTATTTTTATTGTTATTTTGTTTTGTTTTGTTTTTGTTTTTGAATTTAACAAATTTATCCCAAACAATCTAAGATATTTTATAAAGCCCTTCTGTAACACCGTAAATTTTCCAACAAATTTTTCATTTTCAAAACACAATAAAACACATGTCACATTTCCTCAAAATCACAAATAACAATTTATCAACACATTTTTATTTAAAATTGTTTATCACAAATCCAGGATCCTCCAAACATAATTCTTTCTCTCGTGTGTACAATCGAGCCGGCGCCTTCCCGATATCATGAAAAGTACCTGAAACACATATCACATAACACGGTAAGCACGAAACTTAGTGAGTCCCCAAAATACCACACACATATCAGTAGCCTCTCATGGCTATACTCAGATAAGACCCTCCGGTCAATGTATCTCAGTGGGACCCTCCGGTCCCATAACTCGGGTAGACCCTCCGGTCCTAACTCAGGAAGCTCATAATAATAATACTCAACATAAATCACAAAGACATAATGCAGAATATCACAATACACAGATAAGAACATAAGACATCTCAGTTGCACAAAGATACCACACATGGTAAGTATAGTGAGAAGACTCACCTCGAAAGCTAACAAGTAATAATCTCGCACACGGAAATCTCGAACTAGCCTCCGCCTATCACATAGGGTAAATATCTCTAATTAATACTCTATTCATACACAATACCAAAAGGTTGCCCTCTCTTTCTCTTTCTAACTCTTGGATTGGGTAAAAGACCATTTTACCCCTCCATGGTCTCCATTACTCATGCATGACCAAACCCTAAAGTCAACATAAGTCAAACTCGAGTCAACAGTCCATGTTTGACCTGACTCGCCGAGTGCATCTATGTGACTCGTCGAGTCCTCTTGTTTCTTCTGTCATATCGCGAAAGTCCACCTTGACTCGTCGAGTTGTCTCGCCAACTCACCGAGTCACCCATGTCCAGACTCATCGGGGAAAAACCCCAGCCGACTCGTCGAGTCAGCTCATAGATTCGGCGAGTCCCTTCAATCTGATTTCTCATTCAGACGATTCAAAGCAGTTCTACTACTCCAAACACTAGATCTAGCATCCCAAGACTTCATTGTCACGTAAAGCTTCAATCTTTACGTTCATGCATGGTAGTTTCGCTCCAACATACCAAAACATGATCTCACAATGTGTTAAGCACAATATCCTTCATATGGGTGAATAAAGTTGGGACCTTTGGACTCTAGGGACCTCACAAGGTCCAGATCTGACGTCTAAACCTCAAGACAACTATGTAAGCTCTAAATCCCAAATAAAGGTGGCATAAACCCTAACCTTCCAAAATCAAGAGATCTAACCATAATAATGATAAAGGTATGAATTTTTCACCTTTTACAGAAGCTCTTGGATGACAAGCAACAGATCTAACAACCTCTTTTCGTTTCTTGCTTGAATTCCTTCTCTTCCCCTCCAAAGATGCACCAAAATACTCAATACAAGCTCACCATTCTATCTTTTAGCTCAAAAAGGCGACTAGGGTTTCTCTCAGTGAAGTTGGGCAACTCATGAGCCGCAAATGAGGCTATAAGTTCCCTTATATAGGCCCCAAACCCGGGGATTTAGGGTTTCATTATACAGCACCTACTCGGCGAGTCGGCTCTCCGGATCGTCGAGTCCGCTCATTAAACCCACGCAGTCAACTCGACTGTACTCGACGAGTTGAACTCACAACTCGTCGAGTCACTCAATAAACCCCAAAACAAACACACCATTAATATACCTAGGATTCCGGATATTACACCTTCATATATATTAAAATTACTATAAGTATTAATGTATTTGTTATGGATTTTATTAAGTGTTATTATGATACGTAATATATAATTTTTTCATCTATGATATTTACTAGAATAACTAAATAAAAAATATTCAAAACATTAAGTTAATAAAAATGGTAGTATGACATATTATTAAATAGAAAGGGACTAGTATTCAAACTAACATACTATATTGATCAAATATAGTATGTTATTTATTTTTTATTATGAAATATCATATAATCAGTTTTTATTGGAAAAAATATCCAAACACCATAATTTTATTAAATCCAAAATCTCCAAATTAGGTTATATTTAAAAAAAATACTAAATATGGATACTTCAAAATACCCTTCAATTATGTACATTTAATTTCGTTTCCTAGTAATAAATACATGCATATCTTCCAATTTAATAATCGATGACATAACATTAATTAATCCTTTGTAATTATATCATATTACCATTGTCCATTATCATATAAAGTCCTATATAAACATGGTTTTCAAAACAAAGTTTCATACAAAACTAAAACACCAGAAAACAATTGAGACATTATTTCAATTGAATCGTGTACATTCACTACAAATGGGAAGAGTTCAACTTAATTTCCTCGTCTTCGTTGTTGTTGCGTCCATGACAGTTATAGAACTCTCGATTGTAAGTGTGTGCGTATATATAGAAATTATAGTTTTCGTTGTAAATGTGTCTCAAATAAATTATAATTTTACATGTCTTTTTTGTGTTCCAGGCCGGAGGTGAAGGTTCTGTACCAATCGAACGTAAATACTAATTTAGCATTTAACCTTTTTTTCTCAATAAAATATTTCTTTTATTATTATTATTACTATTAATAAAATAACATATGCTTGTATATTTTTGTAGAATGCCCTTCCGCGTGTTCAATTCGCTGTTCTGCAACACACCATCGTAGTCATTGTATGGATGTATGCGTAGACTGTTGTGGAAAGTGCTTATGTGTTCCTTCTGGTACTATTGGAAACAAAGATGAGTGTCCGTGCTATAGAGACTTGAAAACCAAGGATGGACAACCTAAATGTCCTTAAAACCCAAAAGGCATAAATGTAACACCCTTTCTTTAAGTTTTTGTATTTTTCATTTATGAAAAGATAAATAATTACTATATCTTTTAGTTTGAGACAAACTTCATGTGTATTCGTTGTCATTTTCTTTTTCCTACCGACATGTGTTGTTTTTTAAGATAAATGAATGAGAACGTTCAATTTAAGCTTGATGAAGCACTTGAACGGTTTTGGGAAGCTATTGCACAAAATTATGATTGTCTTAAAGAAAAAAGAAATAAGAAATTTAGGAAAGTGAGTACACATCTACGTAAGGGTTCAATTTAACCAAAAGGTTTTCCAACTAAGTGTTGGAAAATAACTCATTAATGTGACCTTATGAATGTTTTATCACGCTAATTATATGTTAGGTATAATTATATTTTGTACGATAACGTTTTCTATAGTGACATATCAGGTCCTTGAACTTTAATTATGTAGTATGATGGATATAACATTGTTCTATAACTTGAGGGACTATTGTTGTATGTTTTCAACTTCATGTCCCCTGATTTATAACTAATGAATTTATTACCTAATTAATGCACGATCAAATGGAGACTCAACATTTTCTCCCTTATGTTCAAACACTCCCTATAAACACCATCATGATGAGTACAAATAGGCATCAATATATCCATCAGAAATCAGGAAGACACCATTAGTGTAAAAAAGGGAATCAAATTATAGCATCGTGTTCAACATCATTGAAGTTATCATTCTTTTCATGTAAGTGTTCTTTAAATTGAATTAAGGTTATTAATGTTAATGAATGAATTAATCTTCGATTATCTCTATTGATCTTACATGTCGTATCAGAGCCAATGTTAAATTTATATACCCTAATTTCTATTTCAATTTTTATTAAGATGATATTCCCGCCCTTATACGTATATGAACCCTAAACTTGATAATGGCCTAGCACAAATTAAGTTTTATCATAAATTGTTTAGGGTTGTTTTCTTTATAAGCGGTGCATGTAAAATTAAACTTCATAAGCCACTATCATGGTCATTATTGTTGAATTTATTTTATGGGTCGATCCCCCTTGTCCAGAAACGAATTTATCATGGGGCTCCATCCGTTAGGATCAGATATTCGACTGTCTATAGGATCTAGCGTTATGTTTGATTAGCATACACGAGTGGCTGCAGGGTTGGTAGAAGTTTCATGAGTGGGTGCAGTGTGCAGCGGGTCAGCACAAGGAATGGTTAGCCACTCTCGAGAAAGTGAGGGCAGGTCGAAGGTGTATCCGAGGTGATGGGATTTAGATATCAGGAATTTCGTATGAGAATCCGTCTGATTTTATTGTGTTTTAGTGCATTCGACTCCACTGCTCGAATGTTGCTTGCGTTGTGCTTTGTGGGGCTCACATTGATGAGGGATGACCATCGAAGGAATACACTAAGTTATATGCTATGAAGGTTAAATAACCTTAGAGTGAAGGATTCGACCCTATTGCGCAGCTCTCGTTTGAGTCTAACAGTTGTAGGGTTGGGTCCTTTAGTTAAAAGATTATTTAAGTTTTGTTGCATGTAATTGTATTCATGAAGTGGTTAACTGACATTGATTGGAGTTCTTCAGCAGCTGATGTCAGGGGAGGCGGGGAAATCCTAAGAGAGTCTAGGAAGTATTTTGTGCGGTTGTCTCGCTGTTGAGCGGGTTCTGGGAGTATTATCATGAGTAGGTTTTAAAGGACCTGAGGTGATCCTTGAGGAAAGTATGGATAGGTGTGGAAGGTAGTATTGGGCCCGTACTACTGGAAGCACAGGATGCATACTTGAATCGAGGAAAGTTTTGAGGATTTTAAGGGCTGGTCGGGGAAGATAGCATGGTTGGATATGATAATTTGCGGCAGTGTTTCTGTTCCTGTTAATCTTTCAGTTGTGGCTGTTCAGGCACGTAGATGGATCTGGTAAGTGTTTTGAGCCCCATTGGCGTTATTGATTTGGGTTGTTTGGTGCAGACCTAGTGAACTTTTGGTTGAGGCCTCGGGGGTTTTGCTCGAGGTCGGGTATTCGGGTCGCGGGACTCATGAAGGAGATGATTATTATGACTCAAGTTGGTTTGGATTCTCAGGTTGAGTATTTTTAGCCGTTGAGGGATTTTCCAGTTCATTGTCGGATTGATGTTTTCAGATTAGTTGGGCAGCCGTTGATCAGTGGATCTTTCCAAGAGCAGGTATGTTCAGTTCCATGTGGGTCTTGATTCATTGGATTAAGTGTCAATGTGTCCTCGACCACTTGTTGTGGGGTTCATCATTCAGTAGAAGTTTGATCGGAAGTTTAATTGTGTCATCTGAGATGCAGTGGTCGGGACAATATGTCATCAAGTTCAGTATGATCTATGTTCTTTGGGCCTTCGAGTGTGTTTACCCTCAATGGTGGAGTAGGAACTTGGTTCATTGCAGAATCAGGTTTTAGCAACCTTTGAGATCCGTGGAAGTCTTCTCGAGCTAGTTGTGTAGTGATGGAATCCATTCAGTCTCAATCAAGTATGGGATCTTGTTTCGACTGATTGTGGGGATGTTTTATGTTATTGATTGAGGTATTATTCTGATTATCTCTGCATTCATTCTCTCTTTGGATGAGATTATGGGTTTCTTAAGTATGTGTATGGGGGTAGTACATGTAAGATGGGCAAGATAGCATTAGAGCACTTGGTTCGAATTATGTGCATGATTCTTTTGGGTTTTAGCCTTCGAATCGGGCCATGAGTGCAACTATTTTCCTATTCGCGGGTGGCATGCGATCATGTTTTGTAAGGTTTGCTTTGATAAAATCTTTATGGTGCTCAGTTGGCGTTATGAGGGAATTGATTAGGTCCCTTCAAGGAAATGGAATGAGGCGAGTATCTTTGGGCATGGAGTGCTGGGCGAGCGATGCGTTGGCGTCAAGGTCGGTGTGATATTGGGAGCATTCCAGACATGGGCTGAGGGCTAGGGAGGGCATTCCAGACTCATGTTGTGGGCTCGGAGGCAATCCAGATCTATGCTGAGGACCTTGTAGGGATATTCCAGTCATAGGCTGAGGGCCTAGTGAACATGGTTGTTCATTTCTTCTTCTTGTGGTGCTTTCGGTGTCGACACACCGAGGGGAGACGAGCGAGTCACAAACCTGTTGGTTGGATAAAGGAAGCAGTAAGGGTTAATAAGGTTTTTGTACATCATATGGTTTGGTTTTGGGTGAAGATCGTGGTCAGTATGTTTCGAGGATTAGTTCTACATGTTTCTGTTAGTGTCTCCAGCCAGGGACTAGGGGCAGATTCATAATTGGGTGCTCATCAGATGTAGGTAAGGGTCTTCGAGAGGAATATGAGTGGCCATATTCGAATGGGTTTTTGGTGAAAACTTGTGTTAGGAATCGTAAGTGTATTCGTGCAAGGTCTATACTCAGAAAGATGTAGATCAAGAAATTTGGATGTCAAAGACCTCAGCTGGAGGGTTCAGGATTTAGTTTATGTGTTTGTACTCAGGGATGGTTTTACCTGTGTAAAGGTCGGGCAAGTGATGAGGTTTCAGTATTATAGTTGCAGCATGTCGGTTCATCAGTTAAGGAAATCAGTATTTCGTAGCCATTGTGTTCATGGAAATTGTTATCTTCAGGATGAGATTTCTCTCGAAGGAATATCTAATCCTTTCTGGTCGAGCATTGGGTTGTCGGCAGCAACAGTTGGTATGCGTTTTTTTTCTAATAGGAATCTTAGGTAAGCAGGATTCGAGTAAATAGTTCGATGGATAAGTGTAACATTGGTTCAGTATGGGCGGTCTGTTAGGGAGTCAGACCAGTTCGAGACTTCAGGCTTCAGATAAGTAGATTGGGTTTCTTCAAAGGATTGTGGAATTGCCTTCTTTGAGTGGAGTATTCTGCTGGGTTCAGTTGCCTTGGGAATGTAATTGTATGGTCAAGGTTGTGGTTGTGCCCCTCAAGCTGTCGGGCTTGTCGGGGATGATAAGGAATGACTTCGAGGACAAAATCGACTTTAAGTGGGGGAGAGTTGTAATGCCCCGGTTTTCAGGCATTTTCAAATTCATCTCTTGATTTTAAAGTGTGTCATTTTGGTCCTTGTTTTGGAAGGAAGTGGTCACAAGAAGCCCTAGTGGCAAAATGGTAATTTTGGGAGAAGGTGTGGTATGCTAAGCGTACATGTGAGTACACTAAGCGAACTAGGGTGTGACCTAGTATGCTTGGCGTACTCTTGTCCGAAAGAAACCCTAATTTTTAGGATTTTTTGGGTATTTAAGCACCTTTATGGATCATTTAGCCTCATCTTTTCAGCCTCCAAGCCCTTGAGTCGTTTTTTTAGCAAACCCTAACCCCATAAGAGAGTGTCTTGAGCTAAAAGTGTGTTCTTTGTATGCTTAATGAAGAGGGATTTGCATCAAAGAGATTAGTAGTTGAAGCAAGCTTTTGGATATTGGATCATCACCTTCTTGGGAAGCTCCAGAAGGTAAAAAGTTGCTACCTTTATGCTTTCTTTGCTTGGATCTAATTTTGGTAGCTTTATGATGTTCTTTTTGTCCCAAAGTCCCATTGTTATGCATGTATGGTTTTGGTCATTTTGGGTTGTCCTTTCAGACCCTAGGAAGGGTTCTAAGCCATAAAAATGAGGCCCCTTTAACTAGTTTGGCTCCATGCTTCTTGTAGAAGGTCTTAATGGATTAAGACCATGTATTAAGGAGTTTTTGGACGTCTAAAGTCATAAAGTTGGAGACTTTATGACCCTGGAGTGCATTTGGATCATGGATCTGAAGTTTGGGCTTAAGTGCTTAAGCCATTAAGCACTTAGGAAGAAATTGAGTCTTGCGAGGGTATGCCTCGTGCAGGGAGGTTGTAACGCCCAGACTCTGGTACGCATTTAGTTACAAATTATTCTTGTTTGAAAGGCTACTCGATGAGTTGGAAGCCCCACACTCGTCGAGTAGAAGTTAGTCTTGGACACGGGATTCAACCACCTACTCGACGAGTCAAGAGCTTTGGACTCGGCGAGTAGGCCTGGCAGAGTCAACAAAGCCTATCTTCCATACGTATACCTGGAAGATCCTAGACATAGAGCAACATCTTAGGAAACATGAAACCAACCCATATTTTTTGTTTATGGTACCGGATATGAAAGATAAATATGAAAAATATTGCGGTGACTATGACACTATAAGTGATTATGTCTTCTTTGCAACATTGTTAGATCCTCAATGCAAGTCAGTCTATGAAAGTTGTTTTTACCCAAACGCTTAAAGCCAAGAACAAAGATAATAAGATTCCCGTTGATGAGATAGAATCCAAAGCACGTGCAAAGGTTATTGATATCGAATGAAAATTGGATAAGTTTTTCAAGACATACTTGGAAAGGTCAAACATGACCTCATCGTCTCAACAAGAAACTCCCGAAGAAGTTGTTAATTTTGATGACAAAAACGAATTCTTTGGAAGCTATATGACCTCGGGAAGTTTCCCCTCGACTTCGTCAGAAATTCAATTGCAACGATACTTAAACGAGGACCCAATCAGATTTGACAAAGGATATGATATCCTCACATGGTGGAAAAATAACACGGTGTGGTTCCCGATCGTTGCTCGAATGGAAGGTATCAACCTTATTTTACTCTAACTTTCATTTTTAATTTATAAATTCATGTCGTGTATTATACAATAATTTGTTTCTTAATAGATATTTTCGGGATGCAAATTTCCACCGTAGCATCCGAATCCACATTCAGTAACGGCCATTGAGTAATTACCAACTACCGTAATAATTTGTCCGTTGTGATTATGGAGGCATTGATATACACTCAAGATTGGCTAAGAAAGAGTAGCTTGCCTATATATGACTACGACGAAGTGCACAATGTGTTAGCTGACGATGACCTCGCTGTTGGTAATACACTAATACTTGTTACATCTTATTTTTAACATCTTATTAGTAATTGTTACATTTTATTAAGTAATAACGTTTTTCTTTTGTATTATATATAGACGTTGTGGATGCTATATACAACTTGAAGCTAGCGGGGAAGATATCGGAGAATTAGTCAAAATGTCAAATAGATGTTGGAATCCACATATTAGACTTTGTTTTTTTTGTTGAGGAAACTTGAAAGTATATTTTGAATGTTGAAAGTGTATTTTGAATGTTGAATGTTTGAATGTTGGATAGTTAATGACGATGCAATGGTTGTTTGAGAAAAGTGACTCATTTAAATTCTACAAACCAAATACAAGATTGATCAACTAAATTTTTGTAAATGTTATATGATAAATAATTACAACAGTTAATCTTCTTATGTACCTAAATCTCTTTTTTGTGAATTTAATTTATTCAACATATCAACATATCAACATCAGCTAGTTTGTAAGAGAAATGTACTTTCAAATCACATTTACAAGATAGAAAATATATTATATATCCACAAATAAATAGAAAAGGGATTTTGCTCACAGATTCGTTTAAATCAGGCTGCATTTTCTTCCATTTTTCATCTGATAGTGTTTCCTTGCATAACTCATTTTGTAAATTCTATATCCTTAATTCATGACCATATGTTCACTTTTCAAGAAAAACTTAGATCCTATCATTCAGATATTTAACAAAAACAAACAAAATACAATAATATTTATCCATGTATATGTATATACTCAATGTATATGTATATAAAAAACATAATAGTTTTTCATTCATGTTATTGATCTTCGAGCTTATAATCACATTCAATAACCGGGCATAAACCGAAACCGTAACCCCAAAATACGTTGTTATTTCTCGAAGACCGGTTCCAAAATCAAAAACCCGGCAAAAACCGGGCCCGGAACCGGAACCGGTAGAACCGTCGAGCCGGTTCAGTTCTTGATTTTGGCCGAATCCGGTTCCCGGGACGGGTCCGGGTCGGGCTGGTTCCGGCCGGTTCGGTCCTTTTGCTCATGCCTAACTGTAGTTGCTTAGTGTATGCATCACAGCTGTACATAATTAAGATCTTATAGGCTGAGAATGTTTGGTTTGGCCTTACTTCCTGTTCTTGTTTGATGAAGGGCTTAGGGTAGGATCAGGTATTCGAAAGTCTATAGGGTCCAACATTATGTATGGTTAGCATACACTAGTGCCGCAGGGTTGGTGGAAGTTTCATGGATGGGTTGTGTGGGATCAGTCCGCCAGTTAAGAGATATTTAGCCTTCCTCTAGGAGTGAGGATTGAGCGCATGCCATGCTTACGTATAGTGTTAGGGCGTTGTGATGATACTTGAGACAAATATGAGTAGGTGTGGAAGGTAGTATGGGCCCGTACTACTGAAAGCACAGGAACCGTACGCGTAGCAAGGAAGTCAGAACCCCTAGGGTTTTGTTGGGAGTTGGTTCCCGAATTATTATATGGATTATCTGATATCTTCCTGGTATATTTTCAACATGGTGGTTACTCGACGATTTGTGACTGGATCCGAGTCAGGATCAGGAGGTGGCGGACAGGAGGCACCAGCAGTGTCCGAGACTATCGGCCAAATGGGGCCAGACGAGATGGACACCAGGATTCGGGAGATCCTACACGATGAGGTTGTTACGATGTTCCGGGCTCAGCTGCCGGAGATGTTTGGTGTCACACCCCGATCCTTGTCGGAATTGATCAAGGCGTGATATATTGTTCAAAGTCTCATGACAACTATGTTATAATATGATTAGATTCAATTAAGTACTAAGTATGCAAACAAGATCCACAACATACAAATACAAATCCAAATACGAACAACATTTATTACATCAAATTTAAATAGTCTTGTGGATTTCTAAGGCACAACCTATTTTTCATCAACTTCATTCTTCAAATCTGCATCATGGGTAAAAGCAGGTCAACTACGAGAGTTGGTGAGTAATCTAATTTTAGTAGAGAAAATTTGTGAAGTTGAAAAATTAGATTTCGGGACGAAATTTCCTAAAGTAGGGGAGACTGTGACATCCGCCTAAAATGGATTCGGGTCAACCCAACCCAATTGGAAATTGAATAAACCCTACTCAAGATTACTTGACGCTAATAGGATCAAAACCCATACACTACGATATAAATTGACGTTAATAGCAACATAGTATAGTACAACGTTATAACTATAATCAAATTAAATTATGATACCATATTAAAATCAAATCAAAGTATAATGCTCTAATTAAATTAAAAGAATCAAACTTGAATGCTATAATTAAACTTCAAATCAAAGTAGATTGTTATAATCAAATAATAACCTATCTTTTATAAAACTCCCTTTTTATAAACTTTACATTAAATTTTATAAAACTCTATTTTTATAAACTTTACATTAAATTTTATAAAACTCTTATATTAATTATGTAAAAGATGCTTGTGTTAGTGGGAAATTATGAAGACCACCAAAAGCAAAAAGATTATTCCCATGGTCTCCCACTCACACCTCCCATCCACTTTCCTTTCCTTTTTCTCCCAACACATTATTCTCTTCACCACTTAAACCTTCTCTATTCTTTCTCTCACTCTCAATCTCGAAATTCATCCAAGAAATACTCATATTCCAGCCAAGAACAATCTATTATACTCCAATCTTCATCCCTCTTGAAGCATTCATCAAGGTATGTTGTTAAAAGTTTTAAATTCATACAAGAAACAAATTAAATCCACCAAACTATCTAAAACTCATTTTATGCATAAACCTGATTTTTCTCAGAATCCCATCAATAAAATAAGAAGTTCTGGAAATTTTCAGAAAATAACTTATTTTTATTGAATTACTATAATTATTGCAATAAAGTAGGGCAATAATTCACATAAAATACTTTTTGCATTCAGTAAATTCTGAGAAAATTCTGGGATGACCTATATATTGATTAAACATAATTTATGAAGTTTCATGCATTTATATTACTGTTTACTATTATTTATGATTTTATTGATTAATTAATAATGAAATATATAAAAAATACTTCCCATTGTCAAAAATATCCGAAACTTATACAATGCGCTATATATCATGTTATAAAACTATGGTTAATTTTACAGAATTTTTGGGAATCATTTATTATTTTTCCCGGATTTTGTTGTTGTTTAATCATTAAAGTATTAAATAAATACTAAAACAGTCCAGAAAAATATAAAAATTTTACAGTAATTAATATTGTATGAAAAAATGATTTCCTAATAATTTCATAATTTTTCAATAATGTTTACTATTTAAAACCATTTTCCTAAGTATTTAAGCATGTAAAAATGCATTTTAATGATTATTTCATATAAATAATTGTTAAAATCTGTACATAATTATAATTGGGCAAGTTATTATTTTAATAAGAAATTATTAAAATCTGGCCTAAATTGAAAATATAAATTAATTATGCAAAGTAATTAATTCAATTTAAAATTCATTTAACAAATGAATATCTTAATATTCTAATCAAAATGAATTATTGTTAATTCATCTAATATAAGAATATGTGTTTAATTATTTGTATTAATACTCCATTCTCGTTTAGCAGTTCCTAAACCAAAACTATTAATTATATTAGGTTCTACGCCATTTTGATCCGATCCGTCTATCGTACGACACACGCATTTCGTTTTGGGACTAAAGTGAGTAATCTACCCCATATTTTATAATTTTCAATACTTTTGGGGTGTATCATGTGGTTCTAATATGTTCCAACTTCATTTTATTGTTTTATCACAATTGAGACATTGTTGGGACATTTATACGTGAGTCATTAATTGTATAACTATAGTTTGTTTACGCTACATGTACTTGTAGTGCATTACCATTTTTAGTCTAATCTCCATGACTATGCCCGTATTCTTGAGGTACGTTATGGACAATAATAGCGCTATTGGGTTGACCACCCCGCCTTGGGACGCTAAGGTGATTGATCGCACGTGGTTGAGTGTGTTTGATGATTAGATGCTCCATCCTATATATGTATATATATATATATATATATATATATATATATATATATACATATGTATATATAGGGTGAAGACTTATTGTTGTTGTTATCATTTGTTAATCAATTTTTGATTTATAAATCGTTATCTCAAATACAATTGTTTGCCGACTTCAAAAGAAAACAAATTTCAAATTATAAATGTTTCAACTTCACAATTTTCTCTACTAAAATTAGATTACTCACCAACTCTCGTAGTTGACCTGTTTTTACCCATGATGCAGATTTGAAGAATGAAATTGATGAAAAATAGGTTGTGCCTTAGAAATCCACAAGACTATTTAAATTTGATGTAATAAATGTTGTTCGTATTTGGATTTGTATTTGTATGTTGTGGATCTTGTTTGCATACTTAGTACTTAATTGAATTTAATCATATTATAACATAGTTGTCATGAGACTTTGAACAATATATCACGCCTTGATCGATTCCGACAAGGATCGGGGTGTGACAGATTTATACATATATATAGGATGGAGCATCTAATCATCAAACACACTCAACCACGTGCGATCAATCACCTTAGCGTCCCAAGGCGGGGTGGTCAACCCAATAGCGCTATTATTGTCCATAACGTACCTCAAGAATACGGGCATAGTCATGGAGATTAGACTAAAAATGGTAATGCACTACAAGTACATGTAGCGTAAACAAACTATAGTTATACAATTAATGACTAACGTATAAATGTCCCAACAATGTCTCAATTGTGATAAAACAATAAAATGAAGTTGGAACATATTAGAACCACATGATACACCCCAAAAGTATTGAAAATTATAAAATATGGGGTAGATTACTCACTTTAGTCCCAAAACGAAATGCGTGTGTCGTACGATAGACGGATCGGATCAAAATGGCGTAGAACCTAATATAATTAATAGTTTTGGTTTAGGAACTGCTAAACGAGAATGGAGTATTAATACAAATAATTAAACACATATTCTTATATTAGATGAATTAACAATAATTCATTTTGATTAGAATATTAAGATATTCATTTGTTAAATGAATTTTAAATTGAATTAATTACTTTGCATAATTAATTTATATTTTCAATTTAGGCCAGATTTTAATAATTTCTTATTAAAATAATAACTTGCCCAATTATAATTATGTACAGATTTTAACAATTATTTATATGAAATAATCATTAAAATGCATTTTTACATGCTTAAATACTTAGGAAAATGGTTTTAAATAGTAAACATTATTGAAAAATTATGAAATTATTAGGAAATCATTTTTTCATACAATATTAATTACTGTAAAAATTTTATATTTTTCTGGACTGTTTTAGTATTTATTTAATACTTTAATGATTAAACAACAACAAAATCCGGGAAAAATAATAAATGATTCCCAAAAATTCTGTAAAATTAACCATAGTTTTATAACATGATATATAGCGCATTGTATAAGTTTCGGATATTTTTGACAATGGGAAGTATTTTTTATATATTTCATTATTAATTAATCAATAAAATCATAAATAATAGTAAACAGTAATATAAATGCATGAAACTTCATAAATTATGTTTAATCAATATATAGGTCATCCCAGAATTTTCTCAGAATTTACTGAATGCAAAAAGTATTTTATGTGAATTATTGCCCTACTTTATTGCAATAATTATAGTAATTCAATAAAAATAAGTTATTTTCTGAAAATTTCCAGAACTTCTTATTTTATTGATGGGATTCTGAGAAAAATCAGGTTTATGCATAAAATGAGTTTTAGATAGTTTGGTGGATTTAATTTGTTTCTTGTATGAATTTAAAACTTTTAACAACATACCTTGATGAATGCTTCAAGAGGGATGAAGATTGGAGTATAATAGATTGTTCTTGGCTGGAATATGAGTATTTCTTGGATGAATTTCGAGATTGAGAGTGAGAGAAAGAATAGAGAAGGTTTAAGTGGTGAAGAGAATAATGTGTTGGGAGAAAAAGGAAAGGAAAGTGGATGGGAGGTGTGAGTGGGAGACCATGGGAATAATCTTTTTGCTTTTGGTGGTCTTCATAATTTCCCACTAACACAAGCATCTTTTACATAATTAATATAAGAGTTTTATAAAATTTAATGTAAAGTTTATAAAAATAGAGTTTTATAAAATTTAATGTAAAGTTTATAAAAAGGGAGTTTTATAAAAGATAGGTTATTATTTGATTATAACAATCTACTTTGATTTGAAGTTTAATTATAGCATTCAAGTTTGATTCTTTTAATTTAATTAGAGCATTATACTTTGATTTGATTTTAATATGGTATCATAATTTAATTTGATTATAGTTATAACGTTGTACTATACTATGTTGCTATTAACGTCAATTTATATCGTAGTGTATGAGTTTTGATCCTATTAGCGTCAAGTAATCTTGAGTAGGGTTTATTAAATTTCCAATTGGGTTGGGTTGACCCGAATCCATTTTAGGCGGATGTCACAGTCTCCCCTACTTTAGGAAATTTCGTCCCGAAATTTAAGAAGAGAGTACCTTAAGAGAAAAGTTGTGGGTATTTGGTACGCATATGATCCTCACGCTCCCATGTATACTCAGGTCCACGTGCCGACTGCCACCTGACCTTAACCAGGGGAATGCGACTTCTTTTGAGTTGCTTTTCCTTTCGGTCGGCAATTTCCAAGGGTTTCTCGATAAATTGCATTGTCTCGTCGATTTGGATATCCTCGAGAGGAACATGAAGGTTCTCGTCTGCTAAACACTTCTTGAGGTTGGCTATATGAAATACTGGGTGAACTTTCTTAAGCTCTGTTGGTAGATCCAACTCGTAGGCTACTGGTCCGATCCTTTTTATGATCTTAAACGGGCCTACGTAGCGTGGTGCCAATTTACCCTTGCGTCCAAATCGAACCACACCTTTCCATGGGGACACTTTTAACATGACCATGTCACCCAGGGTAAATTCAAGCGGTTTGCGTCGCTTGTCGGCATAACTCTTTTGTCGGCTACGAGCTGCGAGAAGGTTATCGCGAATCTGAGTGATTTTGTCGGTTGTTTCCTGGATAAGCTCAGGACCAACGATTGGAGAATCCACTGTTGCGCGAATCACGTGGGACTCACCAATTTCATGCCAGCAAATAGGAGATCGGCATTTACGGCCATACAATACCTCAAATGGTGGCATCTTGATGCTAGAATGATAACTGTAATTATAGGATAATTCCACCAACGATAAATGAGAGTCCCAGTTTCCTCCGAAATCCAAGACACACGCCCTCAACATATCTTCGAGTGTTTGAATTGTCCTCTCAGATTGACCATCGGTCTGAGGATGATAGGCGGTACTGAGATCGAGGCGGGTTCCCATGGCTGTTTGAAGTGATTGCCAAAACCGAGAGAGAAATCTCCCATCACGATGTGAAATGATGCTGAGAGGAATGCCATGCCGACTAACTATCTCGTTGATGTAAATCCGAGCAAGTTTTTCGACTTTGAAATTTTCACGGATGGGAAGGAAATGAGCGGATTTGGTCAAACGGTCAATGATTATCCAAATGCTGTCGTGTCCTTTTGTGGTACGGGGAAGTTTGGTTACGAAATCCATGGCGATCGCTTCCCATTTCCACCTGGGGATTTCTGGTTGGACCGATAGTCCAGAGGGTTGTTGATGTTCTACTTTGACCCTGGAACATGTAAGACATTTGGCCACGAATAAGGCAATATCCTTTTTCATTCCCGACCACCAATAATTGGTTCTCAGGCCATGATACATCTTGTCAGTGCCCGGATGAATGGAATATTGGGTTTTATGGATTTCTTCCATCAGGAATATACGAAGATTGTCACGATCTGGGATCCAGATGCGATCTTGATAATAGAAAATACCATCAGATTTAGTTTCCAACTCCCCATCAATTCCCGTGGGCATGTCATTTTCGGTAATTGCCGAGTGTTGGGCTCCTCGAATTCGGTCGCTGAGATTGGACAAGATAGGAGAACATATTAGATGAAATGCATGGGCATGTTCTTTTCGGCTTAACGCGTCAGCTACGACGTTTGCCTTGCCCGAATGATAGCGTATTTCACACTCGTAATCATTTAGGAGCTCGACCCATCGTCTTTGCCTCATATTGAGTTCCTTTTGATTAAGAATATGTTGCAAGCTCTTGTGGTCGGTGAAAATTACGCATTTAGTGCCGTAAAGGTAATGCCTCCAAATTTTAAGAGCGAAAACCACGGCACCGAGCTCCAAATCATGAGTCGTATAATTTCTTTCGTGGATTTTGAGTTTTCGTGATGCGTAAGCTATAACCTTTCCCTTTTGCATCAAAACACAACCTAGACCGAGATTGGAGACATCGCAGAATACCACAGAATCTTCGGATCCTTCAGGGAGTGTAAGAATCGGAGCGTTACACAAACTTTGTTTAAGGGTTTGGAAAGCGTATTCCTGCTTGGGTCCCCAATCAAATGGTGTACCCTTGCAAGTGAGAGAAGTAAGCGGTAAAGCAATCTTTGAGAAATTTGAAATGAAACGCCGGTAATAACCGGCTAAACCGAGGAAGGACCGAATTTCCTTGGGGGTACGTGGGGCTTTCCAATTCTGGACTGCTTCAACTTTTGCGGGATCGACTAAAATACCCTTGTCACTTACAATATGACCAAGGAATTGTACCTCATTTAACCAAAACTCGCATTTCGAAAATTTGGCGTAGAGCCGATTTCCTTGCAACGTTTGGAGAGTTAGGCGAAGGTGTCTTTCATGCTCTGCCTTTGTCTTGGAGTAAATGAGGATGTCATCAATAAAGACGATAACAAAACGGTCGAGATAAGGTTTAAATACCCGATTCATCAAGTCCATGAATACGGCAGGGGCATTTGTTAGGCCGAAAGGCATAACAGTGAACTCGTAATGACCATAGCGGGTTCGGAAAGCGGTTTTGGGGATGTCTTCTTCCCGTACTCGAAGTTGGTGATAACCTGAGCGAAGGTCAATTTTGGAGAAGCATGAAGCTCCTTGAAGTTGATCAAAAAGGTCGTCGATCCGAGGTAACGGATATCGGTTCTTGATGGTTAATTTATTTAACTCCCGATAATCGATACACATACGAAACGAACCATCTTTCTTTTTGATGAAGAGAACCGAGGCTCCCCAGGGTGAAGTACTAGGGCGGATAAATCCCTTATCGGTTAATTCTTGGAGCTGACTTGCCAATTCTTGCATCTCGGCTGGAGCCAACCGATATGGAGACTTGGCTATGGGAGTAGCCTCAGGAACAATATCGATGCGGAACTCTAGCTCACGTACTGGAGGGAGTCCAGATACATCATCAGGAAAGATGTCGGGAAAGTCTCGTACTATCGGAATATCTTCGATCTTCTTTTCTTTGACCTTTGTTTCCACCACATGGGCTAAGAAAGCCATATATTCTTTTCATAGATATGATCGAGCTTGAGTACATGACATAAGACTAAGCTTTTTCGAATGAGTCTCGCCATAAATACGAAGACTTTGACCGTCGGCGAGAGGAATACGAATGAACTTATCGTAACATACTATTTCAGCATGGTTTTGGGATAGCCAGTCCATTCCTACTATGATGTCGAAGCTACCAAGTTCCATAGGAACTAAATTGACAGAAAATTTTTGACCGCAAAAATCGAAAGTGCAATCTTGGATGACTGCATTGAGTGAAACGTATTTTCCATCGGTGACTTCTACGGTAAAGTACTCATCAAGAATCGTGCGAGATGTGTGAAGTGTGGGCTCAAATTCCAAAGACACAAAACTTTTATCGGCACATGAATCAAAAAGTACTGACGCGTAGCAGTCATTTATGAGAAACGTACCATTTACGACCTTGTTATCGGTCTTTGCTTGGGTTGCGGTAATGACAAAGGCTCGGCCTTTGGGAGCTGGAACCTGCATTGTTGGATTTTCCTGGGCTTAGGTGTTGATGATATTGACTAGCCTAGGACACGCGTTTCTGAAATGGGTGGGGTCACCACAGTTGAAGCATGTTCCAGTTGGATATCGGGTTTGTGTTTGCTGATTTGAGGGTAGATAGAGTGGTCGCTGAGTTTTTGGTGCACGATATGTGTCCGCCAAGTGGCCATAGCGACCACAATTCGTACAGAGACGACACGGGCTGGTGGTCATATGGTGATAGTTACAGTGGTTACAGAGGGGGTCTCAGGGGTCGGCTTTTCAGTTGACATCTTTGAACCCTTGCGTGGGAGGACACCATCGTTCATATTGTCCTCGTTGAGTTGACCTGCTATTTTAATGGCGGACTCTAGGGTAGATGGCCTGCTGCTGGTCACCGAATCACGGATCTGGCGTGGTAACCCTTTGATGTAGCGGCGTATTGCAGTTTTCATAGGTTGAACCATGTGAGGTAGGAGTCTCGAGAGATCATGGAATCTATTGGTGTAGGTCGCGTTGTCGCCTCCCACCTGTTTCAGATTCCAGAATTCATCCTCGAGAGTTTGCAATTCGCTGTCAGGGCAGAACTTCTCCATCATGCGTTCCTTTAGTTTTGACCAGGTCATTCCCAAGGCAACAACCTCTCCCTTTGCCCGTTTTTCTAGGTTCCACCATGTGAGAGCATGACCTTGGAGGCACCCTGTAGCATGACGGACCATCAGGTCCTCAGGACACTCGCTATGGATGAAAGTACTCTCCATTTCTTCAATCCATGTGAGGAGTGCGGTGGCACCATCGATGCCTTTGAAGTAAGGCGGATTGCAGTTACGAAAGTGCTTGAACGAGCAACGAGGAGTGGTTGCTGGAGCTTGTGGCTGAAGAGAATGAAGTTGGGTTGCAATTGTTGGGATGACGTTTGCTACCTCCTTGGCGATAAGGGCAGCTAGCCTTCGGTTGTTGCGAGCAGCGTATGGGGGTCGTAATGCCATCTACGAGAAACACGCATATGGACTTGTGAGTTATTTGTAAATTGATTATGGAAATAAAGTTTTTAGACATTGTTGGGTAAAATAATTGTAAAATACTTGTTGGGCCATGGTTAGGAGTGTTGGGCACCTTTTGGGCTTTCCATGGTTACTAAATGTGAAACATGTAGCACTTGCATGGGCCCCCACAAAACTAAGCTTTCACATGTCTTTCCCACTACTAGGCCCATTAGGGAACTTAATAGTCCAATGAGTTGGCCATTTTGGAGTGTATCCTTTCGGATACGTTTGATAAGGTCGGGTATTTTGATGGCTCAAAAGTAATGTGAATGACGCGCTTTGGCCTATAGGTTTGGGAACTCTCACCTTTCGTCCCCAGATAAGTAAACTGGTCCCTCGGTTGATTGGGATGTATACGAATGCTTGCCTAGTCAGGACTTTCAGGCTACCGGCACCTCCCCCTTCCAGTTACTACGCGTCCATTACTATGATCCTACCCAACTAGAGTGGATGATTTTGAATTTCCTATGAGCTCTAGGGAATATATATGTATATACATTTTTTTTTAAAACCACTTGAATATGTGTGTGATTTTCAGAGAAAGAGGAGAATATTCACCAGTGTATGCACACATATAAGTGTCAGGAGTAATACGTATGCACTTAAGGGAGCAATTAACACACAAAGGTATTCCTAGGATTTTCTAAGTGTGAATTGCATGCAGTTGTGTGTGCATTTTATAAACTAGCATACGAGAGGACCCTAGAGGCTATAGACTAGGTCAAGGCAATTAACCTAATTCCCTATAGTCAAGGGCTCTGATACCAATCTGTCACACCCCGATCCTTGTCGGAATCGATCAAGGCATGATATATTGTTCAAAGTCTCATGACAACTATGTTATAATATGATTAGATTCAATTAAGTACTGAGTATGCAAACAAGATCCACAACATACAAATACAAATCCAAATACGAACAACATTTATTACATCAAATTTAAATAGTCTTGTGGATTTCTAAGGCACAACCTATTTTTCATCAACTTCATTCTTCAAATCTGCATCATGGGTAAAAACAAGTCAACTACGAGAGTTGGTGAGTAATCTAATTTTAGTAGAGAAAATTGTGAAGTTGAAACATTTATAATTTGAAATTTGTTTTCTTTTGAAGTCGGCAAACAATTGTATTTGAGATAACGGTTTATAAATCAAAAATTGATTAACAAATGATAACAACAACAATAAGTCCTCACCCTATATATACATATGTATATATATATATATATATATATATATATATATATATATATATATATAAGATGGAGCATCTAATCATCAAACACACTCAACCACGTGCGATCAATCACCTTAGCGTCCCAAGGCGGGGTGGTCAACCCAATAGCGCTATTATTGTCCATAACGTACCTCAAGAATACTGGCATAGTCATGGAGATTAGACTAAAAATGGTAATGCACTACAAGTACATGTAGCGTAAACAAACTATAGTTATACAATTAATGACTCACGTATAAATGTCCCAACAATGTCTCAATTGTGATAAAACAATAAAATGAAGTTGGAACATATTAGAACCACATGATACACCCCAAAAGTATTGAAAATTATAAAATATGGGGTAGATTACTCACTTTAGTCCCAAAACGAAATGCGTGTGTCGTACGATAGACGGTTCGGGTCAAAATGCCGTAGAACCTAATATAATTAATAGTTTTGGTTTAGGAACTGCTAAACGAGAATGGAGTATTAATACAAATAATTAAACACATATTCTTATATTAGATGAATTAACAATAATTCATTTTGATTAGAATATTAAGATATTCATTTGTTAAATGAATTTTAAATTGAATTAATTACTTTGCATAATTAATTTATATTTTCAATTTAGGCCAGATTTTAATAATTTCTTATTAAAATAATAACTTGCCCAATTATAATTATTTACAGATTTTAACAATTATTTATATGAAATAATCATTAAAATGCATTTTTACATGCTTAAACTTAGGAAAATGGTTTTAAATAGTAAACATTATTGAAAAATTATGAAATTATTAGGAAATCATTATTTCATACAATATTAATTACTGTAAAATTTTTATATTTTTCTGAACTGTTTTAGTATTTATTTAATACTTTAATGATTAAACAACAACAAAATCCGGGAAAAATAATAAATGATTCCCAAAAATTCTGTAAAATTAACCATAGCTTTATAACATGATATAGAGCCCATTGTATAAGTTTCGGATATTTGTGACTATGGGAAGTATTTTTTATATATTTCATTATTAATTAATCAATAAAATCAAAAATAATAGTAAACAGTAATATAAATGCATGAAACTTCATAAATTATGTTTAATCAATATATAGGTCATCCCAGAATTTTCTCAGAATTTACTGAATGCAAAAAGTATTTTATGTGAATTATTGCCCTACTTTATTGCAATAATTATAGTAACTCAATAAAAATAAGTTATTTTCTGAAAATTTCCAGAACTTCTTATTTTATTGATGGGATTCTGAAAAAAATCAGGTTTATGCATAAAATGAGTTTTAGATAGTTTGGTGGATTTAATTTGTTTCTTGTATGAATTTGAAACTTTTAACAACATACCTTGATGAATGCTTCAAGAGGGATGAAGATTGGAGTATAATAGATTGTTCTTGGCTGGAATATGAGTATTTCTTGGATGAATTTCGAGATTGAGAGTGAGAGAAAGAATAGAGAAGGTTTAAGTGGTGAAGAGAATAATGTGTTGGGAGAAAAAGGAAAGGAAAGTGGATGGGAGGTGTGAGTGGGAGACCATGGGAATAATCTTTTTGCTTTTGGTGGTCTTCATAATTTCCCACTAACACAAACATCTTTTACATAATTAATATAAGAGTTTTATAAAATTTAATGTAAAGTTTATAAAAATAGAGTTTTATAAAATTTAATGTAAAGTTTATAAAAAGGGAGTTTTATAAAAGATAGGTTATTATTTGATTATAACAATCTACTTTGATTTGAAGTTTAATTATAGCATTCAAGTTTGATTCTTTTAATTTAATTAGAGCATTATACTTTGATTTGATTTTAATATGGTATCATAATTTAATTTGATTATAGTTATAACGTTGTACTATACTATGTTGCCATTAACGTCAATTTATATCGTAGTGTATGGGTTTTGATCCTATTAGGTACTCATTGCGTGTCATCAACACAACTAAACTCATTTAACAGTCTTCAACAGAAACGTTTAACTCCATTCACGGACTGTTTTGGTCAACTTAAACATTTTAGTTTTCAAAACTGTTTCAGACGCATATAGTTCAGGTTCATACCTATAAAATGACTACTTGCACATCACCATATGATTTTTCTACGATTTATGGTGATTTTTACAAAACTGTCTATCATTTCAGAAACAAACCGGACCAGTCTGTGAATATGAATATTTTCACACAAGTTGGAGATCACTAAAAATCATGAGAAATTTTATGAACAAACTAGACACACTTTCTAAACTCTCAGAATTTGCGGTTTTTGATTTAGACCTTTGATGATTTTTCTATAAATTTTCTAAGAACAGTAACATAAACGTTATTACTAGAAAAATACCATCAATTTCATTTACGCCTTGTAACTCGTTGAGCAAGGTGTATATCATTATGTAATCATATATTATTACATTATATGTCATTTTGTCTTGGTAATTAGACATACATCAGAAAACAAATGGATTTTTACCTTCACAAGTATGGTAAATAATTAATTTTTATAAACAAAGTTTACATCCGTTATACACAAACATTTGGTAAACTATGACAATTATAGTTTATGAACACTACTACTACCCTTGTTGTGATAAACTATAATAGGTATAGTTTATGATACATTTACATAACAAACTATAATTTGTATTAATACTCTATTCTCGTTTAGCAATTCCTAAACCAAAACTATTAATTATATTAGGTTCTACGCCATTTTGACCCGAACCGTCTATCGTACGACACACGCATTTCGTTTTGGGACTAAAGTGAGTAATCTACCCCATATTTTATAATTTTCAATACTTTTGGGGTGTATCATGTGGTTCTAATATGTTCCAACTTCATTTTATTGTTTTATCACAATTGAGACATTGTTGGGACATTTATACGTGAGTCATTAATTGTATAACTATAGTTTGTTTACGCTACATGTACTTGTAGTGCATTACCATTTTTAGTCTAATCTCCATGACTATGCCCGTATTCTTGAGGTACGTTATGGACAATAATAGCGCTATTGGGTTGACCACCCCGCCTTGGGACGCTAAGGTGATTGATCGCACGTGGTTGAGTGTGTATGATGATTAGATGCTCCATCCTATATATATATATATATATATATATATATATATATATATATATATATATATATATATATATATATATATATATAGGGTGAGGACTTATTGTTGTTGTTATCATTTGTTAATCAATTTTTGATTTATAAACCGTTATCTCAAATACAATTGTTTGCCGACTTCAAAAGAAAACAAATTTCAAATTATAAATGTTTCAACTTCACAAATTTTCTCTACTAAAATTAGATTACTCACCAACTCTCGTAGTTGACCTGTTTTTACCCATGATGCAGATTTGAAGAATGAAGTTGATGAAAAATAGGTTGTGCCTTAGAAATCCACAAGACTATTTAAATTTGATGTAATAAATGTTGTTCGTATTTGGATTTGTATTTGTATGTTGTGGATCTTGTTTGCATACTTAGTACTTAATTGAATCTAATCATATTATAACATAGTTGTCATGAGACTTTGAACAATATATCACGCCTTGATCGATTCCGACAAGGATCGGGGTGTGACAGATTGGTATCAGAGCCCTTGACTATATGGAATTAGGTTAATTGCCTTGACCTAGTCTATAGCCTCTAGGGTCCTCTCGTATGCTAGTTTATAAAATGCACACACAACTGCATGCAATTCACACTTAGAAAAGCCTAGGAATACCTTTGTGTGTTAATTGCTCCCTTAAGTGCATACGTATTACTCCTGACGCTTATATGTGTGCATACACTGGTGAATATTCTCCTCTTTCTCTGAAAATCATACACAGATTCAAGTGGTAAAAAAAAATGTATATACATATATATTCCTTAGAGCTCATAGGAAATTCAAAGTCATCTACTCTAGTTAGGTAGGATCATAGTAATGGACGCGTAGTAACTGGAAGGGGGAGGTGCCGGTAGCCCAAAAGTCCTGACTAGGCAAGCATTCGTATACATCCCAATCAACTGAGGGACCAGTTTGCTTACCTGGGGACCAAAGGCGAGAGTTCCCAAACCTATAGGCCAAAGCGCGTCATTCACATTACTTTTGAGCCATCAAAATACCCGACCTTATCAAACGTATCCAAGAGGATACACTCCAAAATGGCCAACTCATTGGACTATTAAGTTCCCTAATGGGCCTAGAAGTGGGAAAGACATGTGAAAACTTAGTTTTGTGGGGGCCCACGCAAGTGCTACATGTTTCACATTTAGTAACCATGGAAAGCCCAAAAGGTGCCCAACACTCCTAACCATGGCCCAACAAGTGTTTTACAATTATTTTACCCAACAATGTCTAAAACAAAACTTTATTTCCATAATCAATTTACAAATAACTCACAAGTCCATATGCGTGTTTCTCGTAGATGGCATTACGACCCCCATACGCTGCTCGCAACAACCGAAGGCTAGCTGCCCTTATCGCCAAGGAGGTAGCAAACATCATCCCAACAATTGCAACCCAACTTCATTCTCTTCAGCCACAAGCTCCAGCAACCATTCCTCGTTGCTCGTTCAAGCACTTTCGTAACTGCAATCCGCCTTACTTCAAAGGCATCGAGGGTGCCACCGCACTCCTCACATGGATTGAAGAAATGGAGAGTTCTTTCATCCATAGCGAGTGTCCTGAGGACCTGTTGGTCCGTCATGCTACAGGGTGCCTCCAAGGTCATGCTCTCACATGGTGGAACCTAGAAAAATGGGCAAAGGGAGAGGCTGTATGCCTTGGTATATGTGAATCAAGTCTGGGAAGGATATAGCCTAATCAACTATATCTGTCCGAGGAGTGACTTGCATATACTGGGGGATAGTCATAATGGGCAACAAATCTAACAACCTAACTACATCCTACATGGAATACTTTAAGAATCGAATCTAAACACCTAAAAATATTATAGGAGTATTTGGTGATACTATAACCAACTTATGTGAAAACTAAAGACCTCTATTAGTAGGCCTATGATAACTGAGTGCATACGCCAAGGTTATACATAATTAAAGATATTATAGACTCAGAATCTATGACTATTGCTCTACTTCCTGTTCCTTGTTTGGTTGTGGACTTAGAGTAGAGTCATTTATTCGAAGGTCTATTCTATCTCAAATTATGTATAACTGGTATGCACTACGTGATTATAGACATAACTAATAAGGATCACCCCCTATAAGTAATTATAGGATTAGGCGTCTATTAATTATCTCTTCTACCCCTATTCTCGCACGAACAACATAATGGGTAAATCTTAACGCCCGTACAAAACCTACTTCTACCCACTACCATAACTCCGTCTCCAAGACGTTAACAGAAACACGAAGAATAGTTCACTAAAGTGCGAAATTATACATGTGTATATAAATGGTAAGGATATTTACTAAAAGGTTCATCAATGAAATTGGCATGCATTTTATTTCATTGAATCTCACTACTTGGTATTACAAACAATTTACGACTGGTAACTCTAAGATTCTTTAGGTGTACCTCGAAGTTATGTGTAATTAAGAAATGATTGACCTAGAAATGGTGAGTCCGCCTTAGGACCTGTTCCTTGTTTGGTTGTGGACTTAGGGTAGACTCATTAGGATCAACAGTCTAATAAAATTTTAATTACACATAACTGGGGGCATGTCGAGTGAATCTTAGGAGTGGATCGGACATGGAACAAATCGCAAGATTATAATCAAATTATTCCTACTAAATTCATAAGTCTATTTATAAAGACCTCTGGTATAGAGTCGTCGGCGTAGTCGTGCCGGCAATCTACAATATAGTTAAATACATAATACAAACTATAATACCCAAATTATACAAAATTTTCTGCATTAAAAATCAATAGACAAACACAATGAAACTGAAAAGGGTATCAAACTATCAAGAGAAAAACACATACAATGTAGATTAAAATCCACTAATTATAACAAAATGGCTAAAAGAAAAGGTAAGGACTAAGGATTGTTAAGTCCTCTCTTCTTATAAATAGCTTTGAAGCAAGTTTGCCTAAGCTTCTTTGTTCCTTCTGTCAATTCCATATCTGGCAATTTCTCCATCATCTTCTTGTGCCTTTCTAACGTCTCTATCTCCTCCTTTAATCCCAACTCCTAGTTTTTTTTAAAGGTAGATGTAATATATTTTTTCGTGTGAGTTCACAAAAAAAAATTTACAATGAGTTAAGTTTATATAAATATAAATCAGGAAATCGTAGTAAATCAATTGATTTGATGTGGCATATGCCTAGGGCCTATGTTTATGTTATAAAGAAACTAATAATTAAAATTTTAGAAAATACCAAAACTACTTTGGTTACCAAGTGCATGCATGCATGCATGAGTAATGTATAGAAGGTTATTATCGTAGTTTACCTTGGCATTTTGAATGAGGGATTGAAGGCTCTTAAGTTTTCTATGAGGCCATCTGTTTATGTTTAGCTCTCTGCATCTTTTCTTCAACACTGTTAACCCTATCCCTAGTTCCTTTGCTGCCATGATTATCGGCATCTCAAAGTACTTCTCTATCTCTTCAAACTCCAATGGTCTCAATCTCTTTGCCATCTTCCGGCCACCGTGATCAGTGGTGGCAGCACTAGAACTACATGTAGCCTCACCACCAGATTTACAGTCTTCACTGAAACTAACCAATGGTAAATTACCATCCTCCCAACAATCCCATAAGCTTATGTCTTCAAGGAGATCAAAATCGTGAAACTCATTTCTAGAAATGATGTTTTGATCTTTGTTAAGTACTGTGGAAACATTCTGATCGAGCACTTCATGCAATTTTTCTGACAACTCGTAATCATGAAGGTCGAGCATGTCACCACTGCAAAAATCCAAAAACTCAAGATAATCAAATCCAACACGATGAAAGACTCTTTTTGATCCCTACAAATCCAAACCATGTTTTGATCAATGTCGACAAAATCACTTTTCTATGCGAAAGATGGTGTAATGAGTGACGTTTATATATACCTGAAAAGATCTTGATGATCAAAGTACTGAAACCAATCGAGGTCATCTATGGGGTTTTGACGATCTGCAGGTGGATCCATTTGTGAGGGAGAAGTTAAAACTCGCGGTAAGAATGTGATGATTTATATAAGTGAAGTGGGAGAAGTAATTAATAGCAAATTGTTGGGAATGCAACAAAACAAGTTAAGCACTTCTGAAAAATTGATAAATGATTTCGGTAACACTCGCGGAATATAAACTAGTGAAAATTACAAACGAAATTGAATATATATAGTCTATGATGTTATGGTTATTGTGTATCTAACAAATGAAGAGAAAATGAATATATATATTCATTTTCTCTTCATTTGTTAGATACACAATAACCATAACATCATAGACTATATATATTCAATTTCGTTTGTAATTTTCACTAGTTTATATTCCGCGAGTGTTACCGAAATCATTTATCAATTTTTCAGAAGTGCTTAACTTGTTTTGTTGCATTCCCAACAATTTGCTATTAATTACTTCTCCCACTTCACTTATATAAATCATCACATTCTTACCGCGAGTTTTAACTTCTCCCTTACAAATGGATCCACCTGCAGATCGTCAAAACCCCATAGATGACCTCGATTGGTTTCAGTACTTTGATCATCAAGATCTTTTCAGGTATATATAAACGTCACTCATTACACCATCTTTCGCACAGAAAAGTGATTTTGTCGACATTGATCAAAACATGGTTTGGATTTGTAGGGATCAAAAAGAGTCTTTCATCGTGTTGGATTTGATTATCTTGAGTTTTTGGATTTTTGCAGTGGTGACATGCTCGACCTTCATGATTACGAGTTGTCAGAAAAATTGCATGAAGTGCTCGATCAGAATGTTTCCACAGTACTTAACAAAGATCAAAACATCATTTCTAGAAATGAGTTTCACGATTTTGATCCCCTTGAAGACATAAGCTTATGGGATTGTTGGGAGGATGGTAATTTACCATTGGTTAGTTTCAGTGAAGACTGTAAATCTGGTGGTGAGGCTACATGTAGTTCTAGTGCTGCCACCACTGATCACGGTGGCCGGAAGATGGCAAAGAGATTGAGACCATTGGAGTTTGAAGAGATAGAGAAGTACTTTGAGATGCCGATAATCATGGCAGCAAAGGAACTAGGGATAGGGTTAACAGTGTTGAAGAAAAGATGCAGAGAGCTAAACATAAACAGATGGCCTCATAGAAAACTTAAGAGCCTTCAATCCCTCATTCAAAATGCCAAGGTAAACTACGATAATAACCTTCTATACATTACTCATGCATGTATGCATGCACTTGGTAACCAAAGTAGTTTTGGTATTTTCTAAAATTTTAATTATTAGTTTCTTTATAACATAAACATAGGCCCTAGGCATATGCCACATCAAATCAATTGATTTACTACGATTTCCTGATTTATATTTATATAAACTTAACTCATTGTAAATTTTTTTTGTGAACTCACACGAAAAAATATATTACATCTACCTTTAAAAAAAACTAGGAGTTGGGATTAAAGGAGGAGATAGAGACGTTAGAAAGGCACAAGAAGATGATGGAGAAATTGTCAGATATGGAATTGACAGAAGGAACAAAGAAGCTTAGGCAAACTTGCTTCAAAGCTATTTATAAGAAGAGAGGACTTAACAATCCTTAGTCCTTACCTTTTCTTTTAGCCATTTTGTTATAATTAGTGGATTTTAATCTACATTGTATGTGTTTTTCTCTTGATAGTTTGATACCCTTTTCAGTTTCATTGTGTTTGTCTATTGATTTTTAATGCAGAAAATTTTGTATAATTTGGGTATTATAGTTTGTATTATGTATTTAACTATATTCTAGATTGCCGACACGACTACGCCGACGACTCTATACCAGAGGTCTTTATAAATAGACTTATGAATTTAGTAGGAATAATTTGATTATAATCTTGCGATTTGTTCCATGTCTGATCCACTCCTAAGATTCACTCGACATGCCCCCAGTTATGTGTAATTAAAATTTTATTAGACTGTTGATCCTAATGAGTCTACCCTAAGTCCACAACCAAACAAGGAACAGGTCCTAAGGCGGACTCACCATTTCTAGGTCAATCATTTCTTAATTACACATAACTTCGAGGTACACCTAAAGAATCTTAGAGTTACCAGTCGTAAATTGTTTGTAATACCAAGTAGTGAGATTCAATGAAATAAAATGCATGCCAATTTCATTGATGAACCTTTTAGTAAATATCCTTACCATTTATATACACATGTATAATTTCGCACTTTAGTGAACTATTCTTGGTGTTTCTGTTAACGTCTTGGAGACGGAGTTATGGTAGTGGGTAGAACTAGGTTTTGTACGGGCGTTAAGATTTACCCATCATGTTGTTCGTGCGAGAATAGGGGTAGAAGAGATAATTAATAGACGCCTAATCCTATAATTACTTATAGGGGGTGATCCTTATTAGTTATGTCTATAATCACGTAGTGCATACCAGTTATACATAATTTGAGATAGAATAGACCTTCGAATAAATGACTCTACTCTAAGTCCACAACCAAACAAGGAACAGGAAGTAGAGCAATAGTCATAGATTCTGAGTCTATAATATCTTTAATTATGTATAACCTTGGCGTATGCACTCAGTTATCATAGGCCTACTAATAGAGGTCTTTAGTTTTCACATAAGTTGGTTATAGTATCACCAAATACTCCTATAATATTTTTAGGTGTTTAGATTCGATTCTTAAAGTATTCCATGTAGGATGTAGTTAGGTTGTTAGATTTGTTGCCCATTATGACTATCCCCCACTATATGCAAGTCACTCCTCGGACAGATATAGTTGATTAGGCTATATCCTTCCCAGACTTGATTCACATATACCAAGGCATACAACCTCTCCCTTTGCCCGTTTTTCTAGGTTCCACCATGTGAGAGCATGACCTTGGAGGCACCCTGTAGCATGACGGACCAACAGGTCCTCAGGACACTCGTTATGGATGAAAGTACTCTCCATTTCTTCAATCCATGTGAGGAGTGCGGTGGCACCCTCGATGCCTTTGAAGTAAGGCGGATTGCAGTTACGAAAGTGCTTGAACGAGCAACGAGGAGTGGTTGCTGGAGCTTGTGGCTGAAGAGAATGAAGTTGGGTTGCAATTGTTGGGATGACGTTTGCTACCTCCTTGGCGATAAGGGCAGCTAGCCTTCGGTTGTTGCGAGCAGCGTATGGGGGTCGTAATGCCATCTACGAGAAACACGCATATGGACTTGTGAGTTATTTGTAAATTGATTATGGAAATAAAGTTTTTAGACATTGTTGGGTAAAATAATTGTAAAACACTTGTTGGGCCATGGTTAGGAGTGTTGGGCACCTTTTGGGCTTTCCATGGTTACTAAATGTGAAACATGTAGCACTTGCGTGGGCCCCCACAAAACTAAGTTTTCACATGTCTTTCCCACTTCTAGGCCCATTAGGGAACTTAATAGTCCAATGAGTTGGCCATTTTGGAGTGTATCCTTTTGGATACGTTTGATAAGGTCGAGTATTTTGATGGCTCAAAAGTAATGTGAATGACGCGCTTTGGTCTATAGGTTTGGGAACTCTCGCCTTTGGTCCCCAGGTAAGCAAACTGATCCCTCAGTTGATTGGGATGTATACGAATGCTTGCCTAGTCAGGACTTTCGGGCTACCGACACCTCCCCCTTCCAGTTACTATGCGTCCATTACTATGATCCTACCCAACTAGAGTGGATGATTTTGAATTTCCTATGAGCTCTAAGGAATATATATGTATATACATTTTTTTAAACCCCTTGAATATGTGTGTGATTTTCAGAGAAAGAGGAGAATATTCACCAGTGTATGCACACATATAAGCGTCAGGAGTAATACGTATGCACTTAAGGGAGCAATTAACACACAAAGGTATTTCTAGGATTTTCTAAGTGTGAATTGCATGCAGTTGTGTGTGCATTTTATAAACTAGCATACGAAAGGACCCTAGAGGCTATAGACTAGGTCAAGGCAATTAACCTAATTCCCTATAGTCAAGGGCTCTGATACCAATCTGTCACACCCCGATCCTTGTCGGAATCGATCAAGGCGTGATATATTGTTCAAAGTCTCATGACAACTATGTTATAATATGATTAGATTCAATTAAGTACTAAGTATGCAAACAAGATCCACAACATACAAATACAAATCCAAATACGAACAACATTTATTACATCAAATTTAAATAGTCTTGTGGATTTCTAAGGCACAACCTATTTTTCATCAACTTCATTCTTCAAATCTGCATCATGGGTAAAAACAGGTCAACTACGAGAGTTGGTGAGTAATCTAATTTTAGTAGAGAAAATTTGTGAAGTTGAAACATTTATAATTTGAAATTTGTTTTCTTTTGAAGTCGGCAAACAATTGTATTTGAGATAACGGTTTATAAATCAAAAATTGATTAACAAATGATAACAACAACAATAAGTCCTCACCCTATATATATATATATATATATATATATATATATATATATATATATATATATATATATATATATATAATATATATAGGATGGAGCATCTAATCATCAAACACACTCAACCACGTGCGATCAATCACCTTAGCGTCCCAAGGCGGGGTGGTCAACCAAATAGCGCTATTATTGTCCATAACGTACCTCAAGAATACGGGCATAGTCATGGAGATTAGACTAAAAATGGTAATGCACTACAAGTACATGTAGCGTAAACAAACTATAGTTATACAATTAATGACTCACGTATAAATGTCCCAACAATGTCTCAATTGTGATAAAACAATAAAATGAAGTTGGAACATATTAGAACCACATGATACACCCCAAAAGTATTGAAAATTATAAAATATGGGGTAGATTACTCACTTTAGTCCCAAAACGAAATGCGTGTGTCGTACGATAGACGGTTCGGGTCAAAATGGCGTAGAACCTAATATAATTAATAGTTTTGGTTTAGGAACTGCTAAACGAGAATAGAGTATTAATACAAATTATAGTTTGTTATGTAAATGTATCATAAACTATACCTATTATAGTTTATCACAACAAGGGTAGTAGTAGTGTTCATAAACTATAATTGTCATAGTTTACCAAATGTTTGTGTATAACGGATGTAAACTTTGTTTATAAAAATTAATTATTTACCATACTTGTGAAGGTAAAAATCCATTTGTTTTCTGATGTATGTCTAATTACCAAGACAAAATGACATATAATGTAATAATATATGATTACATAATGATATACACCTTGCTCAACGAGTTACAAGGCGTAAATGAAATTGATGGTATTTTTCTAGTAATAACGTTTCTGTTACTGTTCTTAGAAAATTTATAGAAAAATCATCAAAGGTCTAAATCAAAAACCGCAAATTCTGAGAGTTTATAAAGTGTGTCTAGTTTGTTCATAAATTTTCTCATGATTTTTAGTGATCTCCAACTTGTGTGAAAATATTCATATTCACAGACTGGTCCGGTTTTGTTTCTGAAATGATAGACAGTTTTGTAAAAATCACCATAAATCGTAGAAAAATCATATGGTGATGTACAAGTAATCATTTTAAAGGTATGAACCTGAACTATATGCGTCTGAAACAGTTTTGAATACTAAAATGTTTAAGTTGACCAAAACAGTCCGTGAATGGAGTTAAACGTTTCTGTTGAAGACTGTTAAATGAGTTTAGTTGTGTTTTTGGTGTTTTAACTTGTATTCCCCCCCTTAAAACTTAAGAAAAACATGAAAATATAGGGGTATGAACTCACCTTATGTGTTATTAGAGGATGGATGTTGGAGAAGAGAAGTGTTCAACCCAAGAACACTTAGAAGATGCCTTGACGAATCGAGAACCTAACATGAAGGTGACAATGTTTGTGTAAGATTATTATGATTTTGAGTAGAAGGATGTGTAATAATCATAAGAAGAATGAATTATATTTACCAAGAGTGGAAGAAAGCTTGATAATCAGCCTTGGAAGTCTTGGAATTGAGAGAGAATGGTGAGAGAATTTGGATTGTGATCCTTGGAGGAAAATGAGAGAATGAAAGAAGTATGAAGAGAGGGGATGGGTTTTTATACTTAGACAAGGAGTGGGGCTGGTCATGTAGTGGGTATGAGTTGGTCATGTAGTGGGTAAGAGTTGGTCATGTAGTGGGAAAGAGTTGGCCATGTAGTGGGTGTGAGTGGTGGCATGTGTCATAAAGTAAAGTAAAGTCATCTTTCCACCTCAAGCACCTCCCCCACTAATTATTGGTATGAATGGCCCTAAAAACGTGGGGATTACTGAAATATAGAGTTCTAACTGTAAAAATAAAGTTTTTGGTGAAAATCCCGCGTTAAAATGATGAAAAACGGGCCTAAAACGAAGTCGTAGTCGAAAAACCGGAAAAATTATGACACACAAAAATGCATGTCGTCTTCTTTTATGACAGGGGCTTCCTTGATACTCATTGCGTGTCATCAACACGCGCGTCGTAAGGTTACGACAGACAAATGTGTGTCGTCTTCCTTTATGACAGGGACTTCGGTCCTGAAGCTTCAGTTTTGGGTCCTTAAGCCTATTTTACCCGTTTTTACCCCGTTTCAAGTGGTTTTTTGACCCAGTTAAGGGTCGGGATGGCCCGAATGATTACAAAAAGTTGAAGGAACTTTTGAGAGAGATTTGGGAGAGATTCGAGAGAGATTTGGGAGAGATTTTTATAGAGAGAGGTTGAGTGAAAGAGATTGTGAGAGGTTTCGTTTGTGATCTTTTTGAGTGTCAGGCTTCGCAACGAAAGGTCCATAAACCCCGTTAAGCCATGATTTAGTGTCTTACACAATCCCGATGATTGTGCAATAGTGTTTTATCGCTTTGGTTCCTTGTTTAGCACTGTTAAGGCTAAGGAAAATCAAACACATGAATTTTTCAAATGATGTTTTCTCATTGAAATAGCGAATTGTATAATGTAAACCCTAACATACAAGGGTTAATGGAGTTGACCGGTTTGACTTGTTGACTTTGTTTGACTTTGACTTGACCGAAATTTGACGGTTGTCACATTTGGTTCTATCAAGACCGTCATGGTGGAGTATTTCGATGAGCGTTACGCAGCCCTCACTGAGACGGCTGCCGCAGCAGCTACAACAGCTGTAACAGCGGTAAGGGGAGGAGCCAGTCGTGCGTTTCAGTACCAGGACTTCGATAACACGAAGCCCCCAACTTTTGATGGGACCCAGGACCCGATAGTAGCCATGAGGTGGCTATCATATGTGGAGGGATGTTTCTTCACATGTTCATGTCCTACTGACCAGAAGGTCAGATGTACCCTGGACCTGCTGAGGTCTGGGGAAAAGGATTGGTGGAGGTTGATAATTGGGTCTTACACTGATGATCAGAAAGATACGGTTACTTCGGAGCAGTTCAGGGATATGTTCCGCGCCCGCTACATTCCACGGGTCGAGCGGGAACGGTTAGCTCAGGAGTTCTTAGAGTTGAGACAGGATGGTGAGACATCGAAGGAGATCACCCGTATGTTCATAGAGAGGGTGATGTTCTGCCCAAAGTTTGCTTATGAGCAGGCTCAGATGACACGTTATCTGATCATGCTCAAGACTGACATCCGACAGTTTGTGGCGACCCAGCGTTGTGATACGCTTCTGGATTTACAGGAGGCCACTAGGCGGTGTGAGTTAGAGATTGAGCTGCAGTTGAGGGAGCAGCGGCAGGCCCCGATACAATCACAGCCGGCGCCAAAGCGGTCTAAGACCGATGATTCCAGGTTAGGAGGCCAGCATGGCCGCACTTGTGGCAAGTGAGGGAAGGCTCATTCGGGGGTTTGCAAATATGGTAGTGGGTGCCACAAGTGTGGCAAGCAGGGCCACATTGCTAGGGATTGTAGGCAGCAGACTCTAGCTTCCGGGGTCAGACTATGTTACCATTGTGAGCAGGTGGGCCATATGAAGGCCCAGTGTCCCCTACTAGCTGCCAAGACGGTGCAGGCTATCGCGCCGGCTACACTAAGGATTACTGATGGGAGTCAGGGTAGAGCAGCGCCCCCGAGGGCTCAGGGACGCACCTACCAGCTTACAACAGAGGAGGCCAGGGCAACACCAGACGTGGTTGCAAGTATGTTTCTATCATTTATCTTACTGATTATATCTGTTTTATGCTTATATGTCTGTACCTGTGATTAGGTACGTTTTTAGTGAACTCCTTACCTGCTTTGGTATTATTTGACTCAGGGGCGAGTCGGTCGTTTGTCTCTCAGAAATTTAGTAGGGAGTTCGGTTTTCTAGTAGGAGAGCTAGAGTGTCCGGTGCGAGTCTCTATCGCCAACGAACGAACACAGGGTTTCCGCTTCTTTCGTCGATCAGGGTTGCGTGTTGGAGATCTTCGGGGTATCTTTCCCGATAGACCTGATCCCGATTCCCATGGGGGATGAATGTGTGATTGTGGGTATGGATGATCGACTGCGAGGATCAGCGAGTGGTAGTTCGAACCCCAAGTGGGGGAGAACTGATTATTTACGGTGAGGGCACCAGATTGGGATCCGGGTTTTGTTCGGCTGCCAGGGATCGAAAATACATTCAGCACGGGTGTGTGGGTTATCTAGTGTACGTGGTGGATACGCGGGTCAGGGATCAGATTTTCAGTTTCAGAGGTTCCAGTAGTCAGGGAGTTTGTTGACGTGTTCCCGGAGGAGTTACTCGGAGCGCCTCTGGAGACGCAGGTCGAGTTTAGGATCGACCTAGTGCCAGGTGCAACCCCAATCGCCAAGGCGCCGTACCGATTGGCACCACCAGCGATGCAGGAGCTGTCATCACATATGCAGGAGTTGTTTGGCAAGTAGTTCATTCGTCCTAGCAGTTATCCATGGGGAGCGCCGATCCTCTTCGTCAGGAAGAAGGATGGTTCACACCGGGTGTGCATTGACTACCGGGAGTTGAACAAGTTGACGGTGAAGAACCGTTATCCACTCCTGAGGATAGATGATCTTTTTTATCAGTTGCAGGGAGCATCTTGGTTCTCCAAGATAGACCTGAGGTATGGGTACCATCAGGTCAGGGTTATGGAGGAGGACGTGGAGAAGACCGCATTTCGAACTCGTGATGGAAATTACGAGTTCATGGTGATTCCGTTTGGGCTCACCAACGCGCCAACATTATTTATGAACCTGATGAATCGGGTCTGCAAACCGATGCTCGATCGCTCAGTCATCGTGTTCATAGACGATATCTTGGTGTACTCCAAGACTCGAGAGCAGCATGAGGAGCATCTTCGAGAGCTATTGGGAGTCTTGAGGCGAGAACGGCTTTATGCCAAGTTCTCGAAGTGCGAGTTTTGGTTATGAGAGGTTCAGTTCCTTGGACATCTCGTTAACCAGGAGGGGATTTTTGTTGATCCGACCAAAATCGAGGCGGTTATGCAGTGGGAGGTTCCGAAATCTCCCTCGGATATCAGGAGCTTCTTGGGATTGGCAGGGTACTACCGGAGATTGATATAGGATTTCTCCAAGATTTCAGTACCCCTCACTCGTCTGACAAGGAAGGGGGTGGATTTCAGGTGGGGCCCCGAGCAGCAGAGGGCGTTAGAGACCCTCAGACAATGACTATGTGAGGCTCTAGTCTTGACTCTCCCGGAAGGAGTTGAGGATTTTGTGGTATTCTGTGATGCATCCATCACAGGACTGGGAGCGGTCCTGATGTAGAGAGGACGAGTGATAGCCTACGCATCGCGGCAGTTAAATCCGCATGAGACGAGATACCCTACTTATGATCTAGAGTTGGGAGAGGTGGTATTCGCTCTCAAGATTTGGAGACACTACCTCTATGGGGTCTGTTGTACCATTTACACGAACCACAAGAGTCTGAGGCACATCATGGATCAGCCAAACCTGAACATGAGACAGCGCATGTGGCTTGATGTGGTCAAGGATTATGACTGCGAGATCCTTTAGCATCCTGGTAAAGCGAACGTGGTTGCAGACGCTCTGATCCGCAAGTTAGCTGGACCATCTGCTCCAGCGATATGTATGACGATATCAGTGGATTCTCCACTTGTGAGCTTGATCAGGGAAGCTCAGGCTGAGGGTATGCGATAGGAGAATAGACCTTCGAATAAATGACTCTACTCTAAGTCCACAACCAAACAAGGAACAGGAAGTAGAGCAATAGTCATAGATTCTGAGTCTATAATATCCTTAATTATGTATAACCTTAGCGTATGCACTCAGTCATTATAGGCCTACTAATAGGGGTCTTTAGTTTCACATAAGTTGATTATAGTATCACCAAATACTCCTATAGTATTTTAATGTTTGACTTATGGTTTCAATGTTTCTTTGTAGATAGAGTTGGTAAGTTTTTAGACTTGTTGCAACAACACAACCATTCCCGGGCATATGCTAATCACTTCTGGGATAGACATAGTTGATCAGGCTATGTCATTCCCAGACCTGACTATACATCCCCAAGCCTACTTGTGCCATTCAACAATCACTACTTTTATTTTGTTCTAGTATGATTCTGTCCTTAGTATGTATGCATGCATGTATACTTTTAACACGAAACTATTTATTTCTAAAAGTATAGTTATTTGAAAATGTTAAATCAGAGACCTTAGTCCCAATGCATTTATAGTTTGTATATCCTATGTGGTTCGATATACTTAGTTCACTATAAACAATGCTCTGATACCAATCTGTCACACCCCCAAACCAAGGATGGCGGAAACGTCCGGGGGTGGAGGACTTCATGTATAGTATCACAACAACGAGTATAATAGTGCTCAAGGTAAATACAACCATCATAAATATAATTGAAAAGGTTACACCATAGTATATGTTCACATGTTTCGAAATCAATTACATTATGATGACAAAATGAACTGTTTGACGATTTAACGTCCCATCCTCAAAATGCTGTTGGTTTCCTGTTTCACTGATTTCCTGAGAATACAAGTAGTTTTGAAAAGTGTCAACAATTAAGTTGGTGAGTTCATAAGAGTTTTGTTTGAGAAAGAAACCGTTTTCCTTGTAAAAGCGACAGAGTATGTTTCCAGAAAATCCAATATTTTCTTTATTAAGTGTGAAATGAATGCTCCTATGTTATGCGATAATGTACCCTAGAAGGACCCATATATTCCTTCTATAATCGCCCAACGTATATAAGTTATATAAAATTTCAGTTAAATAAACCGTTGAATATAATGGGTCTGCCCTAGGTCCACAACCAAACAAGGAACAGGAGATAAGGCGGACCCACCAATTCTAAGTCGATTGTGACTAGATTCTTATATAACTCTAGCATATACACTTAGCAATTATAGCTGAAGTCTAACAATTCTAGATGAAATGTAGTTTTAATAGAAATATGTTTCCAAAGAAAAGCCAATATTTTCCTTATAAAAGTCATGTAGTCCTAAATCCCAGGATTGAGAATATGTGTGTGTGTTTTGTACTTATAACGTATTTGTAGTTTTAAATAGATAAAACCCCTTTTCAAAGTAGAATTTTCCTTATAAACTTGAAAGATTGTTAACTCCCTATGTGAGTCGCTATACCATACTATGACGAGAAATAACCTGCACAACGTTTTTCAGACGTTAAGATACTATGACTCTTGTCACCCGCAGACCTGCCGGTCCGGCTGTAGCTAGCAGCGAGGTGTGGGGTGTCAATCCCAATATAGATCTATACACAATTATCACGCTCTCCCTACAAGAGACTCTGGTTATAACTTACAGGAATTGTGATCCCGTACTCGAACGTACGGGGAGAGAAGTGCCGCACAACCTAAGTTAACTAGTTTACACATAGTTTGATATTAAAACCTCTTCCATGGAGGAAGTAAAATCACCTTTTATGAATAAATTAGTGATATGAAATCCTTAAACTATTACTATTATAGTTTATCATGTAGTATATAAAAAACTCATTTGTTTTGAGAGTAAAACCTTTTTCACGTAGTAAAAATCCATAAACTATGCTTATTGTAGTTTATTATATATGTTCGAAATGAATGAGTAAGCCTTATCATGAATGACTAAATTTCAGTTTATGATGATAAACTAACAAGAAAATACATTTGATATTTAGAACTTATGGTTATGCACTTTGCTCAACATACTACAAAGTGTTATGAAAGTTGTAAGCTGTTAACTAGTTTTTAACCTTTCTACACTGTTTTAGAAAACTCATAGAAAAATCATACGAAGTCGAAAACTGAATCCGTAAATTCTGAGAGTTCACAAAATGTGTCTAGCTTATTCATAATTTTTATTATGATTTTTAGAAGTCATTAACTTGTGTTAAAATGTTCATATTCACAGACTGGTCCGAATTCGTTTCTGAAATGATAGGCAGTTTTGTAAAAATGACCATAAATCGTAGAAAAATCGTATGGAGATGTGGAAGTAATCATTTTAAAGGTATGAGTCTGAACTATTTGCATATTAAACAGTTTTGAAAGATATTAAGTTTAATATAGTCAAAACAGTTCGTGAATAAGACTCAACTTTTCTGATGAAAGCTGTTGTTTGAGTTTAGTTAAGTTTTTGGTGTTTTAACTTGTATTCCCCCCGTAAAACTTGAAGAAAACATGAAAATGTAGGGGTATGAACTCACCTTGAGTGGTTTCAGAAGATGTATGGTGAAGAAAAGAAGTGTTCAACTCAAGAACACTTGGGAGATGCTTGATATTTGTGTAAGGAACTCATGATTTGAGTGAAGAAGTATAAGGAAATCAAGTGTGGGAAGAGATTTACTTACCAAGGTGTATGAGAAGCCTTAGAACTCCTGAAGAATTCGAGGATTTGGAGAGGAGAGTGAGAGAGAAAAGTGTTTGCTCTTTGGTGGAAAGTGAGTGAAATGGGAGGAGAGAGGAGATTTTCAGCCTTTGGTGAACCTCTACAGCTCGAGGAGGGGTGTCAAAGGACAAATAGTTGACTAGGTAGGGGGAATAGTGACTGAGGGTTGTACCATGAAGGTATGGGGGAGGTTGCTTGTGTCTTACTCTAGATAAAGTCAACACTCTACCCCAAAATCTAATTTAATAGATTTTATTCTTGGACAAGGATTTCCCCCAAAAATATGATTAAAAATGAATATTTAGGGTTTATTATGTTAAAATACGAGTTTGGGTGAAAATCCCGCGTTAAAATCACGAAAAACGAGCTTAAAACGAAGTTTGGGTCAAAAACCGGCAATATGGACCGAACCTGCGAGGTTCGGCTCTAAGGGAGTGAGAACCGAGAGAAGGGAAGGAAGGAACCGAGAGTAGAGAAGAGGACCGAAGGTGCGAGGGGGGAGGGACCGAAGGTCCGAGGTTCGGTTCGGTCTGCTGAGCTTCGGTCCGAGAGGGTGTAGTTCGCTTCTGACACCTTCGCTTCTGACACCTTCGCTTCTGACAAGTTCGGCTCCTTAAGAGGTTTCGGCTCCTTAAGGCTGTTTTTCGCGTAGACTTCCGTTTTCAAGCGGTTTTCGACTAAATCGAGGGTCGGGATGCCCCGAGTGATTATAAGAAGTTGAGAGAGATTTGGGAGAGATTTGACATACTTGGAGAGATTTGGGAGAGATTTCACATACTTGGAGAGATTTCTCATACAGAGAGAGATTTGGGAGAGATTTCACATACTTGGAGAGATTTCTCATATAAAGAGAGATTTGGGAGAGATTTCACATACTTGGAGAGATTTCTCATACAGAGAGAGATTTGGGAGAGATTTCACATACTTGGAGATATTTCTCATATAGAGAGAGATTTGGGAGAGATTTCACATACTTGGAGAGATTTCTCATACATAGAGAGATTTGGGAGAAATTTCACATACTTGGAGAGATTTCTCATACATAGAGAGATTTGGGAGAGATTTCACATAGTTGGAGAGATTTCTCATACAGAGAGAGATTTGGGAGAGATTTCACACACACTTGGAGAGATTTCTCATACAGAGAGAGATTTGGGAGAGATTTCACATACTCGGAGAGATTTCTCATACAGAGAGAGATTTGGGAGAGATTTCACATACTTGGAGAAATTTCTCATACAGAGAGAGATTTGGGAGAAATTTCGTTTGCGACCTTTTTAAGTGTTTGGCTTCGTAACGCAAGGTTCTTACACTCTGTTAAGCCTTGTTATGAATGTTATACGCTCCCGAGGGGTATGAAATAATGTTTTATCGAGTAGATTCATCACTTACCCTGATTAGGGTTTAGAATTTCTGAACACGTGAAAACTCTAAGTGATACTTTGTATTAAGATTGCGAGTAGTGCAATAAGAATCATAATGGAAACCCTAATATACAAGGGTTAGATGAGTTGACCAGTTTGACTTGTTGAGTTTGGTTGACTTTGACTTGACCAAAAATTGACGGTTGTCACACTTCGGGGGGTTATAAGGAAGTTTAAAGGGGTGAAAAATGTGAAAAAGCATGAAATTTGGGGTGAAAATGAGTTAAGAACCAGAGAGTCTCGCAGGCTATTTATAGGCCGAAGCCTCAGATCCGAAGCAAGGAGGGTGCGACGGGTGTTCGGACAGGTGGCGAAGGGGAGGCAGGTGGCAGCTTCGCATGTGAGGGGGAGGCCAGGTGTCGGAAGCTTCGCAGGCGAGACGTGGCTCGCTTCTGATGCTCCACGGATGCGAGGCGCGTCGGTTCCTCATTGGACCATGCCTTCGGTCGAATCAGCAGCGAACACGTGGCGGACACGAGGCAGCCTCGTATGCGAGGTGACGTGGCCGAATTGTGACCATGCGAAAATTCCCGGTTTTCAATATTTTTCGGTTTTTGTACCCAAAACTTGCGAAATTCATAACTTTCGCATACGAGCTCCGTTTTCGACGTTCTTTATATGCACGCATAGGTAAAATTATACTATACGACTTTCATTTAGACTTCGTCAGCTAATTTTGAGTTAATTTTTAATATTATTATTTTTTAACAGACAGGGACATGAAAATCCGTTAAAAATTCATAACTTCTTCATCCGAAGTCCGTTTTCGTCTGTCTTTTTACCGTTGTACTACTTTTGACGAGACCTTCAATTCTCATTTAGGTTGTGTTGGCTAAAAATCACCCGATCTTTATTTCGAGTTTTTAGTTGTATACTGCTATACTGAAACTTAGAAAAATCATAACTTCCTCATACGAAGTCAGATTTGGACGTTCTTTTTATGAAAGTTCTCGGTTTAACATAATCTACAACTTTCATTTAGATTGTTATGGCTAAAAAGCCTTTTATTGAAAATTCATTTTTTACACTGAACAGTGTTTTGTCGGTTTTGTCGCGGATCTTCGATTGGTCATAACTTCTTCGTTATAACTCGGATTTCAGTGTTCTTTATATTTTTGGAAACTTTGTTACAATCTCTACCACTTTGTTCATCCCAATTAAGATTATTGAACAATTTATTTTTGACCTAAATTTGACTGGTGTTACAATTAGGGTTTTTCCCAACATTTGGACACGCATGGACTTGACGAGTTGGTTGGAAACTCGGCGAGTCAACTTGGGGTTTTCACGATTTCTCGAGTTCTGGAAGGACTCGACGAGTCAGTAAGCTGCACTCGACGAGTTGAGTCAACATGGACTGTTGAACTTGACTGTTGACTTTGATTTTGACCAAGGGTTGATCAGTTTGACTTCTGGGGTTATTTTAGTAAATTGGGAATTTATGGAAGTGGTTCTATGATGAATATAGGTGGTGGAGTTTGTGGCTGTGATTCGAGGGTTTGATCTTATCACTACACTTCGACATTGTGAGGTGAGTTTTCCTCACTATACTCAAGGGTCTAAGGCACTAAGGCCGACCCTTTTGGATTGTTATCCTGATATGTTATGCTAGTATGATCTGTTAGATCGGTATCTTGGTAGATAGGATGCTATTATGTTGTTATGATCTGCTAAATCGGTTTGCATGTCTACAGACTGTGCGAAAGCCAACAGACCTGGGCATTCCAACCCGATGGTTGTGGGCCGTGAGTATTCCATCCTGAGGATGATTGGACTCGTAGTATGTGAGCATTCCAACCCGATGGTTGTGGGCTGAGGGTATACCATCCCGAGGATGACTGGACCTGTAGTATGTTGGCATTCTAACCCGATGGTTGAGGGCCTGGGGTATTCCAATCCGATGGTTGATTGGACCCATAGTATGCTGTTTGTGATTATGTGTATATTGTTATGTGTATGGGTATTTTGGGGGAAACTCACTAAGCTTCGGGCTTACAGTTGTTGATTATGTTTCATGTACTTCCGATGATCGCAGGAAGGCGAAGGCGTGATCGTGCACCTCCTCTCATTTTTATGATCTTGATTTCTGGGATACTCTGATGTCTAAACTATTTGAAAACAATTTGTAATAACTTAATGGTTTTGAATGATTGAAAAAGTTTTAAATTGGCCTGATTTTTTGGACTGTTACACGATGGTTGATTGGACCCGATATGGTTGTATGACATATGTTGCGATTGGACTGCTTTGTGCATCAGCCAATAGGCCTGGGGTATTCCATCCCGAGGATGATTGGACCCATAGTATGTTGGCATTCCAACCTGATGTTTGATTGGACCCATAGTATCTTGGCATTCCAACCCGGTGGTTGAGGGCCTGGGGTATTCCAACCCGATGGTTGATTGGACCTATAGTATGATGTTGTTGTATATGTGCTCTTTGTTTGTATGTTGGTACTTTGGGGGAACTCACTAAGCTTTGTGCTTACAGTTTTGTTTATAGTTTTAGGTTCTTCGGATGATTCGTGGCAAGGCGAAGGCGTCACCGTACACATCCTTGGTTTTATGACAGATTGGATCTTGGGAGACTCTGATTTTAGATCATGTTTTGGGAATCAATGTTTTTGTAAACACCTTTGTTAATAAATGGGCTGTTTTGAAAAGTTTAAAATTTGTCGAAATTTTTGGAATGTTACAGAATGGTTTTTAATAAAAACACTAAATAAAGTGAGAACGTGACTCAGCCAATCATTTTCTTTAATTAAGTTATTTTGGGTAATTAATAGAAAATATTATTAAAATCTGGATTAATAATACGTAAAGGTAAAATGTCAATTGTATTTAGAGAATATTATCGAAATAAGAGAAATTTGTAGGATTCTTATATGAATTTTAAAATTTCAGATTTGTTAAATTTCAAAAAATTTAAAATATTGAATTTTTAAATTTCGAGTTAATATTCATTATGGAATATATTATGCATTTACTAAATATCAATTAACAATGCATATTCATAATAGAATATGTATACATAAATTCATACAAATTAATAACATAACGGAATGCTTTATTGAATAATGATATAAACAGAAATTTGTATATACAAAAGTCATAACAAAATAATAACATACATACAAAAATGAAATTATTCAAAAAATAGTGTATACATACAAATTCAAGACAAAAAAATTATATAAGTTCTATGTATTCTATTAATATTCTTTTTTTCGTGGACTTTAATATGTTTATTTTTTTGGCTTGACTATTTTCTTTCTTCTAGTTCTTTTAACATGTAAATACAAAAAACATAAACAATAAGTTGTATGCAAAATTCATAATGGAATAACAGCAAATATATTAAAATGTATGTAGAAATTCAAAACAGAATACATAAACACTAAGTTATATTTGAAAATTCATAACAGAATAACAAGATAAACCATTAAAGACATAAAATTTTATTCTAGTGCAGATTCATTATTGAATAACGACATAAATCTTTATTCCAATGAAGATTCAACCAACTTTTCATTCGGATTAAATTCGTTAAAGAATAGTACATAAACTTTTATTTCAATGCAGATTCGTTGTTGAATAATGACACAAAGATGTATATATATCATTCATAACAAAATAATAACACATTATTTTCATTGTCAAGATAATAAAGATTTATGTGATGCTGTAAAAGTAAGGTTAATCTTAACATTAAGGTTAATCTAACAATCATAACTATTATAGAGCTCCTATAATTATCAATCCATTAATCAAAGTTCATGAGAAAGATCATTACATAAATTAAATCATCTGGAATGGATCAAAGCCGTGTTACTGTAAACCACAACAATAAATAAATTAAGAAAGAATATGATAAGATTTACATGATGAAGTTGCCAATTAATGGAAATCACATTTATTTAATTTTTTCAATCATTGAGATAATTGGGATTTGTGTACCCACCGATTAATCTAAACTTTGATAATGTAATTACAATATTGTTTTGAAAACAAAATTCAAATATTTATAAAGAATTGAAGAATTCAAACACATATATATGAAAGTATATAAACATGTTATTGAAAACCAACATGACATGGATTTCTTTGCATGACCGATGGCTATATGTATTTGAATTAGATATTTATTTGTTTGCACTGCCGATGGATTGTCTGAAAGGTCTAGTATGTTCAAGAGTCATATTAAAGTGATATTGATAAATAACATATGATACTAATGGGTCACACTAACAACAACTTGATACAATTGATTATTTATTAGAAATTGATTTTATTAAATATTCAATAAAACTCTTATAATTAAATTGGAAATTATTTATTTCATGGAAATAATAATTTTCATTAGCAAGTAACATTACATTATTTCATATGGTATGAGATAATAAGTCATGCACAACTTTTTGGCCTAGTTGGAAACCTTTTGTCTTTTACTCAAAAGACAAAGTTTATATTTTATAAACCTTGAGTTTATAAATTTTAAACTAACTTTCTTTTTTTATATATATTTACGAGATTTGCATGAAATGAAGAGAAGTATGGCTTTCCAATTTGTTTATTAAAAAGGTATAAGCATGGGAGAAGACATGCTTGGACATGCTTATGACATAGGGACAAGTTTGTCTAAAGTTGAAGGAACTAATGCTTATTAACTTCACTTTATGCATATAAATAATAGGGCTTGCACTTGGCTTCTTTGCTCATTCACTCCATGAAGAAGTGGCTGAAACTTCTTCTCTCCCTCTCATTCTCTCTTAATTAGTTAAGAACACTTGAAGTTAATTGCATCTTCAAGCCTTCTTTAAGTTCATATTGGTTATGAACTTAAAGCTTAAGGGTTTAAGAGTTTTGGACTAGCATCTACATCAAGTTGAGTCATTGTTGGTGTCTCAAAGGTTCCACATTCTTCATCAACTTCCAAGCCTCCCAAGAGGACCCAAAGAACTACAAAGGTTGTTATTTCTTCATCCTTTCTATGGTTGATGTTTTAATCTTTCTATAACATGCAACAAGATCATTGGTGGGTATAAAATGTTTATGTTAAGTCTTCCGTTGCCATATTTTTTTAGTTTATGAAACTATTTTTGAACTAAAACCCAACAATTGGTATCAGAGCCACCTTGCAAGTTTGGTTAGATTTTTGATTTTTGGAAATCTCTGTTTTTGGAGAATATGGATAACTTGTTTTTGTATAAAAATAAGTTCATACATATTTTCTATGACAACTTTATAATTGTTATTTTTTTTATGTAACAAAAGTTTCATGCATCTTTTGTCATTTAAAGTTGTCTAAGAAAAACAAAGGTTGTTTTATGTGTATGTTGATATATATGATGTGCATAAACTAGCCAATGACCGTTGTGTTTGTTGTGTTGTTGTGTTTGTTGTCTTTATTATAAAATGGTTGTAATAATTTATTTATTCATATGGTATGTAATAATTAAATAGATTAGCTTTTCTTGTTTATTTTTGTAAAGTAATAGATTAGTTTTTAGAAATAATTTATTTGTACAAAGATGTAACAAGAAATGAAGTTGGAGCCATTTTTTGAAGACAAAAAGGGCAATTTTCGAGTCTACTAAAGTGTTGAGCAGAAAGATGACCATTTCTGAAAAGTGTCATGAATGTTGTCAATAGTAGCCTTTTCTTTAAAGGGCTGTTGACCTAATGCAACACTTTCTGCAACCCTTTTCTGAAAAAGTGTTGCATGTGGCTGAATTTTTTCCTTTAAACAAGATTTTCCAATCTTTTGCATGCAATGGATGTTTACTCAAGTGGGAGCTTCTACAACAACATTACAAGAAGATTTTTTGGTCCTTTTAAATGTCCCTTTAGGAATGAACTTGACATTTATGTGTTGGCTCACAAAAATGTCCTTAGTTGGTTATGTTTATGCACATATCTTTTTATGCGTGTTTTGTGTTGTTTATTTTATGCATAATTTTGTGTGGTTGATAAAATTAGTTTTTCAGATGCTAAAATAATTTTGTACAAAATAAACATCACATGGAGATTGGTTTTTCAAAATTGGACATAAGATATAACAAGTTATTATATTTAAAAATAAGACCCGATTTTATAAAATCGTTAATAACGACAAATTTTGAAATACTCCATTATAAGTTTAAAATGGTGATTTTTGTAACTTATACAAACTCCATATATATAAGTAATAAAATGAAGTTTTATTAAAGATATAAAGGTTCAAATTCATTCAAACTTAATACCGGTTATTAAAATTGAATTGCGTCAAATTATATAAAAACTAGCTTTTTCTATAGAACCTTTAAAAGTGAGTTTCTTTTGAAAATTGATACCATGGTTTATTATATGCATGTAATAACCATGATATCATATGTTTTTTAAACTAGAATTATAAAACATATAAAGACCCTTTTTACAAACCTCAAATCTATGCAATCCTTTTGAAGAACACCCGCACGTCTCTTGTATGCACTAGTGGGATAAATGATACCTAACCGTTTAGTGTTATCTTTTGATGGTCGGGGTGTATTCACGATTTCTATAACCAAGTTATAGGTCGATTACACAAGTTTTTCAAATAAGACGATTTGATTGGAAATCTTTTGTGATAAAGGATACCTAAGCAAGAGAGATCTGAGGCATAGATGGGATCAAACATGTCTAATTAAATTTGCTATGCGATCCCATAAATCTAGGAATTATATAGCAAGATGTAATTGATAATCGATATCTACCGGGTTGAATTCAAATGGATGGGATAAAGGATACCTAATCAATTATCTATTTTTCAACTTGGATACAACTTCAATGAATGGGTTCATGTCTTAAGAGACAATCTCGCGAGAGATATGAAATTGTATACACTTAAAGGTCCTAGTCATAAACTATTTGCTTTGAGCAATGAGCCTGAACATGATACCTAGTAAAGGCATCACTGTGATGCTACAGATGACTCTAACATCAAGCTAGGAATAGTTATTCATGACTTATAGGAAGTCTTGGATAATTTAAAAATATATCTGATGATATAACAGGTCAAGCAATATTCCAATAAATATAGTGATATTTTAGTTAAAGCTAGTTTAAATATTGGAATAATGCAAGGCTAAAAGAGTCGCCTAGTGTGATCTAAGAGGCCCATATTTTGTGGACTGGACACCTTTAAGCCCAAGAAATCTACTAAAGCCCACATGGATGAATCTTGTTTCTTTTAAGAAGAAACTGGACAGTAGAAGAGGATTTACTCCTCTTATTAGGAAACAAAGTATGGAAGAGACTAGTACTTCTTGTATCTACTAGATAGAACTCATACTTTTCATATAACACTTAGGTACTTGGTACTTAAATGTTAACCAAATATTTGTAAATGGCTTGCAAATATTTATTGAAGAGTAACCCAACTGAGCACAATCAAGTTGGAAATACACTCTTGGAGTTTAGTTTATTATTTATGCTTGGAACATAAATTACTTGTAATGTAAAACAATATTTGTTTTGGAACAAAATATGTTTTAATTTAGCATGTCTAAATTTATGTCTCAGTTATTTTATTCGAATGTTTGATCATTTACTTAATTGTTTGTCATAACGATAATATTCAATTCTGAAATGATTAAATTCTATTTATGACACTAGATCTCTTAAGAGAATTGTAGAGTAAATATCAACATTTAATAAATAAAATCAAGTTCTACATGCAAACACTTTTGACTTAAACTTGTTTTAAGTCAAACTCATCGTTGACATTGTTATCTTTATCATATAAATGACATTCACATATTCCAACTTCAAGAAAGGGATCTTTGAAGGAAAATCATGTAGTTTATTTGACATATGTGAACATTGTTTATATGTAAAGGATTCAAAATGATATTTTTCACTAAAGTGTAGAGAAAATAATTAAGGAACCATACACTTTGGTGTATGACTTCCTTTCTAATAAATATATGAGATTAAGCACAAGATACCAAATCAACTTTGTTAACAACTATAGTAGTTTTAATTATATTTTATGTGGTAAAGCATAATTGTGAAATCTTTGTTGAAGGTTTCTAAAGTTGAGATACAAACCAGTAAGAACCATCTAAGGCCTTAATGATAATAAATGATGAATTAAATCTTACTTGGTATGATTTACTTTCTAATCGGTAGAAATATCCTCCTTTAATCTTTTTGGGATAATACTTCAATCACTATTAACTATATCTTGAATAAAAATACCAACTAATAAGTAGATTAAATATTTTATAAGATTAAGTATGGAAAGGCTCCATCCTCATCTTACTTAATGTTTTATGGATTTGAAGCCGATGTTGGACTAAAGCTTCTAAACCCAAAATCTACTAAATACATATTTGTATAATACTCTAAATGTGGCATAGATTATTATATGCAAACCTGCCAAGAATAAGTTATCTTATTCTTGTGAAAGCTAAGTTAGTAGAAAGCAAGCTTCTAATGACAAAGCAAGTAGGAGGTACAAGGAACTTGAAGCAGCTCAAGAACCATAACCTTAGGTGGTAATAGTTGGCGCTAATCTTAACAAGGACGGTTAAACTTGAATAATAGCTATTCACAAACACAAATTGTTCGCATTAGTGGTAGAAATCATCTATGACTTGAGAAATGTGGAATCTCTCATTGATGAGCATTTATTGATGGTTTTTGGAAAATCCATCAAATACCAAAATGCTATGTCAGATCTCGAATCTGATAAATGACTTAGAGTCATGAACATGAGATGTAATCCATGTATGAGAATCAAGTACGGGATTGATTAAAATTTATCCCTATATCAAGGCTAGAAGGAGTAAATGATTCTTCTAGAAAGAATAAATTACATGGATAACCATACACATTTAAAGCAAGACTTGTAGTAAAAGGATTTTCTCATACTCATGTCATTGACTATGGTCCTCATCATACTCTTGACATTATCTGTGTTCAAAACTTTTTCACAAGCAGCTATGATTAGATCAACAAGGAAATTATATACTATAAATTCATATTCTTAATATGAGATATAGTAAATAGATTTCAAGAAAGACCGCTTTTCTTAATACACATCTACTAGATATATCTATATAGATTAGCCTGGAGCTTTCTTAATCCAAGTTGTCCTAACAAAATGTGTAGAGCTTGAGATCCACTTGTGGATATAAAGCAAACATCTAAATGTTATAATCATCATTTTATGTAAAACCACAAGGTGTGTTTTATATCAAAATGAAAGAACATGTGTGTTTACTAAGAACTGGTGGGAGCATAGTGAAATTCCTAATCTTGTATGAATTAGACATACTTAATCATTTGAAATCACATTCTGACTAAGAAAGGTCGTTTTAATCTTGACTCGGAAAGTGTTTCTAAAATAAAAGACTTAGGAAGGAGAAGATACATTCTAAGAATGTAAAATATATAAGGGATAGATAAAATGAATGTTAAAAGTTTCATGTCCTTATACATATATTGGCAATATCTTGAAAGGGGTCAAGACACAAGATTCTTTTGGAGAATTCTTGGCATTGTCATATGGCACCATTTTGAGCTAGCCTCAAAAGCACATAGCTCATAGGCTTGAACTAGAAGAAATGATCTATATTCTATTTTCTTGACAAATGAATTCATCATTTACGCCATATTATGCATAGGAGATGGTATTTGATCATGCTGTAAGCATGTATAGGATACTAATTGAATACATGGTTAAGTCATTGGATGACTATGAGAGCATTCAGAGAGTAGTTTAGAAGAACTAAGAGAATGCATATGCGACAATCAATTTAGAAAGGATCTTTATGGAAAGAGCTACACAAGATGTTAATTTCTAAACAGATACAAATAATTATGAATTATAACTGGATTTTGACTTCATTATGGAATGAAGGGTAAGTCTTGTTGGAATAAGGTCCAAGCAAAACATAATGACACAATCTACTACAAAATAAGAATACACTACTTTAGAAGTTGAATTCAAATATGATTGGATGAATGTAATCATTGAAAAACTATGTTGATTTCTGCCATTCAAGGATCACATAGAAATCTTTGTGACTTCAAGAGTATACTTAATCAAGCTAAGAGACTCTATGTCACGAAAGAACACCAATCATATTCTCTAAGATATTTAACTATACTTAGATTAAAGTTAAGTGTGGAGATGATAGTATTCACATAATTCACACAAATTAAATTTTGACAGATCCATTGATAAAGTCATTCTTTTCAGCTAAGTATGATTGATCACACTTCAGCTATAAGACTTTATTATTTTAGAAATGGGTTTTTGATTTGGATTTAATACTTGGATATTGGAACATTATTACAACAACTATTAGATAATGTTGTGATATATTGGGATATAGTCATCACATTAATACTTGTTGTGTTTTATATTAACATGTTTAATCCATGAATAATATTCTTATTCTAACAGTTCATAGTCGGTTATAATTGTGGGAGTAATTATGAAGTAAGACTAATATGAATTGGATTGGTTGACTCTCACTAGATGAAAGTAGGCAAGTGGTCATAACCAAGTTTCATAGATACTTGTCAGAGAACTAGTATCAAACTGACCCGCATCAAGATCATCTCATAGATCGCTATCATGAATGATACTTGATTAAAAGGTACTATCGTTGTATCCTTAACACCTGAGATACATAGTGGGACTTAAGTGTAGGGAGTATTATGCTTTGATAATGGACAAATGATGTTCCTTAACTGGGCAGTTATAAAAGCCATTTTCAGGTATGGTGTGAACTACACAAGAGGCTTATGTAGTCAAGATGAGATTTGTTCCTCTTATGTGTTGAGAGTTAGACATCTAAGGCACCTTACCAAAAGTTGAACAACTAATGAGATTGATCGCGATCCAAATCTCATGTTCAACATGATGTCTGTAGCAAAGGGATAACTGATAAACTTACCTTATACACCAATTGTAACTTTGAGCTTTTTGGGAATTGGGCGTTGATAGAATGGCACAAACAGTCGTATGGTCTTAGGGGCATTGAAATGTTTCTAGACGTTCACCACTGTCTATATCAGTCTAATATGAGTCTTGCGCAAGTGGGAGATTGAAAGGTCTAGTATGCTTAAGAGTCATATTAAAGTGATATTGCTAAATAACATATGATACTAATGGGTCACACTAACAACAACTTGATACAATTGAATATTTATTAGAAATTGATTTTAATAAATATTCAATAAAACTCTTATAATTAAATTGGAAATTATATATTTCATGGAAATAATAACTTCATTAGCAAGTAACATTACATTATTTCATATGGTATGAATTAATAAGTAATGTACAATTTTTTGGACTAGTTGGAAACCTTTTGTCTTTCACTCAAAAGACAAAGTTTATATTTTATAAACCTTGAGTTTATAAAATTTAAACTAACTTTCTTCTTTTTATATATAATTTCGAGATTTGCATTAAAAGAAGAGAAGTATGGCTTTCCAATTTGTTTATTAAAAAGGTACAAGCATGGGAGAAGGCATGTTTGAACATGTTAATGACATGGGGACAAGTTTGTCTAAAGTAGAAGGAACTAATGGTTATTAACTTCGCTTTATGCATATAAATAAGAGGGCTTTCACTTGGCTTCTTTGCTCATTCACTCCATGAAGAAGTGGCCAAAAGTTCTTCTCTCCCTCTCATTCTCTCTTAATTAGTTAAGAACACTTGAAGTTACTTGCATCGTCAAGCCTTCTTTAAGTTCATATTGGTTATGAACTTAAAGCTTAAGGGTTTAAGAGTTTCGGACTAGCATCTACATCAAGTTGAGTCATTGTTGGTGTCTCAAAGGTTCCACATTCTTCATCAACTTCCAAGCCTCCCAAGAGGACCCAAAGAACTACAAAGGTTGTTATTTCTTCATCATTTCTGTGGTTGGTGTTTTAATCTATCTATAACTTGCAAGAAGATCCTTGGTGAGTATAAAATGTTTATGTTATTTCAAAAATTAAAGTCTTCCGTTGCCATATTTTTTTAGTTTATGAAACTATTTTTGAACTAAAACCCAACATTACCTCATTGTATCAAGACAGAAAAAGGATAGCGAACACGTAGGGGTTTAAACCCACTCCCATCGTCGACCCATCGGAGGCAAAATACGACAGCCGTCGACTCATCGTTGAACATGGTGGTGATTATCGGCGGATTTAGCAGGTAGATGATAAAAATTGTAACTTATAACGTGGTCTTTTTTATAGAATTAGTCAATGATTAAAATTATTTCAATAATAATAGGACTCTGAATTGATTTTGATAATTAATGAAATGTAAAATACCATAAATGCACGTTTTTTTTATTAAATTAATTAAATAAAATGATTCGCAGAGAATCATCCTTACGTTTTCATTTTATTTGTTGTTTTAATTTGAACCTACTATATATATATATATATATATATATATATATATATATATATATATATATATATATATATATATATATATATATATATATATATATATAGGTTCAAGTATTTTAACTAATTATTGTGCGGATATCGTATGCAATGAGAATGATAAAGAAAATATGTTGTTTGATAATATAAATACGTTCAATCTTAAATAACTATTGTCATTAACACACATTCTCACTAATTAAATCGTCTATAAGGTTATTATATATATATATATATATATATATATATATATATATATATATATATATATATATATATATATATATATATATATATATATATATATATAGGAATACATAGTTACCATGAAAATAAATCAAATTACTTCCTCATTATTTAAAATAACTATATTAATCATTTATAGTTTCAGCAACCATTTATACAAATATTAGCCTTATTTTTCATTTGCGAATCGTATGCTATCGTCGGCCGCAAAATCCATATAATCAACATGAAAAAAGCAACGAATAAAAAGTAATATGATGAAACCTATGAAAACAATTGTTAACGTAGTTTTTTTTATTTAACTGTGCATAATTATTTTTTGTTTTTTTGCAAATAAAAGAGCATGTACATTATGATATTTTACTAGGTGTGAGACCCGTGTATTACACGGGTTATTTTAAAAAAAGATTAACCATTAAAGTGTAAACATAAAATATTTTTTTAATATACAACTTTAAAATAAGAAAGAAAAAAACGTATTTATTGCAGTTTAATATCATATATATGATATTTAATACTTTACATATATAAATATATGAATTTTATTTTAAAAATTGAAACAAACCAAAAATTGACAAGTGGATAATATTTATTTCAAAAATACCACAAAATGACAAGTGTCAAAACTAATTAAAAATTGTCATGTGACAAAAAAACCTTCATTTTATTAAGGAGGATTTAGATTATGTTAATGGTAATTTGAATAAGTATGCAGGTTGAATGACTAATTATGTCGAAATAAAGAGTAAGAAAATATTGAAGAATAATAATCTACTATTATTATAGATGATTTAATCAAAATTAGGTAGATATTATGTGTTCTATACTTAAGCTTAGATACCTAACAGCCACTTATATATATATATATATATATATATATATATATATATATATATATATATATATATATATATATATATTATTAAAAGAGAACCTTTAATTCTAAACTGAAGAAATCAGAGTCATTGATTGCATTCCAATCCTATATTTTCCATCTTTGGATTATTTGCTGACATCATCTTTGTCAATCATTTTATTTTTGTCCACCAAATTTATAAAACGTATATTACGTTTTAAATTAGGAAGTTTATTAATGACAATTAAATCTCATCAAAAGTAAAATTAATTAAATTAGGAATTCTATTAATGACAATTAAATCTCACCAAAAGTAAAATGAATTAAATTAGGAATTCTATTAATGACAATTAAATCTCACCAAAAATAAAATGAAAAAATACCCCACCGCACCCTTTATTACCAGTATCCCTACACTCTCTCATCATTTCTTTACATAATCTATCTAACCTAAGTTTTGTATTGAAGAAGAAAATAGAGGAAAGAAGAAATAGAATACTTGTGGGTTTCGATCTGTATGGATCAATCTTGTGTTCGATCATCATGGAAGAATTAGGAATGATATAGAGATAAATTTTATTTGGATTCTACTTTAATTTGATCGTAGTTTAGATCGATTTTGGTTAAGTTTTAGATTATGTTTATTTTATTTTGTTTCAACTATGAAGTTTCAATCTATAAAACCTTTTGATTTAAGTTTAGATCGATAATGGTTACGTTTTCTAAATCTGCTTCGATTTTTCTTCTTATGTTCTGTATTGTTGATTTTGATTTTTTAAGTTATAGGTATCCGAGAGCGAAAAGATGGACACAATAGCACCACTGCCTCTCATCCATTGTTTCAATTTGTAAGATATGTCCACTAGGTAGTGAATTTGTATATGTCGATTTTATTTTTTATTTTTACGTTTTTTGTATATGAGTTTAGTCAATGATTTTTTTTGTGGCTTACGAAATCGTGAATGGAAGATATACCCGAGTCAATGTCTATAATGCTTTACCCATTTGATCCCTTCCTGGATTTAGAGATGAAATTGTAACCCTTATACCAGTGAGTGATCCACATATCCTACAACTCAGCAAAACTCATTAGTGATATTTGTTTTGATTTATTGTAAAAATCATCTTTTTATAAAAACATAAATTGGGCTCTCAGAAAGGAGTTATTCACCGATCCCTTTTTAATATTATAAAACATCTTTTAGACTAAATAACAAAGAAAATACAAAGTTTTAGTATACTATGTAAATAGATTACCTCGATAAACCTTATTGGAAAATGTTTATGATTGATTACTTTTGGTTACTTAGTAGGTTCTTTTTTTTTGGGAAAAACTGTCTTCTAATTTATCTATTACATATTATTCTGTTTTTTCAAATGAGAGATACATAGAACTCAGATTGCTAATTTTCGTTTTGTGTTTTTGGAATACATTTTAGTTGTGAACTTGATGTTATGAAAGTACTTGCGTTGTCTGGGCATGCTGAGAAGTATAATAAGAACCTTGCACAACCTTATTCTTTCGTTTAACTGGTTTGAATCTTCTTATTGAGTTTACTTTCTCAAAGATAAATGAGTATACCCTACACTCTTGAAAATAGGGTTGGGAACATTGTGAGTATCTAGGTTTTCTCAACAATAAGATAAGACATTAGTACAAAAGTTGCAATATAAACTTTTTTTAATTACATAATAATAACTAAACAAAGATATGTGAAATATTATCTTTATATTTTAAATTGCAATATATAACATAAAAACCGTATTAAATTTTCATTATGTTTCGTTCCATGCCTCACAAACATGTTTCTGGAACGGAATTACTCATTCTATTATATGGCTTTTACGATTACATATCCTTTCCATTTCTTTGTTGTTTTATTCTTTGCAACCTCACATATCTCAAAAAAAAGTAATTTCGAAATTCATCACAAAATAGAAATGTTTTATAAACTCCTATAAGGGAAGAAGAAAGATAAGACTAAATGAGTGTATGGTGTTAATCTAATTATGATGTTCTTTCATCTCTATTTGCATGTTTCTAGCTTGTTCGTAGTATTGTCTATAAAATATTGTTGTTATATTTGACGGTTCATTTTCCCAGTTTTCATCTTTTTTTTGTGTATATTTTAATCTTTCAAGTTTTTTTAGAGTATTTGAGGGACCGTTTCTACTTGGGTTTGGGGTGAAGTCGAAAGCCCTAAAACTGGAGGGTAGTCGTATCCAGAACCACTTGAATATTGAAGATTTTTGTTGGCATTAATTTCAATAATCATATGTACCCTAGAAGAGATATCAGAACTATAGTTTATTTTTTTATAATGTTTCTTGTATTTTTTTTAAATATTCTACTTGTGATGGCTACAAGGTATGATCAGCCCTGTCTATGATCAAGGGTAATTTGGTAAATATTTAAATATTACACTTTATTAAAGAGTACAAACGAATATTTTTGATTTTTGGTTCCTTATGAAAGAGGCAAGGGTATAATGGTCCTTTTAATATAAATTCTTTATTTTATTGTTTATTACCTTCTGTATCTACAACATAATTACCACCTTTTGATTATGCTTATTCAATATGTCATAATATTTTATTTTATCTAAATTTATGATTTTCATTGTATGGAATTATAAGAGTCAGAGACTGTTTTTAATTTTTTAACGCCATCGATTCTTTCAATAAATTTTGAGTTGGAAGTGCTTTAGATGGACAATCGAAGCTTTTGAGTATATTTGATAGTGTACTTAAAGGGGGTTGTTTTTTAGATTATTGATTATTATATTGAAACATTTTTTTGAAATTAATAACATTATCTTTACCATTCAATATGGAAACCATCATTCATGAACCCGCTACCATATCAACTTGTCCCTCTCCTCTCTCTTCCATCTTTTCCAACCCACAACACATAAAAACCTTATCTTTTTCAACCCACTCAATTTTAAAAATACAAAAAAACTAAGGTATAAGTTTTAAGACACATGGTACAAGAGGAGAGAGAGAGAGGGAGAGAGAGAGAGAGAGAGAGAGAGAGGATGAAGCGGGTTAGTGAAGCTATATAAACAACCCACTCCTCCTAGCCCACTCAAGCTGGAGTGGTGTCATGGAGGTACCAATGGTACCTCCCAATTTTACCATGACTCTATCATCCCTAACGAAAATATATTAATGTGCTTTCATTCAAATGTTTATTAAACGTGGAAAATAACAATATCTGAAAACTGATATGCTTCTTTCATTCTTTTCTATACGAATCAAATTTGTAGATTTAATCAGCGGAAGCAACATATGTTTTGCATCCATATTTCATGACAGTGAGATTATATAAACAATAAACGATCATTCGGTTATCGTCTATGAACAAAAAAAAGCTCAAAGAAGAGTGTGTATGTGTAGAGAGAGGGAGATCGATGAACTTATTGCTAACGCCATGGAGAAAGTTGGCAAAGAAGGTACTCACTCTATACTATTGTTATCCATTATATAGTATCTTATCTTCTAAAGAATGCTAAAAATGTTAATTTGTAGTTTTTTTTTTCAACATTTTGACTATTTTTTTATAGTTTCTACCCGACAATTTAGCTGATGATGCTAAAGCCTTTTCAAGTGTTGGAATTGGTTATCGTTTGAATGCCTCTTGATGTAAATTTTAAGTAATTATTGTTTATAGTCATTATTTTACTTAGAATTTTCTTTCAGGTTTTAGAGGCAAAGTAGCACCTATAATAAGTACTATTAAATGAAAAAAAAACTTAGCAAAATTAAAACAAAAAATTGGTGTTGATGTTGTCTATACCGTGTAAATCACAATTACAAGAATCAATATTAGCATATATATATGGTTAAGATTACAATTTTTAAACAACGTTCGTATATTCGAAACATTTTGCATGATTAGTTTAAATTAATTATTGTACACTTATGTTATATCAAATATCCACACATACAGAACGTCGATCAGATATTACAATTTATATATTAATTTTAACTAATCATTATAATTTTACAAATAAAACATCTATCATTGTAAATTAATAATTTTTTTGAAAACATTGATTAATTATTAGGATTAGTTTTGCATTTATATGTATTTTTTTATATGTCCCCGCGTTATACGCGGGTCATAATCTAGTGTGTGTGTGTGTGTATATATATATATATATATATATATATATATATATATATATATATATATATATATATTTGAAATAGAATGACAATGATAAAAAAACATTTACCTATTATACCCGGTGAAAAATGAAAAAACAAAATGTTAGAGCACCCACATCGATGCAATTTTAAGAACTTGCAAAAAATGCCATATAATAACATTTGAAAAATGTGGGCAATTTTTTTTACAAGGCTTTCAAAACTTTAAAGAAGCAAGTGGACGTAGGATATATGTAATCTACAAGTGGCATTGTAATTAGCTTGAAAGATGCGATGTGGATAATCCTAGCTCTTGTGTTTATTAAAATTATTTTATTTTATGTTTTTACCGGTTTTGGTCAAATTAACAATTTATTAATGAATAACCAATAAAAAGTTGTTGTATGAATTTCAACTAGAGGAAGCCCACTCGCGCCATTGGCGCGGGTTTAAATGGGTCTACCCCGGGTCGGATTTTTTTTACATAGTAACATCCTGCTTTCATTTCATCCTGATTCAATGTAAAAATCCATTTCATTATAGTAACATAATCCAAGTTTTAAACTATAATCTTATAATCAACTCGGGCTTCGCCCCTATCTAATCACAGTTTTTCAACCAAGGAAGAATCAAAAGCCATCAAGAATGAGTTTTCAAGTAAAAAATCACAAAAATTAACAAAATATTCTAAACAAAACCCCCAAAAAAAACAATATGTATAGATACAAACATATATAATCTCACCAATTTTTCCTATTTTTTTTTTCTGTTTATTTTGTAAATCCCCAACCCAAACCACTTATTAACAGCGTCATCATCTTTATGCAAACCCCGACATCCTTTATCTGCCATAAAATCATAAAAATGTCTGCTTTTTTTTAAATGGACAAATTGCATGAAATAAAAACGTACTTTATTCTTTTTATCAGTATAATCAACAGACTTTATCTTTTACCCATAATAATAACGTAGTTACATTTTTGAGCAATAATAGCAACATATTTGCATAGATTTAAATAACTTAATGATAATAGCAATATGTAACAAATAAAGAGTAAAGTATATTGCCTATATTAATGAAAAATGATAGAATTATGGAATTACCCTTTTATTAATCTTTTTTGTAGTTCTTTTTTATTGTATATTCTCATGCTTTAACTTCCTAAATCTATGCAAAAAAATAGGTACCATGATTGAGCAATAAATACACAAACTAAAAATATTGGGAATAAGGTAATACCTCAATTTCTTGTCTCAAACTCCGAATGTCCTCTTCAGTTTTACCATGCTTGAGTATAAATTCTCTCAATTCAACGCATTTTCTGAAATTAATTGAAAGGGGGAGAAGTTAGCAAACGAAAAAATGGAAGGACAAGCAAATGGAAAAACCAAATCATGAGTTCCTATGTTACTTGATTGATTGAGTACAATTTCATCATTCCATATAAACCCTAATAACTTCCAATAAAATCATACAAAAGAAATATGTCGTTAAAAAGTAAGTATTTTTACAAACCACTGTACTCATGTATCAATTCGTTAAATGAAAAATCTTATGATGAATTAGACCCCCTTAATGGTGAATTAAGACTAACAATGATGAAAGTGACAAATATTTTCATAGCCTTTAATTAAATAAAAGGTTAGATGAAGAAAAATAGCAACATACATTCATTTATTATTTTATTATAGCATTCTACTTTGAAAATTTGACTCAATTACAGCAATGTTAAATGTGTAAATGGGTGGATTTTTCAAATTAAAAGTACAATGTTATAACTGCATAGATTTTTCAAAGTACAATGTACTATATATATATATATATATATATATATATATATATATATATATATATATATATATATATATATATATATATATATATATATATATACTGCTATAATTGAAATGATTTTTCAAAGCACAATGCATTAATCAGAAATAAAAAATTGAAAGTATAAAACTTAAAATAAGAAATGAAGGTAGGATGCTATAAATGGATGAATATTGTACAATGCCTTAATAAGAAAAGAGAAGTAAAAGAAAAATGTTGTAAAAGAAAGAAATGAAAGTATGATGCTCTGATAAGCAAATAAACGGAAGTGTATTGCTATTTCTTACATTTAATCCTACAATAAACTACAGGACTATATATATATATATATATATATATATATATATATATATATATATATATATATATATATATATATATATATATATATAAGAATACTGGATGTAAGAATTTATGGTAAGGATTCTCAAATCAACTACATCTCCTAAGTTATCAGAGTTGGCAACAAACACATATTCCATGCCCTGTAATGAAAAACAATATATGATACCAATAAATAAAAACCAAACGAAAATATACATGTTATATACTAAAATTATTAAAAAAAAAATCATGTGACAATAGTGCTTTGAGTTTCCCACTCTTCATCAATGGTGGGAAAACATCACCATGGCCCGGGGATACCTTTATATTAATGATATCTATAAGTACCAAACTATAATGCATGGTCTTTTATTATTTTTACTCAACTAGAAAACAAAAAGGCAATAAAAAATATTATAGTTATGAAATTAACAATTAATTAACAGGTTAGCTTTTGAATTGCCATCCATCCTTGCCAGGTGCTCCTTAGGATGGCAATGGAAGAAAGTCTTCAGTAACCAATAAAGGATATAAATAAAGCAGGTAAGATCATTGCAAGAATAGGCAAAAACTCCTTACCATAATAGAAAAGAAAGAACATGGTACAATTGTAAATGCATAAGATACAAGTGACTGAAAGCATAATGAAAAAAAGTTTTTTTTAAAGAAATTAGGCTAAAAAAATGAATAACAATAATATGGTTTGAAGTTAAACTATACATAGAATAATGAGACAAAAAAATGGATATATGTATTATAGAATAATTATCTTCAGTGAAAGAGTATTGAGTAAATTTAAAAAGAGATGTACCTGACTCGAAGCCAAATGAGGTGCAAGCGAATGTGAAACTATGAATAAGAGACCGCCCCTAGATTTAAACTTTTTGAATCTGCCCATGACATGAACTAACAGTCGCTAAATACAATTTAGAAGCTAAATGATACGCCAAGTTTTCTGCTTCCAGATGTAATCAAGCATCAACAACATACAAAAACTAGTTCTGAATAAGCACTCATTTCAGAGAGATTATGCGCATATGTGGTGTGGTTGTAGGAGGTATTTTCTTTTTTCAATAAGCTTTGAAAATAATAAATTGTTTTAAAATATTTAGAGCATCTTTATGACTTGGAAATTATTGTCAAATCAGGCTTCGTCCCGTGACACTTTTTTTTAGCAACAGACAAGGAACACAAAAATGTAAACAAATATACTAAATTTTAAAGCATCATGTTGATGGCATTTAAAAGTATAAATTGTTGGGAAAAATAGGGTTTGTACTGGAGATCTGGATACCGACTTGGATCGTGATATCACTTTCCGAACTGATATTTCTACCCTATGCCTGGGTTACAAGAAATTCAGCCTAGGATAATCCAAGTGGACACTTACGATTCTAGGCACAAAAATCGTAAGTCAATATGCTAGAGGATTCTGTGAGAGTATGATGAAAAACGAGAGCTTAAGATCGTCGCCTCTTCTGAAAAGAAGAGTCGTTTATATAATAAACGGTATTAGGGTTTCATTAGGTTGGGCCGTCATTAGTTGCTTTGGAAGCAAGTAATATTAATCCGGATTTAATGAGGATTTAGGGTTACCAAAACTAACGAGTTTCGTTAGTTTTACCATAAACACCCTCAAGAAATTGAATTTTCCACTATGGTCCCATATGTAAAATTCGGTGAGGTTTTGGGGCGCTGCCCCTCGACCCCGCCCGCTGACCTGACAGTGGGACCCCAGCCAGGGGCTCTGCCCCTTGGACCCCGCTAGGGGCGCTGCCCCTAGACCCCGCCGCTGCCCCTTTGGAAACCCCGGACACGGGGGCGCTGCCCCCGGACCTCCGACTAGTCGTCGAATCGGCTTCTAATTCGATCTTATACATGCGTGCACTCCACACAACCCCGTACATATAATAGAGTACAATTTTTGAAGCCCCTTAGCTCACATGTTAGTTCCAGTTACTTAAAATGACATGGTGACACTAAATTACCAACAGAAATTAGGTTTTTTTAGGTGGATTCAATCTTTATTATTCCTTGCCAGGAAGAGGTAGTGATCATTGTGAGATCACCATTAAATCTTGAACAGAAAATGAGCACACTTGAGTCTTAGGCTTTGAATCAGATTAAACATCAATTATTTATCTGAAAAACTTGATTACTCATTATAAACATACTTATTGTGATCTTAAACTACTGAAGCAATGATAAAAATATTCCTACATTTGGCTAATGCTTAATTATATTTAATAAAAGATTTTATTTAAACGACATACTCTATTGTGCTTCTCATATTAATATGTAGTTGCAGTCCTTGATAGCCTATATTTTATATTTTATGCAATGGTTTCCATCTAATCCATCAACAACAGGATGAACATAATGCAATAACAAATAGATCCCGAGATTGTTAAGAATATAAAAATAAAGAAAATAGAAGAAGGGTAATAAAGTAATATACCATGGACTTACAATCCAAAAAATATTTGTTTGTTATGCATTTGTCTTCCATCTCAATATATAACTGAACTAGGTGTGAGACCCGTGTAATACACGGGGTTTTTTTTTTTAAAAAAATAATATAAAGTGGTAAACATTACATATTATTTTAGTAATAATAATTTTACATAAATAAAAAAATATGAGTGCGGTGGTATGTGTAGAATATGTTTTTGTTGTTTTAACTATTTGTAAGCTTTCGTTTTGTTGGGTGATACCATTTTACAAAGTATAATCTTTATATGACAATTTCCAAAAGTAGAATTCTATAAAAGAAAACATTCTTTTAAAATTTTCCAGTATATGTTCAAAAATCTTTAAAAAAAATATGATTTTACAAATTAGAATGCTATAAATGATAGTTCCAAAAAGTATAATGCTATAAGAAAATGTTTTTTTGTTTTAATTTTCCGGTCAATTATCAAAATCTTTAAAATGACCATTTTACAAAGTAGAATGCTATAAATAAAATGTTTTTTTTATTATTTTTCATTCCATGTTCGAAATCCTCAAAAAGTGTTTTCTTTAAGAAAGTAGAATGCTATAAAAATATAAATGACTATTTCCATAAAGTATAACGCTATAAAAGAAAATGTTTTTTTTTTCAATTGTCCACTCCATGTTGAAATCCTTATAAAAGTTTGAAAAATCTTTCAAGGTTAAGTGATATATAACTCTCAACATCGATTGTTACTACCAACTGCTAAAGACCGGCCATTAGGAACCATGAAATACTTTTTACACCCGGTCCACTTTCATAAGCTTGATGTTTCGATAGACGTCTTTCGTCTAAAGATTGTATCAAAACCTACATAAATAAAATATGGATTAACATATTAAGTGACATGGAATTAAAGGTAATGCTTAGTAAATAGTAGTAGGGTAATGAAAATTTGGTATTTAGTAATATTAACAACTAAAAATGGTCCTGTTTAAGCGTACATCATATCTTATTTACCTTTATTTAATATGTTTTTGGTGTAAACCGGTTCAGATCAATGACAAAAATGTAATTCTAGTAAAATGTGACAGAAATGCCCCTTAATTCAAAGTAGGACCAAACAATCAAGTAATGCAAAATACAATCAAGTAATACTAAAGCAGAAAAAATATAACAAAAAATAGAAAAAAAATGTATTTCTATAAAACGTGACAGAAATGCCCCCGAACTCAAAAAACATAAATAAAAAATTATATTTCTATTCGTATTGAGTTCGATGGTACTTTTAGCTTTCTTTGTGTAATCCCTCAATGAATCTGAAATATAAACAAAATAAATTCTGAAAATGTACAGGTTTGTAGTATATTACAGTACAGGGGCTTTTCTGTCATGTTTTACACAAATTTTAAAAAAGTTTGTCAGATGGGTTGATGAAGAAACAAGAGATGAACCAATTTGTTTTACTTTATATTACGGAATGACTTACACATAAACATGAGATGGACCATTTTTTTTTACTTGGTAATTGGTCAACTAATCACACTAAAAAAAATTGTATTCCTGTAAAAAACAAAAAAAATTATATTTCTATAAAAATTGTTTTTCCAATTCATATAAAATGTAACATGTCCCTTTCTACCACAGTTTCAACCCATAAATTACCATTACATCCTTCAGCAATGACAAAAAAATGTGAACACGATTTGGTTTATTGAGGTGTATTTTAGACAATTGAACACTCTTTTATATTTTTATATTTGAGTTAGTGTTTTTTTTATTGTTCCAATGAATCTTTCAAATAGATTCATTGGGGATGTGTGACTAAAAAATTCAAAAAATTTGGCACATGTATAAATTGATAGTAATGTAGATTAGTTGACCAATCACCGAGTAAAACAAATTGGTTCATCTCATGTTTATGTCTAAGTCATTAAAGTAAGACCAAAGGAGACAAAATATAACAAAAAACAGAAAAAAAACATTTATGTAAATCATGACATAAATGCCCATGAAATCAAAATTATACTTTATATTACGGAGATACCATTGTAGGCATGTGGTCCTAACCTTTATAAAAATTTGTCCTTGTTTGTTATTTATTTGCATTTCCTAAGTGCCATAATATTTTATATAAATCAGTTATCGAGATAGTATAAAAAGGAAATTTTAATTGATGAAAAATTATTACTTTTCTACCATGCTTATCAGTTCTATGAGAATCCTAAATACACTTCAACGGTTCAACCTATAATTGGGCTTATTTCTGATTTAGAACTCTTATTCTTATTTAGAACTCTTATACTAAATATACTTTAACCTGCAATTTGGCAACAAAGCATATATGGTGATTTATTTTTATTCGAATTAAGGGCAGGGACAGATTTGTCATGTATTTGTGCTATAATTTTGATTATCAGAAACAGTAAAACGTTTCTACAAACAGGACAAAGCAGCCCAAATATAACGAAATCAAATATTCTAATTGACATTGTTAACGTATTTGTTTGAGGCATTTAATCGAACACCATATATGCATTCTAACATAAGCAAGAATTTGAACATTAGAATTACATGAGAATTCAACTAAAGAAGGGAACATATAAGATTATAACATAAATGAGCACATAAACAATAAACAGATGCTTTGCAAGTAAGTTCATCATTAAATCAAAATTATTTGCTAACCTTATGTAGATGTGGATCATTCAGTTCTGGTTCTGATGCAGAGTAAATGTTTGAAGACTTTTGATAACAAATTGAACACCGGAAATAACAATAACATAAGATGAAATCGTCTTTATACATAATTTTGAAATTTCATTTTGGCAAGGATAACAATACCAAAATATAGAGATGATGATTTCTTTTGATTTGAAATCATATAATTATGGCAAACGTATGAAAGGATAGCTATGAAATCGAAAATAGATGAAAGAATAATGGATTTTAAAAGGAAGGAAAGATATGTCTCGAAAAGTATTATGCTGAGATTATAAAACATTCAGTGCCTTTACATATATAACCTATGTTATCATCCGTTACCAATTAAGGAGTTATTAGTCAAAAAAAATTGTAATATTAAGAAAAAAGAAAAATAGGACAAATTGCCAAGTGGAATTAAAGGAACATGAAAAAATAGAGAAAATGCCATGTGGCATATTGAATAAGGTGAAGACAAGTGGCAAAAGTATTTTCATTTATTAGGTAAGATTTTAATAAGGATGATAAATCAACTACAAAATATATAGTTACTAAATTACTTGATAAATAAATACATAATAATCTAGTTATGATTTTCTTCTTTTTAACTATTGTTAGTATATAAAGATATACCTGATAAGCAGCCCATTAATTTTCTTTTAAAAAAATTGTAGTACTTTACATTTTCTTATCACACATGTTAACAACAATATTTATATGTTCATATCATATCAAATTATATATCTATCTGTATTTTGTTTACTTATCATTAACACCAGCAACACATATAAGTATATGTTGAGATTAAGAAAGTTGAAGTAATTGGTAAATTAAAAACATATGCTTGTACATAAGCATATAATTTAATAACAATTAGACAATAATAATGCAATGTAGGTCTATAATTGATCGGATTCGCATCAAATCAACTAATCTTATCTATCATATAACTTTATTAAATTAATCTTATCTATCATATAACTTTATTAAATTGGCTTTGATCTGACAATTAACTAAGGACTAATGTTATGATTCATAACCATATTCTGCATAATTTTTATTTCTTTAATTGTTGTAAAGTTGTTACTATAAAGCATTTAAAAGTAATTTTGTTCAAAAAATAAGTTATATTTGTGTTATTTAAAGTTGTGCGAATGTTAAGGTCACTACCCATCATATCGTTTTGATGAATTAGTAACCGAAAGAAAGGCAGGGGCATTTTTGGTATTTTGAAAAATGTTAGCAAGTTGACTGATATAAAAAATGGGAAAAAAATGTCAACGGCTTTGACGTGCAGAATTCAACTAACTCACTTTCACATACAAAAAAAAATCAATGCTTGTAAACTGTGACACAGGCCTTGTCCAAATATTTATTGTCCCTAATGATAGATAACATTGTCAATTGCAAATCAATATTTGTTTCATGATTAAGTACATATAGATACAACAGAGGTATCAAACACAGAAACAATTAAAAAAATTCAACAATCGAGTTAAGCAATATTTTAGTAAGGAAGAGGCTTACTGAGGTTGTTGATATTTGAATCGTTGTAGTTCTCAGGCTAACACACACTTCCCACTAACACCATATATAATTAGACCAAAATAGATGAAAATCAGATGAAAATCTTATGCATTAAAGATTTTTATAATAATTAATTTGTCTGAAAAATCAACATACCCTAGTTCCAGCATTTTATCGACCAGTTGGCGTGCATAGTCAAACTCTCCTTCAAATCTCAGTACAAAATCAAGGGCGCTGCAGTGTATAGGGTGGTGGATTGTAACGCCCGTGTTTCTAGGCTAGGCATTAATGATGATGTAATAGTCTAGGTCAACCTTTGTTATTTGTTTTGAAATAATAAGATGTATTATTTGAGTATTATGTGTTTTATACTTAATTATCATAATTTAATGAATTAAGGATAAACATAAACGTCGAAAATAAATGATAGATAACTCCGATATATATGAAGAAAGTTGTAGTGGTTGAAATAAGGATTCTGGAGATATAAAGAATACCGAAATCCGAGTTATAACGAATAAGTTATGACCTGTCGAAGTTTCGCGACAGAACCGTGACGACGCTGTATGACGTAAAAAGTGAATTTACGATAAAGTGATTTTTAACCTTAGTGATCTAAAAGAAAGTTGTAGTGTTCGTTTAACCGAGAGCGTGCATAAAAAGAACGCCCAAATCTGACTTCGTATTAGGAAGTTATGATTTTTCTAAGTTTCAGCTTAGTTGTATGCAACCCGAAACTCGAATTTTAGATCGAGTGATTTTTAGCCGAAACAACCTAAACGAGAATCGAAGATCTTGTTGGTAGTAGTTCAACGGTAAAAAGACAGACGAAACGGACGTCAGGTGAAAGAGTTATGAATTTTTAACGGACTTTTCCTGTCCCGGCCTGTTAAAAATATAACTTTAAAAATAAAGTCAAAGTTAGCCGACGGAGTCTAAACGAAAGTTGTAGAGCATAGCCTCACCTATGCGTGGATATAAAAAAACGTCAAAAACGGAGCTCGTATGCGAAAGTTACGAATTTTTGAAGTTTGAAAATTCGGAGTACGCCCAGCGTACTCGTGTTCACGGTCCGAGATTGGCCACGTATCCCTACTCCTTCGCATGAAAGACATGTGTCATAGACTTGAAGCGTCTAATATGATCCTTCTGTACGCCTAGCGTACTGGCTGAAGAAGGAGTACGCCCAGCGTACTCTAAAGTTATGCCCACCATAACTCGAGTATTCAGCCTCTATAAATAGTGAACGATGGCAGCCGTATTTATGTTACAAAATTTACTTCCTCTCACCCTCTACTTTCCTTTTTGCTACACTAAATACCCCCAAGCGTATTATATCATCCTAGCATAATAAGCAAGTCCCGGAGAGCCCGAAGATCCCGAGAAAAAGAGTTTTCGAGCGGAACTCTGCCCGTGTGAAGCCCGGTTTTTGGGAAAACATCCCGGTTTTATCGGAAATGATCGTTTTAAGTAACGAAGTGCTACCCGATTATCGTTAAATCAAGTGAGTATATAGTCACTTTCCTCTTACACATAGATATATGAAGTATTTTCTATAAAATATGTGCTATGTGTAATTATATTGTTTGTTTATTAGAGATAGGTGTTGAATAGATGTTTTATGCAAGTTTTAAACTGTATATGTATTTTTATCTACAAATATGTTGGGTAAAACATTGGTAGATGAAATAGTTGATGTGTGTTAAAATGATGAGAGGTATCGATGTTGTTGTTGTTGTTGTTGTAGTCATGTAGCGGAGTATAGATGATGACCACGGACCTTTCTAGACAGTCCAGTGGAATGCTAGCAGGTTCGCAACATGTAGGTGTTGGTGAACTAAATGTTTGCTGGTGTACTCCATCCCTCTCATGGTTGCCTTAAGGACATGTATGGCTGAGGAATCCCCTTAGCAGTAGTGTCCATCCCGATGATGATCCTTAGGCTAGGTCCCTTATGATAGGTGTTTAGGGACGTAAAATGAGGATAACGGGAACGGGTAATTAGGGTTATTGTTGGTTGATGAAATCAATAAATTTATTGTTGGTTGATGAAAATTAATAAATTTATTATTTGTGGGTTGAAAACCCTATATGCTCACCAGGCTCCCAAGTCTGACCCACTCATCTTTTTATATTACAGGTAGTGGACCCCGAGCATAGTTGGATGATGACGAGGGATTATTGGATTATAGGCCAGTAGTTGTAAATAACTTTTGTAAGGCTTATAATATACTGTTTATTCTTTTGGTCAGTATCAGAACATGACATCCCGAGGTTTTGATATATATAATGAAAATATATTTCTCTAAGAAATGCTTTGATAAATTTTTATCATATTTTGTTTTGGGGACAAATTCTGCAACATCTTTTGGAAGATTACTTTGATTTTATTTTAAAAGCATAAACTAAATCGGTCTTTTCTGGCCGAGAAATTTGGGGATGTCACAGTTGGTATCGGAGCATTAGTTTAAGTGAACTACGAATTTGTAGGATTTCTAGACTTAAACTTAGAATGCTAAGTGATGATCGTGAGATGAGTGTCTACCATATTTTAGACACGAGCACTAGTATATTTTAGGAAAGATGCCTAAAATACTTTTATGTGCTAAATGCTATATGTTTGCCATATATGCCATTATTTGTTCGGATCTATGGTCTGTTGCCGACCGGATCTGGAAACCTTATGTGTTTAGGATTCTAAGCGTATGACTACAATATTAGAACTAGCATGTAAACGTTTCGGAGTGATAAGGAGAATTTAATATCTATCATGAATAAAGATCTAAATTCACCTTATTTGGTGTATAGATTATAATGGCAAGAACTCGAAGTGGAGCTGGAAATGCAAATAGAAACCAGCAACCCCAACCCTAAGTGGTGGAACAGGTGTCTTTAGCAAGAGCTGCACCAGAACCCATCACCATGGCTGGAGTACAAGCCATTATTCAGGCAATGATGGCTAAACAAAGGGAGGAAATGAGGCAACTATTGCTGAACAACATGAATGAATCTTCAATGCCTGTTGAACAACCTGAATTAAATGATGATTAGTCAGAGGAGGGAAATTATGGTAGATCTATTGGTCAAACTGAACCACTTGTTGATAGAAGGAATAACCAAGGGGAAGGAGTTGAGAAAAATGGATGCAAGTACAAAGATTTTATGACTTGCAAGCCATCAACTTTCCCTGGAAAAGAAGATCCAACCGGAGTAATGGATTGGATCTCAGAGATGGAATTAGCCTTTATGACATGTGGTTGCAAAGGCAAGCTACAAACCATATTTGCAGTGCGTCAGTTTAGAGGTGGCGTTGTTCGTTGGTGGAACACTCTGGGGAAGACCCTAAGCCCTAATGAGCCACTGCAACTGACTTGGGCAGAGTTCTTGGTGCATTTCAAGCGTAAGTACTGTTCAACCTAAAATTTGCTTGAGTTAGAGAGCAAATTTCTGACATTAAAGAATGGAAGTATGTCCATCGATGAATACACCAATAGCTTCACAAACAAAATGGAGTTTGCTTTGCGTATTGTCCCAGACGAGCTGACGAAAATCGACAGGTACGCAAAGGGACTTCCATAGGAGTATGTGGTGCCAGTACGTCAGGCACTTACTTTGGAGGCAGCTATCTGGGCTGCCAAGTCTGTTGAAGATATGATCAAGGGAAGAGCCGCCAGCAAGGTTGAAGTTGGCGAAAAGAGAAAGTTTGAAGGAACTTCAGGTTCCAACAAGAAGAATAAGTTCTTGAAGTCTGGTTCGAGGAAATTCAGAGGAGGAGCCGAAGCAACATGGTGTGATAAGTGTAAGAAGAAACATGTTGGGAAATGTAGCGAGGAAGTCACTTGTTACAAATGTGGAAAGCCTGGGCATTATGCCAATGAATGCACCTTTGTTAAGAAATTATGTTATGGGTGCAATGAAGAAGGGCACATTTTGAAGGACTGCCCGAAGAAGAAAGAGGCAGCGAAGCCCAATCTCCCACCAAAGCCAAAATCCAAAGCTTTCCAAATGACATTGGAAGCTGGAAAGGATGCAACGGATGTCGCTTCAGGTACCTTTCTTGTGAATGAATTGTCTGCCAATTTATTGTTTGATTCCGGAGCGAATTACTCCTTTATATCACATAAATTTGGTGAAAGACTAGAATTGCCTATAGAAAAGCTAGATGATGCCCTAATTGTAGAAGTTGCTAGTGGCAAATTCATACCTGTTAGCAATTGTGTTAAGAATATTGTCATCGACCTGCATGGAAACGATTCCAAGAGAAGCTGTTACCCATCGAGTTAAATGGTTTCGACATCGTTCTGGGGATGGATTGTCTTAGCACCAATGATGCTGAAATATTGTGCAAGAAAAAGATAGTAAGGGTAAATCCGCATGGAAAAGAGCCATTTATGGTGTACGGAGATAAGCGCAGAGTAAATTCTGGAATCATTTCCCTAATGAAAGCCAGAAAATGTTTATCTAAAGGATGCGACTCATACTTGGCCTTCGTGATCGATGCTAAGAAGGAGAAAAAGGATATGCAAAGTATACCAGTGGTGTGTGAATATCCGGAAGTTTTTCTCGAAAATCTTCCTGGATTGCCCCTGATAGACAAGTGGAGTTTAGAATAGACTTGTTACCAGGAACAACACCGATAACAAAAGCTCCATATCGATTAGCATCGACAAAGATGAAGGAGATTATGACGCAACTTCAGGAATTATTGGACAACGGTTTTATTAGACCTAGTTCATCACCCTGGGGAGCTCCGGTGTTATTCGTGACGAAGAAAGATGGGAGCATGATGTCACACCCCCGAACCGTTGGAACAGACGGCGGAAACGTCCGGGGGCGGGTGTCGTCATGCGTAGTATCACAACAATCGTATCATAGTAATCAAAGTAAACACAACCATTACATTATAATATGAATATTTACATCCGTTTGAAAACATAGTTTGTACACCCGTGTATATAACAAAAGTAAAAGACGTGACTCCAAAATGCTCGGTCTTTTCCAAAAGTTGGCAAGAGTACCTGTCTATTGTTGCCCTGAGAATACAAGCAGTTTGAAAGAGTATCAGCATAAAGCTGGTGAGTTCATAAGTATTTAGTTCTGGTGAAAGAGATGTTTCTTTGATCCTTTGAAAAGTGTTTCCCAAGAAAATCCTATATTTTCTTATGAAAGACGTTTGATTATCCATTAGTTATTTGTTAAACAGCCTGTTTATGAAGGGTTGTGTTCTCCCAGGAAAATCCTATATTTTCCTAAAAGTTGATGGTTGGTTATCTGTACTTGTCTGAGGTGTACAAGTATCTACCATACTTGTATTGTTAGATGTAGTTTTCTTGAAAAACCATGTTTGCTCTCTGTGAGGTGTATTAGCCTTATTACATAAATAAAACTAATAAATAAGTAGTGAACTAAATCCTAAGGGTATTATCAATACCCTCTAGTAATCGAATCGGTTATTACTTTGAGGTTAGTTCACTTGATTCATTATTATAAAAGTAAATCTCTGTTATATATGTTGCGAGTTTTATAACCATACATTAAACTGGATATGGCACGTAACGGGGCCAGTATCTTTTTATGACTTTGTCACCCGTAGACCTGACGGTCCCACTGTAGCTAGCAGCGAGGTGCGGGATAGTCAGTCCCGTATAGATCTATACACAATAGTCACGCTCTCCCTACAAGAGATTTTGGTTACAAGTGTTAGTCCTACACTCTCGAATCCGGTGGGAGTGTTACCAAGGACGTGTCTCCAACTTAAAATAACAAATTTACAAGTAATAATATAGAAAATCCTGTTTATAATTTGTGTGAATCCCTTATAAAATAACACATTTTACGATATGATTCACGAATTCGTTGCTTTAGTTTAGAAAACTGTTTCTATGAGTTGATTTCTTAATCGTTTGGTAAAACTATTTTCTGTGTTAAAAGCATGCTGAAAGTATAATTATTTTAAACAAAATAATATATTTTGAGTACAAGTTTCCTTGTACTTTTGCTTGTATCCCCCCTGAAAACATGAAAACTCAGAAAAAGCGTAGGGGTATGAACTCACTATTTGACGTAGGATTTGAGTGTAAGTTGCTAGGAATTGCTGAGTGTCAAATAAAGCCTCGGGCACAAACGGATCCTATTTAGCATGTAAAAGTACATATATGCATTAGGTGAGGGCATAACATTAGTTGTTATGGAAAGAACCACCTTAGGGACTAGGAAACACTTGAAACTAAGTGTTAGAATCACATGTGATTGAAGAGGGGAGTTTGCGGCCGTAATCAGGAGTGTAATGTCAAGGGTTTGCGGTCCAACAGGGTTTACGGTCCATGAGTTTATGGCCCATGGGTTTACGGCCCATGGGTTTATGGCCCATGAGTTTACGGCCGTAAACACTTGGCGAAAGGTGCGATTTTCGGAGTTTCAAGGTCCTTTCTAGCCTCTTGGAAGTGTCCTAAGCCTTGTGCCTAGCTCAAGGAAGAGTTTAAAGGCCAATAATCGACCAAAAATGGAGTTTACGGCCATTGAAGGGAGTACGGCCGTAAACCCTCTGTGTTCATGCGTTTCAGGTCGATTTTTAGGCGAAAATCGATGGTTTCTAGTAGATATCAAGTACAGATGGTAGTTACTTACTGTTAAGAAGCTTGGAATGAGGTTTTTAGCCACCAAGAACTAGTGTGTGTTCTTGGTGAGAGAGAAAATCTAGAAAAAGATGAGATTCATGAGATAGGAACATGGATTTACCACTAGAAGTGAGATAGAAACACAATCAAAGTGAAGAATCACTTACATTCTTGAGGGTCCTTGAGCAATTTCGAAAATTGTAGAGAGAGAGAGAGAGAGAGAGAGAGTAGAGAGAGAAAGCCTCTAGAGTGTGTAAAGTGAGAAATGAAGGCCACTCATCCCTTATATAGGGGTGAGTTTATGACCAAGGGGTGGGGTGGGGGGTTTATGGCCGTAAACTCGAGTTTGCGGCCGTAAACTCCTCTCGAAGGGGTGTTTGGCTCGCATGCTATGCTTTGACTTTGAAAATCTCGTTTTTGAATCCAAAACTCGATTGAACTGAGCTTAGAATATTTCCATAGACCAAAAATAATACTAACGTGAACGAAAATAAATCCGAATTGATTTATTTAAAACGTAAAGTCCTTCCCCAAACTAAGAAATTTGACGGAATTAAATAAAAACCCAAATTTTATTAACGGAAACTGGGTAAGGATAACAGAAAAAGTTTCGGGTTGTGACACATGAGAATGTGTATCGATTATAGGGAGCTGAATAAGGAAACAATAAAGAACAAATACCCGTTGCCAAGGATTGATGACCTATTCGATCAGTTGCAAGGTTCGAGTTATTTCTCGAAGATCGATCTTAGGTCAGGATATCATCAGCTAAAGGTAAGAGAGAAGGATATTGAGAATACTGCATTCAGAACAAGATATGGACACTACGAGTTTTTGGTTATGTCGTTTGGACTAACCAATGATCCAGCAGCCTTCATGGATTTAAGGAACAGGGTTTGTAAACCATTCCTAGATAAATCTGTGATAGTGTTCATAGATGACATTCTGATTTACTCGAAAAGCCAGGAGGAGCATGACAGACACTTGCGAGAAGTGTTAGAAGTATTAATGAAGGAGAAGCTATATGCGAAATTCTCCAAATGTGATTTTTGGATTCAAGAAGTCCAATTTTTGGGTCATATGGTTAGCCAAGAAGGGATTATGGTTGACCCAGCTAAGATTAAAGCTATAACAAAGTGGGAACAACCAAAGAGTCCTACGGAGATCCGAAGCTTTCTAGGATTAGCTGGATATCATCGAAGATTTATCCAAGGCTTTTCTTCGATAGCTGCTCCATTGACAGCTTTGACCCACAAGGGAGCTACTTATGCTCGGAGTGAGAAGCATAAGGAAGCATTCGAGAAGCTAAATAAGAAATTATGTGAAGCGTTGATTCTTTCTCTACCCGATGGAGTTGAAGACTTCGCAGTGTATAGCGATGCATCGAGAGTCGGGTTGGGATGTGTTCTAACTCAAAGAGAAAAGGTGATAGCATATGCATCTCGACAATTGAAAGAGCATGAAAAGAACTACCCCACTCATGATCAGGAGTTGGCAGCGGTAGTACTTGCCATAAAGATATGGAGGCATTATCTCTATGGCACAAAATGCAAACTTTTCATTGATCATAATAGTCTTCAATATCTCTTTAATCAGAAGGAATTAAACATGAGGAAACGACGCTGGCTAGAGTTACTTAAGGACTACGACTGTGAGATACTTTACCACCCTGGTAAAGCAAATGTTGTCGCTGATGCTCTCAGTCGGAAGGTAAACCTTGAAAAGAAAAAGGCCAAGAGCGTTGAGAATTGAAGTTGTCTCAATAATTGTGAAAAGTATAAAGAAAGCTCAGGAGGAAGCTTCAGAGAAAAATGACCGAAAGGAAGAACGTTTGGGCAAAACGTTAGTGTTCGATATAAATGGTCAAGGACTGAAGGTATTCCAAGATAGGATTTGGGTACCTAAGACAGGAGGAATGACAGATCTTCTGATGGAGGAAGCTCACAAGACCATGTACTCAATTCATCCTGGCAGCACAAAGATGTATAGAGATCTGAAACCCTACTACTGGTGGTCGACGATGAAGCTCGATGTTGCAAATTATGTGGCCGAGTGTGTGACATGTGCGAGGGTTAAGGCACAACATCAGAAACCGTATGGGAGTTTAGAACCTTTACCTGTACCCATGGGTAAATGGGAAGACATCACTATGGATTTTGTAACTAAACTACCCAGAACAAAGAACGGTTATGACATGATTTGGGTGGTCGTTGTTCGGTTCACAAAAAGTGCACATTTCATAGCCTCCAATGAGAAGTGGTCTATGGAAAAGCTTGCAAAGGTTTACGTGAAAGAGATAGTGAAAGCTCATGGTGTTCCCCTGCTGATTGTGTCAGATCGCGATAGTCGTTTCACGTCGAGGTTTTGGAGAAGTCTACAAGAGGAATTGGGTACGAAATTATGTTTAAGTACAACTTACCATCCGCAAACCGATGGTCAGAGCGAACGAACGGTTCAAACATTGGAGGATATGCTACGACCATGTACCCTGGAATTCCAAGGTAACTGGGATGAACATTTACCTCTGGTAGAATTTTCCTACAATAATAGTTTCCACTCAAGCATCAAGATGGCACCTTATCAAGCTTTGTATGGACAAAAGTGTCGAACGCCATCGTGTTGGCTTGAAGCTGGGGAAAAGCAGTTTATGGGACCTGAGATAGTCCATCAAACTGCTGAAAAGCTGAAAATTGTTGGATTAATGTCTAAGTCCATAACTATAATTGGTAAGACTTGACCCGACCCGGCATGGTCCATTTGGGTTGCATGGCATCATGCATTTGGATAGACTATAATGAGAGAAATAACACTTAAGGTTGGTTAATATATTATAAGTTCTAATATATTAATAAGGTTATTTAATTAGTATTGATCAAGAATTAATTTGGAATTAATTAAGTGATCAAAAGGAGACTAATTAAATATATGGGTTGATTGTGTAAATCATTCATTCTTATATATGTGGGCTTGTGATCCAAGATTACTTATGTTGGACTAAGTCCATGGGGTGACCCATGGATACTCCATGGAGGTTAAAATCCATGGAGCATAAGGAATGGGTAAAGTTATGAGTTACATGGTGTAACCCTAATAGCCACCATATAAAAGAATCACATGGCTCAAGAAATCGTACACTAATGTGTGAGTGTGAGGGCTAGACAATTTCAAGGAGTGTTCAAGTTTCTCTCAAGTTATTCCAAGTGTATTTGGTGTTGTGTGAACCATTTGAGGTGTCACACTTGGGGCACTAGGCACTCAAGCTTCATGAAGACATTCTACATCAAAGAGGTATGTATTCTATCTTGTTATATTTATTATTTTGTATGCTAGATTAGGATAATACCTTGGATGTTCATAATTGTATGTATAATAGAGAAAACATAGATCCAAGGTATTTAGGGTTGCATGTACACTTAGGAGTGTTAGAATGCTCATAACCCAACAGTGGTATCAGAGCCTAGGCTTGTTTTCTTGTTATACTTGCAAAAGTAGCTGAAAAATCGAGTTGGATGCATATATTCGATTGTTTTGGCTGGAATTGGACTAGGAACATTACCCTAAGATGTTTTTGGACTTATAAACTTGTTTTTGATGTGGTAATGTTCATGCTAATCCAATTTCTAAGATAATTGTCATAATTTCAAGATTTGTATTAGTTTGTATGTTCATGCTAATTTCTTGAAGATTGATGATTTGAATTATCTTGTTCTTATGAGGTTCTTAGATTAATAGAAAAGTTGTGTGAAATAGTTGTTTTCAATCCATTTTAATCTAAGAGTTGATTCCAAAGTGTGTTTTTGTAACTTGTCCTCAAGTTATATGAAAAGTCACATTTAAGAATCATAAAACTCATAAAAGTTGGCAAAGGTTACAAAATGAAGAGTCTAGTTCTAATTAAATGGTTTTATGACTCCATAACTTGTCCTCAAGTTATGGAGGTTCAAGAGTCTCTTCATTAAATTAAAAAAAAAAGTGTAACCTTAATAAGTTACAATAAAAAAAGTTATTTTTTTATTAATTAGTTTAAAGTCTTCCATAACTTGTCCTCAAGTTATGGAACTTGAAGAGTTTTTTTTTTAATTAAAACTACTTTAAACTCATAAGTTATGGAATTAATTAGTTTTGAATAGTTTCAAAACTTGCCCTCAAGTTTTGGAATTTGAAAAGTTTTCACTTATGAATACTTTAATTCCAAGTTAGCCCTTAGAATTTTAAAAGTTAAAATTCAACCCTTATACTTTATAATATTATAAGTTAATAATATTTATATATATGTATAAGAGTAAAGTCAGTCTTACCGTTAGTAGGCCTCATTCACGAAGCCGGTCTATAAGGGGGGTATAAGGTTACTGCCTATAAAATGGCAGTTTAATGGGTGTCCACTCTCACCCACCGCTTCCTTGACTGGTGGAGGGTCGTTAGCCGAACGGGTAGGACAAGGACTATAATTCTCCTTTCATTAAAAGTATTAATGATAAATACTAAGTAACTAAACTCTTATTAATACCCAATCTTAGTTACTTAGGAAAATGTGAATTTGGTGCTAACCCATGAAATTACACTTTGCACTTTGCTTAAGTCATTAGTGGAGCGTGTGTGGTTAACCGGCACACTAACCTGGACTTAACAAGGTAGGCAAAGGGTAACTTAATATTTATCATAGTATCGGTGGAGCGTGTGTGGTTAACCGGCACACTGATTAAGGGGTAAATATTAAAGGTACCAAGTATATTTGCATGGTTATTCACACCTTGTTTTGTGATCCTCGGCATCCCAGTCACAAAACCTGAAGGGCACACTCGAGATTGAAACATGCCTTTGAACAGTTCAATGAATCTCAAAGATCTAGGACTTTCAAATCCAATTAAAACCTAATAAATTATTTCGTTTTTCATGGTGGAAATTAGTGAATCGTCATTCACCTACCTTCAATATTTTATAGCTTGGATTACGGCATCCCTCTTCTAAGTTATAAAATAGTTTGTTGGGTCCTAGCCTTAATATTTCATATTGGGTGTCATATTAAGGACTTTAAATCAATTATCTTGAATATCTCCCAAAAAGATGTCTGGTCTAGACATTTATGATCTTCCCAAATCTCTTGAAACAAGCTTTCCTAAATGAAGATGATGTCCCATGCATATCATACTTCTTTCACCTCCTCCAATTATTCTCCCTAACCCACAAGTTCCTAAAAAGTTTAAGGTCACTCAAGCCCTATTGGCAAGGCAAGGTCTAGGTGTGATCACATCTTGGAGATGTAGTCACATGTTGACAAGCCGGGAGAGTTGGGTGTCAAAGTCTTGAGAAAGTTGGTGGCTCAACTACTTTCTAAGTCACATAGTGAGTTCTTTTGGGAATCCTATGAAACAGACTAAGACAAGACCCTTAATGATCTTATCTATTTGCTAAGATCAACTTCCTAAAACGCTATGGACATTGACAATGATGACATTGGATATCCAGTAAAGCTCTCTCTTCCCAATGGAAAGGGATCGGACATAGTCAACTTGGTTGACCCAATGGTAAAGAGAGAGGCAAAGTCTGAGATAGTCCCATTATCAAGGGTCCATAGGTAACTATTGCCAAAGGAAGGGGCATTGGTTACGAAGCTGCCAAATTTACCTAAGGATGTTAAAGTCAATAAGTTTGGCTGTACTTCAGGTAAAGTCCATTGTCTAACTCTATTAAGTACATGCTGATTCTGATCGCGAAGATGGATTTCTATCGCATGGTTCGGTGATCAGAATTTTGGGCTATTACTTAAGAGTTATGATATTTATATTGCTTAGGAATAGATAACAACAAGGTTTTCATATGGATTGTAAGGATAAGTTTTTCCGCAAAGTTTTAAAATAAAAGAAAAAGGTTTTGATTTTATTTATTTTAAGTATCCTTACAATGGCATTTGTGAAAAGTTGTTGCTTATAAGATTCCATTGATAGCAATATTGGAAAAATGGATTTGATTCTTTCGGTTGTGGTAGTGTCTAATATTACCAAATAAGGAAAGATTCTCATCACCCAAGGTTCAATTGGACCGAAACTTGGAATCATGCAAGTTGTACAGTATGATGAATGAGAACTTTCAGCTTGGAAAATTAAGACTAATTCCTTATGTGAATAAGGAAAGGACTAAGGGATCGAGTACACATTCTTGTGCACTGGTCAAGTCGACCACAAAAGATCAAGAAGACTATTCGTCATGATTTACTTAAGTTTAGTAAATATGGTTATACTTATAAGTTTAAGTATAAGTCTGTAGCATTGGAGAAGTTTCAATGTGAGACAGAACGAATAAGAAGAATCAAAGCATGGCAGAAAGATAAAAGTTTCTCAAATCTGAAAAGATGGGAGAGTACTTTAGTATCATGTTTATGATCATCTTAATGATTAAGATACCATATCATAATTGGTCCTCTAAAGTCATCTTAGTGCATTCTTATGACTAAGAAGAGGAGTCATGAATTGTTGAAATGGTTAAATCAAAAAGATGAGTCATACTTCGTTCCAAAACAATTCTTAGAGTCATACTCCAAGATTGTAACTTGAGTGACATATCTTAAAGAGGGTTTGTTAACACTAGTCAAATGTAAGAGTAAAAGGTTATCTACTCTTGTACATTTGAAATTGGTAAGTTGTGATGTTTTGGATAAAACAGAGACCAACTTAGGCCAATTGTGTAAAGTGTTAGTCTTGATAAAGAATCCGCACTATCTCTTGAATATTTGACAAGGGGGTCTTATATGTCAAGAGGACAGTGGGAGTCTTAAAGCTCTTGAAAGTTTCAAGACTTAATCAAGAATAAAACCTAAAGTCCTTCACTAGCACACGACTTGAGGTTTATAACCTATCGTGTTGAAATTTTTGTGCCTATTCAAGTTGGCTTTGCATAGGAGTTCTGAGAGTTCTCAATTGGTTGCACAACTACTTGGAAGCAATGGCAGGCACCTGAGCTGCCAAATGGCAAGAATTTAAGATTGCACAAGTTTAATCAATATGGGTTTGGATTTGTCACTAACCTTGTCTTGTGATTATGGTTTTGACAAATTCACATGGATAAGAACACATACACTATTAAATCTAAGTGTCATAAGGTTTCTCTCCGATTCATGAAAATGATGGTGAGGAAACACTTTCACTAAGTAGATTTTAGCTAGATAGCAATTGTGATATTTGCATTCTCAAAGTCGTTAGTGGAGCGTGTGTGGTTTACCGGCACACTAACATGGACTTGTGAGAAGTGGCAAAGGTCTAAACAATTGAGACTATGATTACGGCATCCCTTTTCATAGTTCTAAAATTGTTTAGACACACATGTGAGCTATCTAAGAGAGGTGTATGATTTTGATAAAGTTTTATCAAAACAATCTAGTATCAGAAATCTGAACTTTGGTAAGAAAGTCAGCTGATTTCTGAGTACATGTCAAAGCTAGTGGGAGCATAAGTGTTATGCTAATAATCATCATGTTAGTGGGAGCATGATAATTATGACAAAGGTTGCAAGTTAGCAATGTTAATTATAGAAAACAAAAGTTTCAATTCGTGAGGTTGCAGGGGTTGAAAAAGTTGTTTTGCTATAATTAAGGGAGAGGAAATTATACTTCATTTCAATTCTAAAAGCTTAGATTGAGATTTTAATCGTATTTAATCAAGGATATATATATGAATTTCATGTTGGAATGGCTCAACATAAGGAAATTCTATATATGGGTCCATTATTTGCGTTCTAAAATTCGATTATGATTACGACATCCCTTTTCATAATCTGAATTTTGAGAACTTGGCAAATTGAAATGGAAATATTATAGCAAAAGACTGGTTTAGTCTTTATGTGAGACATCATGAATCGTGTCCCATATGCTTCAGATATAGGATCGATTACATGTGCTATATTCATCCTTTCTAAAATTTTCCAAATGCCTAAGGTATTATGAAGGGAAAAGGTCTAGAATTGGATATGACTAAAATGATTAAGCAATTGTCGAGGACAATCTAAGGTTTACCAAAGATTGGTTGCTCAAGGACAGTTGGAAGTATAATGTTAATTCTGGAAGGACCATATTGACATAATCTGTAAGGAGGCAACTCTTGTTCAGAAGTGATAGTCAAAATGGAATATGGAAATGTTTCAAAGTTAGAAATTATTCAATCTGTGTAAGATTAGGAAACTTAATGAAAGAAGGATGTTTCCAAGGAGCTGATCTCCTTTGGAATGCTCTGTAATGATTGTTGTCAAGTCTTTCTGACTTCGTGCATAATCATTAAGAGGATCAATGCATATAAGTTTAGAATCTAACAGATTTCAGTAAATGGCATGAATTTGGAATTCTTGCATTTGCAGTAAGGATTTGGGACTATGAAAAGAGGATCATTGGAGTGATGTTCAATTGATCTATTTTACAAAGTAAAGATCATAGACAAACATAGTATGCATATTTGGTGTATGGCATGACTAGTGTTTAGAAAACATAGTGTACATGCTTGGAGCATGGGACAACTATTATTTTAAATTCAAGTATAAAGTTGATAAAACCGAAACAATGAATAATGAGTAATCAGTATGGTGATAAATAAAAGTGTTTATTTATATTCATAGGGTTTGATACCATATTTGATTCATTTATTCTTGTGTTTCACTTTGCATGTTTTGACTTCCAGAATAACTAAGTCGCTCTTCCTGAATGATTAAGTTATTCAAACCATCCACAGTCGGTCATATGTTGGAAGTAGATATGAATCAAGACTGTCATGGGTTGGTTTGTAGAGGTCCAAGTTGGTGGGCAAAAGTGGTGCTACAACACTCATGAGTGCTCATAAGTTCTGAGTATTGGATTCAACCCGCGCTCATTTGAATCACTTCATGGATTTTATCACGAGTGATCATGAGACGATAATATCTTATATTCTTCAAACCTAGAGATATGAGTTGTTACTATGAGTTGGTTATACATTGATTGCACGAAAACGCATTGGTAACTCGATGTTATAAAACGTGCCGTTGTGTATGATTCAACAAGTAGTAGAACAAGCCATATGAGTCGAAGTTTATCCATTCCTTTTACCTTCGGGATAAAAGCGATATCTGTGGGCCCCTCGATGATTTAAAGATGATACATGTGAGTGCTTGGCCAAGCCAGGGCTGATTTGATTTGTTCAATCAGTCAGTCATCATGAATCGGAAATCGGGAAACAACAAATGGACAGAGAGAATGATTGATAATCCATGTCTCAGTCCATATGATATCCAGAATGGAGGAATATATGATCCCTTATCTAATGGACAAGTCATTGACAAAGGTTAGAGTTCATCGACAAGGTCAGAGTTCGACAGAGGCTTTTGAGAGCTACGATTGCTGATCGGTTCCTGAAGTCATACGCAATAATAATTTTAGACTTATCCAAGTGGGAGACTGTTGGATTAATGTCTAAGTCCATAACTATAATTGGTAAGACTTGACCCGACCCGGCATGGTCCATTTGGGTTGCATGGCATCATGCATTTGGATAGACTATAATGAGAGAAATAACACTTAAGGTTGGTTAATATATTATAAGTTCTAATATATTAATAAGGTTATTTAATTAGTATTGATCAAGAATTAATTTGGAATTAATTAAGTGATCAAAAGGAGACTAATTAAATATATGGGTTGATTGTGTAAATCATTCATTCTTATATATGTGGGCTTGTGATCCAAGATTACTTATGTTGGACTAAGTCCATGGGGTGACCCATGGATACTCCATGGAGGTTAAAATCCATGGAGCATAAGGAATGGGTAAAGTTATGAGTTACATGGTGTAACCCTAATAGCCACCATATAAAATAATCCCATGGCTCAAGAAATCGTACACTAATGTGTGAGTGTGAGGGCTAGACGATTTCAAGGAGTGTTCAAGTTTCTCTCAAGTTATTCCAAGTGCATTTGGTGTTGTGTGAACCATTTGAGGTGTCACACTTGGGGCACTAGGCACTCAAGCTTCATGAAGACATTCTACATCAAAGAGGTATGTATTCTATCTTGTTATATTTATTATTTTGTATGCTAGATTAGGATAATACCTTGGATGTTCATAATTGTATGTATAATAGAGAAAACATAGATCCAAGGTATTTAGGGTTGCATGTACACTTAGGAGTGTTAGAATGCTCATAACCCAACAAAAATGATTAGGGAAAGGATGTTAGCAGCTCAAGATCGTCAAAAGAGCTATGCTGACAAGAAAAGACAATCGATATCATTCGAAGTTGGTGATTCGGTTTTACTTAAAGTCTCGTCGTGGAAGGGACTTATAAAATTTGGTAAAAGGGGAAAATTGAGTCTAAGGTTTATTTGACCGTTTAAAGTTCTTCAGAGGATTGGGAACCAAGCTTACAAACTAGAACTACCAGAAGAACTAGATGGTATTCATAACACTTTACATGTGGGTTATTTGAGGAAGTTCATGGGAGAAGTTCCCGACATCATTCCAATTTCTGAATTAAGGTTGGATGAAAGAAAGAGGTTACTTGAAGAACCGGGGCAATTGTTGACCGTAAGACTAAGAAGTTGCGACGCAAGATGGTTGATTTAGTGCGTGTGCGATGGAAACATTCGAATGGGCCAAATCTCACCTGGGAAACGGAGAGTGACATGATGAGTCGCTATCCGCATTCGTTTGCTGATGTATGATTCCGAGTACGGAATCATCCTAAGGGGGAGAGAATTGTAATGCCCGTGTTTCTAGGCTAGGCATTAATGATGATGTAATAGTCTAGGTCAACCTTTGTAATTTGTTTTGAAATAATAATATGTATTATTTGAGTATTATGTGTTTTATACTTAATTATCATAATTTAATGAATTAAGGATAAAAATAAGCGTCGAAAATAAATGATAGATAACCCCGATATCTATGAAGAAAGTTGTAGTGGTTGAAATAAGGATTCCGGAGATATAAAGAATACCTAAATTTGAGTTATAACGAAGAAGTTATGACTTGTCGAAGTTTTGCGACAGAACCGGCACGACGCTGTATGACGTAAAAAGTGAATTTACGATAAAGTGATTTTTAACCTTAGTGATCTAAACGAAATTCATAGTGTTCGTTTAACCGAGAGTGTGCATAAAAAGAACGCCCAAATCTGACTTCGTATGAGGAAGTTATGATTTTTCTAAGTTTCAGCTTAGCTGTATGCACCCCGAAACTCGAATTTTAGATCGAGTGATTTTTAGCCGAAACAACCTAAACGAGAATCGAAGATCTTGTTGATAGTAGTTCAACGGTAAAAAGACAGACGAAAACGGACGTCGGATGAAGGAGTTATGAATTTTTAACGGACTTTTCCTGTCTCGGCCTGTTAAAAATATAACTTTAAAAATAAAGTCAAAATTAGCCGACGGAGTCTAAAGGAAAGTTGTAGAGCATATTCTCACCTACGTGTGGATATAAAGAACGTCAAAAACAGAGCTCGTATACGAAAGTTATGAATTTTTGAAGTTTGAAAATTCGGAGTACGCCCAGCGTACTCGTGTTCACGATCCGAGATTGGGCACGTAGCCCTACTCCTTCAGATGAAAGACACGTGTCATAGCCTTGATGCGTCTGATATGATCATTCCGTACGCCCACCGTACTCGATGTACGCCCAGCGTACTGGTTGAAGAAGGAGTACGCCCAACGTACTCTAAAGTTACACCCAACGCAACTCGAGTATTCAGCCCCTATAAATAGTGAACGATGCCATCCGTATTTATGTTTCAAAATTTACTTCCTCTCACCCTCTACTTTCCTTTTTTCTACACTAAATACCCCCAAGCCTATTATATCATCCTAGCATCATAAGCAAGTCCCGGAGAGCCCGAAGATCCCGAGAAAAAGAGTTTTCGAGCCGAAAGTTTGTCCGTGTGAAACCCGGTTTTTGGGAAAACATCCCAGTTTTATCGGAAACGGTCGTTTTAAGTAACGAAGTGCTGCCTGATTATCGTTAAATCAAGTGAGTGTATAGTCACTTTCCTCTTACACATAGATATATGAAGTATTTTCTATAAAATACGTGCTATGTGTAATTATATTGTTTGTTTATTTGAGATGGGTGTTGAATAGATGTTTTATGCAAGTTTTAAATTGTATATGTATTTTTATCTACAAATATGTTGGGTAAAACATGGGTAGATGAAATAGTTGATGTGTGTTAAAATGATGAGAGGTCTCGATGTTGTTGTTGTTGTTGTTGTTGTGGTTGTCATCTAGAGGAGTATAGATGACGACCACGGACCTTTTTAGACAGTCCAGTGGAACGCTAGCAGGTTCGCAACCTATAGGTGTTGGTGAACTAAATGTTTGTTGGTGTAATCCATCTCCCTCATGGTTTCCTTAAGGACATGTATGGCTGAGGAATACCGTTAGTAGTAGTGTCCATCTCGATGATGATCCTTAGGCTAGGTCCCTTATGATAGGTGTTTAGGGACGTAAAGTGAGGATAACGGGAACGGGTAATCAGGGTTATTGTTGGTTGATGAAATTAATACATTTATTGTTGGTTGATGAAAATTAATAAATTTATTATTTGTAGGTTGAAAACCCTATATGCTCACCAAGCTCCCAAGCCTGACCCACTCAGCTTTTTATATTACAGGTAGTGGACCCCGAGCATAGTTGGATGATGACGAAGGATTTTTGGATTATAGGCCAGTAGTTGTAAATAATTGTTGTAAGGTTTATAATATACTGTTTATGCTTTTGGTCTGTATCGGGACATGACATCCCGAGGTTTTGATATATATATATATATATATATATATATATATATATATATATATATATATATATATATATATATATATATATATAATGAAAATATATTTCTCTAAGAAATGCTTTGATAAATTTTTAACATATTTTGTTTTGGGGACAAATTCCGCAACATCTTTTGGAAGATTACTCTGATTTAATTTTAAAAGCATAAACTAAATCGGTCTTTTTTGACCGATAAATTTGGGGATGTCACATGGACGGTGATGGTGAAAGCCTCTTTGGTTCCAACTGCCAACCAACTGAAATTAGGGCAAATAGTACAGATGTAGAACTATCTGATAGGGGTGTCAAGAACTATCTCAAGCCCATACTTGTCTAACAATCCTTTTGTCGAGAAATGTCTCATGGTTGATGTTGTAGGGCTTAATCACTGCATGTAATCCCCAAATACCTGAAACTACGAATAAGAAGTTAACAGAGCTATAAAAATGTTATCAAACACTGGCTGTATTTTGTGATTATAAAACCAAAGTTGGATTTTTGATTACCGGAGCTGATAATCCTCTGGTACCGACTTTTTGTTTAATAATCCCCAATAACTTTTCACTTAAACGCCAAGAGTGAAAAAGTGAAAAAAAAAATTTGTTTATAAATTCTGCGATCGCAAAGATGTGAAGAAATAATACTACGACATCATAGCATACCTGATTTGGTTTACAAAACTTCACACAGACAGGTTTACTGATATCAAACAGTGAAGTAGAAAACCTAATTATGAGCATATCAAAACTATGAAGGCGTGAACAATGAAAATTGAAGCAATATTCATAATTACGTGTTATAAGGTAAAGGCAGTGTAGAAATATTAAATCGAAAACGAAGGTACCTGGACCATTGATCTCCGTTCCTCCCAGAACTGTCTTCATAACAGTCACTCAATTATCGAAGCAGTTAAGAGAGACAAATGATAGCGAACTATCGAAGCAGTCGAGTCGAGAGAGACAAATGATAGCGAACTATCGAAGCAGTCGAGAGAGACAAATGATAGCGAACTAAGTATAAAGGGGGTAACCAAAGCTAATTGGGAGATTAAGACGGCGAAACCAAGCCGGTAACTTTCAGTATGTGAGATTGATATGGAAGCATGCGATGTGGTAGGTGGAGTTTCAAGGGAGACAAAAAATCGTGGATATGTTGAGCCAGTGAAACATTTTGAGGTGTAATCAAATCGAAAAGGAGGCGAGAGCGAACGGAACATCGGAAACCCGCGAAGTGTTTTAGTCAACGCAAAATCCCAAAAGAATCCACCGAGTGAAGAGCAAAAAGGAATTAGATGGAGGACGAAATCAATAAGGGGCTGTTTGGGATTGCTTTTAAAACAACTTTGTCTTTTAACTTTTTTAAAAAAGTTAAAAAATGGCTAAAAGATGTTTGGGTGATGCAAAAGATCTTTTAAAATAATTTTTTGTGTAGGATGAAAAGTTAGTGTTTCAAAAGTCACAAAATCCTATCTTTTTGTAACTTTTGAGACTTTTTAACATGAAAAGATGACTTATACCCTAAAAGCAAATACAAACACATTTTAAATACTATCTTTTGGAAAAGTCACTAGCCAAAATGTCTTTTACAAAAAGGACTTTTAACATCAAAAAGTAATCTCAAACACCCCCTAAGTTTTGGAAAAGCTTTTGTCGATGTCGGTGGAGTTCTAGGTCTGGATGAAGATGGGAGCAAATGTAGATAAGAAGAAGCGGTGAATATGTCTTAGCGGATGATATGGAGCAATGTTTTAAAAAATGGTTTTTTAGTTGAACCTGTATGGTGACCGGTTTCCGGTTCAACCGTCGGGTCAACCGGTTTCTATAATTTTCATATTTTTTCCAAATTTCCTACACATACATACATATATAAATCATGAATTTGACGTTTACTAGTTCAAACATTAAAAATATACATAAAAATAAGTTGTAAATCAATCCAAATGCATTAAAATAACACATAACCATAAGTTTTAGTGTGTTACATCAATCCATATACATCAAAAAGAAAATAAAATATAATACCGAAACAAAATATATTTTTAGATGAACACAAACACATCAAAAAACATTATAACATTTACCATATGTTTTTATTTATAGAAAACCAAATACATTTGAAAAAAACTCACCAAAGTTTATTATGCAAATGGTTCTTTCTCATGTGTTTTTATTCGGTTTAACCGGTTCAACCGGTTTACTTTGACCGGTTCAACCGGTTTTTTTTAAAAACCGGTCGGTTCAATCTGGTTCAGAAATCGACATAAAACCGGTGATAGTTGAACCGCTCTCTCCCCTGGTTCCCGGTCCAACCGGTTCGACCAGCCGGTTCAAACCGGTTTTTAAAACATTGATATGGAGTAATGCTATTGGGGAATAGAAACGGTGCCTGACACCCATTTATCGAGCAGCCAAACAAAAATTAAGTCCAGCGAGATACTGTTCCTCAAGCACCAACACTAGGGACCAAATTTGCAAAAGTATTCAAAATAATGTGGCCACTATCTGAAAAACATAAGTTAACTCTTCCTAACCCCCTCTCTCTTTCTCTCTCTCTCTCTCTCATATATATATATATATATATATATATATATACATATATATATATATATATATATATATATATATATATATATATATATATATATATATATATAGGTTCAAGTATTCTAACTAAGTATTGTGTGGATGTAGAAATAATTGTGGGTCAATCATTTCAAAAACCTAGATAGGGGTAAAATTGTAATCTTACTTATTAATTAATTTTGGTAATTAAATAATTAAGTTATTAGTTCCTTTAATTTAGGAAAATTAATTTAAAACCCTACCACAGACGTCGACTTCTACCCAACTTATTCCTCTTCCCTTTCAATGGGCGCATCTATATTCCTCCTCAACTACCGTCTTTGTGAATGAGACCTCTATCAAACTGCAACCGGTTTCATAGCCAAACTGCAACTGGTTTTGGTGGGTGCGGCTTCAACAGAGAACAACGAGGGGGAAGGGACAAAAGGTGAAGTTGTGATCGAGGAACTGTACTCATCTAAAGAAGGAAAGGTCGATCTAGAGGTGTTTGGCTTGTAGTTGCGGTTCCAAGGTAATGGTTCTCCTCATTCATTCTCCTCTTTCTTTTGTTTGGTCCTCATCTTCAAATCACCATCATCGCCGGCTGCCATGGCCGCGGGCCATTGCTGCCATCGTCGACTACCTGCCACCTTGCTGTGGTGGCATTGGTGTGTCTTGGGTGGTTCATGTTTTGGAACTTAATCACCATTTTATATTCTTTTGATTTGAAAACTGTTAATGGTGGAAATTGTCGAAGTCGATTCAAATTGGGGCTCTTTAAATCAATTGGTGGCTTTGTGGACGACAATATCGGTATCTAACAATCTTAATAAACCACTTGGTATGTTCGTTTATACAATTCTAATTGACCTAATCTGGTGAGCAATGCATGCTTGGCTTGAAATTGGGGCTTTGTTATTGTTAGTGTTAGTAACATCGTCTCTCTTTCTTCTTTGCAATTGAATGTTATCATTTTCTAAAGCAGGGAACCATAAATTATATATACCATAAGAACAAATGAATTGTTTTACATTGGGTGTTTTAGTTATTGACAATGATGCCATACCAAACTACCATTATTATCTATGTATATTCCAAATTACAAAACAACAATCAATATCAATTCTGGATTTTAAAATAAGTTTTAGTTGTTACTCCATTTGTTTCATAGTTAGAGTCATTTTCTGAGTTTTGGATGAGTATTTTTTGGGTGCATTGCAGGTTCTTGAAAATTACAGCCTGAAGTTGTCCAAAAGGTTGTTGAGTTCAGAGCACCAAAGAACTTGAGAATACAAGTTAACAGTAGAATATTATGCCAGAATGTATAAAACAATAATATTCTTTCAGAATATATTGTTGTTTTTGTTAGATTTTGATTTCTGTTTTTTCTTTTTAACCATTCTTAGTTGTAATCTATAAGAATAAATGTGATTCATAACTGTTATTAGTCATATATTTTTCAGAATCGAATTGTTATTCTGTCATAATGGAATTGTTAGTCATATTCTTTAAGAATTAATATAATTATTGGTTGTAAAATATTAAATTCGTTTGTATAAAATTTGTATTCATTAAAAATAATTAATCTTGGTAATATATGTTATAGTAGTATGTCAGAATATAATGGCTTTTTGATGATAATCATAAACACATTTTTTTTAGAATGTCCGAAATAATAGAATTATTATCCAGAAAAATCAGATTTGTAAAGTTAAGAGAATTAATTATTCCCTAAAATTTGTAATTATTCGAAAATTTCATTTTTAAATTTGTGGTTCCTAATTTGAAAGTAATGGACATATCCATTTTTACCCTTCTTTTAATTAAATGGTATTATTTTTTATTTTTATTTTAAATTTAATAATAGGGATAAATGTCTTTCTTAAAACAACTAAAATGATTGGTCCACAATCACTCCGACATCCATACAATAATTAGTTAGAATACAATAACCTAAGCCTATATATATATATATATATATATATATATATATATATATATATATATATATATATATATATAGGCTTAGGTTATTTTGTTTCTACTAACTATTGTGTGCATGAATGCACATATCTGGACCACCTGATGGAAAAAAATCAAAGATTATGATCTGAGAGTCTATGATATTAAAATAGGGTAACATGCACCATATAATCACACAATTTCCAGCATAAGGGTATTTTGGTCAATTTACCTATATTAAAAAAGGAAATTTTCGAATTTTAAGGGATAATTAATTCCTTTATTTTTAAAAATCTTAATATTTTAAATTAATTCAAATTTAAAAATCCAATTTTATTCTGTCAGAATGACAGAATGCCAACCATAAACAAGTAAAATATATTTTCGATTTTATTCTTGCAGAATACATTTCCAATGCAGTTATATTTGATAATTGACCTGATTTAAGAATAAGATATTATTCATATACATCCAACGGGGGGATGATGTGACAACCCGAAAATTTTATTCTAATAAAAGTCAACTTTGATCAATCAAAAGTCAAACTTATTTCCATTATTATCTTAATATAGTGATAATAAATTTATAGGTATACAAACCTAGTATCATGAGGTGTTGTATGTTTAAGAAGTGAAACAAGTTGAACCGAGAAACCATGCGTGGCAAAAACTTCGGACCGTAAACCCTCCTTCATGCGAGGTTCACGACCGCAAACCCTCGGACCGTGAATAACCCTCAGACCGTGAACAACCTTCTGGCCGCATACAAGGTTCACGGCCGTGAACCTCCGGTCTTATCTCTTCGGTGCGGTTTCCAACCAATGTGTCCCATTAAATTTGGACCCTATTTAAGGGCTGAACCTTGAAATTCACCTCATTTTCTTCATCTCCAGCCGTGAACCCCCCCCCCCCCCCCCCGCTCTCTAGATCTTCAACCACAAAACATCATTCTCTCTCAACTAGCATCCACTTTCCTTTGAATCTTCTTAGGATATTGTTAGGATCTTCAAGTGTTAATCATTCATCAAGCTTGTTGGGCCGTAAACTCAAGAACACAAGCTTTCCTTGGGCCGTGAACACCCAACTGGGCCGTAAACACAAGAACACCACGTGTTCTTGGGCCGTGAACACCCAGCTGGCCATGAACCCTCTTGCACTCTTTAAAATTTGCTACTAACATCTCTATTTGTAAGTTAAACTTGCAGATTAGTTCGTTTTCCTATTATTCTTATGAGTATATTCATTAATAAGTATACTATGTATTACATAAATTGTGTTTAGGACCGATTTTGTTATCAAGACTTCACTTGTGGAGCTAACGTTCTATACCAAATCTTCAATCGAATCCCCAACATAAGGTGAGTTCATACCCCTATAATCTACCTTTTAAAATGGTTTTAAATGCTTATTAAGGGGAAGAATACAAGTTGAACACAATTAAATTGTGTTAAATATTTACATGTGATATCAATCACACAAAAGATTTTCTTATGCTTTTTAAATATGGTTTTTACGATAAAGGATTACCAAATACTTCCAAAATGACTTAAAAGTCACATAAACTCTTTTAGAATACCGTTAAACTCTTTTAAATGTTTTTTAAACTCTTTAAACTTATATTTGTCAAAATCATATTTATATGTGTATATGTACATAAATAAGATTTAAAGGACTTAGGACTGATGATTTGCCTTACTTCCTTTTCCTTGTTTGGATGTGGACTTAAGGTGGGTTTATTTGTCTGGAGGTCGTTTCCTTCTTAATTATGTATTGTATGTGTGTGTGTGTGTGTGTATATATATATATATATATATATATATATATATATATATATATATATATATATGAATATAAAAGGTCACTTCAGTAGGTATCATTACCTTTGTATCACGTTGAGCAAAGGGGTACATTCATGAGAGATCATGCTAATCAGATAGAACATATAAATTATAATAGGTATAATTTAGGAAACAAATGAGAAATCTATTCTTACTAGATAAGTACACAAGGTTAAATCACTTTCCTAAGATAAATATATAATTCGAAACTTCCATAAACAAGTTAAACTAAAAATGTGAGATACTATTTCACGGCATAGCAATATACTTGCTAGGTCGCGTTTTGTAACCAGAGTCTCCTGGAGGGAGAGCGTGAGTTTGTGTATAGATCTATACGGGATTGACCATCTCACACCTTGTTGCTAGTTACAGTGGGACCTGCAGGTCTACGGGTGACAAATATTATAACCTCAATCACATTTTAACTCTAATTAACCAGTTTAATACTAGGGTAGTTATTACACCAGTGGTGTATTTTTAAGAAATGCTACTGCATCAATCATTTTCCATAAGCAAAACAGAAAACATTCTTATTATAATTTTATGGTGAGTTAAAATTATGTTATACTATGTTATAAGTACAATAACACATATACAAATGGTTTTATGTTATTAAAACTACTTTTCACTTGTAAAATGGAAAGTATAGGACTTTCGGAAACGAAATTAATCACTTTCTTAAAACTATTGCAACCATAAATGAAACTAATATTTATGAACTCACCAACTTAAATGTTGATCCTCTCTCTCAAAATAACTTGTATTCTCAGGAAATCCAGTAGACAGGTACACTCCAAGAGCTTTTGAGAAGACAGCCTAGTATCGTGCTGCGTCTTTTGTCTTTTACTGTATCTACTTTCGATGTTAAATATACAATGTTTGAACACCTATGTAAAAACTTATACACTATTAATGCAATGGTTGTTGTACTTTGATTACTATAATGCATGTGTTATGATACTTGACATGAAGTTACCCACCGACAGACGTTTCTGCCGTTCTCGTTTGGGGGTGTGACACCCAGGTTCAAACGAAATCCACAAAAAGAAAATTTCAATGCCTATGATTTACAATTTCAATCTAAAACTTGTAATTCAAAATTTAAGTGATAAAGGTCAAAGGTAATTAAATCGATTTGTTGAACTGATAATATTTGAGAAATATAATTACATACCTGACTGGATGGCGGCATCATATGAAGGCAATACGACAACAAATATTATGGAGTGGTGTTGGCCGGTGGTAGTCGATAGATCATGAAACTCAGGTTCGACATAAAATCTGGTGAAATTAAGGACACGAACATGGATTTTCCAATTCTTGATGAGAGTCGTCACAGTTTTCTGTTTCTGGTGAGTATAAATCACTGTATTCTAGGATCGGTCCATGGATTTGGAACGAGAGAGATAGAGAAAACGGTTGTGAAATAAGATTGAATGAAGCCCGAATCTTGTTGAAGCTCCTTGCAGGCGGTGGTGCCGATATGTACATGGAAGAAGGGGGTGACGATTGAATGGGGAATTATAAGAGATAGATTAGGTCAATATATTTATTTTGTTTCCTTAATTGAAGGGATTTAATTAAATGCTCACATTAACTGTAAGATGCAAAAAACTGGAAATACCCTTTTTGATTTAATTAATTATTTAATTATTTGCTAATTTCTGATTGGTGCATTTAGGAACACAATAGTTGCTAGAAACATTTGAACCTAGCTCTCTCTCTCTCTATATATATATATAATATATATATATATATATATATATATATATATATATATATATATATATATATAGAGAGAGAGAGAGAGAGAGATAGAGGAAGGATCATTTGAGAACCTAAAGTTTCCCGAGAACCCGAGAACTAAAAGTGGAACGTTAGATCAAAACTTTTAATGGCCTAGATCAAACATGGCATATTTGTAATTATTAACAATTTCAATGGCAACATTAACTTTTTACAATAAATTACAAGGGTAGTTAAGGGATACAAATTAACATACATAATAATCAATCAAAATTAATTTTGAAAATACAACTCTCTCTCACCGTCTTTCTCTCTCCTTCATGTTCATATTCATTACATGAAATTGCTGAATCTCACCTCTTCATCCTAGATTTTGAGATGCAATCACCGAATCTCGTCGCATTCTTATTGTCGTCTTCAGTCGCCGGAGTGTATCACCTCCACCTTTGCTCCTCCACACTCTTGTGAATCACCAATTATCTCATTGTCGTTGATTTTCCCTAAAAAAAATTATTCATTGCTCCTCCACACTCCTGTGAATGACCAATTTGTGATCTCTGAGTCATATTCGTTCATCGATTTACATCTCCACCTCATTTAATCTCATCAACGGCGACGAGCGGCGTATTTTCAGTGGATTGTGTGGATGACTTTTAGGGATAAGACCATCATGTTGGTAAAAGGAGGAAGAGGTTTAGATATCAAAGCCATTAAAACCACGGGTGCTTGAAAGGAGACCGAAGTTGAAGTCGATAAGCCTTTTGGCCTCACTTTAGGTCTTAAACCTAGTACTGGTGGTGGCGTTGTTATCACTGTGCAATTGAGGCGTCCAAACCAAACGAATCCTTTTCAATGACTTTGTGGAAGAATCATCGGCTCGCAAAGCGGAGTCATCTTCCTCTCCAGCTCCACCGCTAGCGCTGCCGCTATCAACTCTCCCTAATTTCCTCGATTCGGAACTGTCTTGAGTCAGATCGACGGTCTCATCGCCTTCCACAACCATGTCTTCCTCTCTATCATCACTAAACGACTTAAAAGCAGTAAGTTTATTCACCTAATTTTGTTGCGATTGCCCTTGGAGACTTGAAATAAACTGTAGCAGCTTCAGGTCACGTTGTCGTTCTGTAGCAGGTGACTATGAAAGCACTTTCTTACAATCTCAATTAATCGCATCATAATATGTTCTTTGTTCATTAATAGGTGATTGAAATTTCAGCTATTTTAGTTACTCATGTTCAGTTTTATATTTCAATTAGGCTAGTACATAGTCCCACACGTTCTTGTATCATGTTAAGAATGATGAAGAAAACTTTATGCGCATTGGGAAATTCTTGAATCCTCGAAGATTACTTTATTAGTTCCTCTATGTTATCCAAATTATAAACGTGAATTTTTATTGCATGATGTTATCTGCTCCTGATTCCTAAAGGATAAGCTATGAACAAACTTGAATATTCAATTGTGACAATTTTAAATTGCATGGTGATGATCCCCTTGTGCATAATTTGCTGACTTGTTGACGCTAGATTGTAAGACATCTATGTTCTTGCGGAGTTGTTTTAGGTGTTATATTCCTTGAAACAAAGTTTTGATCTTGCTAGTGCAGATTTTCGATCACAAATTACTTAATATCATGGAAGAACCACAATCTGTTAAGAGTTAGGACTATGAACACCAGGGGTAAAAGTGTTTATCTTCCTGCTATCATTACTCTTGAGGTTAAAACTGATCATATAACACCTGTAACAACCATTAGTCACCATATAATCGCTAATACCAACACTACACATATTCCAATAAGAAATTATTTTTAGTTTGTGTTGTACAAGACAAACTAAAATTTGAGGGAAATGGTTCTCTTTGATCTAGAATCATACAAGAATGATAGATTTAGAGAGAAGTTGAAAAATATCACATATAGAAAAAGCATACTGGTTAGATTATTTTAACTAGCTACACGTTTAAAACCAAATCAACCAAAGTTTTGGTGGTATTATAAAGATATGATGATATCCTAATGTATAGTTACTACATTTCATACCAATTAATTTTCATTTTCCATTATAGTAAGGTGAATTTGGCCTCTTTGATTCTTGATACTTTTTATCCTATTACTAAGCTTGTAAAACTTTTCAGGGACATATAAAAGCCTTGCCAATCCAATAAGAAAATATATGTTTTTCAACGTTCAATGTTCTAAGAAGAATAAAATTGACTTCACAATAATTTAAGTTTTTATTAATGTGGGACATAATAGAAAAAATGAAATTACAATGCTATAATAAATAACTAGATGGAAGTACATTGATACTTCCTGCATTTAACCTTTTTTGAAATGTTAAAGTACATGCTTACATGTAGTTTGAGTTTGTCTCCTCTTAATTGTTGATTTTGTTTTCTTCTTATCAAGGCTGGGAAAGGAATCACAGATCTTAATTCTTCTCTTCAGGTGATCATTGAGTACTCACTTTTTACCATTTGTTTTATTTTTATGATAACACAATACTGATCTTTATAAAAAAAAAATTCTTGCAGAACATTTTTGCAAATAATATTGTTGAGAAAAAAGATGACTTCCTTAAAACATTTTCCACTGAGAGTAATTATATCAAGTATGACCCAAAACATTTTCCTCAAAAAATTGCATCTTGTTACATGTTTTTCTCTATTGATTCTTGATGGTTTTTCATTTACAGATCTATGATCTCAGAGGGAAAAACAATTCAGCAAATTGTCCCATCTTCATATAACAATGGATCAAATGGGACTTTGAAAGCAGATTGTTCTGAGCTTGAGGTGAATTTTACTCTTTATCTTTTTTTTCATTCTAGAATTTTTGTTGGTTTAAATGGTTTATTCTTTTTTATCAGGTTGTTTGTGTTGAGGGCACATCTATGGGCCTTCTGTATTGTAGATTGGTGCCATTTGTTCTTCTTCTTGTTGATGGTAATATTTTAACCAGTAAGCAATAATTCACAAATTACATATACATTTTCTTAACAACAACTTGAACATGACTATAAGTGTGTAGTGATTCACATGTAAATCACATATGAATTACATGTGATTCACATGTAAATCACATATGAATAACATGTGATTCACATGTAAATCACAATTACACGTGATTCACATGTAATTCACATATGAATCACATGTGATTCACATGTAATTCACATTAAAATCACATGTGATTCACATGTAAATCGCAATTATACGTGATTCGCATGTAAATCACATGTAATTCACATATAAATAAGATGTAATTCACATGAAAATCACAAGCTAGTCACATATGATTCACATGTCAATCACAATTACATGTGATTCACATGTAAATCACATGTAATTCACATATGAATCACCTATGATTCACATTTGAATCACATGTGATTCACATATGATTCACATGTGATTCATATGTGAATCGCATGTGATTTAGATATGATGTCATATGTAAATGTGATTCATATGTGAATCGCATGTGATTCGTATGTGAATCGCATGTGATTCATATGTTAATCACATGAAAATCGCATATGTATTTTTGTGAGTGTTTTTGCATCAATCATTTTTTTTTAAATTTTCTTGTAGATTTGGAAGATATTTTGGTAAATATTGAAGAGGTAAAAAAAGATAAATTGAAGAAAATAAGGAAATATTGACACGAAGACATGAAAACACTTTGAAATTTGTAGCATTTTTTATTTTTTATATTTTATTTTGTATCGAATGAAATACTTACACTATTATGTTTACAGATTAATTAAAAAAAATGAGATTTTTTATTATTTACTTACGAATATTATAGTATAAGAAATATGCATATATGGATTTGAAAAAATATGCATATATGCACTTAAAACTTTGATTTTCATAGTTAAAAAACAAGAGTATTTTTTTTTAAAATATTCTAGTTCTTTTCTTTTAATTTATTGATTTTTAAAAATTTACCTTTTAAAAAAAATGCAGCTTTTTTGAAAAAATTGCAATTTCTTTTTAAACGTAGTTTTTTTAAAAAAAAAAATTGCAACTTTTTTTGAAAAAAAATACAGCTTTCTTCAAAAAACTTGCAGTTTTTTTTTGAAAATAAATTGCAGTTTTTTTTTAAACAATGCAGTTTTCTTTTAAAAAATTGCAGTTTTTTTGAAAAATTGTAGTTTTTTTTGAAAATATTACAGTTTTTTTGAAAAATAATGCAGTTTTTTTTTTAAATTTAAGTTTTTTTAAAAAAAATATTTTTTTCAAAAATACATGATTTCTATAAAAATTAAAAAATTTGCTTTAAAATCAAAAAAAATTCTATTTTTTAAAAAATCCAAAATTTTGATTTATTATGTAAATAAAATAATATAATAGTTCTTTTAGCATCGAGTTATAACACTTTATATTTTTAGCAGCTCCGAAGAAATATATTTTAAAATAAATGAAAATATGCTTTCAAAAATAATTGTTTTTGTTTATAAAATGTTTTAAGAAATCCTTACTAATAATTAATAATTTAATTATATACGAAAATTAAAAGTTATAATGTTTTTGGTTAAAAACGGGTTGCCTAATATTAGGTTTAGTCGTTTTTGTTGTTACATAGACTGCAACCATAGAAATGTCGCGCATATATATATATATATATATATATATATATATATATATATATATATATATATATATATATATATATATATATATATATATATATATATATATATATATGGGTTCAGGTTCATTTGAGACAATGTTAATTTTATGAGAACGTGAGACCAAATCTAAAAATAATTTTAAAATGCAAAATAAAAGGAAAAAATCCAAAAATGCTTTTTTTTTATTTGAAAAATATAAATTCCGAAAATAATATTTGAAAAAAAAATTTCGAAAATTTTCAATTATTTTGCATTTTAAAAATGTTTTTTGTATTATCTACCAAATGAATTGCTAAAATTGCGTCACACGGTATCAAAAAATTAGGCCGTCTCACATAAACATTACTCTCTCTCTCTCTCTCTCTCTCTCTCTCTCTATATATATATATATATATATATATATATATATATATATATATATATATATATATATATATATATATATATATATATATATATATATAGACTTTTGTTTAGACTCCGTCGGCTAATTTTGACTTTATTTTAAAAGTTATATTTTTAACAGGCCGGGAGAGGATTGGACCGTTAAAAACTTCATAACTTCTTTATCTAACGTCCGTTTTCGTCTGTCTTTTTATCGTTATGCTACTATTAACGAGATCTTCGATTCTCGTTTAGGTTGTGTCGGCTAAAAACCGCTCGATCTAATATTTGAACTTCGGGCTGTACACTGCTAAGCCGAAACTTCGAAAAATCATAACTTCCTCATACGCAGTCAGATTTGGGCGTTCTTTTTATGGACGCTCTCGATTTAACATATTCTACGACTTTCGTTTAGATTGCTAAGGCTAAAAGTCGCTCTATCGTAAATTCACTATTTACTCTTCCCGGTGTCGTGCCGGTTCCGTCGTGAAACTTCGACGGGTCATAACTTCTTCGTTATAACTCGGATTTCAGCGTTCTTTATATGTACGGAACCCTTGTAACATATACTACAACTTGGTTAAGATTAATCCTTCTAAATAATATTCCATCAAAAACTCATTTTTGATGCTCATCGTCTCTAAATTGACTAGCCCGGATCTGCGGGCGTTACATGCCTCTTGAAGGGTTTACGGCCTTTGAAGGTTTGAAGTGTCTACGGCCGTGAACTAGTTTACGGTCAATGAAGATTTGCAGATTTGAAGGGTGTACGGCCGTACACTCAAGAACGAGGATGTTGGATTCGACGAAAAACGTGTTCTAGATGCTCCAAATCAACTCCCAATGACGATTCTCGATGATTTTCGGAAGAATAAGGGTGTTTTTGGGGTGTACGGTCAAGAGTTTAGAGAGAGAAGGAGAGAGTTTTCGGCCAGAAAAATGTAAATGAAGGGTAGGGACTCGTATTTATAGGGGGTTTTCGTAGTCGGTGGTGGGGTCCACCCGACGTTGGCCGTAAACGAGTGTACGACCGTACACGGGTTTACGGCCGTAAACTCACTTAGGCCGAAAACCGCTTGATTTTTCAAGAAGATTCGGGATTTTCGCGCGATTTTGGTTCCGACTCGTATAAAAATTTAATTATATAAAACTAGATGATTTTCTAAACCAACAAGTTTGATGGAAACTTAATAAAATTCAAATTTTATTAACGGAAATCGGATAACGGTAACGGAAAAAGGTTCGGGTTGTAACATCATCCCCCCGTTAGATGGAATTTCGTCCCGAAATTCAGACACAGAAATACAAATCATGGACCCGGAAATAGATGAGGGTACTTCTGTTTCATTGAATCTTCGCGCTCCCAAGAGAATTCAGGTCCCCGCTTGGCATTCCAGCGAACCTTCACTATCGGGATACGACTTTGTTTTGTTCGTTTGACTTCCTGATCCATGATTTCTACGGGTTCTTCCACGAAGTGTAAGCTCTCGTCTAGTTCGATCTCATCCAGGGGTATCACAAGTGTCTCATCGGACAGACACTTCTTTAGGTTCGACACGTGAAAAACAGGATGTACGTTGCTAAGTTCTCGTGGTAGACGAAGTTTGTATGCTACGGGACCGATCCTAGCGAGGATCTCGAATGGTCCAATGTATCTTGGATTCAGCTTTCCACGCTTTCCGAAACGTATCATGCCTTTCCATGGTGAGACCTTCAAAAGAACACGGTCACCAACCTGGAACTCCAAGGGTTTTCGTCTCTTATCGGCGTAGCTCTTTTGTCTATCTCTTGAAGCTTTTAGTCATTCCCGGATTTGTACGATCTTGTCAGTAGTCTCTCGGATGATTTTCTGGGCATGTGAGAGTGCTATCGGGGACTTGACCCTTGACTAACTGCGTGTCACCCACCTCAACCCATCACAGAGGGGATCTGCACTTACGTCCATAGAGGGCTTCGAACGGCGCAACCTTGATGCTGGTATGGTAGCTGTTGTTGTAGGAAAATTCAACCAAGGGCAAATGAGTGTCCCACGACATGCCAAAGTCGACGACGCAGGCTCTCAACATATCTTCCAATGTTTGAATGGTTCTCTCACTCTGCCCATATGTCTGTGGGTGGTAAGCTGTGCTCATATCCAGCTTAGTTCCAAGAGCCTTCTGCAGTGACTGCCAAAATCTCGAGGTAAATCTGCTATCTCGATCGGAGATAATGGATACAGGCACACCATGAAGGCAGACTATCTCTCGAATGTAGATTCGTGTCAGTCTCTCCATTTTGAAGTTTTCTTTGATTGGCAGGAAGTGGGCGGATTTAGTTAGTCGATCGACAATTACCCAGATGGCGTCGTGCCCACTCGGAGACTTGGGCAACTTAGTGATGAAATCCATAGTAATCATTTCCCACTTCCACTCAGGTATTTCTGGTTGCTGGAGTAGACCCGAGGGCTTTTGATATTCCACCTTAAACTTGGCGCAAGTCAGGCACTTGCCCACGAAGGTAGCGATCTCTGCTTTCATGTTCGGCCACCAATAGAGTTGTTTGTGATCCAGATACATCTTATCTGAACCTGGGTGAACGGAGTATCTAGTCTTGTGAGCTTCGTTCATGACAACCTCCCTGTAACCGCCATACTTCGTGGTCCAGATTCGGTTCATGAAATAGTAAACTCCGTCTCCTTTGACCTCTAAGTTCTTTTCCATTCCCCGCAAGGCTTCACCAGACATGTTTTCTGGTTTTAAGGCTTCCAACTGAGCCTCTATGATTTGAGCGGATAGATGGGAATGGATGGTCATTGTCAGTTTCCTGATGTCTTCCCCGAAGTCTGCAACTTTCCTGATGTCTTCCCCGAAGATCTTCCCAGAATCCCTCCCGAGCGCCAAATCGAGTTCCGTATCGACTTAATCCATGGAGCTGCTCGTGTATCTAAATCCCCATACCGTCTAGCGCTGACAGAAATGCAAGAGTTATCCAGTCAGCTCAATGAGCTGCTCAGCAAAGGATTCATCAGACCAAGTTCCTCACCCTGGGGAGCCCTGATCTTGTTTGTGAAAAAGAAGGATGGATCCTTTCGGATGTGCATTGATTATCGAGAACTGAACAAGCTTACCATCAAGAACCGTTATCCCTTACCCAAAATCGACAACCTCTTCGATCAACTTCAGGGAGCCAGTTACTTCTCAAAAATAGACCTAAGATCAGGGTACCATCAGTTGCGAGTTCATGAGAATGATGTTCCCAAGACAGCATTCCGAACTCATTATGGACACTATGAGTTGGTAGTAATGCCCTTTGGTCTAACCAACGCACTGACGGTATTCATGGATCTGATGAATCGGGTGTGCCGCCCTTTCCTAGACAAGTTCGTAATCGTATTCATTGATGATATACTTATCTACTCTCGGAGTAAGGAAGACCATAGACAACACTTGAGACTAGTGCTAGAAACACTAAGGGCGGAGAAGCTCTATGCCAAATTCTCTAAGTGCGAATTCTGGATCAGAAAAGTAACTTTCCTTGGTCATGTGGTAAGCGAGGAAGGCATACATGTGGACCCTTCCAAGATCAAAGTGACTGAGAATTGGTCAGCACCGAAGACGCCCACAGAATTCGTCAATTCTTGGGTCTCGCTGGCTACTATCGTAAATTTATCCGGAATTTCTCCAAAATTGCTAAGCCTTTAACCACCCTGACTCAGAAATGTGTAACCTTTAGTTGGGGATAAAAGCAAGACACTGCGTTTCAAACATTGAAGCAGGCCCTATGCAGCGCACCTATCTTGTCCCTGCCCGAAGGGACGGAGGATTTCGTTGTCTACTGTGATGCATCCAATCAGGGCCTAGGCTGTGTGCTCATACAGCGAGGAAAGGTTATTGCCTCTGCCTCGAGACAGCTGAAAACACACGAAGTCAATTACACAACTCACGATCTATAGTTGGGAGCAGTGGTCTATGCGTTAAAGATTTGGAGACATTATCTCTACGGAACCAAGTGCACTGTCTTCACCGACCATAAGAGCCTACAACATATCTTCGATCAGAAAGAGTTGAACATGAGACAGCGGCGATGGGTAGAGCTACTCAGTGATTACGAGTGCGAAATACGCTATCATCCCAGCAAGGCCAATGTGGTAGCGGATGCCCTCAGCCGAAAAGAGTATTCAGGTCGTAGAGTGAAGGCACTGACAATGACCATCCATTCCCATCTATCCGCTCAAATCATAGAGGCTCAGTTGGAAGCCTTAAAACCAGAAAACATGTCGGGTGAAGCCTTGTGGGGAATGGAAAAGAACTTAGAGGTCAAAGGAGACGGAGTTTACTATTTCATGAACCGAATCTGGACCCCGAAGTATGGCGGTTACAGGGAGGTTGTCATGAACGAAGCTCACAAGACTAGATACTCCGTTCACCTAGGTTCAGATAAGATGTATCTGGATCACAAACAACTCTATTGGTGGTCGAACATGAAAGCAGAGATCGCTACCTTCGTGGGCAAGTGCCTGACTTGCGCCAAGTTGAAGGTGGAATATCAAAAGCCCTCGGGTCTACTCTAGAAACCAGAAATACCTTAGTGGAAGTGGATACTATGGATTTCATCACTAAGTTGCCCAAGTCTCCGAGTGGGCACGACGCCATCTGGGTAATTGTCGATCGACTAACTAAATCTGCCCACTTCCTGCCAATCAAAGAAAACTTCAAAATGGAGAGACTGACACGAATCTACGTTCGAGAGATAGTCCGCCTTCATGGTGTGCCTGTATCCATTATCTCCGATCGAGATAGCAGATTTACCTCGAGATTTTGGCAGTCACTGCAGAAGGCTCTTGGAACTAAGCTGGATATGAGCACAGCTTACCACCCACAGACATATGGGCAGAATGAGAGAACCATTCAAACATTGGAAGATATGTTGAGAGCCTGCGTCGTCGACTTTGGCATGTCGTGGGACACTCATTTTCCCTTGGTTGAATTTTCCTACAACAACAGCTACCATACCAGCATCAAGGTTGCGCCGTTCGAAGCCCTCTATGGACGTAAGTGCAGATCCCCTCTGTGATGGGTTAAGGTGGGTGACATGCAGTTAGTCAAGGGTCAAGTCCCCGATAGCACTCTCACATGCCCAGAAAATCATCCGAGAGACTACTGACAAGATCGTACAAATCCGGGAACGACTAAAAGCTTCAAGAGATAGACAAAGAGCTACGCCGATAAGAGACGAAAACCCTTGGAGTTCCAGGTTGGTGACCGTGTTCTTTTGAAGGTCTCACCATGGAAAGGCATGATACGTTTTGGAAAGCGTGGAAAGCTGAATCCAAGATACATTGGACCATTCGAGATCCTCGCTAGGATCGGTCCCGTAGCATACAAACTTCGTCTACCACGAGAACTTAGCAACGTACATCCTGTTTTTCACGTGTCGAACCTAAAGAAGTGTCTGTCCGATGAGACACTTGTGATACCCCTCGATGAGATCGAACTAGACGAGAGCTTACACTTCGTGGAAGAACCCGTAGAAATCATGGATCAGGAAGTAAAACGAACAAAACAAAGCCGTATCCCGATAGTGAAGGTTCGCTGGAATGCCAAGCGGGGACCTGAATTCTCTTGGGAGCGCGAAGATTCAACGAAACATAAGTACCCTCATCTATTTACGGGTCCATGATTTGTATTTATGTGTCTGAATTTCGGGACGAAATTCCCTCTAACGGGGGGATGATGTTACAACCCGAACCTTTTTCCGTTACCGTTATCCGATTTCCGTTAATAAAATTTGAATTTTATTAAGTTTCCGTCACACTTGTTGGTTTAGAAAATCATCTAGTTTTATATAATTAAATTTTTATACGAGTCGGAACCAAAATCGCGCGAAAATCCCGAATCTTCTTGAAAAATCAAGCGGTTTTCGGCCTAAGTGAGTTTACGGCCCTAAACCCATGTACGATCGTACACTCGTTTATAGCCAACGTCGGGTGGACCCCACCACCGACCACGAAAACCCCCTATAAATACGAGTCCCTACCCTTCATTTACATTTTTCTGGCCGAAAACTCTCTCCTTCTCTCTCTAAACTCTTGACCGTACACCCCAAAAACACCCTTATTCTTCTGAAAATCATCGAGAATCGTCATTGGCAGTTGATTTGGAGCATCTAGAACACGTTTTTCGTCGAATCCAACATCCTCGTTCTTGAGTGTACGGCCGTACACCCTTCAAATCTGAAAATCTTCATTGACCATAAACCAGTTCACGGCCGTAAACACTTCAAACCTTCAAAGGCCATAAACCCTTCGAGAGGCATGTAACGCCCGCAGATTCGGGCTAGTCAATTTAGAGACGATGAGCATCAAAAATGAGTTTTTGATGGAAGATTATTTAGAAGGATTAATCTTAACCAAGTTATATTATATGTTACAAGGGTTCCGTACATATAAAGAACGCCGAAATCTGAGTTATAACGAAGAAGTTATGACCCGTCGAAGTTTCACGACGGAACGGGCACGACACCGGGAAGCGTAAATAGTGAATTTACGATAGATCGACTTTTAGCCTTAGCAATCTAAACGAAAGTCGTAGAATATGTTAAACCGAGAGCGTACATAAAAAGAACGCCCAAATCTGACTTCGTATGAAGAAGTTATGATTTTTCGAAGTTTCGGCTTAGCAGTGTACAGCCCGAAGTTCGAATATTAGATCGAGCGGTTTTTAGCCGACACAACCTAAACGAGAATCGAAGATCTCGTTAATAGTAGCATAACGATAAAAAGACAGACGAAAATGGACGTTAGATAAAGAAGTTATGAATTTTTAACGGATCAATCCTGTCCCGGCCGTCTCATAAGAACGTCGAAAACGGAGCTCGTATGCGAAAGTTATGATTTTTAGAAGTCAGAAAGGGAAATTGCGAAACCTGCTGCTCGATCGATGATGTGGCCGGATCCTAGCCGCCGCTTGCTGATCACGCTTCGCCTTCGGATGCTCACACATGTACTTCGGACGCCCAGCGTAGCCAAGAAGCGCCTCGCGTACGAGGTACGCCCCGCGAGCGAGAAGGGAGCGTTGCGCGTACTCGTTCTACTTGGTCCGAGGAGTGGCCATGATGCACCCCAGCAAAGAGACACGTGTTGATCTTATCCGAGGCTACACCCCGCGTAGCAGTTACGAACGCCCAGCGTTCCAAGAGGGCTCGCGCCTATAAAAGGCATGTGAGAGCTGCCGACTTCCTTGCACATTTCTACTTTCTTTCTCTCACTAATTTCTCTCTCTAAGGCTCCTAAACACCCCCCCACCCTAAAGCCTACGTAAACCCCTTAGCACCCGAAGGAATCCCCGAGGCTCCCGGGGTCCCGAGAAAAAGGGCCTTTCGGTTCGGAAACGCTGCTCCAAGCAAAGCCCGGTTTTTAAGAAAACCCGCTGTAAGTGAGCTACGCCTACGCAATTTTTAATATAGCTTCTAATTAATTATAGTAACATTATTAGGACCTTAAAATAATTATTTGGGCTATTATTATGAGTTATATAGAGTGTTGTTTAACGCTTATATAATAATAATAATAGCTAGACTATTAATTAGTCGCGGTTAACGTTAGACTAAACCCTAGTGGTATTGATACTAGGTTTTGTCGAGGGAAACTTATTTTGAGATAACGAAGCGTTGTTCGAGTGCAGAGTCACCACCTTTCAAGTGAGTGCATAGTTACTTTCAGCTTACACATAGATATGAAGTATTTTATATAAATTATGTGTTGTGTGTGCATATTATATGTATACTTGCTATCTATGCTGGATGAACGATTTTATACATGTTTTAAATGATTTAAACTGTATATGTATTTTATATCTACAAAATGTGTTGGGTAAAACATGGGTAGATGTAATAGTTGCTGTGTGACAAAATAAAATAATAAGAGACCTCGTTATAGATGTTATTGATGATCCAGTCATCTAGCGGAGTATAGATGACGACCACGGACTATTCTAGACAGTCCAGTGGAACGCTAGCAGGCTCGCAACCTGTAGGTGTTTATTTGAACTGTGTGTTTATTTGAACTGTGTGCTCACCAGGTGTACTCCATCCCCCACATGGTTGCCTATGGGACATTTATTGCTAAAGAACCCCCTTGGCAGTAGTGTCCATCCTGATGTTGATCCTTAGTCTAGGTCCCTTATGATAAGTGTTTAGGGATGTAATGTGAGGATAACGGGAATGGGTAATCTGATGGGTTTTGAGCATAACATCAATCCTATGGTGTACATGCAAACCCTAATAGCTTTTGGATCTAGTTTGTCTAATGAACATGCAATCGAATATCCAAAGCTATAAACCCTAGATCTATCATATAAGAACTGAAATAAGGGTTTAGTAATTACCTTTGATTGTTATATAGCAATAACAATCAATCCTTGCTTTGATTGGCTTCAAAAAAGCTTAGTGCCTCAAGTGTTGCACCTCTAATGGAGTCACAAACACCACTAAGCAACTGGATGAAGGAGAGAAGAGAGAGGAGGCACCAAAAACGGCTGGAAACCCTAATCCAAGTGTTAGCCACGTTTTTGGGGCATAGGGGTCCTTTATATACATGTAGGCTATTAGGGTTTGCAACTAGGAAACCCTAATCTGACTGCTTAGGCCCTAAGCAGCCCATGGACTCCTTTAACATATCCCTTGGACGAATTCCTTATGGGCTTCCCATAGAATTCGTCCAACCTATATATTATTAGGTGATCCATAGCCCAATTGTAATTATCTTATAATTACAACTCCAGTCCCCTAAGTTTAATTAATCTCTTTTAGGAACAAAATTAATTCTTGACTAATATTAATTAAACAATATGATTTCTTCTTTAATATATTATTCTTATAATATATTAATAAATCATAATTAAACCTTTCTCTCCTTAATTCATCCTACATATTGCTATGGTGAAGGCAACCCAAAAGGACCATGCTCACAATCGGGTCAAGTACATACCAAAATAGTTATGGACTTAGACACTAATACAACAGTCTCCCACTTGGATAAGTCTAATAACTATTTTGCATAACTTCAGAACCTGATCAGCAATCGTAGCTTTCAAAAGCCGCTGTCAACTCTGATCTTATCAGATACGTGTGTCCTTTAGATAAGGGATTATATACTCCTCCATTCTCAAGATATCGTATAGACACAAGACATGAATTTGATCATTCTCTCTATACTGTTTCCCGACTTCCAATTTATGACGACTGACAACAGACTACAATTGAACACATCAACTTAGTCCCGACTTGGCCAAGCGCTTAGGTGTCATCACTAAATCATCGAGGGGCCCACATATATCGCTTTTATCCCACTTTGGGTAAAAGGAATGGATAAACTTTGACTCAAATGCTTGCTTGCACCTACTAATCGAATCACACACAACAATAAGTTTTATAACACCAAGTTACTGGTGCGTTTACTTATCATCAATGTGCAACCGACCAGCAAATAACAACTCACACGTCTCGGTTTCAAGAATATACAATGTTATCGTCTCACTAATCACCCGTGATAAATCCATGAAGTGATTCAAGTGACCGTGGGTTTAATCCAATACTTTAATCTTATCAAAGTACTCATGAAATCTGCAGCAAACTTGTGCTATGTCTAAACACTTTAGACAATTTACAGACAAATTCATGACAGTCTTGCTTCATACCTACTTCCAACGTATGACCGACTGTGGAGGTTCGAATAACCCAGTTATTCTGGAAGTCAAAACATGCAAAGTGAAACGCAATAATAATATTAATCCTATATGGCCCCAAAACTTTTGAGCGTAAATAAAAACACTTTTATTTAAACACCATATTGATTACTCATTATTCATTGCTTACTGTTTCAGAAAATCAACTTATTACTCGAATTATAACCACAATTGTCCCATGCTCCAAGCATGCACACTTTGGTTTCCTATGGTCCATACTTTGTGAAATAGATCAATTGAAAAACTTTTCCAATGAAACTCATTTCACAATCCCCAATCCTTATTATTAGTATAAGAATACCAAATTCTTACCACTTTTAGAATATGTCAGATTCTAACATTTTATGCAATGATTCTTTCGTAATGTCATAGCATAAAAGTTACCAAGACCCGGCTAATGAAATTACAAGGTATTCTATCGGAAATTGTTACAAGACAATTCCATAGACGTGAAGTCTCACATTCAAAGTACATTCCTTTGAACATCCTTCTCGCATAAAAGTTTCTAATCTAGACATATTTCTTAATATCCAACTCCCATTAATGGAAACATTTCCATATTTGCCATATGACAACTCATTCTTAATAGAATCTTATCTATTCATAATAATGTCAATATAGTCCATCCAGTACTATACTTCCAACTACTCACAAGCGACAAATCCTCAGTGAACCTCAGATCGTCCTTTGATAGTTGTTTAATTATTTTAGTCAAAACCGATTCTAGTCCTTTTTTCCCTCTTAATGCCCTAGGCATTTGGAAAATTTTAGAACGGTCAAATATAATAGCATATGCAATCGATCCTATACTCGAAGCGTATTGGACACGATGCATAATGTCTCACATAAAGACGTGATACTTTATCATCCTTCTGCCATAATATTTTATGTGCCATGTTCCCACAATTCGAACTATGAAGAGGGATGCCGTAATCATAATCGAATTTTGAGAATGCACTATGTATCATTGACTAAATTTATTAACATTTCTCGATCTAAGCTGTAGAATTTTGAAACGAAGTATAATATTCTCTCCCTTAATTATAGCAAAACAACTTTTCAACCTTTGCAACTTTGCAAAGTGAATCTTTGTTTTCTATAATTAATATTGCTAACTTGCAATACTTACCATAATAATCATGCTCCCACTAACATGATGATTATTTTCTTACCAGCATAACACTTATGCTCCCACTAGCTTTGACATGTATTCAGAAAACAATTGAACTTCCAGAAAACAATGCTTATTGAATTCCTTAAGTTCATATTTCTAATACCTAATGCTTTGATAAGCCTTTATCTAAGCTTTTTAAGCTCATACACCTTTGCCTTATATAGCTCACATGTGTGTCTAAACAATTCAGAATTTATGTTACTAAGTCCCAAATGTTCAGACCAATTGCCAAATCTCACAATTCGAGCTATGAAAAGGGATGCCGTAATCATAATCGAATTTGAGAATACAAATTTTCACAATTGCTATCTTCTTAAAATCTCTCTTAGTGAAAGCATTTCCTCACAATCATTTTCATGAAGGAGGGAAACCTTATGACACTTAGATTTTATGATGTATGTGTTCTTATCCATGTGAATTTGTCAAAACGAAGGTTTGCGACAAATCCAAAACCATATGGACTGAACTTGTTCAATCTTGATTTCTTGCCTCATGGTAACACGAGTGCCCACCATGTCTTCCAAGCAACTCACCCCTACATATCAATGTACTTTCCATTGATCAAGGTGCTTTGTCTTTGTGCATTCAAATGAGAACTCATAGAACTCACATGCACAATTAACTCAACTGGAATGGTACAGAAACAAGATAACGTCAACACGATAGGTTATATACCTCAAGTCGTGTGCTAGTGATGATCAATTAGGTTGATTCTTGATTTGTTCTTGAAACTTTTCAAGTCCATTAAGACTCCCACTGACTCCTTGACATATGAGGTTCTCTTGTCAAGAAATGTACATTTCTTGACAAACAAATATTCAAGAGTTAGTGTAGCCTTTTAACACTTCACACAATTGGTCTTGGTTGGTCTTTGTCTTATCCAAGACATCACAACTAACCAATTTCAAATGTGCAAGAATAAGAAAACTTTTCCAAATTCCACATTTGACGAGTGTTATAAACCTACTTAAGACTTGTCACTCAAGTCACAATCTTGGAGTATTACTCTTAAGACTTGATATTGGAACGAAGTATGATTGACTTATTGATTTAACTATTTCCATAATTCTCGATTCCTCTTCTCAGACATGCAAATTCACTAAGACTCACTTAGAGGACCAATTGAGAAATAGTTCTTAATCATTAAGACCTATCATAAAACACAATAAAAGGTACTCTCCCTTCTTCTTAGAATAGAGAAACTTTTATCTTTCTGCATACTCGATTCTTCTTATTCGTTCTTCTATTGATTGAAACTCTTTCGATCAACTCAGAATTATACTTAATCTTATAAGTATAACCATGTTTACTAAACTTTAGTAAATCATGACGAATATCTTTATCACTCTTGTGGGGAACTTGATCAATACACAACCTATTGTACTCGATCTCCTAGTCCTTCTCTTGACACTTTGTCAAAGATTTAATCTAATTTCCAATTATGAAGTTTCTCATTCATCACGCAACCAAGTTGTATGATTCCAAGTTTCTGTCCAATTGAAACTTGGGCGATGAGAAACTAGATCCAAAGCCATTAAGACAGCAAGAAATTTCGATTTTCATGTCTTTGGCAATACATTTCTTTGGAAATGCTTTTGATAAATCTTTATCATATTTTTGTTTTGGGGCAAATTTCGCAACTATTTTATTTAAAAGGTTACTCTGATTTTCAAACAAGCATAAACAAAATCGGTCTTTTCTGGTCGTGAAAATGGGGATGCCACAGTTGGTATCAGAGCATTAGTTTAAGCGAACTAGGAATAAGGATTTATTTCTAGACTTAAACTTAGAATGCTAAGCGATGATTGTGAGGAGTGTGTCTAATATATTTTAGGAAGTACGCCTGAATAGACATAAGCACTAGCTTAATTAGGGAAGATGCCTAAGATGTTTTTATCTGCTTAATAATTTGTGATGCTTTATGCTATCGTTTGATCGGATCTATGGTCTGTTGCCGACCGGATCTGGAAATTTTATGTGTTCAGATTTCTAAACGTTTAATTACGATATTAGAACTGGCATATAATTTTTCTAGGTAATAAGGAGGAATACGCGTCTAAACCTTCCTCTATCTTTATTCTCGTCTCAATACACCAAACGATTGCTTTGGTGTACAGAACATCATGGTGAAGACTTGTAGTGAATTGAGTAAATGGAGGAAATGAGAAGGCTTACGATACTAAATGATACCTATCGGAAGATATCATAAGAGTGATATCTTGCCTTTAGAATGCATCTAATAAATAATACGTCTAGTACGGGAGAAGTAAACTTTCGATTTGTAGAAAGAAAGATTTTTGGTATAATCCATGAAGTTATCCAATCGTCTGACATTTCCATCACCAACCGAGTTGAAGTAGAATTGATAATTGAAGATACGCATGGAAGAAGTCCTAATAGAGTCTAGGGAAAATTTTATGATTGATTGGACACATTTTTATGTGTTAAAATTGTTTTTGTGATAGTAACTTCGAAAGCTGCGAGACAATACTTGGGACGAGTATGAGTAGGTGTTAATGGTAGTAGAGGCCTATACTACCGGAAGCACAAGACTCACGCTTGGATCAGGGAAAGTCACAAGGTTACCAAGGAGCTAGTAATTGATTTCGTTTTATTCAAGTATGTCATTACCATCGTTCCGGTAATGACTAAGAAGATGATTGTTATTCCGACCCTAGTGGTCATATAAAATTGAGTCTGACTACGCCGAGTATGTTATGTGGTTCAGAGAATCAAGTTCGATGTAGCATCTGAATTAAGACGGAAGATTGAAATAAAAAGCAATCAATAGATGTATTGCGAAAAGTTGCTTGTAGCTAGAAATGCTACCTTTTAAGATGAGATTAGAACATGAACGAAAGTATAGTCTGTTCTGGAAGACTCTAAGAGACCTGAGTCTAAGCATTGCAACATACGATGATAGGTCATTAGAATATGACACATCGTTCCATTGTAGTAATAGAAAAAAACTTATCTTAAGTTCATATCTAGTGAGGATCGAGATTGTGACTTGAAGGTCATAATTTGGAGTCTAACGTGAGATAGGGAGCAAGTGCAAGATCGAGCACCGCCTGCAGTCGAGAAGTACAAGAATTAGATACTCATTCGAAGGAACATAGAAGTTACGATTATTACCTAGGATAAAGAGATAACATACGGAGTCATTATACAGCCATGTTTCGTTGATGATTCCGGGACGTAATCATCCTAAGGGGGAGATAATTGTAACGCCCGCAGATCTGGGCTAGTCAATTTAGAGACGATGAGCATCAAAAATGAGTTTTTGATGGAAGATTATTTAGAAGGATTAATCTTAACCAAGTTGTAGTATTTGTTACAAGGGTTCCGTACATATAAAGAACGCTGAAATCCGAGTTATAACGAAGAAGTTATGACCTGTCGAAGTTTCACGACGGAACCGGCACGACACCGGGAAGCGTAAATAGTGAATTTACGATAGAGCGACTTTTAGCCTTAGCAATCTAAACGAAAGTCGTAGAATATGTTAAACCGAGAGCGTCCATAAAAATAACGCCTAAATCTGACTTCGTATGAGGAAGTTATGATTTTTCGAAGTTTCGGCTCAGCAGTGTACAGCCCGAAGTTCGAATATTAGATCGAGCGGTTTTTAGCCGACACAACCTAAACAAGAATCGAATATCTCGTTAATAGTAGCATAACGATAAAAAGACAGACGAAAACGGACGTCGGATAAAGAAGTTATGAATTTTTAACGGACCAATCTTGTCCAGGCCTGTTAAAAATATAACTTTTAAAATAAAGTCAAAATTAGCCGACGGAGTCTAAACGAAAGTTGTAGAGTACGTTCCCGCCTACGCGTGGATATAAAGAACGTCGAAAACGAAACTCGTATGCGAAAGTTATGATTTTTAGAATTCGGAAAGGGAAATTACGAAACCTGCTGCTCGATCGATGACGTGGCCGGATCCTAGCCGCCGCTTGCTAATCACGCTTCGCCTTCGGATGCTGACACCTGTACTTTGGACGCCCAACGTAGCCAAGAAGCGCCTCGCGTACGAGGTGCGCCCCGCGTGCGAGAAGGGAGCGCTGTGCGTACTCGTTCTGCTTCGTCCGAGGAGTGGCCATGATGCACCACCAGCGAAGCGACGCGTGTTGATCTTATCTGAGGCTACGCCCCACGTAGCAGTTACGAACGCCCAGCGTTCCGAGAGGCCTCGCACCTATAAAAGGCATGCGAGGGCTGCCGACTTCCTTGCACATTTCCACCTTCTTTCTCTCACTAATTTCTCTCTCTAAGGTTCCTAAACCCCCCTAAAGCCTAGGTAAACCCCCTAGCACCCGAATGTCACACCCCCGAACCAGATGGCGGAAACGTCCGAGGGCTCGTGTGACTTAAATTGAAATATCATCACAATGAATATACATGAAACATAACATAAGCATCCCCATGCATTAATACATTACAACCGTCATTGTTCACATCCAGTACATTGTTTACATTACATAATCCATAGCATAAACTGTTTGAGAGTCACAAAACATAACATCCTAACACACTTGGCAATTTTCTTCAGCTTATCTGTTACCTGAGAATACAAGTTATTTTGAAAACGGTCAACATATATAATGTTGGTGAGTTCATAAGCAGGTTTGATATGAAAATGTTTTGTGTAGTTTGTAAAACCCAGAAAATCCGATATTTTCTGTAAAGACAATTGTTTACGAAATATGTGTGATGATCCATAAGTATATGCGTGAATGATTTCAAACGTGTAAAAGTAGTATGAATTCTTGCATTATAGTTATCGAAAGTGAAAGTGAATAATGTTGTTCCCCCGGAAAACCCGATGTTTTCCAATATAAATAATATGATCGTTTTGTATTATTGTATTGTCACAACGAATAAATATGATTTCCCATGATTACTTAGATGTTATTTGGATCTCTATGTGAGTCGTTATAACCATGCATAATAATGACTATTTCGTCTGTCTTGGCATTCTAGTGAAAGCCGGTATTGAATTTAAGATTTTGTCACCCTAGACTGGCCGAGTCTAACTGTAGCGAACAGCTTAGGTGTGGGGGAGTCACCCTCGTATAGATCTATACACAAACTCTCGCTCTCCCTCCAGGAGACTTTGATTATAACTACAGACTACGACCGACACTTATTGGTGTCGCCCGTTATTACTCACTAATTCCAATGAAATTGAATAACCTTGTTTAACAACCTGATTTATGTTTACTTGAATAAAAGGGTAAGCCTAACAGACGAAGAGAAGAGGACTACTGGGCCCACTAATCACGTATGTTATTATAGGCTATCGAGTATGCGACGGACACGTTAGCTCATCACACATTATGATTGATTTGGACCTTACTAGCAATGCAAATGGGCCACTACGGCCTAATAGCATGTAAAAGCCATTGAGGGTCCATTAGGCATGTAATTGGGTCACCTGAGGCCCAATAAACATGTATAATTATATTGGGCCCAATAATCATGATATTGGGCCACAGGGGCCCAATAGCACGAATAGAAGGTATTTGGGCCCAACCATTGAATCACTTATGTTTTATCGAGTTTAAGTCGTATTGTTGGTAATTTGTTGTTCACTTAAATGTTTATTAAAAAAATATCTTAACATTCGAATTATAACGAAGCTTTATATATATATATATATATATATATATATATATATATATATATATATATATATATATATATATTTAAAATCATGCGTTATAAGCTTGATGTTTTTAACCCAAACATTCAAATTTTTTTATTTGGCCCAAAAACATTTAGATTGACCAATTTGATCCCTTTTTCTTTAAAAATGGCACTTTTAGTCCCTTTTTATGAAAATTGACATTTTTGGTCCTTAAACCATTTTTCTTGACATTTTCCACCCAAACTTTATTTGAATAGAAATTTCAGCCCAAAACTATTGCATTTGTCATTTCCAGCCTTTACTTGTAAAAAGTTTACATTTTTGGCCCAAATTCCGTAAGTTTTACAGTTTTGACCCCACAATCAAAAACTTTGCATTTTTAGTCCAAATTTGGTGATAAACTCATTTTTAACACCTGAAAAGGTTTATTTACATTTTAGACCCATAGTTTGTTATAATTTCCAATTCAGCCCCTCAAAACCTCATTTTTTTCGCAACCTTGGGCCCAAAACCCATTAGGTCTAATTTTAAGCCCATTAAGCTAAAATTTATGTTTTTGTCCCTTTGAAAAGTGTTATTTTCATAGAAATCAGCTTTTATACAAATAAACAACCTATAACCCTCATAAAACCGACAATTTACAATTTATACCCAATCTTTGTTATTTTTGCAAAAATGACACTTGTAAGGTTCTTTAGGTTTTGTTTTTCACTTTTTAAACTTAAGGACCCTTAGATCTATGATGTATGTTGTTTATTTTGTTTTTGTTTATGATTCTTTCACCCTTTTTGCTATAGATCTCGAAATATAACAAATATTACATATTATCACAACCAAAAACTAAAGAAATCACATATAGCATGCAAACACACATAGATCATCACATAACACTTGTATTCTCCCCCAAAAACAAGTAAAAACCGAAAACAAGGGGTATGAACTCACCTTGCTTAGTTGCTCACGGTTTTGAAGAAGAAATGAAGAAGATTTTTGGTCTTAGCAAGCCTCCTTGAGTTGATTTCGAACTTAAGAAGCTTCAAAGATTGACAACACTTGATGAAGATCCTTAAATCCAAGCTAAGTTTTCGAGATTTCTTTGAATGAAGAAATGAGATGATCTTTAAGAGTAATAGAGAGAACTTGTGTAATGTGTGTGTGTGTGTGTGTTTCCTCTCGGCCGAAGATAAGAAGAGATGGGAGAGAAAGGAGTGAAATGACCATTATGGATATATGTTGGATTATGCATGGAGATATGAAGGGTAATAAGGAGATGGCAATCATAAAAGTCAACTCTTCCTATTTCTTTTTTTTTATATGTAGTTGGGCCGAGAGGGAGAAAGAAGAGAAAGAATTTTGGGCCTTTAGTGCTTGAGTTCCATAATGTGAAGCCCAAATTGATGGTTTTCGGCCCATTGGGCCCTTAAGAGGGTTTACGGCCTAATTTGCATAAAAGAATGAGTTTTATGGACCATTAGGATTTATTAGATTTGTTATGGCCCAACAAGGCCCATTAAGGTAAACCAATCCATTTTAGGCCCATTATGGCCCAAAATGTTGAGTTTCATGAAAGTGGGTTGAATTAGAGCCCAATTACGAGCTCTAAGCCCAAACTAGTCAAATTGGAGACTTATTGGTCCATTAGGCCCAATAAGAAAATCCTAGTCCTTATTGGACTTAAACCAGGATTTTTAGGATTTCCAATCTTTTGTTGACTATTTGAAGTGTTTGTATAGAGTGTTTGATGGAATTTTATTGTTATTGAATAAACATCATGTTTTCAAGTCATGGTTATAATTATTGATAATGCTTACATGAGGATAGAACTTCCTAGCCAAATTTGCTAGTTGTGACATCATCCCCCCGTTAGAGGGAATTTCGTCCCGAAATTCTTTTTGGAGCTAGATTTGAGAATGCGAGAGTAGGTGAGGGTACTTTTGCTTCATCTGGTCTTCGCGTTCCCATGTGAATTCCGGTCCACGTTTGGCGCTCCACCAAACTTTCACAATCAAAATGCGACTTTGCTTAGTACGCTCCACCAAACGGATGACGAGAGTTTCGTCGGATAAGCACTTCTTCAAATTGGAAACATGGAATACGGGGTGTACACTGCTGAGTTCGGTAGGTAGCTGCAGTCTATAAGCCATTGGACCAATTCGGGCAAGAATCTCGAATGGTCCAATGTACCGTGGGTTTAGTTTTCCCCGTTTCCCGAAACGAATCACCCCTTTCCAGGGAGAGACCTTTAGCAACACCCGATCCCCGACTTGAAACTCCAAGGGCTTTTGCCGTTTATCAGCGTAGCTCTTCTGTCGGTCTCGTGATGCTTGAAGTCGAGCTCTGATTTGAACTATCTTCTCTGTCGTTTCGCGTATGATTTCTGGTCCTGTTAATGCATTGTTTGCTGCCTGTCCTCTTGCTAGCTGAGTGTCGTCTACCTCAGCCCAACACAACGATGATCTACATTTACGACCATATAATGCTTCGAAAGGAGCAACTTTGATGCTTGTGTGATAACTGTTGTTGTACGAAAACTCAATTAAAGGTAAGTGGGTATCCCACGACCTCCCCAAGTCTATCACACATGCTCGAAGCATATCCTCAAGCGTTTGAATGGTTCGCTCACTTTGACCATCCTTCTGTGGGTGGTAAGCAGTGCTCATGCCGAGTTGTGTTCCCATAGCCTTTTGAAGTGATTGCCAAAAGCGTGAAGTGAACCTACTATCCCGATTTGAGATGATAGATATTGGCACTCCATGGAGTCTCACAATTTCCTTGATGTAGATTCTTGTCAGTCACTCCATCTTGTATGTCTCCTTTATTGGCGGGAGATGGGCGGATTTTGTCAACCTATCAACTATTACCCATATGGCATCCATTCCATCAGTTGTCTTGGGTAATTTGGTCACAAAGTCAATGGTAATCCTTTCCCATTTCCACTCGGGTATTACCGGCTGTTGTAATAGTCCCGAGGGCTTTTGATACTCTACCTTCACTTTAGCACAAGTGAGGCACTTGCTAACGTAAGTGGCAATCCCTGCCTTCATGTTAGGCCACCAATAACATTGCTTAATATCTAGGTACATATTATCTGATACCGGATGGATGTAGTATCGTGTCTTATGAGCCTCATTCATGACTACCTCTCTGAATCCCCCAAGTTTAGGGACCCAAATTCGGTTCATGAAATAATATGTTCCGTCCTCCTTGACTTCGAAGTTCTTTTCCATTCCACGTAACACTTCGCTTGTTCTGTTTTCTGTCTTCATGGCATCGAACTGGGCTGCTTTGATTTGCGAGGACAGATGGATTGAATGGTTGTGACATCCCCAAATTCACGGCCAGAAAAGACCGGTTTAATTTATGCTTTTGAAATAATTTCAGAGTAATCATTTGATTAAAAGTGTTGTGGAATTTGTTCCCAGAAAAACATAATAAATATGTTATCAAATCATTTCCGAAGACATGTATTTTATTCACTTAAACCATTGGGATGTCATTGTCAATACAAAAACATAAGCATAAACAAAACTTACATTCATTTACACTAGTGATCTACTTCTCTTTTAATCTCTCAGTGTAAAGCAACTTCGTATCGATACCTGTGATATAATTAAACTGAGTGGGTCAGGCTTGGGAGCCTGGTGAGCATATAGGGTTTTCAACCCACAATAAATAATAAACTTATTAAGTTCTCAATCAATAAATTTATTAATTTCATCAACCAAAATAACCCTAATTACCCATTCTCATTATCCTCACTTTACGTCCCTAAAACAACTATCACAAGGGACCTAGCCTAAGGATTATCACTAAGGGTGACAACATTGCTTTAGGGATTCCTCAGCAAGTTATGTCAAATAAAACAAACATCGGGGTGACAACATTGCTTTCCCTCAGCAAGTTATGTCAAATAAAACAAACATCGGGGTGACAACATTGCTTTCCCTCAGCAAGTTATGTCAAACAAGACATCCTAACATAAAACAACTTATAAAGTGACAACATTGCTTCCCTCTGCAATTTATGTCAAATAAGACATGAAGTCACATCGTTGCCATGTGCTAAATCCATAGCTCTTATTCATCGACGGTATTTCCCACGGGTGTTTCCCCCCCGCAATACATGTCAATGGGTTTTCCATATGCTAAGTCCATAGCTCTTATTCATCGACGGTATTTCCCACGGGTTCCCCCCCCCCCCCCCGCAATACATGTCAATGGTTTTTCCATACAGCTGATGAACATACTAAGGGGTTTCCCCAGCCATACATGCACTAAAGGCACTCATGAGGGGAATAGAGTACAGCGAATGAACACTCTAGTCCATTAACACCTACCGGTTGTGAGCCTGCTAGTGTTCCACAGACCGTCTAGAACAGTCCATGGTTGTCACCCATACTCTGCTGAATGACGGGGGTCAACGTTTGGGTAAGGGCTTTTCTCATATTGCACCACTCACGCCAACGTTTGAGTAAGGGCTTTTCTCATATTTCACCACTCACTCTCAACTCATGATCTATATCACTGATCATCTCATCTATCCAACTCACCTTTCATCACACACCCACTATTTAACTCATGATCTATATCACTAACTCATGAAGCTCGTCCGATCACTTCATAAAAGAACAAAGACTCCAAAGCTCTTCCAAATAAAAGTATACGGAAAATACTGATAAAGTACTCCCGTATGCTCCCGTACCCCGACACGTAATGGTGTCAAAAAGATGAACTAACGGATGAACACATAGTTCAAAAACACCTAATGAACATACAGTTCAAGAACACTTTATGAACATATAGTTCAAACATACGTACCGATTACAAGTCTACTAACGTTCCACTGGACTATCTAAAATAGTCTGTGGCCGTTGTCTATACTCTGCTAGATGACTAGATCATCTTAAACATCGATACCTCTCATCACTTTTATTTCATCACACATCATCTAATTCATCTACCCATGTTTTACCCAACATATTTGTAGATAAAAATATATATACAGTTTAAAACTTGTATAAAACATCTATTCAACAGTCACCTTAATTAAACAATCAATATAATTACACATAGCACGTATTTTAAAGAAAATACTTCATATACATGTGTAAGGTGAAAGTAACTACACACTCACATGATTTAACGATAACCGGGCAGCACTTCGTTGCCTAAAACGATCGTTTCTAATAAAACCGAGAGTTTTATTGAGAAACCGGGCTCTGCGAAGAGTCGGGCTTCGAAACCGAAAATATAAATTTTCCGGGCTTCTCGGGCACTCCGGGACGTGTTCCGGGCGTTGGAAATGATCTCGGGGCATCGGGGGAGGTGGAAATGGTGAAAATATGAGTTTAGGGGTGAAAAAGGGCAAAATCCCAAAATTACCCGGGAAGTCTCGCACCCCTCTATTTATAGGGGGAGGCTTTGGACCGAGGGGGGCAGGTGGCTTCGGATGCGAGGAGTCAGCAGACACGCGTCGGTCTTCGGACATGCCACGCTTCGGATGACTCAGTAAGGTCGTACACGGGGCAGCTCCTGCGAAGGCCACGTGCGAAGCTCGGACAGGTGGAGGCTTCTAAGTCGACCGAACTTCGGTCCAATAGGGAAGGAGGATGACGACTTCGTACCAATCAGCGGGTGCCACGCGAGGCTTCGGTCCAATCAGAAGACGCCACGTGGAGGCTGCATGCGAAGGATGACGTGGCTGGCACTATTCATGCGAAATTTCTCGATTTTCGCGCCAGAACTTCTAAAATCCATTACTTTCGCATACGAGCTCCGTTTTTGACGTTCTTTATATGCACGCGTAGGTAAAATTACTCTCTACAACTTTTGTTTAGACTTCGTCGGCTAATTTTGACTTTAATTTTTATATTATTATTTTTAACAGACCAGGACAGGAAATCCGTTAAAAATTCATAACTTCTTCATCCGACGTCCGTTTTCGTCAGACTTTTTACCGTTGTGCTACTATTTACGAGACCTTCGATTCTCATTTAGGTCGTGTCGGCTAAAAATCACTCGATCTAAAATTCGAGTTTTTAGCTCTCTACTGTTAAGCTGAAACTTCGAAAAATCATAACTTCCTCATACGAAGTCAGATTTGGGCGTTCTTTTTATACCTACTCTCGGTTTAATGAACACTACAAGTTTTGTTTAGATCACTAAGGCCAAAAAGTAGTTTATCGAAAACTCACTTTTTACGACATTCGGCACCGTGCCGGTTTATCGTGAAACTTCGACAGGTCATAACTTCTTCGTTATAACTCAAATTTCGGCATTCTTTATATATCTGTAATCCTTGTCACGCCCACTACAAGTTTCTTAATAGATATCGTATTTATCTAATATTTAATTTTGACGCTCATTTTTATTCTTAATTAATTAAACCCTAATAATTAAGCATAAAACACATAATTCACATAATTCCTTTTCGTTTCTTCTAAATGAGTTACAAAGGTTAACGTAGACCATTATGTCAATATTAATGCCAAGCCTAGAAACACGGGCGTTACAATGATTATTGAAAGAGTTTTCACACGACGATTTGAGTATTCTTTCCGACTCAAGGCATCAGCTACCACGTTAGCCTTGCCTGGGTGGTACTTGATTTCGCACTCATAATCGTTTAGCAGCTCAACCCATCTTCGCTGCCTCATGTTTAACTCCTTTTGATTTAAAATGTGTTGGAGACTCTTGTGGTCAGTGAAAATGGTGAACTTCGTACCATAAAGGTAGTGCCTCCAAATCTTCAAAGCAAAGACCACGGCTCCTAATTCAAGATCATGGGTGGTATAATTCACCTCATGTGTCTTTATTTGTTGGGATGCATAAGCTATCACCTTCCCACGCTGCATGAGTACACAGCCTAAACCCTGATTCGAAGCATCGCAGTAAAATACGAAGTCCTCATTTCCCTCTGGTAAGGATAGTACTGGTGCACTACAGAGAGCTCGTTTCAGAGTTCGGAAGGCAACCTCCTGCTTTTCCGTCCATTCAAATGGCACGCCCTTCTGTGTAAGCAGGGTAAGTGGCTTGGCTGTTCTGGAGAAGCTCTGAATGAATCTTCTGTAATAGCCTGCGAGACCCATAAATTGACGAATTTTTGTGGGTGTCGTTGGGACTGCCCATCCTTCAATGGCTTTGATCTTAGAAGGGTCCACATGTATCCCTTCTTGACTGACAACATGACCCAAAAAGTTTACACTATGGAGCCAGAACTCACACTTAGAGAGTTTTGCGTATAACTTTTTGGTCCGTAGGGTTTCCAAGATTTGTCGGAGATGTCGACTATGCTCCTCTTCGCTTCGAGAATAGACCAGGATATCGTCGATGAAAACGATGACATGGTTGTCGAGGAATGGTCGGCAGACTCGATTCATCAGGTCCATGAATGGGGCTGGGGAATTCGTTAGACCGAAGGGCATTACAACGAATTCATATTTTCCATAGCGAGTTCGGAAAGCGGTTTTGGGGATATCCTCTTCCCGAACCTTGAGTTGGTGGTAGCCGGATCGCAGATCTATCTTAGAGAAGTAATTTTATCCTTGGAGCTGGTCGAATAGATCGTCGATTTGTGGAAGTGGGTAGCGATTTTTGATAGTGAGCTTATTCAGTTCTCTATAATCGATACACATCCTAAAGGATCCGTCCTTCTTATTAACAAAAAGGACCGGAGCTCCACAGGGTGAGAAGCTAGGTCGGATGAATCCTTTGCTCAAGAGTTCGCTGAGTTGGCTTGACAGTTCTTGCATCTCCGCAGGAGCCAACCTATAGGGTGATTTGGAAATGGGTGTAGCTCCCGGCACAAGGTCAATTCGGAACTCGACTTGTCTTTCTGGGGGTATCCCCGGAAGATCTTCAGGAAAGACATCCGGGAAATCGCAAGCCACTGGGATGTCTCGAATATTGACCTCTTCCTTGCACTTATCCACTATGTGAGCCAGAAACGCCAAGTCCTTCTTTTATAGACACTTCTGTGCCTTAATGCACGAGATGAGACGAAGGTTCATACTGGTTTTCTCTCCGTATATAATTAGGGTTTCGTGGTTAGGGAGATGAAGGCGAACGACCTTCTCGCGACACATAATTTCGGCATGATGGGGGCTCAACCAATCCATGCCGATAATCACATCGAAACTCCTAATAGTTACAGGCATCAAGTTTATTTGAAAGGCGTGGTGATTTAAGGTTAGGGTACATCCTACGTAGATTTCCCCGGTTGATTCTATTTTCCCATTAGCCATTTCCACCGTAAAGGTTTCATTAAGCTTCTGGGGTTGTTGTTTTAGCAAATGTTTGAATTTATTACTCACAAAACTTCGCTCTGCCCCGGTATCAAACAGAATGCATGCATAGGTGTGGTTAAGGAGAAACATACCAGTGACAACAGCGGGATCCTGAACCGCTTCTCCTTGACCCATGGTCAGCACTCTTCCTGCTCCTCCATTCCCTTGGTTGTTGATATTGGGGCAGTTTCGACGGAAATGCCCAGTCCTTCCACATCCATAACAGGTGTGGCTAGCCCCAACGTTGTTTCCTTTGTTGTTGTTGGTGTTGTTGTTGTTGGTGTTGTTGTTGTTGTGTTTCCTTGTTGCTGGTTCTGGGGAGGATAGGTCCTACAATATTTTGCCGTGTGACCCTTTCGGTTGCAACTAGTGCAACGCATCTCCCTGCATTCACCATTGTGATGGAGATTGCACTTGTTGCACTTTGGGAGATTCCCAGAATACTGTTCAGGGGCACTTGGGGTGGATGAGGCTGGAGCATGTGGTGCGGAGGGAACTTGGGTGGTTGCAGCATGAACTGTCACTGTTTGTTGTTTCTTTGATGACTCAGAGCCTTGTCATCCCTTCCTCTTGTTATTCTTTCCTTTCTTGTTGTCACTCTCCTTCTTGCTTTCAGTTTCCCATACCTTCTCGCCTTTCTTGTTGTTGTGGTCGTATAGCTTCTTGGCCAACCTCTTGGCACTGTCAAAGGTTTCTGGATTCGCAGCAATCACGTTTCCTTGAATTGGGGGAGTTAATCCCCAGATGAATCGTTCGATTTTCTTCCCTTCCGAAGTAATCATGCCAGGGCACAACAGGGACAGTTCGCTAAACCTCGATATGTAGGCATCGATGTCGGAGTTTTGGACAGTGAGGTTCCATAACTCTTGCTCCATTTTCTGAACCTCGCCAAGCGGGCAGTATTCAGCCATTAGCATTTCCTTCAGTTCCGTCCATGGCATGGCATTAGCCACCGGGAGAGTCATAGCCTCCACATGTCCATTCTGCCAGGTGAGAGCTTGATCAGCAAATGTACATGCTGCAAACTTCACCTTGACTTCATCCGGGCATCCGCATATCTCGAATACCGATTCTACCTTTTCAATCCATCTCTTCAGGGTTATCATTCCCCCTGTGCCATTAAAGGTTCGTGGCTTGGCGTTGGTGAAATCTTTGTAAGAGCATGCCTTGATAGGTCATTGGTTCATCCCGTTGTTTGAACTTCCGCCCCCCTGCCCGTTTCCTCTACCATTGTTCCCATTGTGGATTTACGCAATTGCTGCTGTGACTGCAGCAGATACAACTGCTTGAAACGCAGCTGAGTTGATTTCCGGTGGTCTCGGTGGTTGATTGTTTCCGCGGTTTGGTCTTTGCGGCATCTTGCTGTTATGGAACAGAAAGATGTTGAGTACGTATTGTATTAAGTTGGGAATTTCGTGAGTCGATTTTGCATTTAAGTGATTCCATATATTTACACCAAATATTTTCCACTAAATAAACACATAATATCGAGGTTTTGCATTTAAGTGATTCCATATATTTACACATAGCAGATCACAACATCACAAATAAACACATAATATTTTCAACTAATAATATCCGCACTTTGATACATGAAAATTTGCTCTAAGGAGCATACATAAGGGTACAAAGTTCGGCAGCATAACGACTCTATGAGTAGTGTAATCACTTAAACATGGAGTCGGTAGTACATAACATGGTAAGCATAAGAGAACATAGCACTAGTAGAGGGGGTCTACTGATCCAGAGTGCTCCGAGATGTGTCGGGTGGTGGGGCTAATGATGTGGATGCGCCCTGAAGACGCGCCACTTGCTGTTCGGTGGCTCGTAGTCGGTCCTCCCAAATTGCTTGACATACATGAAAGTTATGGATTACTTCCTGAGTTTCTCGTTCCGCTCTTGCCACTGCGGCTCGCATCTGGTTCAGCTGCTCGGTTGTGTCCTGGGCTAGGTCGCCGGTGTTTCGCAACCTCCTCACCATAACAGGAAGTGCACGGTCAGCCGGCCCTCCATCCCTCAGATCATAGAATTCCCTCGCCATGTTGTACGGGGGTCGCTGACCTTGCTGCCTACTCCATCTCTAAATGTCGACTCCCCATGGGGGTGTAGGGCCATTAGGGCCCATCCGATTTGTTGGCACCCTAACTGGAAATGGTGGGTTGATGAATACAGACTTTGCGTCCGAGTCATCGTCACTACTGTCGCTAGATTCTTCCCCTCCAGAGTCAGCCACAGGCTCTGCAGGCCCGTCTTCGATCCCAACCTCCTGTTCTTCCTCAGACTCCTCTGCAAGTTCCTCTTCAGGTTCCTCCTCAGGTTCCTCCTCAAGCCATCCGTTATTCCCCTGATTAGGGAAATACGGATCTCCAGGAAGATGGAAACCAGCCATACTGTCTGCAAGAGGGTATATAATTAAACCATTATTAATCCTAAGATATTTTTAGTTGTTATAAAATTGGATTGATGTTCTCCTCTTGTTTAACAAGAGGGTATGTCTTAGGTTTACTGACCATCGCAATCCCCCCAGGGCATGTGATAGTTGTATTCTGAAGAAATGTAGTTGATCCGGCTACATTTATCCCTAATACAACTGTAAACAGTCTTGGCTTAACCGAGACGTTAGGTTTTCCCAATCATCTCCTTTGATTTGTAATTATGTTCACTTTTCTAAGTCGCACAAGTAAGAGTGTTTATTAGTATATTTTATTTGTTTTGTTCAGAGTTATTTAGTCCCTCTTTGGGTTTATAGTTGCATATCAATGTGTGGTTAGATATGCCAGTTCACTATAAACAGAGCTCTGATACCAACCTGTCACACCCCCGAACCAGACGGCGGAAACGTCCGAGGGCTCGTGTGACTTAAATTGTAATATCATCACAATGAATATACATGAAACATAACATAAGCATCCCCATGCATTAATACATTACAACCGTCATTGTTCACATCCAGTACATTGTTTACATTACATAATCCATAGCATAAATTGTTTGAGAGTCACAAAACATAACATCCTAACATACTTGGCAATTTTCTTCAGCTTATCTGTTACCTGAGAATACAAGCTATTTTGAAAACGGTCAACATATATAATGTTGGTGAGTTAATAAGCAGGTTTGATATGAAAATGTTTTGTGTAGTTTATAAAACCCAGAAAATCCGATATTTTCTGTAAAGACAATTGTTTACGAAATAGGTGTGATGATCCATAAGTATATGCGTGAATGATTTCAAATGTGTAAAAGTAGTACGAATTCTTGCATTATAGTTATCGAAAGTGAAAGTGAATAATGTTGTTCCCCCGGAAAACCCGATGTTTTCCGATATAAATAATATGATCGTTTTGTATTATTGTATCGTCACAACGAATAAATATGATTTCCCATGATTACTTAGATGGTATTTGGATCTCTATGTGAGTCGTTATAACCATGCATAAAAATGACTATTTCGTCTGTCTTGGCATTCTAGTGAAAGCCGGTATTGAATTTAAGATTTTGTCACCTTAGACTGGCCGAGTCTAACTGTAGCGAATAGCTTAGGTGTGGGGGAGTCACCCCCGTATAGATCTATACACAAACTCTCGCTCTCCCTCCAGGAGACTTTGATTATAACCACAGACTACGACCGACACTTATTGGTGTCGCCCGTTATTACTCACGAATTCCAATGAAATTGAATAACCTTGTTTAACAACCTGATTTATGTTTACTTGAATAAAAGGGTAAGCCTAACAGACGAAGAGAAGAGGACTACTAGGCCCACTAATCACGTATGTTATTATAGGCTATCGAGTATGCGACGGACACGTTAGCTCATCACACATTATGATTGATTTGGACCTTACTAGCAATGCAAATGGGCCACTACGGCCTAATAGCATGTAAAAGCCATTGAGGGTCCATTAGGCATGTAATTGGGTCACCTGAGGCCCAATAAACATGTATAATTATATTGGGCCCAATAATCATGATATTGGGCCACAGGGCCCAATAGCACGAATAGAAGGTATTTGGGCCCAACCATTGAATCACTTATGTTTTATCGAGTTTAAGTCGTATTGTTGGTAATTTGTTGTTCACTTAAATGTTTATTCAAAAAAAAATATATCTTAACATTCGAATTATAACGAAGCTTTAGTTATATATATATATATATATATATATATATATATATATATATATATATATATATATATATTTGTTATGGCCCAACAAGGCCCATTAAGGTAAACCAATCCATTTTAGGCCCATTATGGCCCAAAATGTTGAGTTTCATGAAAGTGGGTTGAATTAGAGCCCAATTACGAGCTCTAAGCCCAAACTAGTCAAATTGGAGACTTATTGGTCCATTAGGCCCAATAAGAAAATCCTAGTCCTTATTGGACTTAAATCGGGATTTTTAGGGTTTCCAGTCTTTTGTTGACTATTTGAAGTGTTTGTATAGAGTGTTTGATGGAATTTTGTTGTTATTGAATAAACATCAGGTTTTCAAGTCATGGTTACAATTATTGATAATGCTTACATGAGAATAGAACTTCCTAGCCAAATTTTCTAGTTGTGATACCGAAGGAAGCCCCTAGGCTCCCGGAGTCCCGAGAAAAAGGGTCTTTCAATTCAGAAACGCTGCTCCAAGCAAAACCCGGTTTTTAAGAAAACCCGTTGTAAGTGAGCTACGCCTACGCAATTTTTAATATAGCTTCTAATTAATTATAGTAACATTATTAGGACCTTAAAATAATTATTTGGGCTATTATTATGAGTTATATAGAGTGTTGTTTAACGCTTATATAATAATAATAATAGCTAGACTATTAATTAGTCGCGGTTAACGTTAGACGAAACACTAGTGATATTGATACTAGGTTTTTTCGAGGGAAACTTATTTTGAGATAACGAAGCGCTGTTCGAGTGCAGAGTCACCACCTTTCAAGTGAGTGCATAGTTACTTTCAGCTTACACATAGATATGAAGTATTTTATATAAATTACGTGCTGTGTGTGCATATTATCTGTATACTTGCTATCTATGCTGGATGAACGATTTTATACATGTTTTAAATGATTTAAACTGTATATGTATTTTATATCTACAAAATGTATTGGGTAAAACATGGGTAGATGTAATAGTTGTTGTGTGACAAAATAAAATAATGAGAGGCCTCGTTATAGATGTTATTGATGATCCAGTCATCTAGCGGAGTATAGATGACGACCACGGACTATTCTAGACAGTCCAGTGGAACGCTAGCAGGCTCGCAACCTGTAGGTGTTTATTTGAACTGTGTGTTTATTTGAACTGTGTGCTCACCAGGTGTACTCCATCCCCCACATGGTTGCATGTGGGACATTTATTGCTAAGGAACCCCCTTGACAGTAGTGTCCATCCTGATGTTGATCCTTAGTCTAGGTCCCTTATGATAAGTGTTTAGGGATGTAATGTGAGGATAACGGGAATGGGTAATCGGGTTGTTTGGTTTGATAAAGTTAATAAACTTATTTATTGTGGGTTGAAAACCCTATGTGCTCACCAGGCTCCCAAGCCTGACCCACTCAGTTTCTTGTATTACAGGTAGTGGCGCATGAGCATAGATGTTTGGATGAGAGATAAGGGATTGTAGGCCTGTAAATACGAAATAATGTAGTAAGGCTTATGTTGTACTGTTTATGCTTTTGATCTGTATCGAACATGACATCCCGAGTGTTTTAATGAAATACATTTCTTCGGAAATGCTTTTGATAAATCTTTATCATATTTTTGTTTTGGGGCAAATTCCGCAACTATTTTATTTAAAAGGTTACTCTGATTTTCAAACAAGCATAAACAAAATCGGTCTTTTCTGGCCGTGAAAATGGGGATGTCACAAGGCAGTTCACGACCGTAAACTCCCTTCACGGCCGTAAACCCCATTCACGACCGTAAACACTTCCTAAGTGGTGCATTAGACTGAAAAGCCACTTTCCTCGATTCAATCAAGTCCCGGTAACATTCCTTAACCGAAAGCAAGTGTTTTTCTAACACTTTATCTAACAAAATCGCTAATTTAGATACATATATATATATATATATATATATATATATATATATATATATATATATATATATATATATATATATATATATATATATATATATATATATATATATATATTTAATTGTTATTAGTATTCCGTTAAGTGCCACACACTACAACTCGAGGGTCTTCATTTCAGCCCGTTGATTCGACGCATATACGCAGCTAACAGTGAGTTCATACCCCTACGCTTTTATGATTTTTAATGTTTTTAGGGGGAATACAAGCCAAACACAAATGATTTTAATAAGTTTAAAACTTATGAAATTGATACAGTCAAACGATTCCTACGTTTTATAAAATATTTAGATATTTTATTCCTTTTGTACTATGTTGAGCATAATGGACACTTTTATTTTGGAAACACAATTGCAAAATTTTTAGAACAATTTACAAACCAAGTACATAACATTTCAAGCAAACTATAATGGGTATAGTTTGGAGAATTCAATATACAGCTTTTTCCGATTTAGATTACATACATGGGTAAACATATAAACTATGACAGATTTAGTTTATGATATACATTACTACAAGAGTACAACATTTAATAATTATTTAAGTATAATTATTACCTTATACAGTATACAACGGATTCAAATACAATAGAACAATACAGAACAACACGTAAACTAGTTAATACAGGATTGTGAGACAACACTTCGATTGTACCCTTCGGGGTACAGGTTAAATCCTATCATAGTATAACCAGAGTCTCCTGGAGGGAGAGCGTGAGATTTGTGAATAGATCTATTTGGGACTGACAATCCCACACCTGAACTGCTAGCTACAGTTAGACAGGCATGCATGGGGTGACAAATGTCATTTAACCGACACTTGAAGAACGTCGTAAAGGTCACTAGGTCATATCAAGCATGGTTATACGAATCACAATAGTATAAACTAACCATTTGTTTACGGGATTTCATTCTTCCTTAGTTTTATTTTAAGTAATGAAAATACTATACATACCGGTGGTAGCCAGGGTTTTCAAACAAAACATACTATACATACTGGTGGTAGCCAGGGTTTTCAAACAGAACATACTATACAAAGGTTTTTGTACAAGAATACACACATCCTATGATTGGTAGTAACCAGACATACAAACTAATGTTTTTTTCCTATACAATAACAGGATACAGTAACAAACTTTCATAGTTAATTCTATAATTCCTTCGTTTAGGCATCAGGGCTACGTATGGAGAATATTCGATAGACAGTGGAGTGTGTGGTTTCCGCCTCATCTTCTGTTCCTTGTTTGGTTGTGGACTTAGGGTAGATCCACATAATCAACTGTCTGTTCGATATTGGTTTATACATGGCTAGCATGAACTAAGTGGTCATAGATGGAACTAATATTATCACATTTTTACTAAATAAAATATTGGATTTTCTTGGAAACATGCGAACATTTTTACAGAGTCATCAACAGGTTTTCATTACAAAAACATCGCTTATGAACTCACCAACTTTATGCTGATACTCTTTCAAAACTGGTTGTATTCTCAGGAAATCAGTAGACATGTACCTTCTGGAGTTTTGAGAAGACGGAGCGTATAGAGTCACGTCTTTTTCTTTTGATTATACTTTTGATCTATAAAAACAAGAATTCAAACAGATGTAAACACCTTTTCATATATGTATTCAATGTAATGGTTGTGTTTACTATGATTACTATGATGCAATTGTTGTGATACTACATATGACGTCATCCACCCCTGAACGTTTCCGTCATTCCGATTTGGGGGTGTCACAGATATAATTGATATGTGAATTACATGTTATTTACATGTAAGTCACATGTAATTCATATGTGTTCACTCGTGCTTTACATGTGATTCATATGTGATTTATATGTCAATTACATATAATTACATGTGAATCACATGTAATTCATATGTGTTCACTCGTGATTTACATGTGATTCATATGTCAATTACATATAATTTACATGTGAATCACATGTAATTTATATGTGAATTACATGTGATTTACATGTGAATCGCATGTAATTCATATGTGAATCACATGTAATTCATATGTGTTCACTCGGGATTTACATGTGATTCATATGTAAATTATATGTAATTTATATGTGAATCACATGTAATTCATATGTGATTCACATATAATTTACATATAAACTAAACTTTAGTGCTTTTAAAGATGATCAAATAAGTAACTCACTATGAGAAAACAGGGAAACATAATATTTTTTCAACAAAGCAATCACATGTAATTCATATGTGGTAGTAAGATCCGATGTGTGGTATTTGATTGCAAGTTCAACATCATCATTTTCGGATACATGTACATAAAAACTCAAAAAGTAACAAATATATCATATGCATAATATGGTAATTGTCATAAGAAAGACAGATAAAGAAAACTCACAGTTATAGCAATCAAACACATCAACAACATCATTTTCAGTTACCAGTTCATAAAAACTCAAAAATTAACAAGTATATCATATGCATAATATATCAGTTGTCATAAGAAAGACAGATAAAGAAAACTCACAGATATAGGTTCCTCAAGATCAATTATTCCAATACCATTTACCAACATGTCACCATATTCCCCTATGCACCATAAAGCCACCACACTGTTGTTTGTTACCATTTTGGTTTAGATGGCTTTATGTCCTTATGAATTACATGTCTTTCATGGTGTAAATACACAATACCCTGCAACACCTGTCATAAACACTACATTCATCATATATAAAACATAACATAAGTTTTCCCCAACACAAAAAGGTGGAACAAGGTAGGAGTAGGACATGGAAAAAGATATAAATGCCCTCCTTATCCTCAAGTTATGAGTAGGACATGGAAAAATATTTTTTCTCAACTAACCTGTTTGCAAAGAACAACAAGATATGGTTCAAGAATGGTCTTGAGTTGTCTGATCACATCAGTAAAAGATCCACGATCCATGTATTCAAAAACCAAAGAGATGGCTCCATTATGGTAGAAAGAGTGATAACAGACAACAATGTGAGGGCATTGAGATGCTTGATTGATTTTCAGCTCTTGCACGATTAAAGCAACCCAATTTTTTGAATTACCATTGATATGTTCTTCAACCTGCTCCTGTCATATTATACAAGTTCAAATGACCATTTTACCCTTAAACATACAACACGCAAGAAATGGGAAAACTATATATCACCAAACTTACTGTGAGTTTATGTTGTTGTTTCCACCACCTTCATTTCTTTTCACTGATACAAATTCCGAAGAAATCATTATAAAAAGAAATAAAATTAATGGTTTATGTGGCATAAATTAAAATGAGTGAAAATAAATAAATTCAATTACCATATCTTCTGGAGTCTATGATGGAATCACTTTCCCCTGATGATGATGGATTTCTTGATGGAGTTTGTGTGCTGGAATCTGAATTTATGATTGCATTATCATCAGTAGAACTATCATGTCACTAATACACTCATATCCATACAACCATTGATTAATCAACAAATCAATCAAAACATGTATTGCCCCTGAAACAACCACATTCACTTTATTTACACTGTAAACTGCAAGATTAATCAATGCAGTTGATGCGTCTCTTTTCCCTGTTGTAGTTCCATCTTTCAACAACCCAATAAAATTAGGAATAGATTTGGGACGACTACCGATAACCACTTTATAGTCATCAATTAGCGATAAGCTAAATAGAGTCGTTGCTACATTTTCTCTTGCCTCCATTGTTCTACCCGAACCCAATACGTCTACTATATTGTCTATCACTTCTGCCGCCACTATCAAAACCTTATTGTTTTCAAATATCGAAAGGTTTAGAAGTGTAGTGACTGCATGCTCTTGAATTCTCGGATCATGCGATGAAAGTAATGTTACCAAAAGAGGAATCGCTCCTGCCTCTGAAATTAACCTCCAGTTATCCATCCCGGTTTTCGCTAGCAATCTCAACTCATACGCCGCTTGCCTCTGGATATCAATCGAACCCATCGCTAGTTTTCCCACCAAAAACTCTGATGTCATCAGCCGAATAGCATAATATGCAAACACAGCTAAATCAAGCTTAATTAAAGAGATATCGATAGGATATACGACAAAAGTAATATAAGGAATTTAATTAGGGGAATGAAAACCTCGAAGTGATCCTGAATTTTGCTAGGATCAAGGGGTTGGCCCTGAGGATCAACACATGGAGTCATCATATCAGGATGTTGATACATGTTGGAAAGCAATATGTAGGGTTGATGTTGGGTTTAGTGTGGAGACTTGAGCATCGATCCCCATGGCGACAAGCTCTGATCTGAAAGATATACAATAAACGAACGAGAAATAAGATGTAGTCACGAATCGATCACCGAATATGAGGTGGAGACGTGATTCGATCACCGGAGATGAGGCATAGATGTGACTTAATTGTGACTTGGCCAGAACTTCGGGAGGCGATGTGACACCGGGAGGTGATGCAACGATAGGAGGGAAGGATAGATCTCATTTAATGTTATACAGATGGTCGGAGATGGCAATGATTTGATACAATGCTGTTTTTTAGGGGGTGATGGAGAGACTAGTAAGCCACTGTAGATGGTGGTCGTTGACAGATGCAGGGGTGGCGGAAGGCGGAGGGAGGTGGTGTAGAGTCGAATTTTATTGTAATATGTCGAATCTGTGTAATTGTTCATTTCGTATGTTCATTATGTATTTACTAAGGCATCTGTTTTTACGAAGCAGGAATGTCTAGCCTTAGTATTTTTTGTACTTTCAGCCTCCTATAAATAGGAGCTAAACATAGAGTAGATGATAGAGTTTTCCTTATTCTATTATCATTTTTGTACTCGTGTTCATTGGAAGTAATGAGAGCTTAAACCGGACCTTATTTACTTCTCGTGTTCATCTCTACTCTGATTTTGATTCTCAAACTCGATTAATCAATCCTTCAATTGGTATCAGAGTAGGAATCAATACTGCAAGGATCTGATTTTCAATTGAATCTCTAGTTTTTGAGTCGCAAAATTGTCTCAAAAGTTTCCGCACTGTTTGATTCTGAAAATCATCTCTGATCTACAGTTTTGATTTGATTCTGCGTTTGAATTGTGTAATCGAGTAATCGTTTTTGAGTTTCTGATCGATTCAGTCATTCAATTTCAAGTTTCTTCAAGTTTTTCTAAAAAATCTCATCCGTACGTTAATGGCGAATTTCAACATGAACACGATGACTTCATTTTCTCATCTGTTAGGATCTTCTACGAAGATTCCTATGTTGATCCCGGAGTACTATGATCAGTGGGCTGATCGAATGGAGGATTACTTGAACGGATTGGACGAGGAACTCTGGAGCTACATTATAGGAATAGCTCAACCTCCACCAAATGTTCAACATATTGGATCATCTGGATCAACATCTGCAGTTACTGATCAATCCACCAGGCTGAAGAACAACGAAAAGCGTTGTTTGAGAGAACTGAGATGTGCTTTGCCACCTGTTGTTTACAATTACATCCGTGGTTGTAAAACTGCAAAGGATATCTGGAATACTCTTAAGGAAAAGTATCAGGGAAGCAAGAAAACGAAGATAAACTCTGTTAAGCAATGTCTTGTGGAGCTGAAAGAGTTCAGACAAAAAGAGAGTGAAACGATTGAAGTTTACTATGATCGTCTTAATGAACTGATCTATAGATGCAATCGTTATGGAATCATCAGGTCATCAATGGAGTTCAATCTCACTTTTGTGATGGGACTTCGTAAGGAGTGGAGAAGTGTCAGCATGATGGTGAAGAATCAACAAAGCTTCGATACTTCATCTCTGAATGATGTGTATAATCAGTTTAAAACTCACAAAACTGAAGTGAATGAGATGGCTGGAGAGTCGAAACTGAGTTTGGGTGGTCCGTTAGCTCTAGTTTCGAAAGTGTCTGAGAAAGAAGCTGTTGAGAAAGATGGTTCTGATGAAGAAGGCTTTCTAATGAATTCTGATGATGAAGCGGTTGATTTTTACTCGAACAACCGAGTTAAAAAGTTTTTCAAGAAACCTTTCAATCCTAAGGTGAAGCAGAGTGATGTTAAAGGAAGTTTCGTGAATAAGTCTGTGGGTGAGGAGAAGAAGAAATTCGAGAAGAATGATGTGAAGGCAATTGAAGCCAAAACTGAAAAGAAACTTAAGGGAGATTTGGGCATTGACTGTCATTACTGCAACGGAGCAAATCATTTGGCTAATGATTGTATGCTTCGTAAGAAAGAGGAGAAAAAGAATAGGGTCAATGACGAAGCCTAGTATGTTAAAAGATTGGAAGAAGTTCGTGCAAAGACGAAGGGGTTATCTTTGGTTGCTCAAGGCGAAGGTGATGAGGATGACACTTATCAGATCTGGTCTTCAGGGTCTGACGATGAAGAGATGCGTAATCTGACGCATGGTGCTATGTTCGCACAGTTTGAAGAGGATAAGGACGAAAAGGTGACCGGTCGCCGTTTCATGATCAAATCAGGAGACAAATCACCAATGACTACCAAGGTACGTGTTATTCTTCAATCTTTTAACATTCCTTTACAAGCTTATGATTCTGAAATAATTGCATTTGATGATACTGTTGCTTACTTTGATACAATTGTGGTGTCTGCTAGTAATGAAGCTAAGAAACTAAACATCCAATTGCAACAGACCCAAAAATTGTTAGATTCAATGAGAAGCAGAGTAGAGTATCTGGAATTACAAATTACAAATATCATGTGCGATAGGGATTCGTTAAGCAGTGATGTTAAAATGTTGTTAGCTCAAAGAAACATTTATTGTAATTCAGCAAAGAGATTATATGCTAAATTGAATGCTTTGCATCATTCGTTTGACATTAGAAAAGAACAACATAGGAAGTTATTACATTTTCTAGCTTTCGAAAGAGAGAAAATTTATAGCTTGTCTTATGATTGTGAGAAAACCATAGCAGAATTCGATAAAGTGCCTGATAATCGATTTGCTTATGGTATTGTTAAGATAGATGAATATTTGAATGCTGATGAACTTGTTGAGATTGTGAATGATACCTTAACCAAAAGTGAACAAATCAAAATTTTGAAAAGAACTGAGAATTTGAAACTTGACTCTCAATCAAATTTCGCTGATGTCGATGATAATTCTGATAGTTTTAGCGAAATCAGTGAAATTGAAGAGGAAGAAAGTATTGATTGTTCTCAGTTATCTGTCATTAATGTCACATCTAAGTCAAAAGGTAAAGAAATTTGTGATGATTCGATGGTTAAGGATGACACTGATAGACCCTCTACTTCGAAAGTGTGTAATTTTGATAATGTGAGTGTAAGAGACAGTTAAACTGATAGTAGTGATGATGAGAATGAAGAAAACGTTAAGAATGTTTCGAACAATTCTGAGCAAGAAAAGAATGTTTCGAATGAAACATCCATTCCACGGGTTGTTGTTGATCAAGTGTATGGAGACACTGAAAATTTCGACAAAATCATATCTGACAAAGGAGCTCATTATTTGGAAACGAATACTGTTGTGTATCCAAATTTTAAGTGCACAGATGATGTTGTATTTCCGAATCAAGTGTTTGTCACTACTGGAAATGTTGATAACATCAAACCTGAGTTCAACAAAATGGTCGAAGAAGATAACAAGAAAACATCAAAAGAAGGATTCTTTTCAAACCAAAGCATTGTCGAAAATAATCTAACAAAGAATTCGTATGTTTTTCAAAGACAAAAACCACAAAGAAAATGGGTTGATAAACAAGAAATTACAAAAGAGGTTTTGAAACAAGAATCTAATGAAACAAATGAAAATGTGAAACATAATTCACAAGAATTTAACGATCTTGTTGAAAAATTTTCGAATGAAAAAGGAATTTCAAAAAGACAAGCACGAAAAAGAATTTTTTTGGCAAGTTGTGTCCAATGAAAAACAATCAAACTTACCAACAAAGAAAATGTCTGAAAACGAGTTGCCTAAATCAGTGAAAACAAAGATTTCAACTTGTTCGAATAAAAAGGAAAATCCCGCTCAACCAATTTCGTCTGATACTGAAAAATCTTCAACAAAATCTTCAAAATCAACATTTTCAAAGACTTTTCAAACAAATGTGCAACAAAAGAATTTTCAATCACAAAACCAACAAAAGTTTTCAACTCCAAATTCATCCTTTTCAAAACCAACAAACAAACAAAACCAATTTTCTTCAAATAGAACAATCGAACTTTTGAGAATGTTCGAAAATTTGACAATGTTCGAAAATTTGTGAATATTCGTCATTTTGACAATGTTCGAAAATTTGAGAATGTTCAAAAATTTGAGAATGGTCGAAAATTTGAAAACGTTCGAAAGTTTGCAGACCATCAAACAGTTGTGCATAATACTTCCACAAAATCTACAAAGTTTATTCCACAAAAAACCAAATTTTTCGAATCATTCTGCACACAAAGCCACTAAAGTTTCGTACACAAGAGGATCGTCTGGGGTGCAAACAATCAATCATTGGCTTGAAAACAAAGGGAAAACTTATCAAACGGGAAAGTTTTCTCAACATCAAATCCAGTAGGCCTATGACCAGATTTGAATGATACTTCATCAGGAAGTTCATCTTCGAAATAATCAAATACTCCAGTTCAAAAATGGCAACCAATCCCAAAGGAAAGACACACTGAGAAACAAGAGACGAAAATCAGTGAAAATCCAAAACTATCGAAAAATTATGTTTCGACACCTTTAACTGATGATGTCGACTTAATTGATTCTTTCAAAACTAAAGTTCGAAATTGGGCTTTAGGTTCTAAATTTCATTTGTTTTTTCAAACTAATAACCAAGGACCCAAACAGTCTTGGGTACCTAAATTCTTTTAATGAATGCAGGTACTGTGTGACGAGCAATATGATGAGAAATTGTACATTGATAGTGGTTGCTCACGTCACATGACAGGAAGAAAGGAGAACTTGAGAGATTTTAGAAGTTTGGAAAATGTTGGTGTTGTGAAATTCGGGAATAATCACAAGTGTCAAGTAAAAGGATATGGGAAAGTAACGAATGGACAGTTTACTGTAAATCGTGTTGCTTATGTTGAAGGTCTTCAACATAATTTGATAAGTGTTTCACAACTTGTTGTGGGCACTGGTAATCAAGTTGTGTTTAACGAAGAAGGAAGTATCATCTCCAATGTTGATACGAAAGAAGTATTGCTAAAATCAAAAAGATATGGGGATATGTTCACTCTTGACATCAAACCTATTGTTGGGAAACCCTCAGTTTGTTTGCTTTCGAAAGCTTCATCTAATGTCAGTTGGTTATGGCATCGACGTTTATTACATTTAAACTTTCGAAATCTCAATAAGTTGGTGATAGATGATCTTGTTCGAGGTTTACCTTTTCTAAAGTTTGATAATGATACTTTATGTGCAGCTTGCGAACAAGGAAAACAGCATCGCAAAGGACATCCAATTGTCATAGATTCAAAAATTGTTGAACCGCTGGAACTTCTTCATATTGACCTTTGTGGACCATCAACTGTTGAAACTCTCAACAAGAAACGGTACATTTTGGTTATTGTTTATGATTTTTCACGATTCACTTGGGTGTGTTTTCTCAGGTTAAAATCTGAAGTCGCTCAAACAATGATCGAGTTTATCAACAAAATTGAGACAAGTCTGAAACGGAAAGTTCGTAAAATCAAAAGTGATAATGGTTCGGAGTTTAAAAATAATGTGCTCGATTCGTTCTTAACTGAGAAAGGAATTTCGCATAATTTCTCATCGCCATATACACCACAACAAAATGGTGTGCTTGAAAGGAGGAATAGGTCTCTTTGCGAAGCAGCAAGAACAATGTTGACATATGCGAATCTTCCTCAATACCTATGGGCAGAAGCAGTTTCGACATCATTCTTTACTCAGAATAGATCTTTTATTCATCGTCGTTTCAATATAACTCCGTATGAAATCATAAATAACCGAAAACCTAATGTCAAATTCTTTCATGTGTTTGGTTGCAGATGTTTTATCATGAATCTCAAAGATAATCTTTCGAAATTTCAAGCTAAGGCAGATGAAGGAATATTTTTGGGATATTCAACTAATTCGGTTCCATACAGAGTATTGAACAAGCGAACAAGAAAAGTTGAAGAAACGTTTAACCTCACTTTTGATGATTATTATGTGAAACAGGTTGAAAAACATTTCGAACAAAAACCAATTCTTAATGAATCAAATGATGAATCTGAAAGTTCTAATTCATCTGATTTTGATTATGATTTAATTTTTGGTGTTCCAGACAGGGCTGTTGATGCTGAAGTAAATGCTGCTGATAATCAAACACCGGAATCTTCGAAACATACTGATGATTCGACAATCACAACCGATACAACTGTTGATGGCGAAAGTATGCTAGATGCTCAAGTGGAGGGGGGGCACTTGAATATTCCTTCAACTGTTAAAGGGGAGCATCCTTTCGAGGGGGAGAAGAGCAGTTTGAATGATATTGTCGAGGGGGAGCATCAGAATAACAACTATGTCGAGGGGGAGCATGATGATAATGAAACCATAAATCTTGATGAAAATGATGAATTTCATGAACTAAATGATAATAATTCTGTTGCAGGATCCGAAAATGAAGAAATGTACGAAGATGCACCTTTAGATTTTGATCCAGCATATCCACCATTGGAAAAGTGGACAAGAAATCATCCGAAAGAACAAGTCATTGGAAATCCACAAGATGGAGTTTTGACTAGAGCTCAAATTCGTGCAAAGAATGAGGTACTGAATGCTCATCAAGAATTTTGCATGTTTAATGTTTTCATCTCGAAAATTGAACCAAAGACAGTTAAGGTTGCAATGGAACACTCAGATTGGGTTGTTGCAATGCAATCCGAACTGGCTGAATTCGATAGAAACAAGGTTTGGAGATTAATTCCTAAACCAGAAAATGTTTCGATTGTCGGATTAAAATGGATTTTCAAAAACAAAACCGACAAGGATGGAAATATTGTTCGAAATAAAGCACGATTAGTTGTTAAAGGATATTCGCAAAAAGAAGGTATCGATTATGAAGAAACCTTTGCCCCTGTCGCAAGACTCGAGGTTGTTCGAATATTTTTGGCTTATGAAGCTCACAAAGATTTTGATGTTTATCAAATGGATGTGAAGTGTGTTTTTCTCAATGGTGAACTCGAATAAATAGTGTACGTTGAACAACCTCCAGGTTTCATAAATGAAGAATATCATGATCATGTGTATATTTTAGATAAAGCAGTATATGGGTTAAAACAAGCACCAAGAGCATGGTATGCAACTCTTACCAGTTTCTTAAAACAATCGAAATTTAAACAAGGATCAGTTGACCCCACATTATTTCGAAAGAAAGTTGGGAATCATCTAATGCTTGTTCAAATTTATGTCGATGATATTATTTTTGGCTCGACTGGCCCTGCTTTGTTTAGTGAATTCGAAAGTTTGATGAAAAGCCAATTCGAAATGAGCATGATGGGTAAAATCAATAATTTTCTTGGTTTAAACATTCATCAAAGTAGAGAATGAATTTTCATCAATCAAGAAAAATATACTAGGAATTTGCTTGAAAATTTTGGAATGAAGAACAGCACGAAGTTAAGAGTACCAATGGCTGTTGGAACGAGGCTAAATCCTTCGTTAGACTCACCTGCGGTTGATCTTACTTTATACAGGAGCATGATAGGTTCATTGCTTTATCTTACTTCAAGTAGACCAGATATCATGTTTTATGTATGTAATTGTGCTAGGTATCAAGCAAATCCAAGAGAACCACACATGAATGCAGTGAAAAATATTTTTCGTTATCTCAAGGGGACAACTTCGTTAGGATTGTGGTATCCTGCGAAATCAGGATTTTTCGTTCAAGCTTTTTCAGATGCAGATCTGGGAGGATGTACACTTGATCGAAAAAGCACAAGTGGAGGATGTCAATTGTTAGATGGGAAGCTTGTAAGTTGGCAATCGAAAAAGCAAACTTGTGTTGCAATTTCTACTGCTGAAGCTGAGTATGTTGCAGCTGCCGCTTGCACTTCGCAAATCATTTGGATCCAGAGTCAATTGCTTGATTATGCAATTAATATGAAAAAGATTCCATTGTATTGTGATTCACAAAGTGTTATACGCATTTGTCATAATCCAGTACAACATTCGAAAACCAAACATATTGCACTTCGTTATCATTTTATTAAAGATCATGTGGAAGATGGCAATATTGAAGTTCATTTTGTAAAAACAATTAATCAGCTTGCTGATATTTTTACAAAAGCATTGGATGAAAAATCATTTGTTCGAATTTTGATAGGATTGGGAATGATCGAAGCAAGTTCTGTTCTAGGACTGAATTCGAAAGAATGAAAATGAAGTGTTATGCAAAAGTGTCGATTCAGAGGCAATACTGATTCATTCAGAGGCTGACAATATTAACCATTCAGCAGTTACTGTTCACGTTCAGCGCTTCGACACGCTTCGTTTTCGACTTTTGGGAAAGAAAAATTTCTTTAGTTTGGTACATTCATAAATTTTCGTTTATTTTTCGTAATTTTGAAAAATTGGAAAAACCAAAAATATTTTTGTTTGTTTGTATTCTTTTCGAAAAATCAAAAATTCCAAAAAGATTTTCTTTTGTTATTTGTTTTATTTTTCCGAAAAACTTAAAACCACAAAAATATTTTCGTTCTTTTCAAAAACATAAAATACCAAAAAGATCTTTGTTATTTTGCATTTTGTTATTTCTTTCTTAGTGCAGATTTCATGAAATTTTTACAAGGGTCATGCTTGCGTTTCTAGGGTAAGGTAAAATTTCGACAACTTTGTACTAGTTAGACTATCCCTAGAAGCATGCGGCAACATGTCGACCCAAGCCTCCATTGACTCAATGTGTGATTTCGAAAGCCTTAATGAAATTTTTCACTACGAAAAATTCTTCCCAATCAGGCTTGCATTCATATTAGTCTACTGAGCTACCTAACTCTTCTCGCATGAGTTAAGAGTTTTCTGTTTGGTCCAACAATAACAGAGGTACAATTGAATTCGTGAAACAATCTTTTTCATATCAAAACTTCTAACACATTTCACACACAATGACGTATGTCCAAGAGGTCATTGATCAAACCAATCATGACTTAGACATATCAAAACTCCGTGTTTATGATCTTGAATCATGAGGCCGTGATGAACGTGAAACCCAATTTTCTAAACTTTTAAGGAATTGACAGGGAACTACGTTCCAGATTTAACGAAACATTTGTTTCAGTACCAAGTTTTTGAAACTCCAAATCATATTCAATTATTTTGTGTGATCTTGATCAAATTGTCGAAACCCACGATATTTGTTACCCAACAAGATCCAGCTCAAATTTTTTTCTTGAATGTGATTTCCGGGTGAGTTTCATTTGAAATTCGTAGTCACTTTCAAATACATCCAAAGCATACTTGTCACTGACTACACTGGTCAAACAAGTAATTTCGGTTACAATTACTCACCTTATGTTTAAGTTGATATGTAACGAAATTTTTAAGCCACCCACGAAGCCTTGAAAAAGATGCCCTTCGATACTTCTCTACAAGTATTCGATTGTAATTCACGGGAACATACACAAGCAGTTGATTATCTCTCTTGATAATTAACGAAGCAATCTTTGCTCGGGGTTTAACTGCCTTTGTGTCGAAATTTTATTTTTCGACATCACAAATCCTTCATTTTTGTTAAGTTTGCTTCTTATCTTCTTTCTTTGGCACACTGCACTCACGAAATCCTTGAGGTTCTGAGTATTACCAACTCAGGCTGATGATTTCGACAATCTGGCAAATGACTTCGTCTCTAATACCAAAGACGAAAGAGCCCAACTTCCATGCTGAAGGTTTTTGATCTTATCCACTTGGTGCTCACGAACGGTCTGATGTGATGGTTTAGCAACGTGGCCCGACTTTCAAGGACAGACGTGGCTTACTCTTTCAAGAAAAACGTTTGAAATTCAATCGGGGTTACATATAAAAGGAAATTCTACTCTCCTTTTACAATTACGCGTTCAAAATTCACAAACGATCAAAAAGCCCTAATTTCTCTGTTCTTCAAGATTTTCTGAAACCCTAATCAATGGCGGCTGATCCAACCTCCACTACTGAAGAAGTTGCTTCTCAGCCGATTATGAAGATTCAAAGCACCAATTACCAGGTTGAAGGAGATGTGTCACTGTATCCAGAAGAACTCAAGATGCTGATTGTTGCTCTTAAACATTCTGGTCTTGCAACTGCAATGTCCAATGCCTTTGAAGTTCCATTATCATGGTTATCAATGGCTGGTTCCACTGCTTCATACAGCAAAGCCACTGATCTTATCACATTCAATCTGGTGAATGAAAAGAGAATTCGTCTCTCGAAGAAATTGTTTACTCAAATCTTGGTAATTCCAAATTCCCCTCCATTCATTCAACCTACTTCTGATCAAGTAATGTTCATGTTTAACGAGATGGGTCATCAACCACCACTCGTTAAGATACGTGATTTCAAGAAATTTGGTCTTCCTTGCATATGGAATTTTCTGTTTGGAATATATCTTCGTTGCTTAACTGGGCAAAGTGTGGGGCTGGATAAGGGGAGAATGGAAGTTTATGGTGTGGTAGCAGGGTTGTATTATGATCTCAATGTTGATTATGCAACTCATATTTGGAAGGAGTTTATCAAGAGTTTGGAGAACACGAATGTGGTGAAAGGGATTTTGTGTGCACGTTACTGGAGTTTGGTTCTTCAGTATGTTTATGAGAAAGAAGACATTCCAGTTCCTGCGGATGAGGCTAAGGCAGAATTTGCAAAGTATCTCTTTCCAAAGAATGTTGCAGATGATTCAGACGAATTTCCAAATGTTGCTCGCATTCCTGATGGAATGTTGAAGAAGGTTGATCCAACAAATTATGTGTTGGTGGCGTATTTACAACATGTTAATCCTTCGATCGAAACTAGAATTTTGCTGAAAACAAGTGATGAAGGGTCATCCAAAAAGTCGAAGAAGTCAAAGAAGGTTACTGAAGAGGTTGTTGTTCAAGAAAGTCCCAAGAAACAACCTAAAACCAAGTCTCCTAAGAAGATTGTAATTGAAACAGAGAAGCCTAAGGAGAAAGTTGTTCCTGAATCTTCGAAGGAATTCATCCCTTCAAAATCAGGTGTGTTCAAAAGATTACGGCATTTCACATATCAGAAATGAACTTCATCAAAAGATCAGTCTCCTAATGTTCGTAAACCTCAGCTTAACCGCCAAGGAGTGAAAGTTCGTGAGATCCCTGCACCTGTTTCCCCATCTTCCAAGAAGCGAAGAGCTGAGGATGTGGCGAAGCACATTAACAACAAGAGGAAGAAACGAAAGCTGGTGATTCATACAGAGTCATCCGACAGTGAGACGGTTCCAGAGTCACTTTTGGGTTCACATTCCCCAAAAGTCTCACAACCACTCATTATACAAACTGTTTCGACTCCAACCACAACAACTCCAATTGAGTTTGTTGTATCCAAACCCATTCCTGAAACAGTTCCAATTTCTCCAATTGTTGCAAACGTATCTAATACGGATGCAAATGTTGTGGCGAGTGTTCCTCCATCTTCTCAAGGTAATCCTGAAACTATTACCAGTTCCTTTGTTTCCCTTCCACCATTTATTACACCTGTTTCCACTACTACTCCTTCACCAACTTTCGACCAAGTTTTAAACCAACCTTTCACTACACTATTTCCATCACAATGCACCGATCCACCAAAAACAACTTCCGGTGATGAAACAGATGGATGAGGTTTCGGAGGAACGTTTGATGATCTTCATTTTGATTCAGAAGAAGAAGATATATCAGATCACATGTTGATGTCTGGTAAGCAGTTCAAGATCCTAAATCGAAAACTCAATGCCATTCTTCAGTCACAAGTTGATTCCGGAGAAAAGACCTCAGTGTCTAGGATTGAAGTAGATGTGATGCTCAAAGTTGTGGAACTTCGCATGCAAAAGCAAATGGATGTTATGGATAAGAATAACGAACTGCGGGTCAAAGCTCAGACGGATTTCTTTAACTCTGAACTCAAGGATATTCGTTTGACAACAAAAGAACGTCATGTTCTTTTTGTTACAGATGTGAAGACAGTTCGGGAAGATGTGAATAGAAAACTTGAAGAGTTGAAAGCTGAGGTTTCCAAAGAACTACATGAGCTGAATTCTAATTATTCAACACTTCAGTCGAATGTTGACACTATTGCAGCTGCTGTCCGAACAGTTGTTGAATGGTATCAAGCTTTAACTCCAAAGTTTGATGCAAAGGATAAATTTGATGCTCAGCAGTTCGAAAAGATGGGTGTTCTGCTTGGGGAATTGAAGGAGTTAGTGTCGAAGCCAGTTCCTACGTCGTTGTTAACTCCTGAGTTTTTAACTCAGAAGTTACATTCATTATATCAAGCCATTCAGAAGGTTGTGGCTCCCATTTCAAAGTTTGCTCACATGTTACCAACTGGTGCCCCACCTGTTGTCACAGGGGTGCAAGGGGGAGAAAAGAAAGTTCCAGAAAGCAAACCTTCGAAAGTAATAAAAGTGGTTGATAAGCCGAAGAAGATTGAGAAAATTGTTACTACTACTGGTAAAGTAACGAGATGTGACAACCCGGAACTTCTATCCTGTACAATTGATCTGTATATCAATATTAAACTCGATTTTATCACCTTTTAACGCCGTTTAAGGGTTTGATCAAGCGTTCTAAGCCTCGTACAATCAAAGGTTGGGTTCTAGGTTGAGTAATACCAAGTTATTGTACAACATTCGGGCCATACACTCACTCGAGAGGAGTGTACGGCCGCACACATGGGTGTGCGGCCACACACCCACCCCTCAACCGTACACCCACCTCTATATAAAGGAGGAGACCCCTTCATTCACTCTTTTTCCCTTTTGGTTGCACACTACTTCCTCTCTCTAAGATCTTCACATAAGGACCCTCCAAAGGCTTCAAAAACGTAAGTATTCTATCATCTAGCTCGTTATACTTGAACGACTCTTAATCTAAGCCCTAAATCATCGAGTTTTCATCTTGTTCATCACCCCTTTGAAGGTGTACGGCCGCACACCTTCATAAGGTGGCCGTACACACCTTAAAGGCTCTCCAAAGTGAGAGTTTGGCCTCCATCTGCTAGTTGGACTTGGTATTGGCTTTGAAACACATGAAAATCGACATTTTGGGCATGAATGAAGAGTGTACGGCCGCACACCCCTCTGTACGGCCGCACACCCCCTCTGTACGGCCGCACACTCCCTTGTACGACCGCACACACATCCTCTTGGCCATACACCTACTTTGATGCTCATTTTTGGCCTCAAACTTGCAATAACACTCAGTTTGGGACCTAGAACACTCATTAGATGCTTGTAGGACCTTGGAAACACCTCAAAACACTCCCCATCATGAGTGTACAGCCGTACACTCATGGGCCGTACACCCATGGCCGTACACACCCAAAGGGTGGCCGTACACCTCCCTCGTTCGATCATATTAGGTCCCGACACTTAGTTCAAGCATTTCCAGGTCCTTAGGGTGGTTTCCCGTCATGTTTAGTCATGAAACACCCTAATTCTAACACACATATGTGTTACCATATGTTAATAGGATCCACTTGCGTATGAAACACCAGTTGACACTCAGCATCCACACCGATCATACGCTCGAATCCTACATCAAACTGTGAGTTCATACCCCTACGCTTTTTCCGAGTTTTTCATGTTTTCAGGGGGAGGAATACAAGCAAAAGTACAAGGAAACTTGTGCTCAAGTCATATTATTTTGTATAAAATAATTATATGTTCAGTATGCTTTTAACACAGAAAACAGTTTTACCAAACCATTAAGAAATCAACTCGTAGAAACAGTTTTCAAAACTAAAGCAATGAACTTGTGAATCTTATCATAAAATGTGATATTTTATAAAGGATTTATACAAAACATAAACAGGATTTTCGATATTATTACATGCAAATTTTTAGTCTAAAGTTGGACACACGTTCTTGGTAACACTCCCACCGAATTCGAGAGTGTAGGACTAACACTTGTAACCAGAATCTCTTGTAGGGAGAGCGTGACTGTTGTGTATAGATCTATACGGGACTGACCATCCCGCACCTCGCTGCTAGCTATAGTGGGACCGTCAGGTCTACGGGTGACAAAGTCATAAAAAGATAATGGCCCCGTTACGTGCTATATCAAGTCTAAGTACGGTTATGACACTCGCAACCTAGATAACAAAATTTACTTTTGTAATAATGAAACAAGTGAACTAACCTCAAAGTAATAACCGATTTGATTACTAGAGGATATTGATAATTCCCTTAGGATTTAGTTCACCACTTATTCATTAGTTTTATGTAATAAGGCTAATACACCTCACAGGGAACAAACAGGGTTTTTCAAGGAAACTACATCTAACGATACAAGTATGGTAGATACTTGTACACTTCAGACAAGAACAGATAACCAACTATCAACTTTTAAGAAAAATATAGGATTTTCCTGGGATAACTCAACCTTACATAAACAATCTGTTAAACAAATAACGAATGGACAATCAAACAACTTTCATAAGAAAATATAGGATTTTCTTGGGAAAACACTTGTCAAAGGATCAAGGAAACATTTCTTTCACCAGAACTAAACGCTTATGAACTCACCAGCTTTATGCTGATATTTTAAAATTGCTTGTATTCTCAGGCAACAATAGACAGGTACTCTTGCTAACTTTTGGAGAAGACGGAGCATTTTGGAGTCACGTCTTTTACTTTTGTTACATACTGTTATGAACAAACTATGTTTTCAAACAATGTAAATATTCATATTATAATGTAATGGTTGTGTTTACTTCGCTTGCTATGATACAACTGTTGTGATACTACGCATGACGTCACCCGCCCCCGGACGTTTCCGCCGTCCGTTCCGACGGTTCGGGGGTGTGACAGATTGGTATCAGAGCCATTGTTTATAGTGAACTAAGTATACCGAACCTTACATGGTATACAACTATAAACACTAAGGGGCTGAAGTACTCTGAACTAAAAGTATGCTTTTCAAAATATAATTATTTTTACGAAAAGTATACAAGTATACCTACATACCAGAAACAATATCATGAGTAGAACAAAACAAAAGTATTTTGGATGTTGAACACTGTGGTTAAACCTGGGCAGTTATGTAATCATGTCTAGGGTCAATATAGCCTGATTAACTATATTTATTCGACACATGACCAACATGTGCTTGGGAGTGAGTTTGGTGTTGCAACAGGCCTAAAACTTACCTAGTATCCATACAAAAAAGTATCAAAAGAACAAAACATACAGCTTAAAATACTGGAGGAATATTTTAGCCAGAGCCGAATACATTGTAGAAATTCATTCCTAGTGCTGCTACCTATTCGTTTCTTAGCGATAACTTACTTGCATTAGTAACCTTTCTTTGCTTATCGCTTGGTAGAACACTTTATTATCAGGATGAGATATATTTTGTTTCATATATCTTGAGGACTTACCATCCTCTTCTTCCTGATTGTTTCTAGAACAAGATGCCTCCCCGACGAAGACCCATCAGAAGAAATGACGACACTCCGCCACCGCCACCTCCTCAGTTCGATCCCGTTGTGTTCCAGGCAGCTGTTACTGCTGTTGTGGCTGCCGCGATGTCACAGATAAATCCTGGCGGATCTGGCAGGCAGGGAGGTGGTACTCATCCCCAAAATCATGAAGGTGGTCAGGGACACCAGAAGGAGTACTCTTATAAGGACTTCATGAACGCAAAACCCACATCTTTCGACGGCAAAGGAGGGGTTATTGCCCTGACTCAATGGTTCGAGAAAATCGAGTCCATTTTCGAAATATGTTCCTGTTCTGAAGCCAACAAAGTAAAATTCGCCGCTTGCACTTTCGCCAACAGAGCACTAACCTGGTGGAATGGTCGAGTCAAATCCCTAACCCTGCCAGTGGCGAATGCTATGGGTTGGGAAAGTTTAAAGGAACTCATGCTAGCTGAGTACTGCCCACGGGGCGAGATGCAGAAACTAGAGCACGAACTCTGGAACCTAAAGATGAAGGAATCCGACGTTGCTGCCTACACTTCTAGGTTTGAAGACCTAGCACTTCTTTGCTCGGGAATGGTCACCCCGGAATGCAAGAAGATAGAGAGATACATTTGGGGACTCACACAACCCACCAAAGGAAATGTCTTGGCTGCTAGGCCAAACACCTTTGACAACGCTAAGTGTCTGGCGCAAACTCTCATAGATCACGGAGTTGATCTTGATAATGTGACGGCCGCTCCTGAGCCAGCAAAAGGGAGTGGTGAGAAAAGAAAGTTCTGGAAGCAGCGGAAGGGCCAGTCTTCGCAGGAGCTCTCAAAGAAACAGCAAACGGTGGCAGTCCACGCTGCTACTACTCCTGCCGCTGCTCCTGCCATTCAAGCACCTACCAGTAGATATGCTGGTACCCTTCCTCGATGCGACAAGTGTAACTATCATCATAATCCCGGCCCATGCCGAGAAATGTCATGCACCAGCTGTGGCAAAAAGGGGTACACAGCTCGAGTTTGCAAAACACCAGTACAACCAACCAATCATGCATCTGGAGCAGGCGTCGGTCAAGCCTGTTATGGTTGTGGAGAAGTCGGGCACTACAAGAGAAACTACCCCAAGGCAACAACAGCTGGTAGCACGGGGAGAGTGCTAGCGATGGGCCAAGAATAGGCAGTTGCAGATCTCACCGTTGTTTCGGGTACGTTCCTCCTCGACAACTCTTATGCATGCATTCTTTTCGATTCTGGTGCTGAGAGAAGTTTTGTTAGTCATGCATTCAAACATCTCCTCAAACATAAACCTCAACCACTAACCGAAACATTTACCGTCGAGATGGCTAACGGTGAGAAAGAGAGCACTGATAATATATACGTAGGCTGTACCCTTACCTTGAACGATCATTCTTTTCCTATCGACCTTATGCCAGTTTCCATAAAAAGCTTCGATGTCATTATCGGCATGGATTGGTTGAGCCCCAATCGTGCTGATATCCTTTGTTACGAAAAAGCTATCTGTCTCAATCTTTCCTCTGATGAAACTCTCAAGATTTACGACGATAAGCTCAGTTCAAACCTCCGTATCATTTCGTGCATCAAAACCCAGAAACTCCTGCGAAAGGAGTGTCATGCATTCCTAGCCCATGTCATTAACGAGAAGCAGGAAGTTAAGGACCTCGAGAGCATCCCCGAAGTCTACAACTTTCCCGATGTTTTTCCCGAAGATTTCCGGAATCCCTCCCGAACGCCAAGTCGAGTTTCGCATCGACTTAGTCCCCGGAGCTACCCCCGTAGCTAAATCCCCACACCGATTAGCGCCAGCAGAAATGCAGGAGTTATCCAGTCAGCTCAATAAGCTGCTCAGCAAAGGATTCATCAGACCGAGTTCCTCACCCTGGGGAGCCCCGATCTTATTTGTGAAAAAGAAGGATGGATCCTTTCGGATGTGCATTGATTATCAAGAACTGAACAAGCTCACTGTCAAAAACCGTTACCCTCTTCCTCGAATCGACGACCTCTTCGATCAACTTCAGGGAGCCAATTACTTCTCCAAAATAGACCTAAGATCAGGGTACCATCAGCTGCGAGTCGATGAGAGTGACGTTCCTAAGACAACATTTCGGACTCGGTATGGTTACTACGAATTTGTAGTGATGCCCTTCGGTCTAACCAACGCACCGGCGGTATTCATGGACCTGATGAATCGGGTATGCCGTTCTTTCCTGGACAAGTTCGTAATCGTGTTCATCGACGATATACTTGTCTATTCCCGAAGTGAGGAAGAACACCGACAACACTTGAGATTGGTGCTGGAAACTCTAAGGACAAAAAAGTTGTACGCGAAATTCTCCAAGTGCGAATTTTGGATTCGAAAAGTGACCTTCCTAGGTCACGTGGTAAGCGAGGAAGGCATACACGTGGACCCCTCCAAAATCAAAGCGATAGAGAACTGGTCAGCACCGAAGACGCCCACAGAAATCTGTCAATTCTTGGGTCTCGCTGGCTACTACCGCAGATTTATCCAGAATTTCTCCAGAATTGCCAAACCCTTAACCACTCTGACTCAGAAAAGCGTGCCCTTTTGTTGGAGTGAAAAGCAAGACACTGCGTTCCAAACATTAAAGCGGGCCCTATGCAGCGCACCTATCTTGTCTCTGCCCAAGGGGACGGAGGACTTCGTTGTCTACTGTGATGCATCCAATCAGGGCCTAGGCTGTGTGCTCATGCAACGGAGAAAAGTCATTGCTTATGCCTCAAGACAGCTGAAAGTACACGAAGTCAACTACACAACGCACGACCTGGAATTAGGAGCAGTGGTCTTCGCATTGAAGATATGGAGACATTATCTCTACGGAACCAAGTGCACTATCTTCACTGACCATAAAATCCTGCAACATATTTTCGACCAGAAGGAACTGAACATGAGACAACGGCGATGGGTTGAGCTACTCAGCGATTACGAGTGCGAAATCCGCTACCATCCCGGCAAGGCCAATGTGGTGGCAGATGCCCTCAGTCGGAAGGAGTACTCAGGTCGTAGAGTGAAGGCACTGACCATGACTATCCATTCTCATTTCTCCGTACAAATCAAGGAGGCTCAGTTGGAAGCCTTAAAACCAGAGAACATACCGGGGGAAGCCTTGAGAGGAATGGAAAGGAACCTAGAGATCAAGGGAGACGGAGTCTATTATTTCATGGACCGGATCTGGACCCCAAAGTTTGGTGATTACTGAGAGGTTGTAATGAACGAAGCTCACAATACCAGATACTCCATTCATCCAGGTTCGGACAAGATGTACCTCGATCTCAAGAAACTGTATTGGTGGCCGAACATGAAAGTAGAGATCGCTACCTTCGTGGGCAAGTGCCTGACTTGCGCCAAGGTGAAGGTCGAATATCAGAAGCCCTCAGGCCTACTCCACCAGCCGGAGATACCTGAGTGGAAGTGGGAGAGAATTACTATGGATTTTATCACCAAATTACCCAAGTCTCCGAGTGGGCACGACGCCATTTGGGTAATTGTCGACCGACTGACTAAATCCGCCCACTTCCTGCCGATCAAGGAAAACTTCAAAATGGAGAGACTCACACGAATCTACATCCGAGAGATAGTTCGACTACATGGTGTGTCTGTGTCCATTATCTCCGATCGAGATAGCAGGTTCACTTCGAGGTTCTGGCAGTCACTGCAGAAAGCTCTTGGAACTAAGCTGGATATGAGCACAGATTACCATCCTCAGAAAGACGGGCAAAGTGAGAGAACCATCCAGACCTTGGAAGATATGTTGAGAGCATGTGTTATTGACTTCGGTGAGTTGTGGGACACCCATTTGCCCTTGGTCGAGTTTTCCTACAACAACAGTTACCACACAAGCATCAAGGTTGCGCCTTTCGAAGCTCTCTATGGCCGCAAGTGCAGATCCCCTCTGTGCTGGGCTGAGGTGGGCGACATGCAGCTAGCCAAGGGGCAAGTCCCTGAAAGCACTCTCATTGGCCCAGATATTATCCGCGAAACCACCGAAAAGATCGTACAAATTCGAGAACAACTGAAAGCCTCACGAGATAGACAAAAGAGCTACGCCGATAAACGACGAAAACCATTGGAGTTCCAGGTTGAAGACCGTGTTCTGTTGAAGGTCTCGCCCTGGAAGGGCATGATACGCGTCGGAAAGCGTGGAAAGCTAAATCCAAGATACATAGGACCCTTCAAGATCCTCGCTAGGATCGGTCCCGTAGCCTACAAACTTCGTTTACCGCAAGAACTTAGCAACATTCATCCTGTCTTCCACGTTTCGAATCTTAAGAAATGCGTAGCCGACGAAACCCTTACGATTCCTCTCGACGAGATTGAGATCAACGAGAACCTGAATTTTGTGGAAGAACCAGTCGAAATCATGGATAGAGAGATCAAACGAACAAAGCAAAGTCGCATCCCGATAGTGAAGGTTCGCTGGAATGCCAAGCGGGGTTCCTGAATTCACTTGGGAGCGCGAAGATCAAATGAAACAGAAATATCCTCATCTCTTTCCGAGTCCATAAATTGTATTTTTATGTTTGAATTTCGGGACGAAATTCCCTCTAACGGGGGGATGATGTGACAACCCGGAACTTCTATCCTGTACAATTGATCTGTATATCAATATTAAACTCGATTTTATCACCTTTTAACGCCTTTTAAGGGTTTGATCAAGCGTTCTAAGCCTCGTACAATCAAAGGTTGGGTTCTAGGTCGAGTAATACCAAGTCATAGTACAACATTCGGGCCATACACTCTCTCGGGAGGAGTGTACGGCCGTACACATGGGTGTGCGGCCGCACACCCACCCCTCAACCGTACACCCACCTCTATATAAAGGAGGAGACCCCTTCATTCACTGTTTTTCCCTTTTGGCTGTACACTACTTCCTCTCTCTAAGAATCTTCACATAAGGACCCTCCAAAGGCTTCAAAAACGTAAGTATTCTATCATCTAGCTCGTTATACTTGAAAGACTCTTAATCTAAGCCCTAAATCAACGAGTTTTCATCTTGTTCATCACCCCTTTGAAGGTGTACAGCCACACACCTTCATAAGGTGGTCGTACACACCTTAAAGGCTCTCCAAAGTGAGAGTTTGGCCTCCATCTGCTAGTTGGACTTGGTATTGGCTTTGAAACACCTGAAAATCGACATTTTAGGCATGAATGAAGAGTGTACGGCCGCACACCCCTCTGTACGGCCGCACACTCCCTTGTACGACCGCACACACATCCTCTTGGCCATACACCCACTTTGATGCTCATTTTTGGACTCAAACTTGAAATAACACTCAGTTTGGGACCTAGAACACTCATTAGATGCTTGTAGGACCTTGGAAACACCTCAAAACACTCCCCATCATGAGTGTACAGCCGTACACTCATGGGCCGTACACCCATGGCCGTACACACCCAAAGGGTGGCCGTACACCTCCCTCGTTCGATCATATTAGGTCCCGACACTTAGTTCAAGCATTTCCAGGTCCTTAGGGTGGTTTCCCGTCATGTTTAGTCATGAAACACCCTAATTCTAACACACATATGTGTTACCATATGTTAATAGGATCCACTTGCGTATGAAACACCAGTTGACACTCAGCATCCACACCGATCATACGCTCGAATCCTACATCAAACTGTGAGTTCATACCCCTACGCTTTTTCCGAGTTTTTCATGTTTTCAGGGGGAGGAATACAAGCAAAAGTACAAGGAAACTTGTGCTCAAGTCATATTATTTTGTATAAAATAATTATATGTTCAGTATGCTTTTAACACAGAAAACAGTTTTACCAAACCATTAAGAAATCAACTCGTAGAAACAGTTTTCAAAACTAAAGCAATGAACTTGTGAATCTTATCATAAAATGTGATATTTTATAAAGGATTTATACAAAACATAAACAGGATTTTCGATATTATTACATGCAAATTTTTAGTCTAAAGTTGGACACACGTTCTTGGTAACACTCCCACCGAATTCGAGAGTGTAGGACTAACACTTGTAACCAGAATCTCTTGTAGGGAGAGCGTGACTGTTGTGTATAGATCTATACGGGACTGACCATCCCGCACCTCGCTGCTAGCTACAGTGGGACCGTCAGGTCTACGGGTGGCAAAGTCATAAAAAGATACTGGCCCCGTTACATGCCATATCAAGTCTAAGTACGGTTATGACACTCGCAACCTAGATAACAAAATTTACTTTTGTAATAATGAAACAAGTGAACTAACCTCAAAGTAATAACCGATTTGATTACTAGAGGGTATTGATAATGCCCTTAGGATTTAGTTCACCACTTATTCATTAGTTTTATGTAATAAGGCTAATACACCTCACAGGGAACAAACAGGGTTTTTCAAGGAAACTACATCTAACGATACAAGTATGGTAGATACTTGTACACTTCAGACAAGAACAGATAACCAACTATCAACTTTTAAGAAAAATATAGGATTTTCCTGGGATAACTCAACCTTACATAAACAGACTGTTAAACAAATAACGAATGGACAATCAAACAACTTTCATAAGAAAATATAGGATTTTCTTGGGAAAACACTTTTCAAAGGATCAAGGAAACATTTCTTTCACCAGAACTAAACGCTTATGAACTCACCAGCTTTATGCTGATATTTTAAAACTGCTTGTATTCTCAGGGCAACAATAGACAGGTACTCTTGCCAACTTTTGGAGAAGACGGAGCATTTTGGAGTCACGTCGTTTACTTTTGTTACATACTGTTATGAACAAACTATGTTTTCAAACAATGTAAATATTCATATTATAATGTAATGGTTGTGTTTACTTCGCTTGCTATGATACAACTGTTGTGATACTACGCATGACGTCACCCGCCCCCGGACGTTTCCGTCGTCCGTTCCGACGGTTTGGGGGTGTGACATGAAAGTTGTTTCTACTCAAGTCACAATTCCAATAGTGTCAAAGGCAAATACAACAGAAGCAATCAAAACAACAACAAGACCAATTCTGAAGGGGATTGTGTTTAATTCACCAACTGAAGGAGGAAGTTCAAGTTCGGCAAAACCAAAAGTCTCAGAAGGTGATAGAGATAAAGGAAAAGTTATTGTGGTTGAAAAGTCTAAAGAAGAGAAAAAGGCCGAAATTGAAGCTGAAATGGAGAAGCAAAGGCAAATACAAAGCATACTGAGACTTCGTGAAAGTGATCCACCTGGTATCGAGAAGGGAGATCCAAAGAAGCTCTACAGTTATGAAAATATTGAAGCAAGTGTTTCTTACAATCATATACATGCTTTTGAGAAGAAGCCAAAGAAAAGCTACTCTATCACTAACACTGATATGAGTCAGCTTGATTTCTCAATAAACGAAATGATGTTTATAATGGCTCAATATAAGATTGTGGAGAAGTTCGACAATGAGGATGATTATATCCACATGAAACTTAGGTTTCATGCAGTCATTGGAAAAGAACCGGAAGAGATATGGTCGTTGGTGAAGATCAATAAAGTTATCAGCATAACGAAGGATGTGATGTTCGAGAATATGATACAGAATTTTCGGTATCATGTTGTAAGAGCGAATAACCAAGTTTGTGATTTCTCTGTTGTTGATTTCCCTCTAATGAACTTGAATGATCTGATTCAAGTTGTATTGATTCTGAAAGACTTAGAGGTTTTGCAACTTCAGGGAACAAACAAAGATGTTTTGAGGCTTGGTCTTGGGCATATCAAAATCTTCATAGACAATTATTATGATTGTCTAGCATTGACTGATGTGGAATTAGCATCAGCAATGGGGAAGGAAGTGAAAGTTGTAAGGGAGTTGTCGAAGACTCAAGCTGAATTGAAGAAGTATGTTGATGGGGAGATTTCGTTAAAACCTTTTGGTATGGTATTTGTTGGAAAAGACAAGAATGGCAAAGCAAAGAGGTTTTTGTTCCAGACTTCTGAGATTGAAAGATATACCACTTCACAATATACGAACTTCATTGTTCGTATGAATAATTACAAGAAAAACAATGATGGTGATAAGGTGGAGTTGAGGAAGGTTATAACATGGTATTCAGAGATACGAAGGATGATGCATTTTGCTGCACATATTCTCACGAATTAAGAATTTCGACATGATTACAAAGGGGGAGATTGTAGAGTCGAATTTTATTGTAATATGTTGAATCTGTGTAATTGTTCATTTCGTATGTTCATTATGTATTTACTAAGGCATCTGTTTTTATGAAGCGGGAATGTCTAGCCTTAGTATTTTTGTACTTTCAGCCTCCTATAAATAGGAGTTCAACATAGAGTAGATGATAGAGTTTTCCCTGTTCTATTATCATTTTTGTACTTGTGTTCATTGGAAGTAATGAGAGCTTAAACCAGACCTTATTTGATGGGTTTTTGAGCATTCTAACACTTCCTAAGTGTACATGCAACCCTAATAACCTTGAATCTATGTTTTCTCTATATACATGCAAATTTCTTTTTCAAGGTTATTTCCTAACTAGCATGGCATGGGGATTACATAAAACATAAAAACTAGTAGAAATACATACCTTGTTGTTGCTTGGATTCCTTCAAGACTTTGTGAGCCTAGCACCCCAAATGTTGTGCCTCAAATGCTTCACACAACACCACAAGACTTGGAATAACTTGAGAGAATGTCACTTAGCCTCAAAATCGGTTATGCCCTCTCTAGTAACACTAGGTCCTGATTTTGCTAGCCATAGGGTTCCTTTTATAGTGTTGTCACAATTAGGGTTTACACATGAATGCCCTTAATTGTCATGACTCTTGATTTTCTCATGACCCATGGGTTTGTAACTCCCATGGACTATCCATGGAGCTCCATATGGTTACAACCAAACCCATAAACCATGGATCATTAATCCACCATAAAAGAATTGATGATTGTCATAATCAACCCTATATATTTAATTAGTCTCACTTTGATCACTAGATTAATACTAGATTAATACTTGATCAATACTAGTTAAATAATACTATTATTAATATATTAGAACTTATAATATATTAATAATCATAAGTGCCTTATTCTCTCATTTAGTCTATCCAAGTATTGCAATGCCATGCAACCCAAATGGACCATGCCGGGTCGGGTCAAGTACATACCAAATAAAGTTATGGACTTAGACACTATATCCAATAGTCTCCCACTTGGATAAGTCTAATAACTATATTTGCAAATATGACTTCAAAATCCGACTAGCAATCGTAGCTCTTTCAAAGTCTCTCGGAACTGAGATGATGATGATACGTCATTTAAGATAAGTGATCATATAATCCTCTGTTCTCATTATATCAGCCGGACAAACACATGGAACATGGTCTTACTTATTGTCCAGCATTGGTTTCTCGATCTCTGATTTGTTTCGACATAGAACTAAATTGAACACATCAATTAGGTTCTGACCGGGCCCGGTACATAGGTCAAAACCAAATCATCGAGGGGCCCAGATATCGCTTCTATTTCTAGAAGGAACAGATAAACTTCGACTGATATGCTTGTACTAACTACTTGTTGAATTATTCACAAAGGCACGTTTTATAACATCGAGTTACCAATGCGTTTTCGTACAATCAATGAATAACCAACTCATAGTCAACAACTCATATCTCTAGGTTTGAAGATTTATATGATATTACCGTCTCACGATCACTCGAGATAAATTCCATGAAGTGATGCAAGTGAGCGTGGGTTGGATCCAATACTCAGCCCTTATGAGTACTCATGAATGTTGTAGCAACCATTGCATTGTCCAAAGCACTTTTAGACAAATCATACAAGCCAAATTCATGACAGTCTTAAATCAATACTTACTTCCAAAGTTTGACTGACTGTGGATGGTTTGAATAATAACATAATTATTCTGGAAGTAAAAACATGCAAAATTGAAACATAGTAAACAATCAACACAAGATAGTAACACCTTACTCATAAATAAATAACAACTTTTATTTATCATCAAATGTCAATTACATTTTACAAGTTTCAGGAATCTAATTATTGAAACTAATATCATCCTTCAGCCCAATGCGCCTCGCATGTTATAAACGCTTAACCCTGCTCAGTCCCTTCGTGAGGGGATCTGCCGGGTTCTCATCTGATGATACCCTCTTAGCTACGAGGAGTCCTTCTTCTATTCGATGTCTGATGAAATGGTATTTTCTGTCAATGTGCCTAGATCTCCCGTGATCTCTTGGTTCCTTAGCCAAAGCAACCGCACTTTCGCTGTCACAGAAAATTTCCATTGGCTCCTTTATAGCTGGTACAACTCCAAGGTCTCCGATGAAGTTCTTTAGCCATATCGCCTCCTTAGCTGCTTCACTTGCTGCTATGTACTCTGATTCACAAGTAGAATCAGCTACTGTCTCCTGCTTGGAACTTTTCCAAGTAATTGCCCCTCCATTTAGGATAAAGACCCAGCCTGACTGAGAGCGGAAATTATCCCTATCAGTCTGGAAGCTAGCATCGCTATATCCTTCCACTCTCAAGTCATCACTGCCTCCGAGGGTAAGGACCCAATCCTTAGTCCTCCACAGATACTTGAGAATGTTCTTTACCGCTGTCCAGTGTGCCTAGCCAGGGTTCCCTTGATATCTATTGACCATGCTCAAAGCAAAGGCCACATCAGGGCGAGTACAAGTCATAGCATACATGATCGAGCCCACAGCGGAAGCATATGGTATATGACTCATTTCAGCTATCTCAGCCTCTGTACTCGGACTTTGAGTTTTACTCAGCTTGGCATTACTCTGGATTGGTAATTCTCCTTTCTTGGAATCTTGCATACTGAACCTCTTCAACACCTTATCCAAGTAAGTACTTTGACTAAGTCCAATTAGTCTCTTACTCCTATCTCTCAATATCCTTATCCCTAGGATATAGGCAGCTTCCCCAAGGTCCTTCATAGCGAAACACTTCCTAAGCCAGGACTTAACCTCCTGCAAGGTTGGGACGTCGTTTCCTATGAGAAGTATGTCATCCACATACAACACCAAGAAGCTAACTATGCTCCCACTAGCCCTGACATACACACAAGACTCATCCTCACTCCTAGAAAAGCCAAACTCTTTGACTTTCTCATCAAAGCAAAGATTCCATCTGCGAGATGCTTGTTTCAATCCATAAATGGATTTATCAAGCTTACACACTCTATTAGGGTATCTTGTATCGACAAAACCCTCTGGTTGAGCCATGTAAACATCCTCAGCCAACTTTCCAGTAAGGAAAGCGGTTTTGACATCCATTTGCCATATTTCATAATCATGAAATGTAGCTATGGCTAACAATACTCTAATAGACTTAATCTTAGCTACTGGTGAGAAGGTCTCATCATAGTCAACTCCCGGAGTTTGAGTAAAGCCCTTCGCAACCAGTCGCGCTTTGTAAGTATGTACCTTCCCATCCATGTCGGTCTTCTTCTTGAAGATCCATTTGCACCCAACTGTCTTACGACCTGGTACATTGTCAACCAAGTTCCAAACTTGATTGTCATACATGGACTGAATCTCGCTGTCCATAGCCTCCTTCCATTTAGCAGACTCAGGGCCTGCCATGGCTTCCCTGTAATTATTAGGTTCATCCAAATCTATTAGTGTACTATCACTAATAAATGTATCACCTTCAGTGGTGATGTGATAACCATAATAAAAATCAGGTGTGTTCCTCACCCTAGTGGAACGTCTTGGAGGTACAGACTCATCTATCGGATCAACAGGAGTTTCCTCCTCAGGTTGGTCGATAGCATTTGAGGTTCCTTCACCACTTGACTCTTGAAGCTCATCAAGGTTAATTTGCCTCCCACTGTCCCCTTGGCTTATGAATTCTCTCTCACGAAAGACTCCTCTTCTTGCTACAAAAACCACATTATCACTGGGTCTGTAGAAGAGGTAACCAAAGGATCTCTATGGGTAGCCGATGAAAATACACCTCTCACTTCGAGGTTCAAGCTTATCATGAGTCTCACGCCTCACGAAAGCTTCACAACCCCAAATCTTGATGTGGTCCAAATTGGGAACTTTCCCAGTCCACATCTCGTGAGGTGTTTTGGCAACCTTTTTAGTAAAGACTAGATTAAGGATATGGGTGGCAGTCTCTAAGGCATACCCCCAGAAAGAGATTGGTAACGAAGCTCGACTCATCATGGAACGAACCATATCCAACAAGGTTCGATTGCGCCTCTCAGCTACACCATTCAACTGTGGTGTTCTGGGAGGTGTCAATTGTGAGACAATCCCACATTCCTTAAGATAGTCAAGGAACTCAATGCTAAGATACTCTCCTCCTCGATCGGATCGGAGCATCTTGATGTTCCTGCCCAATTGATTCTCGACTTCCTGCTTAAACTCTTTGAATTTTTCAAAGGTTTCTGACTTATGCTTGATTAAGTAAATATATCCATATCTACTGTAATCATCAGTAAAAGTCACATAATAGCGATTAGCATCCCTTGTAGCAACTCTGAAGGGCCCACACACATCCGTGTGTACAATGTCCAACAAACCTTCACCCCTATCACAAGTACCTGTGAAGGGTGACTTTGTCATTTTTCCAAGTAAACAAGACTCGCATCTATCATCTGACTTGAGGTCAAATGATTCCAAGACTCCAGCCTTTTGGAGTTGGCCTATGCGCTTCTTGTTAACATGTCCAAGACGACAATGCCACAAGGATGCTCTATCCAAGCTATCTGAAGAATCAATATACAACACATTATTTCCTAGATTGTCTACAACATTCACGGCTTCATATACACCATCACAAGGTAATGCTTTAAAGTAAAATACATCATTGTAATAAACGTTAATAGCACCATTTTTATTATCAAATGAAAATGAAAAACCTTGTTTGTACAAGCCATGAAAAGAAATAATATTTCTCGCCATTTCGGGCGAGTAACAACACTTATTCAAATCTAACATTAACCCATTATTAAGCAATAAAGAATAAACTCCTATCTTGGTAACAGGTGATGCTTTCCTGTTGCCCATGACTAAGTTTATCTTCCCGTGCTCCACTTGCTCACTTCTTCTTAGTGCCTGCAAATCAGTACAGATGTGAATACCACAACCTGTATCAAGCACCCAAGAATTAGCATTAGATGAGTTATTAGACAATATTGTGTAAATACCTGCATGGGTGGGTTTAACCTTCCCATCCTTTACATCTTGCAGATATTTAGGACAGCTTCGCTTGAAGTGTCCCTTATCCTGGCAATAGAAGCACTGTGCTTCCTTTGGGTTTGAAGAAGGAGTAATGGGACCTTTCTTTGTCCCACTTGAAGAGGAACCATCAAGAGTCTTACCCTTGGTACCCTTCGAAGGGTTTTTCCTCTTCTTACCCTTTCCCTGCCCAATAGCCAGAACAGGGGCTGTTGAAGGAGTAGAAGTAGCAACCGCTTTACCCTTAAGGCCATTTTCAGCTGTCCTTAAGAGTCCTTGAAGTTTGCTAAGTGTGACTTCCTCCTTGTTCATATGATAAGTCATACGAAACTGATCATAACTTGGAGGTAAGGAATGGAGAATTATGTCAATCGCCATTTCCTCAGGAAAGTCAACATTTAGCTTCAGCAACCGGTCAACGAACCTTTGCATCTTCTGCAAGTGACCGGTGATGGGTTCACCATCCTTCATCCTTGCGGTTATCATGGAGGAGATGATTTCATACCTCTCTTGACGCGCGGTCTGATGGTACATTTCCATCAGATCCAGGTGCATCTCATAGGGGTAGAAATCTTCATAGGATTTTTGAAGTTCAGGAGTCATGGTGGCCATCATGATGCATGCTACTTTAGTAGCATCCTTTTCATGTGCAACAAACTCCGCAAACTCTTCAGGAGTAGCAGTGGCTTCACTCACAACCTTAAGCTCCCTATCGAGGACATATTCTTTGTCCTCATAGCGGGTAATCATTCTGATGTTTCTGATCCACTCATTGAAATTGGATCCATCAAAGATGACCTTACCACACAAGTTCATAAGGGAAAAGGAGCCTGTTGGGTTTGAGCCAGAAACATTATTGGAAGACATCTGAAAGGAAAGAAAGACAAGTTTCATTAGATTAGGAATCCTTAATAATTGACCCAAATGAAATATTAAGGCTAGGATCCAACAAACTATTTATAGTTGGAAGAGGGATGCCGTAATCCATACTATAAAATATTTGAAGGTAGGTAAATGACGATTTACCAATTTCCACCATAAGAACGAAATATTTTATTATTAGGTTTTATTGGTTTTGAAACTCCTAGATCTTTTGAGATACATTGAACTTTTCAATGGCATGTTTGAATCTCGATTGTGCCCTCTCAAGTTTGTGACTGGGATGCCGAGGATCACAAACAAGGTGTGAATAACCATACAAATTGACTTGGTACCCTCAACAATATTACCTAATCGATGTGCCGGTTAACCACACACGCTCCACCGATCTATAATAAGGTCAAGTTACCCTTTGCCACTCTTACTAGTCCATGTTAGTGTGCCGGTTAACCACACACGCTCCACTAACGACTTGGTAAGGTACAAAGTGTAATTTTATGGGCTAGCACCAATTTCACATTTTCCTAAAGTAACTAAGATTGTGAATTTATAATGTATAGTTACTTTATAATTCATTATACTTTTAACAAGTATTTAAAGTCGTATCCTACCCGTTCGGCTAACGACCCTCCACCGATCAAGGAAGCGGTGGGTGAGAGTGGACACCCATTAAGTCACCATTTTATAGGCAACAACCTTATACCCCCCTTATAGACCGGCTTCGTGAATGAGGCCTACTAACGGTAAGAATGACATATTCTTATACATATCTATATAATAAAATTATAATAATAGTATAAGTGTTGATTTTTAAACTTTTTAAAAATCTAAGGTTTAATTTGGAATTAAAGTATTAAAGTGTAAGACTTTTCAAATTCCAAAACTTGAGGGCAAGATTGAAACTATTCCAAGTCTCTTCAATTTGTAACTTATGAGTTTTAATGGTTCATAAAAATGAAGACTCTTCATTTTATGAAACCTCTTTAGTTCTTTAATCACAATTTAAAGAAGTGACTTTTGGTTATCCATAACTTGAGGACAAGTTATGGACACCATCATAGCCATTAAGATCATGAATTAAACACACATGGAGGTTACACATAATTCCTATGATCTTCTAAACTCATATGAACACAAATTCATGTCAAGCAATTTCAAGAAAATCATATAAACATATACAATACTTGAAAATTGATAAAAGTCATGTAAAATGGGTTAACATAATCATTATCATTTTGAAAAACAGATTTTACAAGTCCAAAACAGATTGGGATAATGATCTTAATCCATTTCCAGCAACAAAACTCGAAAAAACTGCCCAGCACGCTCCTACTCGCCGAGTGCATTATTCTACTCGGCGAGTAGAATGAATTTTGTTCATGGACTCGGCGAGTCCTCCCCATGGACTCGGCGAGTCCAGTCGTCAGAATGCAGAATTTTCGATTTTTAAGCAGTTTTGCATCAAGTATACAGAAAACAATCCTAGGCTCTGATACCACTGATGGGTTTTTGAGCATTCTAACACTTCCTAAGTGTACATGCAACCCTAATAACCTTGAATCTATGTTTTCTCTATATACATGCAAATTTCTTTTTCAAGGTTATTTCCTAACTAGCATGGCATGGGGATTACATAAAACATAAAAACTAGTAGAAATACATACCTTGTTGTTGCTTGGATTCCTTCAAGACTTTGTGAGCCTAGCACCCCAAATGTTGTGCCTCAAATGCTTCACACAACACCACAAGACTTGGAATAACTTGAGAGAATGTCACTTAGCCTCAAAATCGGTTATGCCCTCTCTAGTAACACTAGGTCCTGATTTTGCTAGCCATAGGGTTCCTTTTATAGTGTTGTCACAATTAGGGTTTACACATGAATGCCCTTAATTGTCATGACTCTTGATTTCTCATGACCCATGGGTTTGTAACTCCCATGGACTATCCATGGAGCTCCATATGGTTACAACCAAACCCATAAACCATGGATCATTAATCCACCATAAAAGAATTGATGATTGTCATAATCAACCCTATATATTTAATTAGTCTCACTTTGATCACTAGATTAATACTAGATTAATACTTGATCAATACTAATTAAATAATACTATTATTAATATATTAGAACTTATAATATATTAATAATCATAAGTGCCTTATTCTCTCATTTAGTCTATCCAAGTATTGCAATGCCATGCAACCCAAATGGACCATGTCGGGTCGGGTCAAGTACATACCAAATAAAGTTATGGACTTAGACACTATATCCAACATTATTTACTTCTCGTATTCATCTTTTCTCTGATTTTGATTCTCATACTCGATTAATCAATTCTTCAGGTGGGAGTTGGAGTTGGAGTTGGAGTTGGAGTCATAAGGAGGAGGTCAATGGAGAGGGTATCCGTGAATAAAATCGAGAGATATACTTTTTAGGGATTTTTGCATTAACTAGGATATTGGTTTTTTATTTTTATTTAATTTTTTATTTTATTATTTTATATACCATATTTACCCCTATGGTGTATCGATAAAAACCTAAAATGTCATTGCATTCCCTCATATTTACAATAATGTCATGATCAATCTAAAACGTTTAATAATACAATCCAACGTTCCACTTTTAGTTCTCGGGTTCTCGGGAAACTATAGGTTCTCAAATGATCCTTCCTCTCTCTCTCTCTCTCTCTCTCTCTCTCTCTATATATATATATATATATATATATATATATATATATATATATATATATATATATATATATATATATATATATATATATATATATATATATAGGGTAAGAATCAAATGAGAACACCTAAAAGGTTGAGAACGCGAGAACAATTTTGGACCAATCAATATATAAGGGCATATTAGTAATTGTATATTTAAATTGAATTAAAATAAAATAAAATTCAATCAAATTCTCTTAAATTTAGGATCAGTTACCAAAAAAGAAATAAATATTTGATTTTTTATTTTTCTTATTAATGGAATATAAAAACATTTTTACCAAAATTTGTTTTAAAACTGAAAAAAAAATCTTAAAAAAATCAATTTTGTTTCTCCTATTTCACGTTTTTTTTAAAAAAAAAATTGAATAGAAATTGAACCCCAAATTAATACATTATATACACAAATGATTTTTTTTTTCAAAAAAACTGATACCACTCCAATCACAAATGAATACACATCAATTTACAAGTAATCCAATTCCTTTTTTTAATCATCTGAAAATAAAAAGAGTGTAAAAATTATCATTTCTTCATAAAAAGAATACCTCTAATCATAAATAAATATACTCATTAACACATGATTACACTGTTATTCACAAACGAGTACACTGCTATTAACAAATGAGCACCCTGTTATTCACAAATGAATAAATGAATACCTCTAATTATAAATAAATATATTCATTCACACATGAATGTACTGTTATTCACAAATGAATACACTGTTATTCATAAATAAATACACATTTTAACATAAATGAATCCATCAAAATATAATATAACTTACATCTAAAAAAATGTAGAACATAATACAAATTTTCATTCTCCTCTAGCTCAAATTCTTCACCTTTCATTTTCTCAAACAACTCCAAAGGGCCCCATAAAACCCATATGGAAGAACTCTCAGAACCTTCATAGTCAACCAACCAACATATTTTTGGGTCAAACTAACATAGAATTGATAAAAGCACACACCTGGAGAACAACTCGATGTTCAAAACTAAAGAAATCAATGAGCATAAACAAATGAGAACTTCCATAAATAAATACATTCACAAAACTACATAAATCAATGAGCACAAACAAATGAGAACTTCCATAAATAAACACATTCATTCACACGTGAATGCACTGTTATTCACAAATGAATACACTGCTATTCAAAAAAACATAATCTTGTGTTTGCAGATCATGGAAAGAAAAACAAAATCTTTCGAGGAGTTGTAGAGTGAATAGATCCATCTGCTTCCTTTCCTTACCAAAGCCTAAGTTTGTGTTTCCTTGTCTTGAGTTGTTTTTTCATATTAAAGAGATGAGTGGCAGCCCCACCAATTAATCCCTCATTTTTCCCACAGGAAACATCCCAAACCTAACAATAAATGAAACTAAACAATAAAAAATTTGGGAATTCTTTGTTTTACCAATATGAAAGTCATATAAATCTTGAAAAATGGTAAAACTGGTAGCTTAGAGTGCATAAATATTTGGTCCCTTCAATTCGTACAAAATGTGAATTATGAACTCTAACTGATAGCAAAAAACATATTAGAGCTTCATAAACGCTAATTCAAATTAAATGAAGGGAATTGCAAGGAAATTCACCTGGATTAGTGGAATTAGTCGAAGGTAAATGCCCTTCTAACTTTTCGATTCTGAAAGTAATCAGAAGATTGATATCGCAAGACAAGAAGAATCGAAACACATTCCACTAATACGTCTTTGTATTTCTCTTTATCTCGAACGATCTCTACCCATCTGTTGTTTCTCTCAATCGATCTACATCCTTTTTATGCATATCTGCCATGGATTCTCATTTAACAGGAGATGGGTAAAAGAATATGAAGAACTAATAGGATGACGAGGTCTGATGATGATAAAAGTAGCATGGTGGCGTAGGGTTGAGCCGGTGAGATGATGAAGATGTTGATTGTATGTTCTATGAGATTAGGTCAACAAAATAGAGCGACATAGAGTAATTATAGGAGTTTACAAAATTAGGGTAATGCTTATTTACCTTAATAGCCTTTATAGTTTTTTTTAATTTAAAATTTAAAATTTAAATGTATTAATAATTAGAAAAATAACAATTAATGATTGCCACACATCTTAAAAATTAGATGGTCCAGATCTGTTCTCGCGTTCTCAACCTTTTAGGTGTTCTCATTTGATCCTACTCCTATATATATATATATATATATATATATATATATATATATATATATAGAGAGAGAGAGAGAGAGGATAGGATTCAAGTTGTATTAGAAAATAATATTAGTAGGTAAACGAGCAACAAGTTGTGACGGTAACATTTTTTGGATAAGGAAACTAATTATATTAAAAACTACATTCATAGATCTTAGGGTTCAACATTACTATGCATGACCCGTTAGACTCTATTGAAGAGCTCCACAACATCTATTGTAAGGAAGCCAAAAGTATCAAACACAAAATGTTTAAACGTATGTTGATTTTGCATGCACAATTTATCATGTTAGTAACTTTGCACGAGACAACTTTTAAAGTAGTTTTCCCCACAATGAAAACCTCACTCCTCAAGCCTCATAAGAGTTAAAACTCATGTTAGATCCACACATACATGTTTCCATATTTTCCCTCTAAAAACTAAAATGTCGATTGGTCTAAGCATTAATCTTCATATCAAAGAGTCAGTCAAGAAGTTCATATGTGTCTTTTTTCTTGGCCGAAACCCCGCCGCATCTAAATATGTCAAAAAGAATGTCATTAACTAGATTCTATTGGTACTTGTAACTCGGAATCTCTCTGCAAAACCCGAAATCATATCACGGAGACAAACCAAGACACGAAGTTTTTGAAAGTTTGACAATTTCTGAAATTTTGAAAGTTAGAAGAATTTTGATTTTTTGAGTTGTTGGTACTCTCTTTCTCCTTGTGATATAGTCGTTGATGAGTAGAGTTGTCGATGTTGGCATAGTATGTGCTGAATTCACATCATCTTTTATTGAGCCTTTCCCCATAGCCTAATGCATATGAAATTAACTGATTCTATTTTTTAATGTTTTTGTTTTTTATATTTATTTTGATCTAATAAATAAAAAATTGGATATTAAAAAAATAAGAAGATATTTGATTTCTTAAAATTTTATTAATAGAAAGTAAAAGGGTTATTGACATAAAGGCACATCAAACTTTCACGTTTGGTTTTAAATGACCATTTTGTTGGATTAGGTGTCTAATCCCATAACTATTTTGGTATGTACTTGACCCGATTATGAGCATGGTCCTTTTGGGTTGCCTTCACCATAGCAACTGATAGGATGAATTAAGGAGAAAGAGGATTAATTATGATTTATAATATATTATATGAATAATATATTAAAAGAGAAATCATATTGTTTGATTAATATTGATCAAGAATTAATTTAGAATTAATTTTGTGGTCAAAAGAGATTAATTAAACTTAGGGGACTGAAATTGCAATTATAAGATAATTGGTTTTTGGGTTGTAGATCCCTTAGGAATAAGGTGGATGAATTCAAGGTGGAAGCTCACTTAGAAATCGTCCAGGCCTTGATTCTTGAAGGATCTAAAGGGCTGCTTGGTGGCTAAGCAGTCCAATTAGGGTTTTGACTGAAACCTTAGTAGCTCACCTATAAAAGGAACCCTAAGGCTCCTAAAATTCAGCCCCATGCTTCTCATAAGTGCCTTGGACGAATTTTGTGCCTCCTCTTCCCTCTCCTAAGTCATCCTATTGCTTGTGGTGTTTGTGAATCCATTAGAGGTGCAACACTTGGGGCACTAGGCTTTCAGAAGTCAAGATCAAGGAGGTTTGAGATTGTTACTGCTACATAACAATCAAGGTAAAATTTCTAACCTAATTATATGTGATTTTCAGATTTGTATGCTAGTCAATTAGGGTTTACTGCTTTGGTATTCAATGTTGTATGTTTACTTAGAAAAACCTAGATCAAAGCAATTAGGATTGATGTTATGCTAATAAATCAACAGTGGTATCAGAGCCTAGGTCGTTTTTCTAGTGAATAGATGCAAAAGTGAATTACCAAAGTTCAAGAAAATCGGAATTTTGGTCTTCTGACTGGCAGACTCGCCGAGTCCATTTATGGGCTCGACGAGTACGTCCTACTCGATGAGTTCCATAGTGGACTCGACGAGTCCAAGGGTCTGTTGCCGGGTTTTTCGATTTTCTTGCCAGATTTTGTTTAGGATTGCTTCCAAAAACTCGTTTTTATTGCCTAAAATCGATTTTTTATGTTTGGAATGGTTATACTCATCAAAATTGATGGATTTGGTTAAATATGGATAATATAGGATTATTATAAGTCAAATATTTGACCTAGTAAGATTGAAAAGTTTCAATTTACACCCTTTAGGTTTTATAGTTTAAATTTGAACTTAAAAGTTTTAGTTTTTGAAATTTAAATAGTTAAACCCTAATATTTTGAAAGGTTTCAAAATTTGTCCTCAAGTTTTGGAATTTAAAATTTAATTAAAAGGTATTAATTTTAAAATATTAAATTCTAAGACCCTAGGATTTTGAAAAGTTCAAATTACACCCTTATGGTTTTATTAATTTAATTAAGAGTTTAATTAAAAAGAGATAATTAATAAATCCATAACTATATGGTTTAAGTTAATCAAATTAAAAGTCTAATTTATTAATAGAATAAACCTCATAGTATTTTAAAAGTGTAAAATACACCCTTATACTATATAGAATTAAAAGTTTAATATTATATATGTATAAGTAAAGAGTCAGTCTTACCGTTACTATGCCTCATTCAAGAAGTTGGTCTTTAAGGGGTGTTTAAGGAAATTGCCTATACGATGGCGATTGAATGAGTATCCACTCTTACCCACCGCACTATTAACTAGTGGAGGGTCGTTAGCCGAACGGGTAGGATAGGACACAACCTTCCATTATAAGTATAATGAAGTATGAAGTAACTAAACATTCTTATAAATTCCCAAATCTTAGTTACTTTAGGAAAAATGTGGAGTTGGTGCTAATCCATGAAATTGCACATTGCACCTTGTTGGTCGTTAGTAGAGCGTGTGTGGTTAACCGGCACACTAATATGGGAGCAATGAAGGTTGGCAATGGATAGCTCGTAGATTATCATAAATCAATGGAGCGTGTGTGGTTAACCGGCACATTGATTAGGTGATATACATCTTCGAGAGTACCAAGCTAATTTGCATGGTTATCCACACCTTGTTTGTGATCCTCGGCGTCCCAGTCACAAACTTGAATGGCATAATCGAGATTAAACATGCCATTGAAAAGTTCAATGAATCTCAAAAGATCTAGGAGTTTCAATTCATCTAAAACCTAATTTTAAATTTTCGTTTTTCATGGTGGAAATTGGTAAATCGTCATTTACCTACCTTCAAATGTTCTGCAATTTGGATTATGGCACCCCTCTTCCAAATTGTAGAATATTGTGTTGGATCCTAGCCTCAATATTTCATTTGGGTGTTATATTGAGGATTTTATCAACTAACTTGAATTTCTCCTTTTTTGTAGATGTCAAAACCTAACTATGGTCTTCCTAAATCATTTGGAAAAAGCCTTCCACTTGAAGATGATGTTCCACGATTGGATCATGGAAATGGATATCATGATTCACTTCCTCCACCTCCTCCAACAATTCTCCCTGACCCATGTGTTCGAATACTTGAAAAGTTCAAAGTTACTCAAGCCCTATTGGCAAAAAGACACGAAGACGGAAAGTATGTGTGTGCACACATCTTAGAGATGAAGTCACACATTGACAGGTTAAGGATGTTGGGTGTCGATGTCTTAAGGAAGTTGGTTGTTGACTGGGTTCTTCAATCACTTCCTGACTCATATAGTGAGTTCATTAGAGAGTACTATATGATGGATGACGACGTGACCCTCATTGATCTTACCTATTTGCTTATAGCTGCTGAGTCAGCAATGATTTGGCGGACTGGTCAAGCAAATTTGTTTGGTAAATCAATGACCCAACCTTCTATGGACAATGGCAACATTGGAAGTCCAGAAAAGTTTTCTCTACGCAAGAGAAATGCTAAGTCTGAGATAGTCCCGTGTACCATTCCAGAAGAGTCTGTTTGTTTCTATTGCCAAAAGAAGAGGCATTGGTTACTAAGCTTCCCTAACTACCTGAGAGATCTAAGAGATGGGAGAGTCAAGATGTATGACTCTGCTTCAGGTAAAATCCATTATCTAACTCTATTAAGTTTTCTATTTTAGATTCTTAATACATGATGTGATAAGATTGCATTTTAATGTTTTGTAGGATCGAAGAAAAGAAATGAAACTTAAAGGAAGAAGTGAGTTGAGTCTAATCGCGAAGAAATGGATTTCGATCACATGATTCGATGATCGGATTTTTGAGCTGCTACTTAGAGTTATGATAGATTGCTTAGGAATATGTAATAGCATAGTTTTCATTTGAATTTGCGTTGTAAGGACAAGTTTTCCGCACCTTTTTATAAATAAAATAAAATTTGAGTTTTGTCTTATTTATATCTCCTTGCAATGTCATTTGTGAAAATTGATGCTTGTGTGTTTCTATTATAAGCAATATTAAGTGGATGTGATTCTTAGTTATGTTATTTATGGTAGTGTCGTAATTTTCTAAGTAAAGAAAATTTCCCATCGCCCAAGTTTCAATTGGATAGAAGCTTGGAATCATATGATTTGAGTCATGTGATATATGGAAATCTTGGTACTTAGGAAATTAAGACTAGTTCCTTGTTCCCATAAGTATGTGAGTCAAGTGAAGGAATAAAGGATCTAGTACGTATTGTTGTGCACTAGGTCAAGTCCGCCACAAATAACGATAAGGGTATTCGTCATGATTTGCTAAAAGTTTAGTAAATATGGTTATACTTACAAGATTAAGTGTAATTCTGAATCATTGAAAAATTTCAATGTATGGCAGAACGAATAAGAAGAATCAATAAGGCAGGAAGATAAAAGGTTCTCCAGTCTGAAAAGATGGGAGAGTACCTTAGTATCATGTTTTATGATCGTCAAATTGATTATGAAACCATATCACAATTGATCCTCTAAGTAAATCTTAATGCACTAGTATGGCTAAGAAGAGGAATCAGAAATTGTTGAAATGGTTAAATCAAAAGGAGAATCATACTTCGTTCCAGAATCAAGTCTTAGAGTCATACTCCAAGATTGTGACTTGAGTGACACATCTTAAGAAGTTTTAACACTCTCATCAAATGTGGAGTAGAAAAAAGGTTTTTCTTACTCTTGCACGTTTGAAATTGGTAAGTTGTGATGTATTGGATAAGATAAAGACCAACTAGGACCAATTGTGTGAGGTGTTTATCTTGATAAGAAACCGCACTGACTCTTGAATATTTGTTTGACAATAAATGTTTATTGACAAGAGAATCTTATATGTCAAGAGGTCAGTGGGAGTCTAAATGATCTTGAAAAGTTTCAAGAACTAATCAAGAGTAAACCTATTATTAAACAGTAGCACACGACTTGAGGTTTGTAACCTATCGTGTTGACACATTCTTGTTTCTGTGCCCATTCCATTTAATGTTGACTATGCATGTGAGTCCTATGAGTTCTCATTTGAATGCATAAAGGAAAAAACACCTTCATCATTGAAAGTTCATTGATATGTATGGGTGAGCTGCTTAACTACTTGGAAGACATGGTAGGCCCCCGGGCTGCCATGAGGAAAGAAATTAAGATTGAACAAGTTCAGTCCATATGAGTTTGGATTTGTCACAAACCTTGTCTTGTGATTATGGTTATGGCAAATTCACATGGATAGGAACACATACACCATAAAATCTAAGTGTCATAAGGTTTCTCTCCGTTTCATGAAAATGATTGTGAGGAAACGCTTTCACTGAGAAAGATTTTAAGGAGATAGCGATTGTGTAAATTGCATTCTCGAATTCGATTATGACTACGACTATAACATCCCAAAATTTTGAGTCAATTTAAAACTTTTGGATTCAATTGAAACCATTCAACTATTACAATTTGTTTTCAAAATAGTTTATACATCATAGTTCCCAGAAATCATAATCGTAAATCGAGGAAGTGTACGGTCACGCCTTCGCCTACCCGCGGCCATCCGTTGAACCTGAAACAATAAACTGAAACTGTAAGCCCGAAAGCTTAGTGAGTTACCCCCAAAATACCAACCTCATATAACCATAATCATATCATATCAACAAATACAGAACAGCCATGGATCTCGAGTATACAGTGTGACTGGTCCGCCCGCACCGTGCCTTCAGTCCACCCGGTCCACTCTCTGAGTCTACAGTATGACTGGACCGCCCGCACCGGGCCTACAGTCCATCTGGATCTATCCCGAGCCTTCGGTATGACTGGACCGCCATACGGGCCTACAGTCTATCCGGACCGCTCGTAGGGTATGTTGGCCTTCAGCACAAAGCAGGACCGCCTCAACCCAAACATCAAGCAAATAACCATGTGTACATATAACAGGTAATCACATAACAGTCCATAGACAGACAACCAATCTAGCAGATCATATAGTATAGCAACATCCTATCCAGGATACCGACCTAACCGGTCACTAACATAGCATCATCCTATATACCAGGATATCGACCCTAACCAGGTCACTAAACATAATACCGACCTAATTACCAGGACGCCGATCTAACAGATCAATAAACATATCAACAATCCTATAACCAGGATATCAACCTAACTGGTCACTAACATAGCATATCACCATCCTCACTACCAGGATGTAAATCAGTAAGCATATCATGCAATAATCCAAATACAAACCATAAAGGGTCGGCATTGGTGCCTTACACCCTGTTGATATGGTGAGGATAACTCACCTTGCAATGCCGGGCTGAACCACGAAAACACGCTCCCGACACACTGCCCCAAACTCCAACACCTGTAACCATCAATGATCCAATCATAAATACCCGCTTACCAATTATCCTCAAAAGTCAAAACGGTCAACCATTGGTCAAAGTCAAAGTCAACTATCAAGGTCAACAGTCCATGTTGACCTCAACTCGCCGAGTATCCTCAGCTACTCGCCGAGTTCCTTGCATAACTTGCCAACTCGCCGAGTCACCATGCCACTCGCCGAGTCCAAGGCAATCTTCATCGGACTCGCCGAGTTGTTCATCCAACCCGTCGAGTTCATGACCATCTTCATATGACTCGCCGAGTCTACCATGCGACTCGTCGAGTCCCTTCAGTCCTTCATCCATACAGATGCTTTTTAAGCCATGCTAAGACTCCATACTGCAGATCCAACTTCCCAAGGCATGCTTATCACGTAAAGTTGCAAAATTTACGTGCATGCAAGGCTCTAATGACTCATAATGCCAAATCCAAGCTTGAAATGGGGTTTTACACTCAAGGAGGGGTTCAAACTTGCCAAAGTTGATAGCTTTATGGACTTACCAATCAAAGAGAGTTCAGATCTGAAGTTACAACTTCAGATCTGAGCTCATACCCAAAAATAGCTTCCTAACCAAACCAAGAAGCCCTAATTTCATCCAAAGAGATCTATAATGAAATGGAGTTGGGATAACAGCTTAATACCTTCCGAAAAGATGCCAACTGAAGTAGATCTTGATCCCCACGAATTCCTTGCTTCAATCCACATGTTTCCCCCAAGCTCTTCTCACCAAGAATCCTCTTCCAAAGCTTAAAACACACAATGGGTCACACACACACGTATTAGGGTTTGCTAAGCTCTCAAGGGACTGTAAAGAGGTTGAAGGTGGCTTATGATTCTTTAAATAGGGTGCCAAACCCCGGAAATTAGGGTTTTACCTTCCAGCTCCAACTCGGCGAGTTGGTCACTTAACACGTGGTCCAAACCCGCTGCTACTCGACGAGTCAGGCAACCAACTCGTCGAGTAGACCTTGAATTCATGAGAAACCATAACCATATATTGGTATTCGAGAATCGGGGCGTTACAATTCTCCCCCACTTGAACTAGACTTCGTCCTCGAAGTCTGCTGCGGTGAACATCCTCTGATAGTGCTCCTGCATCTCTGCCTCCGGCTCCCACGTCCACTCGGACCCTCTTTAATGCTCCCACTGTACCCTTACCAAAGGTACCTCCTTGTCCCGCAGAACCTTCACCCCTCTCTCCCGAATGGCCACATGCCTCTCCACATAATCCAGGCGCTCACCGACCTGAATGTCATCCAACGATACTACCGCCTCCTGATCCATGACACACTTTCGCAACTGCGAAACGTGAAAGATGATGCAAAACCCAACCGAACCTTTTAGAAAGGTCTAACCTACAAGCCACTTTGCCAACTGACAAAATCCTGATGATCCAACGTATCGGAAACCCAACTTTCCCTCTTCCTGAGTCGAACCCTTTGTGCTGACAGGACAATTGTCCCTCATCATCATACAAAATCAATCCACTGAAACACGAACACTCATGCCTGGCCCGATCAGCCTCGGGCCGGAATACCAAACATATCAAGTCCAGTCAATCACAGGGCCCGATCATCCCTAGGATGGGATACCCTAGATTGGAATACCTCTATGAACATAACACGAGTCTACTCATAACTTGAGACCTAAGGATCTATCCTTGCGTCTCGTCCACCCTCCTCAGTTTCGTCACAACCGAGTGCAGCTCCCCCGAATCTTCAACAATACATCCAATCCGTACGCGCTCCTACCGCAAAAAGAACCAACACAATCTCTATGCCCACAGCCTATGACTGGAATACCCTCACGTGATCCTCACCATAGGTCTGGATTGCCTCTAAGTCCACAGCATGAGTCTGGTATGCCCTCCCCGGCTCTCAGCTCATGACTGGAATGCTCCCGATGGCCGATCGACACTACTGTCGTTACCTCAGATGCCCAACACTCCGACACTGCCGATATCCACTTTCCTCTGCCATTCGAAGTTCTAATCGATGCTCCTCTCATCAACAAGCAACATAACGATACAAAAACTACTACTACACATGAATCCCAAGTCATAAACCCATTTCAACTCTTCTTGCTTCCATATGACGTTTCTCAAGCGAAATCGAAACCTCCTTGGTCCCAACTTGTCTGTCCACTACCCGATCATAGGACACCTCACCAATTACTGAACCAAAAGACACATACACCCAGCAGTCCCACACGTCTCTCGAAAAGAATCCGACTGGCTGGACTTGCTTCCACGCCCTGCCAACATAATGAACGCTACATGACCCACGTCAGCCTCACATCCTACCTGGTCTTCAGTGACCCATCTTTTCCTTATTTCAGACACGCTGTGGCCCTTTCGCATATGGACCAATCCAAGGAACACCACGATAATTCAAACCATCATCACCATTCCTACCACTACCGGCCAACCGGTACGGTACTCATATCTAACTCATATCACCCCCTTCGGGTTGGGATACCAACATGTCTAATCAATTCAACTATTGAGTTGAAATTCTCAGGGTTTGTTGGCCTACCGCCTCAACCCCACCGCTCCCTTAGAGCCTTCGTGCCTACGACTTACAGTCGGCCCGCACCGGGTATCTTGGCCTACTGCATAGAGCAGGACCGCCTCAACCCAACCAAATGCCATAGACGATCATGAGAAATATCTAACCCGGTTCCCAAAACCTGAATGACAGGATATTCTAATCCCAAACCTTCCCAAAACTGACTAATACCCATTCGACTCCACTCTCAGTCCCTAACTGGAGTATTACCCGATCCAAGAAAATGAAACCTCGGAGGCACTCCGAACTGATGGGATCACCAAGATCCTTTGCACTCCTTCTGATCTCTAACAACAACTTCCGATCAAACCAAAATACATTGGAGTCTTCAGCCTACTCCAGCAGCATGTTCAACACTTGGGACAGACCTATTGATTGCTATAGCATAGCAGCCTACTCAATACCCGAACATAGATCTACAAACATATACAGAGTCTTCAGTCTGACTGGACCGCCCTACCAGGCCTTCAGTCTGTCTGGACCACTCTCAGAACCTTCAGCATGTCTAGACCGCCTCTCTGGGCCTTTAGCCTGTCTGGACCGTTCTCTGAGCCTTCGGTCTGACTGGTACGCCCCACTGGCCTTCAGTCTATCCAAACCGCTCTAAACTGTTGAGCATCTCCCTGAACCACCCCTCTTGATGCTCTTTCCCATGCATCCTGTTCTCACCCACTTGGGGCTTCGAACTCCTGATCTACTCTGTGGACTATATCCCCAGCCTAACCCTAGGCCTCATGTCGATTGTCCACCCCCTCGGAAATCCGTGGTCTGTTCCCCGACCCGCGTGTCTACTACATACGCTACATAACCCGCACTCCCATGCTGAGTGTATTGCCGAGCCCTGGCAGCTAACAAAACCCTCAATCTATCAATCCAAAAACCCTCAGAGTCGAGTACACCCTCGACCGAATACTCGAACTGAACTCAAACCATGATCAAAACTCCAACCTGATTTCCACGATTTCTGTTATCAACCACCGAGAAGACGTGATACACATGCTGGGGAGTTTTACCAAACTTCCAACTCACACAATCCTCCAACCAAACAGCCACTTGGTTTGTCTTCCTTCCTGCCAACGATGCGAGACTTATCCCATTTTCAACACCGCTCCTGCTTCTGTATCCTGGAACGATTCTCCCCCACTTATATTTGACTAAGTCTTCACAACACATGGACATTGGGGAAATTCCCAACCCTTCTCACTTTCCCACAATCGATCCGATGACAACCAACTCTTTCCCACTTGATCACACACTTCTAATAACCAGATGAACACTTTCCGTATCCCAGTGCAACCGACAGTCACTAATGCTTGAATTCCCCACCCTCATGTCCTGGAGACCAAAAGATAAATGCTGCAAATAATGCCTCAGCAATGAACCACTTCCCTTGGCACTTTCATTCATAAATCACTAACGGTTGCTGAAACCACTGAATCCTGACGATGATGGATAACCCTTCTGTGGGACCCTATTCGCAGACTTCACACCTAATACCCCTTTTACCTGAAGGTGCTCCAAACAAGTTTCCCGCTCTCGGGCTCTAGAATCATTCTATTCAGGGTTCGCACTCTAACTCACTTACCCGCTCAAACGTCCACAGCTGAACTGCAACAACTGAAGCAACCTCTGCCCTAACCTGGGCTTCGAACTACTTCCCAATACATATTCTACAATTCCAAAAGTGCAATGGATCGCACAATAAACCCTTATCGTCTGATACAAGAGATCTAAGGCAAACCGGACATCACAAAATACTTATGCCACATCGACCCACCTGTGCCCAACAACGCTGAAATAATATCGCCAATCCCTTCAACCAATTGACACCGAGCAAGAATACAACCTGATCCTGGGGTCACAAGCCTAATCACTCCTTCGAGCTCAGAAAACTGAAAGGGCACAATCCTTACCCTATAAAACGACAGTCCAATCCATCAATTAACCATTCCACTTCCAACTGCAAAACCCCAGCTGAACATAATCATCACTCCTTTCCGGAGTTCCTGCGACCCATATTCCGGCCTCGAGCAAACCCCCGAGCCTTAAATCTATAAACTTGCGTGCTAACCTCTCCCGCTCCACCCGCGAAAATATAGCGATTATAGATCATCTTCCTGATCCCAATTAACTGCAGCCCTCTGCTCATCAGAATATGTCCCAGAACTAGGAAGCTCGACCATCCCTTTGCCGTCGTTACAACTGTTAAAGCTGCCGCGGCAACCGTCTCGGCAATGGCTGCATAGCGCTCGTCGAAATACTCAACCATGACGGTCTTAAAAGACCCAATCATCTCGGGAATCTGTCCCCGAACTATCTCGATCACCTACTCCCGGATGATCCCTTCCTGACATGACCCTCTGACAATACTGGCCTATCCTAGCTGCCAGCTCTCAATCCTGATCCGGATCTGGTCTCGAAACGTCTCGAATAATCCATACCATAATCATGGGCACCGACTCCAACCCAACCCTGGGGGTTGTGACCTCCTTGATACGCGTATGGGTCCTGTGCTTTCAGTAGTACGGGCCCATACTACCTTCCACACCTACCCATATTTGTCTCAAGTATCACCACAACACCCTACAATATACATATACACAGCGAGCGATAAATCCTCACTCTAGACGAATGCTAGATATCCCATCACTGGCCTCCCGACCTCTCACTACCCACCCATCCATGAAACTTCCATCAACCCCTGCAATACTAGTGTATGCTAGCCATACATAACGCTGGACCCTATAGACTTTTGAATATCCAATCCTACCCTAAGCCCTAATCAATAAGAACAGAACATAAGGCCAGGTCAAACATTCTCAGGCTATAAGATCTTAATTATAGACAGTTGTGATGCATACACAAGTAACTACAGTAATGATGTCAATCTCATATAAGGAAAACCCTAGGCTAACAGGTATCATGTAATCAGGCATTTCTATCATGCAATTCCTGAAGATCCCTAGCCTAGTACTAGCATGTTGTTCTAACATATCACAATATCAAATAACCGTATGGTATTTTGGGGTCTACTTACTGGCTTCGGCTGATCGTACACTTCGCATCCTTTTTTTTACTTATTTTGAAAACCATTTAAAATCATTCTGAAAATCTTTCCTTGATTTGAGATTGGATTCACACGAGTATTCCTCCAATTCACTCAAACCAAGGCTCTGATACCAACTTGTAACATCCCAAAATTTTGAGTCAATTTAAAACTTTTGGATTCAATTGAAACCATTCAACTATTACAATTTGTTTTCAAAATAGTTTATACATCAGAGTTCCCAGAAATCATAATCGTAAATCGAGGAAGTGTACGGTCACGCCTTCGCCTACCCGCGGCCATCCACTAAACCTGAAACAATAAACTGAAACTGTAAGACCGAAAGCTTAGTGAGTTACCCCCAAAATACCAACCTCATATAACCATAATCATATCATATCAACAAATACAGAACAGCCATGCATCTCGAGTATACAGTGTGACTGGTCCGCCCGCACCGTGCCTTCAGTCCACCCGGTCCACTCTCTGAGTCTACAGTATGACTGGACCGCCCGCACCGGGCCTACAGTCCATCTGGATCTATCCCGAGCCTTCGGTATGACTGGACCGCCATACGGGCCTACAGTCTATCCGGACCGCTCGTAGGGTATGTTGGCCTTCAGCACAAAGCAGGACCGCCTCAACCCAAACATCAAGCAAATAACCATGTGTACATATAACAGGTAATCACATAACAGTCCATAGACAGACAACCAATCTAGCAGATCATATAGTATAGCAACATCCTATCCAGGATACCGACCTAACCGGTCACTAACATAGCATCATCCTATATACCAGGATATCGACCCTAACCAGGTCACTAAACATAATACCGACCTAATTACCAGGACGCCGATCTAACAGATTAATAAACATATCAACAATCCTATAACCAGGATATCAACCTAACCGGTCACTAACATAGCATATCACCATCCTCACTACCAGGATGTAAATCAGTAAGCATATCATGCAATAATCCAAATACAAACCATAAAGGGCCGGCATTGGTGCCTTACACCCTGTTGATATGGTGAGGATAACTCACCTTGCAATGCCGGGCTGAACCACGAAAACACGCTCCCGACACACTGCCCCAAACTCCAACACCTGTAACCATCAATGATCCAATCATAAATACCTGCTTACCAATTATCCTCAAAAGTCAAAACGGTCAACCCTTGGTCAAAGTCAAAGTCAACTATCAAGGTCAACAGTCCATGTTGACCTCAACTCGCCGAGTATCCTCAGCTACTCGCCGAGTTCCTTGCATAACTTGCCAACTCGCCGAGTCACCATGCCACTCGCCGAGTCCAAGGCAATCTTCATCGGACTCGCCGAGTTGTTCATCCAACCCGTCGAGTTCATGACCATCTTCATATGACTCGCCGAGTCTACCATGCGACTCGTCGAGTCCCTTCAGTCCTTCATCCATACAGATGCTTTTTAAGCCATGCTAAGACTCCATACTGCAGATCCAACTTCCCAAGGCATGCTTATCACGTAAAGTTGCAAACTTTACGTGCATGCAAGGCTCTAATGACTCATAATGCCAAATCCAAGCTTGAAATGGGGTTTTACACTCAAGGAGGGGTTCATACTTGCCAAAGTTGATAGCTTTATGGACTTACCAATCAAAGAGAGTTCAGATCTGAAGTTACAACTTCAGATCTGAGCTTATACCCAAAAATAGCTTCCTAACCAAACCAAGAAGCCCTAATTTCATCCAAAGAGATCTATAATGAAATGGAGTTGGGATAACAGCTTAATACCTTCCCAAAAGATGCCAACTGAAGTAGATCTTGATCTCCACGAATTCCTTGCTTCAATCCACATGTTTCCCCCAAGCTCTTCTCACCAAGAATCCTCTTCCAAAGCTTAAAACACACAATGGGTCACACACACACGTATTAGGGTTTGTTAAGCTCTCAAGGGACTGTAAAGAGGCTGAAGGTGGCTTATGATTCTTTAAATAGGGTGCCAAACCATGGAAATTAGGGTTTTACCTTCCAGCTCCAACTCGTCGAGTCACTCTTCCGACTCGGCGAGTTGGTCACTTAACACGTGGTCCAAACCCGCTGCTACTCGATGAGTCAGGCAACCAACTCGTCGAGTAGACCTTGAATTCATGAGAATTCATAACCATATATTGGTATTCGAGAATCGGGGCGTTACAACGACATCCTTCTTCATAGTTCGAATTGTGAGATTTGGCAATTAGTTTAACATTTAAGACTTATTGTTGTACATTCTGATATTGTTAGACACGCATATGAGCTTTCTAATAAAAGGTGTATGAGCTTAGATAAAGTCTTATCGAAGCATCACGTATCAGAAATATGAACTTTGGTAAGAAAGTCAATAAGTATTGATTTCTAGAAGTGCAACTGATTTCTGAATACATGTCAAAGCTAGTGGGAGCATAAGTGTTATGTTGGTAAGGATATAATCAACATCTTAGTGGGAACATGATTGTTATGTTATGTGTTGCAAGTTAGCAATATTAATTATAGAAAACAAAAGTTTCACTTTGCAAAGTTGCAGGGGTTGAAAGGTTGGTTTGCTATAAATAAGGGAGAGGATATTATACTTCATTTAAAATCTAAAAGCTTAGATCGAGAAATTTTAATCAAATTTAGTCAAAAAGGATATATATGGATGTTATGTTGAAAAGATTCAACATAAGGGAATTCTATATATATGACAATATTATAGCAAGAAATTGGTAAAGTATCACGTTTTTCATGAATCGTGTCCCTTACACTTATGGTATAGGATCGATTGCATATCCTGTAATATTCGACCGTTCTAAACTTTCCAAATTCCTAGGGCATTAAGAGGGAAAAAGGACTAGAACCGGAAATGACTAAGATAATTAAACAACTATCGAGGACAATCTAAGGTTCGCTAAGGGTTGGTCCTTATGGGCAGTTGGAAGTATAGTAACGAATGGACCATAATGACATTATTATGATTAGATATGATTCTATTAATAATGAGTTGTCGTATGGCAAATATGGAAATGTTTCCATATTGGGAGTTGGATATCGAGAATCTATGTTAGAAACTTTTATGCAAGAAGGATGTTCAAAGGAATGTACTTTGAATATGAGACTTCATATCTATGGAATTGCCTTGTAACAATTTCCAATAAATCTGTAACACCCGTCAAAATTAGGTCAATAGCAATCACATGTGATTATGCCAATCATGTAATGTGATTTTGTTAAACTAGTAATGTGATAAACTTACTATGTAATTCATGTTAAAGTATGAACTTTCATGATACAACTCAAAGTATACGTTCATACGATTACAAAAATATAGAGAACATCTAAATCTAACTTCGCGTGAAGAAGTTATGATAAATTCTAACGCTATAATGCCTTATAACAAGAGGGATTTAAAATAGACTTAGAATTAGCTATTGGAGTCTAAAAGAAAGTCGTAGTACTCGGAATTACCTACGCGTTCATATAAAGAACGCCGAAAACGGAATTCGTATACAAAAGTTATGGCCTTCCGAAGATGCAGCTGTCAGAAACCCTAATTTGACTGAACTCACGACGTGAGCATCAAAAATTCACGACGTGAGGAGTCAACAGACACTAATCGGAGCTAGAAAACACGCGTTAAGGCTATGGGGTGACTCATGGAAGTTCACGACGTGAACCTATCATGTTCACGACGTGAATGGCCCCAGAACACCCTATAAATAGCGATCAAAGCTCATTCAATCCTTACACCTTCTCCTTTCATTCTCTCTCGTTTCCGAAGGCCGTTTTCCCTTCTCGAGCCTGACAACGACGAGCCTCTGACCGTTTAGATTCTATAATCACGCTACTAAGGTGAGTTTTACGGCCCCACTTTCTATTATTTTGGGGGGAAAACGCATGCTAAATATTATATATACGTTATTATTATGTCTATATGATAGTATATTAGTATCAACGTAGATAGTTATAATAACCGGGATATAGTTATTTCGTATATGAAATTATACAACTATCGTAAAGTTGTTAGTATGTTATTGTTATAGTATTGTACTAATGTAGATCTTGAGTTATACTTAGGATTCTATATATATTATGTGTGCGATATAGTTCCAGAGTTATACTCGGAAGTTCTATATGTTAATTGATAAATATGTTGTTATTGTTGGTTTTATGTCAAGATAAAACCATGTATGTTATATGTTGTTGTTATTGGTTTTATGTCAAGATAAAACCATGTATGTTATATGTTGTTGTTATTGGTTTTATGTCAAGATAAAATTGGATATGTTATATGTTGTTATTGTTAGTTTTATGTTAAGATAAAACTTAGTATTGCTATTGATAGTTTTATGTCAAGATAAAACTAGGAACGTTATATGTTGTTATTATTGGTTTTAGGTCAATATAAAACCTGGTTTTACTCCAAGATATAGCTGTTATACTGCCTAAATGTTATGAAGTTAGGAGTAATGTTTAAAAGCATAGTCTAGTGACTTAGGGTTTTAGACATGAAAATGCTTTTGTTGTTAGAGCTATAGGAATTCGTCAAAGTCTACATGAGCTACCTCATTCATCAACTAAGATTGGGGATCTTAGTGGAAGTCCTCTGACTTGTAACCGTTAATCCCGTGTGAGCGAGGAAGTCGTGTATGAATAAGATACGGGTTGACGACCCCACTCGTGGTTGTTAATTACAACCCAAGACAAGCGAGTGACGATTCGTTCCTTTTATTTTTATTCTGGCGTCGATGAAGCGCGCGGTGTTGTTCCTCATGGTAAATCATGAGTGTATTGTTTCTCATGGTAAATCATGAGTGTATTGTTTTGTCAGAGGTTTTGTTGTCAAGCAGCGGTTACGAACTCATGGTAGCAAATTGTTAGAAGCATTATACTTTGTCGTTATACAAGTATTAATGTTAAGTATAAGTTTCCCCCTACTTATACCCTAGGTACTACTTGTATATTAAGTAGATAATTATACCTAACACACATACTCGTATAGAATTGAAATAGATTTATACGTAGCGGTTTTACTCGTATAGAATTGAAATAAGATTTATACGTAGCAACTTTCGTTTGTATGGAATTACAAACACTTATATTCATAGTATATGAGACTTATAGGTAAACTACTTATTTGGTAAGTAAACTTTTATACCTAGGATATATATACTAAACGTTGGAGAGTCAAAATGATACTTTCAAAACTATACTTTTGAACATGGAAAATGTATTCTTTTATGGAGTCAAAACCTGTGAACTCACCAACTTTATGTTGACGTATTTTTAAATTGCATGTGTTTTCAGGAAGTTGATAACTATGATACGAGAAATGACGTTACACTGCCCGGTGTTTCCGCCGACGGCCGGGGTGTGACAAAATCACTTTGTAATATCATTGGCAAAGTCTTGGTGGCTTTGGTGCTGTGACATTACGGAAGGATCGTTGCATAAAATGTTAGAATCTAACATATTCTAATAGTGACAAGAATTTGGTATTCTTACACTTGTAATAAGGATTGAGAATTGTGAAATGAGCATCATTGGAAATGTGTTCATTTGATCTATTTCACAAAGTAAGGACCATAGGTAAACATAGTGTGCATGCTTGGAGCATGGGACAACTATTGTTTTTCAATTCAAGTATTAAGTTGATTATCCGAAACATTATACAATGAAAAATGAGTAATCAATATGGCGATTAAATAAAGGTGTTTTATTTATACTCAAAAGTTTGGGGCCATATAGGATTAGTATTATTCTTGTGTTTCACTTTGCATGTTTTGACTTCCCGAACAATAAGATTATTCAAACCATCCACAGTCGATCATATTTTGGAAGTAGGTAATGAGGTAAGACTGTCATGCATCCGACAGTAGATTGTCTAAAGCGTTTTAGACATAGCAAAAGTCTGCTACAGTGTTCATGAGTACTCCTGAAATAAGATTTGAGTATTGGATTAAACCCATGCTCACTTGAATCACTTCATGGATTTTATCACGAGTGATTAGTGAGACGATAATATCTTATATTCTTGAAACGGAGACGTGTGAGTTGTAGTTTGCAATTCGGTTGCACATTGACATATGTAAACGTACCAGTAACTTGGTGTTATAAAACATATTGTTGTGTGTGATTTGATGAGTAAGTACAAGCGAGCATTTGAGTCGAAGTTTATCCATTCCTTTTACCCAAAGTGGGATAAAAGCGATATCTATGGGCCCCTCGATGATTTAGTGATGACACCTAAGCGCTTGGCCAAGCCTGGACTAAGTTGATGTGTTCAATTGTAGTCTATTATCAGTCATCATAAATCGGAAATCGAGAAGCAACACATAGACTGAGAGAATGATTATAATCCATGTCTCATGTATATACGATATCTGGAATGGAGGAATATATGATCCCTTATGTAAAGGACGCGTTACTGATAAGATCAGAGTTGACAGCGGCTTTTGAAAGCTACGATTGCTGATCAGGTTCTGAAGTCGTACTTGCAAAATAGTTATTAGACTTATCCAAGTGGGAGACTGTTCGATTAGGTGTCTAAGCCCATAACTATTTTGGTATGTACTTGACCCGATTATGAGCATGGTCTTTTTGGGTTGCCTTCACCATAGCAACTGATAGGATAAATTAAGGAGAAAGAGGATTAATTATGATTTATTAATATATTATATGAACAATATATTAAAAGAGAAATCATATTGTTTGATTAATATTGATCAAGAATTAATTTAGAATTAATTTTGTGGTCAAAAGAAATTAATTAAACTTAGGGGACTGAAATTGCAATTATAAGATAATTGGTTTTTGGGCTGTAGATCCCTTAGGAATAAGGTGGACGAATTCAAGGTGGAAGCCCACTTAGAAATCGTACGGGCCTTGATTCTGGAAGGATCTAAAGGGCTGCTTGGTGGCTAAGCAATCCAATTAGGGTTTTGAATGAAACCCTAGCAACTCACCTATAAAGGGAACCCTAAGGCTCCCAAAATTCGGCCCCATGCTTCTCATAAGTGCCTTGGACGAATTTTGTGCCTCCTCCTCCCTCTCCTAAGTCATCCTGTTGCTTGTGGTGTTTGTGACTCCATTAGAGGTGCAACACTTGGGGCACTAGGCTTTCAGAAGTCAAGATCAAGGAGGTTTGAGATTGTTACTGCTACATAACAATCAAGGTAAAATTTCTAACCTAATTATATGTGATTTTCATATTTGTATGCTAGTCAATTAGGGTTTACTGCTTTGGTATTCAATGTTGTATGTTTACTTAGAAAAACCTAGATCAAAGCAATTAGGATTGATGTTATGCTAATAACTCAACACATTTAACTTTTTTTTAACCTTTTAGACCATTAAACCCGAAATTTACCTGTCCAAAACATCATTTTTATCAAAGTTAGTAGGTTTCCCGGTTACATATTACTGTTGACACTGTTGAATGCTGATGTGTAATAAAATACCAGCAAAAAGTAACCCACTCCTTTTTCTTTGACCCAGTTGAATCCTCCTCTTGCATCTCTCTCTCTCTCTCTCTCTCTCTCTCTCTCTCTCTCTCTCTGCCTTTGTGTACTTCCCAATAGAAACAATAACAAAAACAACCACACTCTTTCCTCAATCGATGAACAGGTGTGAATTTCCCTTTTCTCTCTTATCGATCAAAGGTCTATAAAATTGCCCCATCTTCTTCCTTTTCTTTCTATAGTAGCAAGTTGCAAATGAGATGATGATAGAGATGAGGTTGTTGTGGTTCTGATCTGTGGTAATAGCATCTGAATTGGTGAGTGTCGGTTAACAATGGTTCAATGGATGTTGGATGATCGAAGATGTAGTAGACAGGGTCGTGCTATTCTAGCCTATCAACATGATTTTTTTCCATCGGCTCCTATTACGTAATTTTTTTTCCGATACCAATCACTGTTCCGACATTGTATTGTCGTCGTCTTCCCTACAGTACATCCGCTACTACAGTTTGTCGCTTCTTCTTCTCTGCAGCAACGTGTTTTTTGTTTTCACAATTTACACTGCATCGATTCTAGGACATTCACTGCTCCGCTGCCTTGCTCATCTGCATCTACGGGTATTTTTCACAATTCAATAGTTCCTAAAAAGAGATGAGATCTAGATCGAGAGCAGAGATGAGATTGAGACTACGGAGGCAGACTTTGAAGACTACACACGCAGACTTCGAACACCAAGATAACCCAAAAAATTCCTAAGATTTGGTACATATTTGGATATTCACATTCTTCATACAATCGGATGCACCTGCTGGGAAATAGATGGTGCTTTGGACCTTCAATTCCTTTTCAATATTTAGTCTTGTAATCTGTGGTGGAAGATAAAAATGGGTGGAAGAAGGATGGTGGCGGTGGTGGAAGATGGATGGTGCTGAAAAAGGATGGTGGTTGTTGTGTAAGAGTTAATGGTGGCGGTGATGCGGAAGGAACATGTTCTAAGAGTTGATGGTAATCCACCATCTTATAAGCTCTCCATTCGATTACTATCAAGGTAATGCTCATTATCTTCGATTAATTCTTCACCATTCAAAACAACTAGATGTGGATTCAACAAGATCTGTTATTCAATATTTTTACAACCATGGTGGGTTTCAATAAGCCTTTGCTCAGTACGTGAAGCTGCAAAGATCGGGACCCTTACCTTCCACATTTACAGTAGCATCTGCTTTGGGGCATGTGCAAGGCTTGGTAATGGAAATTGCAGGATCATAGGCAATATCTTTGACTTTCTTAATGTCAAAGTCAATGTGGATGTGTTCATTATCTACATATCAACAATGTAACCGGGAAAACCTGATAATTTTTAGCAAAATGGTATTTTTAAAAGGTAATTTTTGAGTTTAATGGTCTAACAGGTCTAGAAAAAAGTTAAATGGTCATTTAAAACCAAAGGCAAAAGTTTGATGTGCCTTTATGTTAATAACCCAAGGTAAAATATTACGCAAAAGACTATCCGTGTCAACTGTAATTTAGTCTAAATTGTAATTCATGGTAATCGACGGCTATTATTAATCGATACTAAGAACCCCCATGATAAGATCCATGGACGCGTGACACGCTAACTATATTCTCAGTTATCCCGCGGCTTCTCGATCCTTCCTCTGCACTTGTAAATACCCTTCTTATTTTCGCCGCAGCCACGTTCAGCTGTGTGTCTCAATTGACATTGTATCGTTCAATCTCTTTCTCATCCTCTTGGCACGCTCACGGATTGGGTATATATTTTTTTTTGGTAATTGATCTTAAACGATCAATTTCGATTAAATTCATGGATTTTAATTTTTTTTTCTTGAAAACAATATTTTACAGGGTCTGATAACAGAGTGTTGTTAGATCTTGTGGTTCGGCTGTTCGTAAATCGAGAATTATGTCTCATATCCTCCCTGATATCTTTATCTTCTCCAATTTGAGATCGCTTTTTTTGGGATATCATCGATTGTTTCTTCCGATTGACGAAAGTTTGCTTTGATTTTGTGATAATTATAAGCAAACAAATAACGATCTATAGGGTCGTGATAAAATTTATCGAAATCATCGATTATAACGATTTAATTGCTTTATTGCTTTATTTATTATTATTTTAATGATTCAAACGCATATGAAGTCAGAATCTTTAAGGTAATATTATGTCTTGTTAAATCTTAACTCGAAGATTACGCGGAAACCAGAGAGATCGTGATAGGGAAAGGGCTCAAGCAAGGGCTGGGGGTAAACCTAAAAATCCCAAAACAGATGGATTAACTCCTGAACAAAGACGAGAAAGGTTTCAGTCGATTGCTTCTTTTTTTTTTTTTTTCTGATGTCTATTTTTTCCAAATGTATATGAAGCTTTCTTCTTGGAACAATGATTTCTCGAATAATGTTGAAATGGTTGATTTGGGGGGTTTCTTGGAGCAGGGATGCAAAGGCACTACAAGAAAAACTGGCAAAAAAAGCTTGTAAAGATTCATCAGGAGCTATTAATGGGTCAAATGGCATTAAAACCAAGAAATAGATGTTGATTATGTGTGTAAATGGTACATATATTGTGGGATGAGAGATAGACGACATTAATGGGTTTATTTAGATTGTTGTTTTATGACATTTACTGTGCGGAATGTGTAACGTGTTAAGTATTGGTGATCCTTTCATCTTGTCTGCAATTACATATACTTGGATCTAGATTTATATTCTTGACATTTAGGTTAAGTTTCTATTTTTCGATTAAGTCGATGGAACATGGGGCATCTCCGATATTTTTTCTCCATTTTTTTCCTTATTCTTTTACAACCAGATCCCATTTTCAGTTTTTGGAGATATTTCTGGGGGAATATTATCATACTTCTAAAAATATAGTTGAAATTATGGTTGATAATTTTAGTCCTTTTTTTATTTTATACATTTTTAGTTTGGATTTTCTAATATGTGCCATTACGTCCATATAAAAAACATTAATTGAAATTTTAATTATAAAAAATATTATCATGATAAATATTAATTATATGTAATATTATCATAATTAAATGTAAAATACATTAATTATAAATAATATTATTTATAATTAATATTTATTATATTTAATTATAGTAATATTTTTTATAATTAACATTTTAATTAATGTTTTTTATATTCGTTTCTAGGGCCCGTATTAAATTTTTTTTAGTTTATTATTATCTATTAATTATAATTTAAATGTAATATTTAATACTTGTAATATTATGTTAGGGCACGTATATATTTATTAAAAGCTAATTAGTAGAGGGTGTATTTGATAATATATATATATATATATATATATATATATATATATATATATATATATATATATATAAAAGTTACATAAATGGAATATTCTATAAATATATTTTTTAGGGTAAAAAATAAGATAGAAAATGAAATAGGGTTGGAGATACAATACTATTTACCTAATTTTTTATTCAATTTATGGGGGGAATGAAGATGGGTTGGAGATAGTCTAATCTAGATGGCAAAATAGAATGTAAGAATCGATATTTTCCAAAAGAATATTATAACTTTTGGTACATTTAATAATGGTTAGAGGGGCGGTAGACAAGGTGACCATTTAGGCCCTTTTCTTTTTATCTTTAGTCTTGGAAGGTCTTAGTATTATCAACATCTCTTTTAGGATATTACTCTTCCTTATAATGATACTATCTTATCTCATCTTATCTATGGATGTTACTTTTATTGGAGAATGGTTCGAGATGAACCTAATTAATCTTAATAGGCTCTGAAGGTGCTTCTTTATGGCGACGGGGCTTAAAGTTAATCTTGCTAGTATTGTGTGGGGCTGGGAAATTTCCGTTTAATTACCTTGGTCTTCCGATTGGTGCTAACATGAAATTAGCCAAGCATTAGAGATCTATTGTGGATAAATTCAACATGAAATTATCTTCTTGGAAGGCTTAATAATATTTCTTTTGGGCGTCTTACATTGTTAAATCGGTCTTAAACAACCTTCCTTTTTTTTTAAGGCTTCTTTGAAAGTCATTGATTGCTTGAAGAAAATTAGGAGGAAGTTTTTAAGCTATTGGGTGTAAGAGCATTTTATCACACCCAAAATGTTCACATCATCATCTTAGTCACACTTTTGGTGTTATAACATCCAATATGGAAATGGACAACATCAAATAACATGTGATAACACCTACATTTTTTATTTTATTTTATTTTTTGACGTTTTTAATTTCTATTTTCCTAATTTGTTTTATTTTTTTTAATTTATGTCATAATATTTTTAAAAAAACATAATTAAATTAAATACTTAATTAAACATACCATTTTAAAAATAAAAACAACATCACAAAGGAAGAAAAAAACATTGACCAAAAACATACGATAGTTTTAATAATTTTAAAAACATAAAACTGATACAATATTATTCGCCTAAATATCTCTGCTCGATCTTAGCCTTCATTTTTCGGAGAACTTCCGTTCGTCTCGGTGGCATATTATCCTCGCTAGTTTGAAGAATTGTCAAATCCTTCGTCATGCGATATTCCTCGGCTTCTCGACGAAGGAACTCCAAATTCTCACGTTGCAACTCATATCTTTTAAGTGCGATTTCATTGTGGGCGTCAAATTTCTGTTTCATTTCCGCTTGCTCTCAAAGTCTACTTTTGCTTTCCTCCGCATGTCGTTGAGCCCGCCTCACTTTGTCGCGCCCTATTGGTCGTCGAGGCGGGGAGATCTCTTTGATGTTGTTGAGTTCGTCCGGTAGCTCATCCGTGTCCGCATTGAGGTCGATGTTCGTGAGTGCGTCCGAAAAACATTGACCAAACCTGAGCCGCGAGACCTCTTGGATCGTTGTTCCGAAAATGTGTCCGTTTTATTTCATTTTGGGTATTCCTTAACTAGCGGTGCAAACGAGTCGAGCCTGAAGGCTCGATTTGAGCTTTCTTGTACTGAGCTCGACTCGAGCTCATAAAGAATTATACAAGCTCGACTCGAGCTCGGTTTGTTTTTTGTTTGACGTGCCAAAATATGCTTAAGCTCGGCTCGAGCTCATTAAGGAGCTCGTTTACTAATACCTTAAATCCCTAATTCCCCAAATATGTTTTTATTTTAATATATAAAAATAATAATAAATTATATTATACAAAGGCTCGTTTAGGCTCGCGGGCCTAATCGAGCTTAGTGACATAGGCTTGAGCTCGAGCTCATTTAATAAACGAGCTTAAGATTAAGCTTGAGCTCGGCTCGGGCTCGTTTAAAATCGGTTTTGAGTCGAGCTTTTAACGAGACGATCCCGAGTATCTCACAAGTAGCTTGGCTCGTTTACTCCCCTATCCTTAACAATCTCCCAAATCTTTTCGTGAACATGAACCTAGGGTTAACTAGAAAATAAGTAAGTCAATGTGTGAGCATATGTGATGACCAACCACATATGAGTTAATTGAATGACCAATTTAGTTGACTAATATTACAAGTCTTACTTGATTTGAACTGAACATTAGGAAACTTGTTAGTTTAATCACTTGATCACTGTTTGAATTAACTTGTTTGCTAAAGGATTAGTAATAGTGAACATGAACCTAATTACATTATAAATCGGTAATCATTGATATATTAATCCATTGCACTTGCCACGAAATCAACCATAGGAATAAGTGAATAAAAATCTAAATGGAAGTCTCTTTTATCTTATTGAATCTAATTGTTTTTCATTCTCCGTTAGTTGTTAATTGTCTTTTGTTTAAGATTTTATTAATTGCTTAAGTTTCTAGTCTTGCAATACTAGAGAAAACCCCCTTTTTATTACTTGTTTTATTTAGGTAATACTAGTATTTATTTTAATTGTTACCGTTCCCTGTGTTCGATACCCTACTTGCTTGAACTATATTGTTAATCGATAGGTACACTGCCTTTCGTGTGTTTGTCTTTGTGTCTAAGTTAGTAGGATTAAAACTAGTACATTATAAATGTATCAAGTTTTTGGGGCATCAAAGTCTTCTTCTGAAGAGAATGTGAATTGCTTTGAATTGTTTTCATGCCAAAGTGCTAGCTCTTTTTCTAACAATTCATCATCCAAATCCATTGAGGAAATCTTGTATTCACTTGACCTTGATTGCTTCATCTCTTGATCGACCCCAAAGGTTACTGAATCATCTCCCACTCGAAGAGTGAGCTTTGATTCTCACACATCCACTATAGCACACACAGTGTTTAAAAATGGCCTTCCAAGAATAAGTGGAACTTTATGATCTTCTTCCATATCTAAGACTATGAAATCAGCAGGAAATACCAACTTATCCACCTTGACTAGAAGATCCTCGCAAATACCCATTGGATAGGTTATTGTATTGTTAGCTAGATGGATTTCCATATGGATGGGATTTGGTTCTGGAAGGTTCAACTTCTTGAAGAATGAGTATGGCATGAGGTTTACACTAGCCCCCGAATCATCCAATGCATAAGTAGCAATCGAATTTCCAAATTGACAAGGTAAAGTTATGCTACCTGGATCTCCCATCTTTTCTGGTAGTTCATTCATCATAGCGGCTGAACAAATTTCATTCAACACTATATATGAGACATCCTCCATATTCTTCCTATTTGTAAGGAGTTCTTTAAGGAATCTTGCACATTTGGGCATTTGTTTTATTGCTTCAAGGAACGAAATGTCAACTTGGAGGGCCTTTACGTGCTCTAAAAACTTCTTGTACTCTTCATTTTTGCCTATCGCGTATGGCTCGACCTGGGAATGGCAAGGGAGGTTGGTACATGTCACAACTATCCCCCGAATCATCCAATGCATAAGTAGCAGTCGAATTTCCAAATTGACAAGGCAAAGTTATGCTACCTGGATCTCCCATCTTTTCTGGTAGTTCATTCATCATAGCGGCTGAACAAATTTCATTCAACACTATATATGAGACATCCTCCATATTCTTCCTATTTGTAAGGAGTTCTTTACGGGATCTTGCACATTTGGGAATTTATGTTATTGCTTCAAGGAACGAAATGTTAACTTGGAGGGCCTTTACGTGCTGTAAAAGCTTCTTGTACTCTTCATTTTTGCGTATCGCGTATGGCTCGACCTAGGAATGGCAAGGGAGGTTGGTACGTATCACAACTTAAAATTTTAGACCTAGCAAAGCCTAAACCCTAACCTAGAACAAGTGAAACCACATTGCAATCCTTGTTGCATTGCATTATCTAAAGCCTTAGGGCTTGTTCATTTAACTTATATACAAACTTATGTGGAAAACCATATTGAAGTAGGGTAGTATAAACTTCATACTTAACATAGAATTATACTAAAGCAAATCAAATTTACACTAGTGCAAATTAAGGGGCTATACTTGAATTAATTAAAGGAATTAAAAGGGTATATAAGTGTTTTCGGTTTTGGGAATCAAATCCCAAAACGTAAACACCTTAATGGGTGAAAACCCAAACCGTGAACACCCTAAAGAGTGTAAACCAAGGCCGTGAACCCTTTTTCCTTTGACCAAAATCCGAAAACCCTTTATCCTTTTGACTTAAATCCGTAAACACCCCCTTCTAGAAGCTCTAAACCGTGAACAACCCCTATATATAAGTGTTTTGGCGAAAACACTTTCATTTCACACATTTTCCATCCGTAAACACCCCCCAAAATCCTCTCAACTACCATCCGTGAACACCCCCTTTTCTCTCAATCTTCAAGAGATTACGCTCAGATTCCTTCAAATCTTCATATTCCCATCAAGAACATTCAAACCCACCTTCAAATCTTCATATGATCTTCAAATCTTCAAACATTCACTCAAGAACACCAAGATCAAACCGTAAACCCATAGGTCCAACCGTAAACCCATTTTACCAACCAAAAACACTTTGCAACATTTCCAAATAATTATTGTAAGTGTTCCTTACATGATTAAAGTGTTTTTTAACACTTTAATTATTATTTCCAACATTATTTAATTCGTTATTTAAATTAATATCTTATTAATTTAAATACGACGTCGAATATAATTATTTTTGGGATAACGTTATTCGCGCGTACGCTAGTCTAAGGATCATCGTTAGCACTTCGCGACTCAACCGAGCACACACGTTCAAGGTGAGTTCATACCCCTACGTTTTCACTATTTTTCAATAATTTTTAGGGGGGAATACAGGTAAAACACAAGGATTCTTGTGTTAATATTCAAACGATTTCAAAACCATTTGCAATTGATTCAAAACGATTTATCAATACATTTTATAATAAAACATACGTTTATATATTTTAACCCTTTTGTAACATGTCGAGCAAGAGGGTGTTTATCACAAGTTTCTGCTTACTACTACTTTATACAAACATTTAATTACAAAAGTTTCTAGTACATTACCGAACATTACTTTCAAACTATAATTGGTATAGTTTGTGAACTACTCCACTATTTTGCTAAGTGCAATACACAGAACAAGACATACATTTAAACTATAATAGGTATGGTTTGGAAGACACTATGCTATCTTACGATTTCAAGAACACAACTCTATTACAATGATTCAAGGATACACTACTAAATAATTATTTAAGTATAATTATTTTACATTACAAAGTACACTATTACTAGGTAATACATACAACTTCAAGTACAAGAGAACACTATAACGCTACACGTAAACTAGTTAATATAGAGTTGTGAGGCACTACTTCGGGGTACCCATCTGGGTACCGGTTCAAGTCCTATAAAATATAACAAGAGTCTCCTGGATGGAGAGCGTGAAATTTGTGTATAGATCTATACGTGACTGACAATCCCACACCTGGGCTGCTTGCAACAGCTAGGCCGGCAGGCCTGGGGTGACAAATGTCATAATATACCAACGCCTGAAGAACGTCGTGGAGGCCACTAGGTCATATTAGTATGGATATATGAAACTCACAATAGTATCAACTAAACGATGTTTACGGGATTAACACTACTTCATAGGTTTTTATTCTAATAATAAGGCCACACCGTTTTACAAGTAACATGAACATACAAATTTGAAGGGGCCTATAATGTTAACACTATGATTCCTTAGTTTATGCGTTAAAGGTTACTTATATTTATAGGGTCCGATAAGTAGTAGGATGGGTGATTTCCACTTCATTTCTTGTTCCTTGTTTGGTTGTGGGCTTAGAGCAGATTCACGCAGTTTACTATCTATTCGATATTGGTTATACATGACCTGTATACACTAAGTAATCATAAGGGGAAACAAGTATGGGTCAGGTCACTATATACAAGTACAGTATGCTATTTTCTAGTACAAAACATACTTTTCTGAAAGAACGTATAACAAGGTACAAGCATACAAAAAGGGTTGCATTACAAACACAACCGTATTACATTACTTTTCCAAATACGAGTCAACAGAACTTACATTTCAATACATCAGAAAATACAGGATTTTCTGGAAGAATATACTTACATTTCAAAAAGAACCATTGATGTTAATTTTATAAGTACCTAGTGAATGCGTCAGGGTTATACATAATGAAGATCCGACAAACAGTGGAATGTGTGATTTCCGCTTCATTTCCTGTTCCTTGTTTGGTTGTGGGCTTAGGGCAGAACCACACAGTCGATTGTCTTCTCGATCCAAATTGTATATAGCTCGTATCCGCTAAGTACTTGTAGAAGGAACTATCATGGGACACATTTCTTACATTCATTACATCAGAAAATATAGGATTTTCTGGAGGAACACACTAAGGTTTTCAAAGAACAAAGAACATGCTTTCTAAAACAAAATGCTTATGAACTCACCAACTTTAATGATGACACTTTCAAAACCACTTGTATTCTCAGGACACTAGTAGACAGGTACTCGCGCAGGTTCTAGAAGACGGAGCATAGTAGCTTCAAGTCTTTATTTTGCTAATTACTTTTGGAGTCGATCATATGTGATTTGAATACAATGTAAACACTATATTATTAATACAATGGTTGTTGTTGCTTTGATTACTATTATTCAATTGTTGTGATACTATACATGACGTCCTTCGCCCCCAAACTTTTCCGCCGTTCCGGTTTGGGGGTGTGACAGATTGGTATCAGAGCATTGTTTATAGTGAACTCAGTATATCAACCCATAAAAGATATACAACTATAAATAAAATGGGGGTCGTAGTGCTCTGACTAAAAAGTATACTTTTAAAATGTAAGTATTTTATGAGAAGTATACATATACACTAGAAATAGTATCACAGTAAGAACTACATAAAAGTATTTAGGATGAGTTGGACACTACGGTTAAACCTGGATAGCTATGTAATAATATCTGGGATAAATATAATCTGATCAGCTATATTTATCCGAGATATGACCAACATGTGTTTGGGAGTGACTGTGGTGTTGCGACAAGTCTAAAACTTACCAACCCTATATACAAAGAATCTCTAGAACAAAGCATAAATTTAAAATACTACAGGAGTATTTTAGAATATTATAAGATAAAAACAAGCCTAAAAACTTACCAAGTGCATATACTAAGAAACTTTAGAATCAGACATACAATTAAAATACTATAGGAGTATTTTATGCACTATAACTGACTTATGTGAAAACTAAAAGACCCTTACTGGCAGGTCTATAATTTCGGAGTGTATGCTCCCAGGGTTATATATAATTGAGATTTTATAGAATTAGAATTTTTGATCATCGCTCTACTACTTGTTCCTTGTTTGGTTGTGGTATTGGAGTAGGATCACTTATTCGAAGGTATATTTGATCTTGGTTATATACAACTTGCATACATTGCGTGATTATAGGAGGACCCGGTAAGGATCGCCATAAAATTTTTGTTAGAAATGTTTTTATTATTCTCATAAGATTATTTTGACATTCCCATTCTCACGCGAACAACGTAGATAGATGTAGCCACTCCACTACAACAGTTAGTAGTGGGGTCAAGGAAAAACAAGAAGAGGTCCATGAGGAAAATTCCGAGAAGGGATCAGCCAAAGAAAAAGGCACCGAAATAATCATTACTGAACCTTACCCTAGCAAGAGAAGACATAAGGGGCTCGCCCGAGCATTCAGAGTCAGACTCTCCATCACGAAGTAATGGAGATCATTGAAAAAACCCAATTCATGAAAAAGGAAAGATTCAACACACCTACAGAGAACAAGAACACCATATGGATGTCCAGAGACAACAGATCTTTACCGCTGAAGCTAAGGCGATCATAGGAAGGACAGAGAACAGGGGAAATCACTCAGTAGACATGCGAAGAGACCAATCGCCGTATACGTCACAGTAATAATTGATAAACTAATATAACCTAGTGATTTAATGATTACATTACTCACACTATGTGTTAGGCTTATCGCCTCTTTCATTGCAACTAGTAACAGTAAATCAGGTAACAAAATTTCAATTAAGGATGGTCACTACTAAAAATTCATAAGTTATTTTACATAGACCTTTGTTATGAATTGTTTTCAAAACGCCATAAAGTCGGATCATGATACACTCAGAACTAAGATAACATAGGTTTAAATAACACTCGACTTGTAAACACTACTAAAGGCTTACCACCGTTCATCCTTAAAAACCGTATAGTAGAAAGATGCTTCCCCGTAGACCCATCGGGTGCGATCATACCAGCAGTAATACACCCGATCCCATCAGTACTCCGTAGTTAAGCATGCTTGGGCGAGGGAAGTACTGGGAGGGGCGAAATTAACACTCGTACAATACCTACTTCTACACACTACCATAAACACATCTCATGAATGTTGACAGAAATATTGAGAATAGTTCCGCAAAACACAAAATTTATATATGTGTATATAAATAGATAGAATGCAACTAGCAACGACCATCGTTACTCACGAGCTCGTTATCGCCATGCAACATAATCATGCCTTCACATGGAAGTAACCAACCCACTGGTGAAACACCGATCCTACATATAGACTCCGCCACTTTTCAAGTCGCGGTCACAGCCGCCATGACAGCCGTCATAGCACCACTCAATGCTAACAACGCCAGCGGAAGCGGAGGCAATATCGGCAATTCTAAACGTAGTAATAATCAAGGGCACCAGCGAGCGTCTGTCGACAAGGACATCCCTGACCACAAACCTAAGAGCAAGAAGCAGAAATTCTGGAACAAGAAAGGGAGCAGTTCGACTCAAGGTCCTACCAAGAGACAACAACATGTGACAGCCCCAGTAACCACAACATCTGCCACTCCAACACCAGCCAATCGATATTCTGGAACACTCCTGAAGTGTGACAAGTGTAACTTCCATCACAAGGGAGTTTGCCGAGAGATGCATTGCAAGAATCGCAACAGGAAGGGGCACACCACCCGTTTCTGTAAGACTCCGGCCCGGTGTTCTTTCGTTGAATTGTTTCGCTAGCTGCCCGAGTTGCTTCTCTATGTTAAGGATTGAGGACTTCTGATTCCGAAGTAGAGTTTGTTGATCTTTCATCATAATTTGGTGCTCTTTCATCATGTTTTCTTTGCTCCCTTATAGCAGCATCGGCTGCATCATGTCTTTTCTTGGATGCACTCGCAAAACGTGCAAGCATGGCTTCAAAATCCGTCTTTTTCTCTTGCACCGGATCTTCCTTTTGATAGAACCCTCTCGCCTATTGCCTATACTTTTCCTCCTTTTCCTTCTTATACTCATCATATGGTAGCCATTCCTTTTTCGGTTTCCTCCAATCGTCATTAAACCTGTCGCCACTCGAATAACAAACTTGTGCTTTCCAGTTCCCGTTCTCGTCAAAGTCACAATCTTTAGTAAGGTGGGGACCGTTAAAATTGTCACATCCCACTCGGATGGCCTGGATGGATTGGTCAATCTTTGTCATCCTATGATCCATGCTCTCTAACTTAGCCATCACTGCCGCCATGTCATCAGAAACTCAATTCACCACTCCTCGTGTTGAGTCGTGCCTTGGGTTATGATATTCTCTTGAGTGCTTGGAGAATTCTTCAATCAATTCTTTTATAACTGCAGGTGCCTTCTTCGTGAGTGGTCCTTGGGAGTCAAGGAGCTGCCTGGTTGTCACATTCACCCCATCATAGAATATAAAGACTTCTTGCTGAATGTTTAGGTCATTATGAGGGCAGTTCCTCAACAAGCCTTTGTATCTTTCCCACGCCTCATAGAGTGATTCGCCTCCTTGTTGTTCAAAGTTTGCAATGGCTTTCTTTAACTTTTCTATTTTGGATGGTGGGCAAAATTGATCAATGAACTCTTCGTGCATCTTAGCCCATGTTGTTATGGATCCTGGAGGTAGTGATTTTAGCCAATCTTTCGCGGCTCCCTTAAATGTAACCGGTAGCATACAAAGTAGAACAGTCTCGCAAGGCACATTAGGGATGTTGAAGTAGTCGGTTATGTCGTTGAACTTTTCGATATGCTTGTATGCGTCTTCGTGATCCTTCCCATAGAATGGGATGTCCTTCAGCTGGGCGAGTATGTGACCTTTCAACTCAAAGTTTGTTGTCGTTGGAATTGTGGGATGCACAAGTCCTGGCCCGGTATCATCACGCATTCTCCTCTTGTATTCTCCCATGGGTATGTCTGTGATGTCAGCCATCTCTTCTTCTGGCTCGGGTTCACCTTTTTCTTCAAATTCAGGTGTGTTCGACTCGAGATCTTCTATCTTCTTGTCACAACCGCTTGATTCTCCGATTGCCTTGTCCTTCTTTTTGAGAATAATCGATTCCGGATCTTCAACGGGTGGTACTACTGAAGAACTTGAACTTCTGGTCATAAACTTCCTGAAACAAAACAAACAAAACACGCGTAACACGAACAAAAACGAAGTAAAAACGAAACTGAAAACGCAACCAACTCGTCGAGTTCAGTAATGGACTCGGCGAGTTCAATGCAAAAACAGAAAAATCACAAATGAAAATTAAAAATAAAAAACTAATAACTTTATGTGAGATAAATCTCACACAAAGGATCGATAACACTAGCAAATAAAATTAACTATTAGAACCGTTCCCCGGCAACGGCGCCAAACTTGATACGTGTATAATGTACTAGTTTTAATCCTACTAACTTAGACACAAAGACAAACACACAAAAGGCAGTGTACCTATCGATTAGCAATATAGTTCAAGCAAGTAGGGTATCGAACACATGGAACGGTAACAATTAAAATAAATACTAGTATTACCTAAATAAAACAAGTAATAAAAATGGGTTTTTCTCTAGTATTGCAAGACTAGAAACTTAAGCAGTTAATAAACTCTTAAACAAAAGACAATTAACAACTAAAGGAGAATGAAAAACAATTAGATTCAATATGATAAAAGAGACTTCCATTTAGATTTTGATTCACTCATTCCTATGGTTGATTTTGTAACACCCCGAATTCAGGAGACCTTGAAAGAGAAGAAAACCTCAAATGAGGAAGTGACTCGTCGAGTAGATGGGTGACTCGACGAGTAGGAGCGCGATTTGGTCGTGGGTTTAGTGACCTACTCGACGAGTCAGAAGACTGACTCGGCGAGTTGGCCAGGTTTGGGGAAAAACCCTAAATGCGGGTCTTGTACCCTATTTAAGGAACATTATAACCTCTCATCAGCCCCCTTGATACTCTCTCAAGTCCAGAACGAAAACCCTAGAGCCTCCCTTGAGTTTGTGAGCCATTTTGTGAGTTGTGAAGCATTTTGAAGCTTGGAAGAACAAGAGGAAGGTTGGAGGTTCAAGGAGGAAGGAGTAGATCGAGAAGATTCACTCCATTTGCTGCTCATTTTGGTAATCAAGTTCCTTCCTTGACTTCTAGTTTGATTAGATCAATTTATGTCCCTTTTTATGAAGTTATGGACCAAGAATAATGCCTTGTGGGATTTGGACGTCCCCAAGCTAGATCCCTTCAGATCCAGAGGTGTTTAGAGAAGTGAAGGCATAAAGGTGGAAGCTTTATGCCATTATACCTCCTCATGCAAAGATTAAGTGGTTATTATGGCCTTTTGAGCAAAAAGGGCCATGCATGGGTGCAAAGGTAGCAGCTTTGTGTGACATCCCGACCCTAGGAGGCTAGATCTGGGTCTTGGATGCATGGTGCTTGTCTGAAATCGTCTGAATAGCGTTGGACATAGAGAGGCTCGGCGAGTCAGTTATGGGACTCGGCGAGTCAGGCCAGTTCTTGCCCCAAAACCCTTCTGTTAAGGGTATGAGTTGAGTTTGGAAAGGGACTCAGTCAGTCTGAGTCCATAATGGTCATGAAATTCATCGTACTCGACGAGTGCCAGGAAGGAACTCGGCGAGTCCAAGGTAATCTCCTTAGTTATGAAGATGGACTCGACGAGTTGTTCATACAACTCGGCGAGTCACAGTATAGACACATTCATATGTGGATGATGAACTCGACGAGTTGTTCATACAACTCGGCGAGTCGGTTGAGAATGGTCCCGATTGAATGGTTGAAGGAGAACCCGTCGAGTTCTTGCTAGACTCGACGAGTTAAGTCGGGGTTGTAATGGAGAGTATGGACTCGACGAGTTGGTAGAACAACTCGGCGAGTCAAGTCAACTGGAAGTTGACTTTGACCGTTGACTTTGACCAAGTTTGACCAGGGTTGACTTTTGGATTATCGCGGTCTAAATGTTGTTTTGGGTATTGATAGTTCGGGAAGCCGAAGGGCCAGCGGTTCAGAAGTGTCGGTTAGCAGTCAGAAGTGTTCAGTTAGCCTTCAGCAGTGCGATGTGAGTCTCCTCACTGTGTGCATGGGTCTACGGCCACAATGCCGGCCCATTATGTTTATGCTTATGGTTATATGAAGTAGGAAGACCCGGGGGTTAGCCCTAGGCACTTATTGGGATATGTTCGGATTTAGATCCGTTACCGGGGTTAGCCCGATGCAGTTTATATGTTCCGGATTTCGGTCCGATGTCGGGTGGTACCCGAGGCAGTAGTGTATATGTAGTTATACTTGTTGTCTTTGTGATACTTGTATGTGCCTGGTAGGGAGGTGAGTCAGGCGAGGTCCCGTATCTCATCACTAGCCAAGTATGGACGGGGTTTCATATCTCATTAGTAGCAGAGCAGGGGCAAGGCCCAAGTTAGTAGGGAGGTGAGTGTGGGTGGGGGCCGACGGGCCGTATCTCACTATCAACAGGAGCGTGGACGGGGTTCCATGACTCACCAGTAGCAGGACAGGGGCGGGGCCCAAGATAGGCGAGGCCTTAGATCAGTAGTACAGGAGAGTATGTTTAGCTTTATGATATGTGTTATGCTATATGCTTGTATTTGTTGGTAGCGGGCGAGGCCCAGAGACAGGCGAGGCCTAAAAGAACAGATTTGTATACCGAGCGGGGCTCGATGCCAGGCGGGGCCTGATGCCGGGCGGGGCCCGATGCAGTGGGCGGGGCCCAAGTCAGTCCGGACTTCGGTCCGATGCCGGGCGGGGCCCGATGCAGTGGGCAAGGCCCAGTATGTGGTATGTGGTAGGTTGGGGAACTCACTAAGCTTCGTGTTTACGGTTTTTAGTTTTGGTTTCAGGTACTTCCGGTAGCGGATGGAAGAGCTCGGGATGATCGCATGGCACACACCAAAGAAGTTTAGCCTGGGATGTTTACTATGATAAAATGAACAAGTGTTTTGAAAAGATACTCTGATTTAAGATAATGACTTATGATTTGGATGAATGATTTTATGTTAATGGTTTAATTAATAGTTTAAAAACGAAATTTTTGGACCGTATTTTTGGGATGTTTCAAGTTGCTATCAGAGCCTTGGTTTGAGGGATTCGGATACACTCTCGGGTGTGTCTGAACTCAAACTGAGGACTTGGTATGAAAGTTTTCAAAGTAAAAATCATTTTTATAAAAGAGATTTGAGAGAAAGAAAAAGGATTTGAAAAGAGAAAAGGGTGTGGTGCATGCAATCAGCCGAGCTCAAGTAAGTTCTCCCAAATTACCCATACAAGTTATGTTATGCTATGTGTATTAGAACTGCATGCTAGATTAGGACTAAGGATCTAGGAGGATGCCTTATGTTCCTGTTATATGTGTATGAGCTTTATGAGTTGCATGCTTGTACAGATTCCTGATTAGAGGATAGAACAACTTGATTGTATTATGTGGTTAGCTTTCCCAATGCATGAATGCTGCTTGCTTTGTGCTATTAGGAGTTTTAGTCATCTCTAATTAACTAGTGAACGGATATGTTAAGTTACATATTGCAAGGACTAAATAATTTCAGAAGGTTAGGTCTAGCCCTATGTCGCAGCTCTCGTTTGAGTCTAACCGTTGTAGTGTAACGCCCGCAGATCCGGGCTAGTCAATTTAGAGACGATGAGCATCAAAAATGGGTTTTTGATGGAAGATTATTTAGAAGGATTAATCTTAACCAAGTTTTAGTATATGTTACAAGGGTTCCATACATATAAAGAACGCCGAAATCCGAGTTATAACGAAGAAGTTATGGCCCGTCGAAGTTTTACGGCAAAACCGGCACGGCACCGGAAGACGTAAATAGTGAATTTATGGTAGAAGAATTTTTAGCCTTAGTGATATAAACAAAATTTGTAGTATACGTTAAACCGAGAACATACAAAAAAAGAACGCCCAAATCTGACTTCGTATGAGGAAGTTATGAATTTTCTAAGATTTGGCATAGCAGTGCACGGCCCGAAACTCGAATTTTAGTTCGAGCGGTTTTTGGCCTACGCGATGTAAATGAGAGTTGAAGATCTCATTAATAGGAACTCAACGGTAAAAAGACAGACGAAAACGGAGTCCGTATGTAGAAGTTATGAATTTTACGCGGACATGTAACAGTATCATCTCCTCATACTGTTAAATTTAAGATCGGTCGAGAATTAGCCGACGGAGTATAAATGAAAGTTTTAGATCTTGTTTTTACCTACCCGTGGATATAAAGAATGTCGAGATTAGAGCTCGTATGTTAAAGATATGGACGAAACTTGGTCCCTACTCTTCGAGCGCGATAAATTCGATACAATTTTGTAAATCTGAGATAGAATGAGAATTAGCTGACGGCGTCTAAATGAAAGTTGTAGTACTTGTAAATACCAACACGTGGATATAAATAAAGTCAAAAATGAAGTTCCTATAAACGAGTTACAAATTATAATAGCATATTTACGTATTAAAATAAAGTATAAATCATATATACGTACACATATATATACAAATGTATATATCATTAGAAAGGTATCGACGATGCGGTTATTATAAGACTAGTGTTGAGTACTTTCGACATTAGATTAGTACAAATATCATTAAATCTATTTAAAATAGTATTATGAAGGGGTGTTTAGTCGTTTATATAACTATAAGGTCATTAAGTAATTATGGAGGGTAGTTTTTGTAAATTCAATTACTATAAATAAGAGGCTTGGGCTCTCATATTTCTTGCACCATTCTCTTGATTCAAGAGTCTTTCTCTTCTTATCCCCCGAGCATTTCGGTCCCTCGTGATTCGACTTCTCTTTCTGTAGTTTTAGTATAGTAAGGTGAGCGCTGAAGCGCTGCACGAATCTTTCTTAGAAAGATTTAGCGACAAAGTTCTGCCCCTGCAGAGCCCGACTCCTAGCTAAAACTCCCTTGTAAGTAAGTTATGCTTACCTATTTTAATATAGCTTATATTTAAAATTAGTATTGTTATTATGAACTTATAATAAATATTTGAGCTATTATTATGACTTATATAAGTGTCGTTATAATATCTTTTTAACTACTCGCGGTACGGGGAATCTGGTTTAAAGGGTCGCATAGGGTTGTTGGATTTCAGAAGTGCTATATGCCAAAATGGTCCTGCCCTCCGGTGTTTTATGTCTGACCCCTGTCTGTACATAGTGGTTGAAAAGTATTGTTTAAACGCTTATATAATAATAATAATAATTATTATTATTATTAGTCACGGTAAATATTAGACTAAAATCTAGTGGTAATAATACTAGGTTTCGTCGAAGAAAATTATTTTAAAGTAAACGAAGCGTTGTCCGAGTACCGAGTCACCACCTTATCAAGTGAGTGCATAGTTACTTTCATCTTACACATAGATATGAAATATTTTATATAAATTACGTGTATGTATGCATACTATCTGAATACTTGTTGTCTATGCTGGAAGAATGATTTTATACATGTTTTAAAATGATTTAAACTGTATATGTATTTTATATCTACAAATATGTTGGGTATGACATGGGTAGATGAATAATGAAAGATAAAAGATGATGTGAGTAAACATTGGCAGCTGTAGACTTAGTGCCTAATAAATAGCATCGGCAACTATGGACTTAGTGCCTATTGGACAAACATTGGTAGCTATGGACTTAGTACCTATTAGGTAAACACGGGTGGCTATGGACTTAGTACCTGTTAGGTGTTGGTAGCTATGAACTTAGTACCTGGTAGCTATGGACTTAGTGCCTGTTAGATAAACGTTGGTAGTTATGGACTTAGTACATACACTGGTAGCTATGGATTTAGTACCTGATGAATGAACTTTAGCAGCTATGGATTTAGTGCATTGGCAGCTATGGAATTAGTGTATGTCTTATAAACCCTGGAAGTAAGGGACTTCGAAATGAACGAATGCAGGATAGATGACTCTTAGGGTAGACCCTTAAGAGTAAGGAAGATAATGGGGATGAGTAATTGGGTTGATTATTTGATGTTTAAGCATAATAATTATATTATTGTGGGTTGAAAACCCTATGTACTCACCAGGTTTCGCAACCTGACCCACTCAGTTTATTTGTATCACAGGTGTCGATACGAAGCTATATTACACTGAGAGATTAAAGAGATGTAGATCACTAGTGTACATAAATGTAAGTTCTGATTATGCTTATGTTTCTGTATTGACGATGACACCCCAAATGTTTTAAAATGAATAAAATACATTTCTTAGGAAATGCTTTGATAACATATTTATCTGTTTTTCTGGGAACAAATTCCGCAACATTTTTATTAAAAGAAGTACTCTGATTTCTATAAAGCATAAACAAAATCGGTCTTTTCTGGCCGTGAAAATGGGGATGTCACAGTTGGTATCAGAGCATTAGTTTAAGCGAACTAGGAATAAGGATTTATTTCTAGACTTAAACTTAGAATGTTAAGCGATGATCGTGAGAAGAGTGTTTAATATATTTTAGGTAGTACACCTGAATAGACACAAGCACTAGATTAATTAGGAAAGTTGCCTAAAATGCTTTTATGTGCTAAATGATTTAAGATATGCATTATATTATCGGATCTATGGTCTGTTGCCGACCAGATCTGGAAACTTTATGTGTTCATATTTCTAAACGTTTAATTACGATATTAGAACTGGCATGTAACTTTTTAGAGTAATAAGGAGGAATACGCATCTAAATCTTCCTCTATATATATTCTCGTCTCGATACACCGAACGCCTGCTTTGGTGTATAGAATGTCATGATAAGGACTCATAGCAAACTGAGAAAATTGAGGAAATGAGAAGACTTACGATAGTGAATGATACTTATCGGAATATATTTTAAGAGTGATATCTTGCCTTTAGAATGCATCTAATAAATAATATGTCTAGTATGGGAGAAGTACACTTTTTATTAACAGAAAGAAAGATTTTTGGTATAATCCATGAAGTTATCCCATCATCTGACACTTCAATCACCAACCGAGTTGAAGCATAATTGATGATTGAAGATACGCATGGAAGAAGTCGTAGTAGAGTCTTCTAGGGAAAATTATATGATTGTTTGGACACATTTGTATGTGTTAAAATTGTTTTTGTGATAATGACTTGGAAAACTACGGGACAATACTTGGGACGAGTATGAGTAGGTGTGAAAGGTAGTAGAGACCTATACTACCGGAAGCACAGGACTCGCACTTGGATCAGGGAAAGTCACAAGGTTACCAAGGAGCTAGTAATTGATTTCGTTTTATTCAAGTATGTCGTTACCATCGTTTCAGTAATGACTAAGAAGATGATTTTTATTCCGACCCTAGTGGTCATATCAAATTGAGTCCGACTACGCTGAGTATGTTATGTGGTTCAGAGAATCAAGTTCGATGTAGCATCTGACTTAAGACGGAAGATTGAAATAAAAAGCGATCAATAGAGGTATCGCGAAAAGTTGCTTGTAGCTAGAAATGCTACCTTTTAAGATGAGATTAGAACATGAACGAAAGTATAGTCTGTTCTGGAAGACTCTAAGAGACCTGAGTCTAAGCGTTGCAACATACGATGATAGATCATTAGAATATGACACATCGTTCCATTGTAGTAATAAAAAGAATGTTATCTTAAGTTCGTATCTAGTGAGGATCGAGATTGTGACTTGAAGGTCATAATTTGGAGTCTAACGTGAGATAGGGAGCAAGTGCAAGATCGAGCACCGCCTGCAGTCGAGAAGTCCAAGAATTAGATACTCATTCGAAGGAACATAGAAGTTACGATTATTACCTAGGATAAAGAGATAACGTACGGATTCATTATACAGCCATGTTTCGTTGATGATTCCGGGACGTAATCATCCTAAGGGGGAGATAATTGTAACGCCCGCAGATCCAGGCTAGTCAATTTAGAGACGATGAGCATCACAAATGAGTTTTTGATGGAAGATTATTTAGAAGGATTAATCTTAACCAAGTTTTAGTATATGTTACAAGGGTTCCATACATATAAAGAACGCCGAAATCCGAGTTATAACGAAGAAGTTATGGCCCATCGAAGTTTTACGGCAAAACCGGCACGGCACCGGAAGACGTAAATAGTGAATTTATGGTAGAAGAATTTTTAGCCTTAGTGATATAAACAAAATTTGTAGTATACGTTAAACCGAGAACATACAAAAAAAGAACGCCCAAATCTGACTTCGTATGAGGAAGTTATGAATTTTCTAAGATTTGGCATAGCAGTGCACGGCCCGAAACTCGAATTTTAGTTCGAGCGGTTTTCGGCCTACGCGACGTAAATGAGAGTTGAAGATATCATTAATAGGAACTCAACGGTAAAAAGACAGACGAAAGCGGAGTCCGTATGTAGAAGTACTTGTAAATACCAACGCATGGATATAAATAAAGTCAAAAATGGAGTTCGTATGAACGAGTTACAAATTATAATAGCATATTTACGTATTAAAATAAAGTATAAATCATATATACGTACACATATATATACAAATGTATATATCATTAGAAAGGTATCGACGATGCGGTTATTATAAGACTAGTGTTGAGTACTTTCGACATTAGATTAGTACAAATATCAATAAATCTATTTAAAATAGTATTATGAAGGGGTGTTTAGTCGTTTATATAACTATAAGGTCATTAAGTAATTATGGAGGGTAGTTTTTGTAAATTCAATTACTATAAATAAGAGGCTTGGGCTCTCATATTTCTTGCACCATTCTCTTGATTCAAGAGTCTTTCTCTTCTTATCCCCCGAGCATTTCGGTCCCTTGTGATTCAACTTCTCTTTCTGTAGTTTTAGTATAGTAAGGTGAGCGCTGAAGCGCTGCACGAATCTTTCTTAGAAAGATTTAGCGCCAAAGTTTTGCCCCTGCAGAGCCCGACTCCTAGCTAAAACTCCCTTGTAAGTAAGTTATGCTTACCTATTTTAATATAGCTTATATTTAAAATTAGTATTGTTATTATGAACTTATAATAAATATTTGAGCTATTATTATGACTTATATAAGTGTCGTTATAATATCTTTTTAACTACTCACGGTACGGGGAATATGGTTTAAAGGGTCGCATAGGGTTGTTGGATTTCAGAAGTGCTATATGCCAAAATGGTCCTGCCCTCCGGTGTTTTATGTCTGGCCCCTGCCTGTACATTTGTTTAAACGTTTATATAATAATAATTATTATTATTATTATTAGTCACGGTAAATATTAGACTAAAATCTAGTGGTAATAATACTAGGTTTCGTCGAAGGAAATTATTTTAAAGTAAACGAAGCGTTGTCCGAGTACCGAGTCACCACCTTATCAAGTGAGTGCATAGTTACTTTCATCTTACACATAGATATGAAGTATTTTATATAAATTATTTGTATGTGTGCATACTATCTGAATACTTGTTGTCTATGCTGGAATGCTCCTAAGGTCTGTTGGCTACCGCACGGAGCAGTACAACCTCAACCCATCCCACATAACATATAACATACCACATAACCACTAAGCATGCAATAATCATATAACATCACAGGTAGTCCTACAGGTCTACCTAACTGGCATAACCACTAGCATGCAACACTAACTCATACTCAACATCTAACACTGCTAGGATAACATATCCAATGGGTCGGCCTTGGTGCCTTAGACCCCTTAGTATAGTGAGGATAACTCACCTCAAAATGCTGAAGTCCCGCAGGTAAAGCTCCCGCTGCTAGTTGACAGATTCCCGAACTGTCAACATCAAACAATACCCAATTAATAATTGGGTTCCAAACCCAAGTTCCAACTCACACTACAAAAGCCCAAAAGTAAAATAATGGGCCAAAGCCCAACATATGGCCCAATTTTCCAAATTGGGCCCAGACCTTTACATGGTCTTTCCTTAAGGCCCATTCATTTATTCCAATCCAATTCCCATGGCCCAATATCACATAATCATAAAGGCCTAAATATGGCCCCATCTATGGCCCAATTTTCCAAATTGGGCCCAAGTCCTCACATGGGCCTTATCCTAAAGGCCATCTAATTACTTTGGTCCATTAACTTGTTCTTGGCTGACCCATCAATAGTCCAATTGCCAAAGCCCAATAGGAAGGCCCAATTCAAAGCCCGAGTGAGATTAGGGCTTTCACATGAAATGATGATTAGGGTTAAGTGTTTCTTACTTAACCCCTAAAGGACTTAATCCATTAAGGACTTAATCCATTAAGTCCATTATTGCTAAGTTAGCTTGCCAATGCTTATTAATTATTGTTTTAAGTTTTAATAATTAATTCTCGTGTGTGTGTCCCAAACAATTTCCACAATTAGGGTTTTATGCTCTTAGGGTTTTCCAAACCCTAATTAGGGTTTTCCAACCCAATACTAGCCCATTAGTCAATTGGTTGAGCTTCTAGGTCACTTTGGGCCTTATTGGGCCCATTAGGGTTTAGTAGCCCCTTGTCCAAATATCCAAACGAGGTCCAAACGCAATCAAAGCACACCGCCACCCGACACGGCGGCCGGTGGTGGCAGGAGGCGGCAACCACCACCCTATGGTGGTTGTTTGGGTTTTTCTCTTCATTATTTCACTTTGTTACAATTACAATGCTAAAAACCAAAATAACACACACACACTAACACACCTAAATCCATAGCAAAACACGCACACATGCAACCGCACCGTGGCGGCAGGTGGTGGTCGGAGGTGCTAGCCACCACCTCACGGTGGTGGAGGTGGCCCTCAAGCATTTCCCGGCTAAGATTACTACACACACAACCATCCATACTTGTTTCTGATCAGCGATATGTACCCCAGCCACCCTCTCGGTGGCCCATGGTGGCGGCATCAATGTTTTGGGACGATAGCCACCACCTCACGGTGGTGGCGGTGATCCCCTTTTGCTCTTGGTCAAACAGCAGCACACGCACCCAACTTCTCGGTTCCATCAGCACACATCTAGAACACCATACGAGATGGAGTACCGAGCACACAACCCTCTCAGCCGCTTTGGGCGGCAGGCGGCCAAGAAAACGAGCAACACAGCAGATATCGGCGACACCAGCTGTTAACAAAGAAATAGGAGAAGATGGCGGCAGTGGGTGTTCTCGGTGGTCCTCGACGGCGGCGTCTTCCTCCACAGCAATGGCACGACGGCAGAAGTCGTAGAAGAAGACCACTGCAGCGTCAAGTGGTGGCAACTGATCTCGACAAGACGGCGGGAGAAAGAAAAGGAGAAGAAGGCGGCCATCCTAGTCGCTTGAGGCCGCTCGTTGATCGGGATTAGATGGAGTCGGGTGGCAACGGCGCCGGAGGTAGATGAGGGAGGGTGGTGGCCGGTGGGAGACATAAGGTGGCGACTGTATTCATTTTAGGGTTAGGGTTGCAAGTGACGGGAATGAAGGGTTAAATACCCGGACCCTTAAACAAATTCCCACATTAACACATTTGGTCCCTAAATCTCCATTTCCTTTCACATTTAATCCAAATGTTACCATTTCTACCCTGGCTCAAGAATCTTTTCCAAATCAAATCCATAATTTACACAACAACCCCTTACTCAACAAACCCTTTCAACATAGGCCCATAATTTTACTCTTTTAACCCCAGTCATTCAAGATCCTTTCAAATTGAGCCCAATATTATTATTTAACCCCCGAAACTAACATTCCAATATTTATTAATTGATTTTTGGGCTACCATAATATGAAATAATAATAAAATTACTTCTCAGGGTTCCTGATTTATCATTTAATTAATTTCTTTAAAAATGGGATGTTACAATGGACTTAGTACCTGTTAGGTGTTGGTAGCTATGGACTTAGTACCTGGTAGCTATGGACTTAGTGTCTGTTAGATAAACGTTGGTAGCTATGGACTTAGTACCTACACTGGTAGCTATGGATTTAGTACCTGATGAATGAACTTTAGCAGCTATGGATTTAGTGCATTGGCAGCTATGGAATTAGTGTCTGTCTTATAAGCCCTGGAAGTAAGGGACTTCGAAATGAATGAATGCAGGATAGATGACTCTTAGGGTAGACCCTTAAGAGTAAGGAAGATAATGGGGATGGGTAATTAGGTTGATTGTTTGATGTTTAAACATAATAATTATATTATTGTGGGTTGAAAACCCTATGTACTCACCAGGTTTCCCAACCCGACCCACTCAGTTTATTTGTATCACAGGTGTCGATACGAAGCTACATTACACTAAGAGATTAAAGAGATGTAGATCACTAGTGTAAATAAATGTAATTTCTGATTATGCTTATGTTTCTGTATTGACGATGACACCCCAAATGTTTTAAAATGAATAAAATACATTTCTTAGGAAATGCTTTGATAACGTATTTATCATGTTTTTCTGGGAACAAATTACGCAACATTTTTATTAAAAGAAGTACTCTGATTTCTATAAAGCATAAACAAAATCGGTCTTTTCTGGCCGTGAAAATGGGGATGTCACATGTAGGGTAGGACCTCTCATTCGAAGAATTATCTAGTCTAAGCAATATGTAATGGTATTCGCGAGTTAGTTAAGGGGAGATAACAGGGACTTCTTATGCATCTGATGGCAGATAGTGAGTTGGAGGTTACCCTAGGGCAAGCCTAGGATGAGAGTAGTGCTAGGAGCAGTGTTAGTAGAAGTGAAAGGGACTTGGTGTAGTCAAGGCAAATCTTGAGGAAGTACGAATAGATGTGGAAGGTAGTAGAGGCCCATACTACTGAAAGCAGAGGATCTGTACTCGAATCAAGAAGGGTTGAGATGAAATCGGGGAACTGGTAGTGTGAGTGTGATCCCTCGATAGTATTGAGTATTCAGATGATAGTTATGATATGTTGCAGAATGGTGACACTACGGGGCAGACCAGTTGGCGGATCAGGCGCCGGAGAGGGATCAGGCTCGGGTTCAGGGACCGGGCAGCTCGAGGAGCGGATGAGGGAGTTTGTATCAGCCGAGGTTACGCGCAATATTCTAGATCAGACTCCTGTGATCTTTGGCACGGTCAAGGAGGGCATACTGGAGATATTAGATGAGAGGCTGGGAGCCTTCCGCGCGGAAATGGTGGCCATGATGGGAGCGCATACTTTGACGTTTCGAGAGTTCAGAGCTTGTGGAGCTCCAGATTACCATGGGGCTCGTGACCCCATTGCTAGCAACAGGTGGTTGGCCGATGTTGCCAACGCTTTCCGTACGAGTCGATGTTCTGAGGGGGACAAGGTCCGACTTGCCTCTTGTCTTCTGAAGGACAGAGCACGAGATTGGTGGGAGGAGGTTGGACATGCCATTAGAGATGATGCCACGTTGGACGCGATGACATGGACTGACTTCTCGACCAGGTTCAGGGCCGAGTTTGCACCAGTGATCGAGGTGCAGCAGCTAGCATGAGAGTTTCAGGATTTGAAGTAGACGACTGAGACTGTGGCGGAGATCACCGCCAAGTTCAGAGAGAGAGCCCTTCTCATGCCGCAGTATGTGGCGGACGAGGAGATGAAGAAGGCTCGGTATCACGAGATGCTGAGATGTGATACCAGGCAGTTTGTGAGCAGGTCCAGCTGCAAGACACTGGAGGATATGATTGCTCGTGCCAGAGAGAGAGATTGATTTGGAGTTAGAGAGGAAGAGGAAACCGGATGAGATTCAGGTAGCCACAGGTTCAGGCAAGAGACCCAAGGGGTCAGACTTGAGATCGAGGGATTTCCAGAGCCGCAGCCGATGCGGGAAGTGTGGCAGGACACACGAGGGTGCATGCAGGAGTGGCAGTGGTGGGGATTCAGGCTGCTTCAAGTGCGGCTGGACTGGCCATTTCAGCAGAGATTGTACAGCTACCACCACTCAGGGATCAGACCTGATATGTTTTCACTGTAGTCAGAAGGCCACAAGAAGGCCCAGTGTCCGAGTTTACTTTCAGCAGGACAGGTGATAGCACCTGCCCCTGCGACTTTGAGGATCACCGACGGTCGGCAGGGCCGGGCAGAGGCGCCTACGACACGGAGCAGGGCGTACCCGTTGGTTTCAGATGACATGCGAGCAGCCCCAGATGTGGCAGGTGTGTATCCTTTATCTATTTGACAGTTTAATTGCGATGTATTTGCTATGGTACTGCATCGATATTAGTGATTGTACTTTGGATTCTGTTTCCTGCTTATGATTAAATTATATGCCATCTGCATACCATGGGTTTTAGAGTGGTAGTCCGTAGTTGTACCCCCTTTTAGAGCAGGTTACTCAGGATGCGGTCGCTGTAGCAAGCATGCATTGGGACTCTAGAAGTATTTCGCCAGCTTTCAAGGACGGTGGCGTCGTGGTATTGGTTAGTTTTGGGAGCGCTGGCAGCGGTAAACATCAGTTTTTAGTAGAACGATTATGGGATGGTAAGAAGAATTAGGAATCCTTTCCAGACTGTGAGCTGTAAGGATCTAGTTGAGTCAAAGTGGGGGAGAACCCTCCAAGTATTCAGGATCAGAAGTAAGTAAGGAGTTGGAATGAGTTCGCAACTCTGTTGAGCAGGGTAATAGTCTGAGTGGTTGTTCGGATGTGAAACACGTGAGTTGGGAGTTTAGGAAACTTCCCAGTGTTGAGTGCTTGTAATAGCGATCAGTAGATGATTGGTTTGGGAAACCAGGTTGATGTTTCTCTCGACAGGACGTGATTTTAGTCAGGATGTAAGACTACGGGATAGCCGTAGCATTCACCAGTAGGTAGACAGTACGGGAAGAGTAGTGAGGCTACGGGAGAACCATAGTAATCACGTTAGACGATAGCTGGTTGGGAAAACCAGGTTGGAGGATCGCCAGCAGGACTCGATTGAGTCAAGATGCAGATTGAGTGAATGTCCGACATGGGATGCGTTCAGATTAGTAATCGGTATAGAGACAGCATGGGGCGTGTGGTAAGACTGCGGGATAGCCGCAACAGTTGTTAGTAGCCAGTTAGAGGAGTGTGGGCGAGGGCCCGTATCTCCTAGATAAAGGAGTGTGGGTGAGGGCCCGTATCTCCTAGTTAGCAGAGTGTGGGCGAGGCCCGTAACCCCTAGTTAGTATGATCAGGATCAGGTAGACATAATTCGTTGAGATTTAGTATGGAGGCATGCCTGCATAGCCCTAGATAGGTGAGACCTGAGGGAGAGGCCACTCCAAGATACAGTTGGGTGAGACCCGTGGGCGAGGCCCGTATATTAGTAGCAGTACAGGTGAAGGTAGAGGAAGAGACCACTCTAGATCTAGTTTGGGTGAGACCCGTGGGCGAGGCCCGTTAGATTTTAGCAGCACAGGTGGAACTTGGTAGAGACTTTAGAGTCAAGATAGGGGATCGAGGATCCCAGGAATTAGAGAGACAGAGTGGCAAGGTAGACAGAGCAGTTTTAGTAGCCGAAGTTTTCTTCGGAAGCCGCTGAGAGCGACTGAGAGATGGAGTTTGAGTTCAATAACCGGTAGGAGTCCGATGGTCAAGATGAGGGCAGATTAGTTGGGACCAGGGTGGTCTCGGTTCGTCCAGAGAGCGGATCAGGGACAGTAGAATCTTCGGACAGGGACATCAATAAGAGGATCCGTGAGTGGAAGTAGTTAGTTGACTGAGAGGTGCTAGGACACTAACAACAGGATTAAATAATCTCAGAGTGAGTGATTTGAATCTGTTGCGCAACTCTCGTATGAGTCTAACCGTTGTAGGGATGAGTCTGTTACTCGAAGGGTTATCTGATCCATCCGTTGGGAGGGGTTTCCAGCATCAGTATATAAAAAGAGGAAGCACTCAGTATGTATCAGCGAAGTGACCAGCACTGGAAGTGGCTGGAAAGGTAGATTCAGCGAAGGGTATGTCCTTCACAGAGGAAGGAAAGGTTGTTGTTTTTGGGAAGTTTGCCTTGGGAAGGCCAGTGAACGCGTAGGAGAAAGGGGTGAACCCCTAAGATGCCCGACATAAGTACTTGAGGAGTACCGAAAGGATTATCAGTTGGGAAAGAGTTGTGTTCTTAGGATTGTTGGTGAGCAGAGTGCTCTCGTGGTTTGTACCCTCGAGAATTAGTTTAGGCGGAATGACCGGGCGGAAGGTCAATGAAAAGTGATCCCTCGAGGATCGGGTTTAGTAGGAGATGTATTCACCGGGCAGTAATGGTGTAAGCAGATTGCAGGAGTGTTGGCCGTAGCGGACTTCGAGGACGAAGTCTAGTTTAAGTGGGGGAGAGTTGTAACACCCCGAATTCAGGAGACCTTGAAAGAGAAGAAAACCTCAAATGAGGAAGTGACTAGTCGAGTAGATGGGTGACTCGACGAGTAGGAGCGCAATTTGGTAGCGGGTTTAGTGACCTACTCGACGAGTCAGAAGACTGACTCGGCGAGTTGGCCAGGTTTGGGGAAAAACCCTTAAATGCGGGTCTTGTACCCTATTTAAGGAACATTATAACCTCTCATCAGCCCCCTTGATACTCTCTCAAGTCCAGAACGAAAACCCTAGAGCCTCCCTTGAGTTTGTGAGCCATTTTGTGAGTTGTGAAGCATTTTGAAGCTTGGAAGAACAAGAAGAAGGTTGGAGGTTCAAGGAGGAAGGAGTAGATCCAGAAGATTCACTCCATTTGCTGCTCATTTTGGTAATCAAGTTCCTTCCTTGACTTCTAGTTTGATTAGATCAATTTATGTCCCTTTTTATGAAGTTATGGACCAAGAATGATGCCTTGTGGGATTTGGACGTCCCCAAGCTAGATCCCTTCAGATCCAGAGGTGTTTAGAGAAGTGAAGGCATAAAGGTGGAAGCTTTATGCCATTATACCTCCTCATGCAAAGATTAAGTGGTTATTATGGCCTTTTGATCAAAAAAGGGCCATGTATGGGTGCAAAGGTAGCAGCTTTGTGTGACATCCCGACCCTAGGAGGCTAGATCTGGGTCTTGGATGCATGGTGCTTGTCTGAAATCGTCTGAATAGGGTTGGACATAGAGAGGCTCGGCGAGTCAGTTATGGGACTCGGCGAGTCAGGCCAGTTCTTGCCCCAAAACCCTTCTGTTAAGGGTATGAGTTGAGTTTGGAAAGGGACTCAGTCAGTCTGAGTCCATAATGGTCATGAAATTCATCGTACTTGACGAGTGCCATGAAGGAACTCGGCGAGTCCAAGGCAATCTCCTTAGTTATGAAGATGGACTCGACGAGTTGTTCATACAACTCGGCGAGTCACAGTATAGACACATTCATATGTGGATGATGAACTCGACGAGTTGTTCATACAACTCGGCGAGTCGGTTGAGAATGGTCCCGATAGAATGGTTGAAGGAGAACCCGTCAAGTTCTTGCTAGACTCGACGAGTTAAGTCGGGGGTTGTAATGGATCGAAGGAGTATGGACTCGACGAGTTGGTAGAACAACTCGGCGAGTCAAGTCAACTGGAAGTTGACTTTGACAAAGTTTGACCATGGTTGACTTTTGGATTATCGCAGTCTAAATGTTGTTTTGGGTATTGATAGTTCGGGAAGCCGAAGGGTCAGTGGTTCATAAGTGCCGGTTAGCAGTCAGAAGTGTTCAGCTAGCCTTCAGCAGTGCGGGGTGAGTCTCCTCACTGTGTGCATGGGTCTACAGCCACAATGCCGACCCATTATGTTTATACTTATGGTTATATGAAGTAGGAAGACCGGGGGTTAGCCCTAGGCACTTATTGGGGTATGTTCGGATTTAGATCCGTTACCGGGGTTAGCCCGATGCAGTTTATATGTTCCGGATTTCGGTCTGATGCCGGGTGGTACCCGAGGCAGTAGTGTATGTGTAGTTATACTTATTTTCTTTGTGATACTTGTATGTGCCTGGTAGGGAGGTGAGTCGGGCGAGGTTCCGTATCTCATTAGTAGCAGAGCAGGGGCGAGGCCCGAGTTAGTAGGGAGGTGAGTGTAGGCGGGGGCCGTATCTCACTATCAACAGGAGCGTGGACGGGGTTCCATGACTCACCAGTAGCAGGACAGGGGCGGGTCCCAAGATAGGCGAGGCCTTAGATCAGTAGTACAGTAGAGTATGTTTAGCTTTATGATATGTGTTATGCTATATGATTGTATTTGTTGGTAGCGGGCGATGCCCAGAGATAGGCGAGGCCTAAGAGAACAGATTTGTATACCGAGTGGGGCTCCATGCCAGGCGGGGCCCGATGCAGTGGGCGGGGACCAAGTCAGTCCGGACTTCGGTCCGATGCCGGGCGGGGCCCGATGCAGTGGGAAAGGCCCAGTATGTGGTTATGTATGTGGTATGTGGTAGGTTGGGGAACTCACTAAGCTTCGTGCTTACGATTTCCAGTTTTGGTTTCAGGTACTTCCGGTAGCGGAGGGAAGAGCTCGGGATGATCGCATGGCACACACCAAAGAAGTTTAGCCTGGGATGTTTACTCTGATAAAATGAACAAGTGTTTTGAAAAGATACTCTGATTTAAGATAATGACTTATGATTTGGATGAATGATTTTATGATTATGGTTTAATTAATAGTTTAAAAACGAAATTTTTGGACCGTATTTTTGGGATGTTTCAGATTTCGTGGCAAGTGCAATGGATTAATATATCGATGATTACCGATTTATAATGTGATTAGGTTCATGTTCACTATTACTAATCCTTTAGCAAACAAGTTAATTCAAACAGTGATCAAGTGATTAAACTAACAAGTTTCCTAGTGTTAAGTTCGAATCAAGTAAGACTTGTAATATTAGTCAACTAAATTGGTCATTCAATTAACTCATATGTGATTGGTCATCACATATGCTCACACATTAACTTACTTATTTTCTAACTTACCCTAGGTTCATGTTCACTAATACTAGGCATACAATCTTGTTTTCACAAAACTATATGATTCAAGCAATTACGAAGATATTCATGCAACTCAATTACTTAGTTATTAACATAAAACAATTATCATTAACACATAAGGATCTTTTAACAGGCTAAACAAGATAAATAACCAAATCAAATTAATCCAAGCCACTCAATCAAACCATATTCATAAGATCCTCAACATCTAAACAGAAGTATGGAGTTTAGCCCATTACTTCAGCAATAACAATCATAAACTCGAAATCTAATGTTATCAACACGATTAAAAACAAAGATTAAGAGAAAAGTGATACTTTAATGCCTTTGATCTCTTCAAACTTAAGCTCATAGTTGAAAATCGAAAACCAGAACTTCTCAGAACCTTTTTAGCCTCCAAAAGTCGTCCAAAGCCTTCAACATCCGTTAGGGTTTCAGGAATAAACGATCTATATATAGATTCCAAAATTTAGCTCCAACTCGTCGAGTTTTTAAGACAAACTCATCGATTTTTTTTACTTAATACGCGTGTACGACAAGGCATCCTTGTATCGGGAACTTTCCAGCCAATTCGTCGAGTTGATGGCCCAACTCGTCGAGTTCCTCTTTACTTAAGCCTTCTTTTTCAAAATCCAATCTCCAAGCTTCCAGTCGCTAGTTCCGCTTCCTTTTTCTTCCGAGCATGTCTTTATTACTGAAAATGAAATTTTAAGATAATTAAGCATCTTTTGTCCATGTTTTGAGATAAAATTAACATAAAGTATTAAGATAATGCATGATTTTTATGACTAAGTAATCACATATCAAGTATCATCTAAGGTTCCTTCATTGGTTGACTCTTGAATTTTTTCAAGGTCAATGGTACTCCCACTGTCCTCTTTAATTATGATATCTCTCTCTCTTTCTCTCTCTCTCTCTCAAGACTCCTCTTCATTATACAAAGACCATGTTTTCACTAGGTCTATAGAACAAATATCCAAATGACTGCTTTCGGTAACCAATGAAAATACACTTCTCACTTCTATTTGCTAGCTTGTCATGAGTCTCTCGTCTCACGAAAGCTTCACAACCCCAGACTTTGATATGTGCGAATGAGTGAATTTTCCCCGTCCACATCTCGTGAGGTGTTTTGAAAACCTTCTTTGTAGGGACAAGATTGAGGATGCAGGTGGCTGTCTCTAAGGCATACCCCCAGAAGTGAATAGGAAGAGAAGCACGACTCATCATGGAACGAACCATGTCTAACAAGGTCCGATTGCGCCTCTCAGCTACACCATTAAATTGTGGTGTCATAGGAGGAGTCAATTGTGAAAATATTCCACATTCCTCCAGATAGTCGTTGAACTCGATACTGAGATACTCTTTGTCTCTATCGGATCTAAGCATCTTTATCTTCCTGCCCAACTGATTCTCGTCTTCATGTTTAAACTCTTTGAACTTTTCAAAGGTTTCTGACGTATGCTTGATTAAGTATATATAACCATATTTGCTATAATCATTTGTAAAATCCACATATAATCGATTAGCATCCCTTGTGGATGATTAGAAGGGTCTACACACATATGTATGTATGAGATCCAACAAACCTTTAATTCTTTCACAAGATCCTGTGAAAGGTGATTTTTTTCATCTTCCACAAGAGACAAGATTCACATGTATCATCTGACCTTAGGTCGAATGATTCCAACACTCCATCATTTTGGAGTTGGGCAATGCGTTTTCTGTTAATGTTTCCAAGACGACAATGCCACAAACACGCTTTATCTATACCATTAGACGAATCAATAGGAAAAAGATTATTTCCTAAATTATCAACACACATCACAGTTTCATACACACCATCACAAGGTAAAGCTTCAAATATAAAAACACCATTTGTATAAGCAGAAATAGAACCATTCAAATCATTAAATGAATATATAAAACCTTGCCTAAATAAAGCATGAAAAGAAATAATGTTACGTGTCATCTCTGACTAGTAGAAACAATTTATTAAATCTAAACAAACATCACTACTAAGCACTAGACTATAAACTCCAATCTTGGTAACACGAGAAGACCGCCTATTTCCCATGATTAGGTTCATTATTCCGTGCTCCACCTCCTCACTTTCTCTTATCCCATGCAAGTCAGAATAAATGTGAAATCCACGTCTTGTATCAATGACCCAAGAATGAGAAGATGATGAGTTATTAGATGAATTAGTGTATATACCTGAAGAAGACGGCTTTACTTTGCCATCCTTGATGTCTTGCAGATACTTCAGGTATCTTCATTTCTAATGCTCCTTATCATTGCATTAAAATCAAGTGGCCTCTTTGGAATCATAGGTGTGAGGAATGTCAGAACTAGGCTTGGCCTTTGGACCACCACTAGATGACCCGACATGGGCCTTGCCCTTGCAGTTCTGCTTGGGAAGACCTTTCCTCTTCTTCCCCTTTCCTTGACCAATGGCCAAAACGGGAGCACTAGCAGGATTAGGGTCTGAGTTCTTACCCCTCATTCCTGCCTCAATAGTCTGCAGTAGTTTGTGCAATTGAGCCAAGGTGGTCTCATTGTTGTTCAAATGATAGGTCAGGATGAACTAATCATAACAACTTGGTAAGGAGTTTAGGACTATATCAATAGCCAACTCATCATCAAAATACACATTTAGCCTAACATGGCGCTCCACGTAATGTTTCATTCTTTGTACGTGGCTACATACATGCTCTCCCTCTTTCATCTTGCATGCCATGAGGGACTTGGCCACTTTGTACTTTTCTTGACGAACTCGATTATGGTACTTTTCCATAAGGTCCTTGTTCATCTCATAAGGCCAGTAGTCCTCATAAAATATCTGCAACTCAGCGGTCATAGTGGCGACCATGATGCAAGCAACTTGTGTTCCATCGTCGTAATGCTTTTGGTAGGAGGCGTATTCTTCAGGAGTAGCTTTGCCTTCTTCGACTTCAATAAGTTCTTTCTCGAGGACATACTCTTTGTTCACGAATCGAAGGGCCATCTTTATATTCCACATCTAATCATTATAATTGGAACCATCCAATATGACTTTAGAGTAGATAGAGAACAAGGATAAGTTATGGTGGTTGGAGGAGGAGGAAGCAGAAGCATCATTTGGAGTAGACATCTGTAAAAAGAAGGTAGTTTTAGTTAGACAATAACAATTCTTAATATAGTAACCCAAAATAAAATATTAAGGCTAGGACCCAACTATATAATTCATAACTTAGAAAAGGGATGTCGTAATCTAATTGTAAATTTTATAAAGGTAGGTAAATGACGATACCAATTCTACCAGAAAAGAAATGAAATTAAGTGAAATCCGTAGGTCTTTGAGATTCATTGAAACTATTCAATGGCATGTTTAATCTCAGATTATGCTCTTCTATTTGTGACTGGGATACAAAGGATCACAAACAAGTTGTGAATAACCATGAAAATGTGCTTGGTAACCTCATTGCCATTTATCATCCCAATTGATGTACCAGTAAACCACATACGCTCCATCAACAATAATAATTTATGAGATACCCATCACAACTCTTTATTAGTCCCTAGTAGTGTTCTGGTTAACCACACACGCTACACTAACGACTTATAAAGTGTAATGTGTAATTTCATGGGTTAGCATACTAATTCACATTTTTTCTAAAGTAACTAGATTTGGTATTTTAATAAAAGGTTCTGGTACTTTTAATAGCATTATACTTTTAATGAGAATTTGTGTCCTATCAAATCCGTTTGGCTAATGACCCTCCACCATACAAGAGAGCGGTAGGTAAGAATGGATACCCAATGACGGTCATTTTATAAGCCACTTCTTTAAACTCCCTTATAGTATGGCTTCGTGAATGTGGCGTACTGGAGATTTGACTGACTTAGTCTTATACATATAGTAATTATTAATCTTTTAATTTTACATATAGTATAAGGTGTATTTTAAAACTTTTCAAAATACTAGGTTTATAATTTAAATTTCAAAAATTAATAAACAATTAATTTAAATTTAAAATAAACCAAATGATTTAATATTTATCCATTAATTTAAAAGATTAACCAATTATATTAAATCCAATAAGGATTAACTAATTAAATTAATCAAATAATTTAATCTTAATCCTTATCCTCTAATTTTCAAAAATTAGGGTATAGGATTTATTCTAATTTTAGTTATTTCTTTTTAGGCAAGTAAAATAATAATTACCAAAATTTGGAAACCCTAATATCATAGCCATTTTCTAAAACTTGGGGAGGAAGGCTAAGGTTTCAAAACCCTAGCTCTAAATTTCAAAATCAAAGGGAGGAGGCTAGGGTTTTGAAAAACCCTAACCCTAGTCGAAATTCTTGGCTATTAGGGTTTAATTTCTATAAACCCTAATTTGATAAAGTTCAACAATTATAGCAATTCAATTGAAAACAAACCAAATGCTCTGATACCACTGATAGGATTTAGGTAAAACAAATAAACTTAAAACCCTTAAGTTTGCATGTAACCTAAATAGGATCTATGTTTTCTCTATTGAACATATAACTAAGAACATCAAATAAGAAACCCTTAGAACCTTAGGTAATTTTCGAAAAACACAAATTAGGGTTTAGGATTACATACCTTGATTGTTATTGTAGTAAATAACAATGATTCATTCTTGTAGATCTCTTGGAAAGAAGCACCACAAGTGTCGTGCCTCTAATAGTTCACACCCAAGCTAGCAAGAGGATGACTTAAGAGAGAGGAGAGGGGAGGATAACAATTTTCGTCCAAGACTTAGGGAAGAGAGGAGTGTATGGAATATGGGGCTAGGGATGGCCTTATATAGTTGAGGAATCTTGGGGTCAGAGCTAGGGTTTAAGGGATAAGCCCTAGATTGATTTACTTGGTGACCAAGGAACCCAATCTCCTTATCCAAGGAGCCTTGGACGAAATCTTCTAGGCTTGCCCTAGAGGATTTTTATCCACCTCATCCCATGAGGTTCTAGAGCCTTCCTTCTTCAACTTTTAATAAATAACCAAACAATCCATGTACTTTTAACTAATCCATTTAATCCCAAAACTAATTATAATTAATTTCTGATTAATTATTAATTAAATAATATCTTTTTCTAATTAATATATTATTTCCATAATATATTAATAAACTTCTTATTTTAATTTATTAACCAAATAATAAATTTACCTCTCTCTCTAAAAGTCATCATGTCCAATTGTTAGGTTTGAGGGCAACCCCAAAGGACTGTGATGTCATCAATTCAAATATATATCAATTATAGTTATGAGCTTAGACACATAATCCAACAAAAATATCTTCGAATTAAATAGGTGCACAAACAAAAACAATTTTAAAAAATCAAGATATTTTCTCGATTAAAATAGTTTTTTTCAAAAATATTTATCCATATTTTTACAACTATTTATACTCTTTAAAAAAGTAATTTTAATAACAATGTTTAATAATATATCTATGCAGTTTTTTTACTTATTAGTTTACAATAATTAATGAAATACATACCATACCACCGTACATTTGTTAATAATAATATGTTTTATATGTTTTAGTTTTTAAGCAAAATCTAGTAAACATAACCAACTTTAACATTTTTCTTATTGTTCAACCAATATCGATCTCATGGGAAGTTCCACCGCTCGGTTGCATGTAAATCTCTAATGGTGGAACTTGGTCTTGAAGCCTTGTCAAATTAGAAAGGTTGTTAATGCTATGAAAACTCAAAATGAATCTGATGTTACTTCAAAACAATGTGCCGATGTGTTATCCCAACAACGGAAACAATATAGAGGCAATGAGTTCTATGGACTCATGAAACATTTGCAAGATAAAACGCTAATGGACAATGATCACTATTTTGTTGTTGATTTGTGTGATGATGGGCCTAGAAATAGTTTTTGGGCTGATGGAAGATCAAGAGATGCATACACTAAATTTGGAGACGTTGTTGTGTTTGATGTTGCTTACTTGACAAACAAGTTTAATATGCAATTTGCTCCTTTTATTGGTGTTAACCATCATGGCCAGTCTATACTTTTTGGTGGAGCGTTGCTAGAAAATGAAAAAGAAGAAACATTCGCTTGGTTATTTGAGCTCTTTCTAAAATGCATGTTCAACAAATTTCTGAAGGCAATAATAATGGATTAAGACAAGTCTATGGGTAATTCAATCAAAAAAGTGTTTCCAAACACTCACCATTGCTTTTGTGCATGGCATATTAAAAAGCATGAGCGTGAACACCTTCGATATTTTGTTGCCCGTTATAGTGATTTTAAAGAAACATACGGAGAATGGGTAAATAGTAACACAATCGAAGAATTTGAAACCAAGTGGGAAGTTATATGTGGTAAGCATAATTTGGACATCAATTGTTGGTTAAGTGAAATGTATAACCAACGAATACATTGGGTTAAAGCCTTCTTGAAGAATATTTTTCTTGGCTGGTATGACAACAAGTGGACGAAGTGAAAGTATAAATTCATATTTTGATGGATTTGTTAATTCAAAAACCATGTTAAATGAATTTTTAGTACAATATGACAAAGCAGTTGAGTGTCGAAGGGCCGCCGAAGAAGATGTAGACTTAAAGACTATGAATTCGAGGGCGATTCTTTCTACTGTGCATCCAATTGAAGCTAAAGCAGGTGAGTGTTATACTAGAAAAATATTTGAGATTTTTAAAAAAGAATGGATAGAAGCAAACAACAATTTAACTCATGAGACTTTAAGGAAAATTGCAGAAGAAATGAAATATCGAGTTGGGAAACTAAACACTGATAAAGCATATTGACGAATTGTTACCTTTTGTTCGTTGAATCAAGTAAATGTCACTTGTTCGTGTGCTAAGTATGAGACACGTGGGATTTTATGCAAGCATAGCTTATATGTGTTGAAGAAGAGACATGTTGAAACACTTCCGAGTCACTATATATTACCTCGATGGACCCTTAAGGCTAGGTACAAGGTGGGTAATGGTAGTATCGAACTCGAAGAAATCAATAATGAAAATGGAGTTAGTGACTACACTTTATGGTGTGTTCGTTCAAATTTTACTAAATTAATTGAACAAACAAGAGAATCCCCCTTCAGAGATACAAAAAATCAATACGCTATTGATAAGTCTTTTAGACGATCAAATGATTCGAAGAAAATCTATAGCATTTGAAAATGTATCTCAAGGTTCTTGTGTGGGAATTACACAAGTAGATATGACACCTCACTTATCTGTCCGAGATCCTTTGGTCCAACTAATACGAAAGGGCGTCCTAAAAATGCAAGCAGACTTAAGTCGTCTTTAGAATTGTCGAAGAAATGAACATGCTCTTATTGACAAGGATTGAGTCATTATGCTACTAGTTATTCAGAAAGAAAGTTTCTTATAATAATTATTTAATTTTTCATGATTTTCCTAGTCTTATAATTATATTGATTATTGATTTAATTTTTGATGCGTCAAGTTGATGAATCGTTACAAGATAAACAGTGACAAGGTGGTGTCGTTTTTTCTGTTTTCTGTTTTGGATGGTTGCAGATTTTGGATATTATGAAGTTTGTTTTTTTTTTTTGTTTTGGATGGTTTCTGTTTAGAATACTAGCAATTTTATTTTGGAATGAAGTCTGTTGTTTTGGAATAAGTATGTTGCAATTATATGTTAAAATTATAATTACGTTGCTATTAATGAAGATAAGTTTGTTGGTTCTTGAATTCTGCTATGTTTTCCGAAATATAAGTGCTCAACTTATTGCCTACAACAAATTAATATAAGAAATGGTGGAACAAATTAATATAAAAAATGGTGGCAAGTACTTTATATTCCCCAAAAAAGGAAAATGACAACAACAATGAAAGAGACAAGCATGTGTCTCCCTGGGAACTTCTTGACGCCACTTTCTTATTCAATAAAGTTAACAATTGAAACATGGAATCAATTGAATTTCTAGAGTTGGTTGGGCTATTCAAACAATGAATCAATTGCATGTTGAATTTAAGTTCACAATGCTTTGGGTTTTTCTTGGATTTTCGAGTTTGTTGTGCCATCCAAGCTTGTGAAAACTATATTGCAATTACTAGTAAAAAAATATAAGTTTGTTGTTGTTACTGGTAAAATAAATTGAAGTACGTTACTATTATAAATAAATGTCAATAGTACCAATCTTCAATAAATGGAATAAAAATTACAAACCGAAATTCATTTGATGTATCGAAACTCTTACAATAAAGAATATTAGCTAAAATATCTAACTACTTGATCAATAGAGAAGTTTGCATAAGGAATTTTACAATTCAATGACTTCTCTTGACATCTCTTTCTTAATATACATCCTATCCTTCTACTCGCACCAAAGTATCTGTTGAAATTGTTTGCTAGTCGACTGCTTTCCATTGCTAGAAACCTTGACTGCAGAACCCATGTGTTAGGGCTTGTCTTTTTTTACTTGTAGGCTGTTAACACATAGAGGAAAGTATAATGTTATTTTCTTGTATCATGTATGTATAGAGTAGCTAAAAGAGACTTTTTTTGCTTGTCGATAAAACAAAAAACAAGGAAAAAACTCACTTGTGTTTTGAGAAAAGAGTAAAATAATAAGCAAAAAGTAAACAAAAAAAGCCTATAATTTTGGGTTTCTAATGCCACCTGTGAAGGAAAAAGCAAGGGAAAAAACAATTAAACAACATGTTTTTTTTGGGTGTCGAGATTTGCATATTCAAGTTGACTTAAACACTTCTTAGTTGTTACTTCAAAAATCTGTCCAATACATTTTTTATAAGGCCAAATTTATCATATCCAACATATTTTTATATATAAGATTAATACAACTAACATCAGCCAACATATATTTTTATATTAACATAAAAGATTACATAGACATTATGTGGAATGGCAACACACTAAACTATACCTCTTTAATATATATAAACGTTTGATAAATGTCTGTTTAAAAGAAAAATTAAGCATATGTTTTTTTTTTTAATATTTTAACATATAAAAACTCTTTTTTAATAAAAAAATTTAAAAGTTATTTTTATGAAAATATGTTATTTTTGTATAATTATGATTTGATAAAGTAAAAAAAATATATTTGAAACTAAAATTTGAAAAAAAAAATGTAAAAATAAAACTAAATTTAAGATGAATACTTAACAAAATTTTGAAATATGTAAAATTTGGATCAAATTTATAATAACATTTAAGATGTGGATAAAAACAAAAATTTTGAAAATGAATGTAAAATTGATGAAAATGAATATAATTACTATTTTATATATATATATATATATATATATATATATATATATATATATATATAGATTTCCGGAAGTGTAACAAGTTCATAAACTCCAAAATGAGTACGGACTAAGAAAGGAAGAGATAATTTCCAAAAGAGCCCTTGCCCCGTTCCATATTTCAGCGCCTCCAGCGCCTCATCCCGTTTTTCTCTCTTTCAAGCGATCGACGAAGCTGTGCCCCCCATCGATCGACGATTTGCGCCTCTACAGCTCTACAGATTTTCGATTTTGCTGCTTCTTCTCATCAAGTATGGTTCTCTCTCTTCTCAATTGCGTTTTTTCTGCTTGAAGTTCCTATTTTTGCTGTTCAATTTGTTCTCTCTCTTCTCAATTGCGTTTTTTCTGCTTGAAGTTCCCATTTTTGCTGTTCAATTCGACTATTTTTCTGTTCAAGTTCCGATTTTATTCCCGTTCAAGTTCCAATTTTGTTGCTGTTCAAGTTCCGATTTTTTGATGTTGAAGTTCCGATTTTTTTGTTCTATCTGCTTGTCCTTTGCTGTTTCTGAAGTTGAAAGAGAAATTTGCTGCTCAAAAAAGAAAAACTTGAAAGAAAAATGCTGTGCAGAAATTTTTTTTATAGAGAAATGTTGTGCAAAATTTTTTTTGATTGATGAATCTGATATATATATATATATATATATATATATATATATATATATATATATATATTGGTGAATCTGATATATATGATTGATGAATCTAATATATATATTTTTTTGTTTTCAACAGGAAACAAAATTTGGAGGGATAGAGTTTGAGTTGATTTTGTGCAGGAACTTGAGTTGGAGAAATTCATAACACATGAATTGCCATTTTGTGAGATCATTAAGGCTTTTGATTTGATGCTTAAAGGTGAAGGTCTCCAATGCATAATTCGGATGGGTGAATAATTTTAATGGTATCGTATGCCTACAATGTTATACCACACTTTGGTATAAAATTTATATTTCTATCAAGTTTCATAAATTTTTGTATAAAATTTATATTTCTATCAAGTTTCATAAATTTTTGATTAATAGTATATTTTAAATTAATATTACATGTATGAAATAATTTTAATTTTTTTTATTAATAGTATATTTAATAAAAAGATTCTTGAGCATCGGGGTAAAATGGTCATTTTGCATCATTCAACAAATTCAGTCAGATGTACAATCAAACAGCATAGTTTTTTATTCGGTCAGAATTTATTACTCAGACAGCACTTTCTCATTCAGGAACTATCAAACGGGACCTAAATATCTCATAAGCACCCGGACTACAAACAAACCTCATCCCCATCACCCATGGTCTCCCTCCCTGGGCCGGCGGTGAATCATTTCCGGCCGGATTTTAATGGATTTCCGGAGAATAAAAAGCCCACCGGAGCCACCAATGTCAATCCGGTAAGGGAAGAATCATTTCCAATTGACGATGAAAAGGTGAGGAGAGAAAGGAAAGAGCAAGTAAATAAGAAAATCGCGTCGCAAAAGGCCATATCGGTAATATTAAGAAGAGAGGCTACGAAGGCGGTGATTGAGAAGAAAAAAGGATCCACGAGGCTGTTTCCGGGAACTGTACTCGAAGCGCTTCACGAACGTATCGCTGCTTTGCGTTGGGAGTCTGCTCTTAAGGTAATTCTTTACTTGTTTCTCAATTTAACTTTGATTTTCACACGTATTTCGATGTTTGTGTTGTAATTCAAATTCAGCTTACTGGGCCATCCAATTCTCAAGTTTTATGGTATGCTGCAAACTTAGTGACACATTAAGATACTAGGTTAGATACCGTGTATCGGACAGATTGATTGTCTGTATCATTAACATCTAAAAAATAAAAATAAGAATGTTTCAAATTGCAATATAAGAGGCTTATCAATAACAAGGCATTTGGGATCTGTTGTTGTATCATTTTTTTAAAGTTTAGCCAACTTTTAATAAATGAAAGTAGAAACACTTTAATTGATTTGGTGATTGCAACATTCTACTTTCATTAATTACTTTTTCGTATTAAAGCGTTGTACTTTCAATGTATAATGCTTTAATAAGAAAAAAAAAAAAGTTAATGAAAATAACATGTATTACGAAACAAAGCAATAAATATTACTTTTGTATAATCTTACTTTCTTTTCTGTTCTATACTTCTATTACGGAATTGTAGTTTCAATACTTTTCTTATTAAGACATCGTGCTTCAAAAATCTACCAAATTCTTTCACAAACTTCCAACCTTCAATTTTGTGATTTCCAACTCTTAAAGAGAAAAAAAAACAGGCATTTCATCAAACACCTATTAGGCATCATCACACATAATTTATCAACACCTCTCATCATTTAATTATTTCTTCAACAACATTCTCCTAAGCATTTCATCAGCACAGTAGCAAGAAACAAGAGAATTCAATATAACTTTGTTGTTATTAATATTTAATATCATGACACTGTATGTTTTTCAGGTTTTTGAACTACTTCGTGAGCAGCTTTGGTACAGACCTAACTCTGCTATATACGTGAAGCTACTTGTGATGCTTGGAAAATGTAAGCAACCTGAGAGAGCAAATTCCTTGTTTCAAGCCATGATTGATGAAGGCTGTGATGTAAACCAAGAGTCATACACTGCTCTTCTCTCTGCCTACAGTCGAAGTGGCCTATTTAGAAAAGCATTTTCTATTCTAGAAGAGATGAAGAACACACCCAACTGCTACCCTGATGTCTACACATATTCCATCCTCATAAAATCATGCCTTCATTTTCATGAGTTTGATAAAGTGCAATCTCTGCTTTCTGAAATGGTCTCACAAGGAGTCAACCCCAATACAGTTACTTACAATACCCTTATTGATGCATACGGGAAAGCAAAAAGGTAATCCTTCAACAAATAGATTACTTTTTTAGGCTACACGGGACTAACATATGAATGTTTTTGTTTTCCAATTTGCAAAAGATTCGCTGACATGGAATCAACATTAGTGGAAATGCTTCGCCAAAGGGAATGTAAGCCTGATGTATGGACCATGAATTCAACCCTAAGAGCATTCGGTGGAAGTGGTCAAATTGAAACAATGGAAAAATGTTATGAGAAGTTTCTAAGTGCTGGAATTCAACCTAACATCAAAACCTTCAATATACTTCTAGATTCATATGGAAAAACCGGAAACTATAAAAAGATGAGTGCAGTGATGGAATATATGCAAAAATATCATTTCTCATGGACTCTAGTGACTTACAATATAGTCATAGATGCATTTGGGAGAGCTGGGGATGTAAATCAAATGGAATTTTTATTTCGGTTGATGCAATCCGAGAGTATAAAACCAAACTGTGTCACTCTTTGTTCGCTTGTACGAGGTTATGCTCAAAATGGCAAAGCGGAAAAGATCGGGGGGCTATTGCGGTATATTGAAAGTTCGGATGTGACGGTTGACACTGTGTTTTTTAATTGTTTGGTGGATGCTTATGGTATGATGGGATGCTTAGCGGAAATGAAGGGGGTGTTGGTGATGATGGAAAGTAAAGGGTGTGAACCTGATAAGATTACGTATAGAACTATGATTAAAGCTTACAATATGAATGGAATGAGTAACCATGTGAAGGAGTTGAGGCTTATGCTTTCTTCTGTTGGAAAATCAGATTCTAGACGATAAAAGCTTTTGAGGGATTTAATGTGTTGTTATATATGATTACAAAAACTATGTTATTTCATACAAGAACAATAATCTAATGTTTTTTTTTAATATGCATTTGTTCATTTAAATTATGTGCGTGTTAAAATCACTACAAACAATTATCGATCATGATTTATGGATGCTATGTGTGTTAATGAAGTTTATCATGCTTTTGTAGACAAGAGTCTTGCATTAAGTTCTTTGAAGTGGAAAGAGCCACGTGGAGGTCAACCAAATAAAAGGTGCTGATATTTATAGTTTTAGCTGTTGGGAACTTCATTGCATAAGAGATTTTGTAATTTTCAGCGCAAAGTTCCACCAGTGATGTATTAAATATTCACTAATCACTATATACCAAAGTTAAGTGAGTATATTTTTTTTTCTTTGGTTTTAACAATATATATATATATATATATATATATATATATATATATATATATATATGTCTATCTTTTTTTACATACCTGGTCATTGTAATTGAACCGAGTACTCACGAGCTTGAAATTTGACTCGAGCCTTGATTTTCAAGCTCAAGCTCGAACTCGATAAAGTAATTGACACTTTCGATTTCGGTTCGACTCAACTGATCGGCTATTAAAAAAAGAGAAAATTGTTCCATTGAAGGATCAAAGGAAGAAAATGGTGTTACCAAGGTGTCATTGTTTATCCAAGGCATATCCTTCGCACGAAACTCAATTAATCCATCAATATTGATAACAACATCATTTAGACCTTGGGAAGTAAACATGAAATCAATAATAATAATAATAATAATAATAATAATAATATCTGAATCTTAAAATTTCGAAAAGTTACCATGTCACTTAGGTTTTTTGTAATAATTTTTTTTTTGTAAACAATTGAATCTACATTTATTCAAATTCAAATGACTGAAACCCTTTGACATTTGCAATTTGATCCAAACTATGGATCTCAAAGTGAAATCATAATAGGTTACAAATGTATTAAATTCAACTAAAAACCACAATCATAAATGAATCTCGATTAAATAAATGATCTGAGACTAAAGTCATGGAATTGAAAATTACATGAGACTAATTAAATAAATAACTCATATGAAAATTCTAATTCATTATATATCTCGATCGTTTGAAGAAACTCAAGAGTTAATTACGAAATGATCTCAGATCTCTTCGGTTAATTAAATGATCTCAGACTAAAATCATAGAAAAGCTTTACATGAGATTAATTAAATGAATATCTCGTGAGAGCTCCAATTCAAATATAGATCTCAATTATTAGAAGAAATTTATACAATTACGTTATCAAATGATCTCATATTTTAACCGGTAATCATACATCGGCTAATAACCTCAATGCTCATTCTGGGAAACCGCCTAGCATAGGATAACATGTCAGCAGACTTAGGCCAATAAGCATCGTTCCCGATCCCTCCTACTAAAGTTGAGTGTTTACTATGATATGCATGTGCTTAGATTCATTTTCATTGATAAACGAGTCAAACTGTCTTGCTCATGGACACTAGACCACCACCACCACCACCGTTGTTCTCATTTCCAACAACATAAAAATCAACATTATCCGGTCAAGCGTACGACTTCAATAAGTTCTTCCAATTGTGTGTCATGACGACATGTATTTTTAATTCGTCATTTGTTGTTGCTAAGTATTATGTCGAGTCGAACATTATATAAACATGGACCCCTTTTATAAGTTGAATAAGAAACACCTCCATTGTTGCCAAAAGTGATCGGAAAAGAAATCGATAGAATTTGAGAAGTGAGGGTTTTAAAGAAGCCGATGAAATTTGTTAAGAACATTCCACTTACATTTAAGTTAAATTTTAGACGGTTTGAAAGTTTTAAAAATTGGTTAAAAAATAAAATTAAAAGTACCAGACAAATATTAAATTCTAATAACATCTCTCCCTGCCTTTATGATTATATTACACAAATGGTCCTTATACTTTATAAAAGGTCTCAAATACAGTCTCTAATTTTTTTCATGACAAGAATGGTTCCTATGGTTTTAGTTTATTGAAGTGATTATGTTGATTATGAGAACCAATGGACACATAAGGAAACTGACTAAATGTTTATTCCCCCACCAATGTAAGATAATGAAAACTAGTCAACTTTCTTATTCCATTAAAATTTCCAACAATTTATCCTTGATACATATAAAATAATATTTTCCCCTTCCTTTGAGTAAAGGAAGCATTCGATGCATCATATAAAAAAAGTGCAGCTGCCAAAGCCCCGTATTTACCTATAGAGGCCCCGAGATATTCTATGATCAAAGGTTCTGTGTTTGTCACGAACTGGATTCGAACTAGCACCTTTGAGAGCAAACGACAAGCCCAACGAGCTACCATTCATTCGTATTGCGACTTTGTTTACCCGGTTCCTCTCGCGACTAAAGGGTACATCCATGGTCCGTATATGGACACTATTTTTTATCCTTTTATTTCACATAATTTATTCTATGTACAAAATAAGCGACGAACCAATAAACAATAAGGAAAAGCAAGTCAACGTAGAGTAGAGTGATAGATAAATGCATTTTATAAATGGGTTTTAATCATATATATATTGAACATATATTTTTTTTACATGTTATAAACATATACTTTGTACCAAGTACAATCATAACTAATCCACTTTGGATACCTATTTTCAACATAACTTTTGCAGCACGTATGCAAGAAGTATACAAATTTAGAAATGTATTTTCTTGCTATATTCCCATAAATCAATTTATGAAAATATCATTTTATGCCTTGCGTTCAATGCTTAATATATATTAGTCATGTATGCCAAATTCATCGAGGTTATAATTTTCCAACTATGACATTAACCATGTAATATGTATCATTCACATATGTTTAATGTATATTGTATAACAACCACATATAAGGAATTTGAATCAAAATACATATGTTTAATGTTCAAAAGTCTACATAAACTTCATTTTCCACGACACAAACCCAAAACATTATATTTTCATTTAAATATGTAGAATACAAAAGGGGTACTATATGTTTCAATTGAAAGACTTACATGTTAGATTTTTATGATAAACTTGTATTATTATAAATTAAGAACCATAAGTGTGGTCGTTTATATTTAAGATGTTACAAAGCTATTTATTAGTTTTCAATATTTTGAGTATGAAATGTGGTTGGTACCCAACATACACACCACACACGCACATATAGGATTATGATATTTTGAGAAGTCATAGTTTCCAAGAAACCCATAACTAAACATGAATAACTAAACATGAAGACTCGGTATACTATACCATTATACTTTTGATTTTTTATTATAAGATTGTATTTTTAATTTTTTTTATTCAATCAATGTATTTTAAAATAGCTTATCCATGTCAATTGTTTTTTCGAAAAACTTTATTTTTAAATGTAATATTTAAATTTAAATGATGTTATAGTTGAATAGATTTTTTAAGATTAAAATAAAAGATATAAATATCATACTAGATATATGATAAAAAGATACTATTTCTATTGTTTCCTTGGAAGTTTGAAACCAAATCCCTTTTCAACAACAAAAGGTAAGCAAAAAGCCCAAATACGACCAAAAAAGCCCTCTCCATCTGCGTCTGCATGTCCAGCCCACTACTCACAGAGACGACGAAATAGTTTTTTGCAAATCTGCTTAAGAGAGAGGAATTCGAGCTTGAAGACGAACCAGAACGAACAACATTACATACACACCAATCTTTCACACAAAGGACATTCATATATATTATGTATATGTATAATTTGTGAGTGATTAGGGTAAACAATTTCAAAAAGGACGCACTCAGTCGATTCTTTTGATGTCCTATATTTTCTAGGGCAAAAATTCGTTTTTGATTTGGAAATTGATCTATTTTACATCATAGAAGCACCTCAGGGGAGAGGGGAAAGGTTTCCTAGCTGGAGATTGTTGCAGTGCTCTTCGCAATTCAGGTATTTCTCACAGAAACCCTAGAATTGGACGAAATGTTATATATTGTGTAAACCCTAGAACTTGGAACTGTTGGAATTTTTTCACTCTAGTAGATTATAGGTCAATGAATGTGTAATTATGTAATTGCAGTGTTGTATTGGGGCATTTTGATTGAATGCATGCCTGAAACCTAACCAAGTGTCAAAGTGACAAAAACTAGGGTCGTTTTTCATTTCTCAAACATGGGGCGTTGGTAACTCTATATTACTGGGGCATTTTTCTTGAGATTATGAACGTTTATAATGGTGGTTGCACGTGGGCATGGAGTGTACTAAGCAATGGGGTATAATATACAGTGCAATTATTTGAATTTTACTGATGAGAATTGAATTGGCTTGCTCATTTGTGCACTATGACTGACTAACTTATCTTGGACACCTAGATTGGTAGCTAGCTTTCTTTGGATTCATGAATTGAATCATAACTATGCTACTGTTATAGCAAGAAATGGTTATCTGGGTGTAGATAATTTCCAAGTTAGTTCATTTTCTATGATCTTTGTTTTTCCATACAACATATTCAGGTTTGGTGGCATACCTTATATAACATATGACCTCTTTCTCTCTCTGTGTGCATGACCATTAGGAATGAGAATATTTTGTAATCTCTCTCTCTCTCTCTCTATATATATATATATATATATATATATATATATATCTGTAATTTGATTTAGTTTTTGAATTAGGGTCATGAACAGACCTCTAGGTGCTTGAAGAGGGCATGCATGGATGTACTTCAGGGTTTATGCTTATAGTCAATGCTGAGTTTGATTCAATGGGAGGAGTTATTGACACCGGAGTTGGAATTTCTTCAAAACCATCTCTGCAGCAATCGTCAGATCTTGAAAAAACTCAAGCGGAACTTAGGTAACAGTTGTGCTCTTCTTTATGTTGCAAAATTTTGCTTTGACCCCTGAGTTTTTTTTCTGAAATCAAGCCAATATAATAATGTATGTTTTATTGCAGGCAAACATTCACTGCTGCTGAGAAATTTAGAAGAGAATTGGAATTTCTACAGAAAGTAATGGGACTAATATTATCTTTATGTTTGAAAATCTTTAAGCATAGATTGGTGATGAAATGCTTGGTATTTGCAGGGTGGAGACCCTTTAGACTTGAAACCTGGGAATGCAGCATCGATTAGCTTCCAGTCCACATCGCTGACAGATCGACATCTGACAAGGTCTGTATCTAGTGTGTAATGAATGTGGCAAGTGTTTCCAGCATGATTATTGATAATCTTTTATTATGGTTTTCTTAGTGAAGCAAAGGGTAGTTTTGCAATTACTGCTTCACCTCATGGAGATTCAGTTGAAAGTAGCGGTAGACTAGGTGCTCCTTCAGTCTGTGAACCCAACAGTGCTGATAATCTCATGCTATTCGATGGTGCAAATAACATTAACTTGTCCAAATTGGATGTTGGACACATCAGCAAGGAATCAGGCGTAGACTCTGCTGTGTTGGAACTTCCTAAAAAATCATATAAACGTAGGATTAGGTCTCGACCAAATCGGGATGGGGCCCGTTCAAGTTCTACTGATGCAGTTCCTTCTCGTGGTGCTCATTTTCTTCCTTTTCGACATGCTTCCAACTCCAATCCTAAAAGTCCTAATGAGTTAGATGGTGTGCCAGCTGGACAATCAATCCTTGGACCTCCACATGGTCCATATTCTGCTGTTTTAGATGCTAATGTTAAACAAAACACTCAAGAGAATCATCAAGAACAGGTAGAAGACTTGACAGATTCCAAATGTCCTCCTCATGCAGACACAGTGAAAACTGAAATTTTTGTGGGTCCCACTCCCACCAATGGGGTTGGAAACATGGAAGAGGTGAAAATCAGACATGATGATGGAAATAATGGTGCAGTGATTCCCACAAAGGTGTTGGATTCTGAGTCATCATGCGGTCAAACCAGTCAACGTTTTGATGGGTATGATGGGAATAGTTTTGCATCAAAGGAGGTAGTAGATGTGGTAGGTAATAATTTAGTTGCAGAAAAGGATGATAAGATATTGAATGTTGATAAAGATAAAGATAAGAATGATGATGGCTCTTCTATTAAGGAAGAGGAAGGTCTGAAAGGATCTGAATCTTGCTCGCAAAATGAGTTGAAGAATTCTGTTGCTACCAGAAAAGATGTTGCAGATGGCTGCAATACCTCAGAAACAGAAAGAAAGCATCAGGCTTCAAATGACACTGCTAGGCATTGTGCTGATGTGGCGGAGCAAAATGCATGCTCTCAGGAAAACCTCAAACAGGCAACCAAAGAACATGAAGACTCGATTTTAGAAGAGGCTCGAATTATAGAGGTTGTTTTTTGTTTTCATTTTTTAAAATTCAAGGCATTTGATTGCCTCCCCATAGAAGTGTCCTAAATAGCTGATTTGAGATTATATTGTAAACAGGCAAAACGTAAGAGGATTGCTGAGCTGTCTGTTAGAACTTTGCCATTGGAGAGACGTCTAAAATCACAATGGGATTTTGTGCTTGAGGAAATGTCATGGTTGGCTAATGATTTTGCCCAGGTTTGTTTTTGCTGATAAAAATCTAAGGGGCTGTTTCTTTTTTAATTATCCTCCATTAAGTCATGTATTGGTAAAGTGGCTGAATGGGTAATGATGTTTGTCTGGATAAAGTGTATGCATATGGTTCATTTGTTATCTAGACAGAATAAATAACCTCAATGAGACTAAATGACCTTTTTACCCTTACATTCAAAAAAAAAAAACTGACAATATTTATCAGTTTTAACAATATTCATCCATTTTAACATTAGAGGAGCAGGAAGTATAAAAGAAGAAGGGCAAACAGGTATAGGGTTAAGGGCTCTTTCTCTTTTCCCCGATAAATTGTACGGGTAAAGTGGCTGAATGAATAATGATGTCGATAAATTGTTGGCTTGTTGCATACATATGGCCTGTTTATTTTTTGAGGTCGAATACCTTGTTTGAATGAGATTAAATGACCATTTTACCCTTACATTCTGAATTCTTTTTTGCAATATTCATTAATCTAACATGAGAGGAGTTGGGAGGAAAAAAGAAGAAATGAAAATAGGTAAATGCTTAGTGTCTTAATACATTAAGCAATGAAGTTCATTAAGTCATTCTTCCCAGATTAAGTAAAAAAGAAACAACCATGTGTAGCTATCCAGATTAAGTGCTTAACCCATCAAGTTGATTAAGTCAAAAGGAAACAACCTCTTAGTGGCTTAACCCATTAGATTAAGTAGAAAAGGACCTGTATAGCTGTCCAAATTCAGTGCTTAACCCTTTAAGCCCATTAACTCAATTAGTGAGTATTTGCTCCTATGTTTATAAACAGGAGCGCCTTTGGAAGGTAACTGCAGCTGCTCAACTCTCAAAGAGAGTTGCTTTTTCTTCACGTGTAAGATTCAATAATCAAAGCTCACTGCAAAAGCAAAAGGAAGTGTCTCACACTTTAGCAGAAGCAGTCATGGAGTTCTGGCACTTGATACAGGTCTTTTTTATAAGTTTTTGTAATCTTTTATTGACTTATTGTGAGTATAAGAAAGACCACAACTTATATTGTGAGTTGTGACATTTAACAGGTGAAACGCGAGGAATCAGAGTCACAACTTACAAAAGATCATGGAGTTGGGATTCAGGGATATGCAATGAGGTTTTTGGAGTATAATAGCTCTAAAGCTCAGTACAACCCAACTGAAGCACCTGTGACAACTGATACTATATCTGATCTAGGCATCATGGACCTTTCCTGGGAGGACAATTTGACAGAAGTATGGACTAACACTTGGTATCTTCACACGTCACGTTGCAATCACTATTACATCACATTTCACTATCTTTTTCAGTTTTTTTTTTTTTTTACTATATATTATTGCCACACAAACACAATGCCATAAACCGAGACAAAATGTGCACACATTAATACTTCAATGTTTAACTGGTTTCATAACAACTTTGTTACACTGTAATGCAGGAGAACCTCTTTTATACAGTTCCACCTGGCGCGATTGAGGCCTACAGGAAAGCAATTGAATCCCATTTGCTGCAGTTTGAGGTAAATATGGGTGAAAAGTAAAGTACATTGTCCATATTGGTAAAAAGAGTAAAGTATGTTGGTATTTCTTGCAATTTGCTCACTGATATTTGTTTCGAAACTTGTTTAGAGAACTGGAAGTATCATGCAAGAGGAAGTGGATACATCTGGCTATGATGCTGTTGCAGGTATTATAAGATTTGGTATTAATTGTTGAGACCTTGTTAATAGTATATCAGTTAAAATTCTAACTGTTAAGACTTTGAATTTCAAGAAAATGCATTTGAAGAGGACGAAGGAGAAACAAACACATATTATGTGCCTGGAGGGTTTGAAGGTCACAAATCTTCAAAAGCTGCTCAAAAAAGAAGGAAAAACTTTAAAATTTATGGGGGGAGATCATATGAGATGGGAGGTGATGTGTCATTCATGCAAACTGGTGGGACCCAACCCTCTATTTTGAGTGGGAAAAGACCTGCCACCAGCTTAAATGTCTCTATTCCTACAAAAAGAGTGCGTACTGCTTCCAGACAGAGGATTATAAGTCCATTCCATGCTGGAACTTCTGGAAGCGTACAAGCGCCACATAGGACAGATGCTTCAAGTGGTGATACAAATTCCTTTCAAGATGAACAAAGTAGTTTACATGGTGGGTCCCAGATACCGAATAATATGGAAGCTGAGTCAGTGGGAGACTATGAAAAGCAATTACAGTTTGACTCCATGGAAGTTTCAAATAGACCTAAAAAGAAAAAGAAGGTAAAACATCCGGTATGTTGACATTTACTCGGAGTCTTTTTTTTTTTTTTTTTTTTTGTCTTCTACCTGTTTTGACTTTTAATCTTGTTTTTTGTTGTTTCAGGGATCCACGTTTGACCACCGATGGCAACTTGATTCTAATTTTCAAAGTGACCAGGTAAAATTCCAACGTTTAAATAAAAATAATGCTTTGCACTTTGTTGTAGAGTCATATTGTAAGATTAAACATGTTGATATACAAATGCAGAAGGATCACTCAAGAAGGAGGCTGGATGCACATCAATTTGATTCGAATGGAAGCAGTGGTATGCATCTTCCTATTGTTGTATATGTTTAAATTTGGCAGACTATTTGATTCTTGATACATTTATTAACAATCTTACTCACTTGGTTGGTTTGATTCCTTGGCTTCTACAGTGGCTTCTCAAATGAGTAATATGTCCAACCCGAATAAGATCATGAAATTACTAGTGCGTGATCGTGGAAGGAAAGCCAAAGCACTTAAGGTATTATTAATTAATTCATTGCTTTTAATTACACTCTAAATTCCTTTTCTATTTCGTTACACGGATTAATTGAGAAGTCAACTCTGCAGACCCCTGTTGGGCAGCCAGGGTCAGGAAGTCCATGGTCGTTATTTGAAGACCAGGTCAAACTTTTTTTCACTAAATTTTTATATATTATATTTGTTGAGAAATAAGTGTTGTTTATAAAATGTCTGTTGTCTCCTCAGGCACTTGTTGTGTTGGTTCATGATATGGGTCCAAACTGGGAGCTTATAAGTGATGCCATTAACAGCACCTTGCAATTCAAGGTAACTAACATATCATATCATATCATATCGTATCCCAATTCCCAAAAAAATTGTATTTTATTTTAAAAAGGTTAATTTGTTACATGTTTGTGCAGTGCATTTTTCGCAAGTCAAAAGAATGCAAAGAGCGGCATAAAATATTGATGGATCGAAATACTGGTGATGGGGCTGATAGTGCTGAAGATTCAGGGAACTCCCAGCCTTATCCCTCTACTTTACCCGGCATTCCAGAGGCAATATTCAAATTTTATTTTTTATATCTGTAATATATATATATATATATAAATATATATATATATATATATATATATATATATATAGTTTATGTGTTTGAAGTTTTAAGGTGTGTGTATGATTGAGGTAAATTGTTGGTTTTTGTATGTATGTATGTATGTTGATACAGGGCAGTGCAAGACAATTATTTCAACGGTTGCAGGGACCAATGGAAGAGGATACACTGAAATCTCATTTTGAGAAAATTATTATGATTGGACATAAACAACATTACAGAAGGTCACAGGTAGTCTCTCAACAACTTTTTAACTTATTTTATGCAATTATTATGTACTCATATAATCTTTTTTCTGCAAAGAATGATAATCAGGATCCAAAACAGTTACAGCAGCCTCATACTTCTCATGCATTTGCTCTTTCTCAAGTCATTCCAAATAACCTTAATGGCGGGCCTGTCCTCACGTGAGTTCTCTATTTTACCTTTTACTACCCCCTTTTTTTTTTACTTTCGTTTTATAATACCATATTCTGTGTAATTACCAAAATAGGCCTCTAGAACTATCTGAACCAATCTCATCGAGCCCAGATGTTGTTCCGGTTGGTTTTCAAGGTCCGGGTGGGTTACCGGTTCTGAATCACGGTACTGTACCGCCTATGCTTCCTGCTCCTTCAGCTCCTGGTTCTTCCAATTCCGTTCATGGAACTAATCTTCCCTCTGCTTCTTCCTCTCTTAATCCATCTGTCAGGTAATTCAGTAAATAACTTTCTTTGAATGGCTTGTTTTTGTTCCAAATTCTTACTTTTTTTTTTTTATTGTATGTATAGGGAGGGAAGATACGGGATCCCTAGAGCGGGGTCGTTATCGGTAGATGACCAGCAAAAATTGCAACAGTACAATCAGATGTTGTCTGCAAGAAACGCAAATCAGTCGAGTTTGCCTCCTGGGTCCCACTCGGTAACCGATCGAGGTGTACGCATGTTGCCAGCTGGAAGTGGTATGGGTGTTATGTGTGGGATGACTAGAGGCATCAAGATGGCAAGACCCCCCTCTATGATGAATTCCGCCACTAGTTTGTTGACTTCCGGTACGCCAACACCAACCTCTGCTCACGGAAACTCCCTGTTGAGATCACGTGAGGCTATGCATACGAATCGGGTGAGTTCCGTCGTAATCAGAATTCGCGATTCCATTCCATTGTGTGTTTGGTTTGCCAAATTGAGGGAACGTATTTCATTCTTTATATATATATATATATATATATATATATATATATATAATAAAAGACTAAAATACCCTTATCATGTTTTGATTTCTTTATACAGCCCAACCAAAACACGGACCACCAAAAGATGGTGGCGGCGGAACAAGCATCACAAAGTGGCAGCACTCAAGGAGTTCCTCCGTTGCCGCCTGTCCAGTCATACCCACTCCACCACCAGCAGCCACCACGTCCGATTTCACCCCAACAGTCGCCACGTGTGCTCAACCCTAATTCCCATCATCCGCATCATTTCCAGGGGCCCACCAACCCACAACATCCGGCTTTTGCAATGCGATTCGCCAAAGAGAGACAGCTTCAACAACAGCGATTACGCCAACAACAACAGCAACAGTTTCCTACATCCAATCCCATAATGCCACCACAAGATTCTCAACTTCCTGCTTCATCTCCACCATTGGTGCCTTCACAGAAACATCCTGTACCTGCACCTGCGCCACATGGGATTATGAGCAACCCTCAAACCATTACCACCACCAGCAACAACCAAATTGCAAAACAACAACAGCAGCGGCCACGTCAGCAGTTCCAACAACCTAAGCTTATGAAAGGTGGAAGGGGGGGAGGTATGATGACTGCCGATATGAATGGATTTTCAGGAGGCGGAGGCCAATCTAGTGCTGCAGATAAAGGTGAGCAGAAAGTCATGCATCATATGATGTATCCTGGTAAGCAACCACCAATATTACATTCTTCTTTAAGTCAACCATTGCCACATCTGCAAACATCAAAGCAACCTCAGCAGCAAAAAGCTTCTACTGATAACAATAATAATCAAAATCATGCTCCTCCTCCATCCAACAACCACCACAAGTCGTTGCAAACAATAAATCCTCAAAAGTTGTTGCTTACTCAGAAAGTCAATCCATCTGAGTCACCTGTGACCACCTCTCAAACGACTACACCTGTCAATGATGCAAATAGTAGTGAAACACCTGTTGTGATGGCGGATAATGCTAAGAACTCTAACTCTGTGCGGTTGTCACCACCACAAACTGGTGGTGCAGGGGCGGAGAGTGGAAGCTCTGACCAGGCTGCAGTTGAGTGGCAGCAGCAAAAGCCGCCTTCATAACCTCTCACTTTTGCCTGCTAATTTTGGATCGGAATTGAGCATTCCGGACCAACCGTAGGAGTTGGGCTCTCATTCCCAAGTAACACCAATCAATCTACAGGTTAGTTTCATTTCCCCTTCTATTAAATGAAAAAAATAAATAAAAAAAATTGGATTTTGATTTGATATATGATTTGCAGATGGGATGAAAGAGTGCCAATTTGTTATGAAGATGTTAGGATTAGGTTAACTGAAATGAGGGCTAATTCTTGGGTGTTTTTTGTATAAAATGATGAAGTCATGAACTAGGATTGAGGGTTGATGGAGGAGGATAATGAGGTACGTGTACAGCTGTGACTTCCATCTCTGTCTATGTCTCTTTTTTAAACATTTTGTTTACTATTTTTCTGATCCTTGGATTAGCCCATATTAGTACCTTTTTTTTTTTTTTTTTTTTTTGTAATAGGCGGTGGGGTAGTTATTGTTAATGGCCAAAGCCTGGGGGGAATTTTGTGAATACTAATACTTCATTTAGTGTATACTTAGAGAGCTCAAATGTTGTTATTATAATCACCTTCATTGCTGCATCACTTTAATCAGCATGTGTGAAGTCAAGTTCCTGCAGACTTATTATTAGCCGCTTTTTACAGTTTTAATAGCTAAATCAAGCCCTTAATTTAATTGCTCTGGATAAAGATACCAAAGTTAGAGAAATGAGATTTTCCCTGTTAATTTCTAGTTTTTTAATATATCTTCCCATTATTCTCAAGTGTCTCATCAATTTTCTATAAAAGTTATTAAACATAATTTATGGAGAACATTTTATCTAGATGACATTTGATGAGGAAAAACAAGGGGACTTAGCATGCTATATTTACTCGGATAAACAATGAGTATGCTAAAGATTCGAGGAAGATAGGCGATCAGTATGATCATTCGATTGATTGATTTTGGTGTGGATTACCATTTGCGGGTTCTGTTCCTTCAAGAACTTTAATGTTGTAACCCAAAGTTTCATTTAGATTCTTTGTAAGACCCCTTTGACAAAAAGAAATGGAGGTTTCTCATAGTTATATGATCCAAAGTAATAACCAGGATCTTTTTGGATGAAAACATTGAGATCTTCTCTAGAATCGTTTTCTATTTTGTAAGATCATGATTGTAAGTTCAGATCGTGATCTTCTCTATAGTCGTTTCAAAGGTAACAATTACGATCTTTTAAGATTAAAAGATCGACATCCTCTCTACAATCATTTTCAGATCCTACCAGATTGAAATAGGCACAAGTTAAAGACATGCTTCATTTATCTATTCACAAGTTATAAAAAAAAAAAGTTTAAACATTGGTAAAGATTAAATCAAACACAGAAGTCGTTCAAAAAAAGCCAATACATAAAATTCAAATCTAACCATAGAAGCATCATGCCGCTGTTAAAGACATGTTCCACCACAAACTGAACCAAGTATAAGTTTAAAACACGAGAAGGATATTTTATCTATCCGTGTTTTAAGTTAATAGTAAATATTTAAAACATTAGTAAAGATTAAAACCTAATACACAAACTTCAAATGCATCGAGAGTCATGACCTTGTATGTAGTATATAGTCAAACACATATTAACTACATAATTAACTGGGAAGAACATCTCAAGTAGAATCTTCCTATCATATGTGTGATCCTACACTATTAGGTTCGATCTTGCTCCAAAACCAAATCTTACTGAGAGTGTTTCGTGTTTTGTTTATAGGATATAAGATTTTATGATAGAGGTCTTGATTTTAGCACCACTGATTCAAATCATAAATTTTTTTAATCAAATAATATAAAAACATTTGTTAGTCTAAGTCAAATAACGGCTTTTTACTATGGATTGATTTATAGATTTACCTAAAAACCAACACTAACTAAGAGTATCAACTATACTTCATAAAGACATGTGTCCAAAATAAAATAAACTTGTCCAAGCTTTCAAGTCTTATATTGGGGTACAAGGTTTATCCACATGTACATGTGCATAAATCCAGTTTTCAAATTTAATAGGACTATTTTGAAAATTGGTTCAGTTTTTTCTCGAATATGGTGTTCAGTTTTGAACCGGTTCGAGGTTTAAAATGTCCGAACATATATGACAGGTTTAAAATCGGTTCAAAAGCGGTTTGAAAAACTAAACTTTTCCCATTTTTGTTGCATTTTGCAGAACTTGATTTCGGCGTTAGAATTTAACGAAATTTCCATTGTTGTCAGAAATTGCCCAATAAGCAAAACTCATAGCTTTGATAAGGTGGCTTTCGACCATTCAATATCGTGTAGGGGTTTAAAATATTTAAAAAAGAATTTTGGATGCCCAAGATCGAACAAGAGGTCAAAATAGTCTTGAGAAACCTCCAAAATCTTGTATCAACAAAAAGTAGAATAAATTGTTGATGGAAACTATATATATATATATATATATATATATATATATATATATATATATATATATATATATATATATATATATATATATATATAGAGGTAGGTTCAAATGTTTATCACATCTATTGTGTGCTAGAATGCACCAATAGGATTTTGTATTAATTATATGTATATTAAATGATATCCATACTTATAACTCATTTTTATGGAAACTAATTAAATTCGTCATTCATGTCAACAATAATATTTTTTCAGAATTAATTCATATCTAGAAGAATGAGAGTGTATTCCAGCAGAATGAGAGTGTATTCTAGTAGAATACACTCTCGTTCTTCATATTCAATGCAACTTTATTGTATTTTAAATGAGTGAGTCCTGAAACAAAATACGAACTCATATATAAAAAACTAGATTTTTTTTTTAACCTATATGCGAATTTATTCTGAAAGAATGTTATTGCTGACATTAATGACGAATTTAATTAGTTTCCATAAAAAGAGAATTATAATTATGGATATCATTTAATATACATATAATTATGGAAATCATTTAATATCTATATTTATTTAATTAAATAATTATTTAATTTACTAAAATCCTATTGGTGCATTTTAGCACACAATAAATGTAAGAAACAAAATAACCTAGCCATATATATATATATATATATATATATATATATATATATATATATATATATATATATTATAAAAACGACTTTTTGAAGGTTTCAATATGGTTTTTCAAACCATTTTTAAAGGTTCAAATGTCAAGTCAACCCCACCAAATCGGTTTCCATATAAACCAGTTTCTAATTACATACGATGCAATTTTTGAACGTTTTTTTCATGGATTTTTGTATCCGTATGAAATAATACGACCGCCATTTATAGGTAGTTGATTTAAATTTTCCTTCATTTTAAATATTAATTTCATATTACATCTCTTTTAAAAAAAACTACAAAATAAACATGGAATGTTACTTTTAATAATTAAAATATTAAAAGGAGGTAAATCATACTTATTTGTAACTATTATTAATGCATATAAAATATAAGGTAATTACCATATTTGATAATAGGTTCATTTAAGGTTTTAAAAGATATTTTGACAATTATATTTCTTGTATAAAATACCTTTTACATTTTTCTTACAACTAAATACCAATATACATGAAATAGTTAAGTGTCATGATTTAGCAACAAACTATTTTGTTATGTACTTATTTAGTAATTTTTATTTTCATTTTAGTGTAAGAGAATAACTAATTTTAATGTTTGTTCATTGATTCGGTCTTGAGGGATAGGTGGGGTTGGCTCTTGGATTCCATGAACGCAGACTTTTTTTCAGTTGCTTCTGTTAGGAGACTTTTAGATAGCAATATGTTGTTAGGAGATTCGATGGATACAAGATGAAATAATAATATTATTCCCATATTTTGATGTGGATAATTGGTTTGTAGTGCATTCCAACTAGAGAGAGACTTGCTCGTAAAGACTTGGATTTGGATTTTATTTTTTGGCCGATTTGTATAGAGGAAGTAGAGTCTCTTTACCGTGTTTTTTGTGGTTACTTTTCTTTTTGGGGTTTTTGGTCCCATATCGCGAGATGGTGGGCGTGGCATTGTTAATGTCTTCACCCATTAATAAATAGAAAGAAACAATATATAAACTAAATACTAAATCAAGGCGCATACGTCGAGTCCTTTATTGTTTGGGCGGATACTTTGAGTTTATTTTTGTTGCAAAGAAAAACTTTTGTTGTTGTGGTGATGTGATTACTTGTTGGTAGTTGCGGAGGTTCATAATTTCTTTCATTTTTGGAAAGGTGAAGCAGAGAAAATATAGGTTGTTTCGTGAGATCGTTGAGTGTTCATTTTAATGAATCGAATAGGTATAAAAAAGGGTTGTTGAATTGATAGAAAAATCCAACCATGGCTTGTATTACATTGTAATTTCTCTTTTGTTAGCTTTCATTTTAGTTGGATAATGCAGTCAGATGTTTGGGGCAGTATAAGCGATCAAGGAGTAGTAACTCATATCACGGGAGGAAACTTTACGCAGAGTTCTAGATAGTCTTTAAAAATACATTTATCGTTTCAAAAATAAATAAATAAATCTAATGTTTGTTCAAACCGGTCCATTATGATATAATATAACATAGGTTACGGATTACTACTCATGGTCTATCTCATGATTTAGCCATATGGTCTATCTCATGATTTAGCCATCAACTATTTCGCATGTACTCAATTAGTCACTTTTTCATTTTATTGTCCGAAAGTGTAATCCACTCTAATGATGAGTCACTTTTTCATTTTATTGTCCGAAAGTGTAATCCACTCTAATGATGAGGCGACATCAACATAGCATCCATATTGTTATATCATGATTTATGTTACTTTTAATATGTATTTTATTGTGTAATTGATATAAATCAGAAAGGAGAGCAATAAATCTTAAGAGGAAGAAAGCCAAAATCAAAAGTTGAGACCTACGCACTTGAGTGGCGTCGAACACAAATTGTTATCGATATAACAACTTAGATATTATACAAGTGATGGATGACACCTCAAAGGCACATAAAGAATAAGTGGTAAAACATGCTATAACATATCATAATTCATAACAATACATTTTGAATAAACATTGGAATTTGTTGTCATCACATACAATAATATGAGAAAAACGACTAGATAAGCAAAACATAACGGTAAGAGGTAATAAGTGTGCTGTGTGCCAATCATAATGGTATATTTTGAACAAATATTAGAATCAGTTAGCTTCACAAACATTAAAATATAACTAAAGTAACACATACAGAAATACTTGTTTGTTGAATCATAACACAAACCCTAAAGAGTAAAAGAGGTAAAATATAAAATTATTATCAACATGCAAGTTCTGGACTGTATATTTAAAGTTGGAATGTTATATCCATTTATACCATTTCCTCTACCACAATATCACTTCTTCGAATCTTTCTCACCTTAATAAATAGATACAAATAAGACCCGAAAGTTGTTTCTAAACCTACAAATCTGCAACAATCTAAGTTGTTATTCAAAGATAAAAACATAAATAAAATTATCGACTACACAAGGAAAGCTTGAACCTTGATTCTTGAGATCTTCAACTGTTGTTATTTAATTTGCAGAAAGCTTGTGTGGTTTATGAGATCTACCAAAAGCTTTGTTTACAGTCTCTACAAGCATCTGTTGTGATTCAAGTATCATTTCCATTCTCTTATTCTCCATCTCCAATCTGTATCTCTCAACATCTTTTATCATCTCAATCTTCTTGTTCTCTATTTTTACAAACTTTTCAGCAAACCCCTTTATTTCAGCCGCCAATTGTGCTGCTACCCCTTCTTCAGTGTCTTCATCTTCTTCATTACTATCATCTTCTTCTTCCTCCTGATAAAAACCTTTATGTTTGTGAACAACTGGAGTCCTCAACCCTCTCATAACCCTATCATGTCCACCATCTGAAAACCGAGCATCTCTGTCATTGGAGATACGATGATTAGAAGAAATCTTAGACCTGCTTCTTTTGTTAACAAGAAACTCACTGTCACCATCATCGTTGTTCTTCCTCTTTTTGCCATTAGAGTTGCTTGGTTTCTGGTACTCGACTAATTCCATAGAGGGCAGTGACGATGAAATTGGTAAAGGTCCTTTTTCCAGGTTGTCCATGAGTTTGAAGAAATTCCAAGCGGTGGCTTTGGACCTAGGTTTGCCCCTCTCTGAACGGTAACGCTTACGAAGCTTTTCTATTTTGTGGCGGCACTGTTTGGCGGTTTTGGTGGGCTCGTCGTAGCCACAGCGTGCAGCCACCGTGATGGCTACTTCTTCCCATTGGCTGGCCTTAAGGGGACCCTTTTTTAAAGAGTACCATTTCTCTTGGTAAGCTTGGATCAGGTTTGCAGTTTCCTGGTGGGTCCAGGGTAAGATTTGTTGTTTAATCGGTGAAGAGCTGGCAACCGCTTGGAGGAGTGGTGGTGATAATGGTGATGCGGCGGTCGGTGGTGGCGACGGAGAGGGGTCTTTAGGTGATTCGTGTGGTTTAGGGCTAGGGTTTCCTTGGAGTGTTGCTGGTGAAGACGGAGACGGAGACTCATGATCCGAGTTAGGGTTAGGGTTTGGGTAAGGGGTTTCACGATAATTAGGGCTTTGCACGGGGTCTTCGTCTCGCTTTGGTGGTGATGGTGATTGCTTTGAAATAGGAGATTCATGGCCAGGGCTAAGGTTTTCCGGTGGATATTCAGGTTCTGTGGGTGGCGGTGGAGGTGGCGGTGGTGGTGACGGTTGTAAGAAGGAGGAAGGCGACGGTGGTGGCGAAGGCTGCTGACGGCCGAGCATTTTGTCTTGCGGTGGAGGTGAAGTCGGAACCGGTTCCTGTTCCTGTTCATCTTCGACGTCTTCAGGTGGTGGATGTTCGCGGTCGACAGGCTTTTCCGATTTTGCGACGGACGTCCGCGGCGAATAAGGTGAATTTGAGTTTTCAAATTGCTGGTGCTGATCCACGTCTTCGATTGGTGACGGCGATGACAGAACCAACTCCTGCTGAGTAGGCGGTTGCTGGTTGATGTTATCTTCTTCTTCTTCATGTGAGGCAGTAGGAGGTGGAGAGGGAGTATCGGTAGCCATAAGGTGGAGCTGATCAAAATCAGGGCTTTCAGAAGGCGAATTTCTGTGAACTGCGGTGGGGTATGGTAGGCAGCGGTGGTTGCGACGGTGGTGGGGGATGGCTGTAGGTGGGGGATGGTAGTGACAGCTAATAAAAAACGAGATAATATAGTGATTGATGACTCGGTAGTTCTAAAGTGCGCCTCTTTATACTAGTAGACTAGCAGTAGAGTAGGTGCCATTCGTAAATCCTTTTTTCTTTTTGGGTCAATAGATCCGACCCGCATTTATATAATAATTTCTCTACCATTTGAGCGTATATTGGGATGAATGAAAATTCTGACAGCTATTGTATGAATGTCTTTTAGAACAAACAAGTAGAAGGAATTAAGACCAAAGAGCTTGTAGTTAAGCATTATTAGGTATTGATGAAAGACGTCTTTCAATATAAATAAATGGTAAGTTAAAGTCCGTTAAATTAATACATCTCAGTTATCATCGTACAACGAATGAAAAGGCAAACGGCTAACAAGTTGCGCCACTAAGATTCTAAATGGATTAAATAGTGTGTGTTTGTCGTTCTAATTTTAAAAATAATAGAAGGAATTAAGATTCTAAATCTCTGCATGAATATGAGACAATTAGAATTTGTTATATTAGTTGTCTATTCGAAAAATACAGTAGGGCATACACTTTAATTGTAAAAAAAATATTTTTTGGTGTTTGCATCGAATATCTTTTGCTTGAAAGCCTTACATATTAATATCATATCGTAAATATTCCATAATACTACTATTTTGGGACACACCGTTTTAGGTAGAAAATATGTTTCTAAAAACATAAAAATATAGTCAAACATTATCATATTATTTTTTTTAACGACTAACTCACACTCATTATATTACTCATAAATATACATATTTCCTCCCAAGTTGTGCTTGAATCCTCAGCATATTGTTGATGGTCACCTTTCCTTAACGCCTTAGATAACAAGTTCTTTGGTATGCACTTAAGTTGTTGTTTCTTTCCTTTAGTCTATAAAATTATGTGATAAATATACCTTTTTTTGCATGCAATGTCTTATTTGTGCTTTACATTGTGTATACGACATAGACAAAAACCCTAAACATTTTGTCTCATTAGGGCAAAAGGTGTAGACTATGAGTAGTTTAGAATGTGTGAATTGTCGTTCTAAAAAAAGATATGATCACATAAGTTTCTTCATTCATTTGGTATTACTTGTGTATGTAAATAACATGCGTTTTTCTCATCTTGTGAATTTGAAGTTTTAATAATGCAAAGAGGAAATATTAATTGAACGAAAACCCTAAACATGTGTTTTTCGCATCTTGTCAATAGCATGCGTTTTACATAATACAGTTAGTTACATAATAATAATATTAATATTAAAGGCCAATTTAACATCATCATATCGGTTATCCCCCGAACCAAGGAAAATGATAAAAAATATCTAACTGAACAAAACTCTATCACCTTATGATGTCCCTTTGGTTTACTTTTACATGTAGTGTTATATCATTAATATATGCATTAACTATTTAACCGGATAACTAATCTAACTTCAGACACCTCACCTGCAAGCTAACATGAATCTCAATCGGACTTCATACATCAATGTTCTCATTACAACTCTCGGATCAAATAATTTATGCAACAACCCATATTGTTTTATCGATAGATGGGTTGTTAAAAACAAAAGTATATTAAAGAAGATTATGTAGGAAATACAATCCATTCTTATTCATAAATACTGAAGATGCTAGGTTTGAAAATTGCAGACGGGGAGTCTAAAATAAGGAATAAATTATTTGATATATATATATATATATATATATATATATATATATATATATATATATATATATATATATATATATATATATATAAAGGAGATCACATGTATTGTTCATCATTTATTAACTTTATTTATTAATTTTTCTTTATTAGGTTTAATTAACTTATTTGGTTTAATTAGCTATGATATGTCAATCTCTTTAATTGGTTTCCCTTTGTAGGGTTTAACGAGTTAATTGTCTGATTTTACCTATTAATTGGTTTTTGTTTAATATATTTGTACATTGTGTTTCTCTTTGTAGGGTTTAACCAATTAATTGATTGATTTTACCTATTAATTGGTTTTTGTTTAATAGATTTGTACATTGTGTTTTGTATTTCGTATCTCTCAAATTTTCAAAAACTGACCAATATTTGGCATAAAGTTGAATGCAATTGTATGCTATTTGTTTATTTGAGTTAAAAGTATTTTAAATGAATTATAATGTAAATTAAGTAATTTATCACTCATTAAAATTTTGAAACTTAACAACTAATCTTATAGCCAAAACGATTATTCAAACACTAAAATTTGATTATTCGGACTTCATATCAAAGCCCTAGGGTTTAGGATCTTAATAAAAAAAAATACTCAAATATTAAGGGAATTCATATTTGTATACTCGATTGAAAAACATCTTGTATAAACTATTTGAAATAGTCATTTAAAATAAAAGTGTAAGTGTTTTATAGGATAAAAAATCATTTTAAGAAAACAATTTGCAAATAAGGTCTCGCACATTCAAAATTGCAATAGTTTTAAAAACTAAGAGTGTGCAATAATAACATCGAGAGACAATGCAACACATATTACATATAGTAATCCATGAAAGCAACACATATTACATATAATATTTCACATGTGTTATTCAAATCATAAGATAAATCAAATACATATTATTTATGGGACATATGCTCTTAGGTAATGAACTCACATTGAGTGTATATGTTATCTTTTAACAAGTTACTGTAAGTGTTGAAGGATTATATAACATATGAACATGCATAATCAAACAAATGACTATTATTAATCAGCTTAAATTAAACTAATAAGCTAGATATCCAAAGTTAGGTCTACAAGGCCTTACAAAAATTTGCAAGGTCTTGCAACGAGATCTACATGGCCTTATAAACTAGTTTGTAAGTCCTTATACGCCTACACCTAATGACACTCCTTATTGCCTCTTTTTGACCCTTCTACAATGTCTTACAAAGCCTTCTACAAGGCCTTACATAGCTAAACGCAAATAAGTCCTATTTTGTGGTTTTTGCCAAATTTCTTATTTTCATAACCTAAATCAACTAAGAGATAGACTTCAACAATCTAGAATAGATTAACATAATTCAAAACTTTGCACAAACATTAAATGATGTAGCAATCAACATCGTTAACATTAGTAATTAGTAGATGATGATAATCATACTTTCCAAAAATAGGAATTCAAAACTGTAGACGTGACCACTAGATTTGGTTTTCACTTATGCCTTGCAATGAAGATGAACACCTGACTCCAAAGTATATTTTAACATTATTTACATCCTTTAATCGTTATATAATTCATTTATTGAAGATTTGGTTAATTTTCACTTGAAAAAAATTCATCAAAACTTGTTAAATCGTTATTTCATATATTTGAATGTGTTAAAAATCGTGATTTAGACTTTATAAGATTCAATATGAAGCCAAATCGATAAATATAATTAAATCCCACTAGATCAATTCAATAGCATGTCAAATAATGATCCGGAAAAAACTCCATTTTAGCTTCAAGAGAATGATCTCAACCTTATAGACGTACTTGTACTTGTACATTAATGATGGAAACATGAAATTATACAATAGTTTTTGCTTTAACACCAAGTTTATAATAAAATTAAAATTTAAGAGAGGTTTCTAGACATCGAAGCTTAATTGACAAACGAGGGTTTAATAAGCTACCTCAAACTTCTTTCCGAATGTTTTGACCTAGATTCACTAAATACACTTCAATGTTGATCCTAATTTTATAAAAATCTCTTAAAAGTTAGATCTTCCTACTCTTTATATATCCATGTTTGAAAATGACGTGAATGGAGGGATTTGGTTCCATATTTGAAAAATGAAGTGAATGGAGGGATTTGGATGCTTTAGTTCTAACATTTCACCTATAGACATGGTTATCCCATTAACTTACTAATTTTAGTCTTGGTTCTGACTTTACACACAACTAGCATTTTTATCATATTAACTTTTTCACTTTAACCCAAGAAAGTATTTATTTAAACAATTGAGGACCAAACTCTAATTGTTACTACATCAATATTGATACTAATTCAAAGATCATACCTTAACTTCTATAATTTGAAATTCATCTCGTAAATCTCTAAATATTAACTTCCATAAATTGAAATTCAGCCCCTAATCTCAAAGCTCTTGACTTCAACTTTCACATGTAACATCCCTAAAATACTAATAAAAATTTTCATTTTCAAACCATCAAAACCAAACAATCATTTGTTCAGAACCAATAATAGTAAAATGTATCTTTCAAACATCAGAGTAAAATGGTAATAATCATGTGAAAAAAGCCATCATGGGATGTTGTGCGGTCAAGTTGGGCCCTTCCATTTGGAACTAGAAGTACCTGAAATATTTAAACCACAAAACCATAAGCAAAAAGCTTAGTGAGTTCCCCAAAATAGCACATACTATACATACCAATGGGCCCAGCCCTAGGGGTGTATTTCAACCCTATGTGAACGTTATGATCCAACCATAGTCTTACAATCACTCCTAGATTATAGACCAACCATAACCTTTCTGCCATGATCCAACCATGGTCTTCCATGAAAGTCACAAAGACAAACAAGTGTTGTGATCCAACCATAGTCTTTCATGCAAGTGTTGTGATCCAACCACAGTTTTTCATACAGGTGATGTGATTCAACCACAGTCTTTCATACATGTGTTGTGATCCAACCACAATCTTTTATGCAAGAGTCACAAAGACAATCTAGCAACTTACATAGTATAGTGAGAAGACTCACCTCATAGACGTAGTCAACAACTAACAGCTCTCACAGTCAATGAATCGGGTGTTATACACCTCCTAATAAACCATACAAGGTAAACCTTTAGTCCAACTTCTAAAACTAGCTAATTGGCCAAAAGTCAACCAAGTCATAAAGTCAACGGTCAAAGTCAACAATCAAAGTCAACTCTAGATGGTCGCCACATCATGGCCAATCATTAGCTACGTCGTGGAGACTAGCCGACAAAACGGTCGCGAATTCCTCGATCCCCACGTTGTGGCAGCCTACTCGCCACGTCGTGGTTTCTGACTTTGGACAACCTAATGGATTCAGACCTTAATCCATTAATCTCTAAACTTATACTCTCCAGGAAGCTTCTAGGGACACTAACGGCTCATAAAAATCTAAACTTTATGGACATGCATTCCCCATACATGTCTGATACCCAAGCTAGGTCAAAAAGGTGGAAATATGGCCAAAAACTCATGCAAAGTTCACAAACCACATCCAACTCTTAGATCCATAGAATATAATGCTCATGGGACTCAAAAAGGTCATAAAGTTGCAAACTTTATTCCACCTATTCACTCTAATCAAAACTATGGACCACAATGGGTTAAAACAACATAGATCTAATAGATTAAACCATAAAGATGAAAGCTTGAATCCTTACAAATGGTCCAGAAAACGTTCTTAAAGATGGGTGGTGTTGCTTGCTTAATCCTTGCACCAATTCTTCTTCTTCCTTAAAGTGCACCAAAATACCAAAGATAAGCTCAAATACGAGAGAGAGAGAGAGAGAGAGAGAGAAAAAAAAAGATAGAGGGGGGAGAGAGAGAGAGAGAGAGAGAGAGTGAGTGTGAGAGAGAGAGAGAGAGGGTTAGGGTTTCTTCAAGGATCTTGGAGGTGATGGAGGTTGAGGGTGGAGGAAACCCTAGCCATCGTTTCCCTTAAATAGGGCCTTAAGCCCGAAATTAGGGTTTGCCCAAAATAGACGCCACATTGTGGCCAATATATTGCCACATTGTGGCAGTCAATTTGAGACACGCAATTAAAACAACCATGCCACGTCGTGTGGATACATCCGTCACGTCGTGGCCGTGACATCCCCATATTTATGGTCATCTCAAAACTTTTTATTTATGCTTATTTAAAACCAGAGTTTATTTGTTGAATTTGGTACCATAAAAGTATTTTTGAAGAAATATTTTTCATTGATTTATAAAATATTGGGATGTCATAACTCATACAAACATAAGCATAAACATGCCTTACAATATCTTAGACTAACAGTCTATATCTCCTTGAATCTCTCGTTATGCATGTACCTTTGTACCGATACTTGTGATACAAAGAAGCTGAGTGGGTCAGGTTGGGAAACCTGATGAGTATATAGGGTTTTCAAACCACAATAATATAGTTAATATGTTTAATTATTAACAATTAACCCGATTACCCATCCCCGTTTTCTTATTTATTCTTCCCTAAGGATTTATACTAAAGGTCATCTTAGTCATCGTTGTTGACGATACTGTTATAGGGATTTCTCCGCAGTACATGTCAGTAGGTTTCTTTTTATATTCATTCCAAAGGGTTTTTTGTGACATCCCCATTTTCACGGCCAGAAAAGACCGATTCGTTTATGCTTTATTTAAAAATCAGAGTATCCTTTTGAATAAAAGTGTTGCGGAATTTGTTCCCAGAAAAACATGATAAATACGTTATCAAGCATTTCCGAAGAAATGTATTTTTATTCATTTTAAAACATTGGGATGTCATTGTCAATACAGAAACATAAACATAAACAGAACTTACATTCATTATCACTAGTGATTTATATCTCCTTAATCCCTCTGTATAATTAACCTCATATCGACACATGTGATACAAATAAGTTGAGTGGGTCAGGTTGGGAAACCTGGTGAGTACATAGGGTTTTCAACCCACAATAATATAATTATTATGTTTAATCATCAAACATTTAACCCAATTACCCATCCCATTATCTTCTTTACTCTTAAGGATTTACCCTAAGAATCAGCTATTCCTCGTTCATTCTTTCCTAAGGATTATCCTAAGGAATCGGCACGAAGTCCATCGTCGTCACGGTTTATCTAACAAACACTAAGTCCATAGTCACCAGGGATTAGGCACTAAGTATGCATAGTCACCAGGGTTTATACAACAGACCCTGGTGCCCTCTCCATAAATAACCAGTTCTCCCCCACTTGGGGTTCGAACTACCACTCGCTGGCCCTCACAATCAATCATGGCACCAAACCTGCTCAGCCAGTCCATACCCACTATCGCGCACACATCCTCATGGGAATCGGGATCAGATCGATCGGATAAGGCACCCCGAAGATCTCTAGCACACAACCCTGGTATACCGCAGATGCAGAAACCTCGTGTTCGTTGGCGATAGAAACCCACAATGGACACTCTAACTCCCCAATAGGCACATCAAACTCCCTACTGAACAATCGAGATACAAACGACCGACTCGCACCCGAGTCAAACAACATAAGAGCAGGCAAGGAGTTAACTAGGAAAATACATATCAGAGGCATATATAAGCATAACATAAAACATAATCAACAAGATAATGAGTAGATACATACCAATAACAACATCTGGAGCTGCTCTGGCCTCCTCGACAGTGAGCTGAAAAGCGCGACCTCGAGCCCTCGGGGGCTCTACCCTACCCTGACTCCCATTTGTGATCCTAAGAGTAGCCAGCGCTGGAGCATGCACCGGCCTAGCTGCAAGAGAGAGGTTGTTGGCCGTCACATGGCCAACCTGGTCGCAATGGTAACAAAGCCTGGAGCTAAGTGTTGGGGCATGTTGGTGGCAATCCCTCGCCATATCGCCTTGTCGGCCACAATTGTGGCACCCAGAAGATGATCGACAAGCACCCTCATGAACCTTGTCGAACTTCCCACAAGTGTGGCCCTTCCGACCCCCCAGATCTGACATCAGCGGCCTTGAACCACTTCGGCACAGGTTGCGACTGCGATGGGGCTGGTCTCTGCTCCTTTGTCTGGAGCTCCATCTCAATCTTACGCTGCCTAGCGGCCTCCTGCAACTCCAACAAAAAAACCATAACGGTGAGTGGATACAAACTGCCTGATATCCGTCTTGAGCATGCTCAAGTAATGGGTCATCTGAGCCTGCTCAGAAGTAGTAAACTCAGGAAAAAAACATGGCCCTCTCCGTGAACATCTTGGTGATCTCCGTCACCGACTCCGTCCCTTGCCTCAGATCCAAATACTCCTGGGCCAACCTATCACGCTCAACCAACATAACATATCTAGAACGAAACATCTCCGAGAACTACTCCCAAGACACAACAAGTCTCTGCTCAGAAGAATACGAGCCAGTCACAAGTCTCCACCAATACTTCGCTCCGGACCTCAGAAGGTTCAGAGCACACCCGACCTTCTGGTCAGCGGGGCAAGAGCAAGTGAAGAAACACCCCTCAATGTCAGACAGCCACCTCATGGCTATGATCAGGTCTTGAAATCCATAAAATGTTAGGGGCTTCGTATTGTTGAAGTCCCGATACTGGAAGACTCTCCCAACACCAACCCTAAAAGCGGCAACGGCTGCGGTGGCTGCAGCCACAACAGCCTTAGACAAAGAAGCATAACGCTCATCAAAATACTCCACCATGACGGTCTTGATAGACCCGAACATCTTTGGAAACTATGCTCGAAAGTGAGAAACAACCTCCTCCTGAAGAATCTACCTAATCCTATCCTCGGATACAGCCGACCCACCCTGACTGCCAGCTCCCGATCCCGATCCGGATCCAGCCTCAAATCGTCTCGTCATAACCATACTGAAAATGAACCAGGGAGATATCAGATAACACGCATATCATATCAGGGGAACCAACTCCCAACAAAGCCCTAGGGGTTGTGACTTCCCTGTGACGCGTACGGGTCATGTGCTTTCAATAGTACATACCCATACTACCTTCCACACCTACCCGTATTTGTATCACAGATCATCACAACAACCCTAACAATACATAATAGCATACGCACACACTCAATCCTCACACCTTAGAGGAAGGCTAACATTTCAAAATTGGCTGGATGACTCCACACAACTCATCCATGAAACTTCCACCAACCCTGCAACACTCGTGTATGCTAATCATACATAACATTGGATCCTATAGATAATCGAATATCTGATCCTACCCTAATCCCTTCATCAAACAAGAACAGGAAATAAGGTCAAACCAAACATTCTCAGGCTATAGAATCTTTGTTATGTATAATCATGATGCATACACTAAGCAACTACAATAATGAAGTCAATTTCAAATAAGGAAGAACCATAGGCTATTAGACATCATATAAGCAGGCAATTCTATCATGTGATTCCTGAAGATCCCTAGCCTATTACTAGCATGTTGTTCTAACATATCACAAATCAAATAACAGTGTGGTAATTTGGGGTCTACTTATTGGCTCCGGCTAATCGTACACATCGTATCCTCCTTGATTATTTTGAAAACACTTTGAAAATCATTTTTAAAATCTTTTTCCTTGGTTTGAGACTGGATTCACACGAGTGTTCCTCTAATTCACTCAAACCAATGCTTTGATACCAACTTGTAACACTCATAAAAAATCATGATAAATTTAAACTTTTAAAAATCCATCAATTTCACAAATTGTTTACAAACATAGTTTTCAAAAGCATTTCAACATTAGAGTTCCCAAAATCACAAGTCCAAAACATGAGGATGTGTATGGTCACACCTTCGCATTCTCGCGGTCATCTGAAGTACCTGAAACATAACCCACAACTGTAAGCCAACGCTTAGCCAAATAACATAAATATACAATAACAACATGTAATGGGTCCACAACTAAAAGTCTGGATTACCCCTGAGCCCATAGCATAAGTCTGGATTGCCCTCGGGGCCCACAACTTATGTCTGGCTTGCTCCCCGACCAGATCAGTCCTTGGACCGAATACCGTCAAGCCCTCAGTACGAGTCTGACATGCCCTACCCGACCCTCAGCTCGTATCGGGAATGCTCATGAGCCTTCAGTATGATTCTGGCATGCCCTACCTGACCCTCAACTCATATCTGGAGACTGGAATGATCCAGGGTTTGTTGGCTACCATACAGAGCAATACAACCTCAACCCAACCCAACACAATATGTCGACATATACCAGAAAATAAACATATATAACCAGTCAACTGACAATCAAACATATCTTACAGATCCCTAAGCATAGCATCATCTTATATACCAGGATACAAGTCTAACAAATTACTACAACATACCAAAAAGCAATAACAATCCAATGGGCAGGCCTTGGTGCCTTCGACCCAAAAGTATAGTGAGGAAAACTCACCTCGCAAACTGAAAAGAAGTTGATGAGGTCTCGAATCTGAATATCAGCTCTCTAATCGAAACCTATTTCCACCAATTGACCAATTCCATCAAAATCCCGGAATACCCAAAATACCCTCAAGGTCAAACCCACTAGGTCAATTGAGTCAACCTATTTGAGTCAACTCAGGGTGCATACGCTGGGCGTACTCCTGAGGTACGCAAGGCGTACACGAGGCCTCACAAATTGACCACCAACAGGGTGGTTGACCGAGTACGTGGGGCGTACTCCGAATACGTGGGGCATACTCTCGCAAGCCTAAAAATCTTGTTAAGAGCTTAATAGCTTAAGCTCTTACGTCCCAACTTCATATCCATGGCCAAAATATACTATAGAGTCATAAAGTTTCCAACTTTATGACTTTACATGCCTAATAAGATCTTAACTCAAGGTCTTAATCCATTAAGACCTTCTACAAGATGCGTGGAGCAAAACTAGCCAATGGGACTTCATTTTTATGACTTAGGACCCCTCCTAGGGTCTGAAAGGACAACTCAAATCGTCAAGAACATACCATGCTCAAGATGAGACATTTGGGACTAAAAAGAACATGAAATCAACACATAAGCAAGATCTAGAAAACTAGCCATCAAGGTATGAAATTTGTACCTTGAAATGATGGAGAAAGTTGTAAAACTTCCAGATCCAAGCTTTTCCTCAAGCTTCCAAGCTTTACCACCACTTTCTTCTTCTTTTGGAACACTCCACACTCAACCTTCCAAGGTCTCCAATGAGGCTAGGGTTTACAAGATAACACGTTTTTGCTAACGGAGTCTGAAAAATAGGGTAAGAATGAGACTTATGGATGCTTAAATACTAGCCAAACCCTAAAAACTAGGGTTTCCCAATCTGGCAAGTACGCCCAACGTACTAGGGCGCGTCCTAGTACGCTCAGCGTACACCACGTATGCTTGGCGTACTCCGAAGCCCAAAAATTACAATAATGCCATTAGGGTTCCATTGCATACTTTCTTGAACTAAGGGGCCAAAATGCACATAAATAAATTAAAGGACTGAAATTAGAGGTACCTTGACATCAAGATGTTACAACGAGGCTCGTTATACTCATTGGGCAAGGCCCGTTATTTGTATGGTATGAGGTATTTTGGGGAATTCACTGAGTTTTGTGCTTACGATTTATGTTTAAAATGTTTTCAGGTACTTCTGGTTTCAAAAGGAAGGGCCCGACTTGATCGCACTGCATCTTCCGCTTTAACTATTTATGATTTAATTTGATGTTTTGAGAATACTTTGACTATGTTCGTCTTTTGGATTAATGAATGAATGGTTTTGATTTATTTAAAATGAAATTTTTACTCGGTATTTTTGGGACGTTACAAACTATATTTTGTTTTTGTATTATATATATTTTTTCTCTTTTTGATGTACGTGGATTAATGTAAACTTATGGTCATGTGTTTTTTAATTTATTTGGATTGATCTACAACTTGTATTTATGTGTATTTTTATTGTTTAAACTTGTGGATGTCTATGTGTGTGTAGGAAAACAGGGAAAAAGATAAAAATTCTAGAAACCTTTTGAACCGACGGTCGAACCGGTTAAACCAGAAACCGGTCATCATACCAGTTCAATTAAAAAAACGGTTTTTAAAATATTGCAAATTTGTGCATTAAGATTTGGGATATGCCATGGGAGGTTTGCACTTTGCATTTTGCAAACAACAACCTAGAGGTGCACAAACCGTTTTTTTTTTCCGAATCGGTTCAGTTCGGTGGACTGGTTTGGTTGTAGTCAACAAAGTCAACACCGGTTCACCCTTAAACCGATTCGGTTTCAAACCGCTTCACCACCAAAATAATCCAATCCTATACAAAACGGTTCACCATAATCCGGTTCCTCAAACCTGTTAAAAAAACCCGATGGGATTGCTATTTTTTTTTTTTTGCAATGTTTGTTTTGTTTTTGGAGATATTATGGGTAATATATGCATGGTTAATTGGTAAGAATGGTTAGACTCTTTAAAAGACATATTAAAAAAGAAAACCACTAAAACAGTAGGTATATATGTGTATCATATGTGGTTTGTGCATAACCGGTTCAACATCGGTTCGCTGCACCGGTTCGGAGTAAACCGATCCCAACGGCTAGAAATGCGAATAGATGAAAAACGGCGGTTCAGTTCGAAGTTGGTTCGGTTCACCAATGGACCTGTTCAGAGGTGGACCGGTTTTCAGTTCAGTGACCAGTTCGGTTCGTGAACCGGATTTTTTGTGCACCTCTACAGCAGCCAACAAAATGAAGCCCAAGTGTCATGGACTAAACGGCCCATAAACACCCAAGGAGGAGGCCTCGACCACACGTTTCAAAAGACTTCCCAAAGTCCCGTCGAAAATCGTCATCTCAATTCTCAACTACGCAGGAAATATTTCACGGTGGCCACCAACCTGAGCTCCGCCGTACGCATTCGTCGATGGCGGTGGTTCTTTCCGTTGGAAACTCCTCTTTGCACCACCGCAACCGCCTACCACAGTCGTCTGAGTTGTGGTCCAATAAGCGTTCAAGCAGTAATATCAGTTTGTCTGGTGGTAGGTTGTTCACGCATGACGGAAAACTCGCTCTTAACAGTACGCAAAATTTGTTCAACCGTTCACCTTTCTGGTAATCATTTCTGTGTGACATTATGTATGCACATGTATACTTATCCATGATGGTATACTTTTTCCTTTTGCATTCTAATAGCTTTTAGTCTTATGTCACGTCGTTCGCTGTTCATTATGGTTGCTTTGGCTTAAATTCAAGGATTTTTAGTTTTAATTTGCATGGATTTAGCATCTGTATGCACTTGACAAAGGAATGGAAACAAAATTTAAGATTAGTATTGTCGTTGATAGTCTGATTCATCTCAATTTTGCTCAAAAACCTATTTCTCTGTTAACTTTTAATAGATTATCCTCAGCAAGGGTTTTAACTGGTAGTTAAAGATTACATTCATGTATGTATGTTAACATATCGTTCATTATCTTTAGTACTAGAAGCTTTCGGGGAGAAGATGCAGAATATACTGACGCAACAAGATACATAAACAACTCTGAGGGACAAGATGAAACTGCTGATGTGATACTTGGGAGTCAACAACAAAATAAAACCACTGTTACTAAGAGTTCATTGCTGGCACAACTAGCAATACTCCTGGGTGTAGCTGCAACAATCACACTATTGTCCATATGTCTTAAACAGCCCAATCAGGGATCATCTTCTGGCATTCAAATATTGGCTGGGAGTTCATCTACCTCTGCTGTTGGTTTTTCATTCAATGCTTTTGGATACAAAATCATACTTCCAGAATACACTCCAGGGTATATGTCTAATCTTATTGTGTTCTTAAGTAATATAAATCCACTTTTGTCATACTCATGTATAAATCTTTACTTATATTGTTCATGTCAGATGGATCTATTTTTGGCTGCTGATGGCTGCAGGATGTGGACTTTTTATCAGTGAAGAGGCATTGAATATATGGGTGTGTGACTTTCTTCTATACATTTAAACAAAGTTATGTGAAAGTGATCATGTTGATATATATAAAATATGTGATCTTGAATGTTGTAGGTGGGCATCTCACTAGCACGGATGTTGTCACTGGATGGGACAAGACAGTCTTTGGCTGAATCATTTTCTAGAAATGCCCCACACATTTTGTCCACTGTATTGTGGGTATACTGGTTAGTGCATGTATCTTTATATAAATAGTCAAACTTTTCACATGCTCTTTTGCAAAACTTGCACTGTAATCTTGAAATAAATCTCAGGGGAGTTTGCATTAGTGATATGATACCATTTTACCTTGGGAGGCTTTTTAAGAAATCCGGTGCATCTGATGATGTTTATTCAAAGGTTTCTTTTTCTTCCTAGATACCTTTTGTACTTTCATATGCATCTTTCTTGACATATACAATGAAATTAAGTGATTAAATTTATATAATGACTGTAGTTAGGGATTAGCAAAGACAAAGCACTTGGCCTTACCAACATTGTTCAAAGATATGGGAATCTCATTGGTTTTGGTACGTTTTAGTTATGCTCTAATAATTCCTATTAACATGCTCACAATTATGTAAAATTGCTTTTCTGAAGATTCATCTGTTACTTATTATATTTATGCCATTTCTTAAATCTGTATTTCTAAACAATTGTTAAAAATTGCCGATTGTGACTCTTTATCTTTACATTTTAATTTGCAGTTGAACGATTTTCTCTAGGAGTGAGAAATCCAACAGCCTTTTTTGCTGGGGCACTGGTTAGTGAACATAGGTTTTTATATAACCCTAATCTGTTCAATATCATAAAAAAACAATTTCTCATTTATCACAGGATATATCCCCTGAGTGTTTCTTTGCTGGTGTTTGTTGTGGTGGCTTGATTACTCTTCCAATTCAGGTTACATAATTTCTATCTCATCACATGGTTGCCATATTTTTACAGTTAATATAATAATTTAGTGGACTTAAAACCTCATGTATAGAAACTATAGATTTTCTGTTATTTCATCCAAATAAGGATATTGTAATCTATTTATTTTTGGTTATCTGATGCCTCCATTTTTATTGTGAATCTCAGCTTGCAATTGGCTTCTTACTGAGAGAACGCCCTGTATTTGCCATTGCCACTGTTGCTACAGTAGTTGTAAGAATCTATCCCTTACACCTACCCCTACCTCATATATATATATATATATATATATATATATATATATATATATATATTGTAATTTTCCCTTTTTTCCATTCAAAGTAAGCTAATAAATTTTGTGATTACACAGGGAGTATGGACTGTGTTCCCATATGCTGTGGCAGCTATAACAGCACTATTTTTTTACCTGAGAAGGCGTTACTCTAATTGACCTTGCTACCAATTAATGAGGTACCAAGGATTAGATAGATATTATTACTATTAACTTATTCAAAACATTACATTATTTTCAGGATGATAGATAATAGATGGTAGATAAGAAAACTAGAAAGAAGTAAAATTTGATGTGTAGATAGATCATAGATTTAGATAGCTCATTTTTCAAACCACAAGAGCTGTCTTTCATTTGTAATTCTATACATGCTTTATCTTCTATGAAGCTATATACAAGGCTGTTTCTTACTTGTGCTTTATATTACTGGTTAGATTTGTCTCAGTTCTTACATATCATGCTCAAAAAGTGCAACATGTTTCCAATAAATACTAAACATATAATTTAAGTGTTATTACATCTCTCAAGTGGGAAGTTCAACAGTTGCAAGATAAGATAGTTGGATACTGTAGGCTTCTTTAAGTTCAGCAAGTACTTGAGACATATTTGGTCTCTGTGATGGATCTCTATCAACAGACATGGAAGCAATTGCAGCTGTTTTTTTCATACTCTCTTCATCATATGTTCCTTGTAAGCTCTCATCCACTATCTCAAATACACCCGCTTGAAGATAGGGTTTCGCCTGCCAAAATTTCCAATTTTTTTGGTCAAAGGTTGACCTAACATAAGTGTAAATAGAAAAGGAGAATTTTTTTGAATACCCATAAAACCAAATTGAATGAATCCGGTGATCCAGTTCTCCTTAATGGTTCTCTACCACAAATTAGCTCCAAAAGAACAACTCCAAAGCTATAAACATCACTCTTTTCGGTCAATTGTTGTGTGGTATAATATCTGGCATATAAATACAAGTATAGAATAATAGAACTTAGAACATCACCTTGTTGTTATTATTTAACAATTTCATGGTTTTTTGACAAAAGAGAAACTCACTCGGGGTCAAGATACCCTGCAGTTCCCTTCACCATAGTTGTCACGTGACTCACATCTGCCTGAGTTACTTGCTTTGATAGGCCAAAATCACAAACTTTAGCATTCATGTTTGCATCCAAAAGTATATTGCTTGATTTCACATCACGGTGGATGATCCGTGGGTTGCTCCCATTGTGTAGGTAGTCCAAACCTTTTGCAGCATCAATGGCAATCTTAAGTCTACGCACCCAATTTAATGTTATTTTTTTGCTATTTGCTCCTGCAAAACAAAAAAAGAGCAACTTAAATGATACAACACAAGACTAGGATTTATAAAACGTAACAGACATACCGTAAAGATTCTCACTCAATGATCCACCAGGTAAATATTCATAAACCAGTATTTGCTGTTTTGATTCATCGCAATATCCTTCAAAAGTTACAAGATTTTGGTGACAAATTGAAGACAAAATGGACACCTGGAAAATCAATCCTTCAATTTGTCAGAATAGGTTGTTGTTTCTTTTTGACTTAATGCATACAGAGTGGCTTAATACATACAGACACTCTTTGTTCTTCAATGTCATTTCTAAATACAAGGGTAAAACGGTCATTTTCTCCAGAAAAGAAAGTCTTTATGTATCCAAACGTACATCATTACACATTCAACGGGGTTATCCATACAAAGTTTAGATGTTGAAGTTGAACATACCTCATTAATGAAAGAATCAGCTCCGAGTTTTGTTTTATCAAATCGGACTTTGACAGCTGTCTGTTTTCCATCTGGAAGTTTCCCGAGGTAGACTGACCCAAAACTACCACGCCCTAAAGTCTTCTTAAAGTTGCGAGTGGCTGCTTTGATTTCTCTGTAAGAGAAGGTTTTTGCTGCAGTCCAGTTTCTCAATTCCAGGTCAGCTTGCTCACCTTCTCTTTTTTTAAATTGTTCTTTGTTTCTCCTTGACCTTATGTATAAGAACAAAACTGAAATAGATATGGTAATAAGAATAAAAAGTACTCCTCCAACTGCACCAAGTACAATTGCTAAATGGCTATGAAGTTTTTCCTTCTTCTTGTCGAAAACCGAAACTTTTGGTGCATCAATCGAAGCATTTGGTGTAGTATTATAGCAATTTGATATGGAGAAGCTTAGACACAGATTCCCGGATGTTCTGCACACAATCAATGTGTTAGTTCGTGTTTCTAGAGATGCTCGGAATTGGAAACAGCGATTCTTGGAATGTCGGAATCAGGACCTTCATACCTTATTTCAAGACTATCTTTGTTCAATGCCTTTGGGATGGTGCCTTGTAAATGATTGTTTTCCAGAATCCTAATAAATTATAGAAATCAGTGGAACAAAGATTTTTAGTTGATCCAATCACAAAGAAAGTAACTTACAATAGGTGAAGATTCTTCATGGCTCCAAGGCTTTCAGGAACTAAACCTTCTAAACTGTTATTCTTTAAATCCCTACAGAAAAAAAAAACAGTGAGATTGTTGTTTTTGATAAATGATCATAGAAATATGATGAAGGACGAGCCTTACAGAACTTGAAGGCTGATTAAGCCATCCAGATCAGTCCCAAATGATATTAACTTATTAAAACTCAGGTTCCTGCAATTTTTTTAAGTCCATAATTTTCTTGATTAATAGCCTTAAATTCAAGAAACAATAAAAGAATCTGAACTTGAGATGTGCGTTGATCATTACAGATATTCAAGACTCTTTAAGCCACCCAGGTTTTCGATTTCCCCTACAAGTGATGTATTATGAAGATCTCTGCATTATATAATGAAATAAAAGAGTTAAAGAAAAAAAAAAGAGCAACTGAATTGAACTGCTTGCATTGCTGTTTATAAGTTCTTCCTCACAGTGTTTTTAGATCGAATAGGTCGCTGAATGTAGGACTGATTGACCTCAATTCCATGTCAAATAGTTCCCTACCAATAAGTCAAAAAAAAAAAAAAAAAAAAAAAACTTAGAAAAAATATTCGAATATTTTGAAAATTTTAAATCTGACACATGTTTTTTTTATTATTATTACAATGAGGTGACAGAACTTCCTTCACATTGTATATGTTCCCAGGTTGTTGGAGAACATGGATCATCTTCCCATTCAAGATCCAACCCAGTGGACTGCTGAATAACTTGAAGAGCTGAAACTGCAAAAAAGGGCATGTTATATTATAACATGCTTCAGAGGGTTGTACTCTACATTCTACAGCGTACAACTGGGTGGAGGGAGGCTAACCTACTGTTGTAGAGGATTCGGGAGGTATGTTTACTATCTCATACACTTCAATTGCATTGACAAGAGGGTAGAAAGTAATATCTTTGAAAGTAATATTCAAGTTCTGGATTCCTTTCCTTAAGAAATACAAGCTCCCAATTTCCCAGATTTTTACTCTATAGTTTGATTCAACAACTTCCCCATTAATCAAGATATCAAAGGTGGGTGAAACCGGAAGAATTCCAGCGAAATATACAACAAGATAGTAATCTCCAAGATTTTGGAGGGCAAAATTGTAACTTAACCCTTCTCGCCTAGCCAAAACTCTACCCGTTTGAATAACGGGTAGAGGAGGACGCTCGTTGAGGCTCCATGTATCAAAAGTTTCAGGGTTACTGAATCCAATTGATGTATGAAAAGGCGAAAAATCTTCATCTGGATCCCATATCCTATCGTATTCATCCAAAGGGTACCTACAATTATAACATCATCTTACTTATTAACCAATCAAGATTTAAAAAATAATAATAATAATAAGCGTATGTCTGGTTTGTGGATTCCAACGGAATCGGAGTTCAATATTCCATTCCATGGAGTGTTTGGTGGCCGAATGGACGAAATTCAATTCCATCAGGCTCCTTCATATTCCTTTTTTGATGGAATTGAATTCCGTCCATTTGTCGGCCGAACATATCATGGAATGGAATAGATTCTCAAATTCCAATCACATGGGATTCTCCGGGAATTTGAATTTTGAGATTTCATTCCATGACAAATGGGCGGAATTCAATTCCATTCTTCCTTTTATTTATTAAAAAACCAAATCACCCACATTAAAATAACAATTTAAGAATTAGTTATTCAATTTTTATTATCGAATTCCATTCCATCGAATACATTATACCTACGACAGGTTTCACAGATTCCATTCATTCCAAAAACATACCTAATAGAGCCATTAGTAAAACCACAGTTGATCCGGAAGTGTTTTCTAAGCAACTTGTTTGTAAAATCTTCCATTCCATTATAGTAACCTCCTTGAGGCATCGGTCGGATTTCAATTGAAGAAATGACCGGAATCCCACCATTCGGAATGGAATTCAAGCATAACAAAAGAGTCTCTTTGTCAACTTGCCATATGAACTCTTCTACCCATGGATCTTTAAATGATAGGTTAATAGTAGCAGAAACAGCTGTTCCTAGAGAAATAGAAAACATTGGTGGTTGTTGAAGCCCATCATAGTTTTTATACATGAAACTGACTCGAATAAGAGTCAAGGATGAATATGTGTAGTTTATTGGTAGTTTATAACAGTTTCGGTTCTTAGGATTTGGGAAAAAACGAATCGAGTCATTGAAATCAAGAATTGTGGTGTTCCCTTTTGTGATGTATCCATAGTCTGATACCCATGAAATGTTGGAGGAATCAATGAAATTTGTAGCTCTTCCACATGATAAACTCCAAAAACCTGTTACAAAAATAAGTTATAGGATAAAAGAAGATAAGAGTTCAAATGTCTTAAAGAAAAATGAAGGCGATAGTGGTATGTACACCTTCTTGTATAGATGAAATGAGGTTGGGGTAGCTTAGGAACAAGAAGCTAGTGAAGAAGCACCAATGGAATTCCATATGATTCAGATAATTCTAGTGATGGAAGACACAACCCACCCACAACTTAATTTAAGACATGGGCAATTGGGTTTTTCTGTTCTTTTTCTTTTAGAAAGTAGTATTTAGTTATGGTGAAGTGATGTGAATACTTGATAACTATTATTAGTAATTGCCTTGGATATACTAATATTGGATTCAAAATAGTAAGTTAAGTGCATGTTATTTGGGTAATTTTCAAACCTTTTTTTAAGGGATGAGTAAAGGGAGGGACAGTGATCATGAGGACGTGCTGAGGAATTTTACAATCGCAATCATTTAACCACCACTTTCATGATTATAAGAAAACGATTTTATACCTTTTTAGTTATTTGTTTTCAAATAATTATTTTTTTGTTATATTTCTTTGTCCATGAACATCTTGAGTTGGTTATTCTGGTCGGCATTCTGTTTGGTTCGAGCCGAAGGTGGTAACACAATCGAATTGGGCAGGACGGTTATTAGGTTGAAACAAGTATTTTATTTTTTTATTTTTTTTAAGTATGATAATAAAATAATGTTCAAATTTACCTATTTCAGGACAATAATACCATGGTAACAGTCCTAACGGATACAAAATTTCAAAATAGCACATGCATGATTGAACATTTGTAATCATTTTTATACTATAGCTTCTTTGAGCAATTATAGTGGATAAAGTGATTGTTTTGAAAGCTAAATTCTGATTACATTTAATAAATCCTTCAGATGGATTTTATTAGAGAGTGACTATTGAAATTGATCTTTATCTTAAAGTGAACATTGACTAATGAAGTAATGATGCATAGGATACTTAAACCAACGGCAATATTTCTTTATATATGATTGTTGTTTCACCCTTTCCCCCGTTACTTTTGGATTTAACAAGTCGTAAAGAAATCAATTATCAAGAAAACAAAAGCTAAACCATTTTTCTTTCTAGAAATACAGTGGCAAATCTATAATAGAAAAAACATGAGATTCCCTAATTAAAAGTAAACGGATAAAAGTTAAATAGTCGACAATATTTGTGGTGGGTGGGGTCATATATCTTTAAAAGTCAGACCGATCAGTTCAACCGAAATAAATCAGGCCACCGATTCACTAAAATTGGTTAAGTCGGCAAAAAAACACCTTACAAGAAATATAATTTTGAGGTTAAATTTGGGCTCGATATTGCTAGCAGTCCCGGTTGACTCAATGTTTGTAAACTAATTTTGAATTGGTTGTACACCATATTTATTAGTGTGTAAGCGGCAAACCTAAATGAAAAATTTACACAAGATGTATATATATGGCACAACCAAAATGTTTTGTACGATATAAATATCAAAATAGAGTAAGTAAGCTTGACAAGTTTATTTATGGATTTAAACAAGCATCTCGCAGTTGAAATCTGTTTCAATGAGAAGTCAAAGAGTTTAGTTTTCCGAAAAACGAAGATGAGTCATGAGTATATATCAGAGCTAGTGGGAGTGTTGTAGTTTTCCTTGTACTATATGTCGATGGCATTCTACTCATATGAAAAGATGTCCCAACCTTGCAAAGTTTAAAAACTTGGCTTGAGAATTGTTTCTCTTTGAAATACTTGAGAGAAGCATCATGCATACCAGGTATAAAGATCTATAAAGATAGATCTAAGTGAATCATTGGATTGAGCGAAAGTACTTACATAGATAAAATCTTGAAGAAATTCAAGATGCGGGACTCTAAGAAAGAGTGTGCCTATGCAACATGGTATGACATTGAGCAAAGTTTAGAGTCTTTACTTCTAGTGAGCTAGAAAAAATGAATCAAGTTACATATGCTTTGGTCGTGGGATCAATCATGTACGCCATGATATGTACTAGGCTTGATATCTCATGTGCCTTGAGCATAACGAGTTGTTATCAGGCTAACATTGGTGAAAATCATTAGACTGATGTCAAAACATTCTTAAGTATCTTAGGAGGATAAATGACATGTTATTGGTTTATGGAGGTATGGAAGAGCGCAATGTAAAGGGTTGTATTGATGCTAGTTTTTAGACTAGTAGAGACGCTTCTCGTCCGTAGTTGAGATTTGTGTTCTTACTGAATGGTGGAGCGGTGACTTAAAGGAGTTCCAAATAAGATATAATAGCGGATCGATGACAAAGGATGAGTATATAGCAGCTAATGAAGATGCAACAGAGGCCATGTGGATGAACAAGTTCATTGATGATCTCAGTGTTGTTTCAAACTTAGAGGGTCCTATTGAGATCTTCTGTGACAATGAGGGTGCAATCATCTTGACTAAAGAACCCAGAGCTAAAAAACGCACATTGCATATACCGAAGAATTACCCCTACGTCCGAAAACTTAACGAAGAAGAATACATCATAGTCAACAGAGTCACATCGGAAGAGAACCTTGCCAGTATGTTCACCAAACCATTGTCGCAGACCAAACATGATACTCATACCAGGTCGATAGGCATTACATTATAAATTTTATCTAATTTGATGATTATTATGTTGAGACTTAATAATATGATGGATTCCAATCACTTCATTAATTTATTATTGTGTTCAATTTGCATGTGTACTTAACTTACTGAATATTAGTTATTAGTAAATTATACATAGAGATTGACATGACAGTGACATACTCATGTGTACTTAATGGAGATTAAGTATTCAAGTAACCCACTTATAAGATAGTATTTTGTGACATACTCATGTGTACTTAATGGAGATTAAGTCTTCAAATGGAAATGCATGAGATTCTTAGTTCTGTATTTTGTTGTGTTTTGATGTTTTCCAACATTGTCAATAACCGATAGCCATATGAGAATGTCTAGGTACGACATGATGAATGGGTGGGATCGATATATCGGGTCCCCACGATAATTTGTGCTGACATCAAATGTACGGTTATACTCAAACTAAGTTGATAATGGATCAATAGTGTAGTACGTTGTTTGTCATCACAAATCTCTATCAAAAACATAATCTTGAATGTTTGATTGACATACTTCCATGTCTTACATTCATATGGATATTACACAACAAAGTAATATTTTATCACTTACTAAGAATTGTTATACCTCTAGGTTACGAGTACATATGTAGTCTTAGATGATGTACACTTTGTTAGGCTAAAGGTGGTAAAGACCATACAGTTGCTATGACATGTGTAGACCGTTGAAAATATACTCATGGTTACAAATTGATAACTTTCCATAATTAACAGTGTCAATTTTGGTTACACACAATATATGATTTATTAAAACAAAAGTTATGATGCATTAATTTGAAACTAATTAAGCTCAATCGGCTAACAATAAATATCTATTGTTAGTCATTATCTCCTATTTTAAGTATAATGATAACTCACTTACCAAATAAAAGATAATTACCGAAGGTAAAAGGGATAAACCCTAGTAGAAGAGAATTGACCCTCATAAGGAGCCACCCTCCCCTCTCTTGCTCATTATGAGTCCCTCTCTTGCTCGATCTCTCTTCTCGGTTTGTGCAAATTCTCGGCAGCCCCATCCTCTTGGGGTGTTCGGCTTTTGGTAAGGATCAAATGAATGAGAGCTTTGGACTAATTGCTTGGGATCCAACATTTATAATAAAAAAAAATAAAAAGTTTATTCACATTTATTAACACATTTGTTACAAGTAAAAAGAAGCGAATGTATACAAGAACAAGAAGGGGACCGGTAAAAATAAACGAGTAAAAATGCATGTTGCTCTTAAGCATAAGAAAACAACATGACAAGTAAGGCAAGATTTCCCTTCCCTTGTATACAAAAATACTGGAAGTGTTTCTTACAACACAGAAGCCATTTCAATCAACTTAAATGCTTAACCTGAAAGCTATTCAAAAGTTTCTAAGACACTGGTTTGTCAAAAACTTATACACCAATACCTAGAGTTGTAAACAAACTAAATGTTTATTTAGTAAATCGTTAAACAAAAGGTTCATTTATGTTCGTTTATTTAATAAATGAACAAAAATAAACACAAATTTTTATTCGTTTAGTTAAACAAACAAACAAGAACAATGGTCTCATTTGTTTATTTATGTTCGCACTCGTTTGTATTGTTCGTTTATATTTATTTATGTTCATATGTGCTCGATTGTTTTTTTATATATTAATATATTAAATGTTCATATATGTTCATTTGTATTTGTTTTTTATATATTACTATATTAAATGTTCATATATGTTCATTTGTATTTGTTTTTTATATATTAATATATTAAATGTTCATATATGTTCATTTGTATTTGTTTATCTTTATTCGTTTAACAAGTTTGTTCATTTGTATTTGTTTATCTTTATTCGTTTAACAAGTTTACAAACGAACATGAACCAAAAAAAACTCATTCGTTTGTCCGATCAAGACCATATCATGACAAAAAAAGGCCAGCCAAAGACCAGAGCAATTCAAAGTTTAAACCAAAATGCCTAGAGTTCATGCATTCCAATCAGAACTATAGAGCACCAGAAGCACAAGATTTTAAGATGTCCTCAATTTTTTTTTGCAAAACCAAGTATCATAAATTTGAACAAAAACATTTGATTCCACAAAATTAAATCTGAAACGATAAATTCTCATATTGCAAATAAAGATATAAATAGTCTCCAGCATCAAACACAAAAATTCCTAGACAGAAACTAAGATCAAAACCTTTAGTAGGTAACAGGGGCAAGGATCTCAAGTTGTGGCCCAAGTTTCTCAGCTGCAGCCTTCTCTGCCTTTGCGCGCAGTTTATTAATCTGCTTCTTCCTCTCATACACCACTTGAGCCTTTTCCTTCCTCTTCTTCTCAAGATCCTGCAATAACACCACAAGATAAACAAATCAATTACTATCTGAAACAGTGTTTAAACAAATACACCATGAAATAAAACAATGCTATTAATAAATAAGGAAGCATGTAAGTTCACCTTGATGGTTTCATAGTGATTCCATCCAACCTCAGAAGATAAACGGCCCAATAAGCAGTACTTATGTCCAGCTGTTAACCTTAAAACCCTGCAATTTTATTTTGAGAGAAAAATCTTCCATTCAGGAAAAAATCCAGAAACATATAAAAACAGTAGATATAGAACTGATAAAGGTACTAACTTGAGAGCATCAGGGATGACCATTCTCTTCTTCCTGTTGTAAGGAGTAGGAACCCCTTCATAAACCTTCAACCTTGCAAGAGCAGCAGCTCCACGCTTAGTCTTGTGTGGAATCATCCTGCAAATACAACAAGAAGCTCAGAACAATGGTAACAAAGAATACCAATCCAAAAAAACAACAAAAAATCAAATTGTTCGGCAACAGAATTATCACATAAGACAACACAACGATGTACCATATGATAATATGCAAAAGCTAATCATTTGTAACTGATCTTTCTAATCAACCTTATATTCTTCCATTCAGATCACAAAAAATAAGCAATGTTCCAGTCAAGTTCACTAATATAGTGAGTGCTAGTTAGATTGATTTCTGATTATCACAGACAACTTAATCAATTTGAGAAGAGTGGATACGCATTGGTTCAAACTAAGGGAGACACAATACCATAACTGTTTTTGGAAAGTTTGTGATTGTGATGTACAAGTAAACAAACAGATATGTAGACATAAATGTGTATGATTAGAACAGTTTACCCCCGGATGGTACGCCAGAGGATCTTAGAAGGGGCACGGAAATGGATAGGACCGTGAGACGGCTTGGTGTTCATACGCTTACGAAGAAAACGGAGGTATTTCATTTTCTGACGAACAAGGCCGCCGGAAAGACAGATTTCTTCACATCTAACGACGGTGACTCTCTGGCCGTTGAGAAGTTCTTTAGCCAGAATCGACGATAACCGGCCAAGCATGTGATGGCGAGCATCAACAACCACCTCCTTTGCGCATATTCCCGATCCTGACACCATTTTCTCAGCTCTCTTGCTTTCTCTCAATCCCTACGCCTCCGTCTCTAGAATCGCTGCGAGGAGGAATGTATGTGTTGTATTTAGGGTTAAGGTGTTTAGGGTTTTGTACACTGGTTTGTAGATAAGTTGGGCCGATATTAAAACCCACTTCCAAATCTCATGGGCCGATACCCAAGCAAAATATATAGATAAGAACAAAGATTATGTAAGTTGGTATCATCATATCAACTATTTACTTGTATTCTATGTTTTAATAAAATATTTGATAAGTTTGATAGTTATATTTGTGACTGATATTCATTCTTTAAATAAATATATATAGCGAAATAAATAAAATTAAATATAAAGTTTAATAATTTGGTATTAGTTGTCAAACTCATGTTTTCTATCATAATATGCAATATCTTTGTTTAAATGATATTAACATATACACTACCATCATAATTATTTTCTTACGTTAGAAAAATTAGGTTATAACTTACGTAATACACTGTTAATGGTTAATAAATAGTATAGATATTTTTCAACATATTTATAGTTTTATACTTATGTGGTCCTTTCGACAAGTAGTTTTTACTTTTTAGATAGCAATGTGTTTCATTTCGGTGGGTTGTATCGGGTATGAGTAAAATTTTTTAATAAAAATGACATGTATTGTTAATTAGTGTTTTTGAATAAAGGAAAATTTAAGCGGATGATTATGCTTGATTAAAAATAGTGAGAATAAACACGAAGATGATCAGTCATAAAATGTCGTGCAGGCCGAATAATAATGAAAATACATTTGCATTCAATCAAAACTCAAAATTTTCAACTACTATAATTCAACAATAGAGAACAAAAAAATCTTCAAATGACATATAGTTTTTATTTTGATCACATTTTATTATCAAAACCTTTATGATGACTATTAAATGGCCTTGTGAAAAAGATATATGACATTTTAACCTTAAGCCAATCACAAATTTACATCGTCTTCATGTTCCATCTATTATGTAAAAAATGACAATGTATTATAAATCCTATCACAAAATAGCAATGCTATTTATTATATTTATGAAACATCTTGCGACTTAATTACTTTGACTTAATTACTTTGACTATTTGATAAAGCTAGACTAAAATATAGAAATATATACATGACCGATGCAAAATGTTTCAGAAATATAGCTTTGTATTTTCATTTATTCAGTTATCATAACATTTCTTTCATTTTTTCTGTAAAACTTTATATTTCAATGTTTTCTTAGTAAGAGCACTATATTTTTAAAAATCCACTAGTGTACTTTCATACATTTTTTTTTTTACCATTTTGATGATGTCCCATGAAATCTTCAAAGTTTGGGTTAAGTTCTTGTTTCAGATTCATCATCATCAACATTTTTTTATCATTTTCTCTAAAGTGTCAATCATCTGAAGATTCTGAAACTGCCTCCTGTACTTCTGAGATATAACATATCATATTAGATGTAAACATAAACCTAATTAAAGATACATAATGAAATATAAAACACAATTGAGTAGCTCCACTTGGACGATTCAACTGGTTCAACCAATACCAAAAAGTCAAAAAACGACAAAATTGGATGACATGATATATAGTTTTAAAATTATAAAAAACTGAAAAAAGGAAAAAAAAAATTACAAGGAATTTAAAGTATAAGTCTCCAACAAAAAAATTATATCGATTTGATGTATAAATTTTCCATTTCTAGATTCTCCAACTGAAGTATCCAACCAAGACAAATATTAACCTGTTGTATGTGTCATGTAGAAGTTCCCTTAAAAGTATATGTTTGTTTAGTTTTTAATATGTTGTCTTGATAAGAGCATCTACATGAAACCAGGTGCTACCAATTCCCTTAAAACCTACGACATAATAGTACTAATACAATAATCACTGCATAAACCAATCCACTTATGCCCTTTACTCTATGCTAGATGAACATCCATTTGTCTACTTGTATTTAGTGGTGTTAGATCATCAATAGCATCTGCAAGCCAAACAGATTTAACTAATGAAACTAGTATTCCTCTTTAAAAAAATACTTTAATTGGCAAACATACAATGACAAAAGTAAAAAATGATCGTTAATTGGAAAATGTGTTGTAATCTTTCATAATGTGATGCATATTAGAATGTATTCCAGACATGTGCATCTCTAAAATTAGGATTGACACTTGCAGAGGTGATCGGGCGAACTGCACATGCTTTATGAGCTTCAAATGTAGTTAAGTTGGTCTTTCAACAAATTTTATGTTATCACGAGGAAGATTTGTTAGTCTTGTTGAATTTTTGATATTTCATCTCCATATTCCATATGGTGTGTTTGATAATATATTAAAATCATAAACAATCATATATAATCCAAGATTCGAGAAACAGGGTACCTCTTGCCACGAATGAGTTGAAGAGAAGGTCTGAGTTCTTTCCTAGTGGACAAAATCTGAGGGTTTTGTGATGAGACTTCATAATATGGTTAATGCGTGATATATGCATATTTATTGAACATTGTAAAAACAAACATGTTATATCATTGAGCTTTAGATACATTAACCATAACATTGTCGAATGTTATCTATGATTTACAATTCCCACAAAGTACACCCTTTCCACTTTCTTTATCTTTGAATGGCTTATTCCTCTTCTTACAGGGATAATAATTAAAAGTCAATGTTCATTAATCATAAAAAGATAAAATGATGGAAATATTAATCTATTACATCAAGAAATCCTCAAGCTTAATATTGCAATACCTGAACCAATAAGGAATGAAATGTTAGCTATAGCATGGTGTAGGGAGGGTCGTGGATATTTTCACAACATAATACAAAACTGAGCACCAAAATATTTAAATAAAAACATTATATTAAATAAGAAAAATGAAATAAATAAGAAAATAGATGTTTCATACTAAATTATGGTCGTTGAATGGTTTGTACACTATGTAGTCATAAAGATCCAAAGTGCTTCTATGTAATAATAACATGCAATTAAAGTAAACCACCAATGATTACATAATAGCTCCAATTAGGATGAATGTGATGACTATGGTTTTGATCTCACCAAAGAATAGAATTTACTAAAATCATATATGCACTTTAATGACAACCAACAACATAAAGGATTTGGAGTACATCTTATGCTTTTTTAAAATGGAAAACTCACACACATATCTAAATATATGTAACATCCTAAAATTTAAAACTAGATTCTTAAATTATAAAGTAAATAAATAAAAAATGATATATATAGTTAAACCATCAAGGAATATTCATATCATTAGTTAGTATCAAGTTTAGAAATTTAGAAGTGAAAATGTAACATCCCGAGAATTCAGGTATTTATAAATTCATCCCTTGGTTTTTAATGTATGTTATTTTGGCCTTTGGATTGGACGGAAGTAGTCATGGGAAGCCCTAATGGAAAGTTTGTAATTTTGGAGCCAGGAGGAGTACGCTAAGCGTACATGTGGGTATGTTGAGCATATTAGGGCGTGCCCTAGTACGCTAGGCATACACGTATGAAAGTAGGGTGTACTCGTGTCTGAAGGAAATCCTAAGTTTTAGGGTTTGTGGGGTATTTAAGCATCCTTATGGCTCATTTATTCCCACCTTTTCAGCCTCCAAAGTCTTAGATCCGTTCTTGCAAAACCCTAGCCTCCTAAAGTGAGATTGAGAGCCCTAAAGTGTGTTCTTGGTGTGTTAGAGGAAGGAGAAGTGCATCAAGAAGCTTGGAAGCTTGAAGCAAGGATTGGATCTAGAAGTTTGGCTCTCTTCTCCACCATCTAAAGGTATAAAGTTCATATCTTTATGGTTTATTTGATAGATCCCATGTTTGGGCCTTTTGTTGTTTCTTTTTGGTCCCAACTTGTAACATCCCAAAAATCAATGCCAAAAATTTCATTTTTAAATAAGTTATTACATAAAACCATCAGTATAAAAACATTCATAACCATATCTCGTGTCAAACCAAAGTGTCAGTAATCAAAACATATTATCATAAAACCATATCAGAGTGTAATCCCAAAGATCTCATGTGCGGAAAACATAGTGTGATGCGCTGCGATCAAGCCGACTCCTTTCCTTTGAAAACGAGTACCTGAAACCAAAACTGTAAACCGTAAGCATGAAGCTTAGTGAGTTCCCCCATCGTACCACATACCATACAATCATATAACCTACATACTGTCGGGCAACTCTGGGGTGCCCGACCTACCCGGTACGACCATTCTGGGGTGCCGACCTACCCATGTCAAGCCATTCTGGGGTGCTGACCTACCCTGACCTACCCGTGTCAAGCCGTTCTGGGGTGCTGACATACCCGTGTCAAACCGTTCTGGGGTGCTGACCTACCCATCGGTCCTAACAACCGAACCTCAGGGACTATTCCACCCCCTACTGCTACTATCACATATATCATAACATAAACATACTATCAGACATATCTGGGGTGTCCGAACTACCCTTTAGTCCTAACAACCGAACTTGGGGACTATTCCTCTCCTACTACCACTACTACATATAACATATCATGCCAGCATATAAACATATCATAACATACTGTCAGACGTATCTGGGGTGTCCGACCTACCCTTCGGTCCTACCAACCGAACTTGGGGACTATTCTCCCCCTACTACCACTATCACATATAACATATCATGCCAGCATATAACATATCAGGTAGTAGCAAACCTAGATGAATATCACAAAGACAATCATCTAACATACAACTCCTACTGGTGGGTCGGCATTGTGGTCGTAGACCCACCGCTACTAAAAGGTAACTCACCTCACACTGCTGAAGTCCCGTAGACACAATCCCACACTGCTGAAGTCCCGCAGGCTCAACCCCAGCTGCTGGATGACAGATTCTCGAACTGTCAATAACAAACATCACCTAATTAATAATTGGTTTCCACTACATAATCATAAGTACGTTCTTGGGTCATTACTACATTACCCCATGCTTGGCTTTATTCAAGCCCAAGGCCCAATCCATAGGCCCAAAAGTCAACTATGAGTCACAGCCCAACATATGGCCCAATTTTCCAAATTGGGCCCAAACCTTTACAAGGTCTTACCATAAGGCCCAACATCATATAATCATTAAGGCCCAAACTGTGGCCCATCTATGGCCCAATTTTCCAAATTGGCCGCAAACCCCTTATATGGGCCTTACCCTAGGCCCATTAAAGTATTCTAGTCCAATTTCTTGACTTTGGATGGCCCATTAATAACCCAATCATCAAGGCCCAATAGAAAGGCCCAACAATAAACCCAAGTAAAATTAGGGTTTTCACATAAAATGACGATTAGGGTTAAGTGTTTCTCACTTAACCCATTAAAGACTTAATCCATTAAGTCCATCATTCTTCTAAATAAGTCATATGGTGTGATTGGGCTTAATCACACAATTCCATTCCAATGGCCCAAAAGTGGGTCCCAATAAGTCCAAGCCCATAAATCCAATATTAGGGTTTTCTAAACCCTAATTAGGGTTTCCAACCCCATCTTAGCCCAATAGGCCTAATTGATATGTCTTTTGATCAATTAAGGTTCATTAGACTCATTAGTCATCTGTTTGGGCTTTTAGGTCCATTAAGCTTCATTGGGCCCATTAGGGTTTATTAAGCCCATTAGGCTCCATTGGGCCCATTAGGGCTTACAAGGCCCACTAGGGTTTTAGTCCCTTATCCAAACACCCCAAACTAGTCACTATCCAACAAGGCACACCGCCACCCGACACGGCGGTCGGTGGCGGCAGCCACCACCCTAAGGTGGTGGTTTTCAATTTCTTTTATTATTCCAAGCTGTAATTTACATTTTACAATGCTAAATATAAAAATAACACACACTAAACAAATAAACACACACACACACACAGCCACCTAGTGGTGGCCGGCGGCGGCAGATGGTGGCAGCCACCACCTTACGGTGGTGGCGGTGGCTTTTCTTGGGTGTTTCCAGGCCAACGAATACTCCACCCTTCACTCCATCGGAACAAACACGCACACACCCAAAATGTATCCCACAGCCGCCCCACACACGGTGGTTGATGGTGGCAGAGAACAATACGGCGGCAAGCAGCAACACCTAACAAAAGGAGGTCCTCACGAGCCATTTTTCCGGTGACAGCAAGGTATCACACACACTCAATCGTCGCCTGAGATCCCGAAGCACGTCAACGGGAGTGACAACAGTAGTGGCTAGCAGCGGCGGTGTCGTGATGGCTAGAAGGCGGAGGAGAACACAACAGTCCGACCGGTCCACGGGAGCAGCAGGTCGTCGGTCTTGTAGTTACAGCTTTGTCATCGGACTTGGTGGAAGAAGAAGAGGAAACACGGAGAGGCGGCCCCGACCAACCGACACCCGATAGACACCATCGAAGAAGAAATGGAGAAGAAAAGCAAGCTCCGGTGTTATTATGGTCTTGGCAGCCCACCCTTCATCGTTCGCATCTCTATCTCCGGTCTCAGTGGCCCTCCAAGCCACTCACGACGTCACCGGCAGCAGTGGTCTCGACGGTCTTTGGTTGATCGGAACAAGAAGAGCCGATGGGAGTGGCGGCTACGCAAAGAAGGTGGCGGCTGGAGGATTAGGGCGCTTAGGGTTAGGGTTTGCTGGTTGCTAACACCATATATACCCGCTCCCTTAAAACTTTGAACCATAATGACAGAATTAGTCTCTGCCCTTCAATTCTCTTTCAAATGAAATCCAAAACTTACATTTCAGCCCTCCCTTCCATAATTCCTTACAAAATAAAACCCCTAATTTACAATACATCCCCTAAGCCTCTAAAATCCCTTCAAATGAAGTCAAAGAAGTTACAATTTAGTCCCTGCCTTCCATAATACTTACAAATTAAGTCCGAATTTTACACTTTTAACCCCCAATCTCTTAAAGTGTGACAATTAGCTCTACGAGACCATCATTTGATATATAGTTATTTATTTTAGGGCTATTATTCATTCATTAATTTGTTTATTTATTTAATAAATAAACAGGGTGTTACAACTCTCCCACACTTAAATTAAATTTCGTCCTCGAAATAATTCCTTACCATTCCTTACTCGCCCAGCTACTCTAGTAGCATGGTCACCAACCTTGGCACACCCTAGCCTTCCCAGGGTAGCCATGACCAATCCTCGTAAAGCCCTAAAATCCGCAGGTGAACGAATTCCTTGCAACCAGATCTCGTCCACTCCGTCTGAAGTCTGCTGTCTCGAGATGATTTGAATCCCTAATAGACCACTCATACTGAATCATTATCGTTGAATCTAGTCTGTTTATCCCTCAACTGACTACTCAACTACTGATAACCTGAGGCTCCCACTAGAAAACGGAAATCACAGACCCAATTATCTCTGTCGGTCACTTATACTCGGCCTAAGCTCATATAATACCACTGTGATTGACTTAGCATAACCCAAACAATCTGTTATTCCGTCCGAACTTGCAACCCAAAACACAAATACTAATACTGCTCAGTCGTTGAAACTGCCCGAACACTGAAATGCCTGAAGCAGTATGTTGCCACATGGCTGCTTTCCAAAATCTATCGAGACCTTCCTGGTCTCAATTCATCCGTCAGTCATCTGAATTTACCGGGTTCCGGCCCGGCTGCGGAGCCAAAGGACTCCCACTTAGTCGCCTCACACGACTCCTGAACGAAATCCTTCTCTGAACTAGTTGCCACTAGTTATCATGCCATTGTGGCTCTAACAACCTCATAATACAACCGATCGGATCCATGTGTCGAATCCTGGCATTACCGAATTCAAGGCTAAAGGTGATTGCTACCCGACCAATGGTAGCCTAATATACCAAATGACCTTACGCAGTCCATTCTTCCCTGATCTCATAACTATAGGGGCATTCCTACAGTCTTATCACTGGCTCAACCAGATCTAATCCGTCTGGGTGATTCTGAAATCCAATACGTGGATTTCCATATCCTTACTGCTACACCCGAACTGGTGGGTACTATTGTTCCTTCCGCGTTCTAACAACACGCTCATGCCATCTACCTAGTGAATGCTACGGCTACACCCGCAGTCTCACGACACTCTATCGCTATCTGACCCCTAGTGAATGCTACGGCTACCCCCCGCAGTCTTACAACACTTTCCATGCTAACTGACTATTAGTGAATGCTACGGCTACCCCCGCAGTCTTACAGCACTTTCCATGCCAACTGACTATTAGTGAATGCTACGGCTACCCCCGCAGTCTTACAACACTCTCTCACTATCTAGCTGCTAGTGAATGCTACGGCTACACCCACATACTTACAACACTCTAATACTATCTGACTGCTAGTTAATGCTACGGCTACACCCGCATACTTACAACACTCTAACACTATCTGACTGCTAGTGAATGCTACGGCTACCCCCGTAGTCTTCCAACACTTTCCAAATCGGGCCGAACACGCACTCGGCCTAACACACCACTGAACTTGAGTCCTAATCGGAACTCTAACCTGGTTCCCGGAACCTGCTATCACGTGACCCCACTGTATCAGTACCGCACCCATGCCCGTGATCAAAGCGTCACAGTAAACCATGAAATCATCTACACCCTATGGCAGGGTGAGAATCGGTGCCTCGCACAACCGCTGTCTGAGAGTCTCGAAGGCTGCCTGCTGCTCAGGTCCCCAACGAAAGGCCACCGATTTCTTGGTCAGTCGGGTCAAAGGGGACCTCAATCTCAGAGAAGTCTCGAATAAATCTCCGGTAATAACCCGCTATACCCAGGAAACTCCGAATCTCGGATGGAGACCTCGGAATCTCCCACTGCATCACGGCCTTTATCTTGGCCGGATCGCCCAGAATACCCTTCTGGTTGACAAGGTGCCCAAGAGATTGCACCTCGTGCAACCAGACTCACATTTAGGGAACTTTACAAAAAGTCACTCCCCCACTTAGATTCGACTAAGTCTTCACGGTACATGAGAATTGAAGGATTCCCAATCCTTCTCGCTTTCTAATATCCCACTGATGACAACCTGTGTCTGCCAATGCTAGCGTTTAATCATCGATTAAACCTTGAGATCTCCCATCCTCGGAAATCTTGATGAGTACTCTTGAAATCTGATCCAGTGTGACACCTCAATCCATCTCCCATGATGCCCACTGAAGGCCTTAATCTTCACTCTGGCTGATGAATCCTCGTTCCCACTTCCAATCTCGCAGCGCTATTGAACTCTGACCAAATAGAAACCATGCGAGAAAAGCAATTCTCTTGAACATCCGATGACCAACCACTTATGAACCTATCACCCGCAACAGACTCCACTATCTTCATGCTACCAGTCCTTCCCTAACAACGGTAGTGCCTTGAACTCCAAAGTTCATCCATAGACAATTGTCGACCACACCTGAACAATGATAGAACCCCTGAACGCTGACTTCACTGGAGAACTATCACTCTAATCCTGACCGGGTATCCTCTAAATAATACTCCTGCATAGATCCCGACAAATATCCGAAATAATAACGGTACGTGCGGAACCCACTCCGCAAGATGCGTCCTTCTATGGGTTCATCAAGGACTTTTCGACATGCAGGATGGCATATATGATCCTTGATAACCCAGACACTAGCAGAAAACCGACTCGAGATCTGACTTATCCAAACTCACTCAAAATTCCAAGGCGATACATATTCCAAACATCCACCTAATAGCAATAGAAGATGACATACCCGCAACATCTGGAGGAATACTGATCACCTTCTGCTGACATGACCAACCCCGCTACCCTGTAGTAGCCTAAACCCTTGGAGCGACAAACTCTCTTGTGCACTGTCCTGTACGTGCTGCACTGACTCAGGCCCTACTGGCCTTTCACCCGATAATCATAAGTCATGGGTCTCTTCCCGGGACCCTCTACTATACGCACCTGGCACAACCCTCTCTTTCCAGGGTGCTCCAAATCGATCTCGCATCTGCAACTTCTTGGAAATCATATCCTTCAGGGTCTGACACCCTGCCACGCTCACTAACTCACTTGCCAATGGCTAAGCTGCAACAACTGGAACATCCTCTGTCCCCAAACTGGGTCACAAACTCTTCCCTGAAGCTTCTTAGATTCTCCAAGACTCTCACCGATTCGAGTATGGATCCTGTGCTTTCATTAGTACGGGCCCAATACTACCTTCCACACCTATCCATACTTTCCTCAGCGATCCTCCCGAATCCTCCAAGTCACTTCCTCAAACTGGTACACCCAAGTCTCACTGAGCCTCACTACTAACCCACTGAAACATATCCTAGGCTTTCCTAGGTTCCCGTACTCACCCAGTCCTCAGCTGTTGGAAGACTTCTCACTATAGTCAACTAGCTACCTCATGAATATAGCCACAAGTAACAGAGATCAGATAATCCTTCGAGTAAAAGACCCATCCCTAGAACGGTTGGACTCAGACAAGAGCTGTGCAAGTCCATCACTCTGAGATTATTCGGCCTGTATCCCATGTGACTTAGCATATTCACTTAGTAGCTAACTCACATCACTAAGAGTCCCACAAAGCACAAAGCAAACAGCATTCAGACAATGGAAAATCTAAACATCATATTCCAATCAAATCATTTTATCCTCTAATCAGGAATCTGTACATGCAATTCAAAGGCTCATACAATCAGGCATAACCTAAACAGGCTATCCTATTACTGACTGATCAGTACTAGCATGCAAGTCTACAAGCACATACAATAGGCATGTAAGGCATCCTCCTAGATCCTTAGCCCTAATCTAGCATGTAGTTCTCATAATCATATCATATCATAACATAACATGTATGGGTATCTTGGGAAAACTTACTTGAGCTCGGTTGATTGCACGCATCACACACCTTGTTCTTTTCAAAGTTCTTTTCTCTTTTCAAATTCTTTTCAAACTCCTTTTTATAAAATGGTTTTACTTTTGAACTTTTTCATACCAAGTCCTTAGTTTGAGTTCAGACACACCCGAGAGTGTGTCCGAATCCCTCAAACCAAGGCTCTAATACCGACTTGTAACATCCCAAAATTCAAGGCTAGAAATTTCATTTTTAAATAAGTTATTACATAAAACCATCAGTATAAAAACATTCATAACAATATCTAGTGTCAAACCAAAGTGTCAGTAATCAAAACATATTATCATAAAACCATATCAGAGTGTAATCCCAAAGATCTCATGTGCGGAAAACATAGTGTGATGCGTTGCGATCAAGCCGACTCCTTTCCTTTAAAAACGAGTACCTGAAACCAAAACTGTAAACCATAAGCACGAAGCTTAGTGAGTTCCCCCATCGTACCACATACCATACAATCACATAGCCTACATACTGCCGGGCAATTCTGGGGTGCCGACCTACCCTTCGGTCCTACCAACCGAACTTGGGGACTATTCTCCCCCTACTACCTATATCATATATAACATATCATGCCAGCATATAACATATCAGGTAGTAGCAAACCTAGGTGAATATCACAAAGACAATCATCTAACATACAACTCCTACTGGTGGGTCGGCATTGTGGCCGTAGACCCACCGTTACTGGAAGGTAACTCACCTCACACTGCTGAAGTCCCATAGACACAATCCCACACTGCTGAAGTCCCGCAGGCTCAACCCCAGCTGTTGGATGACAGATTCTCGAACTGTCAACAACAAACATCACCCAATTAATAATTGGGTTCCACTACATAATCATAAGTACGTTCTTGGGTCATTACTACATTACCCCATGCTTGGCTTTATTCAAGCCCAATGCCCAATCCATAGGCCCAAAAGTCAACTATGAGTCACAGCCCAACATATGGCCCAATTTTCCAAATTGGGCCCAAACCTTTATAAGGTCTTACCATAAGGCCCAACATCATATAATCATTAAGGCCCAAACTGTGGCCCATCTATGGCCCAATTTTCCAAATTGGGCCTAAACCCCTTACATGGGCCTTACCCTAAGCCCATTAAAGTATTATAGTCCAATTGCTTGACTTTGGATGGCCCAATAGAAAGGCCCAACAATAAACCCAAGTGAAATTAGGGTTTTCACATAAAATGATGATTAGGGTTAAGTGTTTCTCATTTAACCCATTAAAGACTTAATCCATTAAGTCCATCATTCTTCTAGATAAGTCATATGGTGTGATTGGGCTTAATCACACAATTCCATTCCAATGGCCCAAAAGTGGGTCCCAATAAGTCCAAGCCCATAAATCCAATATTAGGGTTTTCTAAACCCTAATTAGGGTTTCCAACCCCATCTTATCCCAATAGACCCAATTGATATGTCTTTTGATCAATTAAGGTTCATTAGACTCATTAGTCATCTGTTTGGGCTTTTAGGTCCATTAAGCTTCATTGGACCCATTAGGGTTTATTAAGCCCATTAGCCTTCATTGGGCCTATTAGGGCTTACAAGGCCCACTAGGGTTTTAGTCCCTTGTCCAAACACCCCAAACTAGTCACTATCCAACAAGGCACACCGCCACGCGACACGGCGACCGGTGGCGGCAGGAGGCGGCAACCACCACCCTAAGGTGGTGGTTTTCAATTTCTTTTATTATTCCAAGCTGTAATTTACATTTTACAATGATAAATATCAAAATAACACACACTAAACAAATAAACACACACTAAACAAATAAACACACACACACACACACAACCACCTTGTGGTGGCCGGCGGCGGCAGATGGTGGCGGTGGCTTTTCTTGGGTTTTCTGGCCAACGAATACTCCACCCTTCACTCCATCGGAACAAACACACACACACCCAAAATGTATCACACAGCCGCCCTACACACGGTGGTTGATGGTGGCAGAGAACAATAGGGCGGCAAGCAGCAACACCTAACGAAAGGAGGTCCTCATGATCCTTTTTTCCGGTGACAGCAAGGTATCACACACACTCAATCGTCGCCTGAGATCCCAAAGCACGTCAACGGGAGTGACAGCAGTAGTGGCTAGCAGCGGCGGTGTCGTGATGGCTAGAAGGCGGAGGAGAACACGACAGTCCGACCTGTCCACGGGAGCAGCAGGTCGTCAGTCTTGTAGTTACAACTTTGTCGTCGGACTTGGCGGAAGAAGAAGAGGAAACACGGAGAGGCGGCCCCGACCAACCGACACCCGATAGACACCACCGGAGAAGAAATGGAGAAGAAAAGCAAGCACCGGTGTTATTATGGTCTTGGCAGCCCACTCTTCATCGTTCGCATCTCTATCTCCGGTCTCGATGGCCCTCCAAGCCACTCACGGCGTCACCGACAGCAGTGGTCTCGACGGTCTTTGGTTGATCGGAACAAGAAGAGCCGATGGGAGTGGCGGCTACGCAAAGAAGGTGGCGGTTGGAGGATTAGGGCGCTTAGGGTTAGGGTTTGCTGGTTGCTAACACCATATATACCGGCTCCCTTAAAACTTTGAACCATAATGACAGAATTAGTCCCTGCCCTGCAATTCTCTTTCAAATGAAATCCAAAACTTACATTTCAGCCCTCCCTTCCATAATTCCTTATAAAATAAAACCCCTAATTTACAATACAACCCCTAAGCCTTTAAAATCCCTTTAAATGAAGTCCCAAAAGTTACAATTTAGTCCCTGCCTTCCATAATACTTACAAATTAAGTCCGGATTTTACACTTTTAACCCCCAATCTCTTAAAGTGTGACAATTAGCTCTACGAGACCATCATTTGATATATAGTTATTTATTTTAGGGCTATTATTCATTCATTAATTTTTTTATTTATTTAATAAATAAACAGGGTGTTACACAAATACTCCATCTTGAGCATGGCATGTCCTAGATGTTTTGAGTCGTCCTTTCAGACCCTTGGAGGGGTCCTTAGTCATAAAAATGAGGTTCCAATGGCTAGAAGTGTCCCATGCATTTGGAAAAGGGGTCTTAATGGATTAATACATTGTATTAAGAACTTTTGGACGTGTAAAGTCATAAAGTTGGAGACTTTATGGCTCTAGGGTGCATTTGGACCATGGATCTTTAGTTTGGATTTAAGTTCTACAGACATTAAGCACATAATGAGACTTTTTGATCTGCAAGGGTACGCCCTGCGTAAGGGGGAGTACGCCTCACGTACTCGGTCAGCCACCCCGATGTGGGTCAATGCAACGCTCGGTGTACGCCCCGCGTACCGCAGGAGTACGCCCCGCGTACAACCGTCTGTTGGATTTTGGAATGTAGGCTTCAAGTTTTGGGCCACCTTTTGGGCTTGAATGCTTAGGTCCTTATTGGACTATCTGAGTATGAGTGTTTTGGGCCAAGTGAAGGGTTGGATCTTAGGATAAGGCCCAAAAAAGAGTTTGGTCCCAATTTGGAAAATTGGGCCAATTATGGGTCTTGAATAAATTTTGGCTTTTTGGATCAAGAATTGGGCCTGGGTCTTGTTCCAATTAGGGAAAAGGTAAAGTGGCCATTTACCTTAAGTATGGTTTATTAGTTAATTGGATGTTTATTTATTGTGATAGTTCGGGGAGTTTAGTGAGCCAGCAGCCGGAGGTTTTTAGTACGATTTGTCAGTGTGAGGTGAGTTGTCTTCACTATACTCTCGGGTCAAAGGCACCAACGCCAGCCCTTTGGATTGTTATCCTAGTTTATTTTATGCTTGATATGTTGTAGTGATCTGTTAGATCGGCATCCTGGTAGATAGGATGTGCTATGCTATAGTGATCCGCTAGACCTATATGACTGCCTGTATATGCTAGTTATGTTTGATTATGTTATATGTGGATATGTGATGGTTGGTTGGGTTGAGGCGGTCATGCTGTGTGTAGAAGGCCAACAGACCCAGGGCGGCCCAGATAGAATGAAGGCGCGTGAGGCGGACCAGTCAGGCCGAAGGCCCGGAGAACGGTCCAAACAGGTTGAAGGCCCGGTGCGGCGGTCCAGACATGATGAAGGTTAGGTATGCATGATGTTGCTATGATATCTGTGATTATGTGTTGTGATGGTATTTTAGGGAAACTCACTAAGCGTTGGGCTTACAATTTTAGGTTATGTTTCAGGTACCTCAGATGATCGTGGGAAGGCAAAGGCTTGATCGTGCACCTCCTTATGTTTTGTTTCATGATTTTAGGATTACTATGATATTGAACATGTTTTGAAAACTATTTGTAACAATGATGATTTTTGGATTGTCTTAAAAAGTTTAAAATTTTCATGAATTTTATGGATGTTACAGAAAATAATAACATTTTAAAAGTTAAAGGGCCAAGAGTGTCAAATTGGCAAAGTTAGTTGACCAAAGGGTTGACTCAGTTAGTGGAAGGGACTACAAAAGTTACGTAATGGATGGAGAAGGACCTGTTATGTAAAAAATTAAATTAAAATCACAAGCATTGATGATTGGTGGGTTTTGGCCAAAACAAAAAACTTAGGGGACCAAATTGTAAACTTTGGAGAAATAAGATGCATATATTCCCTCATAAGGAGAAAAACGTGACTGAGCTTCTCACCACCTCCTCTAATGGCAATTTTGATCTCAAGAGCGTATGGAGTTTGATTCAAGTGGAGTTTTGTGCATCCAAGCAAAATGAAGATGAATAAAAGGCTTTCTAGGTATAATTTCTCCCCTTGTAACTCTATTTTTCGAGTTCATGATTGGGGTTGAACCCCAATGTCTATTTTGGCTTCGATTGATGATTAGAGTTTGGTTTTCTAACCTCCCTTGAGTGGTTTTCATGGTTCGAATCTCAATCCAATCATCCCATTGATGGATTAGATGATTTGGGTAAAAAACTCCATGAACCCTATAAAACCCAAATTGGGGATATTACAATTGATGATGAAGTGGGGATGGATTCTATGACCTATATGGTATTTAATATTAACAAATCCAATCAGAGCTTATGTATGAAAGACCAGGAGGTGGATCTTGGCACACTGTATGCTAAGTAGCTATGTAGAGTACTATGTATGCTAGTTGTCTCTGTGATGCTTGCATGGAAGACCAGGAGGTGGCTCTTGGCACTTGTCTGTAAGACCCAGGGGGTGGCCCCCGACTTGGCAAGAAAGACCACGTGGCGGCCTGTGGCATAACGGCAAGACTATGTTTGGCACATAACATCTTTATTGATTATGATATATGAATGATATGTATGGCTCATGGTTATGTATGACAGTATGTGATTTATGTGCTTATATGCTAGACAGTATCCGGTTAAAAGAGACCGAAGGGGTATGCCAGCACCCAGATATGCTAGGCAGTATGTAGATATGTATGGTATGTGGTATTTGGGGAACTCACTAAGTTTCATGCTTACGGCTTTAAGATTTGGTTTCAGGTACCTCCAGTTTTCAAATAAAGGAGCTCGGGACGATCGCAACGCATACACTTATGTTTTCCGCAATATGTGATTTGTGGGAAAGAACTATGATAAATGTTTTATTTAAAATTTTTTTCAATGTGTGAACCAAGTTACAAATGTGTTTTAGTTATATTAAAAATGAAATTTTTGGTCATGAATTTTGGGATGTTACAAATTGGTATCAGAGCCTTGGTTTGAGGGATTCAGACATACTTTCGGGTGTGTCTGAACTCAAACTGAGGACTTGGTATGAAAATTTTCAAAATAAAATCATTTTTATAAAAAAAAATTTCAAGCAAAGAAAAGGGTGTGATGTAGGGGTGAGCAAAAACCTAACCGCAAACCAAAAAAACCGAAAAAACCGCATAAACCGAAACCGAAAAACGGAAACCGAAATAAAAACCGATGGTGCGGTTTTTAGTTTTGCAAAAATCGAAAATACTCGGTGCGGTGCGGTTTCTAGACTCGCAAAAACCGCAAAAAACCGAACCGCACCGCATATATATATATATATATATATATATATATATATATATATATATATATATATATATATATATATATATATATATTATAATCATCCTCCGATAGATAAGATAGATATTTATATTTATAGAAATTTTAATTGTCATAAGTTCTTGGTTCTTACAAATATCAGGGCCGGCCGCGAGATTTCGAAGGCCCTGTGCAATTTATCAAAAAATAGGCCCTAAAACTAGAAAGGAATAAAAATTTAAGCAAAACAATCATAATTCTGCATATTCTATTGCAACATATAATACTAAAATTTCATCCAAAACAATACAATTTGTATATTCTAAAATTTCAATTTGTAGATTCTAAAACTGTAATTTGTAGATTCTAAAACCAAAGTAGTAATGTTTTAACACCTCATCCTTAAAAAACCTGTAAAAAATCATAAACGAATCATAAAACAAAAATCAGAAATCAGAATGTTAATTGACATTATTAGTAAAGAGTAAGTCTAATTTGTTCCTATAGAAAATTAGAAATCAGAAATTTAGAAATTTACCTTATGGTTTTTGAAACTTCAAACAACTCAAGAATTATAAACTTCGAAACCTAGAAGTTGGATTGGCATATTTTGCTTCTGATATCAAGAAAATAGGTATCAGATAAAAAAGTGTATCAAATAAATAAAATATATATTATACCTTTTGATTTTCATACCTAAGACCCTTGAATTCTGATTTTCAACAGCTCCTAACAAGGATTGAAGGCTTATGATTTCCTTTTGATGTCGAAGGTTTATGAAGAAAGAAGTAAGAACTCAGTTCTTTTGAAATTCGTCTGATGTTCGAAGATTGAAGGAATGAAGGGTTCCAAACGAATGATATTTCTGATTTTAAACAAAGAATTAAAGAAGGAGACTATTTTTAAGGAGCTCGATGATGATACGTTTTTTCGTTGGCATCTGAACCACTATCTGTGAGACTGAAGGAACCTAAGCGTCGTTTTTCCCCCAAAAATTTGTAATTCCCACTTGCTTGCGTCGTTCCTTTTCTTCTCAAAACCTAATATTATTTGGGCTAATAAGATAATACAAAGGCTAGCAGAAAATTGGGCCCTTAGATTTCAGTGGGCCCTGTTCATGGGCACACTTTGAACTCCCTTTGGGCCGGCCCTGACAAATATCAACACTTAATATATATATATATATATATATATATATATATATATATATATATATATATATATATATATATATATATATATATATTAAGTGTTGATATTTGTAAGAACCAAGTACTTATGACAATTAAAATTTCTATAAATATAAATATCTATCTTATCTATCGGAGGATGATTGTATATTTTTAAGCATACATTCCGTGGTATTTACAATAACAAATAATGTTTATGACATTTTTTTAACATTTAAATATGAAGAGTACTAGTGATATAGTATCATTTTTATGAATACATTAATTGATATTATCGTATGTACTTGTGAAACAAATATTATATTAAATTCATATTATATTGAAGCATTAGAAACATGTTAGATGAGTGGTTATGTAATTTGATTTCAAACCAATAGGTGGTGGTATCGGTTTATCTCCAATAAATGATTAGCACTCCTCATCTGAGTCAAAGCAACTCGCTGAGTTACTTGAGTTTTAGTAAAAAGGCAAAACGAAAACAAAAAAAAACTAACAAAAAACCGCAAAAAAAAAACCGAACCGCAAAAAACCGCAAAAACCGAACCGCATAAAAACCGAACGGTGCGGTTTCTAAATTTCAAAAAACCGAAGTTGCGGTTTTCGGTTCGGTTTTGGCCAAAAACCGCACCGAAATCGACCAAGCTCAAGTATGTGGTTCCCAAAATACCAATACATGTATGTTATGAGATATGATATGATTATGTGATTCACATGCTAGAGTAGAGTTAAGGATCTATGAGAGATGCCTTTGTATGCTTATATGAGCTTGTAGATTTGCATGCTAGAACTGATCAGCCAGTGGTAGGATGGCTTGTTTAGGATATGCCTGATTGTATGAGCCTTCGAATTGCATGCTAGTACAGATTCCTGCTTAGAGAATAGAATGGTTTGATTGGAGTATGTTGGTTAGATTTTCCTTTGTTTGAATGCTGCTTCCTTTGTGCTTTGTGGGACTCTTAGCAATGTGAGCTAGCTACTAAGTGAATATGCTAAGTCACATGTGGCACGGGCTGGATAATCTCAGAGTGATGGATTTGACCCTATTGCGCAGCTATCGTCTGAGTCCAAATGTTCTAGGGTTGAGTCTTTTACTCGAAGGATTATCTGATCTCTGTTGCATGTGGCTATATTCATGAGGTGGCTAGTTGACATTAATGGGAATCCTTCAGCAGCTGAGGACTGGGTGAGTTTGGGAACTAGGAAAGCCTAGGATATGTTGCATTGGGTTAGTAGTATGGTTCAGTGAGTACTGGCGTAATGGTTTGAAGAAGTGACTTAGAGGATTCAGGAGGATTGCTGATGAAAGTATGGATAGGTGTGGAAGGTAGTATTGGGCCCGTACTACTGAAAGCACAGGATCCATACTCGAATCGGTGAGAGTCTTGGAGAATCTAAGAAGCTTATGAAAGGTGGATTCTTGGGCGAGTTCTGATTGTTGTCTTGATTGTATCTCAATTGGAGATGAGCTCGCAGGGAAATGGTTCAGGTTCGGGTTCCGGCTCAAGTGCAGGTGCCGAGTCAATTAGCAAGTAGTTGCGGGAGTTCATCTCAGCGGAGATTTCTCGCTGTGTTTCAGAGATAGTGAATGAATGCTTGGGCGCGTTCCATGCGGAGATTTTGACTATTATTGGAGCTCGCACACTGACTTTCCGGTAATTCCATGCTTGTGGAGCTCCTGTGTTCCATGGGGAAAGGGACCCCATTGTCACTAGGAGTTGGCTGCAGCGGCAGCTGTCTCAGCGAGGGCTGCATATCTGTCGTCGAAATACTCCATCATAGCGGACTTAATAGTCCCGAACAACTCCGGAATCTGACCCCAGACAATCTCGACCACCTCCTCGCGGATGATCTCCCTGACCCGATCCTCTGTCAACATTGGCCCCTCCTGGCCGATAGCCTCAGGTGCCACTGGGGCCTCCTGATCACCCTGTCCTGATCCTGATCCGGACCCCGACGTGAAACGCCTCGTAACTGCCATTCTGAAACACAACAGGAAGATATCAGACAATCCGCATAAGTAACTGGGAACAAACTCCTGTATAATCCCTAGGGGTTGTGACTTCCTTGTTACGCGTATGGGTCCTGTGATTTCAGTAGTACGGGCCCATACTACCTTCCACACCTACCCATATTTGTCTCAAGTATCACCACAACACCCTAACAACATACATATAATAGAGAACACTCAATCCTCACTCCTAGAGGAAGGCTAACCGTCTCACAACTGACCTACCGGTCCCCTACAACTCACCCATCCATGAAACTTCCACCAACCCCTGCAGCCCTAGTGTATGCCAGTCATACATAACGCTAGACCCTATAGACTTTCGAATATCCAATCCTACTCTAAGCTCCCAATCAAACAAGAACAGAACATAAGGCTAAATCAAACATTCTTAGGCTATAAGATCTTAATTATGTATGGTCGTGATGCATACACTAAGCAACTACAGTAATGATGTCAATTTCATATAAGGGAAACCCTAGGCTATCAGGCATCATACAATCAGACAATTCTATCATGCAATTCCTGAAGACCCCTAGTCTAGCACTAGCATGTTGTTCTAACATATCAAATAATTGTATGGTATTTTGGGGCTATTTACTGGCTCCAACTGATCGTACATCCTACATCCTCCTTTACTTATTTTGAAAACCTTTTTAAAGAAATCATTTTGAAAATCCTTTCCTTGATTTGAGACTGGAGTTACACGCATGTTCCTCCAATTCACTCAAACCAAGGCTCTGATACCAACTTGTAACACCCAAAAATTCAAACCAATTTAAACTTTTAAAAACATTTCAAACCATTAAAAATCATTACAACTTTGTTTCCAAAATGTATAATATCAGAGTTTTCCCAAAAACATTGACAAAACATGAGGAGTTGTACGATCACGCCTTCGCCTTGCCGCGATCCCCTGATGTACCTGAAACAATAAACTGAAACTGTAAGCCCGAGATCTTAGTGAGTTCCCCCAAAATACCCATACCTGCAACAATACACATAGAATCATAACAGCATACTATGGGTCCAATCAACCATCGGGTTGGAATACCCCAGGCCCACAACCAACAGGTTGGATTGCCAACACACTATGGGTCCAATCAACCATCAGGTTAGAATACCCCAGGCCCACAACCAACCGGTTGGAATGCCCACATACTCTGAGTCCAATCATCCTCGGGATGGAATACTCATGGCCCACAACCTACAGGTTGGAATGCCCAGGTCTATTGGCCTTCGCACCGAGCAGATAAGCCTCAACCGCCAAACAAACATGTGCACATATAATAGATAATCACATAACAGTCCATAGACAATACTTGATCTAACGGATCTTACCACATAGCACATAACACCATCCTATCTACCAGGATGCCAATCTAACAGATCATACCACATATCATATAATATTATCCTACCCTCTAGGATACCGATCTAACAGATTATACTAGTATAACATGACCATATAATAATCCAAAGGGTCGGCCTTGGTGCCTTAGACCCTTGAGTATAGTGAGGAAAACTCACCTCGCAATTGTCGTCTGAAACTAGAAAGCTCAACTCCCGGATCACCAACACGAACTCCACCACCTATAGTTACCATAAAACCCTTTTTCATAAATCTCCAAGTTACCAGAATACCCTCAGAAGTCAACTGGTCAACTCTTGGTCAAAGTCAAAGACCACAGTTAAAGTCAACAGTCCATGTTGACTCGACTCGTCGAGTGCAGTTCACCGACTCGTCGAGTCCTTCCTGAACTCGAGAAGTCGTGAAATCCTTGATTGGCTCATCGAGTTCCCCTTTAACTCGCCGAGCTCATACGTGTCCAAGAATTGGGAGAAACCCTAGCTGACTCACCGAGTCTTCGAACGACTCGCCTAGTTCAAGGAAATCTTCAACGGACTCGTCGAGTTTGTTCATCAACTCGACGAGTTCACGACCATCTTCATATGACTCGCCGAGTTGACTATGCAACTCGCCGAGTCCTTGCAGACCTTCATCCATGCAGACACTTTTTAAGCCATGCCAAGGTTCCAGGTTACAGATCCAAGCTTCTAAGGCATGTTTAACACGTAAAGTTGCAAACTTTACACACATGCAAGTCCCTAAAGGCTCTAAATGACCAATCTAAGCTTCTAATGGAGCTTTACACCATAGGAGAGTCTCATCCTTGCAAAAGCTGGAAACTTTATGGACTTAGGTCTCAAAAGAGGTTCAGATCTGAAGTTTCAACTTCAGATCTAGCTCTCATACCAAAATCCCTTCATGAATAACTAAAGAAAGCCCTAGTTTTCACATATGAATGATTCTAGAAGAAAAAGAGGTTAAGGTAACAGTTGGTTACCTCCAAAACGTGCCCAAACTGAAGTAGACTCTGTATCCACACGGAAATCTTGATGCTAGCCTCTTGATCTACAAGTTTCCTTCACAAAGTCACTCCCCAAAGCTCCAAAACACTCTCCAAGCTCTCACTCACAGCAATTAGGGTTTTTGGGTCTCAAGAGGGTGATAGAGGACAGTGGGAGGCGCTAATGGTCCAATATATAGGGTGCAAAAACCCTGAAAATTAGGGTTTCCACTGCCAGCTCCTACTCGTCGAGTCCCCCATGTCGACTCGACGAGTCACTCATTAATTGGCGTGTCCTGGCCCACTGCTACTCGACGAGTCAAGCGCCAACTCGTCGAGTAGACATTGGACATGAAGTCTAAATGGGAAAAAAATTAATAATACCTGACGGTTGGGATGTTACATGTCATATGCCAATTGCATACCGTGTATTATTAGTGGTTAGTGTAAGGTCGTTTCCCTATTGTTGGTTCGGGGTGTTCAGCATTATCTCGGATCGTAATCGAGACTGGTTCAGGGAAATTATGTGGAAGGTCTGCGGTCAGGGTTCATCAGGGTGGTTATCCACTCACGTCAGGTTTCGGAGGGTTCAGTCATCTTGCTCAGATTGACTCATGGGGTCGCCAAGGGAAGTGGTCTATTGCCAAGGTTTTGGTCGGAGCGTCGGTTATTTGGAATTTAATATCTAAGTACGGTATCATTCAAGGCATCTGGAGTTATCAGTACGACTGGAATTTAGAAAGTGTTCATCTAGTCTTCAGGGGTTGTATGGTCTTTTAAGTTCGACTAGTAATGGCTCGCTAGCATTAGTAAGTGCCGGTTGTCAGCAGATCGATCATTGGAAGGTAGGAAAGATCGGAAATCCTTCCATTTCTCGTATGTCGTGGAGACTTAGACGGATCGAAGTGGGGGAGAACCGTTCAGGTACCCAGGACAGAAGCAAGTGTGAAATTGGGATGAACTCGTATCCCCATCAGGAAAAGGAAGGTGACCCAAGTGGCTGCCTGAATGGAGGATAGTGTGAATTGGAAGTTCGGGAAACTTCCCGACTTTGAAACCATATCTAATTGATGTGTAGCAGATTATGGGGAACCAGGTTGAGGATCCCATTTAGGACATGAGTTCAGTATGGGATGTTAGACCATGAGTGTGCTCGACTTTGGGTGTGTTCGGATTGGTAATCAGCGGTAAGACCATGGTCAGCGGTTGAGTTAGCGTTGGAAGTGTTGTAAGACCGCGGCGTAGACGTAGCATTCACCAACAACCATATAGCATGGAAGGTGTTGTAAGACTGTGGGATAGCCGTAGCATTCACCAGTAGCCAGATAGCATGGAAGGTGTTGTAAGACTGCGGGATAGCCGTAGCATTCACCAGCAGCCAAATAGCGTGGGGAAGGTGGTAATATTGCGGGGTGGCCCGTAGCATTAGTCAGCAGATAGTGTAGAAGTGTTGTAAGACTGCGGGGTGGCCCGTAGCATTCACTAGTTAGCAGGTAGTGTAGAAGTGTTGTAAGACTGAGGGGTGACCCGTAGCATTCACTAGTTAGCAGGTAGTGTAGAAGTGTTGTAAGACTGCGGTGTGGTCCGTAACATTCTCTAGTTGACAGATAGAGTAGAAACGTTGTAAGACTGCGGGGGTGGCCCGTAACATTCGATAGTTATCTGTCGGTATAGTGGTATAGTAAGACTTCGGGGTGGCCCGTAGCATTCTCTAGTGGTCAGTTAGTATGGGAGTGTTGTAAGACTGCGGGGTGGCCCGTCGCATTCACCAGTCCCTATTCGACAGTGAGAATGTGACAGATCAGTGATTCACTCACGGATTCCTTTAGATAATTTAGGCCAGGGCGGGTCAGCCGCACGAATGTGAGTAGGCCACAGTATGGTCGAATTCGGGAAATGGTAGGTCGTTGCAGACCAGGCGTGATGTAAGGCTACATTGATTATGGTAGCATTCACTTTTCGTATTCAGCCTTACTGGACCACATCGCAGGGCATACAGTCTATCTGGACCACTCTACAGGCCTACGACCTGACTAGATCGCCTCACAGGGGCTACAACCTATCCGGACCGCCCCAAGTATCTTGGCCTTCAACACAAAGCAAGACCGCCTCAACCCAACCCATCACAATATATCGACATATACACATAATCAAATTACTGATAATAACCAGCAAAACAGGTAATCATACAGATCTACGGACTATCTAATCTCTACATCATAACACATTCTATATACCAGGATACATACAAAGTCCAGAGGGCCGACATGGTTCCTTTGACCCCCCGAGTATAGTGAGGAAGAACTCACCTCAGTCAGCTGTGAGAGAAAACACGAACTAGAGCTGCTGACTTCTAAACTCCTCACACTATCAATTCACCAAAAAACCTTAAATAAAAACCAAGGTACAAGCCTCAAACCAACAAGTCCTTAGACCAAGACTAGCTCCTCTAAGGGCAAAAGACCATTTTGCCTTTCCTGAGACCTAACCTAACAGTTGACCAAAAGTTAACGAGTCAAAAAGTCAACGGTCAGACTTCTGCTGACCTACGCGGTGTGTACTCCCAACTTTACGCATGGCGTACAGCCTTATTCTGAAAATGAGACTCCACCAAGCTATTGTAACAACCCAAATTTTTACAGAAAATTTTAACTTTTAATTTCATAAATATCAATCACAAAGTGTCCAAAAATCCCATTACATAACCATATTATTTAAATTTCAGAGTACGAAAACTAAATGTGAAAACACTGGAGAATGCACGCCGCGCCATCAAGTCGGGCCCTTGCCCTTATCACTAGAAGTACCTGAAACATTTAATACAATTGTAAGCACAAGCTTAGTGAGTTTCCCAAAACACACGAATCACGTAGTCACATAATACCATGCACACATATAGACATATAAGTTTGTCGTGGACTCCCTCCATGGTCTTCATTGGAATTCCATGGACTACCCCCATGGTCTTATATCCCTGAGCTATGGGCTCCTCCTATGGTCTTTCCATATGCCATGGGCTCCCCCGATGGTCTACACATAAATCCACCTTTAAATCCAATAGTAAACAATTACATGTTCCAATACAAATCATCTCATAACCATTAATGGGCCGGCCTTGGTGCTTTCGACCCATGAGTGTGGTGAGAAGACTCAACTCAGTCTGCTGAACACAAAAGCTGCTCGGTTAACAGTCCGAAACCACACACCGAACAATGATACAAATAATCCCTAAATTAGAATTATAGCACAACCTAATCAAAGATTCTAAACACTTAAGCCTAATCCCTTCCATAATGACCCAAAAGTCTTCATTTTTCTAATGGGCCTAAGATCCAAGATAAAATCATTAATGGGCCGCATGACCCGAAAAGGCCCAACCAAAACAACTATGGCCCAAAACACAATATCAGCCCAAAACTCTAAAAGGGGACCATGCTCAAAGTTGAATAAGGCCCAATAAGCTTACAAGCCCAAAACAAGGCCCAAACCCATCTGAGGGAGTACCACTCCAGTAAGCTCAGCGTACTAGCCCCTTAAGCAGTACGCGTTGCGTACAACGATACTATGCACGACGTACAAGCCAAACATTCACAATCGACCATTAAGTACTTAATACTTGGGGTTTCAACATCAAACTTTAGATCTGAGTCCATTAAGATTTCCTAAGGCAAAAAGTTGGAAACTTTATGCCCTTGCATGTCATGAGTGACCCGTATACTTTATGCTTCGCACTAAGACCTCATTTAAGACCTTGAACTTATGCATGGGATCAAAACAACCTCAAAGATGGCACCTTTATGCATCAAACATGATCAAAGAGCTTGGATCTAGCAATCCTAACTTTGGAGTTGCTCAACTCACAAGATAAGGTCCAAAAGCCAAAAAGGGACTCCATAACAAAACACTAGCTCAAAAAATCAAAAGAGATGACAAGGTCATGACTTTATACCTCCAAAAGTTCCTCAAGATGAACTAGATGCAAGATCTAGAACCTTCACAATCCACCCAACCTTAGTACGCTAAGTGTACTCCTCAAGTACGCCCAAACGTACTAAAGGACCAACTTCTACAATGACTTTCATGCTAGAGGTAAGAAGTGTAAATACCTGAATCTCGACCGTTACAAATCTCCCCCACTTGAACTAGACTTCATCCGCGAAGTCTACTGGTGTGAAAAGATCTGGATAATGCTTTCTCATCTCGTCCTCTGGCTCCCAGGTCTATTTGGAGCCTCTCCGATGCTGCCATTGCACATTCACTAGCTTCACCTCTTTATTACGAAGAGCCTTAGTCTTTCTATCCAACATTGCGACGGGTTTCACAACATAATTCAGGCTTTCATCAACCTGAATATCATCCAATGAAATAACTGCAAACTCATCTGATACACACTTTCGGAGCTGAGACACATGAAAGATGTTATGGATCTGACTGAGCTCATCCGGAAGGTCCAATCGATAAGCAACCCTGCTGACTCGGGCAACAATCCATAACGGACCAATAAATCGGGGTCCCAGCTTGCCCCTCTTCCGAAACCGAATGACACCCTTCCAAGGTGACACCTTCAGCAAAACAAAATCTCCCACCTGAAACTCTAGATCCGAACGACGTCGGTCAGCATAACTTTTCTGACAGCTCTGCGTGACTTGCAACCTGTCACTAACCCGTTGAATCAACTCGGTGGTCTTAAGCACCACCTCAGTGCTCCCCATAACTCGATGTCCAACCTCCCCCAAACAAACTGTAGTCCTACACCTCCGACCATACAACATCTCAAACGGAGGTCGGTCGATAATAACATGATAACTATTGTTATATGAGAACTCTGCTAGAGGAAGGTAAGTATCCCAGCTCCCCCCGAAATCCAATACACATGCCCAAAGCATATCCTCGAGTGTCTGGATCGTCCGCTCGCTCTGTCCATCGGTCTGGGGGTGGTAAGCAGTGCTGAAATGCAACTGAGTACCCAACTCCTCATGAAAATTCCTCCAGAATCTGGAGGTGAAACGAACATCGCGGCCTGAGACCACAGATACCGACACCCGTGCCTGACCACCACCCCCCACACATAAATGTCTGCTAATTTCTCGGCAGAGATACTCTCGGAAATTGGAATAAAATGCGCACTCTTGGTCAACTCGTCCACAATAACCCAAATGGAATCCACACCCCGCGCTGTCTTAGGTGGCTTCGTGATAAAATCCATGGTGATCTCTTCCCATTTCCACATGGGAATGGGTAGCGGCTGCATCTTGCTGTGAGGCCTCTGATGTTCGGTTTTGACCTTCCTGCAGGTTAAACACTGCTCGACAAACCATGCCACCTCCCGCTTCATGCAGGGCCACCAATAGCTTAATATTAAGTCTCGATACATCTTGGTGGCCCCCGAATGAATAGAAAATTTAGACTTGTGCGCCTCCTCCAAGATTCTTTGCCTCACACCCCCGGATGGCGGAACCCAAACTCTGCCACACTGATTCAATAACCCTCGACTATCTCGAACAAATAACGAAATTTACCCCCGAATCCGCTCGATCTTCCAGTTCTCCCTTTTTAAACCCTCCACCTGTGTCACCTTAATTATATCCAATAAAGGTGAAATCACAGTCATCCTCAAGCAAACATCTCAAATCGAAGCACTTATCGTCTTATGACTCAAAGCATCAGCTACCACATTGGCCTTCCCGGGATGGTACAAGATCTCACAGTCATAATCTTTCACCACATCTAACCAGCTCCTCTGATGCATATTCAAATTCTGTTGATCCATCAAATACTTCAAACTCTTGTGATCGGTGAAGATGGTACATCGTACCCCATATAGATAATGCCTCCAAATCTTGAGGGTAAATACCACTACCCCCAATTCCAAATCATGAGTGGGGTAATTCACCTCATGAAGCTTCAGCTGCCTCGAGGCATAAACAATCACGTGCCCCCTCTGCATCAACACAACTCCTAACCCTGAAATAGAAGCGTCGCAATACACTACAAAATCATCCAGTCCCTTGGGTAGAGCTAGTATCGGGGCCTCACATAATTTCTGCCTCAATGTCTCGAAAGCCGACTGCTGATCTGGACCCCACCGAAAGGTCACACTCTTCTTGGTCAAACAGGTCAAGGGTACAACAATTTTGGAGAAATCTTGGATGAATCTCCGATAACACCCTGCTAATCCCAAGAAACTCCTGATCTCGGATGCATTTTTCGGAACCTCCCAACGCATTACCGCCTCAATCTTGGCGGGATCTACCAAAATACCCTCTTGGTTGATGATGTGCCCCAGAAACTGCACCTCACGCAACCAAAACTCGCATTTGGAGAATTTGGCATAAAGCCTCTCCCTCTTCAAGGTCTCCAACACCTCTCTCAAATGATGCTCGTGCTGCTCCTTGGTCTTCGAATAGACCAAAATATCATCGATGAAAACGAACACAGACTGATCCAACATCGATCTACAAACCCGGTTTATGAGATCTATGAACGCTGCTGGAGCATTGGTGAGCCCAAATGGCATCACCACAAACTTGTAATGACCATAACGAGTTCTGAACGCCGTCTTCGGTATGTCTTCATCCCGGATCCTCATCTGATGATACCCTAACCGAAGATCAATCTTGGAAAACCACGATGCACCTTGAATTTGATCGAACAAATCATAAATCCTCGGAAGCGGATAACAGTTCTTAACCGTTAGTTTGTTCAGCTCCCGATAATCAATACACATCATGTGCGACCCATCCTTCTTTTTCACGAACAGGATCGGTGCTCCTCAGGGGGAACTGCTTAGACGAATGAATCCCCGATCCAGTAGCTCTTGAAGCTACGTAGACAACTCCTACATCTCAGGCGGAGCTAGACGATACGGTGCCTTGGCTATCGGGGCCGTACCAGGCACTAAATCGATATGGAACTCCACTTGCCTCTCGGGAGGCACCCATGCAACTCTTCTGGAAATACATCAGGAAAATCTCACACAATCGGTACCCTACTCATATCTGGCGTGGCCTCCACACTCGTATCCGAAACATAAGCCAAAAACCCCAAACAACCCTGTTGAAGGAGTCTCCTAGCCCTCGTAGTCGAACAGAGAGCTGGCCCATGCGAGGCTCTCTCTCCATGAATAACCAGTTCTCCACCACTTGGTGTTTGAACCTTCACTAAGTGGCGCTCGCAATCTATCATGACCCCATTGGGCTCCAACCAATCCATCCCAATGATCACCTTCAATCCTCTCAAAGGAATCAGAACCAAATCGATAGGAAACCTCTCCCCGAACATATTCAGAACACTCCTCCGAAATACTCTCGTAGCACTCACGGTGCGGGAATTCACAATCTCCACCTCGAGTGGAGAATCCAAAGTCCCCGGAGCATCACGAAACTTCTTGTTGAGCACACGAGATACAAACGACCGGGTAGCCCCCGAATCTAAAAGAATCTGAGCCGACAAACCATTGACCAAAAAGGTCCCTATATAAAATCACAACAGCATAAGCATAATAATAAAATAAAGAAGACAAAAATATATCACATACCAGTCACGACGTCAGGCGCTGCTCAGGCCTCCTCGATAGTTAGCTGAAATGCACGGATCTTCACCGCAGGAGCTTCCGCCTTGATCGGGCGGCCATGAGTAATCCTCATCGTGGCGGGCGCAGACGCTGCCACTGCTCCTCCCCTTCTAACTAACCTCGGAAACTTGACCTTTTATGACCGGTCTGGTTGCAGTGGAAACAAATCAAGCCCTTTTTGGGGCAATCCCGACTCATGTGACCTGGCTGGCCACACACATAACATGCTGAGCCCGCTGCTCCGCAGGCTCTACTGTGCGGCTTACCGCACTTGGCAGAACGGCCACGACCCCGTTGGCCTCTGCTGGGAGGATTGGTGGTCTTAGGCTTCTTGGCCTGACCCACTGCTGCCTGAACCTGCTCCGGCTTCCGCTTCGTGCGGAGCTCTAACTTAGTTTCCCGTTCCCAGACCTTCTCCCCAATCTCATTTAGGGTCTTGCACCCCGAAAAGCTCACAAACTCATGGATATCATCCCTCAGCATGGAATGATACCTCGTCTTCTTCATCTCCTCATTCGCAGCGTACTGCGGGACCAATAATACCCTCTCCCAAAACTTAGCGGTGATCTCTGCCACAGTCTCGGTAGTCTGCTACAAATCCTGGAACTCTCTTGATATGTGTATATCTATATATATTTTTTACATCATATCTTAATACTTTTAGCTATAATTATGCTTATTATAGAACAAAAGGTACTTATTATATTTAATATCTGTTATGTAGCATAAAATACATGCTCGGAAGCAACATGGAAGTTGGAAGCAGGAAAATGCGAGCTTTGGCAAGAAGAAGACACAAGAAGGATGTTGTTGGACAACTTGACACCTTGTCGGTATTTTACTATATCTCATGACTCGTAACTCAGATTGACAAGATTCAAAATGATCTGAAAACTAGACACAATTTCGGATGACTTTCGTGTTTTGAAAAAAGTCGGATTTTTAACCACCACGACGTGGTGAATGGAATATTCGCGATTCTTGGCGCCGACTTGGAGAATACGGGATAAACTTGAGGACCACGACGTGGTGCCTTTTCCACGTCGTGGTGTAGAGATTTTTGGTAACTATATATATCTCGGACATTAGGTCGATTCCAGAGGAGAGAGGGCTGAAGGCTGCAACTATTAACGAAAAAATACCCTTCCAATACCCCTTTGAGGGCAGAATTCAACTAGAGATCAAAGGATAAAGAGATTGGAGTAATGATTCACATCTACACATTCAGTTTTCTTAGTTTAATCACGATTAGTCTAGTTTCCCTTATGTTTATGTGTTTTCTAGCTATGATTATGGGCTAAAAACCCTTGCTTTCGTTTAGATTAGATGAACTCCTAAATACTATGTGTTAATTTATTGTTTGATGGATTTGGTTTTGCTTTAAATATTGTTTGATAAATCTAAACCTAGCTAGTTAAAGTTTCTATCTTTATTGCCTAGTCTCAAGTTTTGTGTAGTTAAACTGCAGTTAATTGCATGAAAATTGATTTACCTAGTTGTTTATGACCATTAAATTGCTAGAGCTAGAGATTGACCATATCCTAGTGTAGGTAATAAGTTAGTTGCTTAATTGTGTTAGAGAGCAGTATTTGATCATAATATTTGCTTGATTACTAGACTTGACCATAGAATAGTAGTTTGTAGATTCTATCATTCAGAGTCCAAATTACATTTAAAATCAATTTAATATCCTTAACTTGCATGATCATTTGGGTTAAAGTTGTTAAATTGAATTATGCTAGTTAGTCTGACCATGGTGACTAGTAACTTTTATTTGGTAACTAAAGGAATTAAATTAATTAATCCATTGACTTGAAATCAACCATAGGAAGAAGGAGGGATTCGAAGCTAAACGAGAGTATATTTTATTCTTGGTTTTAAATCTTCTCTCTAGTTGTTTACTTTAGTAATTAGTTTGTTATTTTAATTTAAGTTTTTCTGAACTTGTAAAATCAGATAAAAAAACCCCCACTTTAGTTGTTTTTCTTAGTTTAGCTTTTAGTAATTATTTTATTAATTAAATACCGTTCCCTGTGATCGACACCCGACTTACCCAAACTATACTATAATCTGACTAAGTACACTGCCTATAGGTTCATAGTTAGTATAAGTTTGTTAGGTTATAAATTTAAAAGTTGATAGGTATAATTTGTGCACATCAAGTTTTTGGCGTCGTTGTCGGGGAACGGCTTATTTGATTATTAGTTTAATTGCTTTTAGTTATTCGCTCCTTTTTGCGGGGTAGAAACCACAAAAAGTTACTTTTGTTTCATTTGTTTATTTTAGCTTTTTTTTCTCTGAGACGCAACCACGTCATGGTAATCTTCACCACATCGTGGTCTCGCTCCAATTAGTTTTTCGTTTATTTGTTTTTTTTGTTCTTTTTACGCGTGTTTTTCTAGTTTTATCTTAGCAGGAAAAAAATGGGGGACATCACGACCATGTCAATGGAAGAATACAAGCGACATATGATGAACGACAATAGATGGGGCCTTTATCCACAAAAAATCCCAGCCACGACAAAGTTTGAACTTTCGGGGCACATTATCAATATGTTAAGGGAACTACCTTTTTATGGGAAGGAGCACGAGGACGCTTATGAGCATATAGAAGAGGTGGTGGAGATTTCACATTATTTTCATGCACCAAATGTGAGTAAAGATGCGGTGATGCTTCGACTTTTTCCGGTCACATTGAAGGGTGAAGCTATGGAATGGTTAAAATCACTTCCTTTTGGAGCAATCACGACATGGGCTGATTTTAAGACAGAGTTCATAAACCAGTTGACCCCTCCTTTAAAAGTGGCAAAGCATAAAAGAAACATACAAAATTTTCAACAATTAGAAGGGGAGTCGCTATACGAAGCTTGGGAGCGTTACAAGAGATTGTTACGACATTGCCCTCAACATGACTTCAATGTGCAACAAGAAATCTCGATATTTTATGATGGAGTTAATGTGTGCACTCGTCAACTTCTAGACTCGCAAGGGCCCATTGCAAAGAAGAATCCGACAACAAATAAAGCTTTGATTGAAGAATTCGTTAAGCATTCAAGAGAGTATCACAACTCAAAGGAGGATTTCACTAGAGGAAAGTCAAGTAAATATGGAGGTCGAGATACTATCAGTGCAGTAATTGCAAAGCTCGACGCAATGCAAGAAAAGATCACAAAAATGGGTGGATCAATTCATGATAGATGCAGAGCTTGTAGGGGACCCCATTCTACTAAGGATTGTGAGGTGGAGTACAAGAGAGAACGAGATGTGAAAGAAATTCAAGAACTTAAGTATGATCTCTACCAAATTGAGCAAGTCCAATCAGAGAAAATATATGCGCTCGAGTCAATGTTTGTAACACCCCGTTTATTAAAGAAATAAATAGACAAATTAACGAATGAATAGTAGCCCTAAAATCAATAATAATATAGCAGGGTGTTGGTCTCGAGATTGGGGGTTAAAAGTGTAAGTTCCGGAGTGGTTTGCAAATTTTTATGAAGGCAGGGACTGTTTGGTAAATTATTGGGACTTGATTTGAAGAGATTTTGGAGGTTAAGGGGCTGAAGGGTAATATATGGACTTGAGTTGAAAATAGATTATAGGGGAGGGGATGTTTGGTAAGTTTTGGACCTAAAATGAATAGAATTTATAGAATCAGGGGCTAAAGGGGTAAATGTTGGATTAAATTTTAAAAAAAGATCCTATGGGGAAGTGCCAGACTTGTTAAGTGAGCAAAGTTTTAAAAATGGACGGGGCTTATACCCGTCACCACCTTACCATTCAACCCTAAACCTAATGATATGCAGCCGCCGCCACCATCATGCGAACCTTCTTCAAGCGCCGCCGCCTAGCTGAGAATCGACCGCCTTGGTCGCTGTCGGTGACGCCCACTGTCGATGAAGCCGGAAACCCGAAGCCCAACCTCGCATGCTGCCGGAAAATCGCCGATATCGATGGAGGAAACCGGGAACGACGAAGTTCAGGCCACGAATGACTAGAAGGCCCTCGGTAAGGTTAAGCCGCGACTTATATATCCCGTCTTTTGTTCTTTTCGTTGGCTTGACGCCGTGAATGACGGCTGTGGTCGCCGGTGGTCCTTGAACCGCCGTTTCTTCTTGTTCCGACGACGACAGCCTCCTAGTCGGCTGTTGGGAGCTTTGATCTCGAGTCGTTTTCATGTATGTGTTGTTGCCACGAGTTGAATGTGTTGGCATGTGTGTTTTGGCTAGAAAATCCACCGCCACCACCTCAAGGTGGTGGCTGCCACCGTTTTCTGCCGCCACCAGCCACCGTGAAGGGTGGCTGTGTGTGTGTGTTATTGTGTGTGAGAGTGTGTACCTTGTGGGTGTGAAGTTGTACATGCGATTTTTGGCAGGAACTACCACCACCACCACCGTCTTGTGCCGCCGTCGACCACCACCGCCTGAGGTGGCGATGGGTGGTGTTCGACCTAATCAAACACTAATGGGCCTAGTGGAACCCTAATCAACCCGATAGCTTAAATTGGACTTAGTGGGTTTGTGTTTTGGGTTGGAAACCCTAATTAGGGTTTAGAAAACCCGAATTTTAGAAAATGTTAGTTTTGAACTATCGGGACCCACGTGTGGACCAGTGGACTGAAGTTATGACCTATGTTGATTCCATTGTATGATGGCTTGGTGGAATAATGGACTTAATGGGTTAAGTCCTCAATGGGTTAAGTGAGAACACCTAACCCTAATCATCATTTCATGTGAAAACCCTAATTGCACTGGGTTTTGAGTTGGGCCTTTTCTGTTGGGCCTAGATGTTTGGACTATTGATGGGCCATCCAAGAACAAGTATGGACTAGAATATTTGGATTAGGCCTTAGGATAAGGCCCATTGGACAGTCTTAGTCCCAATTTGGAAAATTGGGCCATAGATGGGCCATAACTGGGCCTTGATGATTATGAGATATTGGACCATCAGAATGTCAAGTGTTGGACCAAGAATAAATGGTTGGGCCTTAAGGCAAGACCATGTAGAGGTTTGGGCCCAATTTGGAAAATTGGGCCATAGTTGGGGCTTGGTTGACTATTGGTATTTTGGGCCTTTAGAGTATGAGTTGGGCCTTGGTCTTGGACCAAGCTATGTTAGGGGTAAATGGTCCTTTTACCCCAAGTGTGTATTTTAGAGTTATGCATTGGAAACCCAAATGGTTAATTGGGTTTTATTTGATGTTGACAGTCTAGGGATCTGTCAGCTAGCAGCCAGAGATTTATTCGCGGGACTTCAGCAGTGCGAGGCGAGTCCTCTTCCAGTAGGAATGGGTCTAAGGCACCAATGCCGGCCCGTGTAGTTTATATGTTCTTGATAGGAACACGGAGTGTGGGCGGGGCCCGTATCTCATTATTACCAGAGTATAGATACCAGTCAGATTGTTGGATAGCTATACTTGTTGTCTGTGTGATATATGTATGTGGTTGTTTATGTATGTGAGTGTGGGCGGGACCCGTATCTTATTATTATTCGAGTGTGGGCGGGGCCCGAATTTCATAGCAGCCGAGTGTGGGCGGGGCCCGAATCTCGTAGTATTATTTGAGTATGGATATGTGACTGCTTGATAGAATTAAATATACTTGTTGTATGTGTGATACTTGTATGCATGTTAGTAGCGGAGTATGGGCGGGGCCCGAATCTCCTAGACAACAGAGTGTGGGCGGGGCCTGAATCTCCTAGACATCAGAGTGTGGGCGGGGACCGAATCTCCTAGACAACAGAGTGTGGGCGGGGCCCGAATCTCCTAGACAGCAGAGTGTGGGTGGGGCCCGAATCTCCTAGATAGTGGAGTGTGGGCTGGGCCCAAATCTTCATGAGAGTGGGCGGGGCCCGTATCTCCTAGTTGCATGTTATGTGTATGGTATGTGGTAGTTTGGGGAGACTCACTAAGCTTCGTGCTTACAGTTTTCAGTTTTGGTTTCAGGTACTTCGGTTATCAAAAGAGGAGCTCGGGATGATTGCAGTGCACACACCGTTTGTTCAGCCTGGGATGTTTATACTCTGATATATTGACAGATGTTATGATATTCTTGAGATACACGATTTATGATTTTTACATGTTGAATGATAATTATGGTGTTATTAATGATTTAAAACGAAAATTTTAGACTGTATTTTTGGGATGTTTCAATGTTATTTAGATTCATGGAAGCTAGCGAAAAACAACATGATGCTACAGATGCATTACTTAGAGAACAAAAAGAATCTATTTTTAGTATATGTACGCAAGTGGTGCAATTAACAAGGCTTGTACAAGAAAAGCTACCGAAGTCACCTTCACGAAAAATTGAGTCAATCCAAAACGCTCAAGCCATGGCCGTTTATACAGAAGAAAAAGATGAATTGGTGCATATGAAGGACCTTGAGGAGGAGTCTAAGCAGTCACTCGAAGTAAAAAAGAAAGAAGAAGAAGTGTATCGTGAAGCTGCCCGGTCGCCACGACGTGGAGGCAATGGTGCCATGTCGTGGGAAATAAAAGAAGATTATGATTTTTCTCTTGTTCAGCCGTATCGACGACCTCTTCCTTTCCCATCCCGTGCCAAGGAAAATCTGGTAAAGCAAGGAAACACAATGTTCATGGAGCATAAAGAACTTGAAGAGCAATTGGAAAAAGAAGTGAATTATTCAAAACCTCCAGTTTCAACGCCTATGATTTTTGAGGTGTTTGCTTTTACAAGACCACAAGATCAAGTCACGGAGCCTATTAAAGAAAAAGAAGTAGAGAGTGATGAGTCTCATTTTGACAAGAAAAACCCGGAAAGAGATAAGAAAAAATCTAAAGACACGAGAATGAGGAAAGAACCCAAGAGGAAACATAAAGAAGATGCCAACCCAAAAATGCAAGAAAGTTCAAGAAAGGCATTGAATAGAAAGGTTGCTTACAAACGAGTAAGGTTCAAGATGATGGAGAATGGGGAGGTTACACTTCCACCTGACGCAATGTAGAGTGGGAAGGAGTCCGGCTCACGACTCTTCAAAAAGAAGCGCTTCTCGGGAGGCAACCCGATATTTTTAGAGTTTGCATTTTCTTTTCTTTTTTATTTAGTTTTAGTTTTATTTTTCGTTTTAGTTCTATTTTACCTTAATCGAATGATGATGTGTTTCTCTAGTTCTTGATCTTATTTTGTAGTGTTGAACGAAAGTGAAACGGTGAAGAAACTTAATTTGAAGAAGTCGTGCGATTTTTGAAGATCATAATTGAAGAACAGGTTTTTGAATAAGTGTGGGGTTCCCACATAATGAAGAGAAAAGCATTTTGAAGCATATTTACTGAAAAGAAGAGTAGGAATGGTCTTACACATTACAAAGAGTTGATGCCCACCTGTTTCAATCTTAGAAGATTCTCTGAGAAGACACCACGACGTGGACATCATCAACACGTCGTGGCAAAAATTTTAATCGCGACTGAATCTGACTACATCACGATGTTGCATCCTTAAACCACATCGTGGCGACATTATTTTTCTCGACCTTGATGACCATTTGCTCAACACCACGACGTGGTGTTGCTTCCCCAAGTCGTGGCAGCGGTTCAACACGTTTTTCAAGAATGGTTCTTTGATTTCATTCGATCCGGCACATTTGCATTCACAAGAAGAAGGTCCAGAAGTACCGTTTCCAACAATTATAAAATACGTTCAAGTTTTCCACACTTCCAGAGTCAATCTCACCGCTACTACCCCAGGGGAGTCTGTTCTTTTTTTTTCTCCCTTTTATTGCTTTATATTTTTTTTTTGCATACAATGAGGGCATTGTATGTAATAAGTGTGGGGTAGGGGGTCGAAAAAGTAAATTGCTAGAAATTTTTAAAATTTTTAAAATTTTAATAGGTTTGAGATAATAATCTAAAAATTAAATATAGTGATAATTCAAAAACTTAAGTTGCTAGTGTTGTGTGGGATGATCCAATGCGAGTTCAAATGTTTAATTGAGCCAACATATGTTATAGTATATTTTTAGCTATAATTATGCTTATTATAGAACAAAAAGTACTTATTATGTTTAATATATGTTATGTAGCATAAAATACATGCTCGGAAGCAACATGGAAGCTGGAAGCAGGAAAATGCGAGCTTAGGCAAGAAGAAGACACAAGAAGGATGTTGTTGGACAACTTGACCCCTCGTCAGTATTTTGACTATATCTCATGACTCGTAACTCCGATTGATATGATTCAAAATGATCTAAAAACTAGACACAATTTCGGATGACTTTCGTGTTTTGAGAATTACTAGTTGGGCTATGGATTCCTAATAGAAAGGGATTGGACGAAATCTTATGGAAGCCCATAAGTATTTCGTCCAAGGGCCTTCTAGAAAGGGGTTCATGGGTTGCTTAAGGCCTAAGCAAGGAAATTAGGGTTTCTATGTTAAATCCCTAATAGCCTCAACTATAAATAGATCCCCTAGCTTGGAGATTTCGTCCCTATGAGTTTCTAGGTAGTCTTATACGAAATCCTTCCCTCTCCTAAAGTTATCCTCTTGCATTGGGTGTTTGTGACTCCATTAGAGGTGCAACACTTGGGGCACTAGGATTTTAGAAGTCAAGATCAAGAAGGATTGTGATTATTATTGCTACATAACAATCAATGTAATGTTTCTAACCCTAATCTTATGTCAATTTTGATAATAACATGTTAGATCTAGGGTTTATGCTTTGGTATTCAATGTTGTATGTTCAAATTAGAAAAACCTAGATCAAAGTAATTAGGGTTGCATGTACACCATAGGAATGATGTTATGCTCATAACCCAACAGTGGTATTAGAGCCTAGGTCGTTTTTCTAGTTGAATAGATGCAAAAGTGAACTGCCAAAGGATCAAAAAGTCGAATTTTTTGCTGTCTGCGAAGCCGACTCGGCGAGTCCATCAGTGGACTCGACGAGTTGCATGAACTCGGCGAGTCCATCGGTGAACTCGGCGAGTCCAGGGTTCTTTTGACGAGATTTTCGATTTTTTGAGCAAATTTTGTTAAGGATAATTACCAAAACTCGTTTTTATTGCCTAAAATCGATTTTTTATGTTTGGAATGATTATACTTATCAAAATTAATGGTTTTGGTTAAATATGGATAATATAGGATTATTATGAGTCAAATATTTGACCTAGTAAGTTTGAAAAGTTTCAATTTACACCCTTTAGGTTTTATAGTTTAAATTTGAACTTAAAAGTTTTAGTTTTTGAAATTTAAATAGTTAAACCCTAATATTTTGAAAGGTTTCAAAATTTGTCCTCAACTTTTGGAATTTAAAATTTAATTAAAATGTATTAATTTTGAAATATTAAATTCTAGAACCCTTTTTTTTAAAGAGAAATTCTAGAACCCTTAAAAGACCCACACTTTCATATTTGACAATTGTTACTCAAAAAAAATGCTACTTGCATATTCATAAAAACAATATTTTTCATTGATAACTTGTTTACATAAGACTGGATACAAACCGACTATTACAAAGTGTTATATATTACATAACTTCCCAGGATACTATAATTTATACATACATGAGTACAAAATACAATAGTTTCAAACTATTCAAAATCTTCCAACAGTATACGATTATACTGGTTATTTATCTCTTGCAATTTGTTAAACATTGAGAGGGGTAAGCGGTGACGCTTAGTGAGTTCAATAATAGATACAATATAACGTTATGCCATATATATATACTTCAATATGGCAGAAGCAAAGAGGAACAAGGAACAACAAAGGCATATGTGAATCATGTGACAAGCTTTCCATATCAATCAATGATTTGATTCAAAGATATACAATCAATGAGACATAACAATTTACATACTTGATATACATCAATAAAGCTTCGGCCCAAATGGCACATAACACATACACTTTCTGATTAAACATTTTGGTAGATTTCAGGCTTTCAGCCCTGTCTAACTTTCTGTCAATGCCATAGAATAGAAGTCATTCTCTTACGAGACATGCTCTACATGGCCAGAGGCTACATACCAGTATCACCGTGAATCTAAGTCCTTTCACTGATCACATGGTCAAAGGTATAGCTTTGCTATCATAAATAGCAGAAATAATAACAACGGAAAAGCACATAGCACATATAACACATAACATACAATTGTTCCTATATATTGAACTCACAGTGAAATAACCGGGGGTTAAAATAGTAATTTGTGCAACACTTCGTTACAATAATAAAGTTCCTTCGTTGAAAACCAGGAGTTTTATTGAAAAAAGGGCCTTGCGAAGGTTGAGCTTCAAACCGGAAAGATAAATTTATCGGGCTTCTCGGGCACTTCGGAACGTATTTTGGGTGTTAGGAATGATTCCGGGGCTTCGGGGGATTAAAAATGGCTTAAAAATAAAGTTTAGGGGTGAAAAAGGGGCAAAAATCAAACATTACCCGGGAGATCTCGCAACCCCCCCTCCCCCCCTTTATAGGGTGCGAGACCGAAGATCAGCAGCTAAGAGGGCTCCACGCGGCAGCAAATGCGAGGCTCGGATCCGGAGGGGAGGCAGCTGGCGCGCTTCGGACAGGACACGAAGATGGCACGCGTCGGACCGAAGGCTGTACATACGTCCGAGCCTCAGAAGACGCCACGGATGCGAGGCGCGTCGGTTTCCCATTGGACCGCGGCTTCGGCCGAATCAGCGACTGACACGAGGCAGACACTAGGCGGCTTCGGGTGTGAGGTGACGTGGCGGTTACTGTTCATGCGAAATTATCCGGTTTTCAAGGATTTCTCGATTTTTGAGCCAAAAACTTCCGAAATTCATAACTTTCGCATACGAGCTCCGTTTTTGACGTTCTTTATATGCACGCGTAGGCGGGAATATACTCTACAACTTTTATTTAGACTCCGTCGGCTAATTTTGAATTTGTTTTTAATATTATTATTTTTAACAGACTCGGACAGGAAAATCCGTTAAAAATTCATAACTTCTTCATCCGACGTCCGTTTTCGTCAGTCGTTTTACCGTTGTACTACTATTGACGAGACCTTCGATTCTCGTTTAGATTACGTCGGCTAAAAATCACTCGATCTTTATTTCGAGTTTTTAGTTGTCTACTGCTATTCTGAAACTTAGAAAAATCATAACTTTCTCATACGAAGTCAGATTTTGACGTTCTTTTTATGAAAATTCTCGGTTTAACAAATACTACGACTTTCATTTAGATCACCAATGCTAAAAAGTAGTTTATCAAAAACTCACTTTTTACGTCATTCGGCGCCGTGCCGGTTTTGTCGCGGATCTTCGATTGGTCATAACTTTTTCGTTATAACTCGGATTTCGATGAGGTTTTCGCCTAAATGTTTCTAACGAAATTATCTACAACTTACAATAATAAAATTCTACTTATTTCAAAATTTATATTCTCGTTAAATTTCAATATTTGCCTTTTTGTTCGGAATCTCATAAGACTTCCAAAACATTCTGAATGATTCTAAACATAGTTTTACTTCATTTCTAGTAAAAACTATCCGTTAGAACTCAATACTCATAATTATATAATATTTCATAATATTATTCACTTTTAAAATTACATAACACGATAACTGAACGTGTATGTTACAAATACCTCCTCATTTTGAGGATTTCGTCCCCGAAATCATAACGATATAAATGAGTGGGAATATTTCGCTCTTATCTCATTCTTATTTTCCTAATTATAATTTAGGCCTCGATGGTGTTTCCACTTGACGCGCACCAACTCCGAGACATATATACAAAGCATATTTTCTATTGTTTGGATTGTTCTCTATGTATGACTATCTCCTTCTTCAATTCTCTGACTGAAATTTTGTCACTACACGAGACATGGTTCTCTGTAAGTCCCCAATCTACTTGTGTATCAATCAGATTCGTTTGATGGTGGGGAATCCCAATCAAACGGATGATGCCAGATCAAATGAAGAAGAAGGAGAAGAAGAAGATGATGAATCTTGTATGAATTGATATGAATTAAGATCCAGATACAAGATTCACACACACACTAACACACACTAAAGCTCCTCTCTTCTCTATCACTTTCTCTCTCTAGAACACCTTGGGTTTCACACACTTAAGCTCTCCTTAACTCTAAAATTATGCACTCATCACCCTATATATAGTAGACATGGTCCGTGAACAGGTTCACGGCCGTAAACCTGTTTACGGCCGTAAACACAGCCGTAAACACGTATATGGCCGTAAACACCAAGTTGTTTACGGTCCAAGACACAAAAATACATTTTCCTAGAAAAGTAAAGTATAAACCATATTTTTGACCCAACAATCTCCCCTTGCTTTATAGCTTTCTTTTCTAATTGACCCAACAAGCTCCCCCTTTAAAAGTAGCTGTCTTTTCTTGTCAATATTCATTGGGAGCTTGGCTTCAGCTTTAATCTTCAGATTCTTCACAGCTTCAAGATGAACTTGATGAATCTTCAATGAATGATTTCATCTTGAGCAGTTGGGCTTTTCTGCAGAATTTGGCATTGAACGCACGTTGGGTGAGGAGGCTTCTTGAAAAGATTCTTGAAAGATAGTGCTTTCAGCTTGAGAATCTTCAGAGAGAACATCAGAGAGAAACAATCTTCTGGATCACTTCAGCAGGTACAAGATAGCAGCAAATTGATTGATGGAGGCTTCAATGCAATCTGTCACATAATCTTCAAGTACAGCTTGACCTTGCTTCTGGGGTTGACGGATTGAATGTTGAAAGAATAATCTTCATTTCTTGCTCCTTCGAATGAGAATTCTTCGATGCTCACGGATGAAGCCTTGGCTTAGAAATCTCGATATAGTCTCCATGAATCTCATCTACACCTGAATTCACTTTTCAAGACAAAGCAAAACTAAAAGAAAACTTAGCACACAATATTTTTGGATTTTTCATATTTTCTGAAAAAGAAATAAAACAGAAATAACACTATTTTTGGATTTTTAATTTTCTGATTTTTGTTTGGTTTTTAAAATTTTTGATTCTCCCCTAATATTTAAATTAGAAGAAAACTATGAACAAATTTAACAAAAACAAAAATAATAGCTAACTTTAAGAGTGATTTGGGATCAAAGTTTTTTAGACAGCCTTTATCCGTTTATCAGTACCTCTCCCTTCATGAATAGATCTGGTCAATCGTCGGTATTGTGGTCCACTTAAACACGAAAGATTGTGACAGAATTAGGACATACTATAAGTGACAAGACAATGTGATCCTATGTTCCTAGATAATATTCCTTAAGGACCATTCAGCTGACGACGACCAAAGATATTGTTGCCCACCTAAATTGAGCAGCGAGATCTACAGACAACCTAGTGATTGTTCAATTTTAAATGTACTAGAACATGTTTCCCGCTTCCTGACATACCCCAATAATCAGGAACTTCCAAAGTACTCCTTACTTTAGGTGAGCAGACAATTATTATGAGAGAAGTCAGATTTAGAATGCATATGCTATACACCCAGGTCGGATCTCTTCCAATCTCGCAGAGGGTGAAACATATGACTAACCAGATTTAGAGGGATTGAGAAGTAGAATGGTGCATATGTTGTGTACCAAGTCAGATGGTTAATCACGCAAAGGAGACAACATAAGGCTAACAGGCAGGAAGAATTGCATAGATAAAAGATGCATAGAAATAGAGTTGCATATGTTGCAGTCCAGGTCGGATGTATTTCAATCACGCAGAGGAGGCAACATATGACTAACAGAAAGAAAGCAAGAAAATAATTTCGTACAGACCTACTTTATCGGAATTCCCCAGTCGCCCCATCAATACCGGAATTAAGGACAGAGTCCGTACATCGAGGAAGAGTTAAACCATAGTTCTAGATACGGATTACTTTAATATGACCGGTGGATTATCATGTATATCTCCCTGCTCAACCTATTTGAGCGTCGTATTGTCAGGGTAAATGGATCTATCTAGGTCAAGATTTTTCAAGTCTCTAGATTCCTTAAGTTCATTAATGCCTAGTCAAGTCCATTTTAATCTCTCGTGCCTACCAGCGCATCGAACACAGAGCCTAGACAATTCAGATTCAGTCCCTTACACAGATTCAGATTGCCTGTTATCACATGATTATATCACTTCCCATCACATCACCTGCAAGCACATTCCATTAACACCATATTTTTGGATTTTCTGATTTTCTAATTTTTGTTTTGTTTTTATTTCTCCCCCTAAATTTGTGCATAAGAGAGAAACGAATGCAAATGCGCAAATTTAAACTATCCTAAAACAAAAATTTGTCTTTGAAGCGAATCAGCTTAAGAAAAACTCAGGAGTATCGAGAAGAAAACTCAAACCGTAAGTCGCCGATTGAATTTGCATCCAGAAGGTCTGAGAACAACACGCATAATCTCAGAACAGATCCGAAAATTCTTCATGTCATTAAGCAAAAACCCCATGTGTGATCCCTTCCTTTCTTCCCTTCCCGCAAAGGACACATACTCTCAAGCAATGTTCTGAGTGTTGTACAGTTGAGAGATGCCACCTATCATGTGCCTGGAACAGCCACTACCAACAAACCGAAGTATGATGATATGCCTTCATAGCTGCTCCGACACAGAGCGAGATTAGTTGGTCTTTGGAATCCAGTCCATTTTGAAACTGGGTTGACCTTTGTCATCCTTGCACGATACTCTCTCCCATGACATATCTTTTTCATCACAAACAGAAGATGAAGAAATATTAGAGTCATTGGGTGATTTGGGAGATTGAACCTTTGGTACCCATCTGTAGTTGGGTTTAACCCATTTCTTTTTCGAGCGGATGGGTGCCTCGACACTTGATTTTGAACTTGATGTTGTTCGTTTAGATGACTTTGATTTTGGCTTCGCGGGAGCATCTCTTGCATTTGGCTTCTTGGCCGGCATTCCCTTCTTGCCCTTGGGATTTTGATTCTTGGCCTTGTGGGTTTGATTCTTGGTCTTCTGGGCATTCCAGTCGCCATTGTCTGAACGTGACCTTGAGGGGTTTCTTTTGGAAAAACTCCCTCTTGGCGCGTTCTTCCACCCTTGTGCATAGTAGGGAATGTATGCGCGATTTGGACAATTTCTGGCAATGTGTCCAGGTGTTCCACAGTGAAAGCAAGTCTGCTTCTTCACGTATGAGTTGTTTCTTCCTGCCCCTGGTGGCGTATCCATGCCTCGTCTCATATTGTTCCCACAAGCACAGTTGCAGCAAGTCGGCTGTTTCACTTGATTTGGTGGCCTGTACTTCTCAACAGTAGGTTGATTAGAAGCAACTGAGTTCGAAGCAACAGATTCAGAGTTCAAGGAGACATTGGTTTGTTCAATAGTTTTCTCCTTGGTCTCATATTCCGTTACTTTACATGCACAGGAAGTAGAAGCATTAGAGTCATTCAACTCAACACTTTCTGGCACAACCACATCAGAATTATCAAAGATATCATCAAATATATCGAAAAAATTTAATTCATCAGACTTTGATACAATTTCATTATCAGACACACTCTCTTCAGAAGCTTGCTTGCAATGACTTAAAGGTTAATCTGCATAGGAAGTAGAAACATTAGTATTTTCAACATTAATACTATCTCCTGACACAAATCCATATTTAAGATGTGGCTCTCTGTCCATTTCCTCTTTTGACAAAGGGACATTAGTATAAGTATGATTAAAAGGAGGAGGCACTTTGTCATAACCTAAGCCTTTGGACTGATTCTGTTTAAATTTCAAATTGGTTTCAATCATTGATGCAACTACTTCACTTGACACATCAAATTTTCTAAAAGTAAAATCTGTATTTTCAAATTTGTTCTTTAATGTGTCAAGCTCAGCATTTGCCTCAGCGAGTTGTTCAGTTACATATCTATAATGAGTACTTTTAATACTATACTCTTCCTGAAGCTTTCTAAAGTCTTTGGTTTTAGCTTCTAATTCAGCCTTCAGGGGTTTCTGTCCTTTCCTAAGTTGATACATTTCGTATTTTAGGTCCTCGTTCTCTCTACGAAGTAATTCATAATGTTCACGTAAATTCTCAAAGGAAAGTTCATTGACATTGATGTTTGAAGAACTCATTGTTTATCAAAAATGCCCTTTGACTTAAAAACTCAAAAGTCAACCTTAAAAGTCAAATTTAAAAAGTCAAACTTAAAAGTCAAACTTAAAAGTCAAACCGAAAAGCTAAATTTGAAAATTTGAAAGTTAAACGAGAAAGTCAAAGTTTAAAGTCAAAGGTGATACTTTATAAGTCAAAGTCAAAATTAAAAGTCAAAAATTAAAATCTAAAATTTTGGGTTGAAAATGTAATTTAAAAAGAAAAGAAAATTGATTTTGGGCTGAAAATGTAAAAAATGCGAAACTGGAACCGAGAGAATAACGCCTTTTGAATTAAAAAAACGAAGGGATTTATCATCCAGCTAGCTAGAGGAGTTGGTTAAGGCGCTGGGTAATTTTGGGAGGAGGCCCGGGTTCGATCCCCGGCACCTGCAAAATCGCTTCCCTTTTTTTTTAATGAACACAGATGCGAACTTCGGACTCTGATCGAAGACGAGATGCGATGCGAGGACGTGGACCGCAAACGAGCAGGCCGTAAACTCCGAGGCAAGGCTGGCCGTGAACCGCGGGCCGTGAACTCCGAAGCCGTATACGTGCGAAGACCGGCCGTAATCTCGGACCGTAAACTCCGGGCCGTAATCTCAGACCGTAAACTCCGAGGCCGTAAACTCCGGCCGCAAACTTCGGAAACCCTAGCTGCTGACCGTACACGCCGCCACACCCTCGCTGGTTACGACCAAAAACAACGTTTTTCACCCTTTTTGCTCCAAAACTCGTTTTTATCAAAAACACGAAGAACAAACCCCCCTTATTTTGCCAAGATCTATCCAAAAACGCAAAAATCCTTCAAAAATACGATCAAATAAGCTCCATATCTGACAAAAATGATTGATACAATCCAAGCTCTGATACCAATTGTAAGTCCCCAATCTGCTTGTGTATCAATCAGATCCGTTTGATGGTGCGGAATCCCAATCAAACGGATGATGCCAGATCAAATGAAGAAGAAGGAGAAGAAGAAGATGATGAATCTTGTATGAATTGATATGAATTAAGATCCAGATACAAGATTCACACACACTAACACACACTAAAGCTCCTCTCTTCTCTCTCACTTTCTCTCTCTAGAACACCTTGGGTTTCACACACTTAAGCTCTCCTTAACTCTACAATTATGCACTCATCACCCTATATATAGTCGACATGGGCCGTGAACAGGCTCACGACCGTAAACCTGTTCACGGCCGTAAACACGTATACGACCGTAAACACCAAGTTGTTTACGGTCCAAGACACAAAAATACATTTTCCTAGAAAAGTAAAGTATAAACCATATTTTTGACCCAACATGCTCTGAACCAATCAATTCACTTCGCAGATCTATATTAGTCGGACTCGATTCTTTACGACCATTTAGGTCTGAACGAAAATCATCTTCTTAGTCATCACCGAAACGAAGGTAATGACATACTCGAACAAAAACGGAATCGATTACTAGCTTCTTGGTAACCTTGTGACTTTCCCTGATCCAAGTGTGAGTCTTGTGCTTCCAGTAGTATAGGCCTCTACTACTATTCACACCTACTCATACTCGTCCCAAGTATTGTCTCGCAGTTCCCAAGTCACCATTCATAAGTTTTCACAAAGAAACTTTTCACGTCTGAGTGTGTTCTTTAACAACCATTCCATGCCGAGAATAATATCAAAGTTGGGTAAGGAGATAGGAATCAGATTGGCAAGAAAATTATAGCCTTCAATTTCTATGACACAATCTCTATAGATTTTATTAGCAAATAATGATATACTTCTTATGATATCTACGTGGAATGGTTGGGCGAACGAATAACAAGCAATTTGGAAAGAATGCGCAAATTCACAAGACACAAAAGAATCTGAGGCACCAGAATCAAATAAGATGTGAGTAGGTCTAGAGTTGACAAGAAATGTACCCGTCACAACATCCGGGTCCTCGTGTTCCTCCTCTGTGGTAATCTGGAATGCACGACCCTTAGCTTTTGGCACCTCCTCCTTTTTAGTTGGAGTATTCTTTGGTTGTTGGACGGAAGCTTGACTTCCCGCCATTTGACTAGTAAGAGTAGGGCAAAAACGATTCTTGTGGCCAGTAATACCACATGCATAGCAAGTAACATCCTTCCTTGGGCAAACTGGCTTTATGTGACCCGCTTCTCCACATCCATAGCAGACCACAGATTCCTTTTCTATTTTGCATTTGCTCGGATGATTCTTTCCACAAATACGACATGATAGCGATTGAATAGAAAAAGATTGTGATCTATCGCGACCACGAACGACGTTCTGAGATTGCTCTCTTGTATTAGAATCAGATCGAACAGATAGAGCTAATGGAATAGAGGAAACAGGAACCGATTGATCGATACGTGGATGCTTTGGAACAGAAAGAGTGGCACCACGTATCTCTAAGTCATGCTCACGCTTTTGAGCATACTCAACAGCTTTGTCAAAGGACAGAACATCCCAATTAGCTACGAAATCGCGGATTTAATACTGCAGTTCATCCAAGAATAACTGAATTGTATCGTCTTCAGTTGGGATATACTTTGCAGCAAAACATGGTCTTTGATTGAATTGAGTTTCATACTCATTCACGGTCATTCCTTCTTGCTTAAGCTCAAGAAACTCTTTCTCCAATCTTCTTATCATATCCATAGGACAATACTTTTCTAGTAAGCGAGTTTTGAACATTCCCCAAGACAAATTCTCCTGATTATACTCTTTAAGAGCTTCAAATGTTGCTTCCCACCAGACCAGGGCCTCTTACGTGAACATTGCAGAAGCATAATTTGCCTTGTCCTCATTATCCACGTGAGAAATACGAAATTCTTTCTCTGTGTTCTGAATCCAAGTTAGAACAACAATAGGATTAATGGCACCTGAAAACTCCGTAGCACCACTACTCTTGAAATCTTTGAACGAGGGACACTTCATCTCTCCTTTTGAAGATTCTCCAGTGGCTTTCTCTTTGCCTTTATCATTATCTTTCTTGTGCTCTTCGAGAGTCTGCCGAATAATACCAGTAAGTTTACCCAAGAGTCGCTCCTCACGAGGGGATACTGGAGTATTTACTTCACCAGGTTTAGGATCTCCACCCACTTCTAGTGTATGGCTACCTTCCTGTTCAGCCATTCTTCTGAAAATCTGTAGCAATATAGTATTTTAGAATATTAGGATTTATTATTACCTAATACTTTACTTAAGTCTTTCCTATGGTTTGTATCCATATACTCCTAATGAATCCGTTCATATATTGAACTTCTGACGGTTTAAGTCTAAATACCAATCCGTGGAATTTAGTTCACTTAAACCACCATTCTGATACCATGATTGAAAGACCCACACTTTCATATTTGACAATTGTTACTCAAAAACATGCTGCTTGCATATTCATAAAAACAATATTTTACATTGATAACTTGTTTACATAAGACTGGATACAAACCGACTATTACAAAGTGTTATATATTACATAACTTCCCAGGATACTATAATTTATACATACATGAGTACAAAATACAATAGTTTCAAACTATTCAAAATCTTCCAACAGTATACGATTATACTGGTTATTTATCTCTTGCAATTTGTTAAACATTGAGAGGGGTAAGCGGTGACGCTTAGTGAGTTCAATAATAGATACAATATAACGTTATGCCATATATATATATACTTCAATATGGCAGAAGCAAAGAGGAACAAGGAACAACAAAGGCATATGTGAATCATGTGACAAACTTTCCATATCAATCAATGATTTGATTCAAAGATATACAATCAATGAGACATAACAATTTCCATACTTGATATACATCAATAAAGCTTCGGCCCAAATGGCACATAACACATACACTTTCTGATTAAACATTTTGGTAGATTTCAGGCTTTCAGCCCTGTCTAACTTTCTGCCAATGCCATAGAATAGAAGTCATTCTCTTACGAGACATGCTCTACATGGCCAGAGGCAACATACCAGTACCACCGTGAATCTAAGTCCTTTCACTGATCACATGGTCAAAGGTATAGCTTTTGCTATCATAAATAGCAGAAATAATAACAACGGAAAAGCACATAGCACATATAGCACATAACATACAATTGTTCCTATATATTGAACTCACCGTGAAATAACCGGGGGTTAAAATAGTAATTTGTGCAACACTTCGTTACAATAATAAAGTTCCTACGTTGAAAACCAGGAGTTTTATTGAAAAATGGGCCTTGCGAAGGTTGAGCTTCAAATCGAAAAGATAAATTTCTCGGGCTTCTCGGGCACTTCGGAACGTATTTTGGGTGTTAGGAATGATTCTGGGGCTTCGGGGGATTAAAAATGGCTTAAAATAAAGTTTAGGGGTGAAAAGGGGCAAAACTCAAACATTACCCGGGAGATCTCGCAACCCCCCCCCCCTTTATAGGGTGCGAGACCGAAGATCAGTGGCTGAGAGGGCTCCACACGGCAGCAGATGCGAGGCTCGGATCCGGAGGGGAGGTAGCTGGCGCGCTTCAGATAAGACACGAAGATGGCACGCGTCAGACCAAAGGTTGTACACGCGTCCGAGCTCGGAAGACGCCACGGATGCGAGGCGCGTCGGTTTCCCATTGGACCGCGGCTTCGGACGAATCAGCGACTGACACGAGGCGGACACTAGGCAGCTGCGGGCGTGAGGTGACGTGGCGGTTACTGTTCATGCGAAATTATCCGGTTTTCAAGGATTTCTCGATTTTTGAGACAAAAACTTCCGAAATTCATAACTTTCGCATACGAGCTCCGTTTTTGACGTTCTTTATATGCACGCGTAGGCGGGAATATACTCTACAACTTTTATTTAGACTCTGTCGGCTAATTTTGAATTTGTTTTTAATATTATTATTTTTAACAGACTCGGACAGGAAAATCAGTTTAAAAATTCATAACTTCTTCATCCGACGTCCGTTTTCGTCAGTTGTTTTACCGTTGTACTACTATTGACGAGACCTTCGATTCTCGTTTAGATTACGTCGGCTAAAAATCACTCGATCTTTATTTCGAGTTTTTAGCTGTCTACTGCTATTCTGAAACTTAGAAAAATCATAACTTTCTCATACGAAGTCAGATTTTGACGTTCTTTTTATGAAAATTCCCGGATTAACAAATACTACGACTTTCATTTAGATCACCAAGGCTAAAAAGTAGTTTATCAAAAACTCACTTTTTACGTCATTCAGCGCCGTGGAGTTTTGTCGCGGATCTTCGATTGGTGATAACTTCTTCGTTATAACTCGGATTTCGATGAGGTTTTCGCCTAAATGTTTCTAACAAAATTATCTACAAATTTCAATAATAAAATTCTACTTATTTCAAAATTTATATTCTCGTTAAATTTCAATATTTGCCTTTTGTTCGGAATGTCATAAGACTTCAAAACATTCTGAATGATTCTAAACATAGTTTTACTTCATTTCTAGTAAAAACTATCCATTAGAACTCAATACTCATAATTATATAATATTTCATAATATTATTCACTTTTAAAATTACATAACACGATAACTGCACGTGTATGTTACAACCCTAGTATTTTGAAAAGTTCAAATTACACCCTTATAGTTTTATTAATTTAATTAAGAGTTTAATTAAAAGAGATAATTAATAAATCCATAATTATATGGTTTAAGATTAATCAAATTAAAAGTTTAATATTATATATGTATGAGTAAATGTTAGTCTTACCGTTAGTAGGCCTCATTCACGAAGCTGGCCTATAAGGGGTGTTTAAGGAAGCGGCTTGTAAAATGACCCCTATTGGGTATCCACTCTTACCCACCGCACCCTTGACTAGTGGAGGGTCGTTTTCCGAACGGGTAGGATAGGACACAACCTTCCATTATAAGTATAATGAAATAAGAAGTAACTAAACACTTTTATAAATTCCCAAATCTTAGTTACTTTAGGAAAAATGTGGAGTTGGTGCTAATCCATGAAATTGCACATTGTACCTTGTTGGTCGTTAGTGGAGCGTGTGTGGTTAACCAGCACACTAATATGGGACCAATGAAGGATGACAATGGGTGGCTCGTAGATTATCATAGATCAATGGAGCGTGTGTGGTTAACCGACACATTGATTATGTGATAGACATCTTCGAGAGTACCAAGCTAATTTGCATGGTTATCCACACCTTGTTTGTGATCCTCGGCATCCCAATCACAAACTTGAAGGGCATAATCGAGATTAAACATGCCATTGAAAAGTTTAATGAATCTCAAAAGATCTAGGAGTTTCAATTCATTTAAAACCTAATTTTCATTTTCGTTTTTCATGGTGGAAATTGGTAAATTGTCATTTACCTACCTTCAAATATTCTGCAACTGGATTACGACATCCCTCTTCCGAGCTGTAGAATATTGTGTTGGATCCTAGCCTTAATATTTCATTTGGGTGTTATATTAAGGATTGAATCAACTAACTTGAATTTCTCCCGTTTTGTAGATGTCAAAATCTAACAACTATGGTCTTCCTGAAACCTTTGGAAAAGGTTTTCCAGATGAGGATGATGCTCCACGATTGGATTGTGGAAATGGAAATCATGCTTCACTTCCTCCACCTCCTCCAATAATTCTCCCTGACCCACGTGTTCGAAGACTTGAAAAGTTCAAGGTCACTCAAGCCCTTTTGGCAAACAAACACAAAGATGGAAAGTTTGTATGTGCCCATGTCTTGGATATGAAGTTGCATATTGACAAGTTGGGAATGTCGGGCGTCGAAATCTCAAGGAAGTTGGCTGTTGACTTGGTTCTTCAATCACTTCCTGACTCATATAGTGAGTTCATTAGAGAGTACTATATGATGGACCACGACGTGACCCTCATTGATTTGACTTATTTGCTTATTGCTGCTGAATCAACAATGATTTGGCACACTGGTCAAGCAAATTTGTTTGGTAGATCAACCTCCCAAACTTCCATGGACATTGAAAATGGCGACATTGGAAGTCCATAAAAGGCTAAGTCTGAGATTGTCCCGTGTGCTATTCCAAAAGAGTCTACTTGTTTCTACTGCCAAGAGAAGGGGCATTGGTTGCGAAGCTGCCCTGACTACCTGACAGATCTAAGAGATGGGAGAGTCAAGATGTATGACTCTACTTCAGGTAAAATCCACTATCTAACTCTATTAAGTTCCTATTTGTATATTCTAAATACATGATGTGATATTATTACATTTTGATGTTTTGTAGGATCGAAGAAAAGAAAGGAAGCTTAAATGAAGAGTGAGCTGAGTCTGATCACGAAGAAATGGACTTCGATCGCATAATTCAAAGATCTGATTTTTTGAGCTGTTGTTTAAGAGTTAGGATAGATTGCTTAGGAATATGTAATAAGCATAGTTTTCATTTGAATTGCGTTGTAAGGACAAGTTTTTCCGCGTTTTATAAATAAATGAAATTTTTAGTTTTATCTTATTTATTTATCCTTGCAATGTTATTTATGAAAATTGATGTTTGTTTGTTTCTATTATTAGCAATATTGAAATGGATATGATTCTTAGTTATGTTATTTGTGGTAGTGTCAGAAATTTACCAAATAAGGAAAGATTCTCATCGCCCAAGTTTCAATTGGACAGAAACTTGGAATCATGCAACTGGTATTGTATGATGAATGAGAACCTTCGTATTTGGGAAATTAAGACTGATTCCTTGTTCACATAAGTATGTGAGTCAAGAGAAGGACTAGGAGATCTAGTACGCATTGTTGTGCACTAATCCAGGTCCACCACAAAGAACGATAAGAATATTCGTCATGATTTGCTAAAAGTTTAGTAAATGTGGTTATGCTTAAAAGATTAAGTATGATTCTGAATCATTGGAAAAGTTTCAATGAATAGCAGAACGAATAAGAAGAATCAATTACGCAGAAAGACAAAAGTTTCTCCAATCTGAAAAGATGGGAGAGTACTTAAGTATCATGTTTTATGATTAACTTAGTGATTATGAATCCATATCACAATTGATCCTCTAAGGACACCTTAGTGCACCAGTGTGGCTAAGAAGAGGAATCAGAAATTGTTGAAATTGTTTAAATCAAAAGGTGAATCATACTTCGTTCCGAAATCAAGTCTTGGAGTTGAACTCCAGGATTGTGACTTGAGTGACATCATCTTAAGAAGGTTTATAACACTCATCAAATATGGAGTAGAAAAGTTTCTTACTCTTGTACATTTGAAGTTGGTAAGTTGTGATGTCTTGGATAAGACAAAGACCAACTAAGACCAATTGTGTAAAGTGTTTAACTTGATAAGAATCCACACTAACTCTTGAATATTTGTTTGTCAAGAAATGTCTCTTGACAAGAGAATCTTATATGTCAAGAGGTCAGTGGCAGTCTTAATGGTCTTGAATAGCTTCAAGAACTAATCAAGAATAAACCTAATTGTTTATCACTAGCACACGACTTGAGGTTTATAACCTATCGTGATTGACATATTCTTGTTTCTATGCCATTCCAGTTGAGTTGACTATGCATGTGAATTCTATGAGTTCTCATTTGAATGCATAAAGGCAGAAGCACCTTAATCAATGAAAGTTCATTGATCTGTATGGGTAAGCTGCTCAACTACTTGGAAGACATGGTAGGCCCTTGTGCTGCCAGATGGCAAGAAGTTAAGATTGAACAAATTCAGTCCATATGAGTTTGGATTTGTCACAAACATTGTCTTATGATTATGGTTATGACAAATTCACATGGATAGGAACACATACACCATAAAATATAAGTGATAAGGTTTCTCTCCGCTTCATGAAAAATGATTGTGAGGAAATACTTTCACTAGGAAGATTTAAGGAGATAGCGATTGTGTAAATTGAATTCTTAAATTCGATTATGAATACGACATCCCTCTTAATAGTTCGAATTGTGAGATTTGGCAATTAGTTTGAACAATTAAGACTTATGTTTGTAAGTTCTGAAATTGTTTAGACACACATATGAGCTTTCTAATTAAAGGTGTATGAGCTTAGATAAAGTCTTATCAAAGCATCTCATATAAAAAATATGAACTTTCGTTAAGAAATTCAATAAGTATTGTTTTCTAGAAGTTCAGTTGATTTCTGGATACATGTCAAAGCTAGTGGGAGCATAAGTGTTATGCTGGTAAGGATATACTCATCATGTTAGTGGGAGCATGATTAATATTTTAAGTGTTGCAAGTTAGCAATATTAGTTATAGAAAAAAAAGGTTTCACTTTGCAAAGTTGCAGGGGTTGAAAGGTTGTTTTGCTATAATTAAGGTAGAGAATATTATACTTCATTTCAAATCTAGAAGCTTAGATCGATAAATTTTAATCAAATTTAGTCAAAAGATATATATATGGATGTTATGTTGAAAAGATTCAACAAAAGGGAATCCTATATATGGCAATATTATGGCAAGAGACTGGTAAAGTATCACTTTTTCATTGCGTATCGTATCCCATACGCTTCGGGTATAGGATCGATTGCATATGCTATAATATTCGACCGTTTTGATTTTCCAAATGCCTAGGGCATTAAGAGGGAAAAAGGACCAGAACCAAATATGATTGAAATTAATTAAACAACTGTCAAGAACAATCTAGGGTTCGCCAAGGATTGGTCACTTGTGGGCAGTTGGAAGTAGAGTATTGGATGGAACATATCGACATTATTATGAATAGATATGATTCTAATTAGAATGAGTTGTAATATGGAAAATATGGAAATGTTTCCATAAATGGGAGTTGGATATCAAGAATATATGTCTAGATTAGAAACTTTTATGCAAGAAGGATGTTCAAAGGAATGTACTTTGAATGTGAGACTTCGTATCTATGGAATTGCCTTGTAACAATCTCCAATAAAGCACTCTGTAATATCATTGGCAAAGTCTTGGTGGCTTTGGTGTTGTGACATTACGAAAGGATCGTTGCATAAAATGTTAGAATCTAACATATTCTAATAGTGGCAAGAATTTGGTATTCTTACACTTATGATAAGGATTAGGAATTGTGAAATGAGCATAATTGGAAATGTGTTCAATTGATCTATTTCACAAAGTAAGGACCATAGGTAAACATAGTGTGCATGCTTGGAGCATGGGATAACTATTGTTTTTCAATTCAAGTATTAAGTTGATTATCCAAAACATTATACAATGAATAATGTGTAATCAATATGGTGATTAAATAAAAGGTGCTTTATTTATACTTAAAAGTTTTGAGACCATTTTGGATTCAATTATTCTTGTGTTTTACTTCGCATGTTTTGACTTCCAGAATAACTAGGTTATTCAAACATCCACAGTCAATCATACTTTGGAAGTAGGTAATGAGGTAAGACTGTCATGAATCCGACTGTAGATTGTCTGAAGCGTTTTAGGCATAGCAAAAGTCTGCTGCAGTGTTCATGAGTGCTCCTGAAATAAGATTTGAGTATTGGATTAAACCCACACTCACTTGAATCACTTCATGGATTTTATCACGGGTGATTAGTGAGACGATAATATCTTATATACTTGAAACAGAGACATGTGAGTTGTAGTTTGCAAGTCGGTTGCACATTGACATATGTAAACGCACCAGTAACTTGGTGTTATAAAACATATTGTTGTGTGTGATTTGATGAGTAAGTACAAGCGAGCATATGAGTCAAAGTTTATCCGTTCCTTTTGCCCAAGGTGGGATAAAAGCGATATCTATGGGCCCCTCGATGATTTAGTGATGACACCCTAAGCGCTTGGCCAAGCCTGGACTAAGTTGATGTGTTCAATTGTAGTCTGTTGTCAGTCGTCATAAATCGGAAATCGGGAAACAGCACATGAACATAGAGTATGATTAAAATCCATGTCTCAGTTCGTGCGCTATCTAGAATGGAGGAATATATGATCCGTTATCTAAAGGATGTGTTGCTGATAAGATCATAGTTCGATAGCGGCTTTTGAAAGCTACGATTGCTAATCAGGTTCTGAAGTCGTACTTACAAAATAGTTATTAGACTTATCCAAGTGAGAGACTGTTGGATTAGGTATCTAAGCCCATAACTATTTTGGTATGTACCTGACCCGATTATGAGCATGGTCCTTTTGGGTTGCCTTCACTCATGCAACTTGATAGGATGACAAGAGGAGAGAGTAGAATTTATTATATGAATAATAAATTTGTACTCAAAATGGTTTTATTAATATATTACAAGATTAATATATTATTTGGAAATCATATTATTTAATTAGTATTGATCAGAAATTAATTTGGAATTAATTTGGTGGTCAAAAGACATTGATTAAATAATGGGGACTGATATTGTAATTATCTGATAATTACTAGTTGGGCTATGGATTCCTAACAGAAAGGGATTGGACGAAATCTTATGGAAGCCCATAATTATTTCGTCCAAGGGCCTTCTAGAAAGGGGTTCATGGGTTGCTTAAGGCTTAAGCAAGGAAATTAGAGTTTCTATGTTAAAACCCTAATAGCCTCAACTATAAATAGATCCCCTAGCTAGGAGATTTCGTCCCTATGAGTTTCTAGGAAGCCTTAGACGAAATCCCTCCCTCTCCTAAAGTTATCCTCTTGCATTGGGTGTTTGTGACTCCATTAGAGGTGCAACACTTGGGGCACTAGGATTTTAGAAGTCAAGATCAATAAGGATTGTTATTGTTATTGCTACATAACAATCAAGGTAATGTTTCTAACCCTAATCTTATGTCAATTTCGATAATAGCATGTTAGATCTAGGGTTTATGCTTTGGTATTCAATGTTGTATGTTCAAATTAGAAAAACCTAGATCAAAGTAATTAGGGTTTCATGTACACCATAGGAATGATGTTATGCTCATAACCCAACATAAGGCCCAACCAAAACAACTATGGCCCATAACACAATATCAGCCTAAAACTCTAAAAGGGGACCAGGCTCAAAGTTGAATAAGGCCCAATAAACTTACAAGTCCAAAACAAGGCCCAAACCCATCCGAGGGCGTACGCCCTACGTACCACTCCGGTACGCTCAACGTACTAGCCCCTTAAGTAGTACGCGTTACGTACACGATACTACGCACGACGTACAAGCCAGACATGCACAATCGACCATTAAGTACTTAATACTTGGGGTTTCAACGTCAAACTTTAGACTGAGTCCATTAAGATGTCCTAAGGCATAAAGTTGGCAACTTTATGCCCTTGCATGTCATGAGTGACCCCTATACTTCATGCTTCACATTAAGACCTCATTTAAGACCTTGAACTTATGCATTGGATCAAAACAACCTCCAAGATGGCACCTTTATGCATCAAACATGCTCAAAGAGCGTGGATCTAGCAATCCTAATCTTTGGAGTTGCTCAACTCACAAGAGAAGGTTTAAAAGCCAAAAGGGGACTCCATAACAAAACCCTAGCTCAAACAATCAAAAGAGATGACAAGGTCATGACTTTATACCTCAAGAAGTTCCTCAAGATGAACTAGATGCAGGATCTAAAAGCTCAATGACATCCAAGGTCTGATCACCACCTTCTCCTTCTTGAATGCACTCTAAAATGGCCACCAACACACTTTTAAGCTCAAGAATCACACTCACAAGGAAATCTGAGGTTAAGGGACGGAATGAGGCTATGGAGGCTGATTAGGGTTTAGTCCAAAAGCCATAAGGACGTTTATATAGGTCGCAAACTCGAAAATTAGGGTTTTGGGCTTCAGTCACGTACGCCCCGCGTACGTGCCGAACCTTCACGATCCACCCAACCTTAGTACGCTAAGCGTACTTCTCAATTATGCCCAACGTACTAAAGGACCAACTTTTACAATGAATTTCATACTAGAGGTAAGAAGTGTAAATACCTGAATCCCGACCGTTTCAGCTATGTTGGGCGTAGCCTAGATTACGCATGGCGTAATTGCCTCAGATTCCAAAACTCACATTACACATTTATTTCCTTAAGACATTTCACACAATACACAAATCTAATCTAAATGAGCATTCTAAATCACAAAAGTCTCCAACTTTATGCGTTTGCATGGCTAAAGAGAGTTCAAATCCAAAACCCTAGCTTATTACACAATCTGAAGCTCCATATATCATGCATGGGTGGAAGGATTGGACCAAGATTGCATTTTTATGATTCCATGCATACAAAAACATCCGAAAAAGGCTACTCATAAGGCCTGGAGTAGCTCAAAGTCAATTAGACCAAGAATATGGGACCAGAAAGGACATAAACCTAAATACTGACAAGATCTAACAAATCATTCATCAAGTTCTGAACTTTATACCTCTTGGAGAATGTTTATGAGATGCAAGTTCCAGATCCACATGGATTGAAGCTTCCCAAGTGCTCTCCAATGGAATCCTTCCTTCAAAGATGAACACAAAACACTCAAAAAGCTCAAAACTCACAAATGAAGATTAGGGTTTTGAGGTAGTTGCTTAAAGGGGTTGGAGGCTGATAATAGAAAGCCTCAAGGGAGTTAGAGCCCTTAAATAGGGATCAAAACCCCGCAATTAGGGTTTGGGCTCTGGGCCAGTACGTGTTGCGTACACGGACCTACGCCCATCGTAGATCATTAAAACCCCGCTTCAAGTTATCCTTCTACGCAGCGCATAGAAGGCTATCTATGCCATGCGTTGATACACACCCAACATTAGATCTTGGGAAATAAGGAAATGAATTTAACTGCAAGCATCGGGTGTTACAGTTGAGGTTGATGTTAATCTGTGCGTCAGAAAAGGTCAAACTGACTCGAATTTTGTGACCTCTTGGATTTCACCTCCGACAATGTTGGAGTTTTAATCCATTTTGGATTGTTTCTCACAATCTCCCATACTTTTTCTTACTCGAAAACATAACCCATTTCGACACAATAATGTTCTTTCGCGAATTTGAACAAATCGAAATCGTTGGCACCACTTTGCTTTTGCGAAATAAGTTTCTTGTAGAACCCATTGAATTTAGTGCACCTACGATTGATTGGAGTCCACTTGCTACTAAGCATATCAGTATTGTGATATGGAGCTTTCTTCAAAATAGTGTGAAATCTTGCAGAAATGGCTTCCACAAAAAGCAACTTTCTTCATATTGTTTTCGACGCGTTCATTTTTTTGAAGTCCCGCATCACGCGACCGCCAAAGCATACTCCTTTTTTGGTGTCCACCATAGTGGAGGTTCTTCACTTTCTGCGACTTCTTTCCCTTTCCCGTTCCCTTTCCCTCTTCCTCTACGATTACCCCTCGGTTGTGTTTCAGGAACGATATCTTCCGTTGGTTATGTGAGTGGTGGTTGGGTGGTTATTTGTTGCATGGAAGAAAAAGTATTGAAAAGATTTTGTTGTATGTTTGAGTTATGGCCAACAAGGTTTTGTTGTGTGTAGGGTGATGTAGGAAATTTCATAGGGGTGAAGTGGGATTAAAATAATTTCCTTGGAATGATATTTGTGATGAGTTTTGAGAGTTGAGTAGGTTCATGTATTTCTCATATTACGCGAATCCGATCGGAGTTGTTATGGTTGATTGTGGGTTTGTCTTTGGTGGTGGGTGTTTGGGTTTTGCTCCATAATTTGGTTGAAAGGAATTGATTTTTTTTTTGTAAATATTGAGATAAAGAAAAGAACGGTGTAGGTAAAATGTTTTATAAAATGTATATATATATATATATATATATATATATATATATATAAAATGTATATATATATATATATATATATATATATATATATATATATATAAAATGTTTTATAAAATGTATATATATATATATATAAAATGTATATATATATATATATATATATATATATATATATATATATATATATATATATATATATATATATATATATATATATATACTAGTAGCGTACCCGCGCGATGCGGCGACATATGTTAGTTTCATTCGGCGCAAAGTTTCCTGCCGGCGATTAGTTTCTTTTACGTGTCAGATAGGTCATTTTTGCCTTTTGGCGGATTGTTTTGTGCCGCATAGCTGGTTTCGCCAAACGGAGTCTAGCTAGGTACGTAGATGACGTTTAGGATGTTCAAAACTCGATATCCGAAAATTCAGATGGTGGATTTGGATATCTAAGATTTCGAATATCCGAAATTTTGGATACGGATTAGGATATTAGAATCGAGCACCCCTAGATGCTGTGGCGGAATAGTTTCCTATCTGGTGTCATCTATTACTCTGGTTTTATTTTACGATTAGATTATATATAAAATATATGTAAAAGTTAATCGTCCAAAAAAACAATTTTATTGTATTTATGTTATATAGATCAATTTTAAAGCATCTTTTTTTATTGTAAAAAACATATTTATAACAAAATTTAGCAAACCTACCTTTCCCATGTTGATAGTATTTATATTATTATAATGCAAACCATTTCATTTGTATGGTAAAATGAAGAAACCAATAAAAATCAATATCATAAATATTCAAAATAATTTTATTTTCGGTAATTAGTTTTCATTAGATTATTTTCGCGTCATGTAACTTTCATTTTGTCGTGCTTACTTGCTTAGATATATAAAAGATGTAGTGACACGTGGAAAATGTGATGATTAACTTAAAGTTATCATTATAAACCATAGGGGTGAAAAATATACCAAATCAAAAATCTAATCTACAAACCAACAAAAATTACCAATAGTTCACCCATAAACCGAACTTTTACATTGAATAATTTACCAAAAAACCAAACCTACTTCTTGATTTTAGGAATTTGAAAATTAATACTAAACTATTACACAATATATAAATTAAATTTAATAATTATTATCATATAACATTTATATTTTTAGTAAATAATTGCGCTTTTTTAATCTATAATCGTTTGATTATCTTTTATCATAAATAGTATATTGAGTCATATTTTTAAGTGCCTATAAAATAAGATGTTTACTTATCTATTATCTTATATAAATAATTTAGAATCAAAATAACAAATGATTTTATTATCTCATATCATATTAAATTTTCACCATTAAAAAACAATTGTTGAAAATTAATAGATCAAGATTATGAATTTTGAGGCATACATGTTAAAAATATTTATTTGAATTTTGTACATTACAAGTCAAAATGAAGATCATTTCCCCAACACTTAATAACCTCTCAAATTCTATCCATACCAACCATATAAGTATTAACATATTCCCTAATATTCAGTAATATACAAGTCAAACACTCAAAAAAATCCATTATATTCTTTATTTCTAGAAAACCTTTCAAAGAACAATCAAAAGAACAATTTCAGAAATCACATACATATACTTAACAACAACCATACTTTGCTTTTCCACAAGTACCCTCCCAAGATATGGAGTTGTTATCGGTACAATAGTTAGTTATGCTTTTTTTCTTCAACATTCTCTTCAAAACTTAGATTCTTCCTGCACAATAGCCATAAATGAGTCAAAAAGCTATTAGTCTACACTTTTGATGCCCAAGATAAAATATCCTATATCAAACATGAATGCCTAACGAATAACCTTTATTGGTAACAAAAAACCCAGCCTATTTGTGATTATTCTTCTGAAATAGGTGAATTCATATCTCTCCCACTGACTTTCTCGTTTTTTTATTGAGAGGAGTAGCTGTGAGTGTTGTATAGAACTTCCCAGAGACACAAATTTTTATATATTATACAAAAAACACAGTCAAACTCTTATTTATGTGTGCATAGGGCTTAAACACAAACCTTGAAATGGTGTTAGAAGGTGGTTAGGCGTACAAAAAAATGACAAAAAAATAAGATTCAGAAACAACAAAAAAGAAGAATATTTAACAGTAAGCTCATCAACACCATAAAATCCCACTATCCATCAAAACCATTCAATACAGCTATAAATGAAAACATCAGATATCTGACTATTTTACAGATCAAACATATGTGTTTAAAGAATTATAATCGTTCAAAGTAAAAAAAAAAAAGAACATGTAATAAGAAAATCGAACCCAATACATATACATATAGGCGGATATGTACTTATATATACAAATACACACACACACACACACACATATATATATATATATATATATATATATATATATATATATATATATATATATATATATATATATATCCACGCAAATAGACACATATACACAAAAATACACACTCATAAACACTTAGCTTCCAAAAAATCGCAAGGAACTTTACCTCTACGGATGCATTCCCGAAGCAGCGTGGTTCATCAAACTTTGTCTTCCTCTTCTGCAAACGATTTTGTGAGTCTTGGTTTCTGCAGATCCAAAAAACAATTTTGAAGAAAATAACAATCGTTCCTCTGTACATGTAAACCTTAAGAATCAAAACTCCTTCAAAATCCAAAATCTACAAAATACTTATGATTGGACTTAATACTAAAAATCATCCAACAACTAACCAAGAAGAGGACACAACGGGTAGATATAGATAGAGGGAGAGATTACAAATGCATATATAGATAGAGGGAGAGATTACCATGCAACTTAATAAAGCATCTCTGATCTTGGCGAAGGAGGAATTCGGAAGAAGAAGATCGTCGACTGCACAGACGATCCTCGAGGGCGGAAAAAAAGAACTGGTCGGTGAAGCAGACGACACGCATGGAAGGTTAAAGGAGATGACATAGCTATTCTAGAGCCGACAACGATGGAGGATAGTATTATATGGTGGCCGGCGATGGTGGTTCTGATAGAGGTTTAGGGAATGGATGAAATTTGTTGAGTCTAATTGTGTTGCGTCATGGGCTTATGTTTTGTATCCGGATTGGGCCTGTCCATCCGTGATTAGCTAGTAGGGTTAGACTATAAATAATGCATGCATGTATGCATTAAAAGGTTAACGTTTATGATTATTATTATAATTGTCTTGTAACCCTAAACACCTCTACAGTCGAAGTTCTTAATCGAGCTCTTCTGAGGTGTTGAAGCATTAATCATACGACACATTCAAAGTCATTCTTGTGTTCATAATTACGTTCTTAATTGTTTGTCTGCTTAGAATCTATCGATCCTATTTGAACATTATTTCAACAATTGGTATCAGAGCAGGAGACTGTGTGATCAATACACATTCCTTCTGTATTCAGAATTCGTTAGGGTTTCCGCTTTTATCGAATAAATAGAAGCCGTCTTCTTCTTAAAGACGGCAACTCTGTTTCAGATAAAACCCTAATCTCAAGTTTACAGATCTGATTCTAGAAGCTCACCATGTCTCACGAAGATTCGCAAACAAATCCCATCAACATCTCAAACAACATTGGATCCACTACCAGGATTCCCATTCTTTACACTCAAGACTATGAAGTATGGGCGCATCACTTTGAAGATTACGTGGTTGGATCTGAAGACAATGGCTATCTCATCTGGGAAGCTATCACGTTTGGGCCGTTTGTTCACTCAGGAACGAACAGAACAGTTCAGTCCCAAAAGGAATATAACAAGCTTGTGGCTGATGTAGAGAAGATGCCACAGGATGAGAAAGACAAGTTGCTGTGTAATGTGAAGGCCATGAGAATGATCAGATTCGCCTTACAATCTGACACCTTTCGGTTGGTTGGTTCATGCACAACGGCCAAAGAAATAGGTTGAAAGAACTTTATTCAACCGATGAAGATCTAGAACACTCCATTCAAACCTTGCTGCTGTCAGAATTTGGAGTTTTCGAACAGAAACCAGAGGAAAAACTCATACAAACTTTCGATCGGTTCAATAATCTCCTAAGTAAGATGATCAAGCATGGAATAGAAAGAAAGTTGATCGAGCAGAAGGTAACCTTTATGAACGGTCTAAGACCAGAATGGATGGCTGTGGTTTCAACCGTGAAAGCACATGAACAGTTTAAATCTTACTCACTAGCGAAACTTGTGGGAATACTTAAGTCCCATGAGAGTGTTGTAACCAAAGAAGCGAAGGTAGTTTCTGGTGTGGGATCGCTGGCTCTTGTCTCAAAAGGAAAAAGCATTGCAGAAGAAGAAGAAGAGTCTGATATGTCTGAATGTGACCTTACAAGCGAGGAGTATGCTATGATGGTCACCAATCCAAGGAAGTTTGCACGAAGAAAATTTCCTGTCAACAAAAACCGAATCTGGCAGGGAAGTTACAGCTCCGAGAAGGTGAAGGATGAAGCGAAAAATTCTTCTCAAAAGGATGAAGAGAAGAAGGAGAGCAAGCTTGCAGGAGACTCTGGGTTCGACTGTAATTACTGTCACGGCAAGAACCACTTTGCCAAAGATTGCATGCTAAGGAAAATGGCCGAGAAAAGAGATGGTGAAGACGATGAGGCGTACTACATGCGCAAGTTGGAAGAGATCAAGAAAAAGAAGGCGTCTAACAGTTCTATGAATGCTTTGATTGTACAGGAGAATGCAGACGAAGATGAGTTCGGTGGCGTTGAAGTTTGGTCAACCGATTCTGAAGATGAAGAGGTGAGAAAGCCCACTCATGGAAGGGCTTATGTAGCAAAGGATGTAGGTTCAGCTGGAAGATGTTTGATGGTCACAGCTGGGGCATCAACCGAAAGTGCAAGAGAGGAACTGAACCTGACTGAGGACAAATGCTTTGCAGCCAAGCCCATGAGCGAGAAGATCAACGACTGTGATCGGCTAATCAAAAAGGTACAATCCATCCTTGAATCACTTAAAGTTCCAGTAATAGATTATGAAGAAGAATTAAATGAATTAAAATTTAAATTTTCTAACTTAAGTGGTCGTCTCATGCAAACTCGCTTAGCGAATTCTAACCTAGCTGACCAACTCAGCAGGGTATCTTCAAAAAGTGAGGAGAGAAGGATGTGGATTGAGCTAAAGGAGGCGGAATTAAATAGGGCTAGAGATGAAAGTATTTATTTGCAAAGAGACAATTTAAAGTTTTTAAAACAAATGAATGTTTTTTGTTTAATTGTTAAGCGCTTATATACTAATATTGCTCAATTGCATTTAAGTTGTGAAATAGGGAAGAAGATTCACAAGATGATCTTACCCTTCCTTGAATTTAAGGAGGATGAGGTAATTTCTGAGTGTGAATCTATAGTGTCCTCTGAAGAGACATCCATGTCTTACAAAATTGGACTGGACAAGATAGAAACCTTCATTGATTCTAAGGAACATAAATGCATGCTCAAAAATCTGTTGGATGAAAATGATAGGTTGGAAATTAAGTCCGAAACTGTTCAATCATTTGACTTGTCAAACGCCAAATTAATTTCGGAAAATAAAATGAACTTAGATAATACGTCTGAATTTGATGAGGAGAGTGAGATGAGTGAAATTTCAGTGGAAGACGTAATTGATTGCTCTGAGTTTATGAAGAGCGAAACCGAAAATGAGAAACCTCTCATATCTGAAAATTCGGTTGAATTCGCTCGCCTGTCAAAAGAAAAGCCACAGAAACTCAAAGAAAAAGCTATGGTTTATCAAAAGGTTCAAACTGTGCCAAATCAGGTCTATGCAGTAACAGGGGTCACTGCAAAACAAACGGCAGAGTTAAAAATCTTGGTCGACAAAGACAATGCTGAAGGGTGTGACGATTATTTCTGGTCAGCACCTATTGACAACGCGGACGAAACCGAAGGCTTATCTGAGCAAACTTCATGGAGGGTTAAAGGACGATACGTTGCTGAACCCATCAACAAACCCTCGAGTTTCGACAAACCTAGCACAAGTCGAACTAAAGAAATCCCTGAAGAACCAAAGAAAGAACCGATAGTTCCAACAAGGACAACCGAAACTCAAAAGGAGAAGCCAAAGGCTAGCTTCAATATCCACAAATCGCAGAAGGAGTTAGCTGAACAAAAACGCTTAAGAAATCAAAGATACATGAAGAATCTGAATGAGCGAAAACATCATTGGCAATCTCAAAATCCCAACTACGCATCTCCTAAGAAAGAATCAAATAACGAAGGAGAGGAAAAGCCAATTGGAAAAGAAAACTTCTGTCCAAATTCTTACAATTCCAAATCTCAGAACTGAACATCTACTTTCGGTCCCAAAAGTAGCACGCCGAACCGAAAGTCAAGTTTCGGTCCAAACGTCAAGGCTAACAACCAAAAGCCTACTTTCGGTCCCAATAACCAAAAGTCTAGTTTCGGTCCTAAGACTAGTTTCGGTCCTAAGACTAGTTTCAGTCCTAAGTCTAGTTTTGGTCCTAAGTCTAGTTTCGGTCCTAAGACAAGTTTCGGTCCTAAGTCTAGATTCGGTCCTTCCAACTCACAAAGCAGATTAAATTCAATAAAGGATATCAAAGGCAAAGGAAAGCTTGATTCTGAGTTCGATAATAAGAAAAGATCAGCTAACCCTAGGATTCAAAAGAAAACACCAAAACCATCTAACAACACAAAATCTAATACACCAAAAGTTAAAGAAGATAAAACTAAAATCAAGGTGTATACCATCAAAAGAAAAGATCAAACCACTCTAGTAAAACGAACATATTTGGTTGATGTTTCTACTGCAATTCCTATCTCTGTAAAAGACTCACCAGGACCCAAGAAACTTTGGGTTCCTAAATCTGCTTGAATTTGCAGGTGATCAGTGACGAGCAGTTCGATGATGAATGGTATATAGACAGTGGCTGCTCGCGTCACATGACAGGAAGGAAGGAAGAGCTGAGGGAGTTTTGGTCCCTAAAGGATGGTGGATGTGTGAAGTATGGCAATAACTCGTATGGAACGATCAAAGGATATGGAATGATAACAAATGGAGATTTCTCGATTCGAAAAGTAGCGTATGTGGAAGGATTGCAGCATAACCTCATCAGTGTATCACAATTAGTTGTGGGGACAGGTTTGAAGGTTTCATTTGATGATGAGGGCTCAGAAATAACTGAAAAACAATCCAAAAAGGTTCTGTTAAAGTCTGAACGCAAGGGAGAGATGTATCCTTTAAATCTCAACCCAATTCGAGGAAAACCAGCTATATGTCTGTTATCAAAGGCAAACACTAATGAAAGCTGGTTGTGGCATCGACGGCTATCGCACCTGAACTTCAAAGACATTAATAAGTTGGTGCTTGGTGATCATGTTCGAGGCCTTCCTCTTCTCAATTTTGATAAGGAGCATCTGTGTGCAGCATGTGAGATGGGCAAACAAAGCAGAAAGAGCCATCATACACGAATCAATACAAAGATTGTTGAAGCTCTTGAACTTCTGCACATTGACTTATGTGGACCTTCGGCTATCGAAAGCTTCGGTGGTAGTAAGTTTATTCTTGTCATTGTAGATGATTTTTCTCGCTTCACCTGAGTTTTCTTTCTTAAACAGAAATCAGATGCAACTCCTAAGCTGAAGACGTTCATCAAGCAAGTGGAAGTACAACTGCGAAAGACAGTAAGGAATATCAGAAGCGACAATGGGCTGGAATTCAAGAATAAAGATTTTGAAGACTTTCTGGCTGACAAGGGGATATCTCATAACTTTTCGGCCCCCTATACTCCACAACAGAATGGGATTGTTGAAAGACGAAACCGTTCTGTATGTGAAGCAGCCAGAACCATGCTCAGCTTCGCTTCCCTTCCGTTATACTTCTGGACTGATGCTGTTGCAACCGCTTGCTATACTCAGAACCGATCTTTGCTCAACAAAAGATTCTTAATCACTCCATATGAGATTATGAATAATAGAAAGCCCAACGTCAAATTTTTTCACGTATTCGGTTCACGATGCTTCATTTTCAATTCTAAAGAGAACCGAAACAAGTTTGACGTCAAAGCCGATGAGGGAATCTTTCTGGGTTATTCGCTAACGTCAAAGGCATACAGAGTGTTGAACAAACGCTCCAAACAAATTGAAGAAACATATTATGTCACCTTTGATGATCAGTACATGAAGAAAGTTCAAAGAAGCGAAGATGCCTTAGGGGAAATATTTCCTGAGTCAGGACAAGTCTCGGTTCCAATATCCAACTTGTTTGAAGAGTACATTCGGTTATTTGATGAACCAGAGAAAGCAGCACACTCAGAGGCGAAAGCAGCAGACAACAAAATCGATAATCTCAAAAAGATCATAGATGAAGCTGCCAAAGAAATGGAAAGTGAACCTCCTAAACCGACAGGCGGTCAACCCTCCACTGACTCTCCAAACGACGGCTCAATATTCAAGGGGGAGAGTTCATCAGCACCAAAGACAACCGAAATGTCTTTCGAGGGGGAGGATCCTATTCGATCTCCAACTCATAAAGGTCCAGGCGAGGGGGAGAATACAACTCCAAACCTACCCAATGATAGTCCCATCGAGGGGGAGAATCCGGCGTCTACAAAGGATGATCACTCTGACCCTGACACAGGTTACACTTCGCCAGTCGAGGGGGAGAAAGAGAATACAACTGACGAAGGTGATCAATCAGAACTTGAAGAGGAAGTGAATGCAGAATTGGATCCAGTCTATGACCCAAATTATCCTCCATTAGTGAAATGGACCAAGGATCATCCCAAAGCACAAATAATTGGTGAATCATCTGAGAAAGTCCTCACTCGTTCTCAATTGAAAGCGAAACAAACTGCATTATTCTCTAAAGTTGAATTCTGTATGTTTAATTCGTTTATCTCCAAAGTCGAACCGAAAACAGTTAATGTTGCACTTGATCATTCTGATTGGGTTCAAGCAATGCAAGATGAGCTTCACGAGTTCGAACGAAATCGAGTTTGGAGGCTGATTCCCACACCAAAGGATGCTTCAGTGGTTGGCTTGAAATGGGTCTTCAGGAATAAATTGGACAAAGAAGGGAACGTTATAAGAAACAAGGCTCGGTTGGTTGTTAAAGGATATTGCCAAGAGGAAGGGATAGATTATGAGGAAACCTTCGCTCCAGTAGCTAGGTTGGAATCAGTTAGAATCTTCCTGGCATATGCTGCTCATAAAAACTTTGAAGTTTTCCAAATGGATGTAAAATGCGCTTTCTTGAATGGAGAACTAGAAGAAACAATGTATGTTGAGCAACCTCCCGGCTTCGTGAACGAGAAATTCCCTGATCATTGCTATGTGCTGGATAAAGCTGTATATGGTTTGAAACAAGCACCGAGGGCCTGGTATGAAACTTTAACACGTTTTCTGAAAATGTCGAAATTTAAGCAAGGTTCGGTTGACCCAACCTTCTTCCGAAAGAAAGAAGGAGAACATCTAATGATAGTTCAATTTTATGTCGATGACATCATCTTCGGCTCCACGAATCCTAGCTTAACGGCTGAATTCAGGAAGTTGATGGAGACTAAATTTGAAATGAGTGCAATGGGTCCGATTAACTTTTTCCTTGGTTTGAATATTAGACAGGGACCAGAAGGTATCTTTATCAACCAGGGGGCATACACAAAGAATTTGCTAACAAAATTTGGTATGACAGGAGACTCGAAAGTGAAGGTTCCTATGGCATTTGGAACTAAGTTAACACCTTCTCTGGAAAAACCTGCTGTTGACATAACACTATATCGACAAATGATAGGGTCCCTTATGTATCTAACAGCCAGTAGACCGGACATTATGTTTTCTGTTTGTTATTGTGCCAGGTTTCAAGCTAATCCAAGAGAACCTCATATGGTGGCGGTGAAAAATATTTTCCGTTACCTGAAGCGAACCTCATCTCTCGGTCTCTGGTACTCTGCTAGATCTGGATTCTTCATTCAAGCTTTTTCTGATGCTGATCTTGGAGGATGTGGTCTGGACCGAAAGAGCACTACAGGTGGATGCCAATTTCTTGATGTGAAACTTGTTAGTTGGCAGTCCAAGAAGCAAACCTGTGTGTCACTTTCAACAGCCGAAGCTGAGTATATAGCTGCAGCATCTTGTACCTCTCAAGTAATATGGATTCAAAGTCAACTAAGAGATTATGGGCTGAGTATGAAGAAGATTCCTCTCTATTCTGACTCAGAGAGTGCAATAAGGATTTGTCACAATCCAGTGCAACACTCTAAGACTAAGCATATTGCACTTAGATATCATTTTATTAAGGACCATGTAGAAGATGGGAACGTGGAAGTACATTTCGTTCGGTCATCTGATCAACTGGCTGACATATTCACTAAAGCCTTACCTGAAACGAGTTTCATTAAAATTTTACAAGGCTTGGGAATGATGGAAGCAGAGTCGGTACCGAATCCTCAAATCTTTCACTAAAAATTAGACAAGCGAAATAGAGCGAACACTCGGTCTATTTCGGTTCTGGAATTTTTGGAACCGAAATGAACCGAACGCTCGGTCTATCTCGGCTCCATAATTTTCGGGAACCGAAATGAACCGAACGCTCGGTCTATTTCGGCTTTGGATTTTAGGGAACCGAAATGAACCGAACGTTCAGCTTATTTCGCTTCATTCTTTTAAGAGAAGGTTTCGGTTGTACATTTTGTTTATTATTTTAAATTTTTCTAAGAGTGTTTTGTGCTACTTTATTTTCTTTTTCTGTTTTTATTATTTCTCAGAAAATTCCAAAAAATCCAAAAATATTTTCTTTTTCTGTTTTTATTATTTTTCAGAATACTTCCAAAAATCCAAAAAATATTTTCTTTTTCTGTTTTTATTATTTTTCAGAAAACTTCCAAAAATCCAAAAATACTTTCTTTTTATGTTTTTATTACTTTTCAGAAAATCTCAAAACTTCAAAACTATTTTTTTGTTGTTTGTTTGTTTGTTTGTTTTGTTTGTGTGGTGTGTTTGTTTGCTTGTTCTTTTAATTAGGTCTCAAGTATTCCAATACGACAAAATTTGGAGCTAAGGCAGGTATGATTATCTCTATCTAAACTAGTTAAGGGTCCCTAGAAGCATGCTGCTGCATGTTGACCAAAGCATCTACGACTTGAGGCCTTAATGATTCGATCTCTACCCATCGTTTCTTCCCAATCAGGCTGTTACAATCAGCTCACGTCAAGAGCTACCTTACTCTTCTCAACTGAGTTAAGAGTTTTTATGCTCTGTCATGTCATTATAGCAGAAGGTACTTTCGGTTCTTTAACCACCCTCCTTACATTCTCCATCATCTTTCGGTTCACCAATGTAACCCTTGAGACTCTCGGTCCTTACCACTGAGGTTTACGGTTGCACAAAATCTGTGTTTGTGATCTTAGATACGTACACCACGTGCTGAGTGAAACCCAAAATCCAACACCTACAATGAATTGACGGTGAATCATTACATTCAAGATCTTACTTGTTACCAAATGAAATCTCATTTTATTTTTGCGTGGTCTTTTATGAAATTGTCTAACACCAAGGCTTTTCTTCCCTAAAAGATCCAGTTTGCTTTTGTTTTTGAGATTTCCAACATATATTAGTCACTATAAATTACATCCAACCTACTTGTTCAATAGACCAAATTGGTCTCATAAGTACTTCTACCAACGATCGATCTTATGTTAAGTATTGATGTCTGTTTGAAGATAAGCTGCCATTAGCCTATAAACTAAAAGAAGCCTTTCGGTGTTTCTTTACAAACACTCAATCGTATTTCCTCGGGAATCCACACAGGCACTTCAAGTCTCTCTTGACTTTGAATGAAGCGATCTTGCCCGGAATCATCTGCTTTATGTCTTCTAATAGACATCACTCACATCCAATACACATTTTGCTTTATTTCTTTATCTTTTGTCACCCTATTGCACGAAAATTTTTATTTTCCAACATTCTGGTTGCGGTTGATTCAATTATTGTTTATCTTATGGAGCAACAGGGGTCATCCTAAATCTTGGAGCGAAGCTGAATTTCAAACGACGCATTGAGGATAAGATTTTAAGCGCGTGAATTTGAACGGTTACTAAAACCACGCGTGCTGACGTATACCTGGGAGAAACCAACCTGTCACATCGCGATTTTTCAGGCGACGTTTCAGTGATCTCATTCGTATGAGGACGATTCTTTTTCTCTCCTGGCAACGGTATATAAAGGGGTTTTATTACGTTTGTCTCTTTCACCAGTAACAAACTTTCTACACGGCGATTTACAAATGTTCATCTTCTTCCTTCAATCATCTTCTTCCTTCAATCAACAATGGCGACTTCTTCATCGGCTCATGATCAAACTGCTTCGTCCTCATTGCTCTCAATCAAGCCAAATCAGAACATGATTATTGAACTTAATCCCTATCTGTACGATTCTTATATGCTACATGTGGTTGAGTGTTTGAAGTATTCACCACTGGTTCTAGCTCTCACACAGGTGGAAGCCGTCCCTATGTCACTCCTATCACAGGTTTACTCTACTGCCTCATACGACAAGAACAAGGAGAGAATCTACTTCCAAATCCATTCTCATAAGGCTTCTATTTCAAAAGTGAAATTTTGTTCCCAGTTACAACTTGTTGTAGATTCATATGTAATCTCGCCAGACTTCATCACAACTACCCAACTGTTCTCGATGCTTTACGAGATGGGCTATATTGACATACTTACTACGGTTACGAAGGTTAAGAAGTCTTGCTTACCACCCCATTGGAATGGTTTGCTAACCCTCCTCATCAAGAGTTTGGCAGAGAGGAGTGGGGGATCTGATGGCACCAGCAAGGGTTTTCTGACCCTTCTATACGGTCTTTATAATGGTCTCAATCTCGACTATGGGTCGATAATCTGGTCCCAAGTGGTGCAAAGTCTCAACACTTCTACGAGACATTCGGAAATTTCGTGTGGTCGATTCTGGACTATCATAACAAGAAGGGCGATTAATTTTTTGGATATTCCGATAATGAAGGATGCCCTAGTCGCGTCTATTGCGACGTTTCACACCAAGAAGATCATTATCTCTGATCCTAGAAAGTTTCCTCACATTGGTTCTATCCCAGAGACAATGTACAGATGTGTCACCACTGAGAGCAAACTCATAACTGAATATCGCAAACTTCCTCCCAAGGAACCGAGAGTCTTATCTCCAGAACAGCAGGCTGTCTTGGATGCTGTGGACAAGCCTGGGAACCGAAGGAAACGGGCTACCACCCAGAAAGAGACAACAGAGGAAAATCAATCTAAGTTTTCGAAGTCCAAGAAGCAAAAGTCTGTGCAAGGGGATTCTCATAAACAAAAGAAGATTAAGAAGATGGCAAAGAGGTCCAAGAGTCCCACTCCTCCCAATTCAGAACATGGTGAGGAGGATGAAGAAGATCAAATACATCAGGAATCACCGAGAGGTAACACCCCTCCCCGATCCCCTACTCCAACCGAAACTCATCATAACAGACCTCCAACACCATCTCCATCACCGAAACAGACAGTTCCAGTTTCGGTTGCTCCTGTTCCCCCACCTACCACTTCTCAAACAACAACTTCTTTACCACCACCACCACCAGTTACTTCTATTCCTATTATTATTTCCCAATCAACTACCACTACCATTCCTGAACCGACGGTAAGAGTCAACGTATCTGATACGGGGGCGACTACTGAAACAGAACCTCCAGTTACTTCTCACCCACTTTTACCCTCACCTTCAACCGATTCCGGTGCCACTCTCGGTGGTGCTAATGATGAGTTTGATTATACATACTATAGTCCCTATAGGCTTCCTACCGATGAGGATGATGATGCTCCAGTCACACGTCAACACTTGCAGGGCATTCATGAGAAACTTGATAAGTTACTTGATAACAACAAATCCTACAGTGATGTTGTCCTCAAAGCTTTCATGGATACAACTCTTGAGCAATACACTGACTCCATTGACAAATCCACTAAGGCTGTTAATGAGTCTACTTCCTCTTGCAAAAAGGCCACTGCTGATGTTGCTGATATTGTTCATACTACTCAGATCTTTCTCTAGTCACTCAAAGGGCATGTTGATACAAGTGCAGCCAAGGTGCAAGCTTCTGTGGATTCATTTTCCAAGTCTCTTCAAGAGGAGCAGACAAAGTTTGAAGCCGTTCGTTCTTCCATCCAAGCAGACAACACTACACTTATCAATTTTGTGTCTTCTCGGCTGGACTCTCTTCACGATGATTTAGCAACAGAACGTGCTCTGAAGGAAGATCTTGCCCGACAAGCATCCACCATTGAAATACAGAAGGTTCAGCTCGCTCAAGTTGAAAAAGAAATTTCCTTGTTCAAGACAGAGAGAGCTGTTTTTCGAAGCTGTGCAGGTGATGTTAAGGATATGCTGACCAACATTCTTGGTGCTCATGATCCTATTCTTACCTTGACCATCAGGAATCATCTAACTACAAAACTTCTTCCTTCCCTTGCCATGTTGCACGAGATGAAGGGTGTTTCGGAGAGATTCGTTGCTCCAAAACAAGGGGGAGAAGGTGCTCATCAACCGAAGGTTAAAACCAAAACCGAATCTGCTCAACCGAAAGTCAAAATTACAACCGAACTGAAGGGTAATGAAGATTCAGGTTCTGGTTCTCAAGCTAAGCAGAAGGAGATTGATGATGATAGTGATGATGATGTTGAAGAGACTATTGCTGAGGCTCTCAAAAGAAAGAAGAGGGACAGAGAGTTGGATGAAACTTTGAGGACTACAAAGGAAGCAGAGGAGAGGGAAAGGAGGAACAAGGAAGAAGAAGAAGCCTTAAACTGCAAGAAGGCCTTGTTTCCCCTATGGACAAAAGAGACACTTATCAATCAAGCTATAGAGTTTTCAAGTGTTTACTGGTTGGAACCTGTTGCTTCATTTGATTGTGACAATTCTAAGGACTCACAGTTCGACATGCCAATAATGCGAAAGGCATTCACCTTTCATTGTTTCGATGTGACTGCTGAAGTTCCTTTCCCTCATCCAAAAGTTGGTCGAGAGCTTATAGACTTCTATCTGAAGTATGGTCAACCGCAGTACTTGACATGGAGTGCATAGAAGATAGTTACTGTCAAGGTGCTCAAACCTTCACCTGCTGGGAATTCATAAACGTTAATTTCAAAATCACACGAGGATCAGCAAACTCGGTGTCGATTATTTCCCTGGCAGACCTTCCAAATCTAAATCCTCATGACTGGATCCTAGTGTTTAACATTCTGCTCACCAATCCGAAGGAATATGAGCCAATACTGGATCACTTGAAGAGGATGTTGGCTTCTTACATCAATGAGGTTGCTGCTATGGATCAGGAGATAGCGAAAGTAATGAACAAGAAACCAACTATCAAGCCAACACCGAAACCAGGAGATGTGAATAAAATGAAGATGGGCCAAATCGATTCTACACATCTTACTGTGATGTTTACAAAAGGCGAAGCACACAGATTTTTGTTCGCTCTTGTTGATAAACATTTGTTTTCAACAGACTGCTTGGAGCACATCATCAACATTATTCATCGGTGCAAGCATAACTCAGAAGCAGACAAGAAGAACTTCACAGACATGCTTCGGTGGTACATAACGTTTCGTCATCATCTATTGGCCATCATACCGAAGGTGTTCAAAACAGTAAAGAAGTCTTCTGCAGCTCAACCAAAGTGAGCTTTCGGCTCCATTGACGCAAATGGGGAGATTGTTGAGTCTAATTGTGTTGCGTCATGGGCTTATGTTTTGTATCCGGATTGGGCATGTCCATCCGTGATTAGCTAGTAGGGTTAGACTATAAATAATGCATGCATGTATGCATTAAAAGGTTAACGTTTATGATTATTATTATAATTGTCTTGTAACCCTAAACACCTCTACAGTCGAAGTTCTTAATCGAGCTCTTCTGAGGTGTTGAAGCATTAATCATACGACACATTCAGAGTCATTCTTGTGTTCATAATTACGTTCTTAATTTTTTGTCTACTTAGAATCTATCGATCCTATTTGAACATTATTTCAACAAAATTAGTTTAAATATAATAGGGATAAAATGTGTTGAAAAGAGAGGAAGCGTATGTTTAGATGGTTGGGAGTAACAAAGGGACACCAAATATTACTTCTATCGAGGTTTTTCAAAAAAAAATTGAATTGCCCGCCCACATATAGTAAATGGATAACAGCTATTAAAGATTCATAGAAAGGGGAGACGGAGGATGGGTGGCACGCGATAAGGTTATGCAATATATGAGTTGTATTATTTTTAAGAATTTTAAGCTGAAAATGTTGTAAATTATGGGTTGCATTGTGATTGGTTCTAAGGTTATCACAAGGATCACTATCATAACCATTCAAATGAAATCCAAAGGCTAAAAATTTATCTCCTTGTTTTTAAGACTTTGGTCTTAAAATATGTATTATCTATGTATTATAAAGTAGTATATATATATATATATATATATATATATATATATATATATATATATATATATATATATATATATATATATATATATATATAAAAATTATTTTGACTGTTCGACAACGGTCATTTTAACCGTTAAAATGAAAAAATCCGTGTTGCAAGTTGTTATCTTCACAACGTCGAATAACATAACACCTGGGGGGAGTTGTTTCTGCGTTACCACGCCGTTAAGGAGGCCCCACGTAGGCAAAACGCCCCTTAACAGGCTTGTACCCATCGGTCTTAGAGGAGCACCAACGCAAATGGTCATTATTATTCGGGAGTTATTGTTTAAAGTCCCTAATATAATAACCAAATAAAGAGGATACAAATATAGTTTGTTATCATCACCTCACTTACACATGCTTCATTATAATGAGGATTTTAAGCCGCGAGTTGTAGTGGAAGTTTAAACAATAATTTTTGTGATGTTATATGTTTTTTTGACGTATCAAATACATCAAACTTCAAAACATTGTACATTCAATTGTTTTCTTATGAATACACTACACTTCGAAAACATACTACCTTCCAAAACAAAAGTAGTCCTTATCTTCACGCATGTATCCATACAAAGGAATCATTTAAATTCTTGATGTGAATATTAGTTTGCTTTTTTCCCACGAGTAATATCTTAAAGTATGTGCTCATATATAGACTTATTTTCACTTGTCTCCTTAATTTATGCAAAACAAAGCTGCAATATGAAACAAAAGGGAAAGTAAGTAACAATCCATTCGGAATCAACACATGGTAAATGAAAAGAAAGTAAATAATCATCCATGAGAAGTATAGTTTACCTTTAGCACTCAAGCTCTTTGAAACCCGATGTTTGAAATAAAAGAAATGATGATCAAGTGCCTTGTGATAACTTTTAGCAAAATGTTATGCACAATTTTTACTATTATTAGGACACCTCAACCACATAAGGAAGTAAATCATTACACATATATTTATAAGAACAAAAAGGTAAAAGGGTAGAGATCATATACCACCCGCCATCTTCGTATCGAAATAAGTTATCTTCATATTGGTGGTATCCTTCGGTGCCTCTGATTTTCACTTGTGTTTCTTCAATATTTTGCTATTCGTAGAGTGCATGGTGTATTTGTAAAAACAAAGGATTATTTGTATTATTATAATGAAAAGGGTAGAAAAATATTGGTTACAAATATACCGGAAACAATAAAGCTTAAGAAAAAAAGATAATGATTCTCCAACAAAACATTGTTCCTTGATGAGACCTTACCACAAAACATTGTTCCTTGATGAGACCTTAAGAATAGTGAGTTGATAAATGTTAGATAGTATAATGGTATGAAACGTACACCTTCCCTTAAAAAGGGACCAAAAGTGCAAAAAATAAACCACTGGTACTGTTCGTGCAACAAATTAAAAAAAGTGGATCAGAGGTGCATATTTCAGAAAAGATTATGGAGCATTTCTGTAACTGGCTCTTTAAAAGTTAAAACATGTTACGCAATACGCACGTCCTGACACTATCCATGGTTAAAAAATAAAAATCAGACGTTCAACTTCAACACTTCAACTCCATTTTTTAAGTTAGTGCACCACTTTTACTTCTCTCACCAACCCCCACCTAGATTTTGTGATACCAGTCCATTCGTTTCATCTCCTCAACAACCCCCCCAAACTAGAAATTAGCCACCTACAATCTTTGACAACCCACCTCCATTTTTGTTCTTTAAATCCCTCTCTAAAAGGGTTATTGAGAGATCGCAATTTGGGGCTCCATAGATCTACTATAGCTCTGTAATTTTTGGGCGATCGATAATGGGCAAAGTGTACACTTTGAAGGAAGTTGCGGAGCACAACGACCCCAAAGATTGCTGGCTCATCATCGATGGCAAGGTGCGTATATCCAAACATGATTCACGATTCAACTTACGATTGATATGTAGCTCGTGATTACTACGGATCTCTATTGAATAATTGAACTCTATTTGACTCGTCTTAATTTGAAATCTGTTAAGTGAAGTTTATGTACATAAATTTTTATCCGTGGTTGGTGGATTCAGCTGAATGCTAACTTGTTCAAATATATAATGGAGAGCTGTGCATTATTGATAACTAATTGACGAGGAATTGATATTTTTTTTTATGGTAATTAGAGTTTTTTAGCTGTAATTTTTTATAAATCTTGGGGGTTTTCTTGATCCAGATAATGGAGGATTCTTTGACTTTCTAGTCAAACTAAGTGGATTTGAATCAGAGTTCATTAGGGTTGAATTTAGGGTTCGCTATTAAATCCAAATTCTCTCCAAATCATCCTCCAAAATCCAAATAGTTTTCCCCATAAAACTTTTCATTTATCAAAGAAAAAAGTATATTAAACTCTTATGGTTACTGAATTTTTAATTTACATTGTTATCAGATTTTGCATATGCAATGCAATTTGTTAAATTTATCCATCAATAAAAATTCACAAGTACTTAATTATACAAAAAGTTACATTATATGATAGATCTCGATCTGACAGATCTGACCTTTAAATTGAGCTTATTATTGAGTATAATAATAATAATAATTACTATAATAAACTTTTTTATTAAATAACTAAAAGTACATAAACATAGAAGATACACATATAACAAAAGTGAAAGTAAACTACAGAATTGATTAAAAATAATATATATCACAACATTAAACTACAACAAAGCTAATATAAAGATTTGAAGTTGGTTAATGAAGAAAATGTAATCTTTGGTGAATGTTCTCAAATGTCCTTAAAATTTGTTTGATTTATGTGAAAAAAGTGTGAAAGTGTGTGGCTGCTGCTGGGATTCGAGCCCAGGTCTCCACGGCCAAACCGTGGAATTCTTACCACTAAACTACAGCCACAAGTTTATTATTACTAAAGCGCGCGAATACCTTTTAAAAGTATCTCGTAACTTTTAACCAACTGTCATAACATGTCATATAGGTAATTTGCAAAAAGAAAATAATAATGATAATAATAATTTTAGACAACCATATGAAAGTATCTTTTTCTTTAATATTTCTTTGTGTAATAACTAATAAGTCCTTAACCTAATCATGGTTTAATATGGTGATATGTGCAGGTGTTTGATGTGACCAAATTCTTGGAAGATCATCCTGGTGGGGATGACGTTCTCTTGTCAGCCACAGGTATTTCACATTTAATACCATTTTTTCTTTTAAATATTCCTCAAATTATGCTTATATGCATTTTTGATACAGTAAAGTACAATTTTTTGTTTGAAGTACGTATGACAAATGTTACTTTTTTTTTGTTTATTATGAACAACTTTATAGGTAAGGATGCAACAGATGATTTTGAAGATGTGGGACATAGTACAACTGCTAAATCGATGATGGATGAATTCTATGTTGGTGATATTGACACAGCAACTATTCCCTCCAAGGTTGAATACAAGCCTCCAAAGCAAGCTCATTATAACCAAGACAAGACATCCGAGTTCATCATCAAGATTCTTCAGTTCTTGGTTCCATTGGTGATCTTGGGTGTTGCTGTTGGGATCCGATTCTATACAAGATCAGTGTAATGAAAGATCTTTCAAGATCAGTGTAATGAAAGATCTTTCATCATTTGGGTGTCTCCAGATATGTTTCTTTAAGTTTATTGCTTAGAACGTGAGCTATGTGTTTTCTTGTTTCTTAAATCTTGAACCTGTTCCTTCTATCCAAGAGATTAAATGATGTTGGTTATGGTCAATTTAAGATCTATGACTACTTTTTAAATGTTCTCGTGATCTAAAATAGATGTTTTTGAGTCTTATTTTAATGTTCTAGTAGTTGTTTGTAAGCTGTTACAACGCTCAAATAGGTTTTGTTCTATTGAGCATAGTTCAGATGAATATTTTCAAGATTAGGATCTGATCATTTTTTGTTTTGTAAGATTCTCATCATAAGATTTCACAAAAAGCATTCTAAGTCATGAAAGGTACAAACATAAAAAACATAGATCATTTAATAATAAAAAATTCAAAAATGTTTCTAGAGTTTATATTCAATTTATTAGTTAGCCCAAGACAAAATATTATATATATTTTTAAAAACATAAATGACATTTTTATGATCATACATTCGAGCATACAGGAAATGATCCGAATGATCCGAGTATGACATAAATGATTTATATAAGTAGGATCTAGTAGCATATGATCTTTAACAACATTGGTTATGGTGATAGGTAAGATGACATCCTTGGGGCTTTCTGTTTGATTTTATTGAAAAGTCTGATGAACTGGAATTTCCCTGTTGGTCGAGGCGATTTAAAGGAAAGAAAGGAAAGCAAAAATGAGGAAGAAGATGAATTAAAAAAAATAATATTGAGATCGAATCATTAAATAATAGAACCAGAACAAATCAACTCTATTTTTTTTCCTTTTAAATTGATTTGCCTTTCTTTTACACAGTTTATGCCAAGAAGGGGTAACTAAAGGTGTGATGTTTAATTTGGAAGGCGTCATCGGGTAGAATTCTGGTGGCAAATGCTTTGGCAATTAGGGGATTAACCTTCTTGACACTCTTTTCCCATTGTGCAATATGAAGATAGAATCAACTTATCACCTTCTCATTAACTGTGAGTATTCTAAAGTTGTCCAATAATGGATTCTCAAATGGTGGTGTGGGATTCAACACATGAGTTTTTTTATAGGGTTAGAGACTTCATCAATTTCGTAATGCATTAGGGAATGGCCCTAGAAAAAAGTTGGTTTTTTATAGGGTTAGAGACTTCATCAATTTCGTAATGCATTAGGGAATGACCCTAGAAAAAAGTTGATCCTAAGTATGATGTTTTATTGTTTTATTTGGAACATTTGAATGGTCATAAAAGACAAAGTTTTCAAAAAAACTGATGTGCCCCGGACAAAAGTTGCCGACAACATTATCTCCTTATCATACGTGTTGTGTAAATACAGAAACAACTCGGGCTGTGGAACTTGGGTCGATTGGAGTGTTTCGCCATTTATCCTTCGGTTCTATTAATCTCTTTCTTATAGCTTTTACTTTTATTTCTGTATTGTATTTTTGTCTCGTCTAGTTTTTTTTGCTAGCGTGTGCTTTTAATGATATTTGTCGTTTAAAAAAAAGATAAAATATCAAAATACGTGATGTCATATTATAAAATAGTTAAGTTTTGGATGATTTTTTTTAAATTTTGCAATATATATATATATATATATATATATATATATATATATATATATATATATATATATTATATCCGACAAGAAATTATTTTTTTATAGGAAGGTAAAAAGTTTTTTTTTCGGTATATTTTTTGGCGAACAAAACAAATGAATCAAAAATAAGATGATTCATTAAAAAATTCCTTAAAAAAAATATTTCGATTATTCATTTTTACGATGATTTTGTTAATATTTACTAAAATTGTCATAAAAATGAATTTTTTCTTGATTTAATTAAAAATGAATCATGATGATGTTTTTTTGAGAATTATTTCTTGTGAATCATCTTTCTTTTGAATCATCTAATTATTTATTTTGTTTGTTTGATATATATATATATATATATATATATATATATATATATATATATATATATATATATATATATATATATATATATATATATAGGGATGTTATTCGGGCCGGAACCGAACCGAACCGACCCGAACCTGAATAACACAAGAACCGAATAAGGGTAATTGTATGAACCGAAAACCGAACCAAATAAGCAATACATGTTCGGTTCGGTTCAGGTATTATTCGGTTCGGTTCGGTTCCGGCCCTAATAACCCAAATAACATGTACAAGATGATTAAGGACCTATTATAACCGAAAAGAACCGAATAAACCGTATTATGATTGTATAACCCGAATAACCCATATAACATTTACAATGCGATTATAAATATTGTATTTTGTGTGACTTTTGTAGCTTATGATTTCATAACAAATCTTTTAAAGAAACAATTTTGTTAATTAAAAATAATACAAAGTATATATAACTGTTTCAAAGGTGCAAAAAGAGTTAGAATTTGTGTTTGTACACATCACATATTTCTCCAAAAAAACGATGTGACATCGGTTTTGTTGACGTCGATACTATGTCGGTTTTAACCTTGAATTTCTCGAGAAATCCAACCATAGCTCTACAAATGTTGAAATATTCTTTTGTGGGGCTCAAAACATCTCGAACATATGTAGGATCTATTATAATAAAGTAAATGTTAGTATTTTTTTGTAAAAAAAAACAACTTTAATACCTCTTATTTAGGAGCCTGTATCTCATTGCATATACAACAAAATAATGCATTTAAATAGTGTAAACTGTAGTTTAGACTTGTGAACTACAAGCTGGAAGAAAAATATGGCTAATCGGACAAATAACGAAGACGTTATGACACTTCAAAGTTGGCTAAAAATTTACAAACATGCTGAAACAGAAAAACTCAGCTTTAATTCCCCATGTTTAGAGGCCTGTATGTAACATCCATAAAATTTGAGTCAATTTAAAATTTTTTAAATCATTTAAACCATTCAGTTAATACAATTTGTTTTCAAAATAGTTTAAACATCAGAGTTCCCAGAAATCAAAATCATCAATCGAGGAAGGCTTAGTAAGTTACACCCAAAATACCCATACACACAACAATACACATATAATAACAAACAACATACTATGGGTCCAATCATCCATCAGGATGGAATACCCCAGGCCCTCAACCATGGGGTTGGAATGCCCACATACTACGAGTCCAATCATCCTCAGGATGGAATACTCTCGGCCCACAACCATCGGGTTGGAACGCCCATATTACTACGAGTCCAATCATCCTCGGAATGAAATACTCTCGGCCCACAACCATCAGGTTGGAATGCCCACACATAATACATATATAACAGATATTATGGGTCCAATCATCCATCGGGATGGAATACCCCAGGCCCTCAACCATCGGGTTGGAATGCCAACATACTATGGGTCCAATCAACCATCAGGTTGGAATACCCCAGGCCCTCAACCATCGGGTTGGAATGCCAACATAACCAATCAAACATGTGCACCTATATCAGATAATCATATAACATTCTATACGGACAACATGCTAGGGTCCTATCATCCTCGGGATGGAATACCCTCAACTACCAATCAATCATGTGCACATATAATAGGTAATCTCCTACCAGCATACAGACAGTCAGACCAAACTATAGGTCACTAAGCATAACCACATCCGATCTACCAGGATACCGATCTAACATATCATACTAACATATAACCATCCTATCTACCAGGATACCGATCTAACGGATCATACCAGCACATAACCATCCTATCTACCAGGATACCGATCTAACATATCATAACAGTAACAATCCCAAATAACAAATTAAAGGGTCGGCCTTGGTGCCTTAGACCCTTGAGTATAGTGAGGATAACTCACCTTGCAACTGTCGACTCGAAAGATAAGCTCAAACTCTCGGACTGCCGTCACAAACTCCACCACCTATATTCACCATAGAACCATACTTGTAAATTTCCAATTTCCCAAAATGCCCCAGAAGTCAAAGTCAACAGTCCATATTGACCCGACTCGTCGAGTGCAGTCACTGACTCGTCGAGTCCTTCCAAAACTCGAATAGTCGTGAAATCCCCCCACTGACTCGTCGAGTTTTCCCTGCAACTCGCCGACTCCATGCATGTCCAAAAGTCGGGAAAACCCCATTTGACTCGCCGAGTCACCCCACTGACTCGCCGAGTCCATGCAAAAGTCCTTGCACGACAATCTTCATTGGACTCGTCGAGTTGACCATGTAACTCGCCTAGTCCCTTCAGTCCATTATCCATTCAGATGCTTTTTAAGCCATTTTAAGGTTCCATATTGCAGATCCAGCTTCCCAAGGCATGTTTATCACGTAAAGTTGCAAACTTTACGTGCATGCAAGGCTCTAAAGTCTTATAATGCCAAAACCAAGCTTAAAATGGAGCTTTACACTTAAAATGGAGCTTTACACTTAAAATGGAGCTTTACACTTATAATGCCAAAACCAAGCTTAAAATGGAGCTGAAAGCTTTATGGACTTAGAGACCAAAGAGAGTTCAGATCTGAAGTTACAACTTCAGATCTTAGCTCATACCCAAGAATAGCTTCATATTATGCTTGAAAAAGCCCTAATATTTAACCAATGAGATCTAGCAGGAAAAGAGGTCAAGGTAAAGACTTGATACCTTCAAAAGATGCTAACTGAGGTAGATTTCAGATCCCCACACGTTCCTTGCTTCTAGCCACTTTTTCTCCAAGCTCTTCTCACTAAGATCCACCTTCCAAAGCTTAAAACACCCAAGAATAGAGCACACACGCGGATTAGGGTTTGCTGGACTCTCAAGAGGCTGTAAGGGGGGCTAAAGGAGGCTAATGATCCTTTAAATAGGGTGCAAAACCCCGGGAATTAGGGTTTCATCCTCCAGCTCCTACTCGTCGAGTCCTATATTGGACTCGGCGAGTAAGTCACTTAAACACGTGGCCCCAAACCTCTTCTACTCAACGAGTTAGGCATCCAACTCGTCGAGTAGACCTTGCAACTTATGAAAATCAAAGCCATAAAATTATTGCCTGAGAGTCGGGGCGTTACATTGTATCTCACTGAATATACAACCAAATAACACATTTAAATAGTGTAAACTATAGTTTATATTGTGAACTACAAGTAGGAAAACAAATCGGGCTAATCAGACAAATAACAAAGACGTTATGACACTTCAAAGTTGGCTAAAAATTTGCAAACATGCTGAAACAAAAAAAACTCAGCTTTAATACTGCATGTTTAGGGGTCTGTATCTCACTGAATATACAACCAAATAACGCATTTAAATAGTGTAAACTCTAGTTTAAATTGTGAACTACAAGCTGGAAAAAAGATCGGGCTAATCGGACAAATAACGAAGACGTTATGGCACTTCAAAGTTGGCTAAAAATTTGCAAACATGCTGAAACATAAAATAAAAATTGTGACTTTTCAAATTCGGTTCAGTCCTTCTGGCCCGAATAAGTCCTTATTCGGGTAACCCGGACCGAATAACTCAAAAACTAAATAAGCCTCATATAGATACCCGAAAACCGAATCGAATTGCTTATTCGGGCCTAATTCGGTTCGGTTCGGGTTTTCAGACCAAATTCTCATCCCTATATATATATATATATATATATATATATATATATATATATATATATATATATATATATATATATATATAACATTAATATAATTTCAATATTTTGTTTTCTTGTAAAAGGTGATAAGGTTTCAAAAACTGATCATTTGAGGAATGACAAGCGTTAAAAAAATTGATCATTTGGGGATGATATATATATATATATATATATATATATATATATATATATATATATTACCACTCAAAAGTCTTTTAATAATGATTAACAATTCAAAAGTTTTATAACTTATATAATATATTTAATAAACAATTAATGGATAGTCTACTATAAAAAAGTCAATCTCTTTGAGTAGACACACAAATACAAATCACATATAAAATTCACAAAGAAAACAAGTTTAAAGGTTTTTATGTTGGTTTAAGGGCTTTGGACCATTTTTCAAGTCATGTTATTATGTTGAAGTTTTTAATTTTTAAGTTTGTTATATACTAATTTTTTTTATATTTTCTTGGTTTGAGTATTCTTTTAAGAACATCATTGTATGTTGTGGTTGAAATTTTAATGTAAATTAGATTAGATTCATGTTATCGATCATATTTTATGGAAGGTGATATATATAATATTTATTTAACTATTGTATACATGTTTGTATGTTTGTGTTGCTTCAAGGCAATAATTAATTAAAAATCATGGATATGTCATATTATACATATTATTCATGTTTGTATGTATCTTATAAAGGATGCAATTTTCTTTGAACCTCATGCATTTGAAACCTCCACAAAAATTTGCAAACACCTCATGCAGTTGAAACCTCATATTTTAATGAATATCACTCAAAAGTCTCTTAATAATGATTAACAATTCAAATGTTTTATAACTTATATAATATATTTAATAAACAATTAATGGATAGTCTACTATAAAAAAGTCAATCTCTTTGAGTAGACACACAAATACAAATCACATACAAAATTCACAAAGAAAACAACTTTAAAGGTTTTTTGTTTGGGTTTAAGGGGTTTGGACCATTTTTCGAGTCATGTTATTATGTTGAAGTTTTAAATTTTTAAGTTTGTTATATACTAATTCTTTTTTATATTTTCTTGGTTTAAATATTCTTTTAAGAACATCATTGTATGTTGTGGTTGAAGTTTTAATGTAAATTAGATTAGATTCATGTTATCGATCATATTTTATGGAAGGTGATATAAATAATATTTATTTAACTATTGTATACATGTTTGTATGTTCGTGTTGCTTCAAAGCAATAATTAATTAAAAATCATGGATATGTCATATTATACATATTATCCATGTAAGTTTCTTCTAAAATACAAATTGTCTATCTTATCACTTTATATTTTAGTATATGTTTAACATTTTAATTATAATAATAAGTGTTTTTTAAAAGTTTCTTTCACTTATTAATAACAATTAGTGGTTTTAAAATTAATGAACAACAATTATAAATAATAAAATTAAATTATAAAAATAATGGATATGTCATATTATCCATGAATATTTCTTTTGAAATGCAAATTGTCTATCTTATCATTTTATTATTTAGTGTATGTTTCACATTTTAATAATAGTATTAAGTTTTTCTTAAAAATGTTCTTTAACTTATTATTAATAATAAGTAGTTTAAAATTAATGAATAATAATTTTAAATGATAATAACATCAAATTATAAATTACATTTAGCTACAAATAAATTGTACCTTAAATTAATATCATTATTGAAATTAGAAAATGATCGCATAAGTAAAAATATAATTAATCAGTCATAATAATTGTTAAAATAATACTAAATAGATAATTATATTTAATTCCATTAATGAGGAAGGTGGGTTGATGTCAATGAATATTATTGTTCAAAATAACTGAGATTATATATATATATATATATATATATATATATATATATATATATATATATATATATAGAAACTAGTGTAAAAATATTATCTCAAAGTTAATGTTAATAACATAACAATTTTAAACATATATTTTTCAATATTTTAATAATATATTTTTAACCTGCGCTGCGTAACGCACTGAAATTCGTCTAGTATATATATATATATATATATATATAGAGAGCTAGGTTCAGGTATTCAAAGTAGTTATTGTGTTATTATATGCATAAATGTGGACCAATCAAAATTTAAAATAAAAATAAATAATTAAATAAATAAATAAGGGTAAATAGGTAATTTGATAATTAGTTTCCACAAATAATATCCTATAATTATGGTAACCATTGACTTCAGCTACCTAAGGTTTCTTCATCCATCGTCGGCTTTTTAAAACCACCATCTATTGCCGATACACCAGAGGATATCGATCCAGAGAAATGACTCCCTAAATGTCATTGTCGCATTCTAATGGTGCTATGAAGATCGTCGACGCTGATGAGGAATCAGGTTTCACCTTCTTCGATTCCTCCTTTATTGAAACTGGGTTAAGTCTTGAAGAATTAAAATGGAAATTCTATGAAAAAAGCGCTGCTGTTGGACCACCGCTTTCTGTCGAGGTCTCGAACTCTCCTTCTATGGCTATGGAGGCCAATCTGGTTCGTGTTCCCGTCGGTGACGCTGATCGACCGTTTTTTCCTTTGTCGTCGGATGCTGCAGCTCCGGCTGATTCTCTTCCATGCGAAGGAGTCGACCCTCATCCTCACTCCAATCGTCGGTCTTCTCCTCTGATGGCGGACCAAGTTTTTTTTGGGAAAGATTCCCCTGAACTCGTCAAACAGCCTCCTGCCTTGGTCCCTCCTAGCATTGGGAAGGGCGAATGTCCTAATAAGGAAAGTCAACCAGTACAAAGTGAAGGTAGTTTGTCACTATTTTCATATCAAATTTACTTCTTCTTATATGATAAAAATCAATTTGTTTCTGTAGATGATTCAATGGATGATATTGGTGAGATTCCAATTCTATTGGAATGGAATCACGAATTCCAATTCTGTTGGAATGGAATCATGAATTCTAATTCTGTTGGAATGAAGTATGGATATTTTCTCACTGATTTATGGATGTTCTACAATTCTTGGTTATTGGTTTTGGTGCAATTCACAAGTCCACATATTTTTCCAAAGGAATTTAGTTTTTTATTTTTCATTTGCTAATGCATTATTGGAATCTAAACTACAATTTGGTTTTGTTTTCACAGAAGTTGATGCTTGAAGAACAAACCACAAATTGAAAGTGATTCTAAGCAACATTATTCTTTTAGAATGTATTAGTGTCGTTTAGATTTTCATGTTTTCTTTCCCGTTTTGAAAGTTTTTTTAGTTTTATTTTTTAACAATAAATGTAATTCTTAACAATTGTTACCCGTATTCTATAAGAAATAATGTATTTTTTGTTTTTATTCTTCAATTGATTGTTCAAGAAATTGTTATTCTACAAGAAGTTTTTAAAGTCATGATCAAGAAATAGGTTCAAGAATATTTTTATTATTTTTGGTTCACGAATATTTTTATTTTTGAATATACTCATAAACATATTCTCTCAGAATGTCCGAATTAAAAGAATTATAATTCGTAAAATCGGATTTTTAAAATTAATAAAATCCATGATCCCTTAAAATACACAATTTTCCTTTATTAAATCTATATTAATTGACTAAAATACCCTTGTAATTAATTTAGATGATATTTTTCAATTATATTTAATTCAATAATATACATTAATCACTTTCTTAAAATAAGTAAAATTGATTGACCCACATTTATGTATACAATAACACAATAATTACTTTGAACATAATAACCTAAGCCTATATATATATATATATATCCCTATTCTAATAAATGAATAGTTTTAATCTCATTTTGCCAAGTGTCACTCTAATACAACTCTTCATTAATATTATGTCATATCTCATGTAGATATATTAGACAACTCATTTCAAAATTCAAATTTACATTTTCTAATTATATGTTAAATTTGAAGTTATAATAACTTTAAAATTTTGATATACCTCTTTTCTAATTAATAATTTATTTTAAATAATTGATTAATAATTATAAATTTTTATTATGAAAGTTTAATTAATTTTATAACCCGTGGTTCCCACGGGTTATAAACTAGTATATATATATATATATATATATATATATATATATATATATATATATATATATATATATATATCCCTATCTAATAAAAGGATAGTTTTATTCTCCATTTGATATGTGTCATCTTATTAGGTCTCCTAATTAATACATATTTTATTCTCCTTTTGTCTTGTGTCACCACATTGTATCTCCTAATTAATGCATGCCATTTGTAAACCTATTAATTCTTCATTTTAAATTTCAAATTTTAAATTTCCACTCTAATTATATTAAATTAATAACATTATAATAAAAATTAAAATAAACGTAATACAAATTATAAAGTGATATAAGTTCACATATTTATTTAAATCAATGATTAAAATTTATATAACTAAAAAAATCTCTTAATTAATAATTTATTTAAAATAATTTATTAATAATTTTTAGTTTTTATTTTAAAAGTTTAATTAATTGTATAACCGTGGTTCCCACAGGTTATAAACTAGTATATATATATATATATATATATATATATATATATATATATATATATATATATATATATATATATATATATATATATATATATCAAGGTTCTAAATAACGTAAGGCGTGATTTGGCGACAATGTCAAGCCTCAAGATTTTCCGAGCCTTGACGAGTCACGTCGTTTGTAAGGCGTGACTTAAGGCGGCAATTTTGTGTATAATTCATATTTTTATATGTATTTTTTACTATTATTCATTTTTATACACATATATGAGTCAAGACGGCGTTTTGGTAAAGCTTGGCGGCACATGCAAGCCTTGGAGTCATGGCGCGCCATGGCGAGCTTTTTACAACCTTGATATATATATATATATATATATATATATATATATATATATATATATATATATATATATATATATATATATATATATATATATAGAGAGAGAGAGAGAGAGAGAAAAAAAAAAAAAGTTCAATAGAGAACCATAATTATTGGTTCTCCAAGGAACCAAATCCTTTTTTTAAGTTCTAGAGCTTATTATTTATCGAAAAAAAAACTAAAAATATCTAAATTCATAACTTAACATTGTGAATGTTAAATATATTTTTCGGATTCACCGTCTGAATTTAGATTCACATTGTGAATCTTGATAGATTCACATTGTAAATTTGTCGAAATTTTTTTTTTATCGAATTTGATATCATTGGAAAAAGGATAAAAAGTTATAAATTTCTGTATTTTTAGTTTTTTTTTTGATAAAAAATAAATTATAAAAGTTGAAAAAAAATTGGTTACTTGGTTAATTATGGTTTTCTATTGAATTCCACCTTATATAATTTCAATATTTAGTTGTTTAAGAAATGGCGGTCCTTATTTCCCACATTTTTTGTATTTGTTTAAGAAATGGCGGTCCTTATTTCCCACATTTTTTGTATTCTTTTTTAGTAAATAAATAGGATTTTCTAATATGTATATTGTATCGTACAAATGTGTCAAAGGTGAAAAAATTAGAGAGAGTACAATTATACAATAGTGGGGTGCGGTGGTACCATCTAGTATGGTGTTACCATATATGTACTAACCGCATCTATTGCTATAATTAACTAGATTTGTTTAACAGTTAATATGTCAATAAGAAAAATATTGAAACAACCATATAATTTTTTACAAGGTAACATAACATCTTAATAAGAAAAGTAACGAAACTTATAATATTGTGAGAGAAAAAATGAAAACATAATTCTATAATAAACAAATACACAAGAGTACAATGTTTTGTTTTGTTTTTTTTCGTTAAACTCTAAATTTTTAGCAAAAATACATGTAAAACTTGGTTCAATCTGTCCTACTTATGACCTTAGAATCTGTTCTTTCTGAATGCCTAGATGGTGGTGAACTTGATCCCCTCGAAGAAGAACCATGTCCAAACATATTCAATTTACCAATTTTCTTCGAGAAAGAACTCATGAAATTACGTGAATTCGATTTCTGCATACTCCTCTTCATGCACACATGTTCTTTCTCGAAATCATTCAATCTCATTCTTAACCGAGTCAACTCCAGTTTCAGTTCCCGGTTTTCCCGCCTCAGAGATGCATAATTATCTTTCGGTGACATGGCAGCGCTCAGACCTCCGCTGTTGATCCGCCACGACTGGTGGTGCATCGGCGGCTTCAGGTTCTCCTCTGGGTAATTACAGCATAACGCATTTCGAAGCCTTAACTGCTCAATGTACAGGACTTGAACGACTGCCGGAAGAGGAAGGCGTTCGTTCTGTGCAGCGTGTGCTCCGGCTTCCGGCGACAGTTTATTGAAATCAATCAGTTTACAGAGCTTCTTTTTGTCGAATTCCGATAAACCCTGATGAGCCTGCATGTTTTAGATTTGTTAAAAACGTATTAGCATTAGCTTTGACAACAAAAGTCAAAATTCAAGACGTACTTTGAGATAAACATCGATGGATCGATATAGACCATCATGAACTGTACGAGCGTGTGCCGGTAAGCTTTCCGCCACCGCGATAAATTTGGAGAGTTTAAGGTTTGTCTCCGGTGCGATTTCAGCGAGATAACTGTCGATTAGCCTCGAGACTTTGACTAGAGCCGATTGGGAAGGCGAATCCGGCCCGTCTGACTCAAACCCATCACCATCACCATCGTCATCTTCCATATCATCGTCGTCGCTATCATCTTGCTGCGAAAAATTTGCCAAAATTCTATGAACAGCGTCAACGTCGAACAATGTATCATCTCCATGGCGTAAAGACGGGATCAAAAGATCATCGAGTGTCGCCAAATCTAACTGTGATCCAATTCGCCTCTCGAGATCAAGCCGACACGCCACCGAGCAATCAAGCATCACCGCCGCTCGCAACAGCCCGAAAAGAAAGCTTAACGGCACTGCAAGTTTCTCAACCGGAAGTAAACCGACAATGGCTTCCACCACGATTCCTTCGTGACCCGACCCACCACGAGCCTCGACTTTTTTATTCTGATTGTGTAAACCCGTTAACTCCTTTTCGGCATAACTCATAAGCGATTCACCGATACTCTCCGGCCTCACCCCTCGACATTTCATCGCGTTCATAACTCTCTGATAGAAATCAACTCGAAGAACAGACAAATCTTTGATCCACCAATCGGGTTCCCCCTTGAATCGACTCATGTGAAGTCTGCCGGAGCTACTGTATTCTAGCCTCGAGAAACTCGACGCGATTTGCTCAACGCAAGCTTTAGAAGCTATAGCATCGATGCATCTAGTAACGATTTTAAGATCATCAGCTAAAGGGAGTAAGTTTTCAGATTGTTTCAAAACTTCAACAGACATTTCAAGATTCTTGGTGACAACAGTGTCGAGATATTCGTTGGCACGGGAACCCAGGTTACGTTTGGAGAAGTGTTCTGTCATTTCTAGGTAGTCGGAGACGCAACATAGCTGAGCGACGTTGGATGATGTTATCTCGAAGTTGATTCCGTAGCAGAATTTAGCAGCTTGCTCAAATGTTTCTGTTCCTCCTGGTAAACTCACAAGTTCTATCTTTGATATTGCATTTTCCCTGTGTTCTGCTACTAATCTTCGGATTCGACCGCATCTGGAAACAAGAGGGAACTGAAAAAAGAACTTGTATGAAGCAATTGTGTATAAATTCACAAATTACAAGGGATTGAAGGTTGACTTTTTGGTCAAACCATACTAGCTTCAAGATTCTTTAGAACAAGTAGTAAAAAGATTTCAATTTTATAGAACATGAGAATAAAATCAATTAATCATGAACTTACCTTATGAAGAGCAAACATAACACCATTCACTTCTATCGTTATATCGCTTGGAACATCACGAAATATCCTGCAAAAGAAAGACATGCAATGCCTCTTATACCATATATACAAATACTCATATTCAAGTATTCTGATATTCATGTATCATATATTTGCATGCAAGTGTAATAACAAAAGTAGACATGAAAGAGCGACAAACCATTCGTTGTAGCGTTGGCGCGAACTCTTGGCTGAAGTGAGCTGAGGCGGTGGCTGAGAAGGGTGGTGGTAGTGGTGGTGGTTGTCCATCGAGTAGTAAGAAGAGTGGTGGAGTGTTGGAAAATTGAAAATGTTTGTGAACTTCTTCAGCCATTTTTTGGTCAATTATGCAAAATCATGGGTTGCAAATGTCCAAAGCAATGGGCCTCTCTTTCTCTTGTAGGGTCATGAAAACAAATGATATTAAATGTTTATTTGAATTTAATTATTGTTATTAAAATAAAATAATCAATAAATAAACAAGTAACTTTAGTTTGAAAAAGAATTCGGTCCAAAAGGTAGTTGAAATGTAAAATATCTTTTGATTACTAGTAGTGATAAAAAATTTAAATCAAAATTACAAATGATGCCTCAAGTATTACATAAAAATATTAGATATTTATTTATGTCCGTTTCACCTTTCAAGATAAAAATATCCTTTTGGATTTTGAACTTTAATATAAAAATATTTTATTTAAAATAACCGAAATTTTCTTAAAACATAGGCATCAGAATTGAGATTGATGTGGGACGAAATGAGCAAATACTGCTTGATTTAAGGAGGAAAAGAGGCAAAAAGAAAGGAGGGAAATTGAAACTTGTTCTTTTCACATTCCACATAAAAGTCAAATACTCAAATAGCATGTAAAATAAATTATTTAATTTCTATTAGCCAAACTTTATAATCTTTTAGTTGCAAAGATTGATATAAATTCTGTATTAATAAAAAAATATTAGTTATATTATTTTTGGTTCGTTGTAAAATTTTATATCGTAACATATATGATCAATTGCCAAGTTACATACCACCTTGATCATCTATGATTAAAACTCCTCAAAATAGAGAGATCTTATATTTGAATCTCATCTCCTTCCAACTTTGAAATGCCTGTGTTGTTTATAAAAAAAACTACTATATCGTATGATTCGTTTTACTAAATGTTTTTTTAAACAAGTATTTAAATCATGTATACAAGACAACTTATGTGAAATTAGGCTTCCAACATCAAAATTACCTGCTTCTTGTTGAAAATGGGGTAAATTATACTGTTGGTCCGTCGTGCACATGCCAGAAAGCGTGTTTAGTCCCTATTTCCAAAATTTAACTCGTGCAGTCCCTCGTTGTTATTTATCTTGCACGGTTAGTCCCTATGCACGTTAACTGTTAAATGCTTCCGTTTAAGCTACCCACGTGCCTTGCACGCAGGGGCATTTTCGTCTTTTCAGGGTTTGTGTCCATTCTTAATGCCGTTGCACCTTAAAATCTTATAAAACACTGCAACCCTCTTTTCCTCTGCTATCCTTTCCTTCGTCTCCTCCCCTCGTTCGATCGATTTCTTCCAAATAGATAACAATGATCGATATTAAATGCAAATGTGGAGCCACTGTAGTGATTCGCACATCTTATAGCAAAAGAAACCCTGGGAAACTCTACTATGCTTGTACAGTAAAGGTAAGGTTAATGATTTTAATTTCGTTCTTCATCTTCTCTAATTTTGCCCCAATTCTTCATCTACTTTAATTGGTTCAGGGACCATTATGCAAGTTCATAGGATGGGTGAATGATTATGATCAGGACTGCGATTGTATGACGTTTAGGATGAAACTTGAAGAACAAAATCGCAAATTGAAGCTTTACCTAGTTATTAGCTAGGTTTTTTTTTGTTTCAGTCCTTATATATAAAGTGTAGGTTTAGTAATGAAGTTGTTAGTATTTTGTTATGTGTATTTTGTATTGTTATTTGTATTATGAAAAAACCTTCAATTCCAGTTACCATATATTGTGTAATCAACATTAGGACATGTGCTTCCCATCATTGGTTCAGTCAAAGGGCTTTCAATTCTTGGTATATAGGCAGGGGTTGACTCAACTGTTTCACTCAATGTAACAGGGGGTTATTCCAAGGTTGTTTCAAGTAATGTACTAGGGGGTTGGTCCATAGTTTCTACATTCTAAAAAACAGGGGCTTCTTCACTAGGACCATCCCCTGAATTTGACCATGTCAATAACAACCTTTTACGACAAAGGGACTCAGGAATTTCGTGTATCTTTATCTTTGCTGGGTTTGGGGACATTTGATACGTATGCAGCTTGGTTTCCCAAAACTCTGTATACACTTCTATCACCTTGTGTTCATAAACGTATGACCTAAAGTGGTTTATATCTTCGTCACAACCCAAAGCATACAACCCAAAATCTAAACCCCAGGTTGGTCGTTTGAAATGGTAGTAAATACTTTTACCTGGTTCCACACAATCAAGCAATTCCATTATCTCATCCATATCATGCACCGAGAACAAGTCACTATCAATGCCATCAATATATTTCATCTTCCCCTTTATGTATTTGCGGCCTGGAAACTTCGTAAAAACTCCACCATAGTTCAATCGTATCGAGAACATAGATGGATTGTCAGCTACGAACCCAAAAAATAAAAAATCAAATAAATTTTTTTACCTTTTAGGAACGTATAATGGATGATCAACTGAAAATGTAGAAAATTTTACCGTATGAGCTTTGGAGATCGTATTCCTCCCATTCTTGCCTAATCCTCCAGTTCACCATCGTAGAAAACTAGGGTTTTCTTGTGCAATGCTAAGGGTCGACGGAGGATGAAATGAGAAATGATCGGTTATCGAAGTCGCGCCATAATGGTTCATGTACACAAACCCTGAAAAGACGAAAATGCCCCTGCGTGCAAGGCACGTGGGTAGCTTAAACGGAAGCATTTAACAGTTAACGTGCATAGGGACTAACCGTGCAAGATAAATAACAACGAGGGACTGCACGAGTTAAATTTTGGAAATAGGGATTAAACACGCTTTCTGGCATGTGCACGAGGGACCAACGGTGTAATTTACCCTTGAAAATGTTTTGTAGCAATTGTATATGAACTTTTTCTTATTGTATTTTGAATAGATTTTAATAGAGAATGAATTAAATATTTTCAAGATTTTTTTACCGTCAATAACTTTTTGTGTGGTTTTCTCAAGTTTGTAGAAGTTTAGAACATTTTGTATTCATAAATAAATAAATAACAATGATATATGCTTTTTATGTATATTATGTATTTTTTCAAAACATAAATTGTTGTAGTATACAGATAAAAAAATATTATATACAAATCACTTCCTTTAATAACATTAATAGAAAATATTAATGTATAAAACTTGATAAAAAACTATAATACAATGATAATAATTCTTTTTAAATAAAAAAAATAAAAACATGTAATTATTAATCTTTTATGTGATTTTCTTGACGAATTATTGTAGCAATTTATTATTATAACTTCGTTTTTTACTTTTTTGGTTAGCTTTTATTTTTATTTTATTGAATGATAGCTAATTTTAGGATTGAACCTTGTACGATTCGAATTTAAAACCTACTTTAATTTGAGATGTTTAAGAAATGTTTAAATCTCACGATGATACTAGTTTGCCTTGATGTTGTTAGATACCTGTACCGCATCATGTGGTGGCGGCGTGTCATCAGAGTGGTGCGTTGAACACGACACCGTCCTTGATGGTAAGGTGCGGTAAGGCCACCACATGAGCTTCCTTTGCCGCATTCATTTTCCATTTAATGTTTTATTTACCGTTTTTCTAACGGCTAAATTTTCAAAACAATTATTATTATTATTATTATTATTATTACTTTTTATTTGTTATAAATAAACACACACTTCACATTTTAAACCATAAAACAAAAACCAAACACTTATATATACGTAGATTTACAAATCCAAAATATCTTCATCGTCATCGACTTCATCGGATATGTTGACATTGCAGGAAGTGACATTTACCGAGAACGTTATGCTAACAACACTAGCTTATCTACAAGAAAATGAGGCCGAAAGCCCGCGTTCAAAAATTAGATGGCGATTTGTTCGACAATACATATGACAATTCATACAAGTTTGTAAACGATTCGGATGAAGATTATGATGACGTTATGACCGACGATGATTAGGTGTGACATGCTATTTTACTATGTTTTAATTGTTTTATTTATGCCTTTTTTAGTATGTATTTTTTTAATTAATGAAATAGTTTCCTTTTACTAATTTTATATAATTACATTTTATTTAATTAAAAAAATGATAAAAATATGGTAAGGTGTTGTACCACTTCTATAAGTTTTGTGGGGTGAAAAGTGTGAGGAGGGGGGGGGGGGGTGAGGGTAAAATAATATGACGCTGATGTGGCAAACCAAAATTATGGTAAAATGTTGTACCACACTTACGAGTCTAACAGTACAAATTAATCAATTTATCACACTTAACTTTCACACAAGTGAGTGATTCATTGAACCTAAATATATGAATCAATGAATATTAACTAAAATAATCATATTTTTAGTTAACTTTAATGAAAATAACTATATTTATTTTCTTTTAAAAAATGACCAACTACTCTAGAGAGGAGAAATCCAGACCCGATGAAAACGGGTCAAGCCCATCTATGTGACGCTGTCTTATATGAATAGGGTCCACATATCATATCACAATGTCATTCTGAAAAATCTAGAAAACTTATAACTCTAAATTTTAATTTTTTTCTCTAAAGAACAACATAGATTCTATGAATCATGTTAGTTTTATATGTTATCTATTAAGATTTTGTCTATATATGTAAAGTATGAGTCCCGAATGTGAAGAGTATCTTTAGAATGCATAGAACATGTCTTGAACATATATTGTTAATAGCCTGAATATCATTATTCTCTATAATTTATTTATTAAATTAGCCACTAGGGATGTTGGTAATGTGTTTGTATCCTTAACACTCTTGAAATATACCTTGGAATGCCAATAAATGTCAAGAATAATATAGTTTGTCTCTAAAAGGTTTGGATATTTCTTCTATTTGTTGTCCTATTTGCGATGCTAGAATGAAATCCAACAATCATCTTTTTTTTCAAGTGCTCGGTTGCGAAGTCGGTTCTTGCTAAAATTCTGGCTTGGTGGGGTTTACAGTCGTATTGTTTTGACTCTGTTGCTGATTGGGTGGATTTGATTGGAAATCTTAGAATAAAGAAGCAGGTTAAAGAAGTGCTTGAAGGGGCGTTCTTTGTCAATTGGTGGTACATTTGGAAGTTTAGAAATATGTATGTTTTTGCTACTCTTCAACCAAAAAAAAGTATTATTTTCGATGACATTGTTTCCCTTTCTTTCATTTGGTGTTCTAATAGAGCTAAATTTAAGATAGATTGGGGGTTATGGTTACAAAACCCAATGTTCTCTTTTTTGTAATGTCGTAACATTCTGTAACGTTTTTGTAGTTCTAGCTTCTTGCTAGTTCTTGTTTTTAGTTTTATATATTTGTTGCCATTTCAAAAAAAATGTCTGGAATGATATGATCTGTTTCAAAATCCGAAGAATTTTTCGAAATGGTATTTCAATTAGGTTAGAAAAACACCTTGTTGATAGAGTATATCGATTTATTATTTTTTTAATAAGTAATATGGCTTTTATACAACCAATTTTGTCGAATCAATTCAAATTCTGAATAGTAGTTCGAATCAGTATGAATATGCATTTGATCAATTTGTGTAGGTGTTGCATACAAAGAGTTTTACATATAAGGAGACTACGACACATCTACAAAAACTTTCAAAATTAGACTCAATTAATGTAATTCTGAACTTAAATACTTTTTTTATATTCTTATTTTATAATACTAAAAATACATTTTTATTTTCAGAGTCAAATACAATATGTGACAATAGGAAAAAACTAAAACCACACCCACCAAAGACAAACATGAAAGTAAGAAGAAAATCAGAGATGATGTTAAAACTTAATTGAAATCATATAGAACTCCCAAAAAATAGAGTAGGTCAAGCCTAGACAAAACTATTATTTTAGACTAGTGTAGCATGTGTTTTGGATGTCGATAACTCTACGTACTAGATACGGTTTTATAATGTTTAATTTTATTTAGCCATATCATTGCTTTAAGAGAAATCAAATACCGTCATACTTTTTATTCTCATCCATATTCACTCACTAGATCAAGACAAGTGTCAAAATAAAAAGAGATGATTAAAAAAGAAAATTAATGGATTCCACATGTCATAATGTTATATGAGTAGAAAAATAAGTATGAACAAAATGTAGGATGATATTTATTTTTTCATACTTTAAAGAATTCTATTTTTTTTAACCACAATCTTCAACATCCATCGTTACGCCACATCCGCAAATTGAATACGAAATGCTATGTGTTGAGGTTAGACAACATGGTCTTGTTGATAGTACGTTAGAAATGATTAATGATTTTCAACATATGCAAAAGCGATTTTCAGTATTGGAAGTTTTATTACGGTCTTTAGCAACCGCATAACGTATAATTTAACATTTTATAATATGCAAATGCTTTTGATTACAATGTTTAAAGATATACATGAGTTTTTCAACTCAATAGAAATAATTGAAGAATCACGTAAGGCAAATGCAGTACTAGAGGAGCGAGTTAAAATGATTGACATTGCGTTCGACTTAATTGAAGCTATATGCATTTGTTTGAAATTCATATAAACCCTACTTTTGCACCGTATGCAAGTCCATAGTAATCATAAGAATAAAGTATAAAGAAATAAATTATAACCTAATTTTAAGCATTAATATGTAAATTATTATGTTTTTTTATAAATGACAATACTATTATAAAATAATCTTATTACTCCAAATTTGAAGTTCCAACAACATGATTAGCTTTCAAAAAACTAAAAGAAGAAAAATTAATTTTATTAATAAGTTTTTTTTATGATGGTTAGTTTAATTAATACTCCATGAATCATAGGAATATTTGTGATTTGAAAGAAGAATTTCAAAGGAATTAGCTTTTGCTGAATTTGCATGATTGTCCACCTCTATCCATTATGAGGTCTAGCTCCTATACATTACAAAAGCTTACAGTGGTAGCAATTTGATGATGTTAGAGTTAGACCATCATTGAAATAGAAAATTACTCATGACTTCGTATATAACACTGTTATTTATAGGTAACATGAATCCTCCTTAATAAATGAAAATAATTTTGACACATCTCACTATCTCATTAACTTGGATACATGTCATTTTTTGGTATTTTTGAATAAATGCTTTTTCCATTTGTCATTTTCTCGTTTTTTTAATCTTTTCTTAATTAACACATCATATTTACACATCAATTAATAATTTCATTGATTAAAAATTACCAATCAATTACAATATGACTACTCATATAGTATTTTATATGTTTCCTTTTAAATTTAAATTTTAAATTGTAAATTTCAAATCTAAACAAATTTTTGTTTAACCTTTTATATTTAATTTTATTGTTTTATCCAACCCATATAACATACGGGTCTTACAACTAGTAAAATAATAACTAAAGATGGTTAATTATACAGCCAAATAAATTGAATAACAATTCGAAATAAGGAACTTTTTAAATGAAAACATATTAGTTAATTGGGTTAAATATTACTGTAAATAATAAAAATTTATTAAGCTAATAATCTCAATTGTAAATAACACATTTTATGAGTTAAAAGTTTTTAGGCAAACAAATCAAGGCCAATCTTACTTATGGAAGTGCACGTAAGTTGGATTGAGATTACCCAATTTACCATTACCATAATAATTTAATTGTATGAATGATAATTTTTTTATTTAAAATACACATATAAATAGTTTAGTAGAAAAAGGTGCGCATATTAGCCCTTTTTAAACATGTCGTCCTTAAAGGGGACCTTTTGATGGCCATGTAACTTTTTAGAAGAAAAAGAAAGTGATTTTGGAGCACTTGCACGCCAAGCTTTTCTAGAGGTGTAATAATACTCAAGCATCCTATGGCAAGAGTCAATATTCACTAATCATTTATATAATATCATATCTTTGATATGATACAGTCTAATAATTAACATGTTGTATTACAGTTTAAGTCTTCTATGTCATGGTTGATTTTATAGACGTTGATTGTGTTATTATATTATAGGTTGTTTCATGTTTGAATGTGATTCATCATCAGAACTATTGTTACTTGATAGAAAAATGTGTCAACTTCATGCACTAAAGGCTTTTCATCATTTTTGATCCATAAACGTATTTTTGTGTTTTTCTTCCCATTTTGGCCCACCTATAGGCGACGCAACCGGTAAAAATGTCTTATTTTGCTTTGTTTGATGTCTATTTGGCATAAATGTTTATCTAAAGTTTTTAGCTTGATTTTTTTTTTCTAAAGACATTTGTAACACCTGAAATATAAGACTTTTAAGTAGTATACCAGTATTGGAAATACCTATACCGGTAGTCCAGTATGGACACAAGTGTGTATGTAAGGAAGATTAGTAAATGAATTTGATGGAAGTACACTTTACGGGTAATGTAAGGCATGTGGGTTTTTATTAATTATTGATGATAAATGTACGTTGTGATATGATATTTCCACTCTTGTATCTTTCTAACTGAAGTATGATTGTATAATATCATATTATGTTATAAAATGTTAGGAATTATTGATAAGATGATACTTGTAAAAGTTCATCCTTCATGCTCGTCTTTTGCTAGCCAATACTTATCTAAAATCATCAACTCCTTATTTACTCTTTACTTTATACTTTTTACTAAGTAACTCCTTAACCTCCTATATGTTCGGACCGTACAAGTCATTTTACCCTTGAACCCAAAACATGTACATGAATACCATTAACGTCATTTAACATGCAATTTCACATAATAGACATTTGCCATATAAACATGCAATCATCATAACTACTATGGATGAGATTTAAAACCGGAATATGCTAAACCGGTCCGGGTTTTGGGTTTTAATAATAGTCTTATCCGGATTTTGGGTATTCCGGGTATGAGTCTATAGGGTCCGGGTAAATCGAATAAAAGAACCGGAATTGGTTAATTGGACTGGAACCGGGTTTATGATAAGAAAGACCTGAAATTTATAGAGTTTTTTTTATGGTGCGTTAAGTCAGTAGCCTCCTACATCACCCTCCACAAGCAAAAAAAAAAAAGATTGAGCCTCTATTCTCTATGATCACGTCGACAATGAAGATTTATAACAAATTGATTCTTTTTGTTTTATATCTTAGAATTTTGTTCAAGCTTACCCATTCTTGAAATTATATGTTATTTTAATATTTATGCAGTAATAATGTTTGCATATGTATTCAATAAAAGCTTGACCCCTCATTTTGTTCTCACGATAATTTTTGTGAAAATGTACTTTGAAGATTTTTTAGCCATACTTCTGGCTATTGTCAAAGGGAAAGATGAATTTTATGTTCCTAAAAACCAATACACTGCCGTCTAATTCAACATGTATTTTTAGGAAAAAAAAACATGAAATGAAGTCAAATATAACAAATCCTAAGTCATTTATGAACAAACATATGAGGTTTGTATAATAGAACTAATAAGAAAGTATGATAATAATTATGGTTCTAAACGAACTGAACGTTCGGCGAACCGTTCGGCGGAAAGTTCGTTTATTTAATAAATGAACGAACATGAACAATGGTCTCGTTCGTTAATTTTGTTTTTCGTTTATGTTCGTTCGTTTAAGTTTATTTATGTTCGTATATGTTCAATTGTTTTTTTATTAAATTACTATTATATGTTCGTTTGTGTTTGTTTATCTTTGTTTGTTTATGTTCATTCATTTACGTTCGTTTAGCATGTTCACGAACATAAACGAACGGACACGAACAATGTAATTTGTTAAACGAACGAGCATGAATAAGAAAAATTCGTTCATTTATCCGTTCGTGTTTGTTCGTTTGTTCGACTAATTTAAACGAACAAACATGAACAAGCCATTGTTTGTGTTCGTTCGGTTCATTTACAACCCTAGTAATAATTATGTAAATCATATAAAAACTAGTAATATCTTATAGCTTATTTTATTTCCTTATTTTTATTAGTTTATTTTAGTTTTTTAGCTCTTTTTATTAGTATTGCATTGTATATTCTTTATTTTCTTTATCATTGATCGTGTCGGGTACTTTCTATTTTGCATGAGATATTTTGTAGGGTTTTGGAGCTCATTGCGGTTGTGGTTTGACCGGAGTTGGGCTTAGTGGCCTTCTCGATGCATTATTGGGCTTTACGGATCCATTAAATGAGATTTGGGCTTAAAAATGCTAAATACTTGGATGAAGTGGGCTTGTGAAGATGGATCAAGGATTGTTATTTTGGGCTTGGAGCATCCATATTTGAAGCTAAAAGATGATTGGTTAATTTGAATCATGTGAGATATGGAAGGGAACAAGGGAATCTTTGGTAGTGGGATGGTTAGTGGAGGAAAAATGAGCCAATAGCATTTCAGTAGCAGTTGCGCGGGTACCCGAGCAACTGTCCAGTTTTGGGCATTTTGGTCATTTGGCTTGCCATTACCTTGGGGGATTGGATCTATCAGCTATCACTTCGATTTTACACCATTGGAGACCAGAAGAATGCGATTTTGGAGCTTGAGACTCATTTCTTTTCATCTTTTCAAGTTATTGGTAGTTTCTTTATGCAATTAGACTTTTGTGATTGTTATTCTATTGCCATGAGTGGCTAAACTCTCTATTTTGGTTAGCCTTGGCTAAAACCTTTGAATGTTTGTGGATTTTTGAAGGATTCATGTTTATTTATCATTTATCTTATGTCTATGATTCTAGTTCATATTTCCTATGCTTGTTTAATGTTTTGATCATGAGCATGGTACTTAAATAAGCAATTATTGGTTTATTTCTTTGGTTTAGCATTGAATCATTGAATTTACTTAGAACAAGGGCTTTATGATGGTAGAAATCATCTCTAGCTTATGAATCATAACTTCTTTATGGATATGTAAGCATTGACATCCTCTAGGAATTGAGGATTCCTTCATTCTTAAGGCTAATCAACTTATTGGGTTCAATTGCTTCAATTGGATCTTTGATTTTGATTAAGAAGGTGTGTTGTGGGCTTCCCCAACCTCCATACTACCTATGAGGAATCTTGGCATATCATGCTTCATGATTGCTATAACCAATTTGGGATGAACGATAAGCTTCCTATTGAATCCTAATGATAAACACACAAATGTTCATTGTGTTAAATTGCCTTGATTAACCAATTCTCTCCAATATTTGAGCATCTCATCATCTTGCTTAATTGCAAGCTTTTTAGTTATTCAAGTCTTTTAGTTTTCAAGCAATCACAACACCCCCCTTTTAGTTTAATTGTAGTTAGTTAGTTTGTTTACACTAGTTCTATTGGATTGCATTGGTGATTGAATACAACCATTTCCCCGAGGATCGATACCCCTTTTTACCATTATATTACGTTTTATTTGCAAACAAATGATGTAATTTGCTTGGTGGACTTGAAATCCCACCAAGTTTTGGCGCCGTTGTCGGGGATCGAACCCGGGTCACCCGCGTGACAGGCGGTAATACTTACCACTATACTACAACGACCAAAGTGAAAAAAAAATATTCAAAGGAATTAAAATTTTTCATGACTTAGTTTGGTTAAAATGACTTGCAATTCAATTTCATTTTTCTGGGTTTCCGGGTCCATCCGGGTCTAAAACCCGTAACCAGTTCCAATTACATATTTCTGATTCCAACCCACTTTACCTGGTTCGATACCCGGAACCGATTCCTCTATACATGTCCGGTTTTCGGGTTTTCAAATACTTCAATTCCGGTTTTCGGGTTTTTAGGGTTCGGGTCCAATCGAGTCGAGTTTGGACCCACTTTTATCCCTAGTGGTGGTGGTGGTAGTAGATTGGTAGTGATAGTGTAGACAACACTAGACATAATGGCAATGATGGTGATAATGACAACAACAAAAGAAGTTGTATTAATCGTAATGATAGAAGTAGTAGCGGTAGTTGCAACAACTATTAGGTCGGAGGGTGTACCACGATTTAGACAAAATCTAGCTGGAACCGCACCCAGAAATGAGTGCAGTTTGTGGTGCGGTTTAGGAGGGTGTGGTACCCCTTCCACGCTCCTTCTCTCTTCTCCTCATTGGTCAACATAAATTTTGTATTTCTTTTTTTGTTTTTTTTTACAATTTTAATATATAATTTAATTAAATATATACTAAAATATTATAAAAAATATATATTAAAATCTAAGGTTTTTAATTTCCTACAAATAGTATATAATATAGGTATAAAATATAATTTAAAAAAATAAGGAAAAATAAAAGGTAATCATTTCCTACGTTTTGAAGGTGAAAATAAAGTGAGTGGAAAATGATGTGGCGCTAAAGTTGCACAAGAAAAGTGAGGTTAAGGATAGGTAATTAGGTACACCCTTAAATTTTAGTAATTTCTTTCGGTCCATGTATAAATATAGATTTTACTTTTTATTTACGTGATAAATGATAACCAGTAAAACTTAAAAACTTGTTATTGTGCTTGATAAATTTTAAAAGAATTAAATCATTTTTGGTATAAATTATACCTATGTATCTAGCACAAAGTACATCGTTTTTTTTTTTTTTTTTTTTTTTTGCCGTTCGTAAATATCTTGGTAACAAACAAGTATATAAATAAAAATTCTCAAATTTGTTCAATTGTGTATGACTGGGCCTCCTCAAAGCCCGTTTGATTGGCAAATTGTTAGTCCATACCCTAATGTTCCAGCCTTCCATTCCCTAAACAGGCTAACAAAATCATCATATTACGGACCCCAACCCCGGGTTATGAAAATCAATACATTTCGTTGGCATTAACAATATCAGCTGAATTAAATATTAATCATATCATAGACCAAACACATCAACACATTACTCACAGGAACATAATATGAAAAGGAAAACGTAACATAAGCAAAAGAGATAACAAATGGCACAATCATACTGAAAAACATTCTACAATCGAAGGTTAAAACTTCTCAAAAATGTTAACTAAACTGCATGATTCGAAGGGGATAACACCCAAATCTATTATCTATGCAAATCACAGGAAGCATACAAAAATAGTGGAAGGAGTTATGATCAAGAGACACATGTAGGATGAAAGTGAGGGAGTTTGAAGAAGCCACATAAAGATTGAGTTGGCTAATGAATGTAGATGGCCAGATGAGTATGAGAAGGGTTGAGGAATCGATGCAATCTGTCACCGTATAACACCAATCCTCTTCTGGGTTTTTCTGACATTATCTATACCACTGTTGAATTCTAAAGGTGCAAAGGGTTTGTGTTGCCTCTAAGATGGTAAATTAAGAGAGCTAATAAACTACCTAAAAATGTAAATATAAATAATAGAGAGTATAATCTAGAGAATTTTCGAAAAGCTTCATAAGCTCGTTGAAATAATAGTCCCAACAACTTAAAAAAATAGTTTATAAGCTAGTTTTTAGCTTCACAAACATTAAAACTTAAAAAACTAAAAAATAAGTAAGTCACATGTATGTGCCAAATAAACAATCCCAAATACCCTTTCATACTCGTAGCCTCATAGTAAACATAAATGATCTTTAACTTATAAGATATTGAGTAAAGTGACCATTATAAATAAGTTTTTCAAAGAAAATAATCATTTTTTTTTAATTTTTGAAAAATGGCATCTTTCTCCATAATGCCCATTCTGAATTGTTTTTCAATTTTTGGAGTTCTTCTTCTTCTTCATTTTGCAATTTTTTTTCAAAGAAACCTCTCTACTTATATCTGAAATGTCAAATGTCTATTTCGAAGTGTATAATATCATCGTTTTCAATAAAATGTTTGATTTTAAGCCATAATATCGTATATATTTCCTCTTTACTTTGTTTCTTTGATTTTTTGTTAGATTTTAGTAAAAAACATTTTTTTTCTCGAAATTCTGGAATTGCTCATCGGATTTCAGATTTGTTTTTGAAATTTCAAAGTTTTTTTTTCTCAATCTCCGAAATCCGTAATATCGGTCTAAAATTCTGGAATGCCGGGAATATTTTTTTGTTAGAATTTTTTTTTTCAATCCGGAATCCTCAATTCCGGACTTGGTGGTTATTTTTACAAAAGCAAAAAGTAAATTATTTTTTTTCAAATGCACATTACGTTATGGTTAGATTACTCAATTTCCCTTAAGTTAGATTACTTGTCCCTCGTGGACATGTCAAAAAGCGTGTTTAGTCCCTATTTTCAAAAATTAACTCGTACAGTCTCTGGTTTGGTTAAAAGTTGCACATGTCATCCTTCGTTGGTTTTTATTTGCACGTATAATCCCTTACAAGACATGAAATGACTAATTTACCCTTTTTATTCTTTTTTTTCATTTATTTTATTTTTCTTACAATTATTTATAATATACAAAATAAAATAAAAAACCCCACCCCACCCACCTTATACTACCTTCCCTTCTAAACCATCTTTCCCCCCTAAATTCTTTGACAAAATCACCACAGCCAGATCATCACCACTGCCCACAACCATCGACCACCACCTATTTTTACCCGAATGAGCCTTCATCAATCAAAAAAACTTACACAACCACCGGCATTACTAAAGGCATTTCACCTGGAATTCATTACCATCATAATCATCTTTATATCCATCCACCAACTGCCACCGTCAACACTTTACATAACCCACTGCCATCCACCACCTTAATCATCATACCCCCACCAAGCCAGCACCTTATGCAAATCAGTGATCACACAAAGAATTAAAAAAAAGAAATTGAAACTCCCATGTTCATCGATTTCATACACCCTAACCTCTAATTCGTTGTCTTCTTTACTTCACTGGAAAAAACAATGGCCAAATTATAAAGGGGTGTTCCATTCTCGATCTATATCTAAAAGAAACAGGAAAGAAAGAGGTGGGTTCAACTTCAATTCCAAACGAGAAACAGATCAGAAGAAATATGGCCATGGGTTTGAAATCAAACTATACAAGTCCAATAAACCTGTCAAACGGTTTTTTTACCAATTCGATCACATCGGTTCAACCCAGTTTTTGAAGAAATCGTTCGATTCAAATCCGATTTAAAAATTGACATAAAACCTGGCGTTGTTGAACCTCTCTCGTCTCTGGTACCTAGTCCACCCGATTTGATCAATCGGATCGAACCGGTTTTTGAAACATTGCAAAGAACTAAACAACAACAAAGAAAAACAATAGTTGTTGTTAATAGCCCATGACGCATATATATATATATATATATATATATATATATATATATATATATATATATATATATATATATATATATATATATATATATATATATATATAGGTTTAGGTTCTATGGAAAACAAAAAAACCCTAAAAATCATAAAAATACATAAAAAAAATACTTAGAGATAGCAAAACTTTTTTTTGAATTTTTTTATCAAAAAATCGCAGCTTTTAACATAAAATCGCTGAAAAAATTTTTGAAATTTTTTTTTTTTTACAAAAAAAAAAAAAGAAATGATTTTTTATTTTTTTTCAGCGAAATTGTCAAAAAGGCTGCGATTTTTTGATAAAAAAAATTCAAAAAAAAGTTTTGTAATGTCTAGGTATTTTTTTTATGCATTTTTATGATTTTTAGGGTTTTTTTGTTTTCCAAATAACCCTTCCCTATATATATATATATATATATATATATATATATATATATATATATATATATATATATATATATATATATATATATATATATATATATAGAGAGAGAGAGAGAGAGAGAGAGAGAGAGCAGAGCAGAGCAGAGAGAGCTAGGTTCAAATGTTTCTTACATCTATTGTGTGCTAGAATGCACCAATAAGAATTTAATAAAAAATAAATTATTATATAATTAAATAAAGATAGATATTAAATGATTTCCATAATTATATGTATATTAAATGATATCCATAATTATAATTCATTTTTTATGGAAACTAATTAAATTCGTCAATAATATCAGCAATAATATTTTTTCAGAACGAATTCGAATCTAGTCTTTCATGTATAAGTTCATATTTTGTTTCATGACTCACTTACTCAAAATACAACAAAGTTGCCTACAACATGGAGAATCGAGAGTGTATTCTAGTAGAATGAAAGTTTATTCTAGAAGAATGAGAGTATATTCTAACAGAATGAGAGTGTATTGTAGTAGAATACACTCTCGTTCTTCATATTTCATGCAACTTTGTTGTATTTTAAGTGAATGAGTCCATAAATAAAACACGAACCCACACATGAAAACCTAGATCTTAATTCACTCTGAAAGAATGTTATTGCTGACATTAATGATGAATTTAATTAGTTTCCATAAAAATGAGAATTATAATTATGGATATCATTTAATATACATACAATTATGGAAATCATTTAATATCTATCTTTATTTAATTAAATAATTATTTAATTTACTAAATTGTTATTGGTGCATTGCATTCTAGCATAGAATAAATGTAAGAAACACATGAATATATATATATATATATATATATATATATATAAAGAAAAAAGATATTAAACATAAATTTTCCAAAATTAAGACTTTGTTTTACAAACCCATAAAAACAAATTATACAAAAACATTAAAGTTGATTAGTATATCTTGGGAGTATAAACCATCTTACCACCAAGGCGATGGATGAATGTCGAAGTGATTTTTAGTAATCGATCCAATGAGTATGTTCAAGATTTTATTAGGTAGTTTGATGTCTGTAAATTATGTCACTTTTATTTTGTGGTCTCAAGTAAAATGTTTTTCTACTGAGAAAGAATCCAATGAGACTATGACAAGTTTCTCTGAAAGCCAAAAAGATATTGGAATCTTAAAAAAAATGGAAGCGTTCTTGCTTTGATATTCGCAGCTTTTCTGCATGCATGGCTGTATGCTAACTCTTAGTAGGCTTATAATTCATGCACCCTACCACTGTTACCTGACCTCACCATGCTGCTCAGGCTAAACATTGCCATTGGATACTGTACTAGTCATAACATGTTCACTAAATTACATAAATGGTCCCTATGGTATAGTGAAACTAGCAACTTTTGTCCAATTTTTTTTTTGTTACATAGCTCGCTTGGTTTCATTTTCTTGTATGTTTCACCCGAGCATGTGCAGGTGAATTTCATGATTGTACAGTCGTACTTCTATCGGTATCACAGGTGTGTCTGAAGTGAAATATCTTGAATAGAACCTTGTAAATTATTAAATCCTCTTTTGCTGTTGTAATTGGAATATAACCTAATCAGATGATGCAGTGTGGATGTGGAAGTTGATAATATTAATTGAGAAATTTCAAAATTGGTCCCTATGGCATGTTTATATTTACTGGATTTGTCCAAAGGCAATATGATATTTTTTTAAAATATTAATAGCAAAGTGTTAGATTTAATGGCTCAATGACCAAACATGAAAAAAAATGAAACCACAGCTAAATGTGAAAGAAGATGAATTCAAGGGACAAGACATGTAAAAAGAAAAAACCTTGGACCAAAATTGCTAGTTTCAATACAGGAGAAAAAAAAACAGGAAAACAAAGCTAAAAAAATACCCAACTTTAACCTCTCAAAGTCAAAGCTACTGACTCACTGTTCAAAATTGAAATTGGAACAATCACATGTGTGTGTGCGCATTATTTCTCATATTTTTAGGGTTTCAGTCTATGCTCATCAAGAGGAAAACACACTTGTTCACCATGTCAATTATTGCCAAAACAAGTTCAAGGGTACATAAAGTAATTACAAAAAAGATCATAAAAGTGAGACTAAAAAATAAACCCATTTTGACATTATATTAGCAAATTCGAGCTTCACAATTAAAGCTAAATGACCACCAACCTTGGCAATTATTTATGAATTATTACTTGCAAATCTAGGGAAAGGTAAAAACAACATATTTTTTTCCTTCATTCCCATTCTACCCCTACATATGTTAGTGTGTAATACATCAGCTCTATTATCTTGACATCATTATAGATTACACAGCTCTTCTGTTTGCTCTTTACATTCCATTAATCCTCTACTTTCTTATCTGCAAACTATGATATCAATGTTATTATTATTCTTATTATTAATATCCACTTCCATTTATGGTTGCACTTTCACCCATTCATAACGCCCTTCAAGTGGCTTTTCATTCACAATATCAAAGTTGTACCTGCATTATTAACCAAAAATGATTAAATAAAACAAATGATTATTCAGGAACATTTAAATATATAAATATTAAAATGTTAAAAATTAATTTACTTTTCAGAAAAACGTCGCTGCTGCTCATGTGCATGTCGAGCAAAAAACACCTCAATCTCCTGTGCTGAAGGCATAATCCTCTGGATGGAATTCTGGATTACCCTGTTAGAAGCATGTCGGTTTGTAGCAGAGCCAGGGGTATTATTGGTATTTGACTCCCTTATAAAGCTACAAGGTGTGCTTTCTCTAGTGCTCCTACATATATATTAAAAAAAAAAAGAATGGTAATTAGCATAACAAAGAAAACAAAAAATAAAGTCTGTTATAGTCCCAAGAAATTAACTTATGGTCCACTAAAAGGATGGATAAAATGGTTAGAAAGATAACAACAAAAAGAAATATTTGTTTTATAAAATAATGATAGTGGGAGTGAAACTTATACGATACTATCCTTTTCCTGTTTAATTGTCTGTGTACTATCTATCAACTGACACATGGTAAAAAACAACTTGTGTAGGTGGGGCCAGTCCTTTACCATGCATTCTAGTAATACACTGTTGATGAGAATCTAAACTAGGAAGTGGCAATGGTCAACATGTGATTCAAGCAGATTTGGTTTTGTTTCTCTGTTCAACCAATAAATATGCTACACAAATTTAACCCAAAAAATAGGCCTATTTAAATAACAAGTCACGAGATGGAAAAGATGCCGATTGATAATAAATGACACCTATGTTAAAAATAGTAACCATGTTGGATTTTATCTCAATCTCACTACCCATGTCTCATAATATGTTATGAACAACACTAAAACATGTGGGACAGAAATGACTCTAGATCTCTTGTATGGTTGTATGTACAAAGATGTGAATGCTCTTCCCAAATTTGCATGTTTAAAAGACATGAATGCCCTTTATGGCTCGTGGGGTTACAAGAGAAATAATCTGTGTCATGTCATCTAGCAAAAATCTATTCACCATAAAAATGTAAATATAAAAGTAACAACTTTGTTATCTAACGAGATGTGTTCATTCAATGTATTTTTATAGTTCTTTGAAAAAAAAAGGATTTGGAAAGTTAATTGTTTAATTAAAGATGGTACCCACACGATGAAGCAATGAAAAAAGAAAAAGAAAGTGAAACACTTTTGCATATAAGAACAAGAAAGTCCCTCTCCAAAGAGCATTTTCAACCAATACAAAAGAATATTCACACCCACATAAGACAAAAAAGTGCCCTTTAAAAATTATAAAACAACTCAAAAGAACATATAATTGAAATACTCATATTTCTTTTAGCATCAAATAATAACAAGTTGATGACGAACATAGATATTTTTATGAAGAATAGTTGATATTCTGTCCATGGCGTGTATTTAAGAAACGTAAAGCATCAAAAAAAAATTATGTAAAAATAACACTCTTTTCCTCATATAATCAAACAAATATTAAAACAGGAATAGAAGCAGGAAGCAGAAAACTTCTGCAAAAGATGCTAAATTATTATATAAATCAGAGAAATAAATAAATTATACCTCTCTCTACCATCGAAATCAGTATTATTTTCCCCAAAAGAAGTTTCTTCGGTACCAAAATCACAATAAGCCTCTGTTTCTTCAGCTGCTTTGATTTTGGACTCACGCAAAACCCTATGGTTTTCATTACATGAACCGGACCCAACTGAAACTGAACCACCGGAACGAATTACCAACCTCGAAGTTCCCATGCCAGGGTTAGGGTTTTCTTGCCTGCAGCACGTCGATTGTTGCAGCGGTGGCTTTTCCAGCCTACGGCTTCGAAGCTGGAGATACGACAACTCATGGTTGTCCTCGAGCGGAGGTGTGTCAGTGGTTTTCGAAGCTTGAAGTTTCTGTAAGGCTAGGGTTTTGGCTCGCGTTCGGACGCCGAGAGAAGAAGAGACTTCCATAACTGCCACCGCATCGCCGGTCAATTTCGCTTTCCTCATGTACTTCCCCATGCGCCTAATTTGATGACGGTCGAATCAGATTGTGAGAATTGAGTCTCATAAATTCTTGAAATTTCGTAGAGATATATGAAAACGAAGACGGTTGTTTTAGAGAGAGAAAGAGAAGAGGGAAAGAAGGGGGAAAGATTTGATTGTAAGAAGTTAGGGTTGGTGTAAAAGGAGAACGGCAATTTTGGGGGCATTTGTATTGCTTCCGGAATTTTTTATATACCTAAAATGCCCTTTGGTTAATAACAAATTAAAATAATTAAAAAATGGCATCCAAAGTGGTATATGCTCAAAAATAATAGTATGTGATATAAATATTAAACTTAAAAAATTAACCATGTTAAAACAGGTTGTAAAATACCTACAACTACTTTTGACAAACAAACAAACAAAAAAAAAAAAAAAAACGCTATACACATTATTTATTAAAAGATCTAAATAATCAATTTTGATACAATTTCTAAGAAATTGATTATTTGAAAACAATGAGTCATCATTTAAATTCCAAATTGTTAAAAAAAAAAGTCAAAAACTAAATATTATGACTTAAATATAACTAATTTCAGTATAAAGGTATAAATATCATCATAATCTGTTACGTCCAGTGATATAGAAAAGTTTATAAAAATTATGTTAAAAATCATTTAGATGATGTGAAAAAAGTTTATAAAAATTATGCATGCGTTCTTTCTCTCCTCCCCTCGGCCATAGATTCATCTTTTCCCGCTTTTTTTTAGGCATTGAACCCCACCGCTCTGAGGGGTGCTGAGTGGTGTCCTCCCCTCCCTAATACCTAACTAGAAAGGTGACCCCTATGTTGCGGGGGTCGGAAGGTGTCACTTTTGTTTGGAAATATAGTACATTGTTCTAATTGGTAGCTACAGTAAAGTATGTTGTTTGAGTCAATTTTATTTTACTTTGCTGCTTTACAAATGATCTTCTACCACTCTTTGCACCTTCAATATAATTCCGGTCATACTGATAGTCAACGTCGATTGCATCCATCTGCAAACAACATAGAACCATCAATATAACATATTTCATACGGACAACAGTAAAAATTCGTACAACTTGACAGCAACAGATTTTGCTAGCAACAATTTTATCAGATAATGTCATTTTGACATCAATTTGTTCTCAAATGTTTTACTCCTCTTCCTGGAAATGAAATCGAACCCACATAATCTCCTACAGAGTACTGGCTATTGTTTCCCTTCCTCTAGTCTCCTGTACGACAGATTCCACACACCTGACCAAGTGGCTGATACCACTCTAAATCTTGATTTGAGGTAAGCATTGTTGTTTGGGTTTACTGAAAGGTAATTTGCTATTAGAGAACAAAATTTACAACTATAGAACAATAATAAATAAAAACCGCAAAAGAATATTCAAAAAAAAAAAACTTACAAACAGAAGTTTGAAGTGTTGAAATCTTCATTAAACCTGCAACGAAACGAAACAAACAAAAAATCTGTGAAATATGAAATCAACAACAACTATAAGTATACTTGACTGGGTGAAGTTGAATCCATAACGATGGAGTGTGCCTAGAAAGAAGTAAAAGTAATGCAATTGAAACGAATCAGCTACAAAACTTGTAGTAAATCAAACTTGTAGAGTTGGTAGTATGATTCACATAATCGAGATGTAAGTTATCATGATTACAAATCTAGGGATTAGAGGGATCGAGACACTAATGGTCATCGAACTAACCTCTAAAACTCTATCAGCCATTGGTCTTGAACAACCTGATATCAAAATGAACCCCTATCATATGTCCGAGTGTTTGCCTAATGAAGCAAAAACATAATTGGGTTATTCTACAAAAGTGCCAATGTATTTACCATGTTGTAAGAAATATAAGTTTAATCTAGGAAGAAGAGATCGATGATACAGTTTTCCAAGTACAAACACACTCTTGACCAGATTTTTCGTTGAGGAGTTTTGTCGAGCAGCTGGTGTTCAAAACTTAAAAAAGCACAAAGAACATAATCAATAAGTTTAGAAAACACTAAAAATCGTGAAATTCAGAAACAAATGATGGAATCAAACTGCTCTTACACTCTTTCCTGTCTTCCCTCACCTTCTGTCTCCCCCTGAACCAAATTAGTTGATGGCAGTTGGGTTCGATGACCATCAGTTGCAGCAACAACAATCAATTGCAATAACAGCATGCATCTTGTATGCTTCATATAACCTGATGCAGTTGTCGACTGTAAAAAATAAGTGAAAGACCCTGAGATCAGCTTGCTGGCCCAGCTGAGTTCATCGGTTTGGTATTTAAGTGAGAGAAGGATGAGATCGATGTTGAATATGAACAATCGATTGGGTTATCCTACAAAAGTGAAAGAGGACGGATATGGGTGAGACGTAAAGACGTAAAACAGGAAGAGAACAAAATCAAACGAAAAATCAAACACCCAACAGAAAATAAGAATGTTCTCACTCCATGTTCATTGATAGTTCGATATTTATTAAGGTAAGAAACATTAGACATCCTAAACCATGGATCTGGAGCAACAAACATAGATACATGGCATACCTTCAGGTTTGCAAATCAATGAAAACAATAAGCACAATAGGACATAATGATCTAACGTTTAAAGGAGAAAATAACACCTTTTCTTGTATAAAGATGTATGAAAAGCCTTGGGCTCAATAAGAAGTGTTCCTGAAGCAAAAGAGAAACATTAATTAACATACATATAAATAACTATAGTTATTATTTATTTTTCTTTTTTATAGATTTTTAACAATAAATCTTTTGTATTTATAATAATTACCAATGAATCCAATCTTCTTTTGCTTCAAAAAACCATGTCTGCCAATAAAATATAATTATATCTATTTTTTAACTACTATTAAATAATTATTGGATTGTTTTTAAATTTTTATAAAAAATTTACCATATGGTCAAGCTTTCTCTCCATATCAGCGCTGATAAGAGTTTGATAACCCCCCCCCCCCCCCACGACCACCTTAACAACAGATCCGTCCATTTGTCTGGAAGCAAGCAAAGAGAGTCGACTCAATAGCTATTTCAATATAAAAGCACAAAGTTATTATAAAATGCAATATTTAAAAGAAAGGTCATAAAATGGGAATGTTAATCAATAATTCAGGATATGTTATGGGTACCTTACCATTTTGAGCTACCGCAGCCAAAATTAACAAATCAAAATCAATAAGAAATATATTTCATACTCTCATCCTTAATGTATCAGCCGATATATTATACAACACTTTTCTGTGATATGTGTGCAGGTTGAGATTTTTGTTAACATAGGAACATAAACATTTTTTATTAATCGAGACACTAATTACATAAATCTGATACATACATACATATATATATATATATATATATATATATATACAACCTCCAACCATCACAACCCTTCAAGATGACAATTAATTTTAACCGCTATAACTACCTTTAACCACCGTATAAGTGACTTATATAACAACTAACTGATAACAAAATTTAACAGTCATAACCAAGCATATTAAATGTCAAGATTACCCTTCAACATTACAAAGAACAAATCATCATTTTAACCAATAATTGCTGGTGCTCTAGTCCAATCCAAAAGATAAGGGTGTTCTGGTACAGGAAGTCCAATTAACGCATACTAAAAAGAAGCTAGTTTCATATTACAATATAGAATGTTCTTTAATATTCCCATGAGGATTATACAAAACGACAATCGTACATAGAAAGTCACATATAAAATAAAAACTATAAGATTAATGAAAAAAATGTTTAAAGTTTACCTCTTTTGTCCAAAGACAGGTTTCCATCTGCTAATGTTTTAGACATGTGTTGAAAAACCCCAAATTAAGCTTTCAACACTGAAAATAGAATCCAATAGCGACTCTTCACTGCTGTTGCCCAAATTGTGCCTACATATACATTTTTATCAAGACTCCATTATATTTTGTGAGTTTGGTTATTCAAAAAATCAAATCAATCAATATATTGAATAAAAGTTAAAGTTTATAAATTAAACTAACCATTGCTGGTAAGCTTGTGGTTTGAGACCCAAAATTGCAAGCCTTCCATTTGACCTGCATCATACTTCCAATTTTTTGCTTCATAATAATTATATTAAACTAATAGAAACTTCAAAAAATATTTTCTTTAACATTCAAAGACTGGATGGCAAAAGAAACCTTATGAGCTGGTTACAATCGTTGTGAATGCCCCAAAGGTATTTCATCGAACATGTGGTAATCAAAGCTGATAAGAAGAGCAAATTCCAATCTCATAAACAAAGTAGAGAAAGCAGACAGAGTTGGTAGAAAAAGAAAGTGTCGATTGAAGTCAAAATCAATTACCCAACTGAATCCATTGTACTCATCTGCTCCCTTCACAATTTCTTTTCCAAAATCCATGGCGTGTTTCTAGGTCTGTAATCATCAAAATTACAGAAATCATACCAACAGGAAAAAAAACTTGGTGGACATCATTTACCTACAGTGGAAACTTGCTTTAGGAGATGAAATCATTTAGGAGATGAAGTCATTAACTGCTTATTCGAAATCTCGTGCTGAGAGAAGAAACAATACCTTTCACACCTGTGTGTAGAGTGAAACAGTCCTCCAATCCCACAGATGTTGAAGAAGAAGGGAAAACGAAGAGTAAATGACCGGAATTCAAGGCTCGCAAGGCATGAGAGAAGTCCATGTCGGTGGATTCCTGTCCAATATCGGTTCTCTATCGGTAGGTGTCGTAGAAACCTAATTTTGATGTCGTGTTGCAGGAGATGTCCAGATACAACAAACACACATGAAGAAACCGCACTGGGAAGAAAAATGCGTGGAGCCATAATCGATTACAGAAAGAAAGAGATACGATTTCTGGAAAAGAAAGAGATAGAGGAACAGATAAAGTGAGAGGGAGAGAGAGAGAGAGAGAGAGAGAGAGAGAGAGAATCACCTGGTATTGGTTTTGTGAAGAGGAGAATGGATTTGAGGTAGCGGTGGTGGAAGGACCAAAAGAAGCGGTAAGAGAATCGATCGTTGATAATCACATAAACCTAGAGGAAAAAGTGTTTATGACGCCGTTAACAGAGAGAATCGATCGTTGATAATCATCCACTTAAAAATCAATCACAGAGCATGAAACACATACCGATTCAGCCATAAGTCGGAAGCCCTAAATCGTCGATTTGAACGTGGAACATCCGGTGGTGGGGGCCGATGATTTTGAAACTTGCTCTCTAGGGTAGGAGTTGGTGTAGGTCAACGATTCTCAGAAGAAGAAGAAGAAACCTAAGAGCAAGCGGAGGGAAGATGGTCAGGCGAGAAGAGGAGAAGAGACTGTGTATTTTGGGGATCAATTCCATTTACCAGAAAAGCATGTCAACGGTGATGGAAGCTTTAATCGAAGATGGGAGCAGACGAATAAGAAAACCCTCTGAAAATAAAAGATGAGGCGGTGAAAGAAAGAGAAGAAGGCACGTATGTTCGTCGTGTCAGAAGCCGATGACTACGCGTACGTAAAAACGACACGTCTCTACTAACAATATAGATATGACAAAAAAACCCATCAAGACAATTCAGATCTATAGCAAATTGGGGGCCCATAAGGATGTACAATGAATCAAAGTAGAGGGGCCAATTTTAAAAATGGCTTAAAAGGACCCCTGAAAAAGAAGGCAAAATATTAATAAGTAGAAGGACCGAAATTTTTAATATATATAAGTAGAAGGGTCGAAATTGACCAAAAAGGTTGCTGTTTACTGTTACTTTTTTTCACATCTTTAATATATATATATAATAATACATAGTTCCCATTAATCCAGTAAATAATTTGATCCATAATATATATATATATATATATATATATATATATATATATATATATATATATATATATATATATATATATATAGACATACACACACACACACAAGAGATCAATATAGAATCACGTAAACTTACAAAATTATAAAAACACATAAAAATCATTTTTGAATATTTTACATGTTCCACCTGAAAAAACACTAGGGACAATTACAACGAACTTCATGACATGAGATTCCAGAACCGATACTCATCATTGGTAACCAAACTCCAAACGAAAAGCGCGAAAGCAAACGGGGTTCATAAAGCAATCATTCAACAGGAGACTTCTGATGCACAATTAATACTCCCAACAACCTTTTACCGTCCATACAATCCAAACCAGCTGGTCAGTGAGTCTCCTGACTCCCAACAATGCACTAACACCCAAACATACCAACAAGACTAACGATCTGAGACCTAAGATTATTAATCAAATGATTACTGAGTTCAACCCATATGAATCATATAGCCACTAGTCTACGATACATCGTGGCACCCTCTAACCACTAGAACAATAAGCTCATGGTACTATGCCGATCTCACCGTTATTCCATTACTGTCCTGAAGACTCACAACCAACACCACAAGGGCCTAAATATACTCAACCACCAATTCACAGACTTACAGGAATCCAAGCAGCACCCCCTCAACGCTAACCGCACACAACATGGGCCATACCTTTTTATCACACGCAATTCCTTTCACAATGCATGTTGTTACCAATGCAAAATCAGACGAAAACATGGTCGCACATAACCATAGAATGAGATAAGCGGTCGTACTATCATTCCAATTTAAAATATATAAACCAAATAAGAAGCATGTCAATAATCCGAATCAAGTGCTCTCATTCCATCACAGTCAGTCCATATACACTACATCGTGATCATAATCGAGGCACTACCATAATGTACACCCCCAAGGGGAGACATATTACCAACCTTGGATCTACTGCATTCCTTCTTCCTCACAACCTTACCCAAATGATGAGGTACCAACAGATCTATAGAAATGAAGAACCTCAATCGTTAGCAGAAACATCCTCATGAAGACCGATACAGGATCACACACCTCGATTGAATCTGAACAGATCCCACTAATATGTAACTAGCTCAATCAATCTTCCAAAATTATCCAAATTTGTCGTCAAAACCCGAGTCGGATCGATCCAAATACAAACCTTGACATGCCCCAAAATTGGATTCTACGTTGATCTAGAGCTACACCTGAAAAACTAATGATACCGCCCCAACATCCAAACTCCCAATAACCAAGGATAGTTGTTGAGCCCGAGCCCGCTATGAACAATACTTCCATAACTAACAGTTGAGGGTACACATACCCAGATAACAAATATACAATGTATAGAATTTGACGATAGGTTGATGCGTCCATTGAACTTCAACTGATATAACTCAAAACCTTCGAAGAACCTCAACCATTGACGATGAACAAAATGACCAACGATAGAGAATGCATTGACAACGGATCCAATGATCTAATACACTACTGAACCAAAACCCATGTAGAACTAAACACACCAAACTCTGAAGCTGATTTGTTGATCAATAACTGCCCAACCTAGACTATAGATAGCAACCTATACAACGAGCCGACGAATCCCTCAATAACCGATACTCAACCCGAGCGTCCCAAACGCCTCTTGTTATATTCATCAGCACCCCGAAAGGAACCACTGGCTACAATGAGCTCCTTGACCAACAACTTCCTGCCGCAAAGACAACTCATGCATTCCTGATCACATACATCTGATGGAAACTTGCTTTGCATCCCCGACTTGACCAAATCCTGATCCAAAGTCTCGCATACCCAAACCGTAGATCCATATGACCCATCCTTCTGAAACCATGTACTCTAACCAATCGATGGTCCTCCAAGCAGAATACCCAGTTCTCCCTACTTAGGGTGGGAACTACCACCAATTGACATTACAACAAACCAATACTCAAACATGGTGGGTTTTGAGCATAACAAACAAAAAAACCTATGTGTGCATGCAACCCTAATTCCTGATCTATGTTTTCTCTAATTGAACATACAACTTTTGAACATCAAATGGAAAACCCTAGGAAGCATATACTAATTTTGAAATTAATAACTAGGGTTAGAATACATACCTTTGATTGTTACTGAAGAATAACAAGAACCCTTGTGTTGTTGAAGCTTAGAGAGCATGCACCACAAATGTCGTGCCTCTAGTAGATCACACCTAACATTAACAAGAGGATAAGAGAGAGGAGAGGAGAGGGGAGCTAAGGATTTTCGGCTATCTCTCTAGGGGTTTAAGTGGCAAAAAATCCTAAGGGTTAGAGGCCTATTTATAGTGCAACAAGGATGCCGTGGATAACCCTAATCTGAATATAATATTAATATTTTAAATTGGTAATTATCCAACTCCTTATTTATCCACATGGGATAATCTAGAAAACCTAGATTATCCATATGAAAACCATCCACCTCCTTATTTATCCACATGGGATAATCTAGAAACCCTAGATTATCCATATGAAAACCATCCACCTCCTTCCCTAGGAAGGTTCTGGAACCTCTTGCTCAACTATTGAACAATTGCACTTTAGCTCATGCACTTTTAATAATTATTTTAATCCCAAAATTAATTCCATTTAATTTATGATTACATATTAATTAAATATTACTATTTCTAATTGATATATTATTCTCATAATATATTAACAAATTATTAATCAAATAATAAATTCAACATCTCTCTCCAAAAGTCATACTGTCTAGTTGCTAGTTTTGAGGGCAACCCAAAAGGACTGTGCTACTATCAATTTGAGTATATACCAATTATAGTTATGGGCTAAGACACCTAATCTATGGCGCTTCCTAGACGCTCCTAGGATTCCCACCTCACCCTGACATCAGCTGCTAAAGAACCCCTACTAATATCAGCTAACTACTTCATGAAACAATTACATGCAAAAAAAACTTAAATAATCTTTAGAATAAAAGACCCAAACCTACAACGGTTAAAATCAAACAAGAGCTACATAATAGGGCCAAATAAATCATTCTAGAATTATTTAACCTTTGTAACATGTAACTTAACATATTCATTTAATATTTAGCCCACATTAGTATGGGTCCCACAAAGCACAAAGCAAGCAGCATTTGGGCACTAACATTCTATAGGCCATAAAACATAAAAATGCATCCTCCAACTAACTTACTTCTACGATGCTAGGAACTTCTACCAACATTGCTAATCTTCCTAGATTCTCCTTCTAGAAACTCTCTTTCAAAAATGATCACACAAGCACATTCTAACATTCTTCCTAGGCTTTCCTAGGGTTCCTTCACACCACTCTCCACCATCAGTTGTAGAAGAGACTCCCTTTAATACATTCTAACTACCTCACAAATACAATTACATTCCACATGAAGTAGACAATTCTTCGACTGTAAGGTCTCACACTACAACGGTTGGACCCAAACAAGAGTTGTGCAATAGAGTTAAACCTAACCTTCTAAAATTATCTAATCCATACAACATGTAACCTAACGTATTCGCTTAATAGTTAGCTGACATCATTAGAGGTCCCTAAAATCACAAAGCAAGCCGCATTCGAGCATTGGGTAATCAAAACTAGTTCCTCACTTAAATCAGACCATTCTATCAAATAATCTGAAATCATACTAGCATGCAGTTCCAAAAGCTCAATCAACAGACATATAAAGGCATCTCTCCTAGGATTCTATCATGTAAATCCTGAGCAAATCCTTATCCCTAATCTAGCATGCAATTATCACACACTCAAACCAAAACAATAAGCATATCACATGCATGGGTATTTTGGGTAAACTTACTTGAGCTCGGCTGATTGCACGCATCACACACCTTTTCTTAGAAAACCTTTTTAGAAAATCATTTTCTTTTAAAAGATTTTAGAAATCCTCAATTTGAGTTCAGACACACCCGAGAGTGTGCCCGAATCCCTCAAACCAATCCTCTGATACCAACTTGTAACGCCCCAAAAATATCGAGTAAAAATTTCATTTTAAATAAGTCAAAACCATTCATTTGTTATCCCAAAAGTCGATCATAATAAAAGTACTCTAAAAAACAGAGTAAAATCATAAATAGTCAATGCGAAATAAATCTACAGGGGATGCAGTGCGATTAAGTTGGGCCCTTCCTTTTGAAACCAGTAGTACCTAAAAACATTTTAAACATAAACTGTAAGCATAAAGCTTAGTGAGTTCCCCAAAATACCACATACCACATACATATAAACGGGCCCCGCTCACAGCATAACAGGCCCCACCAAAATCGCATACGGGCCCCGCCCATAATGCTATATATATAACCATAATGCTATATATATAACATACAGACACATGCAAGAGTCACAAATACAACAAGCACATACATGCATATTAGCAAGTATCACAAAGACCACTATCATCCTACAAACATAATCCAGTGGGCTGACATTGGTGCCTTCGACCCACGAGTACAATGAAGAGACTCACTTGAACTATTCAACATAAGTCCAACAGCTACTTCAACAACAAAACATCCAACCCAAGCTTCCTAACGCCAAACCGAAACAAATCCTTAGCCAAAAGCTCAATTCTACTCAAGTTTGACCAAAAGTCAAACTTGTCAAAAACTCAACGGTCAAAGTCAAAATTGTCAATCAGCAACCCTCCACATCGTGGCCTTCCTTGGCCACGTCGTGGGCACAAAATGCCAAAACAGTCGTTAATTCCTCAGTCGCCGCGTCGTGGCAGCCTATGGCCACGCTGTGGGGACTGGTCTGAACAACTCAAACGAGCTTAATCTATTTTCTTCTGATTTTAAGAGCTCCAAAGCTTAGATCTGGTCCGTTCCAAGTTCGTAATGGATAAAGTTTCCAACTTTATCCATTAGGAGGGTCCAAACCACCAAGATCTAGATTTTAAGTCTCAAAGGGACCCAAAAGTGCATCTTTCTCAACTTAATCTGTTAAGTCCAAGTCTCCAACCTTCAGATATGAATCAACATGATGTTTAGATGGATAAAGTTTCTAATTTTATCCATAATAATGTCTCAAGCTTTCAAGATCTAAACTTTAATACACCAAAATGGCCTAACTGACCAAAATAACTTGTATGGTTGAAAGGGAAGGAAAAAGATCAAAACTTTCCTAGTCCATGAGGTCCAAGAAAACATTTTAAACTGATCAAAAGGTGTTAGAGTCCAGATCTAAAACATACAATGTTCTTGGGACCTTGGAGAGTAATAAAGTTGAAAATTTTATTCCCAACTCTCACTCAAAACTCATTAAAATGGACCAAAACACCAAATACACTTAGATCCAAAGATGAAATGCAATAAAGCTTGGAACATTATAACTTACAAAGGTCTAGAAGGTATGTGAAAATTAAGATCTTTAATTTCCAAGCTTCAAGGATCAATCTTGCGTGAAAACATTGCTCCACAACCACCAAGAAACTCCAAAAATGGATGAAAGGGGAGAAGGGAGGCTCAAATATTGAAAATGGAGGCTAGGGTTTCTACCAAGAGGTTCTAGATATGATTGAGGTTAAGAAAATACCCTAAATACCTTGAAAACCCTAAAAATTTCATGGGCTTTAGGCTGCACAGTTCTCATGTCGTGAGAAGATATTCTCACCACGTCAGGACTCTCACGTCGTGAGACCTACTTTTCACCTCGTGAAAACGGGTTTTCACTCAATTTCACTCCAACTTCAAACAATCATAACTTCTTCGTTTCAACTCCGTTTTCGGTGTTCTTTATATGCACAAAAATGTATTAGTGAGCCCCAAAACCCTATCTTATTACTTTTGACTTAAAACACATCGAACTAAAATCCTTTATTCATAAAAGAAGTCTGAAACATCATTGTTCCCATTTTACCCTTTGACTCCAAGACATAAACCAAGGCTTTAATCATTTATCCAACATTATCATCATCCAATAACATCTAAACCCATTCCCTTGAAGCCCAAGGCCTTTACTTGATCCATTTATTGTCCATAATCCCGGAATAAGAAACTTCTCGAAACAGGATGTTACATGATCAAATGTGAACTAAAGGATTTCAAAGAATAGGTTTTTAGGGAAAACCTTATGCCACGACACGGTGAAAAAGTCACCACAACGTGGCCATTTCATTAATGAAGATTCCAAGTCTAGCTTGTTGCCATGACGTTGCAAGTAGGTAGCCATGGCATGGCAACTGCTGCAGCCTAAGCCCAAGATTTTTATGGTTTCTCCCATATTTAAAGACATTAAGCCTAATATTAGAGCATCCTATTCAGCCCCCATCCTCTCATTTCAAAACCCTATCCCCCCCCCCCTTGAAGTTCTTGGCTTATTTTGCTGTCTTTGGTGCACTTTGAAGAAGAAGAAGGTTTTGGTGCAAGTAGCAAGCAATCAATTCTTTTTAATTCTTGGAATCTTTCTCTTGACCATTTATAAGACTTCAAGATCTTGTATTTTTTGTTCTTTATTTGTAGATCTAGCTTTATTTGCATGATTTGGTCCATAAGTGAAAAATAAATGTTGGGATGAGATAAAGTTTGCAACTTTATTGATCCTTGTTGTCCCAATGAGGGTTAGATGTTCTAGATGTGAAAGTTATGGTATTTTGAGCTCATGCATGGATCTTGATCCCATTTATCTCACTTTTGATCTAGTTGAGAAAAATGATATGAATTAGACATGCATGTCATCAAAGCAAGGATTTTTATAGACCATTAGTGTCCTAAGAAGCTTTCTGGAAAATATGAGCTTAGGGATTAAAATATTGAGAGCTTAATCCATTAAGTTGTTTCTGCCCAGATGTCACGACGTGGTGACTGGCATGGCCGTGATTGTTTTTTCGAGAAGGTTCCACGACATGGAGCTCAACTGGCGTTGACTTTGACCATTAACTTTTGAACAGGTTTGACTTTTGGTAAAATTGCTAGTTTTAGAAGGTAGACTAGGGGTTTTATAACATCTTGATATTGAGGTATTTTCATTTTAAACCCTAAGTATGAGAATTTATGTCATTTTAGACCTTGGATGTGAATTAATTGCAAAATTGGACCAAAATGACATTTTCGTAATTTTAGGAGTTGGGTACATTGGGCGTTCCCCTAGGAACGATGGGTGTAAGTGGCCAAGGTGCAAACCCTAATTTTTAGGGTTTGTACCCTATTTAAGCATCCTTAAGTCCCAAACCTGCCTTCTTTCATCAGCCTCTAACCCACTTTTGTCGCCATGCAAACCCAAATCCATTTTTAGAGCATTCTTGATCATTTTGTGTGTGTTTTGGTAACCCTGAAGGAGAGAGGAAGAAGAGAATATCATCTTACGGAGTGAGACTTTTTGGATCCAGAATAGCAACATTATTTGGCATCATTTGGAGGTAAAAAGCTTTGAACTTGATTAAGAGGTGTTTAGATCTTGTTTACTTATGAAATTGTGTTCTTTTGGTCCCATAAGCTTGGTATTATGAGTATGGATTACTCTAATCCTTATAAGTTGTCCTTTCAGATGTTTTGGAGCATTTAGAAGCATACAAATGTAATCTTGACTGTTAGTTTCCTTCCATGCATGAGTTACAAGGTCTTAATGGGTTAAGTAGTTAGAGTTTTTGATATTGGGCACTTAATGGCCATGCAAGACCATAAAGTTCGAACCTTTATAATTAAGGACCTTATTTTAGGGCTAGATATGGAATATAGGCAAAAGAGATTAAGGATTAAACTCTTAATAAGAAAGGAAAGAAGTCCCTCACGAACATTAGGCGTAGCCCAGGAACGCTTAACGTTCGAGGTCAACTCAGCCCATTTTGGTCAATACTCGTGTATGCCAAACGTACAAGCTGAGTACGTTGGGCGTACTCAGTTGTGTTGACCAGGTTTGAGTTTTTGAGTTTTTTACTCTGACCATAATTTGACCAAGTTTGACCTAAGGGTATTTTGGGTATTTTGAGTTGGATTTGAGATTTGTCACTATTTGATAAATAGGTGACGGGTAGAGCTGATATTCGGAGTAAAGATCTATTCCGCTACTTGTTCGGACTGAGATGTGAGTTTTCCTCACTGTGCTTGTGGGTCGAAGGCACCAATGTCGGCCCATTAGTTTATGTATTGTGGTATATAGGATCTTTCTATGCAGTAGTGATATGTAGATCTGTTGACTGGTTATATGATTATATGTTAAATATTATGTATATGTTGACATAGTATGTGGGGTTAAGATTGTGCTGCTTTGTGCTGCCAGTCAACAGACTTGGGCATTCCAACAAGGAGGTTGTGGGTCGGGGGTAATCCAACCAGGAGGTTATGGACTCGTTATGTATTAGGCAAACCAACCAAAAGGTTGTGGGCCGAGGCATTCCAACCGTAAGGTTGTAGGCCAGGGGCAATCCAACCAGGAGGTTGTAGACCCGATATCTGTTTGATTATATGTTTGTGTGGTGGTACTTTGGGGGAACTCACTAAGATTTGGCTTACAATTTCAATTTATTGTTTCAAGTACTTCAGATGACCGTGGCAAGACGACAACGTGACCGTGCACATCCTTTGATTTTATGTTATTTGGATTTTGGGATACTCTGATTACTGAAATACACTTTTGAAACAATGGTTTTGTAAACAATTGGTTTTGGGTTGTTTTTGAAAAGTTAAAATTTATTGTGGTTTTTGGGATGTTACAGGTTTACTTAGGGAAAATAGGTAGGTGGTGTGTAGTGCCCATTTCTTGGATGTGTGAGTTGATTAGTTGTTGACTACGTTGTGAGGTGAGTTTTCTCACTATACTTTATACTTTAGTATGTATCCTTGTGTGTAAGATGTTGGTATGATGTAGTGATCTGTTAGATTGGTAGATCTATTATGATTACATGTATTGTTGGCTATTGATTGTTGTTTGTTTGTTTACATATGTCGACATATTGTGGTAGGGTTGAGGCGGTCCCGCTTTGTGTTATAGGCCAAAATACCTGGGCGGTCCAGTGTACCGTAGGCCTTGCGAGACAGTCCAGTCAGACTGTAGGCCCAAGTGAGCGGTCCAACTATTATACGCCTTGCGAGGCGGTCCAGTAGACTGTAGGCTCAGTAGAGTGGTCCAACTATTGTAGGCTTTGCAAGGCGATCCGGTAGACTGTAGGCTCAGTAGAGTGGTCCAGGCATCCTATAGGCCTTGCGAGGCAGTCCATGCAGACTAAAGGCCCGTGTGTGCGTGCATTGTATGTGTATTATTGTATGAGGTATTTTTTGGGGAAGCCACTAAGCTTTGTGCTTACGGTTTTGTGGTTTAAATATTTCAGGTACTTCTGGTTCCAAGAGGAAGAGTCTGACATGATTGCACCACATACACAAAAGATTTCATACTAATTATTTTGTTACCACTCTCATGTTATTTGAAACACTTTTGATATTATTACTATCTCTGAAAGTAATGACTGAATGTTTTGGTTGATTTAAAAACAAAATTTTATCTAGTATTTTTGGGACGTTACAGTAACTATTAGTTGAAATTTTTTGAGCTTTTATATTAAAATAATCTTTCAATGCAATTAACCAACTTTTTTAATTTTTATAGTTGTTTAATGATGTTAATAGAAAGTTTAAAAAGTAATAAATCAATACAACTAATCAACTTTTTACTTATGTATTTTTTAATGTAGGTGGTTAAAGTCTTTATTAATAAATTGAAATTTTATAACAAAAAAAAAAAAATAATTCATTGCATTTCAAAAACTTCTTCCTAATGTTATTTCATTACCAATAAGTCTACAACTGAAAATTTGCATAATACATATATTAATCGTCTAATGTTTTCAGTTCCTTACATTTAACATTGTGTGATGAAATTTTATTATTCCTTATTTATTATGTCATGATTTAAAATAGGGTAAATGTCATATTAACCCAACGAACTTTTCACGTTTGTCCGATTTAGTCGTCAAAGTTATTTTTTTGCGCAATAGGTCACTAAACTTGTTGTTAACCTGTTAATTACACCATTTTACCTGATTTTATAGGTTGCCAAGTTTGACTTGCCATTTTACTCCGATCTACGTCACCTCAAAATCATTATCTTCTTCTTTCCTTTCCTCTCTACACATCTAATTGCATTCTTCGTTCTTTCCTCTAATCACACACATTTGGGTTTGACTCTCATTTGAATTTGGAATTGACAATTAAGAATTGGGGATGATTTTATCAGAAATGGTTTGATGATTCAGAGAAGCTTCGATGGTGGTGGTGAAATTATACAGAATAATTGCAATAATTCCAACAGAAAAACCTCCCAGCAACGCCTGAAGAGGTGACGGAGGAGCATTTGCCTCAACCGGCGTCATTGCTTTCAAACTCTTAAGTACCTCCTCCTTCAACGTCTTTTTAGTTTCTGTTCCTGTAGACCTAAATTTCTAATCCATAGACAAAATTTTCAACTCAATCATTGCTAATACTCGCATATAACTTCAATAGGTTCAGTTGCGAATCATAATTAGGGTTTATACAAATCAAACCCCTGTGATAGCACTGATACATGAGCCAATTCTTTGGCGCGCTTTGTACGACGACGAAGGGAGCGACAGAGGAAGATGGAGACGGCGCCGGTGAGGAGAACGCTGGTGGCGACTTGGAGAGTGGTAGGGTCATCGTCGGTGGAGATAAATGAAGGTATACAAAAGGGGAGTTCGATGGGTCCATCTTCAAGCAAGGCCGAATCGAGGAGTTGAGCTAGCAATGAGGCAAGAGGCCTGGTCGAATATTGGTGTGATAGAGAGTAGGGTTTGGTAGATACTCTGAGAAAACGACTATTCGGAAAGAGGGAGAAAGGAGGGACGAGAACGGCGGAGGAGGAGGAGGATAAGAGGAGGAGGTGGGGTGCGGAATGCAACATCAGTGGTGGTTGATTGAAGAAATCTAAGATAAATAGGGGATATATGATTTTGTCTGTGTATAGAAATGGAGGGGATACCCCAACAGTAAACATAATCTTTGGGATGATTTTGTCCGTGAAAGGGAAATCATGATGGTGGTTGTAGATGGTGATATAAGGTTGCAGATGGTGGTTTAAGGTTTCAGGTAGCATAAGGTTGCAGATGGTTTTACAACCAGGTGGATGTTTACATGGCAGTCAAACCCTTCCTAACATGTATATTACCTTTGAACCCGGTTTCAGGTAACATAAAGTTATTTTAAAACAGAGAAATGTAAGTTTATTCCTTTAATGTGCAAAAAAAAATAGTTTAGTGACCTTTTAAAACAAACACAATAAGTTTGATGAGTTAATATGACATTTACCCTTTAAAATATTTTACTAGAAATAAGTGAAAAAGATAATAGTTTTAATACTAGCTACATATTTCATTAATGTTTATTTATTAAGATACTAAATTAATCACCATAAATATCATTCACATTGTTTTATTTTTTTATATAAGTGTTAAAACTATGTTATCTTATAATTAGTCAAATTATATGGTTTAAAATATAGTTATTATCCTTTACAATGCTAACTAAATTTTCTTATTTATCAACTATAATAAACTGATTATGTTTTTAACTAATGGACCTTCTTTTCTATTTATTTTTAATGTCAAAATAATAATATTTTTATAATTTTAAAAAAATTACATGGATTTTATTAAATATCATGAACTTTGACCATTAGTATTATTTTTTTGAACTTCAATATATTGATTTAAAACTACTGTCTTATCAACTTCCAATTATATTTAACTTATTAAATATAAAGTAACATCATTAACATGACAGATTATTTGAACTATTATATAATATACTTAATTTTTTAATTTAAATATGGTGCTAATTATAATATTTATATTCAACTTTTAAATCGTAAATATAATATATTTAATTTATTAATTTAAATATGATATTAGATTTAAAACCTAAACCAAAATCTCAAATAAACTTCAAAGTTGATCATAGATTTTTTTAAATAGTTAATTTGTTTAAACGTATTAAATACATACCCCAATCGATTTGTCATTAACTAAAATTATATCTAAAAACTATTTTTTTATAATAATAGAATATTTTTCAAAGTGAGTTTTAAATTAATTAAAAATAATAGTTAAAAAGTAACATAAAATTATTTATATCTATATCTACAATCAAAGTTAAAAGATTGTAACATAAGTAAAATTTTATATTAATCGATCATAACACTTTTAAAAAAATTACACTAAATCGAAAATTGTATTCAAATTTATTTATGTGCAAGTAGTGATTAGAGGCCTATTGAGTAATGTTGTTTAAAATAATTGAGATTAAATATATAAACTTAATGTATAAATTATTATGTCAATGTCAACGTTAATAACATAACTATTTTAAATAACACATATATTTAATTTTTTAACAATATTTTTTTAATCTGTGCAGCGTACGGACATTGGTCTAGTACTTTTATAAAGTTGTATTTCATGGATTGATTCAAGTGCCTTAACTTTTCACAAATATATAAATTTAAAATATCAATTCTAACAAATAACTAGATTATAATCCGCGTTAAACGCGGATGAATGCATAAAAAAAGTAGAAATCGTTGAAAGACATATTTGTAGACAACTTTTTATCTTAAAAAGAATTGGATGCATTAATGGGTTAAAATGAATTTATTCAATTCTTCAATACATATATTAAACAAAATTAATATCATAAAACAAAATAAGAGATGAGTTGGCGATTAAAAAAATTAACGCTACGTTTAATATCTTTTCCATCAGCCACTGATTACCACGGTAAATAACATCTTTAACATGACGATCAAACAATACAAAAGAAGCATACCCAATTTCATATTGAACACGAATTACGACCCTCACCCTAAAAATTATAAAATGACACTTTAGTGGACAATAAAATAATATTGGAAACATTCGAATATAGATTAATGGCACAAAAACTTTACAAATGTAAAATTATGAACTTACTTGTTGTAAACATCAGAAACTCCACCACAACCATCACAAGTAAATGGTTCAACATTAGTATCATCATCATTCTTACTTACTTTTTTTGAACAGTCACAACAATAAAAAGAATATCAGCCTTCGTCTAAATCAAAACCGATGACAGTAGCAATAATGGACAAACCAATTTCCTATTTCATAATTGTTTTTAAAAATATATATAAAAAAAGTTCATATATATATATATATATATATATATATATATATATATTCATTGTGTTATGTGCCATAAATTTATAAAATTAATGGAAAAATATTAATATTGTTAAGTATACCTCATTGTAATCTGGAATATCATCAATGTTCTTGATTGGAAAATGGAGTTAGTAATCCTCTGCCTTGGCCACAACAATATCGGTATTAAACTGTGTAGTACTAATGGAAGACTCAACATTCAAATCCATATCAACAATACTACATATAAGAAGAAAAAAATGAAGATGTTAAACAATATAAATAATTAATGATTAAGAATAAGGAAAAACAAACATTAAGCTATTAATTAATGATAAAAGACATACACTTTTCTGAATTCTGAAATGTGAGACATGTCATCATTAATATGCAATCTCGACCCAAACAAACACTTACCCACTTGAGGTTGACCTAGAAATAACAGTTAAAGTTATAAATTAATTTATCTTATAAATAAAACATTAATGTAATGACATGGACATTTATAATAAAAAAATATTCTTACCACCCCAAGTTTTGAGTTTTGCCATACGTAGGAGGATGATAACACATGCATTATCATTTTGATGTAAACAAATCATTTTACAGCAAGTATGTATAATAAGGCAATATCAAAAGTACATTGCCTTTTTTTTACCTTTGGACAAAAAAGCATATGCTGATTGAGAAACACAAACACAAACATATATTAAAGAATATATGAATCATTCCCAAAAAAGTTGTTTTTACTGCAAGGGTAAATAAGTCATTTTGAAGAAATAATATATGTAGACATTAAACCTTTCGGGAAGGTACTCCACTTTTACTTTTCTTTATTTCTATTTTCATCCGATCCAAACACAGAATCAAAACCAAACACAGAACTAATTAAACTGAATTTTACATCATCAAATACAAACACAGAATCCAATCCAAACACACACACACACACATACACACACTGAAACACAAACAGACACACACAACAAGGGTAAATAGGTCATTTTACAAAAAGTATGTATAATACGACAATATCAAAATTACATTTGCCTTTTTTTACCTTTGGACAAAAATGCATATGATGATTGAAAAACACAGACACACACATGTATTAAAGAATATACGAATCATTCCAATTAAAAGTAGTTTTTACAGCAAGCCTAAATAAGTCGTTTTGAAGAAATAACATATGTAGACACTAAACCCTTCAGGAAGGTAATCCATTTTTACTTTTATTTATTTATTTTTTCATCCAATCCAAACACATAATCCAATCCAATTAACACAAAACTCATTAAACTGAATTTTACTTCATCCAATCCATACATAGAGTCCAATCCAAACACACACACACACACACACACACACACGCAAACACACACACACAAACACACACACACACACACACAAAGTATAAAATCCGTTTATCAAAAACCCACTAATAAACCATTGATACATATACTGAACACATAAACTATAATCAGATGTAAGAAATTAATCAGTCAATCAAAAAAAAATTGCTAACCTTATGAAGCTGGTATTCGAACGTGATGCTGTAAAGTCCAGATTTCACGAAATTGTGATAACAACTTAATGAGATTATATTTATACATAGTTTTAAACAACGATTTTGGAAAGGATATGAAGAAATTAATATTGTGATTCATATCATACTATTTTGAATTCCTTGATTTCAAATTCTATAATTATGAAAGGTATATACAAATTAATTGATTATAAAAAGGAAGAACCATATTTATGTATTGACAATTATGCTGACATTTATTTCATTTTAATACATTCCAATTAAAAATTTCATTCACCATTAATAAGTTTTCAACTTTTCAAACATAGTCAACTAAATTTAGTTAATATTAATTTTATTTTATTTTATGATGATATCATCAAAATGATTTAATGGTTGAAATTAATCAAGGAAACACAATGAATGACCCTGATTGTTGAAGGTGATGTCATCAAGTTTCTCTTTTAATATATATAAAGATTCGAACGTGATGCTGCAAAGTCTAGATTTCACGAAATTGTGATAACAACTTAATGAGATTATATTTATACATAATTTTAAACAACGGTTTTGGAAAGGATATGAAGAAATTAATATTATGATTCATATCATACTATTTTGAATTCTTTGATTTCAAATTCTATAATTATAAAAGGTATATACAAATTAATTGATTTTAAAAAGGAAGGAACCATATTTATGTTTTGACAATTATGCTGACATTTATTTCATTTTAATACATTCCAATTAAAAATTTCATTCACCATTAATAAGTTTTCAACTTTCCAAACATAGTCAACTGAATTTAGTTAATATTAATTTTATTTTATTTTATGATGACATCATCAAAATGAATTAATGGTTGAAATTAATCAAGGAAACACAATGAATGACCCTGATTGTTGAAGGTGATGTCATCAAGTTTCTCTTTTAATATATAAAGATAGTTTTATATAGTATATCACAATAACAAAATAAAACCTCGAATCCAATAAAAATAGGATAAAAGCAAGATAACATCGTGTATATTAAACATAAATCCGCCATCAATCAACACAAAATATAAATATATAATCAAATAAATTAAATACACTTTGGTTATTGGTTAATGACTAAAAGAAAACGAGAGGATATAAACAATAAACTTTAAAATAAGAAGGAATAAGAGTAAACATGTACACATTGTATTTACACAAAACAATTAAAACAAATAGTAACAATAAGTCTTAAAGCAAACACTAGCCGAGTTAATAACTCTTTAAACTCATAATAGTAAATACACCAAACCATGAAAAAGGGAAACAAAAGATCAACCACTAAGATTACAAGCACAAATAAATGTTCTCTTGAACGGGCTACAAATACAAACAATATAAGCAAAATACTAACAATGAAGTAGTAGAGCAAACACTAGTCTTAAAGCTTGGAGCAAATATTATATAATACAAACAAACATTAAATTGGGGACCAATTAACTTATAGGGTAAGAAGCACAAACAAAATCTCGTCTAAAATGATTAAGTGTGTATAGAGATGTAAAACCCAAACACTACTCAACTATCCTGATCTTATGTCTCACACTCTCTTATTTAATGGCAGGTCATCAAAAAGACCTAATTTCTTCAAGTCTAATATCATGTTATCTATTCACTTCCTTTATGTGTGACCTTTCCTCCTCTCATCATCTATATTTATTGTATCCACCATCTTAGTTCATGTCTCCAATGTACATCTCAAAATCCCTGAAATATTCATCCTTTTTGTTCCTCTTTAATTATGACCACTCATGGTGAGTTTTTGATAATCAAGTTTGAAACTTGGTTGTACACCTTATTTCCGATGGTGTTTTTCCATTCTTTAATAGGGGTTTTATGGTCTAAAGGAAAGTAAAAGGTTGAGGCGAAGCAGAAAGTCATTAGTCATATTTGCTTAAAACTAAAAATCTGGAGATTACCTATTGGGACGCAACACGCTCTTTAAGAGGTGCGATGCACTTTCGGCCAAGTGGGCTGATCATTTTATTAGGGTTTTAGGGGTATTTAAAGACCATTAACCCATAAGGTTGGATAATTCTCAACCTCCAACACCCTTAGATCGTTCCTTGAGAAACCCTAACCCCTTTTCTCTTGTTCTTGGTGATGTTGGAGCTTTAATGCATTATTCTTCCATGTTCGGTGTTCTTGAGTGGTGCAAACAAGAAAGCTTAACCTTGCGAGCTTTGCTACTAAATTTTTCAACCTTCTTTCAGCTTCTGGACTTTGGTAAGTCATAAATATTCTTGCTTTTATGTTGTTTCCTCTTTGGATCTATGAGTTATTTCGATAAATGGTCCTTTTTAGCAAGTTTTGTTCTTTTGATGACTTGTTCTTTGGAGTTTACAGCAACTCCATAGGTGTTTGATGATGATAGTATATGGATCTAGCTTTGGGTTGGGGATCTGGTGAATGATAGGGCTCTTCAAGCCCCATGCAATTTGATAAGTGCATTTTGGGACATTTGGGGAATTTGGGTTTGAGATCTTGGTTGTTTGGATCAACCACATGGATAAATTTGGAAACTTTATCCATTAAGAAATCTTAGAGATTCAGATATGAGATTTGTGACCCTTGGCTTCATGGTTTAAGGCTTTAAACCTTGTTTGGGAATTTGATTGTTTGTGGAGCACAACACGCTTCTATAAGGCTTGGCGCGCTTTTGGTGAAATTGTCCCGAATTTGACTACTTTTTATTGTAGTGAAGCGTGGGACGTCTGGGGTTAAGCGATGCGCTTCTGTAGGGGGCGGCGTGCCTAGTCAAAGTCAAAGTTTGACACATGATAATTAACCATTGGAAAAGGAAATATTTATTCCACAAAATATTTGTATAAGGTGCGAATAAAATGGGAGAATCCATATGCAAATAATTAATTGGATCATCCAAGAAGTCATCTTCTAAATCGATGGGATCAATGGGAGGTGAGATAAAAAAAAAATTTGAACTTTTAATTTCAACAAAGTGAGTGTTTTACACCATTCTAAAAACACCGTTCAAAAAATTATATTATAGTGTGTCAATTTTACTTGCAAGTGTTATTAGTTAACTCGTTAACTTAATGTTGCATTTCAATTATTTTGAAGAATCCTTCTAGCATAGTGTGATAAAAAATAAAATATAAAATAACAAACACCACCATACATGTAAATATGTAATTAACAATAGTCTAATTCTTTTGATGTTTTTCGTGATCTAACACATGAAAAAACATGGTTATTATAGTGACAAAACAACAATAAGTGATGTGTTGGCTCCCATTATAACCATCATCACCAAGTGACACTTGGACGGATGCCGCAACAATACTTCAATCATCATGACTCTCGTTCATTGCTTACGGTCTTCAAAATTACAACTTTTTGCTAATACATTTTCCTATCAAAATTATTATGTTGTTGTTAGGGCCAAGATACTCAATCTTATCCAGGATCCCGGATCTCAAATATATCAAAGGATCCTTAAACCTATCTAGGATCACGGATCTTAAAGGAGTCTCAGGATCCCGAAACTACATCAGGATCCTGAACATTGCCATTATTATTTCCTAACAAGTTTAGCGACTATATTTCTTGTTTATTTCTCACATGTGCAAAAATGGTCAAGATAAGACTCATTATCAACGAAGAAACGTTTCAATCAGGCTTAAGACTAGGAAATACCAAGTCAAAGCACGAGCAAATACCAGCTCAGCAGGATCCCGGAAATATCAGGCTTTTAGTTACATAATCTAGACTATATATACACCTGTAAAACACACACAACGGACACAATCTTTTGACACTTTACATACCTAGAGCTAAGAAAACACTTGTAATTGTATTTCTATCATCATCTCAATAATTTACATTCAAATCAATAAGATAATACAAGACAGGTGATCGTTGTCACCTCCCAAGGTTTTATGTCGGAGATCCTAGCAAGGATCAAAGGCTTTCCTTGTAAACCACTCATGTTATTTTTATCTCAATTCAGTACTCACGTTATTCATAAAACCACATCCTCTCATACAACTTGGTTGATCTTCGTTTGATTGATTTTTGACCAAAACAATTTGGTGCCCACCATGGGGTTGCGGTGTTCATAATTCTCGAAAATCATGTATACACAATCAACTTTATCTTTTTCCTCTATTCCTACCATTTCCTCAAAGAATCTTCCACCACCTCTAAGTGGACCTCCCAGTTAAAGGAAAACTTTGGATACCTCTAAAAAGAACACCTCTCTATCAGCCATGGGAATCTAGCCGCAAATGCCTATTCAGCAGAAAACCCTCCTCGGTGGATTATCCTCTTTTCGGCCGAAAACACCTTCCTCGGGATGAGTTCTCGGCCGAAAACCCTTTAGCCGACCATCTTTTCCTTCACATTTAAGCAATGAGTTGGATCATTTTCACACATCCAGTACACGAAAATCTTCCTATTCTCTCAAGTACCAAACACATTTTTCCTTTCTATTCAAGGAACACCTTCATATCTCTCCTAGTTTTTGGTAAGTTTTAATCATAAAACTTATGTTATACAAACAAGCTTATGAACTCACAACTTTTAAGGAACAAACTACAAATTTCAATTACAAACAGGCTTATGAACTCACCAACTTAATTGTTGACACTCTTTTCAAAACTACTTGTATTCTCAGGAAATCAGTAAACAGGTACATCCACGGATTTTTGAGAAGACGGAGCATTATAGACTCATGTCTTTTAACTTTTGATATACATTTTACAATGACGTGAACACATATGTAAAAACTTATCTTTATTCAATATATGGTTGTTGTACTTTGATTACTATTTTGCAATTGTTGTGATACTGTACATGACGTCTTCCGCCCCCGAACGTTTCCGCCGTTCCGGTTTGGGGGTGTGACAGATTAGTATCAGAGCATTGTTTATAGTGAACTAAGTATATAAAACCACAAAATATATACAACTATAAATATAATGGGGCTGAAGCGCTCTGACTAAAAGTATACTTTTAAAATTTAAGTATTTTATAAGAAGTATACTAACATACATACGTACAAGAAGCAATATCACAGTGAGAACTACATAAAAGTATTTAGATGTTGGACACTGCAGTTAAACCTGAACAGTTATGTAATCATATCTGGAATAAATATAGCCTGATCAACTATATTTATTTGAGATATGACCAACATGTGTTTGGGAGTAATCATGGTGTTGCAGCAAGTCTAAAACTTACCAAACCTATATACCAGAAGAACTATAGAACCAAACATAAAGTTAAAATACTATATGAGTATTTTATAATACTATAAGAACCGTAACTATAACATCTAGGCTTTAACATGTATCATACTCTTGAGTTTTCATGTATCTCTATTCTCGCACAGATGCAATGGTAGGATTTCACTTAGATGGAGATCCTTATTTTCCAAATCAAGGCAACGGTGGTTGGATTGTAGAGGATCCGGAGGAGGATCCTGAAGAAATAATGGAATTCGAAGATGAAGAAGATTCGGAAGGCTCCGACACGGATTCTGAAGTCTACAATCCACCACAGGTGGATCAATACCCCATAGTCAGACAGGATTTTCAAGGACCGACACCAAGATGGGTCGTAGACTTACACAACTGGAGCCAAGAACAAGGCCAACGCCCTCCTTACGGAATGGAAAGAGGCTTCTATAACCTTAATGGGGGAGGCTCAGCAGAGAGATCCCTCCTTGTATTAGTACGTCGTGTTGCTCGCCATGATGAACAAACGAGAGCGGCCATCAACCGAGTCATGGAGGTTGGTGCTACCACTGAAGTCAACACGATTCGTATTCACTACCTAAACGAAGACCATAATTAGATCAGGAACCACAATGAAACTCTACAAGAAGAGATGATTGCTGCCCGAACCGAAATAAGAGCACTTCGGGAGCATCAGACTACATTAGAGAGGCGTTTGATGGAAACAGAGTGCCATGTGGCAGAGTCTAGTACTCAGGGCAGTGCCCTCCACGAGTAGTGTTTACACCACTCACATTTTTTTATATAAACTAGGACTGCGAATATGCGTTAGATACTACCTTATGCACATCTAAACTCAACCCTGTGTCTAGGTGTTTATACTATTCAGGGAATCATAATGTTGTCAAGATTTTCCTTTAAACTTTGATGTATTCTAGACCAACTCTAAGGTCAAATTTTCCAAAACACTATGTATCAAATATATCAAAGAAATTGACAAGCATTTTAGTTAACACTCATTTCATGACTTCGTGATTCCAATTTACTTACTTATGGTACTCTATTATTACTTATTGTGATTTTAGAGAGACCTGGTATGGAATACACTATACAAATTTATTACAAGAATTGCTATAACGACATCAGTTATTGTTTACTTATATTAGTAGACCTCTATTGTAAATCGCAGAACACTATGAAAGTCAAGATATAATACGTTTAGAACTAAGATATATCTTGTTTAATATCACCTGACTCGTAACTACTATAGAGAAACTTAACATCTTTTTCCTCTTTAAACTTTGTAGAAAAAGATGCTGCCACGTAAATCAAATAGGCGTTTCAACAATAATCCACCAATTCCACTACCACCACCACCTCCACAGTATGATCCTGTTGTCTTCCAAGCAGCAGTAACCGCCGCCGTGGCTGCTGCCATGACGCAAATTAACACCAGTGGTACTAGTGGAGGCGACAGTGGTGCTCACAACTCTAATCATGGGAAAAGTCTTGGATACCCAAGGGAGTGTTCTTATAAAGACTTTACGAATGCTAAACCCAAATCCTTTGATGGCACCGGAGGTGTCATTTCTCTGACCCGCTGGTTCGAGAAAACCGAATCGGTGTTTGATATTTGTGTGTGCTCTGAATCTAGCAAAGTAAAATTTGCAGCATGCACTTTCTTAGATAGAGCCCTCTCTTGGCGGAACGGCTATGTCAAGTCGTTATCCCTCAAGTCGTGCCCTAAATCTAGCAAAGTAAAATTTGCAGCTGGGAAGACTTAAAGGTTCTAATGCTGGCAGAATATTGTCCTCGTGGTGAAATACAAAAGTTAGAGCAGGAACTCTGGAGTCTGAAGATGAAGGACTCTGATATTGCTGCATATACTGCCAGATTCAGTGACCTGGCTTTACTGTATCCCAGGATGGTCACCCCGGAGAGTAAGAAAGTGGAGAGATACATCTGGTGGTTAACTTCCCCGACTCAAGGACACGTCATTGCCGCCAATCCACTTACATTTGATAGTGCCAAGCGTTTGGCACAGACACTTGTAGATCATGGAGTTCGTCAAGGCTCCATGCCAGTCGTTCCTGAAAAGCCCAAAGAAAGAGGCAACAAAAAAAAGTTCTGGAATAAACGAAATGGGCAGTCATCACAAGAGCCTTCTAATAAGCAACAAACCATGGCAGCACACACTGCTATTATTCCTGCTGCTGTTCCTACTTCTACACCTACCACTGTTTCTACTACTCCAGCAACCCCGAGTCGATATGCTGAAACTTTTCCAAAGTGCAATAAGTGCAACTTCCATCACACAGGAGTTTGCAGGGAAATGCACTGCAGAAATTGCAACAAGAAGGGGCATACTGCCCGTTTCTGCGAAGCGCCAGCACAACCCATCTCTCAAGTCCCTGCCACGGGAGTAAGTCAAGCTTGCTATGAGTGTGGTGAAATTAGGCATTTCAAGATAAACTCCCCAAAGACAAAGAATGTTGGCGGTGTGGGGAGAATTTTGGCAATTGGCCATGAAGAAGCGATGGAAGATCCTAACATGGTTACCGGTACGTATCTTTTCAACAATTCTTACGCATGCATTCTTTTTGATAGTGGTGCGGAAAAAAGCTTCGTGAGCCATAAATTCAAACATATACTAAAACAAAATCCCCAAACATTAAAAGACACATTCACAGTAGAGATGGCAAACGGAAAGACCAAGAGTACAAATGACATATACATAGGATGCACACTTACTCTAAATAACCATTCATTTCAAATTGACCTTATGTCGGTCTCAATTAAAAGCTTTGACATTATAATCGGCATGGATTGGCTAAGTCTTCATCATGCTGATATCCTATGTTTTGAAAGACCCATTCGTCTTAATCTGCCAACTAACGAATCTCTCGTTATTTATGGAGATAAACCCGATACGAATCTTTAAATCATTTCTTGCGTCAAGCCCAGAAATATCTTCGCAAAAATTACTGTGCCTTCTTAGCTCACGTGGTTGATAAAACACAAGAAGTGAAAAACATCAAAGATATCCCTGAAGTATGTGATTTCCCTGATGTTTTCCCTGAAGATCTCTCAGGAGTTCCTCCAGAACGCCAAGTCGAATTTCGAATCGACTTGATTCCCGGATCTACCCCCGTAGCTAAATCCCCGTATCGTCTTGTACCATCAGAGATGCAGGAACTGTCCAACCAATTGAACGAACTTCTAAGTAAAGGATTCATTAGACCAAGCTTCTCATCCTAGGGAGCACCGGTCTTGTTCGTGAAAAAGAAGGTTGGATCGTTCCGAATGTGCATAGACTACCGGGAATTGAATAAACTTACTATCAAGAACCGATACCCTCTACCGCGAATAGACGACCTCTCCGATCAACTTCAAGCAGCCAACTTCTTCTCCAAGATTGACCTAAGATCAGGATCCATCAACTACGAGTCCAGGAGGCAGATATTCCTATGACCGCTTTTAGAACTCGCTACGGTCATTATGAATTTGTAGTGATGCCCTTTGGTTTAACAAACGCACCCGCAGTGTTCATGTACCTGATGAACCGTGTGTGTCGACCTTACTTAGACAAGTTCGTTATTGTTTTCATCAACGATATACTAGTCTATTCCTGAAGTAAGGAAGAACAAATCCAACACTTACGACAAGTCTTGGAAACCTTAAGGGAAAAGAAATTGTACGCGAAGTTCTCAAAGTGTGAATTCTGGATCTGGAAGGTAGAATTCTTGGGTCATGTAGTCAGCAAGGAAGGGATACATGTTGATCCCTCCAAGATCAAAGCTATTGAAAATTGGGCGACCCCACGAACCCCAACAGATATTTGTCAATTTCTAGGTCTTGCTGGCTACTACAGGAGATTCATCCAAAATTTCTCAAAGATCGCGAAACCACTCACCACCTTGACCCAGAAGGGTGTAACCTTTAATTGGGAAGAGAAACAAGAAACTGCTTTCCAGACACTAAAGAGAGTCCTCTGCAGCGCACCGATCTTGTCCCTCCCAGAAGGGACGGAAGATTTCGTAGTTTACTGCGATGCGTCCAAGCAAGGGCTAGACTGCATTATTATGCAGCGAGGAAAGGTTATATCCTACGTCTCGAGACAACTTAAGAACCAAGAAGTCAACTATACCACACACGACCTCGAACTGGGAGCAGTGGTTTTCTCTTTGAACATCTGGAGGCATTACCTTTACGGTACGAAATGCACAGTCTTTATTGATCACAAAAGCCTCCAACACATATTCAATCAGAAGGAACTTAACATGAGACAACGACGATGGGTGGAATCACTCAATGATTACGAATACGAGATTCGTTATCATCTTGGCAAGGCCAATGTAGTAGTAGATGCCCTTAGTCGTAAAGAGTACTCGAGCCGCCGAGTAAAGTATCTAACTATGACTATCCATTCACACCTGTCCACACAAATCAAAGAGGCTCAGCTGGAAGACTTGAAACCAGAGAATATGGCAGGTGAAGCCTTAAGAGGAATGGAAAAGAACTTGAAAGGATGATGGAGTTCGTTATCTCATGAATCGGATCTGGACATCGAAGTTTGGTGGCTACAGAGATGTTGTCATGAATGAAGCCCATAAAACTCAATACTCCATTCATCCAGGTTCAGACAAGATGTATCTGGACCTCAAGAAACTATATTGGTGGCCGAACATGAAAGCTGAGATTGCTACCTATGTGGGCAAGTGTCTAACTTGCGCCAAAGTTAAGGTAGAATGTCAAAATCCCTCAGGTCTACTACAACAACCATAAATACCTGAGTGGAAGTGGGAACGAATTACAATGGATTTCATAACCAAGTTCCCAGGACAACGGTGGTCATGACACCATTTGGGTAATCATCGACAAATTAACCAAATCCGCACACTTCCTGCCAATAAAAGAAACTGACAAAATGGAGAAGTTAACAAGGACATACATTAAAGAGATAATACGATTTCATGGTGTGCCAATATCTATTATCTCTGACCGAGATAGTAGATTTACCTCGCGGTTTTGGCAATCACTGCAAAAGTCCTTGGGAACCAATCTTGACATGAGTATAACGTACCATCCTCAGATTAATGGGCAAAGCGGGAGAACCATACAAACATTGGAAGACATGTTGAGAGCTTGTGTGATAGATTTTGGTAAAGCTTGGAATACCCATTTACCACTCATTGAATTCTCGTACAACAACAACTATCACACTAGCATCAAAGTTGCTCCCTTTGAAGCTCTCTATGGCCGTAAGTGCATATCCCATCTGTGTTGGGTTGACGTGGGTGATAAGCAACTAGCCAAGAACCAAGTACCCGATAGTACTCTAACCGGTCCCGAGATCTTTCGAGAAACCACAGAAAAGATCTTCCAAATCCGAGAACGACTGAAAGCTTCTAGAGACAGAGAAAAGAGTTATGCGGACAAACGACGAAAACCCTTGGAATTCCAGGTTGGTGACCGCGTCTTGTTAAAGGTCTCACCTTGGAAATGAATGATACGTTTCGGAAAACATGGGAAACTAAATCCAAGGTACATCAGACCATTCGAGATCCTTGCTAGAATTGGTCCAGTTGCTTATAAACTCAATCTACCGCATGAACTCAGTAACATTCATCCCACTTTTCAGGTCTCAAGTCTCAAGAAGTGTCTATCTGACGAGACTCTTGTAATCCCACTCGATGAAATCGATTTAAACGAGAGTCTACACTTCGTAGAAGAACCAGTGGAAGTCATGGATAGGGAAATCAAAAGAACAAAACAAAGTCGTAAACCAATAGTGAAGGTTCGCCGGAATGCCAAGCGGAGACCTGAATTCACTTGTGAACGGGAAGACCAAATGAAACAAAAGTATCCACATCTTTTCCCTAGTTCATGAGTACCATTTTAAAAACAATTTCGGGACGAAATTCCCTCTAATGTAACAACCCGTTATTTTCCAATCTGTAAAAGTCAACCAAATTCAACACAAATCAAACATGTCAAATAAAAGTCAAATTTGTTAAATTGTTAATTTATTAAAGTTAAATTAATAATTTTAATATGTATAAACCTTCTATTATTCAAGTGTTGCAAAATTTGGATTTTCCCACGTACACCGAGAATCCTCGCATCTAACCCCCACACCACAAACCTCGTTTTCGGCCGAAAACGTGCGAAGCTACACCTTTGTGTTCTCGGCCGCAAACGCCTATTCAGCAGCAAACCCTCCTCGGTGGGTTATCCTCTTTTTGGCCGAAAACACCTTCCTCAAGATGAGTTCTTGGCCGAAAACCCATAAGCCGACTACCTTTTCCTTCACATTTAATCATTTTCACACCTCCAGTACATGGAAATCTTCCTATTCTCTCAAGTAGCAAACATATTTTTCCTTTCAATTCAAGGAACACCTTCATATCTCTCCTAGTTTTTGGTAAGTTTTAATCATAAAACTTATGTTATACAAACTTATATATTAATTGTATCATTTTAATCACACTCTATTATGTGATTGAAATCATTAGTATACGATATGCTTCCCGTGTTCTAGCCCGAAGTCACCGTTTTCTACCCCGTTATCGAAACCGTTATCACATTTAAGGTGAGTTCATACCTCTACATTGTCATAAATTTTCACTATTTTAAGGGGGAATACAAGTGTAACACAATAGAATTTGTGTTAATACCTAAATGTTTTCAATATTTTATTAACTGTTGCCGTTATTAAAAATATATATTTATATATGTTACAAGTGTAACACAATAGAATTTGTGTTAATACCTAAATGTTTTCAATATTTTATTAACTGTTGCCATTATTAAAAATATATATTTATATATGTATAAATTATATAATTAGGATTCAACAGGCTCAGAATTGATAATTTGACTCCATTTCCTGCTCCTTGTTTCGTTGTGGGCTTGGGGTAGAATTATTTATTCGACTGTCTATTTAATCACAATTATATAAATATTATATTTATATAAGTATAAAATGATTTCAAACTCCTTAAACAAAAATTATAAATTTTGCAAACTGTTTTATACCATTTGGACATAAATGTTGAATTTCACGGAAACAACCGTATTACAAATTTTACAAGTTAAACAAAGGTTTTCATTCCAGTAAAACACAAACATATAAACTATAATATATATAGTTTATGGAACTTACATATTACTTTTCAAAGCTCGGAATACAATATGAATCATATGCACTACTTTACATACTCAGAAAACATGATGAAAAAAACAAACATATAAACTATAATACATATAGTTTATGAGATATACTTATCGTTTATTCATTGCAAAGTAATTTTTCATTATTCTATATTTAATCATCAATATAGCATTTGTGAGACACACTTCAAGTACTTATTTGAGTACCAACCAAGTCCTGAAATTATAACCAGAGTCTCCTGGAGGGAGAGCGTGACAATCCCGCACCAGAGCTGCTTGCAACAGCTAGGCCGGCAGGCCTGTGGTGACAAATGTCGTACCGATTTCGACGCCTGAAGAACGTCGTGTTCAGGCCATCTTAGGTCATCAAGCATGGTTATAATAACTCACAATTTGGTATTGAACAATACAATTAGTGTAAGAATAAGTAAACAACTTCACGTAGTTTTATTAAATAATAAAACTATAATACAGTATTTTACAAATACAACTGGTGAATCCAGACATTTACAATCTCACAGTTTTTCATGCAAGTACAAATACAGAATACTATTCTAGTACAGAGAAAACATACTTTTCATGGTTTTATGTGAATATAAAGCTACTTTAGAGTACAATAACATTTACACGTTTTGAGTACAATACAATACAACAGAAAATATAGAATTTTCTGGGAAAAACATACTTACACTTTCAAGGAACAAACTACAGATTTAAATTACAAACATGCTTATGAACTCACCAACTTAATTGTTGACACTCTTTTCAAAACTACTTGTATTCTCAGGATTTCAGTAAACAGGTACATCCACAGATTTTTTAGAAGACGGAGCATTATAGACTCATGTCTTTTAACTTTTGATATACATTTTACAATGACGTGAACACATATGTAAAAACTTATCTTTATTCAATACATGGTTGTTGTACTTTGATTACTATTATGCAATTGTTGTGATACTATACATGACGTCCTCCGCCCCCGAACGTTTCCGCCGTTCCGGTTTGGGGTTGTGACAGGATCCTCGATTTCGACACCGCATGATCCTTAGGGAGTCGTCAAGATACTACAACATCGAAACCTATTTTTACTTCAAATTGGGGAGCAATCCCAAATAATCAAGCCCCTGTGATGCATGATCCTAAGAAAGACTTCACTACCCTTAAAAACCATGACACTGGTAACTTACTAAATAATAATGCATTTAATACTAACTCTAAGGATCTTAATGCAGGTATAATTCCCATCACAGATAAGGAACTTCAAAAACTGAGACAGATGATATAAAGTGTACCAGGAATAGTCCAACCTTTACCAGAAGCATCCCCGGAAGCCATAGGATCTTGAGATTTTCTCGAGCGATAGCCGATACTGAAGTTCCAAAACGATTCCAAACTCCCAGCATGAAGCCGTATGATGTAACTACGGATCCTGGGGAGCACGTAGAACAATACATGGAAATGATGAAAATCGTCCCTATTTCATCACACTTAAAAAAGATTGTTTATGCAAGGGTTCTAATTCAACCCTCACAGGATCAGCCTTATAATGGCTTCACAATGTTCCCCCTTATTCCATTACTTCTTTTGCTCATTTAGTTAATCTTTTTAATAACCAATTTTCTTGTAGCAGCACATTCGAAAGGATCACTAGTGATCTCTATCGATTAGTTCAGGATCCTAAGGAATCCCTTAGGTATTTTGTAAGCAGGTTTGGCAAGGAAGCATTGAATATTCCTAATATCGACATGGCCACCATCGTGGAAGCCTTCAAGATGGGTTTAAAGAAGGATCCTCCCTTCTATGAAGATCTCGTAATGACCCCACGCAGGAAAATGAACGAAGTCAAAAGTAGAGCATTGAGGTTATTTAGAGTGGAAGAATACAATGAGACCCGAAAGAGGACCAACTTCCCAAATGCATATGACAATCCCAATAGGAAGGTCGACTCCTCGATCCAAAGATCATATAAGTTGAAACCTTATTCCAAACCTGATCATCATAGGGTTAATGCCCTTGAGGATGAAGGAGAGGAAGATGAACTTCCCAAGATCACTAATTATTGTTTTTCATTGGATATTTCAGGTATAATCTATGTGTAACATCCCAAATTTCAAGACCAAAAATTTTGTTTTTAATTAAGTGAGTTATAAAACAATTTACTGAAAAACATCATCAATTCATATCATTTCATAAAACATAGTTACGTGTCTCAAACTATATCATAAAAATAGTAATAATGTCAGAGTACAATCCCATAGATCTCAAAATGCGAAAAGCATATGTGTGCAATGCGCTGCTACCGTGCCGACTCTTTCCCCTTCGCTGAAGAGGTACCTGAAACAAAATTGAAAACTGTAAGCACGAAGCTTAAACACATACCATACTATAAACATACTGCCAGGCATATCTGGGTGCCCGACCTACCCTGCTAGGCATACCGGGGTGCCTAACCTATCCCTATCAGACATACCGGGGTGTCCGACCTGATGGGTTTTAGGTAAAACAAATAAACTAGAAAAACAATTCCTAAGTTCACATGAAACCTACTTTGGATCTATGTTTTAACTATTGGACATATAACTTTGAATTGCAAAACAATAACCCTAAGGAGAGAGGCTATTTTCGAAATTAACCAACTAGGGTTTTAGAGTTACATACCTTTCAATTGTTATAGCAAACAATTGGTAATCCTTTGATCTTGATCTTCTTGGAAGCCTAGCACCACAATTGTAATGCCTCTAATGGAATCACACCTAAGAGCTAGCAAGAAGGAAACTTGTGAGGGGAGAGGTTAGGGTATGCAATTTCGGCCTAGGGTTTCTTCAAGAGAAGGAGTGCCAATTTTGGGAGCCAGGAGGCTCCTTATATAGCTGAGGTATCTAGGGTTTAAGGAAAACCCTAATGTTCCTTTGCTTAGGGCCTAAGCTTATCCAAAGGCCTTATCCAAGCCCCTTGGATGAAATCATTAGGGTTTCCCCTATAGATTTCATCCACCCCCTTCCAAGGAGGTTCTGGAACCTTCCACTCAACTATTTGATAACTGCAAACTAGTCCCTGCACTTTATAATTAATACAATTAACCCCAATAATTAATTTCTGGCTAACTATTAATTAAACATTATGATTTCTAATTAATATATTAACCTTTTAACATATTAATAAATCATTTATATTAATTTATTAATCTTATAATAAATCAATATCTCTCATTTCATAATTTCCTTGTCCAATTACGAGGTTTGAGGGTAACCCAAAAGGACTGTGCTGCTATCAATTCAAGTATATACCAATTATATTTATGGGCTTAGACACCTAATCCAACAGTCTCCCACTTGGATAAGTCTATAACAATAATTGCTAGTAAGACTTCTAAATTTGACTAGCAAATTGTAGCTTCTAAAAGCTGCTGCCGAACTCTGAGCTAGTCAGTTATGTGTCCTAAGATAAGTGATCATATAATCCTTCGTTCTGTAAGATATTCCTAGACGTAATACATGGAATGCAATCAATCTCTTTGTCCAGAATCTATGTTCCCGATTTCTGATTTGTGATGATATAGGACTTCTAATTGAACACATCAATTTAGTCCTGGACGGGCCCAACACATCAGTCAACTCCAAATCATCGAGGGGCCCACAGATATCGCTTTTCCTGTTAGGGCAAAAGGAACGAATAAACGTTGACTCATATGCTTGTATCTTTTACCCTTCAAATTATACATGACAATACGTTTTATAACACCAAGTTACTGATGCGTTTTCGTATCACCAATGTATAACCGACTTGCCAATTACAACTCATATATCTCCATTTCAAGATTATAAGATATTATCGTCTCAATATTACTCGTGATGAATTCCATGTAGTAATAATCTGAGGAAGGGTTTATCCAATACTCAAATCTCAATTTCTGAGTACTCATGAATCATTGCAGCAATTCTATTGCTATGTCTATCCTTAGACAATCTGCAATCCAATTCATGACAATCTTAATTCACTACTTACTTCCAAAAGTACGAGCGACTGTGGATTTTGAATAATCATATTATTCAGGAAGTAAAACATGCAAAATATGAAACACAATAACAAACAATTGACAAAAGGCAGTAAACAAACTCATAAATAATACTTTATTATTTAATCACCAAAAGTCAATTACATTTGCTTTGTTACAAGTTTCAAAAAACTAATCTAACTACTAAAACTAATATCATCTCTCAGTCCAATGCTCTGAGCATGCTGAATATGCTTAACCCTACTCAGACCCTTTGTGAGGGGGTCTGCTGGGTTGTCCTCAAATGATACCATCTTCACAACAAGATGGCCTTCTTCTACTCTATGTCTTATGAAATGGTACATTCTGTACATATGTCTGGTTTTACCATGATCTCTGGGTTCCTTTGTTAAGGCAACCGCTCCTTCGTTATCGCAGAACTGTTCCATAGGCTCCTGGATGGTCGGAACAACTCCGAGATCTCGGATGAAGTTCCTTAACCAAGCTGCTTCTTTCGACGCTTCACTTGCTGCTATGTACTCTGATTCACAAGTAGAATCAGCCAACATATCTTGCTTTGAACTTTTGCAAGTAACTGCTCCTCCATTCAGTATAAATACCCAACCAGATTGAGAATGGAAGTTGTCTCTATCCGTTTGAAAGCTGGCATCACTGTAACCATCTACTCTCAAAGTATCATTGCCACCAAGTACAAGGACCCAGTCCTTTGTCCTTCGCAAATACTTGAGTATATTCTTAACATCTATCCAATGAGCTCTACCTGGATTTCCCTGATAGCGACTGACCATGCTCAGAGCAAAGGCCACATCAGGGTGAGTACATGTCATAGAGTACATGATCGATCCGACAGAGGAAGCATAAGGTACACGACTCATGTTAGCTATTTCCACATCTGTACTCGGGCATCTTACTCAATTTGGTATTTCTTTGGATAGGTAGCTCTCCCTTCTTGGAATTTTCCATACTAAACCTCTTTAGTACCTTGTCCAAGTATGTGATCTGACTAAGTCCAATTAGTCTCTTCTTTCTATCTCTCAATATTCTAATCCCAAGAATATATGCAGCTTCTCCAAGGTCTTTCATGTCAAAACACTTTCCAAGCCAAGACTTAACATCTTTCAGGGTTGGAATGTCGTTACCAATGTGTAATATGTTATCAACATACAACACCAGAAAAGTCACTATACTCCCACTATCCTTGATATATACACAGAACTCATCTTCACTCCTAGAGAAACCAAACTCTTTGACTTTCTCATGGAAGCAAGGATTCTAGCTACGAAATGCTTGTTTCAATCCATAAATGGATTTCTCAAGCTTGCACACTCTATTGGGAAACTTTGCATCAACAAAACCCTCTGGCTGATTCATGTAAACATCCTCATCCAGCTTCCCGTTAAGGAAAGCAGTCTTGACATCCATCTTCCATATTTCATAGTCATGAAAGGCAGCTATGGCGAGTAATATCCTAATAGATTTAATCTTAGCTACTGGCGAGAAGGTCTCATTATAGTCAACTCCCGGGGTTTGAGTGAAACCTTTTGCAACCAGTCGAGCCTTGAATGTGTGCATATTTCCATCCATGGCTATCTTCTTCTTGAAGATCCATTTGCACTCAACTGTCTTACGACTTGGTGCATTATCAACCAAATTCCAAACTTGGTTGTCATACATGGACTTAATCTCGTTGTCCATTGCCTCTTTCCACTTGGAAGCCTCTGGGCCTGCCATTGCTTCCTTGTAAGTAACTGGTTCATCTAAATTTATCAGTGTCCTATCACTAATGAATGTGTCACCATCTGAAGTAATATGAAAACCATACAACTTAGGTGGCACACTCACCCTAGTGGATCTTCAAAGAGGCAATGAGTTATCAACTAGTTCAACAAGAACTATTTCCTCTGGTTGAGTGCTAGTGTCATCTACGGTTCCTTCATTGGCTAACTCTTGAATTTATTCAAGGTCAATGGTGCTCCCACTGTCCTCTTTGAATATGAGCTATCTTTCTAGAAAGACTCCTCTTCGTGCCATAAATAACACGTTTTCACTAGGCCTGTAGAAGAAATATCCAAAAGACTGTTTTGGGTAACCAATAAAAACACATTTCTCACTTCTAGCTGCTAGCTCGTCGTGAGTCTCTTGTCTTACAAAAGCTTCACAACCCCAGACTTTAATATGTGTTAACGAGGGAACTTTCCCCATCCACATTTCGTGAGGTGTTTTGGCAACCTTCTTTGTAGGGACAAGATTGAGGATGTGGGCGACTGTATCTAAGGCATACCCCCATAAGTGAATAGGAAGCGAAGCACGACTCATCATAGAACGAACCATGTTTAACAAGGTCCGATTACGCCTCTTAGCCACACCATTTAACTATGGTGTCCTAGGAGGAGTTAATTGTGAAACTGTTCCACATCCCTTTAGATAGTCGTTGAACTCGATACTAAGATACTCTCCGCCTCTATCGGATCTAAGTACCTTTATCTTCCTGCCCAATTGATTCTCGACTTCATTTTTAAACTCTTTGAACTTTTCAAAGGTTTCTGAAGTATGTTTGATCAAGTAGATATAACCATATCTGATATAATCATCAGTGAAAGTCACATAAAATCGATTAGCATCCCTTGTGGTTGATCTGAAGGGTCCACACACATCAGTATGTATGAGGTCCAACAAACCTTCACCTCTTTCACAAGATCCCGTGAAAGGTGATTTTTTCATCTTTCCCAAAAGACAAGATTGACACATATCATCTGATTTTAGGTCAAATGATTCCAATACTCCATCCTTTTGGAGTTGGGCTATGCATTTCTTGTTAATGTGTCCAAGACGACAATGCCACAAGCATGCCTTGTTTATACTATTAGACAAGTCAATATTAAACACACTATTACCTAAGCTATCAACACAAGTCACTGTTTCATACACACCATCACAAGGTAAAGCTTCAAACACAAAAACACCATTCTTATAAATAGAAATTGAACCATTCAAATCATTAAAAGAATACTTAAAACCTTGTCTGAACAATGCATGAAATGAAATAATGTTTCTCGTTATTTCAGACGAATAGCAACAATTTAATAAATCTAATCTAACATCATTATTAAGCAAAGTTGATAAACTCCGATCTTGGTCACTGGTGAAGACTTTCTGTTTCCCATGATCAAGTTTATCCTCCCTTGCTCCACCTCCTCACTTTCTTTTAGCCACTGCAAATCAGAACAGATGTGAAAACCATATCCTGTATCAAGGACCCACAAACGAGAAGATAATGAGTTATTAGAAGAAATAGTGTAAATACCTGCTGAAGATGGCTTCACTTTGCCATCTTTGATATCTTGCAGATATTTTGGGCAGCTTCGTTTCCAGTGCCCTTTATCATTGCAGTAAAATCAATTGGCATCTTTTAGGTCGGAAACATGGGGAATGACAACATTGGGCTTGGCCTTTGGGCCATTACTAGATGACCCATCTTGGGCCTTGCCTTTCCAGTTTTGCTTAGGAGGACCTTTCCTCTTTTTCCCCTTTCCCTGTCCAATAGCCAAGACAGGGGCACTAGAAGGATTGGAGGCTATACTTTTACCCTTCATTCCTGCCTCTGCTGTCTGCAACAAGTTGTGCAATTGGGCTAATGTCTCCTTGGTGTTGTTCAAATGGTAAGTTAGGATGAACTGACCATAACAATCGGGTAATGAGTTCAAGACCATATCAATGGCCAATTCCTCATCAAAGTGTATGTTGAGCTTGACCAAACGCTCTATGTAGCGTTGCATTCTTTGCACATGACTAACAACCGACTCTCCATCCTTCATCCTGCAAGCCATGAGTGATTTGATTACCTCGAACTTTTCTTGATGAGCTCGCTTATGGTACTTTTCCATACGGTCCTTGTTCATCTCAAAAGGCCAGTAGTCCTCATAGTACCTCTGCAGTTCTGGGGACATGGTTGCGACCATGATGCATGCCACTTTGGTGGCATCATCATAGTGCTTCTTGTAGGAAGCGTATTCTTCAGGAGTGGCTTTGGATTCATCAATTTCTTTGAGCTCCTTTTCAAGGACATACTCTTTGTCCTCAAAACGAAGCGCCATTTTGATGTTGCGCATCCAATCATTATAGTTTGAGCCATCCATAACGACTTTGGAGCAAATGTTGAGCAAATAGAAGTTGTGGTTAGAGGATGATGAAGGAGAAGTGTTTCCTGGAGTAGACATCTGAAAAGAAAGATAGTTTTAGTTAGATTTCAAGATACCTCAATATAATAACCCAAAGATACAATATTAAGCTTAGGATCCAACTATGATGATTCACAACTTAGAAATGGGATGCCGAGATCCAAGTGTAGATTTCATAAAGGTAGGTGAATGACGATTCACCAATTCCACCATAGGACGATATGAAGTGAAATTCCTAATTCTTTTGAGATACATTGAAACTATTCAATGACATGTTTTAATCTCGGATTATGCTCTTCTATTTGTGACTTGGAGACCGAGGATCGCAAACAAGATGTGAATAACCATGCAAATGTGCTTGATAACCTCATTGTCTTTATCCTTATCTATTGATGTGCTGGTAAACCACACACGCTCCATCAAAATGATAATTACGAGATACCCATTACTACTCTTTAGTAGTGCCTATTAGTGTGTTGGTTAACCACACACGCTCCACTAACGACCAATAAAGCATAATGTGCAATTTCATGGGTTAGCATACTTTTCACATTTTTCCTAAAGTAACTAGAGTTGAGATTTTTGTAAAATAATGTTCTAGTACTTCATTAATAACATTATACTTTTAATGAGATTTAGTTGTCCTATCAAATCCGTTATGCTAACGACCCTCCACTAATCAAGGAAGCGGTGGGTGAGAGTGGACACCCATTCAACTACCATTTTATAGGAATTTTCATTATACCCCCCTTATAGAGTAGCTTCATGAATGAGGCATACCAGCGACTTGACTGACCAATTCTTAAACATATATAATATTTAACTTTTAATTATAATATATATAAGGTGTGTTTTAAACTTTTTAAAACTTTAGGGTTTATATAAAATTTTCGAAAAATTAAACCATTAATTTTTAAATTTAAAATAAACCAAAAAACTAGATTTAATAATTATCTATTAATTAATTTATTAAATCTTGTAAGGATTATCTAATCAAATTAAACAATTAATTTAATCCTAATCCTTATCCCTCTAGATTTCGAAAATTTAGGGTAAAGGATAATTATCCAATTAATCCAATCAAGTAACAATTATCCAAAACAAGAAACACTAAAATGCTAAGCATATTTCTAAATTCAAGGGAAGAGGCTAGGGTTTTTCAAAACCCTAACCCTAATTTTCGATTAGGGTTTATGGAGGCTAGGGTTTTTCGAAAAACCCTTTGAACCAAAAACCCTAAAAACGAAACCATGGCCATTTAGGGTTTAGTAGCTATAAACCCTAATTTGCAATTCAACTATTATATTTATTCAATTTAAAACAAAACCATTCTCTGGTACCACTAATGGGTTTTAGGTAAAACAAATAAACTAGAAAAACAATTCCTAAGTTCACACGCAACCTACTTTGGATCTATGTTTTAACTATTGAACATATAACTTTGAATTGCAAAACAAGAACCTTAAGGAGAGAGGCTTTTTTTGAAATTAACCAACTAGGTTTTTAGAGTTACATACCTTTCAATTGTTATAGCAAACAATTGGTAATCCTTTGATCTTGATCTTCTTGGAAGCCTAGCACCACAATTGTAATGCCTCTAATGGAATCACACCCAAGAGCTAGCAAGAAGGAAACTTGTGAGGAGAGAGGTTAGGGTATGCAATTTCGGCCTAGGGTTTCTTCAAGAGAAGGAGTGCCAATTTTGGGAGCCAGGAGGCTCCTTATATAGCTGAGGTATCTAGGATTTAAGGAAAACCCTAATGTTCCTTTGCTTAGGGCCTAAGCTTATCCAATGGCCTTATCCAAGCCCCTTGGACGAAATCATTAGGGTTTTCCCTATAGATTTCGTCCACCCCCTTCCAAGGAGGTTCTGGAACCTTCCACTCAACTATTTGATAATTGCAAACTAGTCCCTACACTTTATAATTAATATAATTAACCCCAAAATCAATTTTAATTAATTTTTGGCTAACTATTAATTAAACATTATGATTTCTAATTAATATATTAACCTTTTAACATATTAATAAATCATTTATATTAATTTATTAATCTTATAATAAATCAATATCTCTCCTTTCATAATTTCCTTGTCCATTTGCTTGTTTGAGGGCAACCCAAAAGAACTGTGCTGCTATCAATTAAAGTATATACCAATTATAGTTATGGGCTTAGACACCTAATCCAACACGACCTACCCCTCCGGTTTATCTCAAACGGTTACGGGGACTATTTCACCCCTACTACTACCGCATAATAACATAACATAATCTTACTGTCTAGCACAGCTGGGTACTAAACTACCCCTTTGGCCCTATCGACCGATAACCGGGGACTATTCCCCTTACTACCACTATCACATAACATCATATCATACTAGCATGTAAAACACATCAGATAGTGGCAAACCCAAGTAATTATCACAAAGACAACTACTCGACAAACAATCCCTACTAGTGGGCCGGCATTGTGGCCGTAGACCCACTTCTGCTGGAAGGTAACTCACCTCGTAAAGCTGAGTGTCGAATTTCCCGGAAGGTAATCTCTAACGGCTGCTCCGATGACTCCCGGCTATCATAATCATAATAACACTCAATCAGAATCTATAACACTCCCTAGGGTAAAATGACCATTTTACCCCCTTGGCCTAACTTGAACCGTTCCTAAGGCCCAATTCTAACTTATTATACCCAACGCACCCATGGCCCATCAGAGGCTCCTAAGGCCCACTAATGGCCCAAGTTTCTAAATTGGGCCCAACTCTTCAAATGGGCCTTTTCACAAGTCCAATAAATCTTTAGCCTAAAATGAATAATACCGAGTGGCCCAATATGGCCCAAAAGGCCCAATACTTCTAATTCCAAATTCCCAGGCCTAGAACTATACTCCATAGTGGGCCACGAGGCCCAATAGTCCAGGCCCAACCCTCTAAGGCCCAAAAAGCCCATGGTTTCCACTCTGCATGCGTGCGCGCGGCGTACCTGGCACGTACGCCCATCGTACGTTGACCTTGACCGCAAACAGGAAGTTGACCCAGTACGCGCAACGTACTGGCCAACTTTCTTGGCACTTCACTTGTGACTTAATCCATTAAGTCTTCATGTCCAAAATGTAGATCCAGGTCTTTTAAGACCTCCTAAACCATAAAGTCACAAACTTTATGTGCTTGCATGCATGGTTGGGGTCAAAACATGATTTTGGTCCTTTTAACAAGCTATATGACCATCAAACCTTTTAACAAGCTATATGACCATCAAACACTTGCATGGTTGTGGCTTAACCATCAAGGTCCGATTTTTATGAATCTTAGTGCCTCTAAGAGCCCAAAAGGACAGCTCTTATGGTCTGAAATAATCAAGATGCAAGAAGCCTCAGCAATGGAGTCCAAAGGTGACATTAAACACTCCTATAAACAAATCTAAACATGAAATGGTCAAGTTTGGAACTTGATACCTCAAAAGAGTCAGAAATAATGCCAATCTCCTGGATCTACAAGCTCCTCTTGAATCCTTGCCTCTTCCTCAACCTCCTTTTCTTCTAAGAACACCAAAATCACACAAGGAAGCTCTCAAATGGCAAAAATACACAAGAGCGGGTTAGGGTTTTTGATGTGGTTGCTTAATGGTGATAAGGAGGCTGGTCCAAAGACATAAGGTCCTTTAAATAGGGACCAAACACTAAATTTTAGGGTTTTAGAACATGCATATGTACGTTGGGCGTACCAGCATGGCCTCCGCGTTCCAGTTCCTTGAGTACGTTGAGCGTACATGGCAAGGTACGCTCCGCGTACGTGCTTCCTCAGCCCAATCACAAGGGCCCAAAGTTCCAAGCCCAACCTTATAAAACTAATAACCTTATACAAATAAAAGATTAGTACCTTATAAATCCCGGATGTTACAAATCTTCCCCACTTGAATTAGACTTCGTCCTCGAAGTCTGCTACTGTGGTCGGGAATAACTCGGGGTAATGCTCCCTCATCTCATCTTCTGGCTCCCATGTCCATTTTGAACCTTTGCGGTGCTGCCACTGCACTTTCACCAGCTCTACTTCCTTGTTCCTCAATGCCTTTGTCTTTCTATTTATAATGGCAATCGGTCGCTCGATGTAGTTCAGGCTGTCATCCACCTGGATATCCTCGAGAGGCACTACTATAGAGTCGACTACCAGGCACTTCCGCAGCTGGGAGACGTGAAAGGTACTATGAATCTGACTGAGCTCGGCTGGCAGATCCAACCTATATGCCACCTTGCCCACCCGGGCAGTAACCCTGAATGAACCAATGTACTTGGGGCCTAACTTGCCCCGCTTCCTGAACCGGATGACACCTTTCCAAGGTGACACCTTCAGGAGAACCATATCCCCGACCTGGAATTCCAGGTCTGAACGGCGCTTGTCGGCATAACTTTTCTACCGACTCTGAACAGTTTGAATCCTGCTCCGGACCTGCTGGATCCTCTCTGTTGTGTTGAGTACCACTTCGGTACTCCCCATGACCCTCTACCCAACCTCACCCAGCATATCGGGGTCCTGCACTTCCTCCCGTACAACATCTCGAAGGGAGGACGATCAATACCCACGTGGTAGGTGTTGTTGTAGGAGAACTCAGCCAATGAAAAATAGGTATCCCAGCTACCACCGAAATCCAAGACACACGCCCGTAGCATATCCTCCAAGGTCTGGATGGTCCGCTCGCTCTGATCATCCATCTGCGGGTGAAAAGCGGTGCTGAAGTGCAGACGAGTACCCAAGTCGTCATGAAACTTCTTCCAGAATCTGGAAGTGAATCGCACGTCTCGGTCAGAAATCATGGAAACTGACACTCCATGTCGAGCTACTACCTCTCGGATGTAAATATCGGCCAGCTTCTCAGCCGAGATGCTCTCCTGGATCGGTATGAAATGGGCACTCTTGGTCAACCGATCCACAATGACCCAAATCGAATCCACTCCCCGTGCGGTCCTGGGAAGCTTTGTGATGAAATCCATAGTAATCTCTTCCCATTTCCACATAGGGATATCCAATGGCCGCATCTTGCTGTGAGGCCTCTGTTGGTCGGCCTTGACCTTCCTGCAGGTTAGGCATCTCTTGACGTACCAGGCTACATCTCGCTTCATACAGGGCCACCAGTAATCAGGAAGAAGATCTCTGTACATCTTCGTCGCCCCGGGATGAATGGAAAATCAGGATTTGTGCGCCTCTTCCATCAGAACCTGGCGCACCCCTCCATGATATGGAACCCACAACCTACGGTGTAGTGTCAACAACCCACGACTATCATAGTCGAAGGAGGAAACCTGACCCACAATACGCTCGCTCTTCCGAAGTTCCTCCTTCATAGCCTCCTGTTGGGCCTCTCGGATCTGCTCTAATAGTGGAGTCACTACTGTCATTCATAAGCAAATGTCTCTGATCGGGGCTGCCTTGCGGCTAAGAGTATCGGCCACAACATTGGCTTTCCCCGGGTGGTAGAGGATATCACAGTCGTAATCCTTCACCACATCTAGCCACCGACGCTGCCTCATGTTCAGATTCGGCTGATCCATGAGGTACCTCAGACTCTTGTGATCGGTGTAAATGGTACAATAGACCCCATAAAGGTAATGTCGCCAAATCTTGAGGGCAAAGACAATCGCCCCCAACTCCAAATCATGCGTCGGGTAGTTCGCCTTGTTTGGCTTTTGCTGCCTCGAGGCCTAGGCGATAACATGCCCTCTCTGCATCAGTATTGCGCCCAAACCAGAAATCGACGCATCGTAGTATACTACGAAATCCTCCACGCCCTCTGGTAGGGCGAGGATCAGTGCCTCACATAGTATCTGCCTCAATGTCTCAAACGCTGCCTGTTGCTCAAGCCCCGAGTGGAATACAACGGCTTTCTTCGCCAGTCGGGTCAAGGGTACGACTATCTTGGAGAAATCCTAAATGAATCTCCAGTAATAGCCCGCCAATCCCAGGAAACTCCGAATCTCAGATGGAGACTTCGGAACCTCCCATCTCATCACGGCCTCTACTTTGGCCAGATCGACCAAAATCCCGTTCTGGTTGACAAGGTGCCCCAGAAACTGCACCTCGCGTAATCAGAACTCGCACTTGGAGAACTTGTCATACAAGCTCTCCCTCCTCAGGGTATCCAACACCTCCCGCAAGTGCTCCTCATGCTGCTCCTGCGTCTTGGAGTAAACCAAGATGTCATCGATGAAAACTATTACAAACCGATCCAGCATCGGTCTGCATACGCGGTTCATGAGGTCCATGAACGCGGCAGGAGCATTGGTGAGCCTGAAGAGCATCACCACGAACTCGTAGTGGCCATAGTGAGTCCGGAACGCAGTCTTCTGCACATCCTCATCTCCGACCCTCATCTGATGGTAGCCTGAACGTAAATCTATCTTGGAAAATCAAGATGCCCCCTGTAGCTGGTCAAAGAGATCATCAATCCTTGGGAGTGGGTAACGGTTCTTCACCGTTACCTTGTTCAGCTCTCGGTAATCTATACACATCCGATGCGACCCGTCCTTCTTCTTCACGAACAGAATCGGGGCTCCCCAAGGGGAACTGCTCGGTCTGATAAATCGCTTATCTAACAGCTCCTGCAGCTGTGTAGACAACTCCTGCATCTCAGGAGGAGCCAACCGATATGGTGCCTTGGCTATCGGGGCCGCACCGGGGACCAGGTTGATCCTAAACTCCACCTGCCTCTCCAGAGGTATCCCAGTCAACTCCTCTGGAAACACATCCGGGTACTCTCGCATTACTGGCACCTCGCTCACAGTCGCCTTGCCCGCATCCCGGGTGTCCATGACGTAGGCGACATATCCGGCGGAACCCTACTGAAGGTAGTTCCTAGCCCTCGCTGTTGAGCATAAAGTTGGTCCACGCTGTGGCCTCTCGCCCTGAATCACCAGCTCTCCCCCACTTGGGGTCCTGACGCGTACCAACTGTTGTGCGTAGTCAATCACAACCCCATTAGGGCTCAACCAGTCCATACCGATGATGACCTTGTTCCCACGTAATGGTATGGGAACCAAGTCTACCAGGTAGCGCTCCTCGAACAGCCTCAAAACACAATCTCTGCAAACCTCCGATGCTCGAACTGATCGATTATCAGCAATCTCGACCTCTAGAGGGCAATCCAACATGCCCGAAGACTCAGGGAACCTCTTGCTAAGTGCAAGAGAGACAAATGATCAGGTAGCACCCGAATCAAACAACACCTGAACTGGAATACCGTTCACATGGAACGACCCTAAACAAAACACATAAATATCATAAACAACATATAATAAAAGCTAGGGAGAAGAAATCATACCCGCCACCATATCGAGTGCGGCGCGTGCCTCCTCAGTAGTCAACTGGAAGGCTCGACTCCTCACCACTGGAGCCTCTGACTTGCCCTGCCGACCATCAGTGATCCGCAGGGTTACTGGAGCTGGCGCCACCACTGGCGCTGCTGCTGCTGTCAATCTCGGGCAGTTGGCCTTTTTATGGCCTTGCTGGTTGTAGTGAAAACACAACAACTCCGATGTCAGAATAATGGGGGTAGGGGCTGTACAATCCTTGCTGAAGTGCCCCATCTTGCCGCACTTGTAGCAGCCCGATGACCCTAGTCTACAAACCCCCTCATGTGGTTGCCGCACTTCCCGCAGCAGCTCCGGCCATGATGACCCTTCGACTTAGAGTCGAAACCCTTGGGTTTCTTCCCCGAAACCCCAGTAACCTGCTCCGTCTCTGCCTTCCTTTTCCTGAGGTGCTCCAAATCAATCTCCCTCTCCCTCTCCCTAGAAATCATGGAATCTAGGGTCGGGCATGTTGAGTAGCTGACATGCTCCCGGATATCAGCTCTCAACATATCATGATAGCGGGTCTTCCGCATCTCCTCTTCTCCTGCATACTGAGGCACCAATAAGGCCCTCTCCCGAAACTTGGCGGTAATCTCCGCCACCGTCTCAGTAGTCTGTCTCATGTCAAGAAAATCCCTGGGCAGCTGCTGAAGCTCCACAGCCGACACAAACTCAGCCCTAAACCTGGTCACAAAGTCCGACCAGGTCATAGCCTCAATGGCTGAGGCTCCCAAAGAATCACCAACTGACTCCCACCAATTTCTAGCCCTGTCCCTCAAACATCCAGCATCATACCGAACCTTCGACCCCTCAGGGCAAAAGCTAGTCAACTGATCAGACTCCATGTCTGCAATCCATCTCCTGGTAACAATGGGGTCCTTCACCCCGTAAAAGTCTGGCACACCACATCCCCTGAAGTCCTTAAAGGACAGTGTGCGCGCCCCTGACTGGATAAACGCCCAGTCACTCTTAAACGCCCTGAACAGGTGACGAAAAATGCTATTTTTTCATGAAAAATGGTACCGCAAAGGCCATTTATTCATATTTTACTGAGGGAATCTTTTTATAAAGCATTCTAAGCCAAAGGTGGGTCTTGGAAAGGCAAAAAGAAGAGTGTGCAGGTGGGTTTTGAGGGGACAAAATGTGATGGGAAAGGATAATGTCACATGGTTTTTGTCTTTTTGAGGGAGTAAATAGTGGAGTACTCTTTACCCAAAAGAGTAACAAGGACAATATGCTTTTTGCAAACAATACATTACGTCCAAACAATTCAAATTGAAGATCTACAACAACTAAAATATGAGAATCAAGAGCTTCATACCTCATAATGATAAGAGTTGCTGGAAGATAAAATCTCCAAAAAAATGCTTTTCTCCACTTTATTCAAGAATAATAAGCCCATAATTTTTGTGTCTCATTTCCAAGGCATAAATAAAATGCCTGGAGTACATCTTCAACTTTTTGGAGACCACAAAATTAATTTCTTCTCCCATTTTTCTTCATTTCTTCAACAGCAAAAATAATAATCTTTTTAAGAACATCTTTTTCCAGCAACAAATAGAACAAGCAGCAGCAACAACAATTTATTTTATTAAGTAGGAATCACCCAGAAAATAGAACTAAGAACGAACTTCATAAAAAAAATTCGGTTTGAAACCCGAAAATTTTTCTTGTAGAAACACGGAAAAATCACAAGATAATCACCGAACGGGAGTCGTTCCCTTGAACTAATCATGAGATCTTCAAGGTACGACTCTGATACCAATTGTAGAGACCCATTTTTATACGAACGGTGAATGCGGAAGTAAGATATCTCGAGATTAATCGTGTTTTTGTAAGTATGAACACGAAGAACATATTATGAGTTCGTTGAAGAAGAGTAAGAACAAGAGAGAATAATAATATTAATGCATGAAGAACATGGTGGGAGAGAAACTCTCCCTGGGTGGGAGAACCCACCACTTCTCTCTCTCTCTAGATTACATTGTGAGAAAAGTAATCTCTAATCTAAGAAAAAGTGAGCTAGCTTTTTAAGAGATGACCAACTCTCCCTTTATATAGGAGGGAGAGTATTTACACCAAAAATACAATAAATGGAAAATACAACCTAACTATCACTCATTATTTGTAGAGCATTTCCATGCACCAACAGACCAAATAATTCTTCGAATGAAAGATCCTACCCTACAACGGTTGGACTCAAACAAGAGCTGTGCAATAGGTCTAGACCTAACCTTCTGAAATTATTTATTCCTCGCAATATGTAACTTAACGTATTCGCTTACTAGTTAGCTAAAGATAACTAGAACTCCTAAAAGCACAAAGCAAGCAGCATTCGGGCATTGAGTAACCATACCAATCATATCCTATTCAGGCCATCGTATTACTGACTAATCAGTTCTAGCATGTAACTCAATAAGCATATATAGCAGGCACATAAGGCATCTTCCTAGATCCTTATCCCTAATCTAGCATGTAGTTCTCATAATCAAATCATATCATAACAAACATGTATGGGTAATTTGGGAGAACTTACTTGAGCTCGGATGACTGCATGCACCACACCCTTTTCTCTTTTTGAAATCCTTTTGATAAAATGATTTTCTTTTGAAAATTTTCATACCAAGTCCTCAGTTTGAGTTCAGACACACCCGAAAGTATGCCTGAATCCCTCAAACCAAGGCTCTGATACCAACTTGAAACACCCATAAAATACGGTCCAAAATTTTCATTTTTAACTATTAAATAAAACCATAGTTATCAAATTCATATCATTAAAACATAGGTCATAGTATCCCAAAACAATCCATATGAAAACATCTGTCAAATATATCATAGTAAACATCCCATGCTAAAACATCATGGTGTGTGCAATGCAGTCACCCCGCAATATGTAACTTAACGTATTCACTTACTAGTTAGCTAAAGATAACTAGAACTCCTAAAAGCACAAAGCAAGCAGCATTCGGGCATTGAGTAACCATACCAATCATATCCTATTCAGGCCATCGTATTACTGACTAATCAGTTCTAGCATGTAACTCAATAAGCATATATAGCAGGCACATAAGGCATCTTCCTAGATCCTTAACCCTAATCTAGCATGCAGTTCTCATACATATATATACAGTAGGCATATAAGGCATCATTCCTAGATCCTTAACCCTAATCTAGCATGCAGTTCCCATAATCATATCATAACATAACATGTATAGGTATCTTGGGGAAAACTTACTTGAGCTCGGCCGATTGCACGCATCACACACTTGTTCCTTCTCAAACCCTTTTATTTTAAATTTTAGAAAAATTATTTTCTTTAAAAAAATCTTTCAGACCCTCGATTTGAGTCCATACACCCCCGAAGGTGCGTCCGAATCCCTCAAACCATGACTCTGATACCAACTTCTAACATCCCAAATTTCAAGACCAAAAACTTTGTTTTTAATTAAGTGAGTTATAAAACAATTTACTGAAAAACATCATCAGTTCATATCATTTCATAAAACATAGTTACGTGTCTCAAACTACATCATCAAAATAGTAATACTGTTAGAGTACAATCCCATGGATCTCAAAATGCAGAAATCATATGTGTGCAATGCGCTGCTACCGTGCCGGCTCTTTCCCCTTCGCTGAAGAGGTACTCGAAACAAAACTGAAAACTGTAAGCACGAAGCTTAGTGAGTTCCCCCATCATACCACATACCATACTATAAACATACTTCCAGGCATATCTGGGTGCCCGACCTACCCTACTAGGCATACCGGGGTACCTAACCTACCCCTGTCAGACATACCGGGGTGTCCGACCCACCCCTCCGGTTTATCTCAACCGGTTACGGGGACTATTTCACCCGCTACTACTACCGCATAATAACATAACATAATCATACCGTCTAGCATAGCTGGGTACTAAACTACCCTCTTGGCCCTATCGATCGGTAACCGGGGACTATTCCCGTTACTACCACTATCACATAACATCATATCATACTAGCATGTAAAACACATCAGATAGTGGCAAACCCAAGTAATTATCACAAAGACAACTACTCGACAAACAATCCCTACTAGTGGGCCGACATTATGGCCGTAGACCCACTTCTACTGGAAGGTAACTCACCTCGTAAAGCTGAGTGTCGAATCTCCCGAAAGGTAATCTCTAACAGTTGCTCCGATGACTCCCGACTATCATAATCATAATAACACTCAATCAGAATCTATAACACTCCCTAGGGTAAAATGACCATTTTACCCCCTTGGCCTAACTTGAACCGTTCCTAAGGCCCAATTCTAACTTATTATACCCAACGCACCCATGGCCCATCAGAGGCTCCTAAGGCCCACTAATGGCCCAAGTTTCTAAATTGGGCCCAACTCTTCAAATGGGCCTTTTCACAAGTCCAATAAATCTTTAGCCTAAAATGAATAATACCGAGTGGCCCAATATGGCCCAAAAGGCCCAATACTTCTAATTCCAAATTCCCAGGCCCAGAACTATACTCCATAGTGGGCCACAGGGCCCAATAGTCCAGGCTCAATCCTATAAGGCCCAAAAAGCCGAAGGTTGCCACTCTGCATGCGTACGCGCGGCGTACCTGGCACGTACGCCCAGCGTACGCTGGCCTTAACCGCAAACGGGAAGTTGACCCAGTACGCGCAGCTTACCAGGGTGTACGCGTAGCGTATTGGCGAACTATCTTGGGACTTCACTTGTGACTTAATCCATTAAGTCTTTACGTCCAAAATGTAGATCCAGGTCCTTTAAGACTTCCTAAACCATAAAGTCACAAACTTTATGTGCTTGCATGCATGGTTGGGATCAAAACATGATTTTGGTCCTTTTAACAAGCTTTATGACCATCATACACTTGCATGATTGTGGTTTAACCATCAAGTTCCGATTTTTATGAATCTTAGTGCCTCTAAGAGCCCAAAAGGACAACTCTTTTGGTCTGAAATCATCAAGATGAAAGAACCCTCAACAATGGAGTCCAAAGGTGACATTAAACACTCCTATAAATAAATCTAAGCATGCAATGGTCAAGTTTTGCACTTGATACCTCAAAAGAGTCAGAAATGATGCCAATCTCCTGGATCTACAAGCTCCTCTTGAATCCTTGCCTCTTCCTCAACCTCTTTTTCTTCTTAGAACACCAAAATCACACAAGGAAGCTGTCAAATGGCAAAAATACACAAGAGTAGGTTAGGGTATTCGAGGTGGCTGCCTAAGGGTGATAGGGAGGCTGGTCCAAAGACATGAGGTCCTTTAAATAGGGATAAAACCCTAAATTTTATGGTTTTAGAACCTGCACACGTACGCTGGGCATACTCTTGGTACACTGGGCGTACCAGCATGGCCTCCGCGTTCCAGTTCCTTGTGTACGCTGAGCGTACATGGCAAGGTACGCTCATGTACGTTCCGCGTACGTGCTTCCTCAGCCCAATCACAAGGGCCCAAAGGTCCAAGCTCAACCTTATAAAACTAATAACCTTATACAAATAAAAGATTAGTACCTTATAAATCCCGGATGTTACACTATGTTATGCAGGATCTCGACAACAAAGCATGGTGGCCAAAGAAATGAGAAAAGTCAACCGGCTGGAAGGAAAAGTCTAAGTGGTGTGCATACCATGAAGACTTCGACCACACTATAGAAAATCATATAACTCTTAGGAAGGAGATCAGCTACCTCCTAGAAAAGGATACCTCAAAGAAATCCTAGGAAGAAGAAATGAAAGATCCAGAGAGAAAGATCAGGATCCTCGTAAGATCCTAGAAAAACCAGGATCCCCTCCTACAGGCGCCAAGGTAATCATTGTTATATCTGAAGGGTTTGACATTTTTGGAACTTCTTATTCTACAGAAAAAAGGCATGCCAAGGTGTCTAAGACAGAGAAAGAAGAAAGACCCCGAAAGAATATGTCGGTCATGAATGATAAGGAAATCACATTCGATGAAGCAGATAGAGAAGACATCTAGGATCCCCACCATGACGGGTTGGTGATCAGCCTCTTCGTCGCCAACCACTTTGTCAAAAAGATCATTGTCGATGGAGGATCCCCATTCAACATCATACTCCTGGATGCCCTAAAAAGAATGAATATCCCAGAGTTCAAGAAATCCTCAGTACTAATAGGATTCAGTGGTGAAACAAAACATACGGTTGGAAAAATCAAGTTACATGTCTACATCGAGGGGGTAAATTCTATACAACACTTTTGTGTCATTGATACCTTGTCTTCCTATAATATTATTTTAGGTAGACCGTGGATCCAAGACATGAAACCAGTACCATCGACGTACCACCAATGTGTAAAGATGCCCACTCCTCGGGGGACAGTGAAGATCACACGTGATCAACAAGAATCCAAAGAATGCTACAATACCTCGATGAAATCTTCAACGGTACCACGAAAAGCATAACATTTAAAGCAGGGGAACGAGGTGTGCTAGAAACAAGAAAGCAGGATGTAAAGGAAGTGCTCCTGAACCTCAAGGATCCTGAAGTCAAAGTCCTCATAGGATCCTCAATACCAGAACAAATCGAGCAAGAACTAATAAAGTTCCTAAAAGATAGAAGCAATACCTTCGCTGGGAAGCATGAGGATATTACATGTATAGATAAAAATATTATAACTCACAAACTTAATGTTGATCTTTCTTCCAGACCCATACATCAAAAAAGAAGGAATTTTGCACCCAAAAGACATCACATCATCCAAGAAGAAGTGGAAAAACTTCTTAAGATAGTGATGATCAAGGAGGTCAAGTTCCCAAGGTGGCTAGCCAACATGGTCGTCGTACAAAAGAAGAATGGTAAATGGAAAGTATGTGCGGACTATACAGATCTTAACAAGGCTTTACTTAAGGATCCTTTCCCCCTGGCACATATAGATTCCATGATAGATGCTACAGCTGGTCATGAATTATTAACATTCATAGATGCATCAGCAGGGTTCCAAGAAATTCAGATAGAACCATCTGACCAAGAGGATACCACATTCATAATCCCGACAGGTATATATTGCTATACTGCTATGCCATTTGGTCTTAAAAATATAGGTGCAACATACCAAAGGCTAGTTAACCGGATGTTCAAGGACAAACTAGGGGACACTATGTGGTCAAAGTCAAAGAAAGCTAAAGATCACCTCAAGGATCTTGAAGAAGCTTTCAACGTAATAGACGAATACACCATGAATCTGAATCCTTCCAAATGCCATTTTGGAATGAGATCAGGATATTCAAAGACTGACATGAAGAGTAGCAGCCCTGAATAGGTTCATCTCAAGATCCTCAGAGAGGTGTAAACCTTTTTATGACATCTTGAAGAAGAATAAAAGATTCGAGTGGACCAAATAACATGAAGATGACTTCCCGGAACTTAAAAATTATCTAAGTTCAGCACCTGTATTGGTGAAACCGTTAGATGGGGTATCACTCCTACTCTATCTTTCAGTATCCTCTAATGTTGTAAGTGCAGTCCTGGCCAAGGATCTTAACATGGGTCAACATCCCATCTACTATGTAGGATGATAAAATAGTCTGCGAAGCTAAGCACATATGAAATCAAGTACGAACCAAGATCGGCAAAAAAATCACACGCACTAGAAGACTTTGTGGCTGTTTTAGCGATGATCTACAACCCGAAGCAAAACTAGAAACTCAACAACTTCTAGAAGAAGAAGATCAAGGAAAATGGACTCTCTTCACAGATGAAGCATTAAACCAAAGGGGAACTGGCCTAGGGATCATACTATAATCGCCATATGGGGACATCCTACCCTAGGCAAATAGTTATGAATTTTAATGCAATTAAAAATGAAGCAGAGTATGAAGCATTGATCATGGGGCTATAGTTGGCCAAGGATCTTCAGATCAAGGATCTTTAGGCATACGTCGATTCATTATTAATAACTAACCACTTTAATGGATTCTATACAGTCAAAGGAGAAAGACTAGCACTATACCTTAAAATTCTTAAAAAATTAGCCTCCGAATTTGAAGCTTTTAGTCTGAATCAAGTTCCTAGAGAAGATAACATTGAGGTAGACGCAGTAGCCAAATTAGAGTCTTACCTCAGGATCCCGCCAGAGACCAGGATCCTAATAACCCACATAATGATCTTGGTGTTAGAAGATCCTTTCAGGAGACCAGATGACCCCGACGACCATGATCAAACGGCCAACATAGCAGCGATCGGAGGCCTAATTCCTCGATCCTCTAACTAGGATCCCGATGTTCAGGATCCTGATCCAAACAGTTAGGATCCCCAAAGACATTTGAGATCGTGGACACAAACCTTCATAGAGTATCTCCAGAATGGTACAATTCTAAAAGAATAAAAAAGTGATAAACCATTCAATATGAGTATCTCACGCTTTGTGATGATCCATGGAGTACTATACAGATCAAGAAGCCATGGAAGTTCTAAAAGACATACATGAAAGGGATTTTGGCAACCAAACTGGGGGAGGATCCTTGTCTTCTAAAGTGTTAAGAACAAGATAATATTTTCCAATCATGAAGAGAGATGCCTTCCTACATGCTCAAAAGTGTGATGTCTATCTCATTGATTCAGAAGCATGAATGGGGGCATATTGGCTACCTACCTAGATGGAAGCATCTTGCCAAGATCCTGAAATGCTTTACACCTTGAAGCATACTTTATGTAAGTCAATTTAGTCACAATTCATCACAACCGAGTCGATGTACATACCTACTCCTTACCCTCATTTCTTTTCTTTGTTTATTTTTATTCTAAGAACACTATTGGCTTAAGCATCAAAGGGATGTTAGCCAAGCTAACGCCCACCTCAAGCTAACGTTTGCAACATGCAATCAAGGATCCTAGCCACTACGAATAGAGATTGATCATATCTCCTCCGATTAAGGGTAATTAATCTCCTCTAAGTATGGGACGTGAACAAGAGGATCATTTCACGCTTTAGTGACTTGGAAACCCTCTTATTTTTGAACATATGTTAAGGTTCTAAAGTAAATTTCTAAGGTTTATAACATTATCATGTTATCCTAAGTTGGGATCCTCCCTAGTAAATTTCTAAGGTTTATAACATTATCATATTATCTTACAAAATGGGATTTTCCCCAGTTATTATCTAAAGTTGGGACTTTCCCCTTTTATTATCTAAAGTTGGGATTTTCCCCAATAATTATCTAAAGTTGGGACTTTCTCGAGCTATTGTCTAAATTTGGGATAATCTAAGTTGGGATCTTCCCCAGTATAATATAAGTTGGGATCTTCCCCAATATTTTCACCAGTATTTCTTAAGTTGGGATCTTCCCCGATATTTCTTAAGTTGGGTTCATCCCCAATATTTCTTAAGTTGAGATTTTCCCCAGTAAAATTCTAATTTGGGATCTTCCCCAGTAAATTACTATATGGGATCATTGTAACATGTAACACTAGTCAAAATAGGTCAATAGACATGTGATTATGCCAATCATGTAATGTGATTTTGTTAAACTAGTAATGTGATAAGAGTGCTATGTAGTTCATGATAAATTCTAATACAAATATGAACTTTCTTTATGATACAACTCAAAGTATACGTCCATACGATTCCAAAAATATAAAGAACGTCTGAATCTGACTTCGCATGAAGAAGTTATGATAAACCGAACACTATAAGTCTCTATAATAATAGGAATTTAAAATAGACTTAGAATTAGAAATTGGAGTCTAAAAGAGAGTTGTAGTACTTGTAAATACCTACGCGTGCATATAAAGAACGTCAAAAACGGAGTTTGTATGTGAAAGTTACGACCTTCCGAAGATTCAGCTGTCAGAAACTCTAATCAGACTGAGCTCACGACGTGAGCACAGAAATCACGACGTGAGGAGTCATTTTGCCACATATCGGAATCTAGAAGGTGTGTGACGAGGCTACGAGGGGATAAGATCCAAACTCACAACGTGAGCAAGGATATCTCACGACGTGAGGAGTCACATGGCCACCTTCCGAAGTTAGGGACGCAAATGGCAAGTCTACGGGGATAAGATCCAAACTCACGACGCGAGCCTTATAAAACTCACGACGTGGGGGTCCAAAATCCTTACTATAAATAGCAGGTCCGACTTCATCCATTCTTACACCTAAACTTCTTTCTCCTCTCTCCTTTGCTGAAGCCATCTTGCATCCCAAGCCCCGACGACCTCATACGCTGACCGTTTCTGCTTAGATTACATAAAATCATGCTACTAGGGTGAGTTTCACGGCCCCACTTTCTAATATTTTGGGGGAAAACGCATGCTAAATATTGTATATAAATTATTATTATGTCTATATGATAGTATATAGTTATAATAACCAGGGTATAGTTGTTCTAAATATAATATTTTGAATATATACAACTATTATCAACTTGTCAGCATGTTATTATACTAATGTAGATCTTGAGTTATACTTAGGATTCTATATATATGTTGTGTGCGATATAGTTCCTAAGTTATATTCGGAAGTTCTATATGTTAATTTATAAAGTATGTTGCTATTATTGGTTTTATGTCAAAATAAAACTTGGTATGTTGTATGTTGTTATTGTTAGTTTTATGACAAGATAAAACTTGGTATGTTATATGTTGTTGTAGTTATTGGTTTTATGTCAAGACAAAACCTGGTTTTACTTCAAGTTATAGCTGTTATACTGCCTAAATGTTATGAAGTTAGGAGTAATGTTTAAAAGAATAGTCTAGTAACTTAGGGTTTTAGACATGAAAATGCTTTTGTTGTTAGAGCTATAGGAAGCCGTCAAAGTCTACATGAGTAATTGTATTCATCAACTAAGATTGGGGATCTTAGCGGAAATCCTCTGAACTGTAACCGTTAATCCCGTGTGAGCGAGGAAGTCGGGTATAAATAGTATACGGGTTGACCACCCCACTTGTGACTGTTAGCTACAGTCAACCAAAAGTGAGTGATGAACTATCCTTTTACTTGTTATTGTTCCGGCGTCGATGAAGCGTACGGTGTTGTTTCTCATGGTAAATCATGAGTGTGTTGTTTCTCATGGTAAATCATGAGTGTATTTTATCAGAGGTATTATGTCATAGCAGCGGTTACAAGCTCATGGTAGCAAATTGTTAGAAACATTATACTTTGTCGTATACAAGTATTAATGTTAAGTATAAGTTTCCCCCTACTTATACCTTAGGTTTAAGGAATATTTAGGTATAACACTTAATTGATACGTAAACTATTATACCTAATATACATACTAAATGTTGGAGAGTCGAAATGATACTTTCAAGACTATACTTTTGAATGTGGAAAATGTACTATTTTATGGACTCAAAACCTGTGGACTCACCAACTTTATGTTGACGTATTTTAAAATGCATGTGTTTTCAGGAACTTGAAAAGCTGGTATGTATTCGAACAGAAGAAGTTTTACTATTACATTTCTGTTCATTAAGAAGTATGCCATAGTCGGATATTATGTAATAGATCCTAGAAAAATAGTTATGTAACTTTCAGTTATCAATAAAGGTATGTATTTTCTTTAGTACTATTCAATGTATGTTATATAACTGTGATACGAAGAATGATGTTACACCACCCGGTGTTTCCGCCGATGGCTGGGGGTGTGACAGAAATTGGTATCAGAGCTATTAACTATAGTGAACTAGTACTTTCTTAGGAAAGCACGACTATAGTTTAGGGCTTACTCTATTAGGTTTAGGTATATCCCTTAGCCTACAATAAAAAGTATTATTAATTATTCTACTGAAGGACTACTTACGGGAGCGGTGACAAGGATAGATATGTCGATTTGGGTTGCTGGATTTCAGAACGACTATATGCTAAAATGATCCTGCGCTTTCGACTGTCCTGAGTGGCCGGAGCCTTAGCAGATAGACCTGAAGTAACAAACAATAGTTAAAGCGTGAATACAATAAATAAGAATATAGAGTCATATATAAAGACTCAGACCCGCGATGAGAATACACCTTAATACTCGGAATGTTTTTGATCTCAAGGATTTAGATCAAATATTCCAACTAAAGTTTATATGTGCGTATATCCTATCACAATTAGGTGTAGGTGCGCAACTACATTTTATTATGATCAGATCATATGAACTATTTAATTTGGGAGTAATATTTGATAGACTAAACTCTTGGTGATCCAAAACATATAGGAATTCGACATGACACATTCACGAGAATGGATAATCATCGAGGATACGGATGAAGAAGAGGAAGTTTCATTCTCCATGATGGTAGGCGATCCTTACTACCCTATAAATCCAATCACCTTTCATCCAATACCTTCTGACGATGGAGCACCTTTACCCTCCAACAAATGGGAAGAGAGTGAACTAATAGAAGAGAGCGAACCAATGGAGGAGACAGAATCGGTTGCATCATCTTTACCACCACTGAACACTCTTTACCGTAAAGTTCCAGGAGGAGTAAAAATGAAACACACGACACGTAAATCCATACCGATATGGCAAAAGATTAAGAAGAATCAGAAGACGACATCTTCAGGAAGTCATAGAGTTCAAGATGAACCTGCACGGATCGCACCAACCGTTGATAGGTGGGTGGCTGAAGAAAGAGCCGCTAAGATGTATGAGACTGGTCAATCATCTCGACCACATCTCCCACATTCTTCTGATGTTAACACTTTATCTCAATTGTTTGAGAAAAGTGTGAAAATTGAAGATAAGATGGAAATTGTCGAAGGGAGGGCTACTCATCTCTCTGGAAGAGTACGAAGGCTACAAGGACAAAGGACGCGAGATCAGGAATCGGTGATGGATGTCCATCATCGTATAAATTTTGCTTATAACGACATGATTACTCACGATGCAAGGATTGCAGAGTTAGAGCTCTACAATCAAACCTCAAGAAATGAAGAACGCGTGGGAAGTCTTGAGCAGAGAACTCAAGCACTTGAGGAGCAAGTGGTTAATGTCACTGTCACACCCCGAAACCGATGGCGGAAACGTTCCGGGGTGGAGGACGTCATGTATAGCATCACAACCAATGAATAACAACAATCATAGCAACACAACCATTACAATGAATACTTAAGTAAAAATGTTTACATAAATTCTGAAACTTGTTTGAATTACATCATATAACTTGTATGAATATAACATTAAACTCTTATTGCTTCAACTCTTCAAAAACCCAGCAAGCACCTGTCTACTGATTTCCTGAGAATACAAGCAGTTTAAAAGAGTGTCAGCATAAAGCTGGTGTGTTCATAAGCGGTGGTTTGTAGTGAAAATCGCTGATGAGTTCGGAAAATATTTGAATAATTTCAAGAAAATCCGATATTTTCCTTAGTGAAAGCGTAGTGTTATCAGTTCTGTAATAAACCATGAATATCTGTATGTTTCCAAGAAAATCCGATATTTTCTTTAGTGAAAAGGGTAGCGTTATCGATTTCGTATAAAACCATGAATGATCGTTACTGAAAACTGTAGTGATATGCGAGAATACTACCTCATGTGACTAGGTAAAACTAATCATGAAGTGTAAGTATTTTATATGTGAAACCATTGCATAATCGGTTCTGTTTGAAAAACCCTGGCCTTAGCCAGAATACGTAGTGTGTATCAGTTCTATTTAGTAAAAAAAATAGAACTGTTGAAGAGTGTTAAGTTGTAAACTAAAGGTGATTTATACATATTGTGAGTCGTATAACCATGCTTGATATGACTAGAGACCTTTCCAACGTTCTTCAGGCGTCGAGTTAAATGACATTTGTACATCTCAGGCGTGCCCGCCTAACTGTAGCTAGCAGTCCAGATGTGGGATTGTCAGTCCCGAATAGATCTATTCACAAATCTCACGCTCTCCCTCCAGGAGACTCTGGTTATACAGTGGTAGGATTTATCCCTGTACACTTAAGGGTACAGTAGTGAAGTAGCGCCTCACAGTATCGTACAATCTAGTTTACATGTAGTGTAGTAGCGTTCTACCGTAGTGAAAATCCGTATGTATACCGTATATAATGATAATTACCGTTATGAAAAACCATGATAAAGTGGTGATGTAACTGTAAACTATTTCTGTCTCCGTGCATATGTTTAATAGTGAAAGTTTCTGTACTCGTGATGTTTAGAAAATCCCAAACTATACAGATTATAGTTTGCATGTATAGTGAATAGCGTGTCCGGAAAACTATGCAAATTTTTGTGAAAACGTCCCTTATGCTCAACACAGTACAAAAGGGTTAAAGTATGAGATTTGCATAAGTTTTGAAAACATTTATGATTAGCTTGTATTCCCCCCTGAAAACATTAAAAATTCGGAAAATGTAGGGGTATGAACTCACAGTTCTTGTTGTGAAATCGTTGACTGAAATGAAGATCCTCGAGTTGTTGCACGCGACACTTAACGGAATCCTATTATCAAATAAATACGTATATGTATCTAAATTAGCGATTTCGTTAGATAACATGTTAGAGGTACACTTGAATTCGGTTGAGGAATTTACCGGGATTTGATCGAATCGAAGAAGGTGAGTTTTCAGTAAAAAACACCACTTAAAAGGTGTTTACGGTCGAAGAGGAGTTTACGGTTCTTGAAGGCTTGGACCGTAAACTCAAGAACAGAGTTTACGGTTTCTGAAGGCTTGGACCGTAAACTCAAGAACAGAGTTTAGGGTTTCTGAAGGTTGGACCGTAAACTCAAGAACAGGGTTTACGGTTCTTGAAGGTGGACCGTAAACTCAAGAAAAATGGTTCTGATTGCTGATTTCGAAGAGATAATCGTTTCCAGGCGTTCCCAAGTGACTCCAAACGTGGTTTCTCGATGATTTCCGAAGTTTGAAGGCGTTTTGAGTGTTTACGGTTAAGGTTCTTAGAGAGAGAAGGAGAGAGTTTTTGGCCAGAAATGTTCTAATGAAGGTGGAGGCATCGTATTTATAGGGGTGTTGTGGGGGGGTCCACTCTTCACTGACCGTAAACAGGTTTACGGTCGTAAACGAGTTTACGGCCGTAAACACGTTTACGGTCGTAATCTCATTTAGACCGCAAATGCTTGATTTTTCGAGATATTCGGGTTTCCGCGCGATTTTTGGTTCCAACTCGTAAATAATTTAATTAAATATAACTAGATTATTTTCTAAACCAAAAAGTTTGACGAAAAAGTTAACAAATTCGAAATTTTATTAACGAAACTCGCGTAACGGAAACGGACAAAGTTTCGGGTTGTCACATCATCCCCCCGTTAGAGGGAATTTCATCCCGAAATTCGAACATAGAATACAAATCGTGGATTAGGAAAGAGATGCGGATATTTCTGTTTCATCTGATCTTCGCGCTCCCAAGTGAATTCAGGTCCCCGCTTGGCATTCCAGCGAACCTTCACTATCGGGATGCGACTTTGTTTCGTTCGTTTGACTTCCCGATCCATGATTTCGACAGGTTCTTCCACGAAGTTGAGGTTCTCGTTGATTTCAATCTCCCCAAGAGGAATCACAAGTGTCTCATCAGATAGACACTTCTTTAGGTTCGATACGTGGAAAACAGGATGAATGTTGCTGAGCTCTCGGGGTAACTGAAGTTTGTATGCCACGGGACCGATCCTAGCAAGGATTTCGAACGGTCCCATGTACCTTGGGTTTAGCTTTCCACGTTTCCCAAAACGTATCATACCTTTCCAGGGTGAGACCTTCAGAAGGACACGGTCACCAACCTGGAACTCCAAGGGTTTTCGTCTCTTATTGGCGTAGCTCTTTTGTCTATCTCGTGAGGCTTTCAGTCGTTCTCGGATTTGTATAATTTTCTCAGTTGTTTCTCGGATGATCTCAGGACCAGTGAGAGTACTGTCGGGGGCTTGACCCCTGGCTAGCTGCGTGTCACCCACCTTAGCCCAGCACAGAGGGGATCTGTACTTATGGCCATAGAGGGCTTCAAACGGTGCAACCTTGATGCTGGTATGGTAGCTGTTGTTGTAGGAAAATTCAACCAAAGGAAGATGAGTGTCCCATGACGCGCCGAAATCGATGACGCAGGATCTCAACATGTCTTCCAAGGTCTGAATTGTTCTCTCACTCTGTCCATCAGTTTGCGGATGATAAGCCGTGCTCATATCCAATTTAGTTCCAAGAGCCTTCTGTAGTGATTGCCAGAATCTCGAGGTAAACCTGCTATCTCGGTCGGAGATAATAGATGCAGGTACCCCATGAAGGCGAACTATCTCTTGAATGTAAATTCGGGTGAGTCTCTCCATCTTGAAGTTTTCTTTGATTGGCAGGAAGTGGGCGGACTTCGTTAATCGATCGACAATTACCCAGATGGCATCGTGCCCACTCGGAGATCTGGGTAACTTGGTGATAAAATCCATGGTTATCCTTTCCCACTTCCACTCAGGTATTTCCGGCTGTTGACGTAGACCTGAGGGCTTCTGATATTCGACCTTCACCTTGGCGCAAGTCAGGGACTTGCCCACGAAAGTAGTGATCCCTGCTTTCATGTTTGGCCACCAATAGAGCTGTTTGAGATCCAAGTACATCTTATCCGAACCTGGGTGAACGGATTATTTCGTCTTGTGAGCCTCATTCATGACAACCTCTCTGTACCCGCCGAACTTTGGGGTCCAGATCCGGTTCATGAAATAGTACGCTCCGTCTCCTTTGACCTCCAAGTTCTTGTCCATTCCTCGCAGTGACTCATTTGCCATGTTCTCGGGTTTTAAGGCTTCCAGCTGAGCCTCTCTGATTTGCGCGGTTAAATGGGAATGGATGGTCATTGTTAGTGCCTTCACCTTACGTCCTGAATACTCCTTTCGACTGAGGGCATCTGCTACCACATTGGCCTTTCCGGGATGATAGCGAATTTCGCATTCGTAGTCACTAAGTAACTCTACGCATCGCCGTTGTCTCATGTTTAACTCCTTTTGATCGAAAATATGTTGCAAGCTCTTATGGTCGGTGAAGATAGTGCACTTGGTTCCATAGAGATAGTGTCTCCAGATCTTTAACGCAAAGACCACTGCTCCCAACTCTAAATCGTGAGTTGTGTAATTGACTTCGTGTGTTTTCAACTGTCTCGAGGCGTAGGCGATAACCTTTCCTCGTTGCATGAGTACACAGCCTAGGCCCTGATTGGATGCATCACAGTAGACAACGGAGTCTTCTGTCCCTTCGGGCAAGGGACAAGATAGGTGCGCTGCATAGGGCCTGCTTCAATGTTTGAAACGCAGTGTCTTGCTTGTCTCCCCAAATAAAGGTTACCCCTTTTTGCGTCAGGGTAGTTAAGGGCTTAGCGATTCTGGAGAAGTTCTGGATGAATCTGCGATAATAGCCCGCGAGACCCAAGAATTGCCGGATTTCTGTGGGTGTCTTTGGTGTAAACCAGTTCTCAACCGCCTTGATCTTGGAAGGGTCCACGTGTATTCCTTCCTTGCTAATCACGTGTCCAAGGAAATTCACCTTCCTGATCCAGAATTCGCACTTCGAGAATTTCGCGTATAGCTTTTCTGCCCTTAATGTTTCCAACACCTGCCTTAAGTGCTGTTTATGATCATTCTCACCTCGCGAATAGACAAGTATATCATCGATGAACACAATAAAAAACTTGTCTAAGAAAGGGCGGCACACCCGATTCATAATGTCCATGAATACTGCCGGTGCGTTGGTTAGACCAAAGGGCATTACTACAAACTCGTAGTGTCCATAGCGAGTTCGGAATGCCGTTTTGGGCACATCATTTTCATGAACTCGCAACTGATGGTACCCTGATCTCAGATCGATCTTTGAGAAATAATTGGCTCCCTGAAGTTGGTCGAAGAGATCGTCGATTCTGGGTAAGGGATATCGGTTCTTGATAGTCAGCTTATTCAGCTCTCGGTAGTCAATGCACATCCGAAAGGATCCATCTTTCTTTTTCACGAATAAGATCGGAGCTCCCCAGGGTGAGGAACTCGGCCTTATGAATCCTTTGCTGATCAGCTCATTGAGCTGACTGGATAATTCTTGCATTTCCGCTGGCGCTAAGCGGTAAGGAGATTTAGCTACAGGAGTAGCTCCGGGGATTAAGTCGATACGAAACTCGACTTGGCGTTCGGGAGGGATTCCTGGGAGATCTTCAGGGAAGACATCAGGGAAGTTGCAGACTTCGGGAAGACCCTCGAGGTCTTTAACTTTTTGCGTCACGTCTATAACGTGATCTAGAAATGCATGACACTCCTTTCGCAGATACTTCTGGGCTTTGATGCACGAAATGATACGGAGGTTCGAGCTAGGCTTATCACCATAAATCATATGAGCTTCGCCAGAGGAAAGATTGAGACGGATAGCCTTCTCGAAGCAAAGAATATCAGCACGATTGGAGCTTAACCAGTCCATGCCGATAATGACGTCAAAACTCTTGATGGACACATGCATAAGATTGATAGGAAAAGAATAATTGTCTAGGGTAAGAGTACAGCCTATGAATATGTCGTTAGTGCTCTCCTTCTTCCGTTAGCCATCTCGACGTTAAATGTTTCGGTTAGAGGTTGGGATTTACATTTGATTAGATGTTTGAATGTATGACTAACAAAACTCCTCTCCGCACCAGAATTAAAGAGAATGCATGCATAAGAGTTGTCAAGGACGAACGTACCCATAACAACGGTAGGATCAACAACTGCTTCCTCCTGGCCCATCACTAGAACTCTCCCTGCATTGCCACCAGTTGTTGCCTTGGGGCAGTTTCTCCTGAAGTGCCCAGCCTCTCCACATCCATAACAAGTTTGACCAGCGCCCACTCCCGGAGCCTGGTTGGTTGGTTGAGCTGGTGTCTTGCAGTATCGAGCTGTGTGTCCTTTCTTTCCACAGCTGTTGCAACTCAACTCACGGCAGAGTCCGTGATGGTGGTAGTTACATTTGTTGCACAGGGGTAGTTTTCCAGCATAACCGCCGGTAGGAGATTGGGTGGTTGGAACAGCCGTAGGAGCAGCAACAGGAGCAGTAACAACATGAACTGCCACTATTTGTTGTTTCTTGGAGGGCTCCTACGAAGACTGACCCTTTCGTTTGTTACCAAACTTCTTCTTCTTCCCATCGCTTTCTTTTTGTGGTTCAGAGACAGCTGCCACTTCATCCAGATCGATTCCATGATCGATCAGAGTCTGTGCCAGATCCTTGGTGCTTTCAAATGTGGTCGGTCTAGCAGCCAAGACATTTCCCTTGGTGGGTTGTGTCAGCCCCCAGATGTACCTCTCGATTTTCTTGCTTTCTGGGGTGACCATTACCGGACAGAGAAGTGTCAGATCACAAAATCTAGCAGTGTAAGCAGCAATGTCAGAACCCTTCATCTTCAAGTTCCAAAGTTCGTACTCCAACTTTTGCACCTCGCCCCTTGGGCAGTATTCAGCCAGCATGAGTTCCTTCAGTCTTTCCCAACCCATGGCATTAGCCACTGGCAGGGTTAGGGTTTTGACTCGACCATTCCACCAGGTGTGTGACGAGGCTACGAGGGGATAAGATCCAAACTCACGACGTGAGCAAGGATATCTCACGACGTGAGGAGTCACATGGCCACCTTCTGAAGCTAGGGACGCAAATGACAAGTCAACGGGGATAAGATCCAAACTCACGATCTGAGCCTTATAAAACTCACGACGTGGGGTCCAAAATCCTTACTATAAATAACAGGTCCAACTTCAGCCATTCTTACACCTAAACTTCTTTCTCCTCTCTCCTTTGCTGAAGCAATCTTGCATCCCGAACCCCGACGACCTCGTACGCTGACCGTTTCTGCTTAGATTACATAAAATCACGCTACTAGGGTGAGTTTCATGGCCCCACTTTCTAATATTTTGGGGGAAAACGCATGCTAAATATTGTATATACATTATTATTATGTCTATATGATAGTATATAGTTATAATAACCGGGGTATAGTTGTTCTAAATATAATATTTTGAATATATACAACTATTATCAACTTGTCAGCATGTTATTATACTAATGTAGATCTTGAGTTATATTTAGGATTCTATATATATGTTGTGTGCGATATAGTTCCGAAGTTATATTCAGAAGTTCTATATGTTAATTTATAAAGTATGTTGCTATTATTGGTTTTATGTCAAAATAAAACTTGGTATGTTGTATGTTGTTATTGTTAGTTTTATGACAAGATAAAACTTGGTATGTTATATGTTGTTGTTGTTATTGGTTTTATGTCAAGATAAAACCTGGTTTTACTTCAAGTTATAGCTGTTATACTGCCTAAATGTTATGAAGTTAGGAGTAATGTTTAAAAGCATAGTCTAGTAACTTAGGGTTTTAGACATGAAAATGCTTTTGTTGTTAGAGCTATAGGAAGCCGTCAAAGTCTACATGAGTAATTGTATTCATCAACTAATATTGGGGATCTTAGCGGAAATCCTCTGAACTGTAACCGTTAATCCTGTGTGAGCGAGGAAGTCGGGTATAATTAGTATACGGGTTGACCACCCTACTTGTGACTGTTAGCTACAGTCAACCAAAAGCGAGTGATGAACTATCCTTTTACTTGTTATTGTTCCGGCGTCGATGAAGCGCACGGTGTTGTTTCTCATGGTAAATCATGAGTGTGTTGTTTCTCATGGTAAATCATGAGTGTGTTGTTTCTCATGGTAAATCATGAGTGTGTTTTATCAGAGGTATTATGTCATAGCAGCGGTTACAGGCTCATGGTAGCAAATTGTTAGAAACATTATACTTTGTCGTATACAAGTATTAATGTTAAGTATAAGTTTCCCCCTACTTATACCTTAGGTTTAAGGAATATTTAGGTATAACACTTAATTGATAAGTAAACTATTATACCTAATATACATACTAAATGTTGGAGAGTCAAAATGATACTTTCAAAACTATACTTTTGAATGTGGAAAATGTACTATTTTATGGACTCAAAACCTGTGGACTCACCAACTTTATGTTGACGTATTTTAAAATGCATGTGTTTTCAGGAACTTGAAAAGCTGGTATGTATTCGAACAGAAGAAGTTTCACTATTACCTTTCTGTTCATTAAGAAGTATGCCATAGTCGGATATTATGTAATAGATCGTAGAAAAACAGTTATGTAACTTTCAGTTATCAATAAAGGTATGTATTTTCTTTAGTACTGTTCAATGTATGTTATATAACTGTGATACGAAGAATGATGTTACACCACCTGGTGTTTCCGCCGATGGCTGGGGGTGTGACACAACATCCCAATTATAAGGTACTTCTAATTTTGACCCTATAATTTTATTATATTGCAATTTGGACTGTAAGTAAAAGAAATAGTGCAATGAAGGCCCGAGTGGTATTTTCATAATTTTGGTGTTAGGGGACTACACCATGCGTATGTGTGTATGCTGAGCATACTAGGGCGCGCCCTTGTTTGTTGGGCGTAGATATGTATGTAGGGCGTACGTGTCTGACATGCAAACCCTAATTTTTAGGGTTTGGCTCATATTTAAACCCCATTATAGCCTCATTTCCCCCTCACTTCATCATCCTCCATCCTTTTAGAACGTTTTTGCAACCCTAATCAATATTGTGAAGCATTTATAAGCTTGAGTGTGTGTGTTTTGTGCTTTTGAAGAAGAAGGAGGGAATGAGAGACCACCTTGGAGGAGTTAAGCTCTTTAGATCCAGGATCACACCACCTTTTGGCACCATTTGGAGGTATAAAGTTTTGAACCTGGTAAAGTTTCATTTAGATCTTGTGTTGGAATGATTTTTGGTCCTTTTTGTCCCAAATGTGGATATTCATGAACATAGCATGTTCTTGACCCATTAAGCTGTCCTTTCAGACCTTTGCAAGGGTCTTGAGTCATAAAAATGGGTTCCAAATGGTTGGTTTTGCTCCATGCATAATTTAGAGGGTCTTAATGGATTAAGAAGTTGATTTAAGCACTTAATGGGCATGCAAAGTCATAAAGTTGGGAACTTTATGACTCTTGAGGGTATTTTAGCCATGGATCTGAAAGATGGGCGTAAGAGCTTAAACCATTAAGCTCTTAATGAGGATTTGGGAATCTGGGAGTACGCCTCGCGTACTTGGAGTACGCGTCGCGTACGAGGTCAACCACCCCAATGGTGGTCAATGCTCGAGTACGCCCCGCGTACGCTTACTGTGTCGACTCGGCTGGGTTGACTCGGTTGGGTTGACTCGGTTGATTTGACCAGATTGATATTGGCTTTGACCAAGTTTGACGTAAGGGTATTTTGGGATTTTGATTGAGATTGGTCATTGGTTGGATAGGTGACGGCTAGATATGAGATTCGGAGTCGGGACATCACTAGTTATTATTCGAGCTGTGAGGCAAGTTTTCCTTACTGTACTTGCGAGTCGAAGGCACCAATGCCGGCCCATTGGATTAGATATCTTGTTATGTGATAGTATGTTATCGTGTTGTAGCGATCTATTAGATCGGTATCCTGCTATATAGGATGACGTTATGTTTAGTGATCTGTAGATCTGTCTGATTGCATGTTGACTGGTTATATGTATGTTTATTTGTTATGTATATGTCAACATGTTATGTGTGGTTGGGTTGAGGCGGACCAGGGTGGGCTGAAGTCCAAGAGACCCAGGGCGGATCGGATAGACTGAAGGCCTGAGAGGCGTACCGTTCAGGTCGAAGGCCCAGAGAACGGTCCAGATAGGATGAAGGCCCGGTGAGGTGGTCCAGTCATGCTGAAGGTTCTGTGAGCGGTCCAGATTGTCTGTAGGCCGGTGCGGCGTTCCAGTCAGGCTGAAGGCTCTGTAAGCATGTTGTTTGTTATTATGTTTATATGATGGTACGTTGGGGGAAATCACTAAGCGTTGGCTTATGGTTCAGGTACTTAGGATGATCGCGGGAAGGCGTAGGCGTGACCGTACATGTTATCTTCTTTATGTCTTATGATTTTTGGAGACTCTAATGTTTGGAAAATATTTTGAAAACCATGATTTGTAAACAATTTATGATTTTGGGTTGATTTTAAAAGTTTAAATTTCTTGTGATTTTTATGGATGTTACAAGTTGGTGTTAGAGCCTTGGTTTGAGTGAATTGGAGGAACAGTCATGTGAATCCAATCTCAAAGTATGGAAAAGGTTTTAAAAATGATTGTCAAATTGTTTTCAAAATAATCAAAGAGTATGCGATGTGTACGATCAGCCGAAGCCAGTAAGTAGACCCCAAAATTACCGCACTGTTATTTGATATTGTGATATGTTAGAACAACATGCTAGTGATAGGCTAGGAATCTTCAAGAATTGCATGATAGAATTGTCTGATTATATGATGACTGGTAGCTTAGGGTTTTTCCTTATATGAAATTGACATCATTACTGTAGTTGCTTAGTGTATGCGTCAAAATTGTACATAACTAAGATTTTATAGCCTAAGAATGTTTGATTTAGCCTTATTTTCTGTTCCTTGTTTGGTTGTAGGCTTAGGGTAGAATCAAGTATTCGACTGTCTATAGGATCCAGTGTTATGTATGGTTAGCATACACGAGTGTTGTAGGGTTGGTGGAAGTTTCATGGATGAGTTGTGTGGGGTCAGCCGACTAGTCGCGCAATGTTTAGCCTTCCTCTAGGAAGTGAGGATAGAGTGTATGTGTATGTTAGTGTGTATTGTTAGGGTTGTTATGATGATCCTATCAGAAAAATACGGGACGTACTAAAAATACGGGTAGGTGTGGAAGGCAGTATGGTACCGTACTACTGGAAGCACATGACCCGTATGCGTAGCAGGGAAGTCACGACCCCTAGGGTTTTGTTTGGGAAGTGGTACCCATGGTGTTATATGCGTTTTAACTGAAATCTCCCTAGTTTATTTTCAGCATGGTGGTGACGAGGCGATTTGAGACGGGATCCGGACCAGGAGCCAGGATGGGTCGGGATTGACTGAGGATCGGTTTACGGAGATCATTAGAGAGGAGGTTGTTTCCATTGTTTGGGGTCAGATACCGAAGCTATTTGGGTCTATCAAGACCGCTATGATGGAGTTCTTTGACGACCGATATACTGCCCTTTCGGAGACTGTTGCTGCTGCAGCCACCGCGGCCGTTGCTGCCGCATGGATTGGCACTGGGAGAGCCTTCCAGTACTAGGACTTCGACAATACAAAGCCCCTGGTACTTGATGGAGTTCAGGATCTGATCATATCCATGAGGTGGCTGTCTGATGTTGAGGGGTGTCACACCCCGAAACCAGAATGGCGGAATCGTTCCGGGGTGGAGGACGTCATGTTTAGCATCACAACCAATGAATAATAGGAAACATAACAACACAACCAATACAGTGGATACATATATAAGTAAAATGTTTACATCAGTTTGAAACTTGTTTTAAGTACATCAAAAGTATGTAAAAACATGACTCTTATTGCTCCGGCTTCTCTAAATCCAAGGAGTACCTGTTTACTGATTTCCTGAGAATACAAGCAGTTTAAAAGAATATCAGCATAAAGCTGGTGAGTTCATAACATTTAGTTTTGATGGAAGAGGTTCTTTGATTCTTTTGAAAAGCGTTCCTCAAGAAAATCCCATATTTTCTTATGAAAAGTAGTGTTGAAAGGGTATCTATTAGTAGAAGATAAACCATCAGTTTTAGAAATGCCAGTGTTATCTTGGGAAAATCCCATATTTTCCCTAAAAACAAGTTATCCGTCCTAGAGGTAGAGATGCAATTTTAGAAATCCCTGATTACTATCAGTGTGTATATGAAGGTAGTTTTATTACTAAAAATAAAACAAATGAAGAGTAGAGTCCGTAAACCAAAGTTAGTTTATACTTATTTGCGGGTCGTATAACCACACTTGATATGACCTAGAGACCTTTATAACGTTCTTCAGGCGTTAAGCTAAATGACATTTGTTCACCCCAGACGTGCCCACCTAACTGTAGCTAGCAGTTCAGGTGAGGGATTGTCAGTCCCGAATAGATCTATTCACAAATCTCACGCTCTCCCTCTAGGAGACTCTAGTTATATTGAGATAGGATTTAACCCTGTACACCTAAGGGTACAATTTCAAAGTAGAGCCTCACAATTCTGTATAATCTAGCTTATCAGCTAGAAACAGTATAAAACAATAAACATCCTTGAATAATTGTACTTTATACTCCTGAGAAATATATAACATAAACTAAATCTGCCATAGTTCACATATATTCATCCATGAAATCTGATTTGGTAGAAACTTCCTAGAGGGTTATCCCAAACTATACCCATTATAGATTAATAGAATTGTTATGGAAAATGCTTTGTAAAAACCTTTCTGAAAGCTTTGAAGTTAGAATTCTAAAATAGGAGTTTCCCTTATGCTCAACATATTACAACAAGGGATAAAATATCTGTATATATTATTAAACGTGGTAATCGTTGGCTGTATTAATAAGTTTAAAACTTAGTAAAATGCTTTGAATTTGGCTTGTATTCCCCCCCTGAAAACATTAAAAACACGAAAAATGTAGGGGTATGAAATCACCGTTTGTCGTGCACAAGCGTCGAATCAACGGACTGAAATGAAGACTCTCGAGTTGTAGTGTGGCACTTAATGGAATCCTAATAACAATTAAATACATAAATATATCTAAATTAGCGATTTCGTTAAATAAAGTGTTAGAGAAACACTTGCTTTCAGTTAAGAAATGTTACCGAGACTTGTTTGAATCGAGGAAAGTGGGTTTTCAGCCCAAAAGCACCACCTAAAAAGTGTGTACGGAGTTTACGGCCGTGAACTGGGGTTTACTGTCGCAAGGAGAGTTTACGGTCGACAGGCTGTTTGCGGCCGTGAACAAGGGTTTACGGTCTTTGAAGATTGGCCGTAAACTCAAGAACAAGGGTGTTTGCTTTCGCGGAAAACGTGTTCCAGATGCTCCCAATCGACCCCAAGTGATGATTTTTGGTGTTTTTCGGAAGAAAAGGCGCGTTTTAGGAGTTTACGGTCACAGGTTCTAAAGAGAGAATGAGAGAGTTTCCAGTCAAAAGTGTTCAAATGAGGGTGGGGGTCTGATGTTTATAGGGGATTTTGTGGTCGGTGGGTGGGGTCCACCCGACGCTGGCCGCAAACGAGTTTACGGCCGTAAACAGGTTTACGGCCGTGAACTCCAGTCAGGCCGTGAACTTTTTGTTTTTCGAGAATAATTCAAGTTTCGCGCGGTTTTGGTTTCGACTCGCATATATAAATTTAATTATATAAAACCAGATGATTTTCTAAATCAAAAGTTCGACGGAAGATTAATAAAACCCAAATTTTATTAACGGAAAAATCGAATAACAGAAACGGAAAAGGTTTCGGGTTGTCACAAGGGGTGTGTCTTCACTTGCTCTTGCCCAGCTGACCAAAGGGTCAAGTGCGCTCTGAACCTTCTACGGTCCGGAGCGAAGGATTGGTGGAGACTTGTTACTAGCTCATATTCTTCTGAGCAGAGGGCTGTTGTGACTTGGGAGCAGTTCTCAGAGATGTTCCTTTCCAGATATGTTCCACTGGTGGAGCGTGATTGGTTGCACAAGATTACTTGGATTTGAGACAGGGGCTGAGTCGGTAACGGAGATCACCAAGATGTTGATGGGTTTTGAGCATTCTAACACTCCTATGGTGTACATGTAACCCTAGACACCTTGGATCTATGTTTTCTCTAATATTCATGCAAATTTGATTTTCCAGGGTTCTCATCCTAACTAGCATGGCATGGGGTACTTGTAATATAAAAAAACTAGTAGAATGACATACCTTTCTTGTAGCTTGGATTCCTTAAGACCTTGTGAGCCTAGCACCCCAAATGTGATGCCTCAAATGTTTCACACAACACCTATAACTCTTGGAATAACTTGAGAGAAGAACACTTTGATCACAAAATCAGCTAGCCCTCCTTGTCTTGTCTTAGTGGCCGATTTTACTCCATATGAGGTTTTTTATATAGTGTGTCACATGTAGGGTTACACCATGTAAACCCTAATGTGCATGGATTTTCATTTCCCCCATGATCCATGGGTTTTAATCTCCATGGAGCATCCGTGGAGCACCCAATGGGTCCTAGCCCAATCTAGTGAATCATGAATCATAAGCCCACTACATAAGAATGAATGATTTACATAATCAATCCTCATATATTTAATTAGTCTCCTTTTGATCACAAAATTAATTCCAAATTAATTCTTGATCAATACTAATTAAATAATTCGATTTCATATTAATATATTAGAACTTATAATATATTAACAAACCATAAGTGTCCTTTTTCTCATTATGTCTATCCAATTGTTGAGATGCCGAGCAACCCAAATGGACCATGCCAAGCCGGGTGAAGTATATACCAAATATAGTTATAGACTTAGACACCTTATCCAACAGATGTTTACGGAGAGGGCCATGTTTTGTCCCGATTTTGCTACTTCTGAGAAGGCTCAGATGACCTATTACTTGAGCATGCTCAAGACGGACATCCGGAAGTTTGTATCCACGGAACGTTATGGTTCATTGTTAGAGTTGCTGGAGGCCGCTAGGCGGTGGGAGATCGTGATGGAGCTCCAGACGAAGGAGCAGAGACAGGCCTCGACGCAGTCGCAGCCTGCGCCGAAGCGGTTCTATACCGTTGATGTTAGATCTGGGAGTCAGAGGGGTCGCACTTGTGGGAAGTGCGGAAAAGTTCGTGATGGGGGTTGTTGATCTGCTGGTGTATGCCACAAATGTGGCAATGAGGGGCACTACGTGAGGGATTTTCGCCATCCGGCCCCAATTCCGAGTACCAGGATTTGCTATCACTATGATCAGGTTGGCCATATGAAAGTCAAATGTCCATTGCTCGCCGCCAAGCTGGTGCAGGCCCCGGCACCAGTCACTTTGAGGATCATTGATGGGCGCCAGGGGAGGGCGGAGCCCTCAAGGGCCCGGGGTCGTGCTTTTAAGCTCACTGCCGAGGAGGCCAGAGCAGCTCCAGACTTCGTGACCGGTATGTTTCTATCTATTATTTTGTCAATTATATTTTATGTTATGCTCATGTATATGCTCCTAATAGGTACGTTCTAAGTGAACTCTTTGCTTGCTCTTGTGTTATTTGACTCGGGCGCGAGTCGGTCCTTTGTATTTTGATCATTCAGTGGGGAGTTTGATATGCCTATTGGGGATTTAGAATGTCCGATGCGGGTTTCTATCACCAATGAACACGGGGTTTTTGCATCCGCAGTGTACCAGAGTTGTGTATTGGAGATCTTCAGGGTGCCTTATCCGATTGATCTGATCCCTATCCCCATGGGGGATGTATGTGTGATAGTGGGTATAGACTGGCTGAGCAGGTTTGGTGCCATGATCGATTGCAAGGGCCAGTGAGTGGTAGTTCGAACCCCAAGTGGGGGAGAGTTGGTTATCTATGGAGAGGGCACCAGAATTGGTTCAAGGTTTTGTTCAGCAGCCATGGCTCAACAGTATATTCAGTATGGGTGTGCGGGTTATTTGGCTTATGTGATTGATACTCGGGTAGGGGATCAGACCTCGGTTTCTGATGTGCCTGTTGTCAGGGAGTTTGCTGATGTTTTCTTGGAGGAGTTACCGTGTGTTCCTCCCGAGAGGCAGGTTGAGTTCAGGATTGATCTATTGCCAGGTGCGGCTCCCATTGCCAAGGCACCGTACCGCTTTGCACCACCTAAGATGCAGGAGTTGTCCTCTCAGCTTCAGGAGATGTTACGCAAGCAGTTCATCAGACCGAGCAGTTCTCCGTGGGGAGCGCCGATACTGTTCGTCAAGAAGAAGGATGGTTCACACCAGATGTGAATTGATTACCAGGAGTTGAACAAGTTAAATGTGAAGAACCATTATCCCCTTTCGTGGATTGATGACCTATTTGATCCGTTACAGGGTGCATCTTGGTTCTCCAAGATAGATATGAGGTATGGGTATCATCAGGTGAGAGTGAGAGAGGAGGACGTGGAGAAGGCTGCGTTCCGGACTCGTTATGGGCTTTACGAGTTTGTAGTGATGCCATTTGGGCTCAGCAATGCTCCTGTTGTATTCATGTATTTGATGAATCGGGAATGCAGGCCGATGCTCGACCGATCTGTCATTGTGTTTATTGATGATATCTTGGTGTATTCCAAGACCAAAGAGCAGCATGAGGAGCTCCTTCGAGAGCTTCTTTGAGTTTTGAGGCGGGAACGACTTTATGCCAAGTTCTCGAAGTGTGAGTTTTGGTTACAAGAGGTCCAGTTCCTGGGGCACCTTGTTAACCAGGATGGGATTTTGGTCGATCCGACCAAGATCGAGGCAGTGATGTAGTGGGAGGTTCCAAATTCTCCATCAGAGATCAGGAGTTTCTTGGGTTTGGCAGGGTACTATCGGAGATTTATTCAGGATTTCCCCAAGATTGTGGTACCCCTCACTCATCTGACGAGGAAGGGAGTGGATTTCCGATGGGGCCCTGAGCAAAAGTCGGCGTTTGAGACTCTTCAACAGAGGTTATGTGAGGCCCCGATATTGACCCTTCCGGAGGATTTTTGAGGATTTTGTGGTATTATGTGATGCATCCATCACCGGTTTGGGGGCAGTCCTTATGCAGAAAGGATGAGTGCTTGCTTATTCTTCGTGGAAGATGAATCCGCATGAGACGCGAAATCCCACTCATGACCTGGAGTTGCGGGCAATGGTGTTTGCCCTCAAGATTTGGAGACATTATCTGTATGGGGTCCGTTGTATGGTCTACACGGATCACAAGAGTTTGATATACATTATGGATCAGGCGAACCTGAACATGAGGCAGCGCAGGTGGCCAGACGTGGTCAAGGATTATGACTGCAAGATCCTTTACCGTCCGGGTAAAGCGAATATGGTAGCGGATGCTTTAAGCCGCAAGTCGGATGGGTCTTCGGTTAGGGAGGCGTGTATGAGGATATCCGTTGATTCTCTGCTTTTGGGAATGATCAGAGAGGAACAGGTAGAGGTAGTTCAGAAGGAGAGATGGAAACAGGAGAGGATCACGGGTGAGATCGATAGGTTTGTCACGGATAGTTGAGGGTTATTGACCCGGTGTGGTCGGGTTTGGGTTCCAGCTTCTGGTGGGATCAGGCAGATTGTGCTGGAGGAGGCTCGTAAGTCTCATTTTTCTATACACCTGGGAGCCACCAAGATGTTGTTGGGTTTTGAGCATTCTAACACTCCTATGGTGTACATGCAACCCTATAAACCTTGGATCTATGTTTTCTCTATTATACATGCAAATATTAACTATTCCAAGGTTTCATCCTAACTAGCATATTATGAAGCACCTATACTACAAAGTTCTAGTTAGATGACATACCTTTTGATGTAGCTTGATGTCTTCAAGCTTTAAGAGCTTAGCCCCAATAGTGTGGAAGCCTCAAATGGAATCACAAATCACCAAAACACCTTGGAAGACCTTTAGAGAATATGGATACTTGGCTCACACTATGAAATCGGTTATTACCCTCTTTAGTGTATCCACACTAGCCACTAGCATAATTTCATGAACCATAAGACCCTTTATATAGTGTGGAGGATTAGGGTTAAACCCTAATACCCATGACCTTTCATTTCCTAGGATCCATGGGTTAAAGCTCCATGGACTATCCATGAAGACTTAGCCCAACCTAAATGAACTTGGCCCACTACACATATATATATCTAAGAGTCCATATTTAATTAGTTCCTTTTGATCACTTAATTAATTATAAATTAATCTTGATCAATACTAATTGAATAATATGATTATATATTAATATATTAGAACTTATAATATATTAATATAAATCATAAATATACTATTCTCAAAAGACTATCCATATAAATTGTGTCGGTGAAGTGCAACCCAAATGGACCATGCCGGGTCGGGTCAAGTACATACCAAATATAGTTATGGACTTAGACATTAATCCAACAGTCTCCCACTTGGATAAGTCTAAAACTATTATTGAGTATGACTTCAAAAACCAACTGGCAATCGTAGCTCTTAAAGCCGCTGTCGAACTCTGATCTTGTCAATGAACTCTGACCTTTGTCAATGACTTGTCCATTAGATAAGGGATCATATATTCCTCCATTCTAGATATCATATGGACTGAGACATGGATTAATCATTCTCTCTGTCCATTTGTTGTTTCCCGATTTTCGATTTATGATGACTGACTGATTGAACAAATCAAATCAGTCCTGGCTTGGCCAAGCACTCACATGTGTCATCGCTAAATCATCGAGGGGCCCACATATATCGCTTTTATCCCGAAGGTAAAAGGAATGGATAAACTTCGACTCATATGGCTTGTTCTACTACTTGTTGAATCATACACAAAGGTACGTTTTATAACATCGAGTTACCAATGCGTTTTCGTGCAATCAATGTATAACCAACTCATAGTAACAACTTATATCTCTAGGTTTGAAGAATATAAGATATTATCGTCTCATGATCACTCATGATAAAATCCATGAAGTGATTCAAATGAGCGCGGGTTGAATCCAATACTCAGAACTTATGAGCACTCATGAGTGTTGTAGCACCACTTTGTCCACCAACTTGGACCTCTACAAACCAACTCATGACAGTCTTGATTCATATCTACTTCCAACATATGACCGACTGTGGATGGTTTGAATAACTTAATCATTCAGGAAGAGCGACTTAGTTATTCTGGAAGTCAAAACATGCAAAGTGAAACACAAGAATAAATGAATCAAATATGGTATCAAACCCTATGAATATAAATAAACACTTTTATTTATCACCATACTGATTACTCATTATTCATTGTTTCGGTTTTATCAACTTTATACTTGAATTAAAAACACTAGTTGTCCCATGCTCCAAGCATGTACACTATGTTTTTCTTAAACAATAGCTTTGCCATACACCAAGTATGCACTCTATGTTTGTCTATGATCCTTACTTTGTGAAATAAACCAATTGAACATAATTTCAATGATTCTAATTTCACACTCCCAAATCCTTATCGAAAAATGTGAGAATTTCAAATTCCTATCATTTATCGAAATCTGTTTAGATTTTAAACTTATATGCACTGACCCTCCTGTAATGAATATGTACAAAGCCACAAAGACTTGTCAACAGTCATTATAAGGTATTCCAATGGAGATCAACTCCATGGAAACTAAGTCTCATATTCAAAGTACATTGCTTTGGACATGCTTCTTGCATTAAGTTTTCTAATCTTACACAAATAACTTCCACCTATGGAGACAACTCCATATTCTCATTTTGACTATCACTTCTGAATAAGAGATGCCTCTTTTCAGAATATGTCAATATGGTCCTTCCAAAATTAGCACTATACTTCCAACTGTCCCTGAGCAACCAATCTTTGGTAAACCTCAGATTGTCCTTGACAATTGCTTAATCATTTTAGTCATATCCAATTCTAGACCTTTTCCCTTCTTAATGCCTCTGGGCATTTGGAAAAATTTAGAAATGACAAATATTATAGCACATGCAATCGATCCTGTACCCAAAGCAAATGGTACACGATTCATGATGTCTCACATAAAGACATGATTCTAGACCAGTCTTGTGCTACAATATTTTTATTTGCCATGTTTTCAAAATTTAACTATGAAGAGGGATGCCGTAATCATAGTCGAATTTTGAGAACGCAATATATAGAATTTCCTTAAGTTGAACCAATCCAACATGAAATTCATATATATATTCTTGACTAAGGATGATTAAGGTCTCAATCTAAGCCTTTAGAACTGAAATGAAGTATATCCTCTCCCTTAATTATAGCAAAACAACTTTTTCAATCCCCGCAGCCTCACGAATTGAAACTTTTGTTTTCTATAATTAACATTGCTAACTTGCAACACTAACAATAATTATCATACTCCCACTAACATGATGATTATTAGCATAACACTTATGCTCCCACTAGCTTTGACATGTACTCAGAAATCAGCTGGACTTCTAGAAATCAATACTTTATTGACTTTCTTACCAAATTTCAGATTTCTGATACGAGATGCTTTGATAAAACTTTATCAAAATCATACACCTTTCCTTAGATAGCATGCATGTGTGTCTAAACAATTTCAGAACTATGAAAAGGGATGCCGTAATCATAGTCTCAATTGTTTAGACCTTTTGCCATCTGCTTCAAATCTACTTGGTGGAAGTGTTTCCTCACCATCATTTTCATGAATCGGAGAGAAACCTAATGACCCTTAGATTTTATGGTGTATGTGTTCTTATCTATGTGAATCGTCAAAACCATAGTCACAAGACAAGGATAATGACAAATCCAAACTCATATGGACTGAACTTATGCAATCTTAACTTCTTGCCACCTGGCAGTACAGGGCCAACCATTGCTTCCAAGTTGTTATGCAACCAATTGAGAACTTTCAGAACTCCTATGCAAAGCCAACTTTAACTGGAATGGGCACAGAATATGTCAACACGATAGGTTATAAACCTCAAGTTGTGTGCTAGTGAAGAACCTCAGGTTTTATTCTTGATTAGTTCTTGAAATTCTTTTTAGGATCTTTAAGACTCCCACTATCCTCTTGACATATAAGACTATCTTGCCAAATATTCAAGAGATAGTGCGGATTCTTTATCAAGACAAACACTTCACACAATTGGCCTTAGTTGGTCTTTGTTTTATCCAAAACATCACAACTTACCAATTTCAAATGTACAAGAGTAGGACACTTTTACTCTTACATTTGACAAGTGTTTTAAACCTTTCTTTAAGATATGTCACTCAAGTTACAATCTTGGAGTATGACTCTAAGAATTGTTTTGGAACGAAGTATGACTCATCTTCCTGATCTAACCATTTCAACAATTCATGACTCCTCTTCTTAGTCATAATAATGCACTAAGATGACCTTTAGAGGACTAATTGTGATATGATTTCTAAATCATTAAGATGATCACAAACATGATACTAAAGTACTCTCCCATCTTTTCAGATTTGAGAAACTTTTATCTTTCTGCCTAATTTGATTCTTCCCATTCGTTCTGCCATACATTGAGACTTTTCCAATGTTTCAGAATTATACTTAAACTTGTAAGTATAACCATATTTACTAAACTTTAGTAAATCAAATAGTCTTAACGAGCTTTGTGGTGGACATGACCAGTGCACAAGAATGTGTACTCGATCCCTTTAGTCCTTCACTTGACTCCCACATCCATGTGAACAAGTAATTAGTCTTGATTTTCCAATGCTTGAAAGTTCTCATTCATCATACTATTCAACTTGCATGATTCCAAGTTTCGGTCCAATTGAAACTTGGGCGATGAGGAACTTTCCTGATTTGGTAAATTTAGACACTACCACAAATGAAAGAATCAAATCCATTTTCCAATATTGCTGTCAGTGGAATCATATAAGCAACAATTTTCCATAAATACCATTGTAATGATACTTCAAATAAATAAAATTAAACAATTTTCTTTTATTTTAAAACTTTGCGGAAAAACTTATCCTTACAATCCACATGGAAAATTGTTGTTATCTATTCCTTAGCAATATATCATAACTTCTTAAGCAACTGCTCAAAATTCTGACGCGATCGAAATCCACCTTCGCGATCAGAATTAGCATATACTTCCTTTAAGATTTCTCTCTATTCTTTGATTCTTAAAACATCAACATGTGACCCAGTCACATCATGTAATGAGGATCTCAGAATAAAACTTACCAGAGTTAGATAATGGGCTCTACCTGATGTAGAGTCAAACTTATTGACTTTAACATCCTTAGGTAAATTTGGCAGCTTTGCAATCAACGCCCCTTCCTTTGGCAAAATAAACATATGGACCCTTTGTTAATGGGACTATCTCAGACTTAGCCTTTCTCTTTACCATTTGGTCAACCGGGTTGACTATGGTCAATCCCTTTCCATTGGGAAGAGAATGCTTTTTCTGGATTTCCAGTGTCACCATTGTCACTGTCCATAAAGTTTTTGGGAAGTTGATCTTCTAATCAAATTTGCTTTACTATCGTTCCAAATCATTGCTGATTCAGCAGCACCAAGCAAATAGATATGATCATTAAGGTTCATGTCATAGTGTGTTTCATAGTAGTCCCAAAGGAACTCACTATGTGACTTAGAAAGTGATTGAACATCCAACTTTCTCAAGACTTTGACACCCAACTCTCCCGGCTTGTCAATATGTGACTTCATCTCTAAGATGTGATCACACATAGAACTTGCTTGCCATTAGGGCTTGAGTGACCTTGAACTTTGGGGTTAGGGAGAATAATTAGAGGAGGTGGAGGAAGAGAAGTATGACTTCCATGAGCCAAACTCGGGAAGTCATATTCATTAGGAAAAATTGGTTTGGGAAGATCATTGTTGTCTAAACCAGACATCAATAATGGGAGAGATTCACGTAAAGTTGATTTAAGTCCTTAATATAACACCCAATATGATATATTAAGGCTAGGACCCAACAAACTATTTTATAACTTGGAAGAGGGATGCCGTAATCCAAGCTATAAAATATTTGAAGGTAGGTGAATGACGATTCACCAATTTCCACCAAGATAAACGAAATGTATTATTAGGTTTTAATTGGTTTTGAAACTCCTAGATTCTTTTGAGATTCATTGAACTTTTCAATGGCATGTTTCAATCTCGAGTGTGCCCTTCAGGTTTTGTGACTGGGATGCCGAGGATCACAAAACAAGGTGTGAAGTAACCATGCAAATATACTTGGTACCCTTAATATTTACCCCTCAATCGATGTGCCGGTTAACCACACACGCTCCAACGATACTATGATAAACATTAAGTTACCCTTTGCCTACCTTGTTAAGTCCAGGTTAGTGTTCCGGTTAACCACACACGCTCCACTAACAGCTTAAACAAAGTGCAAAGTGTAATTTCATGGATTAGCACCTTATTCACATTTTCCTAAGTAACTAAGATTGGGAATTTATAAGTGTTTAGTTACTTAGTATTTATCATTATACTTATAATGAAGGGAGAATTATAGTCCTTGTCCTACCTGTTCGGCTAACGACCCTCCACCGGTCAAGGAAGCGGTGAGTGAGAGTGGACACCCATTAAACTGCCATTTTATAGGCAGTAACCTTATACCCCCCTTATAGACCGACTTCGTGAATGAGGCCTACTAATGGTAAGACGACTTGCTCTTATACATATAATATATTAAGCTTTTAATATTATAATAGTATAAGGGTGTATTTTAGACATTTAAAATACTTGGTGGTTTAATCTATTAATTAAACTAGACTTTTAATTTAATTAAACTCAAACCATATATTTATGGATTAATAATACTCTTTTAATTAAACGCTTTAATTAACTATTAATAAAGTCCATAAGAGTTAATTTGAACTATTCAACAAAACATCATAATTCCAATTATTAAACTCAAAATTAAAACCATTTAATTAATTGTTTAAGTTATGAACCCAAGAGTTTTAGAATTCAATTCTTTTTTTTTATCATAAAAAAACTTTTTCCAAATTCCAAAACTTGAGGGCAAGTTTTGTAACTCTTGAAAACTTTTGGATTCCATAACTTATGGAGTTAAATACTTGTTTTATGATGAAACTTTTCATGTTCCCTAACTTAAGAACAAGTTATGGAATTCTTTAAAACATTAAGACCAAGTTTTGTAACTCCATAAAAAACTTTGAATCAATTTTTTTTAAAAGCCTTTTCATATCCATAACTTATGGAGGTTTCAAAAAACTCTTTAGATCAAACTTTTAAAACTAATAAAATAATCATATCATTTTATCTTTTACTAAATTTGACCTAATTCAACTCATATAGCAAATGATTCAAATTTTACAAATAATTAGTTTTTCACAAAAACAAGTAATTATCTTAAAATTTGACAAACGTCATGTTTTTTTTTCTTTTTTTTTCCAACTTTGAAAATAAAACATTTGCATCAATATAAGAGAAAACAACCCATGGCTCTGATACCACTGTTGGGTTTTGAGCATTCTAACACTCCTATGGTGTACATGCAACCCTATAAACCTTGGATCTATGTTTTCTCTATTATACATGCAAATATTAACTATTCCAAGGTTTCATCCTAACTAGCATATTATAAAGCACCTATACTACAAAGTTCTAGTTAGATGACATACCTTTTGATGTAGCTTGATGTCTTCAAGGTGTTTTGGTGATTTGTGATTCCATTTGAGGCTTCCACACTATTGGGGCTAAGCTCTTCCAAGGTGTTTTGGTGATTTGTGATTCCATTTGAGGCTTCCACACTATTGGGGCTAAGCTCTTCACACTATGAAATCGGTTATTTCCCTCTTTAGTGTATCCACACTAGCCACTAGCATAATTTCATGAACCATAAGACCCTTTATATAGTGTGGAGGATTAGGGTTAAACCCTAATACCCATGACCTTTCATTTCCTACGATCCATGGGTTAAAGCTCCATGGACTATCCTTGAAGACTTAGCCCAACCTAAATGTACTTGGCCCACTACACATATATATATATCTAAGAGTCCATATTTAATTAGTTCCTTTTGATCACTTAATTAATTATAAATTAATTCTTGATCAATACTAATTAAATAATATGATTATATATTAATATATTAGAACTTATAATATATTAATATAAATCATAAATATACTATTCTCAAAAGACTATCCATATAAATTGTGTCGGTGAAGTGCAACCCAAATGGACCATGCCGGGTCGGGTCAAGTACATACCAAATATAGTTATGGACTTAGACATTAATCCAACAGATGTATCGGGATTTGAGATTGAGTTACTGGTGGTTGTGCATGAAGAGGGAGATAGTATGGTATGTCGAAAGGTGCTTGACATGCAGGATGGTCAAGGTCGAGCATCATAGGCTGCATGGCAAGCTGCAGCCTCTGGAGGTTCCCATGTGGAAATGGGAACAAATCACGATGAATTTTATCACCAAGTTGCCGAAGACGGCCAAGGGTTTTGATGCTATATGGGTCATCGTGGATCGATTGACCAAGAGTACCCATTTTTTGGCCATACGGGAGATCTCTTCGGCCGATAAGTTGGCCGATGTGTATGTCAGGGAGATCGTTTCTCGTCATGAGATTCCGGTCTCCATTGTTTCAGACCAAGATGTTAGGTTCACTTCCCGTTTGTGGCAGAAGTTCCACGAGGAACTGGGCACGAGGTTACATTTCAGCACTGCTTATCATCCGCAGACTGACGACCAGAGTGAGCGGACTATTCATAACCTTGAGGATATGTTGTGGGTATGTGTTATTGATTTCGTTGTGAGTTGGGATTCCTACTTACCTCTTGCGGAATTCTCCCATAACAACAGTTATTACTCCAACATTGGTGCCACACCATTTAAGCTCTTGTATGGTCGAAGATATCGTACCCCAGTTTGTTGGGGAGAGGTTGGTCATAGGTTCATGGGATGGACCGAAGTAGTCCTTCAAACCATGAAGCTTATTCAGCAGATTAGACAGAGACTGCGGACCAATCAGAGTCAGCATAAGAGCTATGCCGACCCGCGGCGATCAGAGTTGGAGTTTCAAGTCGGCGATATGGTGTCCATGAAGGTATCGTCCTGGAAGAATGTGATACGCTTCAGGAATAGGGGCAAATTGGGTCCCCGATTTATTAGACCTTCACAGAATTCACACAAATTAAAATTTGACAGATCCATTAATAAAGTCATTCTTTTGAGCTAAGTATGAATGGTCACACTTCAACTATAAGACTTTATTATTCTAGTAATGGGTTTTTGATTTGGATTTAGTATTTGGATATTGGAACATTATAACAACAATTATTAGATAATGTTATGATATATTGGGATATAGTCATCACATTAATACTTGTTGTGTTCTATATTAACATGTTTAATCCATGAATAATGTTATTATTCTAAAAGTTCATAGTCGGTTATAATTGTGGGAGAAATTATAAAGTAAGAATAATATGAATTGGATTGGTTGACTCTCACTAGATGAAATTAGGCAAGTGGTTGTAACCATGTTTCATAGGTACTTGTCAGAGAACTAGTATTGAACTGACTCGCATCAAGATCATCTCATGGATCACTATCGTGAATGATACTTGATTAAAAGGTACTATATTTGTATCCTTAACACATGAGATACATAGTGGGACTTAAGTGTAGGGAGTACTATGCTTTGATAATGGTCAAATGTTTTTCCTTAACCGGTCAATTATAAATGCCATGTTCAGGTATGGTGTGAACTATGCAAGAGGCTTATATAGTCAAGATGGGATTTGTTCCTCTTATGTGTGGAGAGTTAGACATCTAAGGCCTTACCAAAAGCTAAACGACTAATGAGATTGATCGCAATTCGAATCTCATGTTCAACATGATGTCTGTAGAAAAGGGATAACTGATAAACTTACATTATATACCAATTGTAGCTTTGAGCTTTTTGGGAATTGGGTGTTGATAGAATGGCACAAACAGTCGTATGGTATTAGGGGCAATGAAATGTTGCTAGACGTTCACCACTGTTTATATCAGTCTAATATGAGTCTTGTGCAAGTGGGAGATTGAAAGATCTAGTATGCTCAAGAGTCATATTAAAGTGATATTGCTAAATAACATATGATATTAATGGGTCACACTAACAACAACTTGATACAATTGATTATTTATTAGAAATTGATTTTAATAAATATTCAATAAAACTCTTATAACTAAATTGGAAATTATTTGTTTCATGGAAATAATAATTTTCATTAGCAAGTAACATTATATTATTTCATATGGTATGAATTAATATGTCATGAACAACTTTTTGGACTAGTTGAAAACCTTTTATATCTTTTACTCAAAAGACAAAGTTTATATTTTATAAACCTTGAGTTTATAAAATTTAAACTAACTTTCATGTTCTTTATGCAATTTTCGAGATTTGCATAAAAAGAAGAAGTGTATGACTTGTTTAATCATGCTTTAAAGGCATGGGAGACATGCTTATGACAATGGGGACAAGTTTGCTTAAAGTGCTAAGGACTAATGGTTAATACCTTCACTTTATGCATATAAATAAGAGGGTTGCATTCTTGAAAGAGTGCTCATTCCTTCTTCTCTTCTCCATGGTCGAGAGCTTCCTAGGAGACTCTCCACCTCTTTTTTCTTTTAGTTCTTGAAAATTACTTGCATATCTTTTGCTCTCTTGAAGTTCATATTGGTTATGAACTTCAAGCTTAAGAGTTTAAGGGTTTTGGACTAGCATCTACATCAAGCTGAGTCGTTGTTGGTGTCTCAAAGGTTCCACATCCTTCATCAACTTCCAAGCCTCCCAAGAGGACCCAAAGAACTACAAAGGTTGTTATTTCTTCACTTTTTCTTTGGTTGGTGTTTTAATCTTTCTATAACTTGCAAGAAGATCCTTGGTGGGTATAAAATTGTTTATGTTACTTCGAAATTAAAGTCTTCCGTTGCCATATATTTCTAGTTTATGAAACCATTTTTTAACTAAAAACCCAACAGAAGAACCTTCTTAGAAGCTGGAATGGCCAAACTTGAAAAATCTTTTAGCCTCAGGCAAAGCGAGAAAGCTTTCAACCTTTTCCTCATTATCTTCAGCAGCTGGAACAACTTCCTCGAACTTGAAAGTTGCATCAAAACAAACAAGATAAGGAAGCATGAATTTCAGGATCCTTATCATAATTAAATAAAATCATACCCTTTTAAACCCATTTTATTGGCAGGAAATCGTCGTTGGATAGAGTTGTGTTTCACAAAGAAAAACCTTTCTTTCCAGGCACCATCTTTTTGTTTTCAAAATTAAATGTGATTTGTTGGTTTTGACTTTGAGCAGGAAATAATAAGATCCAAAATTTTGAAGATCATGAACATTGGCCACTTCAGCTAACATCCTGTCAATGTTTTTAGACTGATTCATCTGATCGATCCAAAAAAGGATCCTCCAGATCACAGACATAGTTTGAGAATAAGAGATTTTTGTAAGTTCAAAGAACTCAGAGATGATGCCAAAAAAAGGGTATGCCAAGCCCAAGGAGAAAGAATATTTAGGAAAACAAACACAAGTAGGAAGGACGAAGCCATGTTTGGCCTTAGCATCAAAAGGCTTGAAAATGACTTCAGCAGGATAAGATCCGATCAATTTCAAGGACTCGGTGTCGTTATCATCAAAAGAGCAAGTCCCCTCGTAAGACATGATATTTTGATCGAGGAAGTCCTCTTCAGGAAGAGTAAGGATGCTCGAGTTAGAACAAAGTACATTTTTACCCATGATCATCAAGTAATAAAAATGAGAAGAAAGGAACAAGAAATTTACCTTCAAGATAACTGATAACACTTGAAAGAGAGCTAAAAGAAATAATAGAAGATCGATGATCATTAACCCCTATTTATGCGGATATTAGAGGATAGAGAAGAAATTTGACAACATAATCATATCGTTTGAACTGATACAATTCTATCCGTTAGATTTTGAATTTCAAATCCTTTATTTCCAATTAATTAAATTATACACTTTAAATACTTGAAATTAATTCAAATATTTTGCAGGTATAATTTGGGGGCAATTGTTAGGGTCACGATCCTCAATCCTATCCAGGATCCTGGATCTCAAATATATCAAATGATCCTTAAACCTATCCAGGATTCCGAATCTTAAAGGAATCTTAGGATCCCGAAACCACATCAGGATCCTGAACATCGCCATTATTATTTCCTAACAAGTTTAATGACTATATTTCTTGTTTATTTCTCACGTGTGCCGAAATGGTCAACATAAGACTCATTCTCAACGAAGAAAACGGGCAAATACCAGCTCAGTAGGATCCTAGAAATATCAGAGTTTTAGTTACATAATCTAGAATAAATATATACCTGTAACACACACACACACACACACACACAACGGGCACAATCTTTTGACACTGTACATGCCTAGATCTAGGCAAACACTTGTAATCTTATTTCTATCATCATCTCTATAATTTACATTCAAATCAATAAGATCATACAAGCCAAGTGATCATTATCACTTCCCAAGGTTTTATGTTGGAGATCGTAGCAAGGATCAAGGGTTTTCCTTGTAAACCACTTGTGTTATTTTTATCTCAAGTCAGTACTCACATTATTCATATCACCATAACCTCTCATACAACTTGGTTGATCTTCGTTTGATTGATTTTTGACCAAAACAACTGTTCCATGAAAAAAAATTAAACGATATGTACCTCGCTCAAAATTACATACCCTCAAAACAAAACATCACAACACAAAGGTCTATTGATGCAGTTGTTATCATATTCATACATTAATATAATGCAACTTTACAAAAAATAGTTGTTTACTACATAAGGTTGGATGGTATACCAGTGGGGTGGGTGAAAGGAAGCGGGAATCGCACCCTGGAAATCACACCCTGGGTGCGGTTTAGTGTGTGCGGTTTAGAGGTGAGGGGTATCTTCCCCGCTGCCTCTCTCTTTATTTCATTGGTTGCCAGTGATTATATATATATATATATATATATATATATATATATATATATATATATATACATATATATATATATATATATATAAATCCCTCCCAACGGTCAAAAACATTTAATTTAATTTTTTTCTTTTACCATTTTAACACCCTATAAATACCCCACTTAATTCACCTTCAAAAACTTTGTCGTTTTTCCTAATAAACTTTCACTAAATCAACCTTAAAGCCAAACCTCACCCTATCACTCTCAATACCACAACCAAACACCACCCTACCACCAAAAAAACCCAAAGCCTTGATGACTGAGACGACGAAGTCATACAATAAACTCAACCCCCACCACTCTACACGACGCAAAGGAAAACCACTGGTGAAAGAGAAAAAAAAAGTCCAAGCCTCAAGAATGGACTCCAACAGAACAGTTAGTGTTGACATAATTTTGGGTTGACACTTAGGAGGATTCAAAACACGGGCATGTACAAGCGCATGATCATTTATGGCTATTCATTCTTGAAAGCTTTCGTAAGGAGTTGGGTGAAGGTGATGACTACCGTACTAAACACCAACTTAATTTAAAGTTTTGAGAAATAGAGAAAAGTGTTTCGAATATAAACGGGTTGTACAAAAACTTAAAAACCCAGAAGAGAAACGGTCAAGGAGATGAATAAATTCTTCAAAAGGCTTTGCATTTGTTTCACGTAAGGAAACAAAAAATATGTTCAAGTTTAATGTGCCTTGGAAATTGTTATCTTCTAGTCCAAAATAGAGAAAATTCGAAGCCAAAGTCCTACTAGGAGGAGCACTAGCAAAAATAATAAAAACTTGCTCTAGTGGATATACAACATCTTCTGATGCTCGTGTCAGGCTAGAGTTAAATGATAACTATTTTGGTCAAAAGTTACACAAGTATTGATCAACCAAATTGAATGAGAGGCTGTGATGTTCGAATTATGTAATATAGAAAGGTAAAGAGAATGACACAATTCTTTACAAGGAAAGCCCTTGATCCTTGCTAGGATCTCCGACACAAAACCTTGGGAGGTGATAATGATGACCTGCCTTGATGATTTTATAAATGTAAAATGATGATTACAGACAGTATTCCAGTAATAACAAGTGAAAAAGTTCGCAGAGTAAGCTAACAGTAAGCAGAGAGTGTCGTGTGTGAGATACATGTGTTAATTTTATAGTCTAAACTAGCTAACAAAATGTCCGATATTCCCGGGATCCTCTATGACCAGCTTTGTGAACGTTGGTTTGACTTGGTATTCCGGGTCTTTAGCATAGTTGAAACGAAAATCTGTTGAGAATAAGTCTTCTCTTGACTATTTATGCACATATGTTAGTTATGAACGAAATATAACCGTTATAAATGTTAATAAATTATGATAACGGTAATAGTCGGGTTCCTGAGATAATTGAGGATCCTGAATATCTGATGAGGTTTGAGGATCCTGAATGCTTTGAGGATCCTAGCCCCAACAATTGCCCCCAAGTTATTCCTGAAAATGTAAGAGTTAATTTCGAAAATATTAAAGGAATAACTTAAATTAAAGAGATAAAAGGAGAAAGAAAAGTAATTTTCATAATTAACGCTCAACGGCTAGGTAATTTTGAAATCCAACGGGTTGATAACTAGCCGTTAATAGTCAAATCAGCCTCATATCCTTAGTATAAATAGACGTGATCAGTTCCTTCATTCTTTACTCGTCTCATTTTTCCTTGATTTACTTGTGCTACTTTTTGAGTACCGGCGATTCATTAGAAGGTAACTATTTTTACGTTTTCACTTCTTCTATTATGGTTAAAAAATGGCCGTTTCTCGCAAAAACATCTTAGCTCTCCCCGACGATGACTTCATCGACCAAGGGATCCTCTCCTACGAGGAGACGTGTTCCTTCGGCGACGATGATATTGAGTCTATGGGACTCAATGGAGCCTTCCCTCTTGAAGCTGTTTTCAGGCCCTTCGACCCTCTCATTCAGCTTGACTTTGTTTCTCCCACCTGGGTGTGCTTTACTGAGTACCCCTTCTCCTTGGGTTTGAAATATCCTTTTCCCGGGATCGTCTCTGAATTCTTCAGGGTGACTGGGATCTCGTATATTCAGGTCATGCCAATTGTTTGGAGGATCCTATACTGGATTGACCAAATAAAACAGTCAAAAGGCCTTGATATAGGTCTTCCTGAACTGGCCTGCGTATATGATCTCACAACCTTCGGGAATTCTTTCTTTCTCCTCATAGTCAAAACCCACATAACTCCTCTGGTCTTGAAAACCAAACATAACGACGGAGCTTGGAAAGGAAAGTACCTTTTCGTGAGACGTGACTCTGTTCCTAGTGGGGATCTCTTGTCGGATGCATGGGTCAAGAAGGGTAGGACTCTTTTATATTGATACAAGGATTCTAGAATTCACATCTTCTGATTTTATTTGATTTTTTCTATCTTTCAAATTTGAAGAGCTCGTCCCCGTTACTGAGGAATCTGAAGGGAAGATCGAGAAGTTTTTGGCCTTGTCTTAAGCTGAGAGATCCTTCCGATTTGATCAATCCACTCTGCAAAAAAGCTCTTCTGCAACAGGACCTTATGCCGGCAGGTAAGGATCCTCGCTTCTTTTTGCTTGTGATGAAGGTTTTTAATACTCTTATGTTATATATTTATATAGGATCCAAAGTCACTTGCTCTAGTGCTCGCTTCACACTTGCTGATCTTGACACAGCCATGCCGAAGGATCAGCTGACGGTGAAGAAGGAGAAGAGCTCATCCTTTCTTCCTCCCAAGAAATCAGCTACTGACTTGACAGTGAAGACACCGGGATCCCGGAAAAGGAAAATTGTCGAGTCAGCCGGTCTATCTTTGCAGAGCCTTGGAGCTGAGGAAGCGCTCCAAAAATTGGTCTCTTTCTCCCAAGCTGTAAGTATTGGTTTTATTCTCGTTCTATCTTTTATTCTACCTTTTACTGACCCACTATGTCTTTGTTTTAGGTCTCTGATCATGTTTCCGCTGATCTAAGGATCCGAGCATAGAGGGCAGAACAAACCCTTCAAGGACAGGAGAGGATGTGGAAAGTGACCAATGAGGATCTGTTGAGGAGAATGGATCTGCTCAGCAAGAAGAAGGCTGAGAAGGAGGATGAGCACTTGCATGAGATGGAGGAAGTGATCTCTAATGCGAAGGTCAGTGCTGCGATAGGTGTTTGGGAAGCCAAGATTCGTCTTGCGGAGGATCTTGAGAATGCAGGTTCCTGGGACGCGGACGGTTGGCGCGAGGCACTGGTCAAATTGACTGGCAAAACTGCTACCGCCACTCAGCATCCTATGTTGCAGCTGACCGAGGGAGGGGAGAAGAAGGGAACGACCGATAATGACCAGGCTAAGGTCTAGGCCTGCTAAAAATTAGTTTAGGAAGTTTTTTGTTTTTGTCAGTAATGTAAGACAATTAATCTTTTGGTTGGGTTGGTGCGCAACCCCTTTTTGAATGACATGGTAGCATTTTCCTTTTATATCTCTTGATTTTTTCTGCATGATTGTTATTATATTAGGATCCTTAAAAAATTAGGATCCCATATAACTTGGTTCCTGCAAATAATCCTAAGACAAAATCTTCTTAGTGGATTATTTTAATCATGCTTGAATTCTGATAACCAAATGATTTTCTCTTAGGATCCTTCAATTTTACTTAGAGCTTTTCGAGAGTAAGGATAGATGGAACCTGATTATCTTCAAGTGTTTCTTTAAGCTTCATAAGCTCTTCAACCTTAGAATTTACTGAGGATAAACCTTAGCTTTGAAAAGAACTTAGGATTGCTGTTGACTTTTGATGATAAGGCTCTTCACTGATGAGGATCTATATCGATGAGGATCCTTAATAGTGAGGATCCATAATTATGAGGATCCTTAATGATGAGGATCCTTAATGACGAGGATCCCAAAAGATGAGGATCCCACGGGGAAATTCCCTTCTTAGGATAACCTGTTAAGGTTATAAACTTTGACAATATTCTTGGGTAACACCAAAAATTCAACTAATAACATGTTAATTGTAACATCCAGTATCAGAAAGGCCGAGAAAGGAAGGAAAACCCTAAGTCAAAAGGGGGTCAACTCGTCGAGTCCAAGGAAGAACTCGACGAGTCGGAGCGGGTTCCGTGTCAAAGATTAAGTGACCGACTCGGCGAGTCGGCGAGTGGACTCGGCGAGTCTGGTCTGGGTTTGGAAACCCTAATTCTGGGACTTGGTACCCTATTTAAGCATCTTATTCTCTTCCCTAAGGTTCATTTACAGCCTCTCTCGTCCAGAACCCAAAACCCTAGCCACCCAACTCCATTGTTTGAGCTTTTAAGAAGATTAAGGGCCTTTAGAGTGCATCTTGGAAGCTTGGAGGGAAAGGAGCAAGGAAGGAAGAGTAGATCCAGCCTCCATATCGACTTGGAAACTGTTAGGAGGTAAAAAGTCTGAACCTTGAGCTTTCAATTGATGAATCCCCTTTCTAGCTTGCCTTTTTGTCACAATTGGATCATTTCCAAGTAGAATATGAGTATTAAGCCTTTGAGGATGGATTGGACAACAGATCTGGACACTCTTGAGCTTTAGAAGCTCAAAGTTGTCGGCTTTATCCAACTAAGGTCCCATTTCATGACCTAGGCCTTCATTGTAGCTTGGATTGAGTGTTCTAGCCTCATAGCACCTTGCATGCACGTAAAGTTAGCAAATTTACATGCAATGCTAGCATTAGGAGTCCAGATCTATGAGTTGGAAGTGTTGGAATGGACTATAATCGATAGAATAGAGATGTCACAAGGTGGACTCGACGAGTCCGTTCATGGACTCGGTGGGTCGGGTCGTAAACCCAAACCCTTCTGTTATGATTCGGACTAGTGGGTGGAGTAGTGAAGGATTCAGCCAGACTGGGTCCGTAATGGACATGAAGATCATAGTACTCGACGAGTTCGAAGAGGAACTCGACGAGTCCAAGACAATCTTCTTAGTTATGAAGATGAACTCGACGAGTTGTTCATACTACTTGGCGAGTCATGGCCTAGATATTCATACAATGATGATGAACTCGACGAGTTCAAGGATGAACTCGGCGAGTCGGTTGAAGATAGTCCTGAAGTGTTAGATGAAGGAGAACTCGTCGAGTTCTGGCTAGACTCGACGAGTGGAGTCGGGGTTGTTTTGGGATTTGAAGAGCATGGACTCGGCGAGTTGGCAGAACAACTCGACGAGTCGAGTCAACTGGAAGGTTGACTTTGACCAGGACCTTGACTTTGAGAGGGACTTTGACCAGAGTTGACTTAGTTGACTTCTTGTGGACAGTTAGGCTAAGTGTTTCTATTATTGGTATCGGTAGCCCGGGGAGCTAGAGGAGCAGCAGTTCGGAGAGTTGTTGGATAGCAGCCATAGGGTTATCAGCAGCTTCAGCAGTACGAGGTGAGTCTCCTCACTGTTTGTATGGGTCTACGGCCACAATGCCGGCCCATTTAGTTTATGTATGGTAGGAAGACCCGGGGGTTAGCCCTAGGCATTATGCATGAAAGACCAGGAGGAGGCTCTTGGCACAGAGTATGTTATTATGTATGGTAGGAAGACCCGGGGGTTAGCCCTAGGCGACATGTATGAAAGACCAGGAGGAGGCTCGTTGCACACTGTATACTATTAGGAATGAAAGACCAGGATGTAGCTCCTGGCACACTGTATGCTGAATAGCCTAGTAGAGTAGTATGTATAGTTGTCTTTGTGATGCTTTCATGGAAGACCAGGGGGTGGCCCTTGGCACTTGTCTGTAAGACTCAGGGAGTGGCCCCCAGGCTTGACAAGAAAGACCACGTGCGACCCGTAGCAATACAGCAAGACTATGTTTGGCACATAGCACCTTACTTGATTATGGATATGTTTGTTATGTATGGCTCATGGTTACGCGTGGCATGTATGGATCAGTTTATATGTATGGTATGTGGTATCTGGGGGAACTCACTAAGCTTCGTGCTTACGGTTTTCAGTTATTTGTTTCAGGTATTAACGTTTTTCCAAGGAAGGAGCTCGGGGCAATCGCAGCGCATCACACCATGTTTTCCGCACTAGATGATCTTTGGGATTTAAAACTCTGATAATTGTTTTATTAAGAATGTTATTAAATGATTGAGCAAGATTTATTAAGCAGTTTTTAATTAATCAAAACGAAATTTTTGGTCTTAAATTTTGGGATGTTACAAGTTGGTATGAGAGCCCTGGTTTGAGGGATTCAGACACACCCTCGGGGGTGTCTGGACTCAAATCGATGGATTAAAAGCTTTTTACAAGAAAATGGTTTTCTAAAAGATAAGTCAAAGGAGTTTTGAGAAAGAACGAAGTGTGTGATGTGCGCGACCGGCCGAGCTCAAGTAAGTATTCCCCAAAGTACCCATACAAGTTTATGTTATGTTTATCAGCTTCAGTAGAACAGCATGCTAGAATAGGGCTAAGGATCTAGGAATGATGCCTTATGTGCCTGCTTTATGTGTTTCGGCTTATGAGAATTGTATGCTGGTATTGAGTAGACAGCAGTAGGATAGCCTGTTTAGGTTATGCCTGATAGTATGAGCTTAGCATTGTATGCTAGTACAGTTTCCTGTTATGAGGATAGGATTGCTTGATACCGTTCCCTTTGTCTGAATGTTGCACGCTTTGTGCTATGTGGGACTCTGAGTAATGGGAGTTAGCTATTAGGTGGATACGTCACGTCACATGTGATCAGGGTTGAATAATCTCAGAGTGCTGGATTTGGCCCTATTGCGCAGCTTTCGTCTGAGTCTAACCGTTGTAAGGACGAGTCTTTTACTCGAAGGATTATCTGAGCCTCGCCACATGTGATGGAATTCAGGTGATGACTAATTGGCATTACAAGGAAGCCTTCAGCAGCTGAGGACTGGTTTGGTTAGAGTCAGAGATTTCCCTAGGGCAAGCCTAGGATGAGAGTGGAAGCATGCAACAGAAGTACAAGGGACTTGGTGAAGTCGAAGCAATCCTTGAGGAAAGTACGGATAGATGTGGAAGGTAGTATGGGCCCGTACTACTGAAAGCAGAGGATCCGTACTCGAGTCAAGGAGGGCCGAGATAGAACTAGGAAACTTGTAGTATGTGAGACCTTCTGAGGTTACGTGTGACCCTGACGATTATGTGTTTCGTTTCAGAATGGTGATGATTACGCGACATGGAGCAGGAGGATCAGGATCTGGGTCAGGATCAGGATCAGGATCAGGATCAGGCTCGGGGGCAGGATCCGAGCAGGTTGATGACGGGTTACGCGAGTTCATCGCGTCTGAGATCACGAGAGGTATCCTTGAGTCGACCCCGGTCATTTTCGGGTCGATCAAGGAAGGGATTATTGAGCTGATGGAGGATCGCCTCAGAGCGTTCCGAAGTGATATGGCATCCAACCAGACAGGATCGCGCACACTGTCCTTCAAGGATTTCAGGGGGAGTGGCGCGCCAGACTTCCATGGGGTGAAGGACCCCATTGTTGCCAGGAGATGGATTGCAGACATTGAGTCTGCACAGTTGACGAGCTTCTGTCCTGAGGGGTCGAAGGTTCGATTTGTTGCAGGATGCTTGAGGGACATAGCTAGAGATTGGTGGGAGTCAGTTGGTGATTCCTTGGGAGCCTCAGCCATTGAGGCTATGACCTGGTCCGACTTTGTGACCAGGTTTAGGGCGGAGTTTGCGCCGGCTGTCGAGCTTCAGCAGCTGGCCAGGGAGTTCCTAGACATGAGACAGACGACAGAGTCGGTGGCAGAGATTACCGCCAAGTTCCGGGAGAGGGCATTATTGGTGCCTCAGTATGTAGGGGATGAGGAGATGCGGAGGACCCGCTATCATGACATGTTGAGAGCTGATATTCGGGAGCATGTCAGCTTCTCGGCATGCCCGACCCTAGACTCTATGATTGCCAGGGCGCGGGAAAGGGAGATTGATTTGGAGCATATTGCGAAGAGGAGGTCGGATCAGATGCATACTGTGGAGGGTCCCGGGAAGAGACCCAAGACTTCAGGTCAACGATTAGTAGGATGGCAGGGCCGAAGTCAGTGCAGCACGTGCGGGAAACTGCACGAGGGAGTTTGTCGTTCCAGGAGTTCAGGCTGCTACAAGTGTGGCAATGATGGTCACGTCAGCAGGGACTGCCCACAGGGGGCAAGGCCATTATGTTTTCACTGCAATCAGGTGGGCCACAAGAAGGCTGACTGCCCGACGATAAGGGGAGGAGCAGGGAGTGCGTCTGCCCCAACAACTTTGAGGATTACGGATGGGTGAGAGGGTAGGGCCTTGCAGTGACGGATGAGGGAGATCTGGATTACAGCAGGGAATGTTGCAGGTATGTATTAATGGCTATTTTCGATTATATATCTATTATGATTGTTCTTACCACGGTCTCGGGTGATAGTATGTATGAGTCGTCTCTCTGCTTGTATTCGGATAGTATTTTCAGAATTGTCATATGCCAATTGCATACCAGAAACTATTAGTAGCTAGTATAAGGTCATCATTCACTTCGGGTTCGAAGTATCCAGTATTATCTCGGTTACGGCCGAAAACGGTTCAGGAGCGTTACGTGGAGGTCGGTGGGCAGGGTCCATGGAGTAGGCATCCACCGTCATCAGGGTTCGGTGGTTCTAGTCTTGGTGTTTGGGATAGCTTTTGGAAGCATCAAGGGAAGTGGTCTATCACTGAAGAGGTTGCTCTGAGCATTAGTTATTCGGACCTTAAGGACGACAGTTGAGCTCAGGGGGTTATCAGTATCGGGGATGCAGGAAGTGTTCATCCAGTATTCGGTGTTTGGAGTGGGCTAGTGACAGATCGCTAGCAATATTAAGGCGATGGTAGTTATCATGCCTTTTTGGGTAAGGGAGGAAGGAATGGAAGTCATCTGATTTTCACGTGCCGTGAAGACTTAGCCGAAGCTAAGTGGGGGAGAAGCAATCATGTTATGGGAGCAGAAGCGGTTTTGAAACTGGGATAAGTTTCGCTCTCCTGTCAGGGAGAAAGACGACCCAGGCGACTGTATGAATTGAGGATAGTGTGAATTGGAAGTTCGGAAAACTTGCCAATTGTGAGATTGCATTCGCGGGATGTCTAATAGCAGGTTTCAGAAGAATCAGTTGGGAGTTTCAGTTAGGGCATGAGTACGGCTTGGGGTACTAGATTGTGCTTGTATGCTCAATTATGGGTATGTACGGATTAGTAGTGAGCGAAAGACCATGATCAACGGTCGAGTCAGTGTGGAAGGTGTTGTCAGACTACCGGATAGCCATAGCATTCACCAATGGTCAGATAGTATGAGAAGTGTGGTAAGACTGCGGGGTGGTCCGTAGCAATGGTTAACAGATAGTGTGGGAGTGTTGTAAGACTATGGGGTGGCCCGTAGCGTTCACTAGTTAGCAGATAGAGTAAGGGAGTTGTAAGACTGCGGTGTGGCCCGTAGCAATCGTACATCAGTATAGTTAGACTGCGGTGTGGCCCGCAACATTAGTATAGTTAGATTGCGGTGTGGCCCGCAGCATTAGTATAGTTAGACTGCGGTGTGGCCCGCATCATTAGTATAGTTAGACTGCGGTGTGGCCCGCAGCATTAGTATAGTTAGACTGCGGTGTGGCCCGTAGCATTAGTATAGTAAGACTGCGGGGTGGCCCGTAGCATCAGTCGGCAGATAGCGTAGAAATGTGGTGGGACTGCGGGGTGGCCCGTAGCATTAGTTGGCTGGTAGCGCGGAAGTGTTGTAAGACTATGGGGGTAGCCCGTAGCATTCACTAGTTGGAAGAATGAGTGGTCCCTATTCGGCAGTACAAATATATCAGATGCTGGATTCGCTGGCAGGGTTTTTTTTTCCGGATAGTTTAAGATAGGGCGGGGTAGCCGCTCGGATGTGAGTGGGTCACATCATGATTGGATTCGGAAGCCGATAGATCAGTTAGGACCAGGGCGGTCTCGGTTCATCCGGTAGGCGGATGGGAGTCAGCAGGACTTCAGGCAGGAATGATAGTGAGGGATTTGTTGTAAGAAGCCGTGAGCTGATCAGGTGGTGTTGAGTTGCTCACCGCGAAATCAAATGATCTCAGAGTAAATGATTTGGCTTGGTGATGCTTTTCTCGTCTGAGCCTTAATCGTAGCAGAGAGGGATCTGCTACCCGAAGAATTTTCTGAATTCTCACGCTGAGTGGAGTTTTCAGTATTGGAGCCTCGTTGTGGGATTATTCCGGTACTGGGAGTGGCCGGGATCGCGGTTTCAGCAGAGGATTGGTCCTCGAAGGAGATTAGGAAGGCCTGTTGCTTGTGGAAAGTGCCTTGGAAAGGCCAGAGGCAGTGCAGGGTAAGAGGGTGAACCCCTTGCGTATCAAGGGTAAGTGTAACAGGAGTATCGGTAAGGTTACCGGTTGGGTAAAAGTGTTGTACCCGAAGGTAGTAAGGATCGGGTTATTCTGAAGATGACATCTTCAAGGTTTGGATCAGATGGGCGGAGTGTGTAGCTAGTGGTAAAGTGGTAACCGGATGGTAAGGTAATTGACCGTGGCAGACTTCGAGGACGAAGCCTAGTTTAAGTGGGGGAGAGTTGTAACACCGAGTATCAGAAAGGCCGAGAAAGGAAGGAAAACACTAAGTCAAAAGGGGGTCAACTCGTCGAGTCCAAGGAAGAACTCGACGAGTCGGAGCGGGTTCCGTGTCAAAGATTAAGTGAACGACTCGGCGAGTCGGCGAGTGGACTCGGCGAGTCTGGTCTGGGTTTGGAAACCCTAATTCCGGGACTTGGTACCCTATTTAAGCATCTTATTCTCTTCCATAGGGTTCATTTACAGCCTCTCTTGTCCAGAACCCAAAACCCTAGCCACCCAACTCCATTGTTTGAGCTTTTGAGAAGATTAAGGGCCTTTATAGTGCATCTTGGAAGCTTGGAGGGAAAGGAGCAAGGAAGGAAGAGTAGATCCAGCCTCCATATCGACTTGGAAACTGTTAGGAGGTAAAAAGTCTGAACCTTGAGCTTTCAATTGATGAATCCCCTTTCTAGCTTGCCTTTTTGTCACAATTGGATCATTTCCAAGTAGAATCTGAGTATTAAGCCTTTGAGGATGGATTGGACAACAAATCTGGACACTCTTGAGCTTTAGAAGCTCAAAGTTGTCGGCTTTATCCAGCTAAGGTCCCATTTCATGACCTAGGCCTTCATTGTAGCTTGGATTGAGTGTTCTAGCCTCATAGCACCTTGCATGCACGTAAAGTTAGCAACTTTACGTGCAATGCTAGCATTAGGAGTCCAGATCTATGAGTTGGAAGTCTTGGAATGGACTGTAATCGACAAAATAGAGATGTCACAAGGTGGACTCGACAAGTCCGTTCATGGACTCGGCGAGTCGGGTCGTAAACCCAAACCCTTATGTTATGATTCGGATCAGTGGGTGGAGTAGTGAAGGATTCAGCCAGACTGGGTCCGTAATGGACATGAAGATCATAGTACTCGACGAGTTCGAAGAGGAACTCGGCGAGTCCAAGACAATCTTCTTAGTTATGAAGATGAGCTCAACGAGTTGTTCATACAACTCGGCGAGTCATGGCCTAGATATTCATACAATGATGATGAACTCGACGAGTTCAAGGATGAACTCGGCGAGTCGGTTGAAGATAGTCCCGAAGTGTTAGATGAAGGAGAACTCGTCGAGTTCTGGCTAGACTCGACGAGTGGAGTCGGGGTTGTTTTGGGATTTGAAGAGCATGGACTCGGCGAGTTGGCAGAACAACTCGACGAGTCGAGTCAACTGGAAGGTTGACTTTGACCAGGACCTTGACTTTGAGAGGGACTTTGACCAGAGTTGACTTAGTTGACTTCTTGTGGACAGTTAGGCTAAGTGTTTCTATTATTGGTATCGGTAGCCTGGGGAGCTAGAGGAGCAACAGTTCGGAGAGTTGTTGGATAGCAGCCATAGGGTTATCAGCAGCTTCAGCAGTACGAGGTGAGTCTCCTCACTGTTTGTATGGGTCTACGGCCACAATGCCGGCCCATTTAGTTTATGTATGGTAGGAAGACCCGGGGGTTAGCCCTAGGCATTATGCATGAAAGACCAGGAGGAGGCTCCTGGCACAGAGTATGTTATTATGTATGGTAGGAAGACCCGGGGGTTAGCCCTAGGTAACATGTATGAAAGACCAGGAGGAGGCTCGTTGCACACTGTATACTATTAGGAATGAAAGACCAGGATGTAGCTCCTGGCACACTGTATGCTGAGTAGCCTAGTAGAGTAGTATGTATAGTTGTCTTTGTGATGCTTACATGGAAGACCAGGGGGTGGCCCTTGGCACTTGTCTGTAAGACCCAGGGAGTGGCCCCCAGGCTTGACAAGAAAGACCACGTGCGGCCCGTGGCAATACAACAAGACTATGTTTGGCACATAGCACCTTACTTGATTATGGATATGTTTGTTATGTATGGCTCATGGTTACGTGTGGCATGTATGGATCAGTTTATATGTATGGTATGTGGTATCTGGGGGAACTCACTAAGCTTCGTGCTTACGGTTTTCAGTTATTTGTTTCAGGTATTAACGTTTTTCCAAGGAAGGAGCTCGAGGCAATCGCAGCGCATCACACCATGTTTTCCGCACTAGATGATCTTTGGGATTTAAAACTCTGATAATTGTTTTATTAAGAATGTTATTAAATGATTGAGCAAGATTTCTTAAGCGGTTTTTAATTAATCAAAATGAAATTTTTGGTCTTAAATTTTGGGATGTTACATTAATGTTATATACTGGGGAGGATCCCAACTTGTGACGTATCTCATGGGAAATCTCCTTACTTATGAAAATGTTATGATTCGTGTGTATTTTCTGGGGGAAACTCCCAACGTGTAGTAACATAAAGAAGTTATAAACCTTATGTTATTTCGGGGGTAAGATCCCAACTTTTGATAACATGAAAATGTCATAAGCATTAAGTGATCACTGGGGTAGGATCCTAGTTTTTGGATAACATGAAAATGTTATAAACCTTAAGGATCTTAACTTATGTTCAAAGATAAGAGGGTTGCCAAGTCACTGCATCGTGAAATGATCCCCTTATTCGTATCCCATAGTTAGATATCATGCGTTCAAGCGAGGTGTATAAACCTTTGTTCGTGTGAAAGAGGTAATTAGCTCTTTAAACCTTAGAGGGGATTAAGTACCCTTAAACGTAGGAGAGATGATCAGTCTCTAGCTTGTGTATATAATAGTTTGAAAATCATACCGTGGAGATTTTTGCGTGTCAAGAGACTTGTGTTTCAGAATCTTCAACTCGAGGGTCCTTATGTTTTGGGATCATTATCCTCAAGGATGCCTATATTTTAAGGTTCTCGAGGATCCTTAGCTGTATGTCGTTCTTCATAGCAAACATTAGCTAGGGGTGGGCGTTAGTCTAGCTAACGCCCCTTCGATGCTTAAGTTAGTAATGTATTCGAGGAGGAAATAAGTAATGATGAAGAGTTTAAGGCTAATAATGTGTGCACCTTGGTTTTGTTGAAGATCAATCGATCCTATTCACATATAGTATGCTTTGAGATGTATGGCATTCTAGGATCTTGGAAAAATATCTCATTTGAGTGTTGCTAGCCAATATGCTCCTTTTCCTGCCTCGGCATCTATGAGATATGGTCCTTCCCATTTAGGGGCTAATTTGCCTGCACTAGGATCCTTGGTGTTTTGGAATGTTTTCCTTAATACCAAGTGTCCTATTTGGAATCTTCTGACTTTCATGTTCTTATTGTAAGCCTTGGTGATCCTTTGTTGATGAGCAACAATGCGTATTTTGGCAAGATCTCTGAGTTCATCAATAGTGTCAAGATCCTGGGCTAGGATCTTGTCGTTATTCTCTTGATCTTGTAGCAAGTATCTTGCCGTCAGGATCACTACTTCGGTAGGGATCACTGCTTCTGTCCCAAACACCAAAGAGTAGGGGTCTGACCTGTGGCTACTTTAGAAGTAGTCTTGTCTGCCCATAAGACAAAAGGAAGCTCTTATGCCCATCTTCCTTTCTTCTTATCCAACCTTTTCTTCAAGTTTTTTACTATGATTTTATCGATGGATTCTGCTTAGCCATTAGCTTGGGGATCAACAGGAGTGGACATTATCATTTTGATCCCCCAACCCGTGTAAAAGTCTGTTGTCCTTTTGCTTATGAATTGGGATCCATTGTCGCATATGATTTCAGTCGGGATCCCGAACCTGGTCAAGATATTACGTTTAATAAACGAGACTACCTCTTTGTCTCTTACTTGAATGAAGGCTTCAACTTCGATCAACTTTGAGAAGTAATCAGTCATCACTAGCATGAAGACTTTTCCTCCTGGGGCTATTGGTAATTTTCCCACTATATCCATTCCCCATTTCATGAATAGTCATGGAGAGATAATAGGATGTAGAGGTTCTGCTGGTTGATGCAGGATGTTGCTATGTCTTTGGCAAGCATCACACTTTTGAGCATGTAGAAAAGAATATCTCTTCATGGTTTTCCAATAGTATCCTGTTCTTAGTATCTTGGAGCATAAGGATCTTCCCCCAGTGTGATTGCCACAGTCTCCTTCATGTATGTGCTTCAAGACTTCTGCAGCTTCAGGATTTTCCAAGCATCTAAGGTATGGACCTGCCATAGATGTTTTATAGAGTTTACCTTGGATTATTACGAATCTTGAGACTCTTGTTCTGAATGCTCTTTTGCTCTTTTCTTCTGTTGAAATCGTGCCATTTTGGAGATACTCCATAATGGGTTGGGTCCATGATTGTGGACTTCTTTGAGGATCCTGTTCATCGGGGTCCCTTCGAGGAGGGATCTGAGGGTCAGGATATTCAAAGGCTGCTACACTTATTGGTTGTTCAAGATCATTAGATTTGTCGAAAAGGGCTTCTATGGCTGGGGTTATTATGTGGGCTACATGGATCTTCATTTCTGGTGGGATCCTTAGGGAGGATCCTAAGTTGGCTAATGCGTCTGCTTCTGTGTTTTCTTCTCTGGGAACTTGGGTTTGGCTGAAGTTTTCAAAATCAGAGGCTATTTTTTTGAGAATTTCCAGGTATAGTGCTAATCTTTCACCTTTCACTGCATAAGATCCGTTGAAGTGGTTAGTTAATAATAAAGAATCAACAAATACCTGAAGATCCTTGATTTGAAGATCCTTAGCCAATTGTAGTACCATGATTAGTGCTTCTTATTATGCTTCGTTGTTGGTAGTGTTAAATTCGCAACTAACTGCCTGGGGTAGGATGTCCCCCTGTGGCGATTTTAGTATGATCCCTAGCCCTGTCCCTTTTTAGTTTGAAGCTCCATCTTTGAACAATGTCAATTTTCCCAAGTGTTCATCTTCTAGGAGTTGTTTGGCTTCCATGTCTATTTCGTTTTGTAGATCATCACTAAATTCAGCCACAAAGTTTGCTAATGCTTGTGATTTTATGGCGGATCTTGGCTCATATTTGATGTCAAACGTGCTTAACTTCACTAACCATTTTGCCATCCTTCCTGATATCTCTGGTTTTCTCATGACATTCTTAATAGGATAATTAGTTTTCACATGTATAGTATGTGTCTCGAAATAATGTCTTAATTTAGTAGAAGCAGTTACTAATGCAAGAATTCATTTTTCGAGATGAGAATACCTGGTCTCGGGATCCAGAAGACTTTTACTTACATAATAGATATGATTTTGGTCTCCATTAAGATCCTTGGCCAGGACAGCACTTACCGCATTTGAGGATACCGAGAGGTAGAGGAGAAGTGGTTCTCCATCTATAGCCTTTACTAGTAATGGCACGAAACTTAAGTATCTTTTGAGTTCCTGAAAAGCTTTTCCGTGCTCTTCAATCCATTCGAACCTATTGTTCATCTTCAAGATATCACAGAAGGGCTTACACCTTTATGAGGATCTTGAAATGAACTTGTTGAGTGCCGCTACTCTTCTGGTTAGCCTTCGGATGTCTTTTGTTGAAGATGGATATTTCAGCTCGATGATTGCTTTTATCTGCTCCGGGCTTGCTTCTATTCCTCTCTTGGTTACCATATACCAAAGGAACTTTCCTGAATTCATCCCAAAGTGGCATTTGAGTGGATTCAACTTCATATTGTATTCGTCTAGAATGTCGAAGGCTTCTTTGAAATCCCTGAGATGCTCTTCAACTTTCATTGACTTCACCACCATGTCGCCAATATAGACCTCCACGGTGCCCCCAGCTTGTCTTTAAACATCCGATTCACCAATCTTTGATATTTTGCACCTGCATTTTTAAGAACAAAAGGCATTGCAGTGTAACAATATATACATGTTGGTGTTATAAACGCTATATCTTCTTGATCGGATGGTTCCATCTGGATTTGTTGGAATCCTGCTAAAGCATCCATGAAGGTTAGGAGTTTGTGGTCAGTCTTTGCGTCTATCATAGAGTCAATGTGTGGTAGAGGGAAAGGATCCTTAGGACAAGCCTTGTTAAGATCTATGTAGTCTACACATACTCACCATTTGCCTTTTTTCTTCTGTACGACAACCACGTTAGCTAGCCATCTTGGGAACTTCACTTCCTTGATCATTCCTGTCTTGAGGAGCTTTTCTACTTCTTCTTGGATGACCTGATTCCTTTCAGGTGCAAACTTCCTTCTCTTTTGGTGTATTGGTCTGAAAGAAGGATCAATATTAAGTTTGTGAGTTATAATACTATTGTCTATACTTGTCATATCTTCGTGTTTCCATGCGAATGTCTTGCTCGATTTGCTCAGGTATTGAGGATCCTATGAGGACTTTAGCTTCAGGATCCTCGATGCTCAGGGGCACTTCCTTCACATCTTTCTCCTTCATTTCTAGAACATGTCGTGCCCCCTGCCTTAATTGCTATGCTTGCTGGGGTTTGGTCGTAGGCTTCATAGAGGTTTTATAACATTCCTTCGATTCTTGTTGATCTCCCATGATCTTCACTGTTCCCCATGGAGTAGGCATTTTTACACACTGATGATATGTTGATGGAACCTCTTTCATCTCTTGGATCCACGGTCTACCTAGTATCACATTATAAGAAGATAAAGTGTCAATAACACATAAAGTTTGTATAGAGTTTACCCCCTTTATGTATATTGATAGCTTTATCTCCCCAATAGTGTGTTTCGTTTCCCCGCTAAATCCTCTGAGGATCGAGGATCTTTTGATTATCTCCTATTTTGGGATGTTCATCCTTTTTAGTGCGTCTAGGAGTACGATGTTGACCGAGGATCCTCCGTCAACAAGGATCTTTTTGACGAAGTGGTTGGCCATGTACAGTGTTATCACGAGTCTGTCATAGTGAGGATCCTGAATCCCTTCACTGTCCGTCTAGTCAAATGTGATTTCCTTATCATTGCTAACCATGGTATTCTTCCGTGGTCTATCCTCCTTTTCTGTTTTAGAGAACTTGGCGTGTCTTTTAGCCTGAGAGTAAGAAGTACCACAAATGTTAGATTCTCCTGAGATAACGTTAATTATCTTGGCGTTTGGGGGTGGAGATCCTGGTTTCTATGAGATCTTGTGACCATCCTGGCTGTTCTCCTTGGACTTTTCATTATTTATCCGGAGGATCTCTTTAAGGTGCCCCTTGTTAAGGAGGTAGCTGATCTCCTTTCTTAGGGCTATACAATGCTCCGTCATGTGACCGAAGTCTTCGTGGTAATCACACCATTTGGACTTGTCTTTCCAACTGGTGGACTTGTTATCCCTCTTCGGCCATCTTGCTTTGTCTTCGAGATCCTGCATAGCATGGATTATACCTGAAACATCCACAGAAAAACAATAGTCAGTGATCTTAGGAAGTTCCTCTTCTTCTCCTTCATCTTCGAGGGCATTAACCCTGTGACGATCCGGTTTGGGATAGGGCTTTGATTTGTAGGATCTTGGGGCCGAGGATTCGGCCTTCCTATTGGGATTCTCGTATTGACTTGAAGGGCTGCTCCTCTTCTAGATTTCCTTATCCTCTTCAAGTCTTATGAATCTCAACGCTCGGCATCTAACTTCGTGTAATCTCTTGCATGCGATCATGACAAGATCTTCATAGAAGGGTGAACCCTTCCCTAGACCTATCTTAAAGGCCTCTACAATAGTCGCCATGTCGATGTTGGGGATGCTTAGATCTTCCCGGCCAAACCTGTTAACAAAATCTCTAAGTCGTTCCTTAGGATCCTGAACCACCCGATAGAGGTCACTAGTGATCTTTTCGAAGGTTCTGCTACAAGAAAACTGGTTATTGAAGATATTGACTAAGTGTGCAAATGAAGTAATGAAATATGGAGGAACGTTTACCAGCCATTTGAGAGTTGATCCCGTAAGGGTTGAACCAAAGCTTTTGCATAGGCAAGCTTCCTTCAAGTGCAATGGGATGGGAATGATCTCCGTCCTCTCTCGATATTGTCCTACGTTCTCTTCAGGATCCGTAGTTCCATCATAAGGCTTCATGCTAGGAGTTTGGAAGCGCTTAGGAACTTTAGTATCTTCTATCGCGGGAGCAAATCTCGAGATCCTGTGACTTGTTGGAGATGCTTCTGGTATGGGTTGGACTACCCCGGGTACGCTTGAGATCATCTGTCTCAACTACTAAAGTTCCTTAGCCATGTTTGGATTTATTCCTGCATCAACATTAGTAGAGTTAGTATTGATAATATTGCTCTTTAAGAAGTTACTAGAATGAAGGTTTCTAGGGGTATTAAAAGGCTCATTGAGATCATTGATCGCAGATGCTCGATTGTTCATAGTTGTCCCCCACGGTGACGCAACAGCAGCAGGAGTTGTGTTCTCCTGGTGATTTCTTGAGGATCCTGCATTATCAAAGTTCAGGATCCTTGGTTGTACAACTGTGGGAGTCGTTTCCTGGGATCTCTGAAATTCCGCCTTCATTCTCTCCACTTCTCTAAGTAGTGTTCTATTCTCCTATTGTTGTTGGGTCATCTGTTGCGTCATTTTCCTCATCATAGCGAAGAGTTCTGTAGTAGTGACCAGAGCAGTCGGATCCTGGAGTCCTGAAGATCCCAAACTTCCTTGGTTAGTGACCGGAGGGGTGTTTTTCTTGGAAGTGTCAGGCGCTTTCGTCTGACCAGGGGGTCCACTCGGAGGAGGTGGTAGATTTTTGGTTGGAATGGAAGGATCGGAGGATGAAGAAAGGATCGGTTGTGTAGACATGATCTTGCGAGGATTTTGAACACCACGATACCACAGTGGGCGCCAAATTGTTTTGGATAAAAATTACACATGTATTGATCAACCAAATGGAATGAGAGGCTGTGATGTTCGAATTATGTAATATAGAAAGGTAAAGAGAATGACACAATTTTTTACAAGGAAAGCCCTTGATCCTTGCTAGGATCTCCGACACAAAACCTTGGGAGGTGATAATTATCACCTGCCTTGACGATTTTATTAATGTAAAATGATGATTAAAGAGAGTATTCCAGTAAGAACAAGTGAAAAAGTTCGTAGAGTAAGCTAAGAGTAAGCAGAGAGTGTCGTGTGTGAGATACATGTGTCAATTTTATAGTCTAAACTAGCTAACAAAATGTCTGATATTCCTGGGATCCTCTATGACCAGCTTTGTGAACGTTGGTTTGACTTGGTATTCCAAGTCTTTAGCATAGTTGAAACGAAACTCTGTTGAGAATAAATCTTCTCTTGACTATTTGTGCACATGTGTTAGTTATGAATGGAATATAACCGTTATAAATGTTAATAAATAATAATACCAGTAATAGTCGGGATCCTGAGATAGTTGAGGATCCTGAATATCTGATGAGGTTTTAGGATCCTAAATGCTTTGAGGATCCTAGCCCCAACAATAACGACGAGCTCGAACTACAAGAAATTGACCGACTAATGGGTAGGGACAAAACAAAAAGGAAGGGGAAGGGGTCTTCTTCCAATGCATCGGATTTCAACAGCTAAGCAGAAGAAATGCAGAGAATGACGGAGACATTTGATCGATACAATCTAAATTTCGATGAACATTTGACATTTTACAAAGAAAATTTGGTCGAAAAAAATGAGTGCGCGGAAAAAAATAGAATATATGCAATTCTTGATGCAAAATACCGACAATCTTTCAGGACATGGTCTTGAACTAGTTTTGAGGATGGGGGAGAAGATCATGAAAAAATATTTCTCCTAGATTATTTCATGTTTTTTTTAAATCTTGATTGTTTTTTACTTATGTCGGTTGTTTTTTTAATGTAATTTTTAATTATGTTTTCTAGGTTTTATTATGTAGTTTCTATTTTAAGTAAGGGAGAATTTATATTTTAATTAACTTTTGTCTTTATTGATCATTTTTTAATTACTTCTATTTATTTTTTTGAATTATAAAGTTTAACATTAAATTATTTTTATTTTTAAAAAAATAAAAGTGAAAGGTAGTGAAATGTGACCATTTTCTGGCTTTGATGAGTGAAAAGTGAATGAGTGGAAAACTGACGTGACACAGAAAAATGAGGGGTAAATGGTGAGTACACCTTGTGGTCTAAGATACAATGCTTCAAAAATAGTGTTGCCTTAGATACTATTATTGTAACACTTATTTAAAAGTTTTGCAACAAAATCCAGAACAACACTTCTTAAAACGCACCATTTATATTAAAAGAGATATAAACATAATCCAAAACAACACTTGTACATGTATTTTCTAAAGTGTTGCTATAACCATTGTGTGCCAAAAAAAAACATGTTAATATTTAGATTAAAATATAATTTTACATATAGTTTTGGCACTTAATTTAGTCTAATCGTTTATATTTTTTATATCTATATATACTTGTTTTGGTAAAAAAAGATCAAAGAAATTTCAACAAAATTGTATTAGAGATTGTAGTATTGCAATCAATATGAATGTGAAAATGAAAATGACACGAATGATCTTACAAGGAAAACATTTGATCCTTGTTAGGATCTCCGACATAAAACCTTGGGAGGTGATAATGATCACCTACATTATTTAATCTTACTAATTAAATGTCAATTATAGATATGTGTTTGAGAATACGAGTACAAGTGACTGAGTTGCTCTAGGTGTGTGTTGTGTGATTTATACATGTGTATTTATAGCCTAGGTTGACTAACTAGATGTTCAATATTCTCGGGATCATGTTGAACAAACTCTTGCACGTTGCCTTGACTTGGTAACTCCGGATTTTAAGCTTTGATTGGAGCGATTATTCAATGTAGACACGTCTTGTGTTTACTATTTCTACACATGTGAATAATAAACAAGAAATATACTCGTTAATCTCGTTAGGAAATAATATTGGTAATATTCAGGATCCTGAGTCGTTAAACCATATGTTTCAAGATTCCGACTCCACTTTAAGATCCGAGATCTCATACATGTTTCAAGATCTTGACCCCTAACAATACTTTTTATAAAAGGAGTATTTTTACTGTAACAATATTTCTTTGAAACCCGCCAACTTTGAAACATTGTTTTAAATTAATACAATAAATAATTTATTATTTTAATTTTAATATTAACTCTTTAGTATCTATAAATTTTTAACAATAATGAATACTTTGTAAAAATATTTTCTAACTTGTTAATAATTATAAATGGTTCAAAATTAACTAACAATAATAATAAATATTTTCTAACTTGTTAATAATTATAAATGGTTCAAAATTTACTAACAATAATAATAAACAATAGCCCCATAAATGTAAAAATTACGATTAAAACAATGGTTGTTTTTTTTCTTAAAATATTAACTTTTTAGCATCTATATACTTTTTAACGATAATAAATACTTTGCAGACGCGAATATACAACAAAAAATCATGTGGTTCCCAAATTAAGTGAAGCCAATAAAAAAATCAATAACATTTTTGTCGGTCCGGTCGGGTCGGGTCGGATCGTGTACCTGAAAAACTGAACCGGTTCAATTGGTTAAAAACAATCAGGTGCCACCGATTAAAAATTTTTAAAATCGATTGAAATATAATTGAAAAAACCTGTACGGTTTAACAAAAAACTAGTTGATTATTAGTCCATTGATAAAGTGACGAACGAAGAGCGAGATCTTTGGCATGTGAGCTTCTTTTTATTAAAACAATTTATTTATTATTGATATTTTGAGAGTGCCGATTAAGAGTGGTTAATTTTTTGTTATTAATCTTATAATTTAAAATAAGAAATTTCCCCTAATAACTTATATTTTTCTCCTTTTAAAATATTTTTTTAAGACAATTTTTTTAAAAACAAACTCTAAATAGGTCCTCTGATTTTTCTAAGATAGTTCCTAGTTTTTCTATTATATATATTGTAAATGAAATTGAGCATTTAGGTAGGTCGTAGACCTACCTAAGCCCTTGGTAGATACGCCCTTGGTATTTTGTAAAAAAGTTCTATAGTTTTAATGATTATAATCGGTTTAAAATTCACTAACAATATTAATAAATAATAGTAACAAAAAATTTATATTACACAACCTTACATTTAACACAATTAACACAATGGTTGATATTTAAAAAATAAGACAGAATTTCATAATTGGTCCCTGTGATTTGCAAAATATCTCACTTTGAGGATTTTCATGGAAAACGTCACACCACTGGTCCTTATGGTTTGCAAAATTTCATGAATGGTTCTCTTGCCGTTAAATCTAACTTTTAAGCTGTTAGATTTTTATGAAAAAGACTATTTTATCCTTGTACCAAATTTGCAATACAATACGAACCTCAAGGACCATTTGTGTAATTTTGAAAATTTGAAATTTTGTATAGATATAAATTATAAATATATATATATATATATATATATATATATATATATATATATATATATATATATATATATATATATATATATATATATATATAATTTCAACAATTTGATAATTTTTTTCTTTTATCTTTTTGACACTTTTTTCTATTTTTATTTTATAATTTTAGTTATTTTTGGTCTTTTTATTATTTTTATTTATTTTGATTCAAGTAAATAAACTTAAATTCGATAAACCATATTGAAACCCTTTTTTTTTCTTATTTGTGAATTGAAGGTTATTGTTTTATTTTATTTTTTTAAAATTTATGCCGTTACGGTTCATGTTTTTACTTGAATGTACCATAGTTAATATCGTTAACAACCTTATATTTGCATTTATCATTATTTCACGTTTTGTTTTCTATTTTTTTATAATTTTAGTTATTTATTATTCTTCTATTATTTTTATTTATGTTGATTCATGTAATGAAAAACAAAAAAACAAAAAAACTCAAACTCAAACACCAAAATTGTAATATACTCTAATATATTAATATATTTTATACTTTTCATCTTTTTTTTTGTTTTTTCGTATTTTTTTATAACTATTTCATATTATTTTATTAATATTTTCGTATTCTTTTTTAGTTTTTTCCTATTTTTATTTTTTCGTTGTTCCGTTTTATTTTTCATCAATTTGATAGATTGTTTTTTACCTTTTTCTTAAAGTGTAAAATGTATGAATACATTAGAGTATAGTACAATTTTGGTGTTCGAGTTTTTTTGGTTTTCTATTTGTTTTTTTTATAGATTTGGTTATTTATGGTTTTTGTAAATTTTTTTTATTTAGATACGAGTAAATAAAAAAGTTATGTTTATTTTCTTTATTTATATTTGTAAATATAATTTTTTATTTACTTGAATCAAAATAAAAAAAGTTATAAAAACCATAAATAACCTAAATTAAAAAAAATAAAACCAAAAAAACTCAAACACAAAGATCCAAATAGTGGGAGACCATGAAATGTCTGGACTTCCTCCAACATTGCAAAGATTCCAAATAGTGGGAGACCATGAAATCCCTTCATTTTTCTTATCGTGAACTTTCTCTGAGGTTTGTGAAGGAAGTGTCATGGCCGCTAAATTCTGTTTCGAGGTAATCAACGTTGATAGGTGGGTGTGGAATCGAAGCGACTCTTGCAACTGGAAATTTCTGGTGGAGGCGTTGAAGTTATGGTGAGGTGGAATGAGATTAAAGGTGATTTTGATGATGATGTTTGTTGAAGGTTGAAGATGGATGATGTTGGATGAGAAGATGTACGAGAGAGAGAGAGAGAAAGAGAGAGAGATATATTTTATTTTTATTTTTTATTTTTTAAAATCTAAAATCAGAAAAATAAAAACAAATAAGAGAGAGAGAGAGAGTGATTTATTTTTATTTTTTTAAATATAAAATCAGAAAAACAAATAAGAAGAAAAGAAAATCATATTAACAGGGGCAAATCCGTCATTTTGAAAAAAATAAAACAGATTGGACCAAACAAGCAACAAAATGAAAACTTTGGACATCTGGTGCTAGTCCAAACCTTTTTGGACCAAAGTGGCAATTTTGAGCAAACCACATGGACCATTTGTGCAGTTTTGTCAAACTAAAAAAAATAGAAAACAAAAGATGAAATAATGATAATGATAGATGCAATCATAAAGTTTCTAACAATATTAACTATGGAGCATTCAAGTAAAAAAAATGAACCGTAACAACATAAAATTAAAAAAAAACATTAACGCTTCAATTCACAAATAAGTAAAAAAAAACAGTTTCAATATGGTTTATCGAATTTAAGTTTATTTATTTGAATCAAAATAAATAAAAACATTTAAAAACCATAAATAATTAAAATTATAAAATAAAAAAGAAAACAAAATGTCATAGATAAAAAATAAAAAAAGGTTATCAAATTGTTGAAAATATATATATATATATATATATATATATATATATATATATAATTTCAAATGTACAAAATTACATAAATGGTCCTTGAGATTTGTAGTATATTGCAAATTTGGTACAAGGGTAAAATAGTCTTTTTCATAAAAATCTAACAGTTGAAAAGTTAGATTTAAAGACAGAGGACCATTCATGAAATTTTGCAAACCATAGGGACCAGTGACGTGACGTTTTCCATGTAAGTCCTCAAAATGAGATATTTTGCAAACCACATAGACCAATATGAAATTTTGTTAAAAAATAATGATTAAAATTAAATATGGTCTTATAGATAATTTTGAATTATTATTACAATAATAGTTAAAAGTAACATTAAATCTATAATTATATTTAATTTTATTAATAAATATGGTCAAAAAAGTATTTTTAAAAATAAATAAGAAATTATATTTGATTTTGTTAATGTGTTAGCCACATGTAAAACTCAATGATTAATATTGTCGAAGTTGTTGCAATTTTATATATCAATTTAGTATGATATTTATTATTTTAATAGTTAATATCAATTAAGTAATCAATACCAACAACATAATTGTTATGATTATAACTATATAATTTCAGCACACGCAATGCACGTGTATTCGCCTAGTTTTTTATATTTTTCAAAGTCATCAAAAATGATATTTAATGACACAAAGATAAACACACTCCATATTTGTGTAATATTATTTTCACTCCAAAAACAATCTAAACATATATACAAGTGAATAAAAAAATATGGGAAAATACAATAAACATAATGTAAATTTATTAATTGTATGTACAAGATCATACCCCGGGTTGATTTAAAAAAAACAATTTAGAAACAAGTACATGCGGTTTTGATACTGTTAGGGCCAAGATCCTTAATCTTATCCAGGATCCCAGATCTCAAAGATATCTAAGGATCCCGGATCTTAAAGGAGTCTCAGGATCCTGAACATACATCAGGATCCTAAACAACATCACCATTATTATTTACTAACAAGTTTAACGGCTATATTTATTATTTATTTCTCACATGTGCAGAAATGGTCAACATAAGACTCATTAACAAAGTAGAAACGTTTCAATCAGGATTAAGACCCGAAAATACCAGGTCAAAGCACGTGCAAATACCAGTTCAACAGGATCCCGACAATATAGGACTTTTAGTTACTTAACCTAGACTATATATACACCTATAAAACACACACAACATAGAAAAATTCTCTGACACCATACCCATTTAGACTCACTTTATCATTTATAATTGTATTATCAAGCTTATCTCTGTAATTCATTCTTCAATCAATAAAATCAAACAAGGAAGGTGATGATTATCACCTCCCAAGGTTTTATGTCGAAGATCCTAACAAGGATCAATGGCTTTCCTTGTACACCACTCTTGTCATTTTAACTTTAATATGATTCATGTATTAGCTACAACACCACAACCTCTCATACAACTTGGTTGATCTTCATTTGATCAATTTTTGACCAAAACAATTTGGCGCCCACCGTGGGGCCGTGGTGTTCACAATTGTTCAAGAATCATGTCTACCCAACCAACCATATCCTCTTCCTCTATTCCTCCCATTTCCTCTAAAAACCTTCCACCACATCCAAGCGAAGCTCCTAAGAAGACTTCTGAGGCACCAAAGAAAAACACTTCTCCGGTCACTACTTAAGGATTTCAGGATCCTCCCGTCTTGATGTCCAACAACAAACTCTTCTCCATGGTGAAGATGTTGAAACAACAAGTGGGTCAAAAATAGGAGGACAACAGAACATTACTCAAGGAGATGGAAAGAATGAGGGCAGAAATCCACTAAGCACTTGAAGTAGTGCCCTCGATCTTGCAACCCAGGATCCTTAATTTTGACAACGCAGGATCCTCAGGGAATCATCGAGAAACTGGAACTCCAGCACCTACCGCTACCCCCGCTTGGGGTGTAACCGCAAATGAACGAGTTCCTATGATCCAGGATCCCGATGAAACTTTCAGCGCTCCCAATAACAAAGATCCTGGTAACTTTTTGCGTAATAATACTTTTAACACTAACTCTATGGACCTTGATGCAGGGATGAGTCCGATCATGGCTAAAGAACTTCAACAACTAAGGCATATGATCTCGAGCGCACCAGGGGTAGTCCAACCTATATATTTGAAGTATTCCCCACCAGTCACAGGATCTTGAGATTCACTCCCGCAATAATTGACACTGAAGTCCCCAAAACATTTCCAAACTCCCAACATGAAACCTCATGATAGAACTATGGATCTTGAGGAACATGTGGCATAATATAGGGAAAGAATGGAGATCATCCCCATTCCCTCGCACCTGAAGGAAGCTTTCATGTGCAACGGTTTTGGTTCGACCCTCACAGGATCAACCTTAAAATGGTTTCTTAATGTTCCTCCTTACTCTATCACTTCATTTCCACATTTAGTTAATCTTTTTAACAATCAATTTTCTTGTAGCCGGACATTCGAAAAGATCACTAGTGACCTTTATCAAGTAGTCCAGAATCCTAAGGAATCCCTTAAGGAGTTCGTAAATAGGTTTAGCAAGGAAGCTTTAACTATCCACAACGTTGACATGTCAACTACCGTGGAAGCCTTCGAAACGGGCTTAAAGAAAGACTATCCTTTCTACGAAGACCTTATAATGACTCCATGCAAAAGAATGGATGAAGTCAAAAGAAGAGTGCTAAGGTTCATCATGCTGGAAGAATACAAGGAGATCCAAAATAGGAGCAAACCTCAAAATTCATATGATAATCCCAATCGGAAGGTCGAGTCCTCGACCCAAAGATCCTATAAATCAAAACCATGTTCCAAACCTGATCATCATAAGGTTAATGCCCTTGACGATGAAGGAGAGGATGATGACTTCCCCATGATCATCGACTATTGTTTTTCTGTGGATGTTTTAGGTTTAATATTTGCCATGTAGGATCTTGGCGAAAAAGCAAGGTGGCCAAGTAAAGGAGAAAAATCGAGTGTTTGGAAATACAAGTCTAAATGGTGTGCATATCACGATGATTTTGGACGCATCATTGAGGATTTCATAGCCCTCAGAAAGGAGATTAGCTATCTGCTAAGCAAAGGACACATTAAGGAGATCGTAGGAAGACGAAAAGAAAGATCGAAGGAAAAGTAGTGGTATCCTGCGAAGATCACCAGGATCCCCCCCCCCCCTTCGGATGCCAAGGTAATCGATGTTTATTTCCATAGAAATAATACGTTGATAATGAATGAGAAGGAAACCATCTTCGATGAAACATATAGGGAAGACGTTCAGGATCCCTACCACGATGGATTGGTGACCACTTTATACATTGCTAATCACTTTGTCATAAGGATCCTCGTTGATGGAAGATTCCCAGTCAACATCATACTCCTATACGCTCTATAAAGGATGAACATCCAAGAATCTGAGATAATTAAAAGAGCCTCAGTATTGACAGGATTCAGTGGTGAAACAAAGCATACTATTGGAGAGATTAAGCTACCCATCTACATCGAAAGGGTAAATTCTATGCAACGCTTTTGTGTTATTGATGTTGTATCTTCCTACAATGTTATATTAAGTAGCCACTAGATCCATGAGATGAAAGCGGTTCCATCGACATACAATCAAGGTGTCAAGATGCCTACTCCTTGGGGAACATTGAAGATCACAGGTGATCAACAAGAATCCAAAGAATGCTACAAGACCTCAATGAAGCCCTACTCAGTACCAAGGGAAATATAGCAATTAAAGCAAGTGAATGAGACGTACTAGAAGTGTAACACCCAAATTTTCAAAACAATTTTTCACATTTTATAAAACACATTTTCATTCATAATCGTTATAAAAACACCATTGGATCACATAGTCAATCATAACATCATATCCCAAGTGTGTGTACTGATCAAGCCGGCGCCTTCCCGCGATCCTCGCTGGTACCTGAGACACATAACACAACACTGTAAGCATAAATGCTTAGTGAGTTCCCCAAAATACCACACACAACACATATTAGCCACTCAAGGCTATAACTCTGATGACCCTCTGGTCAAGGTGTCTCTGTGGGACCCTCCAGTCCCATAACTCTGTGGGCCCTCTAGCCCTAACTCTGTGGGCCCTCTGGTCCTAACTCTGTGGACCTTCCGGTCCTAACTCTGAAAACTCTGTAACATACATAGCATATAACACATAGAAATCACATCATGCAAAAGCATACATCATACTCTGTCTCATAGCTCTAATTACCACTCTAGGTAAAGTATAGTGAGAAGACTCACCTCGGGTAACTCGGTAAAGCTCGAACTCTGTAAAATCAGGTCTAGCCTCCGCCTAATCATGTAAAATAAATACTCTCAATCAATACATCTCTCAAGGCTAGACTATTCCTCCTCTTAGTACTCTCAGAAGGGTAAAAGACCATTTTACCCCTCTCATAACTCAAAGGCCCCACTATAGACCAAACCCTAAAAGTCAACCAAAAGTCAACCCTCCGGGTTACGCTGCGCGTACCAGATGTGTACGCTGGGCGTACCCGGCAGTCTCTCAGAATCGGGGAACGCCACCCCGTACGCCGCGCGTATTGGGATTACGCCCGGCGTAAATCCCAGTTTCAGTCCCTTAGCTCTTGAGGTCTTAAACAGTTAAGACTCACGTCCAGCTTTTAGATCTGACCATTTTTAAGCCTCTTAATCCATAAAGTCGATGACTTTAAGCCTTTGCATGGCTGAACAAGTCACTAACACCCAAAATATACCATTTCCTAACACTAGAAAGCCCAATACTCAAGCATGATCTCATATCCACGACCAAGATGGGAACTTTATGGATCTATAACACAAATACCACTGAAATGGGACAGATCTAGGTCCATGGAGCACATTACGCTCATAAAGTCTCCACCTTTGGGACTTTTAACCCTAAAATGGTCCATGAAGCAACAAACCAAATGAAGAGGAAAGATTTGAACTTTATACCTCCAAATGCAGCTCCTTCCTCTGTAGATCTCAGATCCAAACTTGCACTTCAAACTCTAGTCTCCACAAACTCCTCTCCTTCTTCTTCACTAGCACACCAAGGCACTTTTAGCTCCAAAATCACACACACTCACTAAGAACGATGAAAAGTTCTCTCTTAGGGTTTTACTCACTGCTATGGAGGCTGAGAAATGAGCCTTAGCATCCAATATATAGGGCACAAGTCAGAAATTAGGGTTTGCACCTGGACACATTACGCCCAGCGTAACCCTGAGTACGCCCAGCGTACTCAGGCGAGTCCGCGTCCAAAATAAGCGCATGAGTACGCGCAGCGTACTCTTGAGTACGCCCCGCGTACTCATTTGCTACCAATTCCTCTTAAGGGCTTAACTTGACACTTTGAATAAAAGAAGGGGTAAATAGTTGTACCTGAATTTCGGGATGTTACAATTCTCCCCCACTAGAACCAGACTTCGCCCTCGAAGTCTCATGCTGCAAACAACTCCGGACACTGCTCTCGCATCTCTGAATCTAGTTCCCAAGTCAGCTCGGACCCTCTCCGATGTTGCCACTGGACTTGAACCAGAGGCACCTCCTTGTTCCTCAGAACCTTGATCTTCCGATCCATAATCGCGATTGGCCTCTCAGCATAATTCAGGCTTGCATCCACCTGAATATCCTCCAGCGGTACCACTGCTGTCTCATCGGCAATACACTTCCTCAGTTGAGACACGTGGAAGGTATCATGAATTTGGCTCAGCTCCGCAGGTAGCTCCAACCGATATGCTACTCTGTCCACCCTCGCGGTCACCCTAAACGGACCAATGTACTGGGCCCCCAGCTTGCCCCTCTTCCTGAAACGGATTACTCCCTTCCAAGGAGACACCTTTAGGAGTACGAAGTCTCCCACCTGGAACTCAAGCTCGGATCGTCGCCTATCCGCGTAACTCTTCTGGCGACTCTGAGCTGTCAGCAACCTCTGTCTGACCTGCTGTATCTGCTCTGTCGTTTGAAGCACTATCTCTGTACTACCCATCACACGCTGCCCGACCTCACCCCAGCAAATGGGAGTCCGACACCTCCTCCCATACAACAGCTCAAAGGGTGGCATACCGATGCTCGAATGATGGCTGTTGTTATAGGAAAACTCAGCCAAGGGCAAGTATGTGTCCCAACTCCCTCCGAAATCCAACACACATGCCCGAAGCATGTCCTCGAGCGTCTGAATCATCCGCTCACTCTGCCCATCTGTCTGGGGGTGGTATGCGGTACTAAAATGTAGCCTCGTACCCAGCTCCTCATGAAACTTCTTCCAGAATCTGGAAGTGAAACGCACATCTCGATCTGAGACGATCGAGATCGGCACTCCATGCCGTGATACCACCTCCCTCACGTACAACTCTGCTAACCTCTCAGCGGAGGAGCTCTCACTGATAGCAAGGAAGTGAGCGCTCTTCGTCAACCTGTCCACAATCACCCAAATTGCATCGACGCCCCTCGCAGTCCTTGGCAATTTGGTGATAAAATCCATGGTAATCTGTTCCCACTTCCACTCGGGAACCTCCAACGGCTGCAACTTACCATGCGGCCTCTGGTGCTCGGCCTTAACCCTGCGACAGGTCAAGCACCTCTCAACAACCCATGCTACAACCCTCTTCATACAGGGCCACCAATAATCTCTTCTCAGGTCCAAATACATCTTAGTGGCCCCAGGATGGATCGAAAACCTCGATCGGTGTGCCTCCTCCATCAATATGGTACGTGCCCCGCCCACAAATGGCACCCAGATCCGACCCTGGAAGGTCATAAGCCCTCTGCTATCGGTAACAAACTCCGATACATATCCGATAACCCGCTCTCTCTTGCGGTTCTCCGGTCTCACGGCCTCAGCCTGGGCCCCTCGGATGGTGTCCAACACCGGAGTCATCACTGTCAATCTCATACAAACGTCCCGTATCGGGGCGCTCTCCGCCCTACGACTCAGGGCATCGGCTACAACGTTAGCCTTGCCCGGGTGGTACAGGATCTCACAATCGTAATCCTTTACCACGTCCAACCATCTCCTCTGGCGCATATTCAGGTTGGGTTGATCCATCAAGTACTTCAAGCTCTTGTGGTCCGTGTATATGGTACACCGAACCCCATACAGATAGTGACGCCAGATCTTGAGGGCGAACACTACAGCCCCCAACTCCAGATCGTGGGTGGGATACCTCGTCTCGTGAGGCTTCAGCTGCCTCGATGCGTATGCTATCACATGCCCTCTCTGCATCAGCACCGCTCCCAGCCCCGATATCGATGCGTCACAATACACCACAAAGTCCTCCATCCCCTCCGGAAGGGCTAACACTGGGGCATCGCACAGTCTCTGGCGAAGTGTCTCGAAGGAGGCCTGCTGCTCTGGTCCCCATGAAAAAGCAACACCCTTCCGGGTCAACCTGGTGAGTGGCACGGCGATCTTGGAGAAATCCCTGATAAATCTCCGATAATAGCCAGCCAACCCTAAGAAACTCCTGATCTCGGTGGGGGATCTCGGCACCTCCCAACTCATAACCGCCTCAATCTTGGCCGGGTCGACCAATATCCCATTCTGGTTAACGAGGTGCCCTAGGAACTGGACCTCTCGTAACCAGAAATCACACTTGGAGAATTTGGCATAAAGCCTCTCCGATCTCAAAACTCCAAGTAACTCTCTCAAATGCTCCTCATGCTGCTCTCTGGATCTAGAATACACCAGTATATCATCGATGAACACGATCACCGAACGGTCCAACATCGGTCTGCATACTCTGTTCATGAGATCCATGAACGCCGCCGGTGCATTGGTGAGCCCGAAAGGCATCACCACGAACTCGTAATGCCCGTAACGAGTCCTGAACGCTGTCTTCTGGATATCCTCATCTCGTACTCTCATCTGATGATATCCAGACCTCAAGTCGATCTTGGAAAACCAAGACGCTCCATGCAACTGATCGAATAAATCGTCGATCCTCGGTAAGGGGTAACGGTTCTTGACCGTCAGTTTGTTCAGCTCCCGGTAATCAATGCACATCCGGTGTGAACCATCCTTTTTCTTGACAAAAAGGATCGGCGCTCCCCACGGCGAGCTACTCGGCCATATAAACCCCTTCCCCAGCAGCTCCTGCAGCTGCGAGGATAACTCCTGCATCTCTGGTGGCGCAAGGTGATAGGGCGCCTTGGCGATAGGCGCTGCCCCTGGAACCAAATCAATACGGAACTCTACCTGCCTCTCGGGAGGCACACCCGGCAACTCCTCGGGGAAAACATCCGGGAACTCACGCACTATCGGGACCTCATCGACCGACCTCGGTCTCTCTGCATCTACTCTCGTATCCACCACATAAGCCACAAACCCACTACAGCCCTGCTGTAGACTCTGCCTCGTTCTAGCGGCCGAACAAAATGCTGAGCCAGAACGGGTACCCTCGCCATACACCGTAAGTACTCCCCCACTGGGGTCTCGTATCGTCACCAACTGTCGCTCGCAGTCTATCACAGCTCTGAAACGGCTCAACCAATCCATGCCCACTATGACACATACGTCCCCCATAGCAATCGGGACCAGATCTATCGGAAACTCGACACCGAAGATCTCGAGTACACATCCTCGAATCACATCAGTAGCATACACCGTTCGCTCGTCAGCTATGGAAACTCGTAGAGGTCGACTCAACGCCTCATGCTGGTTACTGATGTGCTGACTAAACGCTAGTGACACAAAAGACCGACTCGCACCCGAGTCAAATAACACCAAGGCAGGTACAGAACACACAAGAAATGTACCTACGCATATCACAATATAAGCATAACACTACAAACTCAAAATAAACAGAGGAAAGAATACATACCAGCTACCACATCGGGTGCTGCGTGGACCTCCTCCGTTGTCAACTGGAAGGCTCTCCCGCGAGCCTTCGGTGCCTCGGCCTTCGCCGGCCGACTCTCTGTAGCTCGAACAGCAGCAGGAGCAGATCCCTGAGAAGCTCCCTGAGCTGACCCTCGTAACTGTGGACACTCGGCCTTCCGGTGTCCGGTCTGGTTGCAGTGAAAACAGACTGCAAACCCCTTGGGGCAATCCTTGGCCATATGCCCCTCCTTGCCACATTTGTAGGAAGACCCTGCTCTACACACTCCATCATGACTCTTGCCGCACTTGCCACAAGTTCGGCCCCTCTGGCTCCCTGATCTCGAATCGGCAGGCTTGGCCCGCTTGGCTGCCGGCTGAGACTGTGCTGGTCGCCGATCCCTCCCCTGAGACTCCGCCTCCTCCCTAGCCTGAGTCTCCAGCTCTATCTCCCTCTTCCGGGCATTTGCCTGAAGCTCGGCAAATGTCTGGTACGTCGAGTTCGCCACGAACTCTCGTATATCCCTCCTCAAAATGCTTAGATATCGGCTCATACGTGCCTGCTCGGAGGACACGTGCTCTGGGCAGAACATCGCCCGCTCATGGAACATCCTGGTGATCACTGTAACAGACTCTGTACCCTGCTTGAGGGTCAAAAACTCCTGGGCCAAACGCTCCCTTTCCACCTGGGGAACGTACTCTTCTCGGAACATAGCAGTGAACCTCTCCCAGGTCACTGCAACAAGCTCAGTAGGCGAATAGTGCGCCGTCACAAACTTCCACCAGTCCTTCGCTCCCAAGCGAAGCTGGTTCAACGCGAACTGGACTCTCAAATGCTCTGGAGATGAGCAAGTAAAGAAACACCCCTCAATGTCTGATATCCACCTCATCGCTGCAATCGGGTCCTGGGTCCCATCAAACTCCGGTGGTTTTGTGTTGCTGAACTCACGAAACAGCAACGCATCACCACCCTGCGGCCTAGTCGCAGCTATAGCTGCAGTGGCCGCAGCAACCGCAGCCTCAGAAAGAGCAGCGTATCTCTCGTCAAATGTCTCTATCAGTGTGGTCTTGATAGACCCGAACATCTCTGGTATCTCTGCCCTGATGGCCGCAGCCACCTCCTCATGAATGATCCTACGGATCTCCTCATCACTAGTACCGCTGCTCTCTGGTGTGTGGCGTGTCCCAACCATGATGTCTCTGAAATACAACATAATAAATATCAGGGACTCGCTCGAGTATACTCGCACTCGATAATTCCACCCTACTTGCTCCTTAGTACCCAATGGATTCTTACTTAGGGTGCGCACTGCTCCGGTGTCTTCAGTAGTACGGGCCCTATACTACCGTCCACACCGCATCAGCATCCACTCTAAGTCCTCCTCCTTGGATCCCAAGTCCCAAGTACTCTACTCTCTTTAACCATATGCTACTCACTAGCAGCTCTCTCATAAGCTCCTCGCTGCTATCTAAACACTCTCAAGTATCCCTAGCAGCAAAACTCCTAGACTAAGGCATCACATATCAGGCCACTCTAGTCCTAATAAGAATACCTGGTCTACTCTAGCATGCATAGCATAACTCATCAATATCATAACATAATATATCTCATAACACTAATTACAAGGGTATTTTGGGAAATCACCGTTCGGGCGCTGGCTGATCGTACACACGGCTCTGCTCTGTTTGTCTCAAAACTCTTTTTACTCTTTAAAAAAAAATTTAGTCATCAAAATTTCTCTCAAATCCTCAGTTTGAGTTCAGATACGCCCGAAGATGAATCCGAATCCCTCAAACCAAGGCTCTGATACCAACTTGTAACACCCAAATTTTCAAAACAATTTTTCACATTTTATAAAACACATTTTCATTCATAATCGTTATAAAAACACCATTGGATCACATAGTCAATCATAACATCATATCCCAAGATCATAATAAAAATCTCCCCGTGTGTGTACTGATCAAGCCGGCGCCTTCCCGCGATCCTCGCTGGTACCTGAGACACATAACACAACACTGTAAGCATAAATGCTTAGTGAGTTCCCCAAAATACCACACACAACACATATTAGCCACTCAAGGCTATAACTCTGATGACCCTCTGGTCAAGGTGTCTCTGTGGGACCCTCCAGTCCCATAACTCTGTGGGTCCTCTAGCCCTAACTCTGTGGGCCCTCTGGCCCTAACTCTGTGGACCTTCCGGTCCTAACTCTGAAAACTCTGTAACATACATAGCATATAACACATAGAAATCACATCATGCAAAAGCATACAGCATACTCTGTCTCATAGCTCTAATTATCACTCTAGGTAAAGTATAGTGAGAAGACTCACCTCGGGTAACTCGGTAAAGCTCGAACTCTGTAAAATCAGGTCTAGCCTCCGCCTAATCATGTAAAATAAATACTCTCAATCAATACATCTCTCAAGGCTAGACTATTCCTCCTCTTAGTACTCTCAGAAGGGTAAAAGACCATTTTACCCCTCTCATAACTCAAAGGCCCCACTATAGACCAAACCCTAAAAGTCAACCAAAAGTCAACCCTCCGGGTTACGCTGCGCGTACCAGATGTGTACGCTGGGCGTACCTGGCAGTCTCTTAGAATCGGGGAACGCCACCCCGTACGCCGCGCGTATTGGGATTACGCCCCGGCGTAAATTCCAGTTTCAGTCCCTTAGCTCTTGAGGTCTTAAACAGTTAAGACTCACGTCCAGCTTTTAGATCTGACCATTTTTAAGCCTCTTAATCCATAAAGTCGATGACTTTAAGCCTTTGCATGGCTGAACAAGTCACTAACACCCAAAATATACCATTTCCTAACACTAGAAAGCCCAATACTCAAGCATGATCTCATATCCACGACCAAGATGGGAAATTTATGGATCTATAACACAAATACCACTGAAATGGGACAGATCTAGGTCCATGGAGCACATTATGCTCATAAAGTCTCCACCTTTGGGACTTTTAACCCTAAAATGGTCCATGAAGCAACAAACCAAATGAAGAGGAAAGTTTTGAACTTTATACCTCCAAATGCAGCTCCTTCCTCTGTAGATCTCAGATCCAAACTTGCACTTCAAACTCTAGTCTCCACAAACTCCTCTCCTTCTTCTTCACTAGCACACCAAGGCACTTTTAGCTCCAAAATCACACACACTCACTAAGAACGATGAAAAGTTCTCTCTTAGGGTTTTACTCACTGCTATGGAGGCTGAGAAATGAGCCTTAGCATCCAATATATAGGGCACAAGTCAGAAATTAGGGTTTGCACCTGGACACATTACGCCCAGCGTAACCCTGAGTACGCCCAGCGTACTCAGGCGAGTCCGCGTCCAAAATAAGCGCATGAGTACGCGCAGCGTACTCTTGAGTACGCCCCGCGTACTCATTTGCTACCAATTCCTCTTAAGGGCTTAACTTGACACTTTGAATAAAAGAAGGGCTAAATAGTTGTACCTGAATTTCGGGATGTTACAAGAAGAGAATGAGCAAGATATAAAATAAGTCCCCCTAGACCTTGAGGATCCTGATGCCAAAGTACTCATAGGAACCTCAATACCAGAAGACATCGAAAAGGACCTAGTTACATTCCTGAAAGAAAGAAGAATACCTTCGCATGGAAACATGAAGACAAGACAGGTATAGATAAGAATATAATTATTCATAAACTTAACATTAATCCTTCTTTCAGACCCATACATCAAAAGAAAAGAAAGTTCACACCCGAAAGGTGTTGGGTTTTGGGCATTCTAACACTCCTATGGTGTACATGCAACCATAGATGCTTTGGATCTATGTTTTCTCTAATATACATGCAAACTTTTGTTTTTCCAAAGTATTATCCTAACTAGAATACAATGGAGTATCTATACTACAAAATTCTAGTTAGATGACATACCTTTCGTTGTAGCTGGAAACCTTGGACCTTTAAGAACTTAGCACCAATAATGTGAATGACTAAAATGGAATCACAACACACCTTTGGACAAAGGATGAATTTTGAGAGAATATCCTCACACCAAAATCGGCTCAATGATCTTTCAAGAACTAGTCCACCATTTTGGAGGCTAAGGGGCTTCTTATATAGTGTGGCAAGATTAGGGTTACACCATGTAAACCCTAATGTGCATGACCTTCCACATTTCTTAGGCTCCATGGGTTTAAACCCCCATGGATCATCCATGGGTTGTAACATTGGTTTAGCCCAACTTAAAGAATCATGGATCATTGGCCCACACCATAAGAATGAATGATTTACCAAATCAATCCCCATATATTTAATTAGTCTCTTTTGATCACAATTAATTCCAAATTAATTCTTGATCAATACTAATTAAATAATATGATTTCATATTAATATATTAGAACTTATAATATATCAATAAATCATACATAACCTCTTCTCAAAAGTCCATCCTATCAAATTGTCCTGGTGATATGCAACCCAAATGGACCATGATACTCTCGGGTCAAGTACATACCAATTATAGTTATGGGCTTAAACACCTAATCAAACAAAAGGGACCAAATTATCCAAAAGGAAGTTGAAAAACTTCTGAAGACATGAATAGCTAAAGAAGTCAAGTTCCCAAGATGGCTAGCCAACATGGTGGTAATACAAAAGAAGAACGGAAAATTACGAGTATGTGTGGACTACATGGATCTTAATAAGGCTTTCTCTAAGGATCCTTTCCCTTTGCCACACATCGACTCCGTGATAGATGCCACATAATGCCATGGATTACTAACATTCATGGACGCCTCTGCTGGATTCCAAAAGAGATGAAGATCACCTCAGGGATCTTGAAGAAGTCTTCGATATATTAGATGAATACAACATGAAGCTGAACCCATCCAAATATCACTTTGGAATGAAGTCCAGAAAATTCATTGGTTACATAGTCACCAAGAGGGGAATAGAAGCGAGTCTTAGCCAAGGATCTTCGAATAGGGAACCACTTCTCCTACATCTTTCAGTATCTTTGGATGTTGTAAGTATTGTTTTGGCCAAGGATCTTGATGGCGAACAACAACCTGTTTACTATTTAAGTAAAAGTCTATTGGATCCTGAAACCAAGTACCCTCTCCTTGAAAAACTAATACTTGCACTAGTTACAACTTCTACCAAATTAAGACATTATTTTAAAACTTATACTATACATGTCAAAACTCACTATCTTATTAAGAATGTCATAAGAAAACCAGAAATGCCAGGCATAATGACTAATTGGTATTAAAGCTCATCACATATGATATCAAATATGAACTAAGTTCGTCAATAAAGTCACATGCATTAGCAGATTTTGTGGCTGATTTTTGTGATGATCTACAACCTGAGGTAGAGTTAGAAATCCAGTGACTTCAAAAAGAAGAAAACATGGGGGAGTGGATAGTCTTTACAGATGGAGCCTCGAACTTTAGAGGAGTAGACCTTGGGATCATACTAAAATATCCATAGGGGGACATCCTACCACAGGCAGTTAGTTATGAAACTAACAATGAAGAAGAGTATGAAGCATTGATCATAGGGCTACAATCGGCTAAGGATCTTTAGATTAAGGATCTTCAGGTATGTGTCGATTCGTTACTAATAACTATCCACTTTAATGGATTTTATGCAGTTAAAGGCGAAAGATTAGCGTTATACCTTAAAATTTTAAAAAATTATCCCCCTAATTTGAATAGTTTAGTCTGAATCAAGTTCCTAGAGAAGATAACACCGAGGCATACACATTAGCCAACTTAGAGTTTTCCCTTAGGATCTCGCCAGAGACTAGGATCCTAATAACCCACATACTGATCCTGGCGATAGAAGATCCTTCCAGGAGACCAGGCGACCCCGACGACCATGATCATAACAACAACATAGCAGCAATCGGAGGCCCAATTCCTCGATCCTCTAACTAGGATCCCGATGTTTAGGATCCCGATCCAAACAATCGAGATCCTTAGAGACATTTGAGACCATGGACATGACCCATAATAAAGTATCTCTAGAATGGTAAAATCCCAAAAGAAGGAAAAAAGCGATAAAGCGTTCAAGACGAGGATCTCACGATTTGTGATGATGCATGGAGTATTATACTAGAAATCCATAACAGGTCCATATCTAAGATCAAGAAGCCATGGAAGTTCTAAAAGACATACATGAAGGGGATTATGGCAACCACATTGGGCGCAGATCCTTGTTTTCTAAAGTGTTAACAACAGGATACTATTGACCAACCGTGAAGAAAGATGCCTTCCTACATGCTCAAAAATGTGATGCTTATCTCATTGATTCAGAAGCATGGATGGGGGCATATTGGCTAGCTACCCTAGAAGAAAGCATTTTTTCAAGATCCTAAAATGTTATACACCTTGAAGCGTACTTTATGTAATTCAATTTAGTCACAATTCATCACAACCGAGTCGAGGTATATACCTAATCCTTACCCTCATTTCTTTTCTTTGTTTATTTTTATTCTAAGAACACTACCGACTTAAGCATCAAAGGGATGTTAGCCAAGCTAACGCCCACACCAAGATAACATTTGAAACATGCAGAAACTCAAGGATCCTAGCCACTACGAATATAGATTGGTCATCTCTCCTCCGATTAAGGGTACTTAATCCCCTCTAAGGTTAAAAGAGTTAATAGCCTCTTTCATCCATGTTTAGGTTTCCACACCCCGCTTGGACACACGATATCTTACTCTGGGATGTGAGTAAGGGGATCATTTCACGCTTTAGTGTCTTGGAAACCCTCTTATTTCTGAACATATGTTAAGATCCTAAGGTTTAAAGAGTTAATGGCCTAATTCTCACAAGTTTAGGTTTCTACACCTCGCTTGGATGCACGATTTCTAACTATGGGATATGAACAAGGGGATCATTTCATGCTTTAGTGACTTGGCAACCCTCTTATTTCTGAACATATGTTAAGATCCTAAAGTAATTTTTTAAGGTTTTTAACATTATCATGTTATCCTAAGTTGGGTTCTTCCCCAGTAAATTTCTAAGGTTTATAACATTATCATGTTATCTTACAAAATGGGATTTTCCCTAGTTATTCTCTAATGTTGGGATTTTCCCCAGTTATTATCTAAAGTTGGGATTTTCCCCAGTATAATCTAAGTTGGGATCTTCCCCATTATAATCTAAGTTGGGATCTTCCCTAGTATTTTCGCTAGTATTTATTAAGTTGGGATCTTCCCCAATATTTATTAAGTTGGGATCTTCACTAGTATTTCTTAAGTTGGGATTTTCCCCACTAAAAATCTAAGTTGGGATCTTCCCCAGTGAATTACTATATGGGATCTTTCCCAATATTACATGAGTTGGGACTTTTCCTAATAAATTCTAAAGTTAGGATCATCTACTAAAAACATATTTGGAAGAACTCTCTTCAAGATGATAAAAACTATCTAAAGTAATGTTCAGAGAGATGACCAAAAGATCAATTGGAGTTTAAGCTGACATCAGGTTCTATCTATCCTTACACCTAAGATTTTCATTTACAATTCTTTTTCTTCAAAAAAGTTATGTAACAACTTTCAAGATTTTTAAAATAAAATTTAAGGATCCCAGATATTACTGGATCCCAAATTAGATGGTTGTTTATTTTAGATTTCTAAGATCCTAATATTTTGTATAAACTGTAAACTTCTTAGGATCTTAATTATCCGAAAAAGCTTTTGAAAAATTCATTATCCTATTTCTACAACCAAAGCAACCACACAAGAAAAGAGAAAAACCAAAGCATCAAATTTAAAAGGGGTTGCCCTCCAACCCAACAAAGAAAATATTGTTTTACATACCAAAAATAAAAATTGTTTTAAAAATTAATCAAACCTAATTCAAGGTTTGATCACCCCCAACGAGGGTATCCTCTGACTCTTTCTTCTCTTCCTCCATTCTCTTCTTCTTCTCTACTATTAACCTTAAAAATCACCTCCTTGGTCTCTAAGGTGTGCTCCAGGTGTATTTCTTCTCCTTCTTGGCCAAGAGCTGACCTCTGGACATGGCATCATCAAGTTCCGAGTGGGAGAAGCAGGCACTAGAATGTGTAGCCTTGGATCTTGAATATTTTAAAGAACCCTCATCGGTTCGAGATCCCTGAAATGAAAAAAGTAAAATGAAGGATCCTTACCAGTAGACACTAGAGTAGTAGTGGAAGAACCTTCTTGGAAGCTGGAATGGTCAAACTTGTAAGATCTTTTAGCCTCAGGCAAAGCGAGAAAGCTATCAATCTTCTCCTCAGTATCTTCAGCAGCTAGAACAACTTCCTCGAACTTAAAAGTTTCATCAAAATAAACAAAATAAGGAAGTGTGAATTTTGGGATCCTTATCATAATTAAATAAAATCATACCCTTTTAACCCTTTTTATTGGTAGGAGATTGTCGTTGGATAGAGTTGTGTTTCATAAAGAAAAAACTTTCTTTCCAGGCACCCTCTTTTTGTTTTCAAAATTAAATGTGATTTGTTGGTTTTGACTTTGAGCAGGAAATGAAAAGATCCAAAAGTTTAAAGATCAAAAACATTGGAAAATTCAACTAACACCATGTCAATGTTTTTAGAATGATTCATCCAATTGATCTAGAAAAGGATCCTCCAGATCACAGTCATAGTTTGAGAGTAAGAAAATTTTGTAACTTTGAAGAAATCAGAGATGATTCCAGAAAAGGGCATGTCAAGCCCAAGGAGAAAGGATATTCAGAAAAACAAACCCAAGTAGGAAATACGAAGCCAGATTTGACCTTTAGCATCAAAAGGCTTGAAAATGACGGCAGTAAAAGCTCCGATCGATTTCAAGGAATTAGTTTCGTTATCATCAAAAGAGAAATCCCCTTTGTAAGATAGGATATTTTGATCGAGGAAGTCCTCATCAAGAAGAGTACGGATGCTCAAGCGAGAACGGAGTGCCTTTTTACCCATGATCATTAAACAAGAAAAATAAGAAGAAAGGAACAATAAATTTACCTCCAAAGTAACCGATAACGCTTGAAAGATAGCTAAAAGAAGTAATAGAAGATCGATAACCATTAACCCCTATTTATGCGGATCGCGGAGGATAGAGAAGAAATTTGACAACATAATCATACCTTTTGAACGGATACAATTCTATTCGTTAGAGTTTGAATTTTAAATCCTTTATTTCCAATTAATTAATTTATACACTTTAAATACTTGAAATTAATTCAACTATTTAGAAGGTATAATTTGGGGGAAATTGTTAGGGCCAAGATCCTTAATCCTATCCAATATCACAGATCTCAAAGATATCTAAGGATCCTTAAACCTATCCAGGATCCTGGATCTTTAGGAGTCTCAGGATCCCGAACATACATCAGGATCCTGAACATCGCCATTATTATTTCCTAACAAGTTTAACGACTATATTTCTTGTTTATTTCTCACATGTGTAGAAATGGTCAACATAAGACTCATTCACAACGAATAAACGTTTCATTCAGGATTAAGACCCGGAAATACCAAGTCAAAGCAGGTGCAAATACCAGTTCAACAGGATCTCAGAAATATAGGACTTTTAGTTACTTAACCTAGACAATATATACACCTATAAAACACACACACCACAGATAATTCTATTACACATTACCCATTTAGACTCACTTTATCATTTATAATAGTATTATCAAGCTTATATATGTAATTCATTCTTCATCAATAAAATCAAACAAGGCATATAACGATTATCACCTCCCAAGGATTTATATTGGAGATTCTAACACGGATCAAGGGCTTTCCTTGTAAACCACTCTTGTCATTTTAACTTCAATTTGATGTCTGTATTAGCTATAACACCACAACCTCTCAAAAACTTGGTTGATCTTCGTTTGATCGATGTTTGACCAAAACAGATACCATTGTTTAATCATTGTAATTCTTAAAACATAAAATCATGACAACAGAAAAAATAATAAAATCGTAACATGATTCAAATATAGATCATGTACATCGAATTTTTTGTGAACAAATAAACAAGAAGTTAAGAAAAACACAATCTCTTCGATGATCTTGAAAACACAAGGAAGAGTTCCACTATCGATTCACACACCAAAGTATCAAGCTATTTTAGAAGATGTTATTCCACATAAAATTGTGAGAACACCTTCTTCTACGCCTCACCAAAGTGTGCCAAGCACATAAAATGTGTATGATCTCGACTGAGGGAAAAAGAAGGAAAAAGAGAGACACACACATGGAGAGAGTCGGCGTGTGTTGTTGTAGAGAGAATAAGGGAAGAGATTTGAATAAAACATTCAAATTTGAGTTATAAGATACTTATGATAATTATCCAAAGCGTGCGAAAAGTAAAAATGGGCATATATATATATATATATATATATATATATATATATATATATATATATATATATATATATATATATATACACATACATACATGCATACTGTAATATGCAAGTTTTCGTAAGTCTTGGTTGACGAAGAAGACCGTCACTTTTTGCTGGGGGCCTGAGCAACAGGCAACTTTTGAGACCCTGAGGTAGAGATTGTGGGAGGCGCCGATTTTGACGCTGCCATAGGGTGTTGAGGACTTTGTGGTTTATTGTGATGTGTCGATTACGAGTTTGGGTGCAGTTCTGATGTAGAGGGGTCGCGTGATTGCATACGCTTCGAGGCAGCTGAAGCCTCATGAGGCGAATCATCGGATGCATGATTTAGAGATGGGGGCTGTAGTTTTTGTCATAAAGATTTGGCGACATTACCTTTATGGGGTCCGATGTACTATTTACACGGATCACAAGAGCCCGAGGTATCTGATGGATCAGCCGAATCTGAATATGAGGCAGCACCGGTGGTTGGATGTGGTAAAGGATTATGACTGTGAGATCATTTACCATCCGAGGAAGGCCAATGCTCTCAGCTGCAAGGCGGTCGCGGCTCCGATTAGGGATATTTGTTTGAGGATGACCGTGATTACTCTGCTTTTGGAGAGGATGCGTGAGGCTCAGATCGAGGCTATGAAGGAAGAGCACCAGAAGAGTGAACGCAAAGTGGATCAAGTGGCTTCCTTTGATTATGATAGTTGAGGGTTATTGAATCTTCATCGGAGAGTATGGGTTCCGAATTGGGGCGGTGTGATTTAGGTTCTGATGGAGGAAGCGCACAAATCGAGTTTCTCTATGCATCCCGGGGAGACAAAGATGTATAAAGATCTTTGTCCTGATTATTGGTATGTGGAGAGGTGCTTGACTTGAAGGAAAGTCAAGGTCGAGCATCAACGACCTCAAGACAAGATGCAGCCGATGGATATTAACGTTTGGAAATGGGAGGAGATTACCATGGATTTCATTACGAAGTTACCTCGGAGTGCGCGCAGAGTGGATTCGATTTGGGTCATCATGGATCGATTGACCAACAACATGCATTTTATCCTGATTTAGGAGAGTATATATGTGGAGAAGTTGGCTGAGGTATACATCAGGGAGGTCGTAGCACAACATGGGTGTCAGTTTCGGTGGTTTCAGAGAGGGAAGTCCCATTCACTTCCATATTTTGGAAGAGATTCCAAGACGAGTTGGGTACTCGTCTCCATTTCAGTACGACTTTCCATCTGCAAACAAACGGTCAGAGCGAGCGAACTATTCAGACCTTGGAGGATATGCTTCGGGTGTGTGTTTTGGATTTTGGTGGGAGTTGGGAAATGTATCTTCCGTTAGCAGAATTTCCGTATAATAACAGCTATCACGCCAACATTTATCGACCTCCTTTTGAGATGCTCTATGGGAGGAAATGCAGGACCCCGATTTGTTGGGGTGAGGTAGGTCAGCGAGTTATGGGGAGTACCGAGGTGGTACTCAAGACTACTGAGTTGATACAACAGGTTTGAAGTAGACTCCAGACAACTCAGAGTCGGCAGAAGTGTTATGCCCACAAGCGCCGATCAGATCTAGAGTTCCAGGTTGGGGACATGGTTCTCCTGAAGGTGTCACCTTTGAAAGGTGTCATCCGATTCAGGAAGAGGGGAAAATTGGGCCCCAGGTACATCGTTCCTTTCAGGGACCTGGCCCGGTAGGCTGGGTTGCTTATCGATTGGATCTTCCCGATGTGCTTAGTCAGATCCATAGCACATTCCACGTCTCTCAGTTGCGGAAATGCTTAGTGTATGATTCCATGGTGTTTCCATTGGAGGATATTCGGGTGGATGATCGCCTGAATTCTATCCAGAGACTGGTGACGATTCTTGATTGGAAGACGAAAATCTTGAGGAACAAGGTTGTTGAGTTAGTGAAAGTAGCACCACAAGGGTTCAAAATGGACGTGGGAACCGGAGGACGAGATGAGGGAGCATTACCCAGAGTTATTTGAGGCAGCGTAGTTCGAGGACGAAGTATGATTCGAGTGGGGGAGAATTGTAACATTCAAGTTTCGGTAAGTTTCCTTTTAGCCCCTTTAATGAAAATTGTTAACATTTTAGTCACTGGCTGGTACGCGGAGCGTACTCTTTCCGTACGCTTAGCGTACTAGCCCATTCCTAATAGCGGGTGTAACCCATGTACGCGGGGCGTACGTGGAGTACGCATGGCGTACATGGTGCAGGGGAAAACCCTAATTTTTAGGGATTTCACCATATTTAAGCATCATTATAGCACCTCTTGGACATTTTTAGAATAGCCTCCATCTCCCTATACCCTGAAAACGAAACCCTAAGTGCATTTGGTGAGATTTGAGCATGAAAGTGTATTTGTTGGTGGTTTGTGGTGAAGAAGAAGAAGAGGAACACTTGGAGGGATAACTTGGGATTGTAGATCCAGCTTCATCATCATCACTCCAAGCCTTTTTAGGTATAAAGTTCTCTTCTTGATGGTTCATTATGCTAGATTTGGTTTTGGGGCTTAGTTTATGCATTTTGGGTCTTTTGAGTTAAAGATGAGCTTTTGATCTACTCTAGAAGCCATTTATGTTAGATATTAGCTCCATTAAGGCCCCATGTTCATAAAAATGCAAACTTTATGGAGAATATTGGTCCATGCATGTATTAAGATCTTTATTAAGCTCCTTTTTGATCTTTGAGTCCCATTAAGCCATGCATGAGTGTAAAGTTGCCTACTTTACGTGATAACTCACCCTTAGGAACCAGATCTGAGATTTTGGAAAAAGTGTTGGATATAGTGTCTAAGTCCATAACTATATTTGGTATGTACTTGAGCCGACCCGGCATGGTCCATTTGGGTTGCACTTCACCCGAACAATTTATAGATAATCGTTTGAGAATAGTATAAGTTATGATTTATTAATATATTATAAGTCCTAATATATTAATATAAAATCATATTATTTAATTAGTATTGATCTATAATTAATCTAGAATTAATTTAGAGATCAAAAGTATGACTAATTAAATATGGGCTCTTGTATTTATATAGTGTGGGCTAATGCTTATTTGGAATGGGCTAGGCTTGCATGGAAAGTCCATGGATACTCCATGGAGCTTTAACCCATGGATCTCATGGAAATGAAAAGACATGGGTATTAGGGTTTACATGAATGTAACCCTAATCCACCACACTATATAAAGGAGGCTTTGGTTCTTGAAATCACATGAGTTGTGGTGAGTAAAGTAAGAGGGCCGATTTCAAGAAGGTGATTACTATTCTCTCAAAGTTCCAAGTTTGTGGTGATTTGTGATTTCCATTTGAGGCATCCACACTATTGGTGCTAGGCTCTAAAACTCCAAGCAATCAACTACAACTACAAGGTAAGTAATTCTACTAGCTTTATTTGATTCAAGTTCCCCATGCCATGCTAGATAGGATAAGAACCTTGGAAAAATAATTATTTGCATGTATCATAGTCAAACATAGATCCAAGGTTTCTAGGGTTGCATGTACACCATAAGAGTGTTAGAATGCTCTAAAACCCATCAGTGGTATCAGAGTCTGGTTTGTTTTATTTGATACTTGATGCAAAAAAAAAAAAAAAAAAAAAAAACTTGAAAATCGAAGTTTTGTTCAAAAGCTCGTATCAAAATTTCAAGTTTTGTATATGTACTTACGATTCTTGAAATTTTTGATATGAACATTCATAAACATATGAGTTTAGAAGATCATAGAAATTATGTGCTAATAATTGATTAGATTAATTCTTGATCTTTATGTGTTTTAATGGAGTCCATAACTAGTTCTTAAGTTATGGATAACCAAAAGTCACATTTATAAATAACCATTAAAACAGCACATAGGTTACAAAAAATGAAGAGTCTTCATTTTTAATAACCATTAACTCATAAGTTATGAGAAATGAAAAGTTTTGAAAGTTTACAAAACTTGCCCTCAAGTTTTGGAACATGTAAAGTCATATTAAAAACTTTAGTTCCAACCCCTAGAATTTTAAAAGTTAAAATTCAACCCTTATACTTTATAATATTATAAGTTTAATAATATTTATATATGTATAAGATCAAGTCGTCTTACCGCTAGTACGCCTCATTCACGAAGCTGGTCTATAAGGGGGGTATAAGGTTGTTGCCTATAAAATGGCAACTTAATGGGTGTCCACTCTCACCCACCGCTTCCTTGATCGGTGGAGGGTCGTTAGCCGAACGGGTAGGACAAGGACTTATAAATTCTCATTAAAAGTATAATGATAATACTAAAGTAACTAAACTTTATTGAATTCCCAATCTTAGTTATTTTAGGAAAATGTGAATAAGGTGCTAATCCATGAAATTACACTTTACACTTTGTTTAAGTCGTTAGTGGAGCGTGTGTGGTTAACCGGCACACTAACTTGAACTTAACAAGGTAGGTAAAGGGTGACTTAATGTTTATCATAGTATCGATGGAGCGTGTGTGGTTAACCGGCACATCGATTGAGGGGTAATACATTAAGGGTACCAAGTAATTTGCATGGTTACTTCACACCTTGTTTTGTGATCCTCGGCATCCCAGTCACAAAACTTGAAGGGCACACTCGAGATTGAAACATGCCATTGAAGAAAGTTCAATTAATCTCAAAGAATCTAGGAGTTTCTAAACCAATTAAAACCTAATTAAATATTTCGTTTTTCATGGTGGAAATTGGTGAATCGTCATTCACCTACCTTCAAATATCTTATAGCTTAGATTACGGCATCCCTCTTCTAAGTTATAAAATATTGTGTTGGTTCCTAGCCTTAATATTACATTTGGGTGTTTTGTTAAGGACTATCTCTATATCTAATCTAATCTATTCCCTCTTCTTTTCAGATGTCTTCCAATAACAATGCTTCTGGCTCAAACCCTACTAGCTCCTTCTCTCTCATGAATATTTGTGGGAGAGTCATCTTTAATGGGTCCAACTTTACAGATTGGATCAGAAACATCAGGATGGTCACTCGGTATGAGAACAAAGAATATGTTCTCGACAAGGAGCTGAAGGTACCCGAGCCAACTACTACTCCTGAAGAGCTTGCTGAATATGAGGTACATGAAAGAGATCCTACAAAAGTGGCATGTATCATGATGGCCACCATGACAGCCGAGCTCCAAAAGTCCTATGAGGACTATTATCCTTTTGAGATGCACCAGGACTTGATGGACCATTACCATCAAAGTGCTCGTCAAGAGCGATATGAAATAATCTCCTCCATGATAACAACCCGAATGAAGGATGGTGAAACCATCACGGGCCACATGCAGAAAATGCAAAGGTATGTGGACCGTTTACTGAAGCTGAATGTGAACTTCCCTGAGGAGTTAGCAATAGACATCATTTTGCACTCCTTGCCATCGTCTTATGATCAATTCCGCATGACATATCACATGAACAAGGAAGAAGTCACCCTCAGCAAACTTCAAGGACTCTTGAAGACCGCCGAAAGTGGTCTAAAGGGTAAGTCGGTTGTTACTACTCCTACTCCTACTCCAACTGCGGCCAATGTCTTGGCAATCGGGCATGGCAAAGGGAAGAAGAGAAAGAACCCTTCTAAGGGTACCAAGGGTAAGACCCTTGAAGGCTCCTCTTCAAGCAAAACCAAGAAAGGTTTTGTCACTCCTTCTGCTAACCCTAATGAGGCTGAATGCTTCTATTGCCATGAAAAGTCGCACTGGAAGCGAAACTGCCCAAAGTACCAGCAAGATTTGAAGTATGGGAAAGTAAAACCCAACCATGCAGGTATATACACTATATTGTCTAATAACTCACCTCATTCTAAGTCTTGGGTCCTTGATACAGGTTGTGGTATTCACATATGTTGTGATTTGTAGGGACTAAAAAGAAGTGAGAATGTGGAGCAGGGAAAGATAAACTTGATCATGGGAAACAGGAAAGCTTCACCTGTCACCAAGATAGGAGTTTATTCCTTAGTGCTAAATAGTGGGTTTACATTAGATTTGAATAAATGTTATTATTCGCCAGAAATGGCAAGAAATGTTATTTCCTTTCGTGCATTGTATAAACAAGGTTTTACCTTTTATTTTGATAATAATAATGGTAGTATTGATGCTTTCTTTAATAATGTTCTTTATTTTAAAGCATTACCTTGTGATGGCGTGTATGAAACTGTATCTGTTGTAGATAATCTAGGAAATAATTTATTGTGTATTAACTCTTCCACTAGCTTCGATAAAGCATCCTTATGGCATTGTCGTCTTGGACATGTAAGCAAGAAACGCATAGGCCAACTCCAAAAGGATGGAGTCTTGGAGTCATTTGACCTAAAGTCAGATGATAGTTGTGAATCTTGTTTGCTTGGTAAAATGACAAAGTCACCTTTTACTGGCACTTGTGCTAGGGGTGAAGGTTTGTTGGACCTCATACACACGGATATGTGTGGACCCTTCAGAACCGCCACAAGAGATGCTAATCGGTTCTATGTGACTTTTACTGATGATTTTAGTAGATATGGATATGTCTACCTAATCAAGCATAAGTCAGAAACCTTTGAGAAATTCAAAGAGTTTAAGCAAGAAGTAGAGAATCAGTTGGGCAGGAACATTAAGATGCTTCGATCCGATCGTGGTGGTGAGTATCTTAGTACTGAGTTCCTTGACTATCTTAAGGAATGTGGGATTGTCTCACAATTGACACCTCCTAGGACACCACAGTTGAATGGTGTAGCTGAGAGGCGCAATTGGACCTTGTTGGACATGGTTCGTTCCATGATGAGTCGAGCTTCGCTACCAATATCATTTTGGGGGTATGCCTTAGAGACTGCCGCCCATATCCTTAATCTAGTCCCTACAAAGAAGGTTGCCAAAACACCTCACGAGGTGTGGACTGGAAAAGTTCCCAATCTAGACCACATCAAGATTTGGGGTTGCGAGGCTTTCGTGAGACGCGAGACTCACGATAAGCTCGAACCCCGAAGCGAAAGGTGTATTTTCATCGGCTACCCACAGAAATCCTTTGGTTACATCTTCTACAGACCCAGTGATAATGTGGTCTTTGTAGCAAGAAGAGGATTCTTTCGAGAGAGAGAATTCATGAGCCAAGGAGACAGTGGGAGGCAAATTGACCTTGAGGAAATTCAAGAGTCAAGTGGTGAAGGAACCTCAAACCCTAGCCCTCAACCTGAGGAGAAAACTCCTGTTGAGCCGACTGAAGAATCTATACCTCTGAGGCGTTCCACCAGAGTTAGGAATGCACCTGAGCATTATTATGGTTTTCATATTACTTCAGAAGGTGAGACACTTATCAGTGATAACACACTGGTAAATCTGGATGAGCTTAACAGCTACACGGAAGCCATGGCAGGCCCTGAGGCTGCTAAATGGAAAGAGGCTATGGATAGCGAGATACAGTCCATGTATGACAATCAAGTTTGGAACTTGGTTGACAATGTACCTGATCGTAAGATAGTTGGGTGCAAATGGATCTTCAAGAAGAAGACCGACATGGATGGTAATGTACACACTTATAAGGCACGACTGGTTGCAAAGGGTTATTCTCAAACTCCGGGAGTTGATTATGATGAGACCTTTTCACCAGTGGCCAAGATTAAGTCTATTAGGGTTCTGTTAGCCATTGCTGCATTTCATGATTATGAAATATGGCAAATGGATGTCAAAACCGCTTTCCTTAATGGAAAGTTGGCTGAAGATGTTTACATGGTTCGGCCAGAGGGTTTTGTCAGTACAGAGTACCCCAGTAGAGTGTGTAAGCTCGAGAAATCCATTTATGCATTAAAACAGGCACCTCGCAGATGGAATCTTTGCTTTGATGAGAAAGTCAAAGAATTTGGCTTTTCAAGGAGTGAAGATGAATCTTGTGTCTATATCAAGGCTAGTGGGAGTATAGTCAGCTTTTTGGTACTGTATGTGGATGACATACTACTCATAGGAAATGACATCCCAACCCTGCAGGAAGTAAAGTCCTGGCTTGGGAAGTGTTTCGCTATGAAGGACCTTGGAGAAGCTGCCTATATCCTAGGGATAAGGATTTTGAGAAACAGGAGTAAAAGACTAATTGGACTTAGTCAAAGCACCTATGTGGACAAAGTGTTGAAAAGGTTCAACATGCATAACTCCAAGAAAGGAGAGTTACCCATCCAGAGTAACGCCAGATTGAGTAAGACACAAAGCCCTAGTACTGAGGCTGAGATAGCAGAAATGAGTCGAATACCTTATGCTTCAGCTGTAGGATCGATCATGTATGCTATGACGTGTACTCGACCTGATGTAGCCTTTGCTTTGAGCATGGTTAGTAGGTATTAGGGGAACCCTGGCAAGGCACACTGGACTGCGGTAAAGAATATCCTCAAGTACCTACGGAGGACTAAGGACTGGGTCCTTACCCTCGGTGGCAATGAGGACTTGAGAGTTGTAGGGTACATTGATGCTAGCTTTCAGACTGACAGGGATAATTTCCGCTCTCAGTCGGGCTGGGTCTTTACTCTAAACGGAGGGGCAATTACTTGGAAAAGTTCCAAGAAAGAGACAGTGGCTAATTCCACTTGTGAATCAGAGTATATAGCAGCAAGCGAGGCAGCAAAGGAGGCTATATGGATAAAGAACTTCATTAGAGACCTTGGAGTTGTACCAGCTATAAAGGAGCCAATGGAGATTTTCTGTGACAGCAATAGTGCGGTTGCCTTAGCCAAGGAACCAAGAGATCATGGGAGATCCAAACACATTGACAGAAAATATCACTTCATCAGACATCGAATAGAAGAAGGAATCCTCGTGGCAAAGAGGGTATCATCGGATGAGAACCCAACAGATCCCCTCACGAAGGGACAGACTCGGGCTAAGCATCTCCAGCATGCTCGGAGCATAGGGATGAAGGATGATATTAGTTTTAGTAGTTAGATAATCTTGAAATTTGTAAAATGTAATTGACATTTGATGAACATAAAAGCTGTTATTTATGAGTAAAGTGTTGCTATCTCTTGTCAATCGTTTACTATTATTTCTTTTTGCATGTTTTGACTTCCAGAATAATTATGTTATGGTTTATATCATATTATTCAAACTCTACACAGTCGGTCATATGTTGGAAGTAGATATGAATCAAGACTGTCATGGGTTGGCTTGTAGAGGTCTAAGATGTTAGACAAAGCGGGGCTACAACACTCATGAGTGCTCATAAGTTCTGAGTATTGGATTCAACCCACGCTCACTTGTATCACTTCATGGAATTTATCTCGAGTGATCGTGAGACGGTAATATCATATAAGTCTTCAAACCTAGAGATATGATTTGTTGCCTATGAGTTGGTTATGCATTGATTGCACGAAAACGCATTGGTAACTCGATGTTATAAACCGTGCTTTTGTGTGTAATTCAACAAGTAGTAGAGCAAACATATGAGTCGAAGTTTATCTGTTCCTTCTAGGATTAGAAGCGATATCTGGGCCCCTCGATGATTTTGATTTGACCTATGTACCGGGCCCGGTCAGAACTAAATTGATGTGTTCAGTTAAGTTCTATGTCAAACAAATCGGAAATCGGGAAACAAATGCTGGCCAATAAGCAAGACCATGTTCCATGTATTTGTCCGGCTGATATCTAGAACAGAGGATTATATGATCACTTATCTAAAATGGAGCTTCATAGTTCAACTGAGTTTAAAGAGCTACGATTGCTGATCGGTTCCTGAAGTCATACTTGCAACTATAGTTATTAGACTTATCCAAGTGGGAGACTGTTGGATATAGTGTCTAAGTCCATAACTATATTTGGTATGTACTTGAGCCAACCCGGCATGGTCCATTTGGTTTGCACTTCACCCGAACAATTTATGGATAATCGTTTGAGAATAGTATAAGTTATGATTTATTAATATATTATAAGTCCTAATATATTAATATAAAATCATATTATTTAATTAGTATTGATCTATAATTAATCTAGAATTAATTTAGAGATCAAAAATATGACTAATTAAATATGGGCTCTTGTATTTATATAGTGTGGGCTAATGCTTATTTGGAATGGGCTAGGCTTGCATGGAAAGTCCATGGATACTCCATGGAGCTTTAACCCATGGATCTCATGGAAATGAAAAGACATGGGTATTAGGGTTTACATGAATGTAACCCTAATCCACCACACTATATAAACGAGGCTTTGGTTATTGAAATCACATGAGTTGTGGTGAGTAAAGTAAGAGGGCCGATTTCAAGAAGGTGATTACTATTCTCTCAAAGTTCCAAGTTTGTGGTGATTTGTGATTTCCATTTGAGGCATCCACACTATTGGTGCTAGGCTCTAAAACTCCAAGCAATCAACTACAACTACAAGGTAAGTAATTCTACTAGCTTTATTTGATTCAAGTTCCCCATGCCATGCTAGATAGGATAAGAACCTTGGAAAAATAATTATTTGCATGTATCATAGTCAAACATAGATCCAAGGTTTCTAGGGTTGCATGTACACCATAGGAGTGTTAGAATGCTCTAAAACCCATCAAAAAGGTCTTAACTGTTTAAGTGCTTAATGAAGAGGACTAGTGGTCAGGGGAGTACGTTGGGCGTACGAGCTAAGTACGTCCCACGTACTCAACATATGGGATTTTGGGTTCGGCAATTCTCGGTGTTGGGCCATAGTTTGGGTTTGTAAGTTTGGGCCTTGTTGGCCAATTATAATTCTATTTTGAAATTTGGACTAGTATGTTGGGCTTCCTTGGATTTAGGCCCATGTTGAGTTTTGGGACCAATTTGGAAGAATGGGCCATAATTGGGTTTTGGGTTGCCATTTAGGATTTGGGCCTTTTGAGTAGTTGAGTTGGGCCTTGGTTTTAGGCCAAGTTAGAAAAATTTTACCCTGGTTATGGGTTAAGTAGCTTAGATTTTTGGTTGGATCGAGATCCAAATAATAATTGGATGTTATTTTGATGGTGATAGCACGATGATTTTTTGGACCAGCAGACAGAGATTCATTTGAGTGTTTCTGCAGCTAGAGGTGAGTTTCCTCACTGTATTTAGTGGGTCGAAGGCGCCAATGCCGGCCCATGGTTGTTATGTTAGGATGTTAGATGTCTGCGTGACTCTTGCATGTGTTATGTGCTTGTATGCTTACTGGGCGGGGTCGATGACCATTATGTATGTAATTTATCTTTATGATTATTGGATGTGCTATGTGTTTATATGTTATATGTTTATATATATACAGGGTGGGGGCCGATGTCGGGCAGGGCCCGATGAATGACAGATCTGTATACCTAGCGGGGCCTGATGCCGGGTGTGGCCCATTATGTGTTTATTATGTATGGTATGTGGTATCTTGTGGAAATCACTAAGCTTTGTGCTTACCATTTTCAGTTTATGTTTTCAGTTACTTCTGGTTTGAAGGGGAAGAGCCCGGGATGATTGCAGTGCACACACCACCTCATTCCGCATTTTATGATTACTCTGATGTTTTATGATGTATTTGATACACATTGTTCCACCATGGTTTCATGATAATGTTTTGGATAATAGTTTTATTAATTTAAAATTGAAAATTTTTAGTCTTAATTTTGGGACGTTACAAGTTGGTATCAGAGCCTTAGTTTGAGGGATTCAGACGTACTCTCGGGTATGTCTGAACTCAAACTGAGGGTTTGGTAGAATTTTTCAAAAATATATGTTTTATAAAAAATGGTTCTAACAAAAGAAAAGGGTGTGGTGCATGCAATTGACCGAGCTCAAGTAAGTTTTCCCAAAATACCCATGAATGTTTTATGATACGCTTTGATTCCAATTACTCAACGCTCGAATGCTGCTTGCTTTGTGCTTTTTAGGAGTTCTCACTAACTTCAGCTAACTAGTAAGCGAATATGCTAAGTTACATATTACAGAAACTAAATAATTTTAGAAGGTTAGGTTTTAACTCTATTGCACAGCTCTTGTTTGAGTCCAACCGTTGTAGTGTGAGACCTTTCATTTGAAATATTATCTGGTGTCAGTGATATGTAATTGTATTTGTGAGCTAGTTAGAGGGTGCTGATAGGAGTTCCTTTTGCAACTGATGGCGGAGAGTGGTGTGGCGATTGCCCTAGGAGAAACCTAGGAAGAGATTTATTGATGGGAGCCTTGTCTTATTGAGGAGTGTATATGTGGATAAGGAGTAACTTGGAGGATTCAAAGCGATCCTTCAGGAAAGTATGGATAGATGTGGAAGGTAGCTATGGCCCGTACTACTGGAAGTAGAGGATCCGTACTCGAGTCAAGGAGAACTATGATGAAACCAGGAAACTTGTAGAGTATGAGACTCCTCGATATATATATATATATATATATATATATATATATATATATATATATATATATATATATATATATATATTGAGAGTTAAAACTTGAGTCACACTTGAACAAACGTTAGAACAAGTGATAATGCGGAATAAAGTTTAACTCAAAGGATCACTAAAGCTCAAAAATAATAATAATAAGTTAGAGTTAGAAAGTTAGAGAGTTAGATGCGGAAATATAAGGAAACATAAATAACAACAAGTATTATATCAAGTATACACTTAAGTTGATTCTTAACAAGGAATACAATCAGACCAAGTTAGTAAGTGAGATCAAACTTAGTGATTAAGTCTAGAAATACTTGCTCTGAAGAGAGATTACAAGGAGTTATGATTATATTTAGGTGATAAGAAAGTAGTGAGAAAGATGAGTGATAAGATTCAAGATGCGTAAGAGAGGTATTTTCATTGAGAAGGGGAGAACTCTATTTATAGAGTCTCGAAGATTACATACAGTCTAATCTGTTTAAGAGTTGCCACGCATGGCACTTTGGATAAAAGAAAGTACTTATACAAAAGACAGATATAAGACTGAATCTAAGAACTGATGACGATGACTGCGGTTGCTGATCTTAACTGCGGGGAGAGATTGACTGCGGTTCCTGAAGCAACTTCGGATCTCTTTTAAGTTTAAGAGGGTCACTTTAATGTTTCAACAATTTCCCTAAGTGACCTCTTCAACTTTTCTTTCAAGTGTTGACCTTAAGGAACTTGATAAGAATCCACAAGAACTTCCTGACTTCCTTAAGCCATGCAATCCTCCTTGAGATTTCAAACTTCACTTCAGAAGTCGTATGTTTGGATTTGTTGACTGCAGCCTGAATAATCTCCAACTGCTTTCGGGTCATACGATTCATGGTGGTCATCGGGATGAAGTATTTAGTTTCATCATTTAATCGTTTGAAGATGACTCCAAGATCTGGAAAGTTTGTTGCTCCAAGAGATCTTTCTTGAAAGCCTTCAGTCAGGACCGGAGCTGGTTCAAGAGGAGGAAATTAAATTTCTGAGCAAGTGCCGGGTGGATGTCAGCATCGATCCTTGCGAAGTCACACACAGTCTCTTTAAGAAAGGTACAGGCCCTTTGATAGGCAATCTTCATCCTTGGGTGCTTTTCAAACTTATTCTGAGATACCTTTGCAATCAGGAAGATTTCTTCGGGGTTCATGCAAGGAAAGTTAGTTTGGGTTCGGACATAGTCTGAGCTTCTTCTGGTAAGCGTGTACTGGATGTATTCTGCCTTCATGAATTTTCGAGGCTTGTAATTTTTGACTGCGGAGGGTCTGTCATTCGACCAGATTTTCTCTATAGAAGACCCATGTTTGGCATGAAAGCTGTTGAGTCTCTCAAACTCTATGGGTAACCTCTTATCATCGGGGATACTGCGGTCAAAGGGTTCAAACACAGTGAATTATTTTGCGTTGGGGGAGATAGGAATGTCCCAATAACCGTTAGTAGGAGGTTCTGCATATGTGAGGTAGGGCTTGTAATCGTCATCCAGTAATCTTCTGTTTGGATTGACCCAGGAGTTGATGAGGGATTCATCAATTATAATATCAACTCCATTCTCCCTCCAGATCAACGCAGCGAATTTAGCTGATCTCCAGTCAGATTTCTTCTGTTTGGTTGCGGTAGAGTCGTCTGAGTGATCGCGGTGGAGTCTCGGTTCTTTCAAGAGAAGGATGAGATTTTTGAGTTGGTGGAGGTTGCGGTGGTGATTGCGGTGGAGTTTGAATTGGTGGTTGTTGCGGTGGAGATTGATTACTTGGACTCTTTTGAGGAGAAGGAGTAGGTGTTTTCTTTGGTGAAGGTTGGGGAGTAGGAACCTTTTCGTGAATGATGGAATGCTGATGGGAAACCTGTTCTGTGTTTAGGTCTTCATTTCCCCCTCTTAAGGGAGGAGAAGTAGGGACTTCCTCAAGCCATTGTCGAAGACCGTCAATTTTTCCACAAACTTCATCAAACTGAGCTTTTAGAGCATCAGCAAGTTGTTGGTTGTTTGGGATTGCGGGGTTGAAGAGCAATCGGTGAATCTCCTTGGTGAGTTGCAGGATTTCGGGACCGTGAAAGTTGGAGGATAGTGACCTGCGGAGATTGTTGATTGTTGACTGTAGAACAGAGATGGCAGATTCATACGCATTGTGCGTTTCTTCAACAATTTTCTGGGACTGAGAGGATTGATCTGAAATAATGGTCTGAAGATCCGATTTGATGGTGGATACTTCAGAAATGAGTTTTTCAGCAGTGGAGATGAAGTGTTGATGATCAGCTTTGCGGTTGTTATCCAGGGCTCGGATGCCCATTTTCACTTTGAGGGAGATTCGTTCCGCAGCAAGACGTTCTCTGGTTTCCAGTCTTTCGATGCGGTCGATAAGAGACTGCGGGCCAGGCAAGTCCTCTGATGGTGGTTGAGAAGATTTGACAGCAACAAGAATCTGATCTACTTTGTCTTGTAGAGACAGAAATTCCTTCCGGGAGACAGCTTGCTTCTTTTTCTTCTTTTTGTTCTTGGGCTTAAAAGTGGAATGTTGAGATCCACTTGATTCTTCCTCTTCATCGAAAATCATCATGACATCATCGGATGGGTCCGGTTGATTGACCTCATTTAAATCAAAATCATCAAAGCCAAAGGTTGGTGCAGAACTGACTTCAATTACAGTTCCATCCTCTTGAGAGTTATCAGCAGCAGTTGTAGGAGGCGGCTTGGATGAACCTGCACCAATTGGATTGGACTGAGCATTACGGATGGTTTCAGCCATTTCATCCATCCAGTTTTGGACTTGTAGAATGGTGGATACGGTGTTGGCATTGTTTATGGCGTCGGCCCAGTACTTGGCTACGGTTTGAATTTCTTGTTCCTTTTGCTGACGCTGTTTGGATTGCTGATCTCTTCTTGCTGCTAAAGCTCTTCGAAAAGCTTCAAACTTTTTGATACCTAATTCAGATACGGGTCGATAGCGAGCAAAAGTGTCATCTGAATCATAACCGTCAAGTCCTTGAAAACGCACCGAGGTGTCCCTCGGGTTCACAGATCCTTGCACATTTGTGCTCACTATGCCTAAACCACCTGGATTAGATGTAAGTAGAGTAGGATTTCCGGAGCTTCCTCGATCTCCTTAACCCGTGGTCAAGTTTGGGCTCGAATCCGTTCTGGCATGGGCTGAAGAATCGCCCTGTGGATGGGAAGGTGTATCAAGTGTTTGGATTACAGAGTCTAGAATGGAGAGCAGCTCCTGTTCCTAAAAAAAAATGAAGTCCGGAGGCCCTGGAGACCTTAGGGCGAGAAGAACCAATTAAATCCTCTTGGGATTTAGTTGGGGGAGAGTCTCCACGTTTAGATGAAATAGATACACTTGCTGTATCTGAGTAGTCAGGAATGGTTGAAGAGAATGGGTCTGCGGCCACCCCAAGGACTACCGGAGCCTTTTGAGAGACTGCGGTATCAGTCTGGTCATGCATTTGGCTAGGGGATTGAGTTTTCCTTTTCTTGAGGATGGCAATGAGTAAGGTATCGTCATCATCAGACTCTTCTTTAAGTTCGAAAGAAGGAGATCGATCGGATTCCTCGTCAGAAGACACAACATGTTGAACTTTCCTCTTATTGGTTGGTTCAGCTCCCTTTGAGGGATTACTCTTATTTGGAGTTGAGTGTTTATTTCTAGAACTGTGGGGGCCTTGCTTGGATGAGACTAACTGTTTTGGTCTCTTACCAAGTGGTAAGTGGGATAAGGTGGTAGTAGATGGAGCTGCGGATGGTTCTGGTTGACTGGATGCAGTAGAGGCCAATATGTTCTGACTGGGAAGAGGCGGGGTAGGAAGGTATGGGTCAATACCTTCCATAGCCTCAATAGGATATGTGACTATTTGGGTCTCAAGTCCAACCGTAGTCAAGATGTGAATGGGCAAACGTCTGATTGGTCCAAAGATAGATCGATCTTTAGAAGGAGCGTACCTTTTGAGATCTCGTGGGATGAAGAAGTTGATGTCATTGCCCATGCTGATCTTGGTGTCTGAATGCAGATCCGAAATGGAGAGAGCCCAGAACCTTGCAAAAGTGAGCTCCGTAGGGTTTTCTCTTGGACTTTCCTTAGGGATATACTGAAGGAAATCATCCCAAAGGATTTAGCCGTAGTTGACATCATGGCCAGAGAAGATGCTCCAAACCAGTTCCAGTAATTTGAAGCCCATGTTGTCTGTGCCACCGGTTCGTCCTGAAAGGTTGCGGATCACAAAGTGGCACACAAACTGCCACACCGCAGGCAACTGGTTCTTCTTAAACTCGCCTATCCCCTTGATCTGCTTTTGATATCCAATTTGATACAGAGTGGTTGTGATGTCAGTGACACTTGGTGAGAAGAATTTGGTTGAGGGATGCACCAGGAGGTTGATAGCAGAAAGAAACTTGTTCTTGTTCAAGATGACCAACGAGTCATCTACCAAGTTCAGATGAACTTCTTGAAGGTTATTGAGGGGGCGATACGCTGAAAAAGCACACTTGAACAATGTGGATATGGGAACCACATCAGTGAATGCGTCAAATGGTCCAAAGAGAGGATGATTGGAGATGAACTTGATCATGAGACGAATCGAATCATTGTATGAAGAGTGATCATCGAAGATTGCCCTAAATTTGCTAGATGCAATGGTAGGCGATTGGTTCCGAGTAGTAGAATCGGAACCAATAGGTTGAACAGTGGCTGAGGCTTTTGATTGTTTCTTGTAGATTCCTGATTTCACCATTTTGAAAAAAGTTGAAGAACTTGTAGAAAAAGCTTGAGTTGCAAGGGGGAAGAAGATGAAGTTGTTCGTCTTAAGGGATCAGAGAGCGTAAAGCTTTCTTGGAGAAGAAAAAGGCTTTTATAGTGGCAGATTCCAAAAAGTTATTGTTTTTACCCTAAAAAGGTGGTTAAGGGTAAAAAAATTGTTTTTTTTAATAAAAGAAAAACATTATCAGCCGCAAATTCGTTTTAACGAAAGGTTATTTTTTGTTCATTTTAAAAAAAAGCATTTAATGAAGTGTCAGGCTCAACACCCCATGTCTGCTGAACGTGTGGTGAGGGGTGATAAACCGTTGAATAAAGGTGGAATTTGTAACGGATTTGACGTTTTGGGGGTAAGTGGAAAAGACAGTTTAAGGAAAAGATTATCTAAAAGGATTTATTTTATTGGAAACTGATTTATTTTGGCATCACACCTAAAATAGGCCTGACAAAAGGTTTATTTGAAAAGAAGAACTGAAACGATCATGTGACAAAACGAATATTTTTGAGAATGTTTTTCTTATTTAATGAAGGATCATTAAATAGCACACAATGTTTCAGGAATTTAGAAAGTAGTTGAAAGTTTCATCACTGTGATTGCGGTTTGAGTCTTTATTGCGGATGAATGGTTAGGTAACTACGGTAGGAAAACTGAGAAGAACACTTGAACATTGTCAGTAATAACAAACAATAAGGACCTTTGAAATATGGGTATGATATATGGTTACGGTATATGAGGTAGATTACAGTACATGAAATGTACTGCGGTCAACAAGATATACTTAAACCATACAAGATACATATATTTAGTTAGGACCGCAATGCTGACCCAGGAGGTCTGCGGTGCCTATCAATTCAAGAAGAATTGAGGGTCCGGATTCATCATTTCTAACATTTGTAAGAAACTATTGAGTTTTGTAGAGTCAAGTGCTTTTGTGAATACATCAACAATTTCTTCATGAGAATGAACAAAGATTAGTTCAATGTTACCTTTCAAGATGTGGTACCGTAATTCAATGTGCTTCGTCTTTGAGTGATGGATAGGATTGTGAGAAATAGCTATTGCACTCTCTGAGTCACAGTAAATTGGTATCCGCAGCATTCTGTATCCGTAGTCCATAAGTTGTGTTTTCATCCACAAGACTTGTGAACAATAGCTGGTTGCGGCCACATATTCAGCTTCTGCGGTAGATAGAGAGACACAGCTTTGTTTTCTTGATGACCAACTGAAAAGTCTTCCACCAAGAAATTGGCATCCACCGGAAGTGCTTTTTCTGTCCAATCTACATCCAGCATGATCTGCATCAGTGAATGCTTGTAGGCTGAAGTCGGTCCCTGCGGGATACCAAAGGCCTAGAGATTTGCTGCCCTTTAAGTATTTAAGAATCTGCGTGGCTGCGGTCATGTGAGATACTTTCGGATCGGCTTGGTATCTTGCGCATACTCCTGTTGCAAAAACAATGTCTGCTCGACTTGCAGTGAGGTACATCAATGAGCCAATTATTCCTCTATAAGTTTTGTGATCCACTGATTCGCCGGAAGGATCAGCAGATATCTTATATCTGAAGGCCATGGGGACTTTGGCCGAAGAACAGTTGTCCATTGAGTATTTCTTCAGTAGTTCAGAGGTGTATTTCTCCTGATGGATGAATATCCCTTGAGGGACTTGTTTTATTTGAAGTCCTAGAAAGAAGTTAATCTCTCTATTCATGCTCATTTGAAATTTGTTGGTCATGAGCTTTGCAAATTCATCCACCATTGTCTGATCAGTTGATCCAAAGATGATATCATCCACATATGTTTGAACAAGCATGAGATGATTACCATTTGCCTTTCTAAATAAGGTGGGATCAATCACTCCTCTTTTGTATCCGGACGAGACGAGGAATTCAAAGAGAGTCTCGTACCAAGCTCTCGGTGCTTGCTTTAGACCGTAGACAACTTTTTGAAGCTTGTAACAGTGATCTGGGAATTCAAGACATTCGAATCCCGGAGGTTGCTGAAGATAAACCTCCTCTTTCAATTCACCATTCAGGAAGGCACTTTTTACATCCATTTGATGTACATTGATATTCTTGTGAGCAGCATACGCTAAGAAGATGCGTATGGCTTCCATTCTGGCTACTGGGGCGTATGTTTCATCATAATCAACACCTTCAAGTTGACTATACCCTTTAGCAACTAGTCTCGCTTTGTTTCGAACAACTGCACCGGATTCATCCAATTTGTTCTTGTACACCCATCTGGTACCAACAATAGTGTGACCTTTTGGCTTCGAAACAAGTTGCCACACTTTGTTTCTTTTAAATTCTTCCAACTCCTCTTGCATTGTTTTAACCCAGTCTGGCTCCATTAATGCTTCTTTGATGGTTCGGGGCTCGACCGAAGACATAAATGCTGCATAGTGACAGTGATCAGATAAGTTGTAACATACACGTTTTGAAATCGTGTTTTAAGTAAATAATATTATGAAATATTATATAATTATGAGTATTAAGTTCTAACAGATAGTTTTTACTAGAAAAGAAGTAAAACTATGTTTAGAATCAATCGGAAAATATTGGAAGTCTTATGAGATTCCAATTAAAAGACAAATATCGAAATTTAACGAAAATATAAAATTTGAAATAAGTAAAATTTTATTATTTAAACTTTTAGATAATTTCATTAGAAGCATTTAGGCGAAAACCTCATCGAAATCCGAGTTATAACGAAGAAGTTATGACCAATCGAAGATTCGCGACAAAACCGGCACGGCGTCGAATGACGTAAAAAGTGAGTTTTTGATAAACTACTTTTTAGCTTTAGAGATCTAAATGAAAGTCGTAGTATTTTTTAAACCGAGAATTTTGATAAAAAGAGCGCCAAAATCTGACTTCGTATGAGGAAGTTATGATTTTTCTAAGTTTCAACTTAGCAGTAGACAGCTAAAAACTTGAATTTTAGATCGAGTGATTTTTAGCCGAGACAACCTAAACGAGAATCGAAGGTCTCGTCAATAGTAGTACAACGGTAAAAAGACTGACGAAAACGGACGTTGGATGAAGAAGTTATGAATTTATAACGGATTTTCCTGTCCCGGTCTGTTAAAAATAATAATATTAAAAATAAAGTCAAAATTAGCCGACGAAGTCTAAACGAAAGTCGTAGAGTATATTCCCGCCTACGCGTGCATATAAAGAACGTAAAAAACGGAGCCCATATGCGAAAGTTATGGATTTTAAAAGATTTGGGCACAATTTCCGAGAAATCTCGCATGGATAAGGTCCGGAATAAGCCACGTCATCGGATCCTCGCATGCGAGGCCGCCTCGTGTCCGCCATGTGTTCGCTGCTGATTCGACCAAAGATGCGGCCCAGTAAGACGTCGACGCGCCTCGCACCGGTGGCAGTTCCGAGCTTCTGACGCGTGTCGCGATGACTCTCGCATCCGAGCCAGCTGCTTCGCCCCTCGGACGTCACCTGCCCTTCGCCGCTGAAGCCACGTGCCCTCTCCGGATCCGAAGCCTCCCCTATAAATAGAAGGCTGCGAGCCTTCCCGAGTAATTTTGGAAAATTGCCAATTTTGACCCCTAAACCCATTTTTAAGCTATTTCAACTTCCCCCGAAGCCCCGGGATTATTTCCAACGCCCGAAACACGCCCCAAAGTTCTCGAGAAGCCCAAAAAATTTATCTTTTCGGTTTTGAATCCCAACCCTCGCAGGGCCCGGTTTTCAACGAAGAAAGCTAATTATAGTAACGAAGTGCTGCCCAAATTACTATTTTAACCCCCGGTTATTTCACGGTGAGTTCAATATATATGAACAATTGTATGTTATGTGTTATATGTGCTATGTGCTTTTCAGTGTTATTTTTCCGGGTTATTTTCCCGTGTTATTTTTTATTCCTGCTATTTATGATATCAAAGCTATACCTTTGACCATGTGATCAGTGAAAGGACTTAGATTCACGGTGGTACTGGTACGTTGCCTCTGGCCATGTAGAGCATGTCTCCGTAAGAGAATGACTTCTATTCTATGGCATTGGCAGATGGTTAGACAGGGCTATAAGCCTGAAATCTACCGAAATGTTTAAATCAGAAAGTGTATGTATTCTGTGCCATTTGGGCCGAAGCTTTATTGATCGTATATCTTTGTATCAAATCATTGATTGATGTGGAAAGTTTGTCACATGATTCACATATGCCTTTGTTGTTCCTTGTTCCTCTTTGCTTCTGCCATATTGAAGTATATATATGGCATAACGTTATATTGTATCTATTATTGAACTCACTAAGCGTCACTGCTTACCCCTCTCAGTGTTTAACAATTGCAGGAGATAAGTAACCAGTATGGTTATATATACTGTCGGAAGATGTAGAATAGTTTTTACTATTACTTTTGTACTTCGGTTTACGTATGTATAAAATTACAATATCCTGGGTAGTTATGTAATATACTAAAACTTAGTCGGTTTGTATCCAGTCTTTTGTAATCACATTATCAATGTAAAATATTATTTATAAATATGCATGTAGCCTGTTTTGGAGTAACAATTGTCGAGTTTGAAAGTTTGGGTCTTTCAGAAATACGAAAGTTTAGAAAGGGGTTCTTTCATAAGTCTTGTGAGGATCGAGTTTCGACGCCTGCTGATGGGTATCCGATGATTTGACCTGGTGGGTGATCCTTCGTCCATACGTGTAGACGAGGTTGAAGATGGTCAACGGCTGCGGTGGATGGAATGTCTTCAATATCTGAAGATTCTTCGGTTGGGGACAACAGTTCCCCCTGGACTTGTGAGCAGCCTGCTGAATTGTCTTGATTTGGGAGAGTAGGATTTGCTGGAGCAAGAGATGGAGGTTCCCCTTGGATTGCAGACAGGAGTTCCCCTTGAACCTGAGAAGGTTCTCCCTGGATTGTTGGAAGAGTGATAATCCTTGGTTCAGTTCTTGTGTCAATGTTCTCTATATTGTCATCATCTGAGTCAGAAGAAACATTTGATGGTAAGGATTCTCTGCGGATAGGAACTGGAACTGCATCATCAAGTACTGGAACCTCGATGGTTGTCACTTGATCCGGGGTGGAGCTTTGCCCCTCAACCGGCGAGGTGGAAGTATTGAGTGATACTACATCGGATAGAGATGGACCAGATACGTCAGCATGCTGTTGTTGAGCTTCCGGGGACACAAGGACTTCAGATAACTTGGCTGTTTCTACGGGGTCGAAGAGATCGTCATAGTTTACTTCAACTATGTTTAGTGGACCCGAAGAGGCAGGAATATCACTTTCTAGGATTGCTTTGGTTTCGGTTGATGGAGCGATGTTGCGGACGTAATAGTCATCGAATTTGACATCGAAGCTTTCAACTATTAACCTTGTGCATCTAATGAGAACCCTATAACCTACTTTGTTTGTTGAGTAGCCAAGAAAGATGCCTTCATCAGACTTCGGTGCGAACTTGTTAAGATGATCTCTGTTGTTGATCACAAAACATCTACACCCAAGGATATGGAAGAATCAGACATTTTGGTTTGCGGTTGTTAAGGCCCTCATAAGGAGTTTTACTGAGACGCTTGCAGACGATGCTTCGGTTTTGAACAAAGCAAGCTGTGGCCACTGCTTCAGCCCAGAAGTAGAGAGGAAGATGTGCGAAGTTAAGCATAGATCTGGCTGCTTCTACCAGAGTTCGGTTTCTTCGCTCCACCACTCCATTTTGTTGCGGTGTGTAGGGAGCTGAGAAATTGTGAGTGATACCCTTTGAAACCAAGAAACTGTTTAAAAGATGGTTGGTAAACTCGGTTCCATTATCACTTCGGATGCGGCGTACTGGTAACTTGATCTGAAGTTCAATTTCTTTGACAAAATTGATCAGTATCTGAGGAGTTTCGGATTTGAGTCTAAGGAAGAAAACCCAAGTGAAACGAGTGAAATCATCCACTATAACCAGTATGTATTTTTTGTGATGAAGACTGGCTACGGTAGATGGACCGCAGAGATCAATGTGCAAGAGTTCCAGTGGTTCAGAAATTGAAGAATCAATTATAATGGGATGGCTTGCCTTTGATTGCTTGCCACATTCACATGCAGGACAAAGTGTATCATTGCTGAATTTGAGAATTGGAAGACCTCGGACGAGTTCTCCAGTGACCAAATTGTTGATGTATCTGAAGTTAAGATGAGCTAGCTTGCGGTGCAATAGCCAGCTGACTTCAGAAACTGCTTTGGATAGGAAACATAGCTGCGGTTTCCCAATGATTAGAGATACGTCTAAAGGATACATGGTTCCTTCAGACTTTGATTTGATCAAACACATGCTTCTATCACTTGTCATTATGTAGCAGTATTCATTGTCAAACTCAACTCTGTGACCTGCTTTACATAGTTGGCCTACACTGATGAGATTGTGTTTAAGGCTTTCTACGTAAGCAACCTTTTGAATAGAGAAGTTTCCTGTAGTAAGAACACCATAACCTCAGATTATTCCATTTGCATTGTTACCGAAGGTAACATGTCCACCATTGCTGATTGGCCTGAAGTCCCGAAGGTATTCTAACCTTCCGGTCATGTGCAAGGAGCAGGCACTGTCGATTAACCATTCTTCTTCTTGTTCCTCCTTGCACAAAGCCTGAGAATTACACGGTTAGTTTGGGCATCCAAACAAGTTTGGAGCCCGGGGCTACAAATGAATTTTTTATGAATGCACGAGTCGAGGTTGCAGGGACAGGTTTCGTGTCAACTTTTAGACCTAGTCCTGGGTGTTTGTCAATTTTTGGAGTATTGCAAGATTTGGAAAAGTTACGAGGTTTTTGAAAAGAACCAGATTTGACATGAAATGAATCCTTTTGATAATTACAATGACATGCATAAATTTTGTCATTTACCCTGACATTTTGTTTGGTCAGCAGTCTAAATGAGGAGGTAGGCTTGTGACCAGTCCGAGAGAGGTGAGATCTGACAGTAGTGGTGTTGGTACTTGAAAAAGTACGTTTTGCAGAAGTGAGAGCACGGAAGGATTTATTGGAGAGTGATTTCTGAAAACTTTGAAGTGATATTAAAAGTGTTGGAGTTGGTAAAATCCCATTCCATTTTGGGTCATCTAAGGAATAGATTTGAAAACCATTGCTTCGAAAAGACTTTACTCTCTTTTGGGTTGTGTCAGATGTTTTTGAAATGGCTGTTGAAACTGTACATTCCTTTTTGTTTGTTTTCTTGATTGGAGAGTTTTTTGAAAAATAATGTGAGAAAACAAACTTTTCTGGACTCTTAGATTTTGGAAATCTGACATGGTTTTTTTCTGAAAAGATTTCCCGATTTTTGCCTCGGGATCGAATTTCCTCTTTGAAAGCCTTTTTAGCCTCGGTTTTTGGAGAACCGCAGTCACTGGTGTTCAGTTGCGGTTTCCTTGAAACTTTTGAAATTTTTTGAAAATGAGGGCTAGATTCATCCAAACTAGAAGATTCAGGATTTTGAGAGCTTTGACCTACTTCAAAGTTCTCTATGAATACTTCATGATGAATTGGCTGAAGAGTAACTGAGCTTTTGACTGAGGACTGCGGTAAGGATGATCTGACTACCGCATAATAAGACTGAGTTGGGACATCTGTGGGATTTCTGTGGGACTTTTGTGGTCCATGACTGCAGTGAGGGACACTGCGGTCTGAGGGCATGGCTGGAAAGTCCATTGAGACTTCGGGACCTTCTATGACTATTTCTTCATCAACAACTGATGAAGTTTGAGAATTGGGGTAGATTGTGCCACTGATAGGGACTTGATCACTTGAGTGACAGGAAAATTCAGGCATAATTTCCTCAATGACACAATTGTTACTTAGATTATGAAGTCTACCGAAGTGAGATCTGATGTCCTCGGGAATGGTTTTGTCATTGACTGGGAAATGGAACTCTCGGTCAGGAGGGACATAAAGTTGATCTTTTTTAAATCGGGGTGAGGAATCCTTTGCGGTAGGATATCCATTGGACCAACCCCAATTATAGGTGTTATCTACGGTTCCATTGTTCACAAGATTTTCGATAGCTTCACTTTCATTGAACAATTTTTCTATCAAAAGATTTAAACGTACAATCTCACTCTAAGCTAAATCTCTTTGATTCAAGGCTATTTCTAGTTGTGTTTCACTCAACATTCTTGCATCTTTCTCTAATTCTAAGTCCTTTTCTAACATAGCTACTTTGAGTCTTTTGTTATCCAATCGTCCTCTTACATGAAACATCTCTTGGGACGCTATGTTCTTCTCATCTAGAGCTTTGTTATAGTCTGTAAGGACGGCAGCACATGTGTCATTAAGATTGTCTATGAATGGTTGACAGTCATGCATGCTATAATTTAGAGGTTGGATCATGTGTTTTACCTGTTCGACGATGCTTAGAGTCCCATCCTTTGCCATGTAGCAGTAATTCTTTTCCAGCTTTGTAGCTCATCATCATCCGCAGTTGCCAGCATGCAAATCTTGCCATTTCCCTTGACGTTGCTGATGTTTTCATCTTCATCTCCGGATGACCAAACTTGATGGTCCCTCTTTACATGGGCTACGTATGCCCTTGCTTTTTCTTTTTCTTCCAATTCTTGAGCCATTATAAGGTAGAATGCTATATATTTCACTACATTGGCTTTGCAGTCCTTTGCAAAGTGATTCTCCTTGTTACACTTGTGGCAGATTACGACATCACTTTTATCTTCTGATGAGGTACCGGAGTAAGTTGGATTAATGGGCTTTGGTGCTTCTTTGGTTTGAATAGTCTGAGATTGCGGTGGTGGGTGAGACTTTTTGGAATATCGAGAGTGATTATTGAAGTTGCGGTTGAATGGAGGTTTGTTGAACTGCTGATTCTTACGAAAAGAGGGAGGTGGTAGTCGGTTGAACTGTTGGCTAACAAGAGCTATAGCATTCCGAAATTCTTCTTCATCATCATACTCTGAGTCAGCTTCATATGACTGCGGAGGATTGTCATACGAGGGAGAATAGGATTGAGTATGTGGAGCTTGTGCTATAAGAGCCAGTGGTCCTCCGAAGTCAGCACATTCTTTGAATACGGTGGACTCCTGTGCTTGCAGTTCACCGTAGAGCTTGTAGAGAGATAAAGAGTGGATCTTTCTATCTCCTTGGACTATCATCTTAGCAGTCGTCCAGTGTCTTCCCAAACCATCGAGAAATTGGAGATTTGTCTCATGGTTACTTCGGATCGTGCCAGCATTACATAACTTTGTGACAATCAGGTTGAACCTTTTGAAGGAGTCTTCCAAACTTTCGCCAGTATGAGTTTTGAAATTGTTGAACTCATTGAGTGCGGTTGTTAGCTTCTTGTCTTGAGCTTGTTCTGTGCCCTCATATAAGTTTTTGAGAACATCCCATATCTCTTTTGCTGATTTGCAGTTTATGATAATGTCGAAGTTGTCAGGAGCAACTCCACAAGAGATTTCATAAAAGGCAACAACATCATTTTCCATTTTATCGAGATCGTCTTTGGTGGGACGATTCATGGCTGGTTGACCTCCTTCTAGTCTGGCTGTGGAGCCGTCGGTTTGAACTGGTGTAAGAACAGGGACATGTGGCCCTTCTTCTACAGATCGCCAAACATCTCTTCTAAGTCTTCTTAAGTATCTTTCCATCCTCTGAGACCAGTGATGGTATTCGTTTGCTACCAGTATTGGGGCTCTATTAGAACCACCAACACTGTTCGAAACGTTGAGAGATAATGCTTGTGCCATATTTTTTTGAAATATTTTTTGTTTTTTTTAAGAGATGAGCTTCAGTGGTATAGAAGGCCTTTTGAAAATCAGATTTTTGCTTCAAAAAACAACCATTTTGGGTCTGATACCAATTGTTGAGAGTTAAAACTTGAGTCACACTTGAACAAACGTTAGAACAAGTGATAATGCGGAATAAAGTTTAACTCAAAGGATCAATAAAGCTCAACAATAATAATAATAAGTTAGAGTTAGAAAGTTAAAGAGTTAGATGCGGAAATATAAGGAAACATAAATAACAGCAAGTATTATATCAAGTATACACTTAAGTTAATTCTTAACAAGGAATGCAATCAGACCAAGTTAGTAAGTGAGATCAAACTTAGTGATTAAGTCTAGAAAGACTTGCTCTGAAGAGATATTACAAGGAGTTATGATTATATTTAGGTGATAAGAAAGTAGTGAGAAAGATGAGTGATAAGATTCAAGTTGCGTAAGAGAGGTATTTTCATTGAGAATGGGAGAACTCTATTTATAGAGTCTCGAAGATTACATACAGTCTAATCTGTTTAAGAGTTACCACGCATGACGATGACTGCGGTTGCTGATCTTAACTGCTGGGAGAGATTGACTGCAGTTCTTGAAGCAACTTCAGATCTCTTTTAAGTTTAAGAGGGTCACTTTAATGTTTCAACAATATATATATATATATATATATATATATATATATATATATATATATATATTGATGTGTATTCTGATGGTTTATATGGACTATTTTCAGTATGGTGACTCTTCGAGGCAGACCGGTTGGTGGTTCTGGTACTGGTGAGGGTTCAGGCTCGGGTTCTGGAGTCGGGCAGCTGGATGATCTGACGCGAGAGTTCATTTCGTCTGATATTATCTGCAGCATACTTGAGCAGAATCCTGTGATCTTTGGTACGATCAAGGAGGGTATCATGGAGGTGTTGGAGGAGTGCTTGGGCTCTTTCCATTATGAGATGGTGGCTTTGATTGGGGCACGTTCGTTGACTTTCAGGGATTTCCGGAAATGTAGGACTCCAGATAACTTCGGGGAGAAGGACCCGATCGCGAGCAGGCGTTGGTTAGCGGATGCCACTAACGCCTTTCACACTAGCAGTTGTCCCGATGGGACAAAGGTTAGACTTGCTTCCTATCTTATGAAAGACAGAGCTTGGACTGGTAGGAGGAGGTTGGGCACTTCGTTGGTGATGAGGCGGTTGACTCGATGACATGGGATGATTTTGTGACTAGATTCCGAGCTGGGTTTGCACCAGTGATTGAGGTGCAACAGCTAGAGAGGGAGTACTAATACCTTCGTCAGACTAATGAGACGGTGGCTGAGATCACCGCGATGTTCTGTGAGAGGGCATTGTTGGTTCCACAGTATGTTGCGAACAAGGAGATGAAGAAGGCGAGATACCATGAGATGCTGAGGAGTAATATATGGTAGTTTGTGAGCCGATCCAGTTGCAGGACACTGGAGGATATGATTATGAGAGAGAGAGAGAGAGAGAGAGAGAGATTGGTCTTGAGATGGAGAGGAAGAGGAAGCCAGATCAGGCTCAGGTTTCAGGGGGTTCAGGAAAGAGGACCAAGGTGTTTGATTCAAGGTCGAGAGGCCAGCAGGGCTGGAGCCGTTGTGGCAAGTGCAGCAAGACGCACGATGGGGTGTGCAGGGTGGGTGGTTCTGGCTGCTTCAAGTGCGGTTGGACGGGTCATATTAGCATGGATTATACTGCTACTACCACCACCACCCCAGTATTTGATCTGATTTGCTTCCATTGCAATCATAGGGGCCACAAGAAGGCCCATTGTCCGATTTTGGCATCAGCGGGACCAGTGGTAGAACCCGCTCCAGCGACACTGAGGATTACTGATGGATGCCATGGAAAAGAAGATGCGCCTGTGGTGAGGAGCAAGACTTTTTTGTTGATAGTCGAGGAGGCTCGCGCAACACCTGATGTGGTGACGAGTATGTATCATATCCTTATCTCTTTATGTATGTTGTATTGTCTGCTCAAATTTGTGTTTTTTATTTTAGAATCGTTCCTCATGAACGGTATTTCTGCCTTGGTATTGTTTGATTCCGGGGCTACCCGATCTTTTGTATCGCTTGCGCTTAGCAAGAGGTTTGTTGGAGCTCCGGGGGAGCTAGATTTTCCTTTAGACTTTGATATTGTAGATGATCGATTTGTCCGGGTATCGAGGGTTCATCAGGGTTGTGTTCTTTAGATGTTCAACGAGCAGTATCCGATTGATTTGGTTCCCATTCCTTTGCACGGGAACAAAGTTATCGTAGGGATGGACTGGTTGAGCCCCAATGGGGCGGTGATCGATTGTGAGCATCAACTTGTGCATATCCGGACCCCAAGTGGGGGAGAGTTGGTGGTTCAGGGAGAGAGATCTCAACATGGGCCGATTCTATGTTCAGCGGCCAGGGTCAGACGCTATCGTCATCGGGGCTGTTTCAGATTTTTTGCCTATGTTGTGGATACCCGGGATAAGGGTAAGGCAACCGTGGATGATGTGCCGATTATACGGGAGTACACGGATGTGTTTCCGGAGGATTTTCCTGGAGTGCCTCCGGAGAGGCAGGTGGAGTTTAGAATTGACATGGTTCCTGGTGCGACTCCGATAGCCAAGGCACCGTATCGGTTAGCTCCTCCAGAGATGTAAGAGTTGTCTACACAGCTGCAAGAGCTATTAGACAGGGGGTTCATTCGACTGAGCAGTTCACCATGGGGAGCACCAATCCTGTTTGTGAAGAAGAAGGATGGGTCTCATTAGATGTGTATTGATTATCGGGAGTTGAATAAGCTAATGGTAAAGAACCGTTATCCACTCCTGAGGATTGATGATTTGTTTGACTTGCTTCAGGGTACATCTTGGTATTCCAAGATTGATCTGTGTTTGGGTTGAGGGTCAGAGAGGAGGATGTGCAGAAGATGGCCTTCCAGACTCGTTATGGTCATTACGAGTTCATGGAGATGCCCTTTGGGCTCGCCAATGCTCCAACCGCTTTCATGGACCTCATGAACCGCGTATGTAGGCCGATGCTGGAACAGTCTGTGATTGTATTCATTGTTGATATCCTAGTCTATTCCAAGACTCAGGAGATGCATGAGGAGAACTTGAGAGAGGTTTTGGAGACTCTGAGGAGGGAGAGACTTTTTGCGAAGTTCTCGAAGTGAGTTCTGGTTACGCGAGGTGCAGTTTCTGGGGCAGCTTGTCAACCAGAACGATATTCTGGTCGATCCGGCCAATGTCGAGGCCGTGATGAGATGGGAGGTTCCGAGGTATCCATCTGAGATTCGGAGTTTCCTTGGTTTAGCAGGTTACTAACGAAGATTCATTCAGGATTTCTCTAAGATAGCGGTTCCTCTGACTTGGTTGACGAAGAAGACCGTCACTTTTTGCTGGGGGCCTGAGCAGCAGGCACCTTTTAAGACCCTGAGGCAGATATTGTGTGAGGCGCCGATTTTGACCTTGCCAGAGGGTGTTGAGGACTTTGTGGTTTGTTGTGATGCATCGATCACGGGTTTGGGTGCAGTTCTGATGTAGAGGGGTCGCGTGATCACTTACGCTTCGAGGCCGCTGAAGCCTCATGAGGCGAATTTTCTGATGCATGATTTACAGATGGGGGTTGTGATTTTTGCCCTCAAGATTTGGCGACATTACCTTTATGGGGTCCGCTGTACCATTTACACGGATCACAAGAGCCTGAGGTATCTGATGGATCAGCCGAATCTGAATATGAGGCAGCACTGGTAGTTGGATGTGGTGAAGGATTATGACTGTGAGATCCTTTACCATTCGGGGAAGGACAATGTGATGGACGATGCTTTCAGCCGCAAGGCAGTCGCGGCTCCAATCAGGGATATTTGTTTGAGGATGACTGTGATTACTTCGCTTTTGGAGCGGATTCGTGAGGCTCAAATCGAGGCTATGATGGAAGATCACTAGAAGAGTGTGCACATAGTGGGTTAGGTGGCTTCCTTTGATTATGAAGCTGAGGGATATTGACTCTTCATTGGAGAGTATGGGTTATGAATTGGGGCAGTGTGATTCAAGTTCTGATGGAGGAAGCGCACAAATTGAGGTTCTCCATCCATCCCGGGGAGACAAAGATGTATAAAGATCTTCGTCATGATTATTGGTGGTCCTGCATGAAGCGGGATGTAGCTTGGTACGTGGAGAGGTGCTTGACTTACATGAAAGTCAAGGCCGAGCATCAGAGACCTCAAGACAAGATGCAGCCGTTGGATATTCCCGTTTGGAAATGGGAGAAGATTACCATGGATTTCATTACGAAGTTGCCTCGGACTGCGTGCGGAGTGGATTCGATTTGGGTCATCATCGATCGCTTGACCAAGAGATCGCATTTTATCCCAATTCAATAGAGTATCTCTGCGGAGAAGTTAGATGAGGTATACATCAGGGACGTCGTAGCACAACATGGGTGTTAGTTTTGGTGGTTTCAGACAGGGACGTCCGGTTCACTTCCAGATTTTGGAAGAGATTCCACGACAAGTTGGGTACTCGTCTCCATTTCAGTACGACTTTCCATCCGCAAACTGACGGTCAGAGCGAGCAGACTATTCAGACCTTGGAGGATATGCTTTGGGCGTGTGTTTTGGATTTTAGTGGGATTTGGGATACGTATCTTCCGTTAGCAGAATTTTTGTATAACAATAGCTATCACGCCAACATTGATCGACCTCCTTTTGAGATGCTCTATGGGAGGAAATGCAGGACCCCGATTTTTTGGGGTGAGGTCGGTCAGCGAGTTATGGGAAGTACTGAGGTGGTACTCAAGACTACTGAGTTGATACAACAGGTTCGAAGTAGACTCCAGACCACTCAGAGTCGGCAGAAGTGTTATGCCGACAAGCGCCGATTAGATCTAGAGTTCCAGGTTGGGGACATGGTTCTCCTGAAGGTGTCACCTTGGAAAGGTGTCATCCGATTCAGGAAGAGGGGAAAATTGGGCCCCAGGTACATCGGTCCTTTTAGGGACCTGGCCCGGTAGGCCGGGTTGCTTATCGATTGGATCTTCCCGATGTGCTTAGTCAGATCCATAGCACATTCCACGTCTCTCAGTTGCGGAAATGCTTAGTGGATGATTCTGTGGTGGTTCCATTGGAGGATATTCGGGTGGATGATCGCCTGAATTCTATCGAGAGACTGGTGACGATTCTTGATTGGAAGACAAAAATCTTGAGGAACAAGGTTGTTGAGTTAGTGAAGGTAGCACCACAAGGGTTCAGAATGGACGTGGGAGCCGGAGGATGAGTTGAGGGAGCATTACCCAGAGTTATTTGAGTCAGTGTACTTCGAGGACGAAGTATGATTCAAGTGGGGGAGAATTGTAATATTCAAGTTTCCGTAAGTTTCCTTTTAGCCCCTTTAATGAAAATTGTTAACATTTTGGTCCCTGGCTGGTACGCGGAGTGTACTCTTTCCGTACACTTAGCGACTAGCCCATTCCTAATAGCGGGTTTAACCCACGTACGCGGGGCGTACGTGGAGTACGCATGGCGTATGTGGAGTTTCCTCACTGTGTTTAGCGGGTCGAAAGCGCCAATACCGGCCCATGGTTTTTATGTTAGGATGCTAGATGTGTGTGTGACTCTTGCATGTGTTATATGCTTGTATGCTTACCGGGCGGGGCCCGATGACCATTCTGTATGCTATTTATTTTTGTAATTATTGCATGTGCTATGTGTTTATATGTTATATGTTTATATGTATACTGGGCGGGGCCCAATACCTGACAGATCTGTATACCGAGCGGGGCCCATTATATGTTTATTGTGTATGGTATGTGGTATCTTGGGGAACTCACTAAGCTTTGTGTTTACGGTTTTCAGTTTATGTTTTCAGGTACTTCTGGTTCGAAGGGGAAGAGCCCGGGTTGATTGCAGTGCACACACCACCTCATTCCAAATTTTATAATTACTCTGATGTTTTATGATGTATTTGATACACATTATTCCACCATGGTTTCATGATGATGTTTTGGATAATAGTTTTATTAATTTAAAAACGAAAATTTTTGGTTTTAATTTTGGGACGTTACACACACACACACACACACACATATATATATATATATATATATATATATATATATATATATATATATATATATATATATATATATATATATATATATATATATATAAACACAAGTTCAATATAGAACCACATAAAAGTGACCAATGTATTCATTTATGAACATACAAAATGTTAAAAAATGAACATAGTTATTTTTATATGGTTCTATGAAATTTTTATGGTTCTATAATCATCCCTAGTGTATATATATATATATATATATATATATATATATATATATATATATATATATATATATATATATATATATATATATATATATATATATGCAAAAGCTAATTAATACTACAATAATTATTATTTAATTAATCAAAACAAAAGAACAATAATATAATAAATAATTTTACACAGATCCGTCACTAATCAATCATAATGTACGTAAAAAAAAAAAAAATCAGACCTCCTAGATGACATGAGGCACGTAACACATGTCATGGTCGGTCCTGTAATTATAAATTACAAAGTAAATTCCTAAACTCATGCTAGTTTCTAAAGAAGCTATCATATAACCAAGTATTTAATAAACTAGTTTCTCGTATACTTATTTTTGCCGATTAGAAACTTAAGATGTACTTAAAGTACGAGCTAATATGCATATATATTATTAGCAATGTTCGTAACTTGTTATGTCTTGTAAGTATACAAGGGCCACTCAAATCGTATTCAAGTTCCGGGCAAAAAAATAAGGCTTTTTTTTGCATCTACCTGTGACGACTTAATATCAAAAGCTTTTATATTTTTAAAATAATATAAGTAAATACATAAAATTTAGCCCCGAAAATTTAGAGGTCCTGGGTTATCGTCCATGCTACCCTATACTCTAATACGGTCATGTAAGTATATTTCATCATATACGATATTTGTAGCGAGTAATTCTTAATATTATCCTTTTATGTCGATGAAGTTGGATTACCGTGTAAGGGGCTATACATGACATGTTCAGGTAGTCCATGTTTAGGGTAAATAGTAGGACCTTAGATATAAATGACATGTTTAGGTAGTCCATGGGGTCTAATATTGTAGGGTAAATACTATATTAGCGGCTCTAATTCATTCTTTTTATTCCTTAATTTCCGGCTTTTTCCGTAGTTGATTATTCCCTTTGGCCTTACGTGCACAAAAAACAATGATTTATGTTTATTTATATACTTTGCCTTTACTCCAAGTAAATAAAAAATTTCTATTAAATAAATATAAATAAGTTTTTGAAAAATTCTAGTCGGTGTTTATCTGCATAAGAATTAAGACATATCTCTTTTCGACTTCATCTTACAAATTCTTCAATTTTATGATTATATTAGATTTTTCATTAATATTTAGTGTCGTTTATTCTTTTTTTATTATACATGAATTGGACGACAGATTTAAAAATGATATTTGATAATTAATAAATGTTTCAAGCATTATAGCAGATGATAAAAAAAAATTAGAAAATATATATGATAAGTATACGGAAACCACTAAAGTTGATATTGAGTAGTGAGTACAATATGTTTTCTTGGTTGAGAAGAAAATAAAATCATAATAAGAGATAACATGTATTGTCCATTTGTCTCAATGTTTCCTTTTTATAAGAAATGATTATGAGTTTTATTAGAACTATGAATGTGAATCAATACCACCATGAAGTATGCTATATTATTTCGGTTCCCAATGCTTACTCTACTGTTAAAGAAGTAAAATTTCATAAGTGATGTCTCATATTCAAAGTTTGTAATCTTTTTAGAACATTATAATTTAATTAGAAAGTTTATTAGTACATAACAATTTTTTATATACATAATTATTTATAGTCTACAATGTTGTATTGTATGAAGTTTAATGTTGACATTGAACAAAGTTTAATGTTAACTTATAATTTTGGCAATAACGTTGTTATAGTGCTTTTGTTAATATTGAACTTGTTACAATGGTTACAATTAACAAGATCTTTAAGATATTGTTCACTTAATAAAAACAAACCAGCCAAAAGATTTTGAAAGTGATAGCTCTATCTCATTCAATCTTATTCATTACCTAACAGAGAACAATCAAAGGACTGTAGTTACACGGCCCACTAATGTCATGACAAAATGAATTTGATAATATAAGGAAATACAATATGATATATTCGAATACATGTGAAAAAGAAAGGCGAATATGTTACACGGCCTATAAACATATACTTTTCTATCCCTGCTAGTTAACATTTTGTTTCATAATGTTAGTTATGATTTCCACAAAACTCAACATGGTTGAAAGTGTTGGAAAGTTGCAAACAATTCCAAATGAATGCTCAATTCGAATTAAAAATTTACAATGTATGTTATTTTTTTTTAACACAATTATGGTATAAATTGGTATTCCAAGGATTGATAATTTTACGATATATATCTTGGACATGATTTAGTGCATATACTTCATAGAGGATATAACGATGGGAAATGTCTACCTGGTCTCGAGGTTGTTGGTACTTCCGAAAAAGGAGATGGGGGTTGCTATTGATGATTCCTCACCCCACCTATTGTTTACACTGACAACAACTACAAGTAGCCCCAATGAAACTACTAAAATACTGAGATGGTAGTGGGGCAACAAATGATTATTTTTCTCATGATCGATGGGATGCAAACAAGGATGGGTCATTTTTTGCTTCTTCTTCTCACCGGGTGAGACATGTTTTTTCAAAAAGTTTGAAAACGCGTCAACATTAATAGATATGGGACACTTGATGGGTACAAAATGGAAGGATGTCAAAGTGACATGGGAAACTTAAGCAATAGGATGGGAGCCTCATAAATTCATAAATGAATTGTCTGCCTATAAATGTTCAAGGTGCACGGAGTGGAGATAAGCGTTCTTGGTATTTAAGAGACAAAGATGACGACTATCGACATTCTTTTTGTTAGGGATTTTTGGGGCACTATGCTCTTTCACTTTGCATGCTCGAATGCGAGAGATTTATATGGTGGTATTTTTGTTATATGTGACCCAAACTCTTTTGAAACTAAAAGAGTTGTGATCCATGATAATTTTGTTGCAATGGAAGGGAGATAGGTGACTAGTAACATCTCAACTAGTATGGTTACTGTTTATTTTCCTCAGGATATCGGAAGCAATATAATGGTATGAAATTCTCTTCTTGCTCTCTTTCACCATGTTGATTGTAAGGTGGTGGCTTTTGGTGATTGCAATAAAGTTAAGGATGCTTCAGAGCGGATTTGTCAGTCAACAATGTCTATATTACTCATTTTAACCAGTTTATTTTGGATTCAACTCTGGTAGACCTTTTTGTGGGGCCACGTATACTTAGTCTAAACTTTGGAGGTCTAATATGTAACGCCCCAAAAATTAAGACCAAAAATTTCGATTTTTATATTAATAAAACCATTATCCAAAACAACATCATAAAACCATAGTGAAATCAGAGTATATCAATAAACATCCAAAAACATGAGAGTCATGTAAAATGAAAAACAATGTGGTGTGTGCAGTGCAATCATCCCTAGCTCTTCCCCTTCGAACCGAAAGTACCTGAAACATAAACTGAAAACCGTAAGCACAAAGCTTAGTGAGTTCCTCAAAATACCACATACCATACATATCAAACATATAATGGGCCCCGCCCGCCATCGAGCTCCGCTCAGAATAGATCTGTCAGTCATCAGGCCCCGCCGGTATACATACAAACACATAAACACATGCAAAAATCACAACGATAAATAGCATACAATATAATCATCAGGCCCCCCCCCCCCCCCCCCCCGACATTGGACCCAGCCTGGTATACATATAAACACATAACACATGCAAGAGTCACACAAACAACTAGCATCCTAATCATAACAAACCATGGGCCGACATTAGTGCCTTTGACCCGCTAAACACAGTGTGGAAACTTACCTCAAGCACCTGGATCTCTCAGATAAAATCTTGGTCTGCTGATCCGGAAACTCCCCACACTAACACCATCAAATAATATCCAATTAATAATTGGATCTCGACCCATAATCAAGAATCTAGATTGCTTGTCCAACAACCAGGGTAAAAAACCATTTACCCTTCTCTTACTTGGCCCAACCCATTTGCTCAAAAATCCTGTAACATCCATAAAAATCACAACCAATTTTAACTTTTCAAAACAACCCATTTACTAATAAAAGTGTTTACAAAACCATTGTTTCCAAAACATGATTTAAAATCAGAGTCTCCCAAGATCCAATCGGTAGTAAAACCAAGGATGTGTATGGTCACGCCTTCGCCTCGCCACGGTCCTCTGAAGAACCTGAAACCATAAACTAAAACTTTAAGCACGAAGCTAAGTGAGTTCCCACAAAGTACCAACACACAAACAAATAACATATACAGATAACAGCATGTCGGGTCCAATCAACCATTGGGTTGGAATACCCCAAGCCCAATCAACCATCAGGTTGGAATGCCAATATACTATGGGTCCAATCAACCATCGGGTTGGAATACCACAGGCCCAATCAACCATCAGGTTGGAATGCCAATATACTATGGCCCAATCAATCATCGGGTTAGAATGCCAATATACTATGGGTCCAGTCAACCATCGGGTTGGAATACGCTAGGCCCAATCAACCATCGAGTTGGAATGCCAATATACTATGGGTCCAGTCAACCATCAGGTTGGAATACACCATGCCCAATCAACCATCGGGTTGGAATGCTAATATACTATGGGTCCAGTCAACCATCGGGTTGGAGTACCCCAGGCCCAATCAACCATCGGGTTGAATGCCAATATACTATGGGTCCAGTCATCCTCGAGATGGAATACCCTCGGGCCCAATCAACCATCGGGTTGGAATGTCCCCGGCTTATTGGCTCACGCATAAAGCAGTAAAGCATCAACCACAACTCAAAATATGTCGACATATACATAACAGATAAACATATAATCAACCAACAGACAAACAAGTAGATCTATAGATCACTACCGCATAGAAACACTCTATAAACTAGGATACTGATCTAATAGATCACTACAACATAGCAACATACGATAAACCAATATATCAATCTAATCGGCCGACCTTGGTGCCTTCGACCTGAAAGTACAATGAGGAAAAACTCACCTCAAGCGACTGAATATCTCAGACAAATGCTCAGACCGTTGATTCGGAAATTCCCGCGCGCTAGAAACATCAAATATCATCCGATTAATAATTGAATCTCGACCCATAATCAAGAATCTAAATTATTGCCTAATGCCCAGGGTAAAAGACAATTTTACTCTTTTTCTTAATTGGCCCAAAACCAAGGCCCGATATGGCATAGTTTCCTAATCGGGCTAAAAAACCATCATGAATCAAATTCCAAGAAAGCCCATAATCAATCCATGGCCCAAGGTCAGAAGTCAAATGGCCCAACAAGGCCCAAACCAAAAGACCCAAAATTTCACATCCTGGGAAGTACGCCCCGCGTACCAAAAATGTATGCCCCATGTACTCACCCTCCAAGCGCAATGTACAAGTCCTTAAAGCATGAAACTCCATTTACGTTGAGAGTACTTCTGAGTACACCCAACGTACTCACTAGGGGCCAAAAATTAACATTAAGCTCTTATTAGGTTAAGTTAAAGGCATCTAACCACTTCTCTTAACCCTAAATGATGTATTAAACCATAAAGTCGAAACCTTTAAGCCTTTGAATGGCTAAAGAGGGCTAAATCACCAAAATCCTTCCTTTCACAACACTCAAAACCACTTAACTCTTGTATGGTGCTAAGGAAACTATCAAGAAAGCATTTTTATGGCTCAATACACTTCAAGACCTCAAAAAGGACAGTTAATATGCTTTGGAGTACTCCATACTCACAAAGATCCAAAATTTGGGACAAAAGCTTATAAAACTATGCCATAACAAGATATATGAATATAGTCATCAAGTTTGAAGCTTTATACCTTGAGAAGGTAGATCAAGATGCACTAATCCTGAATCCACAAGCTCCAAGCAATCCCACACTTCTCCAAGAAGCTTCTTCTTCTTCTATGAGTAGCAAATGCATGAAATACCACTTAGAACTCAAGAACCACACCAATGGAGGCTAGGGCTTGAATTCTAGGGTTTAAGGGGATGGAGACTGAAGATAATAGGGTTTGGTGGTGAGTTAAGGTGCTTAAATAGGATCCAAGACCCTAAATTAGGGTTTGGGTCTGACTGGAGTACGTCCTGTGTACTTCTGGTACAACTTGCGTACTCCCTTAAGTATTCGTGACCAATCTGCCTAGTACGCCCCGTATACTCCCATGTATTCCCAACGTACTAGGCTCAACACGAGTATGTCTTGCGTACACTTATATGCGCCCCGTATATATGACCTTCAGAAGTTAGTGGTTCAAAGGTTAAACCTAGTACGCCCTGCGTACACTTATGTACGCCCCACATACTAGGTTTAACCTTTGAACCACTAACTTCCGAAGGCCATAACTTCTTCGTTTTAAGTCTGTTTTCGAAGATCCTTATATCCACGGAAAGGTAACGAGAAGCTCTACTCTTCTATCAACTATTCCTTTCCTTAAAACGTTCTGGAAAAAAAAATCCAAAATTCATAAAAACCCCGACTACCACTTTACGGTTATACCCTTGGGCTCCAATTCACAAACCGAATACACAGATTATCTATCATACCTTATCCACACCCAAATGGGTCTAAATCTCCCTTTCTCAAAGGCCCTAAGCCTTATGATAACCGGCCTTCAGGTCACGGACCCACATTAGAAAATGATTCAGAATAGGGTGTTACAACTCTCCTCACTTAAATTGGATTTCTTCCTTGAAAACACGCTTTACCACCTACCTAGAAACCAAACACTTCGACCTACTCCTCCTAACCATAATCGACGAATGAAACATTACTGCTATGAATCCGAAGCCCATAACTTGCATGATCTCCATGCAGGTTGACCCAAATACAGAGCCTTCAACATGACTGGATCGCCTCAACCCAATATACCATCACATATAACATAACTTGCTGATAAAAACATCTGATACATCAATATCATGATGACTCCCAATGCGAGTCTCATCTATTTAACTGCTGCAAAGAAGCACATTCAACGCCAACATGCTCTACAACTTCCTAGCTATAAGACCGAACTCCTAATGAGAACCAAAGAGCTGGGAACTCTCAAGTACAATCACCGAATTAACTAAAACAATATGCCTCTCGAGACCGGGAACCCATCAAATCTAAGCTTCAAAACTCATATTCTAGAATTGATATTCATCCTTTCATTGAATCCACCCCTTGCCTTTGAGCATGATCACTACCAAACACGCGTAAAAGAACTCAAACACATCAATCGCAAATTTTCCACCAATTCCAAATCCATAATATGCACCAAAAGCCTTTAGTAGACCCTTGACTCCCTGACACACCATTCACATCCACTGCTCCTACGAGTAAAGATGAGAAATACAAGAATTTTCACATTTGCCTCCAATCCTTATCAACTCAGGTGTACCCCCACCTGGCAAATCACTCGAGACATTCACCAAGAACTTTATGATTCGAGATTTCATAACTGATACCCAATCTTGATAATCAACCACTAATAACATCTTGCGAACAAACGAGATTTATAATGCAAACATTCCTCAGAGACTTTTTGATACGCGACTGATACTCCCAACAACCCTTAACTCTTCCCTTTATACAAACCAGCTAATTTGTGAGGCTCTCGACTTCCATCAGCGCGCCAACACCGAAGGTATCACAAGCATAAGAATGAACAATGATGATCACTGGGCCCATAGCCTATGACTGGAATACCCCTACAAGGTCCTCAACATAGATCATGGTTGCCTCCGAGCCCACAACATGAGTATGGAATGCCCTACCCGGCCCTCAGCCCATGTCTGGAATGCTCCCAATATTACGCCGCTCTCATCGGCATTGCATCATTCGCCCAACACTCCGGGGGCCTAAAGATACTTACCTCATTCCATCGCCTTGCAGGGACCTAATTAACGTCCCTCTCAACGCTAACCGTGTACCACAATGCCATAATCTTACTACACATAATTCCTTTCACAGAACAAGCTGCCACCAATGAAAAACCCTTCAAAATCATGGTCGCACACGATCCGAGAATAGGATACATGGTCGTACTATTGATCTAATTCAAAGGATACAACCCAAAAAGAACCATGCATATATTTCGAACCAAGCGCTCCATCGATATCTTGACCAACCCCTATACATCCCTCTCGGTAATATATAATGTATATACCACAATGCACACCCTTAGGGAACCCAATACCTCATCCAAAAAGGGTAGAAATACGAGAGTTCTATCAAACAAAAAACCTCAAGCATTAACAGAAGACATCCTCATGATCGATAGAAACAAGATCCCATACTTGACTAAGACTGAACATACCCCATCAATGCTCAACTATCTCACTAAAACCTTAGGGGTCATCCAAAAATGATGCTAAGGCTTTAGCCAAGTCCATCCAATTACTAGCCCCAAATTCTGGACTCCCAATAACCAAGAACATCGTTCAAACTCAAGCCGAACCTGACAATAAATCAAAGAATCCATTGAACTTCAACTGATACAGTCCAATACTTCTAGAGAATCTCCGCTTTGATGATCCATGAAGTGACCAGTGGTCGAGAACACAATGACACTTGATCCAGAGAACCAAAACCCATGCGGAGCTGAACATATCCGTCTCTGGAATTGATTTACCGATCGACATCTGCCTACTCTAAATTGAAAAAAAAAGCAAACCAAACTACAAGCGGACAACTCCCTCAACAACCGATAGTCAACCTAAGTGATCCCACATACTCGCACCGCAGATCCCTATGAACCATTATTCCAATACCACGAACTCGAACAGATCGATGATCCTCCAAGCAGAATACCCAGTTCTCCCCTACTTAGGATTCGAACCACCCACTGGTGTTGGAACCAAACCATAACTCAAACCGGCTCAACCAGGTACAAATCACCCCTGACTCTTGGAATGCCTAATATACTTAGGACGATCTTCCAGATAAGAACCAATCAAATCCTAAGAGAATTCTGGATTTCAGTTGAAGATCTCTGAAATTTTCCAATCATAACCACTTAGCATTAAGGAATTCATGCAAATGCATACGCAGTCACCAACTTACGATCCAATACATTTACTCATGCACATTCCTACACTGACATACTGTCGCCGAACATCGCAACCAGCTGGCCGCAGGATGGGTGTACATCCCAACTCTAAAAGAGCATAATCCTTGTCACCGATAACGACAATCCAATCCATCAATCAACCATTCAACTTCCAGATGCAATCCCCAAGCCGATCATGACAATCATTTACTTCTTGAGTCCCGCGTCTCAATGCACGACCTTGAGCAAAACCCTCGAGACCTCAAAACCAACAAACTCATCGAGGTCTGAACCAATCAACCCAAAACGCTATCGCCACTGGGGCCCAGAACAATTACCAGGCCCATCCTTATGCTTGAGAAACCATAACCAAAAGGCCGTGAGATACGGAACCACTGCCACAGATCATGGTATCAAACCATGCTATATTCCCCAACCAGCCCTTATAACCCCCGAAATTTTCCTCGATTCGAGTATGGATCCTGTGCTTCCTGTAGTATGGGCCCAATACTACCTTCCACACCTATCCATACTTTCCTCAAGAATCATCCCGGGTCCTCTAAGTTACCTACTCATAATAATACTCCCAATACTTGCTCAACAGCATAACAACCGTATTAGAATACTTCTTAGGCTCTCCTAGGAATCTCCACCTCCCCTACCATCAGCTGCTGAAGGACCCCAATCAATGTCAGCTAACCACTTCATGAATACAATTACATGCAACAAAACTTAAATAATATTTCGACTAAAAACCCAACCCTACAACGGTTATTCTCAAACAAGAGTTGTGCAATAGGGCCAAATCCTTCACTCTAAGATTATTTAACCTCCATAGTGAAGGGTTTTAGTATACTACAACATCCTATGGTGCACATACAACCCTAAATGCTTTGGATCTATGTTTTCTCTAATTATACATGCAATATTGTTTCCAAAGCATTAAGCCTACAACTAGCATGGAAATGACATAATCAACATAAAAGAGAGTTATAGAATTACCTCTTCGTTGTAGCTTGTAGAACTTCTTGAGTTTGGCCTTTAAGAACTTACTGCCCAAAGTGTTGCACCTCAAATGGAATCACAACATACCTAGAACAAAGGATGACTTTTGAGAGAGAGAATATCTTGTGCTCAAAATCGGCTCATGTAACTCCAAGAATCACTAGTGTTCCATTTTGGATACTAAGGGACTTCTTATATAGTGTGGCATGATTAGGGTTATACCATGTAAACCCTAATGGGCATGACCTTCCATATTCCTTAGGCTCCATGGGTTTAAACCTCCATGGATTGTCACATGGGTTTAGCCCAACCTAAAAAAACATGGATCATTGGCCCACACCATAAGAACGAATGATTTACCAAATCAACCCCTTATATTTAATTAGTCTCTTTTGATCACAAAATTAATTCCAAACTAATTCTTGATCAATACTAATTAAATAATATGATTTCATATTAATATATTAGAACTTATAATATATTAACAAATCATAAATAACCTCTTCTCAAAAGTCCATCCTATCAAATTGTCCTGGTGATATGCAACCCAAATGGACCATGCTACTCCCGGGTCAAGTACATACCAATTATAGTTATGGGCTTAGACACCTAATCCAGCAGAGTCCCAGTTGGATAAGTCTAATAACTATTATTGTAAGTACGACTCCACAACCCGACTAGCAATCGTAGCTCTTAAAAGCCGCTGTCTAACTCTGACCTAGTCAATGACGCGTCCATTAGATAAGAGATCATATATTCCTCCATTCTACAAGATATCATATGGACTGAGACATGGATTATAATCATTCTCTCTATCCATCTGTTGTTTCCCGATTTCTGATTTATGAAGACTGACTAATTGAACTAATCAAATCAGTCCAGGCTTGGCCAAACACTTAGGGTTGTCATCACTAAATCATCGAGGGGCCCACAGATATCGCTTTTATCCACATAGGTTAAAATGAACGGATAAACTTCGACCTAAATTCTTGCTTGTACTTACTCACCAAATTACACACAACAATAATATTTATAACACCAAGTTACTGGTGCGTTTACATACGTCAATGTGCAACTGACTCGCAACTACAACTCACATGTCTCTGTTTCAAGAATATAAGATATTATCGTCTCACAATCACTCGTGATAAAATCCATGAAGTGATTCAGATGAGCGCGGGTTGAATCCAATACTAGAATTTTATTCCAGGAGTACTCATGAACACTGCAGCTATGTCTAAAACACCTAGACAAACTACAGACCCATTCATGACAGTCTTGGCTCAATACCTACTTCCAAAGTATGATCGACCGTGGATGGTTTGAATAACCTAGTTATTCGGGAAGTCAAAACATGCAAAGTGAAACACAAGAATAATCGAATCCAATATGTCTCAGAACTTATGAATATAAATAAAACACCTTTTATTTAATCACCATATTGATTACACATTAGTCATTGTATAATGTTTCGATTTATCAACTTAATACTTGAATTAAAACAATAGCTATGCCATGCTCAAAGCATGCACACTATGTTTGTCTATGGTCCTGACTTTGTGAAATAGATCAATTGGAAAACATTTCAATGATTCTCATTTCACAATTCCAAATCTTTATTGCAAGTGTATGAATTCCAAATTCTTGTCGCTGCTAGGAAGTGTTAGATTCTAAACTATCATGCAATGATTCTTCTGTAATGTCTAGGTACCAAAAGTCACAGAGACTTGACCAACGATATTACAAAATATTCCTTTGGAGATTGTTACAAGAAAATTCCACGGAAATGAAGTCTCAAATTCAAAGTACATTCCTTTGAACATCCTTCTTGCATAAAAGTTTCTAACTTTCTCATCTATTCTTTAACTCCCAATATGGAAAAATTCCATATTTGCCATACGACAAATCATTATTAATAAACTCATGTCTATTCATAATAATGTCAATATGGTCTATCCATTACTATACTTCCAACTGTCCTTAAGCAACCAATCTTTGGTAAAACCTCGACAATTGCTTAACCATTTTAGTCATATTCAGTTCTGGTCCATTTTCCCTCTTAATGCCCTAGGCATTTAGAAAATTAGAACACGAGAATATTATAGCATATGCAATCGATCCTATACCCGAAGCATATGGGATGCGATTCATAATGTCTAACATAAATACATGATACTTGATCAACCTTTTGCTATAATGTTTCTATTTTCCATGTATAATTTTGATTATGAAGAGGGATGTCGTAATCATAATCAAATTTTGAGAACGCAATTAACATTTCCATATATAGAATTTCCTTATGTTGAACCATTCCAACATAACATTCATATATATTTGACTAAATTTGATTAAAAAATCAATCTAAGCTTTTAGAATTGAAATGAAGTATGAATTCCTCTCCCTTATTTATAGCAAAACAACTTTTCAAACCCTGCAACTTTGCAATTTGAAACTTTTGTTTTCTATAATTAACATTGCTAACTTGCAACACTTACCATAATAATTATGCTCCCACTAGCATAATAATTACATTCTTATTAGCATAACACTTATGCTCCCACTAGCTTTGACATGTATTCAGAAATCAGTTGGACTTCTAGAAATCAATACTTATTGACTTCCTTTCCAAAGTTTATATTTCTAATACGAGATGCTTCAATAAGACTTTATCTAGGCTTCTCAAACTCATACACCTTTCCTTAGATAGCTCACATGTGTGTCTAAACAATTTTAGAACTTACAACAATAAGTCTCAAATGTTTAGACCTTTGCCATTTCTCACAATTCGAACTATGAAGAGGGATGCCGTAATCATAGCCGAATTTGAGAATGCAAATATCACAATTGCTAACTATTAAAATCTACTTAGTGAAAGTGTTTCCTCACAATCATTTTCATGAATTGGAGATAAACCTTATGACACTCAGATTTTATGGTGTATATGTTCCTATCCATGTGAATTTGTCAAACCATAATCATAAGACAAGGTTAGTGACAAATCCAAACTCATATGGACTGAACTTGTTCAATCTTAATTTCTTGCCACCTGGCAGCACAAGGGCCTACCATTGCTTCCAAGTTGTTATGCAAACAACTGAGAACTCATAGAACTCACATGCATAGTCAACTTAACTGGAATGGACACAAAAATAAGAATATGTCAACACGATAGGTTACAAACCTCAAGTTGTGTGCTAGTGTTTAACAATAGGTTTATTCTTGATTAGTTCTTGAAACTTTCAAGATCTTTAAGACTCCCACTGTCCTCTTGGCATATAAGACTCTCTTGTCAAGAACCATTCCTTGACAAACAAATATTCAAGAGTTAGTGCGGATTCTCATCAAGAATGACACTTCACACAATTGGCCTTAGTTGGTCTTTGTTTTATCCAAAACATCACAACTTACCAATTTCAAATGTACAAGAGTAAGAAACATGTTACTCTACATTTGGTGAGTGTTATAAACCTTTCTTAAGATTATGTCACTCAAGGAACAATCTTGGAGTATGACTCTAAGACTTGTTTTGGAACGAAGTATGACTCATCTTCTTGATTTAACCATTTCAACAATTCACGATTCCTCTTCTTAGCCATACGAATGCACTAGGATCTTCTTAGAGGATCAATTGTGATATGGTTTTCTATAATCATTAAGATGATCATAAAACACGATACTCAAGTACTCTCCCATCCTTTCAGATTGGAGAAACTTTTATCTTTCTGCCTAATTTGATTCTTCTTATTCGTCATGCCATACATTGAAACTTTTCCAATGTTCAGAATTATACTTAAACTTGTAAGCATAACCATATTTACTAAACTTTAGTAAATCATGACGAATAGTCTTATCATTCTTTATGGTTGACCTGACCAGCGCACACCCAGTGTACCCGATCCCTTAGTACTTCACTTGACTCACATATTCATGTGAACAAGGAATTAGTTTTAATTTCCCAAAGACGAAAATTCTCATTTATCATACAATACCATTTGCATGATTCCAAGTTTCTGTCCAATTGAAACTTGGGTGATGAGAATCTTTCCTTATTTGGTAAATTCTCAACACTACCACAAACGAAGGAATCAAATTCTTATTGCTAACATAGAAACATACAAACAACAATTTTTCACAAATGCCATTGCAAGGAGATATAATAAAATAAAATTTTATTTATTTATAAAATGAGGAAAAACTTTTCCTTACAATGCAATTACAAATGAAAACTATGTCACTACATATTTCTAAGCAATCTATCATAACTCTTAAGCAGCAGCTCAAAAATCCGATCATCGAACCATGCGATTGAAATCCATCTTCGCGACCAGATTTAACATGCTCTTCCTTTAAGATTTCTTCCTTTTGCATGATCCTACAAAACATCAAAATGAAACCTTGTTACATCATGTATTAAGAATCAACAATTAGGAACTTAATAGAGTTAGATAGCGGACTTACCTAAAGCTGAACCATACAATCTGACTAATGTGTGTGGAATGCACTAGTTTTAATCCTACTAACTTAGACACAAAATATACACACGAAAGGCAGTGTACCTATCGATTAATAATATAGTTCAAGCAAGTAGGGTATCGAACACAGGGAACGGTAAACAATTAAAATAAATGCTAATATTATCTAAATAAAACAAGTAATAGAAAGGGGGTTTTCTCTAGTTTTGCAAGACTAGAAACTTAAACAATTAACTAAAACTTAAACTAAGCAACTAAGAGCTAAGCAAATAAAAATCAACTAAATTTAATAATTAAGGAGACTTCTGTTTAGGTTCGAATCACTTATTCCTATGGTTGCTTTTATGACAAGTGCAATGGATTAATTGTCATTGGCTACCAATTAGTGTGATTAGGTTCACGTTCGCTATTACTAATCCTTAGAAAAAAAATTAATTCAAGCAGTGATCATTTGATTAAACCAATGAGTTTCCTAGTTTATTGATTCGGGTTAAATAAGACTTGTAATTGGTTAATCAAATTACGAATTCAATTAACCTCTTGTTGATGGTTTGTCACACAAGCTCACACATTAATTTACCCACTTTCTAGTTAATCCTAGTTTCACGTTTGCTAATCCTAGGCACATAACTATGTTTTCACATAAATCACATGAGGTAAGCAATTAAGAGATGTTCATGCAGCTTAATTACTTGACAATTAACAGAAAGTAGTTATGGTTAATGCATAAGGTTCTTTAACAAGCTTAATAAAACAAAGTTCACCAAATTTAATTAATCCAACCACAAAATCAAACCATAATCACAAAATCATCTATCCTAAACAGAAGGTATGAGTTTTAGCTCATGATTACAGCAGAAACAAGCTAAAAAACGAAATCAATTGGTAAAAACATAGTTCAAACAAGAGATTAGGTAAAGAGTAAACTTGATTTTGCCTTGATTCTCCTTAAAATTGAATGTAGGGTTGATTCCTTAGCTTCCCACACTCCAGCAGCACCTTTAGTTGACAATTGGCCTCCAAGGCTTCATCTATATGCCAGGGTATCGAGCAGGAATGCCCTTTATGTAGATTTTCACAAAACAGAGGTGACTCGTCGAGTCCAGTGACCGACTCGGCGAGTCCGTCACTTAAAACCGTGCACGGCAAGTCAGCAGCCAGAATCGCGAAAGTTCGACGTGACTCGTCGAGTTGAGGCCCAACTTGTCGATTCTGTTTGGAATCAGCACTTTCTCAAAACACGAAAGTCGTCCGAAATTGTGTCTAGTTTTCAGAACATTATGAGTCTCATCAATCGGAGTTACGGTTCATGAGATATGGCCAAAACACTAACGAGGGGTCAAGCGGTCAAACAACATCCTTCTTTCTTCAAAATCCAAGATCCAAGCTTCCAATCGCCAATTCCGCTTCCTTTTCCTTTCGAGCATGTCTTTGTTGCTGAAAAATGAAATTCTAAACCAATTAAGCACCCTTTTTTCATTAATGAGACAAAAACAACATAAAGTATTAAGATAATGCATGAATTATATGACTAAATATGCCCATATCACTGACTAAAGTTCTCAGGTAGTCAGGACAGCTTCGATTCCAATGTCCCTTTCCTTCGGAATAGAAACAAACATGCTCATTGGGAATGACATATGAAACAATCTCAGATTTGGCCTTTCCCTTATGATCAAAACTTTTGATCATGACCAATTCCTTTCCTTTAGGAGAAGGAATCATTTATGGGATATCCATGTCATTGCCCATGTCAGCTTGAGAGGTAGATCTTCCAGTCAAATTTGCTTGAACATTGCGCCAAATAATTTCTGATTCAGCAACAATCAACAAATAAGTATGATCAATAAGGGTCATGTCGTGATCTGTTACATAGTAGTCTTTAACAAACTCACTATATGACTCGGGAAGTGACTAAAGAACCCAGACAATAGCCAACTTCCTTGGGAACACGACACCCAACATTCTCAGCCTGTTAATGTGTGACTTCATATCCAAGACATGTGCACACACAGACTTTCCATCCTTGTGTTTTCTATCCAATAGGGCTTGAGTGATCTTGAAATTTTCAAGTCTTCGAACTTGTGGGTTAGGGAGAATAACTGGAGGAGGTGGAGGAAGTGAAGTTCCACTATAGCACGAAGAAGGGATTAATCTTTCACCTTGATTGCCTGGTGGAAAATCATCTTTATAAAGAAAGCTTTTTTCAAAAGATTCGGGAAGACCATAGTTGTATGAACTTAGACATTTATGAGGGATAAATTCAAGTTTAGTTGATTTTAGTCCTTAATATAACACCCAACATGAAATATTAAGGCTAGGACCCAGCACAATACTTTACAATTCGGAACAGGGATGCTGTAATCCAATTGTAAAATATTTGAAGGTAGGTAAATGATGATTTACCAATTTCCACCATGAAAAATGAAATTGATTATTAAGTTTTAAATGGATTGAAACTCCTAGATCCTTTGAGATTCATTGAATTTTTCAATGACATGTTTAAATCTCGATTGTGCCCTTCAAGTTTGTGACTGGGATGCCGAGGATCACTAACAAGGTGTGAATAAACATGCAAATTAGCTTGGTACACCCAACGTTCCAACCACCTAATCAATGTGTCGGTTAACCACACACGCTCCATTGATTAACATCAAGCTGCCCTTTGCCACGCACTGTCAGTCCCAGATTAGTGTGCCGGTTAACCACACACGCTCCACTAACGACTTAACAAGGTGCAAAGTGCAATTTCATGGGTTAGCACCAAATTCACATTTTTCCTAAGTAACTAAGATTGGGAATTTATAAGAGTTTAGTTACTTAGTATTTCATTATACTTTTAATGAGAATTTAAATGTCCTGTCAAACCCGTTCGCCTAACGACCCTCCACCAGTCAAGGAAGCGGTGGGTGAGAGTGGACACCCATTAAACTATCATTTTATAGGCAGTAACCTTATACCCCCCTTATAGCCCGGCTTCGTGAATGAGGCCTACTAACGGTAAGACTGACTTGTCTTATACATATATATAATTATTAAACTTATAATAATATAAAGTATAAGGGTAGAATTTTAACTTTTAAAACTCTAGGGTTTGGAACTAAAGTATTAAAAATGTAAGACTTTACAAATTCCAAAACTTGAGGGCAAGTTTTGAACTATTCAAAAACTTTTGGTATCCATAACTTATGAGTTTAATATAGATTTTATGAAAAGACTCTTGACATTCCATAACTTAAGGACAAGTTATGGAGTTCATAAAAATATTTATGTAAAAGACTTTTCAAGTTCCATAACTTGAGGATAAGTTATGGAAGACTTAAAACCATTTAAGATGACATTTAAAAATGAGACTTTTCACTTTCCATAACTCGAGGACAAGTTATGGATTTCATCAAAAAAATTTAGATAAAAAATTGTAACTAACAAAATCAAACAATTTGTCTATGCTCTAATTAAACTCATAAATTAAGATAATTCATATCAAACAAGTTTCAAGAAATTAGCCTAATCATATAAATCAATACAAATCATGAAACTTTGACAATTATCTTTTATTTGGATGAGAATTATCATTACCATAACAACAAAATCAAATTTTATGAACTAAAACATTTTGTGGTAATGATTCCAATCCAAAACAGGCCAAAAAACTCGAAAATATGCCCACTGGAACACCAAGTCGTCGAGTACATGAACAAGACTCGCCGAGTTGGGCTGTTTCTGAGTGGACTCGGCGAGTCAGCCATAGGACTCGGCGAGTCCATCAGTAAGATGCAAAAAAACAATTGTTTTTTTAACTTTAAAAACCAATAAGCATCAAGTATATTAGAAAACAACCCATGGCTCTGATACCACTGAAGGGTTTTAGTAAACTACAACATCTTATAGTGCACATACAACCCTAAATGCTTTGGATCTATGTTTTCTCTAATTATACATGCAATATTGTTTCTAAAGAATTAAGCCTACAACTAGCATGGAAATGACATAATCAACATAAAAGAGAGTTATAGAATTACCTATTTGTTGTAGCTTGTACAAATTCTTGAGTTTGGCCTTTAAGAACTTAGTGCCCCAAGTGTTGCACCTCAAATGGAATCACAACACACCTAGAACAAAGGATGAATTTTGAGAGAGAGAATATCTTGTGCTCAAAATCGGCTCATGTAACTCCAAGAATCACTAGTGTGCCATTTTGGATACTAAGGGACTTCTTATATAGTGTGGCATGATTAGGGTTACACCATGTAAACCCTAATGGGCATGACCTTCCATATTCCTTAGGCTCCATGGGTTTAAACCTCCATAGATCATCCATGGATTGTCACATGGGTTTAGCCCAACCTAAAAAAAAACATGGATCATTGGCTCACACCATAAGAGTGAATGATTTACCAAATCAACCCCTTATATTTAATTAGTCTCTTTTGATCACAAAATTAATTCCAAACTAATTCTTGATCAGTACTAATTAAATAATATGATTTCATATTAATATATTAGAACTTATAACATATTAACAAATCATAAATAACCTCTTCTCAAAAGTCCATCCTATCAAATTGTCCTGGTGATATGCAACCCAAATGGACCATGCTACTCTCGGGTCAAGTACATACTAATTATAGTTATTGGATTAGACACCTAATCCAACACATAGCATGTAACTTACTGTATTCATTTGATAGTTAGCTCCCATCAATGTGAGTCCCACAAAGCACAAAGCAAGCAGCATTCGAGCAACATAGTCGACTGGCACTAAGACACAATAAAATCAAGCAGATCCTCATATGAAGTTCTCGATCTCTAAATCCTAGCATCTCAGATACACCTTCGTCCTGCCCTCACTCCCTCAAGAGTGGCTAACCATTCCACACACTATCCGACCATGAACTTCACAAACTTCCACCAACCCTGCAATACACGTGTATGCTAATCATACATAACACTGGATCATATAGACAGTCGAATACTCGATTCTACCCTAAGCCTTTCATCAAACAAGAACAAGAAATAAGGCTAAACCAAACATTCCCAGCTATAGAATCTTAGTTATGTACAACTATGATCTAGACACTAAGCAACTACAGTTATGATGTCAATTCCATATAATAAAGAAACCCTAGGCTACCAGGCATCATATAATCAGGCAATTCTATCATGCACTTCCTGAAGATCCCTAGCCTATCACTAGCATGTTGTTCTAACATATCACAATATCAAATAACCGTGTGGTAATTTGGGGTCTACTTACTGGATCCGGCTGATCGTATACATCGCATCCTCTTTTGATTATTTTGAAAACACTTAGAAATATATTTTTAAAACCTTTTTCCTTAGTTTGAGACTGGATTCACACAATTGTTCCTCCAATTCACTCAAACCAAGGCTTTGATAACAACTTGTAACATCTATAAAAATCACAACCAATTTAATCTTTTCAAAACAATCCATTTGCTAATAAAAGTGTTTACATAACCATTGTTTCCAAAACATGATTTAAAATCAGAGTCTCCCAAGATCCAATCGGTAGTAAAACCAAGGATGTGTATGGTCACGCCTTCACCTCGCCACGGTCCTCTGAAGAACCTGAAACATAAAATAAAAATGTAAGCACGAAGCTTAGTGAGTTCCCCCAAAGTACCAATACACAAACATATAACATATACAAATAACAGCATGTTAGTTCCAATCAACCATCAAGTTGGAATACCCCAGGCCAAATCAACCATCGGGTTGGAATGCCAATATACTATGGTTCAAGTCAACCATCGGGTTGGAATAGCCCAGGCCCAATCAACCATCGTGCTGGAATGTCAATATACTATGGGTCCAGTCAACCATCGGGTTGGAATACCCTAAGCCCAATCACCCATCAGGTTGGAATGCCAATATACTATAGGTCCAATCAACCATCAGGTTGGAATACCCTAGGCCCAATCTGTTAGATTAGTGTCTAAGTCCAAAACTATAATTGATATGTACTTGACCCGACCCGGCATGGTCCATTTGGGTTGCACTTCACCAGGACAATTTGTATGGATAGACTTATGAGAAAAGGATATTTATGATTTATTAATATATTATAAGTTCTAATATATTAATATGAAATCATATTATTTAATTAGTATTGATCAAGAATTAATTTGGAATTAATTTATTGATCAAAAGAGACTAGTTAAATATGGACTCATATAGTATGGGCTAATGATATTTAGGATGGGCTAAGCCTACATGGAAGTCCATGGATAGTCCATGGAGCTTTAACCCATGGATCCTAAGTAATGTGGAAAGTCATGGGTATTAGGGTTTACCCTAATCATGCATACTATATAAAGGAGTCCTTGGCTCATAAAATTGACACTAGTGTGTGTGTAAGAAGCTTGGCCGATTTTGTGAAGCAACTCTCTCTCTCTCTCTCTCTCTCTCTCTCTCTAAAGTCTTCCAAGTTGTTTATGGTGATTTGTGATTCCACTTGAGGCATTCACATTATTGGTGCTAGGCTCTTAAAGCTCCAAGTAATCAACTACAAGAAAAGGTATGTATTCTATATACTCTTTGTTATGCAAATACATATGATTATATGCTAGTTAGGGTAATACCTTGGAAACTTCAAGTTTGCATGTATAATAGAGAAAACATAGATCCAATGTATTTAGGGTTGAATGAACACCTTAGGAGTGTTAGAATGCTCAAATACCATCAGTGGTATCAGAGCCTAGGCTTGGTTTTCAATTATACTTGATGCAATTGCTGAAAAAATCGAAAAACTGGCCTTCTGGACAGTGGACTCGCCGAGTCCACTGGGGGACTCGTCGAGTCCATGAGTAAATTCATCCTACTCTTCGAGTAGGTTCATACACTCGGCGGGTAGGGAGGCCTAGATTGCAGATTTTTGACTTTTAAGGATGGAATTGGACTAGAATCATTACCCTAAGTTGTTTTTGAACTTATAAACCTGTTTTTGATGTGGTAATGATCATTCTAATCCAATTCAAAAGGTGACTGTCAAATTTTCATGTTTTCTATTAGTTTATACGATTAAGTCTAATTGCATGGAATTTGTTTGACTTGAATTACCTAGTTCATATGAGTTTAATCTAGAACATGTAACATTCTTGGTTGAATTGTTGTTTTTGATGCTTTTAATGGACTCCATAACTTGTCCTCAAGTTATGGAATTCCAAAAGTTTTTCTTTTAAATGGATCATTAAAAGTCATAAGTTATAAAACTTGAAGAGTCTATTTTCATAAATTGTTTTATGATCTCCATAACTTGTCCTCAAGTTATGGATTTTCAAGAGTCTTGCCATTAAAGAAACATTAAACTCATATGTTATGAATATGAAAGGTTTTGAATAGTTTCAAAACTTGCCCTCTAAGTTTTGGAATTTGTAAAGTCTCACACACATTAATACTTTAATTCCAAACCCCCCTAGAATTTTAAAAGTTTAAAATTTAACCCTTATACTATTATATTATTGAAAGTCTAATAATTATATATATGTATAAGATAAAGTCAGTCTTACCGTTAGTAGGCCTCATTCACGAAGCCGATCTATAAGGGGGTATAAGGTTACTGCCTATAAAATGGTTGTTTAATGGGTGTCCACTCTCACCCACTGCTTCCTTGACTGGTGGAGGGTCGTTAGCCGAACGAGTAGGACAGGACATTAATTCTCCCTTCATTAAAAGTATAATGATAAATACTAAGTAACTAAACACTTATAAATTCCCAATCTTAGTTACTTAGGAAAATGTGAATTTGGTGCTAACCCATGAAATTGCACTTTGCACCTTGTTAAGTCGTTAGTGGAGCGTGTGTGGTTAATCGGCACACTAATCTTGGACTAACAATGTGTGGCGAAGGGTAGCTTGATGTTAATCATAGATCAATGGAGCGTGTGTGGTTAACCGGCACATTTATTAGGTGGTTGTAACATTAAGTGTACCAAGTTAATTTGCATGGTTATTCACTCCTTGTTTGTGATCCTCGGCATCCGAGTCACAAACTTGAAGGGCACAATCGAGATTTAAACATGCCATTGAATAGTTCAATGAATCTCAAAGGATCTAGGAGTTTCAATCCGATTAAAACTTAATGAACAATTTCGTTTTTCATGGTGGAAATTGGTAAATCGTCATTACCTACCTTCAAATATTTTGTAGCTTGGATTACGACATCCCTCTTCCAAGTTATAAAATATTGTGTTGGATCCTAGCCTTAATATTTCATATTGGGTGTTATATTAAGGATTTAAATCAACTTAACTTGAAATTCTCCCTAATAGATATCTATCTCAGACAACTATGGTCTTCCCAAATCTTTAGGAACAAGCTTCCTAGTGAAAATGATATCCCACATGACAATCAAGGTGAAATATTGATCCCTTTGTTGTGCATTAATGGGAATGGAAATCATACTTCACTTCCTCCACATCCTCCCATTATTCTCCCTATCCCACAAGTTTCAAGACTTGAAAAGTTCAAGGTCACTCAATCCCTATTGGCAAGTAAAGTCTATATGTGCTCGGGTCTTGGAGATCTAGTCACACATTGACAGGCCGGGAGAGTTGGGTGTCGAAGTCTCGAGGAAGCTGGCATCTGACTGGGTTCTTTAGTCACTTCCTGATGACAGATCACGACATGACCCTTATTGATCTTACCTATTTGCTTGTTGCTGCTGAATCAGCAATGATTTGGAGCACTGGTAAAGCAAATTTGATTTGAAGGTCCACTTCCAAAACTTCCATGGACATTTACAATGGTAACATTAGAAGTCCAGAAAAGCTTTCTCTTCCCAATGGAAAGGGATCGGCCATGGTCAAGTCATTTGACCCAATGGTAAAGAGAAAGGCTAAGTATGAGATAGTCTCGTGTACCATTTCCAAAGAGTCCATATGTTTCTTTTGCCAAGAGAAGGGACATTGGAAGCAAAGCTGCCCTGACTACCTGAGATATCTAAAAGATAGTAAAGTCAAAAAGGTTGACTCTACTTCAGGTAAAGTCCACTATCTAACTCTATTAAGTTCCTGTTTGGAGATTCTTAATACATTATGTAACGTAATTACATTTTGATGTTTTGAAGAATCAAGGAAAAGTAAGGAAGCTCAAAGAAAGAGTAAGTTGGTTCTGATCGCGAAGAGATGGATTTCGATCGCGTGGTTCGGTGATCAGAATTTTGAGCTGCTGCTTAAGAGTTACGATATATTGCTTAGGAATAGATGACAACATGTTTTTTCATATGTTTTTGCATTGTAAGGATAAGTTTTTCCGCAAGTTTTAAAATAAAAGAAAAGTTTTGATTTTATTTATTTTAAGTATCCTTACAATGGCATTACTGAAAAATTGTTGTTTATATGATTCCATTGATAACAATATTGGAAAGTGGATTTGATTTTTTCATTTGTGGTAGTGTCATAATTTACCAAATAGGGAAAAATTCTTATCACCCAAGTTTCAGTTGGATAGAAACTTGGAATCATGTAACTTGTATTGTATGATGAAAGAGAATTTTCATCTTTGGGAAATTAAGACTAATTCCTTGTTCACATGTAAATGTGAGTCAAGTGAAGGACTAAAGGATTGGGTACACTTGGTTGTGCGCTGGTCAAGTCCACCACAAGGAATGACAAGATTATTCTTTATGATTTACTAAAGTTTAGTAAATATGGTTATGCTTACAAGTTTAAGTGTAATTCTGAAACATTGGAAAAGTTTCAATGCAAGGCAGGACGAATGAGAAGAATCAAATTAGGCAGAAAGATAAAAGTTTCTCGAATCTGAAGAGATGGGAGAGTACTTTAGTATCTTGGTTTACGATTATCTTAGTGATTATGAAACCATATCACAATTGATCCTCTAAGGACATCTTAGTGCATTTGTATGGCTAAGAAGAGGAATCGTGAATTATTGAAATGGTTAAATCAAAAGATCAATCATACTTCGTTCCAAAATCAAATTTTAGAATCATACTCCAACATTGAGCCTTGAGTGACATAATCTTAAAAAGGTTTAAAACACTTGTCAAATGTAGAGTAAAATGTTTAGATCAGGAAGATGAGTCATACTTCGTTCCAAAACAATTCTTAGAGTCATACTCCAAGATTGTAACTTGAGTGACATATCTTAAAGAAAGGTTTAAAACACTTGTCAAATGTAAGAGTAAAAGTGTCCTACTCTGGTACATTTGAAATTGGTAAGTTGTGATGTTTTGGATAAAACAAAGACCAACTAAGACCAATTGTGTGAAGTGTTTAACTTGGTAAGAATCCACACTAACTCTTGAATATTTGTTTTATGGTTCTTGACAAAGAAAATCTTATATGTCAAGAAGTCAGTGGGAGTCTTAAAAGATCTTGAGATAGTTTCAAGAACTAATCAAGAGTATTGTTAATCACTAGCCCACGACTTGAGGTTTGTAACCTATCGTGTTGACATATTCTTATTTCTGTGTCTATTCCAGTTAAAATTTGACTATTCTTGTGAGTTATATGAGTTCTCAATTGTTTGCATAACAACCTGGAAGCAATGGTAGGCCCTTGAGCTGCCAGGAGGCAAGAAATTAAGATTAAACAAGTTCAGTCCACGTGAGTTTGGATTTGTCACTAACCTTGTCTTGTGATTATGGTTATGACAAATTTACATGGATAGGAACACATACACCATAAAAATCTAAGTGTCATAAGGTTTCTCTCCGATTCATGAAAATGATGGTGAGGAAACGCTTTCACTAAGTAGATTTTAAGTAGATAGCAGTTGTAATATTTGCATTCTCAAAGTCGTTAGTGGAGCGTGTGTGGTTAACCGGCACACTAACATGGACTTGTGAGAAATGGCAAAAGGGTCTAAACTTTATGATTACGGTATCCCTCTTCATAATTGTTTAGACACACAGGTGAGCTATCTACGGAAAGGTGTATGATTTTGATAAAGTTTTATCAAAGCATCTCGTATCAGAAATCTGAACTTTGGTAAGAAAGTCAATACAGTATTGATTTCTAGAAGTCCAGATGATTTCTAGGTACATGTCAAAGCTAGTGGGAGCATAAGTGTTATGCTAATAATTATCATGTTAGTTGGATCATGATTATTTTGTTAAGGGTTAGTAATATTAATTATAGAAAACAAAAGTTTCAAATTTGCAAAGTTGTAGGGTTTGAAAAGTTGTTTTGCTATAATTAAGGGAGAGGATTTTATACTTATTTCCAATTCTACAAGCTTAGATTGAGATTTCAATTAAATTTAGTCAAGGATATATATGAATGTTATGTTGGAATGGTTCAACATAAGGAAATTCTATATATGTTGCGTTCTCAAAATTCGATTATGATTATGACATGCCTCTTCATAGTTTGAATTGTGAGAACATGGAAAATAAAAAATATTTTAGCAAAAGAATGGTAAAGTATCATGTCTTTATGTAAGACATCATGAATCGTGTCCCATGTGCTTTGGATATAGGATCGATTACATGTGCTATAATATTCATCCGTTCTAATTTATCCAAATGCCCAGGTCATTAAGAGGGAAAAAGGAATAGAACTGGATATGACTAAAATGATTAAGCAATTGTCGAGGACAATCTGAGGTTTACCAAAGACTGGTTACTCATGGACAGTTGGAAGTATAGTGTTAATTTTGGAAGGACCATATTGACATATTCTGAAAAGAGGCAACTCTTGTTCAGAAGTGATAGTCAAAATGGGAATATGGAAATGTTTCCGTAGGTGGAAGTTATTCATTAAATCTGTGTAAGATTAGAAAACTTAATGCGAGAAGGATGTTCAAAGGAATGTACTTTGAATGTGAGACTTCGTTTCCATGGAATTTCTCTCCATTGGAATACTTTGTAATGTCTGTTGCCGAGTCTATGTGACTTTTGTGCATAGTCATTACAAAAGGATCAATGCATATAAGTTTAGAATCTAACAGATATCAGTAAATGGCAAAGAATCTTGTATTCTTACGTTTGCGATAAGGATTTGGAATTATGAAATGAGTTTCATTTGAAATGTTGTCAATTGATCTATTTTACAAAGATAGGACCATAGGTAAACATAGTGTGCATGCTTGGAGCATGGCATAACTATTGTTTTCATTCAAGTATTAAGTTGATTATTCGAAACATTAAACAATGAATAATGAGTAATCAATATGGCTTAAAAAGTTTTGGGGCCATATAGGATTAGTATTATTCTTGTGTTTCACTTTGCATATTTTGAATTCCCGAATAACTAGGTTATTCAAATCATCCACACTCGATCATACTTTGGAAGTAAGTATTTAGGCAAGACTGTCATGAATGGGTCTGTAGTTTTTCTGGTTGTTTTAGACATTTAGACATAGTTGCAGTGTTCATGAGTGCTCCTGGAATAAGATTCGAGTATTGGATTAAACCCGCGCTCATTTGAATCACTTCATGGATTTTATCATGAGTGATCATGAGTCGATAATATCTTATATTCTTCAAACCTAGAGATATGAGTTGTTGACTATGAGGTGGTTGTACATTTATTGTATGAAAACGCATCAGTAACTTGATGTTATAAAACGTGCCTTTGTGTATGATTCAACAAGTAGTTAGTACAAGCATATGAGTCGAAGGTTATCCATTCCTTTTACCCTTGGAGGGATAAAAACGATATATGTGGGTCCCTCGATGATTTAGTGATGACACCCCTAAGTGTTTGGCCAAGCCTGGACTGATTTGATTTGTTCAATTAGTCGGTCGTCATAAATCGGAAATTGGGAAACAACAGATGGACAGAGAGAATGATTATAATCCATGTCTCAGTCCATATGATATCTTGTATAATGGAGGAATATATGATCCCTTATCTAATGGACGTGTCATTGATTCGTTCAGAGTTCGACAGCGGCTTTAAGAGCTACGATTGCTAGTCAGGTTGTGAAGTCGTACTTGCAATAATATTTATTAGACTTATCCAAGTGGGAGACTGTTGGATTAGTGTCTAAGTCCAAAACTATAATTGGTATGTACTTGACCCGACCCGGCATGGTCCATTTGGGTTGCACTTCACCGGGACAATTTGTATGGATAAACTTATGAGAAAAGGATATTTATGATTTATTAATATATTATAAGTTCTAATATATTAATATGAAATCATATTATTTAATTAGTATTGATCAAGAATTAATTTGGAATTAATTTAGTGATCAAAAGAGACTAGTTAAATATGGACTCATATAGTATGGCTAATGATATTTAGGATGGGCTAAGCCTACATGGAAATCCATGGATAGTCCATGGAGCTTTTAACCCATGGATCCTAAGTAATGTGGAAAGTCATGGGTATTAGGGTTTACCCTAATCATGCATACTATATAAAGGAGTCCTTGGCTCATAAAATTGACACTAGTGTGTGTGTAAGAAGCTTGGCCGATTTTGTGAAGCAACTCTCTCTCTCTCAAGTCTTCCAAGTTGTTTATGGTGATTTGTGATTCCACTTGAGGCATTCACATTATTGGTGCTAGGCTTATAAAGCTACCAGTAATCAAATACAAGAAAAGGTATGTATTCTATTTAGTCTTTGTTATGCAAATACATATGATTATATGCTAGTTAGGGTAATACCTTGGAAACTTCAAGTTTGCATGTATAATAGAGAAAACATAGATCCAAGGTATTTAGGGTTGCATGAACACCTTAGGAGTGTTAGAATGCTCAAATCCCATCACAATCATCCATCGGGTAGGAATACCAATATATTGTGGGTCCAGTCAACCATCGAGTTGCAATACCCATGGCCCAATCAACCATCGGGTTGGAATGCCAATATACTACGGGTCCAGTCAACCATCAGGTTGGAATACCCCAGGCCCAATCAACCATCGGGTTGGAATACCCCAGGCCCAATCAACCATCGGGTTGGAATGCCAATATACTATGGGTCCAGTCATCCTCGGGCTGGAATACCCTCGGGCCCAATCAACCATCAGATTGGAATGCCCCCGTCCTATTGGCTCACGCACAAATCAGTAAATCCTCAACCACAACTCAAAATATGTCGACATATACATAACAGATAAACATATAATCAACCAACTGAAAAACATGCAGATCTACAGATCACTACCACATAGCAACATCCTATAAACTAGGATACATATCTACAGATCACACATCATAGCAACATACGGTAAACTAGGATATCAATCTAATGAGTCGACCTTGGTGCCTTCGACCCGAAAGTACAGTAAGGAAAAACTCACCTAAAGCAGCTAAATATGTCAGACAAATGCTCGCACGACTGATTTGGAAATCCCTGCGCGCTAGCACCATAAAATATCATTCAATTAGTAATTGAATCTCGACTCATAATCAAGAATCTGAATTATTGCCTAATAAAAAGGTTAAAAGACCATTTTACCCTTTTTCTTGCATGGCCCAAAACCATATCCATATATGGCCCAACTTCCTAATCGGGCCCAAAAACCATCATGAATCAAATTCCAAGAAAGCCCATAATCAATCCATGGCCCAAGGTCAGAAGTCCAATGGCCCAACAAGACCCAAACCAAAAGACCGAAAATTTTACATCCTGGGGAGTACGCCCCGCGTACTACAAGTATACGCCCCGCGTACTCACCCTCTAAGCGCAATGTACAAGTCCATAAAGCATGAAACTCCATTTACGTTGAGCGTACTTCTGAGTACGCCCAATGTACTCATCAGGGGCATAAAATTCACATAAAGCTCTTACTGGTTTAAGTCAAAGGCATCCAACCACTTCTCTTAACCTTAAATGATGTCTTAAACCATAAAGTCGAAACATTTAAGCCTTGCATGGCTAAAGAGGGCTAAATCTCCAAAATCCTTACTTTTACAACACTCAAAACCACTTAACTCTTGCATGGTGCTAAGGAAACGATCAAGCATGCATTTTTATGTCTCAATACACTTCAAGACCTCAAAAAGGATAGTAAGTATGCTTTGGAGTACTCCATACTCACAAAGATCCAAAATTTGGGACAAAAGCTTATACAACTATGCCATAACAAGATATATGAATAGAGTCATCAAGTTTGAAGCTTTATACCTTGAGAAGGTAGATCAAGATGCACTAAGCCTGGATCCACAAGCTCCAAGCAATCGTACACTTCTCCAAGAAGCTCCTTCTTCTTCTATGAGCACCAAATGCATGAAATACCACCAAGAACTCAAGAACCACACCAATGGAGGCTAGGGCTTAATTTCTAGGGTTTAAGGGGAAGGAGGCTGAAGATAATAGGGTTTGGTGGTGAGTTAAGGTGATTAAATAGGTTCCAAGACCCTAAATTAGGTTTTGGGTCTGACTGGAGTACGCCCTACTTACTCCCGTAAGTATCCATGAATAATCTACCTAGTACACCCCACTTACTCCCATCTACACCCAACGTTCTAGGCTCAACATGAGTACGCCCTATGTACACTTATGTACTCCCCACGTACTAGGTTTAACGTTTGAACCACTAACTTCCTAAGGCCATAACTTCTTCATTCTAAGTCTGTTTTCGACGATCCTTATATCCACCGAAAGGTAACAAGACCCTCTACACTTCTATCAACTCATCCTTGCCTTAAAAATTTCCGGAAAATATCCAAAATTCATAAAAAATCTCGACTGCCACTTAACGGTTATACCCTTGGGCTCCAAATCACAAACAGAATTCCGAGATTATCCATCCTACCTTATCCACACCCAAATGGGTCTAAATCGCCTATTCTCAAAGGCCCTAAGCCTTATGATAACCGGTATTTAGGCCACGACCCCGCATTAGGAAATGATTCGGAACAGGGTGTTACAAAGCCTAATTTCTTAAATGGCATCCTGAAGCCCAATATGGCCCAACTTCGTAATTGGGCCCAAAAACCATCATGGGCCTAATTTCAAGAAAGCCCATAGCCTAGCAATGGCCCAAAGTTAGAAGTCCAAAGGCCCAAACCATAAAAGTCCAAAATATGGCCCAAACTCGTAAAAGTCAATCGAAGGTCAAAGTGTTGAGTACGTTGGGCGTACTCAGGCTTACACTTGGCGTAATCCTACCGAGCTAGTATGCGTAGCGTACGAGTTAGGTACGCCCTGCATATTCCGCAAACCACCAAACCAAATCATTAAGCACTTAATCAGTTAATCCATCATGCCAAACTCTCAGATCTGATCCTATATGGTGACTTAACAAGTAAAGTTGGCAACTTTACTCCCATGCATGACTTAATGGGACCCAAAACTCAAAAAGAACCATGTTAAGGACCCTAAAACATGAATGGACCAAAATAACTCATAAAGTTTGCATTTTTATGGAAAAGGGACCTCAAAAGGTGTTAAGATCTAACATCCATGGCTTCTGGAGTAGACCATAATATCAAATATGGCTTAAAGGACCCACAAATGCACAAATAACACCCTAAGTTGAATCTAGCATAAGGAACCATGAAGATGAAAGCTTTTTACCTCAAATAGCTTGCAAAGATGAAGATAACCCTGGATCTACAAGCTCAAGCCACTCCGAAACAATCTCCAAGTGTTCTTCTTCCTTCATTTCACCAAAAACACCACCAAAACTCACTTCCAAGCTCAAATCTTCACAAATGGAAATTAGGGTTCGGTCTTAGGGTATAGGGAGATGGAGTCTGACCAAAAGATACAAACAAGGCAACATAAGTTGCGTTAATAGGGCACAATCCTAAAAATTAGAGTTTGCGCTTGCATAGCGTATGCCCGACGTACTCCCATGTACGCCCAACGTACATGGGTGCATGTGCGATCCATAAATGGGCTAGTATGCTAAGCGTACTCATAGAGTACGCCCCACGTACTAGCCGGGGAATCAAATTAGAGGAATTGATACATTAAGGGTTAAAAGGGACATATCAATAATACCACATGTTACAATTCTCCCTAACTTGAATCAGACTTCATCCTCGAAGTCAGCTACAACAAAAAACTCTGGGTGGTGCTCCCTCATCTCGTCCTCTGGCTCCCACGTCCATTCTGAACCCTTACAGTGCTGCCACTGCACCTTCACCAACTCCACAACCTTGTTCCTCAAAGTTTTTGTCTTCCTATCGGGGATCGCTACCAGTCTCTCAATGTAGTTCAGGCGGCCATCTATCTGTATATCCTCCAATGGAATCACTGCGGAATCATCAACCAAACACTTCCGCAACTGAGAGACGTGAACAGTACTATGAATTTGATTGAGTTCTTCTGGAAGATCCAAGCGATAAGCAACCCTGCCCACCCGGTCTACAACCCTGAAAGGACTAATATACCTGGGGCCCAGCTTGCCATGCTTCCGGAATCGGATGACACCTTTCCAAGGTGACACGTTTAAGAGAATCATATCCCTAATCTGGAACTCCAGGTCTAATCGGTGCTTATCGGCATAGCTCTTCTGCCGACTCTGAGCTGTCTGAAGTCTACTCTAAACCTGCTGAATTAATTCGATAGTCTAGAGTACCACTTCAGTACTCCCCATGACTCGCTGGCCGACCTCACCCCAGCATATCGGGGTCATGCACTTCCACCTATAAAGCATCTTAAACGGAGGTGGATCGATGCTGGCGCGATAGTTGTTGTTATACGAAAACTCCGCCAAAGGAAGATACGTATCCAAACTCCCACTGAAATCCAATACAGATGCCCGAAGCATATCCTCCAAGGTCTGGATAGTCTGACCACTCTGTCCGTTAGTCTGCGGGTGCAAAGTCGTGCTGAAATGCAGACGAGTACTCAAATCCTCGTGAAACCTCTTCCAAAACTTGGAAGTAAATCGAACATCCCTGACGGATGCCACAGAAACGACACTCCATGCCATTCCACCACCTCCCAAAAGAATATGTCAGCCAACCTTTCGGTAGAGATGCTCTCTTGAAGTGGGATAAAATGCACGCTCTAGGTAAGTCGATCCACGATGACCCATATTGAAGCCACTTGAAAAAAGCACTCTGCACATTTACAATGAACTTCATGACTCAAGACTCCATTACCGATACCTAACATCTGTAACCAAACTCCTAATGAACAGCCTGAAAGAAAACGGGGTTCATAATGCAAACATTCAACAAGAGACTACCGATGCACAATTAATACTCTCAATAGCCTTTTACTATTCACACGATCCAAACCAACTGGTCATTGAGTCTCCCGACTCACACAATGCAATAACACTCCAAACATGCCAACTAGACTAACGATCCGGGACGTAAGAGTCTCAATCAAATGACTACCTGATTCCACCCATATGAATCATACATCCACGGGTCCACGAAGCTTCGTGGCACCCTCTAGCCACTTAGAAAAATAAGCTCACGGTACTACACCAATCTTGTCGTCACTCCATTATTGTCCTGAAAACTCACGACTAACACCATAAAATTACTCATCCATCAACTCCATCGACTTACAAGAACCCAAACAATATCTTCCTCAACACTAACCAATCATAACATGAGCCATCTCCCTCTATAACGCACAATTCCTTTCACATAACAGGCTGCAACCAACTCAAAAATTCAGATGAAAACATGGTCACATGGAAGACGCAACCATAGAATGAGATAGATTGGTGTACTCTTGTTCCAAATCAAAGGTCGTAAACCAAATAAGAACCCTGCCAATAATTCAATCCAAGTGCTCCTTTCCTATCTTGTTCGGTCCACATACACCCCTCCTGACAATGTCTAATGAACTTACCATGAATACTCATCCTTAAGAAAACCAATAACCAACCCTAAATCTACTTCATTCCTCTCACCATCTTACCCAAAAGGATGAAGTACCAGTAGATCTCACAAAATGACGAACCTCAATCGTTAACACAAACATCCTCTTGAATGACTGAACAAGCTCTCACACCTTGATTGAAACTGAACAAATTCAACCAATACGTAACTAGCTTGATAAGACTTCCAAATTCATCAATAATGTTGGGTTTTTATTCAAAAATCCGGTTTCACAACCGGTAAAATTGACAACGGAAGCTTTAAATTTTTTGAATAAAACTAAGACTATTTTACCCACCAAGGATCATTTTGAAAGAGTTAGAAAGATTAAAACAACCATAGAAGGGAAAGCATAACAACCTTTGACGACTTTGATCCTCATGGGAGGTTGGAAGTTGATGAAGATGGCATTAAGCTCTAAATTAAGAGCTCTCTAGAAGTATCCACCAAGCAAGAGTAGAACCATCAAAACATGCTAGTATACACTTGTAATTAGTTGTTCATAAGCCTTAGAAATATATACCAAATATATGTTCTAAGGTGAAGCAACCAAAGGACATAAATCTAGCACCAATTTGCAAGAGAATGGATAAGAAAGAGAGATTGTAAAGCTCAAAATTTGGCAGCCCCTTGGAGCCCCTCATGCTCACGGGTTTTCCTTCAAAAGAAAAGATAAAAACTTGCTTACAATGACTAGTAACCAAGATCTTATATCTCTTTCTTTAATGCCTTAACCCATAAAGACAAAAGTTGAAAAGAGACATAAAAGTAAAAGCATGGGACAACCCTCTTCCAAGCATGACATGCACCATTAAACAATTCAAAAGTGAGCCATGCTTCGTCTCTTTCAATTTTCGAGAAAAGCAAGACACAAAAGAAGACAAAAGTTGTCTCATGGCTAGTTGTTATATATATATATATATATATATATATATATATATACATATATATATATATATATATATATATGTTATCTTTATAAAAAGTCAATCTTATTTATAAAGAATTTCCAACATATATATCTATATAACTAGTCATATATAAATATCTTATTTTATATAAAACTACCTTGTGTAACTAGCTTATTAAGATATGAATATAACTTATAAATAATCATACTTTATGATATATTTCATAAGTTGTTATTTCTCCAATAAATATTATTTCCACAAATAATAAATTCCCAATTAGTAAAATATTATTTCCATGAAATAATAATTTTCTAATTAAATACAAGTGTTGATATATTTATTAATAATCAAATTATACTAATAAATAATCAATTGATGGTAACTTGCTATAAGGTGTGACCCTATAGGATCATATATTATTAGCAATATCATTCTATAATGACTCTTGGGCGTACTAGATCTTTCAATTTCCCACTTGCACATGATTCATCATAGATTGATATAGATAGTGGTGAACGTCTTGCAATATTTCACTGTCCCCAATAACATATGACGAAGAATACCATTCATCAACATCCAATTCCCAAAAGCTCTAAGCTTCAATGGATGTTTGTTATAGACATCCTATTGAACATGAGCCTTGGATCGCAATCAATATCATTTGTAGATCAACTTTGGGTAACACGCATTAGATGTCTAACTCTCAACACATAAGAGGAACAAATCCCATCTTGACTACATAAGCCTCTTGCATAGTTCACACCATACCCGAAAATGACTTTTATAACTGCCCGGTTAAGGAACAACATTTGGTCATATCAAAGCACAACACTCCCTACACCTAATTCCCACTATGTGTCTCAGGTGTTAAGGATACAAAGATAATACCTTTTAATCAAGTGTCACTCGTAATTGCGATCTATGAGTTGATCTTGATGTGGGTCCGTTCAGTACTAGTTCTCTGACAAGTACCTTTGAAACTTGGTTACAACTTCTTGCCTACTTTTATCTGGTGAGAGTCAACCAATCCATTTCATATTAGTCTTACTTCATAATTGATCCCACAATCATGACCGACTATGAAACTTTAGAATAATTAGATTATTCATGGATTAAACATGTTAATATAGAACACAACAGGTATTAATGTAATGATCATATCCCAATATATCAAAACATTATTTAATAGTTGTTGTTACAGTGTTCCAATATCCAAATACTAAATTCAAATCAAAATTCCATTTCTAGAATAATAAAGTCCTATAGCTGAAGTGTGACTAATCATGCTTAACCCATATATGGACTTTATTAATGGGTCCGACTAAATTTAATTTGTATGAATTCTGCGAATACAATCATCTCCATAGTTGACATTACTCTAAGTATAGTTAAATATTTTGGAGAATATAATTGGTGCTCTTATGTGACATAGAGTTTCTTAGCTTGATTAAGTACACTCTATTACTCACAAAATATTTCTAGGTTATCCCTGAATGGAAGGATTCAACCTAGTTTTTTAATGATCTAGTTCATCCAGTTATATTTGATTTCAACTTCTGAAAAGTAGTGTATTCTTATTTAGTAGATTGTGCTATTTTGTTTTTCTTGGACCTCACTCTAACTAAACTTACTCTTCATTCCCTAATGAAGTCATAATCCAATTATAATTCATAATTATCTATATTTATTTAGAAATCAAAATCATATGTAGCTCTTTACATTAAGATTTTTGTTCTAAACTAATTATCTCATATATATTCTCTCAGCTCTTCTTAAGTACTTTTAGAATGTTCTCACAGTCATCTAGTGACTTAACCATGTATTGAATTTTATATCTCATGATATGACATAAATGATGGATTCATTTGCCAAGCAAATAGAATATAAATCATTTTATCTAGCTCAAACCTATGTGCTAGATTCATTTGAGACAAACTCAAAAATGGTGTCATGTGACAATGTCAAGAATCTTCCAAAGGAATCTTGTATCTTGACCTCTTTCAAGATATTGTCATTTCATGCAAAAAAAATTTAAAACTTTTAACATTCATCTTTATCTATCTCTTATAGATTTTACATTCCAAGAATGGATCTTGTTATTCCTAAGTCTATCATCTTAGAAATACTTTCCGAGTCAAGGTTAAACGACCTTGCATAGTCAGAATGTCATTTCAAATGATTAAGTATTTCTCTTTCATACAAGATTAGGAATATCACTATGCTCCCACTAGTTCTTAGTAAACACACACATATTTCTTTTCATTTTCATATAAAAGCATACCTTGTATCTTTATATTAAAATGACTATTCCAACCTTGAGATGTTTGCTTTATATCCACAAGTGGATCTCAAGCATTACACATCTTGTTAGGATAACATGGATTAAGAAAACCTCCAGGCCAATCTATATAGATATCTTCTCGTAGATGTCTATTAAGAAAAGCGGTCTTTCTTGAAATCTATGTAAGTCCCCAAAACTAAGAACCAACTAGTGATCAACACAAAGAACAAGCCAAAATGATAAGAACAAGAAGTTGTAGAAGCAAGATTGATCCAAATTGCACACGTTTTATATCAGCTGAAAACGTCAGGTACAATGGACTCAAAACACACACACTTGACCGTAAACTGCTACCTACATCTGACATCTACTAACATTATTTATAGGGAACAATAACCGTAAACTCGTTTACAGCCGTAAACACCATACGAACCGTAAACGCCACATGAACCGTAAACGCCACCTAACCGTAAACCCATACAAACACATGAACAAACACTAACAAAGCCCATACAAATGAATGCCTAGCTCAAACCAACAAAACATGACCTAACAATCTATTTGCTATATCTCATATTAAGAATATGAAGTTATAGTAAACAACATCCTTGTTGATCTAATCATATCTACTTGTGAAAAGGTTTGATCATAGTCAATGTAATGAGTATGATAAGGACCATAGTCAATGACATGAGTATGAGAAAATCCTTATATAACAAGTGTTACTAAATGTGTATATATATTCATGTATATATATTCTTTCTAGAACAATCTTTTACTCCTTCTAGCCTTGCTATAGAGAGAAAGATTAATCAAGCCCATACTTGATTATTAAACATGGATTACATCTCAATGTTCGTGACTCTAAGTCATTTGTCAGATTCAAGATCTGATATAACATTTTGGTAATTGATGGTTTAACTAGAAACCATCAAGAACTCATCAATGATAGATTCCACATTTCTCAGGTCATAGATGATTTCTACCATTATTGTGAACAATTTGTGTTTATGAATAGCTATTATTCATGTTTAACAATTTCTTGTTAAAACTAGTGCCAACAATTGTTACATCAGGCTATGGTTCTTGAACTACTTCAACTTCCATGTGCCTCCCAATTGCTTTGTCTTTAGAAGCTTTCTTTCTGCTAATTCAACTTTCAGAGGAATAAAGGAACTTATTCTTGGTGGGTTTGCATATAATAATCTAAATGCCCTTTTAGAATATTCTATAATTATATAATTAGTTGGTGTTTGTATTCTAGATAGAATTAATAGTGATTGAAGTATAATCCCAAAAAGGTTAAAAGGAGGACATTTCTACCGATTAGAAAGTAATTAAATTTTATTTCACCCTTTATCATCACGAAGGCTTTAGATGGTACTACTGGGTTGTATCTTGTGCTTAATCATAGACATTCATTAGAAAGGAAGTCATACACCAAAGTGTATAGTTCCTTAATAATTATTTTCTCCACACTTTAGTGAAAATATTATTAGGAATCTTTTATATATAAATAAGATTCACATATGTCAAATAAACTACATTATTTGCCTTCAAATATCCCTTTCTTGAAGTTCGAATATGTGGATTTTCATTTATACAATAAAGATAACAATGTCATGGATAAGTTTGATTTAAAACAAGTTTAAATCAAAAGTGCTTGCATATAGAACTTAATTTTATTTATAAAATGTTGATATTTACTTTGTAATTGTATTAAGAGATCTAGTCTCAGAAATAGAAGTCAATCATTTCAGAATATGAGTATTATCGTTATGAAAAACGATCTAGTAAATAATCAAACATTTAAATAAATAATTGAGACATAAATATTTAGACATGCTAAATTTAAAACAGACATTGTTCCAAAACAAACATTGTTTTATATTACAAACAATTTATGTTCTAAGCATAAATAATAAACTAAACTTCGAGAGTGTAGTTCCAACTTGCTTGTGCTCAACTAGTTACTCTTCTATAAATATCTGCAATCAAGTTACACATATTAGATTAACATTTAAGTACCAAGTACTTGAGCGTTACACGAAAAGTATGAGTTATATCCAGTAGATACATGAAGTACTAGTGTCTTCCAAACTTTCTTTCTAGATAAGAGGAGCAGTCCCTCTACCGGTGTCCAGTTTCTTCACAAAAGAAACAAGATCCATCTAAGTGGGCCTTTTTAGATTTCTTGTGCTTAAAGGTGTTTAGTCCATATGTAACGCCCGTAGATCTGGGCTAGTCAATTTAGAGATAATAGGAGTCGAAAACGACTTTTTGACAAAAGATTATTTTAGAATAAATAATCTTAACCAAGTTTTAGAATATGTCTCAAGGGTTCTGTACATATAAAGAACGCCGAAATCCGAGTTATAACGAAGAAGTTATGGCCCGTCGAAGTTTTACGGCAAAACCGACACGGCACCGGGAAGCGTAGATAGTGAATTTACGATAGAGCGAATTTTAGCCTTAGTGATCTAAATAAAAGTTGTAGAATACGTTAAACCGAGAACATACAAAAAAAAGAACGCCCAAATCCTACTTTGTATGAGGAAGTTATGAATTTTCTAAGATTTGGCATAGCAGAGCACGACCCGAAACTCGAATTTTAGTTCGAGCGGTTTTTGGCTTATGCGACCTAAATGAGAGTTGAAGATCTCATTAATAGGAACTCAACAATAAAAATACAGACGAAAACGGAGTCCGTATGAAGGAGTTACGAATTTTTCGCGGTCATTTAACGGTCTAATCTCATCCTACTGTAAGATTTAAGACCGGTCGAAAATTAGCCAACGGAGTCTAAACGAAAGTTGTAGAGTACGTTCCCGCCTACGCGTGGATATAAAGAACGTCGAAAACGGAGATTGTATGAAAAATATACGAATTTTTGAAGTTGGAACTCGAATTTGCGAAGCTGGTGCGAATAGTGATGGCGTGTCTCGATCTGGACCGCCCATTGCTGATAGGAGGACCCGCTTCGGATGAGTGACATGCCACCCTTCGCATTACGCCCAGCGTCCGAAATGGAGTACGCACAACGTACTTCGGTCTCATGCGGTTCCGAGGCGTCCACATCGCACCATCCGGAGATCGCCACGTAGCGGCCTTATCCGAAGTTACGCCCAGCGTAACCAAGGGCTACACCCAGCGTAATCCGAGGTTCAGCCACTATAAATAGAAGTGCGAGGCTGCCGACTTCTTCACTCCAAAATCACTTCTCTCTCTAACTTCTTTCTCTCTAACCCATTCCAACCCCCTAAACCCTAGGGAACCCCCTAGCACCCAAAGGAAGCCCCGAGGCTCCCGGAGTCCCGAGAAAAAGGGTCTTTCGGTTCGGAAACGCTGCTCCAAGCGAAGCCCGGTTTTCGAGAAAACCCACTGTAAGTGAGCTACGCCTACGTTATTTTTAATATAGCTTCTAATTAATTATAGTAACATTATTAGGACCTTAAAATAATTATTTGGGCTATTATTATGAGTTATATAAGAGTGTTGTTTAACGATTATATAATAGTAATAATAGCTAGACTATTAATTAGTCGCGGTTAACGTTAGACTAAACCCTAGTAGTATTGATACTAGGTTTTGTCAAGGGAAAATTGTTTTGAGATAACGAAGTGCTGTCCGAGTACCGAGTCACCACCTTACCAGGTGAGTGCATAGTTACTTTCATCTTACACATATATATGAATTATTTAATATAAATTACATGCTATGTGTGCATATTGTCTGTATACTTGCCGTCTATGCTGGGTGAAAGATTTTTATACATGTTTTAAATGATTTAAACTGTATATGTATTTTATATCTACAAAATGTGTTGGGTAAAACATGGGTAGATGAAATAGTTGCTGTGTGACAAAACAAAATGATGAGAGGTGATATAAACCATGAGATAAGGGTGAGAGGTGAACCATGAAAGAAGCCTTTTACCCAAGTGTTGGCCCCGTCATCTAGCAGAGTATGGATGACAACCACGAACTATTCTAGACAGTCCAGTGGAACACTAGCAGGCTCGCAACCTGTAGGTGTATTTGAACTATGTATTCACCAGTTGTACTCTAAAAACCCATTGACATGTATTGCGAGTGGATTCTCGGAAACGATATTGTAGATAAACGATATAACCCTGGCGACTATGAGACTTAGTGCCTAAACCCTGGCGACTATGCGACTTAGTGCCTGTTGTATAAACCCTGGCGACTATGAGACTTAGTGCCTAAACCCTGGCGACTATGCGACTTAGTGCCTGTTGAGTAAACCCTAGCAACGATGGATTTCGTACCGTTTCCTTAGGATGATCCTTAGGAATGAATTAACGAGGAATAGTCGATTCTTAGGGTAGATCCTTGAGAGTAAAGAAGATAATGGGGATGGGTAATTGGGTTGATTGTTTGATGTTTAAACATAATAATTATATTATTGTGGGTTGAAAACCCTATGTACTCACCAGGTTTCCCAACCTGAACCACTCAGTTTATTTGTATCATAGGTGTCAATATAAAGTTACATTACACTGAGAGATTAAGGAGATATAAATCACCAGTGATAATGAATGTAAGTTCTGTTTATGCTTATGTTTCTGTATTGACGATGGCATCCCAATATTTTTAAATGAATAAAATACATTTCTTCGGAAATGCTTTGATAACACATTTATCATGTTTTTCTGGGAACAAATTCCGCACATTTTTATTAAAAGAATTACTCTGATTTTTCTATAAAGCATAAACAAAATCGGTCTTTTCTGGCCGTGATATTGGGGATGTCACACCATAAAACGTGGGTCTTTTAGATCACACAATGTGACTCTTTAAGCCTTGCATTATTCCAACAAAATATCACTATATTTATTGGAATATTGCTTAACCTGTTATATAACCAGATATATATATATATATATATATATATATATATATATATATATATATATATATATATATATATATATATATAAATTATCCAAAACATCGTAGAAGTCATGAATAATTGTTCCTAGTATGATGTTAGAAGCATCTTCAGCATCACTGTGATGCATTTAGTAGGTATCATATTGAGGTCTATTGCTCAAAGCAATTTGTTTAGGAATAGGTCCTTTAAGTGTATACAATTTCACATCTCTCACGAGATTGTCTCTTAAGACATGAACCCATTCATTAAAGTTGTATCTATTGAATGTTATTGTTTCATTAAGTCATTAAAAGAGAAATGACAATTCATGGTTATGAGAGTGGATTATATATCTACAAAATTTTAACAAAATTCATTTAGTATTTTCAATATTTAATCTTTAATAATTAATACCCTTTTAGTTTCTAAAAAACATTAATTATTAAAGTCTAGGATCCAAGTTGCAAAACAAATAAATGGTTAGGTATCATTTATCCCATGCATCCGAATTCAACCCGGTAGATATCGATTATCAATTATATCTTACCATATAATTCCTAGATTTATGGGATCGCTAATAACAAATTTAATTAGACATGTTTGATCTCATCTATGCCTCGGAACTCTCTTGCTTAGGTATCCTTTATCACAAGAGATCTCCGATCAAATCATCCAATTTGAAAAACTTGTGTAATCAGCCTATAACTTGGTTATAGAAATCGCGAAAACACATCGGCCATTAAAAGATAACACCAAGCGGTTAGGTATCCTTTATCCCACCAGTGCATACAAGAGACGTGCGAGTGTTCTTTATAAAAGAATTGTATAGATTTGAGGTTTGTAAGGGGTCTTTGATGTTTTTATAATTCTAGTTTAAAAAACATGTTATATCATGGTTATTGCATGCATTCAATAAACCATGGTATACCTTTTAAAAATCTTATTTTATGAAAAAAAAAATCACATTTTAACAATGTTCCTTTTATATAACCCGGTTTTATAAAATTAACGCGATCAAATTTTAATAGCTAGTATTAAGTCGATGTTTGAGCGCTTTAGAACATTGTAAACCTTTTAATAAAACTTTCTTTTATAAAATAAGGTTTGGAGTTTGATAAGTTTATAAATCTCAATTTTAAACTTGTACAATTTTAATCCCGAAATTTTTACCGGTTACTAGTTTTAACGATAAAGCTTGTTTTATTGTAACACTATTTTTTTAGCATCTTATGTTAAAAGGTAAATTTCATTAAAACCAAACTCTTTGTGATGTTTATTTATGTTCAAATATTATTTTGCATTTGAAAAACTAATTTATCAACCATAACATTATAATAATAACATAAACATAAAACAACACAAGCATGCATAACAATTATAACATATGTGCATAAACCAAACCATTAATTAGTAATAATTTTTTGAGCCATCACAAAATTATCAAGTCCATTCCTAAAGGGACATAAGAGACATTTATCTTGTAAAGTCTTCATGTGCTTCCACTTGCTGCAACACCTTGTAGGAAGTTTATAAAAATAATTTTATATAGTTTGAGAAACTTAAATAAAATCAACTTTATAAACTTTTGATCTTCAAAATGACCACCATCTTCATTCTTTTTACGTTTTTATAAAAATAAACTATTTCTAAAACTAATCTATTACTTATAAAAATTAACAAAAGAAAACTATCTATTTAATTATTACATACCATATTAATAAATAAATAATCACAACCATTTTAAATAAATCAACACATTCAACAACACAAATGTCCATGGCTAGTTTATGCACATCATATATATATATATATATATATATATATATATATATACACTCAAAAATATATAAAACAACTCTTTGTTTTTCTAAGACAACTTTTATGACCAAAAAGATGCATGTAAACTTTTGGTCAAAAAAAAAATTATAAACATTTGAAAGTTGTCATAGAAAATATGTATGGACTTTTCTTGCAAAGAGAAAACCATCCATGTTTTCCAAAAACAAAGATTTCATCAACTAAACAAATAATCTAATTAATCTTACAAAAAATGGCTCTGACACCAATTGTTGGGTTTTTATTCAAAAATCCGGTTTCACAATCGGTAAAATTGACAACGGAAGCTTTAAAATTTTTGAATAAAACTAAGACTATTTTACTCACCAGGGATCATTTTGCAAGAGTTAGAAAGATTAAAACAACTATAGAAGGGAAAACATAACAACCTTTGAAGACTTTGATCCTCATGGGAGGTTGGAAGTTGATGAAGATGACATTAAACTCTAAATTAAGAGCTCTCTAGAAGTATCCACCAAGCAAGAGTAGAACCATCAAAACATGCTTGTATACACTTGTAATTAGTTGTTCATAAGCCTTGGAAATATATAACGAATATATGTTCTAAGGTGAAGCAACCAAGGGACATAAATCTAGCACCAATTTGCAAGAGAATGGAGGAGAAAGAGAGCTTGTAAAGCTCAAAATTTGGCAGCCCCTTGGAGCCCCTCATGCTCACGGTTTTTCCTTCAAAAGAATAGAGAAAAACTTGCTTGCAATGACTAGTAACCAAGCTCTTATATCTCTTTCTTTAACTCCTTAACCCATAAAGACAAAAGTTGAAAAGAGACACAAAAGTATAAGCATGGGAAAACCCTCTTCCAAGCATGGCATGCACCATTAAACAATTCAAAAGAGAGCCATGCTTGGTCTCTTTCAATTTTCGAGAAAAGCAAAACACAAAAGAAGACAAAAGTTATCTCATGGCTAATTGTTATATATATATATATATATATATATATATATATATATATATATATATATATATATATATATATATACATGTTATCTTTATAAAAAGTCAATCTTACTTATAAAGAATTTCCAACATATATATCTATATAACTCGTGATATATAAATATCTTATTTTATATAAAACTACATTTTATATAAATTGTAACTAGCTTATTAAGATATAAATATAACTTATAGATAATCATACTTTATGATATATTTCATAAGTTGTTATTTCTCCAATAAATATTATTTCCACGAATAATAAATTCACAATTACTAAAATATTATTTCTATCAAATAATAATTTTCCAATTAAATACAAGTGTTGATATATTTATTAATAATCAAATTATACTAATAAATAATCAGTTGATGGTAACTTTCTATAAGGCGTGACCCTATAGAATCATATATTATTTGCAATATCATTCTATAATGACTATTGGGCATACTAGATCTTTCACATAATGTTGCTTAAACCCTGGTCGGATCAATCTAAATACCAACCCTGACGACATGCCACACCAAAATTGGATTATATGCATCTCCCAAGCCATTCCTGAAAAACTAAACAACCCGGCCTCAACATCCGAACTTCAAATGACCAAGGACATCTGCCAACCCGAGCCTGCTATGAACAATACTTCCATTACCAGGAACTGAGGGTACCCAAACCCGAAAATCAAACGTACAATGTACTGATTTTGACATTAGATTAACGCATCCATTGAACTTCAACTGATAAAGCTCTAAACTTTCAAAGAACCTCAACTATTGATGCTGAACGAAAAGGACTAACAATCAAGAAGACGTTGAAAACTAATCCAATGATCTAATTTACTATTGAACAAAACCCACAAGGAACTACTTATATCAAACTCTAAAGTTGATATGCCGACCAACAACTGGCCAGCCTAGACTATAGATATCAATCTGTACAACGAGCTGAAAAATCCCTTGACAATCGATTCTCAACTTGAGTGACCCAAACGCCTCGCGATCTATACATCGTCATTCGTGAAAGAAACCATAGGCTACAACGAGTTCCCTGATCAACGAATTCCTGTTGCTAAAACAATTCATGCATTCCTGAGCACATTCATCTGATGGTAACTTACTCTGCACCCTGAATGGATCAGATCTTGAACCAAAGCCTTACATACCCGGACCGTAGATTCTTGCGATCCATTATTCTGAAACCAAGCTGAATACCCAGTTCTCCCCCACTCAGGGTTCGAACTTCCACCAACTGACATTGCAACCTGACCAAAACTCAAATTGGTTCAACCAGATACATAGCATTCCTGATCCTTGGGACGTATAATGCCACACAAGATGATCTTCCAGATAAATACTAAGCAAACTCAAAGAAATTCCAAATCTCAGATGGAGACCTCAGAAACTTCCGATCATAACTACTTCTAACTTCAAGAACCCCATACAGATGCACAAGCAATAATTATAACAGTCCATCCATAGCACAAATTCTTAATCCAGAATAACTGGATTAACACTTAGTTCACCCACCATTCCCCAACCTTCAGTTCATCGCGAGGATCACTCATATACTAGAGGCACCACTCTCATAATCGGGATACATCAGAGACAAAAAAAGTTTTCACTCTCAACTCACCTTCCTTGATCACCTGGAGTAATCAACTAGCACCGGATCTAATCAAATTCAAATGAAGCAGACACTTGATATCATCTCAAGGCATCCATACCACAAGAATCCTCTTGGGCATTTCCCATACTGCCATATTTGCTGCTAACACACCTCAACTATCTAGTCCCAGGCCGAGTCTACATCTCAATCATCAGAATCTCATGTATGCTCTCTCTCTCCTCCAAATATGGAAGGCTGGAAGAACATAACTGTCGTTGTAGATAGTGACATCCTAGTTCATCTGCCAATCACTCAGCCTTCGGCTGCAATCTTCGATCCAATCATCACTATCGCTTCTTTCTTGAGTCCCACGAATCAACTGGCACTACTTAAGCAAGGATCTCGAGACCTCAGATTCGTCTAACTCACTTAGGTCTGCACCATTCAACCCAAACTGACATGGCCACTAAAGCCCAAACATTCACCTGACTCATCCTCATCCTGAACAATCATAACCAAAAGATCGGCAGATACAATCACAATGTCATAAATCATGGTACCAACCATGCCCTCTACCCTCAACCAGCTCATTAGAATCCTTGTGACTTCCCTTGATTCGAGTATGGATTATGTGCTTCCAGTAGTACGGGTCTAATACTACTTTCCACACATATCCATACTTTGCTCAAGATTCATCCCGAGTCCTCTAAGTTACATACTCATAATAGTACTTCCAACACCCGCTAAACAATATAACAACCACACTAAAGCACTTCCTAGGCTCTCCCTAGGATTCCCACCTCACCCTGCCTTCAGCTGCTGAAGAACCCCTAATAATATCATCTAACTACTTCATGAATACGATTACATGCAACAAAACTTAAATAATCCTTCGAATAAAAGACCCAACCCTACAACGGTTGGACTTAAACGAGAGTTGCACAATAGGGCCAAATCAAATCTTCTAGAATTATTTAACCTGTGCGGCACGTAACTTAACATATGCATTTAGTAGTTAGCCCACATCAATATGGGTCCCACAAAGCACATAACAAGCAACATTCGGGAAACAACATTTTATAGGCCACAAAGGATAAAAAGGTGTCCTCCAACTAAATTGCTTCCACGATGCTAGGAACTTCTACCGACATTGCTAATCTTTCCAGATTCTCCTTCGAGAATCTCTCTTTCGAAATGTTCATACAATTATATTCTAGCATCCATCCTAGGCTTTCCTAGGGTTCTCTTCACACCACTCTCCGCCATCAGCTGCAGAAGGAACTACCTCTAACATCCTCTAACTAGCTCACGAATACAATTACATATCACCGACACCAGATAATTCTTCGAAAGAAAGGTCTTACACTACAATGGTTGGACTTAGACAAGATTTGCGAAACAGAGTTAAACCTAACCTTCTAAAATTATTTAGTCTCAATAATATGTAACTTAGCATATTCGCTTACTAGTTAGCCGAAGTTAGTGTAAAATCCTAAAAAGCACAAATCAAGTAGCATTCGAGCATTTAGTAATCGGAATCAAGCATAACCTAAACAGGCCATCATATCACTGACTGATCAGTACTAGCATGCAAGTCTACAAGCTTATATAGCAGGCATACAAAGGCGTCTCTCCTAGCATTCTATCATGCAATCCTGAGCAGATCCTTAGCCCTAATCTAGCATGCAATTCACAAATTCACAATTCAAAGCATAACATAAACATGTATGGGTATTTTGGGAAAACTTACTTGAGCTCGTTCAATTGAATGCAACACACCCCTTTCTTTTATTAGAAAACTCTTTTTATAAAACATTTTCTTTTTGTAAAATCTACCAAATCCTTAGTTTGAGTTCGGACACGCCTGAGAGTATGCCTGAATCCCTAAAACCAAGGCTCTGATACCAACTTGTAACGCCCCAAAAAATAAGACCAAAAATTTCGATTTTTATATTAATAAAACCATTATCCAAAACAACATCATAAAACCATAGTGAAATCAGAGTATATCAATAAACATCCAAAAACATTAGAGTCATGTAAAATACGGAACAATGTGGTGTGTGCAGTGCAATCATCCTGAGCTCTTCCCCTTCAAACCAGAAGTACCAGAAACATAAACTGAAAACCGTAAGCACAAATCTTAGTGAGTTCCCCAAAATACCAGATACCATACATATCAAACATATAATGGGACCCGCCCGTCATCGGGCTCCGCCCGGCATCGGGCCCCGCTCGAAACAGATCTGTCAGTCATCAGGCCCCGCCCGGTATACATACAAACACATAAACACATGCAAGAATCACAAAAATAAATAGCACACAATATATGATGGGTTTTGAGCATAACAATAATTCCTAAGTGTGCATGCAACCTTAATGCTTTGGATCTAGGTTTTCACTAATTGAACATGCAAACTTGAACACAAAAAGAGAAACCCTAGGAGAGGTATACTATTTCCAAAATTCATATAAAACTAGGGTTAACTTACATACCTTGATTGTTATATTGTAATAACAATGAATCCCTTGTAGATCTTGAAGCTTGAGAACTTAGTGTCACAAGTGTAACATCTCTAATGTCTCACAAGCACACAATGCAATAGAATGATATGAGAGAGGAGGAGGTGAAATTTTTGGCTCTAGCTTCTTCCAAAAAGTGGCCGAAAATCATAGCCCTAAGGGTCTTTATATAGTGCACTGTAACACCCTGATTTCCTGGATGTGGAACTTGAGAATTTTATTCACATTAGAGGACCTACTCGACGAGTTGGTTGGTCCCAACTCGTCGTGTAGGACTTGATCAGGACACGCAGATTATGAAGTCTACTCGTCAAGTCGGAGGAGCAAAAGTGTGTGATTTGGTATCATCTGAGAGAGAGAGAGAGAGAGACTAAAAGTGTGTGATTTGGTGTATTCTTTGAAGGAGTTGGAGGAGCAATAGGCTTGGAACGAGAAGGAGCCCTTGGATCCAATATTCTTTCAGTGTGAGCTGCCATTTGGAGGTAAAAAGCTATCCCCTTGACCATTTGTTAGTTAGATCTCTTCACTAGGGATTTTAGGGCCATTTCCATCTTCTCTTTGAGTCCTTTTAGTTGTTTGAGCATGCCTTGAAGATGAGACCTCGGATCTGGACACTACTAGGCCTAAAGCCTCAAGCTTTATGATGCTTTGAACTGTCTTCATGTCCTAAACTCCATCTTGAGCTTAGTTTTGGGTGTTTTAGCCTTGTGAGGCCTTGCATGATCGTAAAGTTAGCAACTTTACGTGGTAACTTCATCTTAGGACGTTGGATCTAGAGTTTGGAGCATTGGAATCGACTAGGAATGAGTTTAATGAGAAAGAGAGGAAGAAATCGACGAGTTGAGCATCCAACTCGATGAGTTAGGCATCCAACTCAACGAGTTGAGTCGGGTTTCCCTGTTTTGTACACAGAGTAACTCGACGAGTTGGTGGAACGACTCGACGAGTGGTTAGGGTTTTTCTGGATCTTCTGGACTCTGCATGGACTCGACGAGTTGGCTAGCAACTCGGCGAGTTGACTTGGGTTTTCGTGATTACTGAGTATTGAGGAAATCGACGAGTTCATGAGTTGCACTCGACGAGTTGGGTCAGCTTTCACTGTTGACTTTCGTTGACTTTAGGGTTTTGGTCAAGCCGTGGATTTTGGAGGCTATGGAGGGGCGGAGTCTAGACCAACAGTTCGAGTGTGGAATATATTGCTTTACTCTGCGAGGTGAGTCTTCTCACTATACTTACCTGAGTGGTAATACTATGTGACCGGAGGGTCTTATTTGAGTTACTGACCGGAGGGTCTTATGTGCTTATACTGAGTTATGTGATATTATGCATTTTGTCTTTGTGATTTATGCTATATATTATTCTGTGCTTTACTGAGTTAGGACCGAAGGGTCCAAACCGAGTTGTGAGACTGGAGGGTCTTCACTGAGATACATGACTGGAGGGTCCAACCCGAGTTGTGAGACCGGAGGGTCTTCACTGAGACATATGACCGGAGGCTCCATGCCGAGCTATAGCCATGAGAGGCTTATTATATGTGTATGTGGTATTTTGGGGAACTCACTAAGCTTCGTGCTTATTGTGTTGCGTGAAATGTGTTTCAGGTACCTCTCAGGATCGCGAGCGGCTTGATTGTACACACCAACTGGAGATTATGTTTCGAGGATTCTGGGATATTGTTAAACATTTTGTTGTCTTGTATTTTGAACAACTTGTAAATGTTGATTTGAGAAATGTGAAATTGTGTTTTGGGAGGTTTTTTTTAAAAAAATTGTTTGAGAATTCAGAGTGTCACATGCACTAAGGATGCTATGGATTAACCCTAATTTCAAATATGGTAATTATCCACCTCCTTTAATTATTCATATGTGATAACATATTCTAGAAACTCTAGAATAATCTTACATATACCATCATAAAACCGTCCACCCTTCCCTAGGAAGGTTCTAGACCCTTTTGCTCAACTATTGAACAATTTCACTTTTAGTCCCTACACTATTAATTAATTCCTTTAATCCGAAAATCAATTCCAAATTAATTTCTAATTAAATATTAACTAATAACATGATTAATAATTAATATATTATTTCCATCACATATTAATAAGTCATTAATTCCAATTTATTAATGGAATTAATAAATTATTCCTCTTACTCAATTAATCATCCAGTCTAGTTGCACGTGTGAAGGCAACCTAAAAGGACCATGCCACTATCAATTCAAGTACATACCAACTATTTTTATGGGCTTAGACACCTAATCCAAATGTCTCCTACTTGGATAAGTCTAATAACTATAATTTCAAGTATAACTTCAAAAACCGATAAGCAATCGTAGCTGTCATAACTTTTATTAACTCTGGCCGAGTCATTTGCGTGTCCGAAGATAATGGATCATATAATCCTCCGTTCTGCAAGATATTATGTGAGAAAATGACATGGAACAAAATAATTCTCATTGTTCAACAGTTTGTTTCCTGATTTCTGATTTGTAATGACAAAGAACTTAATCGAACACATCAATTTAGTCCTGACCGAGCCCGACACATAAGTCAACACCAAATCATCGAGAGGCCCAAGATATAACTTTTCCCCCTTAGGGCAAAAGGAACAGATAAACTTTGACTCATATTCTTGTACTATTTGCTCATCAAATCATGCACAACAATACGTTTTATAATACCAAGTTACTGATGTGTTTACGCATTATCAATCCACAACCAACTCGTATAACAACAACTAATATATCTCGGTTTAAAGATAATACGATATTATCATCTCAGAATTACTCGTGATAAATTCCATCAAGTAATTCACTGAGCACGGGTTTAATCCAATACTTAAATCCCTATTTCAAAAGTACTCATGAATATTGCAACAAACCATTGTTATGCCTAAACACTTCGACAATCTACAATTCAATTCACGACAGTCTTAATTCACTACTTACTTCCAAAGTATGTTCGACTGTGGATGTTTCAATAATCCAATTATTCGGGAAGTAAAACATGTGAAAGAAACACAAAGATAAACAATTGACAAAAAGATAGTAAACGATACTCATAAATAAATCTCTATTATTTAATCATCAAATGTCAATTACATTTATTTGTTACAAGTTTCTAAATAACTATCTAATCACTAAAACTAATATCATCCTTCACACCAATACTCCTTGCGTGCTGAACATGCTTAATCCTACTCAGACCCTTTGTGAGGGGATCTGTAGGATTCTCCTATGATGATACCCTCTTAACAACGAGGCTTCCTTCTTCTACATGATGTATGATAAAGTGATATTTTCTGTCGATATGTCTTCATCTAACATGATCTCTTGGTTCCTTGGTCAAGGCAACCGCTCCTTCTTTATCGCAAATAATTTCCATCAGCTCCTTAATGGAAGGAACTACTCCAAGATATCCAATGAAGATCTTCAACCATATAGCCTCCTTTGACGCTTCGCTCGCAACTATATACTCTGATTCACAAGTAGAATCAGCCACGGTCTCCTGCTGGAACTCTTCCAAGGTACTGCTCCTCCGTTAAAGATAAACACCCAACCTGACTGAGAATGGAAGTTGTCTCTGTCTATCTGAAAGATGGCGTCACTATACCAAGTAACTCTTAAGTCATCACTGCCACCAAGCACAATGACCCAATCCTTGGTTCTTCGCAGATACTTAAGTATGTTCTTAACCGCTATCCAAGGATCTTTACCCATATTTCCCTGATATCGACTAACCATGCTCAAATCAAAAGCCATTTCCATCTCATTTGATGATTAGGATGTTATGTTCTAACCTCCCCTGAGTAGTTTTGATGATCCAAACCTCAAATCAATCATTCCATTGGTGGATTTGAGGACTTTGGTGAAAACCGTCTTGAACCCTAGAAAACTGAATTGGGGATATTGTAATTGATGATGAAATGGAATTGGATTCTATGACCTATATAATGTTTGAGAGCAACAAAGCAAATTGGAATGCTCAAATTCATCCATGATGGTAGAATCAAGTATAAACTTGGATTTGAGTTGAGTTTGGGGGAAATTATGTTTAGAACAATGAATTCCACTTCAATCGAAGAATTTGATGAGTAAAGGAAGTTCATAGTCATGAATGGATACTTTTTGAATGATTTGGATTCAAATACATGAAGGCTAGAATGGTCTTTAGATGAATGTATGTAATATTTGGCCATAAGGGCATTTTGGAAAATCTATAGATAAATGTATGATGATTGACATATTAGAAGTGAATGACCTTCATAAACATGAAATGACACTCTAGAGATGATAGTGGAACATAAACGTGAAGGTATTCTAGTAAATTTATATCCCTAGTGATTGTTTTGTCCCAAAGGGCAATTTGGGAAACATAGAACAAAATTGAGGTTTCTATAGTTAGTTTATGTATTTACAATGAGATTAATAGTGGTTTTATATGCTTAACAACATTCATATGAGTAGATATATATATATATATATATATATATATATATATATATATATATATATATATATATATATGATGTGTGTGAAACGAACTAAGTTTTATCCTACTTTTTAATTATGAATTAGACACACAAAGGCAGTGGACCTATCAATTGTGGTATAGTTAAATAAGTAGGGTATCAAACTCAGGGAACGGAAATTAAACTAATTACTAATATTATCTAAGAACAAGTAATAGAAAGTAGGGTTTTCTTTAGTTTTACAAGACTAGAAACTTAAATATTTAGCTAAGACTTAAACTAATTAACTAAAGCTAAAGCAACAAAAATCACTAAATTCAATAATTAAGGAGACTTCTATTTAGGTTCAAATCATTTGTTCATATGGTTGATTTTATGGTAAATGCTTTGGATTAAGTTTAATTGGCTACCGATTAAGATGATTAGGTTCACGTTCGCTATTGCTAATCCTTAGAAAACAGATTGATTCAAACAATGACCAGTTGTCTAGATTAATGAATTTCCTAGTTTATTAATTTGGGTTAAGTAAGACTTGTAGTGGTTAATTAAATTGGTCGTTCAATTAACTTCTTGATGATGGTTCGTCATACAAGCTCACACATTAACTTACCTATCTTCTAGTTAACCCTAGTTTCACGTTCGTTATTCCTAGGCATATAACTAAGTTTTCACATAGATCATACGAGATTAGTAACTAAGAGATGTTCATACAACTTAATTACTGATTTATTAACAGAAAATAGTTGTTATTAACACATGAGGTTCTTTAACAAGCTTAACAAAACATAATCACTAAATTAAATTAATCCTAACCATAAAAACAAACTCAAAAACGAGAAATTGCCTTAATCCTCCTCACTAAATTAAATTAATCTTAGTTCATAATTGCAGTAAAAACAAACTCAAAAAAGAATTCAATTAGTTCAAACATGACTCAATCAAAAGATTAACTAAGAATGAACTAGAAATTGCCTTAATCCTCCTCAAAATCGAACGTAGGGTTGATTCTTCACTTCCCATAGCTTCCACCGTGTTCTCAATCGCACCTTAGCCTCTTAGGGTTCTTCCGAAGTCTTTGGTCTCGGTCTTAAAGTCCCTATTTATAGTTTTCTGGAAACAAAGCTTGACTCGTCGAGTCAAGGTACCGACTCGCCGAGTCCCTCATTAAAAATCCGTGTACGGCAAGGACTTCTATAGCTTCGCGAACCTTCGATCTGACTCGCCGAGTCAGGCGTTGACTCGCCGAGTTCTTCTTGTTTTCGACATTTTTCTTCTTCATTTCAACTCCCGAACTTCCGATTGCATCTCCTACTTCCTTTCGCTCCCGAGCACATCTTTTGGACTGAAAATATAATTTAAACACAATTAAGTACCTTTTGTCCATAAATTGAAAGTAATTAGCCAATAAATAATAAAAATCTAAACTAAATATATAGCTAAATATGCATATATCAAAATACCCCACACTTGACTTTTGCTTGCCCCCAAGCAAAACTGAATTTTAGCACACTAATATTACATAAGACAATCTCAATCAAACCCGACCATTATGTCAAGACCGCAACGCATGCATTTATGTCTAAAATTTTTCCTAAGGACCCCCCTCAATTCTAAATACTTACAATTATCATAAACATTCGCCCACTTCTTTTGAACAATGCTCATTTTATGCATCCCTCCGAATCCATCCGCATAAAACTTTCTTAACCTCAAGGTATTTTTGGTCAAGCTACCAAAGCATACATAATCTAGAAAATTACAGCTTTTCGATACCACTATGGAGCTATTGGAATTCTTCACTTCTTTGATAATTTGATCTTGATTTCTTTGAATTCACCACCTTTTTATTTTTGGAATCTTCAACTTTTTTGAATTTCTTCAGAACTTTGATCTTTTGATCTTCACTTTGATTGCTCCAAAATTCTTATAACTTTTCTTGTAATTCTCTTTTTTTTCACATGTAACTCACTTTTTTCACTCAAAACCTACATGCTTAATCAGGGGAGCTCAACTTCAACCTTTATTGATTAAAGATAAAAAATTTCCTATATACATTTCTGGTACACGATGCTAAACATATTGCATCCCTCAAACTAAGCGAGGTTGTGTTTTTATCCCATGATTTCACTAGAATAAAGGAGGCCACAAATGCACTAGAACGTATATTGGCTCAATTAAACATTTGGGTCTTCATGCAATCATCAAACATAACACTAGCATGGAATCCTAATTGTTTTTACCAAAATTTTCCAAATTAAGTCCTAGCAATTTATGCAAAAATTTAAAAATTATACCTAAATTAGGATTCTAATGTAACTAATATAATCAACGTGGACTCGCCGAGTTATGGATGAACTCTTCGAGTCAATAAAAATTATTATTTCTAAAAAAAATTTACCAAACCCCACACTCAGACCTTGGTTATCCTCAAGAAATCATTTATAGATGAAAATGAAGATTTGAAAAAAAAAATCCTAAGAAAACCACACACAACAAAAACGAGAAAGAAAAACGAAAAAGAAAAGAAAATCAAACTCTATTGACGGGTTGCATCCCGTTAAGCGCTTCTTTTTGAGGAGTCTTTAGTTGGACTCCATCCCGCTTTACGTTGCTGCTACTTCCTCCATTAGGATCTCCTTTTTCAGTTTTTGCACTTTGTATTTTGTCTTGTAAAGATAGATTCTTCTCTTATATGCCCTCTTCAATTCTTCCATTCTCTTTCTTGCAACAATTTCTTCAGCTTTACGCTTTATCCCTTTACTATGCCTCTTCTTTTTCACTTTTTCCTTTTCATGCCCCATCGTTTCCCTTCCTTCTTTATCTTCCTCGATTGCCTTTTCGGTCATTAACTCATCATCACTTGAAGGCACAAATTCTTCCTCACTTTCATCACATATTAAAGAATCTGGGGTTTTGAAAGTGAAAACTTCAAACGTAGTAGAGACAAGGGCACGAGGCTTGGTTCTTTTGCTTTTGGTTGACATCGCTATATGTGATTCAATGAAAGAGTTACGGTTATCATTATTCCAAGTTTTAGTATCCCTTTTATCTTCTAAACTTTCTTTATCCTCTTCTTGGGCAGTCTCATCATTTAGCACAATTGTTTCAAGACAAGCCAAATGTGCATTCTCAAAGTTGACGAAATCTTTGATAGCTTTGCTTTCCTCAAGAAGATTCTCCACGTAATCAGGCAAAACGTGCACATCTGGTTTATAAAGGGTACTAATGGTTTGCAGACTAAAATCTTCAACAAATCAGGATTTTTCGTATGTACTCGTCGAGTCAGAAGGTGTGACTCGGCGAGTCAGTGAGCTTCCAATACTTTTAAGGCTTTCTTGATAATCAGCTTCCTCGATCAGCCTCTCTATCTCCTCCAGATCTCCTTTGGCATCAGAATTTTCTTCCAAAGATAATAAGAATTGACTTGGATTGATTTCATGCAAGCACGCAAGCTCTTTTTCTAACAATTCATCCTCCAAATCTATTGAGGAAACTTTATCTTCTCTTGACTCTATGTGCGTATCCTTTTCCTCAACTTTAAAAATCACCGAATCATCCCCCACCCTTAATGTTAGCGTAGATTCATGCATATCTACCAAGGAACAAGCGGTATTCAAGAACGGTCGCCCAAGAATGATTGGTACTTTAAGGTCCTCCTCCATGTCTAATATTATGAAGTCAACAGGAAATACTGGTTTATCAACTTTGATAAGAAGATCTTCACACACTCCCATTGGATGTATTATCGTTTTGTCGGCCAAACGGATTTTCATATGAATAGGCTTTGGGACCGGAAGGTTTAACTTTTGGAAGAATGAATATGGCATAATATTAATACTTTCCCCTGAATCAGTCAATGCTCGTGTGGTCATTATGTTCCCAAATTGACAAGGTACGGTGATGCGTCCCGGATCACCCCTCTTTTTTGGCAGTTCATTCAACACTATTTCAGCAACTTCTTCCATATTTCTTCTAGTTGTAAGGAGGTTTTTAAGCAAACTTGCATATTTCGGTGTTTGAACTATCATTTCAACAAACGAAATATTCACTTGGAGTGCCCTTATGTGCTCCATAAACCTCCTATATTCTTGAATCTGCTCATTAGGTATGGCTCGGCTCGGAAATGGCAAAGGGGCCCGGTAAGGTTTCCAAAGAAAGCTGCTTGTGTCATCAGGTCTTGGACTCGTCGAGTCCTTGTTGGCGACTCGGCGAGTCGAGACGGGTTTACTCGATTCCCAACTATTTACCTCTTCTGTTTGCACCTTGTTGGGATTCTTCTGGACAGGGGTCAGAGGAGTGAAATTTTTTTCAGAATCTGTTGTTATTGCCTTCACATGCGCCATTCTGGGATTTTGTTCGGTATTGCTAGGAAGTTCACCGGGTGTTCTTTGGTTGATTTGTTGTGCAAGATGGCCTAGCTATTTTTCAATGTTATGAATGGATGCTTGCTGATTCCTAAGTATATTTTGTTGATCCATCATCATAGCTTGGTGCTCTCTAAGCATATTTCGTTGCTCCTTCATTTTAGCGTCAGTATCATTGTGCCACTTCTCGGACGCAGCCACAAATCTTGTAAACATATCTTCCAAATCAGATTTCTTCTCTAGCACCGGTTCCTCCTTTTGATAAGAGCCTCTATCTTTTTTCTTGTACTTTTCCTCCTTCGCCTTTTTGTACTCATCGTATGGTAGCCATTCTTTCTTGGGTTTCCACCAATTGTCATCAAACCTATCACCACTTGAATAGCACACTTGCACTTTCCGGATCCCGTTCTTGTCAATATCACAATCTTTAGTGAGGTGAGGCCCTCTACAGTTTTCACAACCCACCCTAATGGCATGGATGGATTGGTCCATCTTTGTCATTCGTCGATCCAAACTATCCAACTTAGCCATCATTGATGCCATATTATCAGTAACTAAGTTCACCACACCCTACTTAGTTCATTCCTTAGATTATGATATTCTGTAGAGTGTTTAGAGAATTCTTCAATTAGCTCTTTTATCACCGGGGGTGCCTTCTTCGTGAGAGGTCCTTGCGAATCAAGGAGCTGCCTAGTTGTTACATTTACTCCATCATAGAAGATAGAGACTTCTTGTTAACTATTCAAATCATGATGTGGGCAGTTCCTTAGTAAGCCTTTATATCTCTCCCATGCCTCATAAAGTGACTCTCCAGCTTGTTGTTCAAAATTGGCTATGGCTTTCTTCAACTTGGCTATCTTTCAGGTGTGACAACCCGATATTTAAAGTGAATATAATGACCTAAAGTCAAGTATTATAATCTATTTTTGGAATCAATAGAAATTAGCATAAAAAATGAAGTGTTCTAAAATCTAAATTGGGATGCATAAAGTAGTAGATATCACTAAACCATAAGCGTACATAAAAAGAACGCCCAAATCTGACTTCGTATGAGGAAGTTATGATTTTTCTAAGTTTCGGAACAGCGGTAGACAGCTAAAAACTCGAAAAAAGATCAAGCTACTTTTAGCCGACGCAACCTAAACGAGAATCGAAGATCCCGAAAATAGTAGTACAACGGTGAAAAGACAGACGAAAACGGACGTCGGATAAAGAAGTTATGGATTTTTAACGGACTTTTCCTGTCCCGACCTGTTAAAAATAAATAATTAAAAATAAAGTCAAAACTAGCTGACGGAGTCTAAATGAAAGTTGTAGAGTACATTCTCACCTACGCGTGCATATAAAGAACGTCAAAAACAGAGCTCGTATGCGAAAGTTACGGATTTTACAAGTTTGAGGCACACAAACCAAGACGATTTACGCCCAGCGTACTCGGGTGCTAGGCCTCGGTTCGTCCACATCGCTCCAATGCTTCGTCCAAGGATGCGGTAACATGACGCATGCGAACGCGCCTCGTAACCTTGCTGGTACGCCCCGCGTACGCGAGGGTTCCAGCCCCTATAAAAGGGATGCGAGAGTTTCGGGTTTCTTTGCTCATTTTCTCTCATTCTCTTGCGTTTTTACCTCGTTTTGCGTGCAAGAAATATCCCGAAGTCCCGGTTTTTATATCCAAGTCCCGAAGGAAGTTTTACGCTCCCGAGATTCCTGAGAATCCCGAGAAATCCGCTTCCTCCTGCCGAAGTTCTGCTCGATTATTGCCTTATCTTCTTCAACCCGCCTCTTCAACCAGGTGAGTTCATACCCCTACGTTTTTCCGAGTTTTTCATGTTTTCAGGGGGGGAATACAAGCAAAAGCACAAGTAATCTTGGGCTCAAAGTATATTATTTTGTTTAAGATAATTATATTTTCAATATACTTTTAACATGGAAAACAGGTTTACCAAATGGTTTAAGAAATCAACTCGCAGAAACGGTTTTCAAAACTAAGACAATGAACTTATGAATCATGAAGTAAAAGATATCATTTTATAAAAGGATTCATGTTAATTACAAAAAGGGTTTTCAACATTATTACTTGTAAATTTGTTAGTCTAAGTTGGAGACACGTCCTTGGTAACACTCACCACCGAAACAGAGTGTAGGACTAGCACATATGACCAGAATCTCTTGTAGGGAGAGCGTGACTGTTGTGTATAGATCTATACGGGACTGACTATCCCGCACCTCGCTGCTAGCTACAGTGGGACCGGCAGGTCTACGGGTGACAAAGTCATAAAGGATACTGGTCCCGATACTTGTCATATCAAGTTAATGCATGGTTATAAAACTCGCAATGTAGATAACAGCGATTTACTTACGTAATAATGGATCGAATGAACTAACCTCAGAGTAATAATCAATTGATTACTAGGGAGTATTAATAATACCTTCAGGATTCAGTTCACCATGTTTTTATTAGTTTTATTTATGTAATAAGGCTAATGTACCTCACTGGGTGTAACCAGAGTTTTAAAAGAAAACTGCCTTTATCGATATAAGTATGGTAGATACTTGTACACCTCAGTTTAGAACAGATAACCAACCATCAACTTTTAGGGAAAATATAGGATTTTCCCGGGATAACCCGGCTATTAAAAAAACGGATTGTTTAACGTGTAACCAACGGATATTCATATTCATTCCACGACACCTTGGATTGTACATATCTTGTATGAATCTGGAAGTCATGGAAGGAATGGGTTTTCAAACACGCTTTTCATAAGAAAATATAGGATTTTCTTGAAGAACGCTTTTCAAAAGAATCAAAGAACATTTTTCCACCAAAACTAAACGCTTATGAACTCACCAGCTTTATGCTGATATTCTTTCAAAACTGCTTGTATTCTCAGGGGATTCAGTAATACAGATAAAACATCAGCTTTTGGAGAAGAGACGCTAAGACGTCAATCTTAAAACTTATTGAATCATCATATTGTAATTCTTTTGGGACATGTATTGTAAGCAACAATGTAACTTTTAAATTATATATATGATGGTTGTGTGTACTTTCTTTACAAATATTCAACTGTTATGATACTACGTGAAGTCATCCACCCCCGAATGTTTCTGCCATTCTGGTTTGGGGGTGTGACATCAGGGAGGGCAAAATTGGTCTATAAATTCTGTTTTCATTTTAGCCCAAGTAGTGATGGATCCGGGAGGAAGTGATTTCAGCCAATCTTTCGCAGCTCCCTTGAATGTGACCGGAAGCATACGAAGTAAAACAGTGTCGCGAGCCACATTGGGGACATTAAAGTAGTCGGCTATATTATTGACCTCGTCTAGGTGCTTGTATGCGTCCTCGTGATCCTTCCCGTAGAATGGGATTTCCTTAAGTTGAGCAAGTACGTGGCCTTTAAGTTCAAAGGTGGCAGTTGTGGGAATCGCAGGTTGCACGAGTCCCGAGCCGTTGTCGTCACGTATCCTTTTCTTCCATTCGCCCATGGGAACTTCATCGATGTTGGCCATGGTGTTGTCAAGCTCTCCTTCTAGGTCGCTTCCTTCTTCGTATTCAGATTCGTTACCGTACTCGAATTCGGTTTTGTTGTGGAATGTATCGTCTCCAAAATTCCCGAGATTGCTTCCTTCGCTCTTTTGACTGCTAGACTCTCCTGCTTTCTTGCTCTTTTTCTTCCCAAAGACTGATTTAAGGTCCTTGAAGGGTGATTTCTTTGGCGGGTTAGTGTCTTCAACAACCTTGTCTTTGTTCTTTTTAAGAGCGGATTTCGGGTCTTCTAATGGGGGAATCAGAGGTGTGTTGGATCCTCGGGTCATGTAATATCTGCAATTAAAACAAGAAACACGCGTAAAAAGAACAAAAATAAAATAAAAACGAAACTGGAAATCAGCTATGGACTCGCCGAGTAGCTTCGAGTGCACTCGGCGAGTTCAAGGCTAAAACAGAAAAATTTTAACTAAAATTCTAAAAACAGAAAAAAAAATATTAAAACTTAACCTAATAAATTACTTAAGAAATACCTTTGTGTAATATAAATCTCATACAAAGGATCGATAAAACTAGCAATTAGTGCTAATTTTTGAACCGTTCCCCGGCAACGGCGCTAAAAACTTGATGTGTGTGAAACGAACTAAGTTTTATCCTACTTTTTAATTATGAATTAGACACACAAAGACAGTGGACCTATCAATTGTGGTATAGTTAAATAAGTAGGGTATCGAACTCAGGGAACGGAAATTAAACTAATTACTAATATTATCTAAGAACAAGTAATAGAAAGTAGGATTTTCTCTAGTTTTACAAGACTAGAAACTTAAATATTTAGCTAAGACTTAAACTAAATAACTAAAGCTAAAGCAACAAAAATCACCAAATTCAATAATTAAGGAGACTTCTCTTTAGGTTCAAATCATTTGTTCGTATGGTTGATTTTATGGTAAATGCTTTGGATTAAGTTTAATTGGCTACCGATTAAGATGATTAGGTTCACGTTCGCTATTGCTAATCCTTAGAAAACAAATTAATTCAAACAATGGCCAGTTGTCTAGACTAATGAATTTCCTAGTTTATTAATTCGGGTTAAGTAAGACTTTTAGTGATTAATTAAATTGGTTGTTCAATTAACTTCTTGATGATGGTTCGTCATACAAGCTCACACATTAACTTACCTATCTTCTAGTTAACCCTAGTTTCACGTTCGTTATTCCTAGGCATATAACTAAGTTTTCACATAGATCATACGAGATTAGTAACTAAGAGATGTTCATACAACTTAATTACTGATTTATTAACAGAAAAATAGTTGTTATTAACACATGAGGTTCTTTAACAAGCTTAACAAAACATAATCACCAAATTAAATTAATCCTAACCATAAAATCAATCCATATTCACAAAATCATCTACCCTAAACAGAAGATAAAGGTCTTAGTTCATAATTACAGTAAAAACAAACTCAAAAACAAATTCAATTAGTTCAAACATGACTCAATCAAAAGATTAACTAAGAATGAACTAGAAATTGCCTTAATCCTCCTCAAAATCGAACGTAGGGTTGATTCTTCACTTCCCAGAGCTTCCACCGTGTTCTTAATCGCAACTTAGCCTCTTAGGGTTCTTCCGAAGTCTTTGGTCTCGGTCTTAAAGTCCCTATTTATAGTTTTCTGGAAACAGAGCTTGACTCGTCGAGTCAAGGTACCGACTCGCCGAGTCCCTCATTAAAAATCCGTGTACGGCAAGGACTTCTATAGCTTCGCGAACCTTCGATCTGACTCGCCGACTCAGGCGTTGAATCGCTGAGTTCTTCTTGTTTTCGACATTTTTCTTCTTCATTTCAACTCCCGAACTTCCGATTGCATCTCCTGCTTCCTTTTGCTCCCGAGCACAGCTTTTGGACTGAAAATATAATTTAAACACAATTAAGTACCTTTTGTCCATAAATTGCAAATAATTAGCCAATAAATAATAAAAATCTATACTAAATATATAGCTAATATATGCACATATCAATATATATATATATATATATATATATATATATATATATATATATATATATATATATATATATATATATATATATATATATAAATTAGGAACAAACCTTGTGCATTTTGGAATGCTTAGTTGAACAATTGGCTACTTAACCCTTCTTATGGAATTTGAGAACCAATATTTTCTTAAATGGTTTTAATGAGCACTTAATAAATTAAGTGGGGTGTTTGAGGATGATAAAACACCTTCTAATCACGTATGAGAACCCATACTAGTGGTTGAAAGAGAATTAGAAAATGGTCTTCAAGAACTATGCAAAGTATAATGTTATTATGTGAAAATGATCAATTTTTGGGCATACAGACCATTCCACACGACCCCGTGTGGAACCACCTATTGGGAAATGTTGTTTTCCTCATAACTTTTGTATATGGACTTGTGAAATGTTTGATATGTGAAATGTGTCTTTTCAAATTATATCTTCCTAATAACCTATGCTATTATAAATGATGATATGAGTATTGATAATGTGGAAAGTGATAGCTAAAAAGAAAGTAAAAAGGAAAGAAAATAAAGAAACAAGGAAAATTGATCGGGCCATGATGCCTCATAAGAGGTCTAGAGGAATCTATTGGGGTAGTACCTTCCCCTTCGCGAAGTTGATGTCCTGATTAGCATGAGTGCATGATGGATTAATTTGTTCTTTCTACCTTAGTTTAGACTTGGGGCACCCTAAGTATAGAAATGGCACCAGTTTAATACCGAAATTAGCCCCTAATGATAAAAGAGAATGAAACAATGCCTTGGTGGATTGATTTTGTTCTTTCCACCTTAGTCTTGGGAATGATGCCTTGGTGGAATGATTTTGTTCTTTCCACCTTGGTCTTGGAAATGGAAATGGAAAAGAATCTAAGGAAATGATAAGACAAGAAATGACACTTATTGTAACGCCCACGTTTTCTCGCTAGGTATTAATAAGACAATATGATTGTAATGTTAAATAATTGTAACCTTTATATGAAGTACATAAAGAGAATTATTGAATATTATATGTTAAATGTGTAGTTATAAGTTGTATATGTGACATCCCCCATTTTTCAGAACCAATTAAAACATTTTTCTTTACGCTTTACAAAATTTAGATTCGAAAATTCCAAGATTAAACAAAACATTTTGAGATAACAAAAATTATTTCATTTTATAAAAAACCTCGAGCATGTTATCGTTCATATCAAACATACATTACAACGTAAATATAAAGGGTCCCGAAACTACTAGGTACATCTCTTTATTCCATTCAACATCCTAACTAGACTATAGCAGCCTTGGTTCCACTACATGTGAGGCATGAAAATGAGTGGGTCAGGTTTGGGAAAACCTGGTGAGATACGTAGGGTTTTCAATCACATAATAATTTAATGATAGTAATTAATATCATTCCTGCAAACAACATTATCAGATAATTTATATAAAATCTGACCAAAGACCAACTACCCATCTCAACCGATCCTCACAGATCCTAAAGCAACGATTATTTGGAGGAATCACCCAACCTGATGAACATTTGAGAAACTGTTTGACTACACAGCTAGGGGGTGTCCTTGGCCAGTGTAAGTCATATAAGGCAACCAATGTTCAGAGATTTGATAAATATAATATCATTATTATATCTACGTCCATGGGTTAGAAGTCCATGCTAGCAACGTAATTCACTAGACTGCCTAGAATAGTCAAGTATTTGTTGGATTAATGTCTACGTCCATAACTATATTTGGTATGTACTTGACCCGACCCGGCATGGTCCATTTGGGTTGCACTTCACCGGCATAATTTATATGGATAGTCTTTTGAGAATAGTATATTTATGATTTATATTAATATATTATAAGTTCTAATATATTAATATGGAATCATATTATTTAATTAGTATTGATCAAGAATTAATTTAGAATTAATTAAGTGATCAAAAAGAACTAATTAAATATGGACTCTTATATATATGGAATGGGCCAAGTTCATTTAGGTTGGGCTAAGCTTTCATGGATGGTCCATGGAGCTTTTAACCCATGGATCCTATGTAAATGAAAGGTCATGGGTATTAGGGTTTACATGGATGTAACCCTAATCCTCCATAATATATAAAGGGGTCCTTGGCTCACAAAATTGGCACAAGTATGTGAAAATAAGAGTGGGCCGATTTTAGTGTGCATACATATTCTCTCAAGTTCTTCCAAGGTGTTTTGGTGATTTGTGATTCCATTTGAGGCTTCCACACTATTGGGGCTAAGCTCTTAAAGCTTGAAGACATCAAGCTACATCAAAAGGTATGTCATCTAACTAGAACTTTGTAGTACAGGTGCTTCATACTATGCTAGTTAGGATGAAACCTTGGAATAGTTAATATTTGCATGTATAATAGAGAAAACTTAGATCCAAGGTTTATAGGGTTGCATGTACACCATAGGAGTGTTAGAATGTTCAAAACCCAACAGTATTGTCATATACTTCGATCGATAACCTAGACATACTTGTCAGTTGTCTGATCTAGACTCACCATTTCTGGTCATCCAAGAAAAAGGAGAAACAATCCGCTCTTATCTCACACACCCTACCCCAGTCATGAGACCTAATCGATATCTAACTTAATTTCAACTAAGTGTCCTTTAAAATTCTTATTCTTAAACCTAAGGCAAGACTTATAACTAAAGGCATTCAATTCCCAATACAATTTCTAATTTGATAGTATTAGCCTAATTATTCAAATAGCATGTAGCACATATAATACATGCAAGCATTTAATGTCTCATATAAATAATACTTTTAGTTTAGATTATGATCTTGATAGAAACTATGCACTCACCTGGCAAAAGTGTTTGGTGATTGGTGAATCGAGCAGAGCTTCACCTTACACCTTTTCCAAAAGACCTAGATGTACATAACACTTAGTCTTAATCTATTATCCTAAGGCATTACTCCCCAAAGTAGATCAAGCAGCGTAACGACTTGGAATTATTGATAAATCTTACTTATAAGTTCCTAGTAATGGCTTATAACTACGATTATAAATTACACGGAAGCAGAGTAAGTGTAGCTCACTTACATAGTGAAAGGTCTAGTATGCTCAAGAATCATATTAAAGTGATATTGCTAATTAACATATGATACTAATGGGTCACACTAAGAACAACTTGATATAATTGATTATTTATTAGAAATTGATTTTAATAAATATTCAATAAAACTCTTATAATTAAATTGGAAATTATTTATTTCATGGAAATAACAATTTTCATTAGCAAGTAACATAATATATCATATGGTATGATTTGTAAGTCATGTACATTATTTTGGTTATCAGAGCCATGGGTTGTTTTCTGTTATATTGATGCTCAAAACCCAACAGTGGTATCAGAGCCATGGGTTAGAATGCTCAAAACCCAACAGTGGTATCAGAGCCATGGGTTGTTTTCTGTTATATTGATGCAAATGTTTTATTTTCAAGTTGGAAAAAAAAGGGAAAAAAAACATGACGTTTGTCAAATTTTAAGATAATTACTTGTTTTATGAAAAACGAATTATTTGTAAAATTTGAATCATTTGTTATATGAGTTGAATTAAGTCAAATTTAGTAAAAGATAAAATGATATGATTATTTTATTAGTTTTAAAAGTTTGATCTAAATGTTTTAAGGAGTTACATATTTTGTCATAAAATTTTGGAGCTCAAAAGTTTTTTTTTTTAAAGTTGTGATCTTAAGGGTTTTTGAAACTTCCATAAGTTATGGATATGAAAGTTTTTTTTTAAAAAAATTTTGATTCAAAGTTTTATGGAGTTACAAAATTTGGTGTTAATGTTTTAAAGAATTCCATAACTTGTTCTTAAGTTATGGAACATGAAAAGTTTCATCATAAAACACCATTAATTCCATAAGTTATGGAATCCAAAGGTTTTCAAGAATTACAAAACTTGCCCTCAAGTTTTGGAATTTGAGAAAAAGTTTTTTATGAAAAAAAGAATTGAATTCTAAAACTCTTGGGTTCATAACTTAAACAATTAATTAAATGGTTTTAATTTTGAGTTTAATAATTGGAATTATGATGTTTTGTTGAATAGTTCAAATTAACTCTTATGGACTTTATTAATAGTTAATTAAAGCGTTTAATTAAAAGAGTATTATTAATCCATAAATATATGGTTAGAGTTTAATTAAATTAAAAGTCTAGTTTAATTAATAGATTAAACCACCAAGTATTTTAAATGTCTAAAATACACCCTTATACTATTATAATATTAAAAGTTTAATATATTATATGTATAAGAGCAAGTCGTCTTACCATTAGTAGACGTCATTCACGAAGCTGGTCTATAAGGGGGGTATAAGGTTACTGCCTATAAAATGGCAGTTTAATGGGTGTCCACTCTCACTCACCGCTTTTCTTGACCGGTGGAGGGTCGTTAGCCGAACAGGTAAGACAAGGACTATAATTCTCCCTTCATTATAAGTATAATGATAAATACTAAGTAACTAAACACTTATAAATTCCCAATCTTAGTTACTTAGGAAAATGTGAATAAGGTGCTAATCCATGAAATTACACTTTGCACTTTGTTTAAGCTGTTAGTGGAGCGTGTGTGGTTAACCGGCACACTAACCTGGACTTAACAAGGTAGGCAAAGGGTAACTTAATGTTTATCATAGTATCGTTGGAGCGTGTGTGGTTAACCGACACATCGATTGAGGGGTAAATATTAAGGGTACCAAGTATATTTGCATGGTTACTTCACACCTTGTTTTGTGATCCTCGGCATCCCAGTCACAAAACCTGAAGGGCACACTCGAGATTGAAACATGCCATTGAAAAGTTCAATGATTCTCAAAAGAATCTATGTAACGCCCGCAGATCCGGGCTAGTCAATTTAGAGATAATAGGGGTCGAAAACGACTTTTCGACAAAAGATTATTTAGAATAAATAATCTTAACCAAGTTGTAGAATATGTCTCAAGGGTTCCGTACATATGAAGAACGCCGAAATCCGAGTTATAACGAAGAAGTTATGGCCCGTCGAAGTTTTTCGACAAAACCGGCACGGCACCGGGAGACGTAAATAGTGAATTTTTGATAAAGGACTTTTTAGCCTTAGTAATATAAACAAAAGTTGTAGTATACGTTAAACTGAGAACATACAAAAAAAAGAACGCCCAAATCTGATTTCGTATGAGGAAGTTACGAATTTTCTAAGATTTGGCATAGCAGTGCACGACCCGAAACTCGAATTTTAGATCGAGCGGTTTTTGGCCTACGCGACCTAAATAAGAATTGAAGATCTCATTAATAGGAACTCAACGGTAAAAAGACAGACGAAAACAGAGTCCGTATGTAGAAGTTATGAATTTTACGCGGACATTTAACAGTATAATCTCCTTGTACTGTTAAATTTAAGATCGGTCAAGAATTAGCCGACGGAGTCAAAATAAAAGTTGTATATCTTATTTTTACCTACGCGTGGATATAAAGAACGTCAAAAACGGAGGTCGTATGTGAAAGTTACGGATTTTAGAAGTCGGAAGTGTGTTGTGCGAAAATGGGTGATATGACACAATCTTGGCCATTGCTTTCTCCCCAAGTCTTGCCACTAGATGGTGACATGTGGCACCAAGTTCAGCCATTTTTCACCCTATAAATAGAACCTCTCCCACCCTCATTTTCTTCACACCTTTCCCATTCTTTCTTCTCTTTACTCTCTCTCTCTCTAGAACCTCTCTCTATCCCCGAAACCCCCCGAAAAGCCTAGGGAACCTCCCTAGCACGAGGCGGAAGCCCCGGAGTGCTCGACGGCTCCGAGAAGAAGAGCTTTTCGGCTCGGGAACGCTGCTCCAAGCAAAACCCGGTTTTCTATAAAACCCGCAGTAAGTGAGCTACGCCTACGCTATTTTTAATATATCGTTTATTTAGATATAGTAGCGTTATTAGGAACTTATAATAAGTACTTGGGCTATTATTATGGGTTATATAAGTATTTTTTTAACGCTTATATAATAGTAATAATAGCTAGACTATTAATTAGTCTCGGCGAATAATAGACTAAACTCTAGTGGTAATAATACTAGGTTTCGTCGAAGGAAATTATTTTTTTAGAAGCGAAGCGCTGTCTGAGTTCGGAATCACCACCTTTTCAAGTGAGTGCATGGTCCCTTTCATCTTACACATAGATATGAAGTATTTTATATAAATTACGTGCTATGTGTGCATATTATCTGAATACTTGCTGTCTATGATGGATGAATGATTTTATACATGTTTTAAATGATTTAAATATATATTTATTTTATATCTACAAATATGTTGGGATAAAACATGGGTAGATGAAATAGTTGGTGTGTGATGAAATAAAATGATGAGAGATAGGTGATGATAGGAAGGTGATGATAATTAGGTGATGGATAGGTGATGATGAATCGGTGATGTAGGATGAAAGATACTATAACCTTGTCGGGCAATTTGGAGATGCAGTCATCTACTAGAGTATAGATGGCGACCATGGACTATTCTAGACAACCCGTGGAAACACCAACAGACTTATAACCTGTAGGTGATGAATTACGAGTCCAGGTGATGTTGTGACTGTATATTCATGTGATGATACTCTAACCCTTACTATGAATTACGAGTTCAGGCGACGTTGTAACTACGTATTCATACCTTAGAAACGAGCATATAAGGAAATGTGAGGTAAAAAGATGAGAGGTAAATATGATATAGGAGATAACCCTTAAGATAATTCTTTAAGGAATATTAAAGAAGATAACGGGGATGGGTAATCGAGTTGATTGTTGGATGTTTAAAGATAATAATTATATTATTGTGGGTTGAAAACCCTATGTACTCACCAGGTTTTCCAACCTGACCCACTCCAGCTTATTTGTATCACAGGTGTCGATACGAAGCTACTTTAAACTGAGAGATTTAAACGGGGATGGGTAATCGGGTTGAATGTAAGTTTTGTTTATGCTTATGTTTCTGTATTGACGATGACATCCCAATGTTTTGAAAATGAATGAAAATACATTTCTTCGGAAATGATTTGATAACATATTTATCATGTTTTTCTGGGAACAAATTCCGCAACATTTTTATTAAAAGAGGTACTCTGATTTTTGTAAAGCATAAACAAAATCGGTCTTTTCTGGCCGTGAAAATGGGGATGTCACAATCTAGGAGTTTCAAAACCAATTAAAACCTAATAATACATTTCGTTTATCTTGGTGGAAATTGGTGAATCGTTATTCACCTACCTTCAAATATTTTATAGCTTGGATTACGGCATCCCTCTTCCAAGTTATGAAATAGTTTGTTGGGTCCTAGCCTTAATATATCATATTGGGTGTTATATTAAGGACTTAAATCAACTTTACGTGAATTTCTCCCATTGTTGATGTCTGGTTTAGACAACAATGATCTTCCCAAACCAAGCTTTCCTAATGAATATGACTTCCCGAGTTTGGCTCATGGAAGTCATACTTCTCTTCCTCCACCTCCTCCAATTATTCTCCCTAACCCACAAGTTCAAGGTCACTCAAGCCCTAATGGCAAGCAAGGTCTATGTGTGATCACATCTTAGAGATGAAGTCACATATTGACAAGCCGGGAGAGTTGGGTGTCAAAGTCTTGAGAAAGTTGGATGTTCAATCACTTTCTAAGTCACATAGTGAGTTCCTTTGGGACTACTATGAAACAGACTATGACATGAACCTTAATGATCATATCTATTTGCTTGGTGCTGCTGAATCAGCAATGATTTGGAACGATAGTAAAGCAAATTTGATTAGAAGATCAACTTCCCAAAAACTTTATGGACAGTGACAATGGTGACACTGGAAATCCAGAAAAAGCATTCTCTTCCCAATGGAAAGGGATTGGCCATAGTCAACCCGGTTGACCAAATGGTAAAGAGAAAGGCTAAGTCTGAGATAGTCCCATTACCAAAGGGTCCATATGTTTATTTTGCCGAAGGAAGGGGCGTTGATTGCAAAGCTGCCAAATTTACCTAAGGATGTTAAAGTCAATAAGTTTGACTCTACATCAGGTAGAGCCCATTATCTAACTTTGTTAAGTTCTATTCTGAGATCCTCATTACATGATGTGACTGGGTCACATGTTGATGTTTTAAGAATCAAAGAATAGAGAGAAATCTTAAAGGAAGTATATGCTGATTCTGATCGCGAAGGTGGATTTCGATCGCATCAGAATTTTGAGCAGTTGCTTAAGAAGTTATGATATATTGCTAAGGAATAGATAACAACAATTTTCCATGTGGATTGTAAGGATAAGTTTTTCTGCAAAGTTTTAAAATAAAAGAAAATTGTTTAATTTTATTTATTTGAAGTATCCTTACAATGGCATTTGTGGAAAATTGGTGCTTATATGATTCCACTGACAGCAATATTGGAAAATGGATTTGATTCTTTCATTTGTGGTAGTGTCTAAATTTACCAAATCAGGAAAGTTCCTCATCGCCCAAGTTTCAATTGGACCGAAACTTGGAATCATGCAAGTTGAATAGTATGATGAATGAGAACTTTCAAGCATTGGAAAATTAAGACTAATTACTTGTTCACATGGATGTGTGAGTCAAGTGAAGGACTAAAGGGATCGAGTACACATTCTTGTGCATTGGTCATGTCCACCACAAAGCTCGTTAAGACTATTTGATTTACTAAAGTTTAGTAAATATGGTTATACTTACAAGTTTAAGTATAATTCTGAAACATTGGAAAAGTCTCAATGTATGGCAGAACGAATGGGAAGAATCAAATTAGGCAGAAAGATAAAAGTTTCTCAAATCTGAAAAGATGGGAGAGTACTTTAGTATCATGTTTGTGATCATCTTAATGATTTAGAAATCATATCACAATTAGTCCTCTAAAGGTCATCTTAGTGCATTCTTATGACTAAGAAGAGGAGTCATGAATTGTTGAAATGGTTAGATCAGGAAGATGAGTCATACTTCGTTCCAAAACAATTCTTAGAGTCATACTCCAAGATTGTAACTTGAGTGACATATCTTAAAGAAAGGTTTAAAACACTTGTCAAATGTAAGAGTAAAAGTGTCCTACTCTTGTACATTTGAAATTGGTAAGTTGTGATGTTTTGGATAAAACAAAGACCAACTAAGGCCAATTGTGTGAAGTGTTTGTCTTGATAAAGAATCTGTACTATCTCTTGAATATTTGGCAAGATAGTCTTATATGTCAAGAGGATAGTGGGAGTCTTAAAGATCCTAAAAAGAATTTCAAGAACTAATCAAGAATAAAACCTGAGGTTCTTCACTAGCACACGACTTGAGGTTTATAACCTATCGTGTTGACATATTCTGTGCCCATTCCAGTTAAAGTTGGCTTTGCATAGGAGTTCTGAAAGTTCTCAATTGGTTGCATAACAACTTGGAAGCAATGGCAGGCCCTGTACTGCCAGGTGGCAAGAAGTTAAGATTGCATAAGTTCAGTCCATATGAGTTTGGATTTGTCATTATCCTTGTCTTGTGACTATGGTTTTGACGATTTACATGGATAAGAACACATACACCATAAAATCTAAGGGTCATAAGGTTTCTCTCTGATTCATGAAAATGATGGTGAGGAAATACTTCCACCAAGTAGATTTGAAGCAGATGGCAAAAGGTCTAAACAATTGAGACTATGATTACGGCATCCCTTTTCATAGTTCTGAAAGTGAATAGACACACATGCATGCTATCTAAGGAAAGGTGTATGATTTTGATAAAGTTTTATCAAAGCATCTCGTATCAGAAATCTGAACTTTGGTAAGAAAGTCAATAAAGTATTGATTTCTAGAAGTCCAGCTGATTTCTGAGTACATGTCAAAGCTAGTGGGAACATAAGTGTTATGCTAATAATCATCATGTTAGTGGGAGCATGATAATTATTGTTAGTGTTGCAAGTTAGCAATGTTAATTATAGAAAACAAAAGTTTCAATTCGTGAGGCTGCAGGGATTGAAAAAGTTGTTTTGCTATAATTAAGGGAGAGGATATACTTCATTTCAGTTCTAAAGGCTTAGATTGAGACCTTAATCATCTTTAGTCAAGAATATATATATGAATTTCATGTTGGATTGGTTCAACTTAAGGAAATTCTATATATTGCGTTCTCAAAATTCGATTATGATTACGGCATCCCTCTTCATAGTCAAATTTTGAAAACATGGCAAATAAAAATATTGTAGCAAAAGACTGGTCTAGAATCATGTCTTTATGTGAGACATCATGAATCGTGTACCATTTGCTTTGGGTACAGGATCGATTGCATGTGCTATAATATTTGTCATTTCTAAATTTTTCCAAATGCCCAGAGGCATGAAGAAGGGAAAAGGTCTAGAATTGGATATGACTAAAATGATTAAGCAATTGTCGAGGACAATCTGAGGTTTACCAAAGATTGGTTGCTCAGGGACAGTTGGAAGTATAGTGCTAATTTTGGAAGGACCATATTGACATATTCTGAAAAGAGGCATCTCTTATTCAGAAGTGATAGTCAAAATGAGAATATGGAGTTGTCTCCATAGGTGGAAGTTATCTGTGTAAGATTAGAAAACTTAATGCAAGAAGCATGTCCAAAGCAATGTACTTTGAATATGAGACTTAGTTTCCATGGAGTTGATCTCCATTGGAATACCTTATAATGACTGTTGACAAGTCTTTGTGACTTTGTACATATTCCTTACAGGAGGGTCAGTGCATATAAGTTTAAAATCTAAACAGATTTCGATAAATGATAGGAATTTGAAATTCTCACATTTTTCGATAAGGATTTGGGAGTGTGAAATTAGAATCATTGAAATTATGTTCAATTGGTTTATTTCACAAAGTAAGGATCATAGACAAACATAGAGTGCATACTTGGTGTATGGCAAAGCTATTGTTTAAGAAAAACATAGTGTACATGCTTGGAGCATGGGACAACTAGTGTTTTTAATTCAAGTATAAAGTTGATAAAACCGAAACAATGAATAATGAGTAATCAGTATGGTGATAAATAAAAGTGTTTATTTATATTCATAGGGTTTGATACCATATTTGATTTATTTATTCTTGTGTTTCACTTTGCATGTTTTGACTTCCAAAATAACTAAGTCGCTCTTCCTGAATGATTAAGTTATTCAAACCATCCACAGTCGGTCATATGTTGGAAGTAGATATGAATCAAGACTGTCATGGGTTGGTTTGTAGAGGTCCAAGTTGGTGGACAAAGTGGTGCTACAACACTCATGAGTGCTCATAAGTTTTGAGTATTGGATTCAACCCACGCTCATTTGAATCACTTCATGGATTTTATCACGAGTGATCATGAGACGATAATATCTTATATTCTTAAAACCTAGAGATATGAGTTGTTACTATGAGTTGGTTATACATTGATTGCACGAAAACGCATTGGTAACTCGATGTTATAAAACGTGCCTTTGTGTATGATTCAACAAGTAGTAGAACAAGCCATATGAGTCGAAGTTTATCCATTCCTTTTACCTTCGGGATAAAAGCGATATATGTGGGCCCCTCGATGATTTAGCGATGACACATGTGAGTGCTTGGCCAAGCCAGGACTGATTTGATTTGTTCAATCAGTCAGACATCATAAATCGAAAATCGGGAAACAACAAATGGACAGAGAGAATGATTATAATCCATGTCTCAGTCCATATGATATCTAGAATGGAGGAATATATGATCCCTTATCTAATGGACAAGTCATTGACAAGGTCAGAGTTCGACAGCGGCTTTAAGAGCTACGATTGCCAGTTAGGTTTTAAAGTCATACTCAATAATAGTTTTAGACTTATCCAAGTGGGAGACTGTTGGATTAATGTCTACGTCCATAACTATATTTGGTATGTACTTGACTCGACCCGGCATGGTCCATTTGGGTTGCACTTCACCGGCACAATTTATATGGATAGTCTTTTGAGAATAGTATATTTATGATTTATATTAATATATTATAAGTTTTAATATATTAATATGGAATCATATTATTTAATTAGTATTGATCAAGAATTAATTTAGAATTAATTAAGTGATCAAAAAGAACTAATTAAATATGGACTCTTATATATATGGAATGGGCCAAGTTCATTTAGGTTGGGCTAAGCTTTCATGGATGGTCCATGGAGCTTTTAACCCATGGATCCTATGTAAATGAAAGGTCATGGGTATTAGGGTTTACATGGATGTAACCCTAATCCTCCATAATATATAAAGGGGTCCTTGGCTCACAAAATTGGCACAAGTATGTGAAAATAAGAGTGGGCCGATTTTAGTGTGCATACATATTCTCTCAAGTTCTTCCAAGGTGTTTTGGTGATTTGTGATTCCATTTGAGGCTTCCACACTATTGGGGCTAAGCTCTTAAAGCTTGAAGACATCAAGCTACATCAAAAGGTATGTCATCTAACTAGAACTTTGTAGTATAGGTGCTTCATAATATGCTAGTTAGGATGAAACCTTGGAATAGTTAATATTTGCATGTATAATAGAGAAAACTTAGATCCAAGGTTTATAGGGTTGCATGTACACCATAGGAGTGTTAGAATGCTCAAAACCCAACAGTATTGTCATATACTTCGATCGATAACCTAGACATACTTGTCAGTTGTCTGATCTAGACTCACCATTTCTGGTCATCCAAGAAAAAGGAGAAACAATCCGCTCTTATCTCACACACCCTACCCCAGTCATGAGACCTAATCGATATCTAACTTAATTTCAACTAAGTGTCCTTTAAAATTCTTATTCTTAAACCTAAGGCAAGACTTATAACTAAAGGCATTCAATTCCCAATACAATTTCTAATTTGATAGTATTAGCCTAATTATTCAAATAGCATGTAGCACATATAATACATGCAAGCATTTAATGTCTCATATAAATAATACTTTTAGTTTAGATTATGATCTTGATAGAAACTACGCACTCACCTGGCAAAAGTGTCTGGTGATTGGTGAATCGAGCAGAGCTTCACCTTACACCTTTTCCAAAAGACCTAGATGTACATAACACTTAGTCTTAATCTATTATCCTAAGGGTTTAGATTCCTCAAAAATCCCAAAGTCCACTTCAATATCTGAATAAGGAATAACAAGGTAAGATCATATCGGAGGTAGGGTCCGTTTGGCATACAAAGTATACTTTTTGGAAATCCCACTTTAAACACCTCACTAAGTCCGGCCTAGGCATTACTCCCCAAAGTAGATCAAGCAGCGTAACGACTTGGAATTATTGATAAATCTTACTTATAAGTTCCTAGTAATGGCTTATAACTACGATTATAAATTACACGGAAGAAGAGTAAGTGTAGCTCACTTACATAGTGAAAGGTCTAGTATGCTCAAGAATCATATTAAAGTGATATTGCTAATTAACATATGATACTAATGGGTCACACTAAGAACAACTTGATATAATTGATTATTTATTAGAAATTGATTTTAATAAATATTCAATAAAACTCTTATAATTAAATTGGAAATTATTTATTTCATGGAAATAACAATTTTCATTAGCAAGTAACATAATATATCATATGGTATGATTTGTAAGTCATGTACATTATTTTGGACTAGAAAGACTTTTGTCTTTTAGCCAAAAGCCAAACTTTATAACTTATAAAAGAGCTTGTAAGTTTTTATAAAAGTTTGACTTCTTTTTTATATATTAAAACAGTGACATGCTTCTAGGAAGCATGTTATGGGCTTTTGATTATTTAAAAGAAAAGAATTACATGTCTTAAAAATCATGGGGAGACAAGTAGGCTTTAGGAGACATTATTGTCTTAAAGTGTTAAAGACTTATGGTCCATAAATTCACTTTATGCATATAAAAGATGAGACTTCCACTCATTCTTGCTTGCTAGATGCAAATGGCCGAAACTTGTTCCTCTTCCCTCATTCTCTCTAGTTTTGCTTTGAAGACTTGGATATTACTTGCTTTTACATGCCCTCTTTAATTTCATATTGGTTATGAACTTAAGCTTAAGGGTTTAAGAGTTTATGGACTAGCATCTACATCAAGTTGAGTCATTGTTGGTGTCTCAAAGGTTCCACATTCTTCATCAACTTCCAAGCCTCCCAAGAGGATCCAAAGAACAACAAAGGTTGTTATTTCTTCATCCTTTCTATGGTTGGTATTTAATCTTTCTATAACTTGCAAGTAGATCCTTGGTGGGTATAAAATGTTTATGTTATTTCAAAAAAAATTAAGTCTTCCGTTTGCCATATTATGTAGTTTTTGAAACTATTTTTGAACTAAAACCCAACACATAGTACTATAGACGAGATCCAGGATCTACGCGGGCAGAATACTGACTCGGGATCTCCTACTCGAAGGCTACTACTCAAACGAGTACTCAGGGGCGTCGCAGGGCTTCGCTGCAGAATAGAAACGAGGGAAAAAAGGGGCCAAATGCCAAATATTTTAAAGGGAAATTGAATGAAAGGGTGTGAGGAGAAATGAAGGAACTAGTTGCTACTTATAGCCTGAATTCTTGGGATACGCACCGTGCATCATAGGGGCGCGTCACGCTCTTGGTCGGGACATAGTGACATGGTGAAATACTGGCCTGACACGTGTCACAAAGTGGGTGGGGCTGCGTGGTCTTGTTGGGCGTGTCGTGCGCTTGACACACACTTACCATTTTCCAGATTTTCAAAATTACGTATCTCCTTCATACGAACTGCATTCTTAACATTCTTTATATCCCCGAAAATCTCTCAATGAGATCTACAACTTTCGTTCAGACTCCGTCGACTAATTTTAACTTTATATTGTTCACAAAGGCTTAGTGTTAAATCCCGTATAAAAAACATAACTCTCTCATCCGGCGTTCGTTTTTGACATACCTTTATCGTTGAACTCCTATAAACGAGATCTTCAACTCTCGTTTAGATTATTTTGGCTAAAATTCGACCAATATAAAATTTGATTTTTGAGCATAATACTGCTAAGCCGAATCTTAGAAAAATCATAACTTCCTCTCACGAAGTCATATTTCGATGCTTTCTATATGAACTCTCTCGGTTTAACGACTACTACGACTCTCGTATAGATTACTAAGGCTAAAAAGCAATTTATGAAAAATCTACTTATTACAAGACGTAGAGTTGTACCAGTTTAATCGCAAAACTTCGGAGAACCATGACTTCTTCATATGAAGTTGGATTTGAATGTTCCTTATATCTTCGAAATCCTTATGACGTATACTACAACTAGTTTAAGGTTATTTATTCTAAGAAATCTTTTATCTTCGATGCATATTTTAATGGTATTTATTTTATTATTAAATACACCTAATATCCTATATAACACGTAAGCACATAAATATATGAATAATCCTTTCTTATTCATTCATATAAAGTTACAATAGTTGACCAAAGAGATTAGAAACTATGAACTAATCTAGAAGGAAACACGGACGTTACAATTATCTCCCCCTTAGGATGATTTCGTCCCCGGAATCATGCAACATGACACAGAAGAGGGTAGCAACTTTGCATTTCGCTTTTTGTTTCCCAGGTGGGATTCAGCCCTGCCGTGTGTTTCCATCGCACTAGCACCAAGTTAATCATCTTCTATCGTAATTTCTTCCTCTTACGGACAATGATTACTTCAAGCTCTTTAACCAACCTTCTTTCTTCATCGATTCTTAATTATGAATGTGGGAGCATATCAACTTCTTCTCCTGAGTACTTCCTTAAATAACAAACGTGAAAGGTATTATGGATACCTTGCAGTTCGTCGGGTTGTTCAAGCTTGTAGGCTTCATTCCCTATCCTTTGAAGTACTTTTAATGGTCCTATAAAACTAGGACTCAACTTCCCACACTTTCCGAATCTAATAAGTCCCTTCCATGGCGAGACTTTGAGTAACACTTGATCACTCACATCAAATGTTATCGGTCGTCGCTTCTTATCTGCATAGCTTTTCTGATGACTTTGAGCAGCTAGTATCCTTTCTCCGATGACTCTTAACTTTTCAGCATTCTGGTGTACTAACTCAGGACCCGCAAACCTTTTCTCTCCCACTTCCAACCAACACGATGGTGTATGACACTTCCTTCTGTACAGTGCTTCGTAAGGAGGCATCTTGATGCTTGAGTGATAACTATTGTTGTAGGCAAATTCGGCAAGTGATACATGATCATCCTAGCTACCAGGAAACTCTAAGGCACATGCCAACAACATAAATTCCAAGGTTTGGATAATTCTCTCACTCTGTCCGTCCGTTTGTAGATGATATGCAGTACTTAGGCATAACTTCATGCCCATTGCTTCCTCCAACTTCTCCAGAATCTGGATGTGAATCGACTGTCCCTATATGACATGATAGATAAGGGTACTCCGTGTATTCGGATGATTTCCTCTACATAGGTATAAACCAACTGTTGAGAGAAAAACTTAGAGACACACTTGAACAAATGTTAGAACAAGTAGCTTGCGGAATAGTTAATCTCAAAGGATCTGAAAGCTCAACAATAATATAAATAAGTTATAGTTAGATAGTTAGAGAGTTAGTTTCGGAAAAGTAAAGAAATAGAAATGACAACAATTGTTATATCAAGTATACAGATAAGTTGATTCATAACAAGGAATGCATTCAAACCGAGTTAATAAGGTAGATCAAACTTAGTGATTAAGTCTCAAAGACTTGCTCCGGAGAGAGGTTATAATAAGTTATGTTCTAGTAACAATTGAGAGTAAGAAGTGAAGAGTAGAAAGATAGAGAAATAGAGAAGATAACTTCAGAGAAATGTATTCAGAATAGATGCATAAGTTATCCGTATCAAATATAAGAGAATGAGCTCTTATTTATAGAGTCTCATGAAGAGCACTAGATTACATCTCTATAAGTAGCCATGCAAGGCATACTGGACAATAGAGTGTATTACAATAAAGATAAGTAAAGTAATCTAGCTAAGTTGACTGCGGAAGATTGACTCCGGTTGCGGTTGCGGTTGCTGATGAACAAGATGACTGCGGGTGCTGAACCGTTGCGGTAGCAGAAATGGTTGCGGTAGCTGAAGTTCAAGAGGGTCACTTTTATGATTCAACAATTTCCCCCTAAGTGACCTCTTTAACTTCGGTTCAGCTATCAAGTTTGAGAAACTTGATCAGGATCCACCAAAACTTCCTGATGTTTTCCAGCCAATTGATCCTTCTTAAGATATCGAATTTGACTTTTGCGGTAGTATGCTTCGATCTTTCAACTCCGACTTTGCAGATGTCAAGCTGCTTTCTTGTGAGGCGATGCATGGCAGTCATAGGAATGAAATATTTGACTTTGTCAGTCTTCCTTTTGAATATGACTCCAAGTTCAGGAAAGTTTGTTGCGCCTAAGGATCTTTCTTGAAAGCCTTCGGTAGTCATTGGCGCAGGTTCAAGAGGTGGGAGATCAAACTTCTTGAGGATGGTGGGGTGGATATCCGCATCTATCTTGGCAAAGTCGCAGACAGTTTCCTTCAGAAAAGTGTTGGCCTTTTCAAGCGCAATGTTCATTTTGGGGTGCTTTTCTGATTTGTTTTGAAACACCTTGGCAATGAGGAAGATTTCTTCCGGATTCATGCAAGGGAAGTCTGCCTGGGTGCGGACGTAGTCATGCTCCCTTCTCGTGAGGGTCTACTGGATGTAGTCAGCCTTCATGAACTTCCGGACTTTGAAGTTCTTTACTGCGGATGGTTTATCGTTAGACCATATATTTTCAATGGAGGAGGCATGTTTAGCATGAAAAAGACTGAGTCTCTCAAACTCCATTGGCAGTCTCTTGTGGTCAGGAAGACTGCGGTCGAATTGCTCAAATACTGTGAAGTATTTGGCATTTGGAGATATTGGGACATCCCAGTAACCGTCCGAGGGGGGTTCAGCGTAGGTAAGGTGGGGTCGGTAGTCTTCATCCAGCAGCCTGCGGTGCGGATTGATCCAAGAATTTATCAAGGATTCATCCATCATGGTATCAAAACCGCATTCTCTCCAGATAAGCTCTGCTAGTTTGGCTGCCTTCCAGTCGTGTTTCCTTTGGGCGGTGGCAGGGGAGTCTGTTGAGCTTGGAGATGACATGTACTCCGCAAGGTTTTTGAAGTGAGGAGAAGTCTCTGGCTTGTTGGGAGTGAACTCCTTTTGAGGTGAAGTGTGAGGAGATGGAGTATGTTGAGATGGTTGCGATGAAGGAATTTTTTCTGTGATGATGGGAGGGCTCTGATGTTGAGAGATGGATTGCTCAGAGTGATGGACTTCTTCTTCTTCACTTCCCCCTCTTGAGGGATGCAACGGAGGAGCTTCCTCAAGCCATTGTTTAAGTCCATCAACCTTGGCATAGACTTCTTGGAATTGAGCTTTGAGGGCTTCTGCCAATTGTTGATTGTTGGGAATGGAGGAGCTGAAGAGAAGCTTGTGGATTTCTTTTGAGCTGGAGGATCTCGGGACCATGGAAGTTGGAGGACAAGGATTTCTGCAGTCTGTTAATTGTGGCTTGAAGAACAGAGATAGTGGACTCATAAGCAGTATGAGTCTCATCTATCAATTTCTTAGACTGAGTGGCTTGATCCGCGATGGCCGCTTGGAGATCTGTTTTGATTGCGGTCACCTCAGTGATGACGCGTTCCGCTGCAGCCATAAATTCCTTGTGGTCGGCCTTGCGGTTGTTGTCAAGGGACCGGATCACCATCTCCACTTTGAGAGAAATTCTCTCTGCAGCTATGCGTTCCCTTGTTTCCAGACGTTCAATACGTTCGATCAGGGACTGCGGTCCCGGGGTGTCTTCTTGTTGCGGTTGTGTTGGCTTGACCACAGCTAGGATCTGATCAACTTTGGCTTGTAAGCTCATGAACTCCTTCATGGTGACAACATTCTTCTTCTTTTTCTTCTTTTCTTTTGGCCTGGAAGTTGAATGTTGAGAACCGTTGGATTCCTCTCCCTCATCAAACATCATGAGGTCATCATCAGAAGGGCTGGGCTTGTTGACTTCCTGTACGTCGTCATCATCAAGACCGAAGGTGGGAGCTGAACTGAGTTCGATTGCGGTTCCTTCGTCTTGTGATCCATGGACTGATGGAGTGGGAATTGGATTGGGAGTTGGAGTTATTCTGGAGGTACCTGCAGCTGCACCTGTTGCTTGAGCTTTACAGATCGTTTCAGCCATTTCGTCCATCCAGTCTTGAACTTTGAGAATGGTGGCTACGGTATTGGCATTATTGATTGCGTCTGCCCAATACCGTGCCACAGACTGGATTTCCTGCTCCTTTTGCTGTTGCTGCTTGATCTGTTGTTCCTTGCGGGCTTGGAATGCCCTTCTGAAGGCAACATATTTCTTTTTGTCTGACTCGGTTACAGGTTTGTACCGTAACCATGAGTCATTAGATTCTTCTCCGTCAAATCCTTGGAAACGCACCGAAGTGTCCTTCGGGTCCACGGATCCTTGCACGTTTGTGCTCACCGTGCCTAAACCACCTGCTGCGGATGTAATCAGAGTAGGATTTCCTGAGCTTCCTCGGTCTCCTTGACCCGTGGTCAAGTGTGGCCTCGGCTCAGTTCTGGCATGGGTGGAAGAAGTACCCTGCGGTTGGGAAGGTGTTTGCAGTGTTTGGGTGACGTTCAAAAGGATGGAGTGCAACTCCTCGGGTGAAAAGAAATGCAGTCGGGAAGCCCTGGAGACCTTAGGGCGTGCACTAGTATCATCCCCTTGGGAGTGAACTGGGGGGGGGGGGGGAGTCTCCACGATGTTGTGAATCAGACTCACTTTCTGAGTCTGATTGGAAAATGATTGTGGTGTTGAATGGGTCTGCGACCACCCCAAGGACTACTGGAGCCTTTTGAGAGGCTTCAGTATAGGTCCGGTCACGCATTTGGCCAGGGGAATCGGTTTTTCTTTTCTGAAGGATAGCAATTGGTTGCCTATCCTCATCATAATCACTGCTAGATGGAATTGGGGTAGGTTTGGTTTTTCGTTTCTTCATGGGTGCGGTTCGTTTGGGAGCATCTTTCTTGGGTGTCCTTTGTTTCTTCTTGGTTGCCAACTGCTTTCTTCTTTGAGAAAGATTGGAGAGTGTAGAGGCAGAAGGGACTGCGGTATCTTCAGGGTTAATGGCTGCAGATGGAAGAGGCGGGGTAGAAGGGTATGGGGCAATACCCTCCGTAGCCTCTATGTGATCTGAGACATCAGCAGTCTCAAGACCAAGTGTAGAAAGAATGTGGGTAGGGAGTCTGCGGATAGGTCCAAAAACAGTTTGATCAGAAGAAGGATTGTACCTTTTGAGATCCTTAGTGACAAAGAAGTTGATGTCACTGCCCATATCAATTCCAGCGTCCGCATGCAGGTCTGAGATGCAGAGTGACCAGAATCGTGCAAATGTGAGCTCGGTTGAGTTCTCCCTTGGGCTTTCTTTGGGAATGTATTGAAGGAAATCGTCCCATAGGATCTGCCCGTAGTTTACGTCGTGTCCTGTGAATATGCTCCATACCAATTCCAATAGCTTGAGTCCCATGTTGTCTATGCCTCCGGTTCTGCCGGATAGACAGCGGATGACAAAATGACACACAAACTGCCATACCGCAGGCAGCTGATTTTCTCTTGAATTCACCAATCCCTCGAATTGGTTTCTGATACCCCATTTGGTAGAGTGCAGAGGTAATGTCCGCCATTGAAGGAGAAAAGATCTTGATGGATGGATGAAGCAGAAGGTTTATGGCAGTGAGAAACTTTTCTTTGGACAATATGACCAAAGAATCGTTTATTAGGTTGAGATGAACTTCTTGGGGGTTTTCGTTTGGGCGGTAAGCAGAAAATGCACATTTGAAGAGGGTAGAAACTGGAACAACATCTGTAAATGCGTCGAAGGGACCAAAGAGTGGATGGTTCTTCAGAAATTTGATCATAAGCTTGGTTGGAGCATTGTATGAAGAATGATCTTCAAACACTGCTCGGAAATTGCTTGACGCGATTGTTGGAGAGTCGGAACCGGTGGGATTCGCTGAGCCTGAAGCCTTGGATTGCTTTTTTGATGCACCTGATTTCACCATTGTTGGAATTTGAGAGAAAAAGTAGAAAACAGAGTTCTTGAAGGTTTTTTTTTTTGAGAGGGAATGATCGATGTTCAGAAAGCGTAAAGTGAATTTGGGGAAGAAGATGGGTTTAAAAAGGGTTGAAAAATTTTAACCCTAGGTAAAAGGTAAAGATAAGGTAAAAACGTCGTTTGGTATTTGGGGGGAATCTTTGAATTTGGGATTAAATCTCATCCACAAATAATTAAAACGGTTTAAAAAGATTTGGGAGATTTACTAAAAGAGGGCTGCATTTAATGAAAAGTCAGACATCTATCAATGTGTCAGGTAATCGTGGGGTGAGGGGAAAGGAAGTTGTAACGGATGGGACGTGCTGGGGAGAGGAAAAGACAAATTAAGGATGAGTTTATGGAAACACGTTCTTTTTGTCATCATCCCTAAAATAGGTCTGACTCAAGGTTTATTCAGAAAGGGGATGAGATAGTTTCTCCAGGGAATGTTTTTTTTTATATTTAATGTTCTTATTTAATGAAGGATCATTAAATAGCACACAAAGGTTCAAGCGTTGATGAAACAGTTGAGAAATTATCACAATGATTGCGGATGGAAACTTCATTGCGGTTGGGAATGTCATCGCGGATGGACAAGGAAAAGACTGCAGTGAGGAACTGAGAAGAAACACTCGTACAAAGATTAGTAATAACAGACAATAAAGACCCATGAGAGATAAGTATGATATATGGTTGCGGTACCTAGACTGCGGTACCAAAACCATCTATCATAAGTAACTCTCAGTTAGAACCGCAACGGAGACCAAGGATGGTCTGCGGTAGCTATCAACTCAAAAAGAATTGCGGGTCTGGATTCATCATTCCTAACATTTGCAGGAAGGTGTTAAGCTTTGTGGAGTCGAGCGCTTTTGTGAACACATCAGCAATCTCTTCATGAGAAGGGACAAAGATGAGCTCAATGTTACCTTTCAAGATGTGGTCTTTGATGAAATGATACCGTAGTTCAATATGCTTAGTCTTGGAGTGCTGAATTGGATTGTGAGAAATAGCAATAGCACTTTCAGAGTCACAATAGATCGGTATCCATAGCATTCTATACCCGTAGTCCATTAGTTGAGTTTTCATCCAAAGGACTTGAGAGCAACAGCTGGCTGCGGCCACATACTCAGCTTCTGCAGTAGATAGAGAAACACAGCTTTGTTACCTTGAAGACCAGCTGACAAGTCTTTCACCCAAAAATTGACATCCTCCTGAAGTACTTTTGCGGTCTAATCTGCATCCGGCATGATCCGCATCTGTGAAAGCTTGCAGGCTGAAGTCATTGCCTGCGGGGTACCATAGACCAAGAGATTTGCTTCCTTTCAGGTACCGTAGTATCTGTTTGGCTGCGGTTATATGTGACACTTTTGGGTTCGCCTGATATCTTGCACATACACCAGTTGCAAAGACAATGTCTGGCCTGCTTGCGGTGAGGTACATCAAAGAACCAATGATACCTCGATAAGTCTTGTGATCCACAGATTCGCCTGCGAGATCAGCAGAAATCTTATAACCGAAGGCCATGGGGACCTTAGCAGAAGAACAGTTGTCCATGGAATATTTCTTTAAAAGTTCAGTGGTGTATTTCTCTTGATGAATAAATATCCCTTGCGGAATTTGTTTCACTTGAAGTCCTAGAAAGAAATTGATCTCTCTATTCATGCTCATTTTGAACTTGTTGGTCATGAGCTTAGCAAATTCATCCACTATGCCTTGATCAGTCGAACTGAAGATGATATCATCCACATATATTTGTACAAGCATAAGGTGGTCACCATTTGCTTTTCTAAATAATGTGGGGTCAATCACTCCTCTCTTGTACCCGAATGAGACGAAGAATTTAGAAAGAGTCTCATACCATGCTCTTGGGGCTTGCTTCAGACCGTAGACTGCTTTTTCAAGCTTGTAGCAGTGGTCTGGGAATTCAACGTTTTCAAAACCTGGAGGTTGCTGAAGATAAACCTCTTTTTTAGTTCCCCATTGATAAAGGCACTCTTAACGTCCATTTGGTGTACCTTGACGTTCTTGTGGGCTGCGTATGCAAGGAAGATCCGGATAGCTTCCATCCGTGCTACCGGAGCATACGTTTCATCGTAGTCAATGCCTTCAAGTTGACTATACCCCTTTGCAACTAGCCTTGCCTTGTTTCTGACTACCGCACCAGATTCATCCAGCTTGTTTTTGAACACCCATCTAGTGCCAACGATGGAGTGACCACGTGGCTTCGGAACGAGCTGCCAAACTTTGTTTCTTTGAAATTCTTCTAGCTCTTCTTGCATTGCAGCTATCCAGTCAGGTTCAAGCAATGCTTCTTTGATCGTTCTGGGCTCTACCGAGGACATGAATGATGCGTAGTGGCAGTGGTCAGATAGGTCCTGGGAAGATCGAGTTTGGATGCCTGCGGATGGGTTGCCGATGATTTGACCTGGTGGGCGGTCCTTCGTCCATGCATGTATACGGGGCTGCAGATGATCAGCAGCTGCGGTTGGAGATGGCAGTTCCCCCTGGATTTGAGAACATCCTGCTGAGTCATCTTGGTTTGTTGGAAGGAGAGTGGAGTTTTCTTGAACAGTTGGGAGAGGTTCTCCCTGGATTGCTGATGGGAGTTCCTCTGGAACCTGAGAAGGTTCCCCCTGGACTGCGGATGGGAGAGTGATAATCCTTGGATCGGTTCTAGTGTCAATGTTTTCTATGATTTCATCATCCGAATCCGAAGATACGTTTGATGGTAATGCTACTCTGCGGGTGGGACTTTGAACAGCATCAGGTACTGGAACCTCGACGGTTGTTGCTTGATCCGGAGTAGAGCTTTCCCCCTCAACCGGAGAGGTGAAAGTATTGAGAGATGCTACTTCAGATAGAGGTGGTCCAGAAACATCAGCGTGTTGTTGCTGAGCTGCGGGTGACACAAGAACCTCGGATAGTTTCGCCGTTTCAATAGGGTCGAAAAGATCATCATAATTGACTTCAACTAAATTTAAGGGACCTGAAGAGGCAGGAATATCGCTTTCCATGATTGCAGTGGTTTCAGTAGATGGAGGGGCGTTGCGGATGTGAGAATCATCAAATTTCACATCGAAGCTTTCAATGATCAACCTTGTACGCCTGATGAGCACTCGATAAGCAACCTTGTTAGTGGAATAACCAAGGAATATGCCTTCATCATACTTCGGTGCAAACTTGTTGAGCTAATCTTTGTTGTTGATCACGAAACATCTACACCCAAAAATATGAAAGAAGCGAACATTTGGCTTGTGGTTGTTAAGGCCCTCATATGGTGTTTTATTGAGGTGTTTGCACACAATGCTTCGGTTTTGGACAAAGCATGCGGTTGCTACAGCTTCAGCCCAGAAGTAGAGAGGAAGATGGGCGAAGTTAAGCATGTATCTGGCTGCTTCTAATAGTGTGCGGTTCCTTATTTCAACTACTCCATTTTGTTGCGGTGTATATGGGGCTGAGAAGTTGTGAGTGATGCCCTTTGACACCAAGAAACTGTTGAGAAGATGATTAGTGAACTCAGTGCCATTATCACTGCGGATGCGTCTAACTGGAAGCTTGATCTGAAGTTCGATTTCTTTGATGAAGTTGATGAAAATCTGCGGTGTCTCTATTTTGAGTCTGAGGAAGAAGACCCATGTGAAGCGTGTATAGTCATCAACAATAACCAGTATGTACTTCTTGTGGTGGAGACTGGCTACGGTTGATGGACCGCAGAGATCAATGTGCAATAGCTCCAGTGGTTCAGAAATAGAAGAGTCCATTATCAGAGGGTGACTTGCTTTTTATTTTTACGACATTCACAAGCCGGACAGAGAGTATCGTTGCTGAATTTGAGAATAGGGAGACCGCGGACTAGTTCTCCGGTGACTAGATTGTTGATGTACCTGAAGTTGAGATGAGCTAGCTTGCGGTGCCATAGCCAGCTGACTTCAGATACAGCTTTGGATAGGAAACACAACTGCGGTCTACCAATGATCAGAGAGACATCCAAAGGGTACATGGTACCTTCGGATCGGGATTTGATCAGGCATGTGTTCCTGTCACTTGTCATTACGTAGCAAAATTGATCATCAAATTCAACACGATGTCCTGCTTTACATAGTTGGCCAACACTGATGAGATTGTGTTTGAGGCTTTCTACATAAGCAACCTTCTGAATGGAAAAGTTCCCCGTAGTCAGAACACCGTAACCGCGGATGACACCATTCGCATTGTTGCCGAATGTGACATTTCCACCATTGCATATTGGCCTGAAATCCCGAAGGTACTCTAACCTTCTGGTCATGTGCAAGGAGCAGGCACTGTCAATTAACCACTCATATTCTTGTTCCTCCTTGCACAAAGCCTGAGAATTACACGGTTAGTTTAGGCATCCAAACTAGTTTGGAGCCTGGGGCAACTGGTGTGTTTCTGAATGATGCATGGACCGAGGTTGCAGGGACAGGTCTCTTGTCAACTTTTAGTCCTAGTCCTGGGTGTTTGAGCAGATTTGGAGTGTTGTGAGTTTTTGAAAAAGTACGAGGTTTCTGACTCCGATTGGATTTGACATAAGATAAATCCTTCTGACAACTACACTGACATCTACAAAAAGAGGTTTTGTTTTTTGATCTGACACTATGTTTGGTCAGCGGTTTAAAAGATGAATTGGACTTGTTACCGGTCCGAGGTGGGTAACTCCTGACATGAGTGTTGTTGGGTTTTGAATAAGTGCATTTTTGAAAAGATTTTGCACGTGTAGATCTCTGAGTTGTTTTTGGTGGAGTTGGTAGAATGCCTTTCCACCTTTTGAAATTCTGATGTGACTTTAAAAGTGTTGGAATGGGTAAGATACCCTTCCATTTTGGATCTTCCAAGGAATATACTTGAAAGCCATTGTTTTGAAAAGACTTTACACTCTTTTGATTTTTGTTAGAGGAACTAGGAATGACTGATGAAACTTGACATTCCTTATTGTTTGTTTTCTTGGTAGGAGAGTTTCTTGACATGTAGTGTGAGAAAACAAATTTTTCTGGACTCTTGGACTTTGGAATTCTGACATGCTTCTTAATTTTTGAAAAAATTTGTCTGTTTGTGCCTCGAGATCTAATTTCCTCTCTAAAGGCCTTTTTGGCCAAGGATTTTGGTGAACCGCAGTCATTGTTGTTCAACTGCGGTTTCTTGGAATTCTTAGAATGATTGTGAAAACGTGGGCTTGAGTCATCTGAACTTGAAGATTCTGGGATCTGAGAGCATTGTCCCACTTCAAAGTTCTCTATAGGTAATTCATGATGAATCGCCTGAAGAGTCACAGTTCCTTTTGCTGAGGACTGCGGTAGTGACGTTTTAACTACTGCAGAGTATGTCTGAGTTGAGACTGCAGTGGGACTTTTGTGGAACTTTTGGCTACAGTGTGATTCACTGCAGTCTGAGGACAACGGTGGAAAGTCTTTTGAGACTTCGGGACCTTCAATGACAATTTCTTCATCAACTACGGATGATGTTTGAGAATTTCGGTAGATGGTGCCACAGATAGGGATTAGATCACATGTGTGACCCGAAACTTCAGGCACAATTTCTTCAATGACACAATTATTGCTTAGAGTATGCAGTCTACCAAAGTGAGTTTTGATATCTTCGGGAAAGGTCTTGTCATTGACTAGGAAATGAAATTCTCGGTCAGGAGGGACATACAGTCTGTCTTTGTTGAACCGGGGTGAGGAATCCATTGCGGTAGGATATCCATTTCACCAACCCCAATTGTATGTATTGTCCACGGTTCCATTGTTCACCAAATTTTCAATAGCTTCACTTTCATTAAACAATTTTTCAATTAAGAGATTTAAGCGTACAATTTTGCTCTGAGCTAAATCTCTCTGGTTCAAAGCTATCTCTAATTGGGTTTCACTTAACATTCTTGCATCTTTTTTTTAACTCTAGGTCCTTTTCTAACATAGTCATCTTAAGTCTTTTGTTATCCAGTCATCCTCTTACGTGGAACATCTCTTGGTATGCAATGTTCTTCTCATCTAAGGCTTTGTTATAGTCTGTAAGGACGACAGCACACGTGTCATTAAGATCATCTATGTAGGGTTGACAGTCATGCATGCTATAATTTAGAGTTTGGATCATGAGTTTTACCTGTTCGACGATGCTTAGAGTTCCATCCTTTGCCATGTAGCAGTAGTTCTTGTTCAGCATTGTAGACCCATCATCATCCGCAGTGGCCAGCATGCAAATTTTCCCTTTTCCTTTGACATTGCTGATGGCTTCATCTTCGTCTCCGGATGACCAAACTTGATGGTCTCTTTTGACATGGGCCACGTATGCCCTTGCTTTTTCCTTATCTTCCAACTCTTGAGCCATTCTAAGGTAGAATGCTCTGTCTTTCACTACATTGGCCTTACAATCTCTTGCAAAGTGATTCTCTTTGTTGCATTTGTGACAAATTACAACATCAGTCTTGTCTTCTGAAGGAGTACCGGAGTCAGTGGTTTGAGGAGACTGCGGTACCTCCTTTGGTTGATTATTTTGAGATTGCGGTGGTGGATGAGAACTTTTGGGATATCGAGAATAGTTATTCTGGGAACCGAAGTTACGGTTGAATGGAGGTTTGTTGAACTGTTGATTCTTGCGGAAGGAAGGAGGTGGTAGACGGTTGAACTGTTGGCTAACCAGAGCAATAGCCTTCTGAAATTCTTCTTCATCATCATACTCTGAATCAGCTTCGTATGACTGCGGTGGAGTGTCATACGAGGAAGAGTAAGGTGACTGCGGTGGAGTTTGTTCTATGAGAGCAAGTGGTCCTCCAAAGTCAGCACAGTCTTTGAGTATGGTGGATTCTTGTGCTTGCAGCTCTCCATAGAGCTTGTAGAGTGACGAAGAGTGAATCTTTCTATTGACTTGGACTATCATCTTAGCCGTAGTCCAATGTCTTCCCAAACCATTAAGAAACTGAAGATTGGTTTCATGGTTACTGCGGAGGGTGCCCGCATTGGATAACTTGGTGACTATCAGGTTGAACCTTTTGAAGGAGTCTTCCAAACTTTCGCCAGTATGAGCTTTGAAGTTGTTGAACTCATTGAGTGTGGTTGTAAGCTTCTTGTCTTGTGCTTGTTCTGAGCCTTCGTACAAATTCTTGAGAACTTTCCAGATCTCTTTTGCTGATTTGCAATTTATGATAATATCGAAGTTGTCAGGAGCAACTCCACAGGAGATTTCATAAAAAGCAACAGCCTCATTTTCCATTTTATCGAGATCATCCTTGGTGGGACGGCTCATGACTGGTTGACCTCCTCCTAATATGGTTGTAGCGTCGTCGGTTTGAACAGGTGTAAGGACTGGGACATGTGGTCCTTCTTCTACGGATCGCCATACATCTCTACCAAGTCTTCTCAAGTACCTTTCCATTCTTTGTGACCAGTGATGATATTCATTTGCTACAAGTATTGGGGCTCGGTTAGAACCACCAACACTGTTGGAAACATTCAGAGATAACGATTGTGTCATTTTGAAGTTGTTTTTTTTTTGAGAAATGAGCTTAAGTGGTATAGAAAGCCTTTTGGAAAATCAGAGTTCCGTTTTCAAAAAGCAACCACTATGGCTATGATACCAATTGTTGAGAGAAAAACTTAGAGACACACTTGAACAAATGTTAGAACAAGTAGATTGCGTAATAGTTAATCTCAAAGGATCTGAAAGCTCAACAATAATATAAATAAGTTATAGTTAGATAGTTAGAGAGTTAGTTGCGGAAAAGTAAAGAAATAGAAATGGCAACAATTGTTATATCAAGTATACACATAAGTTGATTCATAACAAGGAATGCATTCGAACCGAGTTAATAAGGTAGATCAAACTTAGTGATTAAGTCTCAAAGACTTGCTCCGGAGAGTGGTTATAATCAGTTATGTTCTAGTAACAATTGAGAGTAAGAAGTGAAGAGTAGAAAGATAGAGAAATAGAGAAGATAACTTCAGAGAAATGTATTCAGAATAGATGCATAAGTTATCCGTATCAAATACAAGAGAATGAGCTCTTATTTATAGAGTCTCATGAAGAGCACTAGATTACATCTCTATAAGTAGCCATGCAAGGCATACTGGACAATAGAGTGTATTACAATAAAGATAAGTAAAGTAATCTAGCTAAGTTGACTGCGGAAGATTGACTCCGGTTGCGGTTGCTGATGAACAAGATGACTGCGGGTGCTGAACCGTTGCGGTAGCAGAAATGGTTGCGGTAGCTGAAGTTCAAGAGGGTCACTTTTATGATTCAACACCAACTTCTCCATAGACCAATTCTCTCGTGTAGCTATGAAATGCGCACTATTCGCGAGTCGGTCTACTACAACCCAAATCATGTCGTGACCTCTCTTTGTCTTTGGAAACGTCATTATAAAATACATGGTAACATCATCCCATTTCCCTATGGGTGCTAGTAAGGGTTCTAAATCCTTGTATGGCTTCTGATGTTGGGCCTTTGATCCTGCACATGTTACACATTCTGCTACGTAAGTTGCCACATCGATCTTCATTATCGGCCACCAGTAATTGGGTTTTAAGTACAAGTACATTTTGGTACTGCCTGGGTGTATAGAATACATGGTCTTGTGAGATTCTTCCATAAGAAGATCTCGTATACCACCCAACCTGGGCACCCAAATGCGATTCTTAAACGTCTTCAACCCTTGCTTATCTTCTTCAAACACAAACGTCTTGCCTATATGTTCTTCATTCTTATCACCCTCTGCCAGAGCCCTTGTCTGAGCTTCCTTGATCTTTTCCACAATCATTGTGATCACTTCAATCTTCAATGATCTAGCTCTTTTCCCTTCCGAATCACCTTTCTACTTAAGGCATCGACTACGATATTAGCTTTACGTGGGTGGTAAAGTATCTCGCAATCGTAGTCCTTTAGTAGCTCCATCCATCGTCTTTGTCTCATGTTCAATTCTCTCTGAGCAAAGAGATATTGAAGGCTCTTATGATTCGTATAGAGTTTGCATTTGGTTCCGTAAAGGTAATGTCTCCATATATTTAAGGCAAAAACCACTGTTTCAAGCTCTAGATCATGAGTTGGATAATTCTTCTCGTGGTGCTTCAACTGTCTCGAGGCATAAGCTACTACTTTTTCCCTTTGGGTAAGGACACATCCCAATCCACTCTTAGAAGCGTCACTGAAAACCTCAAAGTCATCAGTCCCTTCTGGTTGGACGAAGATTGGTGCTTCACACAATCTCTTCTTCAGTTCACCAAAAACTCTTTCCTGCTTCTCTCTACAAGTATAAACAACTCCCTTTTTGGTCAGGATTGTCAATGTAGCTGCGATAGAAGAAAAATTCAGGATGAATCTTCGATAGTAACCCGCTAAACCCAGAAAACTATGGATTTCAGTGGGATTCCTTGGCGCCTCCCATTTCATCACAACTTCTATCTTTGTTGGGTCAACCATAATGCCTTCCTGGTTAACTATATGACCCAAGAATTAAATTTTCCATATCTATAAGTCACACTTGGAGAACTTTGCATAAAGCTTCTCTCTCTCAAGGGCTTCCAGTACTTCTTGGAGATGCTTACCATGATCTTAATTGTTCTTGGAGTAAAACAAGATATCATCAATGAACTGATGGGTTTAGGCCATAAGAACATCCTATGTGCTCATGCAAACCCTAATGCTTGGATCTAGGTTTCTCTATTGTACATGCATTCATCCAAGACTATAAACCCTAGATCTAGCATGTGATAATCAATATTAACATATGAATTAGGGTTTAGATCATACCTTAATTGTTATGTAGCAATAACAATCTCAAATCCTCCTTGTAATGGCTTTAGAAAGCTTAGAGTCACAAGTGTCACTCCTCTAATGGCTCACAAACACCAAGAGCAAGAAGATGAAGAATGAAGAGAGAGGAGGCTGCCCAAAACGTCCAGAAACCCTAGTGGAACTCTTCACCACGTTTTTGGGGCTTAAGGGTACTATATATACATGTAGGCTATTAAGGTTATCTAACAAGGAAACCCTAATTTGGATGCCTAAGCCCTAAGCAACCCATGGACTCCTTTCCTTAAGGGCCTTGGACGATTTCTAATGGGTTTCCCCATAGAATTCGTCCACTCCTTAATATAAGGCAATCCATAGCCCAAATTGCAATTATCTTATAATTACAATTCCAGTCCCTTAAGTTTAATTAATCTCTTTTAGTCACAAAACTAATTACTAATTAATTCTTGACTAATATTAATTAAACAATATGATTTCTCCTTTAATATATTATTCTCATAATATATTAATAAATCATATTTAATCCTTTCTCTCCATAATTCATCCTATCAAGTTGCTTTGGTGAAGGCAACCCAAAAGGACCATGCACCATCGGGTCAAGTACATACCAAAATAGTTATGGACTTAGACACTAATCCAACAGTCTCCCACTTGGATAAGTCTAATAACTATTCTGCGTATGACTTCAGATCCTGATCTGCAATCGTAGCTTTCAAAAACCGCTGTCAACTCTGATCCTATCAGAAGCGTGTCCTTTAGATAAGGGATCATATATTCCTCCATTCTAGATATCGTATAGACTGAGACATGGATTTAAATCATTCTCTCTGTCTATGTGTTGTTTCCCGATTTCCGATTTATGACGACTGACAACAGACTACAATTGAACACATCAAATTAGTCCCGGCTTGGCCAAGCACTTAGGTGCCATCACTAAATCATCGAGGGGCCCACAGATATCGCTTTCACCCTACTTTGATAAAAGGAACGGATAAACGTTGATTCAATGCTCGCTTGCACTCACTTACCGAATCACACACAACAATATGTTTTATAACACCAAGTTACTGATGCGTTTACATATTATCAATGTGTAACCGACTCGTAAGATACAACTCACACATCTCGGTTTCAAGAATATAAGATATTATCGTCTCACCAATCACTCGTGATAAAATCCATGAAGTGATCCAAGTGAGCGTGGGTTTAATCCAATGCTCAAATCATATTCATAAGCACTCATGAACGTTGCAGCAAACATTTGCTTATGTCTAATACACTTTAGACAATCCACACACCAATTCACGACAGTCTTCATTCATACCTACTTCCAACATATGAACGACTGTGGTCCGTTCGAATAATTTGATTGTTCTAAACCAATTTAATTATTCAGGAAGTCAAAACATGCAAAGTGAAACACAAGAATAATACTAATCCTATATGGTCCCAAACCTTTGAGTATAAATAAAACACCTTTTATTTATCACCATATCGATTACTCATTATTTGTTGTTTCGGGTAATCAACTTCTTACTTGAATTATTACTACACTTGTCCTATGCTCTCAGCATGCACACAATGTTTGCCTACGGTCCTTACTTTATGAAATAGATCAAATGAACACATTTCCAATCATACTCATTTCACAACTCCCAATCCTTATCATAAGTATAAGAATATCAAATTCTTGTTACTTATGCTAGATTCTAACATTTTATGCAATGATTCTTTCGTAAAGTAATAGCTCAAAAATCATCAAGACTTGGCCAATATCTATCAGAAACAATTCTATAGATATGATGTCTCTCACTCAAAGTACATTCCTTTGAACATCCTTCTTGCATAAAAGTTTCTAATCTAGACATAGATTCTCAATATCCAACTCCCAATATGGAAACATTTCCATATTTTGCCATACGACAACTTATTCTTAATAGAATCTTATCTATTCATAATAATGTCGATATGGTCCATCCAATACCATACTTCCAACTACTCACAAGCGACCAATCCTCAGCGAGCTTTGGATCGTCCTTTGATAGTTGTTTAATTATTTTAGTCAAAACCGATTCTAGTCCTTTTCCCTCTAAATGTGCTAGACATTTGGAAAATTTTTTAGAATGGTCAAATATAATAGCACTGGCAATCAATCCTATACCCGAAGCGTATGGGACACGATGCATAATGTATTACATAAAGATATGATACTTTATCAATCTTATGCCATAATATTTTATGTGTCACGTTCTTACAATTCGAACTATGAAGAGGGATTCCGTAATCATAATCGAAATTTAAGAACACACTATGTATCCTTTGACTAAATTTATTAAAATTTCTCAATCTAAGCTTTAGATTTTGAAACGAAGTACAATATTCTCTCCCTTAATTATAGCAAAACAATTATTCAATCCTTACGACTTTGCAAAGTATAATTAATATTTATGCTCCCACTATCATGATGATTATTATCATATAAGCATAACACTTATGCTCCCACTAGCTTTGACATGTTTTAGAAAACAACTGAACTTCCAGAAAACAATACTTATTGAATTTCTGAAGTTCATATTTCTAATACCTAATGCTTTGATAATCCTTTATCTAAGCTTCTTAAACTTATACACCTTTGCCTTAGATAGCTCATATGTGTGTCTAAACAATCCAGACTAATTGCCAAATCTCACAATCGAATTATGGAAAGGGATGCCGTAACCATAATAGAATTCGAGAATACAATTTCACAATCACTCTCTTCTTAAAATCTCTCTTAGTGAAAGCATTTCCTCACAGTCATTTTCATGAAGGAGGGAATCTTATGACACTTAGATTTTAATGGTGTATGTGTTCCTATCCATGCGAATTTGTCAAAACCAAAGTTTGCGACAAATCCAAACTCATATGGACTGAACTTTCTCAATCTTGATTTCTTGCCTTATGGTAACACGAGTGCCCACCATGTCTTCCAAGTAGTTAAGCAGCTCACCCTTTCATATCAACGTACTTTTCATTGATCAAGGTGCTTGCCTTTTATGCGTACAAATGAGAACTCATAGAACTCACATGCATAATTAACTTAATTGGAATGGCACAGAAACAAAATAATGTCAACACGATAGGTTGTAAACCTCAAGTCGTGTGCTAGTGATGATCGATAAGGTTTATTCTCGATTAGTTCTTGAAACTTTTCAAGACCATTAAGACTCCCACTGACTCCTTGACATATAAGATTCTTTTGTCAATAAACATTTCTCGACAAACAAATATTCAAGAGTTAGTGTAGTTTTTATCAAGACAAAACACTTCACTAAATTGGCCCTAGTTGGTCTTTGTCTTATCCAAGACATCACAACTTTCCAATTGTGCAAGAATAAGAAAACCTTTTCAAATTTCACATTTGATGAATGTTATAAACCTTCTTAAGACTTGTCACTCAATTCACAATCTTAACTCTAAGACTTGGTTTTGGAACGAAGTATGATTGACTTCTTGATTTAACCATTTCTTCAATTCTTGATTCCTCTTCTCAGACATACAATTGCACTAAGACTCACTTAGAGGATCAATTGAGATATGGTTCTTAATCATTAAGACCTATCATAAAACATAATAAAAAGGTACTCTCCCTTCTTCTTAGAATAGAGAAACTTTTATCTTTCTGCCTACTTGATTCTTCTTATTCGTTCTGCTATTTATTGAAACTCTTTCAATCAATTGAGAATTACACTTAATCTCATAAGTATAATCATATTTACTTAACCTTAGTAAATCATGACGAATATCTTTGTTACTCTTGTGGTGGACTTGATCAACACACAACCTTGTGTACTCGATCTCCTAGTCCTTCACTTGACACTTTGTCAATGAATTAGTCTAATTTCCAAATATGAAATTTTTCATTCATCATGCAACCAAGTTGTATGATTCCAAGTTTCTGTCCAATTGAAACTTGGGCGATGAGAAACTTTCCCTATTTGGTAAATTTTTGACCTTTCCACAAATAACATAATTAAGAATCAAATCCATTACTGCTAATAATAGAAACTTACATCAATTTTTCATACACGCCATTGCAAGGATACAAAATCAAAATTTATATTATTGCGGAAAAATTTGTCCTTACAATGCAATTCAACTGAAAAACTATGTTGTTAAATATTCCTAAGCAATCTATTCTAACTCCAAGTAGTAGCTTAATATTCTAATCTTCAAGTAATGCGATCGAAATCCATTTCTTCACGATTAGATTCCGCTCACTTCTTCCCTTAAGATTCCTCTCTTTTCTTCGATCCTACAAGACATCGAAATGTAATCTTATCACATTATGTATTAAGAATCTAGAATAGGAACTTAAAAGAGTTAGTTAATGGATTTTACCTAAAGTAGAGCCATACGTTTTGACTCTCCCATCTCTTAGATCTCTTAGGTAAATAGGGCAGCTTCGTCTCCAATGCCCCTTCTCTTGGCAATAAAAGCAAATTGACTCTTTTGGAACAACACACGGAACTACTTCTGACTTTGCCTTTCTCTTATGATCAAACTTTTCGATCATGGCATGCCTTTCGTTGCCATTGCCTATATCCATAGAGGTCTGGAAGGCAGATCCACCAATCAACTTTGCTTTTCCAGTGCGCCAAATCATTGCTGATTCAGCAGCAATAAGCATATAGGTGAGATCGATGAGGGTTACGTCGTGGTTCATCATATAGTACTCTCTTACGAACTCACTATATGAGTCAGGAAGTGACTGAAGAACCCAGTCAACAGCCAGCTCCTCACAAACAACAGACCCCAACATTCTTAACTTATCAATGTGCGACTTCATCTCTAGGACGTGTGCACACACTGACTTTCCTTCTTCATGTTTACTTGCCAAAAGGGCTTGAGTGAGTTTGAACTTTTCAATCTTTTGAACTTGTGGGTTAGGGAGAACAATAGGAGGAGGTGGAGGAAGTGAAGCATGATCTCGTGTTCCTCGATCGAATCGTGGAATATCATCTTCATGTGAAAAGCTTTTTCCACGGGATTTGGGAAGACCATAGTTGTCATACTTTGACATCTACAAAACGGGAGAAAAATTCAAGTTAGTTGATTGATTGAGTCCTTAATAAATCACCCAAATGAGATATTAAGGCTAGGATCCAACACAATACTCTACAACTTGGGAGAGGGATGCCGTAACCCAAATTGCAGAACATTTGAAGGTAAGTGAATGACGATTCACTAATTTCTACCATGAAAAACGAAAAAAAAATTAAGTTTTAAATCTATTGAAAATTCCTAGATCTTTTGAGATTCATTGAACATTTCAATGGCATGTTTAAATCTCGATATGCCCCTCGATTTGTGACTGGGATGCCGAGGATCACAAAACAGGGTGTGAATAACCATGCAAACTTACATGGTGCCCTCAAATGTTACAGTCACCTATTCGATGTGCCGGTTAACCACACACGCTTCACCGAACTATGAAAAACAATGAGTCACCCTTTGCTACCTTTGCTTAGAACCATTTAGTGTGCCGGTTAACCACACACGCTCCACTAACGTCTTCGCAAGGGCACAAAGTGTAATTTCATGGAATTGCATCAATTCACTTTTGCCTAAAGTAACTAAGATTGGGAATTTTGTAAAAGCATTCAGTTACTTTTGTACTTCATTATACTTATAATGGAAGGTTTCTGTCCTATCCTACCCGTTCGGCTAACGACCCTCCACTAGTCAAGAGTGCGGTGGGTAAGAGTGGATACCCATTCAATCGCCATTTTATAGGCAATTTCCTTAAACACCCCTTATAGACCAGCTTCGTGAATGAGGCCTACTAACGGTAAGACTGACTGTTTACTCATACATATATAATACTAGACTTTTAATGTTATATATAGTATAGGGTGTATTTTATACTTTTAAAATACTTGGTGGTCAAATTTAATAATTACACTTTTAATTTAATTAAATTGTAAACCAAAACTTTTATGGATTTATTAAATCTCTCTTAATTATACACTTTAATTAATTAATAAAACCATAAGGGTGTGAATTGAACTTTTCAAAACAATACTAGGGTTTTAGAATTTAACATTTCTAAATTAAACTTTTAATCAACTTTTAAATTCCAAAACTTGAGGGCAAGTTTTGAAACATTTCAAAACATTAGGGTTTAGAATTTAAATATTTCAAATCAAACCTTTTAATCAAAATTTAAATTCCAAAACTTGAGGGCAAGTATTTGAAACATTTCAAAAACACAAGGATCAAATAGCAAATAATTTAAATTAAACAATTAATTTAATGATTATCTAAATTTGACCTAATTTCAATTTCTTGCAAGATAAGTTACCCAATTAATACAAATAATTAATCTTTGATCATATAAGGAAGTTATTATCTAATCAATTGGTAATTATCTTTTGTTTAATCAAGGATATACTCAAAATATGTTTAAAATCGGATTTTAATGACCCAAAACAGTTAAGGCAAGTATCCATGAGTAAAACAGCAAGAAATCCTGAAACTGCCTCCTTCTGACGCTCGAACTCGCCGAGTTCCTCTATGGACTCGCCGAGTTGGAGCCAACTCGCCGAGTCCACATTGGAACTCGCCGAGTTCAGCAGTCAGGGAGCCAAAAAAATCGATTTTGAAGCTTGAACAAATAACCAAGGCATCAATACAATAGAAACCAATCAAGGCTCTGATACCACTGATGGGTTTAGGCCATAAGAACATCCTATGTGCTCATGCAAACCCTAATGCTTGGATCTAGGTTTCTCTATTGTACATGCATTCATCCAAGACTATAAACCCTAGATCTAGCATGTGATAATCAATATTAACATATGAATTAGGGTTTAGATCATACCTTAATTGTTATGTAGCAATAACAATCTCAAATCCTCCTTGTAATGGCTTTAGAAAGCTTAGAGTCACAAGTGTCACTCCTCTAATGGCTCACAAACACCAAGAGCAAGAGGATGAAGAATGAAGAGAGAGGAGGCTGCCCAAAACGTCCAGAAACCCTAGTGGAACTCTTCACCACGTTTTTGGGGCTTCAAGGTACTATATATACATGTAGGCTATTAGGGTTATCTAACAAGGAAACCCTAATTTGGATGCTTAAGCCCTAAGCAACCCATGGACTCCTTTCCTTAAGGGCCTTGGACGATTTCTAATGGGTTTCCCCATAGAATTCGTCCACTCCTTAATATAAGGCAATCCATAGCCCAAATTGCAATTATCTTATAATTACAATTCCAGTCCCTTAAGTTTAATTAATCTCTTTTAGTCACAAAACTAATTACTAATTAATTCTTGACTAATATTAATTAAACAATATGATTTCTCCTTTAATATATTATTCTCATAATATATTAATAAATCATATTTAATCCTTTCTCTCCATAATTCATCCTATCAAGTTGCTTTGGTGAAGGCAACCCAAAAGGACCATGCACCATCGGGTCAAGTACATACCAAAATAGTTATGGACTTAGACACTAATCCAACATGAACACTATTACTGATTTATCGAGAAAAGTTTTACAAACTCAATGGATTAGATCCATGAATGCAGCTGGAGCATTTGTCAGTCCAAAGGACATAACAAGGAATTCATAGTGTCCATATCTTGTTCTAAAGGTCGTCTTCTCAATGTCTTGCTCTCTAGTCTTCAATTGGTGATAGCCTGACTTGAGATCAATTTTGGAGAAAACGGTTGTTCCCTGCAATTGATCGAACAAGTCGTCTATCCTAGGTAAAGGATACCTATCCTTGATTGTAGCTTTTTTTAGCTCCCGATAGTCAATACACATTCTTATAGTACCGCCCTTCTTCTTTACGAACACTACTGGAGCTCCCTAGGGTGATGAACTAGGTCTTATAAAAAATTTGTTCAATAACTCCTTGATTCGTGTCATTAACTCCTTCATCTCCGTCGGTGCTAAATGATACAGTGCTTTTGCAATTGGCGTCGTGCCTGGCAATAAGTCGATTCTGAATTCTACTTGTCTCTCTGGTGGTAATCCTGATAATTAATCTGGAAATACCTCAGGAAAATCTCGCACCACAGGTATATCAGTCATTGCCTTCTCTCATTCTGCGCATCTATCACATATGCTAAAAATATCGTGCATCCCTTGACTAGGAATTTTATGGATTTCATCATTGTGATGATTACAAATCTCACTCTAATCTTATCACTATAACCCACGAATGGCTCTCTCCCAGGGGGGTTAATGCACACCATCTTCCTTCTGCATAGGATGTTTGTGAAGTTTTCTCCCAACCAATCCATGCCGAGAATTACGTCAAACTCACTCAACTTAAAAGGCAATAGTTCATGAAGAAATTTGTTTCCGTTCAATTCAGTTGTTAACCTATTGGTTACAGATAGATTCCTACCACCAACTACTTCTACTAAGATAGGGGTACTTAGTCTAAATGCCGATAATCTAAGTTTCCTACCAAATTCATGCGATATAAATGAATGATCTGCTCCATTATCAAATAATATATTTGTAAGAATTTGATTAACTAAGAATGTACCTAAAGAAACATCTATCTCTCTTCCTTTGCTTCATTGAGGGTCATATGATAGCTTCGACCCTTGGGCTTTGGTGACATGATCCTTGGGATAGGTTTCTCAACCTTTGGGCACTCTGCCTTCATGTACCCATCCTCTCCGTAATTGAAGCAAACTTTTCCTTTAACTGGGCAATTCGTAGAAATATGCCCATAATTCTTGTACTTAAAGCAGATGACATAATAGCCGAAATGCTTCTTCTTGCACTGGTCGCACCACTTCCCTTCCTGGTTGCTCCCATAATTGTTGCTTGACTTCGAAAACTTCTTCTTCTTCTTCTTGCTGCTATTGTTGTTGCTTCCCTCAGCCTTCCACTTTTCTCTGACTTCTGTCATGTCGGCAACTCTCTTCTTCATCATACTCCCCCCTCCACAGACTTTTCACCTGAGACAATTACCTCAAAAGTATGTGCCTGATTCACCGACACAGTGTACTCCCATTTCAATCCTTTTGCATACTGATCAATTTTGGTCAGTTCTTCTAGAACAAGTCGGAGGGCGAACTCCATTTTTTCAGTGAAAGCATTGGTGTACTCGTCCACCGACATACTTCCCTTTGACAAAGCCAAGAATTGATTCTCCAATTCCAGCATCTCAGCTGAACAAAACTTCTTCTTGAAATGGGTCAAGAATTCGTCCCATCTCAACTGTAGTGGTTTGTTGGGGCTCAGAATCTTCCCTAACGTGTTCCACCAATGAAGCGTTGAACCATTGATTTGACTTACATCATAGGTGGTTTGCAGCTTACCCGTGCAACCACATGTAACAAACGCCATCTCCATTTCTGAGATCCAGTCCATTACTCCTACGGGATTTTCCTTCCCGTTAAATGATGACTGCTTGCAGTTTGTGAAGTCCTTATACTTCCAATAGCCTCTTGGTTCATCATTTCTCTGGATCTCTGGTCCTTGATGACTATACGAGTCATCATTTTCTTCCTAGACCGTCTGTGGATGAGAAGGAATCTGTCGATTGTTGACTTGTTCAACAACCACCGACTCATTGATCACAGACGCTCCTCCTCTAGCATTATCTAGTTCCTGAGTCAAGAGCTCCCTAAACTCACGTCGCTTCTGATCGAGCATTTCTTGCGTCATTTCCCGAGCTTCATTCATCGAGATTTGAACGACATTTGCTCCGGTGATCTGAGGTGCTCGACCTCCTTCGTTATAAACGACTCTTCCGCTTCTAGTGATAGGATAGAGGTATACTATATATATATATATATATATATATATATATATATATATATATATATAAATATATATATAACATAATTAGCAGTTAAGGCATCTTCCTATATTATGCTAGTGCTAGTGTCTAAGGCAACTAAGACATCTATCCTAAAGCATTCTATCACACATCTCACCGATCATACTTAGCTTCTAAGTTTAAGTCTAGAATTTTCCTAAACTCCTAGTTCACACATGTACCATTTTTCAGATTATCAAAATTGCGTATCTCCTTCATACAAACTCCATTTTTTACGTTCTTTATATCTTCGTAAAGCTCTCGACAAGATCTACAACGTTTGTTTAGACTCCATCGAGTATTTTGACTTTATATTTTTCACATAGGCTTAGACTGTTAAAGCCCGATTAAAAAATACAAACTCCATTTTTGACGTCCTTTATATCTCCTTAAAGCTCTCGACAAGATCTACAACTTCCAATTAGACCCCGTCGTCTATTTTGACTTTATATTTTTCACATAGGCTTAGACTGTTAAAGTCCGTATAAAAAAACATAACTCTCTAATCTGGCGTCCGTTTTCGACAGACTTTTTATCTTCAAACTGCTATAAACGAGATCTTCAAATCTCATTTAGATTATCTTGGCTAAAAGCCGACCGATCTGAAATTCGATTTTTGACCAGAATACTGCTAAGCCGAATCTTAGAAAAATCATTACTTCCTCTCACAAATACAGATTTAGACGCTTTCTATATGCACGCTCTCGGTTTAACAACTACTATGACTCTCGTTTAGATTACTAAGGCTAAAAATTAATTTATCAAAAATCTACTTTTTACGAGACGCAGAGTCGTGCCGGTTTAATCACGAAACTTCAAAGAAGCATAACTTCTTCATATGAAGTCGGATTTGAACGCTCCTTATATTTCCAAAATCCTTATGATGTATACTACAACTAGGTTAAGGTTATTTGTCCTAAGAAATCTTTTATCTTCGACGCGTATTTTCATTTTATTATTAAATACACCTAATATCCTATATAACACATAAGCACATAAATATATGAATAATCATTTCTTATTCATTCATATAAAGGTTACAATAGTTCACCCAAGCGATTACAGACTATGACTTAGTATAACAGGGAACACAGGCGTCACAGTATACGTGCTTAAAACGATATAATAAAATAAGAAATAAAATAGGCGTCGTAAGTAGAAGAATAATTAGGCCGAGTAACCTTGATGAAAGATGAATTGGTCATGATGAGGATTCCGGAGATATAAAGAGCACTCAAATCCGACTTATAACGAAGAAGTTATGATTCGTTGAAGTTTTATGTTCGACCCGACACGACATCGAGTGTCGTAAATAGTGGATCGGAGATAGATCGCTTATTATCCTAAGTGATCTAAACGAAAGTCATAGTAATTGTAAAACCCAAAGCATGCATATAGAGAACATTTAAATCTGACTCCCTGAGAGGAAGTTATGATTTTTCTAATATTTCAGTGTAACCGTGTTAACACAAAAATCGAATTTTAGATCGGTTGATTATTAGCCAAAACAATATAAACGAGAATCATAGATTTCGTTAATAGGAGTCCGTCGATATAAAGACACTCGAGAACGGACGTCGGGTGAGAGAGTTATCAAATTTTTAACGAACTTTAACAGTCTAAGCCTATTAAAAATATAACTTTAAAAATAAGCTAAAAATTAGCTGACTGGGTCTAAATGAAAGTTGTAGATCTCATCGATAGCTACGCGTGGATATAAAATCCGTCGAAAACGGAGCTCGTATGAAGAAGATATGAGTATTCTAATATTATATAAAAATATGCTCACAGTCGCGCGCACAAACAAGATGCACGACGTGCATCGACTACCCACGAGATTGCGACACATGTCACCACTAGAGAAATGCCACTTCACTACCCCTAACATAGTGCGCGGCGCCCAACGAAAGGTTGCGCGGTGCACATTGCTTTTTTGGGCTATAAATACCTGCCTCCGTATAAAGTTTTCGTATGTTACCCCTACACGCTTTCTCTCTCGATATTATTTGAGTTATAGCCATTTTACCTTAGTTTCAAGTATCAAGGCAAAGCCCAGCGACCCCTGAATGCCCGAAAAGTAACAGTCGTCGAGTAGAAGCTGTATTAGTGCAATTTATGGACTTTTGTCTATGAAATCTATGTTAGTTAAATTACATTATATTCTATTTTAGTGTAATTTATATTTAAATTCATAGTCATTGTTATGAATTTATAAATAAGATTTGTCAGTGGTTCCAACGTCATATTACTGATTGATTTACTTACGGGGATGATGTCTAGGCTGGATTTAGTGAGGTGTTTAAAGTGGGATTTCCAAACAGTATACTCTGTATACCAAAATGACCCTACATCCGATATGATCTGACTTGGTTGTCCTTTATCAGCTATAGATCAATAGACATTAGGATGATTGAGGAATCTAGACTTTTCATTAGTCGTGAGAAAATAGTAAACTAAGACTTCATGATAACTGAACCTAGGTCACGTCAAAGGTAAAGCCAATTGATAAAGTGAAGTACAGTCCAATTTGCAGTCATCACTTTAACAAGTGAGTGCATAGTTACTTTCAGCTTACACATAGATATAAAATATCTAGGTGATTAAATGATGTGTGTGCCTATTATCTGAATTACTTGATATTTGTGTTAGATAAATTATCTGATTTTTACTTGATTTAATCATATATGTATTTTCTTATTTATATAAAATATATTGGGTGGTGATGGGTGATGGGTGATGAAAATGAAGAGATGATGATGAGAGGACCTGACTATAGATGAACTAGTCGTCTAACTGAGTATAGATGATGACCACAGACTATTCTAGACAGTTTAGTGGAACGATGGTAGGCTATCAACCTGTAGGTGTAGTGAACTGTAAGTTCATTGATGTACTCTATCCCCCATGGTTTCCGTATTGACACATAATGCTATAGGAATTCCTGAAGCAGTATGTCTACCCGTTGATGATGATGATCCCTAGGATAGATCCCTTGATATCAGTATTTTAGGATCCATATGTGAGATTAATAGGAATGGGTAATCGGGTAAAATATTTGATGCAAAATATATAATTAAAGAACTTAATTATTATGGGTTGAAAACTCTATGTGCTCACCAGGCCCCCAATCCTGACCCACTTAGATTCTTTGTATCACATGTAGCGGCACGAAGGCCCAAGGATGTTGAGTGATTTATGGATAATTGTAGGCCATAGTGTAATAAACTATTGTAAGGCCTGTAATATTTTCGTTATGCTTATGTTTCTGTATTGATGATGACATCTTGTAGTTATTAATGAAATGCATTTCTTCGAAAATGTTTGGTAATAATATTATCACATTAGTGGGAACAAATTCCGCATTATAATTCTTTAGAAATGATACTCTAAAATGAAATAAGCATAATTAAATCGGTCTTTTATCGCTGTGAAAATGGGGATGTCACACTTATGATGTGATATGTTATGTTATGTATGAAATGATTGTCCATGTAAATGATTGCAAATGCTTTATGGTATGAATGAAATGAACTTTTTCTTGAAAATGATTGAAATGTTTAATGGTCTAAACCCATGTAGCTCACGAGACATTTTTGTCTTAAATATCTCTTTTTAATGCCATGTATCCCAAATTATATTCATGGAGAAAGATGATAGATGGAAGTTAGAAGTTAAGAGATAGAGAATGGAGTGGAACTTGTTAAGTTCCTTATTAATTATATTGATGTAATTCATATTTGTTTGCTATGGTTGTATGATGCTTAATGGTAACATCCAATGTTTTAATTGTAAATGTTTTTATAGGACCTCTTTTTGTTAAATGTGGGTTAACACACGAAATGATTTTTATAACCATAGATTTGAAAAGGTTTTAAAAAGTTTGTAAAAATATGGGGTGTTACACAGGCTGTATATTGGAATGTTAGAACTCGGTTATCTCGCATCAAGGATGAGTTATCTATTGTCAAGGATTGGCAATTATGGATCAGTTTCAGAAATGATTATGTGCGCTTTCTTTGTTTCATGTTTTAATCGAGTATTGTCGTGAATGTGGAAATAAATGAGTGTCTAAGGAAAACCTTCTTTTGAGTTTAAGAATAGTTGCTGATGCAATTGGAATTTGCTAGTGCTCCACCATTATGTGTGAGGATTATGGATTGAGATTGTTCGACCCATGTTTGTAACGCCCTATTTCGGATCGTTACCCTTTTGGGCGGGGGTGATGAATATAGGTGGTTTGGGAATTCAGTATTGGTTTTGGTGCTAAGGGGCATTTAGGTAAATTGGCAGCGGACCTTTATGGAAATTGGATTATGTGTTCGGGGAACTTTAAGTCAAGTATGAGTTGATAATAGTGTAGAGATTCTCGATACCTTTTCATGGATATAAGGTTGGTCGGAATCGAGTTTCCTTGTTTTGGCTAAAACCCACCAAGCTTCAATATTTATGATTTTAACTTAATTTTTGACATAATAAGTCCTTCTTCATCCATTTTATAACTTTTGTAGTCCCTTATATTAATTGAGTCCACCCTTTGGTCAACTCACTTTGCCAACTTGACAATTTTGGTCCTTTAACTTTTGAAATGTTATTATTTTCACTTCTAACTTTCTAAACTTCATATCAAATAATTATATGCTTATTCCTTGATAATTTCACTATATAAATCATATTTCATTTATTTATTAATATAAGAACCTAATCTTAAATTTTAGGATGTTACAACATGGGTGATCCAATTGTGTTCTCAAGAACCTACATGGCACTCCCATAATGATCCACTTGCAAAGGCGAGTTCCCTGGCCAACAGATCTTATGCTATGAATATCACTCATGTATTTCTAATGACAACGACCCATTCGACTACCCGAGTTGTATTTGCATTTCGATTAACTCTTGCATTCTTTTTGACACTTGGATGGAAATCCATCAAACCTTTTGAGAGATACACTACTAAAACCTGTAACCACGAGCATTCCAATGAAAAACTTCTTCTTTTCCCTTCACGCATCAATAAAATCGAACTAATAAACTCGCATACCCGGACCACAGACTCTTCTAATCCACGCAAATGAAACCAAAAGTCAAACTGTCCTTCGAACCCTAATCTGAATACTCAGTTCTCCCTCACTTAGGGTTTGAACTATCGTCGGTTGCCGCCCACAATATCAATGTTGGAAATAGTGTCCAAGGTCATTAATTATTGGTAATATTTCTAATAATAACAAGGTCTTTTTTGGTTGCTCTCATGACTCAAGTTGAGTAGAATAAATAAAGAAGAAGTTATTTTATTAATTATTAAGTTTTAATAATTAATTAGAAACTATTCTTAAGTCCATGATCTTTCTAGATGCTCTAAGTCGTCACAAATCATCTCCTCTTGATCAACCGAAGCTCCAAAAACTTGCATAAACACCTAAGCCCAATAGTCCTATCATCGTCCATTGTTAGTCCAAAGGTTCTCTTTCATCTCCTTTGAATGGTCCACTAGCCCACTAGCCATTGATTTCAACCATGAACGAGTCTACAAGTTCTCTAGCATCAATTCCATTTGTTTCACGCAGCTTATGATCCTCCCCGCTTGTCAGTCTTCTAAAAATTATGCAATTAAGCACAAAAACTAGAAAAGTACCCGAGATAGATGTAAAATAACAAAAAGTAAAATATGCATGAATATTGACTAAAAATATAATAAATATGCTAAAATAAACTATACAAAGAAGCAAATAAAATGCACCTATCACGTGAGGAAATAAAGAAAATTGTATGGGGTTGCATGAATGTCAAAGGGAGAGGTCTAGATGGTTTTGCTTTTGGATTCTTGGAGAGATTATGTGAGTTAGTTGGGGAGGATGTGTATAACTTCGTTTGGTAATCCCAAACTGATTTCATTATTCCAAAGGGTTGTAATCCATCCTTTATTGTTATCGTCCCGAAAGTTAATGACCCAAAGTTTATTAAGGATTATCGCCTAATTATCTTAATTAGATGTCAATATAATATTATTGTAAAAATCCTTGCTAATAGGTTGGCCACAATAATTAGTTTGGTCATCAGCATGGAGCAATCACCTTTCATTAAGGACCACCAAATCTTTGGCGCGACCTTTTTATGTTAAATAAAATTATTGAATGTGTTAAGGTGAGAAAGCGTAATTTAATGGTTTTCAAGGTGGATTTGGTATAGCTTATAATTTTTTTTCTTTTTTTTAAGACTATCTTATCTAGATTATGTGTAAAATGAGATTCGGATCCAAATGGTTTTATTGGATCAGAGCCGCCATTGGGTCGTTTAGAGCTTATTTTTCTCCTGGATGGAGTCCTAACCGAGAAATTTGTTGTCCATTGTAGCAGTGGCGGAGCTTGAAGTTTTGATTTGGAGGGGCCGAAAATAGAATATGCATAAAAATTGAAGAACAGGGGGGGCAAAGTCAAATTTTATAGTTTTAGACATAATATGTAACTTTCTTAATACATAAGGACTAATAATAATAAAAAATAGGGGGGGGGGGCCACAGCCCCCTGGCCCTACATAACCTCCGCCACTGCATTGTAGTCTTCTTAAGGGAGATCACTCTCTCATTTTTTGTTTATTATAGTCATAGAAGGGCTCCATGTTACTTTTGTTGAGGCCAAGACGGCGAATATCTTCTATGAGATCAAATTAGGCTTTGTTGGTCTAAAGATCTCAACTTTTTTATGCAGAGGATACGATCTTTCTTTGTTATAGGTCATTAGAGAATGTTACACGCATTGTGATTTCCTCCATTTGTTCTTCACGGTTTTGGTCTTAAAATAAACTTATGACTAATTAAGTTGGTTGATGTTTGGGGTGGACTTTCGACAAGCAGATAATGTGGCAGAAAACTACGGTCGTTGAGCCTTGTATATTCATTTTATGTATTATATTATGTATTTGGGGATTCAATTAAGCTGGAGGGAGTGGTAGCATGCTTAGCATGCTACCACATAAGATTTTTTGAAGCCAATATAGGATGGAGAGAATGATAGCATCAAGTTGTTAAAAGGTATGGAGTGGTAAGATTGTGGTGTGTTATTTAATAGGTTTTTATTTTGAAAAAAAAAAGAAAAATAAAATCCACCAATCACAACCCTTGAAGACCACATTCATTCTCTCTCTCCTCTCGCTTAGCCTTTGGCGAGCCATGGCTGGCGAGTTGCTTATCAACTTCGACGGAAAGGGTGTTGGCGCGCATAGCGAGTTGGTAGCACCTCCCTAGCGAGACCACTCCTTCCGGCCTTAGGAGATAATATGAATCATATTTATCCTTAGAGATTATTGGCGGATAAGTTTTCAGCAAAACCTTCTACTTGAAAGGCTAAAGTTAAGACTCTTTTGATCGGTAGAAGACTCACCCTTCTGAGTTAAGGTTGTGTTGAGAAAGTCCGGAAATTTTCTTTGTTTTCGGTTCCAATCACTCTTTTGCATGCTCTTTAGTCTCTACGTGCTCTGCTCGATTTAATTGCATACATTAACTAAAGTTTATTATATTTTTAAGTCAATAATTTTAATGGATGTTCTAAAAGGCAAAGGTTAACCTCATTCTTATTTTACTATTTTTTGTTTGCAATACACCAAGTTTTGCAATTATGGTTTTCAAACAACACGTACGAATTTTTCGTTCATGTTCTAAGAAACATCCAAATTTGAATTCATTTGTGAATATCGTACCGACACATATTTAACTTTTGTTATGCTTACGATGTCAAAAAATACCCAATATAATGTTCTTTTATGTAACATTAAACCTTAAAACAAACAGTTATTTCAACTGTTAAAATATTTGATAAATACTTATGCATCAAGGGCAACAGCGTCATTTACAATGGCATTACTAGTGGCTACCGCCAAGGTTTCATTGGTAGGAGCATCTCCTAAAAACCGATGAAAATTTCAGGAAACGAATCTTTTACAAGACCTTTCCCGCTAAAACTCTCTCTCTCTCTCTCGTATCATTAGCCCATATTATTAGTATTGTCATTTTAAAGAAAAAAAGTATATATTTTATTTTAAAATAACCAGCATTTATAACAACTCTAAAAACGATATATATATATATATATATATATATATATATATATATATATATATATATATATATATATATATATATATATATATATATATATATATATATCGTATTTAGAGTTGTTATAAATGCTGGTTATTTTAAAATAAAATATATACTTTTTTTCTTTAAAATGACAACACTAATAATATATATATATATATATATATATATATATATATATATATATATATATATATATATCAAGGTTACAGAAAACGTTAGACGTTAGCTAGTTGGTGGACTGGAGTATAGGGATTAATCGGCTAGACGAGGATTAATCGGGGACCAGTATTAAGAAAATTATTCAAAAATTTATAAATCTAACTTTAATCATAAGAATATAAATAAATAAGCATAAAAGTTTAATAATAAGTTTAACAAGAACAACAATTTATCATCCAATTAATAAGACAAGTTATTCAAATTTTAATATATATTAAGAAAAGAAGTAAATTTGGCTATTTGTACATTTGAAAACATAGAAATTTTGAAAATTTTGGAGAAAAACTTTAAAATTTTTTTTTTTTAAATTATATATTAGTTGAACATTGAAATACTATGAACCTTTGAAATTTTAAAAAATTTGGTTTAATATTTAAAAATTTGAAATTTTGAAAGTTTGGCCGATTAGGCCGCCTACGACCGATTAGAACCGTCTAGCTCCGACTTTCACCCCCTTTGACCAAAACTGATTAGGCCGACCGATTAGCCTTAATCCTATTCGGTTGAAAACCGCCTAGCGATTAATCACCGATTAACCAGCCGCCTATACCGATTTTTACAACACTGATATATATATATATATATATATATATATATATATATATATATATATATATATATATATATATATATATATATATATATATATATATATATATAGAGAGAGAGAGAGAGAGAGGTAAGTTCCATTGAGATTCAAAATAAAACAAAGATCTTGACATTCAACTTCAGTCACATAATTCACATCTTTCGCTCTAACCCTCCGTCCTAACCCTCCGATGTACCGGTGTGACGGGTCAGTTATAATCATAAATGATTATGTAACGCCGTCCGTTCCTTTCACCTCTGCCACCTTCCCCACCACCACAAGCACCACTGCTACCACCACCTCTGCACCAGCCGACCCCACTGCCACCTCCGTCACTTATACCATCGCCACATCTGCTACCACCACTTCTTCTGCTACCAACCATTATAATCATATATGATTACTTAATCTGCGAACATATATATATATATATATATATATATATATATAATCATTTATGATTAGGCATATACGTATAAACATGTATAATCATATATGGTTATACATCTCTCCCATATAATTATTTATGATTAGGCATACCCCGTTGTTGCCGGTACGCTGAAGCGTTAGAACAGAAAATTATAAATATGTGGCTGAGGTCGAATATCAAAATCTCTTTTAAAAAAAATCTCAAATGAATCGTCCCATATATATATATATATATATATATATATATATATATATATATATATATATATATCCTCTAAATGATTCTTGTAAGTCAGATTTAATAAAATTAATTCGAATTTTGCTCTATACTCCGCTTCAGCAGAAAGACGATATACAACAGTCTGCTTCTTTGTTTTCCATGAAATCGGAGCATGTAACGCTTGGTTCCTGGTATACATTTAACTCATTATTTATTGATTTTAGCAGGATAACTCGACGAGTTGGTGGCCCTAACTCGCCGAGTAAAGGGCAGTTGATGCGTGGGGTTTAAGCTATTTACTCGACGAGTCAAGAGCCCTCGACTCGGCGAGTAGATCGGCCAGAATGAAACCTTAATTTCGGGGTTTTGCACCCTATTTAAAAGCTCCTTAACCCCCACCCCTTGGCCTCATTTCCAGCCTCCATGTCCCAAACCCTAATCCACGAAACCCTAGAGCTTTCTTTGAGTGTGTGATCCATTTTGAGTGATCTTTGTGTGCTTTTGAAGCTTGTGGAAGAAGAAGAAGATACAGGGCTCAAGAGGGGAATAGTAGATCCAGAAACTACACTCCATTTGTTACATTTTCTGGTAATCAAGTTTCTATCTTGGCTATTAGTTCATTAGATCTCTTTATGTCCTCTTTATGTGGGTTTTTGGTCTAAGAATGATAGCTTTTGGAGAATGATCGGCCCAAGCGGGTATTCTTCCAGATCTAGGATCTAGAGGGGCTATTATGACATAAATGTGCAAGCTTTATGCCATTGGAGCCCCCATGCAAGCCATAGAGTGTCATATTGACCTTTTTAGCCCCAAAAGGCCATGTATGTGGAGAAAGGTGGGAACTTTACGTGTCCAAGTAGTGTTAGGGGTTTACATCTGAAGTTGTAAGCCTTAGTTTGGTGTATAGATGGGTTTAGGACCAATTTCTCGGTCCCAAGGAATTAGGGTTTGAGCTAAACCCTTTAAGAAGTGGTATTAATGGGTAAAGTCAGAAACTTTACCCTTAAAATGACATTTCCAGGGTTTATGTGAGGTATGAAGCTTGGATCTGAAGTGTAGGGGTTAATCCATTAAGATAGCCAAACATATGTAACGTCTCGACTCCCAGGTACTTTAATTATTTATTTAATGAGTGACTCGACAATTTGGGTGTTCAACTCGTCGAGTAGAGTTGGTTTGAGCACGTGGGTTTAAAGACCGACTTGCGAGTCAGGGAGCCGACTCGCTGAGTTGGCGCTGTAAGATGAAACCCTAAATCTACGGGGTTGGGACCTATTTAAAGGAACTTATGTCCTCATTTCCGCCTCACCAGCTACCCAACTCCCCTGTGTGAAACCCTAATCGGCCATTGGAGCTAAGAGAGAGTGATAGAGCTAATATTTGAGTGTTTTGGTGAATCATTGAAGGAGAAGAGGAGAGTATCAATGGTTGGATCTAGAGGTACATCAGAGTTTTGCTTCAGTTGGAGGTAAAAAGATGCTAACTTGATCCTTCTTTGTGTAGATCTTGGTTTGGGGGAGTTTTAGGGTTTTCTCCCATCTACCTTGTGTTATTGAGCCCCTTGAGCATGATTTGAGGTTGAAACCTCAGATCTGGAGTGTAGGAGGTCTTGTGAGTCCAAAGACCCGAACTTTATTGAGCTAGAGATAAGATCTTGTGCATCTAACCCTTGTGGAAGCTTGATTTCGAATTATGGAGCAAATATGCCATGCATGAACGTAAAGATCGAAGCTTTACGTCATAATCGAGCCTTAGGAAGTCAAATCTGGAGTATGGGGCATGGGTTCTGCCTTAAAGCGTCTGAATGAGAATTTGACTTAAGGGACTCGACGAGTCAATGAGCTGACTCGACGAGTCGGCTAGGGCTTTCGCGATGAGATTGAACATGCGATAACTCGGCGAGTTGAGTTGGACTTCATGAGGGTTCTGGAGGACCAAAGGGACTCGTCGAGTCACATAGGTGCACTCGACGAGTCGGGTCAACATGGACTGTTGACTCGAGTGTTGTCTTCTATTGACTTTGGGGTTTGGTCAAGACATGGATTATGGGGACCATGGATGGGTAAAATGGTCTTTTAACCATTCCAAAAGTTAGAGAGAGAGAGAGAGACAATAGCCTTTGGTTTATTAGAGTTGTGAACAGAGTATTAATTAGAGATAATTATCCTATGTGTTAGGCGGAGGCTAGATCTGTGATCCGTGTACGAGGTGTATTTGCTTGCTTGCTTCGAGGTGAGTCTTCTCACTATACTTTACCTAGAGTGGTAACCTTAGTGTGACCGGAGGGTCTTATGTGCTTATATTGAGTATTTGATATCCTGCATTATGTCTTTGTGATTTATGTTGTGTATTATTCTGAGCTTATTGAGTTAGGACCAGAGGGTCCACCCGAGTTGTGGGACAGGAGGGTCCCACTGAGATACATTGACCAGAGGGTCTTATCGGAGTATAGCCATGAGAAGCTAATGAGATATGTGTGATATTTTGGGGAACTCACTAAGCTTCGTGCTTACCGTTTTATGTGATATGTGTTTCAGGTTCTTCACAGGATCGCGGGAAGGCGTCGGCTTGATTGTACACACCAGAGAAAGAGTTATGTTTTGAGGATCCTGGGTTATTAATTAAAAAATTATGGAGTTGCGTTTGTAAATTAAATAAATGGGATTTTTGTGAAATGTGTTATGAGAATTATGTTATTTTTAAAATGAAAATTTTGTTTGAAAATTTGTGGTGTTACAACAGACAAGGGAACTCGGCGAGTCCAGAAAGGGACTCGACGAGTTGAGTCGGGTTGTCCTGATTGTACGACAGGTAGAACTCGATGAGTCTGAGAAGGGACTCGACGAGTTAACTTGGTTGACCACGAGTCTGAGTAGTACAGGAGCTCGCCGAGTTAGGAGATAACTCGACGAGTTGGGTTGACTGGGAGTTGACCTTGACTTTGACTTTGACCAGGATGTTGACTTTGACTAGGGGTAAAATGGTCATTGTACCCTAAGAAGGATTATCAGATTTTGATTAAGTGTTATTGTGAATTTGATAGTCGGGGAGTCGTTGGAGCAGCCATCAGAGATTCCTCACACGAGATTTCGCAGCTAGCGTTCGAGGTGAGTTTCCTCCAGTAGGAACGGGTCTAAGGCACCAAGGCCGGCCCATTTAGCTAGTAGTAGTTCCAGACTATGGTCCGATGCCGGGCGGGGCCCGATGTAGGTTTACATGCTTTTCTGGATTTCGATCTGATGTCGGGGAGGTCCCAAGGAATGTTTGTATGCTTGATGTCTTTGTGATTCTTGCATGTGTTTGTATTGGATGTTTCCGGACTTCGGTCCGATGCCGGGGCGTTCCCGAGGAATGTTTATATGTTACCGGATTGCGGCCCAATGTCGGGCGGGGCCCGAGGAATGTTTAAGTGTTAATATTATATGCTTAGGGTTATGTGTATTATTGATTATGCTCATTTGTATTCCAAGATGTGCTCAATTCCAGGCGAGGCTCGATGTCGGGCGGGGCCCGATGCCGAATAGCGTTCGATGCCGGGAAAGCCGATGACGAGCTTGACTCGATGTAGCAGGGGCGGGGCCCAAGATATTTTGAATATATACAACTATTATCAACTTGTCAGCATGTTATTATACTAATGTAGATCTTGAGTTATACTTAGGATTCTATATATATGTTGTGTGCGATATAGTTCCAAAGTTATATTCGGAAGTTCTATATGTTAATTTATAAAGTATGTTGCTGTTATTGGTTTTATGTCAAAATAAAACTTGGTATGTTATATGTTGTTATTGTTAGTTTTATGTCAAGATAAAACTTGGTATGTTATATATTGTTATTGATAGTTTTATGTCAAGATAAAACTAGGAACGTTATATGTTATTATTATTGGTTTTATGTCAAGATAAAACCTGGTTTACTTCAAGTTATAGCTGTTATGCTGCCAAAATGTTATGAAGTTAGGAGTACTGTTTAAAAGCATAGTCTAGTAACTTAGGGTTTTAGACATGAAGATGCTTTTGTTGTTAGAGCTATAGGAATTCGTCGAAGTCTACATGAGTAATTGTATTCATCAAATAAGATTGGGGATCTTAGCGGAAATCCTCTGAACTGTAACCGTTAATCCCGTGTGAGCGAGGAAGTCGTGTATAATTAGTATACGGGTTGACCACCCCACTTGTGACTGTTAGCTACAGTCAACCATAAGCAAGTGACGAACTATCATTTTTACTTGTTATTGTTCCGACGTCGATGAAGCGTACGGTGTTGTTCTCATGGAAATCATGAGTGGGTTGTCCTCATGGAAATCATGAGTGGGTTTTATCAGAGGTATTATGTCACAGCAGCGATTATAGGCTCATGGTAGCAAATTGTTAGAAACATTATACTTTATCGTATACAAGTATTAATGTTAAGTATAAGTTTCCCCTACTTATACCTTAGGCTCAAGGAATGTTTAGGTATAACACTTAATTGATAAGTAAACTATTATACCTAATATACATACTAAATGTTGGAGAGTCAAAATGATACTTTCAAAACTATACTTTTGAACGTGGAAAATGTATTATTTTATGGAGTCAAAACCTGTGGACTCACCAACTTTATGTTGACGTATTTTAAAATGCATGTGTTTTCAGGAACTTGAAAAGCTGGTATGTATTCGAACAGAAGAAGTTTTACTATTACCTTTATGTTCATTAAGAAGTATGCAATAGTCGGATATTATGTAATAGGTCCTAGAAAAACAGTTATGTAACTTTCAGTTATCAATAAAGGTATGTACTTTCTTTAGTACTGTTCAATGTATGTTATATAACTGTGATACGAAGAATGACGTTACACCACCCGGTGTTTCCGCCGATGGTTGGGGGTGTGACAGAAATTGGTATCAGAGCTATTAACTATAGTGAACTAGTACTTTCTTAGGAAAGCACGTCTATAGTTTAGGGCTTACTCTATTAGGATTAGGTATATCCCTTAGCCTACAATAAAAAGTATTATTAATTATTCTACTGAAGGACTACTTACGGGAGCGGTGACAAGGATAGACATGTCGATTTGGGTTGCTGGATTCCAGAACGACTATATGCTAAAATGATCCTGCCCTTTCGACTGTCCAGACTGTCCGGAGCCTTATCAGAGAAACCTGAAGTAACAAACAATAGTTAAAGCGTGAATACAATAAATAATAATATAGAGTCATATATAAAGACTCAGACCCGCGATGAGATCACACCTTAATACCCGGAATGTTTTTGATCTCAAGGACTTAGATCAAATATTCCAACTAAAGTTTATATGTGCATATATCCTATCACAACTAGGTGTAGGTGTGCAACTACATTTTATTATGATCAGATCATATGAACTATTTAATTTGGGAGTAATATTTGATAGACTAAAACTCTTGGTGATCCAAAACGTATAGGAATTCAACATGGCACATTCACGAGAATTGATAATCATCGAGTATACGGATGAAGAAGAGGAAGTTTCATTCTCCATGATGGTAGGCGATCCTTACTACCCTATAAATCCAACCACCTTTCATCCAATACCTTCTGACGATGGAGCACCTTTACCCTCCAACGAATGGAAGAGAGTAAACCAATGGAGGAGACAGAATCGGTGGCATCATCTTTACCACCACTGAACACTCTTTACCGTAAAGTTCCAGGAGGAGTAAAAATGAAACGCACGGCATGTAAATCCATACCGATATGGAAAAATATTAAGAAGAATCAGAAGACGACATCTTCAGGAAGTCATAGAGTTCAAGATGAACCTGCACGGATCGCACAAACCGTTGATAGGTGGGTGGCGGAAGAAAGAGCTGCTAAGATGTATGAGACTGCTCAATCATCTCGACCACATCTCCCACATTCTTCCGAAGTTAACACTTTATCTCAATTGTTTGAGAAAAGTGTGAAAATTGAAGATAAGATGGAAATTGTTGAAGGGAGGGCTACTCATCTCTCTGGAAGAGTACGAAGGCTAGAAGGACAAAGGACGCGAGATAAGGAATCGGTGATGGATGTCCATCATCGTATAAATTTCGCTTATAACGACATGATTACTCACGATGCAAGGATTGCAGAGTTAGAGCTCTACAATCAAACCTCCATAAATGAAGAACGCACGGGAAGTCTTGAGCAGAGAACTCAAGCACTTGAGGAGCAAGTGGTTAATGTCACTGACGTGCTAGGTCATCACTTAGGTTTCTGGTAGATAAGCTAAAACTAGTGGTTGTGTAAATAGAGAAATCAGACTAGTTAAGGCAAAAAGAGGAAAGTTCATAGCAAGGATGTAGAAAACCTTGCAAATTTTGCAATGTTTATAGAAACTTTTCTCTTATAAACTTAAATAAACTGATGTAACCGCTGGTAATAATATGAAGCATATATTACAGTAATCATTGTGTTGTCCATTATGTTTTACACTTTGAAGAATAATTGAAGTATTTAGTACTCGTGTACTAAATGATTAACAAAACTCATAAAAATCTTATTATTTATAATAGGAACTAAAACAAAATGCCTAGAAGAAGTAGTGCTCGGCTAAACCCTAACCGACCATCAGCACCACAACAACAACCACCAGAACCAAACCCCCCAATAGGTACAGCACAGCTGGAAGAAATCATAGCTCAAAGAATTGTTGCGGCTCTATCTAATGTCACAAGAGATGGAGTTAGAAATGAAGGCCATGTAGGGACCGCTAGAACGTGTACCTACAAAGATTTTATGAATTGCTGGCCAAAAAGCTTTCATGGAAGTGAAGGAGTTGTTAATTTAACTAGGTGGATAGAAAAGACAGAGTCCGTCTTTCAAATAAGCTTCTGTCCAGATGATTGTAAAGTATGATTTGCAACATGTACTTTCGCTGATGCAACACTTACATGGTGGAATAGCCATGTGAATACAATGGGAATTGATACTGCAAATTCCATGAAATGGGAGGAGCTAAAAATGATGCTAGTAGAAGAGTATTGTCCTAGGGAGGAGATACATAAACTGGAACAATAATTGTGGATCCTAACCATGAAGGGTTTAGAGATAAAAGCTTATACCGCTAGATTTAATGATCTTGCAGTAATGTGTCCAGCACTTGTAACCCCTGACTATAAGAAGATTGAGTGATATATCTGGGGTTTAGCATCGCAAATCAAAGGCATGGTGATCGCATCAAAGCCTACGACCTATGACAGCACCAAGAGAATAGATCATCAGCTAACCCTCACAGAGATCCAAGGAACAGAAGTGGTCTCAAAGGCTGAGTCTCCCAAATCTGGAACAAACAAGCGCAAGTTTAATAGGAAGAATCCTAAACAATCATCTGAGAAAAGACAAGAAGTGGCAACCAATTATGCAGCCACGACAGCAGTACCTACGCAACCAAAATCTTCATGGTGCAATCAGTGCAACCGTCATCATCCAGGTGACTGTTTTGTCTGCACGAAGTGCAAGAAGAAGGGACATACTGCTAGTTACTGCAGGAGCACAACACCTGCAACCGTGAATCAGGGAACAAATACTGGAGCAGGCCATGGTGAAGGAAGAAAGTGCTATGAGTGTGGAGAGGTTGGACACATCAAGAAAGAATGTCCAAAGTTAAGGAGTTAAGGAGGCATAGGACGTGGTAGGGCGTTTGTGATCGGAAGCAGAGAGGCTATCCAGGACCCTTCGGTCGTATCTGGTACGTTTCTCATAGATAATTTATATGCTACTATACTCTTCGACTCTGCAGCAGATAGAAGTTTTATAACTCCGACGTTTAGAAAATTGTTAAGTCATAAGTCTAGAAAATTAAAAGAAATCTATGAAGTAGAAATCGCTAAAGGTCAAACTGAGAAAACACATGAAATCCTAGAAAACTGTCTGTTAACTCTTAATAACTACCTTTTTCACGTCAACCTCATGCCAATGCCTATCGGTAGTTTTGATGTCATAATTGGCATGGATTGGTTATCTTCACACCACGCCGAAATTCTATGTCATGAGAAAGCCATACGACTACCCTTACAAAACGGCGAAGCCCTGATTATCTATGGTGATAAATTTAGGAAGAACCTCAAAGTCATCTCGTGTACTAAGACCCATAAATTTCTACATAAGAAATGTAGCGCATTCTTAGCCCACATTGTAGATAGGAAGAGAAAGACAAAAGAAATCAAGGACATACCTCAAGTATGTGATTTCCCTGACGTGTTTCCTGAAGATCTACCTGGAATACCTCCCGTCTGACAAGTCGAGTTTCGAATCGACTTAATTCCAGGAGCAGCACCAGTAGCGAAATCTCCTTATCGGTTGGCTCCATCTGAAATGCAAGAATTATCTAGCCAACTACAAGAACTTCTTGACAAAGGCTTTATCCGACCAAGTTTTTCACCCTGGGGAGCACCAATCTTGTTTGTCAAGAAGAAGGACGGATCCTTTCGAATGTGTATTGATTATCGGGAGCTGAACAAGCTAACGATCAAGAATCGTTATCCGCTTCCAAGAATTGATGATCTATTCGATCAACTGCAAGGATCCAGCTACTACTCAAAGATAGATCTTAGATCAGGATACCATCAACTAGGAGTACAAGAAGACGACATTCCAAAAACAGCATTTAGAACTCGTTATGGTCATTATGAGTTCTTAGTTATGTCTTTTGGATTGACCAATGCCCCAGCAGTGTTTATGGATCTCATGAATCGTGTTTGCAAACCATACTTGGATAAATTCGTGATCGTATTTATCGATGATATATTGATATATTCACGAACCAAGGAAGAACATGGTCAACACCTGCAAATAATCTTGGAACTACTAAGAAAAGAAAAGTTGTACGCTAAATTCTCCAAATGTGAGTTTTGGATTAGAGAAGTACAATTTTTAGGTCATGTAGTTAGCAATGAAGGAATTCATGTTGACCCATCCAAAGTTGAAGCAATCAGGAATTGGGAAGCACCAAAGACGCCAACAGAGGTGCGTCAATTCCTAGGACTTGCTGGCTATTACCGCAGTTTCATAGAGAATTTCTCCAAAATAGCCAAGCCGCTTACAACACTAACCCAGAAGGATACGAAGTTCAACTGGGAAGACAAACAAGAAGCTGCTTTTCAGAAACTGAAGCAAATATTTTGTGTAGTGCACCAATCCTATCCCTTCCAGATGGGACAGAAGATTTCGTCGTATACTGCGACGCATCAAATCAAGGATTGGGATGTGTGTTGATGCAAAGAGGAAAAGTTATCGCCTATGCATCACGACAACTTAAGGTGCATGAGAATAATTACACTACCCATGATCTTGAATTGGGAGCTGTAGTTTTTGCACTAAAAATTTGGAGACATTACTTATACGGTACTAAGTGTACTATTTTTACCGACCACAAGAGTCTCCAGCACATCTTCAACCAAAAAGATTTTAATATGAGACAACGAAGATGGGTCGAATTGTTGAATGATTACGAATGTGAGATTCGTGATCATCCCGGAAAGGCAAACGTGGTAACAGATGCCTTGAGCCGGAAAGAATATATTAAACCCCGTCGGGTACGAGCATTAACTATAACTATCCATTCTAACTTTACCGCACAAATTAGAGAAGCTCAACTTAAGGCTCTAAAAGAAGAAAACATCAAGAACGAAGCTTTGCGAGGAATGGAAAAGCAACTTATACAAAAGTATGACGGAACGCGGCACTTTATGAACCGAATTTGGACGCCTAAGTTCGGAGGAGTTAGGGACTTGGTCTTAGAAGAAGCCCACAAGTCCAGATATTCCGTGCATCCAGGTTCTGACAAAATGTACTTAGATTTAAAAGTACATTATTGGTGGCCAAACATGAAGGCAGAAATTGCTACTTATGTGAGAAAATGTTTGACTCGTTCTAGAGTAAAGGCAGAACATCAAAAGCCTTCAGGTTTACTTCAACAACCAGAAATACCTGAATGGAAATGGGAGCAGATATCAATGGACTTCATCACTAAGTTACCTAAAACTCCTAGTGGGTTCGACACTATTTGGGTAATAGTTGATAGATTGACTAAGTCCGCCCATTTCTTTGTTGGATTAGTGTCTAAGGCTGTAACTATATTTGGTAAGTACTTGACCCGGTTATGCATGGTCATTTTGGGTTGCCTTCACCATAGCAACTTGACAGGATGATTTGTTAAGAGATAAGAGATATTATTAATATATTATGAGAATAATATATATTGAAGGAATAATAATATTATTTGATTAATATAAGTCATATATATTAATTGAGAATTAATTTGGTGACTTAAAGAGGTTAATTGAATAAAGGGCATAAACTGTCAAATGTATGATAGTTGTATTTTTTGGGCTATGTATCCTTATGGATATTGGGGTGGACGAAATTTAGGGTTTGGGAACCTTAAATTCGTCCAAGCCTTGTATCTAGAAGGATCTTGGATTGCTTAGGGCCTAAGTCATTCAATTAGGGTTAAAGGAGAAACCCTAATAGCTCATAGTATAAATAGAACCCTTGGGGTGGAGAAATCGGCACTCTTGCAAGCCAAGGAACCCTAGGGCCGATTTCTATCCCTCCTCCCTCTCTCTCAAGATCATCTTCTTGCTAGTTGGTGTTTGTAAGCCATTAGAGGAGTGACAATTGTGACTCTAAGCTCCAAGAAGAAGAAGTATCAAGCAAGTAATTCAAGGTATTCTTTTAGATCTGATTTCATATGATTAGATTCAATATATTACATTAGATCTAGTATTGCAAGTCTTGGATTCAATGCATGTTCAATTAGAGAAACCTAGATCCAAGCAATTAGGGTATCAGAGCTTTGATTGATTTCTATTGAATTGATGCATTGGTTGATTGCTTGTTGCTTAAAAAATTCGATTTTGTGATTCTGACTGCTGTACTCGGCGAGTTCCACTGTGGACTCGGCGAGTCCATAGAGGTACTCGGCGAGTCCATAGAGGTACTCGGCGAGTTCGAGCATCAGAAGGAGGAAGTTTCGGGATTTCTTGCTGTTTTACTTAAGGATACTTGCCTTAACTGTTTTGGGTCATTAAAATCCGATTTTAATCATATATATGAGTATATTCTTGACCTAACAAAAGATAATTACCAATTAGTTGAATAATAATTTCCTTATATGATAATTGTTGATTATTTGAATTGAATTGGTAAATTGTTTTGCAAGTAACATTAAATAAGATCAAATTGAGATAATCTAATTAGATGATTTATATTATTTGCTATTTGATCCTTATGCTTTGAAAAAGTTCAAGACTTGTCCTCAAGCTTTGAAATTTTAAATTTTGTGATTAAAAGTTTAATTTGGATAATTTTAAATTTCAATCCCTAGAATTTTACAAGTTTAAAATTCAACCCTATACTATTATATTATTACAAGCTTAATAAATATATATGTATAATTTAAAATGCTAGTCTTACCGTTAGTAGGCCTCATTCACGAAGCCAGTCTATAAGGTGGGTATAAGGTTGCTGCCTATAAAATGGCGCTTAATGGGTGTACATTCACACCCACCGCTTGCTTGACTGGTGGAGGGTCGTTAGCCGAACGGGTAGGATAGGGCAAACCTCCTCTCATTAATAAGTATAATGAATCTATATAAAGTAACTAAACATGTTTTATAAAATTCCCAATCTTAGTTACTTTAGGAAAAGTGAATTGATGCAATCCCATGAAATTACACTTTGTACCCTTGCTAAGACATTAATGGAGCGCGTGTGGTTAACCGGCACATTAATTGGGTTCTAAGCAAAGGTGGAAAAGGGTGACTCATTGTTTGTTATAGTTCAATGGAGCGTGTGTGGTTAACCAGCACATTGAATAGGTAACTGTAACAGTGGGGGCACCTTGTACATTTGCATGGTTATTCACACCCACTTTGTGATCCTCGGCATCCCAGTCACAAACGAGAGGGGCATATCGAGATTTAAACATGTCATTGAAAGGTTCAATGAATCTCAATGAAATCTAGGAATTCTCAATACATTTAAAACTTAAAGCTTATGTTTTTCATGGTGAAGAATTAGTGAATCGTCATTCACTTACCTCCAAATTATTTGCATATTGGATTACGGCATCCCTTTTCTAATGTGTAAATAACGTTGTTGGGTCCTAGCCCTAATTTTTCATTTTGGGTGTTAATTAGGGACTTAATCTAATCAAACTTTGTTCTTTCTATTTGTAGATGTCTAACGCAAACAACGCAGCTGCTAGCTCATTTCCTCTAATGAGCCTTTGTCAAAAAGTGACATTCGATGGAACGAACTTTAGCGAATGGATAAGATACATTCGCACAATCGCGCGTTACGAGGACAAAGAGTATGTTCTCGATGAGAAGCTTGAAAAGATCAATCCAGAAACTGCTACTCCTGAAGAAATGGCTGTCTTTAAGAACCATGAGCGTGATGCAACGAAGGTCCATTGCATCATGATAGCCACAATGAACTCAGAATTCCAAAAGTCCTATGAGGACATGTATCCTTATGAGATGCATCTAGACTTGATGGAGAGGTATCACCAAAGCGCAAGGCAAGAGCGCTATGAAATCATAACGAATATGATTACTGCTAAAATGGGAAGTGGAGAGTCTCTTACTGTGCACTTGCAAAAGATGCAAAGGTATGTTGATCGTCTTCGCAAGTTGAATGTCAAGTTTGGGGAAGATTTGGCTATCGACATTGTTCTTCACTCCTTGCCCTCATGCTACAACCAATTTAGGATGACCTACCACATGAACAAGGAAGAGGTCACCCTAAGCAAACTCCAAGGGCTCCTGAGGACTGCTGAGAGCAACCTCAAGGACAAGTCTGTTGCACCAACTCCCAATCCACCTGTTGCTCCTGTTTTGGCTATTGGACAGGGAAGGGGCAAGAAGAGGAAGGCTTTTTCAAAGAACCACCACAAAGGAAAGTCCCAAAATGGTTCCTCTTCTAGTGGGACCAAGGTTGATCCTTCTAAGCCCAACCCAAACCCAAAGGAGGCAGAGTGCCACCATTGCCACAAAATAGGGCATTGGAAGAGAAGCTGCCCGGAATATCTGCAAGCCATCAAGGATGGGAAGATCAAGCCATCTTTCGCAGGTATTTACACAATTAAATCTAATGATTCATCTCATGCTATTTCTTGGGTTCTTGATACAGGGTGTGGTTACCACATTTGTTCTGATTTGCAGGGACTAGGAAGAAATAGGGATGTGGAGCTTGGAAGAATAAATCTGATCATGGGAAACAGAAGAACGTCGCCTGTCACCAAGATTGGAGTGTATTCTTTAGAGCTTAGGAATGGTTTGAATTTAGAATTAAATAATTGTTGCTACTCGCCAGATATGGCAAGAAACATCATTTCTTTTCATGGTTTATTTAGACAAGGATTTAGATATTCGTTTAATAATGAGAATGGTTCGATTTATGCTTATCTAAATGGTGTTTTATATTTTGAAGCAATGCCTTGTAATGGAATTTATGAAACTGTTATGGTTATAGATAACCTAGGAAATGATGTGTTGTGTATGGATTCTTCCAATGGTATGGATAAAGCATCCTTGTGGCATTGTAGTCTTGGACATGTCAACAAGAAGCGCATAGCCCAACTCCAAAAGGATGGAGTGTTGGAGTCGTTCGACCTTAGGGAAGATGACACGTGCGAATCTTGTTTACTTGGAAAGATGACCAAGTTACCCTTCACTGGCACTTGTGCGAGGGGTGAGGGTTTATTGGATCTCATACATACAGATGTATGTGGACCCTTTAGATCCACCACAAGGGATGCAAATCGCTTCTATGTGACTTTCACAGATGATTATAGCAGATATGGGTATATCTACTTAATCAAGCACAAGTCAGAAACCTTTGAAAAGTTCAAAGAGTTTAAACAAGAAGTGGAGAATCAATTGGGCAGGAAAATCAAGATGCTTCGATCTGATCGAGGTGGAGAGTACCTAAGTCTTGAATTCCACGACTACCTCAAGGAATGTGGAATAGTTTCACAATTGACGCCACCTAGGACACCACAATTGAATGGTGTAGCTGAGAGGCGTAATCGAACCTTGCTAGACATGGTTCGTTCCATGATGAGTCGTGCTTCACTACCTATCTCATTTTGGGGGTATGCCTTAGAGACTGCCGCCCATATCCTTAATTTAGTACCCACAAAGAAGGTTGCCAAAACACCTCATGAGATGTGGACATGGAAAGCTCCCTCGTTGGCACATATCAAGGTTTGGGGCTGTGAAGTTTTCGTAAGACGAGAAACTCACGACAAGCTTGAACCTCGTAGTGAGCGATGTATATTCATCGGCTACCCACAGAAATCCTTTGGATATCTCTTCTATAGACCGAGTGACAATGTTGTCTTCGTTGCGAGGAGAGGGGTTTTCTGAGAGCGAGAACTCATAAGCCAAGGAGACAGTGGGAGGCAAGTCGATCTTGAAGAGATTCAAGAATCTAGCGATGAAGGAACCTCTAACACTGGCGCTCAACCCGAGGAGGAAACTCCGGTTGAACCAATTGACGAGTCCTTACCTCTTAGACGTTCCGAAAGAGTTAGAGTTCATCCCCAGTTTTATGGTTTTCATATTACTACCGAAGGGGACACGTATATTAGTGATGGTACACTAATAAATCTAGATGAACCTAATAGCTATAAGGAAGCCATGGCAGGCCCAGAGTCTGTAAAATGGAAAGAGGCGATGGACAGCGAGATTCAGTCCATGTATGACAACCAAGTTTGGAATTTGGTTGACAATGTACCAGGTCGTAAGACGGTCGGGTGCAAGTGGATCTTCAAGAAGAAGACCGACGTGGATGGGAACGTGCACACTTATAAGGCGCGATTGGTTGCGAAGGGTTTCACTCAGACTCCTGGAGTTGACTACGACGAAACCTTCTCACCAGTTGCGAAGATAAAGTCTATTAGGGTGATGCTAGCCATTGCTGCATTTCATGACTATGAAATATGGCAAATGGATGTAAAAACCGCTTTCCTTAATGGGAAGTTGGCTGAGGATGTTTACATGGCTCAGCCAGAGGGTTTTGTCGATCCAAAGCATCCCAATAGAGTGTGTAAGCTTGAGAAGTCCATTTATGGGCTTAAGCAAGCGTCTCGCAGATGGAATCTTTGCTTCGATGAGAAAGTCAAAGAGTTTGGATTTGTACGAAGTGAAGATGAATCATGTGTATATGTCAAGGCCAGTGGGAGTATAGTTAGCTTTCTCGTTTTGTATGTCGATGACATACTGCTCATAGGAAACAACGTCCCGACTCTGCAGGAGGTTAAGTCCTGGCTCGGGAAGTGTTTCGCTATGAAGGACCTCGGAGAGGCTTCCTATATTTTAGGAATAAGGATAGTAAGAGACTAATAGGACTTAGTCAGAATACTTACTTGGATAAGGTACTAAAACGTTTTAGTATGGAAAACTCAAAAAAAGGAGAACTACCGATACAGAGTAATGCCAAATTGAGTAAGACTCAAAGCCCGAGTACAGAAGCCGAGATAGTTGAGATGAGCCGAATACCCTATGCTTCCGCAGTTGGCTCAATCATGTACGCTATGACTTGTACTCGCCCTGATGTGGCCTTTGCTTTAAGCATGGTCAGTAGATATCAGGGGAACCCAGGTAGAGCTCATTGGATTGCAGTCAAGAATATACTTAAGTACCTTCGGAGGACCAAGGAATGGTTTTTAGTCCTCGGAGGGAGTGATGACTTAAAGGTACGAGGGTATAGTGACGCCAGCTTTCAGACCGACAGGGACAACTACCGTTCGCAGTCGGGCTGGGTCTTTACCCTTAATGGGGGAGCGGTGACTTGGAAAAGTTCCAAGCAAGAAACAGTAGCTGATTCAACGTGCGAATCAGAGTACATTGCAGCGAGCGAAGCGTCAAAGGAGGCTATGTGGTTGAAGAACTTCATTGGTGATCTTGGAGTTGTGCCTACCATAAAGGAGCCTATGGAAATTTTCTATGATAATGAAGGAGCGGTTGCCTTGACCAAGGAACCGAGGGATCATGGTAGATCTCGACATATCAACAGAAAATATCATTTTATTAGACATCGAGTAGAAGAAGGACACCTCGTGGTAAAGAGGGTATCATCAGAGGATAACCCAGCAGATCCGCTTACGAAGGGACTTAGCAGGGTTAAGCATTTGCAGCACGCTAGGAGCATTGGGCTAAAGGACGATATTAGTTTAGATTAGATAGTTTGGAAACGTGTAATAGATAAATGTAATTAACATTTGATGATTAAATAAAGGAGTATTATTTATAAGTAAAGCTACTGTCTTATGTTAATTGTTTAACCATTGTTTCATTTTGCATGTTTTGACTTCCTAAGTAATTAATTATTTGATAATAATCGAATTATTCGAATAGTCCACAGTCGTTCATATGTTGGAAGTAGGTATGAATGAAGACTGTCATGAATTGGTGTGTAGATTGTCTAAAGTGTATTAGACATTGCAAAGGTTTGCTGCAACGTTCATGAGTGCTTATGAACTTGATTTGAGCATTGGAATAAACCTGCACTTGTTGGAATCACTTCATGGAATTTATCACGAGTGATCACAAGATGGTAATATCATATAGTCTTAAAACCTAGATATATGGTTTATTGTTTGTTAATTGGTTATGCATTGATAATGCGCAAACGCGTCAGTAACTTGATGTTATAAAACGTATTGTTGTGTGTAATTTGATTAGTGGATAGTAAATGCATATAAGTCGAAGTTTATCTGTTCCTTTTATCCTAAGAGGGTAAAAGCGATATCAGGGCCCCTCGATGATTTGATTTGACTTATGTGCCGGGCCCGGTCAGGACTGAATTGATGTGTTCGATTAAGTTCTATGTCAAATGAATCTGAGATCGAGAAACAAATTGCAGGACAATAAGTATGACCATGTTCCATGTAAATGTCCGCACGATATCTAGAACAGAGGATTATACGATCCCTTATCTAAAGGACAGGATACTGATAAGATCAGAGTTGACAGCGTCTTTGAGAGCTACGATTGCTAATCGGATTATGTTTGCATATATAGTTACTAGACTTATCCAAGTGGGAGACTGTTGGATTAGTGTCTAAGGCTGTAACTATATTTGGTAAGTACTTGACCCGGTTATGCATGGTCCTTTTGGGTTGCCTTCACCATAGCAACTTGACAGGATGATTTGTTAAGAGAGAAGAGATATTATTAATATATTATGAGAATAATATATATTGAAGGAATAATAATATTATTTGATTAATATAAGTCATATATATTAATTGAGAATTAATTTGGTGACTTAAAGAGGTTAATTGAATAAAGGGCATAAACTGTCAAATGTATGATAGTTGTATTTTTTGGGCTATGTATCCTTATGGATATTGGGGTGGACGAAATTTAGGGTTTGGGAACCTTAAATTCGTCCAAGCCTTGTATCTAGAAGGATCTTGGATTGCTTAGGGCCTAAGTCATTCAATTAGGGTTAAAGGAGAAACCCTAATAGTTCATAGTATAAATAGAACCCTTGGGGTGGAGAAATCGGCACTCTTGCAAGCCAAGGAACCCTAGGGCCGATTTCTATCCCTCCTCCCTCTCTCTCAAGATCATCTTCTTGCTAGTTGGTGTTTATAAGCCATTAGAGGAGTGACAATTGTGACTCTAAGCTCCAAGAAGAAGAAGTATCAAGCAAGTAATTCAAGGTATTCTTTCAGATCTGATTTCATATGATTAGATTCAATATATTACATTAGATCTAGTATTGCAAGTCTTGGATTCAATGCATGTTCAATTAGAGAAACCTAGATCCAAGCAATTAGGGTTTGCATGTGCACATAGGAAAGTTCTTATGGCTCAAACCCATCATTCTTACCAATTAAGGAGAACGACAAGATGGAGAAGCTGACTAGAATTTATCTTAAGGAAATTGTCAGATTGCATGGAGTTCCAAATTCTATTATTTCTGACCGAGATAGTAGATTCACTTCACGATTTTGGCAATCTCTACAAAAATCCTTAGGAACACGTCTAGATATGAGTACAGCTTACCATCCACAGACTGATGGTCAGAGTGAAAACCATTCAGACTTTAGAAGATATGCTCCGAGCCTGTGTAATAGACTTTGGAAATGCGTAGGATACTCATTTACCATTAATTGAGTTTTCCTACAATAATAGTCATCACACCAGCATCAAGGCTGCACCGTTTGAGGCTCTTTATAGACGAAAATGTCATTCCCCAGTATGTTGGCAGAAGTTGGAGATACACAGATGGCCAGAGAACGTACAGGCGATACCTTACGTACTGGACCAGAAATAATCCACGAAACAACTGAAAAGATCGTGCAAATTAAGGATCGATTAAAGGTTGCACGTGATGTCAAAAGAGTTGTGCTGACGTAAGACGTAAGCCTTTAGAATTCCAAGTTGGAGATAAAGTAATGTTGAAGGTCTCTCCGTGGAAAGGCGTAATTCGATTCGGGAAACGAGGCAAACTAAACCCACGGTATATAGGACATTTTGAAATTCTAGCAATAATTGGTTCTGTCGCATACCAACTCAAGTTGTCTCAAGAGCTAAGTAATGTGCACGATGTTTTTCACGTGTCAAATCTCAAAAGATGTCTTTCTGATGACACTTTTGTTATACCTCTCGAAGAGATACAAGTCAATATGAAACTCAACTTTGTAGAAGAACCTGTTGAGATCATGGATCGAGAAGTCAAACGATTAAAGCAAAGTCGTATTCCCATAGTGAAAGTTCGATGGAACTCTTTACAAGGACCTAAATTTACTTGTGAACGTGAAGATCAGATGAAAGAAAAATACCCCCAACTGTTTGACAAAACCCCATCCATAAGATAAATTTCGGGACGAAATTATTCTAACGGGGGGAGAATGTAACACTAGTCAAAATAGGTCAATAGACAATCACATGTGATTATGCCAATCATGTAATGTGATTTTGTTAAATAGTAATGTGATAAGAGTGCTATGTAGTTCATGATAAATTCTAATACAAATATGAACTTTCTTTATGATACAACTCAAAGTATACGTCCATACGATTCCAAAAATATAGAGAATGTCTTAATCTGACTTCGCATGAACAAGTTATGATAAACCGAACACTATAAATCTCTATAATAAGAGGAATTTAAAATAGACTTAGCACTAGCTATTAGAGTCTAAAAGAGAGTTGTAGTACTTGTAAATACCTACGCGACGTGAGGAGTCATATAAAGAACGTCAAAAACGGAGTTCGTATGTGAAAGTTACGACCTTCCGCAGATTCAGCTGTCAGAAACCCTAATCTGACTGAGCTCACGACGTGAGGAGTCATTTTGCCACATCTCGGAATCTAGAAGGTGTGTAACGAGGCTGCGAGGGGATAAGATCCAAACTCACGACGTGAGCAAGGATATCTCACAACGTGAAGAGTCACATGGCCACCTTCCGAAGCTAGGGACGCAAATGGCAAGTCTACGGGGATAAGGTCCAAACTCACGACGTGGGCCTTATAAAACCCACGACGTGGGGGTCCAAAATCCTTACTATAAATAGCAGGTCCGACTTCAGCCATTCTTACACCTAAACTTCTTTCTCCTCTCTCCTTTGCTGAAGCCATCTTGCATCCCGAGCCCCGACGACCTCGTACGCTAACCATTTCTGATTAGATTACATAAAATCACGCTACCAGGGTGAGTTTCACGGCCCCACTTTCTAATATTTTGGGGGAAAACGCATGCTAAATATTGTATATACATTACTATTATGTTTATATGACAGTATATAGTTATAATAGTCGGGGTATAGTTGTTCTAAATATAATATTTTGAATATATACAACTATTATCAACTTTTCAGCATGTTATTATACTAATGTAGATCTTGAGTTATACTTAGGATTCTATATATATGTTGTGTGCGATATAGTTCCAAAGTGATATTCGAAAGTTCTATATGTTAATTTATAAAGTATGTTGCTGTTATTGGTTTTATGTCAAAATAAAACTTGGTATGTTATATGTTGTTATTGTTTGTTTTATGTCAAGATAAAACTTGGTATGTTATATATTGTTGTTGATAGTTTTATGTCAAGATAAAACTAGGAACGTTATATGTTATTATTATTGGTTTTATGTCAAGATAAAACCTGGTTTTACTTCAAGTTATAGCTGTTATGTTGCCTAAATGTTATGAAGTTAGGAGTACTGTTTAAAAGCATAGTCTAGTAACTTAGGGTTTTAGACATGAAGATGCTTTTTTTGTTAGAGCTATAGGAAGCCGTCGAAGTCTACATGAGTAATTGTATTCATCAACTAAGATTGGGGATCTTAGCCAAAATCCTCTGAACTGTAACCGTTAATCCCGTGTGAGCGAGGAAGTCATGTATAATTAGTATACGGGTTGACCACCCCACTTGTGACTGTTAGCTACAGTCAACCATAAGCAAGTGACGAACTATCCTTTTTACTTGTCATTGTTCCGACGTCGATGAAGCGTACGGTGTTGTCCTCATGGATATCATGAGTGGGTTGTCCTCATGGGAATCATGAGTAGGTTGTCCTCATGCAAATCATGAGTGGGTTGTCCTCATGGAAATCATGAGTGGGTTTTATCAGAGGTATTATGTCACAACAGCGGTTAGAGGCTCATGGTAGCAAATTGTTAGAAACATTATACTTTGTCGTATACAAGTATTAATGTTAAGTATAAGTTTCCCCCTACTTATACCTTAGGCTCAAGGAATGTTTAGGTATAACACTTAATTGATAAGTAAACTATTATACCTAATATACATACTAAATGTTGGAGAGTCAAAATGATACTTTCAAAACTATACTTTTGAACGTGGAAAATGTACTATTTTATGGAGTCAAAACCTGTGGACTCACCAACTTTATGTTGACGTATTTTAAAATGCATGTGTTTTCAGGAACTTGAAAAGCTGGTATGTATTCGAACAGAAGAAGTTTTACTATTACCTTTCTGTTCATTAAGAAGTATGTCTTAGTCGGATATTATGTAATAGGTCCTAGAAAAACAATTATGTAACTTTCAGTTATCAATAAAGGTATGTATTTTTTTTAGTACTGTTCAATGTATGTTATATAACTGTGATACGAAGAATGATGTTACACCACCCGGTGTTTCCGCCGATGGCTGGGGGTGTGACATACATGATTATGGTTTTTATGTGATTGAGAATATTGATGGTTTTTATTAATAATTTAAAACGAAATTTTTGGTCTATATTTTTGGGATGTTTCAAGTTGGTATTAGAGCCTTGGTTTGAGGGATTCGGGCACACTCTCGGGTGTGTCTGAACTCAAACTAAGGACTTAGTATGAAAATTTTTCAAAAGAAAATCATTTTTACAAAAAGAATTTTGAAAAGAGAAAAGAACTTTGAAAAGAGAAAAAGGGTGTGGTGCATGCAATCAGCCGAGCTCAAGTAAGTACTCCCAAATTACCCATACAAGTTTATGTTATGATATGTTTATGAGAACTGCATGTTAGATTAGGACTAAGGATCTAGGAAGGATGCCTTATGTGCCTATTATATGTGTATCAGCTTTATGAGAATTGCATGCTAGTTTAGGACTAAGGATCTAGGAAGGATGCCTTATGTGCTTGTTATATGTATCTCAGCTTTATGAACTGTATGCTAGTACAGATTAGTCAGTGATGGCCTGAATGAGATATGCTTGATTACATTTACTCGATGCTCGAATGCTGCTTGCTTTGTGCTTTTAGGAGTTCTAGTTATCTTTTACGAACTAGTAAATGAATATGTTAAGTTACATATTGCGAGGACTAAATAATTTCAGAAGGTTAGGTTTAGCTCTATTACGCAGCTCTTGTTTGAGTCTAACCGTTGTAGGGTAGGATCTCTCATTCTAAGAAGTATCTAGTCTTAGTGATATGTAATAGTATCCACGAGCTAGTTAGGGGGAGATAGCAGGGACTTCTTATGGAGCTGATGTTGGAGAGTGGGTTGGTGAGTACCCTAGGGCAAGCCTAGGAAGAGATTAGCATGAGATCAGCAGTAGTAATAGAAGGGACTTGGTGGAGTCGAGGCAGTTCTTGAGGGAAGTACGGATAGATGTGGAAGGTAGTATGGGCCCGTACTACTGAGAGCAGAGGATCCGTACTCGAATCAAAGAAGGCTAAGATGAACCCAGAAAACTTGTAGTATGTGAGATCCATCGAGATATGATGAGTATACTGATGTTTATTATGGTGTATTTTCAGTATGGTGACACTACGCAACAGGCCGGTTGGCACTTCAGGCACTGGTGAGGGATCTGGCTCGGGATCTGGAGCCGGGCAGATGGATGAGCAGACGAGGGAGTTTATTTCATCTGAGGTCACACACTGCATTTTAGACCAGACTCTTGTGATCTTTGGATCGGTCAAGGAGGGTATTTTTTTGGAGCTTCTGGATGAGAAGCTGAGCGCTTTCTGCACTGAGGTGGCGGCCATGATGGGGTCGATCACACTGACTTTAAGGGAGTTCAGGGCTTGTGGAGCTCCCGACTATCATGGGGCTCGGGACACCATTGCTAGCAGCAGATGGTTGGCTGATGTCGCCAACGCGTTCCGTACGAGCAGATGTCCTGAGGGGGACAAGGTCCGACTTGCATCCTGTCTTCTGAAGGACAGGGTACGGGATTGGTGGGAGGAGGTCGGACGAGCCATTGGGGATGATACAGGTCTAGATGCTATAACCTGGAGTGATTTTTCGGCCAGGTTCAGGGCCGAGTTTGCACCTGTAATTGAAGTGCAACAGCTAGCGAGGGAGTTCTAGGATCTTGAGCAGACGACAGACACTGTGGCGGATATCACCGCCAAGTTTAGGGAGCGGGCCCTTCTCGTTCCGCAGTATGTGGCGGACGAGGATACGAAAAAGGTCCAATATCATGAGATGTTGCAGAGTGATATCCGCCAGTTTGTGAGCCGCTCCAGCTGCAAGACGCTGGAGGACATGATTGCTAGGGCGAGAGAGAGAGAGAGAGAGAGAGAGAGAGAGAGAGAGAGAGAGAGAGAGAGAGAGAGAGAGAGAGAGAGAGAGAGAGAGAGAGAGAGAGAGAGAGAGAGAGAGAGAGAGAGAGAGAGAGAGAGAGAGAGAGAGAGAGAGAGAGAGAGAGAGAGAGAGAGAGAGAGAGAGAGAGAGAGAGATAGAGAGAGAGAGAGAGAGATGGAGAGGAAGAGGAAACCAGATGGGGTTCAGGCAGGCAGGTCGGGCAAGAAGCCTAAGTTATCAGATCATAGATCAAGGAGCCAGCAGGGCCGCAACCGGTGTGGCAAGTGCGGCAAGATGCACGAGGGGGCGTGCAGGGCGTGGAGTTCGGGCTGCTTCAAGTGCGGCCGAACTGGGCACATGAGCAAGGATTGTACAACTACCACCACCACCACAGTAGTTTCATATCTGATTTGCTTTCAGTGCAATCAGAGGGGCCACAAGAAGGCCTAGTGTCCGAGTCTGGCTGCAGCAGGACAAGTGGCAGCACCCGCTCCTGCCACGTTGAGGATTACAGATGGCCGTCGGGTCCGGGCAGATGCGCCTACGGCGAGGAGCCGGGCTTTCCAGCTTACTGCAGAGGAGGCACGTGCGGCTCCCCATGTTGTGGCGGGTATGTATTCTCTCCTTATCTCTTTATTTGTTATGATTATTGCTTATGTTTATGTGTTTATTATAGGATCATTCTTAGTGAACAGTATATCAGCCTTGGTACTGTTCGATTCGAGTGCAACCCGATCTTTTGTGTCGCTCGCGCTCAGCAAGCGATTCATACGAGCTCTGGGGGAGCTGGATTGTCCACTTTATGTGGAGATAGCAGATGACAGGACCGTTAGGGTTGCGAGGGTTCACAGAGGTTGTACACTACAATTATTCGATGAGCAGTTTTCAGAGGATTTGGTTCCTATTCCCATGCGAGGGAATAAGGTTATAGTGGGTATGGATTGGTTGAGCCCCAATGGGGAAGTGATCGACTGCGAGTAGCAGCTAGTGAGGGTTCGGACTCCTAGTGGGGGAGGGTTAGTGATCCAGGGCGAGAGGCCACAACGCGGACTAGTTTTATGTTCAGCAGCGAGGGCGAAGCGTTACCTACAGCAGGGTTTCGCAGGTTATGTCACTTATGTTATGGATACCCGGGATAAGGGTAAGGCGACAATGGATGATGTACCGTTCGTGCGAGAGTACTCAAATGTATTCCCGGAGGATTTGCCTGGGATATATCCGAAGAGGCAGGTTAAGTTCAGGATCGACTTAGTCCCTGGTGCGGCTCCGATAGCCAATGCACCATATCGGTTGGCTCCTCCCGAGATGCAGGAGTTGTCTACGCAGCTGAAAGAGCTGCTAGACAAGGGATTTATCAGGCCGAGTAGTTCACCATGGGGAGCCCCGATCCTTTTTGTGAAGAAGAAGGATGCGTCACATCGGATGTGCATAGACTACCGGGAGCTGAATAAGGTAACGGTGAAGAACCGTTATCCCCTACCGATGATCGATGATTTGTTTGACCAGTTACAGGGTGCATCTTGGTTCTCCAAGATTGATTTGTGATCGAGTTATCACCAGATGCGAGTCAGAGAGGAGGATGTGCAGAAGATGGATTTTAGGACTCGCTATGATCATTATGAGTTTGTGGTGATGTCGTTTGGGCTCACCAATGCTCCAGCCGCGTTCATGGATCTCATGAGCCGAGTGTGCAGACTGATACTGGATCGGTCTGTGATCGTTTTCATTGATGATATATTGGTCTATTCCAAGACTCAAGATCAGCATGAGGAGCACCTGAGGGACGTGCTGGACATACTGCTGAGGTAGAGACTTTTTTCTAAGTTCTCCAAGTGTGAGTTCTGGTTGCACGAGGTGCAGTTTCTTAGGCATCTCGTCAACCAGAAGGGTATTCTGGTCGATCCGGCCAAGATAAGGCCGTGATGCAGTGGTAGGGTTCGAGGTCTCCAACTGAGATTCGGAGTTTTCTTGGTCTAGCGGGTTATTACCGGAGATTCATCCAGGATTTCTCTAAGATCGATGTTCCCTTGACCCGACTGACCAAGAAGTCGGTGACTTTTCTATTGGGGGTCTAAAAAACAGACAGCCTTCGAGACCCTTAGACAGCGGTTATGCGAGGCACCGATTTTGACTTTGCCCGGGGGAGTTGATGATTTCGTGGTTTACTGTGACGCGTCGATTACGGGCATGGGTGCGGTTTTGATGCAGCGGGGTCATGTGATAGCTTACGCATTGAGGCAGCTGAAGCCTCACGAGGCTAACTATCTGACGCATGATTTAGAGCTGGGGATGTGGTTTTCGCCCTCAATATTTGGCGGCATTACCTCTATGGAGTTCGTTGTACCATTTACACGGACCACAAGAGTTTGAGGTAACCTATGGATCAGTCGAATCTGAACATGAGGCAGCGTCGGTGGTTAGATGTGGTGAAGGATTATGACTGTGAGATCCTCTACCACCCAGTGAAGGCCAATGTGGTGGCCGACGTCCTGAGCCGCAAGGCGGTGACGGCTCCGATTAGAGATATATGACTGAGGATGACAGTGATTACTCCATTGCTGGAGCATATTAGAGAGGCGCGGGTTGAGGGCCTGAAGGAAGAGCGCCAAAAGTGCGAGCGGATTGTAGGCCGGGTGGCCTCATTTGATTATGACAGCCGAGGCTTGTTGACCCTGCATGGAAGGGTCTGGTTTCCGTACTGGGGCAGTGTGCGGCAGGTTCTGATGGATGAGGCCCATAAGTCGAGGTTCTCCATCCATCCTGGGGCGACGGAGATGTATCGGGATCTTCGCCCTGATTACTGGTGGCCATGCATGAAGCGGGACGTTGCTTGGTATGTGGAGCGGTGCTTGACCTACAGGAAGGTCAAGGCTGAACATCAGCGCCTACACGACAAGATGCAGTCGTTGGACATTCTCGTGTGGAAAAGGGAGGATATCACCATGGATTTCATTACCAAGCTTCCCAGGACCGCACGAGGACTATATTCGATATGGGTCATAGTGGATCGGTTGACCAAGAGTGCTCATTTTATCCCGATCCAGGAGAGTATCTCGGCCGAGAAGCTGGCCGAGATATACGTGCATGAGATAGTGGCATGACATGGAGTGCATGTATCGGTGGTGTCAGACCGAGATGTCCGGTTCACTTCCAGGTTTTGGAAGCGGTTTCACGAGGAGATGGGTACTCATCTCCACTTTAGCACCAATTTCCACCCTCAGATAGACGGACAGAGCGAGAGGACAATACAGACTCTCGAGGACATGCTACGCGCATGTGTTTTGGATTTCGGTGGCAATTGGGATACGTATCTTCCGTTAGCGGAATTTTCGTATAACAACAGTTATCAAGCCATCATAGATCGACCTCCTTTCAAGATGCTCTATGGGAGGAAGTATAGGACCCCAATCTGTTGGGGCGAGGTCGGTCAGAGAGTCATGGGGAGTACTGAGAGTCGGATCCAGCAGGTCCGGAGCAGGCTCCAGATTGCTCAGAGTCGGAAAAAGAGCTACGCCGACAAGCGGCGTTCAGATTTGGAATTTCAGGTGGGCGACATGGTCTTCCTGAAGGTGTCACCTTGGAAAGGTGTCATCCGGTTCCGGAAGCGGGGCAAGCTTGGCCCCAGATATATTGGTCCTTTCAGGGTTATAGCACGGGTGGGCAAGGTGGCGTATTAGTTGGATCTACCAGCAGAGCTCAGTGAGATCCACAACAATTTCCATGTTTCCCAGTTGTGGAAGTGCCTAGTGGATGATTCAACGATTGTGTCCTTGGAGGATATTGAGGTTGATGACAGCCTGCACTACATTGAGAGACCGGTGGCGCTTCTGGATCGCAAGACGAAAACCTTGAGGAACAAGGTTGTTCAGTTAGTGAAGGTGCAGTGGCAGCACCGCAAGGGTTCTGAGTGGACGTGGGAGCCGGAGGAGGAGATGAGGGAGCACTATCCAGAGTTGTTTTCAGATGCAGCAGACTTCGAGGACGAAGTCTAAGACAAGTGGGGGAGAATTGTAACGCATGGTTCCTGGTATGCATTTAACTCATTATTTATTGATTTTAGAAGGATAACTCGACGAGTTGGTGGCCCTAACTCGTCGAGTAAAGGGCAGTTGATGGGCGGGGTTTAAGCTATCAAATCGACGAGTCAAGAGCCCTCGACTTGGCGAGTAGATCAGCCAGAATGAAACCCTAATTTTGGGGTTTTGCACCTTATTTAAGCTCCTTAACCCCCACCCATTGGCCTCATTTCTAGCCTCCATGTCCCAAACCCTAATCCACGAAACCCCAGAGATTTCTTTGAGTGTGTGAGCCATTTTGAGTGATCTTTGTGTGCTTTTGAACCATGTGGAAGAAGAAGAAGATAGAGGGCTCAAGAGGGGAAGATTAGATCCAGAAACTACACTCCATTTGTTACATTTTCTGGTAATCAAGTTTCTATCTTGGCTATTAGTTCATTAGATCTCTTTATGTCCTCTTTATGTGGTTTTTTGGTCCAAGATGATAGCTTTTGGAGAATGATCGACCCAAGTGGGTATTCTTCCAGATCTAGGATCTAGAGGGGCTATTATGACATAAAGGTACAAACTTTATGCCATTGGAGCCCCCATTCAAGCCATAGAGTGTCATATTGGCCTTTTTAGCCCCAAAAGGCCATGTATGTGGAGAAAGGTGGGAACTTTACGTGTCCAAGTAGTGTTAGGGGTTTAGATATGAAGTTGTAAGCCTTAGTTTGGTGTATAGATGGGTTTAGGACCAAGTTCTAGGTCCCAAGGAATTAGGGTTTGAGCTAAACCCTTTAAGAAGTGGTATTAATGGGTAAAGTTAGAAACTTTACCCTTAAAAAGACATCTCCAGGGTTTATGTGAGGTATGAAGCTTGGATCTGAAGTGTAGGGGCTTAATCCATTAAGATAGCCAAACAGACAAGTGTAACATCCCGAGATTTTACAGGTATTTCCAAACCCTCTTCTATCATTACTTTATCATTTGTAGTCCTTGGGGGTGGAAGTGTAGAGCCAACATAAGTATAAGGGCAAAGGTTGCAACCGTGGGTCAAGGAGGAGTACGCTGAGCGTACATAAGAGTACGCTAAGCGTATTAAGGTTCGCCTTAGTATGCTGGGCGTACTTATGTCAGGATGAAACCCTAATATTTAGGGTTTGGGGGCTATATAAGCAACATTATGAGCCCATAACCCTCCCTTACCTCATCCTCCACTGCTTAGAGTCGTTTTCCCCAAACCCTAGCCATTTCCTTGAGTGTGTGAGCTTATTGAGTGTTTCTTGAGTGTTTTAAGAAGAAGGTGTTGCATCAAGGAGTTGGAGAAGAAGATAAAGCTTGTAGATCTGAAGTTGGTTTGTGCCCTAGAAGCTCCAGAAGGTAAAAAGCTTCAAAATTTATGCATAGAAGTATAGATCTTGCCATTTTTTCTTTAAAGAACCATTTCTTGTCCCAAAAAGTCCCAAGATGGTGCATGATGTGATTTGGACGAAATGAACTGTCCTTCTAGACTCTTGAAGGGGTTTTGAGTGTTAAAAATGAGGTCTGAATGGCTTAAGATGTCCCATGCATGAAGTAGGAAGGCCTTAATGGATTAAGACCAAGTATTAAGAGCTTTATGGACGTCCAAAGTGATAAAGTTCGTGACTTTATGGGTCCTAGGCACATTTGGTCACTGGATCTGAAGTTTGGGCTTAAGTGCTTAAGCCATTAAGCACTTATTAAGATTTTGGCAAACCACTACGTACGCCCAGCGTACTGGGTCAACCACCCCGATGGTGTTCAACATCAAAACAAGTACGCCCTGCGTACCAGAGGAGTACGCCCCGCGTACGTCCTCTGTTGGGCTTTTGACATTTGGGCTTCGGGTTTTGGGCTGTTTACGGACTAGTTGGATTTGGGCCTTTGATGGACTTTATGAATATGATGTTTTGGGCCAAGTTTTGATAATGGATCTTGTAATTAGGTCCAATTAGGGAGTTGGGACCAATTTGGTAAATTGGGCCAATAATGGGCTTTGCATAAGGACTTTCAAGGTTATGGACTTGGCATTGCGCCTTGGACCAATAAAGAGAATGGACGTGATGGATTGTGTGGACCCTTAGTCAAGATTGTTATGTGGTGTATTGACTTAGTATTTATTATGTGATAGTTCGGTATTTCCGGTGAGACAGCGATCAGAGGTTTCGATACTTCAGCACTACTTGTGAGGTGAGTTATCCTCACTATACTAAGGGGTCTAAGGCACCAAGGCCGACCCATTGGATTTGATATCCCAGTAGTTGATTACGTGTTGAGTATGAGTTGATTATGCATGCTAGTTTGCTATGTCAGTTAGGTAAATCTGTAGGACTACCTTAGTTACTGTTTGATTATTCGTATGTGCAATTAGTTGTATATGTAGACATGTTGTGTGGGTAGGGTTGAGGTTGCACGGTCTCATGCAGTGACCAACAAACCCTGGAGTATGCCAGATATGAGCTGAGGGCCAGGAAGGCATACCAGACTCATAATGAGGACTCATTAGCATACCAGATACGAGCTGAGGACCAAGTGGTATGTCAGACTCGTACTGAGGGCAAGTTAGTTATGTTTCAGTCGTAGGACTGCTGGGGGAAAGCCAGTCATAAGTTGTGGGCTCGAAAGCAAACCAGACTTATGATGTGGGCTCGGAGGCAAGCTAGATGTGAGCTGTGGGCCCGGAAGGCAAGCCAGACTCACACTGTGCGCCCAGGGGGTATTCCAGTCTATAAAGCTGTGGACCCATTACATGCTGTTATTATGTATTGCTTGTTATGTATCGGTATATTGGGAGAACTCACTAAGCTTCGGGCTTATAGTTTCAGTTTTGGTTTCAGGTACCTCAGATGATCGCGGGAAGGCAAAGGCGTGATCGTACAGCTCCTCGTATTTTATGACTATGTTTCTGGGATACTCTGATATGGAACTATTTTGAAAACAAATTTGTAATAACTATTGGTTTTTAAATGTTTTAAAAAGTTTAAATTTGGCTTTATTTTTATGGATGTTACAAGCTGGTATCAGAGCCTTGGAGGAACACTTGTGTAAGTCCAGTCTCAAACCAGGGAAAAGATTTTCAAAATAATTTTCGAAAAGGTTTTCAAAATATCAAAGAAGGATGCAGGGTGTACGATCAGCCGGAGCCAGTAAGTGGATCCCAAAATACCATATAGTTATTTGATATTGTGATATGTTGGAACAGCATGCTAGTACTAGGATATGGATCTTCAGGAATTGCATGATAGAATTGCCTGATTACATGATGCCTGCTAGCATAGGGTTTTCTCTATATGAAATTGGCAGCATTACTGTAGTTGCTTAATGTATGCATCACGGTCGTACATAACTAAGATCTTATAGCCTGAGAATGTTTGGTTTGGCCTTATTTCCTATTCTTGTTTGATGAAGGGCTTAGGGTAGGATCAGGTATTCGAAAGTCTATAGGGTACAGCGTTATGTATGACTAGCATACACTAGTGCTGCAGGGTTAGTGGAAGTTTCTGTTGGGTTTTGAGCATTCTAACACTTCCTAAGTGTACATGCAACCCTATTAAACCTTGGATCTATGTTTGTCTAAGATACATGCAAAATATTATTTTCCAAGGTTTATAACCTATCTAGCATGGCATGGGGTACTTTTAACCATAAAAGAACTAGATGAATTACATACCTTTTGTTGATTGTTGATTCCTTGGAGTTTGAGAGCCAAGCACCAATAATGTGAATGCCTCAAATGGAAATCACAAATCACCACAAACTTGGAAAAGATGTATGAGAGAGTATACTAACTCTTGATTTTGGCCACCACACTTACACACACATTCGTCTCTTTTTCATGCAACATAAGCTTGTTTATATAGTGTACATGGTTAGGGTGAAACCCTAATAACCCATGTCTTTTCCTCTTCCAAGGATCCATGGGTAAAAGCTCCATGGATCATCCATGGACTTCCATATAAGCTTAGCCCATTCCAAATGAGTGTTAGCCCACACCATATAAATATAATAGCCCATGATTTAATTAGTCTTCCTTTTAATCACTAAATTAATTCATAATTAATTCAAGATTAAAACTAATTAAGTAACATGACTTTATATTAATATATTATAACTTATAATATATTAATAAATCGTAAGTATACAACTCTCATAAAATTATCCATAACTAGTTTGGGTGAAGTGCAACCCAAATGGACCATGCCGGGTCGGGTCAAGTATATACCAAATAAGTTATGGACTTAGACACCTTATCCAACAGTTTCAAAGATGGGTGGGTCGTGCGAGGTCGGGAGGCCTGTTATGAGATATTTAGCATTTCCTCTAGGGGTGAGGATTAAGCGCTCGCTATGTTATTATATATGTTTAGGGCGTTGTGATGATACTTGAGACAAATATGGGTAGGTGTGGAAGGTAGTATGCGCCCGTACTACTGAAAGCACAGGACTCATACGTGTAGCAAGGAAGTCACAATCTCTAGGGTTTAGTTGGGAGTTGGTTGCCTGTTGTTTATGCAGATGATCTGATATCTTCCCGGTGTATTTTCAGTATGGTGGTTACGAGGCGTTTTGTGACCGGATCCAGATCGGGATCAGGGCAGGGTGATCAGGGTGCTCCGACGGAGCCCGAGGTTATCGGCCAGGGTGGACCAGTAGTGACAGAGGATCGTGTCAGACAGATCATCTGCGAGGAGGTGGTCGGGATTGTCCGGGGTCAGATTCTGGAGATGTCGGGATTGCTATGGCTAAACACCTTTAGTCATCTACAATCCCAATTCATGACAGTCTTGATTCATACCTACTTCCGACATATGACCGACTGTGGAGAGTTTGAATAAATTAATTATTCTGGAAGTCAAAACATGCAAAACTGAAACAATAGTAAATAATTGACAATGATAGCAACACTTTACTCATAAATAAATCACAAATTTTATTCATCATCAAACGTCGATTACATTTTACAAGTTTCAGAAAAGGCTATCTAATCTGTAAAACTAATATCGTCCCTCAGCCCGATGCGCCTCGCATGCTGCAAATGCTTCACCCTCGTCAGTCCCTTCGTAAGGGGATCCGCAGGGTTCTCACCTGACGATACCCTATTTGCCACGAGGAGTCCCTCTTCTATCTTGTGTCTTATGAAGTGATATTTTCTATCAATGTATCGGGATCTGCCATGATCTCTTGGTTCCTTGGCTAAGGCAACCGCACTATTGCTGTCACAGAAAATATCCATAGGCTCCTTAATAGCTTGTACAACTCCAAGGTCTTCGATGAAGTTCCTCAGCCATATCGCCTCCTTTGCCGCTTCACTCGCTGCTATGTACTCTGATTCACAAGTCGAATCAGCTACAGTCTCCTGTTTGGAACTCTTCCAAGTGATTGCCCCTCCATTTAAGGTAAAGACCCAGCCCGACTGAGAGCGGAAGTTATCCCTATCAGTCTGAAAGCTAGCATCACTATACCCTACTACTCTCAAGTCATCACTCCCACCAAGGGTAAGGATCCAATCCTTAGTCCTCCGCAGGTACTTGAGAATATTCTTTACCGCAGTCCAATGAGCCTTGCCAGGGTTCCCCTGATATCTGCTGACCATGCTCAAAGCGAAGGCCACATCAGGACGGGTACAAGTCATAGCATACATGATCGAACCAACAACGGAAGCATAAGGTAATCGACTCATCTCAGCTATCTCATCTTCTGTACTCGGGCTCTGAGCCTTGCTCAGTTTGGCATTGCTTTGGATCGGTAATTCTCCTTTCTTGGAATTCTGCATGTTGAACCTTTTCAACACCTTATCCAAGTAGATACTCTGACCAAGTCCAATTAGTCTTTTACTCCTTTCTCTTAATATCCTTATCCCTAGGATATAGGTAGCTTCTCCAAGGTCCTTCATAGCAAAGCACTTCCCAAGCCAGGACTTAACCTCCTGCAAGGTTGGGATGTCATTTCCTATGAGTAGTATGTCATCCACATACAGTACCAAAAAGCTAACTATACTCCCACTAGCTCTGACATACACGCAGGACTCATCTTCACTTCTTGAGAAACCAAACTCTTTGACCTTCTCATCGAAACAAAGATTCCAACTTCGAGATGCTTGTTTCAATCCATAAATGGATTTCTCAAGCTTGCACACTCTATTGGGGTACTCTGCACTGACAAAACCTTCTGGCGGATTCATGTAAACATCCTCAGCCAACTTTCCGTTAAGGAAAGCGGTTTTGACATCCATTTTCCATATTTCATAATCATGAAATGCAGCAATGGCTAGCATAACCCTAATAGACTTAATCTTTGCTACTGGTGAAAAGGTTTCATCATAATCAATACCCTGAGTCTGAGTAAACCCCTTCGCAACCAGTCGAGCCTTATAAGTGTGCACCTTCCCATCCAAGTCGGTCTTCTTCTTGAAGATCCATTTGCACCTGACTATCTTACGGCCTGGTACATTGTCAACCAAGTTCCAAACTTGATTGTCATACATGGACTGTATCTCGCTGTCCATAGCCTCCTTCCATTTAGCAGACTCTGGGCCTGCCATGGCTTCCTTAACACTGTTAGGTTCATCCAGATTTACCAGTGTACTGTCACTGATAAATTTATCACCTTCCGTAGTAATATGAAATCCATAATAAAACTCAGGTGTGTTCCTAACCCTTGTGGAACGCCTCGGAAGTATAGACTCGTCAGCTGGATCAACAGGAATTTCCTCCTCAAGTTGATTGCTAGTGTCTGAGGTTCCTTCACCAATTGAGTCTTGAATTTCTTCAAGGTCAATTTGCCTCCCACTGTCTCCTTGGTTTATAAATTCTCTCTCTCGAAAGACCCCTCTCCTAGCCACAAAGACCACATTCTCACTGGGTCTGTAGAAGAGGTAATCAAAGGATTTTTGTGGGTAGCCGATGAAAATACACCTTTCACTTCGAGGTTCGAGCTTGTCATGAGTTTCGCGCCTAACGAAAGCCTCGCAACCCCAAATCTTGATATGGTCCAAATTGGGAACTTTCCCAGTCCACATTTCATGAGGTGTTTTGGCAACCTTCTTTGTAGGGACTAGATTAAGGATGTGGGCGACAGTCTCTAAGGCATACCCCCAAAAAGAGATTGGTAGCGAAGCTCGACTCATCATAGAGCGAACCATGTCCAACAAAGTTCGATTGCGCCTCTCAGCTACACCATTCAGCTGTGGTGTCCTGGGAGGTGTCAATTGTGAGACAATCCCACACTCCTTAAGATAGTCGAGGAACTCAGTACTAAGATACTCACCACCTCGATCGGATCGAAGCATCTTAATGTTCTCGCCCAATTGATTTTCTACTTCCTGTTTAAACTCTTTAAACCTTTCAAAAGTTTCTGACTTATGTTTGATTAAGTAGACATAACCATATCTACTAAAATCATCAATAAAAGTCACATAATAGCGATTAGCATCCCTTGTGGCGGTTTTGAATGGTCCACATACATCAGTATGTATAAGGTCCAACAAACCCTCACCCCTTGCACAAGTACCAGTGAAGGGTGATTTTGTCATTTTTCCAAGTAGACAAGACTCACAACTATCATCCGACTTGAGGTCGAACGACTCCAAGACTCCATCCTTTTGGAGCTGGCCTATGCGTTTCTTGCTTACATGTCCAAGATGACAATGCCACAAAGATGCTTTATCCAAGCTAGTAGAAGAATCAATACATAATACATTATTTCCTAAATTATCTACAACCGATACAGCTTCATACACACCATCACAAGGTAATGCTTTAAAATAAAGAACATTATTAATGAAAGCATTAATACTACCAACTTCATTATCAAAAGAAAAGGTAAAACCTTGTTTGTACAAAGCATGAAAGGAAATAATATTCCTCGCCATTTCAGACGAGTACACACATTTATTCAAATCTAACTTTAACCCACTATCTAGTAACAAAGTATAAACTCCAATCTTGGTAACAGGTGCAACCTTCTTGTTCCCCATGATTAAGTTTATCTTTCTATGCTCCACATCCTCACTTCTTCTTAGGCCCTGCATGGGATGGTTTCACTTTCCCATCCTTGACATCCTGCAAGTACTTTGGGCAGTTTCGCTTCCAGTGCCCCTTATTTTGACAGTAGAAGCATTCAGCATCCTTAGGGATGGCAGAAGGAGTGATAGAACCACCTTTGGTTCCAGATGAGGAGCCTTCAAGGGACTTTCCCTTGGTACCCTTCGAAGGGTGCTTCCTCTTCTTCCCTTTGCCTTGCCCGATAGCCAAAACAGGGGTAGTAGTAGGAGTAGGAGTAGCAACCAACTTACTCTTAAGACCACTTTCGGCAGTCTTCAGAAGTCCTTGAAGCTTACTGAGTGTGACTTCCTCCTTGTTCATGTGGTATGTCATACGAAATTGATCATAACACGATGGCAAGGAGTGCAAAATGATATCAATTGCCAACTCCTCAGGGAAGTTCACATTCAGTTTCATTAGACGGTCCACATACCTTTGCATTTTCTGCATGTGGCTCGTGATTGGTTCGCTATCCTTCATACGTGTAGTGATCATGGAGGAGATTATTTCATACCGCTCTTGACGAGCACTCTGATGGTACCTTTCCATCAGATCCTGATGCATCTCAAAAGGGTAATAGTCCTCATAGGACTTTTGGAGTTCAGCTGTCATGGTGGCCATCATGATGCATGCCACCTTGGTGGCATATCTTTCATGTGCCTGATACTCAGCGACCTCCTCAGGAGTAGCAGTGGACTCATCAAGCTCCTTTAGCTCCTTATCGAGGACATATTCCTTGTCCTCGTAACGAGTAACCATCCTGATGTTCCGGATCCAATCCATGAAGTTGGAACCATCAAAGATGACCCTCCCACAAAGGTTCATGAGGGAAAAGGAGCCAGTAGGGTTAGAGCCCGAAGCTTTGTTGTTGGAAGACATCTGAAAAGAAGAAAACAAGTTTAGATTAGGTATATCGAATCCTTAATAATACACCCAAATGTAATATTAAGGCTAGGATCCAACATAATATATTATAACTTAGAAGAGGGATGCCGTAATCTAAGCTATAATATATTTGAAGGTAGGTGAATGACGATTCACCAATTTCCACCATGAAAACGAAATGAATTATTAGGTTTAATTGGTTTTTGAAATTCCTAGATTCTTTTGAGATTCATTGAACTTTTCAATGGCATGTTTCAATCTCGATTGTGCCCTTCAAGTTTTGTGACTGGGATGCCGAGGATCACAAAACAAGGTGTGAATAACCATGAAAATTCACTTGGTACCCTTAATATTATCACCTAATGAATGTGCCGGTTAACCACACACGCTCCACCGATCTATGATAAACATTAAGTCACCCTTCGTGATCCTTACTAGTCCAAGTTAGTGTGCCGGTTAACCACACACGCTCCACCAACGACTTGGTAAGGTACAAAGTGTGAATTTCATGGGTTAGCACCATATTCACATTTTCCTAAAGTAACTAAGATTGGGAATTTATAAAAGGTTTAGTTACTTTATAATATTCATCATACTTTTAATGAGAATTTATAAGTCCTTGTCCTACCCGTTCGGCTAACGACCCTCCATCAGTCAAGCAAGCGGTGGGTGAGAGTGGACACCCATTAAGTTGCCATTTTATAGGCAACAACCTTATACCCACCTTATAGACTGGCTTCGTGAATGAGGCGTACTAGCGGTAAGACGACTTTGATCTTATACATATATATAATAATTAACCATTAATGTTATAAGTAGTATAAGGGTTGAATTTTAACTTTTAAAACTCTAAGGGTTTGGAATTAAAGTATATTAAAGTGTGTGTAACTTTACAAATTCCAAAACTTGAGGACAAGTTTTGAAACTATTCAAAACCTTTCATTTCATAACTTATGAATTAAAGGTTCATAAAAATGAAGACTCTTCATTTCCATGTAACTTATGTGTTTTAAGTGTGTGTTTAAAATAAGTGACCTTTGGATATCCATAACTTGAGGACAAATTATGGACTCCATTAAAACACACAAATGATCAAGAATTAATCCTAAACAATTCAGCAATTAATTCCTATCATCTTCTAAATTCATAAGAACATGAACATGATCATCAAAGTTTCAAGAATTATATGAACACATACAAAGCATGAAATTTTGATATAAGCTATTGTAAATGGATTAGAACAACCATTACACCAACTAAAACAAGTTTTAAAACACCAAAACAGTTTAGGGTAATGTTTCTAGTCCATTTCCAGCAGCAAAAGTCGAAAATCTGCATTCTGAGGCTCCTACTCGCCGAGTGCACGAACCTACTCGCCGAGTAGGATGAGTTTACTCATGAACTCGGCGAGTCCCCCCATGGACTCGGCGAGTTCATCAGGCAGACAGCAAAAAAATCGACCTTTTTCACTATTTTGCATCAAGTATCAAACAAACAAGCCTTGGCTTTGATACCACTGTTGGGTTTTGAGCATTCTAACACTTCCTAAGTGTACATGCAACCCTATTAAACCTTGGATCTATGTTTGTCTAAGATACATGCAAAATATTATTTTCCAAGGTTTATAACCTATCTAGCATGGCATGGGGTACTTTTAACCATAAAAGAACTAGATGAATTACATACCTTTTGTTGATTGTTGATTCCTTGGAGTTTGAGAGCCAAGCACCAATAATGTGAATGCCTCAAATGGAAATCACAAATCACCACAAACTTGGAAAAGATGTATGAGAGAGTATACTAACTCTTGATTTTGGCCACCACACTTACACACACATTCGTCTCTTTTTCATGCAACATAAGCTTGTTTATATAGTGTACATGGTTAGGGTGAAACCCTAATAACCCATGTCTTTTCCTCTTCCAAGGATCCATGGGTAAAAGCTCCATGGATCATCCATGGACTTCCATATAAGCTTAGCCCATTCCAAATGAGTGTTAGCCCACACCATATAAATATAATAGCCCATGATTTAATTAGTCTTCCTTTTAATCACTAAATTAATTCATAATTAATTCAAGATTAAAACTAATTAAGTAACATGACTTTATATTAATATATTATAACTTATAATATATTAATAAATCGTAAGTATACAACTCTCATAAAATTATCCATAACTAGTTTGGGTGAAGTGCAACCCAAATGGACCATGCCGGGTCGGGTCAAGTATATACCAAATAAGTTATGGACTTAGACACCTTATCCAACAGTTTCATAGATGGGTGGGTCGTGCGAGGTCGGGAGGCCTGTTATGAGATATTTAGCATTTCCTCTAGGGGTGAGGATTAAGCGCTCGCTATGTTATTATATATGTTTAGGGCATTGTGATGATACTTGAGACAAATATGGGTAGGTGTGGAAGGTAGTATGCGCCCATACTACTGAAAGCACAGGACTCATACGTGTAGCAAGGAAGTCATAATCTCTAGGGTTTAGTTGGGAGTTGGTTGCCTGTTGTTTATGCAGATGATCTGATATCTTCCCGGTGTATTTTCAGTATGGTGGTTACGAGGCGTTTTGTGACCGGATCCGGATCGGGATCAGGGCAGGGTGATCAGGGTGCTCCGACGGAGCCCGAGGTTATCGGCCAGGGTGGGCCAGTAGTGACAGAGGATCGTGTCAGACAGATCATCTGCGAGGAGGTGGTCGGGATTGTCCGGGGTCAGATTCTGGAGATGTTTGGGTCTATTAAGACCGTCATGATGGAGTATTTTTTACAACAGATTTACAGCCCTAGATGAGACGGATGCCGCAACAGCCACAGCGGCTGTAAGAACGGCAGGGGGAGTGGGTGGCCGAGCTTTTCAGTACCGGGACTTCGATAACACGAAGCCCCCGAAATTTGATGGTACTCAGGATTCGATCAGAGCCATGAGGTGGCTGTCTGACGTGGAGGGTTGTTTCTTTACGTGCTCGTGTCCTACTGACCAGAAGGTCAAATGTGCCCTGAACCTGCTGAGGTCCGGGGCAAAGGACTGGTGGAGACTAATGATTGGGTCTTATTCGGATGCTCAGAAAGCTGCTGTTACTTGGGAGAAGTTCAGGGATATGTTCCGCGCTCGCTATATTCCACGGGTCGAGCGGGAGCGTCTAGCTCAGGAGTTCTTGGAGTTGAGGGTGAGACTGTGACTGAGATCACCCGTATGTTCACGGAGAGGGCGATGTTTTGCATGGAGTTTGCTTCCGAGCAGGCTCAAATGACACGTTATCTGAGTATGCTCAAGACTGACATCCGACAGTTTGTTGCTACCCAGCGATGTGACACTTTGCTGGATTTACAGGAGGCCGCTAGGTGGCGTGATCTGGAGATCGAGTTACAGTTACGGGAGCAGAGGCGGGCCTCGGCGCAGTTACAGCCTACGCCGAAGCGGCCCAAGACCACTGATACTAGGACCGAAGGTCAGCGTGGCCGCACTTGTGGAAAGTGTAGAAAGGGTCATTCTGGAGGTTGTCGATCAGGTAGTGGGTGCCACAAGTGTGGCAAGGAGGGGCATTATGCAAAGGATTGTCACCAGCCCGCCCCAGTTCCGAGTGTGAGGTTTTGTTACCACTGTGAGCAGATTGGCCATGTGAAGGCCAACTGTCTGTTGCTTGCCGCTAAGTGGGCGCAGTCCCCCACACCAGCTACAGTGAGGATCACCGATGGGGGTCAGGGTCGAGCAGCGCCCCCGAGGGCCCAGGGACGTGCTTTCCAGCTTACAGCAAAGGAGGCCAGAGCAGCACCGGATGTGGTTGCTGGTATGTTTCTGTCCCTTATCTTACTGATTATACCTGTTTTATGCTTATATGTTTGTACCTGTGATTAGGTATGTTTTAGTGAACTCCTTACCAGCTTTGGTATTATTTGACTCGGGGGCGAGTCGGTCGTTTTTTTCTCATACATTTAGTAGGGAGTTTAGTGTGCTAGTAGGTGAGCTAGAGTGTCCGTTGCGAGTCTCTATTGCCAATGAACACGGGGTTTCTACTTCTTCGGTCTACCGAGGATGTGATTTGGAGATCTTCGGGGTATCCTTCCCGATAGACTTGATTCCGATTCCCATGGGGGATGTGTGCGTGATTGTGGGGATGGACTGGCTCAGTCGATTCAGTGCCATGATTGATTGCGAGGGTCAGCGGGTAGTAGTTTGAACCCCAAGTGGGGGAGAACTGATTGTATATGGCAAGGGCACCAGAGTGGGATCAGGGTTTTGTTCAGCTGCCAGGGCTTGGCAGTATATTCAGCACGGGTGTGCGGGTTATCTAGCGTATGTGGTGGATACGCGGGTCAGGGATCAGACTCCAGTTTCAAAGGTTCCAGTGGTTAGAGAGTTTGCGGACGTGTTCCCGGAGGAGTTACCAGGGATACCTCCGGAGAGGAAGGTCGAGTTCCGGATCGACCTGTTGTTGGGTGCGGCCCCTATCGCCAAGGCGCCGTACCGATTGGCGCCACCCGAGATGCAGGAGCTGTCACCACAGCTACAGGAACTGATGGGCAAGCAGTTCATTCGATCGAGCAGTTCTCCATGGGGAGCACCGATCGTCTTCGTCAGGAAGAAGGACGGTTCGCACCGAATGTGCATTGATTATAGGGAGTTGAACAAGTTGACGGTGAAGAACCGTTATCCACTCCCGAGGATAGATGATCTATTTGATCAGTTGCAGGGCACATCTTGGTTTTCTAAGATAGACTTGAGGTCTAGGTATCATCAGGTCCGGGTTAGAGAGGAGGACGTGGAGAAGACCGCATTTCGAACTCGTTATGGACATTACGAGTTCGTGGTGATGCCGTTCGGGCTCACCAACGCGCCAACAGTATTTATGGACCTAATGAATCGGGTTTGCAGACTGACGCTTGACCGCTCAGTCATCGTTTTTATAGATGATATCTTGTTATATTCCAAGACCCGAGAGCAGCATGAGGAGCACCTCAGGGAGTTACTGGGAGTTCTAAGACGGGAACGGCTGTATGCCAAGTTCTTGAAGTGTGAGTTTTGGTTAGGAAAGGTCCAGTTCCTCGGACGTCTCGTTAACCAGGAGGGGATTTTGGTCGACCCAGCCAAAATCGAGGCAGTCATGCAGTGGGAGGTTCTGAAATATCCCTCAGACATCAGTAGTTTTCTGGGATTGGCAGGGTACTACCGGAGATTCATACAGGATTTCTCCAAGATTGCATTACCCCCCACTCGTCTGACGAGGAAGGGGGTGGATTTCCGGTGGGGCCCTGAGCAGCAGAGGGCGTTTGAGACTCTCCGACAGCGTTTGTGCACCCCAGTATTGACTCTTCCAGAGGGAGTCGACGATTTTGTGGTGTTCTGACAGGACTGGGGGTGGTCCTCATGCAGAAAAGACGAGTGATAGCCTATGCATCGCGACAGCTGAAGCCTCATGAGACGAGATACCCTACTCATGATCTGGAGTTGGGAGCGGTGGTATTCGCCCAAAAGATGTACCATATACACGAATCACAAGAGCCTAAGACACATCATGGATCAGCCGAACCTAAACATGAGACAGCGCAGGTGGCTGGATGTAGTCAAGGACTACGACTGCAAGATCCTTTACCACCCCGGTAAAGCGAATGTGGTGGCGGACGCTCTGATCCGCAAGTCAGCTGGGTCTTCCACCCCAGCGATATGTATGAGGATAGCGGTGGATTCTCCACTTGTGAATTTGATTAGAGATGCTCAGGCTGAGGGCATGCGACCAGAGAACTAGAAACTAGAGAGGATCAGGGGCGAGAACGCCCGTTTTGGGCAGGATAGCCGGGGATTATTGACCCGATGCGGTCGGGTATGGGTTCTGATGTCTGGTGGGGTCAGACAGACAGTTATGGAGGAGGCTCACAAGTCTCATTTCTCTATTCACCCGGGGGCCACCAATATGTATCGGGACTTGAGTTTGAGTTACTGGTGGCCATGCATGAAGCGAGAAATCGCTTGGTACGTCGAGAGGTGCTTGACTTGTAGGATGGTCAAGGCCGAGCATCAGAGGCCCCATGGCAAGCTGCAGCCCCTGGAGATTCCCATGTGGAAATGGGAACAGATCACGATGGACTTCATTACCAAGCTGTTGAGGACGGCGAAGGGGTTTGATGCTATATGGGTCATCGTGGATCGATTGACCAAGAGTGCCCATTTCTTGGCCATACGAGAGAGTTCATCGGCCGAGAAGTTGGTCAACGTGTATGTCCGCGAGATCGTTTCTCGCCACGGAGTTCCAGTCTCCATTGTTTCCGACCGAGATGTTAGATTTACCTCCCGTTTCTGGCAGAAGTTCCACGAAGAACTGGGCACGCGGCTGCATTTTCGCACAACATATCATCCGCATACCGACGGTCAGAGCGAGTGGACCATACAGACCCTTGATGACATGTTGAGGGCCTGTGTCATTGATTTCGGTGGGAGTTGGGATTCCCACCTACCCCTTGCAGAGTTCTCCTACAACAACAGCTACCATTCCAGCACTGACGCCCCGCCTTTTGAGCTGTTGTACGGGCGGAGATGTTGCACCCCGGTCTGTTGGGGTGAGGTTGGTCATAGAGTGATGGGACGGACAGAGGTATTCTTGCAAACTACCGAGAAGATTCAGCAGATCAGACAGCGACTGCAGACCGCTCAGAGTCGGCAGAAGAGTTACGCCGACAGACAGCGATCTGAGTTGGAGTTCCAGGTAGGTGACATGGTGTTTCTGAAGGTTTCACCATGGAAGGGTGTGATTCGCTTCAGGAAGAGGGGAAAGTTGGGTCCCCGATACATTGGACCATTTCGGGTTATCGCCAGGGTTGGCAAGGTTGCATACATACTGGATCTTCCGGAGGAGCTCTGTCAGATACACAACATTTTTCACGTTTTGTAATTGCGAAAATGCATCATGGATCAGGAGGCAGTAGTATCGTTGGATGATATTCAGGTCGATGAGTGCCTGAATTATGTGGAGATGCCCATGGCGATTCTGGAAAGGAAGATGAAGGTTCTATGGAACAAGGAGATACCTTTGGTAAAGGTGCAGTGGGAGCATCGGAGAGGATCTGAGTGGACTTAGGAGCCCGAGTCAGAGATGCGGGAGCATTACCCGGATCTATTTACCGCATCAGACTTCGAGGACGAAGTCTAGGTCAAGTAGGGGAGAATTGTAACATCCCGAGATTTTACAGGTATTTCCAAACCCTCTTCTATCATTATTTTGTCCTTTGTAGTCTTTGGGGTTGGAAGTGTAAAGCCAAGATAAGTATAAGGGCAAAGGTTGCAACCTTAGGTCAAGGAGGAGTATGTTGAGCGTACATAAGAGTACGCTAAGCGTATTAAGGTCCGCCTTAGTACGTTGGGCGTACACTTGTGTATGTTGGCGTACTTATGTCAGGATGAAACCCTAATATTTAGGGTTTGGGGGGCTATATAAGCAACATTGTGAGCACATAGCCCTCCCTTACCTCAGCCTCCACTGCTTGGAGTCGTTTTCCCTAAACCCTAGCCATTTCCTTGAGTATGTGAGCTTATTGAGTGTTTCTTGAGTGTTTTAAGAAGAAGGTGTTGCATCAAGGAGTTGGAGAATAAGATAAAGCTTGTAGATCTGAAGTTGGTTTGTGCCCTAGAAGCTCCAGAAGGTAAAAATCTTCAAACTTTATGCATAGATGTATAGATCTTGCCATTTTTGCTTTAAAGAACCATTTCTTGTCCCAAAAAGTCCCAAGATGGTGCATGATGTGATTTGGACGAAATGAACTGTCCTTCTATACTCTTGAAGGGGTTTTGAGTGATAAAAATGAGGTCCCAATGGCTTAAGATGTCCCATGCATGGAGTAGGAAGGTCATAATGGATTAAGACCAAGTATTAAGAGCTTTCTGGACGTCCAACATGATAAATTTCGTGACTTTATGGGTCCTAGGCACATTTGGTCACTGGATCTGAAGTTTGGGATTAAGTGCTTAAGCCATTAAGCACTTATTAATATTCTGGCAAACCACTACGTACGCCCAGCGTAAATCCAGTACGCCCAGCGTACTCGGTCAACCACCCCGATGGTGGTCAACATCAGAACGAGTACGCCTAGCGTACCACAGGAGTACGCCCCGCGTACGTCCTCTGTTGGGCTTTTGACATTTGGGCTTCGGGTTTTGGGCTGTTTATGGACTAGTCAGATTTGGGCCTTTGATGGACTTTATGAATATGATGTTTTGGGCCAAGTTTTGATAATGGATCTTGGAATTAGGCCTAATTAGGGAGTTGGGCCCAATTTGGTAAATTGGGCCAATAATAGGCTTTGCATAAGGACTTTCAAGGTTATGGACTTGGCATTGGGCCTTGGCCCAGTAAAGAGAATGGACATGATAGATTGTGTGGACCCTTAGTCAAGACTGTTATGTGGTGTATTGACTTAGTATTTATTATGTGATAGTTTGGGATTTCCGTTGAGACAGCGATCAGAGGTTTCGATACTTCAGCACTACTTGCGAGGTGAGTTATCCTCACTATACTAAGGGGTCTAAGGCACCAAGGCCGTGTTGGATTAATGTCTAAGTCCATAACTATATTTGGTATGTACTTGACCCGACCCGGCATGGTCCATTTAGGTTGCACTTCACCGACACAATTTATATGGATAGTCTTTTGAGAATAATATATTTATGATTTATATTAATATATTATAAGTTCTAATATATTAATATGGAATCATATTATTTAATTAGTATTGATCAAGACTTAATTTAGAATTAATTAAGTGATCAAAATGAACTAATTAAATATGGACTCTTATATATATGGAATAGGCCAAGTTCATTTAGCTTGGGCTAAGCTTTCATGGATAGTCCATGGAGTGTGTAACCCATGGATCATATGAAATGAAAGGCCATGGGTTTAACCCTAGTCTCCATACTATATAAAGATGTCCTTGGTTGGTGAAATTGGCACTAGTGTGGGTACACTAAGAGGGCTAGCCGATTTCACTAGAGAGAACCAAAGTATTCTTATTCTCAAAGTCTTCGAAGGTGTTTTGGTGATTTGTGATTCCACTTGAGGCTTCCACACTATTGGGGCTAAGCTCTTAAAGCTTGAAGACATCAAGCTACACCAAAAAGGTATGTCATCTAAGTAGTCTTTGTAGTATAGTTGCCTCATAGTATGCTAGTTAGGGTTAAAGCCTTGGAAAGTTCTTATTTGCATGTATAATAGAGAAAACATAGATCCAAGGTTTATAGGGTTGCATGTACACCATAGGAGTGTTAGAATGCTCAAAACCCAACAGTGGTATCAGAGCCTAGGCTTGTTTTCTTGTTACACTTGCAAAAACTGCTTAAAAATCGAAGTTTTTTGTTGTCTGGACAACGGACTCGGCGAGTCCATCAGGGGACTCGACGAGTCCATGCTTTAAAAATGTTCAAAACGATCCAACTCGCCGAGTTGGTTCATGCACTCGACGAGTTGGACCCCCAGACAGCATATATTCGACTGTTTTGGCTAGAAATGGACTAGGAATATTACCCTAAGTTGTTTTTGAACTTATAAACTTATTTTTGATGTGGTAATGTTCATGCTAATCCAATTTCAAAGATAATTGTCAAAAGATTCATGTTTTGTATTAGTTTAAGAGTATTGCTAATTACATGGAAAAGTTTGATGTGAATTATCTTTGTTCATATGAGTTGCTTAGATTAATAGAAAAGTTAATTGAATAGTTATTTTCAATCCATTTTAATCTAAAAGTTGATTCTAAAATGTGTTTGTGTAACTTGTCCTCAAGTTACATGAAAAGTCACATTTAAGTTTCTTAAAACTCATAAAAAAATTGTCATAGGTTACAAAATGAAGAGTCTTGTTCTTATTAAATGGTTTTATGACTCCATAACTTGTCCTCAAGTTGTGGAGGTTCAAGAGTCTCTTCATTAAATAAAATATGTGTAACCTTAGTTAAACTCATAAAGTTTCCATAAGTTATGAATTATGAAGAGTCACTTTCTTAATTAGTTTAAAGTCTTCCATAACTTGTCCTCAAGTTATGGAACTTGAAGAGTTTTTTAATTAAAACTACTTTAAACACATAAGTTATGGAATAGAAAAGTTTTGAAAGTTACAAAACTTGCCCTCAAGTTTTGGAATTTGAAAAAGTTTTCTCTTATGAATACTTTAATTCCAAGTTTAGCCTTTAGAATTTTAAAAGTTAAAATTCAACCCTTATACTTTATAATATTATAAGTTAATAATATATATATGTATAAGAGCAAGTCAGTCTTACCGTTAGTAGGCCTCATTCACGAAGCCGGTCTATAAGGGGGTATAAGGTTACTGCCTATAAAATGGCAGTTAAATGGGTGTCCACTCTCACCCACCGATTCCTTGACTGGTGGAGGGTCGTTAGCCGAACGGGTAGGACAAAGACTATAAATTCTCCCTTCATTAAAAGTATTAATGATAAATACTAAGTAACTAAACCTTTTATAAATTCTCAATCTTAGTTACTTAGGAAAATGTGAATAAGGTGCTAATCCATGAAAGTACACTTTGCACTTTGTTTAAGTCGGTTAGTGGAGCGTGTGTGGTTAACCGGCACACTAACTCGTATTTAACAAGGTAGGCAAAGGGTAACTTAATGTTTATCATAGTATCGATGGAGCATGTGTGGTTAACCGGCACATCGATTGAGGGGTAAACACTTAAGGGTACCAAGTAATTTGCATGGTTACTTCACACCTTGTTTTGTGATCCTCGGCATCCCAGTCACAAAACCTGAAGGGCACACTCGAGATTGAAACATGCCTTTGAAAAGTTCAATGAATCTCAAAAGAATCTAGGAGTTTCAAAACCAATTAAAACCTAATAATACATTTCGTTTATCTTGGTGGAAATTGGTGAATCGTCATTCACCTACCTTCAAATATTCTATAGCTTGGATTACGGCATCCCTCTTCCAAGTTATAAAATATTGTGTTGGGTCCTAGCCTTAATATTTCATATTGGGTGTTATATTAAGGACTTTAAATCAACTATCTTGAATATCTCCCAAAAGATGTCTAGTTCAGACATCTATGATCATCCCAAATCTCTTGGAACTTCACTTCCTCCACCTCCTCCAATTATTCTCCCTAACCCACAAGTTCTTGAAAAGTTTAAGGTCACTCAAGCCCCATTGGCAAGCAAAGGTCTATATGTGATCACATCTTGGAGATGTAGTCACATATTGACAAGCCGGGAGAGTTGGGTGTCAAAGTCTTGAGAAAGTTGGTGGCTAAACTACTTTCTAAGTCACATAGTGAGTTCCTTTGGGACTCCTATGAAACAGACTATGACAAGACCCTTAATGATCTTATCTATTTGCTAAGATCAACTTCCTAAAACTTTATGGACATTGACAATGATGACATTGGATATCCAGTAAAGCTCTCTCTTCCCAATGGAAAGGGATCGGCCATAGTCAACTCGTTTGACCAAATGGTAAAGAGAAAGGCTAAGTCTGAGATAGTCCTATTATCAAGGGTCCATTGCCAAAGGAAGGGGCATTGGTTGCGAAGCTGCCAAATTTACCTAAGGATGTTAAAGTCAATAAGTTTGACTCTACTTCAGGTAAAGTCCATTGTCTAACTCTATTAAGTTCCTACTTGGGGATTCTTATTACATGATGTGACTGGGTCACATGTTAATGTTTGAAGAATCAAAGAAAAGTGAAGAAACTTAAAGAAAGAATATGCTAAATCTGATCGCGTAGATGGATTTCTATCGCATAGTATGAAGATCGGATTCTTGAGCTACTTCTTAGGAGTTATGATATATTGCTTAGGAATAGATAACAACAAAGTTTTCATGTGCTTTTGCACTGTAAGGATAGTGTTTTCCGCAAAGTTTTTAAAATAAAAGGAAAATTTTTGATTTTATTTATTTTAAAATATCCTTACAATGGCATTTGTGAAAATCTTTGTTGCTTATCAGATTCCATTAAGAGCAAGAGTGGAAATATGAATTTGATTCTTTCATTTGTGGTAGTGTCCAAATTTACCAAATAAGGAAAGATTCTCATCACCCAAGTTTCAGTTGGATAGAAACTTGGAATCATGCAAGTTGTATAGTATGATGAATGAGAATTTTCAACTTTGGAAAATTAAGACTAGTTCCTTGTTCACATGTATATGTGAGTCAAGTGAAGGACTAAGGGATCAAGACTGTCATGGGTTGGCTTGTAGAGGTCCAAGTTGGTGGACAAAGTTGTGCTACAACACTCATGAGTGCTCATAAGTTCTGAGTATTGGATTCAACCCGCGCTCATTTGAATCACTTCATGGATTTTATCACGAGTGATCATGAGACAATAATATCTTATATTCTTCAAACCTAGAGATATGAGTTGTTACTATGAGTTGATAGTACATTGATTGCACGAAAACGCATTGGTAACTCGATGTTATAAAACGTGCCTTTGTGTATGATTTAACAAGTAGCAGAACAAGCCATATGAGTCGAAGTTTATCCGTTCCTTTTACCTTCGGGATAAAAGCGATATCTGTAGGCCCCTCGATGATTTAATGATGACACATGAGTGCTTGGCCAAGCCAGGACTGATTTGATTTGTTCAATCAGTCAGTCGTCATAAATCGAAAATCGGGAAACAACAAATGGACAGAGAGAATGATTATAATCCATGTCTCAGTCCATATGATATCTAGAATGGAGGAATATATGATCCCTTATCTAATGGACAAGTCATTCACAAGGTCAGAGTTCGACAGCGGCTTTAAGAGCTACGATTGCCAGTTAGGTTTTGAAGTCATACTCAATAATAGTTTTAGACTTATCCAAGTGGGAGACTGTTGGATTAATGTCTAAGTCCATAACTATATTTGGTATGTACTTGACCCGACCCGGCATGGTCCATTTGGGTTGCACTTCACCGACACAATTTATATGGATAGTCTTTTGAGAATAGTATATTTATGATTTATATTAATATATTATAAGTTCTAATATATTAATATGGAATCATATTATTTAATTAGTATTGATCAAGACTTAATTTAGAATTAATTAAGTGATCAAAAAGAACTAATTAAATATGGACTCTTATATATATGGAATGGGCCAAGTTCATTTAGCTTGGGCTAAGCTTTCATGGATAGTCCATGGAGTGTGTAACCCATGGATCATATGAAATGAAAGGCCATGGGTTTAACCCTAGTCTCCATACTATATAAAGATGTCCTTGGTTGGTGAAATTGGCACTAGTGTGGGTACACTAAGAGGGCTAGCCGATTTCACTAGAGAGAACCAAAGTATTCTTATTCTCAAAGTCTTCGAAGGTGTTTTGGTGATTTGTGATTCCACTTGAGGCTTCCACACTATTGGGGCTAAGCTCTTAAAGCTTGAAGACATCAAGATACACCAAAAAGGTATGTCATCTAACTAGTCTTTGTAGTATAGTTGCCTCATAGTATGCTAGTTAGGGTTAAAGCCTTGGAAAGTTCTTATTTGCATGTATAATAGAGAAAACATAGATCCAAGGTTTATAGGGTTGCATGTACACCATAGGAGTGTTAGAATGCTCAAAACCCAACAGGCCGGCCCATTGGATTTGATATCCCAGTAGTTGATTACGTGTTGAGTATGAGTTGATTATGCATGCTAGTTTGTTATGTCAGTTAGGTAGATCTGTAGGACTACCTGTGTTACTGTTTGATTATTCGTATGTGCAATTAGTTGTATATGTAGACATGTTGTGTGGGCAGGGTTGAGGTTGCACTGTCTCGTGCAGTGACCAACAAACCCTGGAGTACGCCAGATATGAGTTGAGGGCCAGGAAGGCATACCAGACTCATAATGAGGACTCATTAGAATACCAGATACGAGCTGAGGACCAAGTGGTATGCCAGACTCAAACTGAGGGCAAGTCAGTTATGTTTCAGTCGTAGTACTGCAGGGGGCGAGCCAGTCATAAGTTGTGGGCTCGAAAGCAAACCAGACTGATGTTGTGGGCTCCGAGGCAAGCCAAATGTGAGTTGTGGGCCCGGAAGGCAAGCCAGACTCACACTGTGGGCCCAGGGGGGTAATCCAGTCTGTAGAGCTGTGGACCCATTACATGCTGTTATTATGTATTGCTTGTTATGTATCGGTATATTGGGGGAACTCGCTAAGCTTCAGGCTTACAGTTTCAGTTTTGGTTTCAGGTACCTCAGATGATCGCGGGAAGGCAAAGGCGTGATGGTACACCTCCTCACATTTTATGACTATGTTTTTGGGATACTCTGATATGGAACTATTTTGAAAACAAATTTGTAATAACTATTGGTTTGTAAATGTTTTAAAAAGTTTAAATTTGGCTTGATTTTTATGGATGTTACAACAAGGGAACTCGGCGAGTCTAGAAAGGGACTCGACGACTTGAGTCGGGTTGTCCCGATTGTACAACAGGTAGAACTCGACGAGTCTGCGAAGGGACTCGATGAGTTGACTCGGTTGACCACGAGTCTGAGTAGTACAGGAACTCGCCGAGTTGGGTTGACTGGGAGTTGACCTTGAATTTGACTTTAACCAGGATGTTAACTTTGACCAGGGGTAAAATGGTCATTTTACCCTAAGAAGGATTATCAGATTTTGATTAAGTGTTATTGTGAAATTGATAGCCGGGGAGTCGTTGGAGCAGCCGTCTGAGATTCCTCACACGAGATTTCACAGCTAGCATTCGAGGTGTGTTTCCTCCAGTAGGAACGGGTCTAAGGCACCAAGGCCGACCCTTTTAGCTAGTAGTAGTTCCGGACTATGGTCTAATGTCGGGCGGGGCCCGATGTAGGTTTACATGCTTTTCCGGATTTCGATCTGATGCTGGGGCGGTCCCGAGTAATGCTTGTATGCTTGATGTCTTTGTGAGTCTTGCATGTGTTTGTATTGTATGTTTCCGGGCTTCGGTCCGATGTCGGGGCTGTCCCAAGGAATGTTAATATGTTACCAGATTACGGTCCGATGTCGGGCGGGGCCCGAGGAATGTTTAAGTGTTAATATTATATGCATAGGGTTATGTGTATTATTGATTATGCTCATATGTATTCCGAGATGTGCTCGATGTTGGGCGAGGCTCAATGCCGGGCGGGGCCCGATGCCGAATAGGGTTCGATGTCGGGCAGGGCCCGATGTCGGGAAAGCCGATGCCGAGCTTGACTTGATGTAGCAGGGGCGGTGCCCAAGATATGTTTATGTGATATGTGTATAGTATGTGGTTGTTGGGGAGACTCACTAAGCTTCGTTTTTACAGTTTTCAGTTTGGTTTCAGGTACTTCCGCTAGCAAGCAGAAGAGCTCGGGATGACTGTATGGCACACACCACTGTTTTTAGCCTAAGAGGATTTACTCTGATTTATGATATATGGTTTTGATACATTGACAGATATGACGATGTTTTTGAGATACATGATTATGGTTTTTATGTGATTGAGAATATTGATGGTTTTTATTACTGATTTAAAACGAAATTTTTGGTCTATATTTTTGGGATGTTTCAGAGCACATCCTAACCAATCATCTAAGTCACAATAAGCAACTAGCTCGGTACCTTCGGTTCTTAGTATAAAAATAGAGTAAATAACAGAGATGGTCCATGTTGTTTTGTCCAATTCTCAGTTTTGGTCCCTAAGTTTAAAATTTGATAGGTTACATCCATGTAGGTTATGAATATTGCACTGCAAGTCCTAGCTCCATACAAAAAGACTAAATTACCTTTCTTTCTTATGTCTTTTTCTTTTGACAATTTATTATTATTATTATTATTATTATTATTATTATTATTATTATTATTTATTATTATTATTATTATAGATTTTATTTGATATTTACTTTAATAGAATTAATATGGATTATTTATAAAATTATTTTTATTTTTTAAATTAATTATCTAAGTTATATAAAATCACATTATTATTTATTCTTAAATTTATTTATTTAGCTTTGTTTTTATTATTTAAAAACCTTTTGAATATTTTTGACGTTTTATTTAAAAATCTTTTATTTATTTAGCTTCGTTTACATTATATAATGATTTTTTTACGTTTTGTTTAAATAAATAAACTAAAATAATAAATTAGATAACTAGAAATCGTCCAATATAATTATTTAAAGTTGTTTTTTATGTATTTTTTTATATCATTCACTTTTACGTTAGTATTTGTTCTATTATTCAGTTTTAAGAGGTCTTATGGTTTTATGTGCTTTCGTTTACATCATTCATTTATATCAGTGCTTTTTTATTTATTGCCTAAATAATTATACTTTTTGCTATCACTATTTTAAAAAAGAAATCAAAGTAAAACTACTCAATCTAATATATATATATATATATATATATATATATATATATATATATATATATATATATATATATATATATATATATATATATATATATATATATCTCGTTAAATGAGAAAGAAAAAAATGATCATTAAATAATTTTATTGGAAGATCGATAGTTATCCGGGTTAGTTTTAATTTGTTTAATGAAAAAAAAAACGTCAAAAAAATCATTATAAAATTTAAAGGAACAAAACGTCAAAAAAACAATATTAAATAATATATTCAATAAAACATCAAAAATATTAAAAGATTTTTAAACCATAAAAACAAAGATAAATAAATAAAGCAAAAAATAATTAATAATAATATGATTGTAACGCTAGTTTCCAGATATTTGCATTGTTAGTCTTGCTTTGTGATTAATTTTGCATTTTGGTCCCAAACGTCAGGCGTTGGGAATGGAACGCTAGGCGTTGGAATGCCAGGCGTAAGTTTGTGGACGCCAGACGTTCGCATGCAGAGGACAACCCCTAAATTTTAGGTTTTGCACCCTATTTAAAGGTCATTATAGCCTCAAAACGTTTCTTATATCTAACCTACGTCCCTTATAGCCCTCGTTTCGAAACCCTAAGTGTATGTGAGTGTTTTGAACACTTGGAGTAACATTTTGGTATCATCTTAGTGTCCTTGGTGGAGAAGGAAGATCTTTGGAGTGTTGGTGTTGCCCTATAGCCTTTGGTTCTGGACTTTTGGCATCTTGGAGCACCTTTTTGAGGTATAAAGTTCAGACCTTGATGACTTCCTTATTAGATCTTGCTTAAGTGTAGTTTTATGTCCTTTTTCGTCCTAAGAACTTAACTTTTGTGATTTTGGAATGCTCCAAAGGTTTGGACTATCCTTTCAAGCATTTTGGAGGGTTTAGAATCATAAAAATGCAAGCTTGGACCTTAATACTCTTTCATGCAAGAGTTTGGAACTTTAGAGTATGATATAAGCTATATTTTGGTGTTAGGCTCTTTGTAGCCATGCAAAGTGATAAAGGTTACAACTTTATGACTTTAGAAATTCTTTTAGCATTGGATTTGAAGTTTGAACGTTAGTTCTGAAGCCATTAAGACCTTAGTTAAGGATTTAGGATTTTGTGGTTACATCAGACGTTCGGGTTAGAACGTTGGGCGTTCAGACGCCAGGTGTTCTCTCAAAAGCCCATTGCATCGATTTTGGGCCTTTGGCTATTTAGGGTTTTGGGCTTGGATTAGTTGGGTCTTGTCTAGGAAAGGGGCAAAATGGTCTTTTTCCCTTAATATGATGAAGGATGAGTAGACCATTGGTATGGGATAAAACCTTAGTTATTGATTGGAGTAATTTCTGGATTAGGTTCAGTGTGAGGAGCAGTGTTCGCAACAGATCGAGTGTTGATTCAACTATCCTTTGAGATGTGAGTTTTCCTTACTGTACTTGTGGGTCGAAGTCACCAACGTCGGGCCACTAGATTATGTATTTTGGTATATCGGGTGTTGTTATGCAGTAGTGAGCTGTTAGATCTGCCTGTTTGTCTGACTGGTTATATGACTATCTGTTTGCTGAATACATGTTATTTGTTATGTATATGTCAACATAGTATGGTTGGGTTGAGGTTGTACTGCTATGTGTTGTAGCCAACAAACCCGAGAGCAAGCCATAAATAAGTTGTGGGCCCCGAGGGCAAGCCAGACTTATGTTGTGGGCTCGGGAGCAAGCCAGACATAAGTTGTGGGCCCCGAGGGCAAGCCATACTTATGTTGTGGGCTCGGGAGCAAGCCAGATATGAGCTGTGAGCCCGTTAGGCAATCCAGATTCATATTGTAGGCTCAGGGGTAATCCATAATTATGTTGAGGACCTTGTAGGGGTATTCCCGACATAGGCTGTGGACCTAGTTTATGTTGTTATATGTTGTTTGTGTTGGTACTTTGGGGGAACTCACTAAGCTCCGTGCTTACAGTTTTAGTTATTGTTTCAGGTACTTCAAATGATTGTGGCAAGGTGAAGGCGTGATCGTGCACGTCCTTTGGATTTTATGCTATTGGATTATGGATACTCTGATTTATGAATTATACTTTTGAAATAATGTTTTTGTTAACAAATATTGTCTTGGGGTTGTTTTGGAAAAATGAAAATTTTACTCTGATTTTTTGGGATGTTAGAAGTTGGTATCAGATCCCTGGTTTGAGTGAATTGGATGAACATTCGTGTGAATCCATACTCAAACTATCGATCTATGAAAGTTTTCAAATTCAATTCAAACTATTTTCAAAAGTAATAAGGATGAGATGTGTACGATCAGCCAAAGCAAGAAAGTTTACCCCAAGTTACCACAATATTACTTATTATGATGTTTATGGTAGAACTGCAAGCTAGTGATAGGCTAGGGATCTTCATGAATTGCATGATAGAATTTCCTAATGTATGATGCATGATAGCCTAGGAGGACTTCATATATGCTAGATGAAATTTACATCATTACTGTAGTTGCTTAGTGTATGCATCATAGTTGTACATAACAAAGATTCTATAGCATGAGAATGTTTGATTTAGCTTTATTTATTGTTCTTTTCTGATTAAGGGCTTAGGGTAGATTCAACTAACTGACTGTCTATGGGATCCAAAATTATTTATGTATGATTAGCATGCACGAGTGGCTGCAGGGTTGGTGGAAGTTTCATTAGTGGATGCAGTTCATAGCAGGATAGCATGAGGAATGATTAGCCACTCTTGAGAGAGTGAGGACAGGATGAATGTGTATCCTAGATGCTTGGGCCTAGAGGTGGGGAACTTCATGTAAGGATTTGCCTGATTTTATTATATCTTAGTGCCAGTCGACTCCACTGCTCGAATGATGCTTGCTTTGTGCTTTGTGGGACTCATATTGATGTGAGTTAACTATCAAATGAATACGTTAAATTACATGCTATCAAGGTTAAATAATCTTAGAGTGAAGGATTTTGTCTCATTGTGCAGTTCTTGTCTGAGTCTAACCGTTGTAGGGTTGAGTCTTTTAGTCGAAAGAATATTTAAGTTTTGTTGCATGTAATTGTATGAATGAAGTGGTTAGCTAACATTAATAGGGGTTCTTCAGGAGCTGATGGCAGGGCAGGTGCGAACTCCTAGGAGGGCCTATGAAGTTCTTTAGTGTGGTTGTTACGTTGTTGAGTAGGTATTGGCAGTATTATTATGAGTAGATGACCTAGAAGACTCAAGATGAGTCTTGAGGAAAGTATGGATATGTGTGGAAGGTAGTATTAGGCACGTACTACTGGAAGCACAGGATCCATACTCGACTCGAGGAAAATCTCAGGGATTCTAAGGAGCTGGTCGGGGATGATAGCATGGTTTGATACCATGATTTGTGGCAGTAGTTCTATATATGTCGATCTTTTGCTTATGTTTGTTCAGGCATGAGGATGGGTCTGGTAAGTTGTTTTGAGCCTCAGTGGAGATGTTAGTTTGGGTTTGATTGGTGCAAAACTAGGTGAGTTTGTTGGTTTTGACGTCTCTAGGGGCTTGCTTGAGGCCATGCATTTTATTCGCGGGGCAAGAAGGAAACAATTGTTATGATCGCCTTGAGGATTGCAGCTGGAAGCTGATTGGTTGGCAGATGAATTGGAATGTCGCTATCTATGGCGAGGATTATGTCTTGTCAGTTTTCCGAGAAGGAGTGAGCAGGTTTGTGACTTTCAGAGTTGGGATGCAAACCCAGCATGGGGCTAGTTGGTTGCGGTGTTTGGCAGCAGTATAATAGTGTGGGAATGCGCAGGAGCATTGATGTGGTATGGATGCCTAGTGATGCGATCAAGGGTTTGTTTTCCTTGGATATAGGCAGGTCAGGTACCGGATTGTCGGTCGGGATTGCAGGCGAGGAGCGTATGTTTTAGATATTAAGTTGGTGTTTTTCTTATGCATTTGCATGAAATCCTTAATGTTAAAGGCAGTTATGATTGGAAAAATTTTCAGCTCTTCATCTGAAATTCAGAATCTCTTAATGTTTACTTGGTCCTTATCTGGAAGATCATCTTGCGTGTGTTATACACTCAAGATTTAGGGATAGTTGTACCTGGTTGAGCGTGTTTGAGATCTGGTTTGGTTGCAACACCAGTGGGTCGTAGTTCAAACCCTAATTGGGGGAGAACTAGGTATTCTACTTGGAGGATCATCGATCTGTTCGAGTTTGTGGTGTCAGAAGAATGGTTCATAGGGATCTACGATGCGGGTATGCGGGATTTCGGTTCAAGATTTGGTTAAGTAATGGGTGTAGAGCAAGTGGCTATCAGATATATGTGTTCAGGAGATACATGAGTTGTCTCTCAGCAAAAACTAGTTGGTCAAGGATCTCGCTCTAGCCATTGGTTCCTTTTGGTATGCCAATGAATAGATGAGTACGCGCTAGGATCGCTTAGGTTGAGTATCGGTTGTTGAGGGATTTGGCAGCTCGTTGTATGGATTGCTATTTATAGTCTATATTAGGAAGTTGTCGATCGGTAAATCAGTTTCAGAGATGGGTATGTTCAACTCCGCGTGGGTTCTGGTTCATTGGATTAAGCGTTAATGCATCCTCGATCATTGGCCTTTTTATTCATCATCAAAGCGGAGGTTCTTTGAAGGTTTCGAGTTGTGTCAGTTGAAGTTCCATGGATGCGTCAACCTATCGTCAAGTTTCATATGTTTTATATTTACTTTGGTTTCCGAGTATGTTTACCCTCAATTATGGTGTGGAATTTTGATTCATAGCAGGCTCAAGTTTGGAACTTGTCCTTGGTTATTGGAAGTTCGGATGTTGGGGCAGCGTTGTTCAGTTTCCCAGTTTTGGTAGCATTTCTAAATCACCTTGGAAGTCGTCTCGACCTATTTATATATTAATGGGGTTTGTTCAGGCTCAATCAAGGTATGCGATCTTGTTTTGATCGTTCATGAGAATGTTTTTTGGTAGTGATTGAGGTTCGTCATCTCATTAGATCTACTGGTACTACACCCTATGGGTAAGGTTGTGAGGAAGGAGTATTGTAGTAGATCCATGGTTGGTTAGGGGATTCTCTTGAGGGTGTGTATGGAGATAAGTTCATTAGATATTGTCGTGAGGGGTAGATGAGGGCTGGACAAGATAGTAATAGAGCACTTGGTTCGAATTATATGCATGGTTCTTATTTGGGTTATAGCCTTTGAATTGGAACAAGAATGCAACCACATATCTCATTCTATGAATGTGTGCGACCATGTTTTCGCCTAAATTTTTGCATTAGTAACAACCTGTGTTGTGGAGGGAATTGTGTGTGATAAAAGGGTTTCGCCTGGGACCTGTTCGATTAGCATCGAAAGGAATGTTGAATGAGTTTTCTACAAGACAGTGGGTTGATGGTTGAGTATCTTTAGACCCGGTGGCGCTGGTCGCGAGTCTTCAGGCTACTAATGGAACGACGACAAGAACGGTGTAGTACCATAAGCTTATCGTTTTAGTGGTTAGAAGGTGTCACGATGTATCGTGAACCAGTGGTTGTATTTTCCATGTGGGCAGAACCTGGTAGTCAATTGGATGAGACTCATAGGTCTCAAGATCGTTAGTCACATTGACCTGTTTGGGATTGGTAGTCATTTGGAAGGCCAAGATACCGGGAGCATTCTAGTCATGGGTCGAGGGCAGGGAAGGTCATTTAAGACTCATGTTGTGGGCTCGGAGGCAATCCAGACTTATGTTGAGGACCTTGTAGGGGTATTCCAAACATAGGTTGTGGGCCCAGTGATCATGTTTGTTTATTTCCGCATGTAATTATTTGGATGTTAGTGCATTGTTGGGAGTCGGGAGACTCAGGCACCAACTAGTTGGGATCATGTGGTTAGAAAAAGTTGTTTGGTTGATGTATTGGTTATGCATCAGAATTCGCTTGATGAATGTTTGCATTGGTGGATCCTGTTTCCTTGTAGGTTGGTTATTAGAAGCTTGGTTACCAGTGTTAGCTATTGGTTCTGGAATCTTGAGTCACGAAGTCCGTTGCAGATGTCTCGAGTGATCTGTCAGGTGGAGGTACACCTGGGTTGATAAGGGATTTGGATACACGTGAAATGCTTGGATGGACCATCACTATGCTCATGGGAGCAGTGGGTTAGTGATGACTTGTCAGGAAGTCAAGTGTGTATTTAAGTTTTTGTGCACAATTTCCGAATTGGGGTTGGCCGAAATTCACGATCGGTGTCTTTTAAGTATTCTTTTACATAGGTTGGTGGTGTTCCTAGTTAGGGACTAAGGGTAGGTACGACATATGTATGATATTTAGTCTTAGGGTATGGTTTCTGAGGTTTAGACTGATGGGTAACCGGTTTGGGAGGTATATTGATGGAGTTGATTCATGGTTGTAAATTGGAAAGTTCCCGGTTTGAATGGTTATCTCTGGACGTTGGGTCTTACAGTTCTGGTTGCGGTTGGGCATTTTCAAGTTAAGGAGTTGTTGGTCGGCAGATGGGGCTTCCGAGTGGTTCCTCGAATTTTCTTTAATGAAGCCTTAACTTTGAGGTGGTTAAGGGAGTTTTGGAATATGTCGGTGTTGTTCTCTACAGCGGCTTTCTAGTAGAGACTCACGTGGGGAGGAATTGTCCAAATTGTCAGGTATGTCTGGAGAGTGGCAAGGAGTGACTTCGAGGATGAATTCTGATTCAAGTGGGGGAGAATTGTAACGCCAGTTTCCAGATATTTGCATTGTTGGCCTTGCTTTGTGACTAATTTTTCATTTTGGTCCCAAACGCCAGGCATTGGGAATGGAACGCTAAGCATTCGAACGCCAGGCGTAAGTTTGTGGATGCCAGGCGTTCGCACAAAGAGGACAAACCCTAATTTATAGGGTTTGCATCCTATTTAAAGGCCATTATAGCCACCAAACGTTTCTTATCTCCAGCATTCGTCCCTTATAGCCCTCATTTTGAAACCCTAAGTGTATGTGAGTGTTTTGAACCCTTAGAGTAACATTTTGGTATCATTTTAGTGTCCTTGGTGGAGAAGGAAGATCTTTGGAGTGTTGGTGTTGCCCTCTAGCCTTTCGATCTGGACTCTTGTCATCTTGGAGCACCTTTTGAGGTATAAAGTTTAGATCTTGATGACTTCCTTATTAGATATTGCTTAAGTGTAGTTTTATGTCCTTTCTGGTCCCAAGAACTGTTGGATTAGGTGTCTAAGCCCATAACTATAATTGGTATGTACTTGATCCGAGAGTAGCATGGTCCATTTGGGTTGCCTTCACCAGAACAATTTGATACGAAGAATATTTTAGAAAGAGGTTATTTATGATTTATTAATATATTACAAGTATAGTATATTAATATGAAATCATGTTATTTAATTAGTATTGATCAAGAATTGACTTGGAATTAATTTAGTGATCAAAAGAGACTAATAAATTAACAGGGACTGATTATGTAAGTCAATGATATATATATATATATATATATATATATATATATATATATATATATATATATATATATATATATATATATATATATATATATGGTTTGGGCTATTGATCCATGTGTTGGGTTTTGAGCATTCTAACACACCTATGGTGTACATGCAATCCTAAATACCTTGGATCTATGTTTTCTCTATTATACATGCAAATATCAATTTTCCAAGGTATTGTTCTAACTAGCATAATATAAAGTACATGTAATATAAAATCTAGTAGAATTACATACCTCTTTGTCGGTGCTTGATTTCTTCAAGCTTTAAGAGCTTAGCCCCAATAGTGTGGAAGCCTCAAATGGAATCACAAATCACCAAAACACCTTGGAAGAACTTGATAGAATATGTATGCACACTAAAATCGGCCCACTCTTATTTTCACACACTTGTGCCAATTTTGTGAGCCAAGGACCCCTTTATATATTATGGAGGATTAGGGTTACATCCAAGTAAACCCTAATACCCATGACCTTTCATTTACATAGGATCCATGAGTTAAAAGCTCCATGGACCATCCATGAAAGCTTAGCCCAACCTAAACGAACTTGGCCCATTCCATATATATAAGAGTCCATATTTAATTAGTTCTTTTTGATCACTTAATTAATTCTAAATTAATTCTTAATCAATACTAATTAAATAATATGATTCCATATTAATATATTAGAACTTATAATATATTAATATAAATCATAAATATACTATTATCAAAAGACTATCCATATAAATTGTGCCGGTGAAGTGCAACCCAAATGGACCATGCCGGGTCGGGTCAAGTACATACCAAATATAGTTATGGACTTAGATATTAATCCAACAGTCTCCCACTTGGATAAGTCTAAAACTATTATTGAGTATGACTTCAAAACCTAACTGGCAATCGTAGCTCTTAAAGCCGCTGTCAAACTCTGACCTTGTCAATGACTTGTCCATTAGATAAGGGATCATATATTCCTCCATTCTAGATATCATATGGACTGAGACATGGATTATAATCACTCTCTGTCCATTTGTTGTTTCCCGATTTTCGATTTATGATGACTGACTGATTGAACAAATCAAATCAGTCCTGGCTTGGCCAAGCACTCACATGTGTCATCGCTAAATCATCGAGGGGCCCACAGATATCGCTTTTATCCCAAAGGTAAAAGGAATGGATAAACTTCGACTCATATGGCTTGTTCTACTACTTGTTGAATCATACACAAAGGCATGCTTTATAACATCGATTTACCAATGCGTTTTCATGCAATCAATGTATAACCAACTCATAGTAACAACTCATATCTCTAGGTTTGAAGAATATAAGATATTATCGTCTCATGATCACTCGTGATAAAATCCATGAAGTGATTCAAATGAGCGCGGGTTGAATCCAATACTCAGAACTTATGAGCACTCATGAGTGTTGTAGCACCACTTTCTCCACCAACTTGGATCTCTACAAACCAACCCATGACAGTCTTGATTCATATCTACTTCCAACATATGACCGACTGTGGATGGTTTGAATAACTTAATCATTCAGGAAGAGCAACTTAGTTATTCTGGAAGTCAAAACATGCAAAGTGAAACACAAGAATAAATGAATCAAATATGGTATCAAACCCTATGAATAAATAAACACTTTTATTTATCACCATACTGATTACTCATTATTCATTGTTTCGGTTTTAGCAACTTTATACTTGAATTAAAAACACTAGTTGTCCCATGCTCCAAGCATGTAGACTATGTTTTTCTTAAACAATAGCTTTGCCATACACCAAGTATGCACTTTATGTTTGTCTATGATCCTTACTTTGTGAAATAAACCAATTGAACATAATTTCAATGATTCTAATTTCACACTCCCAAATCCTTATCGAAAAATGTGAGAATTTCAAATTCCTATCATTTATCGAAATCTGTTTAGTTTTTAAACTTATATGCACTGACCCTCCTGTAATGAATATGTACAAAGTCACAAAGACTTGTCAACAGTCATTATAAGGTATTCCAATGGAGATCAACTCCATGGAAACTAAGTCTCATATTCAAAGTACATTGCTTTGGACATGCTTCTTGCATTAAGTTTACTAATCTTACAATGATAACTTCCTCCTATGGAGACAACTACATATTCTCATTTTGACTATCACTTCTGAATAAGAGATGCCTCTTTTTAGAATATGTCAATATGGTCCTTCCAAAATTAGCACTATACTTCCAACTGTCCCTGAGCAACCAATCTTTGGTAAACCTCAGATTGTCCTCGACAATTGCTTAATCATTTTAGTCATATCCAATTCTAGACCTTTTCCCTTCTTAATGCCCCAGACATTTGGAAAATTTTAGAAAGGATGAATATAACACTTGTAATCGATCCTATATCCGAAGCATATGGGACACGATTCATGATGTCTCACATAAAGACTAAACCAGTCTTTTGCTATAATATTTCCATTTCAATTTGCCAAGTTCTCATAATTCAGATTATGAAAAGGGATGCCGTAATCATAATCGAATTTTAGAACGCAAATAATGGACCCATATATAGCATTTCCTTATGTTGAGCCATTCCAACATGAAATTCATATATATATCCTTGACTAAATACGATTTAAAACCTCAATCTAAACTTTTAGATTTGAGATGAAGTATAATTTCCTCTCCCTTAATTATAGCAAAACAACTTTTTCCCAATTGAAACCTTTTGTTTTCTATAATTAACATTGCTAACTTGCAACCTTTATCATAATTATCATGCTCCCACTAACACTATAATTATTAGCATAACACTTATGCTCCCACTAGCTTTGACATGTACTCAGAAATCAGCTAAACTTCTAGAAAAACAATACTTTATTGACTTTCTTACCAAAGTTCAGATTTATGATACTAGATTGCTTTGATAAAACTTTATCAATATCATACACCTTATCTTAGATAGCTCACAGGTGTGTCTAAACAATTTTAAGAACTATGAAAAGGGATGTCGTAATCATAGTCTCGATTGTTTAGACCTTTGCCACTGCTTCAAATCTACTTGGTGGAAGTGTTTCCTCACCATCATTTTCATGAATCGGAGAGAAACCTTATGACCCTTAGATTTTATGGTGTATGTGTTCTTATCCATGTGAATTGTCAAAGCCATAGTCACAAGACAAAGATAATGACAAATCCAAACTCATATGGACTGAACTCAATCTTAATTTCTTGCCATCTGGCAGCTCAAGGGCCTACCATTGCTTCCAAGTTCTTATGCAACCAATTGAGAACTCTAAGAACTCATATGCGAAGCCAACTTTAACTGGAATGGGCACAAAAATAAAGTATGTCAATACGATAGGTTATAAACCTCACGTCGTGTGCTAGTGTTAAACTACAGGTTTTTATTCTTGATTAGATCTTGAAATTCTGTTCAGGATCTTTAAGACTCCCACTGTCCTCTTGACATATAAGACTATCTTGTCAAATATTCAAGATATAGTGCGGATTCTTTATCAAGACAAATATTTCACACAATTGGCCTTAGTTGGTCTTTGTTTTATCCAAAACATCACAACTTACCAATTTCAAATGTACAAGAGTAGAAAACTTTTACTCTTACATTTGACAAGTGTTTTAAACCTTCTTTAAGACATGTCACTCAAGTTACAATCTTCGAGTATAACTCTAAGAATTGTTTTTGGAACGAAGTATGAATCATCTTCTTGATTTAACCACTTCAACAATTCATAACTCCTCTTCTTAACTATCAGAATGCACTTAGAGGATGAATTGTGATAAGGTCTCAAAATCATTAAGATGGTCTTAAAACATGATACTAAAGTACTCTCCCATCTTTTCAGATTTGAGAAACTTTTATCTTTCTGCCTAAGTTGATTCTTCTTATTCGCTCTGCCATACATTGGAACCTTTTCCAATGTCTCAGAATTACACTTAAGCTTGTAAGTATAACCATATTTACTGAGCTATAGTAAATTATGACGAATATTCTTATCGATCTTTTTTGGTGGACTTAACTAGTGCACAAGAATGTGTACTCGATCCCTTAGTCCTTTACTTGACTCACACATCCATGAGAACCAGTAGTTAGTCTTAATTTTTCCAATGCTTGAAAGTTCTCATTCATCATGCTATACAAGTTGCATGATTCCAAGTTTCTATCCAACTGAAACTTGGGTGATGAGAATCTTTCCTTATTTGGTAAATTTAGACATTACCACAAATGAAAGAATCAAATTCACTTTCCAATTTTGCTAGCAATGGAATCATACAAACAACAATTTTCACAAATGCCATTGTAAGGATACTTAAAATAAATAAAATCAAAAATTTCCTTTTATTTTAAAACTTTGCGGAAAAACTTATCCTTACCATCCATATGAAAACCTTGTTGTTATCTATTCCTAAGCAATGTGTCATAACTCCTAAGTAACAGCTTCAAAATTCTGATGCGATTGAAATCCATCTTCGCGATCAGAAGCAGCATATACTTCCTTTAAGCTTTCTCTCTTTTCTTTGATTCTTATAACATCACCATGTGACCCAGTCACATTATGTAATAGAATCTCCAAATAGGAGCTTAACAGAGTTAGACAATGGACTTTACCTGAAGTAGAGTCAAACTTATTGACTTTAACATACTTAGGTAAATTTGGCAGCTTCGCAACCAATGCCCCTTCCTTTGGCAATAGATACCTATGGGCTCTTGATAATAGGACTATCTCAGACTTAGCCTTTCTCTTTACCATTTGGTCAACCGAGTTGACTATGGCCGATCCCTTTCCATTGGGAAGAGAGAGCTTTACTGGATATCCAATGTCATCATTGTCAATGTCCATAAAGTTTTAGGAAGTTGATCTTAGCAAATAGATAAGATCATTAAGGGTCTTGTCATAGCCTGTTTCATAGGAGTCCCAAAGGAACTCACTATGTGACTTAGAAAGTGATTGATCATCAGCTTCCTCTAGACTTTGACACCCAACTCTCACGGCTTGTCAATATGTGACTACATCTCCAAGATGTGATCACACATAGACCTTTGCTTGCCAATAGGGCTTGAGTGACCTTGAACTTATGGGTTAGGGAGAATAATTGGAGGAGGTGGAGGAAGAGAAGTATGACTTCCATGAGCCAAACTCGGGAAGTCATATTCATTAGGAAAGCTTGGTTTGGGAAGATCATTGTTGTCTAAACCAGACATCAACAATGGGAGATATTCAAGATAGTTGATTTAAAGTCCTTAATATAACACCCAATATGAAATATTAAGGCTAGGACCCAACACAATATTTTATAACTTGGAAGAGGGATGCCGTAATCCAAGCTATAGAATATTTGAAGGTAGGTGAATGACGATTCACCAATTTCCACCAAGATAAACGAAATGTATTATTAGGTTTTAATTGGTTTTGAAACTCCTAGATTCTTTTGAGATTCATTGAACTTTTCAAAGGCATGTTTCAATCTCGAGTGTGCCCTTCAAGTTTTGTGACTGGGATGCCGAGGATCACAAAACAAGGTGTGAAGTAACCATGCAAATTACTTGGTACCCTTAAGTGTTTACCCCTCAATCGATGTGCCGGTTAACCACACATGCTCCATCGATACTATGATAAACATTAAGTTACCCTTTGCCTACCTTGTTAAATACGAGTTAGTGTGCCGGTTAACCACACACGCTCCACTAACCGACCTAAACAAAGTGCAAAGTGTACTTTCATGGATTAGCACCTTATTCACATTTTCCTAAGTAACTAAGATTGAGAATTTATAAAAGGTTTAGTTACTTAGTATTTATCATTAATACTTTTAATGAAGGGAGAATTTATAGTCTTTGTCCTACCCGTTCGGCTAACGACCCTCCACCAGTCAAGGAAGCGGTGGGTGAGAGTGGACACCCATTTAACTGCCATTTTATAGGCAGTAACCTTATACCCCCCTTATAGACCGGCTTCGTGAATGAGGCCTACTAACGGTAAGATTGACTTTATCTTATACATATCTATATAATTAAAATTATAATAATAGTATAAGGGTGTATTTTAAACATTTAAAATACTTGGTGGTTTAATCTATTAATTAAACTATACTCTTAATTTAATTAAACTTAAACCATGTCTTTATAGAATTATTAACTCTTTTAATTAAACACTTTAACTAATTTAATGAAATCCATAAAGTTTGAATTTTAACTTTTAAAATTGTAGAGTTTGGAATTAAAGCATTAATGTGTGTGAGACTTTACAAATTCCAAAACTTGAGGGCAAGTTTTGAAACTATTCAAAACCTTTCATTTCATAACTTATGAGTTTAATGGTTCATTAAAATGAAGACTCTTCATTTTTATGTAACCTCTTATTCTTTAATAACACTTTTAAAGAAGTGACTCTTAAACATCCATAACTTGAGGACAAGTTATGGAGTCATAAAATAGTTTAATGGAAAAAAAACTCTTCATTTTTGTGTAACCTATGGCACTTTTATGAGTTTTAAGATTCATAAATGTGACCTTTTATGTGACTTGAAGAAAAGTTACAAAAACACCTTTGATGAACTTCTTTTAGATTAATCTGGATTGAAAGCAACTTAACAAATAATATTTTTCATCAATCTAAATTAACTCATAAAACAAGGTAACACAAAAAAACTTTTTCATGTTCCATAACTTATGGAGGATTCAAAAAACTCTTTAGATCAAACTTTTAAAACTAATAAAATAATCATATCATTTTATTTTTTTTACTAAATTTGACCTAATTCAACTCATATAGTAAAGTGACTCAAATTCTAAAAATAATTAGTTTTTCATAAAATCAAGTAATTATCTTAAAATATGACAAACTAAAAATACATTTGCATCAAATATAATAGAAAACAACCCATAGCTCTGATACCACTGTTGGGTTTTGAGCATTCTAACACACCTATGGTGTACATGCAACCCTAAATACCTTGGATCTATGTTTTCTCTATTATACATGCAAATATCAATTTTCCAAGGTATTGTTCTAACTAGCATAATATAAAGTACATGTAATATAAAATCTAGTAGAATTACATACCTCTTTGTCGGTGCTTGATTTCTTCAAGCTTTAAGAGCTTAGCCCCAATAGTGTGGAAGCCTCAAATGGAATCACAAATCACCAAAACACCTTGGAAGAACTTGAGAGAATATGTATGCACACTAAAATCGGCCCACTCTTATTTTCACACACTTGTGCCAATTTTGTGAGCCAAGGACCCCTTTATATATTATGGAGGATTAGGGTTACATCCATGTAAACCCTAATACCCATGACCTTTCATTTACATAGGATCCATGGGTTAAAAGCTCCATGGACCATCCATGAAAGCTTAGCCCAACCTAAATGAACTTGGCCCATTCCATATATATAAGAGTCCTTATTTAATTAGTTCTTTTTGATCACTTAATTAATTCTAAATTAATTCTTGATCAATACTAATTAAATAATATGATTCCATATTAATATATTAGAACTTATAATATATTAATATAAATCATAAATATACTATTATCAAAAGACTATCCATATAAATTGTGCCGATGAAGTGCAACCCAAATGGACCATGCCGGGTCGGGTCAAGTACATGCCAAATATAGTTATGGACTTCGACATTAATCCAACACCATGATGGGCTAAGTTTATGTAAGTTTTCATGAAGTATTAGCCCACATGAGATATGGATCATAACCCAAGTGTATGGATTAGGGTTTATCCATGACTCTTAGATTCCTACATTATATATATATACATGACCCAATGGCCTAAAATCGGTGCCTCTTGTGTTCTTAGAGTTCATAGAGCCGATTTTAGTGCATTGTAACCTCTTCCTCAAGTTCTCCATTTGTTCATGGTGTTTGTGAACCATTTGAGGCATCACACTTGAGGTGCTAAGTTCTTAAAGGCCAAAATTCAACAAGCTACAACAAGAGGTAATCATCTAACCTATTTTTATGATTAAAGTATCAAATTGCATGCTAGTTGTAGGCTTCATGCTTTGGATATTTTATTGCATGTATAACTAGAGATAACTTAGATCCAAAGCATTTAGGATTGTATGTGCACCATAGGATGTTGTAGTAAATAAAACCCAACAAGAAATTGACTTTTGTGAGTTTGGAATGCTCTAGAGGTTTGGGCTGTCCTTCAAGCATTTTGGAGGGTTTAGAATCATAAAAATGCAAGCTTGGACCTTGATACTCTTCTATGCAAGAGTTTTGGAACTTTAGAGTATGATTTAAGTTCGATTTTGGTGTTGGGCTCTTTGTAGCCATGCAAAGTCATAAAGGTTGCAACTTTATGACTTTAGACGTTCTTTTAGCATTGGATCTAAAGTTTGAACGTTAGGTCTTAAGTCATTAAGACCTTGGTTAAGGATTTGGGCTTATGTGGTTACGCCAGGCGTTTGGGTTAGAACGTTGGGCAATCGGACGCCAGGCGTCATTTAGTGGACGCCATGCGTTCTCTTAGAATCGCATTGGATTGATTTTGGTCCTTGGGCTATTTAGGCTTTTGGGCTTGGATTAGTTGGGTCTTCTCGGGAAAGGGTCAAAATGGTCTTTTTCCCTTAATATTATGAAGGATGAGTGGACCATTAGTATGGGATAAAACCTTAGTTATTGATTGGAGTTATTTCTGGATTATGTTCAGTGTGAGGAGAAGTGTTCGCAGCAGATCGAGTGTTTATTTAACTATCTTCTGAGAGGTGATTTTTCCTCATTGTACTTATGGGTAGAAGGCACCAACTTCTTCCCACTGGATTATGTATTTTGGTATATCAGGTGTTGTTATTCAATAGTGAGCTGTTAGATCTGCCTGTTTGTCTGACTAGTTATATGACTATCTGTTTGCTAAATACATGTTATTTGTTATGTATATGTCGACATAGTATGGTTGGGTTGAGGTTGTACTGCTTTGTGCGGTAGCCAACAAACCCGGGAGCAAGCCAGACATAATCTTTAGGCCCGAGGGAAAGCCAGACTTATGTTGTGGGCTCAGGAGCAAGCCAGACATAAGTTGTGGGCCCCGAGGGCAAGCCAGACTTATGTTGTGGGCTCGGGAGCAAGCCAGATATGAGTTGTGGTCCCGTTAGGCAATCAAGACTCATATTGTAGGCTCAGGGGTAATCCATACTTATGTTGAGGACCTTGTATGGGTATTCCAGACATAGGTTGTGGACCCAGTATATGTTGTTATATATTGTTTGTTTTGGTACTTTGGGGGAACTCACTAAGCTTCGTGCTTACAGTTTTAGTTATTGTTTCAGGTACTTCAGATGATTGTGGCAAGGTGAAGGCGTGATCGTGCACATCCTTCGGATTTTATGTTATTGGATTATGGGATACTCTGATTTATGAATTATACTTTTGAAATAATGTTTTTGTAAACAAATATTGTCTTGGGGTTGTTTTGGAAAAATGAAAATTTTACTCTGATTTTTGGAATGTTACAATGATTTTATATAATTTAGATAAATGATTTTTTTTTAAAAAAAGTAAAAATAATTTTATAAATAATCTATATTAATATATTAAAAAAACCAGATTATGTTAGTATATTAAAAAACCTTGATATATACCTTATTATGTTAATGGTATATTAAAAAAACCTGATATATCATGTATAAGAGTTGTGCGGAAAACGAAAAAAATGGTCCAAAAGAAAATCAACAGTAGAGACTTAGGGACGTGCGATTCTTCTGGAATATCTGATTTTCTTTAACGGTAACAAAAAAAAGTCTATTCATAATAAATCAATTCTAGTTTTTTTATGCAACCTTTTGATTTTCGATTTTAGTTTCTGTTTTTTGATTTTGGATTTCAATCTTTATTAACATATCGATTTTGATAATCTGATTTTATACATCCGTCAAATAAATTGATCTTCTATTCGTGTTAATATGATTTCACCTCACCAATTTGATTTCTGATTTCTGATTCGAGTTGATCTAATTTTCGATTCATGTAAATTGTAAGATTCATTATTGTTTTTCACTTCCTTCATGTTAGTTTTATGATAGAAATTTAAATTATGTGTTTTTTATAGATAACATGAAACTTTAACATCACAAGTTTTGAAATCTTTGGTGTTGGAGCCTAGAAAAAACATTCAAAAATCATTATTATTGTTGTTTGATAATGATTATGAAAATTATTTAACATCGTAAGCTCACAACTAAGTATTTTTGTTTCCTTTACTTGTTTTTTTTCTTATTTTTCATAAGTTTAAAATAATAACATGTTGCTTAGAAAATATTTATCTGGTAGTGAGAAAAAGCAAAACACGAACAACTAATATTATTAAAAAAAGATCTAATCAAAAATTTATAACAAGGATCCATTAAAAAACAAAAAAAAACTCATCATCCTTTAGTATTTTTTACTATAAAAAATCTTCAACCCTACACAAAAACTTGATTTTTACATCATTTTTGGTGTCAAGTCATCTCCAATCCCACTTGATTTCCCAAACCATTTTGGTGTAAAGAAATTGGTGTTATATTATTCATTTTCAACAAAATTGTACAGAAATCTTTGTGCCATTTTTAGTCCTCCTTCTTTGATCTTTATTCAGTTTTAAACATATATTTAGTTGCTATTATTTAATTATAATTATAAAAGTTAATCTAAATTTATGTTACATATTAAATTGATATTAATTAGTCATAAACATAAAACTTAATTTTAATGTTTTAAATTTATGTAACTTTTTTAATTAATAAATTCCAATTTAATCAAATAACATCTATTTAGAATTACCAATATATATATAATTAATTTGGTTATGATTTTGTAATAAATATATTTATGAAGTTTTCATAAAAAATGTATATAAATATGTTAATAACTAATTAGTGGAAGTGTGTGTTTGACAAATTTATATAAGTTAAAAAAAAAAGAATATAGTATGTAATATTCTTTTTGGTATAAAAAATTATGTAGGGTTGGAGATGGTCTAAGGGCCTATTTTTTTATTTTTTTTCGGGGCCTCAAATCGGCTTGGAACACCATGTAAAGAAGTTGGGAAAGAAAGTAACAATTTAGATCTTTCATTAAATGACTAACATATAACATATTGCATTTAAAATTTGGGATATATAACACTGTAGCAATTTTGTTCCATTGTCCATTGGGTAGAATCGATGTTCCTTTTCCCTCTACAGGAACATAATCACCATTGGGTATGACGACTAGTGCTTCGCCATCACTATTCATCTTGTATTCAAGTTGTGACACCTCATTTTCGTCTTACAGTATAAACGACCAGTTATGTAAATAGACGTTTTTGATAGATGGCTACCGAGGATAAATAGTCGTGACGAAGGTCATAGTACTTTGTAAAAGTGAGAGCGTGTATATAGAGAACGTTCAAATCTGACTTTATATGAGGAAGTTATGATTTTTAGAAGTTTCGGCGCAGTAGTATGCGACACAAAAATTGAAGCAGAATTTGGTTGACTGTTAGCCAAAATAATCTAAACGAGAGTTGAAGATCTCGTAGATATAATTCTGTCAATATAAATATAGTCGAGAGCGGATGTCATATGGAAGAGTTACGATTTTTATACGGGTTTTAACAGTCTAAGCCCTTTAAAAATATAACTTTAAAAATAAAGTGAGAATTTTCCAATGGGGTCTAAATGAAAGTTATAGATCTCGTCAATATCTATGTGTAGATATAAAGAACGTCGAAGACGGAGCTCGTATGAAGAAATTACATGATTTACAAAATCTACATTTTGTGCAGCGCGTGCTTTTAGAAGGTGGGACGGACCACCAGAATTGCAACATGTGGCAGCATGGTAGAGGACAGACATCTTAGAAGCGCACGACGCGCCTTTAGGATCATGCAATGCGCGTCCCCAAAATTCGCCTATAAATAATGCCATAAGCCAATGGTTTCTCTCTCTAGAGGACCTTTTTCCCTCCAGATTTCTGACTTTTCGGCGCTATGAAGTATTCACAATAAGGCCTTGGAACATCTGAGAGATAGAGCTTTCAGGTCAACATTCTACCCGTGTGATTCCCGATTTTCATTAGAAACTCTCTATAAGTTATGCTACACTTACTACACCTTAAGTGTAACTTATATTTATATTCATAGTCGTTGTTATGAATGTACAAATAAAATTTATCAGTAATTCCAGTTATAATACCCATTGATCTACTTATGTGAGAGGTGTATAGAATGGTCACGTTGGCTTGGTTGTTGGATTTCAGAAAAGCTATATGCCGAAATGGTCATGCCTGCCAACTATCCTGCCTAGCTGATCCTTATTTAATAGAACTCTTGTTATTCATTGGGATTAGTAAAAGATCAAACTTTCATTACCGTATTGTCATTGGGAGTAATAAGTTGTAGTATTGTAGGTTAATACTTGTTAGGCGCGTTACCCTCCAGTTGGATCACTCAGATAGCTGTCAATCATTTGAGTTATTGTCCAAGTGAGTTATCTCACTATACTATGTATTACAATATATGTCCATGTATGTTAGGATATAGATCTAGTAGAGTAGACCTGATAGTATAATCTCTATGTGCTTAAGTGTAAATGTGCTTGTTCTAGTAGCATCTAAAGTGCAGTCTCTAAGTGCGTAATTGTTATGATATTAGATTTAGTTAGGGGATGATAGCGGAACGACAAAGCGGTCGGGAGTCTATAGGCCTGCGTGTTGACGAAATGACATATAGGCCGTAAGTACACATAGACCAGTGTTGACGAAATGACATGTAGGCCATAAGTACACGTAGACCCATGTTGAAGACGAAATGGTTGGGTCGTAAGTCTAAGATATAGATATTATTGGTAGATCGTGATCCATTTTTTGTATGCGTGTATATGTATTGTGGTATATGATATTTTGGGGAACTCATTAAGCTTCGTGCTTACCCGGTTGAATATAAATGTTTTCCAGGTACTTCATTGATTCGTAAGAAGGGAAAGGTTTGATTGTACACACGTGTAATCACAATATGTTTTCGCTTAATGTAATTATACTATGATATATTTGAATAAATAAAAATGAAAAAATTGGGTTGAAAATTGGGAGGTTACACAAGTAGAATGTGATTGCTAGTAATATGCTCCGTTGTACATGTGTCAACAACCCATGTTTTGTTTTCTAGATTATACCTGCCATGTTATCCTTATTGATGTTGCCTTCCTTAGAAAAATGTTTAACCAGTTTTTGGTACTGCTCACCTTGTGAGTCTCGGTATAGGACCGACTCCACATCAGCCATGGTAGCTTTGGATCTCCCCTTTTCCTTCTTGTTTTTGCCTGGCCACCATTCTGGGTAGCCTATCCCCTTGAAGAAGCCTTATTTCTTGTGACCATTCTTCTTTTAAAAGCTACAATGTACATCTTTTGTTATAGCTTTGACTCATGGCAAGGTCGAGTCGCTCGTCGTCTCTTGTCGATTCTATGAATAACATTGAAAGGCAGCGGCAACCTGTATATGTTTCTTTGTTGTTGAGATGGCTCTTTTTTGCTCATCTTCATACAAAATATGATAAGAAATTCCTAATGTGGGAGACAGTTTTTATGCAAGGATTTGTGTTTTTATGGTGCAGAAGGCGCAATCAAGACCCATCAAGAATTCATAAAGTTTTTCCTTCTCCTTTGCTTCATTCAATCTTTTCCCCATGTCACACGAGTACCTTGGACTCGGTGACACATACTGAATCTTGTCCAATATTCCTCGCATCTTTGTGTAGTAAGATGATACATAAGTTTTGTCTAGTTGAGTTGTGGTGAGTGGATGCTTCAGTTCATACGCACGGTTTGCACTCTCTTTGCTAAACCTCTCTTCAAGATCAACCTATATCCTGATTGTTGTGTTTGCATATTTAACGCTCGATCTAATTGTCTTTTCCATTGTTGTGGTGAGCCACCCTTGATCATAGCATTACAACACATCCACATCATGTAATTTGGTGAGTCGTCTTCTGGTATTTTGATCGTCCCATCTACAAATCCCATCTTGTTCTTTGCTTAGGAAGTTCCTCATCTCCCGAGCTTAGTCTACATAGTTTTCATCAGCGAGAGCATCGTTTACATGCATGTGTCTGGGATACTAAGATGCATATATGTAATACGGCGAGTTTGCGTCGAAACGAGTGTCATCGTCATTGCTTCCATATTTGCTTGTGTCGCCTCCCCCATGGTCCCGACAACGCTTTAGGGTTTTTTCTTGCAAGATTTGTGTGACCCTCTCTGATACCATGAAGATTTGGTAACTAGAAAACTTGTTTCATTGATTAAAATATGAGTATAAGTAAAAGCCATAAATTGGAAATAAGGAAATGATAACAACTAAACTAGAAAATATGACAACCAAACTTAATTCAAATATGTATGAGATAATAATGAAACCCTTTAAAAGTTTGCTATAAAGCTAAAAATTTGATAGTTTAGATCACCAATATACTCTATATTTTATCATGCATCGCTCTTAATAACCAAAATGAATCCTTCTAACGAAACTACATATACCATTAGATAAAAGTAGCAACGTTAAAAGACACATTAAAACACTTTTAATATGCATTTTAAATATAACTATTTCTTCGATGTTCCTTAAGTTTGTTTTAAGATCACTAGCTTGGTATTTAACTTTATGTTTTTGTTTGTGATATCGGTTACTTGCAAAATTTATGGAGTCTATTAGAGAAAGGGTTTTTGGGTAGAGATGGTAAAGATAGAAAAATGGCATTGATTAAATGAGATGTGATGTTGGATTCTAAAGAATAAGAAGATTAGGATATTGATAGTTTGGAGATTTTTGCTAGGGCTGGGAGGTACCGATTATTTTTTGAATTTGATATATGTTTTCTTTTTCCATAAATCACGAGTGAATCGGTGAAAGAGATTTCTTCTGAGTTCGACAAGTTGGAGAAGTTACAGGTAAACAACTTCCGCCGTTGGTAGAAGAAGATGCACTTTCTTCTCACTACTCTGAAAAGTCGTCCTTGTTCTGAGTAAGCCTGAACCAGAAACCAAAGAAAAAGAAATTATGGAACAGAAAAGATGCGGTCGCAACTGGAAGAATGATGACTACGTCTATAGAGGTCACATTCTTAATGGTATGTCTGATCATCTCTTTGATATCTACCAAAACATGGAGAGTATGAAGAAATTGTGAGATACCATTGAGTGTAAGTATATCGTTGAGGATCACTCCAACAAGAAGTTCATGTTATGTTTATTGATTTTGGATACTTTTATAGTCGTGTTTTCGTTTAAATATGGTTGATACTTTATCTTGTGTTTAATAATTATGTTTTTGTATCAACTTCTTCTTTTACATATTCTAAAATTGATGACTCTATATTATGACATGCTCGTTTAGGTCAATATCAATTTTAGAAGAATGCATGAAATGTACAAAAAAGGATTAATTATAGGTTTGAGATTAGTGTTGAAAGATGTAAAACTTTCATGTTAATGGAAATTACAAAACAACGGTTTCCAAATGTTAATCGAGATAAAGAAATTTTGGATTTAATTTATAGTGACCTTTGTGATTTCTATTATAATAATTATCTTTGAAACAAAAAGTATGTGATCACTTTCATTGATGATTCAACTTGATTTTGTTATGTGTATTTGTTGCATTCTAAGGATGAAGCCTTAGAATTGAAAAATCTGGTTAAATGTCTTAGAACTGATCGGGGAGGGGAATATATTGATCTCTAATGGGGTATGGGAACCGTACCATACAGAAACAAGGCGGCCGAACGCTATGATCTAAAGAAAGGTTGCATCCCATGAAAGACACAGGTCGGTATTCACCTCACCATGATATACCGACCACATACACCTTATAAAATAGATCTTCCATATAAAGTCTACAAAGTAACATCCACAGAAACATGGAAAAGGAAAACTTATTTTATTAATGAGTCTTACCCTTGCGACCTCGGGGCCAAAGAAAGACCCAAATGGAAATATTACGAACCAGACAAAAGCCTAGCAATAAAATGAAGCTCAATCCTTCCTGAAGGGAAAGAAATTTCCAACAATTTTACTTCATAACTCCAAAATGGCATCTAATTTTGGCATCAGAGAGCAATATCGGGGTCCTTCCCTCATATTAGCTTTCTAACCTTGTGTTTTTCTATTCCTTGCAGTGTGATATCTCGACTGTTCATTGGACAAAGCCTCACGAGGGCAGCTAACGACAGACCCAAATTTCGACATAGAAACATTGGCGTCATCCGTCTATAATCATGCAGGATAAGCAAAACACCTCGCGTCCTCATTCTAATTTTCCCTTTAGCCCAGTCAACTTGATCCCTGCTTTTACACCGATTACCATAACAACACCAACCACAGGGTCCATGACAACATCTTCATCAAAGCAACCTATGCTACTTACTACTTAACTAAATGCACAACCTGAAGCAAAGGTGAACGACCAGAGCAGAAAAAACCAAGAAGGCCATGCAAGCAATCTCGGTTACGGTGGAAACAACTAGCAGTTCGAGCACAGTAGGGCGAAACATATCTAGTAGACCAACCCGATTAATCTCGAAAAATAACAATCTCGCATTACAAGAACTACCACCCTTGTTAGAACAACATCTTATAAATATGACGATCACCCAACCAAACACACTGCCATACATACCATTGCCATCACCATTCCCTTACATGAACTACCAAGAATATTGCCCCCCTCAGTACCACCCAACCTATGCTCTTCAAACTACACCAGAGGGACAACCAATGACGCACCCCCACCAAACCACGCAGTTGGCAAATATCATCGGAAAAAAAACCGACTAGAAACATTAATGACGGGCAAGTTTTTAGATTAGACAACTCACCTCTAGTAAGGAGTATATGTGAGTACCAGCTACCAGTCGGAGCACATATACTAGAAATCCCAAAGTATGATGGGATGGGAGATCTCGATGATTACATAGAAAACAATTGATGGACGATGGACGATGGACGCGAATTATTTAGATGAAAAGTATTAGTGCATCTTCTTCCCGACCACCCTATCAGCAGTAGCACAATTGTGGTATAAAAGCTTACCACCAGAAAGCATACACGATTTTAACCAACAAAGAGAATAATTCGTTGTATACTTTATCCAACAAAGGAGATATACTATGAATGCACAACCTATCTTGGGATTTCAACAACGGTAAGATGAGCCTTTGAGTGCTTTCGTTTGAAGATTCAACAAATCCACCCTTAAAACTCCAGAAAAAGCAGATAACATGGTGATCGCCGCATTCACGTACTGATTACCCCCAGGACCCTTGTTCGAAAAGCTAGTCAGTAAGCAACCAACGTCTAGGAAGGATATGATGGAAAATGTCCATCAATACATGAAACAGGAAGATGGAACATCTGAGAAGGTAAAAACTGGCCAAGGAGAAAAGTATAATTTCCAAAAGGTAGTCGCGCACCTTACGCCAGAGGCCAACTTCCAGATAATACAAAATACAAAAATATAAGGCAATCGCGCTCAGACTCGTTCCCTCATCAATATTGCACCTCACCTGTAACAAGACATGGTGGATGTAACAAAGTGGCAACGGTGAGTGAAAACAAAAAGAGCGAAGGAAGTAGAATAGGAGAAAAAGCAAGAAACAAGGACCAAGGAAGATATTGTGAGTTCACGAGTCCACGGGACATGACACCATCGAATGTACTATGTTACGTTGGGAAATAGAGAACAACATGCAGTCAGGACCAAGGATGTCAAAAAGTCTCGTGGGACCACGAACCCATGGGGCCCCAATCCTATATAGGGGTTATTTGTTAAAAAAATCGGGGGTGTACGCAGGGCGGGGGAAAGTTTAACCCCGGAGGCGGAGACGGGGTGAGCAGTTCCGTACCGAACCTCCCATGGGGGACCCCGTTAATATATCATATATATAGTTATATATAGTAATTATATAAATATAATAAATAATAGCAATGCTTTTAAGCTTCCAAAATTAAACAAAAAATTATGTTTTTAAATTGTTAGTATAACGTTTTTGAGATGTGATAACATTTTTGTTTTTAACATGTAAAATTATATTATAAATAACTATTTTTAACTCAAAAAATAGCCTTTTTAAGCCCAAAAAACAACTTCTTTTGGACCAATAATAAAAGTATCCCAAAATCAATCGGGGATGGGAGAACAGGGGCAGGGACGGGGGTAATCCGGAAAATCGGGTGTGGGGGCGGGGTGGGGAGGCTAGAAATTTCAGGGGCAGGGAATGGGAAAATTTCGGGGGTGGGGTGGGGGATGCAACCCCGTCCCGTTTGCCCCCATTAACATCCCTAGTCAGGATAACTAACTGGTCTGATTAAAGGCCTCATATCTAAACACATGGAGAGTCTGGCGCCTGGTGAACCAAAATTGAAAAACTCATGGAAAAAAGAAAATTTCATGTTAATACAAACCGACCAACATGAAACAAATGGTGAATGGGAACACTACACATTCATGTTTGATGAATGGGAATATATCCATAATTGTCATAAGGGAGATGATTCGATCATAATTGGAGGGTTCATGGGTAAGAACTACGTCAATGACATCTATGTGGACAACGGAAGTTCCAATGATGTCATGTATAAGCATTTGTACAAACAACTACCAAGGTATGTGCAGAAAAAAGTCGAACCGCCTGAGAACCACCTGATCAGCTTTGTTGGCCATAATGTGTGGCCAGAAGGTACTATCATGTTACCACGCACCCTAATTGATCACAATAACGGCAGAAACGGTACCAAACTCATACATTTTGTCGTCATAAATGTGTCATCACTATATGACATAAAGGTGTGGTTAATTTCCACACGATGTCGAGAGTGGGTGCAATACCAACTAAGAGAAGATTAGAGTAGATGGAACATACTCAAAGTAGAAACAATGCCAATAATATCCTTAATGATATTAGAACTCTAGAAGAAAATAGAACATCAGTAATGAAAGAAAACAAATACATTGGCCAGAACGGATCATACTAAGAACCCGATGTCTGATATTAGCAACTCTGATGAGAACAAGTGTCTGGCACATGCATTAAAACTGTTGGCAAAGAGAGCAACATGGCATGTCATGGAATGTGACATGTCTGTGACTGTGAAAAAGTTTAATTGGACAATCAACATTACACCGATTAGCACTCAGGGACTAGATGAAAAGGTAAATGTGGAGTAAGGTGAGGTCACATGAAAACACACCAAAAAAGTACCCCAATTCACTAAGTTAGACAATGTTGCGGAAAACAAAACAATTGAAAGTAAAATAAGGAGGAACCACTCAAAGGGTGGTAAAGAAGGTCACAACAGAATCGAAGACAAAAATGAAAAGCTTAAGAGAATTATACAAAAACAGTAATACATAAACAACCAAGCCTCATAGAGAAGGTCAAAAAAGGAAGAGACAAGTAACCAAATTGTTACAGTGGGGAATTAAGAAGAAACAAATGGGAAGGATAAAGTGCAGCGATCCGAGATCGAGATAAAGGAACAGACAAGGGAAGAATAGGAAGGTAATCCATTCAACACTACCATGAACAACCAGGGGGAAGCAAGGACACCAACCTACGAAGAGCATGTATGTAGGAAAAATGGATGGCAACCACTACTTCTAATCGTTAATGAATAAAACAGATGAACGAAGCAATTCTTTGTTATCTTAAATACAATCACTTGGAATCATCCATAGGAAAAATGGTGTGGTCGAATGGAAAAATCGAGTTTTGAAAGAAATGGTCAACTTGATGTTGTCTTACTCGGATTTGAGTAAGGGATTTTTGGAAGAAAAAATGCTCACCACACGTTATGTCTTAAATAGAGTTTCAAATAAAACAAAAAAAAGCAACCTCATATTTGTTCAAAACGTCTCCAAATTGGGTTTTTTTTCAAATTTGAGGTTGTCAGGAGATTGTAAAATTATCCGATCCCAAAAGAAATACTTTGGGAGAAAGAGAAATTGATTGCATTTTCATTGGATATGCTGAAAATTACAAGGCATATGGATTCTATGTTATGGATCCAAAGGTAAATACCGTAATTAAGTCGTGTGATGCGATTTTTGATGAAGTGTGATTTTCATTGATTCTGAGATATAAGGATATGATACCTAACAGTAATGAAGGTCGGAATTCAGAAAACTTTAGAGGAAATATCGAATACGTAACACCAAGAGGTCCAGAAAAGCAAATGGGTTCGGATTGCCAAAAATTTCAGGTTCGATTTCCAATTGTATTTGGTGAACGAGTCAAGAAATGATATTGGATTTAAATATTCATATTGTTATGATATTGAGGATGATCTAAAGACCTTTTAGAGACCATGGAGTCTCGATATGTTGTCTTTTGGAAAGAGGTAGTTACTGATAAATTATCGTCAATTTTAGAGAATAATATTTTGGTGTTATTTGATTTTCTACCAGGTTTGAAGCCTTTGGGTTGTAAATTGTAATATCAGCATTTAGGGTGTACTAGTTTTAGGATTATTTTTGAAAATAAAATAAATTTTAAAAAGTTAAAAATAATATAAAATAAAATTTTGTGAAAATATAAATAAATAAATAAATAAAATAGGTAAAATTAAATAAAAGAATATGAAAAATATATAATACTAAAAGGAAAATTAAAATCTAATATTAAAGTAATGAAATGTGATTTAGTTTAAATTTGTGAAAAATAGGTCAAACTTGACAATTTGATAATAGACAGAGGGTTAACCAGTTAATGTCTAGGAAGTACTTAAATATTCTGATTGATGGTGGGTAAGGACCACAAGAGGAATTCAAAATTTTAGGTTAATTTTGTGTTTGGAATCAATTATCTAGCTTAATCTGATACTTTATTAATGATTTTATGTTAATGCATGACACCTTTTGTGATTTGGAGTTTATGGGAGATATGAATCATGAACCTTAGATTCATGATGAATGTGAAGATGAATTAAGATTTGAAAATATGAGTTATCTATAATTGTTAGGTTTAAAATATAGAGCTTAAATCCGAACGTGGAGCTCATATAGGGTTCCAAGGTTAATTTTTGGGTCTCTCTAGCTTTCGAGCTTTGATACGACTTATAGATGCTTAATTGCAAATGAAAAACTCATCAGAATTCCAATTGTGGTATAAATTTATAATTTTAATGAACTTGTTTAGGAAAAACTCACGATCCAAAGTGATTCAGATAAACAAGAGGTACTTGTAATCAACTTTGGAATGGAATTGTAATTCTATTATTTGTTGGGAAGTAATGAACTCACTAAGAATGTATTTGGGTATCAAATGAGTTTCATACATTTATTAGGTCGCTTAGAATCATTGGGTGAGTTATGAAAGATTTGGGTACATTGAGGTCCATAAACCTCCCACTTTATGAAGTTTTATATCCAAATATAAAGACTTATTTTAATATGGAATCCGACAATGTTAGGAATGTTGTGAGAATGGTAAATCATGAGTAATTAAGTCCTTAAAACATACCAAGCATATATATATATATATATATATATATATATATATATATATATATATATATATATATATATAAAATTGAAAATCAATTAAGGTATTTTATAGATGTATATTTCTTTTGGAGCGGTAAAATTATATCAAATTATGAGATAGAAAAAACATTACAAACATGTACAAGTTAAATGTAAGTGCATCCACAATGAGGGTTTAATAAGAGTTGAATAGATGATGATTATGACTCAATAGAAGTTTAATGGAGTGTGGATGATAACATGGAGGAGAGTTGTATGATCATTAAGTGGTTCAATGGATTTAATCTTTTTTTTTTCAATTAAATTTCAAACCAAGTATATATGTAATCATATTTTCTTATTATTTTTATATTTGATTTTTTATATTTTTTTAATTAATCACAAATAAAATCAACCATATTTTTAGATATTATATTATTTAATGTGTCATATTTTTAAGTGTCATATTTTTTCAAATAAATAAATCAAATGAAATATTTAAAAATAAAAACTCATTGAAAAATAAATATATCCGTTACAAATCTAATACAAACTAATTTCGATAAATATTACATTAATCGAGTACTATGTTGGAGGAGGGACGAAATATTTGGATGGATCGTTGTGAAGAGGTCGAGATAAAATATAATTCGTAGGTATCGTTTTTTTATTAATGTATTTTTAGGTTTCATGTTTTTTAATTAACGTATTTTTAGGTATTAAATGTTTTAGGTTTTGTAAATTTTAATTAATGGATTTTAAGTATTGTAATTTTTTAACTAATATATCTTTTATTTTTATATTTGTTATTATGTTCAAAAATATAATGATGTTGAATTGGAAATCCATTAAATTTTATAGGGTTTAATGGAGTGTAGATGTTTTAGTAAAGTTGAATAAAAAGTAAAATATTGATGTAACAATGATGTGTCATCTATTGAACCCCTTAGAATTCAATGGATTGCGGATATACTAAGTTTTGAAACCAAATAACTCAATTCATCTTTGTTTCCCACCAATTAAAAATCCAAAAAAAACCGTATATCGACAACATTTAACTATATACAAAACAAAAAGAAATTGTAAATTTAATGCAAAGATAAACGTTAAAAAAATATTTTCTTGCCTAAAAAGTAGAATAAAGAGATCATTAACCATAGATGAAAAATTAAAAATCTTGCTACTACACATACAATTATAAAATACATCGTATAGAAATATATTAAAATCCATTGTTTAAATTTAAAAATAGCATAAATAAGGGTTATTGTTATCCATATTTAACCTTTCTCCAAAAATATTACCTTGGACTACTAAAATCTTAAATAATTTATATGAAACAATGGAGTAAAATATTCAACGAAAATAGATGCATCTGTACATAGAAATTGTAAATGTTTAAATGCTCCAATGAATGTTTACATTAACCTAAAATTCAGTTCCTAAAAGCAATTTACAAGAAAAAATTAATTGAAACTCGCAATTTATTTAGGGATTAGAATTTAGAGGGGTGTTTTAAAATGGTTTCCTGCATCCAACATGTTGAGGTATTAAGTATAAACAAAAAAAAAAAAAAAGTATAACCGATTTACACAACACACCTTATTATGTTAATCTTCTGATTTTTCTGTTATTTCGAACATTGTATCTTTGTTTCTCTTTCGTCTTAGCTACTTGCTAAGCGTTTTTTTTTTTTTTTGTTCCTTTCGCGATTTTGATTAATATTATTCGCCGTTTCCAAAAAATATTAGCTAAAACATGTTGAGTCGACTCGTGAACATCTATTTTCCTTGCAAAGTATCAAAAATAATTAATATAGCTAAAACATTATATTGTCATACAAAAAATTGTTAGAATTAGGGGAAGGAAAAACAACATTAATAATTAGATCTGAATCATTAACGGACCATGTATATTCATTTAAAACAATATTAATAATTAGATCTGGATTATTCACGGATCATGTATATTCATTTTCTATGTTGATATTTCTTTCGGTCAAAATTATTGCGGAATTTATTAGGATCATTCAAAGTTTTAGGCAAAAAAACACAGCGTTCGTTTCTAGAAAAGAATATTGAATGTTAATTTTCATTAGGAAGTTCCAAATAAGGCGAAATATGAGTTTATATGCCCATCTCTCCGAAAAATAGATAAAGACGACAAAATTTGCAGATTCAACAATTAAAACAATTTTCCTGAAAATTTGTCCAAACAACTCTAGTTTGTATGACTAGAGTTGTAATAGACAACTTGAGCTGGAGGTGTCACGGACAACTTGGACCGCCAAGATAGCTTGATTGTCATGCAACTTGAGATGTCTCTGAGCTCCTTCATGCAAACCAAAAATCAAGCTATTTCATCGACTTTCCTTCATTTTAGAGAGGTTTTTTCACAACATTCTAGGTCTAATATTTTGTAGAGGGAGCATGCGTGACAGACCCTCCAATGGGGCACAAATCCTTTGACCCCCTTTATTTTTTTTGATCGAGATCAAACTCCTCTTTTATATAAGTATGCATGGAACACCACCCAATTTGTAGTAGATCACATATTAAATTTGGGGGTTGGGGGTAGGAGGGATAGTGAAACACTCATCGCTAGGGTAGTTTTTTTAATTATTAAATCATTTGTTATTATAACAAAAAAAAATGTAAATTCGAAATGTATGGAAAATACTGTCACAATATACTTTCAAAACACTTCAAAAGATTTTTGTGCAGAAATAGGTCCCAAAGTCCAAAATAAAATAGTTTTGTTTAAAAGAATGAGCTAGTAATCAATTTAATGTCATCATATAGTTCAGAAGTGACCACACAACCGGAAGCCTCTAAAATGTCTTCGTTATCTTCTAAGCAACTCTTAAGTCTTCAATTTGAGTACAATTCAAAATAAGTTAGACAAGGAAATATTTAGTGAGATTACCAAAATTGGATTCATTTTGAGTAAGTAATGATGTCAATCAGTTCACTCGAATCAAACCCAAACAAACAATTCAAACCAATATAGTTCGTAAAATCCCAAGGTTTAAAGTCTATGGTTTTATGACCCAAATACAAATTCAAAGTTAAATAAGACATAAATCAAACCAAAGGTGTAATGTTACCAAAGTCCAAAATCAAAGTGCTTAATAACCCATAATTTATAACAAAGGGAATTAGTATTTCATAATCTTAAACAATAGGTTTATTAACCTATAATTCCAGACAAAAGGTTCATTAACTTATAATCTAAAATATATGTTTAATAAACTCATAATCCAAACATAAGAATATACCGACTCATGAATAGTATGCATAATGCAACACCTTCAACTTTTGTCCAAAAGCAAACAACAATATGGACTCATGGGTAGTATGCATTTAACACCACTTCCAACTTTTTTTCAAAAAACATAAAAATGAACTTAATATGTTTAAAAGAATAATTCTACAACAAATAACAAATATGTATCTGCATCTATCCAACCCAATACTATTTCATTAGTCCAAACCCCCAAATATAGATTGTTAACAAAAATCGGACTCATGAATAGTAAGCAAAAAGCACAAACCCTCAATTGTTTTGCATCTAAATAAATTACATTAAGTGAAACATCATATAATGTCACACAAGGAGCAACAAACCACACATTTTCATGTGATGGATTTCAAGAATTCCACTCTCCGAAACAAACAAATAAAGGATCCTAAAGTCATGTGGACACTCAAGTCAACCTAATCCTAGATGAATGCACAAATAGTGTTCTTCAAAACCATTTCTAACTATGTATAGATTTGTATCAAAATAATAGAAGTCTCAAAATGAGTTTTATAAATACAAACAAGTAACATTGGTACATACTTAGAAAGCAATAGCATACAATGATATCAAAACAAAACTATCATATATGAAATCAATACAAGAAAAACATCAAAGTTAAGTATAGAGACTTGTACTTCCGATAAACTCACCTTAGTCCAAAATCCAAGTTTCATCAATCTTCAAATGAAAATATACTCCTAATCTTAACATATTAAACACCATTAAGACATTAAAAAAATTACCAATATTCCCTTAAGAAACATTATGCATCTTATGCTTTTAGGACTCATTATCTATCTATATGTGAGCTATAAAAGAATTTGGAGACCAAGGAAGTAAGCCAAAATGTAATATACTTCTCTATATATATGTGAGCTATAAAATAATTCGAAGACCAAGGAAGTAAGCCAAAATGTAATATACTTATTTGTCACGTATCACAATATTGTCTGTTTTGGGCCACCAGACAAAAAATCTTATCTGCTATATGGATTAAGAAGGATCTATTCTATTTAGATAAATATCAGGCAATGTTCTATCCGTTCTACCTATTTTCCATTTACACTATATTCCTTGCTATTACGATTGTTTTCCAAGATGTTATTTTCTAAGTTATTTAATTGTAAAAATTTAAGGAATATGGGATTGGGGGTTTTACGCGACATGTGAGTTCTACGTGGACGCGACACGCGCTTTAATGAAGTATGCGATGTGTGACCATACAAAACCTTAGGTCTCAGACCCTGTTTAATGTCTCTAACTTTTAGGGTTTTCTCTCATCACCAACCTCTATCCTTCATAAAGAAACCATAGCTTCCCTATATGTGTTCTTGAGCTTTCGATGGGATTTTGAAGAAGAAGCAAGGTGTAGAGGTGAATAGACGCAAGATCTAGAAGAGTTTCATCAGTCTCTTTATTTATGGACCATTTTAAGTAGTAAAGTTCCTTGAATTATTTAGTTGCATGCATGGATCTGGGTCTTGGATGTGTTTTTTTCACTTTTAGTCTCTTTTGCAAGATGTTCTTGGAGTTTGGGAAACTCCATAGCATTTGGCTTGTGTAACACCCGACTTTTTAACATAATGTACGCCCTAAAAAATTCATATTTTATTTATGAAAACATATTAGCTTACATAAATAATCCAGCACAAGTAGTTATCATCATAATCACATCAAAGAAATAAAATATAATGATCTGATACGTGTATCACTATTTCTCTTTTCAAATCCTTTTTTCTTTAATAGATTTACCTGCAAAGCATACAGTAACAAAAAGGTAAGCTACAAAGAGCTTAGTAAGTAATCCTTAACAACGATGTACACAAATTATAGCTATAAACAACTAAAATATGATCTCAATATCCCACTACAAATTGCTATAAGAGTTATACTTAGTAGTGACTATTTGGAAAAATGCAACAATCGACCATTCTTAACTAATAATATTTATTAGTCATAGCCTTCAGTTATACTCGTCAATTATATTCAGAAGCACTTGTTATGTTACTCATCGTACCTTCTCTACTTTCATCCTCTTTCTCAATATCTCTCTCTACTCGTTATCTTTCCCAAACTACCCACTATAACCATTCTCTATTTTTTTGTTTACTTTCTCTATAATCATTTTCTCTTTGTCTCTCTACTCTCTCAACATGCTCATTATCTTTCTCTTTCTTTATAATCCCTATATACTCATTATCTTCCTCTCTCTTTCTCTATGCTTATACTTATTCTCTCTCTATAAATCTGTGCACATACTCATTGTCTTATCTTTATACTCATACTTGTTCTCTCTCTCTCTCTATGTACATATTGATTCTCTCTCTCTCTCTAACTTTATGTTGATACTCATTCTATCTCTATCTATCAATTTCTTTCTTTAATCTATGTTTACACTCATTCTCTCTCACTCTCCCTCTATATCTATCTATCTATCTATCTATCTCTCTTTCTCTCTCTAACTCTATCTTTATACTCATACTCATATTTCTATCTCTAACTCTAATCATTAAATGACGCATGTATTAATACTTTACTATATACCTCAAGCATAATCACTTATCGAATCAGATAAGAATACTCTGCGATAAATCTAATTTATACTCATTTCCTAACTCATATATATATATATATATATATATATATATATATATATATAGTGATTGTACTTACAAATATACTAACATAACAATAAATTGTTGTAACTATCAATTACTTTATCCAATAATTCATATATCATTAAATATAATTCTCGACTACACTAATTACTCAAGGCATACACTAATTATCACATATCTAGATATTGATCATCTAGAAAGGTTAAGGTTACTCACCTGGAATATATTAGGTATATGGTAATCCAGCTCTTGAAATCATGTAACAAGCCTCGTCCTATGTGTTGTCAAATGACACATAACTCTTGAATATCACAACCCATTATATAACTCTTTTATGTGCTAACCTCAATATTTCTATCTAATACATAATACTCAATTATGTAACCAAACCTATTAGGCTTTATATAAAATGTCAAACGACTTAACTTTGTAAGTCGTTCTAAATCTCACATTTCTAAGAATTCCACAATTTAGGGTTTACAACCCTTATTAACCAAATCAAAAATTTTACCGTGGAATTTATGCTTTAGATTTACCATAAAGTTCATAGCATCGCCATATCATGAACTACAGTGACTAATTCATGTTCTAACAACCCCTTACGATTATTATATGTAAACACAATTACATAAAACACGGAATAAGAAAATACCTTAATCTACTCGTAGATCTATATGAAGGGTTTTGAGCATTCTAACACTCCTAAGGTGTACATGCAACCCTAGAAACCTTGGATCTATGGTTTACATACATGCAAATTTGATTTTCCAAGGTTCTTAACCTAACTAGAATGGCATGGGGAACTTTGAAACATAAAAGCTAGTAGAAGAACATACTTTTTTGTTGCTTGGATTCCTTGAGAACTTTGTGAGCCTAGCACCTCAAGTGTGATGCCTCAAATGTTTCACACAACACCACAACACTTGGAATAACTTTTAGAGAAGTCCACACTCACTCAAAATCGGCTAGCCCTCTTGTTCTACACATAGTGCCGATTTTGGTAGCCCATGGGGTCCTTTTATAGTTGTGTCACAAGTAGGGTTACACCATGTAAACCCTAATTGACATGGATTTTCATATTCCATGATCCATGGGTTTTAGCCTCCATGGAGCATCCATGGAGCTCCTTTATGGATTTAGCCCAATCCAATAAACCATGGATCATTAGCCCACTATAAAATAATGGATGATTTAACACAATCAACCCCATATATTTAATTAGTCTCCTTTTGATCACCAAATTAATTCTAAACTAATTCTTGATCAAAACTAATTAAATAATATTATTAATATATTAGAACTTATAATATATTAATAAACCATAAATGTCTTTTCCTCTCATTTAGTCTATCCAAGTGTTGCAATGCCATGCAACCCAAATGGACCATGCCAACCGGGTCAAGTACATTCCAAAAATAGTTATGAACTTAGACACCTAATCCAACAGTCTTCCACTTGGATAAGTCTAATAACTATGACTGCAAGAATGAATTCAGGAACCGATCAACAATCGTAGCTCTTTCAAAGTCTCGCGGAACTGAGATGATGATGATATGCCATTTAAGATAAGTGATCATATACTCCTCTGTTCTAGATATCAGCCGGACAAATACATGGAACAATGTCTTACTTATTGTCCAGCAGTTTGTTTCCCGATTTCCGATTTGTTTGACATAGAACTTAATCGAACACATCAATTTAGTTCTGACCGGGCCCGGTACACAGGTCACAACAAAATATCGAGGGGCCCAGATATCGCTTCTAATCTAAGAAGGAACAGATAAACTTCGACTCATATGCTCATTCTACTACTTGTTGAATTATACACAAAGGCATGTTTTATAACATCGAGTTACCAATGCGTTTTCGTACAATCAATGTATAACCAACTCATATCTCTAGGTTTGAAGACTTATATGATATTACCGTCTCACGATCACTCGAGATAAATTCCATGAAGTGATGCAAGTGAGCGTGGGTTGAATCTAATACTCAGAATTTATGAGAACTCATGAATGTTGTAGCAACTCTTGCTATGTCCAACACTTTAGACATCTACAAGCCAACTCCATGACAGTCTTGATTCATATCTACTTCCAACATATGACCGACTATGGAGAATTTGAATAATATGATATACCATAACATAATTATTCTGGAAGTCAAAACATGCAAAATGAAATGATAGTAAACGATTAACAGAAGATAGAAACACTTTACTTATAAATAAACAACAACTTTTATTTATCATCAAATGTCAATTACACTTTACAAATTTCAAAGCTATCTAATTTCTAAAACTAATATCATCCTTTAGCCCTATGCGTCTGGCATGCTGAAGATGCTTAACCCTACCCAGTCCCTTCGTGAGGGGATCTGCTGGGTTCTCATCCGATGATACCCTCTTTGCCACAAGGAGCCCTTCTTCTATTCGATGTCTGATGAAATGGTATTTTCTGTCGATGTGTTTGGATCTTCCATGATCCCTTGGTTCCTTGGATAAGGCAACTGCACTTTCACTATCACAGAAAATCTCCATAGGCTCCTTTATAGCTAGTACAACTCCAAGGTCTCCAATGAAGTTCTTTAGCCATATAGCCTCCTTTTCTGCCTTGCTTTCCGCTATATACTCTGATTCGCAAGTTGAATCAGCCACTGTCTCCTGCTTGCAACTTTTCCAAGTAATTGCTCCTCCGTTTAAGGTAAAGACCCAGCCTGACTGAGAGTGGAAATTATCCATATCAGTCTGAAAGCTAGCATCACTATACCCTACTACTCTCAAGTCATCACTCCCACCGAGGGTAAGGACCCGGTCCTTAGTCCTCCGCAGGTACTTGAGAATGTTCTTTACCGCAGTCCAGTGAGCCTTACCAGGGTTCCCCTGATATCTGCTGACCATGCTCAACGCAAAGGCCACATCAGGACGAGTACAAGTCATAGCATACATGATCGAGCCTACAGCGGAAGCATATGGTACTCGACTCATCTAAGCTATCTCGACCTCTGTACTCAGGCTCTGAGTCTTACTCAATCTGGCGTTACTCTGGATCGGTAACTCTCCTTTCTTGGAATTATGCATGCTGAACCTATTCAGCACCTTATCCAAGTAGGTACTCTGACTAAGTCCAATTAGTCTCTTACTCCTGTCTCCCAAAATCCTTATCCTTAGGATATAGGCAGCTTCTCCAAGGTCCTTCATAGCGAAACACTTCCCAAGCCATGACTTCACTTCCTGCAGAGTTGGGATGTCATTTCCTATGAGTAGTATGTCATCCACATACAATACCAAAAAGCTAACTATACTCCCACTAGCCTTGACATATACACAAGATTCATCTTCGTTCCTCGAAAAGCCAAACTCTTTGACTTTCTCATCGAAACAAAGATTCCATCTGCGAGGTGCTTGTTTCAATCCATAGATGGATTTCTCAAGCTTACACACTCTATTAGGGTACTCTGTACTGACAAAACCCTCTGGCTGACTCATGTAAACATCCTCAGCCAACCTTCCATTAAGGAAAGCAATTTTGACATCCATTTGCCATATTTCATAATCATGAAATGCAGCAATGGCTAACATAACCCTAATAGACTTAATCTTTGCTACTGGTGAAAAGGTATCATCATAATCAACTCCCAGAGTTTGAGAAAAGCCCTTTGCAACCAGTCGTGCCTTATAAGTGTGTACATTACCATCCATGTCGGTCTTCTTCTTGAAGATCCATTTGCACCCGACTGTCTTACGACCTGGTACATTGTCAACCAAGTTCCAAACTTGATTTTCATACATGGATTGTATCTCGCTGACCATAGCCTCTTTCCATTTAGCAGCCTCAGGGCCTGCCATGGCTTCCGTGTAGCTGTTAGGTTCATCCAGACTTACCAGTGTATTATCACTGATAAGTGTATCACCTTCCGCAATAATATGAAAACCATAGTAATGCTCAGGTGCATTCCTAACTCTCGTGGAACGCCTCAGAGGTACGGACTCGTCAGTCGGATCAACAGGAGTTTCCTCCTCAGGTTGATTGTTAGGGTTTGAGGTTCCTTCACCACTTGACTCTTAAATTTCTTCAAGGTCAATTTGTCTCCCACTATTTCCTTGGCGTATGAACTCTCTCTCTCTCAAAAGACTCCTCTCCTTGCTACAAAGACCACATTATCACTGAGTCTGTAGAAAAGGTAACCAAAGGATTTCTGTGGGTAGCCGATGAAAATACACCTCTCACTTTGAGGTTCGAGCTTACCGTGAGTCTCGCGTCTCACAAAAGCCTCGCAACCCCAAATCTTGATGTGGTCCAGATTGGGAACTTTTCCAGTCCACGTCTCGTGAGGTGTTTTGGCAACCTTTTTGGTAGGGACTAGATTTAGGATATGGGCGGCAGTCTCTAAGGCATACCCCCAAAATGAGATTGGTAGCGAAGCTCGAATCATCATGGAAGGAACCATATCCAACATGGTTCGATTACGCCTCTCAGCCACACCATTAAGCTGTGGTGTTCTGGGAGGTGTCAATTGTGAGACAATCCCACATTCCTTAAGATAGTCAAGGAACTCTGTATTAAGATACTCACCACCTCGATTGGATTGAAGCATATTAATGTTCATGTCCAGTTAATTCTCCACTTCCTGTTTAAACTCTTATGAATTTTTCAAAGTTTTCTGACTTATGCTTTATTAAGTAGACATATCCATATCTACTATAATCATCAGTAAAAGTCACATAGAAGCGGTTAGCATCCCTTGTGGCAGTTCTGAAGGTCCACACACATCAGTATATATGACATCCAACAAACCCTCACCCCTAACACACGTACCAGTGAAGGGTGACTTTGTCATTTTTCCAAGTAAACAAGATTCACAACTATCATCCAACTTTAGTTCAAACGACTCCAAAACTCCATCCTTTTGGAGTTGGCCTATGCGTTTATTGCTCACATGTCCAAGACGACAATGCCATAATGATGCTTTATCCAAGCTAGTGGAAGAATCAATACACAACACATTATTTCCTAGGTTATCTACAACCGACACAGTTTCATATACACCATCACAAGGTAATGCTTTAAAATAAAGAACATTATTAAAGAAAGCATTAATACCACCACATTCATTATCAAACGAAAAGGTAAAACCTTGTTTGTACAAACCATGAAAGGAAATAATATTTCTCGCCATTTCATACGAGTAACAACATTTATTCAAATCTAATGTTAACCCACTACTTAGCAACAAAAAATAAACTCCAATCTTGGTGACAGGTGTAACTTTCCTATTCCCCATGATCAAGTTTATCTTCCCATGCTCCACATTCTCACTTCTTCTTAGTCCCTGCAAATCAGAACATATGTGAATACCACAACCTGTGTCAAGGACCCAAGAATTAGAATGGGGTGAGTTATTAGACAATATAGTGTAAATACCTGCATGGTTGGGTTTCACTTTCCCATCCTTAACATCTTGCAAGTACTTTGGGCAGTTTCGCTTCCAATGCGACTTTTCATGGCAATAGAAGCATTCAGCCTCATTAGGGTTGGCAGAAGGAGTGACAGAACCTCTTTTGGTTCCACTTAAAGAGGAGCCATCAAGAGACTTTCCCTTTGTACCCTTCGAAGGGATCTTCCTCTTCTTCCCTTTACCTTTCCCGATAGCCAGAACAGGGGCATTGGTAGGAGTAGAAGTAGTAACAACCAATTTACCTTTAAGACCACTTTCGACGGTCTTCAGAAGTCCTTGAAGTTTGTTGAGTGTAACTTCCTCCTTGTTCATGTGATAAGTCATTCGGAATTCATCATAACATGAAGGTAAGGAGTGCAAAATGATGTCAATTGCCAACTCCTTGGGGAAGTTCACATTCAATTTCAGCAAACGGTCCACGAATCTTTGTATTTTCTGCATGTGGCCCGTGATGGGTTCACCATCCTTCATTCGGGTTGTTATCAAGGAGGAGATGATTTCATATCGCTCTTAACGAGCACTCTGATGGTATCTGTCCATCAAATCCTGGTGCATCTCAAAAGGATAAAAGTCCTCATAGGACTTTTGGAGCTCGGCTGTCATCGTGGCCAACATGATACATGCCACCTTAGTGGCATCTCTCTCATGTGCTCGGAATTCAGCGACCTCCTTTGGAGTAGCAGGCGACTCATCAAGTTCCTTCAGCTCCTTGTCGAGGACATATTCCTTGTCCTCATACTGAGTGACCATCCTGATGTTCCTGATACAATCCATAAAGTTGGATCCATCGAAGATGACTCTCCCACAAAGGTTCATGAGAGATAAGGAGCCGGTAGGGTTTGAGCCAAAAGCAGCATTGTTGGAAGACATCTGAAAAAGAAGAAGGATAAGTTTAGATTAGATATAAAGATAGTCCTTAATAAGACACCCAAGTGTAATATTAAGGCTAGGACCCAACACAATATTTTATAACTTAGAAGAGGGATGTCGTAATCCAAGCTATAAAATATTTGAAGGTAGGTGAATGACGATTCACCAATTTCCACCATGAAAAACGAAATAAATTATTAGGTTTTAATTGGTTTTGAAACTCCTAGATTCTTTTGAGATTCATTGAACTTTTCAATGGCATGTTTCAATCTCGAATGTGCCCTACAGGTTTTGTGACTGGGATGCCGAGGATCACAAAACAAGGTGTGAATTAACCATGCAAATTACTTGGTACTCTTAATGTTTATCACCTAACCGATGTGCCGGTTAACCACACGCGCTCCACCGATCTATGATAAACCTTAAGCCACCCTTTTTTCTACCTTGTTAAGTCCAGGTTAGTGTGTCGGTTAACCACACATGCTCCACTAACAACTTAAGCAAAGTGCAAAGTGTAATTTCATGGGTTAGCACCTTTTTCACATTTTCCTAAAGTAACTAAGATTGGGAATTTATAAAACATTTAGTTACTTTATAACCATCATACTTTTAATGAGGATTAAAGTCATTGTCTTACCCGTTCGGCAAACGACCCTCCACCAGTCAAGGAAGCGGTAGGTGAGAGTGAACACCCATTAAGCTGCCATTTTATAGGCAACAACCTTATACCCCCCTTATAGTCTAGCTTCGTGAATGAGGCCTACTAACGGTAAAACGACTTGTTCTTATATATATATATATATATATATATATATATATATATATATATATTATTAACTTATAATATTATAAAGTATAAGGGTTGAATTTTAACTTTTAAAATTCTAGGGGTTGGAACTAAAGTTTTTAAGGTGACTTTACATGTTCCAAAACTTGAGGGCAACTTTTGTAACTTTCAAAACTTTTCAACTTTCATAACTTATGAGTTAATGGTTTATTAAAATGAGAGGATTTTCATTTTATGTAACCTATGTGTTCATTAATGGACTTTAAAAGAAAGACTTTTGGTAATCCATAACTTGAGGACAAATTATGGATTCCATTAAAACACATCAAGATCAAGAATTAAACTAACAAAATAATTCCTATGATCTACCAAACTCATAAGTTCATGAACATTCATATCAACAATTTCAAGAATCATAAATAACACATACAAAACTTGAAATTTTGATAATAGCCATTGTAAATGGATTAGCATAACCATTACACCATCTAAAACAAGTTTTATAAGACCAAAACAGTTATGGTAATGTTTCTAGTCCATTTCCAGCAGCAAAACTCGAAAATCTGCATTCAGGGCCTCCTACTCGTCGAGTGCAAGAACCTACTCGACGAGTAAGATGAATTATCACATGGACTCGTCGAGTCCCCCCATGGACTCGGCGAGTTCATGCCGCAGAATGCAGAAAACTTGATTTTTTCAACAATTTGCATCAAGTATCAAGAAAACAAGCCTAGGCTCTGATACCACTGAAGGGTTTTGAGCATTCTAACACTCCTAAGGTGTGCATGCAACCCTAGAAAGCTTGGATCTATGTTTTACTAAGATACATGCAAATTTGATTTTCCAAGGTTCTTAACCTAACTAGCATGGCATGGGGAACTTTGAAACATAAAAGCTAGTAGAAGAACATACCTTTTTGTTGCTTGGATTCCTTGAGAACTTTGTGAGCCTAGCACCTCAAGTGTGATGCCTCAAATGTTTCACACAACACCACAACACTTGGATTAACTTTGAGAGAAGTCCACACTCACTCAAAATCGGCTAGCCCTCTTGTTCTACACATAGTGCCGATTTTGGTAGCCCATGGGGTCCTTTTATAGTTGTGTCACAAGTAGGGTTACACCATGTAAACCCTAATTGACATGGATTTTCATATTCCATGATCCATGGGTTTTAGCCTCCATGGAGCATCCATGGAGCTCCTTTATGGATTTAGCCCAATCCAATAAACCATGGATCATTAGCCCACTATAAAAGAATGGATGATTTAACACAATCAACCCCATATATTTAATTAGTCTCCTTTTGATCACCAAATTAATTCTAAACTAATTCTTGATCAAAACTAATTAAATAATATTATTAATATATTAGAACTTATAATATATTAATAAACCATAAGTGTCCTTTCCTCTCATTTAGTCTATCCAAGTGTTGCAATGCCATGCAACCCAAATGGACCATGCCAACCGCGTCAAGTACATTCCAGAAATAGTTATGAACTTAGACACCTAATCCAACACTATATTATTGAATGTTTTCATAAATTCATTAGCTATGAGCATCTAACACCCCCTATCGGGTCTCCTTTCATCAGCGCGTGTACACACCACAAAAAACACACATAAACGACATATATACATATGAAATATGTTGAGACACGTCGCAATCATGTGTTCCATCTCAGATTCTGCCACGTATCACAAATCCCCGCCATACGTCTCGCTCTTGTTACATGTGTTCATTAAATAGACACCTCAATGCGCCTCATTCGTCTATTCACACTTCGTGATCTTGATTCTTCATTAAAAGTTATAGCAATATACTCTCATTCACATCGCGATTCTCTTTACAGCCGTGTCGCAATTTCAAAGTAGATTACTGAAACACCCATAAAATACGGTCCAAAATTTTTATTTTTAGTTATTAAATAAAACCATAGTTATCAAAATCATCGCATCAAAACATAGGTCATGGTATTTCAAAACAATCCATATCAAAACATCTGTCAAATATATCAGAGTAAACATCCCAGGCTAAAACATCATGGTGTGTGCAATGCAGTCACCCCAAGCTCTTCCCTTTGCTACCGGAAGTACCTGAAACCAAAACTGAAAACCGTAAGCACGAAGCTTATTGAATTTCCCCCAAACTACCACATACCATACACATAACATGTAGCTAAGAGATATGGGCCCCGCCCGCACTCAAGTAGATATAGGACTCGCCCACGCTCGGCTAACTATAAGATACGGGCCTCGCCCACACTCAGCTAACTATGAGATACGGGCCTCGCCCACACTCAGCTATATATGAGATATGTGCCTCACCCACACTCTGCTAACTAGGAGGTACGGGCCCCGCCCACACTCCGCTGACTAGGAGATACAGGCCTCGCCCACACTCCGCTAACTAAGAGTTACGGGCCTCGCCCACACTCAGCTAACTAAGAGATACGAGACTCGTCCACACTCCGCTAACTAAGAGATACGGGCCTCGCCTACACTCGGCTAACTAAGACATCCATACAAGTATCACACAGACAATAATTATAACCAAAATCTACCATTCCATATTAATACTCAAATAATGCTAAGATACGGGCCCTGCCCACACTTAGCTACTAATCATCACACATACTATACACGGGCCGGCATTGGTTCCTTAGACCCGTTCAAACCATGAGGAAACTCACCTCAAATTTCGGATGATAACTGAAACATTTATGTCCCAAACTTGGCTCTACTCAATCCCTGAACCAAGTGATCAATCCATCAAAATCTCCAAATACCCAAAATGCCCTCAGAAGTCAACCTTGGTCAACCATGGTCAAAGTCAAGGTCAGCAATCCATGATGACCCAACTCGTCGAGTGCATCTATAAACTCTTCGAGTTCCTTTAGTCTTTAGAAAACCGAGGAAACCCTAGCCAACTCGTCGAGTCATCTCAACGACTCGCCGAGTTTGCTCAGTAATCAGAAAGGTCGGGGGACCACGATCCAACTCGCCGAGTTGAATAAGCAACTCGTCGAGTTTTCCTAGTCTTAACTCATTCAGTCACTTCCAAGCGAGTCTAACGCCTCCAAACCATATATCTGGTCCCCTAGGGCTGAGATACCACGTAAAGTTGCTAACTTTATGTCCATGCATGGTATCAAGAGGCTAAAAACACTAGAACTAAGCTTCATAAGAGACCTAGGGCATGGAGGAGGGCCAAGACTTGATAAAGCTGACAACTTTATGTCTCAAAAGGCCATGAAATGTCTAGATCTGAAGTCATAACTTCAAGACATGCTCAAATCCAAGAATGACTCCTAAATAAGCTACTAAAGGCCATAAACTTCTCAATGAAGAGATCTATCAAACAAATGGTCAAGGTAACGACTTTCTACCTTAATATGGCTGCCACAACAGAGGAACTCCTGGATCCAAAGCTTCTCCCTTCAACTAAGCAACACCAAACTTCAAGCTCATTCAAGAAAGCACCAAAGAAAACACTATTTACACTCACACACACTCAAGATGATAGAAAGCACGAATTAGGGTTTTAGTGGACGGAGGGAACAATGAGGGAGGCCACAATAAAACATCAATGCCTTTAAATAGGGTACAAAACCCTAAAAATTAGGGTTTCATTTCTGCCAACCTACTCGTCGAGTTGAGGCCTCCCAACTCGTCGAGTAGGTTACTTAAAATGTGTGGCCCTTATGATCTCTACTCAACGAGTTTGGGGCTTCCAACTCGTCGAGTTGCTCTATTAAATGGAATAAATTATAAGTTAATTACATACCAGGATCCGGGTGTTACAATTCTCCCCCACTTGTATCAGACTTCGTCCTCGAAGTCTGTTGTCTCAAATAACTCTGGATAATGCTCTCTCATCTCCTCCTCTGGCTCCCAAGTCCACTCTGACCCCTTGCTGTGTTGCCACTGCACCTTCACCAATTGTACCACCTTGTTCCTCAAGGCCTTCATCTTCTGATCCAGAATCGCTACTGGCCATTCAATGTAGTTCATGCGGTCCTCCACCTGAATATCCTCCAAAGGCACAACTGCGGAGTCATCCACTAAGTACTTCCGCAGCAGGGAGACATGAAAAGTATTGTGGATCTGACTAAGCTCGACTGGAAGATCCAGTCGATATGCAACCCAGCCCACCCGATCCAATACCCTGAATGGACTGATGTACCTGGGGCCTAACTTGCCCCGCTTCCTGAATCGGATGACACCCTTCCAAGGTGACACCTTCAAGAGAACCATATCCCCCACCTGGAACTCCAAGTCCGACCGGTGCTTGTCGGCATAACTCTTTTGCCGACTATGAGCAGTCTGGATCCTGCTCTGGACCTGCTGGATCATCCCAGTAGTATTGAGTACCACTTCGGTAATACCCATGGCTCTCTGACCGACCTCGCCCCAACAGATTGGGGTCCTACATTTCCTTCCGTTGAGCATCTCGAATAGAGGTCGATATATGCTAGCGTGGTAACTGTTGTTATACGAAAATTCCTTTAATGGAAGATACATATCCCAACCCCCACTAAAATCTAATACGCACACACGCATCATGTCCTCTAGATTCTGAATAGTTCTCTCACTCTGCCCATTCGTCTGAGGGTGAAAAGTTGTACTGAAGTGAAGACGAGTACCCATCTCCTCATGAAATCGCTTCCAGAATCTGGAAGTGAAACGAACATCTCGGTCTGACACAACCGAAACCGGCACTCCATGACGTGTCACCACCTCGCGTACATAGATCTCGGCTAACTTCTCAGCCGATATACTCTCCTGGATCGGGATAAAATGTGCACTCTTTGTCAATCGATCCACGATGACCCAAATAGAATCCACTCCATGTAGGGTCCTGGGAAGCTTTGTGATGAAATCCATAGTGATGTCTTCCCATTTCCACACGGTAATCTCCAACGGCTGCATCTTGTCGTGAGGTCGCTGGTGCTTGGCCTTGAATTTCCTACAAGTCAAGCACCGCTCCACATACCAAGCTATGTCCCGCTTCATGCAAGGACACCAATAATCACGGCGAAGATCCTGATACATCTTCGTCGCCCTGTGATGAATGGAGAATCTCAACTTGTGAGCCTCGTCCATCAGGACCTGGCGTACACCGCCCCAGTAAGGAACCCAGACCCTACGATGCAGGGTGAAAAACCCCCGGCTGTCATAATAGAATGAAGCCACCTAGCCTATGATCCGATCACACTTTCGGTGCTCTTCCTTCATACCCTCAACCTGAGCCTCCCGAATCTGTTCCAGCAATGGAGTAATTACTGTCATCCTCAAGCATATATCTCGTATCGGAGCTGCAACCGCCTTACGGCTGAGAGCATCGACCACCACATTGGCCTTTCCTGGGTGGTAGAGGATCTCACAATCATAGTCCTTCACCACATCTAACCAACGACGTTGTCTCATGTTCAGATTTGGTTGGTCCATCAAATACCTCAAGCACTTGTGGTCTGTGTAAATAGTACAACGAACCCCAGAGAGGTAGTACCGCCAAATCTTGAGGGCGAAAACCACAGCCCCCAAATCCAAATCGTGCATCGGATAGTTCACCTCATGAGGCTTCAGCTGCCTCGAAGCATACGCAATCACGTGCCCCCGCTGCATCAGCACTGCACCCATGCCTGTGATCGAAGCGTCACAGTAAACCACGAAATCGTCGACGCCCTTTGGAAAATTCAGAATTGGTGCCTCTCACAACCACTGTCTGAGAGTCTCGAAAGCTGCCTACTGCTCAGGTGCCCAGCGAAATGTCACCGACTTCTTGGTCAGTCGGGTCAGCGGAACAACTATCTTAGAGAAATCTTGGATGAATCTCCGATAGTAGCCCGCCAGACCAAGAAAACTATGAATCTCATATAGAGACCTCGGAACCTCCTATCTCATCACGGCCTCTACCTTGGCTGGATCGACCGGTATACCGTTCTGGTTAACGAGGTGTCCCAGAAACTACACCTCGCGCAACCAAAACTCGCACTTGGATAGGTTGATAGGGAGAGGTTGGTAGTGAGTTGAGTGATGAAGTGGTTGATGTTATGTCATTGGATGACTTTTAGACCAGATTCTGGGCAGAGTGTGCCCAGGAAATTGAGGCGCAGCAGTTGGGGCGAGAGTTGCTAGATCTCCTCCAGACGACTGAGACTGTGGCAGAGATCACTGCCAAGTCTCGGGAAGGAGCTTATATGGTACCGCAATATGCAGCAGAAGAGGAAATAAGTAAGGTAAGACATCATGACATACTACAGAACGATAGCAAGTAGATCGGGAGTATCTCACGGTGTGAGACCCTGGATGATATGACTTCTAGAGCTCGAGAACGGGATATTGACTTAGAGTACACTGGGAAGAGGGAACCAGATCAGTTGCTTATAGTGAGGGGTCTAGGGAGGAGACCGTAGATTTCGGATCAGCTTTTGAAAGGCCAGCAGGGTCAGATTCAGTACAGCACATGCGAGAAACTGCACGATGGAGCCTTTCGTTCTAAGGGTTTGAGTAAATGTAACTCTGGGTTATCCTTTGTTTGTGTTTGCATTATATCTTCAAGAGATGTCATATGTTAATTGCATACTGAGAAGTATTAGCGGATAGTGAAAGATCATTTCCCTTACGGGATTGGGAGAGTACAGCGTAATCTTGGTATTTCAAGACTAAGGGGGCAGCATGAGGAGCACCTGAGGGAGGTGCTAGAGACTTTGAGGAAGAATAGACTTATTACAAGGTACTCCAAATGTGAGTTCTGGTTGCACGAGGTGCAATTTCTTTGGCACCTTTTCAATCAGAAGGGTATTCTAGTCAGATAGTGGTAGAGTGTCGTACGGGTGTGGCCGTAGCATTCACTAGCAGTCAGATAGTGGTAGAGTGTTGTAAGTGTGCGGACGTAGCCGTAGCATTCACTAGCAGTCAACTAGTGTTAGAAGTGTTGTAAGTCTGCGGGCGTAGCCATAGCATTCACTAGCAGGCAGATAGTACTAGAGTGTTGTGAGACTGCGGGTGTAGCTGTAGCATTCACTTGATTGGTTGATAGCATGAGCGCGTTGTTAGGACGCGGAAGGAACAATAGTACCCACCAGTTCGGGTGTAGCAGTGAGGATATGAAAATCGATGGATTGGGTTTCGTAATTACCCAGATGGATTAGATCTGGTTCAGACAGTAATAAGCCTGTAGGATCGCCCCTACAGTTATGAGATCAGGGAAGTAATGGACTGCGTAAGGTCATTCGGTATATTAGGCTACCATTGGTTGGGTAACAATCACCTTGATCTTTGGATTCGGTAACGTCAGGATTCAACGCATGGACCTGATCGGTTGGATCGGGAGGTTGTTAGAACCTCAGTGGCATGATAATTAGTGGCAACATACTGCCTCAGGCAGTTCAGTGTTCGGGCAGTTTCAACATTTGGACAGTGTTAGTATTCGTGTTTAGGTTGCGAGTACGCACAGGATAGCTGCTTTATTGGGGAGTGACAAATCACTCACAGCGGGAAATAGCTAAGCATTGGCTAAGTATAAGTGATCTGCAGGGATAATTAGGGTTGTGAACCTGTTTTTTAGTGGAAATCTCAAGCTAGCAGGAGTTGAGTAGTCAGTTGAGGGATAAACGGATTGGATTCAGAGATAATGATTCAGTATGAGTGGTCTGTCAAGGATTCAGACCATCTCGAGACAACAGATTTCAGACGGAGTAGATGTGGCCTTGTCGCGAGGAATTAGTTCGCCTGCTGATTTTAGGGCTTTGCGAAGATTGATCACGGCCACCCTGGGAAGGCTAGGGTGTACCCAAGAGGGTGACCATGTTACTAGAGTGTTTTGGCGTATAAGAAATGGTAAGGAATGATTTCGAGGACGAAATCTAATTTAAGTGGGGGAGAGTTGTAACACCCCGTTTATAAAATAAATAAATAAAGGTATAGAAGCCCTAAAATCAATAATAATTGAGCAAGGCGTTAGTTTCGTGGAGTTAAAAGTCATAATTATAGAAGTTGGGGGATTTTTTTTGGTAAGTATTAGACCTAATGTGAAAGGATTTATGAAAGCAGGGGGCTAAAGAGTTAATATTGGACCTCATTTGGAAATAATTGGAGAAGGAGAGGCTACTTAGTAAAATATGGGACTTATTTTGTAAGGGATTTCCATGGATGGGGTTGAAATGGTAAAATAAGTACTTAGTTTGAAAGAAGAAGGAGATGGAGGGGCTCGAAGTGCCATTATGGCAAAATTTTGAGATTGGAAGGGAGTATATAAGGCATAATCGCCTAACCCTAACCCTAATACTCTAACATATTCCTCAGCCGCATCTCTTCACCCTTATATCTCCCCTGGCGCAGCTACCCTGCTGTTTCCGATCAGCCGCCGACGACAAGGACCCGAACCACCGAACCAATCGTCGTTCCCCATCCTATCGACTGGGAGATCCATTGGTGACCTAAATCGGAGCAAGGAACGTCGAAATGAAGGCTGAGATCACCGCTGCCACCCTTAGGCCTCCCAGACGCCGTCACCACCCGTTTCCCTCTCGTTTTCCGACCGACGAGGTGTCAAACGACCGCCGCCATCCACCTGGTCGCTCTCCGACCACCTAGCAGCCATCGACCGACGTTGTAAACCGTCTGGGAGGGTAATGAAGTTGCATCAGTGAGGATCGAGGAGGGTGGCGTCGTGATTGCCACCGTCCGTGACTCTCCATCACCGTCGTGTCGCCGCTGTAGCTGTTCATCGAACTCTTCGCCGCCACCAGCCACCGTGGAAGGTGGCTGTGTGCGGGTTTTGCTGTGTAATTAGGTGTGTGTGTGTGTATTGTTTCTTATTGTGTTAAGTGTGTGTGTGTGTGTGTATGTTGAGTGATCGGAGATTGTGGAAAGGCCACCGCCACCACCGCGAGGTGGTGGCTGCCGCCACGAGCCACCGTCGGCCACCACTAGGGTGGTTGTGTGTGTGTTAGAGTAGATAGTGTGTGTGTGTGTTTATTTTTGGATTAAAAGCCTTGTAATTGTAATTAGCGAAAAGAATAATGAAAAGAATCAAAACCACCACCGTAAGGTGGTGGCCGCCGCCGCAAACCGCCATTGACCACCACTACCCGAGGTGGTGGTGGGTGGTGCCCCACTAGCAAAACCCTAATGGACCTAGTGAAACCCTAATGGGCTTAAAAATTAATTTTGGGCCTATTGGGCCATGTTTGGGTGGAAACCCTAATTAGGGTTTAGAAAACTCAAATTATGAGTATTTGGGCCTTGGACTTATTGGGACCCGCCTTTGGTCCATTGGGATTGGATTGTGTATTAAGCCCAAATTATTCAATATCATTTATCTAGTAGAGTAAAGGACTTAATGGATTAAGTCCTTAATGGGTTAAGTGAGAAACACTTAACCCTAATTGTCATTTTATGTGAAACCCTAATTTCACTTGGACTTTGAGTTGGGCCTTCCTATTGGGCCTTGGTGATTGGGATGATAATGGACCATCCAAGAGCAAGCAAATGGACTAGAATTATTTAATGGACTTAGGATAAGGCCCACGTAAGGGGTTTGGGCCCAATTTGGAAAATTGGGCCATAGTTTGGGCCTTCATGATTATGAGATATTGGACCATCAGAATGTCAAGTATTGGACCAAGAATAAATGTTTGGGTCTTAAGGCAAGTCAATGTAGAGACTTGGGCCCAACTGGGAAAATTGGGCCATAGATGGGCCATAGTTGGGCCTTGGTTCATTATTAGACTTTTGAGCCTTTGGATTCGGCTTTAGGATTGAGTCAAGCTAATTCAGGGGTAAAGTAGTCTTTTACCCCAAGCATGGATTTTTGGATAAGTGTTGGAACCCGATTATTAATTGGGTGTTATTTTGATGATTGACAGATTCGGGAATCTGTCATCCAGGAGCTAGGGTTTTGCCAGCAGGACTTCAGCAGTGTGAGATGAGTTTCCCTTCAGTAGGAACGGGTCTAAGGCACCAATGTCGGCCCGTTTAGTAGTGTAGTATACCGGGGTTAGCCTGATGTAGATTGTATGTTTCCGGACTTCGGTTCGATGTCGGGCGGGGCCCAATGCAGTGGTTTAGCTTCATGTTATATGTTATGTTTTCTGGACTTCGGTCTGATGCCGGGGCAATCCCGAGTACTAGCTATGTATGCTTGTTGTCTTTGTGACTCACGCATGTTTATGTTATGTGTTATATATTCCGGGATTCGGTCTGATGTTGAGCAAGCCCGATGCAGTATATATGATTATGTTATATGTTTATGTTTTGTTATGTTCAGTACATTTCGGACTTCGGTTCGATGCAGTGGGCGTGGCCAAAGTTATTCCGGACTTCGGTCCGATCCTGGGCGGGGACCAAGTTATTCTGTACTTCGGTCCGATGCCGGGCGGGGCCCATTGCAGTGGGCGGGGCCCAAGTTAGTCCGGACTTCAGTTCGATGTCGGGCGAGGCCCGATGCAGTGGGCAAAGCCCAGTATGTGTTATTGTATGGTATATGGTAGTTTGGGGAGACTCACTAAGCTTCGTGCTTACAGTTTTCAGTTTTGGTTTCAGGTACTTAGTTTTCAAAAGAAGAGCTCGGGAAGATTGTAGTGCACACACCATTTGTTCAGCCTGGGATGTTTATACTCTGATATATTTGACAGTTGTTATGATATTTTGAGATACATTGTTTATGATTCTTATATGACGTTTGTGATGGGTTTTGAGCATTCTGAACACTCCTAAGGTGTACATGCAACCCTAGAAACCTTGGATCTATGTTTGTCTAAAATACATGCAAAATACTATTTGAAAGGTTCATAATCCTATCTAGCATACATGGGGAACTTTTTAACATAAAAGTTAGCTAGAATTACATACCTTGTAATTGATTTGATTCCTTGAAAACCTTGAGAGCCTAGCACCCCAAGTGTGATGCCTCAAATGTTTCACACAACACCAAATGCTCTTGGAATAAACTTTGAGAGAGAATGTCACACTTAGAAATCGGCTTGCCCTCTAAATTGCTTCCAGTGGCCGATTTTGGAGAGCTTCATATCCTTTATATAGTGTGTTACAATTAGGGTTACACCATGTAAACCCCAACGTAACATGGCTCTTCATTTCCATGACCCATGGGTTTGTAACTCCCATGGAGCATCCATGGAGCATTCTTATGGACCTTAGCCCAACTTGATAATCCATGGAGCCTTTAGCCCACTATACAAGTTATGGATGATTTACATAATCAACCCATATATTTAATTAGTCATCTTTTTGATCACTTAATTAATTCCTTATTAATTCTTGATCAAAACTAATTAAACAATATTATTAATATATTAGAACTTATAATATATTAATAAACCATAAGTGTTATTTCTCTCATTTTAGTTTATCCAAATGCATGATGTCATGCAACCCAAATGGACCATGCCAAACCGGGTCAAGTACATACCAGAAATAGTTATGGACTTAGACGCCTTATCCAACAGTTTGATGATTATGGTTTTATTATTGATTTAAAACGAAATTTTTAGATCGTGTTTTTGGGTTGTTACAAGTTGGTATCAGAGCCTTGGTTTGAGGGATTCGGGCACACTTTCGGGTGTGTCTGAACTCAAACTAAGGAATTGGTATAGATGTAACATCCAGATTCCCAGGTATCCTATTTTAAGTATTTTATTTTGAGTTTTAGAGGTGGATCGCGATGTGTTGGCCTGATTTAATGAAGGACTCGGCGAGTCCACGCTGTTTAATGTAACCCTAATTCCTCAGGTTTGGGACCTATTTAAGGACCCTTATAGCCACCATTTACGGCTACCAGACCCTTGAGAGAAACCCTAATAGTGCTTGAGCGTTTGAGAGAGAGAAGAAGCCATTATTGGACCTTGTGGGTTGATTTTGCAAGAAGAAGTTGATTCCGGCTTAGAGGAGGCCAAGGAGGTTGCACATATGTGGTTTTCAAGCAAAGGGCATCATCTTTGAGGTAGCATATCGATCCTCTTTCTGTTTTGATAAAGAATCCATGGATCTAGGGTTTTCTATACCCTTTATTGGGATGATTTGTTGGAGATATGGTCCCATATCATGTTTAGGCTTCAGATCTGGACCCATAATGGTCCAGAGGACCTTATCCATCTTGCTTTATGATGAGATATGAAAGAAATGGACTTAGGATGTTGTATTTGGGGCTAAATCATCAAGTAGAGTCATTTGGACGTTGCATGAGTATCAAGTTCGAACCTTTTCGTGTTTATTGAGCTTGGGAAGGTTAGATCTATGGATTAGAGGAACAGATCTGACCTCAGAAGGTCATTTGAGTGTGAGCATGGAATGAACTCGCCGAGTCCATGAGCAGACTCGACGAGTCGAGTCGGGTTGCCCCGCGACTCGCGACCTGTGACGACCCGTGGAGTATAAGGTTGACTCAGCGAGTCAAGGGAGGACCAGGGGCGTAGAGGGCAGACGTGTACTCGCCGAGTCACCCTAGTGCACTCGGCGAGTCGGGTCAAAGTTGACTTTCGTTGACTTTAGGGTTCTGGTCAAGGCTGATTCAGGAGAGTTCAGGGAAGGGTAGAATGGCCTTCTACCCAGTCTATAGAGATGAGATCATGAGAGAGTATTGATCGGGAATGTTATTTGAATAATAGGAGGAGGCTAAGTTGGGACGTTGAGCACGAGAGGTTATCTGACTTCATTGAGGTGAGTTTTCTCACTATACTGTACCTGGAAGGGTACCTATGTGTGACCGGAAGGTCTTGTATGCTATGATGTATGTGCTATATGCGGTTATGTGATATGTATGTGTTATGTATGCTATGAATGATAAGGACCGGAAGGTCAAGATGATATGTATGTATGTGCTATGTATGTTACGTATGGTAAGGACCGGAAGGTCGAGATGATATGGGCCGGAAGGTCAAGAGGGTACAGACCGGAAGGTCTACCAGGATTTGGGACGGAAGTCCCCTGAGACACACGGATCGGAAGATCCTACAGAGTTATGACCTGGAAAGGCGTATGTGGGGTATGAGGTATTTTGGGGAACTCACTAAGCGTTTATGCTTACAGTTGTTGTGTGATGTGTTTCAGGTACTAGCGAGGATCGTGGGAAGGCGCCGGCATGATCCGTACACACTTATGGAGTTTATGATATCGAGATCTTGGGACATGTTTTGTTATGTTACAGTGGACACATTATGTTTTTATGATTATCGTGAGAATGAATGAATGTTTTTAAATGAAAAATTGTTTTGAAAAATTACGTTGTTACAAGTTGGTATCAGAGCCTTGGTTTGAGGGATTCGGGTGCATCTTCGGATGAATCTGAACTCAAACTGAGGAATTAAGGAAGTTTTTCATAAAATAAACATTTTTTCTAAAAGAGTAAAAGATTTTGAGAAATGCAGAAGGAAGCAGTGTGTACGATCAGCCAGCGCCCGAACGGTGATTTCCCAAAATACCCTTACATTATGTGTTATGAGACATGTTATGATATGATATGCATGCTAGAGTTGGCTAGGTATTCATATTAGGACTAGAGTGGCCTGATTTTGTGATGCCTTAGCCTAGGAAGGATTTTGTTGTTATGTGATGCTTAAGAGCGAGTAGGTAGCAGTGAGGAGCTGATGAGAGGTCTACCGAAGGGTAGCCTATGCCAGTGAGATATAGAGTACTTGTGATTTGGGATCCAAGGAGGAGGACTTAGGGTGAATACTGATGCGGTGTGGACGGTAGTATAGGGCCCGTACTACTGAAGACACCGGAGCAGTGCGCACTCTAAGTAAGAATCCATTGGGTACCAAGGAACAAGTAGGGTTGAGTTATCGAGTGCGAGTATGCTCGAGCGAGTCTCTGATATTCTTATGTTGTATTTCAGAGACATCATGGTTGGGACACGCCACAGACCTGAGTCGAGCAGCGTGAGTGACGAGGAGCTCCGTCAGATGATCCACGATGAGGTGGCGGCGGCGATCAGGGCCGAGATTCCGGAGATGTTTGGGTCTATCAAGACCACACTGCTTGAGACTTTCGATGAGCGGTACGCCGCGGTGACTGAGGCTGCTGCTGCTGAAGCTACTGCAGTTGTGGCTGCTGCCAGACCTCAGGGAGGTGACTCGTTGTTGCTTCGAGAGTTCAGCAACACGAAGCCACCAGAGTTTGATGGGACGCAGGATCCGATCGCTGCGATGAGATGGATTGCTGATATCGAGGGATGCTTCTACACGTGTTCATGTCCGGAGCATCTGAGGGTACGGTTTGCATTGAACCAGCTTCGCTTGGGAGCGAAGGACTGGTGGAAGTTCGTGACGGCGAGCTTCACTCTTGCAGAGGTTTCAGCGGTGACCTGGGAGAGGTTCACCACCATGTTCAGAGACGAGTATGTTCCCCTGGTGGAGAGGGAACGGTTGGTACAGGAGTTCTTGACCCTCAAGCAGGGTACTGATTCGGTTACTATGGTTACAAGGAAGTTTCATGAGAGGGCGGTGTTCTGCCCTGAGCAGGTGTCTACTGAGCAGGCACGTATGAGCCGGTATTTGGGTATTTTGAGGAGGGATATACGGGAGTTCGTGTCGAACTCGACTTACCGGACATTTGTTGAGCTTCAGGCAAATGCCTGGAAGAGGGAGATTGAGTTGGAGACTCAGGCCAGGGAGGAGGCCGAGTCTCAGAGGATAGATCGGCGGCCGGCACAGTCTCAGCCGGCAGCCAAGCGGACCAAGTCCGCTAATACGAGATCTGGAGGCCAGAAGGGCCGCACTTGCAGAAAGTGCGGCAAGGGACATGATGGGGTCTGTCGATCGGGTTCTTGCTACAAATGTGGCAAGGAGGGGCATATCGCCAAGGAATGCCCCAAGGGATTTATGGTTTGCTTTCATTGCAACCAGACTGGCCATCGGAAGGCCGAGTGCCCGCAGTTACATCAGGGATCAGCACAAGGATCTGCCCCTGCTGCTAGGGTTACCGAGGTTCGGCCAGTGAAGGCCGAGGCACCGAATGCTCGTGGGAGAGCTTTCCAGTTGACAGCGGAGGAGGTCCGCGCAGCGCCCAATGTTGTGGCTGGTATGTATTCCTTATTTATTTATGTTACGTTGAGATATTGTGCTTATATGATGATATGTGTAGGTACTTTTCTTGTGAGTTCTGTACCTGCCTTAGTGTTATTTGACTCGGGTGCGAGTCGATCGTTTGTGTCGATAGCGTTTAGTCGGCACATCAGTAGCAGGCGAGAGGCGTTGAGTCGACCTCTGCGAGTTTCCATAGCTGACGAGCGAGCGGTGTATGCTACGGAGGTGATTCGAGGATTTGTACTCGAGATCTTCGGTGTTGAGTTCCCGATAGATCTGGTCCCGTTAGCGATGGGGGACGTGTGTGTCATAGTGGGCATGGATTGGTTGAGCCGATTTGGGGTTGTGATAGACTGCGAGCGACAGTTGGTGACGATACGAGACCCCAGTGGGGGAGTACTTACGGTGTACGGCGAGGGTACCCGATGTGGGTCAGCGTTCTGTTCGGCTGCCAGAGCGAGACAGAGTTTACAGCAGGGCTGCAACGGGTTTGTAGCCTATGTGTTGGACACACAAGAGGCCGCTGGGAGGCCGAGTTCGGTGGACGACGTTCCGATAGTGCGCGAGTTCCCGGATGTTTTTCCCGAGGAGTTGTCGGGGGTGCCTCCCGAGAGGCAGGTAGAGTTCCGCATTGATTTGGTTCCGGGGGCAGCACCTATCGCCAAGGCGCCTTATCGCCTTGCGCCGCCAGAGATGCAGGAGTTATCCTTGCAGCTTCAGGAGCTGCTGGGGAAGGGGTTTATTCGACCGAGTAGCTCGCCATGGGGAGCGTCGATCCTTTTTGTAAAGAAAAAGGATGGTTCACACCGGATGTGTATTGATTACCGGGAGTTGAACAAGCTGACGGTCAAGAACCGTTATCCATTACCGAGGATCGACGATTTGTTCGATCAGTTGCAGGGAGCGTCTTGGTTCTCCAAGATTGATCTGAGGTCTGGATATCATCAGATGAGAGTGCGTGGTGAGGATATCCAGAAGACGGCGTTCAGGACTCGTTATGGGCATTACGAGTTCGTGGTGATGCCTTTCGGGCTCACCAATGCCCCAGCAGCGTTCATGGATCTCATGAACAGGGTGTGTAGACCGATGTTGGATCGTTCGGTGATCGTGTTCATCGACGATATACTGGTGTATTCGAGAACTAGAGAGCAGCACGAGGAGCATCTAAGAGAGATTCTCGGGGTATTGAGGACGGAGAGGCTTTATGCCAAATTCTCCAAGTGCGAGTTCTGGTTACGGGAGGTCCAGTTCTTGGGACATCTCGTCAACCAGGATGGGATTTTGGTCGATCCGGCCAAGATTGAGGCGGTTATGAGTTGGGAGGTGCCGAGATCTCCCACCGAGATCAGGAGTTTTCTAGGACTGGCCGGCTACAATCGGATATTTATCAGGGATTTCTCCAAGATTGTCGTGCCTCTCACCAGGTGGACCCAGAAGGGTGTTGCTTTTTCATGGGGTCCGGAGCAGCAGACCTCGTTTGAGACACTTCGCCAGAGATTGTGCGAAGCCCCTGTGTTAGCCCTCCCGGAAGGGATGGAGGATTTTGTGGTGTATTGTGACGCATCGATATCGGGGTTGGGTGCGGTGCTTATGCAGAGAGGGCATGTAATAGCGTATGCATCGAGGCAGCTGAAGCCTCATGAGACGAGGTATCCCACCCATGATCTGGAGTTGGGGGCAGTGGTGTTCGCCCTCAAGATTTAGCGTCACTATTTGTATGGGGTTCGGTGTACCATTTATACGGACCATAAGAGTTTGAAGTATCTGATGGATCAGCCCAATCTGAACATGCGTCAGAGAAGATGGTTGGATGTGGTAAAGGATTATGATTGTGAGATCCTGTACCACCCGGGCAAAGCTAATGTGGTAGCCGATGCGCTGAGCCGTAGGGCGGAGAGTGCCCCGATTCGAGGCACTTGTATGAGGTTGACAGTGATGACCCCGGTGTTGGACACCATTCGAGAGGCCCAGGCAGAGGCCGTGATACCAGAGAACCGCAAGAGGGAGCGGGTGATCGGGCAGGTGTCCGAGTTCGTGACGGATAGTCGAGGGCTGATGACCTTTCAGGGTCGGATTTGGGTGACGTATGCAGGTGGGGCACGTACCATTCTGATGGAGGAGGCGCATAGATCGAGGTTCTCGATCCATCCCGGGGCCACGAAGATGTATTTGGACCTGAAGAAAGATTATTGGTGGCCCTGTAAGAAGAGGGATGTCGCGTGGTTTGTTGAGAGGTGCTTGACCTGTCGCAAGGTTAAGGCCGAGCACCAGCGTCCGCATGGCAAGTTGCAGCCGCTTGAGGTTCCCCAGTGGGAGTGGGAACAGATTTCCATGGATTTCATCACCAAATTGCCAAGGACCGCAAAGGGTGTTGATGCAATTTGGGTGATCGTCGACCGGCTGACGAAGAGCGCGCATTTTCTTGCTATCAGTGAGGGCTCTTCTGCTGAGAAGTTGGCTGAGTTGTATGTGAGAGAGGTGGTATCGCGTCATGGAGTTCCGATCTCGATTGTGTCTGATCGAGATGTACGTTTCACTTCCAGGTTCTGGAAGAAGTTCCACGAGGAGTTGGGTACGAGATTGCATTTCAGTACCGCCTACCACCCACAGACGGACGGGCAGAGTGAGCGGACGATTCAGATGCTCGAGGACATGCTTCGAGCATGTGTGTTGGACTTCGGAGGAAGTTGGGACACGTATTTGCCATTGGCTGAATTTTCCTACAACAACAGCCACCATTCTAGTATTGGTATGCCTCCTTTCGAGTTGTTGTATGGGAGGAGGTGTCAGACTCCCATTTGTTGGGGAGAGGTAGGGCAGCGTGTGATGGGTAGCACTGAGATAGTGCTTCAGACGACAGAGCAGATATAGCAGGTTAGACAGAGGTTACTGACGGCTCAGAGTCGTCAGAAGAGTTATGCGGATCAGCGACGATCCGAGCTGGAGTTCCAGGTGGGAGACTTCGTACTCCTGAAAGTATCTCCTTGGAAAGGAGTGATCCGATTCAGGAAGAGGGGCAAGCTGGGGCCCCGGTACATCGGTCCACTCAGGGTGACCGCGAGGGTGGGCAAGGTAGCATATCGGTTAGAGCTACCTGCGGAGTTGAGCCAGATTCATGATACCTTCCACGTGTCCCAGTTGAGGAAGTGTATAGCCGATGAGTCGACGATGGTACCACTGGAGGATATTCAGGTGGATGCGAGCCTGAATTATGCGGAGAGGCCAATCGCGATCCGGGATCGGAAGATCAAGGTTCTGAGGAACAAGGAGGTGTCACTGGTGCAGGTCCAGTGGCAACATCGGAAAGGGTCCGAGCTGACCTGGGAGCCGGAGTTGGAGATGCGGGAGCAGCATCCGGAATTGTTTGTCGAGCAGGACTTCGAGGGCGAAGTCTGATCCTAGTGGGGGAGAATTGTAACATCCGGATTCCCAGGTATCCTATTTTAAGTATTTTATTTTGAGTTTTAGAGGGGGGACTCGGCGAGTAGGCGCCCAGACTCGCCGAGTTGGATCGCGATGTGTTGGCCTGATTTAATGAAGGACTCGGCGAGTCCATTCATGGACTCGGCGAGTCCACGCTGTTTAATGTAACCCTAATTCCTCGGGTTTGGGACCTATTTAAGGACCCTTATAGCCACCATTTACGGCTACCAGACCCTTGAGAGAAACCCTAATAGTGCTTGAGCGTTTGAGAGAGAGAAGAAGCCATTATTGGACCTTGTGGGTTGATTTTGCAAGAAGAAGTTGATTCCGGCTTAGAGGAGGCCAAGGAGGTTGCACATCTGTGGTTTTCAAGCAAAGGGCATCATCTTTGAGGTAGCATATCGATCCTCTTTCTGTTTTGATAAAGAATCCATGGATCTAGGGTTTTCTATACCCTTTATTGGGATGATTTGTTGGAGATATGGTCCCTTATCATGTTTAGGCTTCAGATCTGGACCCATAGTGGTCCAGAGGACCTTATCCATCTTGCTTTATGATGAGATATGAAAGAAATGGACTTAGGATGTTGTATTTGGGGCTAAATCATCAAGTAGAGTCATTTGGACGTTGCATGAGTATCAAGTTCGAACCTTTTCGTGTTTATTGAGCTTGGGAAGGTTAGATCTATGGATTAGAGGAATAGATCTGACCTCAGAAGGTCATTTGAGTGTGAGCATGGAATGAACTCGCCAAGTCCATGAGCAGACTCGACGAGTCGAGTCGGGTTGCCCCGCGACTCGCGACCTGTGACGACCCGTGGAGTATAAGGTTGACTCAGCGAGTCAAGGGAGGACCAGGGGCGTAGAGGGCAGGTGTGTACTCGCCGAGTCACCCTAGTGCACTCGGCGAGTCGGGTCAAAGTTGACCGTTGACTTTCGTTGACTTTAGGGTTCTGGTCAAGGCTGATTCAAGAGAGTTCAGGGAAGGGTAGAATGGCCTTCTACCCAGTCTATAGAGATGAGATCATGAGAGAGTATTGATCGGGAATGTTATTTGAATAATAGGAGGAGGCTAAGTCGGGACGTTGAGCACGAGAGGTTATCCGACTTCATTGAGGTGAGTTTTCTCACTATACTGTACCTGGAAGGGTACCTATGTGTGACCGGAAGGTCTTGTATGCTATGATGTATGTGCTATATGCGGTTATGTGATATGTATGTGTTATGTATGCTATAAATGATAAGGACCGGAAGGTCAAGATGATATGTATGTATGTGCTATGTATGTTACGTATGGTAAGGACCGAAAGGTCGAGATGATATGGGCCGGAAGGTCAAGAGGGTACGGACCGGAAGGTCTACCAGGATTTGGGACGGAAGTCCCCTGAGACACACGGATCGGAAGATCCTACAGAGTTATGGCCTGGAAAGGCGTATGTGGGGTATGAGGTATTTTGGGGAACTCACTAAGCGTTTATGCTTACAGTTGTTGTGTGATGTGTTTCAGGTACTAGCGAGGATCGCGGGAAGGTGCCGGCATGATCCGTACACACTTATGGAGTTTATGATATCGAGATCTCGGGACATGTTTTGTTATGTTACAGTGGACACATTATGTTTTTATGATTATCGTGAGAATGAATGAATGTTTTTAAATGAAAAATTGTTTTGAAAAATTACGTTGTTACAATAGAAATTTTCAAAAAGAAAATCAATATTTGTAAAAAGGATCTTGAGGAAAGAAAAGAGTTTTAGAAAAGCGAAAAGAATTTTTAGAAAGAAAAGAACTTTGAAAAGAGAAGAGGGTGTGGTGCATGCAATCAGCCGAGCTCAAGTAAGTACTCCCAAATTACCCATTCAAGTTTATGATATGTTATGATTATCAGCTTTATTAGAACAACATGCTAGATTAGGACTAAGGATCTAGGAAGGATGCCTTATGTGCCTGTTATATGTGTTTCAGCTTGATGAGAACTGCATGCTAGTACAGATTTGTCAGTATGATATCCAGAGTAGTATAGGCTTGACTATGTGTACTCGATGCTCGAATGTTGCTTGCTTCGTGCTTTTAGGAGTCTTAGTTATCTTTTACTAACTAGTAAATGAATATGTTACGTTACATATTGCGAGGATTAAATAATTTCAGAAGGTTAGGTCTAGCTCTATTGCACAGCTCTTGTTTGAGTCCAACCGTTGTAGGGTAGGATCTCTCATTCGAAGAATTATCTAGTCTTAAGTATATGTAATAGTATTCACGAGCTAGTTAGGGGAAGGTAGCAGGGACTTCTTATGCAGCTGATAACGGAGAGTGGGTTGGTGATTACCCTAGGGAAAGCCTAGGATGAGTTAGCATGAGATCAGCAGTAGTAGTGGAAGGGACTTGGTGGAGTCAAGGCAGTTCTTGAGGAAAGTACGGATAGATGTGGAAGGTAGTATGGGCCCGTACTACTGAAAGCAGAGGATCCGTACTCGAATCAAGGGAGGCTGAGATGAACCCAGGGAACTTGTAGTGTGTGAGATCCCTCGAGTTATGATGAGTACTATGAAGATTGTGCTGGTATGTTTTCGAGTATAGTGACGCTACGTGATAGACCAGATGGCAGTTATGGTGCCGACAAGGGATCAGGCTCGGACTCTGGAGCCGGGCAACTTGATGATTAGATGAGGGAGTTCATTCCATCTGAGATTACGCGCAGTATCATTAACCAGACTCCTGTGATCCTCAGTATGATCAAGGAGGGCATTATAGAGATTTATGATGAGAGGCCGAGTGCATTCTGCACTGAGATAGCAGTCATGATAGGGACTCGTACGTTGATGTTTCGGGAATTCAGAGTTGGTGAAGCTTCAGATTGTCATGTGGGATAGGGACATCATTGTTAGCATTAGATGGTTGGCAGATGTCGCCAACACTTTTCGTTCCAGACGTTGTCTCGAAAGGGGACAAGATCCGACTTACTTCTTGTCTCCTGAGGGACACAGCACGAGATTGATAGGGAGAGGTTGGTAGTGAGTTGAGTGATGAAGCGGTTGATGCTATGTCATTGGATGACTTTTAGACCAGATTATGGGCAGAGTGTGCCCAGGCGATTGAGGCGCAGCAGTTGGCGCGAGAGTTGCTAGATCTCCTCCAGACGACTGAGACTGTGGCAGAGATCACTGCCAAGTCTCGGTAAGGAGCTTATATGGTACCGCAATATGCAGTAGAAGAGGAAATGAGTAAGGTAAGACATCATGACATACTATAGAATGATAGCAAGTAGATTAGGAGTATCTCAGGGTGTGAGACCCTGGATGATATGACTTCTAGAGCTCGAGAACGGGATATTGACTTAGAGTACACTGGGAAGAGGGAACCAGATCAGTTGCTTATAGTGAGGGGTCTAGGGAGGAGACCGTAGATTTCGGATCAGCTTTTGAGAGGCCAGCAGGGTCAGATTCAGTACAGCACATGCGAGAAAATGCACGATGGAGCCTTTCGTTCTAAGGGTTTGAGTAAATGTAACTCTGGGTTATCCTTTGTTTGTGTTTGAATTATATCTTCAAGAGATGTCATATGTTAATTGCATACTGAGAAGTATTAGCGGATAGTGAAAGATCATTTCCCTTACGGGATTGGGAGAGTACAGCATCATCTTGGTATTTCAAGACTAAGGGGGCAGCACGAGGAGCACCTAAGGGAGGTGCTAGAGACTTTGAGGAGGGAGAGACTTCTTGCAAGGTACTCCAAATGTGAGTTGTGGTTGCACGAGGTGCAATTTCTTTGGCACCTTGTCAATCAGAAGGGTATTCTAGTCGATCCGGCCAAGATAGAGGCCGTGATGCAGTGGGAGATTCTGAGGTCTCCAACTGAGATTCGGAGCTTCCTGGGTCTAGCGGGTTATTACAGGAGATTTATTCGGGACTTTTTCCAAGATTGCAGTTCTTTTGACCCGACTGACCAAGAAGTCGGTAGCCTTTTGCTGGGGGCTTGAGCAACAGACAGCTTTCGAGACTCTCAGACAGTTAAGTGTTTCAGGAAGTTCAGTGCTTCAGACAGTTTCAGTGTCTCAAGCAGTAATGGCATTTTGGATAAGTTTTGCATCCTTGTTAGGAAGGAAGACAACCCAAGCGGCTGTATGGTTTGAGGATAGTGTGAGATGGAAGTTCGGGAAAAACTTGCCAATAAGGAGATCGCGTTCCCGTAACGTTTGCCAGCAAGCCTTATGGAATCAGGTTGGGGATTCCAGTCAGGACGTGAGTTCAGTTATGTGTTAGGTCGAGTGCGTGTTTGACCCAGTATGGAGAGTGTTGTAAGTCTGTGGGTGTAGCGGTAGCATTCACTAGCAGCCAAATAGTGTTAGAGTGTTGTAAGTTTATGGGTGTAGCCGTAGCATTCACTAGCAGTCAGATAGTGTCAGAGTGCTGTAAGTCTGCGGGTGTAGCCGTAGCATTCACTAGCAGCCAGATAGTGTGAGAAAGTGTTGTAAGCCTGCGGGTGTAGCCATAGCATTCCTAGCAGTCAGATAGTGGTAGAGTGTTGTAAGTCTGCGGACGTAGCCGTAGCATTCACTAGCAGTCAGCTGGTGTTAGAACTGTTGTAAGTCTGCGGGCGTAGCCATAGCATTCACTAGCAGGCAGATAGTACTAGAGTGTTGTGAGACTGCGGGTGTAGCTGTAGCATTCGCTTGATTGGTTGATAGCATGAGCGCGTTGTTAGGACGCGGAAGGAACAATAGTACCCACCAGTTCGGGTGTAGCAGTGAGGATATGAAAATCGACGGATTGGGTTTCGGAATTACCCAGATGGATTAGATCTGGTTCAGACAGTAGTAAGCCTGTAGGATCGCCCCTACAGTTATGAGATCAGGGAAGTAATGGACTGCGTAAGGTCATTCGGTATATTAGGCTACCATTGGTCGGGTAACAATCACCTTTATCTTTGGATTCGGTAACGTCAGGATTCGACGCATGGACCTGATCGGTTGGACTTATTGGGACCCGCCTTTGGGACATTGGGATTGGATTGTGTATTAAGCCCAAATTATTCCATATCATTTATCTAGTAGAGTAAAGGACTTAATGGATTAAGTCCTTAATGGGTTAAGTGAGAAACACTTAACCATAATTGTCATTTTATGTGAAACTGTAATTTCACTTGGACTTTGAGTTGGGCCTTCCAATTGGGCCTTGGTGATTGGGATGATAATGGACCATCCAAGAGTAAGTAAATGGACTAGAATAATTTAATGGACTTGGGGTAAGGCCCACGTAAGGGGTTTGGGCCCAATTTGGAAAATTGGGCCATAGATGGGCCATAGTTTGGGCCTTGATGATTATGAGATATTGGACCATCAGAATGTCAAGTATTGGACCAAGAATAAATGGTTGGATCTTAAGGCAAGTCAATGTAGAGACTTGGGCCCAATTGGGAAAATTGGGCCATAGATGGGCCATAGTTGGGCCTTGGTTCATTATTAGACTTTTGGGCCTTTGGATTGGGCCTTGGGCTTGAGTCAAGCTAAGTCAGGGGTAAAGTAGTCTTTTACCCCAAGGATGGATTTATGGATAAGTGTTGGAACCCGATTATTAATTGGATGTTTTTTGATGATTGACAGATTCGGGAATCTGTCATCCAGCAGTTAGGGTTTTGCCAGCAGGACTTCAGCAGTGTGAGGTGAGTTTCCCTTCAGTAGGAACGGGTCTAAGGCACCAATGCCGGCCCATTTAGTAGTGTAGTATACCGGGGTTAGCCTGATGTAGATTGTATGTTTCCGGACTTCAGTTCGATGCCGGTCGGGGCCCTTTGCATTGGTTTAGCTTCATGTTATATGTTATGTTTTCTGGACTTCGGTCTGATGTCGGGGCAATCCCGAGTAGTAGCTATGTATGCTTGTTGTCTTTGTGACTCACGCATGTTTGTGTTATGTGTTATATGTTCCGGGCTTGGGTCTGATGTCGGGCAAGCCCGATGCAGTATATATGATTATGTTATATGTTTATGTTTTGTTATGTTCAGTACATTCCGGACTTCGGTTCGATGCAATGGGCGGGGCCCAAGTTATTCCGGACTTCGGTCCGATGCCGGGCGGGGCCCGATGCAGTGGGCAGGGCCCGTTGCAGTGGGCGGGGCCCAAGTTAGTCTGGACTTCGGTCCGATGCCGGGTGGGGCCCGATGCAGTGGGCAAGGCCCAGTATGTGTTATTGTATGGTATGTGGTAGTTTGGGGAGACTCACTAAGCTTCGTGCTTACAGTTTTCAGTTTTGGTTTCAGGTACTCAGTTTTCAAAAGAGGAGCTCGGGAAGATTGCAGTGCACACACCATTTGTTCAGCCTGGGATGTTTATACTCTGATATATTTGACAGTTGTTATGATATTTGGAGATACATTGTTTATGATTGTTATATGACGTTTGATGATTATGGTTTTATTACTGATTTAAAATGAAATTTTTAGACCGTGTTTTTGGGATGTTACAAAGCTGGTCAAATAGGTCATCAATCCTCGGGATAGGATAACGGTTCTTCACCGTTACATTATTCAACTCCTGGTAATCTATACACATCCGATATGACCCGTCCTTCTTCTTCACAAACAGGATCGGGGCTCCCCATGACGAACTGCTCGGCCTAATAAATCCCTTGTCTAACTGCTCCTGCAGTTGTGTAGACAACTCATGCATCTCGGGAGGAGCCAACCGATATGGTGCCTTGGCTATCGGAGCCGCACCAGGAACAAGGTCAATCCTGAACTCTACCTGCCTCTCCGGAGGTACTCCAGGCAACTCCTCCGGGAACACGTCCGGATACTCCCATACGATAGGTACATCATGAACTGCCGCCTTACCCTTACCCCGGGTATCCATAAAATTGGTGACATAACCTGTGCAACCCTGCTGTAGGTAGCACCTAGCTCTCGCTGTTGAACACAAAGTTGGCCCATGTTGCGGCCTCTCGCCCTGAATCACCAACCCTCCCCCACTTTGGGTCCTAACTCGTACTAGCTGCTTCTCGCATTCGATCACTGCCCCATTGGGGCTCAACCAGTCCATACCCACGATAACCTTATTCCCTCGCAGGGGAATATGGACTAAATCCACATAAAATTGCTCATCGAATAACTGCAGTGTACAGCCTCGATGAACCCTCGCAACCCGAACGATCCTGTCATCTGCTATCTCTACATCAAGTGGATAGTCCAGCTCTCCTGGAGTTCCAACAAATCGCTTACTAAGCGCAAGCGATACAAAAGATCGGGTAGCCCCCGAATCGAACAATACCAGAGCTAATATGTCGTTCACTAAGAACGATCCTATAACGAACACATAACATAAGCGGCAAATCAATATAAATAAATAGATTAAGAGAAGATACATACTCGTCACAACATCGGGAGCTGCATGTGCCTCCTCTGCAGTCAGCTGGAAGGCTCTTCTCTTCGCCACAGGCGCCTCTTTCCGGCCCTGACAGCCATCGGTAATCCTCAACGTAGCAGGAGCGTGTTCCGCCACCTGTCGTGCTACTGCTAAACTCAGGCACTTAGACCTCTTGTGGCCCCTCTGATTGCATTGAAAGCAAATCAGATCAGATGTTGTGGTGGTGGTGGTAGCAGTACAATCCATGCTGACATGACCCGTTCGGCCGCACTTAAAGTAGCCCAAACTACCCGCCCTGCACGTTCCCTCGTGCGTCCTCCCACACTTGCCGCAGCGGCCTCGGCCCTACTGGCTCTTCCCTCGAGAATCCACCTTGGATTTTTTCCCAAACCCTCCACACCAGACGCCGCATCTGGTTTCCACTTCCTCTCCATCTCTAAATCAATTTCCCTCCCTCGAGCCCTCGCTATCATATCCTCCAGCGTATTGCAGCTGGATCGGCTCACAAACTGTCGTATGTCGCTCCTCAACATCTCATGGTACCAGAAATTTTTCATCTCCTCGTCTGCCATATACCGCGGAAAAAGAAGGGCCCTCTCCCTGAACTTGGAGGTGATCTCATTCACCGTCTCAGTAGTCTGCTGGAGATCCTGGAACTCCCGTGCTAGCTGTTGCACCTCAAATACTGGTGCAAACTCGGCCCTGAACCTGGTCGAGAAATCACTCCAAGTCATCGCATCAATAGCGGAATCATCTCCAATAGCATGTCCAACCTCCTCCCACCAATCTCGTGCCATGTCCTTCAGAAGGCAGGAAGCAAGTCGGACCTTGTCCCCCTTGGGACAACGGCTGGTGTGAAAGGCGTTGGCGACATCAGCCAACCACCTACTGCTATAATGGGGTCCCGAGTCCCATGATATTCTGGAGCTCCACAAGCTCGGAACTTCCTGAATGTCATCGTGCGCGCCCCCATCATGGCCGCCATCTCGGTACGGAATGCACCCAGCCTCTCATCAAGAATCTCATAAATGCCCTCCTTGACCGTCCCGAATATCACAAGAGCCTGATCCATGATACTACGTGTGATCTCAGATGAAATGAACTCTTTCATCTGATCATTGAGCTGCCCGGCTCCAGAGCCCGAGCTTGATCCCTCGCCTGTGCCAGAACTGCCAACTGGTCTAGTGCGTAGCATCACCATAATGAAAATACATCATAACAATCATCAGAATACTCAACATAACTCGAGGGATCACACACACAAGTTCCTTAGGTTCATCTCAACTTTCCTTGTCTCGAGTACGGATCCTCTGCTTTCAGTAGTACGGGCCCATACTACCTTACACATCTATCCGTACTTTCCTCAAGAATTGCCTCGACTCCACCAAGTCCATTTAACTACTACTGCTCTCTGCAAATCTCATCCTAGGCTTTCCCTAGGGTAATCTCCGTCTCACTCTCCGCTATCAGTTGCATAAGAAGTCCTTGCTATCTCTCCCTAACTAGCTTGCGAATACCATTACATATCACTAAGACCAGATAATTCTTCGAATGAGAGGTCCTACCCTACAACGGTTAAACTCAGACGAGAGCTGCGAAATAGGGCTAAAACCTGACCTTCTAAAATTATTTAGTCCTCGTAATATGTAACTTAACATATTCGTTTACTAGTTAGTTAAAGATATCTAGAACTCCTTACAGCACAAAGCAAGCAGCATTCGTGCATTGAGTAATCAAAACCAAGCATATCCTAATCAAGCCATCATATCACTGACTAATCAGTACTAGCATGCAGTTCCACAAGCACATATAGTAGGCATACAAGGCATCCTTCCTAGATCATTAGCCCTAATCTAGCATGCAGTTCTCATACACATACATCAGGCATACAAGGCATCCTTCCTAGATCCTTAGCCCTAATCTAGCATGCAGTTCTCATAATCAAATCATATCATAACAAACATGTATGGGTAATTTGGGAGAACTTACTTGAGCTCGGATGACTGCATGCACCACACCCTTTTCTCTTTTTGAAATCCTTTTGATAAAATGATTTTCTTTTGAAAATTTCATACCAAGTCCTCAGTTTGAGTTCAGACACACCCGAAAGTATGCCCGAATCCCTCAAACCAAGGCTCTGATACCAACTTGAAACACCCATAAAATACGGTCCAAAAATTTCATTTTTAATTATTAAATAAAACCATAGTTATCAAAATCATATCATCAAAACATAGGTCATAGTATCCCAAAACAATCCATATGAAAACATCTGTCAAATATATCATAGTAAACATCCCATGCTAAAACATCATGGTATGTGCAATGCAGTCACCCCGAGCTCTTCCCTTTGCTATTGGAAGTACCTGAAACCAAAACTGAAAACCGTAAGCACGAAGCTTATTGAATTTCCCCCAAACTACCACATACCATACACATAACATGCAGCTAGGAGATACGGGCCCCGCCCACACCCAAGGAGATACGGGCCTCGCCCACACTCAGCTAACTATGAAATACGGGCCTCGCCCACACTCAGCTATCTATGAGATACGGGCCTCTCCCACACTCTGCTAACTAGGAGGTACGGGCCCCGCTCACACTCCGCTGACTAGGAGATATGGGCCTCGCCCACACTCCGCTAACTAAGAGTTACGAGCCTCGCCTACACTCCACTAACTAAGAGATACGGGCCTCGCCCACACTCCTCTAACTAAGAGATACGGGCCTCGCCTACACTCGTCTAACTAAGACATCCATACAAGTATCACACAGACAACAAGTATAACCAAAATCTACCATTCCATATTCATACTCAAATAGTGCTAAGATACGGGCCCTGCCCACACTTAGCTACTAATCATCACACATACTATACACGGGCCGGAATTGGTGCCTTAGACCCATTCAAACCAGGAGGAAACTCACCTTAAATGTCGGATGATAACTGAAATGTCTCTGTCCCAAACTCGGATCTACTCAATCCCTGAACCAAGTGATCAATCCATCAAAATCTCGAAATACCCAAAATTCCCTCAGAAGTCAACCTTGGTCAACCATGGTCAAAGTCAAGGTCAACAATCCATGTTGACCCAACTCGTCGAGTGCATCTATCAACTCGTCGAGTTCCTTTAGTCTTCAGAAAACCGAGAAAACCCTAGCCAACTCGCCGATTTTGCTCAGTAATCAGAAAGGTCGGGGGACCACGATCCAACTCACCGAGTTGGATAAGCAACTCGTTGAGTTTTCCTTGTCTTAACTCATTCAGTCACTTCCAAGCGAGTCTAACACCTCCAAACCTTAGATCTGGTCCCCTAGGGCTGAGATACCACGTAAAGTTGCTAACTTTATGTCCATGCATGGTATCAAGAGGCTAAAAACACTAAAACTAAGTTTTATAAGAGACCTAGGCATGGAGGAGGGCCAAGACTTGATAAAGCTGGCAACTTTATGTCTCAAAAGGCCATGAAATGTCTAGATCTGAAGTCATAACTTCAAGGCATGCTCAAATCCAAGAATGACTCCTAAATAAGCTACTAAAGGCCATAAACTTCTCAATGAAGAGATCTATCAAATAAATGGTCAAGGTAACAACTTTATACCTTAATATGGCTGCCACAACAGAGGAACTCCTGGATCCAAAGCTTTTGCCTTCAACTAAGCAACACCAAACTTCAAGCTCATCCAAGAAAGCACCAAAGAAAACACTATTTACACTCACACACACTCAAGATGATAGAAAGCACGATTTAGGGTTTTACTGGACGGAGGGAACAATGAGGGAGGCCACAATGAAACATTAATGCCTTTAAATAGGGTACAAAACCCTGAAAATTGGGGTTTCATTTCTGCCAACCTATTCGTCGAGTTGAGGCCTCTCAACTCGTCGAGTATGTTACTTAAAATGCGTGACCCTTATGATCTCTACTCGACAAGTTTGGGGATTCCAACTCGTCGAGTTGCTATATAAAATGGAATAAATTATAAGTTAATTACATACCATGAACCGAGCGTTACAATTACCCTCTTGACACTTAGAGTATCTTTGACAACTTATCAGTCCATCATTTTTGGCAATGCATCATGTTACATTTCACTTGTCCCATCAACGGGTTTTATTTCTCGTAATAATACCTATCATGAAAAAAGGTGTAACAACTTACTCGTTGATGATTTTTAGACATTTAGGTGGAGTAAGGAGTGCATGCATGAAGCTTATTTACTCCATTCAATAGATTTAGCCATTTTGGACTCTTTTTAGATCTAGGGTTGGGATTTGAGTTGTTAGATGCTTGTTCGTGGATATATAAAGTTGGAAACTTTATCCATTAAGAACCTTAAAGGATAGTTTCTGGAAGACTTGACCCTATGAATTAACAGATTAAGCTCTTGTAGAGGATCCTGACTATGTGGTCGTGTAGTAGACGTGGTGCATCTAATTTTTTGTCGCGGTGTGTCTGGCCATTGACTGTTGACTTTGACTCGTTGATCGTTGACTTTTTGACTAGTTTGACTTTTGATCAAACTTTGACGAATTCGAATAATATACTAAGGATTGGCCTCTATTTGGTATTAGGTAGTTTGTGCAAATGATATCCTCGAGTTCTAACACATGTGTAGATTTTTGCTCTTAGTTTAGGTGAGTTTTTTCACTATATTATGTGTGTCATTATTGGATCTTAGGTGTGTAGGATGTATGTTTAATTCTATGGTATGATTGTATAATTTGTTAGACTATTGGAGTCTTCGTTCATTGATTGGTAGCTATATGATGTGTATATATTCTTTAATATGGATGTTGGCGGAATGGCTCTGGCCATGAGCCTACAGGCCGAGGGGGTGAGGTTCACGAAAGCGGTCGTGAACCGAAATCGCAAAAGTGGTCGCTAGATATATCCCGAAATTGGTCATGAACAGTTGTCACAAAAATGGTTGTTGACAGATATCATGAAAGTGGTCATGAGTAGTTATCACGAAAGTAGTCGTGAGTCTACAATTGTATGTATAGTTGTTACAATGGTATATGTGGTATATTGGGAAACCCATTAAGCTTTGTGATTATATTTTAAATTTAAATATTTTCTAGGTTGTTCTTCTGGTAAGGATAAGGGTGCGGCTTGACTGTACACACATCAGGAGATATTATGTTTTTGGTTTTCCGCAAACTTTGATTTATATTTTGCCTTGGTTGTGATGTTGGAAACAAATTGTACTATTTATCTTTTATGAAAAATGATTTTTGGATGTTTACCTTATTTAAAAAAAAAAACTTTGGTTGAAAATTTGGATGTTACACTTACCTTTTTGATTGACACATAAATTTGATGATGTCACTTAATAATAATGTCTTTATATAATAACTGATTATGTTATAAGTGTACAAAATCTATCTTAATAGCAGTTTTTTGTGAAGATCGGTTTAGTTTTTGTTAATATATTAGAAAATATGCAATGACAACTTTGTTGTCACAGTTTTCATAAGTTTGTATATGTCTAAGATGTATACATAGTGTCCACTGAATATGACACTCAAAGTTGCCAAGGAAACTCTATTACAAGTCAAGTTGCCAACCAATGAACCAACTGGAGTGTAAAATCCATATTATTTGGCCATGTTTTGTTTATGAGAAGTTCATGTTTGAAACTGGATGACTATTTGAAAATATTAATGCAAACAAAATGACGTGACAATGATATTTTTAGTTACAACATAAAATATATCTCACAGATAATATGTTGCATGGATTATTCTTTTTGGGAGGTTATATTTTCACTTATGATTTTGAATCATCCATTTAAAAACAACGTGGTGTAATTTTTATACCCTCATTATAATTGAAGACATAAAATCATGATGAAAGTATAAAGTCAAAACGTATTATTTAAGTGGATGGATCAAAAACTCAAGTAGAAATATCAAATCTTGTTCTTTTTGTTAGTATAACTATAAATATATCACATATCATGTTTATGTACGTGACGATAAATACTACAAAATGTATGTATAACTTGTAGAGTGAAAAATAATGATTTTATGTGTTTTCTTATTGGTAAAGAATTTATACGATTAGATGGTTGGATTTCTAAATCATGTGTTGATTAAGAAACTAGTGTGAGGGTTTTAATATTCTGCAATGGTAAACATGTGAAATTGAAGATTGTGTGTCAATCTCCACCAAGTTTTTGTGTTCATCATTTTTGTTTTTAAAACCCCACAGCATGTCATATATTGTATTCAACATACATCATCTGCAATATTTTTTAGCAAATAAGTTCTAACAAGTGGTATACTAGTAGAAGAAATATTTTATAGATTATTTTGCTATCTGATCCATTCATCAACCTAAATCATTTTTCTTATCAAATCTTCATGGTTTTTCTTCCTACAAAAATGTCATCCTCTAGCTTGAAATGTCCTTAATTTGATTAAGAGTATTCATCCATATTGAAAAGAAAGCTAATGCTTCATTTGTAGACTCTACATCCATATACATTTACTATCATCACAAATAGACCTCATAAACCAACCAACAATATATTTGATATTACTGTCAATGGTATTGACAAACTAACAAACCAAATGAATCAATTTATGAATATGAAAAGGGTTACCATAAATGGACTTGTGAAGATCACCAACTAGTATATGTGTATATACGTTCTAGATCCACCATTGATAATGTTCTTCTATATGGTGTATCATATTATAGAGTGATGCAAATCACTTATTATATCGTCTTGTTAAGGAATTGATAATTTTAGAGAAAACCAAAAATATAGTTAATTAAAGGATACAACTAGAATAAAACTTTAACTGAAACTCATACCACATTCAATACACTTATTAACAATATGGAAAACTTAGGGCTGTCAAGAATAATTACCAAATTGTCCATAATTTATGGACTCGTTGCACACCTACTGGGAGCATATCAACAAAGTTAAAAGGATATTGACAAGATTCACACGTATAATTTGTAAACCTACTTAGTAAGCCGATAAATCATGATAAGTCAAAGAATTAAAGGTTGGCATCCATGAAGAAGCTAATGTTGCAAGGATGTGCATATCTTTTATATTTGTTGACCAGTTTGACAGGTATAGTGCAACTATTGAAAATACAATTTTTAGATGAAAATTTTCTAATACGCAATGGCATGAATAAACATTTTATGACACTTTTAGATTTCATATCTCTGTTTAACGACATGCTTATTATTTACCAATTAACTTATGACACTTACCGACCATTTTCGGCTACCAAAATATTTTTGTTTCAAAAAAGGAACGGTATACAACCATCAAACACCATTTATTTTATCCTATTTTAAAACCAACAATAATTATTTTCAAAATTTCTCATTTACGCAACATATTTTCATGTTAATGACTTTCACAAACATTTTTTCATTTCTTTTTAAGCACTTGTTTTCTAACACAACTTTAATTCAAAATTCTGTAAGCCCTCCGGACAGAGGGAATGGAACCCGCGCATCTCTGTTGACTTCATAACTACCGATTGCTTTCTTCCGGAGAATCTATGGCAACGTGAGAAGCTAAGTTTCTAATTTGATCACAAAAAATAGGTAGCTCAAAGCGCCAACCCTTCCTCTTAGACACTACTACTGATCTCTTCTAGTTTTTCCTTCTTATGCTTATGGGTGAGACTCCCTTTCTTCTTAGGTTGTCTGTAAGTCTAGTTCGTGGTTCACGGGTGAGGTTACCTGGATAGGTGTATTGAATAGTGTCAAACCCGCAATAGTCAAGAAGAAAAACTCAGGACTAGGAAAGAAAGGCAGAGACAGGGAAAGCTAGGGTGATAGCCCTATAGCCCCCTTCTCGATAAGTAAGGTAGGTTGGCTGTGCTTGGGTCTCCTTCTCTTGTTGAAGGCTTTCCTACTTCTAATAGAATCTTCTAAGGTCATCTCCTCTTCAGCTTCTCTTTAAGTCCGATTGCCTTCTCAATCCTAATAAATGATGGGATGAGTTAAAGCACTATCAGACTGAATACCTTTTCTTATGAGTCTTCCATGAACTCAATACCAACTCTATGTTGATAAGAAAAAAGAAAATCCCCTAAGAAGAGGACTTTCAACTATTCCAAAAGAAAGGGGCAATTAAAATGCTTCATAGATAACCCCCTATGTCTCTTCCCGTCCAACTCACCGCCCGAAGTAGCATCCTTAGACACGTCCTTATCGCGGGAGGAGAAGAGACAAAAGATTCATATGAGGAAAAATAGGGAGAAAGAAATGGGATTGTGTCAACAGGCCCCTATTCCGACGAAAAACAGCCCCTTTTCTTTTTGTTTAGCCTGTTCCTATCAGATAAATTCTTAAGAGAAGAGGAAAAAAGTCCTCCGCCTATCATCATCACCAATTTACATCATCAAAGTTTACTTACAACACTAAAATTTTACATTGTGATTAACTACTCATGTTATTTAATTTTAATACACATATGTAAACCACTCATTCATTCCCAAACAATAATTTCAATATGCATCTCCAATTTGTCAACAATCCCATTTCAAGAAAACCCTAACCACATTTGCGATAAATTTCAAGGTTATACCTTTTGATTTAGGTTAAACTTCCAAAAAGAGTTTGTTAAACCCTTTAGGACTTGACCTTAATATATGAAAATCGAATCGGATTCCCTTTAGACGTCCTATGTATCCTATGTATCGGATTTTATAAAAGACAAAACTGCAAAAATGGTCCCTATGGTTTCTCATTTTATGTGGTTAAGGTCCAAACCTTTGAAAAGTTGTAGATTTGGTATTTTTCAACAAGTTTTGTTGTGGTTTTGGTCCCTCTTCCATTAACTTTAACAGCATCGTTGTTAACTTTTTTTAAATGTACCCCCAGGGACCATTTCTGTAGCCAAACTACAGGGACCATTTCTACATATATTCTTTTTATTCTTATTAAATTATTGACAAAATTGCAAAAATGGTCCCTGTGGTATGCATTTTTTTGGGGTTTTAGTCCAAACCCTGACTTTTTTGGGTTGGTGGTCCTTTTGAGCTACTTTGTTTGCAGTTTTGGTCCTTGTCCAAACTAAAAAGACTATTATACCCTTAATGAATTTATTTTTCATTTTTCTTTCACTTTTTAATATTATTATTATTATTAAATATAAAAGTGGGCCCACACACACACACTCTCTCTCTCTCTCTCACTCTCTTTCTCTCCAAAAAAAGCATCCCCAACTTATCTTTCTTACTCTTTTTCTCTCTCTGAAAATCTATAACACACATAGATCAAGAATATGACGATCAAATGAACAACAACTATGTAGAAATGGGTGGCAGTGAAGAAGATGATCAAATAAGCACGATTGAAGATCTTAGAAGAGGCCCATGGACAGTTGAAGAAGATTTCACTCTTATCAATTACATCTACTGTCTGCCAACAAATCGTCTCTGCACTTTTCTTCTTAACTTGTATTTTCTAGTGAACTTTTTACAGGGTTAAGCATAAATCTGTTACACACTTACGTTTAACTTGTATTTCAATATTGCTTATGAATCTAGGCTTAATTGTTGGTATTGTTATGGGCGTGATTTTTCAGATACGAATGACAAGTTGGGTGGTGGTTGATGGTGTGGTGTCGGATAGATGCAGGGGCTGTGAAGAAATTGGATGGTCCCTAAAGCCATGGTAACACTTCATCCTTTATTTTTGTTTTCGGCAATAGATTTAACAAGAAATACTCCTCCAACTAACATCTATTACTTCTAGATCTACATCCTGAACTGTAAGAAAAGCATTGCTCTGTCGGAAAAGCGACTCTCGGATTCCGATGAACGGCCAGCCCATACGACCTGGTGGCAGACACTCCCTCTTCTTCTTCTCCGAATTCCTCTCGTAAATCCATATATTCACACTCTTCAAAACCCATTTCAAAATCAACATTAATCCCAGAAAGCCAACCACCACCGCGTACATTTGTCAACAAAACGACGACCACCCGACAACCTGTCAAGTAGGTTTATATATCTGTAACAACTAAAATCTAGAGCAATCCTATCTTCAAATGGGTTTGATTATTATGAAGACTTGCTTTGATTCTTATGTATATTTACAATTCTTGAAAATCCAATTTAGTTTTCCCTTGATGACCTTGAAAATTCCTATGAATGATTTAATTTCTCATGATCTTATCGATTTCAAAAGAAACACAAAGTAATTTGATCTCTTATTTCTTATGCTGCCATTTAAAGGAGATCAGAGACGATTTTTAGGGGTTTGTTTGGATTGTTTTGGTTTTAAGCTGGAAGAGAAGATTTGGAGGATGAATCGAAAGCCTCCTTGTGGGTCTATGTTTTTTTTGTGTGTGTAGAAGGGATTGTGAGCTATGGTTTCAAATTGGATTCTAGCATTTAGTTGTTGACAGCAGGAGAAGAAAGGGGAAGATCGAAGAAGAAAGGATGCCACAATTACAGAGAAGGAGAGAGGGAGAGAGAGAGATAGAGAGAGAGAGAGAGTGGGGCCCACTTTTATAGTTAAGAATAATATTATTATTAAAAAGTGAAAGAAAAATGAAAAATAAATTCATTAAGGGTATAATAGTCTTTTTAGTTTGGACAGGGACCAAAACTGCAAGCAAAGTAGCTCAAAAGGACCACCAACCCAAAAAAGTCGGGGATTGGACTAAAACCCCAAAAAAATGCATACCACAGGGACCATTTTTGCAATTTTTTTTAAATTATTATATATTAATAAATATTATTTTTAATATATACTATTTATATATTAATAAATATTGTTTAATTAGATTATTAATTTCTTTTAATTAATTTTTTTTAATTTCTTTGTTATCGGATATTTTAATTGGATTATTATATATGAATAAATTGTTTTTAATATATAATATTTATATATTAATATATATTATTATATTGGATTAATAATTTATTTTAGTTAATTTTGTTTATTGGAGTAATTTTTTATTGGATTATTATATATATTAATAAATATTATTTTTAATTTATAATATTTGTATCCTAATAAATATAACATTATCAGATTACTAATTTCTTTTAGTTAATTTTTTGAACTCCTTTTTTTGGATTATTTCTTTTTTGTTGAAATATTATTTTTTTTATATAATAAATATTATTTTATTGAATTATTAGTTTATTAGTTTATTTTTTATGTATACTATTAATTCTTTTCAATTTTATTAGTTCCTCCACAAAGTTGTTGGAATACGCAAAGGCGCCGCCTGCGCATTAACGAAAATCGTTGGTTCACTGCCAAAAACCTTTATCGAGGGTCTGACGTAAACCCTACTTGTCAAATGTGACTGGAGCATTTGGATCATGATCACGGAGCATCTGGATTATGTTCATGGAGCATTTGTAGCACTTGGAACTCAATGGAGCACTTGGGGTTCACGGAGCATGTGGCAAAGGAACGGATCACGTGAGAAGGGAATGATTGTCTGACAAAGGAACGGATCAAGTGCTAAAGGAATGGATCATATAGAAGGGGGTTTGGAGCACCTGGAAGGGGTTTGGAGCACTTGGGGTGATATGGAGCAACAAAGGAACTTGTTGCGCCAAATTATGAAGTGTTGGGCCAAGAAGGATGTTGTTGCGCCAAGGGCATTCCTTCTTGTGCCAAGCATATCCCTCTTACGCCATGGAGAGTCCCTCTTGCGCCATGAAGAAGCCTTGTTGCGCCAAGTAGGTTCTTGTTGCACTAAGCATGTCCTTGTTGCGCCAAGATGATCCTTGTTGCACCAAGGTGATGATGTTGCTCCAACCTAGAAGTTCTTGAGCCACTCTTGATGCCTGCTGCGCCATCCTTGCACATGTTGCGCCATCAGGGTGCAAGATGGGCCATTTTGGTTCCTTGATGAGTCATGGTATCCTGATGAGCCAAGTATGATATGAAGTCCTCTGTGATGCTCAAGATCGTTCAAGGATGCTCAGAAGTTGGTATTGTTCAAGGATTACACCATGATGGATGTTGAGCCATTAGTGTTCATGATGCGCCATTTGTACATCATGATGCTTCACTATGACACAAGGTGCTCCATCATGTGTGTTGCTGATGCTCATGGGTTGTATGACATGGATGAATGTTCCAGAAGATGTTGCATGGCGGAATATGATTGGCTTTCACCATTCATGGGCCTATTGGCCAATGGGTTTGGCCCATTAGGGTTTTAGGTCTGATCCCTCAAGTATAGATAGGGATGCATGCATAGTTATTTGTAGTGTCTTGTGTCTTGTGTCTTGTATCTTATATCCTTAGTGAGTAGGGTGAATCTATGTGGAATTGTACTTGTGACCTCTGTTTGAGAACTCTGAAATAAAGAATACTCCCTTCCTACCTGTGGACGTAGGTCACCTTGACCCAACCACGCAAATATTGTGTCTTTGTGTGCTTATAGTTTTGCTTGTTATCCGCATTACTTCCTAACAAGGGTCATCAGAACTTGGCAAGTGGCATCAGATTTGTTCTGAGTCTTGACAAGTATCGCCTGTTTTCCCTAACACTACTAACTTTTTCCACCCAACATCCCCGGTATCCACCTACGACAACCTCTTCACAGTCCGCTGGAATCCTCCATATCTCACGCAATGCGCAACAAACTCCTATAAACATTAAAAGTGGTGGTGGTGATCGGGTGATGGTAGTGGTATTATTATAGGTGACTATCGTCATCATTGGTTGAAAAAAGTTGGTGAGTTTCTATCCGACCTCCGATGAAGATGTTTTGTGGTGTTCCCGACGATTTTCGATGATGAGAGGCAACGTTTTTGTGTATTCTGACGACTTTGTGGTGAAACTAATAAAATTAAAAAGAATTAATAGTATCTTAAAAATAAACTAATAAACTAATAATCCAACAAAATAATATTTATTATATAAAAACCTATAAATTATAAATAAAATTCCAATAAAAAAAATTAATCCAAAAAAAAGGAGTTAATGAATTAACTAAAAGAAATTAATAATATGATAATGTGTATTTATTAGGATATAAATATTATAAATTAAAAATAATACTTATTAATATATATAAATAGTATATATTAAAAATAACATTTATTAGTATATAATAATTCAATAAAATTAAAAAGAATATATATAGAAATGGTCCTTGTAGTTTGGTTGCATAAACGGTCCTTTGAGGGTAAAATAGTCTTTTTTTTAAGTTAACAATCAAGCTGTTAAAGTTAACGGAAGAGGGACCAAAACCACAACAAAACGTGTTCAAATGGACCAAATCTACAACTTTTCAAAAGTTTGGATCTTAACCACATAAAATGAAAAACCACAAGGACCATTTTTGCAGTCTTGTCTTTATAAAAAAATATATTTTATGTATCAAGTTTTATAAATTGCATCTAATAATTTATCAAATCACATGTCAAGAATGGTCATACAAACCTATCAGCATGCCACATGACATGTTCTATCGACCTTTCAAATTTGCATGCCACTACCAACTTCGATATACACTAGACAAACCCTTTCAAAGAAATTTGTGCCCTTTTTATATTTAGGTTTAGACAAAACTGCAAAAATGGTCCGTGGTTTGTATTTTTTTTTTTTCTGGAAATCAGTCCAAACCTTTCAAAAATTAGAGAAATAGTCATTTAACTAGTTTCATTATGAAATTGGTCCTTGTAAAAATTAAAAGACTATTTTACCCTTATGATTTAGTTTTTCTATTTTTTAATATTTATTAATTTTAAAATACTAATGGTCCCACAACACACCTCTCTCTCTCTCTCTCTCTCTCTCTCTCTCTCTCTCTCTCTCTCTCTCTCTCTCTCTCTCTCTCTCTCTCTCTCTCTCTCTCTCTCTCTCTCTCTCTCTCTCTCTCTCTCTCTCTCTCTCTCTCTCTCTCTCGTTATAGACTTGCAACTAGAAATTTTAAAACATACACAGACTAATATGAGAAACACATTACACTCGTTTCGTCTCGGTATCATAAGAGCTTGATCAGCTAAACACCATAAAGAAATGTCTCTATTAAAAATAAAAAAATGGACATGTGACGTACCTACGAATTCTATACACAAAAACAAACACACTTTTTGATGTGTTTTAGGTAGCCATATTTTTAATATATTTTCATGAACGTGTTATGCAAATTGATTATGGGGTTGACCAAAAACTGTAATATAAAATCCTCCAACAGTGCACTATATTGTCCACCCATTCCTTGCTAATTGTAAGTTGCCTTGGGTTTCTTGGCCGAGTACGTATGTCTATGTTTTGCTTGTTTCAGTTAAAGATCAACCAGGTGAGAGTAAGATGGATAGTGCTTAACCCAAAAAAATTGTTCAACAAAAGGAAACCTTAAACAAATTTCCCTTAGACAAAATCAGTTAAAGCAATTAAATTCAGGTTACTTCTTAATAGCAAAACTTTGTCATCATTTTTAGAAACTAGGTAGCCAACCAAGAACACCAAAATCAAAGCTCCCAACATGTTTTAATTTATCATTCATGCTCAATTCAAGTTGCTAATGTGCTTCTAAATAACAAATGGCCAGTAAAACTATGAGATCGATCTTAATCACTATATGCTGATTATTACATTAAAGTGAAGCTTAATTTAAGATTCATATCAAACCCCTGAAGCAGAATAATTACCAATCGAAGGTTGCGTTTACGAGACAGATAAGACACCAAGATTTGAAGGTGCTTCGATGGGTTGTGGTCAAGGTTGTAAAAAATGATCGACGATCGATTGGCGATCCACCGGGATTAAGGGATTAATCGATTTAGGCGGTGATTAATATGGAATTAAGCTAGGACCATAAGTTATTAATAAAATTATTTAAAAACTTAATATATCTTAAGAAAATAAGTAATTGAACTTTTGAAATTTTGAAAATTTGTAATCTTTGGTATAATATTTGAAATTTTAAAATTTTGTAAATTTTGTGTAATATTTGAAATTCTGAAAATTTGAATTTTATAATTTTACCCGTCTAGAAGCGCCAAGGACCGCCAAGCCCGATTTTGACAGATATTGACCAATTTTTGCCAAGCACCCCTAATCGTAATCAGTTACATACCGTCAAGCGATTAAATACCTGATTAATCGGCCGCCAAGGTTGATTTCTACAACATTGGTTGAAAGTTCAACAGTTCACCTCCACTACTACCCAGATTTAGAAACAAAAACCGATCTTCAGCCACCGATCGATGAAGGGTTTTGTTTTCATCCATAAAATCTGGACTTGATTGTGGCGAACTAGTAAATCGAGGGCAGTGATTTCCTGGCTCCTTCGGGTTCTACCACAGGAGCCTAATTATGGCCTGCAAGTAAAACGAGGGGAGAAGTTCAAAGGAGGAGGCAATTTTGGTTGTGATTCTACAGGAGAAGAAGGAAATGGACGACATGGTTGGTGGGCGTCGATGGTTGAGGCGGTGGTCATCTTGGCCGCCAGGAGAAAATATGTCTCGCTCTTGTTAAATGGGTATTATGTTCTAAAGGGAGAGGGTTTGGAGGGTTGGTTTGGTTAGGGGTGGGGTGGGGTGGGAGGATTTATTTGTATATTTTTATTAATTAAAATGGTAAAAACAATTAAAAATAGTGGGAAGGTAGAATATTTCGTCTGGACGGATAAGCAAGAGGAGGCATTCCAGACTTTGAAGGGTCTTCTATGTGAGGCTCTTATTCCTTCTCTACTCGAAGGGAATGAAGACTTTGTAGTTTACAGTGATGCATCATACTCTGGGTTGGTTTTTGTGTTGATGCAACGAGGGAAGGTGATTGCTTATGCTTCCCGATAGTTGAAGATTGTCGAGATGAATTACTTGGTACATGATTTGGAGTTGGAAGTAGTGGTGTTTGCACTCAAGTTATGGCGTCACTAGCTGTATGGGACGAAGTGTACGTTGTATATTGATCATAATGGTTTTCAACACATCTAGAACTAGAACGAGTTGTATATGAGGCAGTGGTTTTGGGTTGAGTTGCTTGTCAATTATGAATGTGAGATTAGTTATCACCTGGGAAAGAAAATATGGTAGCTGATACTATGAGTCGTAAAGAGACTAGGGTATCCTATCAGCTGGATTTTATAGGATTCGTAGTGGTTTCGAATATTTTTTTTAGAAAATTCAGGCTGCCCAGGCTGAAGGGTGAGGTGATGGTGAAAAAACAGGTTCTTCTGGTAGAGGATAATCGGGGATAGAAGATTTTGAGGCCCTAAAGTTGGTGGTGTTCGTGGCACGCTATTGCGATACACGCATATATAGAAGTACTCAATTTCATCCAGACACAATGAATATGTATCAAGTCGTAAAAACCGATTATTGGTGGTCAGGCATGAAGAGAGGGATAGCTAAGTACGAGACAGAATGTGTGACTTGATCGCAAGTCAAAGCATATCATTAGAAGCTACGTGGCATGTTGCAACAGCCGAACGTTCTAGAGTGGATGTGGGACAAAGTCACAAGGGATTATGTCACCATGTTACTCAAGATTATGAAAGGTAATAATATGATTTGGGTGATTGTAGATCGTATGACGAAGAGTGCTCTTTTTCCTAGTGACGAAAGAGAATGGGAAATTATGGAACTTGGAAGACTTTATGTAAAGGAGATTGCCACAATACATGGAGTTCCATTATCCATTATATCTGATCATGACAGTCGATTTGCATCCAGTTTTTGACAAAGATCACAAGAGGAGATACGTGTAGATGAGTCGAATAGTTTGGTGGAAGAACCAATTGTTGTTTTGGTACGTGAAACCATACTTGTACAAAGAAAAAGAAGCCAAACTTGTCAAGGTATGATGGAAGGACAGGTATGGGGTGATATGAGGTGGAGGGTCGAAGATGACAAGAGGACTCATTAACCTCGCATGTTCATGTCGGTACCAGATTATGGGACAGAATCCTTTTAAGGAAGGGAGGATTGTAAGGGATTCCTCTCATTCAATCTCTCATAATATTCCTCAAGGGTTCCAGAAGGTAAGTAGAAATTCTTCAACTCATATTTCTGTTGTGAATCGTTGAATTTAAGCACAAATGTGGTGATTTTGATGAATGTTGAAATTTTACACAACAATGTTCCCCCAACTTTCAAGGGATGTAGCGACTAAACTGGGCAGAATTTGACTGTTCACCGGAGAGAAAATTTTTGAAGGAAATTGAGTCTAGTTTCTAGGGACTCTAATATTAGCTTAATTAGATTTGTAAATCTTGAGATATCCTCAAAATATTGAACAGTGGTCTGGCTGGGAAATGAAATTTATCGTATACTAAAGTGGTGTATATGGATCGTGTTTTGTTCTTTGGATAGTACATGACTTCCAGGAGGTTAGTACTCGATATATAACATCTTTTTATGTATTAAGTTCATGATAATTGGTAGGAATGATTATTGAGCACAAACTAGAAGGTTATATAATGTATATAGTGTAATTGTGATTCCATCTTGTGCTTGATCGGTTCAAACCTTGTGGGACTAATCTCAGAGGCTGAAAGGTACCCTAAGGAGGGTTGGTTTAGGACTGGAACAAACTAGATCTCAAATTCCCCATGTGTTGTAACTTTCAGAGAGTTTGCGACGCGACGACCTTATACTCGTGACACGATGTCGGTGGTTCATTTTTACCAGAGTCGCAGCTTGTTGACTATTTGCGACGCTGCCTCTTGTCCTTAGCGACGCTAATGGTATTCTGTGTTGTCTGTAAAATCCAAAAATTTTACGCCAAATTTAAACTTTTCAAGCATAAATAAAACCCAATAGTATTGTTTACAAAAAAATGTTTTCAATTCATTATTCAATCAGAGTGTCCCAAAAGCCAGATCATAAGGATGAGGAGCGGTACGGTCACGCCTTCGCCTTGCCATGAACTCCTGAAGTAACTGAAACAATAAACTGAAAACTGTAAGCCCGAGGGCTTAGTGAGCTACCCCCAAAATACCAATACCACACTGATAATACCATATCCGTAATAATTAATCAATCAACATGCATACTGGGCCATCGGCCTGACTAGACCGCCCTACAGGGCCTACAGTCCAACTGAATCTATACCAAGCCTTCGGCATGACTGGACCGCCAGAGATGCAGGAGTTGTCATCTCAGTTGCAGGAGCTGCTGGGTAAGCAGTTTATTCGTCCGAGTAGTTCCCCATGGGGAGCACCGATCCTCTTCGTCAGGAAGAAGGACGGTTCGCACAGGATGTGCATCGACTACAGGGAGTTGAACAAGCTAACGGTGAAGAACCGTTATCCACTCCCAAAGATAGATGATCTTTTCGATCAGCTGCAGGGTGCATCTTGGTTTTCCAAGATCGACTTGAGATCCGGGTATCACCAGGTCAGGGTGAGGGAGGAAGACGTGGAGAAGACCGCGTTTCGGACTCGTTATAGTCATTACGAGTTCGTGGTGATGCCGTTTGGGCTCACCAACACGCCAATAGTATTCATGGATTTGATGAATTGGGTCTGGAGACCGATGCTCGATCGCTCGGTCATTGTGTTCATAGATGATATCTTGGTGTATTCCAAGACCCGAGAGCAGCACGAGGAGCACCTCAGGGAGCTGTTGGAGGTTCTGCGACGAGAACGGCTGTATGCCAAGTTCTCGAAGTGTGAGTTTTGGTTACGAGAGGTCCAGTTTCTCGGACATCTCGTTAACCAGGAGGGGATTTTGGTCGACCCGGCCAAAGTCGAGGCGGTTATGCAGTGGGAGATTCCAAAATCTCCCTCCGACATCAGGAGTTTCTTGGGATTAGCAGGGTACTACCGAAGATTTATTCGAGATTTTTCCAAGGTTGCAATACCCCTCACTCGTCTAACGAGGAAGGGGATGGATTTCCGGTGGGGGCCTGAGCAGCAGAGGGCGTTTGAGACCCTCCGGCGATGTTTATGTGAGGCGTCAGTGTTGACGCTCCCCGAGGGAGTCGAGGATTTCGTAGTATTTTATGATGCGTCCATCACAGGTCTGGGGGCGGTCCTCATGCAGAGGGGACGGGTGATAGCCTATGCATCGCGGCAGCTGAAGCCGCATGAGACGAGATACCCTACGCACGATCTTGAGTTGGGAGCGGTGGTATTCGCTCTCAAGATTCGGAGGCATTACCTGTACGGGGTCCGATGTACTATATACACGGGTCACAAGAGTTTGAGGCACATCATGGATCAGCCGAACCTGAATATGAGGCAGCGCAGGTGGCTGGATGTAGTCAAGGACTATGATTGTGAGATCCTTTACCATCCTGGTAAGGCGAATGTGGTTGCGGACGCTTTGAGCCGCAAGTCAGCTGGGTCTTCTACCCCGGCAAGGTGTATGAGGATAGCGGTGGATTCCCCGCTTGTGAGCTTGATTAGGGATGCTCAGGTCGAGGGCATGAGACCAGAGAACTGGAAGATGGAGCGGATTAAGGGCGAGAACGCTCGGTTTGTTCAGGATAGCCACGGATTATTGACCCGACACGGTCGGGTTTGGGTTCCGATGTCCGGAGGGGCCCGGCAGACAGTGATGGACGAGGCTCATAAGTCTCACTTTTCTATGCACCCGAGGGCCACCAAGATGTACCGGGATTTGAGTTTGAGCTACTGGTGGTCGTGCATGAAGCGAGAAATCGCTTGGTACGTCGAGAGGTGCTTAACTTGTAGGATAGTCAAGGCCGAGCATCAGAGGCCGCATGGTAAACTGCAGCCCCTGGAGATTCCCATGTGGAAATGGGAACAGATCACGATGGACTTTATTACCAAGTTGTCGAGAATGGCGAAGGGGCTTGATGCTATATGTGTTGGATTAGGTGTCTAAGCCCATAACTATAATTGGTATGTACTTGAATTGATAGCAGCACAGTCCTTTTGGGTTGCCCTCAACCTAGCAACTGGACAAGGAAATTATGAAAGGAGAGATATTAATTTATAAGATTAATAAATTAATATATATATATAAATGATTTATTAATATGTTAATGGATTAATATATTAATTAGAAATCATTATGTTTAATTAATTGTTAGCCAGAAATTAATCAGAATTGATTTTGGGGTTAAAAGAATTAATTATAAGGTGCAGGGACTAGTTTGCAATTATCTAATAGTTGAGTGGAAGGCTCTAGAACCCCCTTGGAAGAGGGTGGACGAAATCTTTAGGGGAAACCCTAATAATTTCGTCCATAGGGGCTTGGATAAGGCCCTAAGCAAAGGATAACTAGGGTTTCCCTTAAACCCTAAATCCCTCAGCTATATAAGGAGCCTCCTGGTTCATGTTTTTGGTCACTCTTTCTTTTGAAGAAACCCTAAGGCCGAGATTTTGCATACTCCCTCTCCCCTCTCTCTTCTACTTTCCTTCTTGCTAGTCATTGGGTGTGATTCCATTAGAGGCATTACACTTGTGGTGCTAAAGCTTCCAAGAAGATCAAGATCAAGATCAAGGGAATATCAATTGTTTGCTATAACAATTGAAAGGTATGTAAACCCTAAACCCTAGTTTGTTAATTTCGAAATTAGCCTCTCTCCTCTAGGGTTCTAGTTTTGCAATTCAAAGTTGTATGTTCAATAGTTAAAACATAGATCCAAAGTAGGTTGCATGTGAACTTAGGAATTGTTTTCTAGTTTATTTGTTGTACCTAAAACCCATCAGTGGTATCAGAGACATTATTGTTTTAAATTGAATTGCTACAATTGTTGAATTGCAAATTAGGGTTTATAGCTATTAAACCCTAAAGGCCAAATTTTCGATTTCTAGGGTTTTGGATCAAAGGGTTTTTTCGAAAACCCTAGCCTCCAAAGAACCCTAATCGAAATTAGGGTTAGGGTTTTGAAAACCCTAGCCTCCTCCCTTGTAAATTTCGAAATTTGCTTAGAAGTTTTAGGGTTTCTTGTTTTGGATAATTGTTGCTTAATTAGATTAATTGGATAATTATCCTTACCCTATTTTTCGAAATTTAGAGGGATAAAGATTAGGATTAAATTAATGGATTAATTTAATTAGATAATCCTTACAAGATTTAATAATTTGATTAATAGTTAATTAAAAGATAAATATTAAATCTAGTTAATTGGTTTATTTAAATTTAAATTTAATAGCTTAAATTTCGAAATTTATAAACCCTTGAAGTTTTAAAATGTTTTAAAACACACCTTATATATATTATAATTAAAAGTTTAATATTATATATGTATAAGAACATGGTCAGTCAAATCGCTAGTATGCCTCATTCACGAAGCTAATCTATAAGGGGGGTATAAGGAAACTGCCTATAAAATGGTAGTTGAATGGGTGTCCACTCTCACCCACCGCTTCCTTGATTGGTGGAGGGTCGTTAGCAGAACGGATTTGATAGGACAACTACTTCTCATTAAAAGTATAATGATATTAAAAGTACTAGAACATTATTTTCAAAATCCCAACTCTAGTTACTTTAGGAAAAATGTGAAAAGTATGCTAATCCATGAAATTGCACATTATGATTTATTGGTCGTTAGTGGAGCGTGTGTGGTTAACCAGCACACTAAAAGGCACTAATAAAGAGTAGTAATGGGTATCTCATAATTGTCATTTTGATGGAGCGTGTGTGGTTTACCAGCACATCAATAGTTAATGATAAAGACAATGAGGTTACCAAGCACATTTGCATGGTTATTCACATCTTGTTTGTGATCCTCGGCATCCCAGTCACAAATAGAAGAGCATAATCTGAGATTAAAACATGCCATTGAATAGTTTCAATGTATCTCAAAAGAATTAGGAATTTCACTTCGTTTGTTTCGTCTAATGGTGGAATTGGTGAATCGTCATTCACCTACCTTTATGAAATTTGCACTTGGATCTCGGCATCCCATTTCTAAGTTGTGAATCTTCATAGTTGGATCCTAACCTTGATATTATATCTTTGGGTTATTCTATTAAGGTATCTTGAAATCTAACTAAAACTTTCTTTTCAGATGTCTACTCCTGGAAACACTTCTGCTTCGTCCTCCTCCAACCAAAACTTCTCTTTGCTCAATATCTGCTCCAAAGTCGTTATGGATGGCTCAAACTATAACGATTGGATGCGCAACATCAAGATGGCTCTTCGTTTCGAGAACAAAGAATATGTTCTTGAAAAGGAGCTCAAAGAGCTTGATGAGAATGAAGCTACTCCTGAAGATCTTGCTGCCTACAAGAAACATTACGATGATGCTACCAAAGTGGCATGCATCATGGTGGCAACTATGTCCCCAGAACTGCAGAGGTACTATGAGGACTACTGGCCTTTCGAGATGAACAAGGACCTTATGGAAAAGTACCATAAGCGAGCTCGTCAAGAAAAGTTCGAAGTAGTCAAGTCACTCATGGCTTGCAAGATGAAGGATGGGGAGTCGGTAGTGTCACATGTGCAAAGAATGCAACGCTACATAGAGCGTTTGGTCAAGCTCAATATTCACTTTGATGAGGAATTGGCCATTGACATGGTCTTGAACTCACTTCCTGAATGTTATGGTCAGTTTATTCTAACTTACCATTTGAACAACACTGAGCAGACCTTGGCCCAATTGCACAACTTGTTGCAGACAGCTGAGGCAGGGATGAAGGGTAAAAGTATACCCTCCACACCTACGAGTGCCCCTGTTTTGGCTATTGGACAGGGAAAGGGGAAAAAGAGGAAAGGTCCTCCCAAGCAAAACTGGAAGAGCAAGGCTCAAGCTGGGACATCTAGTAATGGCCCAAAGGCTAAGCCCAATGGTTCCACTCCCCATGTTTCTGATCCAAAAGAGGCAGTTTGCTTTTACTGCAACCAAAAGGGGCATTGGAAGAGATCTTGCCCACAATATCTGCAAGATATCAAGGATGGCAAAGTGAAGCCATCTTCGGCAGGTATTTACACTATTTCTGCTAATAACTCATTATCTTCTCGTTCATGGGTCCTTGATACAGGATGTGGTTTTCATATCTGTTCTGATTTGCAGGGTCTAAAGGAAAGTGAGGAGATAGAGTGAGGAAGGATAAACCTGATCATGGGAAACAGAAAGTCTTCACCAGTAACCAAGATCGGAGTTTATCAGCTTCTGCTTAGTAATGATGTTAGATTAGATTTAATAAATTGTTGCTATTCGTCTGAGATGACGAGAAACATTATTTCATTTCATGCATTGTTCAGACAAGGTTTTACATATTCTTTTAATGATTTGAATGGTTCAATTTCTGTTTATAAGAATGGTGTTTTTATGTTTGAAGCTTTGCCTTGTAATGGTGTGTATGAAACAGTGACTTGTGTTGATAGCCTAGGAAATAGTGTACTTAATATTGACTTGTCTAATAGTGTAGACAAGGCATGCTTGTGGCATTGTCGTCTTGGACACATTAACAAGAAACGCATAGCCCAACTCCAAAAGGATGGAGTGTTGGAATCATTTGACCTAAAGTCAGATGATATGTGTGAATCTTGTCTTTTGGGAAAGATGACAAAATCACCATTCACAGGGTCTTGTGAAAGAGGTGAAGGTCTGTTGGATCTCATACACACAGATGTGTGTGGGCCCTTCAGATCAACTACAAGAGATGCTAATCGATTCTATGTGACTTTCATTGACGATTATAGCAGATATGGATATATCTACTTGATCAAGCATAAGTCAGAAACTTTTGAAAAGTTCAAAGAGTTTAAGCATGAAGTCGAAAATCAATTGGGCAGAAAGATAAAGATACTTAGATCCGATAGAGGCGGGGAGTATCTTAGTATCGAGTTTAACGACTATCTGAAAGAATGTGGGATAGTCTCACAATTGACTCCTCCTAGGACACCACAGTTAAATGGTGTAGCTGAGAGGCGTAATCGAACCTTGTTAGACATGGTTCGTTCTATGATGAGTCGGGCTTCGCTTCCTATTCACTTCTGGGGGTATGCCTTAGAGACAGCCGCCCACATCCTCAATCTTGTCCCTACAAAGAAGGTTGCCAAAACACCTCACGAAATGTGGACAGGGAAAGTTCCCTCGTTAGCACACATTAAAGTCTGGGGTTGTGAAGCTTTCGTAAGACGAGAGACTCACGACAAGATAGCAGCTAGAAGTGAGAAATGTGTTTTCATTGGTTACCCAAAGCAGTCTTTTGGATATTTGTTCTACAGGCCTAGTGAAAACGTGGTCTTTGTAGCACGAAGAGGAGTCTTTCTTGAAAGAGAGCTCATATTCAAAGTGGACAGTGGGAGCACTATTGACCTTGAAGAAATTCAAGATTCAGCCAATGAAGGAACCTTAGATGACACTAGCACTCAACCAGAGGAAACAGTTCCTGTTGAACCAATTGATAACTCATTACCTCTTAGAAGATCCACTAGGGTGAGTGTGCCACCTGAGTTGTATGGTTTTCATATTACTTCAGATGGTGACACATTCATAAGTGACAGAACACTGGTAAACTTAGATGAACCAGTCACTTATAAGGAAGCAATGGCAGGCCCAGAGGCTTCCAAGTGGAAAGAGGCAATGGACAGCGAGATTAAGTCCATGTATGACAACCAAGTTTGGAATTTGGTTGAAAGTGCACCAGGTCGCAAGACAGTTGGGTGCAAATGGATCTTCAAGAAGAAGACAGACATGGATGGGAATGTGCATACATTCAAGGCTCGACTGGTTGCAAAAGGTTTTACTCAAACCCCAGGGGTTGATTATGATGAGACTTTTTCGCCAGTGGCTAAGATTAAATCTATTAGGATATTGCTCGCCATAGCTGCCTTTCATGATTATGAAATCTGGCAGATGGATGTCAAAACTGCTTTCCTTAATGGGAAGTTGGCTGAAGATGTTTACATGAGTCAGGCAGAGGGTTTTGTTGATGCAAAGTTTCCCAATAGAGTGTGCAAGCTTGAGAAATCCATTTATGGATTGAAACAAGCATCTCGCAGTTGGAATCTTTGCTTCCATGAGAAAGTCAAAAAGTTTGGTTTCTCTAGAAGTGAAGATGAGTTTTGTGTGTATATCAAGGCTAGTGGGAGTATAGTAACTTTTCTGGTGTTATATGTCGATGACATATTACTCATTGGTAACGACGTTCCAACCTTGAAAGAGGTTAAGTCTTGGCTTGGAAAGTGTTTTGCAATGAAAGACCTTGGAGAAGCTGCCTATATTCTTGGGATTAGAATATTGAGAGATAGAAAGAAGAGACTAATTGGACTTAGTCAGAGCACATACTTGGATAAGGTACTAAAGAGGTTTAGTATGGAAAATTCCAAGAAGGGAGAGCTACCTATCCAGAGCAATACCAAATTGAGTAAGACTCAATGCCCGAGTACATATGTTGAAATAGATGACATGAGTCGTGTACCTTATGCTTCCGCTGTCGGATCGATCATGTACGCTATGACATGTACTCGCCCTGATGTGGCATTTGCTTTGAGCATGGTCAGTCGCTATCAGGGAAACCCAGGTAGAGCTCATTGGATAGCAGTTAAGAATATACTCAAGTATTTGCGAAGGACAAAGGACTGGGTTCTTGTGCTTGGTGGCAGTGATACTTTGAGAGTAGATGGTTACAGTGATGCCAGCTTTCAGACGGATAGAGATAACTTCCGTTCTCAGTCAGGCTGGGTATTTTTACTGAATGGAGGAGCAGTTACTTGGAAGAGTTCCAAGCAAAATACGGTGGCTGATTCTACTTGTGAATCAGAGTACATAGCAGCAAGTGAAGCGTCGAAAGAAGCAGCTTGGTTGAGGAACTTCATCGGGGATCTCGGAGTTGTTCCAACCATCCAGGAGCCTATGGAACTGTTCTGCGATAATGAAGGAGCGGTTGCCTTGACAAAGGAACCGAGAGATCATGGTAAAACCAGACATATCGACAGAAAGTACCATTTCATCAGACATAGAGTAGAAGAAGGCCATCTTATAGTAAAGAGGGTGTCATCTGAAGATAACCCAGCAGATCCTCTCACAAAGGGTCTGAGTAGGGCTAAGCATATTCAGCATGCTCGAAGCATAGGACTGAAAGATGATATTAGTTTTAGTAGTTAGATTAGTTATTGAAACTTGTAACAAAGTAAATGTAATTGACTTTTGGTGATTAAATAATAAAGTATTATTTATAAGTTTGGCTACTACCTTTTGTCAATTGTTTATTATTGTGTTTCATTTTTGCATGTTTTACTTCCTGAATAATGAGATTATTCAAATTCCACAGTCGCTCGTACTCTTGGAAGTAAGTAGTGAATTAAGACTGTCATGAATTGGATTGCAGATTGTCTAAGGATAGACATGGCAATAGAATTGCTGCAATGTTCATGAGTACTCAGAAATTGAGATTTGAGTATTGGATAAACCCTCGCTCAGAGTATCACTTCATGGAATTCATCACGAGTAATACTGAGACGATAATATCTTATAATCTTGAAACGAAGATATATGAGTTGTAATTTACAAAGTCGGTAATACATTGGTGATACGAAACCGCATCAGTAACTTGGTGTTATAAAACGTATTGTCATGTATAATTTGATGAGTAAAAGATACAAGCATATGAGTCAACGTTTATTCGTTCCTTTTGCCCTAACAGGAAAAGCGATATATGTGGGCCCCTCGATGATTTGGTGTTGACTTATGTGCTGGGCCCAGCCAGGACTAAATTGATGTGTTCAATTAGAAGTCCTACATCATCACAAATCAGGAATCGGGAAACATAGATTCTGGACAAAGAGATTGATTATATTCCATGTCTTTTGTCTGGGGATATCAAGCAGAACGAAGGGTTATATGATCACTTATCTTAGGACACGTAACTGACTGGGTCAGAGTTCGGCAGCAGCTTTTTGGAAGCTACAATTTGCTGGTCAAATTTAGAAGGCATACTAGCAATTATAGTTACAGACTTATCCAAGTGGGAGACTGTTGGATTAGGTGTCTAAGCCCATAACTATAATTGGTATGTACTTGAATTGATAGCAGCACAGTCCTTTTGGGTTGCCCTCAACCTAGCAACTGGACAAGGAAATTATGAAAGGAGAGATATTAATTTATAAGATTAATAAATTAATATATATATATAAATGATTTATTAATATGTTAATGGATTAATATATTAATTAGAAATCATTATGTTTAATTAATTGTTAGCCAGAAATTAATCAGAATTGATTTTGGGGTTAAAAGAATTAATTATAAGGTGCAGGGACTAGTTTGCAATTATCTAATAGTTGAGTGGAAGGCTCTAGAACCCCCTTGGAAGAGGGTGGACGAAATCTTTAGGGGAAACCCTAATAATTTCGTCCATAGGGGCTTGGATAAGGCCCTTGGGTTTGCTTAGGCCCTAAGCAAAGGATAACTAGGGTTTCCCTTAAACCCTAAATCCCTCAGCTATATAAGGAGCCTCCTGGTTCATGTTTTTGGTCACTCTTTCTTTTGAAGAAACCCTAAGGCCGAGATTTTGCATACTCCCTCTCCCCTCTCTCTTCTACTTTCCTTCTTGCTAGTCATTGGGTGTGATTCCATTAGAGGCATTACACTTGTGGTGCTAAAGCTTCCAAGAAGATCAAGATCAAGATCAAGGGAATATCAATTGTTTGCTATAACAATTGAAAGGTATGTAAACCCTAAACCCTAGTTTGTTAATTTCGAAATTAGCCTCTCTCCTCTAGGGTTCTAGTTTTGCAATTCAAAGTTGTATGTTCAATAGTTAAAACATAGATCCAAAGTAGGTTGCATGTGAACTTAGGAATTGTTTTCTAGTTTATTTGTTGTACCTAAAACCCATCAATATGGGTGTAACACCGTAAATTTCAAAACAATTTTTCACTTTTTAAAATATAATTTCATTCATAAATATTCTCGAATCCCAATGTATCACATATCAAATCCATAAAAACACATCCCAAGATCATAATGTATAAAACTCCAATAGTGTGTACTGATCACGCCGGCGCCTTCCCGCGATCCTCACTGGTACCTGAAACACATAACACAAAACACTGTAAGCATAAATGCTTAGTGAGTTCCCCAAAATACCACACACAACACATATTAGCCACTCGAGGCTATAACTCTGATTGACCCTCTGGTCAATGTGTCTCAGTGGGACCCTCCAGTCCCATAACTCTGTGGGCCCTCTGGCCCTAACTCTGTGGACCTTCCGGTCCTAACTCTGTAAACTCTGTAACATACATAGCATAAATCACACAGAAATCACATCATGCAAAAGCATACAAAATACTCTGTCACATAACTCTAATTACCACCCTAGGTAAAGTATAGTGAGAAGACTCACCTCGAGTAACTCGGTAAACCTCGAACTCTGAAATACCGCACTAGCCTTCACCTAATCACATAAATAAATTCTCTAATTAATACAACTTCTAAAGGCTAGGCCAACTCCTCTCTATAAGTTCTCTAAGAAGGGTAAAAGACCATTCTGCCCCTCTAATGGCTCATAAGTCCAAACACTGACTAATCCCTAAAAGTCAACAGAAGTCAACAGTCAACATTGACCAGACTCGCCGAGTGCACTAGAGTGACTCGGCGAGTATATGTCTGCCTCCTCGTCCCTGGTCCTCACTTGACTCACTGAGTCAACCCTATACTCCCCGGGTAGTTACGGATCGCGAGTCACGGGGCAACCCGACTCGACTCGTCGAGTCCCTTATGGACTCGGCGAGTTCCTCCCATGAAAACTCTCAAAAGATCTCTTGAGGTCAGATCTGCTTCACCAAACAGTAGATCCATCCTTCTAACATTCAAAAGTCACGTAAAGGTGCAACCTTTACATGCATGCAACCCATACCAAGCCTCAAATGGAGAAATATCACTAGAAATGGCAACCTAGTCTCCAATTGCTTATTTGCTTGCAAAAAGCTAGAAGGTAGTGACTCTATGGACCTCTCAAGGTCCAGATCTGATATCATCAACACAAAGGGGACCTTATGCTCACTAGATCTTATAAAAAAGGGAGGTAAAAACCCTAAAATCATGAAATCTATCATATCAATACGAAATAGAAGGGATTATACCTCCAGAGACAATATCTCAAGATGATTAGCTCCAATCCAAGCTCCCTTCACGTTCTAGATGGATCCTCTCTTCTTTCTCTAGCAAAAATCACCCCAAAATGAAGATTATAAGCCCTTTCTTGCACTCAAGCCTTCCTCACTCTCTCGAGGGTTTCTCTGGAACAAGGTGGCCTCAAATGACGGCCATAAGGGCCTTTAAATAGGGCACAAGCCCCGAAAATTAGGGCTTAATTTAACAGCGCGGACTCGCCGAGTCCACGCATGGACTCGCCGAGTCCCTTCATTAAATCCAGGCTGGCAGAAACGTGATTCCACTCGGCGAGTCTGAGCGCCTACTCGCCGAGTTCCTTTCTAAAATTCAACAAAATACATAAAATAAGATACATGGGTATCCGGATGTTACAATGGGTCATCGTGGATCGATTGACCAAGAGTGCCCATTTCTTGGCCATACGGGAGAGTTCGTCGGCCGAGAGATTGGCCGATATGTACGTCAGCGAGATTGTCTCTCGCCATGGGGTTCCAGTCTCCATTGTCTCCGATCGGGATGTCAGGTTTACTTCTCGTTTTTGGCAGAAGTTCCACGAGGAACTGGGTACGCGGCTGCACTTTAGTACAACATTCCATCCGCAGACTGACGGTCAGAGCGAGCGGACCATTCAGACCCTCGAGGATATGTTGAGGGCGTGTGTTATTGATTTCGGTGGGAGCTGGGATTCTCACCTACCGCTGGCAGAGTTCGCCTACAACAATAGCTATCATTTCAGTATTGGCGCCGCGCCTTTTGAGCTGTTGTATGGCCGGAGATGTAGAACCCCGGTTTGTTGGGGTGAAGTTGGACACAGAGTGATGGGTCGGATGGAGGTAGTCTTGCAGACTACCGAAAAGATCCAGCAGATCAGACAGCGGTTGCAGACCGCTCAGAGTCGGCAAAAGAGTTACGCTGATAGACGCCGATCGGATTTAGAGTTTCAGGTTGGTGACATGGTACTTCTGAAGGTCTCGCCCTGGAAGGGTGTGATCCGCTTCAGGAAGAGGGGAAAATTGGGTCCCCGTTATATTGGGCCATTCAAGATTATTGCCAGGGTTGGCAGAGTGGCTTATAGGCTAGAGCTACATGAGGAGCTCAGCGGAATTCATAGCACGTTCCATGTTTCGCAATTACGGAAGTGTATTATGGATCAGGAGGCAGTAGTATCGTTGGATGATATTCAGGTCGATGAGCGCCTGAATTACGTGGAGAGGCTTGTAGCCATCTTGGAAAGGAAGAAGAAGATTTTGCGGAACAAAGAAATACCTTTGGTAAAAGTGCAGTGGGAGCATCGGAGAGGATCCGAGTGTACGTGGGAGCCGGAGGCGGAAATGCGAGAGCATTACCCGGCGTTGTTTATTCCAGCAGACTTCGAGGGCGAAGTCTAGTTCAAGTGGGGGAGAATTGTAACGCCCCGATTCTCAGGTATTGTTTAAATAAGAATTTAATTGGTTTCAAGGCCTACTCGACGAGTTGGTTGCCCTACTCGTCGAGTAGCAGCGGGTTGGTTCGCGTATTTAGTGACCTACTCGCCGAGTCCATGAAGGGACTCGACGAGTAGGAGCTGGCAGAGGAAACCCTAAATCCCGGGGTTTTGCACCCTATTTAAGGAAGCATAAGCCTCCTTTGGCCTCTTTGCAGTCCTTTGAGAGCTCAGAAAATCCTAATTCGTGTGGTGTTTCATTCTTGTGTGTGTAAAGCTTTGGAGAGGAGATCTTTTGAGAAGAAGAGCTTGGGGAACAAAAGGCTAGGAGCAAGGAAGTGTGGGAAATCAGAAATCTACCTCAGATAGCATCAATTGGAGGTATCAAGTCGTCACCTTTTCTCCTTTTTCTTTCTAGACCTCTTTTGGTTGAGATCTAGGGTTTTTATGGGTTGGTTGAGATGGTAATGTGGGATATGAGCTAGATCTGAAGTTGTAACTTCAGATCTGTACCCTTCTTGAGTTCTAGAGTCATAAAGCTCCGAATTTGGTCATGTATGAAGTCTCTTTGAGTATGAAACCCCCCATTGTGAGCTTGGATTTGACATTAAGAGCCCTTGTAGCTATGCATGCACGTAAAGTTTGCAACTTTACGTGAAAAGCATGCCTTAGAAGCTTGGATCTGTAGTTTGGAGCCGCTGCATGGCTCAAATGAGTATGTATGGCAAAAAGGACTGAAGGGACTCGGCGAGTCGCATGGTCGGCTCGGCGAGTCACATGAAGATAGGCATGAACTCGGCGAGTTGGAAGAACAACTCGGCGAGTTGGAAGAACAACTCGGCGAGTCCGATGAAGATTGTCGTAGACTCGATGAGTGTATGAACAACTCGGCGAGTTGGATGAGGTTGCCCCAAATTATGTATGCGCGGGTAACTGTCGAGTTGCAAGAAGGAAGCTCGACGAGTGGCCTTAGGGTCTCGATCGTAAACCAAAGGAACTCGACGAGTCACTCAGGTGACTCGGCGAGTGGGTTAGTACTTCAAGGAACTCGGCGAGTAGCCGGGGGTACTCGGCGAGTCAATGTCAACATGGACTGTTGACCTTGACTGGTGACTTTGACTTTGACCAGGGTTTGATTAGTTAGCTTATGGGGTACCCTGAAGGGTTGGGAACTTATGGGTATGATTATACTATGGTAATAGGTGGTGGAGTTTGTGGCAGTGATCCGAGGGTTGAAGTTTATCTACCGAGTCGACATCTGCAAGGTGAGTTATCCTCACTATATCGATAGGGTCTAAGGCACCAAGGCCGGCCCTTTAGTTGTTATCGTTATGGTATGCTACATGTGGATATGATCTGTTAGATCAGAATCAGGATAGACAGTATGTTATGCTCTTATGATCCGTAGGGATTGATATGTTAGTGACCTGCTAGGTCAGTACTCTAGTTATGAGAGATTGCTATGTTTGGTAATCAGTGAGATAGATATGTTCGATGTTTGTATATGCCAGTAAATGTTAGTTATGCGCACATGGTTATTTGCTTGTTGCTTGGGTTGAGGCGGTCCTGCTTTGTGCTGAAGGCCAACACACCCTATGAGCGGTCCGGGAAGACTGTAGGCCCACGTGGCGGTCCAGTCATGCCGAAGGCTCGGTATAGATTCAGTTGGACTGTAGGCCCTGTAGGGCGGTCCAGTCAGGCCGATGGCCCAGTATGCATGTTGATTGATTGATTATTACGGATATGGTATTATCAGTGTGGTATTGGTATTTTGGGGGTAGCTCACTAAGCCCTCGGGCTTACAGTTTTCAGTTTATTGTTTCAGGTACTTCAGGAGTTCATGGCAAGGCGAAGGCGTGACCGTACCGCTCCTCATCCTTATGATCTGGCTTTTGGGACACTCTGATTGAATAATGAATTGAAAACATTTTTGTAAACAATACTATTGGGTTTTATTTATGCTAGAAAAGTTTAAATTTGGCGTAAAATTTTTGGATGTTACATTGTCTATTTTATGTTTTGAGGCTCGTCGTTGGTCAGACTCTTATGTATCTTTTTAGGGTGCTTAATTGTTTCCTGGAGAGTGTTTTCATCTGTTCATTGATTCCTAAAACTTGGACTAGAGGTGAGTCAACTAATGTTGCAATGCTAGTACTTTTTTGAGGAAATTTCATATCCTAGGATAAGTTAATTGATTCTAAGTTTATATGTGTAGTGTGTGCCCCTAATTGTGAATGATGTATGTGTTGTAAATGCCTATTCTTTACTATGGAAGTAATATCTAGGGTGTATGGCATGTTAGATACTTGATATGATGTTTGGGTGCAAATTTGTGGATAGGTGCATGCTAATGTGAGGGATATGAATTGATTATGTTGTGTGTTGTATGCATGATATTTTTTCTGGAAATTATATTGTCTATGATGTTAGGACAATGCATGTTGATGATATAATATTCCTAAAAGAAATGATGATGTAATATGCATGACTATATACTGATGAGAAAATGATGAAATATAAATGTCCATTGGTATGTAAATTAATAACAAATGAATAATAGGGGAAAACATGCTTAGAGGGTAAAGGGTGGCAACCTAGACTTAAGTATGTACCCTATCTAGATTGTATGATGGACTAATATGTTGAAAGAATGCCTATATGATAAGAGTTTAAGCCAACAATGAAGTCGAGTGATTTTTATAGACAATCATTCGGTACATGGTCCTTTGATGCAGGGACCGGAGTGATGTTGGTGGTTGGAGGACGTCAAGATCAAACATCACGTTTGAGTGGGAGGTATAATGATGGAAATGTCACTTTTACCACTCTCAAACTACAACTCATTGTACTTGTACACGCATCGTCAGAGTAGCGAACGCGGGGTATCTGGGGCAATTTTACGGGTGAGAGTTGTGCCTCACTTAGTGCATTGGGCCAAGCCGGTCATGCTAGTAGTGAAAAAGATTTATTCCTTATGGGTTAATGATGAACATAAAGACCCACAATAATGACGTAAAATGATGATACGAAGATTAATATTAAAAATATGACAGTGATGAATAATGATGAATAATTACACGAATGAATAGTGATGAGTAATTATTAATGAAGATTAATATTTGAAATATTATAGTGATAAATAATGATAAATCATTACAAGAATGAATAGTGATGAGTAATTATTAATTAAGATTAAAACGAAGATTAATATTAACGTATTATAATGATGATTGTATGTTTTATGTGATTTTATGCAATGTGTGAAGTTGATTGCATGTTATGTGATGATTGATTGACCGTTTTGGGATATGCATGTTTTCATTTAATATTGTACTTATGATTGGCTCACTTAGCATTTGCTGACACTTGTTTTTTGTTTGTTGCAATTGTCTTGCATTGGTTCAAGGTAGCTTGATTGTATGGCTTGGTGGGGATGGGATTCTTTGGGTAGTTATGTTTTGGTATTTCCTTTTGTAGTTATACCATCATGGACATGTTTGTTTGATCTTTCATTTACGGTTGGTTTTGCAAACTTTAACTACTTGAGGGTGGTTTTTGAAGTTAAAAGTAACGTTGGTGATGTTTTTTGAAATAATTTGCTAACTAAGACTTTCACTAACATATTCTGTTAAAAAGTATTTTAAATAAAAGAAAAATAAGATGAAAAATCACAACATTACATAGACAATCTCATGAGATTGTCATGGTCTTGTCTTCAATGATTTTTTTTTTTTTTTTCTGAAAACTATCTACCATCATCTGCATGTCTATACAATTTGCTATTGAGACTTGAGAGTTAAGACAGATCATACAAACTTATAAGTTTGGTATATGATACAAAGTCATTTATTGCAAGGTTTGTCATCATCTATCTAACACAACTAATATGGATTAACACTAACTAAGAAAAAAAACATTTATGTTGGGATTTTCGGTCCAATTAGAGCGAGTTTTGGTATTTTCTTTTTGGTTTTTCGATCGAATAAAGCAATAAAATTAGCAATTGAATATACATACTTGTTAAAGTGAAAAAGTCCATGAAAACACAAAAAATATATTTGACGGATTTCAAATACCTAACATCACAAATAATTGGAATGAAAACTATAAATATCTTATATAATTAATCAAGTACAAAACTTACATATGCTATAAATAGAATGGTATATTAAAATACAGTTAGACTTAGGTTTGGTTTTAAACAAAAAAAAAAAAAACAAACAAACAAAAAAGTAACCCTAAGGGTGCGTTTAGTTGCGGGAAAATGGACCGTTTTCCGGAAAATTTTCCAAGAAAAATGAGAATTTTGAAAACTTGTTTAGTTCGTCTATTTTTCTAAATTTTTCATGGAAAATGAAAATTTTCCGTTTTCTAAAATTACAAAGAAGTTGGAAATTTTTGGAAAACCGATAATCATTGTTTTCCACATTTTTCTAATTCCAATATTTTTCTAAAATATAAACACACATCCACTCCCACCCGCATCCACCTCTACCTACCCTCGCCTTAACACCCCCAACCCACCACACCCCTACCTACCCACACTCACTCCCAAACCCATCCCCCACAAACACACACACACACACCAACACCCACAAACATACACAAACACAAACACCCCTCCCCCCCCCCCCCCCACACACACACACACACCAACCCCCACAAACACACACACACAGAAACACCCACACCCCCACAAACACACACACACACACAAACACACACACACACACACCAACCCCACAACACACACACACACACACCCGCACCCACCCCCACCCCCACCCACAAACACACACACACACACACCAACCCCACAAACACACACCCACACCACACCCACACCCACACCCACACCTCCACAAACACACACACACACACCAACCCCACAAACACACACACACACCCACACCCACACCCCCACAAACCCACACACACACACCCATACCCACACCCACCCCATCCCCCCTCCCCCCATCCCCCCTCCCCCCCCCCACACACACACACACCCACCCAACCAACACCACTACCACAATCACCGACCTACCATCACCACTACCACTACACCATCATCACCACTGCCACAATTGTCGTCGTCACCACCACCGCCTATCATCACCACCACTGCCGCCACCCCGCTGCCACCGCCAACATCACCACCACTGTCGCCATCATCGACACCACCACTGCCCCCGCCGCTGCCACCGTCCCCACGCCTACCCTACCACCGCTACCGTTTTCTAAAAATGAAAACCGACAGAAAAATACACATCTAAACACGTTTTTAATTTTCTAAAACTGAAAATGAATAATAAATAAGTTTTAACTAAGCGCGTTTTCTAAATTTTCCAATGGAAAATGAAAACTGTTTTTCTGTAACTAAACGCAACCTAAACTTTTGTTTTTTAAAACAAAATCAAATAACCATCTATTCAAATAAATTCTTTGTCCCTAACGAAGATATATGAAGCAAATTTATCAATTATCCAAGTTTGCAAGTTACAAGTTAATCAAGGGACTATATATGTAACAAGCTACTAAACCAAGTTACAAGATCTCTTTTCTTCTTGTACCGTTTATAAATTTCTCTTCAAATTTTGTTTCCTCTCTAATTTCTTGTTTAAAACGGAGCATTTCAGGTATGATCTAGATTGTCTTTTTTCCGGATTCATCTGTTCTTTCTTGATGCTTTTGTTTGTTCGTCATTTATTAATTGAATTTCTTTCTTTTATTCATAATTCTTCCGCAAGAGATTGATTCTGTATGTATAATTCTATCGTATGTGTAAGCGACTATGTATGTTTTCGTTGTTTTTGATCGGCATTTTATTGTTTCTACAATCTGAATGCGATTTGTGTAAAAGATGAAAGTCTCTTAGGTAGGAGGTCCCCGTTCAAACCTGGACATTGGTGGATTAATTAACTTGGTGAATCTAACATCTAACCAATAACCGGCCGTTCAAAAAAGAATTATGGTTTTTTTTTGTGATGAGATCAATTGCTTCTTATGAGAAGATATAGATTTATACCTGAAAGGCTAATTAATTTTTGATCTTCATATATTCAAGTATTGGTTATGATTCTTATTTTCTGATGTCAATTTTGAAGATAATAGATTACTCATTTGATTTGATCATCAAATATCAATTGATGACTTTATCTTTTGCAATGAGATTCTAACATTTTGATAAATTATCGTTCACTATACCAATTCCGAAAAGCATTTCATATAAAATTTTCGCATGCTTTGCATGTATGTACCATAAACACATTCTTCAAACCTATTTAATATTCTATAAACGAAAATTTTAGTGTGGGATTGTTTTGATACTATCATTGTGTTGTTTTTTAATTTTTTTTTGTTAAATTGTGGATACTAATTCACTTTAACACTATAGTCGCTAGGTAGACCAAGCATGAGGTCCCACTTTAACCGTATATCATATTCGCCTTGAGATATCGTCATGGGCTAAATTTGTCGGAGTTCTCAGGTTGACTTTATTGTTTTAGGTAAAACAACTAGTATTTATATTCTCTGGATTTGTGTAAACCAATGTAATAATTAGTAAGTCATTCGGCTGGAAATAGTAAAATCTCTCTCGCTCTCGTGTTGGTAGTGGACGTAGTCGATCATCCTGATCATGTGAACTACGTTAAATATTGTGTCTTATTTTCGTTTTGCGTAAGAACTCTGTTTTGTGGAATTATCGAAACGATTGTTGAAGTGCTTAAACCCTAATATTTTTCTTGTTAAATTGTTTGTTTGAACAGAATTCTATCATAGTTCTGCTTAGTGAAGACATCAGAAACAACACAATTTAGCACCTGATCGAACTTTTGCTTAAATTTGATCGTTGAAAGATGACTGAGGTATGATGTTTTAAGTGTCCTATTAATTATTAAATGTTTATATGTCAAAGCAAATGTCATGCCTTGTGGAACATATATAATAACAATAACATGATGCATATCCACTTTTGAAATCCATCCATATATAGGAGGTTGAAAAGGTGAGCTTGCATGTCTACGACTTAAGCCAAGGGCTAGCTAAACAGGTCTCCACTTCATTGTTGGGGAAGGCTATTGAAGGCATATGGTGTGTATCGTTCCTAATTTTCTTCCATTATCATGCATTTATTATAGTTAATACATCCCTCATACCAATATACCATGAAATCTTTTTGTTAAAAAAAAAAACAAAAACTGGAATCTTTTTTGTAAAAAATAGTGCATAACCTAAAACCTTTTTCATGAATATGGTGCCTATCCTAAAATCTTTTTGTTAAAATCGTGGATACTTTAGAAGTGTTGACCATGTAACCTTTTTGTTAAAATAGTACATACCCTGGAATCCTTTTTTTAACATAGTACATACCATCAATACCATTAGAATCTTTTTGCTAAAACGGTACATACCTTGGAATCTTTTTCTTAAAATAATCCATACCCTCAAACTTTGCTGTTGAAATATATTTTGTTGAAATAATATTGCATATATATATACCTGAAAATGAACACAGGCACACGGGAATAGTGGTATATGGTATAGAGTATTATTTTGGTGGTGGGATACTAGAGACTCCAGTTGGAACAGCACCATATGGGACTCCAATTGAAATGATTGAGCTTGGTGTCACCAAGATTAAAAAAGATGACTTTGTGTCTTATTTAAAGGAAATAAGTCCGCGTTACACACATGAAACATACAATTTACTGAAGCATAATTGCAATACTTTTAGCAACGAAGTTGCACAGTTTCTCGTTGGCACCACCATCCCGCAGTACATTCTTGACCTCCCTAATGATGTCATGAACTGTCCACTCGCCCCTCTAATGCGTAAGTCAACAATTAAACTTGCTTTTGTTTGGTATGATGGAATCAGATTTAAAGTAATGGAATGGATTATTACATAACATATACCATCATCATGTTTAGTTGACTTGAAAGAATATAGCTGAGTCATACAAAGATCAGAAAACTAAATGAATTTGATAAATAAAGAAAAATAAATGTTATCTTTGGCAGCGGACTTTTGGGAACTTTTGGCTTTTAGTTTTTAACAAAAAGCTTCGTTTGAGAGTGCGAGTTTTTAGCTTTTAGTTTAAACAAAAAACTTCAAATCTAAAAGCTACTTTATGTAGCATTCAGGAAAAAACTATTGAGCATTTTTAATCAATTTCCAAAATTGCCCTTAATAAGATTAACATAATCTTTTTTAACTGCCCTTTGATGTAATTTCACAACACACCAATAAACATGTTGTAAAAAAATTTATTTATCACTTTAATAAAATTGTTTCCAAAAATAAAAAGTTAAGTATCTTCAGTGTCTTTGGCAAAACTAGTTAATAGCTAGAATCTGAAAGTTATAGCTTTTATTCGTGTAGAAGGTTTGACAAAAGTAGTCGTTAACTTTAAATGAGTAAAATTACATAAAAACAAAAAGCTAAAAATTCTAAAGTAGCTTTTGAATTAAAAGTTTTTTTTTGTTAGAAATAAAAGCTAAATGGAACAAAGCTTTTCTTTAATTCCACTTGATTGTTAAAATCTAAAAGCTAAAAACTGATAAAAACTTTCGAAGGAAGCCTTTGTTCCCTCTTGGATTAATGCATAGAAAAAACTACCTGAACTTTAATTTTGGTTGTTTTGTGTTATTTTAAATAACATACATGAAATATGAAATGATTAACGCTAAAAATGAGTGTATATATATATATATATATATATATATATATATATATATATATATATATATATATATTGCAGTGCCGATGATACAAAATCTGGAGTCTCAGTTGAGGGATAATGAAGTCCCGCAAGTCCTTCAACTCGTAGCACCGTTACCAGCATCAGAAGGCAGCAAAGGTGAAGGGTCGGAGGTGAAACCGAAGAAGATTCATGAACCGCTGGTCGATCCACTTGGAAATGCTCGGACTCAAGTGCAAGATGACATCGCTAAGGAGTTTGCTGCACTTAGGGCTCAGGGAACCTTAAGTCCCAGTGAAGCTGCTGCACTTGCCACCAGGAATGTCATGCAAAAATATGGATTCTTGGATTCCACTTCCAATTCCAATTCCATTTCCGATTCCAAGTCTGATTCCAAGTCGGACTCCAAGCCCAATTCCAAGTCCGATTCCAAATCCAGTTAAAACTTGGTTAGTTTTAATGGCGTCTTTCTGATTTTTCTAACCTTCTGTTCGTGTGTAGAACGATCGATGGGACAAAAATATTAAGGGCGTTTTGTTTTGTTTTGTAGCACGGCTTTTAAGAAATATCTATATGGACCATTTTGTCAAATAATGTCCTCCTTGGCCCTTGCACTTGAAAATTGTAAACAGTTTTTTGAACTACTTTTAATTGTCTGTTTAGTTGTTATTTTATGGTGAATTGATTTGGAATGGATTGGATTTGTTTGGCTTGGCTTGGCTTTGGCTCGGCAAGATTTCTAATTTTGTTCTTGTGGGGTTTATATTTCACACTTTTAGTGAAAATAATTTGTTAAATTAAATGTTGTAATTTGAATATAAGAGGACAAAACAAAAGAAGACCTTATGGGCCAACTAGTTCCAACAATGTAACTTTATCCGACAAACTTAAATGCCATATTGTGCTCTAAAGTGTTATTAAATAGAAACAAAAACGTATTTATTTGTTACTAACAAATGGTGTCATGTATGTTGCAAAATCATCTTAGTTTTTTGTATCTATATCAGTTTTGTCACACTACATGTTCAACTTGTCATTTAGGACGCTACATGTTCAACTTTACCATGTTGAAAAGAAAAAATAAATAAATAAATTCACAAATTTAACCGTTGAACGTTGGTGAGAGAGAGAGGAAGCGGCCGATTGCGACATAGGAGCTTCGAGTGAGTGACAGGCTGTCAAAGAGCAAAGAAAAAAGTCTGTGTGTCGTGGAGGACGCCTTTGCTCGGCTCAAACCAAGGCTGGGGTTTTATCCCCATTTGTTATCCCTAGAATCATATCATTTTACGGAGTACTAGCTTGAATAAAGCATATGATCATTTGACAATTACATAGTGTTTTTTTTTAATATTTGTAAAAACAAAATAATAATTTCACGCTTCGTCCGTTATTTACAATAGTGTAAATCTGATTATTTTTCCAAATTTGTGTCATAATGGTAATTTAATTATACTAGTCATAACATTCATACTCCATATTAAATATTTATCTTGAAACGGATTAAACACCTGAAATGAGAGTGCACCAAATAGAAGAAATCATAAACATAAAACTATCAAAGCACAACTTAAGCAACAATTTATTATTTGAGTTAATTTCACAAAACGCATTACATTTTTTCAATCTTTTAATCGAAAAGAAGTCATTATTTTATATTTATTTATTTATTGGAAAAAAAACATTCACATTTCGAAAATTTTGCAGTTTTGCCATTGACATTTTTTTTGCCAATTCACCATCTCTTGAGAGTCCGTAGCTAAACTCTGGAGGGTTAATTTCTAACTAATAATTAAATATATTTTACATCTTTCAATAACAACAAAATATATATGCTTTCTAATCCAAAAAAAAAAAAAAGGTTACAAAGTGGGATTTAAAATGTATAATATAATTATTGACCAATTGCCTTGTAACAAAAATAAAAGAAGAAAAAAGTAATGAGTCAGAATAAAAGTTAGTAATTTCAATTTTCAAGTAACGATTATTAAAGTACAAAAAAAAAAATTTGATTGCCCGAAACAAGTGATTTGAAAAACATTTCTTACCAGAAGATGAGGTGGCAAGCAAGAAGCATCCACCAACTGCAACCCCCGCAGTGGTGGTGATATTAGTCGCCACCAGCCTCCCCAAGGGACAAAAAAATAATTATATAACACAAACAAGTGCAGTTACTTGAGAGAAACATTAACTTGTATAGCAGATTCTGTCAAAATTATGTCTTTTGAGTTGTCTGCTTTTGGGTGGTCAAGTGAATTGATCTTTAACTTGACATGTAATGGCCTCAATAAGACGTTGTTACCCTTCCCACTCAGGTTTAAAGCATCTATCAATCTACCCACCTCCTGCTTCTTCTTAGAATCATCACCGTTTTTAAGTCTCAAGTACAATGCAGCATTGATAATAACCTGGAAGAAAATCAAAGATGTATTTTTTGACTGCTGGAAATCACAACCTACTATAGTTTTTTTTTTTTACCAGAATGGACGTAATAACAATGTACTTAAATTTCTTTACCGATAATAGCAACATACTTACAGTTCTGTACACACAATAACAACATACATACGTTGCTATTATGGGGAAGACAATATAAGTAGGAAGCAAAAAATTGGATATGCTTGAAGAAGAAGATTTTAGAATACCTCACTTGTTCCTGGGCTAGTATTCACAGCACAATCAATGAATACGTTTCCATCTTGCACTCTGGAATCAGACATGTTTTTATCCTCTTCAGCATCCAGTTGTTTTTGTGTTAAAGACGCAAGTTCATCTAACTCATCATACCATTGTTGGGCCACACCAACCTGCATTCATTTCAGGGTAATATTTTAAGAAAACGGAAGGGCAAATTTGTAAATTGTAATTCAACCTTCTCTGTGGATTCAGCTTTGTTCTCGGCTCCTAAAGTTTCAGTGGCGGTGCCTCTTGTTTGGCGCCATATACAAGCTTCATCTAGCGGCTCCACAAGCTCTGTATCTTGAGGGATTTCTACTTTCATCCGTATGTCTATCCTGCCTGTTTGTTTCATAACCCTTTTTTTACTAATGAAAAATAGAAACAATGATCAAGTGAAAGAGCATGTAGCCATGTAGATAGAGACAGTTAATTAATTACCTGGTAACAAGCTGAAATGTTGAATATGATCCAGGGGAAGTCCCGAGACACCAAAACCACTGTCACATCGGTAGAAAAAGGTATACATACATGAGTGTCCTAAACGGGCGGGTCATGGGTTATAGAAATAGAATAAGATTACTCACGCAGCATAAGCTGATTCCATAGGGGGCACCAACCAGTATGGCAATCCAAGCATTCCAATATTTGAAAACTCGAAGCTTGTCATTGAGTCACAAGTTTTGTTGTACTTCAGCACCACCTGACCATCTAACCATTCTTGTTGTTTATAGGATATTGTAGTTCATCAATTAAAAGAAAAAGAAAATATTTAATTTTACCTGTGTCACAAATTACGATATTGTCCTGAAAAGCTGCCACCGAAGAGAGCAGACCCGCATGTGAAATACCCTCCACTGAGAAATTATTTTGTGGCAGCTGACTAGGCGGTATTTCTTTTACAAGGGATGATTTCCTCTTTATCAACTGTCCGCAGATCTCTATAATATTTGCAGATCCTTCACACAACAAAAAATATTATTGACTAACATGATAATTAACCTAGAAACCTCAAAAGAACATGTAGACATTAAAAGTCAAACCTTTGACCACTTCTTTAATGATACCAGATGACAGATCCAAGATCCATAAAGTTTCAAAACTGCATGAAAACATTATATAGGAGATCAACAGTATATCATGTTAATCAAAATATGACATGTAAAATGTGATTTACCTGCGGTTGAGAATAAGGAGGTCGTTTTCCAATGACTTGAGAAGATGCCAGGGGTAAAAAAGTAATTTAGGATCAACTTCCTCAGAATTTAAAGGAACGTCTTTTGTACTCCAAAGTTTATCAATGATCCAACTCACTAAACCGCTTTTTGTCTCATTGACATTAGGTTTCGGATATAATGTCTCAACAGTCCTGCTCTCCATATCAGCTCTCCTTATAGCATGATTCTTTCATCATATGAAAAATAAAAACCATAATAAGACTATTGCCTATCAATATATTTGTAATTATTCATTTAAAAAAAATACCTCTGAGTCAACAAAATAGAGGTAATCATCCTCATTGTGATAAAACAAAGCAGCAGGGCGGATTATTTTGGATGATTCAAACTCTCCATCTTCAAATCCAGGTGAAGATCCAATCTGAAAAATATATACATATATTTATATTATTAGCATAAGCTTTTAGCTGCTCAAAATTGAAATGCTATGTGAGTTACAAATGGAACTCCTTACATACACAATCTAAGATCTTTCCATTGCCATCAAACACAATTATACGGTGGTGATTTGTGTCAGAAAGAAACAACCGTTCATTAACTTCATCAACCTCAATGCAACCTGTAAATTATATTTACCACAACATTAGCTAAGATGTTGTTTCTTTTTTAAGCAAATTGCAGAAAATAGCAACCTACTTTACTCATTTTACCAATATAGGCAATGTACTTTGTAACTATGTTGCTATTATGACTAAAAAGTAAAGTACAATGCTATTACCCACAATTTGCTCTTTCTTTTTGACTGAATGGAGACATGACTTAATCTGGTAAGTTATATATGGGTGTCTCTTTTTGACTTGATGCAGAAACAACGAATTAATACAGAAAGTCAGGGAAAAAAGGCTTTTTTTTTAATAAATTTTGCCCTCATTTACTTTTCCTTCTAGTGTTGACTACTGTACCTGGAAAATAAAGAAGTAAATTCTGCAATGGGGAACAGAGATAGGGTTCCTTTAAAGCATCAAGTGGCTTTACCCAACTGCCTCTCAGATTATGCAACAATCCTGGTTTTTCTTTCTGTTGCACGATTAACTCCTTAATGGCTGTAGGTTTTTCATCACAACAAAATAAATAAATAAATAGAAAAGTAATATGATACAACCCAAAATATAAACAAATAAAAGTGAAAAATAGGGCACCTGTCTCGAGAATTTCAAAATCCACATCTTTGTCATGCAAGAGTAAAGGACCTTCCATACCTTTAAATATTATGTAGCCCATTTTATTAGACATCTACAAACAACAAACAAGGATATAATCATATAAACAATACAACAAAAACGATTCTTACAAACACTGAAGATCCATCTGGCAATATAAATATTACCTCAGAAAGAGATTTGTTTGAGACTAAAATAGGAAATGTGATGTATTCACTCATGATAGTCTTTGCTAAATGAGAACGAACAACATCACTGCTAACTGATTTGCAGAACTGAAATCCCATAACATTGAGGGAAGGATGCCTGGAATGATAAACATATAGGAAAATGAATATCAATGAGTTTTAAAATTCGATGCAAGTAAAGTAAAAAAGCCAATGATAACTATATAAACTATTTTTAGACCTTTGTTGAAGTGATTTTACTTTTTCAAACATAAAGGTTGAATTGTGGCCTGATTCAAGAAAAGCACCAGCAACAACTAAGAACACTCCATTTTTCCCGGTTAAATCCTTGGTGGCAGTGCTTCTATTCAACCAACAATGAGAGGGACCTATATATTTAAGATAAACTATCTATAAGCCACAAAATTCCATTGCACACGTATGTATATCCAAGAAATGAATAAGGAATTATACCTTCGAGCTCGTTAAGACTAGATCTGATGAAGGTCGACAATAGATCGACCTCTGAAGGAGACGGTCTACATGATTCTGGTACAGTTGAAAACCTGAAAGAAGCTGTCGTTGGTGAATATTAGGAAAGTAAAGCAACCCCTTATTAATGACGCTGAATGATGGATTTTTACTTGAAAGAATCCAAATATATCATAAAAACAGACCGATTGAAGAAACCTTTAACTGGAAGAAAACAGATTTACCTATGAGTATGTTGTTTATGTATTAATCCATCATTGTTGATTTTCCGGCATGAATATAGAGCAACCGAGTTGACTACCCGTCTGGATGTTTGATAGTTCCTTAATATATGATACCATCTACCTAAAACAATTATAACAAAATCTGGAATTCATCACAATCAATGCCATAATCAAATTCAATGACTGAAGTTTGAATGTGCATAACCAAATTGAGAGGCGAAAACATTACCTACTGATCGCATCACCATAGTCGCACTCGTGTAACAATGTACGACTCTTCTTTCCCCAGGCGTTGAATTTATTAAAAACCCAAATCGAATCTGATTATAAAGTCGAAGCCGAATTTGGCTGCATATAAGTACTTGAATCAAAGCAATTCACAAGGAAAGAGGCTTGTAAAAATTTTTTTGAAAAACCTCTGGGAATGATGCCCCTGTTATGCATTTTTTCCTCTAAACCCCTTTCCTGCTAAACCCTAAAAAATACAAGGGCATGTTTCCAAACCTTTTTTTTTCAATTTCACAAACTTCTAATTAAAGGTGTGTTTGACTTAATTAATCATAGTAGTTTGATGTGAATTTTAGTTATCTAAGTTTAAATCGTACTAATTAAGTTTCTTAGAAGGGGAGGAGTCGATCATAGCTTATAGCGGGTTTACGGGTATCATCCGCTACATCGTCCCAAGCTCGCAAGGGCGGGTTACTTAACCCACTTCTCGTTTTTCTTTTCTTCTTATGCTATCAGAAGCAAGCTATCAGAAGTACTCACCGGTAACCATAAATATGGTGGGTGTCACATCATTGTCAGTTTGTCACTTCATCACCACACACAACCACTAAAGGTCGATATATCCACCATTTCAAATCATTATATTCATCTTATTTTTTGATTATTTAAAAAAAAAATAATTACTTAAAATGTAAAGAGAGATAGAGAGAGAAGGAAACTAATTGAATGTGTTGGTTCATCCTTCCCACGACCACTAACCACCGAGATGGTGTTCATGGTTAATGGTTGTTGCCAAATAGATACGAAAGTGTCCTTGATATGGATTCCGGATAGCTTTAGCAACTTGTATTATTAACTTTGTACCAAATCTAAAATGTGTAGATTGGGAGGGATGTCAAAAAAATCATTTTCTTTTTATGACCTTCTACAAGTTGTCATTTAACAATTTAAGTTTTAATTGTGACAATTATGTCATTGAAAAATAAAAATATATATTATAAGTTTTTTTAATATATATATATATATATTAAAAAATTTTAAAAAGACCCTATAAAATTGCATTTATTGAAAGTCAGATAAGGACATGTTCGGCAAAACTAACGAGTAGCTGGTAAAGTTTTGTTACACGTTACGTGAGATATTTAGATTTGGAGCGTGTTGTTTAAATAAGCGCTAAAAGTATGTATGGCCAAACGAGACTTTTTTTATCAAAATGGGGCATTTTGTCAAACTCTAGAAACTAGAAGCTCCCAAACACTCTGTGTCAAACAAGCCCTAATCTTCCAAACACATTTCCTTGAATTTTGCATGAAATAAATTGTATTACACTGAATTCTAATATGCATGAAAATATTGATTGTCCATCTAAATCATTACACTGCCAAAAGAATAAACATAAACATCGAGTATATGGAGGGATATACATCTTTATTTCCACCTCAGCGACTGTCTTATCCCAGTGTAAATAAGTCCCAAAGATCTCCCAATCAAACAAACCAAAAAGAACGACACTGCATCGCTGATTTTTGCAGCAACTGTCCGTACAAAAGGCATTCCAATATCACTCAGCTCAAGGTATAGGCTGAAATAGTACCTCCTACATACACCAAAGTCCAAACAATAATAAATCACTAACATGACCTTTTTGATCTAATGGCCCAGATTTGTTCATAAATAAAAGAGTTAAACACTTAAACCATACCAGCCCACAAGGCTCCTTAATTCTTTCGTGCGCTTCACAGGTACCCGAACACAGCTGATTACAGCATAGCATAATAAAGGAGACACCAATGGTAATGCTGTTGATTTCCTTACACCAATCTTCTTCAACCAATCAAACTTTCCAGAATTGCCCTTGGAGGATTCAAGAACACGTTGACTTTCAAGGACACGAAGGTCAAACCGATCCTCATACATGGATACAACCGTCTCCATGTTTTGAACAAACCACTGGTTCAGTGACACCTGTAACATCATCAATCATAATTATTTTTATTGTTTTAACTTTTAAATCATAATACCAAATTTTACAATTGTTGTACCTCGTTACGTAGTCTTTGAAGTGCTCGGGTCGATAAGGTGCACAGATTCAAACCAAGGTCATTTATGTCATTTGACATGTCACTGTCTACAGAAATTAACTCCAAATAGATGCTCGCGATTCCATCAGATAATGTGATCACCAAATCTTCCAACACAGAAACCCCCCAACAACCAAAAAATTTGTCATCGTAACGGGAATCCTGGCTGTTGGTGAACATTCAACGAAAATTTAGACTTCAAATTAATGACTTTTTAAATAAATAAAATAATAATACAGAAACTGTAATATTATATTATATACCTGACAGAATCAAATCTAAGTATGTAAAGTAGTTCAGTATAAAGATCCTCCTTGCCTGATTTTTTAACCATTTGTACAACGGAGTCATCTCCTTTTAACTTTTCAAATAATCGAAGGGGGAGTTCCTGATTCAAGAAAAAAAAAATCTTAATATGAAACCACTTTTAGCACTTGTATCTGCTTCTTAGATTTACTTATGGCAAATTACAGAAAAACCCTTACTTTTTAACCACTTATTCTTTACTTTTTCCAATCAAACCACGAAAGTTTCATCATTTTTCCAAATTAACCACTTTGACCTTTTTCTTACAGTATACCATCCTTGTTTTTGAACGTACCTTCATGGATCTCTTGTTTCTTAATAAAAGCTCTTCTTTCAGCCAATTCGTGCATATAGACAATGAAGATCTCTGTAGGATTTCAGAGAAAACCTTCTGCAGGTTTTTCATGTCTGGTGTAGAAGTGTTTCTATAGATATTGTCCACCTATAATCAAGTAATTCAACTTTTTATTAAGAAAAAAAAAAAGAGAAGTACAAACCAATATATGAAAGAGTACCTGCCTCATTTTTAAGCCAATGAAAGGAAGCCAACATCAACCGGAACCTGGGACCCTCTGCAATGGCAGACAAACTTGAAGATTTGTTGGCAGTTTGTCCTGATTCCATAGTTTCATTTTCAAGTTTGGTCCCATGTTCAATTGCAGTTATGGAATTGATAATTTTGTTTTCCACAGTATCCCATGACAACTCTAAGGTAACCTCCTTGCCCTTATCATTCTTTACACCACTGCAGATTTTGAGAGGATCAACAACAGATAGAATATTGATTGAATATATATAAGAAAGATTATATTTCTTTTCTAGTACCTTGCTTACCTACCAGAAATGGGAGTCCCATCAGGAGCCACATTATCACTAGATTTGTTTCTTCTAGAAGTTGAAAAGGGCCCATCAGCAGGTATAACTCCAGCCATATGTGTAAGAAAAATACTTGACATGAGGAGCACTTGATCAATTACAGGAATCCACACAGAAGGATCACCATTTGTACTTATTAAAGTTCCTAAACAATAGCATTTCATGCTTTTCACCTTCTGCTTGTGATTTACTTTTAGGTTTGTGATGCAGAATCCACCAGGCTTGTGGTGGTTTTGTGTAGCTCTACCACATGCAGCATAACACTTCCTACTGATTAATGGCAGTTCAGATATAATCAGAAGTAAGAAAAGCATGAAAACCAAATGTTATGAAGTTAAGAGTAAGACCTGCGAGTTTGAGCACATAATCCATTTGGCATAAAGCTTAGCTCCGTGATAGAATTTCCATAAACTGGAAACTTCATAAATGGCAGGACAGCAACATATTCTGTCATTCGTCTATCTTCCTGCTTCTTCCCTTAGAACATTAACTATAAAAGAAACAAATAATGTCACAAATTGTAGTAGCAGACAACTTCCACAATACACATCTATAAGATCAACAGCAGCCACCAACGCACACAGTCAACCATAATCGATTCGAGGAAAATTTAGATTACCGCAATAGCTCGTGTCATGACTGGAAGGTGCAGTATCAAGTATTAACAGTCAAACCAATATGAATTCACTTACAAACCAAAACCTAAAGTGTTTCCTACATTGTATTCAATCAACTGTGAACTCAATTGGGCCCTCGATCAGGATTTATTTGAGTTCATACCTAGAGATCAGGCCAGCACTATTAATGCAAGATCTGTTAAGTAGCAGAGAATGAGTAATGTAGTTACCAGGTGAAATAACGACGTGATCGAGGTGTAGGAACCCTAAATTTTAGGGAACAGAGTTGCAAATCCAGGAGAATTGGAATTGAAGATTGGATATCGTATGTGCGTACCTGGCTTTTTTGGGTGTGCAAAGTGGTTCTAATCTCCGGATTTCCACTCTATCGAAAGAGCCTCAAGGGCCCATTCATGGGCGAACGGTTTTGTTTGGCACCGTGTCCAGATTTCCAAATACACACGTTTCGCACACTTCAAAACCTTACAAACACACATATCACACCAAACCCACAAAAACACACACCACGGACCACACTACCGTCTCCTCTATTGATAATTTGATATAGAAAAGATGTAATGCCGAATTGTATTTGTGTTCGTGTTTGTGTTCATGTTCAAACTACTCGGTGTGGGCAACGGCAAGTGCAGTTTTGGTGACATGGACAGCCTTTAACGGCGTTATCACGGGGAACACCACCGCCTTCCTGTTATGTGGTCTGAACACCACCGCCTTCCTGTTATGTGGTCTTCAGTGGCCATGGCAACGATCTGGAATGTTGGTGATTTTAGTGTCACCATGTCATTTTAAGTAACTGGACTAACATGTGAGCTAAGGGGCTTTATAATTTGTACTTTAATATATGTACGAGGTTGTGCGGAGTGCACACATGTATAAGATCGAATTAGAAGCCGGTTCGACGACTAGTCGGGGGTCCGGGGGCAACGCCCCAAAACCTCACCGAATTTTACATATAGGAACATAGTGGAAATTTCAATTTCTTGAGGGTGATTATGGTAAAACTGACGAAATTCGTTAGTTTTGGTAACCCTAGTCCGGATTATCCTGACTTGCTTCCAAAGCAACTAATGACGGTCCAACCCTAATGAAACCCTAATCTCGTTTAATATATATACGGTTCTTCCTCTTCAGAAGAAGGTGACGAATTTGAGCTCTCGTTTTCATCAAACTCTCACATAATCTCTCTAGCATTTGATACATCACCTTGTTCTCCATTTTATGATTACTCTAATGTTTCATGATGTATTTGATACACTTTATTCCACTTTGGTTTTATGATGATGTTTTGGATTACAGTTTTATTTAATTTAAAAACGAAACTTTTTGTTTTTAATTTTTGGGACGTTACAAGTTGGTATCAGAGCCTTAGTTTGAGGGATTCAGACGTACTCTCGGAAATGTCTGAACTCAAACTGAGGGTTTGGTAAAATTTTCAAAAATAAATGTTTTATAAAAAGAGTTTTTAATAAAAGAAAAGGGTGTGGTGCATGCCATCGACCGAGCTCAAGTAAGTTTTCCCAAAATACCCATACATGGATTATGATATGCTTTGATTTATGAATCTATGAATCGCATGCTAGGTATGGCCAATGATCTTCTCAAGATTTGCATGATAGAATGCTAAGAGAAATGCCTTTTTATGCCTAGTATATGAGCTTGTAGACTTGCATGATAGTATTGATCATTCAGTGATAGGATGGCCTAATTAGGTTATGCTTGGTTTCGATTACTCAATGCTCGAATGCTGCTTGCTTTGTGCTTTTTAGGAATTCTCACTAACTTCAGCTAACTAGTAAGTGAATATGTTAAGTTACATCTTACGGAAACTGAATAATTTCAAAAGGTTAGATTTTAACTCTATTGTGCAGCTTTTGTTTGAGTCCAACCGTTGTAGTGTGAGACCTTTCATTCGAAGAATTATTTGGTGTCGATGATATGTAATTGTAGTCGTAAGCTAGTTAGAGGGTGTTGGTAGGAGTTCCTTCTGCAGCTGATGGCAAAGAGTGGTGTGGTGATTGCCCTAGGAAAACCTAGGAATAGATTTAGTGCGGCGAGCCTTGTCTTGTGAGGGATTATTTGTGTGGATAAGGAGTGACTTGGAGGATTCAAAGCGATCTTTGAGGAAAGTACGGATAGATGTGGAAAGTAGTATTGGCATGTACTACTGGAAGCAGAGGATCTGTACTCGAGTCAAGGAGGACTGCGATGAATCTAGGGAGCTTGTAGAGTATGAGACTCCTCGATCTCTCTCTCTCTCTCTCTCTCTCTCTCTCTCTCTCTCTCTCTCTCTCTCTCTCTTTCGGCCGGAAATTAGTTTCCTTTCAACGGACGTTTTATTTGGGTTAAAATAACAGTACGTTGCAATTTTGTTATAGAAATATACAAGTTTTAGTTAAAAACAAAAACATATTGTTGTTTTGAAAACCAAACTATGTAAACACATGACGATGTGATCTTAGCATATGTAGCATTTTATATTTAAATTTTGATCAAAATCAGATTTTAATTTTATGGTTGTTTTTAGTAATCGAAAATGAATTCTATTTGTCATTTTATCTTTTATCAGCTTATTATCGTTTTATTTTTATTTTCATAACAGTTGAAAATGGATATTATTATTATTAATCATTTTATCTATCTATCAACAAAATGTTGGTTTAATTTGTTTAAAATAGACCAACATAAAAATTATGATATTTTTGGATATTTTGTTAATTTAATTATTTTATTGATTACATAATCCAATTATTTTAGTTTTCTATTCCTAAGTAATTTTTATTTTAAATAGATCGTTTCTATGGTAATTCGTATGATTAAAATAAAACATATTAATGTGGAATTGCATTCTTTGCTAAGAATATTTAAGGGAAGGCAAATACTTAATTGCGGTAATTGGTTATACTTGTTGCAAAGCGAGTGCAATATTGGATATCTAAAGTTTCTGATACTTATTCAAATATTAACTTCGGATATCCGAAAATTTTAACATTTCAAAATAAATCAACTAAAAAAGTTTATATATTTCATTCATTAGCCAAAAAATGTTACCCATTGAAAAATGCTATGTGTCCATGTATATATCCACCGTCCAAATTATGGGTTGAAAATTTTTCAAAACTCTTTTTTCAAATGAATTCATACACCGCCACCATGTACACTAATTCATGTGTCCCTAAAATAAGAAAAGCAATGAATCAATTATGAAAACCATGTTTAACTCACTACATTTTTTTTGAACACTTGAATCTTAGTCCTGAGAAAACAAAATAATATATGGAAACAATCAAACATGGGAATAAAATACACGAACTAATAAACTCAGACAAAGTCCATTGCTATTTCGTTGAGGCTTCACAAAGTTCATTCCTTTTTCTATGTATTCCTAAGTTTTCCTACCAGACTCAAGCTCGTAGTGATGTTTTTAATGTTGGTGTCGGCTCCTTGAATTAAGTTGAGAAGTTGTCATGTTAAATACATTATCTATAAATTATAAAGAATATACCATGCCACCCCCGTCATATTATTTTTACTAAAAAAAATTACAATGCATAAACTTTTAATGACGTTTTATGCATTTTCCAAAGGTATTTTAATTTTAAAGGAGAAGTATATATTTGTAATAAACAAATAATCGGTTCTAGCCAATGACCAAATTTAACTTGATCAAATAAATTATTTTGTAATTTACACACATCTTCTTGATATTTAGATATCCAGATTCAAATTAAGGCATCAAATAGTTAGTAAAGTGGCAACAAATCTTTGTCAAATGAGTTAAAGAGTAAACCCAATATTTAAGTTCTTTCAAAACCTGTTGTAAAAAAGAGTAATACTAACGTTTCTTTATTTGATTTTTTTGACAACTCACTCGATGATTGCATACATGCCGGTAATCTAGTTGACAAAATAGAATATTTTTGCCTTCAACCATTCATATTCTTAATAATGTCAGGAAATGACAACTCATGGAGCAGTGCATGTATCATACAAATGGGAGGAGTGCAGGCAGTGTTGTAGGAAAGATGTGCAAGTTTCCTCATAAAAACTTCGAGCTTCAAAAAAACTGATACATCAAAAACGCTACTTCTTATATATCTAGTTTGAGATAGAAATTTTAACCAAAGGTGATCCTAAATTCAAAAATGTTGTCTTTGATAAGGATGATCCATTGGAGTGATATTATAAGTACCTTTATAACCGGACCCATCCATTCCAACATTGATGAATGAATATATACAAGATTGGGGTGGGTTCTTTTTTTATATATAGAATTTATCAAAATTACTAATAAACAATAAATTATAATGACACTCACCATTATGAACCTCTTTTATTTTAAAGCTATAACATCTTTTTATGGATAATATATTTTAAGCTTTTCGTTTTTTGGAATTTTCAAAAGTATGCTAAAATGTGGTCATTATGAAGTGATTCTTAACCTTCCGTTGTTAACTATCATTTGTATGTCCTTATTGATGTTAACTTGTTAAGGATTGTTAATCACAACTTGTTAAAAATGAATATAGAAGCCTTAATCTTGAACTCAACATATTTAAAACTAAACAACCATGCTTCATCAGTCATTCAATTGTGGCTTCATTTCGCTCGGATCTTACGGCCATTTTTCCTTATCATCGTCCCAATAGTTAACAAAATTGCAACCAACAAAAAATGAAGAACAAACCAACCTCTGGCCAAATGTGCCTCCCTTGGAACTGAAAATGGGAATACGCAACTGAAAAAAAAAATATTGCACCAAAAAACTCAAAAACTTTTTATGTTTATAAATCCAGTTGGATACAGAAATCAAACAACATATACAATAACTTAACAAATAATTAGACCCAAATAGATACCCAAATCAAACAAACAAATGTCACAAACACACCCTGACACCCACATAAAAAAAGAGTTCATTCTTTTGATTATCTTGTTACAAATGGGTTTCAAACATAAAATATCTTATACAGAAGCATAGCTTTAACTGAAATCACGAGGCCGATCTCCTTCAACCATTCTTTTAAACATGTCATGCAAAAAAGAAAAAGATGAAGAACAGGCATCAAAAGGTTTAGATCTGACAATCGAAAATCGAAATGAACTTTTTAGCCCACGAATAAAATGAAGATTTTATCTGGAAAATGGAAGTCTAACCATCTTCATCAAATAAGCATTAACGAAATGGGGGATATCCCAGATCTGTTCGCTTCAAATTTGCTTATGTTTTGAATGTACGACAGTCGGGAGTTTTAGAGGTTGATGGTGCTGACAAAGGCAGATGTATGGTGGCTTGGGGTGAAACCAACGACTTGGCGATGATGGGAGGTCTGACGATAGATTGTGGTGCATTGTGATAGAGTGGCATAAATGGTTATGGCTGGTGGAGGAGGCTGCTTGCTGTGGTTGAAGTTAGGGTTTTCTAGATAATGTAATATTTCGAAAGTGAAGGATTTCAATTACACCGTTGGTGGACAATATATAGATAAAGATGCATAGGAGTTTTTGTTTAGGTGTGCTTGTTTGTGCTTAAAAAGTAGTACTTTTGTCTTTAAGTATGGTATTTGTTTCTAATTGGTTTAAATGTATTCACATGGATCACTATTAATCAAATATATGCACCATCCAAATTAGATCCAATGGTTATAATTTCATCTCCTTGTTTTTAAGACTTTGTCTTAAAATTGATGGACCCCACTATTATTTATGCATTATAAAGTAGTAAGATATATATATATATATATATATATATATATATATATATATATATATATATATATATATATATATTGATGCGTATTCTAATGGTTTATATGGTCTATTTTCAGTATGGTGACTCTTCGAGGCAGACCGGTTGGTGGTTCTGGTACGAGGCAGTTGGATGATCAGACGCAGGAGTTCATTTCGTCCGAGATTACCCGCAACATACTTGAGTAGACTCATGCGATCTTTGGTATGATCAATGAGGGTATCGTGGAGGTGTTGGAGGAGCGTTTGGGCTATTTTCGTTTTGAGATTGTGGCTTTGATTGGGACACGTTTACTGACCTTCAGGGAGTTCCGGGCATGTGGGGCTCCGGATTACTACGGGGAGAAGGACCCGATTGCGAGCAGGATTTGGTTAGCGGATGTCGTAACGCCTTCTACACCAGCAATTGTCCTGATGGGGAAAATTTCAGACTTGTCTCCTGTCATCTGAAAGAAAGAGCTCGAGACTGGTGGGAGGAGGTTGGGCGCTACGTTGGTGATAAGGCTGTTGATTTGATGACATAGGATGATTTTACGACCAAGTTTCGATATGAGTTCGCATCAGTTATTGAGGTGCAACAACTGGCGAGGGATTTTTAGGACCTTCACCGGACTACTGAGACGGTGGTTGAGATCATCACAATGTTTCGTGATAGGGCACTGTTGGTTCCGCAGTATGTGGCGGACAAGGAGATGAAGAAGGCGAGGTACCATGAGATGCTGAGGAGTGACATTCGGCAGTTTGTGAGCCGATCCAGTTGCAAGACACCAGAGGATATGATTGCGAGAGCTAGGGAGAGAGATTGACCTTGAGATGGAGAGGAAGAGGAAGTCGGATCAGGCTTAGGTTTCAGGGGGATCAAGCAAGAGGCCCAAGGTATTTGATTCTAAACCGAGATGTGAGCAGGGCCAGAGCCGTTGTGGCAAGTGCGGCAAGACGCACGATGGGGCGTGCAAGGTGGGTGGTTCTGGCTACTTCAAGTGCGGTCGAATGGGTCATATTAGCAGGGATTATACTGCTACTACTACTACCATCACCCCGGTATCTTATCTGATTTGCTTCTATTGCAATCATATATCTTCCATACTAAGTTGGATTTTTACGGAGTTTATATTTTTTGAATCGCAGCAACGCGTATAATCTAAAAATGTTAACCTGCTCTTAAGGTGACACGATTTTTCGTGCACTTAATTCTGAACCTAATTGTTGACGTAATCAATAACAAAAATCGAATATATATATATATATATATATATATATATATCGAATGGTTACATGATTGTCCTATTACATGTTGTTGACAGTGTTAGATTCTAACGGCGATTGACGACGTATTTTCTGGGTTGTCACAATACACAATCTAATTCTTGCAGGAATTATCTATCTTCATCCCCAAAGGTACCATACTCTTATTCCCGTAGGAATCATAGTCTCTATTCCCAAATGAATCATACTCTTTATTGCCTAAGGAATCATACTCTTATTTCCGTAGGAATATCTATGTCACTCCCGAAGGAATCATCTCTTTACACTTCTCTACCTCTTTTATGTAACTCATCACACAACACTTTTCCCATGGACATTCTATCTCTTTATCTCATTAAGAGATATTTCCACTCATATAGTACTTAATCTATACATTCATCTAATATCTCCTAGGTATTATATACAATACCATTTACATTTACACATGCATACATACTATTTTATATGATTATAATGCATATAATCATATCATAACTCTTTATACCATCTCTTAGGTATTTAACAAATACGTTTCTCATCTAACCATATCTTCTCTAGGTATACACACATGCTCTGATACATGTTTCTAAATGTATACCTCATACTTACTCTAAATATACATACATGCTCAGTTATATGTTTTTAAACGTATATTCTTAATCCATCATCATCTAACAACTTGAGGACATTCATTTAGTGCCTCAATATCTAACATAAATGCATATATATATATATATATATATATATATATATATATATATATATATATGAACATTAATTAAAGAAAGAGAGTGAGACCTATAACTCACCTTATTAGTCAGTGAAGACTAACTACCCCTTTTTCTTCAATCGTTTCATTGATACATCTTGATACATCTTCTTTGCTCTTAGGCCTATTTATACACATATACAAGTTTATTAATACCTATTTAACTTATTAAGAGCTTAATGACTTTCTTGGTCTAAATGACCACTTAATGAATCAATATTCTAACTTATCAATTTCCACTTTTTCATTTACTCTAACTAATGAATGAAGCATCCCATACAACCTAATTCACTATAATCTAATATAATGCATCAATTACCACTCTCATCAGTTAGGGTTTCAAACCCTAACTTCATATATATGGATTTCACCTTGGAAATCACACATAAAGCTTGTTCAAGCTTTTAAACACTTGATTAGTCATTACTAACAAGCTCTTTTAACACAATCTTACATAATTAGCTTAATTCATCAAAAACATCATCAAGCATTATTTAGCTTGAAAATGGAGAAGATGATTACCTCATGAGATTTTGATGTTTAATCAAATCCATAAACACCCAAGACCACCACTTAATCCTTCTTCATTATCCAAATCGTCGGAGCTTGGTTGTAGGGGTTAGGGTTGCTTATGTCGAGAATGAACACCTTTGATATATTAATCAGTTACGACACCAAGTCGTGGTGGCCTAAAAGACCTCGTGTTCATCCCTTCTCCGTGTTGTGACGACCATTCTTCCATAACAACCTACCTTGCCCACCACGCCGAGGTGCCCATTCACCACGTTGCGGTGCAAAGCACGTTGCCTACAACTTATGACGTAGGAATTCATATGAATTACCTTTTACCCTCACCACGCCGTGGTGAGCATCTTGCCACGTCGTAGTGGTTGTAGATTAGCCATGATTCAATTCCAACCGGGGACGATTTTTCTCCCAACTTCTAACACGTATAAATCCTTCAACTTAAACCCATTTTCTATGATCTTTATATACACACAAAGATGTGAATACACTCTATAACTCCATCAAGTCATTTATAACCGACATAATACGAGTCTTAATCTATTAAGTCACAAACTTGGCCCAAAAGCATAAAATTTCCTCATGCATTTTTTTTCTTTTGAACCTAATCATCTAATTTCATCTTAACGACTTAAACTAATCTTGACCATTTTCATGAAGTCACAACTTCGTAAATCTTATAATTATTCTAAATGATCATTTCGCCATTTTGGTTAATATTTGACTAAAAGTCGAAATCTCTCTAAATTTTCATGTTCTTACAAGACACATATTATAACACATAAATTCAAAATTTTAGGGTTGTTACACTTTTCCTTTTTTTTTGCCTTTTGTTTGTTTTTTCTTCTAGATGATTGTGGTTGAGTTTTCGGTACCATTTCCTTGTCAACGTCATGGGGAGGTTGTGGTTGAGAAGGTTGTGCTTGGGAAGGTTTGGGTTATGGAGATTGTTGAACTCATGAGATTAAAGTTGTTGGAATTGGTTTGGTGTTTGGTAATAGGTTGGTTGGTGGAATTAACTTTGTTGGATAAGTGGTGGTTGTTGAATATGTTAGGATTGTAGCATGTTCATGAACATTCCGATTGGTGATTCGTAGCGTAAGCATTGGCGAGTTGTTGTGTTAAGGACATATAAATGGGTAAGTGAATCGAAAGTGGGGATGTTTTGAGGTGTTTGGATGTTGATCCATTTTTTGTGGTTTGGTGAATGAGAAATAGGTGGTATTTTATAGAGAAATTTTTTGTGGTTGTAGTGTGAAAATGTTTATAAAATAGGTAAATATTTATAGGTAAAAAAATAGTTTTATTTTTTTATTTTATTATTTTTTTAAGAGTTAACGGTCACATGACCATTACTCTTTCTCTCTCCGTCATTTACGCTCATAGCTAAGGTTATGTCATATCACAATTATATTGACCCGATCATTGTTCACACATAAGGGAGGTTGTTGTAGAGTTGACATGCATAATCAAGATCAATTGATGAATAATCAAGAAACACCCTAAATTAATCAAAGAATACTTATTTGAAGGGATTAACATATTCGATGGTGTTGAGGATGCCATACTTTGATTCTTTTCATGTAATACCCATAAAAATCATGCCAAATTCAAACTTTTAAAAACATTTTAAGACCATTAATCCTTACAAAACTTGTTTTCAAAATGTATAATATCAGAGTATCCCAGAAACATAAACATAAATACCCAGGTCTATTGGCTTTCGCACAAAGCTGATAAGCCTCAACCGCCAAACAAACATGTGCACATATAACAGATAATCACATAACAGTCTATAGACAAACAAACCGATATAACGGATCATAGCCACATAATACATAATACCATCCTATCTACCAGGATACCGATCTAACAGATCATACTATCATAACATATCCAGATAACAATCCAAAGGGTCGGCCTTGGTACCTTGGACCCTTGAGTATAGTGAGGATAACTCACCTCGCAAGTAGTGTTGAAGTACCGAAAACCTCTGATCGTTGTCTCACCGGAAATCCCGAACTATCACATAAAATACCAAGTCAATACACCATATAACAGTCTTGACTTATGGTCCACATAATCCATCATGTCCATTTTCTTTATTGGGCCAAGGCCCAATGCCAAGTCCATAACATTGAAAGTCCTTATGCAAAGCCCATTATTGGCCCAATTTGCCAAATTGGGCCCAACCCCTAATTGGTCCTAATTCCAAGATCCATTATCAAAACTTGGCCCAAAACATCATATTCATAAAGTCCAGCAAAGGCCCAAATCCAACTAGTCCATAATCAGCCCAAAACCCGAAGCCCAATTGTCAAAAGCCCAACAGAGGACGTACGCGGGGCGTACTCCTCTGGTACGCTGGGCGTACTCCTCCTGATGTTGACCACCATCGGGGTGGTTGACCCAGTACGCAGGGCGTACTGGATTTACGCCGGGCGTACGCAGTGGTTTGCCAAAATCTAAATAAGTGCTTAATAGCTTAAGCACTTAAGCCCAAACTTCAGATCCAGTGACCAAATGTGTCTAGGACCCATAAAGTCACGAACTTTATCACTTTGGACGTCCAGAAAGCTCTTAATACTTGGTCTTAATCCTTTAAGACCTTCCTACTCCATGCATGGGACATCTTAAGCCACTAGGACCTCATTTTTATCACTCAAAACCCCTTCAAGAGTCTAGAAGGACAGTTCATTTCGTCCAAATCACATCATGCACCATCTTGGGACTTTTTGGGACAAGATATGGTTCTTTAAAGCAAAGATGGCAAGATTTATACATATATGCATAAAGTTTGAAGCTTTTTACCTTCTGGAGCTTCTAGGGTACAAACCAACTACAGATCTACAAGCTTGATCTTCTTCTCCAACTCCTTGATGCAACACCTTCTTCTTAAAACACTCAAGAAACACTCAATAAGCTCAAACACTCAAGGAAATGGCTAGGGTTTGAGGAAAACGACTCTAAGCAGTGGATGTTGGGGTAAGGGAGGGTTATGAGCTCATAAGGTTGTTTATATAGCACCCAAACCCTAGATATTAGGGTTTCCTTCTGTCATGAGTACGCCCAGTGTACACAAGTGTACGCCCAGCGTACTAGGTCGCGCCTAGTATGCTCAGCGTACTCTTATGTACGCGCAGCATACTCATCCTGTTCCCAAAGTTGCAACTTAACCCTTAGGCTTTTCATGGCTTTACCCTTCCATCCCCAGGGATTATAATGACAAATCTTGTGGTGTTACAACTCTCCCCCACTTAAACTAGGCTTCTTCCTCGAAGCATGTTGCGGCGAACAATTCAGGATAATGCTCCCACATCTTGGACTCCGGCTCCCAAGTCTACTCGGATCCTTTCCAATGCTGCCACTGGTCTCCCTACATAGTTCAAATGCTCTCCGACCTGATCATCACCCAACGATACCACCGCCTACTCACCCAATATGCGCCTTTTTAGCTGACAGACGTGAAAAGTGTCGCGAATATGACTGAGCTTCATTGGAAGGTCTAACCTATACGTCACTTTGTCAAATATGACAGTAACCCTGATGATCCAAAGAATCGGGATCCAACCTTCCCTCTACTTGAAGCAAACCCTTTTTGTGCTGACCGAATAATGCATCCTTCAGCTCCCAAAATATCTTACGTAATCAACCCACTAATAATATGAACACTCATGTCTGGCCCAATCAGCCTCGGGCTGGAATACCAAGCATGCCTACGACGGGTCCAGTCATCCCTAGGATGGGATACCCTCGCACCCCACACATGTTTGGCCCAATCAACCCTCGGGTTGGAATACCAAACATATCAGGTCCAATCAATCATATGGTCCGATTATACTCATGATGGAATACCCTAGATTGGAATACCTCTATATACATAACTCGGGCCTACACATACTTGAGATCCAAGGATCTATACTTGTGTCTCATCCAAAATCCTCTGATTCGTCACAACCGAGTACAACTCGCCCGATCCTCAACAACACATCCATTCAGAACACACTGCAACAATGGAAATGACCATCACAATCTCTGTGCCCACAGCCTATGACTGGAATACCCTCACATGGTCCTCAACATAGGTATGGGTTGCTTCTGAGCCCACAACATGAGTCTGGTATGCCCTCTCTGGTCCTCAACTCATGACTGGAATGCTCCCTATGACCGATCGACACTACTGTCGTCACTTCAGTTGCCCAACACTCCGGTCCGGTGGATATCCACTTTCCTCCGCCGCTCGAATGGCCTAATCGACGCTCCTCTCATCAATAAACAAACATCACAATACTAAAACTTCTACCACACATGAAACCCAAGTCATAAACCCACTTCAACTCTTCCTGCTACCATATGATGTTTCTCAGATGAAATCGAAACCTCCATGGTCCCAACTTGTCTGCCCACTACCCGAAACACCGGACACCTCACTGATTGCTGAACCACAAGACACACACAAACAACAGTCCCACGCGTCTCCCGAAAAGAAAACCGACTAGCCGGACTTGCTTCCATGTCCTGCCATCAAACTTCTGCTAACATAATGAACGCTACATGACCCACTGCAGCCTCACCTCCTAACTGGTCTTCAACAACCCATCTTCTCCTCACTTCAGACACGCTATGGCTCTTTCACATATGAAACCAACCCAAGACACATCACAATAACTCAAACTACCATCAACTAAACCCATCCATGTCACACCCCCGAACCAGACGGCGGAAACGTCCGAGGGCTCGCGTGACTCAAATTGAATATCATCACAATGATTATACATGAAACACAACATAAACTTCACCATGCATTAATACATAACGATTGACATTGTTCACATCCAGTACATTGTTTAAATATTACATATTCATAGCATCAATTGTTTGAGAGTTTTCAAAACATAACACCCTAACGTACTTGATATTACCCTTCAGCTTACCTGTTACCTGAGAATACAAGTTATTTTGAAAACGTCAACATATGAAATGTTGGTGAGTTCATAAGTAGGGCTGTGATAAAAATGATTTGTGTAGTTTATAAAACCCAGAAAATCCGATATTTTCTGAAAAGACAATTGTTTATACCGAAGTGTGAAGATCCATAAGTTGGTGCATGAATGATTTCAAAACGTGTATAAATGGGAAGTTTTGCATTATAGTTATTGAAAATACAAGCGAGTGGTGTTGATTTCCTCGAAAAACCCGATGTTTTCCGATAACATAATATAATTGTTTCAAATTGTTATACCGCCACACGAGTGATTTTGATTACTCTTCCTTGATTACTCGGATAGTATTGGATTTATTTAATTACGTGAGTCGTTATAACCATGCATAATAATGACTAGTTCGTCTGTCTTGGCATCCTAATGAACGCCGGAATTGATCTTAAGATTTTGTCACCCTAGACTGGCCGAGTCTAACTGTAGCGAACAGCTGAGGTGTGGGGGAGTCACCCCCGTATAGATCTATACACAAACTCTCGCTCTCCTTCCAGGAGACTTTGATTATAACTACATACTACGAACGACACTTAGAGGTGTCGCCCGTTATTACTCACTTAATCCAAACAAAATTGATTATTATTGATTAACGACCTGAATTTGTTTACTTTGATTGCAAGTAAGCCTAACAAACGAGGAGAAGAGGATTACAAAGTCCTGCTAATTACGTGAGTTATTTTAGGCTGTTGTTTAAACGAAGAACGCGTTGGCCCATTTCACATATGATTTAATTGGACCTTGCTAGCAACGCTAATGGGCCACTGGGGTCCAATAGCACATAGAAGCCATTGAGGGTCCATTAAACATGTAATTTGGGTCACAGGAGGCTTAATTGACATGTATTATTATCGTTAGGCCCAAAAGTCATGCCAATGGGTCACGAAGGCCCAATAAGCATGATTAAGATCTTTCAAGCCCAACTATTTGAATATTTACTTGTTTTAGGTATAATATAATGGTCGGAAGTTTGATTGAACAATTGTTAAATTCTCAACGACACGAAACTTGTCAGTTGTTTATAACGATATTTGAAAATATATGTATATTCTTCATTCTATTTTCATAAGTTGTAATTTGGTATTCTTTTGACCCAAATATCTTAAAACCAAAATAATTGACTCAAAATATTGGTTTGACCCATTCAGCCCTTCTTTAATAAAAATGACAATTTTAGTCCCTTACATAAAGAAAAAGACATTTTAGGCCCTTAACTCATTTTCTTGACATTTTTGACCCATAGACTTGTTTAAATAAATGTTTTTAGCTCAAAATTTACTCTTTGGCAGTTTCAGCCCTTCCAGCAAAGAGTCTTTCGGTTAAAGTCCAACTTTTTCGCAACTTTTACAATTTTGGCCCAAATTCCAAAAACTTTACATTTTTTATCCTTTTTGGAAAAGAAAAGCATTTTAACCCTTGAAATAGTTTTGTTTACCCCTTTTACCCCCTGTTTCGAGAATTGTACCATTTCAGCCCCTTAAAATCGTATTTTTGCAATTTTTGGGCATATGGGCCGAAAAGCCCAAAAATTAGCCCATTAAGCTACAAATTACATTTCTAGTCCTTTAAAGAGTATAATATTCATAAAAACATTTATTTTTAATGTTTTGACTCGTTTAGTCCTTAAGAAAACCGTAAATGATAAATTTCAACCCAACTTTTGTTTATTTGACAATTATAGCCCAAAAATGAGTTTTATGTTGCATTATGTTTATTATGACTTTAGATAGAAATTTTTCTTGACTTGTTCAATGAAAAGTATATTAGATCATGTTTGTTTCCCCTCTTGTGCCATAGATCTCGAGATTTCTTCCCTTTTTGTTACATATTTACCACATAAACACATAAAATCACACATACATACATGCAATCACACATAACATACACATACACATAGATCTACACATTTTACTTGTATTCTCCCCCATAAAACTTGTGAAAACCGAAAATAGAGGGGTATGAACTCACCTTTGCTTGTTGTTTTCGATTTTGAAGGAAGAAATGAAGAAAATTTGGTCCTAGCAAGCCTTCTTGGGTGGATCTCGATCTTAGAGGTTTCTAGGATGATCATCATGAGTTTATATGAGTTAAGAACAGATTTTTGATAAAACAAAGAATCTAGATCATGGATCCAAGCATCAACTTACCTAAGATGATGATTTTTGTGGAATGAATTATGTGTGTGTGTGTGTCTCCTCTCGGCCGAAGATAAGAAGAGAGGGAGAGAGAGAAGTGAAATGATGGTGTGCATGGAAGTATGTGATGGTGCATGGAAGACCAAAATGTAATAAGGAGGTGGCTAACCCTCCTTATTTCACTAGTTTCTATTTTTTTTTGTTATCCTATTGGGCCGAGAAAGGGAGAAGAAAAGAATAGTTTGGGCCTTTGTGTTCTTGAGTCCATATTATGGGCTCATTTTGATGATTTTCGGCCCATTTGGTCTTTGGAGATGGTTCACGGCCCAATATTAATCAAAGTATGAGTTTTATGGCCCTTTAGGGCTAATTAAATTTGTTATGGCCCAATAAGAGTATTTTATTTCATTATAGGCCCATTATGGCCCAAAATGTTAAAATAAAAGAAAGTGGGTCCAATTAGAGCCCATATAAGAGTTCTAAGCCCAAAATAGTCAAATTGGAAGCTTATTGGTCCATTAGGCCCAATAAGAAAATCCTAGTCCAAAATGGACTTGAACCGGGATTTTTAAGGTTTCCAACCTTTGTTGACTACTTGAATGTTTGTGTAGAGTATTTGATGGAATTTTGTGATCATTGAACAAGCATCATACATGTTTTCCAAGTTTTAACTACAATGTTATCTTTGTTAAGGGTTTTACAAGGTATTAAAATTCCTGGTTGTGACAATCCATTACCCTTGAACCTGGTGATTGTGCCCTCAGCGTGTAAATATCTCAATCCATATTCCCATGACCCAACATCAATGAATCTCCACTTGTATGTCACACCACATCCTCCCGATTACCAACCCCTTGGCTCAACAGTCTCTACCAGTATCATCCTGAATTTCCATAATCACCCAAGCTCGCCCACGGACACCGAAGATCCTCAATCTCAAAACAGAGAATGATTCCCTGACGACCCTGGCCGGTGTGCCCAAAGCACGAGTTGATCCCCCTTCCATGCTTGTGACCATCTCATAAATAGTCTACTTTGAACCGATGAATAATACGATTTTATCACAGCCTAACACTACTTCCCTCCAATCACGCTCACCACTCAAGGCCTTTCCACACTCCATTATCACATCGGCGCACCTCCCGAGCCGAATCCTATATCCCATCAGGAGTTCGGGTCGTACTTATGGATTCCCACTGCTCACTAAGCATAATCAAGGCGATGCCCACCAGCGATTGGAAGTTTCCTGAGCTCCCACCAACCCAACCTAGGTCTAAACAACCACTCGTTTCTCCCCCACTTGGACTCGAGGATGCTCTTTCACCTCTTACGCCTTATGGATCTCCGATCCATTTCTATCAATATGCATGGCTCGTCAAAATCCTGCATTGAACAACACAAGCGCCCCATAGTTATCCAAACACAATGATCACTCGGCTCTGGAAATCTTGAAAAACACTCTTGTATTCTTAACCAATTGGATGATCCATTCACTTCCAAGGAGCCCCCCTTCCTCCAAAGAAATCCGAAGGTGAATGCAATTTAACACCATCTTACCACCGACCCATCAGATCGTACATGCCCAAAGTCAAGCACCCACTCGCAACGTCATCTGCTGACATAATCAATCCTTCCATGCCGGTAGCAACCCGTACACCCGGAGCGATAACTCCATCGTACAGTTTCCCGCTTGTGCTGCACTGTATCCAGCCCTGCTGGCCTCTCGGAAACTGATCCGAAATCTTGGGTCTCTTCCCGGGACCTTCCCATATATGCACCTGATCTGAACCTCTCCTCTCAAGGTACTCCAAATCGATATTCCGCTCTTGGGCTCTAGAAATCATAACATTCGGGGTCTCGCACCCTGACACACTCACCAGCTCAATCGTTCACAGCTGAAACAACCCCTGCCCGAAACTGGGCTACAACTACTCCCACGACATAGTCTCCAATCCCGAAAGTACAAAAGATTGTACCATCAATCCTGGTCGCCTGATACAAAAGATGCAAAGGGAATCGGATCTCACAAGATACTTGTACCACATCGACCCACCCACGCTCACCAGCGCCGACATACTGTCGCCAACCATGGTATCCAACCATGCTACCTTCCCTGACCAACCCTTAAAATCCTCTGACAATAAATTATCCTGATACTTCTAGTGACCTAACAACTCATGAAGCTCCGCAACACATAGACCAGACAAAACATGCAACTAACCCGAATTTTACTGCTTATCCATACTCAACAATATTCTAAGACAAAATAAATACTAATCACAAACGATTTGACCATAATATTATTACAAAATGGGGGTTTCCAATTACATACCAGAGACTTCTTGCGGCTCAACTTTGACCTCCTGAGGAACGATGACCGCTGGAATCTGAATTCCTTCTATCCTCAAAGCAGGACAGCTGGACCTGAAATGACCTGGCTCGTGACAGTGAAAGCATATCTGATCCTTCTTGCAATCCCGTTGCACATGCCCTATCTCCCCGCACTTGTAGCACCTGAATTTATGACAAGCAAATCTGTGGGTTCCCCCACACTTGCCACACACCTCCTGACTTCAAGTACCCAGGTCAGCAGACTCCAATCCTTTGTCCTCTGCTGAAAAGTCCCTCCTCATCTTTCCTAGTTGTGACCTCACCATCGACACTTCCCCAGTGGTCATCCTGGTAGCAACATCTCTCACAGATTGCAATGCTGCAACTTGCTCCTCGAACTTGGCGATCACCCTGGCGGTGACCCGGTCCATGACACCGAACAATTCTTCTCGCAAAATCTGAGAAACCTCCACGGAAATCATCTCCCGTATTTGATCGACGGACAATACCGGCCTATCCTGGCCACTCGCTCCCGATCCTGATCCGGATCCCGCCTCAAATCGTTTCTCCATCACCATACTGAACATATACCAGGAAGATATCAGATAATCCGCATAAACGACGGGAAACTTACTCCCAACCAAACCCTAGGGGTTGTGACTTCCTTGCTACGCGTATGGGTCCTGTGCTTTCAGTATTACGGGCCATACTACCTTCACAACTACCCATATTTGTCTCAAGTATCATCACAACGCCCTAACTGAATACATAATATAATGAGCGCTCAATCCTCACTCCTAGAGGAATGCTAAATATCTCATAACTGGCCTCCCGGCCTCTCACTACCCACCCATCCACCAACTGCCACGCGACCCTCCATTGGTGCCAGTTAACTATTACATGAATACAATCACATACCGCATGGCTTAAACAATCTTAGACTAAAAGATTTAATCCTACAATGGTTGGACTCAGACAAGATCTGTGCAGCAGGACCAAATCCCTTACCCTAAGATCATTTAACCCATGTAGCATGTGACTTGGAGTATTCACCCAATAGTTAATTCACACACGAAAGAGTCATACAACAATCAATGAGGTACTCTACATAAGATAAGGCATCAAAGATCATGCAATTCTATCATACGATTCCTGAGGATCCCTATCTTAGTACTAGCATGCCGTTCTAACATATCACATAATCAAATAGCTGCATGGTATTTTTGTTGGATTAATGTCTAAGTCCATAAATATATATGGTATGTACTTGACCCGACCCGGCATGGTCCATTTGGGTTGCACTTCACCGGCACAATTTATATGGATAGTCTTTTGAGAATAATATATTTATGATTTATATTAATATATTATAAGTTCTAATATATTAATATGAAATCATATTATTTAATTAGTATTGATCAAGAATTAATTTAGAATTAATTAAGTGATCAAAAAGAACTAATTAAATATGGACTCTTATATATATGGAATGGGCCAAGTTCATTTAGGTTGAGCTAAGCTTTCATGGATGATCCATGGAGCTTTTAACCCATGGATCCTATGTAAATGAAAGGTCATGGGTATTAGGGTTTACATGGATGTAACCCTAATCCTCCATAATATATAAAGGGGTCCTTGGCTCACAAAATTGGCACAAGTGTGTGAAAATAAGAGTGGGCCGATTTTAGTGTGCATACATATTCTCTCAAGTTCTTCCAAGGTGTTTTGGTGATTTGTGATTCCATTTGAGGCTTCCACACTATTGGGCTAAGCTCTTAAATCTTGAAGACATCAAGCTATATCAAAAGGTATGTCATCTAACTAAAACTTTGTAGTATAGGTGCTTCATAATATGCTAGTTAGGATGAAACATTGGAATAGTTAATATTTGCATGTATAATAGAGAAAACATAGATCCAAGGTATTTAGGGTTGTATGTGCACCATAGGATGTTGTAGTATACTAAAACCTAACAGTGGTATCAGAGCCTGGTTGTTTTCTGTTATATTGATGCAAATGTTTTATTTTCAAGTTGGAAAAAAAAGGAAAAAAAAAACATGACGTTTGTCAAATTTTAAGATAATTACTTGTTTTGTGAAAAACTAATTATTTGTAAAATTTGAATCATTTGTTATATGAGTTGAATTAGGTCAAATTTAGTAAAAGATAAAATGATATGATTATTTTATTAGTTTTAAAAGTTTGATCTAAATGTTTTAAGGAGTTACATATTTTGTCATAAAATTTTGGAGCTCAAAAGTTTTTTTTAAAGTTGTGATCTTAAGGGTTTTTGAAACTTCCATAAGTTATGGATATGAAAGTTTTTTTTTTAAAAAAAAAAATTTGATTCAAAGTTTATATGGAGTTACAAAATTTGGTGTTAATGTTTTAAATAATTCCATAACTTGTTCTTAAGTTATGGAACATGGAAAGTTTCATCATAAAACACCATTAATTCCATAAGTTATGGAATCCAAAGGTTTTCAAGAATTACAAAACTTGCCCTCAAGTTTTGGAATTTGAGAAAAGTTTTTTATGAAAAAAAGAATTGAATTCTAAAACTCTTGGGTTCATAACTTAAACAATTAATTAAATGGTTTTAATTTTGAGTTTAATAATTGGAATTATGATGTTTTGTTGAATAGTTCAAATTAACTCTTATGGACTTTATTAATAGTTAATTAAAACGTTTAATTAAAAGAGTATTATTAAATCCATAAATATATGGTTTGAGTTTAATTAAATTAAAAGTCTAGTTTAATTAATAGATTAAACCACCAAGTATTTTAAATGTCTAAAATACACCCTTATACTATTATAATATTAAAAGTTTAATATATTATATGTATAAGAGCAAGTCGTCTTACCATTAGTAGGCCTCATTCACGAAGCCGGTCTATAAGGGGGGTATAAGGTTACTGCCTATAAAATGGCAGTTTAATGGGTGTCCACTCTCACTCACCGCTTCCTTGACCGGTGGAGGGTCGTTAGCCGAACAGGTAGGACAAGGACTATAATTCTCCCTTCATTATAAGTTTAATGATAAATACTAAGTAACTAAACCTTTTATTAATTCTCAATCTTAGTTACTTAGGAAAATGTGAATAAGGTGCTAATCCATGAAATTACACTTTGCACTTTGTTTAAACCGTTAGTGGAGCGTGTGTGGTTAACCGACACACTAACCTGGATTTAACAAAGTAGGCAAAGGATAACTTAATATTTATCATAGTATCGGTGGAGCTCGTGTGGTTAACCGGCACATCGATTGAGGGGTAAATATTAAGGGTATCAAGTATATTTGCATGGTTACTTCACACCTTGTTTTGTGATCCTCGGCATCCCAGTCACAAAACCTGAAGGGCACAATCGAGATTCAAACATGCCATTGAAAGTTCAATGTATCTCAAAAGATCTAGGAGTTTCAAATCCAATTAAAACTTAATTATATTTCGTTTTTCATGGTGGAAATTGGTAAATCGTCATTTACCTACCTTCAACTATTTTATAATTTGGATTACGGCATCCCTCTTCCAGTTATAAATAGGTTGTTGGGTCCTAGCATTAATATTTCATATTGGGTGTTATATTAAGGACTTTAAATCAACTAAACTTGAATATCTCCCAAAAGATATCTAGTTCAAACATCTATGATCTTCCCAAATCTATTGGAACTTCACTTCCTCCACCTCCTCCAATTATTCTCCCTAACCCACAAGTTCAAGGTCACTCAAGCCCTATTGGCAAGGCAAGGTCTAGGTGTGATCACATCTTGGAGATGAAGTCACATATTGACAAGCCGGGAGAGTTGGGTGTCAAAGTCTTGAGAAAGTTGGTGGTTCAATCACTTTCTAAGTCACATAGTGAGTTCCTTTGGGACTCCTATGAAACAGACTATGACAAGACCCGATCTTATCTATTTGCTTGGTACTACTGAATCAGCTATGATTTGGAAGGCTAGTAAAGCAAATTTGATTAGAAGATCGACTTCCCAAAACTTTATGGACATTGACAATGATGACACTGGAAATCCAGAAAAAGCATTCTCTTCCCAATGGAAGGGATCGGCCATAGTCAACTCGGTTGACCAAATGGTAAAGAGAAAAGCTAAGTCTGTGATAGTCCCATGTACCATTACCAAAGGGTCCATTTGTTAAAATTGCCAAAGGAAAGGGGCACTGTTTGCGAAACTGCCAAATTTACCTAAGGATGTTAAAGTCAATAAGTTTGACTCTACTTCAGGTAAAGTCCATTGTCTAACTCTGTTAAGCTCCTATTTGGAGATTCTTATTACATAATGTGACTGAGTCACATGGTGATGTTATAAGAATCAAAGAAAAGAGAGAAATCTTAAAGGAAGTATATGCTGCTTCTGATCACGAAGATGGACTTCGATCGCATCAGAATTTTGAAGCTGTTACTTAGGAGTTATGACACATTGCTTAGAAATATATAACAACAAGGTTTTCATATGTATTGTAAGGATAAGTTTTTCCGCAAAGTTTTAAAATAAAAGGAAATTTTTGATTTTATTTATTTTAAGTATCCTTACAATGGCATTTGTGAAAAAAATTGTTGTTTATATGATTCCGTTGCTAGTAATATAGGAAAATGGTTTTGATTCTTTCATTTGTGGTAGTGTCTAAATTTACCAAATAAAGAAAGTTTCTCATCACCCAAGTTTCAATTGGACCGAAACTTGGAATCATGCAAGTTGTATAGTATGATGAATGAGAACTTTCAAGCATTGGAAAATCAAGACTTGTTCACATGGATGTGTGAATCAAGTGAAGGACTAAAGAGATCGAGTACACATTCTTGTGCACTGGTCATGTCCACCACAAAGCTCGTTAAGACTATTCGTCATGATTTACTAAAGTTTAGTAAATATGGTTATACTTACAAGTTTAAGTATAATTCTGAAACATTGGAAAAGTCTCAATGTATGGCAGAACGAATGGAAATAATCAAATTAGGCAGACAAATAAAAGTTTCTCAAATCTGAAAAGATGGGAGAGTACTTTAGTATCATGTTTTGTGATCATCTTAATGATTAAAGAACCACATCACAATTGGTATTCTAAGGACATCTTAGTGCATTCTTATGACTAAGAAGAGGAGTCATGAATTGTTGAAATGGTTAAATCAAGAAGATGAGTCATACTTCGTTTCAAAACAAGTCTTAGACTGTAAGTTGAGTGATATATCTTAAAGAAAGGTTTAAAACACTTGTCAAATGTAAGAGTAATAGTGTCATACTCTTGTACATTTGAAATTGGTAAGTTGTGATGTTTTGGATAAAACAAAGACCAACGTAGGCCAATTGTGTGAAGTGTTTGTCTTGATAAAGAATCCGCACTATCCCTTGAATATTTGACAAGAGAGTCTTATATGTCAAGAGGACAGTAGGAGTCTTAAAGGTCTTGAAAGTTTCAAGAACTAATCAAGAATAAAACCTGAGGTTCTTCACTAGCACACGACTTGAGGTTTATAACCTATCGTTTTGACATATTCTGTGCCCATTCCAGTTAAAGTTGGCTTTGCATAGGAGTTCTGAAAGTTCTCAATTGGTTGTATAACAACCTGGAAGCAATGGCAGGCCCTGTACTGCCAGGTGGCAAGAAGTTAAGATTGCATAAGTTCAGTCCATATGAGTTTGGATTTGTCATTATCCTTGTCTTGTGACTATGGTTTTGACGATTCACATGGATAAGAACACATACACCATAAAATCTAAGGGTCATAAGGTTTCTCTCCGATTCATGAAAATGATGGCGAGGAAACACTTCCACCAAGTAGATTTGAAGCAGATGGCAAAAGGTCTAAACAATTGAGACTATGATTACGGCATCCCTTTTCATAGTTCTGAAATTGTTTAGACACACATGCATGCTATCTAAGGAAAGGTGTATGATTTTGATAAAGTTTTATCAAAGCATCTCGTATCAGAAATCTGAACTTTGGTAAGAAAGTCAATAAAGTATTGATTTCTAGAAGTCCAGCTGATTTCTGAGTACATGTCAAAGCTAGTGGGAGCATAAGTGTTATGCTAATAATCATCATGTTAGTGGGAGCATGATAATTATTGTTAGTGTTGCAAGTTAGCAATGTTAATTATAGAAAACAAAAGTTTCAATTCGTGAGGCTGCAGGGATTGAAAAAGTTGTTTTGCTATAATTAAGGGAGATGATATACTTCATTTCAGTTCTAAAGGCTCAGATTGAAACCTTAATCATCTTTAGTCAAGAATATATATATGAATTTCATGTTGGATTGGTTCAACTTAAGGAAATTCTATATATTGCGTTCTCAAAATTCGATTATGATCACGACATCCCTCTTCATAGTCAAATTTTGAAAACATGGCAAATAAAAATATTATAGCAAAAGACTGGTCTACAATCATGTCTTTATGAATCGTGTACCATTTGCTTTGGGTACAGGATCGATTGCATGTGCTATAATATTTGTCATTTCTAAATTTTTCCAAATGACCAGAGGCATTAAGAAGGGAAAAGGTCGAGAATTGGATATGACTAAAATAATTAAGCAATTGTCGAGGACAATCTGAGGTTTACCAAAGATTGGTTTCTCAGGGACAATTGGAAGTATAGTGCTAATTTTGGAAGGACCATATTGACATGTTCTGAAAAGAGGCATCTCTTGTTCAGAAGTGATAGTCAAAATGAGAATATGGAGTTGTCTCCATAGGTGGAAGTTATCTGTGTAAGATTAGAAAACTTAATGCAAGAAGCATGTCCAAAGCAATGTACTTTGAATATGAGACTTAGTTTCTATGGAGTTGATCTCTATTGGAATACCTTATAATGACTGTTGACAAGTCTTTGTGACTTTGTACATATTCATTACAGGAGGGTCAGTGCATATAAGTTTAAAATCTAAACAGGTTTCGATAAATGATAGGAATTTGAAATTCTCACATTTTTCGATAAGGATTTGGGAGTGTGAAATTAGAATCACTGAAATTATGTTCAATTGGTTTATTTCACAAAGTAAGGATCATAGACAAACATAGAGTGCATACTTGGTGTATGGCAAAGCTATTGTTTAGAAAAACATAGTGTACATGCTTGGAGCATGGGACAACTAGTGTTTTTAATTCAGGTATAAAGTTGATAAAACCGAAACAATGAAATAATGAGTAATCAGTATGGTGATAAATAAAAGTGGTCTATTTATATTCATAGGGTTTGATACCATATTTGATTCATTTATTCTTGTGTTTCATTTTGCATGTTTTGACTTCCATAATAAACTAGGTCATTCTTCCTGAATGACTAAGTTATTCAAACTATCCACAGTCGGTCATATGTTGGAAGTAGATATGAATCAAGACTGTCATGGGTTGGCTTGTAGAGGTCTAAGATGTTGGACAAAGCGGTGCTACAACACTCATGAGTGCGCATAAGTTCTGAGTATTGGATTCAACCCACGCTCATTTGAATCACTTCATGGATTTTATCACGAGTGATCATGAGATGATAATATCTTATATTCTTAAAACCTAGAGATATGAGTTGTTACTATGAGTTGGTTATACATTGATTGCACGAAAACGCATTGGTAACTCGATGTTATAAAACGTGCCTTTGTGTATGATTCAACAAGTAGTAGAACAAGCCATATGAGTCGAAGTTTATCCATTCCTTTTACCTTCGGGATAAAAGCGATATCTGTGGGCCCCTCGATGATTTAGCGATGACACATGTGAGTGCTTGGCCAAGCCATGACTGATTTGATTTGTTCAATCAGTCAGTCATCATAAATCGAAAATCGGGAAACAACAAATGGATAGAGAGAATGATTATAATCCATGTCTCAGTCCATATGATATCTAGAATGGAGGAATATATGATCCCTTATCTAATGGACAAGTCATTGACAAGGTCAGAGTTCGACAGCGGCTTTAAGAGCTACGATTGCCAGTTAGGTTTTGAAGTCATACTCAATAATAGTTTTAGACTTATCCAAGTGGGAGACTGTTGGATTAATGTCTAAGTCCATAACTATATTTGGTATGTACTTGACCCGACCCGGCATGGTCCATTTGGGTTGCACTTCACCGGCACAATTTATATGGATAGTCTTTTGAGAATAGTGTATTTATGATTTATAGTAATATATTATAAGTTCTAATATATTAATATGGAATCATATTATTTAATTAGTATTGATCAAGGATTAATTTAGAATTAATTAAGTGATAAAAAAGAACTAAAAATATGGACTCTTATATATATGGAATGGGCCAAGTTCATTTAGGTTGAGCTAAGCTTTCATGGATGGTCCATGGAGCTTTTAACCCATGAATCCTATGTAAATGAAAGGTCATGGGTATTAGGGTTTACATGGATGTAACTCTAATCCTCCATAATATATAAAGGGGTCCTTGGCTCACAAAATTGGCACAAGTGTGTGAAAATAAGAGTGGGCCGATTTTAGTGTGCATACATACTCTCTCAAGTTCTTCCAAGGTGTTTTGGTGGTTTGTGATTCCATTTGAGGCTTCCACACTATTGGGGCTAAGCTCTTAAAGCTTGAAGACATCAAGCTACATCAAAAGGTATGTCATCTAACTAGAACTTTGTAGTATAGGTGCTTCATAATATGCTAGTTAGGATGAAACCTTGGAATAGTTAATATTTGCATGTATAATAGAGAAAACATAGATCCAAGGTATTTAGGGTTGTGTGTGCACCATAAGATGTTGTAGTATACTAAAACCCAACAATTTTGGGATTTACTTACTGGTTCCGGCTGATCGTACACCCTGCATCCTCCTTTGATATTTTGAAAACCTTTTTTTTTAAAATCATTTTGAAAATCTTTTACTTGGTTTGAGACTGGATTGACACAAGTGTTCCTCCAATTCACTCAAACCAAGGCTCTGATACCAACTTGTAACATCCATAAAAATCATGCCAAATTCAAACTTTTAAAAACATTTCAAAACCATTAATCATTACAAAACTTGTTTTCAAAATATATAATAATAGAGTATCTCAGAAACATAAACATAAATATGAGGAGATGTACGGTCACGCATTTGCCTTGCCGCGATCCCCTGATGTACCTGAAACAATAAACTGAAACTGTAAGCCCGAGGCTTAGTGAGTTCCCCCAAAATACCCATACACACAACAGTACACATATAATCATAAACATCATACTATGGGTCCAGTTAATCATCGGGTTGGAATACCCCAGGCCCTCAACCATCCGGTTGGAATGCCAACATACTATGGGTCCAATCATCCTCTGGATGGAATACCCCAGGCCCACAACCAACAGGTTGGAATGCCCACATACTATGAGTCCAATCATCCTCGGGATGGAATACTCACGGCCCACAACCAACAAGTTGGAATACCCAGGTCTATTGGCTTTCGCACAAAGCAGATAAGCCTCAACCACCAAACAAACATGTGCACATATAACAGATAATCACATAACAGTCTATAGAAAAACAAACCGATCTAACAGATCATAGCCACATAATACATAATACCATCCTATCTACCAAGATACCGATCTAACAGATTATACTATCATAACATATCCAAATAACAATCCAAAGGGCCGGCCTTGGTGCCTTGGACCCTTGAGTATAGTGAGGATAACTCACATCGCAAGTAGTGCTGAAGTACCGAAAACCTATGATCGCTGTCTCACCGGAAATCCCGAACTATCACATAAAAATACCAAGTCAATACACCATATAACAGTCTTGACTAATGGTCCACACAATCCATCATGTCCATTTTCTTTATTGGGCTAAGGCCCAATTCCAAGTCCATAACCTTGTAAGTCCTTATGCAAAGACCATTATTGGCCCAATTTACCAAATTGGTCCCAACCCCTTATTGGGCCTAATTCCAAGATCCATTATCAAAACTTAGCCCAAAACATCATATTCATAAAGTCCATCAAAGGCCCAAATCCAACTAGTCCATAATCAGCCCAAACCCCGAAGCCTAATTGTCAAAAGCCCAACAGAGGACGTACGCGGGGCATACTCCTCTGGTACGCTGGGCGTACTCGTCCTGATGTTGACCACCATCGGGGTGGTTGACCCAGTACGCTGGGCGTACTGAATTTACGTCGGGCGTACGTAGTGGTTTGCCAAAATCTGAATAAGTGCTTAATGGCTTAAGCACTTAAGCCCAAACTTCAGATCCAGTGACCAAATGTGTCTAGGACCCATAAAGTCACGGACTTTATCACTTTGGACGTCCAGAAAGCTCTTAATACTTGGTCTTAATCCTTTAAGACCTTCCTACTCCATGCATGGGACATCTTAAGCCATTGAGACCTTATTTTTATCACTCAAAACCCCTTCAAGAGTCTAGAAGGACAGTTCATTTCGTCCAAATCACATCATGCACCATCTTGGGACTTTTTGAGACAAGAAATGGTTCTTTAAAGCAAAGATGGCAAGATCTATACATATATGCATAAAGTTTGAAGCTTTTTACCTTCTGGAGCTTCTAGGGTACAAACCAACTTCAGATCTACAAGCTTGATCTTCTTCTCTAACTCCTTGATGCAACACCTTCTTCTTAAAACACTTAAGAAACACTCTATAAGCTCAAACACTCAAGGAAATGGCTATGATTTGGGGAAAACGACTCTAAGTAGTGGAGGCTGGGGTAAGGGAGGGTTATGAGCTCATAAGGTTGTTTATATAGCACCCAAACCCTAGATATTAGGGTTTCATTCTGTCATGAGTACGCCTAGCGTACACAAGTGTACGCCCAACATACTAGGGCGCACCTAGTACGCTCAACGTACTCTTATGTACGCGCATCGTACTCCTCCTGGTCCCAAAGTTTCAACTTAGCCCTTAGGCTTTTCATGGCTTTACCCTTCCATCCCCAGGGATTATAATGACAAATCTTGGGGTGTTACATTTCACTTCACATAATGGTGTCTATCATGATAGATTTCGATGGATGAAATCACACCCACGCTAATGGTGTTTATAGAGATGTGTTGAAAGGTGGAGAAAGGAGAACCGTTAATATCTCTATAAAACCCATGTACTCTCATATGTATATGCTTTATTAATCAATTACACCTTATGAGAAAGTTCTAGAACCACACAAATTTGGTCCCTCAACTTATGGACAAATGTCATATCCATCATACTATATATAATTAATCTGAGGGACCTGATATGTCATATGGCAAATATTATGGTACACAATATAATTGTACCTATCATATAAAATCATTATAAAATAGTTCGATGGCCAAACTAACAGGTCATTTTCCAACAACTGTCACCGTAACTTTACGCCCGACCTTACCTAACACACCAACAACCTAACCATTTGCAAAAATTGAAGATATAGTTTTTTTTGTTTGGCTTTACCCAAAAGACAACCTAGCCATTTTAAAAAGTGGTATATGCTTTTTTGTTTGAAGAAGATTAACTCGGACAACTTTGGGTTCGTACAAGAACAAAAAACAAAACTAAACTACCCAGAAAAGTTAATATCGATAAACTGCAACTTAAATAAATCTGGGGTGGTGGCGCAGTTGGCTAGCGCGTAGGTCTCATAGCTAAGAGTTATCCTGAGGTCGAGAGTTAGAGCCTCTCTCACCCCAATGGTCTTTTTCTCACGTTTTCTCAATTATTTTCGCTAAGCTCTTTCCTTCACGTTGATATTACGATAAAGTCGAAAAGCAACACAATGGGGTGGTGGCGCAGTTGGCTAGCGCGTAGGTCTCATAGCTAAGCGAGTGATCCTGAGGTCGAGAGTTCGAGCCTCTCTCACCCCATAATTTTTACACACCTTTGGCTACCTTTTTAATTGTTGAGCTATATTTATTCGGCAACCTTCTTCAAAAACCCTAATATCCTACCCTAAATCTCTCTGCAACTTCCAAACATCGAACCAACATTATAATGGGGAAACAAAGCAAAAGTAAGCAACTTCAGATTTTTAATCCTTCTATCTGCTCCAATTCGGTTGAACATACGTGAATGTTTTACATATTCGTTTTTACACACCTTTGTATGTGTTGGTATGTTGGTGTTAGTTATATTCTATGTTGGGTCGACTGTATGCTTCGCATATTTTCCTGCTCAGATTCGATTGAATTTATGTGTGCGTGTTTAACAAATTCTGGTTCTGTTGGTTTCTTCTGCTCGAATTCAGATAGGATTTATGTTGGTATGAGGAATCCAATTGAACGTATTTATGTTAGTCTGCGTGTATAACAAGTTTGATTGAATATATATATTTATGGTGTAACGAGTATTCAGCTCAAATTCGAATAAATGATTGAACGTTTATATATTACATTGTGTGTTTGACAGTTTTTTCTGCTGAAATTTGATTGAATTTTTATGTGTGTGTATTAAGCAAATTCTGTTGAATGCATGTATGTGTTTCACAAGTTCTATTATGTTCATATGTGGATCTGTTCTGTCTGTGTTAACCATACCTCTACTCAAATTCATTGAAAGTGGATAAGATGAATCGGATAGTGGATAATTTTTCTTCTCAAGTTCTATTGAATTTGTGAGTGATTCTCTTTGCTTTTCTGCTCAATATGTTTACCTGAATGTGAATTTGCATTTGAATATGTAGAGAGCAAGAACAAGAGAGTCACTCTGAAGCAGAAGAACAAGGTGCTAAAGAAGGTAAAGCTGCACCACAAGAAGAAGGCCAAAGAGGCAAAGAAGCTTGGTATGAACAAAAAGCCTAAGGTCGACAAACATGCTGATAACAATGATGACTCGCCTTTAAATGATGAAGAACTCAAGGCTCTCGAGGCACGTCGTGCAGCTAAGGCTCTCAATGGAATCGAGCACAAAAAGGCTGCAAGCCAAGAGAGGGTATTTTAGTAATTCAAATGTTACTGCTATTGCCACAGCAGTTTGGCCTGAAAACTTACATCAAATGTCTCTTCAGGTTAAAAAAAGGAAGTTGGGACAATTGGATGAAGATGAAGATGATGATGATGATGATATCACAAATCTGCCTGAAGCCCGTGATGATTTTACAGTTCCGAGTAAGATAAGGGGTAAGTGACTGTTGATCTCAATCTATTTGTTAGATTTAATTTGATGATAACTTAACTTGTAAATTGTAATAATCTGACCTTTCATAAACTGCCCTTTATAACTCCGGATAAATGTCTCAATAGCAGTTTGTTCTTCCTCCAATGTAAATCTGGTTTTGTTACCTTTTTTCTTAAATTGTTCTTGTTTACACAGACAATTCAGAGAGATCTTTCTACAAGGAATTGGCAAAAGTTATTGAAGCATCAGATGTCATCTTGGAAGTTCTTGATGCTCGGGACCCACTTGGTACTCGTGCTGCTGACATGGAAAAGATGGTTATGAGAGCCGGGCCTGAGAAGCATCTAGTTTTGCTGTTAAATAAAATTGGTAATATTTTCGTTTCATTTGTCTTTTTATCAAAATGAGGCCTTGATTGATTAGAGTGTTTTTTGAGAAACTGAAACTTACTTAATTGGAACATGGAAATCAGATCTTGTTCCTCGTGAAGCTGCTGAAAAGTGGCTCAAGTATCTTAGAGAGGAGTTGCCTGCAGTTGCTTTTAAGTGTAGTACACAAGAACAGAGGTCAAATCTTGGGTGGAAGTCTTCCAAGTCTGCAAAGAAGACAAGCAATCTTTTACAAACAAGTGACTGTCTTGGAGCAGAAACACTTTTAAAGTTGCTTAAAAATTACTCAAGAAGTCATGAGGTATGCATATCTAGCTGCATTTCAATCTTTTCCTTGCTTCTTTCACATAACATACTAAATGTAGTTGATAATATCTTGTCATTAGACAATAATATGGTTACAAACTAAGATTGTATCTTAGAAAGGATATATGTTTCTACTTTCTTGTAATTAAAAAAAAGTATATGTACTTGCTCATCGTACATTAAGTTGTTTAAACCAGTAACATTAGTATAATGTTACTGGTTAATCCTCATAAAATATTATATATATGTAACTACGTACCATATTAAAATCAAATCTGATGAGGAAATTGATACACCCGTACCCAATCTGATACATGTGAGTGTGAATACAGATTAAAAAGTCAATCACTGTGGGTGTGGTTGGGCTACCAAACGTTGGTAAGAGCAGTCTAATCAACAGTTTGAAGAGATGCCATGTGGTGAATGTGGGGGCGACACCTGGACTGACAAGAACCATGCAGGAAGTCCAGTTAGACAAAAATGTTAAACTTTTGGATTGCCCTGGTGTTGTCATGCTTAAATCCGGATCCGGGGATAATCATAATGATGCTTCCATTGCACTTCGCAATTGCAAAAGAATTGAAAAGCTAGAAGATCCTGTTGCCCCAGGTCATTTTAAATTTATTTATTTAATTATATCTTGAAAATACTTGCGTTGTATTGTATCTGAATGTTTTTTTGATGGTGGATTGCTTCAGTGAAGGAGATTCTCAGGTTATGCCCTGAGCAAATGTTGGCAAGGATTTACAAACTTTCCGGCTTTGATTCTGTTGATGACTTCCTTTACAAAGTAGCCACCATTAGAGGTAAGCTTAAAAAGGGAGGGATTGTGGATATCAATGCTGCTGCAAGAATCGTGTTGCATGATTGGAATGAAGGTTTGTATCGTATCTTATCAGTTATCACCAATTTGCATTTTCTACTTGTGGGCCCCCTCCCACTCCCACATGACATAACAGGTTGTACTGCATTTGACAGGTAAAATTCCGTATTACACGATGCCTCCAATTAGGAACGAAGGAGTGGTTATGGAGGCAAATATAGTTTCTGAACTTGGAAAGGAGTTCAATGTGGATGAAGTATATGGCACCGATTCCACCATAATCGGAAGCTTAAAATCCCTAGATGATTTTAACTCTGTTACTCTCCCACCCAATAATCCCATTGCTTTTGACCAGACAATGCTATTTGAGGTTTTTCTTTCTTCTTCTTCAACATTTTAATACTATTCATTTGCCTTTTTCACCATCAAACTGATCATTACTATAAAAACATTTATACAGAAGGATAAACCATCTGCTGATGAAAACCAAGTAGAAAAAATCAATCATGTGGGTGAGGACGAAGCAATGGGTGAAGATGATGATGGTGATAGAGTGGACCCGGTGATTAAGAGTTCAAATAGTCGACAGAACGAAAAATTGTATGCTGTTGAAGGTGTTTTAAACACAAAGTTAAGGAAAGCTGAGAAAAAGAGAAGGAAAAAGGCTAATAAATTGGCTTTAATGGAAGGAGATGATGATGAGTCCATGAAGGATGTCAAAAATGAATCGGGTAATGGGATGAATGTTGATGAGGGAGATGATGACGTGTCAGTTAAAGAGGTCACCAACAACAGATTTGCATTGGCTGATTTGGACGTGGAGCTCTAAGGTTTAAGGTTTTTTATATTGTCACTTTGAATTTTGCCGGTAGAGAATGTTTTTACTTTTTATCCAGTTTACGAGGTTAATATATATTTTTGTGATGGTGTAACGAACTATTTTGGTTTAATTACGAAATTAAGACTTTTTTAATTACATCATGTATTCAAAGTTGACCATCGTCACGATTTTTTTTCCCGACATCTAGAAACTTGAAATAAATACAGGAAGAATTGGGTGGTCAACTCGACCTATTCTTTGTTATATGTTGGTATATTCAGCCACCAAATTATGAAGACCGTTTTAGCAGCCTTCTTTAATTAAGTTGAAATGTAAAGGTTTATTCTTTAGATTATAATATTGTTTCAACACAATAAAGTATATATAAAAAACAAAACGTGTATCTTTTTTCTGAGTTTGAAATAATGATCTTAAAATTATCTAAGATATTTAATTTTGCATTAAATAAGATAACTTTAAATAGTTAGTAGAAAAGCATAATATTCTTTTAGCATTGTTCCAGACAAAGTATGACTTTTTTTTTCCTTCTCTCAAAAGAGGTTTGTTTTCGATTCTACATATGTATTTTAAGTCTTCAAATGGTAATTAGAAATTCTTTTGTTGGTTTAAGTAAAGTAGTAAACCGTTGCAAAGCTTTTTGAGGTGGAAGGATGATTATGTTTGTGTGAAAGTATATGATATCTAATTTGTCATTTTATTTTACAATATTTTTAGTAAAATACCTAAAATCCCCTTCGCAAAACTAAAAAGAATTATAGATGAAAGTCGAGTTTATAATTATCAGTAATGACATAAAATAAACACATCAATTAATTGAGAGCTCTCTCTATAGCCTCATTTGTAAATTGTAAGGCTTGAAATAGGTTATAAGACAATAATCTTGCATGAACAAAATTGTTTGAACTCTCTCTAGCTTCATTTGTAAACCTATTGTACTTTTACAAATATTTAAGGAGATTGGTTGCAATAAACAAACTACATAAGAAAGTGTAACATTTTACCTCATAACACCTAAAATTGTGTGAATTTTGTTATTTTAGGACTTTTGTTCCAGAGTTTGAATGTTTTTTTGACTCCGAACCCATTAAAATTTACATAAACGCAAGAATTATTAATAATTGAAAATGACATGTTAACATTTATTTACACAAAATTTATATTTACAAGGGATTTATTCAAAGGGAACGTCAATGTGGATCTGAAAAATTCAAAGACGTATTCAATGAAACACCGCGTGGCATTTCCGTAATTTCCTGGCGCCTACCCAGGCATTTTCATAAACCACAACGTCAACAAAACCCCCCTTTTTCATATACGAAAACCCATAGTGTCTCCTTTATCTCATTTCACCTCTCACTTTCTCTCTCTTGCATCCTCTCTCGAAGAATTAATCAGCGTCTTCTTCGGCACGCTTCCTCCATTTCGGTGCATCTGTTATCTTCCGGCGGTGGTGCTCGGTGACCGGTTTTATAGTCGCGGGAGACAGAGAAGGAGGTTATTATGGGACAACAGTCGTTGATCTACAGTTTCGTGGCTAGAGGAACGGTGATTCTGTCGGAGTACACGGAATTCACCGGTAATTTCACTAGCATCGCTGCTCAGTGTCTCCAGAAGCTTCCTGCCACCAACAATAAGTTCACCTACAACTGCGACGGCCACACCTTCAACTACCTTGTCGAAGATGGATACAGTGAGTCCGATCTGATCTATTTGTCGTTTTGTTTTTTTCTCGATCTGACCATGCTAATGAGAAATGATAACTTATGATTAGTCGATTTGATTGTTTATTCTTTGTTGTTTCGTATATTGATGCTATTATTTGTAGATGCGTCTCTCCCCATAACTATTTCCTATGTTTAATAAGGAACGTACATCTTTACTTTCTCTTTAGTATGCTCGTTTTGAATATGCTATCGGAGATTACTTTTATGGAGTATGAGGATCCTACTAGTTTGATTTGCTTCTTGTTGATGAAATTGATGCCAATGTGCATTTGCTGATTGAATGTGAATCCGAGATGCTTGGTGTTGCAGTTACTTCTGTTATACTTGGGATCTGCTTTAACCACTGATTTCGTTTAGCTTGCTTTAGCTTTAAAAGTAAAGTTCCATTGCACTTTGCACGTGTTCCTTGCAGCAGATTAATTTTTATTTAATTCATAATAATATATGGATTTGGATGATATGGCAGCGTAAAGGTTAATCCTTGTCTTTACCGAGACTAGTAAATATTTGAGATTTGTTAGCTATCGTTTTTGGATCTTAATCCCTCCCTTCAAAACTTGTACATGATTGAAGATAAGTTAGAAGCTGATATGTAAATGTTACAATTATACATTAGGAAAATGACACATGCATACATGCTATGCTACTAGTTGGGTTTTGGATGCTGATTAAGTTTATGTTGTGTGTGTATCTATGATATGAAGCATACTGTGTGGTTGCGGTTGAAGCCATTGGCAGACAGGTTCCAATTGCTTTCCTGGAGCGCATCAAGGAGGACTTCACCAAGAAATATGGTGGTGGGAAAGCTGCAACAGCTATTGCCAGCAGTCTCAACAAAGAATTTGGGTATTTTAATCTCACTCTCCATTTTAATTTTATTTATTTGTCATCTTCTTTTAGTTATTTAATTGGTTTTGATTATCAGCCCGAAGCTGAAGGAACAGATGCAATATTGTGTGGACCATCCAGAAGAGATCAGTAAGCTTTCTAAAGTCAAGGCCCAGGTTTCAGAAGTCAAAGGGGTGATGATGGAAAATATTGAGAAGGTAAGAAGCTCTAATTTGCAATCAGCATAACAATCTATTGTCTAATTTTCTTTTATAACTGTAGGTTCTTGACCGTGGAGAGAAGATTGAGATTCTGGTAGATAAAACAGAGAACCTTCGTTCACAGGTCGGTCAGAAATTTCTTTGGTTTTTTACATATATAAGATTATTTGAAAATGCTAAAAAAAAAGGCAAACATTTTGTATTTTTTAGGAAACCAAAATCAATAATTTGGGTCCACAACAAATAATACTAATATATGTAAAATTACGATATGTTGTTGCATGCAGGCACAGGATTTTAGGAAGGGAGGTACTCAGTTGAGAAGGAAGATGTGGTTGCAGAATATGAAGATAAAACTGATTGTTCTTGGAATCATTATTGCTTTGATTCTGATTATAGTTCTTTCCGTTTGTGGTGGCTTCAACTGTGGCAAGTGAAAACATTATTTTGATATCATTCAAAAACCATGCTTCTTTCTTGTTCTTTTTGGTATCTGATTCTACATAAGAGGAGGTTTATTATACCTTTTTATATTGTGAGACCATATTTCATTTCATATTTGTATAGGTTTGTTTCTTTGTTGTATTTTTTGATACACGTCTGTCTATCTATCTATCTAGATTTATTTATTCGTTAAGTTATTTGAGATTGTTTGTTGGCAGGGTGATTAAGATACTAAATCATCAGACAGATAAAACATAAGTCCCATGTGTTCGTTATAATAAGCTATCAGCTATGCTGCAATACATCAATTTCCATGTTGTCGATCAACCTCACCTTCCCAAACCATGCTGCAACACATATAACAACCCCTCCACCTCCACCACGTGTAATCTCTTCATCGTTAATTGCTTCTAGGCTTTCTTGATCCACAATCTGAAACAATCATAAATCCACAACTTTACTACTTTACTTAAAAAAGAAAAAAGAAACCAAGTAATCTCTTTTTTAATTGTTCCACCTCAACATAATCAATCTTTCCACCTGCTGCTTCTATACTTTCAATCACTGATCTTCTCAATTCACTACAAATGTTTTTCCCCTTCTTGGCTTCAAATAACGACCGACTTATCGACAATGCCTGCAACATTTTGTAACATATTTCTTTACCATTTCTACAATACACACTTTGACAAACTGTAAACACCAATTAGATCAATTCTTGTAGACAAGTTTAGTTCTTTCAAGATTAATATATTTCCACCTTGCACGCATATGGTTTTTGTAAATATCACAAAAGAACATAACAGTTTGTATCTGTAAAAATATAGATGCAAAAAAAGGAACCATGATGCATAAAATAGTTCATTCTTGCAAACTACAATGTAATTATGGTTTAGCAATCAAAATCAAGTATGAATATGATAGTTCAAAAACTTCACCACTTGTCCTTTTAGTCATGCAACAAGAAACTATATCAAATCAACAAATTCAACATCTATTTGAATTTTCTTTTTTATTGCATTTATAAAGAGGACCCACAAAAGAAAAAAAAGTAAATTGGGAGCTGACCTGTTCCCTTTCTCGGGGTGAAAGATGCACGTTCCGAGAGCTCATTGCTAAGCCATCTTTGTCTCGTATCATCTCAGAACCAATCACCTTCACTGCAAAATCAAGATCTCGAACCTGGAAGCATATATATATATTAAAACTTTGATCATAAATCCATCAAGATCAACAATATCCATGTAAATCGAACTATGAACACACTTCCATGAACAACTTGAAGCAAAGTACTATGAAACTCCAAACAAAAAAGAAATCATGAATGAGAAAAGAAGTTGCACCTAATCACTCCCATGGCAATTCCAACAGATAAACCATGGTATCATCATCAAACAAATGAATCATTATGAACCAGAAACCAACTGATACAACAATTTCAAGCACAGGAACAACATCATTCTCAATTATTCCAACTTCAAAAGCAAGAAAGGAACTCACTGGGCACTCAAACAAACATCTCTGAAACAATTTCATGTAAATTATGAGCATAATTAGCTAAGATTTGAAGGATAATTACGAATCAGAATGGAAACTCACTCACTCGCACTTAAACACACGTTTCTACAACAATCTGAAGAAGTATATCAACATAATTCCGGATAATTAAGCTTCAAAAAGATGAAAACAATTACGAATCAGAAAGGAACTCACCATTCGTTGAATGATCCGCCATTGCTGATAATCCTTCTTCCCAAAAACAGCAACATCAGGTTCAATTATATTAAACAATTTAGCCACAACAGTAGCAACACCTCTAAAAAACACAGGCCTACTCTTCCCACACATTCCCTTCTCTAACCCCTCAACCCTAATCCATGTCTCATGTCCGAATCCCCCTCCTCTCTCGTCCTCCAAACAAGACACTACTCCCTCCTCTTTCTCTCTCTTCTTCCCACCTGATCGTTCCCTCTCTTCTCCATAATCATACATATTATAGGGATTGAAAACAACATCTACGCCATCTGGAGTCGACTGGAGTTTTTCAATATCGCCTTGGAAATCAGAGGGGTATGTGGACAGATCTTCATTTGCGGAAAATTGACCGGGATTTACGTAGATTGAGACCACGATAAGCTGTGCGTGTTTTCGAGCTTCGGCGATGAGAGAGAGATGGCCTTGATGGAGGTAACCCATTGTTGGAACTAATCCGATTGTTTTCCCTTGAGCTCTCATAGATCTTGTCCAATTCCTCATCTGTTCTTTGTTTCTGATGATTCCTGTTTCTCTGATTGCCATTTTTGGTAGCGTATTGGAGATTAGGGGTAGGCTTCTTTGAGCAGATCTAGGTGGCGGCGGGAGTGAAGAACTTCAAATCGGTAGCGTTCGTTACAAATGTTTGGGACTTGGGATTGGATTGTTCATCGCCGCCGTGAAATTACAACTCTTGATGCAGTAGTTACAGCCACGTGAAATCCCTTTATTCACATTTTATTGGTGTTCTGTTTTCTTTGAATATCCGTTATTAGAAAGAGGCTAAATAAAATATTCAAGACAACTTTAAAAATAAAATCAATATTATCGTGTGACTTTATTAGAAAAAATAGGTTTCCATAATGGGTTTGATAATAATTTTTACACATATCAGGAAGCTCACTTTTGTTATTAATGTTTTGTGATTTCTATTGTGTCTGGATTAACAAGAAATAATCAGTAAAAGTATCCCGTATGTCATGCATAAAATAGAAAACACGTTCTAAAGAGTATACATATTGTTCAATTTCGTAAGGGAGTTCAGAATATGATGAAATATGAGCATGTATACCATCTATTTGAAAAGTTAGATGATAAGGTTGACGAAAACTGCAATTTTAAAACTTGAAAAAATGTTTTTGAAAAAAATGCATTTCGAGTTGTCATAGGCAGCTTGGGTATTGAGACATATCACATGTCAAGGCAACTTGAATTGCATTTGAGCGGATCCAAATATGGATGTTTCTCTTGTGAAGATGATAATAATATTTTTTCGCTGCATTACAAGTACAAATCGTAAAGCTTTAAAAGGGAGCGTTGTCCCATTGCAAGGCCGGTCCTGGGGATTCAAATGCCCAGGACGGGCCAACAAAAAAAGGTCCTTAGGCCCTAACGTGTAACGAATTAAATTATATAACAATTTTTTTTAAACGACAATAAACTTTATAACAATAAACATAGCAACATCAAAGTTTGTAATGTCGATGTCTCACAAGTCTTATTATGATACATGTATATATCTTTTGGAGATGACTAACATGTATATAGTAAGTCCTAAGAGGCTATGAGGCTAGTTGTACATGTAACCATATGATCCTTATATCTCAAGACTCCACTTAGGAAAAGAGGATTGAAGTGGTTTAAAATTACATTATTGCCTATGATGCATATAAGTTTAGAGTAAAAGGACATCTCAAGGTATTGTATCTTTCATTATCTCAAATAACCATAGCATCTTTAAGGTATAACATATAACTATCATGATGTCAAATATAGTACATCAATCTTCGAAGCTACTTATTTTTTGCATGATAGCATCTCATGGTTTATGAAAACCTAACATATACAACAATACTAAGAATTATCATATGGGACCCACAAAATAAAAAATTACAAATGACAAATGGTATAAACTAGAAAAAATCAAGATATGAATATGAGACTAACAAAAAAATAATACCCTCAACTATGCATATTCTTTTCTCTATATCAAGATTTTATGATACTTGATAGTGCATATGTTATCAAAATAACATTTTTCATAAAATTTATAACATTTCATCATTTAAAAAAGGATTAAGAATTAAAGAGTTTGATATTCAAGAATCCATCTTCCACCTACATATTTTGTTTCTTTTCATTCATCTTTGTTTGTAGATTCCTCAACAAAGTAACTTTAGTTTCTTGAAAAGCTACCACTTAACTTCAAAAAACATGGAAATCAATATAACCTAGTCCAACAATAAAACTACAAAAACCAGTTAACATGGAAATTAATATAACCTAGTCCAATAATAGAATTTCAAAAAAACATGAAAAGCTACCACTTAACTTCAAGTATTCAATTTCTAATAATCTATAACCTCATCAGTGGAATTTCTGATAATCTAATTCATTCAATTACTAAATTTTGATCATATAAATACATTCAATTTATGATAATACGATAACATAAAGACTAGAATAATCGATTGCCTAATAACCTGATTATCACGAATCAGGAGTGGACGACAAACCACTGGTAATCGATCATCCGATTGAATGATCGTTTCTTGCCTTCTCGCTGAATGACCGCTTCTCGCATGCTCACTTCTGCCGACTGCCTTCCCTTTTGTGTGTGGACTACTGATCTGATTATCCTTTCATTTGCATTTGGGCTTGATTAATGAATGTATATAAAAAAAAAATTGGCCCCTGAAAAATATTGGCCTTATGCACATGCCCATGTTGCCCCTGCTCAAAACGGGTTTGCCCCATTGACTCCCATATTTCATCATGTTCGAGATTAAATTTGTTTTATATTCAAATATATATTATGTATCATCTAACTTGTATTATATTACAATTCAAATCTTTATTTGTCACTAATGTTAATACCTATTACACTAAATAAATAAATAAAAATTGACAATGAAATCACCACAAGCTTAAGAGGTTAGGGGTGTTATATTTGTTTTAACCGACTATTTCAAAATTTTAATTATATCAAGTTGTAATAATCGGCTTTTATTACCTATACAAATAAATTTTATTTTTGATTATTTCATAACTTACAAGGCAAATAATAAGCTCAAGGTAATAGTTTCTTGTAAAATGCAACCGATAAAATCATAAAATTGTTGGTTGTCAAGTCTAATGAGTAATAATAAAAGAGAGGTTAAATATCCTCTTACTAAATGTTCCCACTTATCATCATACTTATAAGATTATTATAAGTGTCAAAATCAAAGGATAAGATGAGAAAAGAGAATTATTGTTTCACATATCAATCGTTGAATGAGTAGGATGATGAAATAGAAGGATTAAGTAGGAAACAATTTAATTTTCCATAATAATATTAGAGAGCTATTTAACACATACAAATGAAATGTCGCATTGTAAATAATGATTGTGTCTGTGTAATAAATAAAACAAGCAGGGTGTTTGTATTGAAACTTTAATCTAATAAATGAAACTTTGTATTAATAAAACATATAGGTTATTCATTTGGATGGATTGGTTCGATCCGATCCAACTATTAAAAAAGAGCAATGAATTGTAAAACTCTGTTAATGAAGTGATACGGTGATCCAAAATAGTGAATAAAAGACCTAGGATCGAGAAGTAATCCAACTTGATTTCGATTTGTCAAAACATGGATTTGAATAGTCAAAATTAAATTAAAATCTGATCCGAACCAACCAAACTGTAATTCAGTTAAATCAATTTTCACTATTCAGTTTTCAAGTTTTGATACATTCCAAAAAACTATAGACCTTTAATATTAATAACCTTAATTTTTCAAGTTTAAATCTACAAACATTCATGTTATTTCATCTTAGTGAACTCGAGTAAATAAACAAAGCAAATGAAATGACTTACTTGTGAACTAAAATTTTATATTACTTGAGACATTATTTGGGACATGCCTTTAATTTAAATCCAAAACAATATTAGTAATATATATATACACACTAAAAACAAACAAATAAATAATTGTTATCCAGTTTGCGTATCGATCTAAAAATCCAATTATCCTAACCATACAGTCAAATTCAAATTGTCTAACTGTACAATCCGATTTTATATAAGTAGCATACTTTATCTAAGTAGCATACTGTCCTAGGTTTAGCATCTAATTTGGTATAGCCATATGATCATGGATGGATGAGTATGGTGCAATAGTTTCTCGAGGAGTCATTTTAGATCGAATTGAGTTTTTTGTATGACTTGACAACACTCATTAGAAATCCTATATTCGATCAAATAAATACTACTTAAATTCTAATTAGATTTGAAATTTGAATATACATTGCATTACATACATGAATTTATCAATTTTATGATCAACCTACATGTAAGTTTGGAAGGTTTGAGGTTCTAAATCCTCATCTATAATTAGGGGTGAAGATGGTGCAATATTGATCATTATTTCTTCAAACTATGTACCATGCCTACTATTGTTGGTACAAAACTTTTGCGACCAATATTATAATTTTTTTTTTGTAGTTTTGTGCAACTATAGTCCATTTATTATCAGATAGTGTATTTTTAAAATATACAAGCCGAACCAAAATTGAACAAAAAGATGAATAATAAAAGCAAACCTTTTTTATGGCGATATACAGTGAAAAAAGTAGCTCAGATCAGAATATACCAAAAGCAGTCATCCTACCTAGTACTAGTAGAACAAAGAAGACTTGCTCCTTTTGCTATATAACAACTACCAAAACACCATAGATAATAACAAACCTCGCCCAATAACCAAAAAAAAAGAAAAAAAAGAAACATCATTAGATTTTTTTTAGATAATAAAATCACTAATTACTGCTTAAATAGAGCAAACCAACCAACCACCAATAGCCGCCTACTGTTGCTGTGGCTCACCACCTTCCCTAGACCGGCCGCCCATCCTCCCCCTACCTCTTCCACCTCCCCTGCCACCACCTCCTCTCATGAACCCACCTCCTGTATTTCAATTTAACATCAAAAATCAAAAGGATTAAACAAAAAAAGAGTAAATTACATTTTGGTCCCTGAATATAGCTGGTTTTTGTAACTTTGGTCCCAAAAAGTTCTCTTGCAAACATTGCCTTATCATTTGAGGTTCTTGTAACCTTTTTGGTCTTTGAGTAATAGTATAGCCGATTTTTGTTGAAAATAATCATTTTGTTTTAAATAGTGACAAAAACCTCAAATAAGAACATGAATTGCAAGAGAACTTTTTGGGACTAAAATTTCAAAAATCAGCTATACTCAGGGACCAAAAATGTAATTTACATAAAAAATAAAAAATCACTCACCACGGTAGCCTGCATTCCCACCACGGGCACCACCTCGACCACGGTTTACATAACCATTGTTATCTATGAAAAACACAATAATCAAAACTAAATTAAAATTCAATCCTATAAATAAAGTTTATGTAAAATCTAAATTACCTTGATAGTTGTTTCCATAGTCACCACCACCACTTTGATAGTTGTTTCCATAATCACCACCACTTTGATAGTTTCCATATCCCCTGCCGCCTCGATAGTTCCCATACCCCCTGCCACCACCACCACCACCCTGGTAGTTACCACCACCACCACCACCACCCTGGTAGTTACCATAACCACCACCACCACCACCACCACCCTGGTAGTTCCTATACCCATCCCCCCCTTGATACCCATACCCATACCCATACCCACCACCCCTGTTCCACCCACGACCCCTCCCTCCTCTTCCCCCACCTTGACCACGACCCCCCCTGTTTCCATGGTAGTTTCCACCATATGGCTCTAAAAATAAAAAAAGAACATTTTTTATAATAATAATAATAATAATGCTTTTTTACATGACAATATAATCATGATAACGCACCTTCATTGATCGTATTGTAAGCTTGCTGTGTGTTTCTTGGTTGTTGTTGTTGTCTCTGATAATTGTTATACTGTGGCCTTGGTCTCTCAACATAGAGTGGAGCTTGGTACCTGACTTTATGTCAATTTTTATTTACTTTTTTGAAAGAAAAAAAAAAGAGGTAATTATTACAAGCAGAACTCACCCTGGTGAATTCTTGTTTAGCTCCTTGGTTGACAAAGTAATTGATATCATTGACACCTGGCGAGTCATCTCCACACTGCATTTACCAAAAACCATATTGTTATAAATCTTGAAATGTGGAATAAAATATTTTGAAACTTACGGGAAAAGACCCTCTTCAATAGGTTCCCAAACATCAGTTATGCTTATTGAGCTGATTTGAGTATCTTGATGCAATCGAGGAATGTTTCTCTGTTTGAAACTTCATGTTATTTTACTACTTTGCACATGATAACATTGAAAAGGAAAAGGATAAAATTACAGACAAGTGATTTAAGTAGTAAACCTTGATATATTCTGCAATGGTTACTGTCTTGCTAATTGCCTGTCCCATTGCTTTCAGCACAATTTCTTTCCCACGTCTCTCCTATTAAAAAAAAACAATAATTCTTTTCAATAAGATCAAAATGATTTGTTTGATACATAAAACAACAAGATGAAGCCTAGAGGAACACACAATCAAATCAGGAAAGAAAACAAGAATGGCTGTTGCAGGGTACATATACACTACAGACAAAAAAAGAAGTTAGTCATATAAATATAAGTATACATGATTGCAGCATCAATGAGAATGTGGAGATGGATATATGGCTAAAGACTGAGATATAGGGTTACATATAATAATCACATGAGAGAAGGATCTGTTATGAAGAAATTGAGGTACCATGGAGATTGTATAGAACATGATCAAGTTTAAATCGGTGATCAAAAAACAAAAGCACATAAATATGACATGATAAACGGTTCTGTATTTCTAACATTACACTCTACCCAAGCAAAACATACAAGGAGAAACAGACAATGCACAAATCCATGGAGAAAATCCAACAATCATGTATTCATATGTTAATAGTTAATACCAACCATCAATTAGCAGATCAGAGCGCCTAGAAAACCACATTGAAATAAAATGTTTGTTGTTGCACTACGATGCAAAATTAATGCGAAAACACAAAATAAACAGCAATCGGCTTCGTATTCTATGATCAGACTCTAATCAAACACAAAATGCATGAAGAAGCAAACAATGCCCTCATGAACCAAAAGATCAGACACGGATTTCACATTGGCATAAACTGAGCAACAGAACTTAAGAACAGGTAACGAAAAGCACAAAGTAATACACATTTATTAAACAGACATCGGAATGATAATGGTAATACCTGAAGAAGAGTAGTAGCATAGCTGACGTAGTTACGAACCAAACCCTGAGAAGTGATTCTGATCTCATTCTCGTTGATAGGTATATCCGGTTTCTTCTGTTCCACCTTCGTGTACCTGTCCATGGCGCCCAAAACCCTAGAGAGTGAAAATAGCCCTAAAACCCTTTTTCCTGATGAGTGAGAAAGCTGAAGAAGAAGAAGCAGCCGGAGAGGCTAAAACCCATTAGAAGGAATTTCTTAATCTTAACAACCATATCCGGGTCGGTCAGCTTTTAATGCCCCATTCTACGGGGCTGACCCGATTTTTACTTCAATGGTAAAACCCACGCGCATAACCATGCGACTGAAGGACACGTATTGTTTTTATTAGCTACCACGCCGGACCCAATCAAATTTTGGTACCACAAACACGCGACAGTGATATTGTACCATGCATTATGGCGGTATAAAAATAAAAGTACAACTGACATGTATCATTATACGTTATGATTAGAGTAACTTACAGTTTTGGTCCCTTAGGTATACATATTTATGTAGGTTTGGTCATGTTTTTAAAAAAATGATGCCAAATATCCTTATGGTCTTCAAATCCATCAAATATGGTCCCTATCCCGTTTACCGTCAATGCTCATCCGTTAAGTACAAATGACTAATTTTTCTAATACCATCTTTACTTGTGTTTATATTTTTTTTCTTATTAAATAAATAGGTCATACCCTACCCTACAACTCTACCCCCACCTTGAATTTGTTGGTGACACTCCTTCTCCAACACCAATTTTCATCTCCAACGAACTACCGTTGCCATCTCCATAGTCCAAAAAAAACCACACCTCACCATTTTTTATCTTCGACGAGCTATCACCACCACAATCCATAAAATAATCAACCATTTTCATCTCCGGCGAGCTACCACCACCATAATCCAGAAAATAATCAACCCTCCCCCTCACCCTCTTCATCTCCGGTGATCTACCTCCAACAACCACAAAAAAAAAGTGTAGGGGAAAGAGAGAGGGATAGAAAGAGAGATTGGTAAATGTTAGAAGAAGGACAAAAGAAGGAGGGTATAGGAGAGAGATGTCAAATTTGTATGCAAGATAGAGGGGGGTGGGTTGAAAGTTGATGGTGAAAGAGGTAGTTGGCTTTGAGAGAGAGAGAGAGAGAGAGAGAGAGAGTGTGTGTGTGTGTGTGTGTGTGTGTGTGTTGGAGTTATCTTCATAAAGTTATCGATGTTGAAGACTTATATATACTAGGAGCGTGATAGACATATACAGTCAATGGATTATTAGGGGTTACTAAGGCTTTTAGGGCTTTATTACAATATTTTATGGGTATAGTGGAGTTAAGAAGAATCAAAATAACAAGAAATATAAAAAATATTTTTTTTTTTCATTTTACAGGCTTTTAAAGGGGGGCTATGGAAGGTAACGAGCTTAGGGACTAACCTAATGGATTTTGAAACCATCATGAAGATCATTATATCAATTTTTCAAAAATAAGACCAAACATACAGAAAAATGCATATCTTATGGATCAAAACTATAATTTACTCTAATAATTATTTTAGGAGAAAACCATAGAAAAACCCTATGTATTATATGTTAGTGCTTAAAAAAACTCGTATATGATTTTTTTTTGTTTGTTTTTTTTTACATTTTAACCATTATTATTTTCGAAACTGTCTAAATGCATCTAACTTATCCAGTAACCCTAGGTTACCCGTTCTCATTAGTCGACATGGATTTACCTTCAGTATACTGCACTTCTTTAACCTTCAATAAATCTAATAATGTAAAAAGTGTTTTTCACGTGAAAGAGGAAAAACGTTGTGGAATTAAGCGGTAAATCAATGTTAATACGGCTTCGTTAACTTACAATCAACTTGAATCCAACTTCGTCAAGTTACAATAGACTTGAATCCAAGTTTGTTGTCTTGCTTAATATAGTTAGCATATTTGATTTTGTTATTTTGTTGTTTGCATTGATTCTCTAATTAGGCTTTAACAAAAAGTTATGGCTTCAAGTTCAAATGTTGAAGATGAAGTTGATACAGAGAGTTTGAATGGAACAAATGATGAGTCTAATATTTATGGGTTGTCTTTAGATGTCGATAAGGATGAGTATGTAGATTCTCCAATGGACAAGACTATTGGATTAAGGTGTTTAAGCCAGTAACTAAATTGGTATATTCTTGTAATTAGAAGCAGAGTCATTTTTGGGTTGCCCTCATAACTAGAACTTGATTAGAATGACATTTATAAAGAAAGAGTGATTTATTAAATTATTATACGATTAATAAATTAATTGGAAATTATGAGGAAATGATGTGTTAATATATCATATGATTAATATATTAATTGGAAATACATAGTTGATTTGTTAATTTATTATGTGATTAATAAATTAATATGAGATCCATAGTTAAACAATTAATTTGTTAATTTATATGGTTGATAAATTAATATGACATCAATTAGAATTGATTAATTATTAATCAGAATTAATCTGGAATTAATTTGGGATTAATTGAAATTAATTAATGGTGCAAGGGTGAATTGTAATTGTTCAATAGTTGAACAAAAGAGGCAATTCTAAAACCATCCAATGGTGGACGATTTTGGGAGCCTTTCTAGGGTTTCCAGAAGCCTCTTGTATGTTAATAAGGAAAAGATTTGAATTAGAATTAAATCCATTATTATTCAAATCTTGCTTTGTCCCTAAGTTACCTAAACTATAAATAGGATTCATTGGGCATCGGTTTTCATGATTACTCTTTCTTAGAAGCATATGAACAAAAATTTATCTCTCATCCTCTCTCCTCAAGTGTCTTCTAGTTCTAGGGTTTGGATGTGAGCTATTAGAGACATCATCCTTTTGGTGCTAGCTTTCCAAGCTCTTCAAAAGAAAGATTGAAGTAACTTGTTTGCTATAACAAGTTTGAGGTATGTATCTTTAGTTCTTGATTTTCGAAATTACTAGGATGCATATTAGGTTTTTTTTATTCAAATTATGTTGCCTTAATGTGAAGACATAGATCATTTTAGGTTTCATGTGTCATCTAATTAATTGTTAACTGATTTTTCCGCATTGAGCATTTTGTTGTAACCTAATAAATTCAGCAGTGGTATCAGATCTAATTGGTGTGTCTAACATTGAAAGCACATTAGTTGAATCGAACAAATTTTTTTGGTCAGACTGAGATCACGACGTGACAGAGGCTCTGTCACGATGTGAACACAACTCAAATCCAGATTTTCAGAATTTTCTGCCTAATTTGATTTATGTGGTTTTATTTGGTAATTATTTGTTTTGTTTTCTGTCAAAATTCGATTTTGCTTGCCTAAGGTGATTAAAATCAAAACCCTAAACATTAGGATATAATCTTAAACAATATAATGATTAATTATGAGATTAATTAATATTATCGTAATGGATATAAATGATTAATTTAATTATAAGACTAATTAAAAGATAATTATGAATCCATAAATGGTTTAAATGATTAAGTAATTAACTGATTTAAATAATTAGTTTTAAATGTTTAAATGTTTAATTAAATAATCAATTAATTTAGATAATTAATCTTAAACCTAGTATTTTGGAATGTTTTAAAATACATTCTTATATATGTATTATAAGATTAATTACTATATGTATAAGAAAAGTCAGTCGAATCGCTAGTAAGCCTCAATCACGAAGTCATGCTATAAAGAGGATATAAGGAAATGACCTATAAAATGAATGTTGAATGAGTGTCCTTTTCACCCACCGCTCTCATGTGTGATAGAGGGTCGTTAGCTGAACGAGTTCGATAGGACATAATCAGATTAAAAGTATAATTTATAATGTACTCGAACCTTCTTTAAAAATCTCACTCTAATTACTTTAGAAAAAATGTGAAAAGTATGCTAATCCATGAAAACACACATCTTTTCTTTATGAGTCGTTAGTGGAGCGTGTGTGGTTAACTGGCACACTAATGTAGGACTATAAAGATGAAATGATGAAACAACTTGTGTTTATGATTGTTGATGGAGTGTGTGTGATTAACCGGTACATCAATGGAAGATTATAAATAAATCAAGTGTGTTTGAGCGGGTTTGCATGGTTATTCACATCTCGTTTTTGATCCTCGACATCCCAGTCACAAAAGGCGAGAGCATAATCGAGATTAAACATGTCATTGATAAGATTCAATGAATCTCAAAAGATTTAGGAGTTTCATAAGATTGAAATTGGTAAAAGCCTTACCTACCTAAAATAGATTCGAATTTGATTACAACATCCCTCTTCAAAGTTTGAATTGAAAATATGGATCATAGCCCTCATTTAAATTTATGGGTTAATAATCAATGATTAAAATCAACTAACTTGAATTCTTTTTTCTCCCAATTTTAGATGTCAAATCAAGACACTGATGGTCTTTATCGTTCATATGGAAATGGTTTTCCTCAATCTTCTGGAAATGGTCTTCCACTTTCAAATCAAGGTGAAAATGTCTTCCTTTCCTTAGGAAATGGTGGAACTGGACATCATCTCTCTTCAACTCTTCCACCCCAACCTCCTATGACTCTCTTAATGTCACATTTTTGTCAAGTTTAAAGATATGAAACTACTCAAGCCTTATTGGCATGTAAACATGAAGATGGAAATTTTGTGTGAGCGCACGTTCTGAAAACGAAGTCGTACATTGAAAACTTGGAAAGGATGGGTGTCGTATTACCAAAGGAGCAAGTCATTGATTTGGTTCTTCTTTCACTTCCTAAGTCATATGGTTAGCTCGTTGAGAACTTTCATATGAGGAATCTTGATGTGACCCTAATAGATCAGACCTATATGTTGATGGTTGTTGAAACAGAAATGCTTAAGAACACAACTAAAGAAGAAATTATTATAGGGTTTAATTCCAATAATTCCATGGACATTGATAATGTTAACATTAGTGATCTAGAAAATATTTCTCTTCCTAATCGAAAAGGATCAGCCAAGGTCAAACCGTTTGATCGTATGGTAAAGAGAAAGACTCGTTCTGAGATAATTTCACACATTGACCCCAATGAGTCCATTTGTTCTACTGCCAATTGAAGGGACATTATAAGCGAAGCTGCCCACAATACCTGAAAGATTTTAAAGATGGTAAAGTCAAGTCGTGTGATTCTACTTCAGGTACATCCAATGTCTAATTCCATAAGTTCCTATTCTTATACTCTTAAGACATGATGTGATGATCACATTGTGATTGTATTGCATGATCTAAAAGAAAGAACGAAGCTTAAGCAAGGGGAGCTAAATCTAATCGTGAAAGATGGAGTTTGGTCGTATGGTTCGTTGGTCAGAATTTGGAGCTATTTCTAGGGAGTTAGGATAATTTAATAGATTGATATTACTCTTCGAAGTTATGATTTTTCAAACTTTCGCATTCAACCCTATAAGGCAAAATGTGTCGTAAAATATGAATCGGAGATAGGCTGCTTATTAGCCTAAGTGATCTAAATGAAAGTCGTAGTAATCACAATTCCGAGAGTGTGCATATAAAGAATGTCTAAATCTGACATCGTGTGAAGAGGTTATGATTTTTCGAAGTTTTAGTACAACAGTGTGCGAGACAGAAATCAAAATCGATTGATTGTTAGCCAAAACGATATAAACAAGAGTTGAATATCTCGTAAATACGAATTCGTCTATATAAATACAGTCGAGAACGTAGTTCATATGAAGGAATTATGATTTTTGCACGAACTTTAACACTGTAAAGAACTAAAGATGTATATATGATACTATTACATGATAGTAATAATAAAAGTAGTATGACTGAGACGATAAAATACCTAATACTTGGTGTTAAATATATACACTAAATTAGGATATGTTTCCCAAATAGAGTTGGTGTTGGAAGTTGATTATAAGAATTGTAGTCTTGCCTAGTGATTAAATAAGACTTATAAATGATGCTTAGTTCGAGTTGAGTTGAAAAGTGTTAGTTATACCCTATACCGTAAAGATATTACATAGGCATGAATTTGATGTTGAATGATGATTAGGAGTGTTGTAACTGTAAGACCCAACGGAGATGCTTAGTTCAATTAAGCTTGAATAATGGGTAGCATCATATTAAGGGTATGTGTGAGATGGGAACGGAGAGTAGAACTATGTTCAATGATTTTGATGATTGGTGGGGTATGTTTTACATACATGAGTGTTATATTAGTATTCTCCTTACTTTTCCTTATCGATGACCGGTGGGGTACGTTTTATGTACAGGATTGCTATATTAGTATCCCCCTCCTTTTTTGATGAGCTTCGCGTGTCATCGTTTCCATTTAAGAAGTGATCGGATGAGCTTCGTGTTTCAGCGTTTCCTTCTACGAAGTGATCGGATGAGCTTTATGAGACTGCCAGATAGGGTGTGTCTATATCATACCACTACTAGGTATGTCTAAGTCATCTAGCAGAGTATATATGACTACCCATGGCTTAACTGTCTTGTGGTGTTAATGAACAGTGGTTAATTCGGGGTACTCCATTACCCTTATAAGTTATCTTTATTGATCCTCGTCTGTTGCCATGGAATCCCTGAAGCAGCGTAGTCAACTTGTTGTTCACAGTGATCCATCTAGATAGATCTCTTTAGGTCGTTGTATAGTACCAGTATATGAGGATTGACGGTATGGGGTAGATTGTCTTATAGATATGATATATCGATGTTGATGAGAACAATTGGTTTTTGTAGGTTTAAGATATATGATTTATTATCATTAAAACATTGTGGGATTGAAAACCACATGTATCTCACCAGGTTTCCCGATCTAACTCACTCATTTTATATGCATCACAAGTACCGGTGTTAAGATTGATGAATGAATAGGATGTTGAGTGATTTAAGAGAAGACATGTGACAACCATCAAATTTCGGTCAAGTCAAAGTCAAACAAAGTCAACTAGTCAAACCGGTCAACTCCATTAACCCTTGTATGATAGGGTTTACGTTATGTAATCACTGTATAATTCGCTATTTTAATGAGAAAACATCATTTGGAAAGTTCATGTGTTTGATTTTCCTTAGCCTTAACAGTGCTAAACAATGAACCAAAGCGATAAAACACTATTGCACAATCATCGGGATTGTGTAGGACACTAAATCATGGCTTAACGGGGTCTATGGACCTTGCGTTGTGAAGCCGGACACTCAAAAAGATCACAAACGAAACCTCTCGCAATCTCATTCAAACCCTACTCAAGATTACTTGACGCTAATAGGATCGAAACTCATACACTACGATATAAATTGACGTTAATAGCAACATAATATAGTACAACGTTATAACTATAATCAAATTAAATTATGATACCATATTAAAATCAAATCAAAGTATAATGCTCTAATTAAATTTAAAAGAATCAAACTTGAATGCTATAATTAAACTTCAAATCAAAGTAGATTGTTATAATCAAATAATAACTCATCTTTTATAAAACTCCATTTTTATAAACTTTACATTAAATTTTATAAAACTCTATTTTTATAAACTTTACATTAAATTTTATAAAACTCTTATATTAATTATGTAAAAGATGCTTGTGTTAGTGGGAAATTATGAAGACCACCAAAAGCAAAAAGATTATTCCCATGGTCTCCCACTCACACCTCCCATCCACTTTCCTTTCCTTTTTCTCCCAACACATTATTCTCTTCACCACTTAAACCTTCTCTATTCTTTCTCTCACTCTCAATCTCGAAATTTCCTCCAAGAATACTCATATTCCATCCAAGAACAATCTATTATACTCAAATCTTCATCCCTCTTGAAGCATTCATCAAGGTATGTTGTTAAAAGTTTCATATTCATACAAGAAACAAATTAAATCCACCAAAATATCTAAAACTCATTTTATGCATAAACCTGATTTTTCTCAGAATCCCATCAATAAAATAAGAAGTTCTGGAAATTTTCAGAAAATAGTTTATTTTTATTGAATTACTATAATTATTGCAATAAAGTAGGGTAATAATTCACATAAAATACTTTTTGCATTCAATAAATTCTGAGAAAATTCTGGGATGACCTGTATACTGATTAAACATGATATATGAAGTTTCATGCATTTATATTACTTTTTACTATTATTTATGATTTTATTGATTAATTAATAATGAAATATATAAAAAATACTTCCCATAGTCACAAATATCTGAAACTTATACACTGAGCTCTACATCATGTTATAAAACTATGGTTAATTTTACAGATTTTTTGAGAATCATTTACTATTTTTCCCGAATTTTGTGTTGTTTAATCATTAAAATATTAAATAAATACTAAAACAGTTCAGAAAAATATACAAATTTTACAGTAATTCATATTGTATGCAATAATGATTTCCTAATAATTTCATAATTTTTCAATACTGTTTACTATTGAAAACTATTTTCCTAAGTATTTAAGCATGTAAAAATGTATTTTAATGATTATTTCATATAAATAATTGTTAAAATCTGTAAATACTTATAATTGGGCAAGTTATTATTTTAATAAGAAATTATTAAAATCTGGCCTAAATTGAAAATATAAATTAATTATGCAAAGTAAGTAATTCAATTTAAAATTCATTTAACAAATAAATACCTTAATATTATAATCAAAATGAATTATTGTTAATTCATCTAATATAAGAATATGTGTCTAATTATTTGTATTAATACTCCATTCTCGTTTAGCAGTTCCTAAACCAAAACTATTAATTATATTAGGTTCTACGCCATTTTGACCCGAATCGTCTATCGTACGACACACGCATTTCGTTTTGGGACTAATGTGAGTAATCTACCCCATATTTTATAATTTTCAATACTTTTGGGGTGTATCATGTGGTTCTAATATGTTCCAACTTCATTTTATTGTTTTATCACAATTGAGACATTGTTGGGACATTTATACGTGAGTCATTAATTGTATAACTACTGTTTGTTTACGCTACATGTACTTGTAGTGCATTACCATTTTTAGTCTAATCTCCATGACTATGCCCGTATTCTTGAGGTACGTTATGGACAATAATAGCGCTATTGGGTTGACCACCCCGCCTTGGGACGCTAAGGTGATTGATTGCACGTGGTTGAGTGTGTATGATGATTAGATGCTCCATCCTATATATATTTATTTATATATACATATGTATATATAGGGTGAGGACTTATTGTTGTTGTTATCATTTGTTAATCAATTTTTGATTTATAAACCGTTATCTCAAATACAATTGTTTGCCGACTTCAAAAGAAAACAAATTTCCAATTATAAAGGTTTCAACTTCACAATTTTCTCTACTAAAATTAGATTACTCACCAACTCTCGTAGTTGACCTGTTTTTACCCATGATGCAGATTTGAAGAATGAAGTTGATGAAAAATAGGTTGTGCCTTAGAAATCCACAAGACTATTTAAATTTGATGTAATAAATGTTGTTCGTATTTGGATTTGTATTTGTATGGTGTGGATCTTGTTTGCATACTTAGTACTTAATTGAATCTAATCATATTATAACATAGTTGTCATGAGACTTTGAACAATATATCACGCCTCGATCGATTCCGACAAGGATCGGGGTGTGACAAGACATGCCATAGTGTGACAACCGTCAATTTTTGGTCAAGACAAAGTCAAATAAAGTTAACAAGTCAAACCGGTCAACTCATCTAACCCTTTTATATTAGGGTTTACAATATGTTTTCTATTGTACAACGTACCATCTTAATACAAAGTATCGCTTAGAGGTTTCATGTGTTCAGGAAATCTAAGCCCTAATCAGAATAAGTGATGTAACGACTCGATAAAAAACAACTACATACCTTACGAGGGCGTATAACACTCATAACGAGGCATAACAGGGTTTACAAAACTTGCACTAAGAGGATAAACACTAACAAAGGTCACAAACGAAATCTCTCCCAAATCCCTCCCAAATCTCTCTAAATCTCTTTCAAACTTTACATATTCTCCCGGGGCATCCCGACCCTTAACTTAGTCAAAAACCACTCGAAACGGGAAGTTTATTTGAAAAACAGCCTTAAAGGACCGAAGCCTCTTATAGAACCGAAACCTCTCCATTAGAACCAAAACTTCTGATAAGACCGAAGTCCCTCTTAAGGACCGAAGCCACCTTCGATTTGGCTCATTGCACTTCGGTTCGGTCTCACTACTTCGGTCCCAGTCTGCTTTCAGTCCATCTGTTCTCGGTCCATCTCGCCTCGGTTTGGGTCAAGCCATTTCGGACCGAACATACCTTCGGTCCTGAAGCAACCTTCGGTTCTCAGTACCATAGACCGAGCCAACTTTCGGTTCCATGCTGCACCAACCGAACCCTCGCAGGTTCGCCTTTTTTCCCGGTTTTCGACCACCTTCACGTTTTAAACCCGTTTTTCATGATTTTAACACGAGATTTTCACCTAAAATCATAATTTAGTATTTTCAACCCTCTAATATTATGATTTATCCATATCTTGGGGATTTCTAAGATAAAATATTTTCTATTGATTAGGATAAAGTGCAAGGTACATGAAAGTACTCTTTGACTTTCCATAAAGTTATGACACCTCCAGGTCACTATTCCCATCAGCCCTAGTCTATTCTTTGTACTCTCACCATTCTTCAACAAGTTTTCTTAATCCCATACACACAAAGAGTCAATACTCCTCACATCCTTTAGATCTCATTCACTTCCACCAAAAAGCAAACTCATTTCTCTCTCACATTCTCTCTCTAAAAACTCAAGATTTCTAGGCTGATCTTGAGCTTCTCATCCACTCTTGGTAAGTATCTTCACCCTACTCTTGAATATTCTACTCTCCCTCACTCGAATCATGGATCTCTCATACAAATATCGTCATATTTGTTCTTAGGATCTTCAAGCATCTTCCAAGTGTTCTTGACTTGAAAATTTCTTTTCTTCAGCATCCATCCCAAGAAATCACTCAAGGTGAGTTGATACCCCTACATTTTCATATTTTCTTCAAGTTTTAGGGGGGGGGAATACAAGTTAAATTACCTTAACATAACACAAACTCATAATCAGCTTTTCACAGAAAAGTTGGGTTCTATTCATGGAATGTTTTGACAATCTTAAACTTAATATTTTTCAAAACTGTTTAATATGCAAGTAGTTCAGCTTTCTGCCTTTAAAATGACTACTTGCACATCTACATACAATTTTTCTACAATTTATGGCGATTTTTACAAAACTGCCTATCATTTCAGAAACAAATTCGGACCAGTTTGTGAATATGGACATTTTCACACAAGTTAGAGGCCACTAAAAATCATAATAAAAATTAAGAACAAATTAGACTCATTTTCTAAACTCACAGAGTTTACGGATTCTGATTTAGACCTAAAATGATTTTTCTATAATTTTTCCAAGAACAGGAACAGAAAAGTTAAAACTAGAAAAATTAGTTAACAAGTTCATGTACACTTTGTAATATGCTGAGCAAAGTGTTTACTATGTTATATATATACTTGTTGTTTATATTCCATGTCATTACCTTAGTATAAAGGTATATATATCATATACAAAAAGGAATACCACCACAACAAAACCTTTTGATAAGCTATAATAGGTATAGTTTATGTTTCATTTACACAACAAACATACTATGGAAGGTTTCATTTCCACAAAAAGGGATTTTCATTTCACTTCACGTAAATCTGTTAATGAATAAATTTGTGAGACATTCGCTTCACGTTACTATCAAAGTAGCGCATTTAAAGTCTTGTAATTGTAACCAGAGTCTCTTGTAGGGAGAGTGTGATAGTTGTGTATAGAGCTATATTGGGTCGGACAAACCCGCACCCAAGCTGCTTGCAACAGCTCGGCCGACAGGCCAAGGGTGACAAGTGTCATTAACATTCCGACGTCTGAACAACGTCGCGTACAAGGCCGACTGGGTCATAGCATGGTTATAATAACTCACATGGGGTATTAACAAAACATACGATTTACGGGTTTTCTTTCATTTAAACAAGTTTATGTCGATTTAAACTTGCATGATTTACTTTAGGTATGAAAAATACCTGTACATTTTGGTCTTTGGGTTTTAAGACAACGACTCACTTTTAAAAGGAAAATATTGGATTTTTCTGGAACAAACATTACTCTTACAAAGAAAGAATTTCAATACCACATACAAAAGCTTATGAACTCACCAACTTAATTGTTGACACTCTTTCAAAACTACTTGTATTCCCAAGAAATCGGTAAAACAGGTAAACCGCAGCTTTTGAGGATGGGATGCTAAGGCGTCAAGCAATTTATTTTTGCCATCATAATGTAATTGATATTCGAAACATGTAAACGCATACTATGGTGTAACCCTTTTCAATTATATTTATGATGGTTGCATTTGCTTTTGTCACTATTATACTCGTTGTTATGATACTATACATGAAGTCCTCCACCCCCGAACGTTTCCGCCATCCTTGGTTTGGGGGTGTGACACATAGTGTTCAGGACCGTTAGATCCTTACGTTGTAACATATGTTGTGTATCGATTATGACATCCTTAGAGTTTTTATTATTTGAGACAATCAGTTGTATTTAAAATGTTTTAATGTCCTGAGATTTTCTGCAAATAAAGTTGTTATAAATTTTAAAAGCGTAGATATTTTTTTTCGTTTCTAGAAAATAAGGGATGTCACATGGTATTTCATTAAAAAAAACTCTTGTGGGTATTATTCATTACACATTTGATGTTATAAAAAATGCTACTAGTTGTTGTTATGGTTAAAGAAATGTAAGCAAAAGTTCATTTCCTTAATTGGTATTTCATACAAAACAAAAACTCATGTATGTATTTACACATTTAATCCTCAAATTGATAGCTTGTATTGACTTCAAACCAACTGTAACTTCCGGTTTTCCAGGTATATTATTTTCATTATTTAATTTGAGAATCTTGGAGAGACTCGACGAGTTGACGCCTCAACTCGTCGAGTAGGGTTGTGACTTGTGACGTGTATTAATGAATGGACTCGACGAGTCTGTGAGCCGACTCGTCGAGTCAGCACTGTTGAGGGAAACCCTAATTTAGCGGGCCTGTGGCCTATATAAAGGCACTTATAGCCTCCCTTTGGCGGCCACACTTCCCTGAGAAACCCTAAACGACCTTGGAGCTCATAGAGTGAGAGAGAGAGAGAGAGCTAACTTTGAGATCTTTGGTGCATTTGTGGAAGGGAGAAGAGAGTTTTCAAGCAAGGAGTAAAGGAGGGGCATTGGATCTGCTAATACTCGTCCAGGAGCTTTTGTTAAAGGTATCAAGTTCGAACCTTTCCTTCTGATTAAGTAGATGACATTTTTGGGAGATTAGGGCTCCTTTTTGTGTATATTTTGGGACTTGAAAGGTTTGGGGTTCATGAGGAAGCTTGAACTCCAGATCTGGAGTGTAGGAGACCCTTAACATCTAAAGGCTCAAGATTTATTCTGATTTGGTGAAGTCCTTGTGAGAAAAACCTTTGTTAAGGCATGATCTTGGCATTTCTTGCCCAAAATGCCATGCATGGACGTAAAGTCTATGACTTTACGTGATATTTGAGCCGTGAGAATGTGGATCTGGAGTTTGAGGAAATGTTCCGCCTTAAAATCGTTTGAATGCAAGCTGAGTCTTAATAGACTCGCCGAGTTGATGAGCCGACTCGACGAGTAGCTTAGGGTTTGTCCCGATGAGTTGAATCGCGCTCTAACTCGACGAGTTAGGGGTTAACTCGACGAGCTGGACCATCCTGAGGTTACTGAGAAACGATGGGACTCGACGAGTCGCACGAGTGCACTCAGGCGAGTCTGATCAATTTTGGACTGTTGACTAGAGTTTGACTTCTGTTGACTGTAAGGTCTGGTCAAATGAGTAGTAAAAGTCAGAGAGGGGTAAAATGGTCTTTTACCCATTTAAGGGGCTAAGAGTGTAAGAGAGATCAACGAATAGTGTAATTGAGTGTGAGGGGAGTATTGATTAGAAATATTATCCATGTGATAGGCGGAGGCTAGATCGAGGATTTCGAGCACGAGATTTTACTAGCTACCTTACGAGGTGAGTCTTCTCACTATACTTTACCTTGAGTGGTATTTATGTGTGACCAGAGGGTCTTATGTGCTTACTTGAGTTGTGCTTTATTTGTGTGATATATATTATGATATATTATGCGAGGCTGAGACCGGACCGGAGGGTCCAACGAGCCATGGGACTGGAGGGTCCCAACCAGACCGGACCGGAGGGTCCAATGAACCGTGGGACTGGAGGGTCCCACTGAGACACATAGACTGGAGGGTCTTACAATGTTATAGCCTCGAGTGGCTAATATGTTGAATGTGGTATTTTGGGGAACTCACTAAGCTTTGTGCTTACCGTGTTATGTGTTATGTGTTTCAGGTAGTTCCGAGGATCGCGGGAAGGCACCGACATGATTGTACACAGTGGCGAGAGATTGTTATATGATTATGGGATTTGATTTTATATGTGTGGAATTGTTGACATTTGAGATACTTATGATTTTGAGAATATAAAACTGAGTTTTATTGTGTTTGAAAATGAAAAATTTGTTTGAAAAATCACGTCGTTACAAGTTCGTATCAGAGCCTTGGTTTGAGGGATTCGGATGCACCTTCGGGTATGTCTGGACTCAAACTGAGGATTTGAGAAGAATTTTCAAGAAAAACGATTTTTCTAAAAACAAGTAAGAGTTTCTAAGAGAAGAGCGGAAAAGAGCAGTGTGTACAATCAGTTAGCGCCCGAACGGTGATTTCCCACAATACCCTTACTTTATGTGTTATGAGATATTTACGAGATAATTATGAGATATTATGCATGCTAGAGAGTAGGCTAGGTATTTCATATCTTAGGACTAGAGTGGCCTGAATTGTGATGCCTTAGCCTAGGAGTTACTGCTACCGTGAGTTGTTTGAGTGCGAGTAGGTAGCAGAGAGGAGCTTATGAGAGGTCTACTAGAGAGTGGCATGTGTCTGGAGAGGCATAGAGTAATTGCAACCTGGAATCCTAGGAGGAGGACTTGGGGTGGGTGTTGATGCGGTGTGGAAGGTAGTATTGGGCCCGTACTACTGGAAGCACCGGATCAGTAAGCAACCCAAGTAAGAATCCTTAGGATGCTAAGGAGCAAGTAGGGGCGAGTGATCGAGTGTGATTATACTCGAGCGAGTCTCTGATGATTTTATGTTGTGTTTCAGAGACATCATGGTGGGTACGCGCCACAACCCAGGATGCAGTGGTACTAGTGACGAGGAGATTCACAGGATGATCCACGAGGAGGTGGCTGCAGCCATTCGAGCAGAGATACCAGAGATGTTTGGGTCAATTAAGACCACCCTGATTGAGACGTTTGATGAGAGATATGCTGCTCTTACCGAGGCGGCTGCTGTTGCTGCCACTGCAGCTGTCGCTGCTGCCAGGCCACAGGGAGGTGACTCGTTGCTGTACCGGGAGTTCAGCAACACGAAGCCACCAAAGTTTGATGGGACTCAGGATCCGATTGCTACGATGAGATGGATCTCTGATAGCGAGGGATGTTTCTACACTTGTTCTTGTCCGGAACATTTGAGGGTACGGTTCGCGCTGAACCAGCTTCGCTTGGGGGCGAAGGACTAGTGGAAGTTTGTGACAGCCAATTTCACTCCTGCAGAGCACGCTGCAGTGACATGGGATAGATTTACCACAATGTTTCGAGAGGAGTATGTTCCCCCGGTGGAGAGGGAACGGTTGGCCCAGGAGTTTTTGTCCCTCAAGCAGCGGACAGAGTCAGTAACAGTGATTACGAGGATGTTCCATGAGAGGGTGTTGTTCTGCCCTGAGCACGTGTCTACCGAGCAGGCACGTATGAGCCGATATTTGAGCATATTGAGGAGGGATATCCGCGAGTTCGTGGCGAACTCGACTTATCGGTCATTTGCTGAGCTTCAGGCAAATGCCCGAAAGAGGGAGATTGAGTTGGAGACTCAGGCCAGGGAGGAGGCGGAGTCTCAGGGGAGGGATCGGCGGCCGGCACAGTCTCAGCTAGCAGCCAAGCGGGCGAAGCCTGCTGATTCAAGATCTGGAGGCCAGAAGGGCCGCACTTGTGGGAAGTGCGGCAAGAGTCATGAGGGGGTGTGTCGAGCGGGTGTTTGCTACAAGTGTGGCAAAGAGGGGCATATCGCGAGGGATTGCCCCAAGGGATTTGCAGTATGCTTTCACTGCAACCAGACCGGCCATCGGAATATTTTATTTGATTTTTTTCGTTTTCTTTTTAATTTTTTAATGTTTTTACTACATACTTGAATATACTAGTTTTTTTGTTTTTATTTTTTGATTTTTTAAACTAAATATCGGTTCGAGTTTTTGATGTTTAACAATTATAAAATTTTAAATAAGAAAAATATTAAGAATTATAATATTTTCCGTTCATACTCTTTTTGTATCGTATTATTTTTTAATCATAAAATTTTAAATCAAATTATTTTGAGTCATAGTATTTTGAATCAAATCATTTTGAATCTTATGATTTTCGATTAATAATATATTCAATTAAATAAAGTTTTGTTAAAAAAAAATTGTAGATCATTATGTATTTTGAATCATAAAAGATATAATTAAGGATTATAAAATATTTGAATCTAAATATTTTTAGATCATAACAAATTAAGGATCATAAACAAGTTGAATCAAAAGTTTTTTTTTTTTGAATCATAAATATTTTGAATCATAAATATTTTGAATCATTACATTTAACATTTAAAAAAAAGCTAATATTTCTAAAAATAAAAAATAAACACTTCAAAATCTTATTTTTGAAAAATTATTTTTACAAAGTTATTAGTATATTGAGTAGAAGTGTCCCTTAAATTTTTCATAATTTTTGGATAATTTTTTTTGCTGGGTTTTCTTTTATAAAAAAAATTAATATATATCTCCTTGTACTAATAAAAAAGTAGTTTTTGTTGTCATGTGTCACTCTATTAGGCCTCCTAATTAATGTCATGACACTTGTCAACCTATTGATTCTAAATTTCAAATTTCAAATTTTAAATTTCTCACTTTCATTACATCAAATTAATAACATTAGAATAAAAAATAAAATAAAATTAATATAAATTATAAGGTGAATCAACGATTACAACTCTCTTGGCGACGAAAAATAACTCTTTTGGCAAATAATTTCTTACGAGGAAATAATTATTAGATTTTATTATTAGTTATTATGTAATAAAAAAGTTACCACTTTTAATTAACATATTTATATTTAGAAATTATATTTATATTGTTTGTTTATACATTTGATGTAAATTAACTGTTATCGGTGTCTGATTTAAGAAATGTGAATTAATTTATATAGATGAATTTAATATTTTAAAATTGTGAATTTTCTCCATATTAGTTTTTTAATAAGCTTCCTTAATTCAAGTCTTCAAAATTTTTGCAAATATTAATGATTTTGTTATGCATAGTTGATTTGTATAAAAAGATTTGTATATTGTACTTCTTAAAATTCAAGATATGATTAATATGTTTTATAATATATATATATATATATATATATATATATATATATATATATATATATATATATATATATATATATATATATATATATATGTGTGTGTGTTTTGTAAAACACTAACATACAATACATAGAGTTTTTTCTATTGTACCTTATTTTATATGCTTTAATGCATTGTTTTATACTTTTATATAATAAATTATTTAGATTATAGATGGTTTAATAACCAAAAAGTATTATATTTAGGTTTTTTTTTTCATTATTGAAAAAAAAATGAAGGTTCTAAATAATATTAGGCGTGACTTGACGTCAATGTTAAGCTTCAAGATTTTACCAGTTGTGACGAGTAATGTCGTTTGTAAGGCGTGACTTAAAGCGAAAATTTTATATATAATCAACAATTTTATATATATTTTTACTATTATTCGTTTTTATATACATGTTAAAACGTGAGAAAGATCGATATTTCTTAGAGCCAGAGCGAGCTTTTTAGAACCTTGAGAAAGATCGATATTTCTTTTCTTTTTTCAAATATGATTCTAAGAACATGATTTTTTTGGTTTTTAATTTTCTTTTGAAGTAATCTTTTTCTCACAAGAATTAATTCAAGAAAAAAAAATTAATGACCAGTTAAACATTCCAATAATATTCTAATAAAAAGTTAAAAGCTTTCACTTTCTTTTATATTTTGTAATGGTGTCTAAAAAATTAAATAACACGTTATAACTCCTTTATACATGTCTTCATTTTTTATTGAAATAAATTTTCATGTTTTAATTCCAATTAGAATACAAATCTTCTAAGTTTATCTACTAAAATCAAACACAAAAATACAATTTAATGATCATCCCTACATTATAAAACAGTGGCAGACATTTGGACATAAACCATAAGATTTAGACTTACAAACATCAGTTTTAAAACATCCTGATCAAAACCAAATTACAAAGTAATAAAAAAACAAAAACGACATTAAGAAATTACAAATGTTTTGTAAGGTGGTTTTAGAATGTCATTTAAAGGATACGAGATGGGTTCAAAAAAGCACCCATCCTTCAAAATAACAACTACAGAATTTCCAACCTTACCCCTACCCGTCAATTTCACCAATTCTTCAATCATTCTGGATCTGGAGAACCACCAGGAACAAGCTGCATCAAGACAATGAAACAATGAGGGACTCAAATATGGGTAAAACGGGGATTTGGCAGCAGATTTGTGTAAAGTTAAACAAAAATCAAGAAGCATGAAAATGATACTTACAATTGCTATGTTATTTCCATTGAGCAAAATCTGATCAAGCTTTGTAATCCTACGTCCTTCAGGTGTTATTTCACTGCAATACAAAAAAGGATCAAAATAAATATAAAACACTTGTGATGATAATAATTATAAACATTAATACTTCAGTGACTAAATAAAAAAAGAGGATGTTTGATAGTTGTTGACTGAGAATCTGATCAAGGAAGAAACATATCATACAGAGTCAGAGGCGTCTAAGTGTGATATCAGACAGTCTGAATTTGACTGAATCAGACACAGCCCCAAAGTCAAGCTCAACAGAGTTTGATAGCAGCATATGTAATAAGAGAGATAAGTGGAGTTCATTGCTGTTTATACTCAATAACAACAGATCCCCAATCCTGTTTGCATTCACTACATTCAAACTGAACACTAGATCATCATTGATATTTACTAATCCTGCCTACTATTGTAATTCCAAACAATCCCCTTGAAAAAAAAAATCCTAAATTTAGGGTTTGAATAAACCCTAATATATAACAGCTATTCAATTTTCCGAACTTGCTTTAACCAATGTAATCAAGTTTATAGCAATAAATAACACAAATCTACACTGAACTATCCAAAATCAATGAAATTGTAGCAGATAAGAAAAGAGGGAGCAATTACTTACTATTCGGTGACGTCCTCGAGAACCATGTTAACATAGACATCGAAACCCTTGAGAGTTCCAACGAGTTCCTTGTCCCCTTTCATTATCACCCATATCTTCGAACCTATGCACCGATCTATCAACTCTGCATCATCGAAACAAAAGTTTAAGTTTGAATTAAAAGCTATTTCTGCCGACTGGTGCAAATGATAGAGGGTTATGAAACGATATAGAAGAATGTGAACCTGAAGGGAGGAGCTGCGAAGGATTGTGCGCCATTGATTCTCTTGAGACGAATCGCTTTGGTAAATTGAACTTGTATGCGTTTCGCACTGAGCCTTTCCCCCGATGAATTCCGAAAGCTGGAGCGATGGGTTTTGTAGCTAGTTGAAGTTCCACTAACGAGAACAATCGACATCAAATGCTTATTGGGTTATTTCTCATGTAAAAAATATTATATTTTTTTTTTGTGAGGCTTATTGTAAATTTACAATTCTTTATCAACATTATAGAGTTTTTTCACCATTTTTTTAATATTAAATTTATATTTCTATATTTCTTATTGTTAGTCTAATAAGAAATTCGGCTTTATTTTGTATTGGATTTTATATTGGCTCATTAGCTGGAAAACCCTAATTAGCTAGTCTATATATTATGTATTTTCTTTTTATTGTATCTTGTACTTCTCATTTCATAATAATACGAAACCCTAGCCGTTCTCTGTCTTGTTAGTTTTCATGGTATCAGAGCTCGGTTGATCGTCTTTATTTTTTGTTTTTGGGGGCGAGTTGTAGCAGGCACGACATTGCACGTATCGAACTTACTGTTGTTTTGGTTATTCTCGTTTGACTGATATTGAAATATGGCCCCGAGAGATGTTCATTTCAGTCCATTAGTATCCAACTTGATGACAAAAACTATGCCTATTGGAGTTATGTTATGAAGAATTTCTTGCGAGGCAAGACTATGTGGGGAATTGTTACATGTGACAATAAGAAACCAACAGACGAAAATGATGAGAATTATGCAGCCTTACTGGATTCATGGGAGACTGATAACTCCAAGATCATTACTTGGATTAATAATTTTGTTATCCAGTCTAGTGGTACTTAGTTGGCGAAGTATGACACAACAAAGGGGGTTTGGGATCACTTGGCTAGGCTGTATACTCAGTCTAACTTTGCAAAGCAGTATCAGTTAAAGTTTGATATTCAAGCCCTCCAACAAAACAATCTCAATGTTCAGGAATTTTATGCAGCTATGTCAGATTTGTGGGATCAGTTGGCTCTTATAGAACCTGATGTGTTGAAGGCTTTTAAGCCTTATATTGATAGAAGGGAAGAGCAACATTTGGTTAAGTTCTTGATTGCATTACATTCAAATTTTGAAGGCTTGTGTGGATCAATCTTGCATCGCACACCTCTTCCCACTGTTGATTCAATTGTTCACGAGTTAATTGTTGAAGAAACTCGTATCAAGTCTCATGTTGACAAAGGTCCCAATACAGCCATTCCTGCTGTCTTTGCTGTTCCACAATGATCTCAGTCTTCAAACCAGAATCGCCCCAAAGTTGCATTTGACGAGTGTGTTTTCTGTAAGAAGAAGAACCATTGGAAGGTAAACTGTCCTTTGCTGACAAGCAAGGGAAATCAGCAACAACAACAAACGAGATCACATGCACAACCTCAGTCTTCACAACAGAACAGGCCTTCTGGACAATCTCAGTCACGTCCCTCGTTTCCATATTTTAGGCCACCACAGTACGCTGATGATGCACCTTCAGTTGAGAATGAGACAGATTTTACACCACCATCAACCTTGGATCTCCATATTGTTGAGCAGTTCAGGCAATTCATTGCTTCCAATACAACTGACATGTCAGCTTCCATGTCTCATTCAGGTCTGTCTTCATCCAACACTTCAGGTAATCCTTCATCCTTGTGGATATTGGATTCTGGTGCATCTCATCACATGTCACTACATATGTCATTTTTTGCTTCGTTATCATCTCGTACACCTGTCTCTGCTATGTATGCCAGTGCTACACCTATGTCAATAGAGGGTGTTGGTTCTATTGTCACTCCTTATATATCTTTAACAAATGTCTATTACATTCTCACACTTTCTTTAAATCTTGCATCGGTCAGTCAGTTGTGTAAGTCTGGTTGTTGGGTCTTCTTTTCTGAATCATTATGTTGTGTACATGACATTCGGTTTCGGAGGGTGATTGGGATATGCCGTAGACTTGGGGAGCTTTATGTTTTGGAGCATAAAGCTGGAGCTAACTATTACGTTTCATTCATTGATGATTACACTCGCTACACATGGGTTTACTTTATGAAGCGCAAGTCTGACTTTTTCACCATATATAGTGACTTCAGAGCTCTTGTCAAGACTCAACATTTTGTTGTCATAAAATGTTTTCGGAGTGATTTAAGAGGGGAATTTACATCCAATGATTTTACACATTTATTGGCATCTGATGGCACTATGCATCAGTCATCTTGTACAGACACCCCTCAGCAGAATGGTGTTGCAGAAAGAAAACATCGACATCTCCTAAAAACTAGAAATCAACCATCTCGATCAAAATTGAAATAAAAATGCAAACCGACGTCCCCTAAATCTCTGCTTAATCTTTTTCGAGTAAGTTAAACCCTTTTACATATATTTGTTCTTCCCAACTGAAAATTTTGTTTTTATTTTTATTTTGCAGATATAGCGAAAATTTGTTAGTTGATTATGAAAATCCGAAGTATTGAGGGCGAAATTAATTGCTTAATTCGATGCTTCAATGGGGTTTTATAAGAGACACTGCTGGAATCCGTTATTTTTATTTTTATTTTGATTTATGATTAGAATTTAATCATTGCGTTTTTATGATAATTTAACACCCGGAATCTAGAAGGTTAATTGTGGAAGTATGTTAAATTCAAGTTGAACTCGGCGAGTTGGAGGAGCTAACTCGGCGAGTTAAAGATGAGGAATCATGGGATTTAGTGGGTCTACTCGACGAGTTGAGGAGCCTCAACTCGGCGAGTAGAAGTTAGCTTATCTGCGAAGTTTAATGAGGAAACTCGACAAGTTGAGGAGCCTCAACTCGACGAGTTGGCCTCTCAGAAGGAAACCCTAATTTTCAGTGTTTTGCACCCTATTTAAAGGCCTTGACCTTCCTTGACCAGCCTCCTTATCATCCTCATTGTCCTCCTGAAACCCTAAATCGATTTGTGAGCCTCTTGTTTGGAATCTTGCGGTTTTGAGTGGATTTTTGTGTACTTTTGGTGCTTGGTGAAGGTTTGGAAGAGCTTGAAGTTGTTTAGCTTGGAGGGAAGCTTTGGGATCTATAATCTATCACACTTTTGGCAACCATTTGAGGTAAAAAGTCTGGAACTTGGTGATTAATAGCTTAGATCTTCTCATTTGGGTTTTATTGTGATTTTGGCCTCCTTTTTGAGTTTATGGACGAGATAGGTGGTGTAAAGGTTCATCCTTTCAGATCTGAGTTTGTTTTGCTACCCTTGAGCTTAAATGTGCAAACTTTAGGAGGATCTTGAGGGCATGCATGCATTAAGTCGAGTGTTAAGTTCATTTGAAGCTTAAGAGCTTCATCTAGACATGCATGGACTTAAAGTTAGCAACTTTACGTGGTCTTCCAGCTCAAGGAAATCGGATCTATGCTTTGTGGCCATGCATTTATGGATTAGGTGCTTAATGAATTAAGTTGCTGGTCGTTGAGCGAACTCGACGAGTTTGTGGGTAGAATCGACGAGTTGGCTCGGTTTTCCCCGATATTTTCAGATGAATTAAGGAACTCGACGAGTTGGTGGGTAAACTCGGTGAGTTGGCTTGGGTTTTCTCGATCTGTACAGATTGATGGAGGAACTCGACGAATTGAAGGACAACTCGGCGAGTTGGGTCAACTTGGACCGTTGACTTTGACCTTTGATGTATGTCTTTGACCAAGTTTGTCTCGAGAGGTGTTTGTGATAATTTGATTTGGATTTAAGGAAAGTATGGGCTTAGGATAAGACCCATATGGGGTTGGGCCCAATTTGGAAAATCGGTCATTTACATCCATAAACTGAGTGGGTCAGGTTGGGAAACCTGGTGAGTACATAGGGATTTCAATCCCACAATGTTATATCATATATATAATTTAGAACTCACAAAATATACAATTTCCCCATATTTATAATCAACTCTTACCCCACCCCGTCAATCCTCACAACGAGACTATCCATACTCTCGGACCTTAGATTTTACCTCTTACTCCCATATCTAATCCATGTTCTCGGGTCAATAATTGTGCCCATTCCATACTCTCGGATTAGGGACAAGTGTCTACGTCTGAATCCATACTCCCGGATTAATGACGGATAATTATGTCATGTCCATACTCCCGGACTAAGGACAACTGACTATGTCTTAACCCATACTCTCGGATTAATGACATTTGACTATGTCCAATCCATACTCTCGGACTAGGGACAATGACTATGTCTAATCCATGCTCCCGGATCAATGACATATACTAAAGTTCTATTCTATGAGTATAACTCACTCGTACTCATAAGAAGATACTACCCAATATTCCTCATAATTAATTTAGGTTTACTCTTTATCCTAAATCATCATATATAATCATGTATGTTCTTTAACACATATTTCAGCCAACATCAAATAACTCGTACATAAACATATATTTAATACTTCAATCAATACTTGTATTGAAATCATGTTCATGAAAGGGACTATGCACTCACTTGATAAGGTGGTGACTCGGTACTCAGACAGTGCTTTGTTTACTTTAAAACAACTCATTTGACAGAACCTAGTATCATTACCACTAGAGTTTAGTCTAATGTTCGACGAGACTAATTAATAGTCTAGCTATTATTACTATTATATAAGCGTTAACACAATACTCTTCACCCACTATGTACAGACAGGGGCCAGACATGGAACACTGGAGGGCAGGATCAGTTTGGCATATAGCACTTCTGAATCCAGCAACCCAAACGACCCTCCAAACCAGATTCCCCGTACCGCGAGTGGTTAAAAATACATTATAACGACACGTATATAACTCATAATAATAGCCTAAATACTCATTATAAGGTCCTAATAACATTACTACATTATAACATAAGTTATACTAAAGATAGGGTAGGCATAGCTCACTTACAACGGGTTTTCTCGAAAACCGGGTTCCGCCGGAGCAGAGTTTCTGAGCCGAAGGGCTCTTTTCTCGGGGCTTCGGGAGCATCGGGGCTTCCTTCGGGTGCTAGGGGGATTACCTAGACTTTAGGGGGGGGGGGGGGTTTGGGGCTTAGAGAGAGAAAGTAGAAAGAGAAAGTGAGTTTGGGAAGGTGTGAAGAATGAGGGAACCCGACACCTCTATTTATAGGTTGGAATCCTGCTCTACTTGTCGAGTAGGAGGTCCTAATCGTCGAGTCCATGGACAGGTGTCACCATCTGGTGGCTTTCCTTGGGGAGAAAGCCTTGGCCCATATTCAGCCACGCCACCCGATTTCGCACAGCACCCTGCCGACTTCTAAACCTCGTAACTTTCGCATACGAGCTCCGTTTTCGACGTTCTTTATATCCACGCGTAGGTAAAAACAAGATCTACAACTTTCATTTAGACTCCATTGGATAATTCTCGACAAATATTAAATTTAACAGTATGAGGATATTATACTATTAAATGTCCGCGTAAAATTCATAACTTCTCCATACGGACTCCGTTTTCGTCTGTCTTTTTACCGTTGAGTTCCTATTAATGAGATCTTAAACTCTCATTTAGGTCGCATAGGCCAAAAACTGCTCGAACTAAAATTCGAGTTTCAGGCCGTGCACTGCTATGCCAAATCTTAGAAAATTCATAACTTCCTCATACGAAGTCATATTTGGGCGTTCTTTTTTTGTATGTTCTCGGTTTAACGTATACTACAAATTTTATTTAGATCACTAAGGCTAAAAAGTCCTCTATCATAAATTCACTATTTACGTCTCCTGGTGTCGTGCCGGTTTTGCCGTAAAACTTCGACGGGCCATAACTTCTTCGTTATAACTCGGATTTCGGCATTCTTTATATGTACGGAACCCTTGTAACATATAATAAAACTTGGTTAATATTAATCCTTATAAATAATATTCCATCAAAAACTCATTTTTGACGCTCATTGTCTCTAATTTGACTAGCCCGGATATGCGGGCGTTACACAGCAGCTTGGGATTTCTTTCGGGGAGCTTCTACATTCGAGGTGAGTTTTCCTCACTGTACTTATGGGTCAAAGGCACCAAGGCCGGCCCTTTGGATTGTTATACTGGTTTATTTTATGATTGGGTACTGTGATGATCTATTAGATCTGTAATCTGTTCTGGCTATATGTATACCGGTCGCATGTGTTGATGTAGTTAGGTTGGGTTGAGACTATACTCCTTAGTGTTGCCAGTCAACAAACCCCGTAATGTTTATATCGGTACATTATTTGTATGATTATTTGTTATGTATGTGTTAGGGATGGCAAAAAAACCCGAACCCGACGGGAAAACCCGATCCCCGAAGATTTCGGGGCTGGTCGGGTCGAGCTTATCGGGTAACGGGTCGGGTATCGGGTATTTATTTCGGGTTCGGGGCAGGGAGTGGGATATGTGTGCCCCGACCCGACCCGACCCATATATATATATATATATATATATATATATATATATATATATATATATATATATATATATATATATATATATATATATATATATATATATACACACACACATTTAAGCCCCTTAGAACCCTAAAATCACGTTACCAACGACACTCGCTTCTCTAATCGCTTCCAGTTCCAGCGGACAGTCGACAGAAGACTCGATCACTCGAAGCTCGTTCCGTTTCATCGAAGACTCGAAGTCTCGAATCGTTGCCTCGTCGCTCGTCGGTTTCACTCGTCTAGTCGTTTACGGTCTATCACAGTATCACCCCTCGCACTCGCAGCCTCTAATCGTTGCGTCGTTTGGAGATTCGGCAATCGCAGACTCGAAGTTGAAGGCTCGAAGCACATCTGTTCGACACAATCTAAATCCAGGTAAGAATAATGCTTAACTGAACTCTGTCACTCTGATGATTTCAAACTCTGATGGATTTTAATATGATTGATGACAAAGAAATTGGAGTCCAACATTTATACGGAGCCTTGTTTGGTTCAAATTTCATACAGGAATCACTCTTGTTGCTATAAGGATTTGTGGAATTAGGGTTTTACAAAACACACAGTTAAGGATAGTTTCATAATTATGATGATTTCAAATATGATTTATGAATTGATTTTGAGCTGATTTGAACTTATTTGTACCGATGAATATGATTTCTGATATTCAAATGCATATATTAGTTGATTTCTTTTCAAATGAACATATAGGCACTTGGTTCAAATTTCATACAGGAATCACTCTTGTTGCTATAAGGATTTGTGGAATTAGGGTTTTACAAAACACATAGTTAAGGATAGTTTCATAATTATGATGATTTCAAATAAGATTTATGAATTGATTTTGAGCTGATTTGAACTTATTTGTACCGATGAATCTGATTTCTGATATTCAAATGCATATATTAGTTGATTTCTTTTCAAATGAACATATAGGCACGTAAATAAACTTGTTTAAGAATCTGATTTGAGTTGATTTCTGATTTGTAATCTGTTTAGACAGATTTGTTGAGTGTTGCTATGACATTGGTTTTTATTTTTTCAGGAAATATGAATTCACAAAGTCAAAATCATGCTCCAACTGCAAGTAGTCAAGATATGGGAGGTTCGGGTTCTAATCAACAAAATACTGATTCTGTGGATCAACAAGATGGGACAAATATTAATGATACATTTTTTGATGAATACGGAGATGAAGTGGTTGTTCGAAAAGGGCAACACGTTCACCGGCATGGTTTGATTTTATAAAATTTAAATTGAATGGCGAAGTTAAAGCAAGATGTAAATATTGCACTAAAGTATTGGGTGCAGATAGCAAAAATGGCACAAAACGTTTACTTGCACATTAGACTACTAGTAATTTCTATTTGGTTAAATGATTTAAGAACTTATTTGGTATTTTAAGCCTATGAAACTGTCTTAATTTATCATTCTATATTTGTAGTTTTTCCTTTTTTTTCTGCCATATTTCGGGTTTTGGGTCGGGTTTTCGGGTAGTTATCGGGTTTCGGGTTTCGGGTCGGGTTCGGGGAAAGTTTCAGCCCCGACGGGGCGCCCCGATAAGAAACCCGTCGGGTATCGGGTCGGGGTCGGGTACGCATTTAAAAATCAGGTTCGGGTTTGGGAAACCATGCCCCGCCCCGAACCCGCCCCGTTGCCATTCCTAGTATATGTCGACATGGTTTGTGTGTATGTGGTTGGGTTGAGGCAGTCTTGCTGTGTGCTAAAGGCTGACAGACCCAGGGCGACCCGGATAGACTGAAGGCCAGTGAGGCGTACCAGTTAGACCGAAGGCCCGGAGAACGGTCCAGACAGGCCAAAGGCCTGGTGAGGCGAGCCAGACATGCTGAAGGTTCTGGAAGCGGTTCGGATAGGCTGTAGGCCCTGCGAGGCGGTCTAGTCATGCTGAAGGTTCGGGAGCGGCCCAGACAGGCTGAAAGCCCGGTGAGGCGGACCAGACATGCTGAAGGCTCTGTATGCATGCTGTTTATTTGTGTATGTTACTTGGGTGTTGGTACTCTGGGGGAACTCAATAAGCTTCGTGCTTACAGTTTTGGTTTATGGTTTCAGGTACTTCAGTGGATCGTGGCAAGGTGAAGGCGTGACCGTACACATCCTCGCTTTTTGAACTGATAATTTCTGGGAAACTCTGATAATGTGAATGTTTTGAAAACTATGCTGAAAGAGATTCTGATTTTAAATAAATTTTTGGGAACAAAGGTTTTTGTAAACACTTCTTTCAAAATGGTTGTTTTGAAAAGTTTAATTTTTATGAAATTTTTGGGATGTTACAAGTTGGTATCAGAGTCTCGGTTTGAGTGAATTAGAGGAACACTCGTGTGAATCCAGCCTCAAACTAAGGAAAAGATTTTCAAAATGATTTTCAAAAGGTTTTCAAGATACTAAAGGAGGATGCAATGTGTACGATCAGACCCCAAAATACCATACTGTTATTTGATATTGTGATATGTTAGAACAACATGCTAGTGATAGGCTAGGGATCTTCAGGACTTGCATCATAGAATTGCCTGATTATATGATGCATGATAGCTTATGGCCTTTCTTTTATGAAATTGACATCATTATTGTAGTTGCTTAGTGTATGCATCATGGTTATATATAACTAAGATCTTATAGCATGAGAATGTTTGGTTTTGCCTTATTTCCTGTTCTTGTTTGATAAAGGGCTTAGGGTAGGATCAGATATTCGAATATGAAGTCCTCATCCTTGATTCCTCGCGTTGTTATCTGCTCCGTCGAGGATCATGTGAAATGCCCTTGGATTTGGCGGTGCATTTGGCCTTGCTGCTTCATTTTTCTTTGGGCAGTCTCTAGAAATATGCCCTTCTTTGTTACATCTGAAACATACCTTCTTGTTGAATGTACACTCGTTGGCGTAATGGCCAGACTTTCCACACTTGAAACATATCACCTCTTCGCCACATTTTCTTAAGTGTTTCTTCTCGCACTTATTGTTGGATTAATGTCTAAGTCCATAACTATATATTGGTATGTACTTGACCCGACCCGGCATGGTCCATTTGGGTTGCACTTCACCGGCACAATTTATATGGATAGTCTTTTGAGAATAGTATATTTATGATTTATATTAATACATTATAAGTTCTAATATATTAATATGGAATCATATTATTTAATTAGTATTGATCAAGAATTAATTTAGAATTAATTAAGTGATCAAAAAGAACTAATTAAATATGGACTCTTATATATATGGAATGGGCCAAGTTCATTTAGGTTGGGCTAAACTTTCATGGATGGTCCATGGAGCTTTTAACCCATGGATCCTATGTAAATGAAAGGTCATGGGTATTAGGGTTTACATGAATGTAACCCTAATCCTCCATAATATATAAAGGGGTCCTTGGCTCACAAAATTGGCACACGTATGTGAAAATAAGAGTGAGCCGATTTTAGTGTGCATACATATTCTCTCAAGTTCTTCCAAGGTGTTTTGGTGATTTGTGATTCCATTTGAGGCTTCCACTATTGGGGCTAAGCTCTTAAAGCTTGAAGACATCAAGCTACATCAAAAGGTATGTCATCTAACTAGAACTTTGTAGTATAGGTGCTTCATAATATGCTAGTTAGGATGAAACCTTGGAATAGTTAATATTTGCATGTATAATAGAGAAAACATAGATCCAAGGTTTATAGGGTTGCATGTACACCATAGGAGTGTTAGAATGCTCAAAACCCAACAGTGGTATCAGAGCCATGAGTTGTTTTCTGTTATATTGATGCAAATGTTTTATTTTCAAGTTGGAAAAAAAAGGAAAAAAAAAACATGACGTTTGTCAAATTTTAAGATAATTACTTGTTTTATGAAAAACGAATTATTTGTAAAATTTGAATCATTTGTTATATGAGTTGAATTAGGTCAAATTTAGTAAAAGATAAAATGATATGATTATTTTATTAGTTTTAAAAGTTTGATCTAAATGTTTTAAGGAGTTACATATTTTGTCATAAAATTTTGGAGCTCAAAAGTTTTTTTTAAAGTTGTGATCTTAAGGGTTTTTGAAACTTCCATAAGTTATGGATATGAAAGTTTTTTTTTTAAAAAAAAAATTTGATCCAAAGTTTTTATAGAGTTACAAAATTTGGTGTTAATGTTTTAAAGAATTCCATAACTTGTTCTTATGTTATGGAACATGGAAAGTTTCATCATAAAACACCATTAATTCCATAAGTTATGAAATCCAACGGTTTTCAAGAATTACAAAACTTGCCCTCAAGTTTTGGAATTTGAGAAAAGTTTTTTATGAAAAAAAGAATTGAATTCTAAAACTCTTGGGTTCATAACTTAAACAATTAATTAAATGGTTTTAATTTTGAGTTTAATAATTGGAATTATGATGTTTTGTTGAATAGTTCAAATTAACTCTTATGGACTTTATTAATAGTTAATTAAAGCGTTTAATTAAAAGAGTATTATTAATCCATAAATATATGGTTTGAGTTTAATTAAATTAAAAGTCTAGTTTAATTAATAGATTAAACCACCAAGTATTTTAAATGTCTAAAATACACCCTTATACTATTATAATATTAAAAGTTTAATATATTATATGTATAAGAGCAAGTCGTCTTACCATTAGTAGGCCTCATTCACGAAGCCGGTCTATAAGGGGGGTATAAGGTTGTTGCCTATAAAATGGCAGCTTAATGGGTGTCCACTCTCACCCACCGCTTCCTTGACTGGTGGAGGGTCGTTAGCCGAACAGGTAGGACAAGGACTATAATTCTCCCTTCATTAAAAGTATTAATGATAAATACTAAGTAACTAAACCTTTTATTAATTCTCAATCTTAGTTACTTAGGAAAATGTGAATAAGGTGCTAATCCATGAAATTACATTTTGCACTTTGTTTAAGCTGTTAGTGGAGCGTGTGTGGTTAACCGGCACACTAACCTGGACTTAACAAGGTAGGCAAAGGATAACTTAATGTTTATCATAGTATCGTTGGAGCGTGTGTGGTTAACCGGCACATCGATTGAGGGGTAAATATTAAGGGTACCAAGTATATTTGCATGGTTACTTCACACCTTGTTTTGTGATCCTCGTCATCCCAGTCACAAAACCTGAAGGGCACACTCGAGATTGAAACATGCCATTGAAAAGTTCAATGAATCTCAAAAGAATCTAGGAGTTTCAAAACCAATTAAAACCTAATAATACATTTCGTTTATCTTGGTGGAAATTGGTGAATCGTCATTCACCTACCTTCAAATATTTTAGAGCTTGGATTACGGCATCCCTCTTCCAAGTTATAAAATAGTTTGTTGGGTCCTAGCCTTAATATATCATATTGGGTGTTATATTAAGGACTTAAATTCACGTTATTGCGTTCTCAAAATTCGATTATGATTACGGCATCCCTCTTCCAAGTTATAAAATAGTTTGTTGGGTCCTAGCCTTAATATATCATATTGGGTGTTATATTAAGGACTTAAATCAACTTTACGTGAATTTCTCCCAGTGTTGATGTCTAGTTTAGACAACAATGATCTTCCCAAACCAAGCTTTCCTAATGAATATGACTTTCCGAGTTTGGCTCATGGAAGTCATACTTCTCTTCCTCCACCTCCTCCAATTATTCTCCCTAACCCACAAGTTCAAGGTCACTCAAGCCCTAATGGCAAGCAAGGTCTATGTGTGATCACATCTTAGAGATGAAGTCACATATTGACAAGCCGGGAGAGTTGGGTTTCAAAGTCTTGAGAAAGTTGGATGTTCAATCACTTTTTAAGTCACATAGTGAGTTCCTTTGGGACTACTATGATACAGACTATGACATGAACCTTAATGATCATATCTATTTGCTTGGTGCTGCTGAATCAGCAATGATTTAGAACGATAGTGAAGCAAATTTGATTAGAAGATCAACTTCCCAAAAACTTTATGGACAGTGACAATGGTGACACTGGAAATCCAGAAAAAGCATTCTCTTCCCAATGGAAAGGGATTGGCCATAGTCAACCCGGTTGACCAAATGGTAAAGAGAAAGGCTAAGTCTGAGATAGTCCCATTACCAAAGAGTCCATATGTTTATTTTGCCAAAGGAAGGGGCGTTGATTGCAAAGCTGCCAAATTTACCTAAGGATGTTAAAGTCAATAAGTTTGACTCTACATCAGGTAGAGCCCATTATCTAACTCTGTTAAGTTCTATTCTGAGATCCTCATTACATGATGTGACTGGGTCACATGTTGATGTTTTAAGAATCAAAGAATAGAGAGAAATCTTAAAGGAAGTATATGCTGATTCTGATCGCGAAGGTGGATTTCGATCGCATCAGAATTTTGAGCAGTTGCTTAAGAAGTTATGATATATTACTAAGGAATAGATAACAACAATTTTCCATGTGGATTGTAAGGATAAGTTTTTCCGCAAAGTTTTAAAATAAAAGAAAATTGTTTAATTTTGTTTATTTGAAGTATCCTTACAATGGCATTTGTGGAAAATTGTTGCTTATATGATTCCACTGACAGCAATATTGGAAAATGGATTTGATTCTTTCATTTGTGGTAGTGTCTAAATTTACCAAATCAGGAAAGTTCCTCATCACCCAAGTTTCAATTGGACCGAAACTTGGAATCATGCAAGTTGAATAGTATGATGAATGAGAACTTTCAAGCATTGGAAAATCAAGACTAATTACTTGTTCACATGGATGTGTGAGTCAAGTGAAGGACTAAAGGGATCGAGTACACATTCTTGTGCACTGGTCATGTCCACCACAAAGCTCGTTAAGACTATTTGATTTACTAAAGTTTAGTAAATATGGTTATACTTACAAGTTTAAGTATAATTCTGAAACATTGGAAAAGTCTCAATGTATGGCAGAACGAATGGGAAGAATCAAATTAGGCAGAAAGATAAAAGTTTCTCAAATCTGAAAAGATGGGAGAGTACTTTAGTATCATGTTTGTGATCATCTTAATGATTTAGAAATCATATCACAATTAGTCCTCTAAAGGTCATCTTAGTGCATTCTTATGACTAAGAAGAGGAGTCATGAATTGTTGAAATGGTTAGATCAGGAAGATGAGTCATACTTCGTTCCAAAAAATTCTTAGATTCATACTCCAAGATTGTAACTTGAGTGACATATCTTAAAGAAAGGTTTAAAACACTTGTCAAATGTAAGAGTAAAAGTGTCCTACTCTTGTACATTTGAAATTGGTAAGTTGTGATGTTTTGGATAAAACAAAGACCAACTAAGGCCAATTGTGTGAAGTGTTTGTCTTGATAAAGAATCCGCACTATCTCTTGAATATTTGGCAAGATAGTCTTATATGTCAAGAGGATAGTGGGAGTCTTAAAGATCCTAAAAAGAATTTCAAGAACTAATCAAGAATAAAACCTGAGGTTCTTCACTAGCACACGACTTGAGGTTTATAACCTATCGTGTTGACATATTCTGTGCCCATTCCAGTTAAAGTTGGCTTTGCATAGGAGTTCTGAAAGTTCTCAATTGGTTGCATAACAACTTGGAAGCAATGGCAGGCCCTGTACTGCCAGGTGGCAAGAAGTTAAGATTGCATAAGTTCAGTCCATATGAGTTTGGATTTGTCATTATCCTTGTCTTGTGACTATGGTTTTGACGATTCACATGGATAAGAACACATACACCATAAAATCTAAGGGTCATAAGGTTTCTCTCCGATTCATGAAAATGATGGTGAGGAAACACTACCACCAAGTAGATTTGAAGCAGATGGCAAAAGGTCTAAACAATTGAGACTATGATTACGGCATCCCTTTTCATAGTTTTGAAATTGTTTAGACACACATGCATGCTATCTAAGGAAAGGTGTATGATTTTGATAAAGTTTTATCAAAGCATCTCGTATCAGAAATCTGAACTTTGGTAAGGAAGTCAATAAAGTATTGATTTCTAGAAGTCCAGCTGATTTCTGAGTACATGTCAAAGCTAGTGGGAGCATAAGTGTTATGCTAATAATCATCATGTTAGTGGGAGCATGATAATTATTGTTAGTGTTGAAAGTTAGCAATGTTAATTATAGAAAACAAAAGTTTCAATTCGTGAGGCTGCAGGGATTGAAAAAGTTGTTTTGCTATAATTAAGGGAGAGGATATACTTCATTTCAGTTCTAAAGGCTTAGATTGAGACCTTAATCATCTTTAGTCAAGAATATATATATGAATTTCATGTTGGATTGGTTCAACTTAAGGAAATTCTATATATTGCGTTCTCAAAATTCGATTATGATTACGGCATCCCTCTTCATAGTCAAATTTTGAAAACATGGCAAATAAAAATATTGTAGCAAAAGACTGGTCTAGAATCATGTCTTTATGTGAGACATCATGAATCGTGTACCATTTGCTTTGGGTACAGGATCGATTGCATGTGCTATAATATTTGTCATTTCTAAATATTTCCAAATGCCCAGAGGCATTAAGAAGGGAAAAGGTCTAGAATTGGATATGACTAAAATGATTAAGCAATTGTCGAGGAGAATCTGAGGTTTACCAAAGATTGGTTGCTCAGGGACAGTTGGAAGTATAGTGCTAATTTTAGAAGGACCATATTGACATATTCTGAAAAGAGGCATCTCTTATTCAGAAGTGATAGTCAAAATGAGAATATGGAGTTGTGTCCATAGGTGGAAGTTATATGTGTAAGATTAGAAAACTTAATGCAAGAAGCATGTCCAAAGCAATGTACTTTGAATATGAGACTTAGTTTCCATGGAGTTGATCTCCATTGGAATACCTTATAATGACTGTTGACAAGTCTTTGTGACTTTGTACATATTCATTACAGGAGGGTCAGTGCATATAAGTTTAAAATCTAAACAGATTTCGATAAATGATAGGAATTTGAAATTCTCACATTTTTCGATAAGGATTTGGGAGTGTGAAATTAGAATCATTGAAATTATGTTCAATTGGTTTATTTCACAAAGTAAGGATCATAGACAAACATAGAGTGCATACTTGGTGTATGGCAAAGCTATTGTTTAAGAAAAACATAGTGTACATGCTTGGAGCATGGGACAACTAGTGTTTTTAATTCAAGTATAAAGTTGATAAAACCGAAACAATGAATAATGAGTAATCAGTATGGTGATAAATAAAAGTGTTTATTTATACTCATAGGGTTTGATACCATATTTGATTCATTTATTCTTGTGTTTCACTTTGCATGTTTTGACTTCCAGAATAACTAAGTCGCTCTTCCTGAATGATTAAGTTATTCAAACCATCCACAGTCGGTCATATGTTGGAAGTAGATATGAATCAAGACTGTCATGGGTTGGTTTGTAGAGGTCCAAGTTGGTGGACAAAGTGGTGCTACAACACTCATGAGTGCTCATAAGTTATGAGTATTGGATTCAACCCGCGCTCATTTGAATCACTTCATGGATTTTATCACGAGTGATCATGAGACGATAATATCTTATATTCTTCAAACCTAGAGATATGAGTTGTTACTATGAGTTGGTTATACATTGATTGCACGAAAACGCATTTGGTAACTCGATGTTGTAAAACGTGCCTTTGAGTATGATTCAACAAGTAGTAGAACAAGCCATATGAGTCGAAGTTTATCCATTCCTTCTACCTTCGAGATAAAAGCGATATCTGTGGGCCCCTCGATGATTTAGCGATGACACATGTGAGTGCTTGGCCAAGCCAGGACTGATTTGATTTGTTCAATCAGTCAGTCATCATAAATCAAAAATCGGGAAAAAACAAATGGACAGAGAGAATGATTATAATCCATGTCTCAGTCCATATGATATCTAGAATGGAGGAATATATGATCCCTTATCTAATGGACAAGTCATTGACAAGGTCAGAGTTCGACAGCGGCTTTAAGAGCTACGATTGCCAGTTAGGTTTTGAAGTCATACTCAATAATAGTTTTAGACTTATCCAAGTGGGAGACTGTTGGATTAATGTCTAAGTCCATAACTATATTTGGTATGTACTTGACCCGACCCAGCATGGTCCATTTGGGTTGCACTTCACCGGCACAATTTATATGGATAGTCTTTTGAGAATAGTATATTTATGATTTATATTAATATATTATAAGTTCTAATATATTAATATGGAATCATATTATTTAATTAGTATTGATCAAGAATTAATTTAGAATTAATTAAGTGATCAAAAAGAACTAATTAAATATGGACTCTTATATATATGGAATGGGCCAAGTTCATTTAGGTTGGGCTAAACTTTCATGGATGGTCCATGGAGCTTTTAACCCATGGATCCTATGTAAATGAAAGGTCATGGGTATTAGGGTTTACATGGATGTAACCCTAATCCTCCATAATATATAAAGGGGTCCTTGGCTCACAAAATTGGCACAAGTGTGTGAAAATAAGAGTGAGCCGATTTTAGTGTGCATACATATTCTCTCAAGTTCTTCCAAGGTGTTTTGGTGATTTGTGATTTCATTTGAGGCTTCCACACTATTGGGGCTAAGCTCTTAAAGCTTGAAGACATCAAGCTACATCAAAAGGTATGTCATCTAACTAGAACTTTGTAGTATAGGTGCTTCATAATATGCTAGTTAGGATGAAACCTTGGAATTGTTAATATTTGCATGTATAATAGAGAAAACATAGATCCAAGGTTTATAGGGTTGCATGTACACCACAGGAGTGTTAGAATGCTCAAAACCCAACACTTATCACACCATCTTGCTTTGCCTCTTCCTCCTCCTCCAAACTTTGAGAATTTACTCTCCTTGTTGGGCCTTAAAGATCCTTCAAACTTCCTCTTTTCTCCTGCCTTATCTTTTTCTAGACCTTTTTCTCTTATCTGGGTCTCTATATTCTTAGCTGCTCTAACGACTGTTTTCAAAGTAGTTGCCATTTTGACCGTTGGGCCAAAGTCTGCGGGCAGTCCGTTAGCGAACCTATCTATCTTGGAGAGTTCAGTAGGCACCAAGTAGGGAAATAGTTTCATCCTCTCAGTGAATGCGGTGGCATACCCATCAACACTCATCTTCCCTTTCTTCAGGTTCTGAAACTCATTGTTTAGGTCTATCAGATCTATCTCTGAGCAGTACTGCATTTTTAACTGCTCCGTGAATGCTTCCTAAGACATTCGTATGGCTTCTCCTTGTGGCATTGTATCTGCCAGCAACTTCCACCAACTTAACACTCCGGTATTTAGTTGTATGACTGCAAAGACGGTCTTTTGCTTTTCGCTGCAGTCGCAGCTCTCAAATACCATCTCCATCTCGGAGATCCAGTCCATAATCTCCACTGGTTTTGGGCTTCCAGAGAGACCCGATGGTTTTTCACCCAAGAAATTCTTATACATCCGCCCATCCTTGTCATTTCCCTTCTCCGGGCCATTCCTCCTTACCCCTTGGGTTCCAAATTGACTCATAGTGCGGCTATAATTTCCTTCCTCCGATTGTTCAGCGATAAACTCAGGTTGCACAATGGGCACCGTAGGTTCATCCTTATTTTCGTGCAACATCTGCCTCATCTCTTCTCTTTGCTCAGCCAGCATAGCCCGAATCATGGCTTGTACTCCAGCCATTGTGATTGGCTCAGGAGTGGCTACTACAACAGGTATTTGCTTAATCATTGGTGGTTGAGGCGGTTGATTTCTATTTCCATTCGCGTTTCCACTTCGGGTTCTTGCCATTTCGTTCTATACACCAAATCAGACGTTTGGTGTGTAATGACGAGAATTAAGATATGAGATATTTTATCTACGATTGACGTATAAATCTCTTATCTCTCCGAAAAGTTATATGCCAGTTTTAATACCGTAATTAAACGTTTAGAAACCTGAACACATAAAGTTTCCAGATCCGGTCGGCAACAGACCATAGATCCGATCATATAATGCATATCATAAATCATTTAGCACATAAAGACATGTTAGGCATTTTCCTTAAATAAGCTAGTGCTTGTGTCTATTCAGGTGTATTACCTAAATTTATTAGACACACTCCTCACGATCATCGCTTAGCATTCTAAGTTTAAGTCTAGAAATAAATCCATATTCGTAGTTCGCTTAAACTAATGCTCTGATACCAACTGTGACATCCCCATTTTCTCGGCCAGAAAAGACCGATTTTGTTTATGCTTTATAAAAATTAGAGTACCTCTTTTAATAAAAATGTTGCGGAATTTGTTCCCAGAAAAAAAACATGATAAATACGTTATCAAAGCATTTCCGAAGAAATGTGTTTTTATCCATTTTAAAACATTTGGGATGTCATCGTCAATACAGAAACATAAGCATAAACAGAACTTATATTCATTTACACTAGTAATCTACATCTCTTTTAAATCTCTCAGTGTAAAGTAGCTTCATATCGACGCCTGTGATACAAATACGCTTGAGTGGGCAGGTTGGGAAACCTGGTGAGTACATAGGGTTTTCAACCCACAATAATATATTTATTATGTTCAACATCAAACAATCAACCCAATTACCCATCCCCGTTATCTTCTTTACTCTTAAGGATCTTCCCTAAGATTCAGCTATTCCTCGTTCATTCATTCCTAAGGAGTATCCTAAGGAATCAACACTAAGTCTGCATAGTCGCCAGGGTTTATCTCGTTTATTGACAGTATCGTTTTCGAGAGTCCACTCGCAATACATGTCAATGGGTTTTTTAAGAGTACACTGGGTGAACACATCGTTCACAACACCTACAGGTTGCGGGCCTGCTAGTGTTCCACTAGACTGTCTAGAATAGTCTGTGGTTGTCATCCATACTCTGCTAGATGACGGGGCCATCGCTTGGGTCATCGTTTGGCTCATCGTTTTGGCTCATCGTTTTGGATCATCGCTTTGGCTCATCGTTTTGGCTCATCGCTTAGGTCATCACTTAGGTCATCGCTTTGCACCATATTTTATCACTCATATATCATCGCTCATCATTCATCTCATATTTCATCGCTCATCATTTATCTCATCTTTTATCGCTCATCATTTATCTCACCTCTAATCTACCCATGTTTTACCCAACACATTTTGTAGATATAAAATACATATACAGTTTAGATCATTTAAAACATGTATAAAACATTTCATCCAGCATAGACAACAAGTATTCAGACAGTATACACACATAACACGTAATTTATATAAAATACTTCATATTTATGTGTAAGATGAAAGTAACTATGCACTCACCTGTAAAGGTGGTGACTCGACACTCGGACAACACTTCGTTACTCTTAAAACAATTTTCCTTTGACAAAACCTAGTATCATTACCACTAGAGTTTAGTCTAATGTTCAACGAGACTAATTAATAGTCTTGCTATTATTACTATTATATAAGCGTTAAAACAATACTCTTCACCCACTATGTACAGACAGGGGCCAGACATGAAACACCGGAGGGCATGATCATTTTGGCATATAGCACTTCTGAAATCCAACAACCCAGGAAGTCTTTCAAACCGGATTCCCCGTACCGCGAGTGGTTAAAAAGATATTATAACGACACTTATATAACCCATAATAATAGCTCAAATAATTATTATAAGGTCCTAATAACGTTACTATATTTAAATAAAAGCTATATTAAAAATTAGGTAGGCGTATCTTACCTACGAGGGGGTTTGGCTAGAAGCCAGGCTCTGCAGGGGTAGGACTTCCGAGCCGAAAGCTCTTCTTCTCGGAGCCGTCGAGCGCTCTGGGGCTTTCTTCTAGCGCTAGGGGAGTTTTTGGGAGGTTTAGAGAGAGTGTAGAGAGAAGAAAGAATGGGAAAGGTGTGAAGAAAATGAGGGTGGGAGAGGTTCTATTTATAGGGTGAAATATGGTTGAAGTTGGTGCCACATGTCACCATCTGGTGGCAAGACTTGGGGAGAAAGCAATGGCCAAGATTGTGTCACATCACCTATTTTCGCACAGCACACTTCCGACTTCTAAAATCCGTAAATTTCGCATACGAGCTCCATTTTTGACGTTTTTATATCCACGCGTAGTTAAAAATAAGATCTACAACTTTCCTTTTGACTCCGTCGGCTAATTCTCGACCGATCTTAAATTTAACAGTAGAAGGTGACTACACTGTTAAATGTCCGCGTACAATTCATAACTTCTACATACGAACTCCGTTTTCGTCCGTCTTTTTGTCGTTGGGTTCCTATTAAGGAGATATTCAATTCTCATTTAGGTCGCGTTGGCCAAAAACTGCTCGATCTAAAATTCGAGTTTCAGGTGGTGCACTGCTAGGTCAAATCTTAGAAAAATCATAACTTCCTCATACGAAGTCAGATTTGGGCGTTCTTTTTATGCACGCTCTCGGTTTAACGTATACTACAACTTTTGTTTAGATCACTAAGGCCAAAAAGTCCTCTATCGTAAATTCACTATTTACGTCGCGTAGTGCCGTGCCGGTTTTGTCGCGAAACTTCGACGGGCCATAACTTCTTCGTTATAACTCGGATTTCAGCATTCTTTATATGTACGGAACCCTTGTGGCATATTATACAACTTGGTTAAGATTACTCCTTCTAAATAATATTCCATCAAAAACTCATTTTTGATGCTCATTATCTCTAAATTGACTAGCCCGGATCTACGGACGTTACAAGTGTTATGTATGGCTAGCATACGCGAGTGTTACAGGGTTGGTGGAAGTTTCATGGATGATTTGTATGGGGTCAGCCGACCAGCCGCGTTATTGGATGAGGCAGCAATGATTTCCCTGGTTTGGGCGCGGTTCATAGCGGGTCGGCATGAGGAAGGATTAGCCTCTCTTGAGAGAGTGAGGGCAGGGGGAACATGCGCGCGACATGTTGGGAGTCTGAGACTGGGGTTTCATAGGAGAATCTGTCTGATCTTACTGCATTTTAGTGTCATTCGGCTCATCTGCACGAATGTTGCTTGCTTTGTGCTTTGTGGAAATTATGAGTGATGTGAGTTAGCCATTAAGTGTACATGTCAAGTCACATGTGGAAAGGGTTAAATAATCTCAGAGTAACGTATTTGACCCTGCTGCTCAGCTCTTGTATGAGTCCAATCGTTGCAGGGATGAGTCTGTTACTCGAAGGATTATCTAACCTTTGTCGCATGTGATTGTATTCATGGAATGACTAATTGACATTGTGAGGAGTTCTTCAACAGCTGATGGCAGAGAAGTGTGGAATCCTAGGATAACCTAGGGAGCCCTTTAGTGCAGTTGTTTCGCTGTTGAGTAGGTTCCAGGAGCATTTTGTGACTAGGTCTTAGAGGACCCGAAATGATTCTTGAGGAAAGTATGGATAGGTGTGAAAGGTAGTATTGGTCCCGTACTACTGGAAGCACATGATCCATACTCAAATCAAGGAGCATTTCGGAGGCTCTAAGGACTGGTCAGGGTATATAGCATGGTTGGATACCATGGTTCAAGGCATTGGTTCCGTATTTGTTGATAATTTGGATTGGGCCGCTTAGGCAAGGATGGGTTTTGTATTGTTCAGGTCCCTGTGGCGATATTGATGTGGGTTGAATGGTTCAGACTCAGATGAGTATGTTGATAGAAAGTATCGAGGGTTTTGGTTAGAGGTCGTGCCTCGATCCTCGAGACACGGGGAGAAAGCGGTTGTCATGATCGGTCGGAATTGCATTTGGGATTTAAGTGGTGGATTATCAGTTTAGGTTGGCGTTATTTGTGTGGCAGGGATTTTGCCTTCAGCTTTTCCGAGTTGGAGGGAGTGGGCAGGCTTTGACCTCCCAAGTTAGGTTGGATTCTCAGCTTGGGGTCTGTTGGTCGCGGTGGTTGGTGACGGCGTGTCAGCGCTGGTGTGCGCATATGGTTTGATGTGGCACGAGTATCTTAGCAATGTGAGCAAGGGTCGTATCCTTGGGAGATGGAAAGGTCAGGTGCCAGATTGTCGTATGGGTTGCATGCAGGGACATATCTTTGGATCGTAAATTTGTAGTTGCATATGCCTTCTATGTGGTTATTATGGGAAGATCTGAGGTCTTCAGTTGTGATTCAGGTTTCTCGTGGGGTTTGTTTGATCCGTACCTGAAGGACCATTTTGCGGGTGATATTCGTTTCATGTTCAGATATGGTTGTACCTGGATGGGCTGTTTGGATTATGTTTTGGTTCACCACCAGTGAGTGGTGGTTCAAGTTCTAAGTGGGGGAGAATTAGGAGTTCTCAGGTTGAGTGTCAGTCCTTGAGGGTCCTGGCAGTTCGTGGTTTCAGATTAGTTGGGCAGTTGTTGATCGATGGATCCTTTCCAGAAGCGGGTGTGTTCAGTTCCATGTGGGTCTTGATTTCTAGTTTTGAGTGTTAGTGTATCCTTGACCATTGGTCGTGGGGGTTCATCAATCATCGAAGTTTCCGTGGAAGGTTTAGAGGTGTCAGCCGAGGTTCAACGATCGGGTCAATCTATCGTCAAGTTCAGTATATTTTATGATTCCTTCGGTCTTCAGGTATGTTTACCCTCAATGGTGGAGTGGAAGCTTGGTTCATAGCAGACTCAGGTTTTGGGTAGCCTTCAAGATCATTTTGAAGTTTTATCAAGCTGGTGGGGTAGTGTTGGAATCCGTTCAGTCTCACAAGTATGGCGTCTTGTTTTGACCGATCGTGAATATGTTTTCTGTTTTGATTAAGGTGGCATGTCGATTGTCCCTGGTGTTTCTTTTCTCTTCGGATGAGATTTTGGGTCTCTTAAGTATGTGTATGGGGGTGTTCTTTGTGAGCTGGGCAAGATGGTTTTAGGACTCTTGGTTCGAGTTATGTTCATGGTTCTCCTGGGTTTCAGGTTCCGAATTGGATCAAGAGTCCGAGCATTATCCTTTCTGCGGATCGTGTGTGACTTTTTTTTCGTAAGAATTGCTTGGGTAGCAACTATGTGGTGCTCAGTGGTGCTGTGAGAATGTCGTCAAGGTATGTGTGTTATCGGAAGCATTCCAGTCATATTCATTTCTTCTGCTTGTGGTGTTTTAGGGATTGACGCGTTGATAGAGGTATGACGAGTCGTAAATATGTTGGTTGGATAAAGGAAGTAGTAAGGATCGAGGGAAGTATCAGTCAGGTATCAGAAGGTCTCGACATACTATATGCAACATTTCCAGTTGTTCGCAAGCGGTTGTTAGATTTGTGATTCTCGAGTTGGAAATTCCTTATGCAGTCGTAAGTCGTAAAATTCTTGGGGATTGTATCAAGTGGGTGCCCAGGTGGGAATGCACCGGAGTCGATAAGGGTTGAATGTATCGCAAAAGTTCATGGTTGATCGTCGCTTCTAGTCAAGCAGTGGTCGGTGATGGCATAACATAGAGTTAGAGGTGTTAAGGTTTTGGGTTTTTCATATGGCTTGATTTTGGGATAAGAATCGTGGACAATATGTTTCGAGGATTATTCGTCATGGTTCTGGTAATGCCCAAGTTAGGGACTGGGGGTAGATTCAGGTGGATGGTTCTACCATTGTGAAGGTTGGGCTAGTGAGGAGGTTTCAGGCTCCTAGTTTCAGCGTTTCGGGCAGTATCAGTATTGCGGGCAGTTTTAGCGTTTCGGGCAGCATCAGTGTTTCAGGCAGTATTAATGATTGGATCTCGTGTGCGTGTGGAGTAACTAATTGATTGGGAAATGCTAAGTCACTCGCAGGGGGATTAAATAATCTCAGAGTAATTGATGTGGCCCTGTTGCGCATCTCTCTTCTGAGTCTAACCGTTATAGGGATGAATCTTCTGAAGGGTTTTGAGCATTCTAACACTCCTATGGTGTACATGCAACCCTATAAACCTTGGATCTATGTTTTCTCTATTATACATGCAAATATTCAATATTCCAATGTTTTATCCTAACTAGCATAATATTAAGCAACTATACTACAAAAGCCTAGTTAGATAACATACCTTTTGATGTAGCTTGAAGTCTTGAACTTTAAGAGCTTAGCCCCAATAGTGTGGAATCCTCAAGTGGAATCACAAATCACCAAAAACACCTTGGAAAACTTGAGAGAATAGTAAGCACTTCTAGAAATCGGCCCACCCTTTGTACTCACACACTAGTGCCGTTTCATGTGCCAAGGACCTCTTTATATAGTATGGAGGATTAGGGTTACATTCATGTAAACCCTAATACCCATGACCTTTCATTTCCATATGATCCATGGGTTAAACACTCCATGGACTATCCATGAAAGCTTAGCCCAACCTAAATGAACTTGGCCCATTCCATATATATAAAAGAGTCAATATTTAATTAGTTCCTTTTGATCATATTAATTCTAAATTAATTCTTGATCAATACTAATTAAATAATATGATTCAATATTAATATATTAGAACTTATAATATATTAATATAAATCATAAACATACTATTCTCAAAAGACTATCCATATAAATTGTTCCGGTGAAGTGCAACCCAAATGGACCATGCCAAGTCGGGTCAAGTACATACCAATTATAGTTATGGGCTTAGACACTAATCCAACAGTCTCCCACTTGGATAAGTCTAAAACTATTATTGCGTATGACTCTAAAACCCAACTAGCAATCGTAGCTCTCAAAGCCGCTGTCGAACTCTGACCTTAGTCAATGACTTGTCCATTAGATAAGTGATCATATATTCCTCCATTCTAGATATCATATGGACTGAGACATTAATTATAATCATTCTCTCTGTCTATTTGTTGTTTCCCAATTTCTGATTTATAACGACTGACTAATTGAACAAATCAAATCAGTCCAGGCTTGGCCAAGCACTCCGGGGTGTCATCACTAAATCATCGAGGGGCCCACAGATATCGCTTTTATCCCTTCAAGGGTAAAAGGAATGGATAAACTTCGACTCATATGCTTGTTCTACTACTTGTTGAATCATACACAAAGGCACGTTTTATAACATCGAGTTACCAATGCGTTTTCGTACAATCAATGTATAACCAACTCATAGACAACAACTCATATCTCTAGGTTTGAAGAATATAAGATATTATCGTCTCATGATCACTCGTGATAAAATCCATGAAGTGAGTCAAATGAGCGTGGGTTTAATCCAATACTCAGAACTTATGAGCACTCATGAATGTTGTAGCAACTCTTGCTATGTCCACTACCTTGGACATCTACAAACCAGCTTCATGACAATCTTGACTTAATACCTACTTCCAACGTATTATCGACTGTGGATGGTTTGAATAACTTAGTCATTCAGGAAGAACGACCTAGTTATTCTGGAAGTCAAAACATGCAAAGTGAAACACAAGAATAATCGAATCCAATATGGTCTCAGAACTTATGAATATAAATAGAACACCTTTTATTTATCACCATATTGATTACACATTATTCATTGCATACTGTTTCAAATTATAAACTTTATACTTGAATTAAAACGATAGTTTTCCCATGCTCCAAGCATGTACACTATGTTTTCTAAACACTAGTCATGCCATACACCAAGTATGCATACTATGTTTTTTCAAACATTAGTTATGCCATACACCAAGTATGCACACTAAGTTTGTCTATGATCTTTTACTTTGTGAAATAGATCGATTGAACATAATTCCAATGAATCTCATTTCACAATCCCAAACCCTTACTGCAAATGCAAGAATTCCAAATTCATGCCATTTACCGAAATCTTGTTAGATTTTAAACTTATATGCACTGATTCTCTTGTAATGATTATGCACAAAGTCACAAAGACTTGTCAGCACTCATTAGAGAGTATTCCAATGGAGATCATTCCATGGAAACGAAGTCTCAAATTCAAAGTACATTGCTTTGAACATCCTTCTTGCATTAAGTTTCCTAATCTTACACGGATTTAATGAATAACTTCCACCTATGGGAATATTTCCATATTCTCATTTTGACTATCACTTCTGAACAAGAGTTGCCTCTTTTCAGAATATGTCAAGATAGTCCTCTCTAATAATTTACACCATACTTCTAACTGTCCCTGAGCAACCAATCTTTGGTAAACCTTAGATTGTCCTCGACAATTGCTTAATCAAATTAGTCATATCCAGTTCTAGTACTTTTTCCCTCTTAATGCTCTAGGCATTTGGAAAAATTTAGAACAGATGAATATTATAGCACATGCAATCGATCATATATCCGAAGCATATGGGACACGATTCATGATAAAGAGATGATACTAGACCAGTCTTTTGCTATAATGTTTCTATTTCTATTTGCCAAGTTCTCATAATTCAGATTATGAAAAGGGATGTCGTAATCATAATCGGATTTTAGAACGTAAATAATGTTCCCATATATAGAATTTCCTTATGTTGAACCATTCCAACATAACATTCATATATATACTTGACTAAATTTGATTAAAATCTCACGATCTAAGCTTTTATATTTGAAATGAAGTATAATTTCCTCTCCCTTAATTATAGCAAAATAACTTTTCCCAATTGAAACTTTTATTTTCTATAATTAATATTGCTAACTTGCAACACTTATTATTGATGGGTTTTAGGTAAAACAAATAAACTAGAAAACAATTCCTAAGTTCACATGCAACCTACTTTGGATCTATGTTTTAACTATTGAACATATAACTTTGAATTACAAAACAAGAACCCTAGAGGAGGAGGCTAATTTCGAAATTAACTAATTAGGGGTTAAGAGTTACATACATTTCAATTGTTATAGCAAACAATTGACAATCCTCTTGATCTTGATCTTCTTGGAAGCTTAGCACCACAATTGTAATGCCTCTAATGGAATCACACCCAAGAGCTAGCAAGAAGGAAACTAGAAGGAGAGAGAGAGAGAGAGAGAGAGAGAGAGAGAGAGAGTATGCAATTTTCGGCCCTAGGGTTTCAACAAGGAAGGAGTGGCCGAATTTAGGAGCTGGGAGGCTCCTTATATAGCTGAGGGATCTTGGGTTTAGGGAAAACCCTAATACTCCTTTGCTTGGGGCCTAAGCTAATCCCAAGGCCTTATCCAAGCCCCTTGGACGAAATCCTTAGGGTTTACCCTATAAATTTCGTCCACCTCCTTCCAAGGAGGTTCTGGAGCCTTCCACTCAACTATCTGATAATTGCAAACTAGTCCCTGCACTTTATAATTAATACAATTAACCCCAAAATTAATTCTAATTAATTTCTGGCTAACTATTAATTAAACCTTATGATTTCTAATTAATATATTAATCTTTTAACATACTAATAAATCATTTATATTAATTTATTAATCTGATAATAAATCAATATCTCTCCTTTCATAATTTCCTTGTCCAGTTGCTAGGTTTGAGGGTAACCCAAAAGGACTGTGCTGCTATCAATTCAAGTACATACCAGTTATAGTTATGGGCTTAGACACCTACCACTTGGATAAGTCTGTAACTATAATTGCTAGTATGACTTCTAAATTTGACCAGCGAATTGTAGCTTCCAAAAGCTGATGTTGAACTCTGACCCAGTCAGTTACGTGTCCTTAGATAAGTGATCATATAATCCTTCGTTCTGCTAGATATCCCTAGACATAAGACATGGAATGTAATCAATCTCTTTGTCCAGAATCTATGTTTCCCAATTTCTGATTTGTGATGATGTAGGACTTCTAATCGAACACATCAATTTAGTCCTGGCTGGGCCCATCACATAAGTCAACACCAAATCATCGAGGGGCCCACATATATCGCTTTTTCCGGTTAGGGTAAAAGGAACGAATAAATATTGACTCATATGCTTGTATCTTTTACTCATCAAATTATACATGACAATACGTTTTATAACACCAAGTTACTGATGTGTTTTCGTATCACCAATGTATAACCGACTTTGTAAATTACAACTCATATATCTTCGTTTCAAGATTATAAGATATTATCGTCTCAGTATTACTCGTGATGAATTCCATGAAGTGATACTCTGAGCGAGGGTTTATCCAATACTCAAATCTCTATTTCTAAGTACTCATGAACATTGCAGCAATTCTATTGCTATGTCTAACTCCCTTAGACAATCTGCAATCCAATTCATGACAGTCTTAATTCACTACTTACTTCCAAAAGTACGAGCGACTGTGGAGTTTGAATAATCTTATTATTCAGGAAGTAAAACATGCAAAAATGAAATACAATAATAAACAATTGACAAAAGGCAGTAAACAAACTCATAAATAATACTTTATTATTTAATCACCAAAAGTCAATTACATTTACTTTGTTACAAGTTTCAGAACAAAACTAATCTAACTACTAAAACTAATATCATCTTTCAGTCCTATGCTCCGAGCATGCTGAATATGCTTAGCCCTACTCAGACCCTTTGTAAGGGGGTCTGCTGGGTTATCTTCAGATGACACCTTCTTTACCACAAGATGGCCTTCTTCTACTCTATGTCTGATAAAATGGTACTTTCTGTCGACATGTCTGGTTTTACCATGATCTCTTCGTTCCTTTGTCAAGGCAACAACTCCTTCATTATCGCAGAACAGTTCTATAGGCTCCTGGATGGTTGGAACAACTCCGAGATCTCCGATGAAGTTCCTCAACCAAGATGCTTCTTTCGACGCTTCACTCGCTGCTATGTACTCTGATTCACAAGTAGAATCAGCCAACGTATCTTGCTTGGAACTTCTCCAAGTAACTGCTCCTCCATTCAATAAAAATACCCAGCCTGATTGAGAACGGAAGTTAGCTTTATCCGTTTGAAAGTTGGCATCACTGTAACCATCTACTCTCAAAGTATCATTGCCACCAAGTACAAGGACCTAGTCCTTTGTCCTTCGCAAATACTTGAGTATATTCTTTACTGCTATCCAATGAGCTCTACCCGGGTTTCCCTGATAGCGACTGACCATGCTCAAAGCAAAGGCCACGTCAGGGTGAGTACATGTCATAGCGTACATGATCGATCCGACAACGGAAGCATAAGGTACACGACTCATGTCAGCTATTTCCTCATCTGTACTCGGGCATTGAGTCTTACTCAATTTGGTATTGCTTTGGATATGTAGCTCTCCCTTCTTGGAATTTTCCATACTAAACCTCTTTAGTACCTTATCCAAGTATGTACTTTGACTGAGTCCAATCAGTCTCTTCTTTCTATCTCTCAATATTCTAATCCCAAGAATATATGCAGCTTCTCCAAGGTCTTTCATGGCAAAACACATTCCAAGCCAAGACTTAACTTCTTTCAAGGTTGGAATGTCGTTACCAATGAGTAATATGTCATCAACAGATAACACCAGAAAAGTCACTATACTCCCACTAGCCTTGATATACACACAAAACTCATCTTCACTCCTAAAGAAACCAAACTCTTTGACTTTCTCATGGAAGCAAAGATTCCAGCTGCGAGATGCCTGTTTTAATCCATAAATGGATTTCTCAAGCTTGCACACTCTATTGGGAAACTTTGCATCAACAAAACCCTCTGGCTGATTCATGTAAACATCCTCAGCCAACTTCCCGTTAAGGAAAGCAGTCTTGACATCCATCTGCCAGATTTCATAGTTATGAAAGGCAGCTATGGCGAGCAATATCCTAATAGATTTAATCTTGGCTACTGGCTAAAAGCTCTCATCATAGTCAACCCCTGGGGTTTGAGTGAAACCTTTTGCAACCAGTAGAGCCTTGAATGTGTGCACATTTCCATCCATGTCTGTCTTCTTCTTGAAGATCCATTTGCACCCAAATGTCTTACGACCTGGTGCACTATCAACCAAATTCCAAACTTGGTTGTCATACATGGACTTAATCTCGCTGTCCATTTCCTCTTTCCACTTGGAAGCCTCTGGGCCTGCCATTGCTTCCTTATAAGTAACTGGTTCATCTAAATTTACCAGTGTCCTATCACTGATGAATGTGTCACCATCTGAAGTAATATGAAAACCATACAACTCAGGTGGCACACTCACCCTAGTGGATCTTCGAAGAGGTAATGAGTTATCAACTGGTTCAACAGGAACTGTTTCCTCTGGTTGAGTGCTAGTGTCATCTAAGGTTCCTTCATTGGCTAACTCTTGAATTTCTTCAAGGTCTATGGTGCTCCCACTGTCCTCTTTGAATATGAGCTCTCTTTCTAGAAAGACTCCTCTTCGTGCTACAAAGACCACGTTTTCACTAGGTCTGTAGAACAAATATCCAAAAGACTGCTTTGGGTAACCAATGAAAACACATTTCTCACTTCTAGCTGCTAGCTTGTCGTGAGTCTCTCGTCTTACGAAAGCTTCACAACCCCAGACTTTAATATGTGCTAATGAGGGAACTTTCGCCGTCCACATTTCGTGAGGTGTTTTGGAAACCTTATTTGTAGGGACAAGATTGAGGATGTGGGCGGCTGTCTCTAAGGCATACCCGCATAAGTAAATAGGAAGCGAAGCACGACTCATCATAGAATGAACCATGTCTAACAAGGTTCGATTTCGCCTCTCAGCTACACCATTTAACTGTGGTGTCCTAGGAGGAGTTAATTGTGAGACTATCATTCTTTCAGATAGTCGTTGAACTCGATACTAAGATACTCCCCCGCCTCTATCGGATCTAAGTACCTTTATCTTCCTGCCCGATTGATTCTCGACCTCATGCTTAAACTCTTTGAACTTTTCAAAGGTTTCTGACTTATGTTTGATTAAGTAGATATAGCCATATCTACTATAATAATCAGTGAAAGTCACATAGAATCGATTAGCATCCCTTGTAGTTGATCTGAAGGGCTCACACACATCTGTATGTATGAGATCCAACAGACCTTCACCTCTTTCACAAGACCCTGTGAATGGTGATTTCGTCATCTTTCCCAAAAGACAAGATTCACACATATCATCTGATTTTAGGTCAAATGATTCCAACACTCCATCCTTTTGGAGTTGGGCTATGCGTCTCTTGTTAATGTGTCCACGACGACAATGCCACAAGCATGCATTGTCTACACTATTAGACAAGTCAATATTAAACACACTATTTCCTAAGCTATCAACACAAGTCACTGTTTCATACACACCATCACAAGGTAAAGCTTCAAACACGAAAACACCATTCTTATAAACAGAAATTGAACCATTCAAATCATTAAAATAATATTTAAAACCTTGTTTGACCAATGCATGAAATGAAATAATGTTTCTCGTCATCTCAGACGAATAGCAACAATTCAATAAATCTAATCTAACATCATTACTAAGCAAAAGTTGATAAACTCCGATCTTGGTCACTGGTGAAGACTTCTTGTTTCCCATGATCAAGTTTATCCTTCCTCGCTCTATCTCCTCACTTTCTTTTAGCCCCTGCAAATCAGAACAGATGTGAAAACCACATCCTGTATCAAGGACCCATGAACGAGAAGATAATGAGTTATTAGAAGAAATGGTGTAAATACCTGCTGAAGATGGCTTCACTTTGCCATCTTTGATATCCTGCAGATATTTGGGGCAGCTTCTCTTCCAGTGCCCTTTGTCATTGCAATAAAAGCAATCAGCATCCTTTGGATCAGAAACATGGGGAATGGTAGCATTGGGCTTAGCCTTTGGGCCATTTGTAGATGACCCACCTTGAGCCTTGCTCTTCCAATTTTGCTTAGGAGGACCTTTCCTCTTTTTCCCCTTTCCCTGTCCAATAGCCAAGACAGGGGCACTTGCAGGAGTGGAGGCTATACTTTTACCCTTCATCCCTGCTTCAGCTGTCTGCAACAAGTTGTGCAATTGGGCCAGTGTCTGCTTAGTGTTGTTCAAATGGTAAGTTAGGATAAACTGACCATAACAATCAGGTAATGAGTTCAAGACCATGTCAATGGCCAATTCCTCATCAAAGTGAATGTTGAGCTTGACCAAACACTCTATGTACCGTTGCATTCTTTGCACATGAGATACAACCGACTCCCCTTCTTTCATCTTGCAAGCCATGAGTGACTTGACTACTTCAAACTTTTCTTGACGAGCTCGCTTATGGTACTTTTCCATAAGGTCCTTGTTCATCTCAATGGGCCAGTAGTCCTTATAGTACCTCTGCAGTTCTGGGGACATGGTTGCGACCATGATGTATGCCACTTTGGTAGCATCATCATAGTGTTTCTTGTAGGTAGCATTTTCTTCAGGAGTAGCTTTAGACTCATCAAGCTCTTTGAGCTCCTTTTCAAGGACATACTCTTTGTCCTCAAATCGAAGCGCCATCTTGATGTTACGCATCCAATCGTTATAGTTAGAGCCATCCATAATGACTTTGGAGCAAATGTTGAGCAAAGAGAAGTTGTGGTTGGAGGATGATGAAGCAGAAGTGTTTCCAGGAGTAGACATCTGAAAAGAAAGAAAGTTTTAGTTAGATTTCAAGATACCTTAATATAATAACCCAAAGATATAATATCAAGGTTAGGATCCAACTATGAAGATTCACAACTTAGAAATGGGATGCCGAGATCCAGGTGTAAATTTCATAAAGGTAGGTGAATGACGATTCACCAATTCCACCATTAGACGAAATAAACGAAGTGAAATTCCTAATTCCTTTTGAGATACATTGAAACTATTCAATGGCATGTTTTAATCTCGGATTATGCTCTACTATTTGTGACTGGGATACCGAGGATCACAAACAAGATGTGAATAACCATGCAAATGTGCTTGGTAACCTCATTGTCTTTATCATTAACTATTGATGTGCCGGTAAACCACACACGCTCCACCAAAATGATAATTATGAGATACCCATTACTACTCTTTATTAGTGCCTATTAGTGTGCTGGTAATCCACACACGCTCCACTAACGACCAATAAAGCATAATGTGCAATTTCATGGATTAGCATACTTTTCACATTTTTCCTAAAGTAACTAGAGTTGGAATTTTGTAAAATAATGTTCTAGTACTTTATTTAATAACATTATACTTTTAATGAGATGTAGTTGTCCTATCAAACCTGTTCTGCTAACGACCCTCCACTAATCAAGGAAGCGGTGGGTGAGAGTGGACACCCATTCAACAACCATTTTATAGGCAATTTCCTTATACCCCCCTTATAGACTAGCTTCGTGAATGAGGCATACTAGCGATTTGACTGACCATATTCTTATACATATATAATATTTAACTTTTAATTATAATATATATAAGGTGTGTTTTAAACTTTTTAAAACTTTAGGGTTTATATATAAATTTTGAAAATTAAGCCATTAATTTTAAATTTAAAATAAACCAAATAACTAGATTTAATATTTATCTATTAATTAACTTTTAACTAATTTATTAAATCTTGTAAGGATTATCTAATTAAATTAAACAATTAATTTAATCCTAATCCATATCCCTTCTAGATTTCGAAAATTAGGGAATAGGATAATTTCCTTATTTTTCTCAATTATCCAATAAGGCAACTATTATCCAAAACAAAGAAACCCTAAAAAGACTAGCATATTTTGAAATTCAAGGGAGGAGGCTAGGGTTTTCAAAACCCTAACCCTAATTTCGATTAGGGTTCATGGAGGCTAGGGTTTTTCGAAAACCCTTTGAACCAAAACCCTAAAAATCAAAAATTTTGGCCTTTAGGGTTTAATAGCTATAAACCCTAATTTACAATTCAACTATTATAGCAATTCAATTTAAAACAAACAATGTCTCTGATACCACTGATGGGTTTTAGGTAAAACAAATAAACTAGAAAACAATTCCTAAGTTCACATGCAACCTACTTTGGATCTATGTTTTAACTATTGAACATATAACTTTGAATTACAAAACAAGAACCCTAGAGGAGGAGGCTAATTTCGAAATTAACTAATTAGGGTTGAAGAGTTACATACCTTTAAATTGTTATAGCAAACAATTGACAATCCTCTTGATCTTGATCTTCTTGGAAGCTTAGCACCACAATTGTAATGCCTCTAATGGAATCACACCCAAGAGCTAGCAAGAAGGAAACTAGAAGGAGAGAGAAAGAGAGAGAGAGAGAGAGAGAGAGAGAGTATGCAATTTTCGGCCCTAGGGTTTCACCAAGGAAGGAGTGGCCGAATTTAGGAGCTGGGAGGCTCCTTATATAGCTGAGGGATCTAGGGTTTAGGGAAAACCCTAATACTCCTTTGCTTGGGGCCTAAGCTAATCCCAAGGCCTTATCCAAGCCCCTTGGACGAAATCCTTAGGGTTTCCCCTATAGATTTCGTCCACCAGGAGGTTCTGGAGCCTTCCACTTAACTATCTGATAATTGCAAACTAGTCCCTGCACTTTATAATTAATACAATTAACCCCAAAATTAATTCTAATTAATTTCTGGCTAACTATTAATTAAACCTTATGATTTCTAATTAATATATTAATCTTTTAACATACTAATAAATCATTTATATTAATTTATTAATCTGATAATAAATCAATATCGCTCCTTTCATAATTTCCTTGTCCAGTTGCTAGGTTTGAGGGTAACCCACAAGGATTGTGCTGCTATCAATTCAAGTACATACCAATTATAGTTATGGGCTTAGACACATAATACAACAATTATAATTATCATACTCCCACTTGCATGATGGTTATTATCATAACACTTATGCTCCCACTAGCTTTGACATGTACTCAGAAATCAACTGGACTTCTAGAAACCAATACTTTATTGACTTTCTTACCAAAGTTCAGATTTCTGATACGAGATGCATTGATAAAACTTTATCATAGTCATACACCTTCCCTTAGATAGCTCATATGTGTGTCTAAACAATTTTAGAACTATGAAAAGGGATGCCATAATCATAGTCACAATTGTTCAGACCTTTGCCATTTCTCACAAGGCCATGTTAGTGTGCCGGTTAACCACACACGCTCCACTAACGACTTTGAGAATGCAAATATTACACTTGCTATCTACTTAAAATCTACTTAGTGAAAGCGTTTCCTCACCATCATTTTCATGAATCGGAGAGAAACCTTATGACACTTAGATTTTATGGTGTATGACTTCCTATCCATGTGAATTTGTCAAAACCATAATCACAAGACAAGGTTAGTGACAAATCCAAACTCATATGGATTGAACTTGTGCAATCTTAAATTCTTGCCACCTGGCAGCACAAGGGCCTGCAATTGCTTCCAAGTTGTTATGCAACCAATTGAGAACTCTCAAAACTCATATGAATAGCCAACTTTAACTAGAATGGGCATTGAAATAGAAATATGTCAACACGATAAGTTATAAACCTCAAGTCGTGTGCTAGTGATAAATTACAGGTTTTATTCTTGATTAGACTCTTTCAAGATCTTTTAGACTCCTACTGTCCTCTTGACATATTAGACTCTCTTGTCAAGACCCATTCCTTGACAAACAAATATTTAAGAGATAGTGCAGATTCTCATCAAGACAAACACTTTGTACAATTGGCCTTAGTAGGTCTCTGTTTGATCCAAAACATCACAACTTACCAATTTCAAATTTACAAGAGTAGAAAACATTTTAATCTTACATTTGATAAGTGTTATAAACCTTCTTAAGATTATGTCACTCAAGTTACAATCTTGGAGTATTACTCTAAGACTCAATTTTTGGAACAAAGTATGATTCATCTTTTGATTTAACCAATTCAAAAATTCACGATTCCTCTTCTTAGTCAAACAAATGTACTAAGATGTCCTTAGAGGATCAATTGTGATATGGTTTCATAATCACTAAGATAATCACAAAACACGATACTAAAGTACTCTCCCATCTTTTCAGATTGGAGAAACTTTTATCTTTCTGCCAAATTTGATTCTTCTTATTCGTTCTGCCATACACGATACTAAAGTACTCTCCCATCTTGTAAGTATAACCATATTTACTGAACTTCAGTCTATCATGATGAATAATCTTATCGACCTTTGTGGTGGACTTGACCAATGCACAAGAATACTCGATCCCTTAGTCCTTCACTTGACTCACATATACATGTGAACAAGGAATTAGTCTTAATTTTTTCAAAGATGAAAATTCTCATTCATCATACAATACAAGTTGCATAATTCCAAGTTTCTATCCAACTGAAACTTGGGTAATGAGAATCTTTCCTTATTTGGTAAATTATGACACTACCACAAACGAAAGAATCAAATCTATTTTCCAATATTGCAATCAATGGAAACATAAAAACAACAATTTTCCACAAATGCCATTGTAAGGATACTTAAAATAAATAAAATCAAAAATTTTCTTTTATTTTAAAACTTGCGGAAAAACTTATCCTTACAATGCAAATGCATATGAAAACTATGTTGTTATCTATTCCTAAGCAATCTATCACAACTCTTAAGCAGCAGCTCAAAAATTCTGATCACTGAACCATGCGATCGAAATCCATATTCGCGATCAGAATCAACTTACTTTTCCTTTAAGTTTCCTTCCCTTTGCTTGATCCTACCATACATCAAAATGTATTAAGAATCTTCAAATAGGATCTTAAGAGAGTTAGATAGTGGACTTACCTGAAGCAGAGTCAAACTTTTTGACTTGACCTTCTCTCAGATCTTTCAGGTAGTTAGGGAAGCTTCGCAACCAATGCCCCTTCCTTTGGCAATAGAAACATATGGACCCTTTGAGAATGGTACACGAGACTGTCTCAGACTTAGTCTTTCTCTTTACCATTTGGTCAACTGAGTTGACTATGGCCGATCCCTTTCCATTGGGAAGAGAAAGCTTTTCTGGATTTTAATGTTACCATTGTCAATGTCCATGGAAGTTTTGGGAAGTCGATCTTCCAATCATATTCGATTTACCAGTGCTCCAAATCATTGCTGATTCAGCAGCACCTAGCAAATAGATAAGATCATTAAGGGTCATGTCATAGTCTGTTTCATAGTAGTCCCAAAGGAAACTCACTATGCGACTTAGAAAGTGATTGAAAAACCAACTTTCTCAAGACTTTGACACCCAACTCTCCCGGCTTGTCAATATGTGACTTCATCTCCAAGATGTGAGCACACATAGACCTTGCTTGCCAATAGGGCTTGAGTGACCTTGAACTATTCAAGAACTTGTGGGTTAGGGAGAATAATTGGAGGTGGTGGAGATAGAGAAGTATGATTTCCATGAACCAACCATGGGACATCATGTTCATTAGGAAAGCTTGTTCCTAGGGATTTGGGAAGATCATAGTTGTCTGAACCATACATCTAAAATGGGAGATATTCAAGTTAGTTGATTTATGTCCTTAATATAACACCCAATATGAAATATTAAGGCTAGGACCCAACACAATACTTTTATAACTTGGAAGAGGGATGCCGTAATCCAAGCTATAAAATATTTGAAGGTAGGCGAATGACGATTCACCAATTTCCACCAAGAAAAAACGAAATAATTTATTAGGCTTTAATTGGTTTTGAAACTCCTAGATCTTTTGAGATTCATTGAACTTTTCAATGGAATGTTTCAATCTCGATTGTGCCCTATCAGGTTTTGTGACTCGGATGCCGAGGATCACAAAACAAGGTGTGAATAACCACGCAAATATACTTGGTACCCTTAATATTTATCACTTAATCGATGTGTCGGTTAACCACACACGCTCCACCGATCTTATGATAAACATTAAGTTACCCTTTGCCTACCTTGTTAAATCCAGGTTAGAGTGCCGGTTAACCACACGCGCTCCACTAACGAATTAAGCAAAATGCAAAGTGTAATTTCATGGGTTAGCACCAAATTCACATTTTCCTAAGTAACTAAGATTGGGAATTTATAAGAGTTTAGTTACTTAGTATCTATCATTAATACTTTTAATGAAGGGAGAATTGTAGTCCTTGTCCTACCCGTTCGACTAACGACCCTCAACCAGTCAAGGAAGCGGTGGGTGAGAGTGGACACCCATTAAACTGCCATTTTATAGGCAGTAACCTTATACCCCCCTTATAGACCGGCTTCGTGAATGAGGCCTACTAACGGTAAGACTGACTTGCTCTTATACATATATATATTATTAACTTATAATAATATAAAGTATAAGGGTTGAATTTTAACTTTTAAAACTCTAGGTTTTGGAATTAAAGTGTGTGTGAGACTTTACAAATTCCAAAACTTGAGGGCAAGTTTTGAACTATTCAAAAACTTTTGGATTTTCATAACTTATGAGTTTAATTAAGGTTTTAAAAACTTTAATGAAGAGACTCTTGAACATCCATAACTTGAGGACAAGTTATGAAGTTCATAAAACAAAAAGATTCTTCACCTTTTGTAACCTATGCATTTTAATGGATCTTTAAAAGACATGACTTTTGGTAATCCATAACTTGAGGACAAATTATCGACTCCATTAAAACACATTTAGATCAAGAAGTAACTAACAAACAATTTTGCAAATAATTCCTATGATCTACCAAAACTCATAAGTGTATGAACAATCATATCAACAATTTCAATAATTACATAAACACACATAAAGCTTGAAATTTTGATAAAAACTTTGAAATTGGTTTACCATAATCATTACCACATCAAAAACAAGTTTTATAAGTCCAAAACAGTTTAAGGTAATGATTCTAGACCAATTCCAGCCTTAAAACTCGAAGATATGCTGTCAAGGGGGTCCAACTCGTCGAGTGCATGAACCAACTCTACGAGTTGGATGAATTTAGGCATGGACTCGTCGAGTCCCTTACTGGAATCGTCGAGTCAGCTGACCAGACAGCATATATACTTTAATTTTCAGCAATTTTCATTAAGTATAAAAGAAAACAAGCCTAGGCTCTGATACCACTGAAGGGTTTTGAGCATTCTAACACTCCTATGGTGTACATGCAACCCTATAAACCTTGGATCTATGTTTTCTCTATTATACATGGAAATATTCAATATTCCAAGGTTTTATCCTAACTAGCATAATATGAAGCAACTATACTACAAAAGCCTAGTTAGATAACATACCTTTTGATGTAGCTTGAAGTCTTGAACTTTAAGAGCTTAGCCCCAATAGTGTGGAAGCCTCAAGTGGAATCACAAATCACCAAAAACACCTTGGAAAACTTGAGAGAATAGTAAGCGCTTCTAGAAATCGGCCCACCCTTTGTACTCACACACTAGTGCCGTTTCATGTGCCAAGGACCTCTTTATATAGTATGGAGGATTCAGGTTACATTCATGTAAACCCTAATACCCATGACCTTTCATTTCCATAGGATCCATGGGTTAAACACTCCATGGACTATCCATGAAAGCTTAGCCCAACCTAAATGAACTTGGCCCATTCCATATATATAAAAGAGTCAATATTTAATTAGTTCCTTTTGATCATATTAATTCTAAATTAATTCTTGATCAATACTAATTAAATAATATGATTCCATATTAATATATTAGAACTTATAATATATTAATATAAATCATAAACATACTATTCTCAAAAGACTATCCATATAAATTGTTCCGGTGAAGTGCAACCCAAATGGACCATGCCAAGTCGGGTCAAGTACATACCAATTATAGTTATGGGCTTAGACACTAATCCAACATCTTATACTCAAAGGATTATCTGAGCCTTCTGTCGGGAATAAATGTTTTGTAGCTGTATATGGTCAGTGACTTTGTGTCCCTTAGAAGCAGCGATGTGTTCACGGATTGGAAGCATTTTGTTTGGTATGAAACTCTATGAGGTTGGCTCAGTTGCGGTTCGGCGTGGGAGGTCTGACAGGGAGTCAGACCATTGAGACTCTAGGTTTCAGATCTCAGGGGAGGTAAGATTGGTCTTTATTCAAAAGATTGGCGATTTGTTCTTCCTCGGGCTTGAAGAACTACTATAAGGATGGTTTCGGTAGATCTGGATAGACCGTTGTATGATCAGAGTTGGAAGTGATATGGTTGGTCTGTTGTTCGTGAGAGCTTGGCATGGAGTTGCTTCAGTGTGGGCAGTCTGTCTGGGAGACAAACCATTATAGATTTCAGGTCTCAGAAGGGTAGGAGTGGTTTGCATGGGCTGAAGTTTTGATTGTTGTCTTCAAGATGGAAGCTTCATTTTGGGTTTCGGTTGCCTTGGGAATATTATTTTGTGCACAAAATTTTCCATTTTGGTCGTCAGGTTGGTTGTTTTGATATGAGTGTTATCAAGGAGCGATTTTGAGGACAAAATCTAATTTAAGTGGGGGAGAGTTGTAACAGCCGAAATCTAGAAGGTTAATTGTGGAAGTATGTTAAATTCAAGTTGAACTCGACGAGTTGGAGGTGCCAACTCGGCGAGTTGAAGATGAGGAATTATGGGATTTAGTGGGTCTACTCGACGAGTTGAGGAGCCTCAACTCGGTGAGTAGAAGTTAGCTTATCCGCGAAGTTTAATGAGGAAACTCGACGAGTTGAGGAGCCTCAACTCGACGAGTTGGCCTCTCAGAAGGAAACCCTAATTTTTAGGGTTTTGCACCCTATTTAAAGGCCTTAAACTTCCTTGACCAGCCTCCTTATCAGCCTCCTTGTCCTTCTGAAACCCTAAATCGATTTGTCAGCCTCTTGTTGGGAATCTTGCGGGTTTGAGTGGATTTTTGTGTACTTTTGGTGCTTGGTGAAGGTTTGGAAGAACTTGAAGTTGTTTAGCTTGGAGGGAAGCTTTGGGATCCATAATCTATCACACTTTTGGCAACCATTTGAGGTAAAAAGTATGGAACTTAGTGATTAATAGCTTAGATCTTCTCATTTGGGTTTTATTGTGATTTTGGCCTCCTTTTTGAGTTTATGGATAAGATAGGTGGTGTCCAGGTTCATCCTTTCAGATCTGAGTTTGTTTTGCTACCCATGAGCTTAAAGGTGCAAACTTTAGGAGGATCTTGAGGTCATGCATGCATTAAGTCGAGTGTTAAGTTCATTTGAAGCTTAAGAGCTTCATCTAGACATGCATAGATGTAAAGTTAGCAACTTTACGTGGTTTTCCAGCTCAAGGAAGTCGGATCTATGCTTTGTGGCCATGCCTTTATGGATTAGGTGCTTAATGAATTAAGTTGTTGGTCGTTGAGCGAACTCGACGTGTTGGTGGGTAGACTCAATGAGTTGGCTCGGTTTTCCCCGATATTTTCAGATGAATTGAGGAACTCGACGAGTTGGTGGGTAAACTCAACGAGTTGGCTTGTATTTGCTTGATTTGTGCAGATTGATGGATGAACTCAACGAGTTGAAGGACAACTCGGCGAGTTGGGTCAACTTGGACTGTTGACTTTGACCTTTGATGTATGTCTTTGACCAATTTTGTACCGAGAGGTGTTTGTGATAATTTGATTTGGATTTAAGGAAAGTATGGGCTTAGGATAAGAACCATATGGGGTTGGGCCCAATTTGGAAAATTGGGCCATCTGTGGGCCATTGTGGATCTTTTGGTTTTGGGCCTCAGTTTTGGTGCATGTTGGGTCAGGGGTAAATCGGTCATTTTACCTCAAGTATGGATTATGGATTATGGCATGGAGCCCAATTGCTAATTGGGTGTGTTGTTGGTATTGATAGCTCGGAAGCCGGCAGGGCAGCAACTTGGGATTTCTTTCGGGGAGCTTCTACATTCGAGGTGAGTTTTCCTCACTGTACTTATGGGTCGAAGGCACCAAGACCGAACCTTTGGATTATTATCCTGGTTTATCTTATGAGTGAGTATTGTGATGATCTGTTATATCTGTCTGTTATCTGTTCTGGCTATATGTATACCGGTCGCATGTGTTGATGTAGTTAGGTTGGGTTGAGACTGTACTGCTTAGTGCTGCCAGTCAACAAACCCCGTAATGTTTATATCGGTACATTATCTGTATGATTATATATTATGTATATGTCAACATGGTTTGTGTGTATGTGGTTGGGTTGAGGCAGTCATGTTGTGTGATGAAGGCTAACAGAGCTAGGGCGGCCCTGATAGACTGAAGGCCAGTAGGGCGTATCAGTCATGCCGAAGGCCTGGAGAACGGTCCAGACAGGCTGAAGGCCCGGTGAGGCAGTCCAAACATGCTGAAGGTTCGGGAGCGGCTCAGACAGACTGAAGGCCCGGTGAGGCAGTCCAAACATGCTGAAGGTTCGGGAGCGGCTCAGACAGGCTGAAGGCCCGATGAGGCGGACCAGACATGCTGAAGGCTCTGTATGCATGCTGCTTATTTGTATATGTTACCTGTTTGGGTGTTGGTACTTTGGGGGAACTCACTAAGCTTCGTGCTTACAATTTTGTTTTATGGTTTCAGGTACTTCAGTGGATCGTGGCAAGGTAAAGGCGTGACCGTACACATCCTCACGTTTTGAACTGATGATTTATGTGAAACTCTGATAATGTGAATGTTTTGAAAACTATGATGAAAGAGATTCTGATTCACTACAAGAAAAACCCAATTTTGCTACGGAAGGAATCCGTTGCGAAAAGCTAAAATTCCGTTGCAAAAGACGAATAGTGACGGAATTTGCAACGACCTATTTCCGTCCCTAAAAATGCCGTAGCGAGGAGTTTGCAACGGAAACGATAATTCCATCGCAATTGTGACAACGAAATGAAATCCGTGGTAGATGGTATTCCGTCATGTATTCCGTAGTAGGTTTCCATCACAAATCCTGTGGTAGTTCTTCCGTCACAAATTCCGTTGTAGTTAATCCCTAGCAAAATCCGTGGTGATGAATCCCTAGCAAAATTTGTGGTGATGAATCCCTAGCAAACTCCGTTGTGATGAATCCCTAGCTAAATCTGTGGTGATGAATCCCTAGCTCAATCCGTGGTGATGAATCCCTAGCTAAATCCGTTTGATGATCTCCTAGCAAATTCTGTGGTCATGAATCCCTAGCAAATTTAGTTGTGTATATATTATATACCAGTTCAATATGGACCGATTGATAATTGATTTATAAATTATATCCAAATAATTTTGTAGTAATATATGAAAAAAAAAAACTCATAACCATTATATCATAAATTAACAAAATAATTATTTATTACATGGAAAAAAGAAAGTTGCTACTCTAAAATACATAATCTTCAATAAACATATATCAACCTACTACTCTTGTTGTTTTCTAACGACATTAATAAGATCCAATGCCGTTTGAAGTTGTTTTTCAAGATGCCCGACCCTTGCTTTGTTTTCCTCTTGTTGGGCGTTCATCATTTCTTTAAGCTATTCGTTTTGCTGTTTTTGTTTAGCAACAAGCTCCCTCATTTCTTCTATTTCATCATTTTTTTCCGGAATGTAAGATACATCCGTTTTACCATTCCTATTGGGAACCGCCTTTGCAAAAGAGCCTAATCCATAAAGTCTTCTTTTTTTATCATGACCACCAACAACAGCATAAAATAGTTTGTCCTCCTCAAATTCAACACCTTCAGCTTCCAACTTTTCCCGTTTTTCTGTATAGGCCTCCTACAAAATAAAAATATTATAAGTTAAAAGATATCAAATTTAGGAATGATATTATGGAGTAGCTACAATATAAAAGTTAATTTAAACTGAAATGAATATTACATGAATTTGTCTATCTTTCTCATTTGTGAAAGTGACTCCATCATGATTCTTAGTGTGTGTATACAGGAACAATTCACTATGGGGTGGCTTATGTCCTAATTTCCTCTTCTGCATATATACCATATAAAAAGTCAAATATACAGATAAACATATGCAAACATTGATACGATGTACCATTTAAAAAATTACCAAATCAGAAGCTATCTTCAAATGACATGCAGATCCAGCGTTATGTGTGGGTTTTGCTACTCCATCAGCCACACCGTTACGCCTATTCTTCTTGTTCTGCTCAGATTTTAGCTTGTATTCTTCTGTATTCCATTTTAATTGCCAGGAGTTCCAGACTTCCTGTGGAATATGAGCTGGTTTAAAGACATGTTTGTTTCTTTTTGGGCTCCTCATGTTGAAGAGATATTGACCATAACTTTGTGCCGCTTTCCTTGCCCAAGCTTGCCACACCAGCGAGTCTATTGTCTCATCCCAACAACATTTTTTCTACACATTAACAATATAAACATAAGTTGAAGTGTAAATGTTTACCAAACAACAATTTATGACTTATAGTTACCTGAAACTCCTCCCAATATAATTCGCGCATTTCTTTGCTTACTTGTGCCCAAGCGTACCCTTCTGGATCTACTCTTTGTTTAAAGGACTGACTAATAACGTGTGCACAAGGGCCTGGTGGCATTAGCCTGCAAGTAATCATGTGATGTGTTTAGTTATAAATTGATATGTAGGTGTAAACCAAAATTTAATACATAAAAAAAAGTTGTAATTAAGATTTTAATTGGTAACTCACGTATTTTTCCAAACATGAACATTAAAACGTCCATCTGGTCCACAATCTTCAGAGGAATTGTTTTCACCTTCTATACTTTCCACTACAGATCCATTCATGGATGGTTGTGTTGGTGATGGGGTAGATTCTGGGATAGGTGTTGTTGATGGGGTATATTCTGGGGTAGGTGTTGGGCTAGATGTATATGTTGAGGATGTGGTAGTTCCTTTACTTAAGGAGGGTGTGGTAGTTATTGTAGTTGTGGAGGATGGTAGTGTAGATGCAGGTTTTGAGGTTGTGGTGGTAGATATAGGTGTTGATGATGTGGTAGTGGGTGTTGGTGTTGAGGATGGTTTAGATAATGTAGGTTCTGAAGTTTTCGTTATTGATGTTCGTGTTGACGATTGTATTGTTCCAGTTTCTGAAGTTTTAAATGTTTTTTCTAAGTAGGGTGTGGATGTTTTAAGTGATGCCGATGAAGTGGTAGTCATGGGTGATGTTAATGATATAAGTTTAGGGGTTTTGTTGGTAGATGTTATTGGTGCTTTGGATGTGGTTGTTGGTATTGGCAAGTCGATTTCTTCATCTTGTAACTGTCTGTTTAGGAATTTTGCAGCAAAAATCCTGTTGCGTTTCATAACTTGTGGTGCAATGAATTTAGTTGGCTTTACACCGGATGCTCCTTTTGCTTTCGAGGTCGACATCGTTCTGACACAAACAATAAAAATAAATTATATATGAAGGCATTACTTTGCATGCGAACTATTGAATACAATCAAAACCAATTTACATGAAGATGATCAGACAATAAAAAACGATCGATCATCACGACAACACAAAATTAAATAAATATAAATTTTAGATGAGTGACAACCTATATCGCCAAAGTCAGTGCACAAATGTATAACGAACAAAAATTTCGATCAATAAGCCGCCGGAGATGATGATTACAGAAAATGTAAACTCTATTTCTAATCGGTAATTAATTACCCTAATATGCAGCATAAACGTGTGTAGGTTGGAGGGAAACGAATTGTGAAATACTTTGAACCTCCGCTAAAGACGTACGGGTCATGTCAATATATATGGTAGTGGTTTATTGTGTCCATGGATGGCATATGGTTTATTGGTCCACATGGTAATGGTCATTGGTCAACATGGTAGTTGCTTATGGTGTCCATGGTTGACATTGATGAGTTTTATGCATAAGAACAATCCTATGTGCTCATACAAACCCTAATGCTTGGATCTAGGTTTCTCTATTGTACATGCATTGAATCCAAGACTTACAAACCCTAGATCTATCAAATAAGAACTGAAATAAGGGTTTAGTAATTACCTTTGATTGTTATATAGCAATAACAATCAATCCTTGCTTTGATTGGCTTCAGAAAGCTTAGTGCCTCAAGTGTTGCACCTCTAATGGAGTCACAAACACCACTAAGCAACTTGGATGAAGAGGGAGGAGAGAGGAGGCACCAAAATGGCTGGAAACCCTAAAGGATTACTTGTCCATGTTTTGGGGGCTTAAGGGTCCTTTATATACATGTAGGCTATTAGGGTTTACAACTAGGAAACCCTAATCTGGCTGCTTAGGCCCTAAGCAGCCCATGGACTCCTTTAACATATCCCTTGGACGATTTCTAATGGGCTTCCCATAGAATTCGTCGAACCTATATATTATTAGGTGATCCATAGCCCAATTGTAATTATCTTATAATTACAAATCCAGTCCCTTAAGTTTAATTAATCTCTTTTAGCCACTAAATTAATTCTTAATTAATTCTTGACTAATATTAATTAAACAATATGATCTCTCCTTTAATATATTATTCTTATAATATATTAATAAATCATAATTAAACCTTTCTCTCCTTATTTCATCCTACATATTGCTATGGTGAAGGCAACCCAAAAGGACCATGCTCATAATCGGGTCAAGTACATACCAAAATAGTTATGGACTTAGACACTAATCCAACAGTCTCCCACTTGGATAAGTCTAATAACTATTTTGCATAACTTCAGAACCTGATCAGCAATCGTAGCTTTCAAAATCCGCTGTCAACTCTGATCTTATCAGATACGCGTGTCCTTTAGATAAGGGATTATATATTCCTCCATTCTACAAGATATCGTATAGACATGAGATATGGATTGAAATCATTCTCTCAGTCTATGTGTCGTTTCCCGATTTCTGATTTATGACGACTGACTAATTGAACAAATCAAATCAGTCCTGGCCCGGCCGAGCACTTTCTTTGTCATCACTAAATCATCGAGGGGCCCACAGATATCGCTTTTATCCCACCTTGGGTAAAAGGAATGGATAAACTTTGACTCAAATGCTTGCTTGCACCTACTAATCGAATCACACACAACAATAAGTTTTATAACACCAAGTTACTGGTGTGTTTACTTATCATCAATGTGCAACCAACCAACAAATAACAACTCACACGTCTCGGTTTCAAGAATATACAATGTTATCGTCTCACCAATCACTCGTGATAAAACCATGAAGTGATTCAAGTGAGCGTGGGTTTAGTCCAATACTTTAATCTTATCAAAGCACTCATGAACTCTGCAGCAAACTTGTGCTATGTCTAAACACTTTAGACAATCTACAGACAGATTCATGACAGTCTTCCTTCATACCTACTTCCAACGTATGACCGACTGTAGAGGTTCGAATAACCTAGTTATTCTGGAAGTCAAAACATGCAAAATGAAACATAATAATAATATTAATCATATATGGTCCCAAAACTTTTGAGCGTAAATAAAAACACTTTTATTTAAACACCATATTGATTACTCATTATTCATTGCTTACTGTTTCAGAAAATCAACTTATTACTCGAATTATAACCACAATTGTCCCATGCTCCAAGCATACACACTTTGGTTTCCTATGGTCCATACTTTGTGAAATAGATCAATTGAAAACTTTTCCAATGAAACTCATTTCATAATCCCCAATCCTTATTATTAGTGTAAGAATACCAAATTCTTGCCACTTTTAGAATATGTCAGATTCTAACATTTTATGCAATGATTCTTTCGTAATGTCATAGCACAAAAGTCACCAAGACCCGGCTAATGAAATTACAAGGTATTCTATCAGAAATTGTTACAAGACAATTCCATAGACGTGAAGTCTCACATTCAAAGTACATTCCTTTGAACATCCTTCTCGCATAAAAGTTTCTAATCTAGACATATTTCTTAATATCCAACTCCCATTAATGGAAACATTTCCATATTTGCCATATGACAACTCATTCTTAATAGAATCTTATCTATTCATAATAATGTCAATATAGTCCATCCAGTATTATACTTCCAACTACTCACAAGCGACAAATCCTCAGTGAACCTCAGATCGTCATTTGATAGTTGTTTAATTATTTTAGTCAAAACCAGTTCTAGTCCCTTTTCCCTCTTAATGCCCTAGGCACTGGAAAATTTTAGAATGGTCAAATATTATAGCATATGCAATCGATCCTATACCCGAAGCGTATTGGACACGATGCATAATGTCTCACATAAAGACATGATACTTCATCATCCTTCTGCCATAATATTTTATGTGCCCAGTTCCCACAATTCGAACTATGAAGAGGGATGCCGTAATCATAATCGAATTTTGAGAATGCACTATGTATCCTTGACTAAATTTATTAACATTTCTCGATCTAAGCTTTAGAATTTTGAAACGAAGTATAATATTCTCTCCCTTAATTATAGCAAAACAACTTTTCAACCCTTGCAACTTTGCAAAGTGAATCTTTGTTTTCTATAATTAATATTGCTAACTTGCAATACTTACCATAATAATCATGCTCCCACTAAAATGATGATTATTTTCTTACCAGCATAACACTTATGCTCCCACTAGCTTTGACATATATTCAGAAACCAATTGAACTTCTAGAAAACAATGCTTATTGAATTCCTTAAGTTCACATTTCTAATACCTAATGCTTTGATAAGCCTTTATCTAAGCTTTTTAAGCTCATACACCTTTGCCTTAGATAGCTCACATGTGTGTCTAAACAATTCCAGAACTTATAGCAATAAGTCTCGATTGTTCAAACTAATTGCCAAATTTCACAATTCGAATTATGAAAAGGGATGCCGTAATCATAATCGAATTTGAGAATACAATTTTCACAATTGCTATCTTCTTAAAATCTCTCTTAGTGAAAGCATTTCCTCACAATCATTTTCATGAAGGAGGAAAACCTTATGACACCTAGATTTTATGATGTATGTGTTCCTATCCATGTGAATTTGTCAAAACGAAAGTTTGCGACAAATCCAAAACCATATGGACTGAACTTGTTCAATCTTGATTTCTTGCCTCAATGTACTTTCCATTGATCAAGGTGCTTTGTCTTTATGCATTCAAATGAGAACTCATAGAACTCACATACATATTTAGCTTAATTGGAATGGCACAGAAACAAATAATGTCAACACGATAGGTTATAAATCTCAAGTCGTGCGCTAATGATGATTAACTAGGTTTACTTTTGATTTGTTCTTGAAACTTTTCAAGACCATTAAGACTCCCACTGACTCCTTGACATATAGGAATCTTGTCAAGAGACATTCCTTGACAAAACAAATATTCAAGAGTTAGTGTAGTTTTTATCAAGACTATCACTTGGTTCTAGTTGGTCTTCGTCTTATCCAAGACATCACAACTTACCAATTTCAAATGTGCAAGAATAAGAAAACTTTTCCAAATTCCACATTTGTCGAGTGTTATAAACCTACTTAAGACTTGTCACTCATGTCAGAATCTTGACTCTAAGACTTGATATTGGAACGAAGTATGATTGACTTCTTGATTTAACCATTTCTACAATTCTCGATTCCTCTTCTTAGACATACAAATGCACTAAGACTCACTTAGAGGATCAATTGAGATATGGTCCTTAATCATTAAGACTTATCATAAAACACAATAAAAGGTACTCTCCCTTCTTCTTGGAATGGAGAAACTTTTATCTTTCTGCCTACTTGATTCTTCTTATTCGTTCTGCTATTGATTGAAACTCTTTCGATCAACTCAGAATTATACTTAATCTTATAAGTATAACCATATTTACTAAAATTTAGTAAATCATGACGAATATCTTTATCACTCTTGTGGTGGACTTGATCAACGCACAACCTAGTGTACTCGATCTCCTAGTCCTTCTCTTGACACTTTGTCAAAGAATTAGTCTAATTTCCAAATATGAAGTTTCTCATTCATCACGCAACCAAGTTCCATGACTCCAAGTTTCTGTCCAACTGAAACTTGGGCGATGAGAATCTTCCCTTATTTGGCAAATTCTTGACATTTCCACAAATAACATAATTAAGAATCAAATCCATTAATTAAACATCAATTTTTCATACACACCATTGCAAGGATAAATAAATAAGACAAAATCAAAATTTATTTTATTGCGGAAAAACTTGTCCTTACAATGTAATTCAACTGAAAAACTATGTTATTACATATTTCTTATCAATCTATCCTAACTCTAGAGTAGCAGCTCAAAAATCTGATCCTCGAGTCCATGCGATTGAAATCCATTTCTTCATGATCAAATTCAGCACGCTTCTGCCTTAAGCTTCCTCTATTTTCTTCGATCCTGCAAAAACATCAAAATGTAATGTTATCACATCATGTATTAAGAATCAAAGAATAGGAACTTATAGAGTTAGTTAATAGATTTTACCTGAAGTAGAGCCATACGTCTTGACTCTCCCATCTCTTAGATCGCTCAGGTAAACAGGGCAGCTTCGTCTCCAATGCCCCTTCTCTTGGAAGTAGAAGCAGATGGGCTCTTTTGGAATGGCACAAGGAACTATCTCAGAATTTACCTTTTCTGGATTTCCAATGTCACCATTTTCAATGTCCATTGAAGTTTGGGAGTTTGATTTGCCAGACAAATTTGCTTGATCAGCACGCCAAATCATTTCTGATTCAGCAGCTATAAGCAAATAGGTATAAATCAATGAGGGTCACGTCATGGTCCATCATATAGTACTCTCTAACGAACTCACTATATGATTCAGGAAGTGACTGAAGAACCCAGTCCATAGCCAACATTTCTGAGATATCGACACCCATCATCCTTAACCTATCAATGTGTGACTTCATCTCTAAGATGTGTGCACACACAGGTTTCCCATCTTCGTGTTTACTTGCCAAAAGGGCTTGAGTGAGCTTGAACTTTTCAAGCCTTTGAACTTGTGGGTTAGGGAGAATAATTGGAGGAGGTGGAGGAAGTGAAGCACGAATCTCATTTCCTTGATCGTATCGTGGAATGTCATCTTCATTTGGAAAGCTTGTTCCAAGGGACTTGGGAAGACCATTGTAAGATTTAGACATCTACAAAACGGGAGAAAATTCAAGTTAGTTGATAAGAGTCCATGATGTAACACCCAAATGAAACATCAAGGCTAGGATCCAACACAATACTCTACAACCTAGAAGAGGGATGCCGTAATCTAGTTGCAGAATATTTGAAGGTAGGTAAATGACGATTTACCAATTTCCACCATGAAAAACGAAAAAGACTTTTAAGTTTTAAATGAATTGAAACTCCTAGATCTTTTGAGATTCATTGAACTTTTCAATGGCATGTTTAATCTCGATTATGCCCTTCTATTTGTGACTGGGATGCCGAGGATCACAAACAAGGTGTGAATAACCATACGAATCACGTGGTGCACCCAATTGCTACTATCACCTAATCAATGTGCCGGTTAGCCACACACGCTCCATTGATCTATGATAAACATCGAGCCACCCTTTGCCACCAATGTCAATCCCAAATTAGTGTGCCGGTTAGCCACACACGCTCCACTAACGTTTGACAAGGGTACGAAGTGTAATTCCATGGATTAGCATACAAATTCACATTTTGCCCTAAAGTAACTAAGATTGGGAATTTGTAAAAACATTTAGTTACTTTGTACTTCATTATACTTATAATGGAAGGTTTCGTCCTATCCTACCCGTTCGGCTAACGACCCTCCACTAGTCAAGAGTGCGGTGGGTAAGAGTGGATACCCATTCAATCGCCATTTTATAGGCAATTTCCTTAAACACCCCTTATAGACCAGCTTCGTGAATGAGGCCTACTAAAGGTAAGACTGACTCTTTACTCATATATATAATATTAGACTTTTAATGTTACATATATATAGTATAGGGTGTATTTTACACTTTTAAAATACTAGGTGGTTTTATTAACTTTCTCTTTTAATTAACTTAACAAAACCATGAGGGTGTAATTTGAACTTTTCAAAATACTAGAGTTTTAGAATTTAAATATTACATAATTAAACTATTAATCAAAATTTTAAATTCCAAAATTTGAGGGCAAGTTTTGAAACATTTCAAAACATTAGGTTTTAGAATTTAAATATTTCAACATTAAACTTTTAATCAAAATTTTAAATTCCAAAACATGAGGGCAAGTTTTGAAACTTTTCAAAACATTAGGGTTTAACTATTTAAATTTCAAAGACAAAACTTTTAAGTTCAAATTTAAACTATAAAACCTAAAGGGAGTAATTTGAAACTATTCAAACTTACTAGGGATCAAATAACAAATAATATAAATCAAACAATTAATTTAGTGATTATCTATATTTGACCTAATCCAATTTTAGTCACAAGATAATTACCAAATAATTTGAATAATCTATATTTATCATATAAAGAAACTATTATTCAAAAGATTTGAAATTATGTTTTGTTTTGGTAAGGATAATCATTTACATACAATAAAATTCGGATTTTACTATCAAAAAACGATTTTGGCATCAATCCTACAGCAAAACAACAAGTAAATCCCGAAATATACTCTGTCAGACTCCCGGACTCGCCGAGTCAGTCCTGAACTCGCCGAGTAGGGCCAACTCGCCGAGTCCAAATACTGACTCGCCGAGTTGAGTCGGGCAGAGGCAAAAAAATTGATTTTCAGCAGAAAAACGACAATTGCATCACATACAACAGAAACCAATCAAGGCTCTAATACCACTGATGGGTTTTATGAATAAGAACAATCCTATGTGCTCATACAAACCCTAATGCTTGGATCTAGGTTTCTCTATTGTTCATGCAATGAATCCAAGACTTACAAACCCTAGATCTATCAAATAAGAACTGAAATAAGGGTTTAGTAATTACCTTTGATTGTTATATAGCAATAACAATCAATCCTTTCTTTGATTGGCTTCAGAAAGCTTAGTGCCTCAAGTGTTGCACCTCTAATGGAGTCACAAACACCACTAAGCAACTTGGATGAAGAGGGAGGAGAGAGGAGGCACCAAAACGGCTGGAAACCCTAAAGGATTACTTGTCCACATTTTGGGGGCTTAAGGGTCCTTTAAATACATGTAGGCTATTAGGGTTTACAACTAGGAAACCCTAATCTGGCTGCTTAGGCCCTAAGCAGCCCATGGACTCCTTTAACATATCCCTTGGACGATTTCTAATGGGCTTCCCATAGAATTCGTCGAACCTATATATTATTAGGTGATCCATAGCCCAATTGTAATTATCTTATAATTACAAATCCAGTCCCTTAAGTTTAATTAATCTCTTTTAGCCACTAAATTAATTCTTAATTAATTCTTGACTAATATTAATTAAACAATATGATCTCTCCTTTAATATATTATTCTTATAATATATTAATAAATCATAATTAAACCTTTCTCTCCTTGTTTCATCCTACATATTGCTATGGTGAAGGCAACCCAAAAGGACCATGCTCATAATCGGGTCAAGTACATACCAAAATAGTTATGGACTTAGACACTAATCCAACAGACATATGGGCCATTGGTCAACATGGTAGTTGCTTAAGGTGTCCATGGTTGACATATGGGCCATTGTTCAACATGGTAGTTGCTTATGGTGTCCATGGTTGACATACGGATGACATATGGGCTATTGGTCAACATGGTTGTTGCTTATGGTGTCAATGGTTGACATACGAATGACATATGAGCCATTGGTCAACATGGTAGTTGCTTATGGTGTCCATGGTTGACATATGGATGACATATGGGCCATTGGTCAACACGGTTGTTGCTTATGGTGTCCATGGTTGACATATGGATGACATATGGGCCATTGGTGAACATGGTTGTTGCTTATGGTGTCCATGGTTGACATATGGGCCATTGGTCAACATGGTAGTTGCTTAAGGTGTCCATGGTTGACATATGGATGAGATATGGGCCATTGGTCAACATGGTTGTTGCTTATGGTGTCCATGGTTGACATATGGATGACATATGGTCAACATGGAAGTTGCTTATGGTGTCCATGGTTGACATATGGATGACATATGGGCCATTGGTCAGCATGGTTGTTGCTTATGGTGTCCATGGTTAACATATGGGCCATTGGTCAACATGTTAGTTGCTTATGGTGTCCATGGTTGACATATGGATGACATATGGGCCATTGGTCAACATGGTTGTTGCTTATGGTGTCCATGGTTGGCATATGGGCCATTGGTCAACATGGTAGTTGCTTATGGTGTCCATGGTTGACATATGGATGACATATGGGCCATTAGTCAACATGGTTGTTGCTTATGGTGTCCATGATTGACATACGGATGACATATGGGCCATTGGTCAACATGGTAGTTGCTTATGGTGTCCATGGTTGACATATGGATGACATATGAGCCATTGGTCAACATGGTTGTTGCTTATGGTGTCCATGGTTGACATATGGATGACATATGGGCCATTGGTCAACATGGTTGTTGCTTATGGTGTCCATGGTTGACATATGGGCCATTGGTCAACATGGTAGTTGATTATGGTGTCCATGGTTGACATATGGATGACATATGGGCCATTAGTCAACATGGTTGTTGCTTATGGTGTCCATGGTTGACATATGGGCCATTAGTCAACATGGTAGTTGATTATGGTGTCCATGGTTGACATATGGATGACATATGGGCCATTGGTCAACATATATCATTTATGCCGGTTGTGTATTAAAATTTAAAATTTTCAAATACTTAATTTTGTAGGAAATATTAATTTTTTAAATAATTTTATTAATAATTTAGGGTCCCCGATTAATCCCTGCTGAGTCTGATTAATCGCTTATCGTCAGTCGACCGTCGAGCTCCCGACGAGCGATTTTTACAACCTTGATTAATTAAAATAGAAATTGATTTTTCTTTTTAATATGAGTTTTTACAAAACTACCCTTACTACGACAACCACCCCTAATCAAGAAAGAGGAGGGAACAACAAAAGAAAGTTCTGGGACAACAAAAAGGACCAACCAGCCCAGGACTTCACTAAGAAGCAACAGAGCGTTGTTGTTCATGCTGCCACAACCCTCGCCACGCCAGCTCCCATAAAACAATACGCTGGAACCCTTCCGAAATGCAACAAGTGTAACTTCCATCACACTGGGGCTTGCCGGAAGATGCATTGCAAAAATTGCGACAGAGAGGGGCACACTGTCCGTTTCTGTAAGGCACCAGCACGACCCATCAACCAGGTCCCTGGCTTTGGAGTAAACTCAGCCTGTTACAAGTGCGGCGAAACGGGACACTTTAAAAGGGACTGCCCAAGAGCACAAAATGCTGGTGATGGTGGAAGGGTGCTCGCGATCACTACATGAGAGACCACCCCGGAACCACCCGTAAATATCAGTACGTGTTTCTAACATCGACGTTTAAATTCTAAATTACTTTTTATTACTAAAACTAGCATCGATTAAAGTATATCAACCATGAATCTCGAGAACACGTCAAAACCCAAATAAGTCTTATCATCTATATAAAAACGCAGGGTTTTTACTAGTGAATCTATGATGGCTAGTGTAAACATTATGGTCATATATCATTAAGATTCTATGGACTTAGAATGTGTGATTCCGCCTCATTCCCTGTTCCTTGTTTGGTTGTGGGCTTAAGGCAGGGTCACCCATCCGAATGCCCTTGCAATCTTAATGATATACGACTAGTTTACACCAAGCGACTATAAAAGAACTGGTAGGACTTATAATGCAAATTTCGTCACAATTTGTTGAAACATTCGTAATGATGGAACTCGCTAACTACGTTATAAAATATTCATAGTGGTAATACCAAGGATAAAACAGGGAGCATAAAAGCACACATAGAATACTCTATCATTCCAAAACAATAAACTCCTTTTAAATTGACTCAGCTCAAGTTACAATAAGAAATTCCAAGGTCGTCATGTGACATCAGGCGGGTTGTTCCTCACCATAATCAATTTCTTGTACTACGAAAAGTTTCCCCCATCTTTCCTCCAAATTCTTGAAGTCCCAGTCGAAACGCTAATTTCGGGACGAAATTCTTTCTAACGGGGGATGATGTGACAACCGTCAATTTTTGGCCAAGTCAAAATCAACTAAAGTCAACAAGTCAAACCGGTCAACTCGTCTAACCCTTGTATATTAGGGTTTCCATTATGTTTCTTATTGTACAAGTCGATATCCTCATACAAATTATCACTTAGAGTTTTCACGTGTTCGGAAATTCTAAACCCTAATTAGGGTAAGTGATGACTCTACTCGATAAAACATTATTCCATACCCCTCGAGAGTGTATAACAATCATAACGAGACTTAAAGAGGTTTTACAAACCTTGAATTACGGAGCCAAACACTCAAAAAGGTCACAAAAGAAATCTCTCCCAAATCTCTCTCTGTATGAGAAATCTCTCCAAGAATGTGAAATCTCTCCCAAATCTCTCTATGTATGAGAAATCTCTCCAAGAATGTGAAATCTCTCCCAAATCTCTCTCAAAATCTCTTTTAACTTTTTATAATTTTTCGGGTCATCCCGACCCTTAATCGGGTCAAAAACCACTTAAAACGGGATAAAAATGGGCAAAATAGCCTTAAGGAACCGAAACCCCTCTTTATGGGGCGAACCCTCTTAGAACCGAAGGTCCCCTATAGGGACCGAACCTGCTAAGAACCGAAGCTGGAAGAGCCGAACCCGAAGGTCCTCTCGGACCGAACCCTCCTTTCGCCTTCGCCTCATCTCTCCCTCGGGCCATTTCGCTTCATGCACCTTCGGTCCTATCCTTACAACCGAGCTTCGGTCCCACCCTCTAAAGGAGCGAACCCTCGCACCTTCGGTCCCCCATGCGAGAAGCTTCGCAGACTTCGCCTTTCTTCCCGGTTTTCGACTAGTTTTACGTTCTAAGCTCGATTTTAATTATTTTAGCGTGGGGTTTTCACCCAAAATCATATTTTAACATATAAAACCCATTATTTCATAATTAATCACGTTTTGGGGCATAATACTTATCCAAGAAGAGTAGGTGGGATATTATTGGTGGAGTGTTGACTTTGCTTTAGTTTATGACACAAGCAACCACCCATACCCACTCCATGACCAGCCATTGTCCTCCCCACCATACCTAGTCACTTCCTTGTACTTTTCCATCAATCTCCAGCCATTCCCACGTCCTAAGAGTGGGACAACCCACCCTCTCTCCTCACACTTCCTTCATTCTCTCATTTTTCCTCCAAGGATCACACTCCAAATTCTCTCACCATCCTCTCTCAATTTCGAGACTTCCAAGGCTGATCATCAAGCTTTCTTCCACTCTTGGTTCTCGATTCATCAAGGCATCTTTTAAGTGTTCTTGAGTTGAACACTTCTCTTCTCCAACATCTATCCTCTAAGAACACATAAGGTGAGTTCATACCCCTATCGTTTCATGTTTTTCTTAAGTTATAAGGGGGGGGGGGGGAATACAAGTTAAAACACCAAGAACACAACTAAACTCATTTAACAGCCTTCATCAGAAAAGTTCAACTCCATTTACGGACTGTTTTGGTCAACTTAAACATTTTAGTTTTCAAAACTGTATTAGGTTCAAATAGTTCAGGTTCATACCTTTAAAATGACTATTTGCACATCTCCATACGATTTTTCTACGATTTATGGTGATTTTTACAAAACTGCCTATCATTTCAGAAACAAATTCGGACCAGTTTGTGAATATGAACATTTTAACACAAGTTAAAGACTTCTAAAAATCATAATAAAAATTATGAATAAACTAGACACATTTTGTGAACTCTCAGAATTTACGGAATCAGTTTTTGACTTCGTATGATTCTTCTAGGATTTTTCTAAAACAGTGTAGAAAGGTAAAAATCTAGATAACAGCTTATAACTTTCATCACACTTTGTAACTTGTTGAGCAAAGTGTTAATATTTGAAGATTTCATATTTTACATGTGTTTCTTGTTGTGGTATAATTATATAACAGAAAATACTCACTGAATTGTAAGAATCCTCCATTATTACCATTAGTACCAAAATAAGGCATGATAACACATAGTTATATTTTGCTATACATTCGACTTACATAGAAAATGGTTCTTATACACCACAAACAAGCATACTAAACTATAATAGGTATAGTTAGGTTGCATATACATTTCAAACATTTTGATAAACTATAATAGGTATAGTTTATGTTCATTTACATTACAAAAGGTTTTCATACGAAAAGGGGTACAAATACAAAGTACCGGTTTTATACAAAAAGGGGTACAAATACAAAGTACCAGGTTTTCATACGAAAAGGGGTACAAATACAAAGTACCGGTTTCATACAAAAAGGGGTACAAATACAAAGTACCAGGTTTTCATACGGAAAGGGGGTACAAATACAAAGTACCGGTTTCGTACCAAAAAGGGGTACAAATACAAAGTACCAGGTTCACACAAAATAGATTTATGATATTAAAACTATATTTCATCTAGAATTGTTAGAATTCAGCTATAATTGCTAAGTGTATATGCCCGAGTTATATAAGAATCTAGTTACGATCGACTTAGAATTGGTGGGCCCGCCTTATCTCCTGTTCCTTGTTTGGTTGTGGACCTAGGGCAGACCCATTATATTCAACGGTTTATTTAACTTAAATTTTATATAACTTGTATGTGCTGGGCGATTATAGAAGGAATCTATAGGTCCTTCTAGGGTTCATTATCACATAACATAGGAACATTCTTCTCACAATTAACAAAGAAAATATTGGATTTTCTTCGGAAACATATTTCTATTAAAAACTATTTCATCTAGAATTGTTAGACTTCAACTATAATTGCTAAGTGTATATGCTAGAGTTATATAAGAATCTAGTCACAATCGACTTAGAATTGGTGGGCCCGCCTTACCTCCTGTTCCTTGTTTGGTTGTGGACCTAGGGCAGACCCATTATATTCGACGGTTTATTTAACTTAAATTTTATATAACTTATATACGCTAAGTGATTATAGAAGGGATCTATGGTTCGTTCTAGGGTTCATTATCACATAACATAGGAACATTCTTCTCACACTTAACTAAGAAAATATTGGATTTTCTGGAAACCAAACTCTATCGCTTTTACAAGGAAAACGGTTTCTTCCTCAAACAAAACTCTTATGAACTCACCAACTTAATTGTTGACACTTTTTCAAACCTACTTATATTCTCAGGAAATCAGTGAAACATGAAATCAACATCATTTTGAGGATGGGACGTTAAATCGTCAAACAGTTTATTTTGTCATCATAATGTAATTGATTTGAAACATGTAAACATATACTTTGGTGTAACTTTTTCAATTATATTTATGATGGTTGTATTTACTTTGAGCACTATTATACTCGTTGTTGTGATACTATACATGAAGTCCTCCACCCCCGGACGTTTCCGCCATCCTTGGTTTGGGGGTGTGACATGTAGTGTGTCAGACGCTTTTGTGAATGGATACAAATGGGTGTTTATGTTTGACATTTGTTTATGGGATGCTTGTTTCGTTAGGTTTTCTAGGGAGTTTGGTATAATTTATGAGTAGTTTGTTGATATGTACTTTCATATTATGACAATTAATGCTATGTAGATTCTTTTGGTTTAATATAAGGGACTAAAAGAGTTAAAGTTTGGAATGATGTTTGAATGATGTTTAAATAATGTTTGAAATTTGAATAATGTTTTTGGACTTTTAATATTAGTGTTTATATTGTATTGTGATTATAGTTTTATGTAGCAAATGTTTGTTCTTTCCTAGTATTAAATACATATAAAATATATTTGTAAAGGCATAAACAAACATGTATTTTATTTTGGACTTGGTAATTTGGTTTAATATCAACTAGTGGAGTACCCATGCTTTTCATAGGGTAAAAGTGTAAAGGAATAAACATATGGACTAAAAGTGGAAAGGAATAAACATATGGACTAAAAGTGGCAACAAAGAAAAAGTATTGTGGCTGAAATCAAAGTAAAAAAAGTTACTATAAAGATAGGGACTAAAAGTGGCAACAAAAGAAAAGTATTGTGTCTAAAATCTAATGTAAATAAGTTTACTATTAAAATCTTTTTCCACTTTTAATATGTATATTAGTACATGAATATATACTAGTAATTTGGTGAAATGTTAATATAAATGTATTACATTATGGATTATGATATATATGTTATTTTTGTCTTTTTCATTTTAACAATCAAAAGTCCAATATTACCTAGCTATAAAAGGCTATAATATTGGAATATGTGTTTTGACACAAATACCCTTAGTATACAAATATTTGGAATGATTTCAGGGGCAATTTGGTCTTTTTGCACTCTAAATTGTTAAGGCGCCATCATACATCTGACGTCACGCCGTCGTTCCAGTTCTTCAACCATTCATAACTTCTCAACTTTTCCGGACGATAAATCTGTATACAAACACTAAAACCCCCAAATCGTCTTAGAATAATCGTTCTCAAAAACGATTTTCTCCGATAATAGAGACTCCTGTACTCCTCTCGACCAAATCAGCATAAAGTAAGTTTTTTTCCATACCCTGTTACACTGTCTTTCATATTTACGCTTAATTTTTAAAAAAATAAATTGAAATCAACTACTCCAATGTGTATTTTGTAAGTAGAATGTCGAATACTAGAAGTCGCATTTCGTTAGATGATCTCCCACTGGAGCTTTTGAATCGGATATTTGTAGTATTAGGGTCAGAATCTGCGAAAGACATCGTCTCTGCAAGACTTTGGTAATTATCAATAAACATCAACTACTGAATGTATATTTGATGAAATAAAACTTTATTTGTTTGTTATTTACTGTGTATTTAAATTTTTAAAGTTCAAAGAAGATGTATGAAGCAAGGGGTGATCCTCAAGTGTACAGAACAGCATGCATTGACATGTTTGAAGGAATGGGTCCCAAAACTCTGAAAGCTGATTCATTTATACGCACATGTGCATTGCATAATAACATTGAAGCCATGTATAGACAATGAATTGTATGTGTAATTTCAGTAATTATATGTAATCTAAATATATCATTTATTAATATTTTGTGTCATAGATGTTATATATTGATATTGTTATTCTGTCAACAGGATGAGTGCTTTTATTATGGCAATTTTGATTTAGGATTGACTTTGTTGAGAAAAGCAGCAGATAAAGATCATCTTGAGGCAATTTATTTACTTGGAATGATCTGAATTTCAAGAGGGCCTCATCAATGTGATGAAGGTATGTATATATGGTATATATGTAAATTAAATTATATATATAGTTAATTAAGGCATGTTTGTAGTTTGTGGTTAGTATTTAGTTGTGTTGTGTTGTATAATATTTACTGTTTTATTGAAAAGGGTACATTGGATTAATTGATAGATATTTTAATGTGTAGGTTTACAATTACTTGATGCCTATTTTGGCTGGGCAGTTCACGGGTGTTGTTGATAGTGCCAAAGAGTTGTTGCGGCCTATTGATGTTGTTCATAGACTTACAACGAATAACATCACATTCCAATGTCAAGACCCACGTCATTCTGTTTAAGGTGCATTGGCAATAGGCCATGAAGAGGATGAGGATCGACAAAGATATTGCACGGTTTGTCGTTGGTATGTAGAGTATGGTAGGTTTTGTATATTTCTTAAAAATATTAATGGTTGATAATAGAATGGACATTGAATATTAGTGTTCTTATTGTATTGTATATGAAGTTGTATAGTACTACTATAATTTTATTTTGGTTCTGTTAAAAGGGCATTTTAGTCATTTTTGCTTGCTATGTTGTTTGAGTAGGATGAAGTATTTGTAAAACCCATGTTATTTTTGTGATGAAGTATAGTTAATGTAATTAAAAATAAGTTTGTAATGAATTTGTTATTAAGGAAAATAATCTACATAGATTATATATACTTTAACATGCCCGGTTAATGTAATTAAAAATAACTTTGTAATGAATTCGGTGTTAATTATTCATTATAATACTATGTTTTCAATAAATTATACACAACTTGATTAGCACAACTGGCTTAACCGCGCCCTTTTCTAGCATAAGCTTAAGTTCGAGTCTGCTTGCCAGCAATATCTATTCATTTTTACATTTTTTAGCCATTAGTTTATGCCACATATTACCAATTCAAAAATTAATTAAGCATACAACATCTCAATAAATGCTGTCACAAATTAGCTACGCGTTTTGTTCCATAGCAAAACAAGCAAACGAAATCATATTCCATAGCAGAATTTCCTAGCAAATACCTACGAATGGTACTTCCATAGCAATTCAACTATGAAATTGGTTTCCGTCACAAACTCCGTTGCATATTAACCACGATGATAAATTCCATAGCAGCAGTACAACGGAAAGTGATTTGGTAACAAATGTCGTTGGAAAATTGCTACGAATTTTTGTTCCATAGAACTATCGGTAGCATAATACCAACGGATATGGAGTCGGTAACATTTTCTCTAGCAACTCCCACTCTCGCTACCAGAAATAAAATCCGTAGACAATGTGGTAGCAACATTGCTATGGAACGACATTCCATAGCACGATCCATTGCAGATTAACAACGAAAATACGTTCCATAGCAACCTTCCCTAGCAAAATCACATTTTTCTTGTAGTGATTTTAAATAAAGTTTTGGGAACAAAGGTTTTTGTAAACACTTCTATTTCAAAAGGATTGTTTTGAAAAGTTTAAATTTTATGAAATTTTTGGGATGATATAGATAATAAAGCCACGAATGGAAATATACGTATTTGATTTTGAACTTCTAGGAGTGTCATTGCAAACCCTAGGTATTTTAATGAGACGCACCTCACTTGCAAATGGAGGAACCAGGATCAGATCTGCAAAATTTCAAAGTGACAACAAATTTGTCAATAAAATCTGTTTGGTTTGTGATAACAAGTTTTTTTTTTGGTTTGTGATAACAAGTTTTGTTAATTAATTTCATAAGGTTGGACTATTTTCTTATAACTCTTTTGATTTTGATATATCTAGTTTTTGAAATGGAATTTCGATTTGATTTTATGTATTAGATTTTTAATTATTTTGAAGATGTTTGAAGACGTAGAATTGATAAATGAGGTCTAGCTAGAATTAACTGTAATTTGTGATCTGAATGCTCGATTTGATAAAATGGGGTTGTCCATGAGAAGAAAGGAAACAAGCAGTCTCATGAGTATAACAAGTTATTAACTTTTGTTTTATCATTTGCTTCTTTATGGTCTATCAACGAAGTATGAACAATCAAGTGATTGAAGAACTTTATGACACTTATAAGGTGTTGGATGAAATGCATGACAGAAAAGTCAAACTTATTTTTGTAATTTGCAATTGGATTTGGATCATGTGAATTCAGTAGCACACCATCACCCTATCTTGCTAATTTCCTCTAATTTTATTATTGTTCACACTTTGGATCAGGTGAATTCAGTAGCACATTTTCACATTTTTGTAATTTGCAATTGGATCTGGATGAGGCGAAAAGTTAAAGTGACTATTGGAAGAGTGATCAATTCAGAAATAATTATGAGTCGGTCAAATGGCTAACTATTCAACCTGCCAACAAATTCTTCTTATGATTTGTTTACCAGTCTAACTAACATGATGTATAACAGGGATCCCATAAGGAAAGGTAATCTCAATATCTTTATCAAAACTTATAGCAATATAATAGATGTATTTAAATCATTTTATAAATATTGTTTATTACGATTTATGTTGGATTTTACCACATTTATTTTATGATGCATGTTAGGTGTCTGTGAAATTGAATATAGTTGTCCCAAGTGAACGTGTCAATGAAATTATGATGGTAGAATAGAAAATACTTGTTATAAATTGGCCCATTTTATAAATTTTTGGATCTTTTTTTTGGCCAAATACACAAAGGAGTCCCTCTCAATGTTGTGAATATGCTATAATAAGATAATACCCATTTGTACTTTCCATTTATTTTGTTACCAGTTTATGTTTTGTTAAGAAATGTGTCAAAATGGTCACTCGGCTTGTAGTCTTGAGTCTTAACACCCAAAAAGACATGTATGTTGTGCTATTACTAAGTGATTAACATATTGATTTAAACATTCATTTTGTGATTTAATTAACTACCCAAAAAGACATGTATGTTGTGCTATTACTAAATGATTAACATATTAATTTAAACATTCGTTTTGTGGTTTAATTAACTAAAGTAGACTTATGTGATAAGTCCATCTATTTTATTAGTTTTCTAAGGGAAATAATTTCAATCTCAATTTAGAAAAATGCACATACATATGATTTAACTATGATATGCAACGCAAATTCATGTTAAAAAAACTTATATTTGAAGATTGATGAATAGGATGTATTAATTTTGATATTGATTAGTTATTACGATTTAGAATTATCAATATTTTTTTTCTTTCTCAACCGTGGTTTTCACGGGTTTAAACCTAGTTTATAATAATTTTCCGGGATGATATTGCCCTCTCATTTCCGTAAAAAAAAATCACCGGACAAAATACTGTCAATGAAAATAATTTGTTTTTTTACCAATATTTTCATACAACAATTTTTCTAATAAATCACGACTTTTTAGGTATTATGTCCTAATTTTAAAGTTAGTCAAACAAAATTGTATAGTTATTGCGTTATACCAACATTTGATATAAATAGCATAAATTTAAGTTGAATTATTTATTTATGCTTTTTTACGAACTTCGATAAACTTTTTGTCTATTATCACATTCAAAAAGAAATAAAATACTTTTTTTGAGAATATTGCATGGAAAATCAAAGTCTATCAACCTTTAAATATTTATAAACATTCCCCTTTAATTTCCGAACCTTCAAACTTCATGATCGGAACTTTCATGACACCCCCTTCCCTACGAACACAATGTTGACGATCCGATCGTCGTATTGATGATCGACTTCCTTCAATCTTCATCGTCATCGAATCTCAGTTTCAACAGAATCAATGACATATTCGTCGATCATCGTTTGATTCAATACACGGGACTCTACAATGGGTAATGCCATCTAATCTTTGTGTCTTTTTAAGTTGTTGTCATCATATGTGATCTTTCTCGTTATCTATCTGTTTGTATTGGATGGTTACAAAATCGATTTTATTTCGGCAATTGAATTCCAATTTGTTACGTTGTTGAGCGTTTCAATGTCCATGGCCACATTAATTGCCATCGTTTGCATTAACTACAAATTGATGTTCCTTTTTAGATGCATGTGCTGTTTGACGATGAAAAACCTACGCATTTCTGATTCACGTAGATTTTTTTATCATCATAACTTGACATTATCACATTTGAGGCCGCATATTTGGTAAAATTTCAAGCAATTCATTAGTAGGTATAAACGCTAGTTGAATTTGGTCCACAAATTCCATTGTTAATTGAAGGGCGCTTTTTAGAATTGGTTGATCGACAAACATTCCAAGTTCCTATTATCACAACTAATTTGGGATTGAATGCTTTTTGTTGTGATTGTGTTGCATTGCAAGTTTCTGCTTTTGAACTATGATGAAAAATATAATGGGCTAATGATGTTATATATACACGTGCATATGTTCTCCTTTTCAGAATCAGCTGCCTCCTGTTGTTCTACCCACCTGATAGATGGAGATGGTACTTTTAATGCAACTGGACTCGAGAAATTTATGAAGGAAGTAAAACTTTCTGAATGTGGACTTTCGTATGCAATTGTTTCCATCATGGGCCCACAAAGTAGTGGTATGTTGAAGTAGACATATTGATATTGTGTGAGTTAAAGTAAGTCAGTATATATTGAATATTTTAAGCACACCTATTGTTTTGAACAGGGAAAAGCACACTTCTAAATCATTTATTCCATACCAACTTCCTGGAAATGGATGCTTTTAAGGGAAGGCATGCATCCATTCCATTCAATTATTACTTTGGTTTTATCTCAAGTATTCTGACTGTGGTTCATTCATATCAGGTCTCAAACCACCAAAGGTATTTGGATGGCAAGATGCACGGGAATCGAACCTTGCACTGTTGTCATGGATCTTGAGGGTACTGATGGAAGAGAAAGAGGAGAGGTTACATAATAATTGATACTTCTCTTTCATTAGTTAAATTTTTACTATGGCTCACTCTTATTCAATAAGCTTTTGTTTTCTTTTTTTAGGATGACACTGCATTTGAAAAACAAAGTGCACTTTTTGCACTTGCTGTTTCAGACATAGTGCTTATTAACATGTAAGTGTACTGATAGTTTATATTAATATATATATATATATATATATATATATATATATATATATATATATATATATATATATATGCATTGTCTAGAAAGTTATGTAAACTTTATCATGTTTCACAACGAACTTTTCTGTTATTAGGTGGTGTCATGATATTGGTCGTGAGCATGCTGCAAACAAACCTCTGCTAAAAACTGTATTCCAGGTATATCATGTGTACTTCTTCCTATAGTTGTTCTTATATGGATAAAATGCAAGAAATAGCAACATACTTTATTTATTTGTTTATTATAGCAACTTACTTCTATTTTTCTCTATTCCAACAATGTACTTCCAATTTTTCCTATTAAACATTGTACTTTGTAAACCTACGTAATTATAGCATTGTACTTTCAATTTCTTATTAGGACATTCTAATTTGAAAAACCTACCTAATTACAACAGTGAAAATTACTTTGTGTTTGGATGATATTGCTATAATTGGGTAGGTTTATCAAAGTACAATACTGATAGGAAGAAATGGAAGTAGAATGCTCTAATATACAAGTAAATGAAATTACATTGCTCATTTTATATATATTGCCCAACTTTCTTAAGTTATGATTTTCCATTTTTAGGTGATGACACGATTATTTAGTCCGCGGAAAACAACATTGATTTTTGTCATACGTGACAAAACACGAGTAAGTGTGCCATGCTCACACTCATCTTTCTCAAAGTTTTTTGGTATTTCTTGTAAAAACTTTTCATTTTGTTTCTTTAAAGACGCCTTTGGAAAATTTAGAGCCTGTACTGAGGGAAGATATCCAAAAGGTAAATATCTGTTAAGTAAAAGAAAATGATTATATAATTATTGAAGTCTTAAGTTTGATTTTTAAATGTTGCATTGGGTTTAGATATGGGATTCTGTACCCAAGCCAGAAGTCCACAAGGAAACACCACTAAAAGCATTTTTTAATGTAAGATACCAAAGATATCACTCACTGTTTTGTTTCACTTACCATCTATTGATTATTACATTTTTATCTTACCAATCAAATAAATGACCAGATAGAAGTTGTTGCTCTTTCTAGTTTTGAAGAGAAGGAAGAACAATTCAAAGAGCAGGTAGAACTTGTTAGTTTAATCACATTCTGTTTTATATAAGATGCATTTTTCTAATTTTTCATTTTTAAAAAAAAAATGGAAGGTGGGAAACCTTAGAAAAAGATTCTATCAATCTATTGCACCTGGAGGGCTTGCAGGTGACAGACAAGGAGTTGTTCCTGCTTCAGGTTTTTCTTTTAGTGCTGAACAAATCTGGAAAATTATAAAGGAAAATAGGGATCTTGACCTTCCTGCTCACAAGGTACAACATTATGCAAAATTAAATGCTTCTAGTAAATATTATAAATATACTTTTTCAGGATGTTGTAATTTTTCTTTTTGAAATATTTGGGTAGGTTATGGTGGCCACTGTACGTTGTGAAGAAATTGCTACCGAGAAGCACTCCGCATTTGCTGAAAACAAGGTTCACTATTTTTTTTTTTATTAAAATAGTTCCAAATTTTGTTTTATTTTTTATATGGGAACTTAATTAATTGTTTATTCCAGGAGTGGTGTGAGCTAGAGAACACCGTAAAGACTCAATTTGAGCCTCACTTTGGGAATAAGATTAGTTCACTACTTGACATTTACCTTGCAGGGTATGCAATGCACATATCTACTTCTTTAATTAATGCATGTGTTTAAGTGTATATATATATATATATATATATATATATATATATATATATATATATATATATATATATATATTTGAAGTATTTATTTTATCTGCAATTTGTTTTTAGTCATGACAGTGAGGCTGGGTTTTTCATATATATATATATATATATATATATATATATATATATATATATATATATATATATATATATATTGAAGTATTTATTTTATCTGCAATTTGTTTTCAGTTATGACAGTGAGGCTGGGTTTTTCGACGAAGGTGTTAGGAATTGTAAGCGAAAACAATTGGAAGAGAAATTGCTACAGGTAAATATCTTTGTGACATAATTTTAATTTATCTTCTGTATTGCTGATAATAGATGTTGCTTCTTCATCACATCAATTTTCCTAATTTTTCTTCTTATGTTATGTTTTTGTTAAGCTTGTTGAACCAGCCTACCAATCAACAATGCATCACATAAGGTCTGAGACACTGGAAAAATTCATAAAAGCATTTGAAGATGCTTTGAATAAAGGACAAGGGTTTAAAGTTGCTGCCCACGATTGCACAATCTCATCAATGAAATCATTTGATGAACAAAGCAAAGGTATATATATATATATATATATATATATATATATATATATATATATATATATATATATATATATATATATATATATATATATATATTCATTTGATCCCCAACAAGTTCATTATATTATTATTAGATGAATGTTTTTATGCATGATTGGAAATAACGAATGAAAATAGTTATTTGGTTTATGATTTTATGTGATTAATACATTGAATCTAAAGGTGTGATCATTAAGCAAGCTGATTGGGACTCCTCCAAAGCAAGGGTTAAACTTTCTCATGATATTGATTCACATATTGCTGATGTAAAGACTGCTAAGATTTCTGATCTTACTGCATTATATGAGGTAATAGTATGCCCCATTTCATTTGTTAGACAGTATAGGACATAAGAAGACAAGATAGAGTTTGAAATGCTTTTAGTCTGGGAGTGATGCAAAAATTAGAATTTTTGGTCCCAGGACTCAAGTTCTCAACTAAATAAACGAATTGTTATGCAGTCAAAAGTAAAGACGGCATTATATGGACCTGTGGAAGCTCTTCTAGAAGGGGCTGCTGATGACACGTGGCATGCAATCAGGAAGCTTCTTAGAAACGAGAGCGAGACAGCTGTGTTTGAGTTTTCTGATGCACTTTCTGGTTTAGAAATGGAAGAATCCGCGAAAAAAAATCTACTTTCAAGATTGGAGAATTATACAGTAGAAGTAGTTGAAGGGAAGACTAAAGAAGAAGCTGCTAAAGTTCTAAACCGCATGAAAGAGAGGTATGTTATATATTTCATTAATTATTAATTATTCCAACCCACCCCCTGTTTTAGAAAGGTAGTTTGTGATAACGTAATACTAATAAACTACACACACACAGGTTTACAACTATATTCAACCATGATAATGATCTAATGCCACGTGTCTGGACGGGAAAAGAAGATATTCGTGCAATCAATAAAACTGCTCGCACTTCTGTAAGAATTGAATTATTTGAACATTAGATAAAAAAATCATAAATATGATTTTCTAATATAATAAATGTTTCAGTCTTTGAAGTTACTATCTGTGTTGGCGGCAATTCGTTTGGAGGATTATGGTGATAAAATTCAGGGTATACTACTTGTGGCTTTAGCGGACCCCGCCCAAGCGTCTGATAAAAACTCCAATGTGCAAGACCCTTTGGCAACAAGCAAATGGGAAAAGGTAGGTATATAACTTAACTTATGTGATTGTAATTCATTCTTTGAAATTGAATGATCCTTATATTACATATATGTTTTTGCCTTTGGTTAATTAATTTACACCCAGATTCCAGTAGACAAGACATTGATAACTCCTGTCCAGTGTAAATCTTTGTGGACCCAATTTCAAAAGGAGACAGAGTATGCTGTCAGTCAAGCTATTTCTGCCCAGGTATGATTTTGTTATTTTAGGGGAGGTAGGTTTGAGAAAATAATGTGGTTTATTATTGAATGAATGCTTTTTGTTTTTCTTTCAGAAAGCTAACAAGCAAAATAACAATTGGATGCCGCCCCCATGGGCTATCCTTGCCTTATTTGTGCTGGGATTCAATGAATTCATAACTCTTTTAAGGTTCTTTTCTTTTCTTTTCATTTCAGCATATCATATTATCTATTTAGCTATTATGACTGACTCATTACCAAATTGTATTTTTTTTTTGTTTTCAGGAATCCATTTTACCTGATCTTAATATTCATCACCTTTTTGCTTATAAAAGCCTTATGGGTTCAACTAGACATAGCTTCCGAATTCCAACACGGCGTGGTTTGTTATTTTCTCATTTTGGTTAAATGCAAGAATATCAATGTAGTTTCATTGATTTGCTTATTATTTATAACAAGTATCCTACTTTCCTATTACAGTTTCACGGGTTTCTCTCGTTGTCCACTAAGCTTATTCCAACTATCTTAAACCTCATCAGAAAACTCTCCGATGCCGGCCAACGCCAACCACCACCACACTAAAGTAATCCCCAAACAGATTGATGAATTAGTTCATCTTGGTAAAAACAAAAATTATATTTGTTTTTGTATTTTATTGTACAGATATGTGTAGTTTTACCACGTTGAACTACTTTTAAGTTTGATTAATTTTGTATTGGAATTATTTGTTTATTGAAATAATATCTAATACTTTTTGTAACAAACAAAAATAATCCCTAAGCTTCTTTGTAAGAATTATTTTAAAAGTTTTTTCTTTTATATTGATTGTATTGGTTTCCGTTATTTAACATAAATTTAGACAAAAAAATTAATTACCAAAACAAGTGTATCTTAGTATCTAAAATGAGGGTTGAATTGATTAGTTTCAAAATTTGTTGCTTTTGATATGTGCAAAAAAAAGCCGAAAAAGATGGAAAGTTTGGTTCATGATTCCAACAAAATCGAATCAAATCAAAATCTTTTTTATAATGATAGGCTTAGTTGTTACAAAACATCATCCAAAATACATATTTTAAAATTCTAAATTTATATAATGCAGCCTTTTCTATTTCAGATTTGTTTAGACTTTAGATTAACATATATTTATATTTTTGAGAATTTTAAACTTTCTTGGAATTCTTTTAGTTTCTCATGTTTCAATTTTTTTTGGAAACGGCAAACGAATTAAGTGGAGCCTACTCGTAATATTTCAACGGGCACCCCGGGTTCGAGCTCCTTTACAGGGCAACCCAGCCTCCATAGGGATTTCCAAGGAAAAATTCCCCACATGTGGCACCACAAGAGGTAGTTTAAGGGAATAGAACTCCCGACCTCACGCGCCACATGGGTATAAAACCCGGTGCATCAACCCAGCTAGGCTGGACATCACTTGCCTCATGTTTCAATTGATGTAAAAACATTGAGTTAACCTACAAAGGGTGTTTTGGCAGGTTTAAGAGTATACATGGTTTTCGTCATTCCAAAGGAATTTTTTTTATCCGATTAACATGAATCAAACGTTTTAAATGGATTATCACCAATTAGGGACCAAGAAAAATATAAAAAATAATTATCACATTAAAAATTAACAAATAATCTGATTATTATTAAATTCAAAAAGTGAATAACTTGAAGTACTCCGCCCCCGAAAAAGGGGGTTTAGAATTAGAATTAGATCCATCTTTAGCTTTGATGGCGTCCACTTGTCTCCGCCATTACCAATTCTCCCCTCGAATTGCAATTCAAAAACTTTCCTTTGATTCAACCACAAGACCTATATAATATACCACTTCAGATACCTAATACAGTATCCGAATTCACTTTTTCTGAAGTAAAACAAAAGGAATCAACCTCAACATTGACAGCGAAGAAAACAGGTAATCTTATAATTTTGATAATTCGATAGCTTAATTATGTGCCGATCGTTGCTCTTATCAATTCTATGTTTTGATTTGATCTTAAGTTATCGATTAGCAGGGTAATCGATGATTACGAGATTTTTAGTTTTATGATCGTCGTTTTTCTTCAGCTTAGGTTATTGGTTGATTAGTACTGTGTGTTAGATATACAGATATGTTCCTTGAAATTCTAGGATTTAGTTGGATTGCTGTAGGGTTAAATTATCGAATTTCATGCAGCATCTGTGATTTTGGAATTATCAACTCGTTTTAGTTTTGCTCAAATTATATAATCGTTGTTTTATTCTTACAGTGTCGCAATAGATTCAGTGGAGCGCTAGAACAAGATAAACCTTGGATGCATTAGAGTTTGGGAAAACAACAAAGGGAGTACGAATTACAAACTCTATAGAGGATTAGCCAGGGAAGTTTCCTGAATGGCTATGTAGTCTGATGAAACTAGGATCTGGTGGTGGACATTTGCATATAGCATAAGTGACCTGGTGCTTCAGTTTTACATAGTATTTTCTTGATCAAAAGGGAACAAATGGAATCTAAACTGTAAGTGCACAATTCTGGTGAAATTGAGAGTGATCATAGAATATAGTTACTGCCATGACCACTGAGGTTCCATGCTCTTCTGGTCAATGGCTTAAGCAAGAACCGCATTCTGTTTTAAATGATGGGGTGTTGGCTGGGAAGATTTCAAAGAACAACATATCTATAAGGACAGGTGAGGAGTTCTCCATGGAATTTCTTCAGGATCGTGGCACTGTAAGACAAGTTCATAATGGTTACGCCCTGAGCAATGGGACATTATCAAAGGATAATGGCAACCATCATCTTGTTTACGAGGAACTTAGTGTTATGCTTGGGTTGCAGAGGGTGGATTCTGCATGTAGTTCTGGTATGGCCGAGAGTACATCTGTTAAAGGATCTCTTTCTAGGCCAAGTGCTCCATCAGCCATTATCACTGATTTGGTTCCCTCTTTGGCTCCCCGAGCTTCAGGATCAGGAGTTTCAGATGATTCTCAAAGAGAAAAGATTAAGTTTATCTGCGGATATGGTGGTAAAATCTTGCCTCGCCCTAGTGATGGGAAACTGAGATATGTGGGAGGTGACACACGTATTGTTTCCATACAAAAGAATATATCATGGGAAGAGCTTATTAAGCGAACTAGTGAATATTGCAATCAACCACACACAATCAAGTACCAGCTTCCAGGAGAGGATCTTGATTCTCTTATATCCGTGTCTTCTAATGAAGACCTTCAGAATATGATAGAGGAGTACAATGCCCTAGGAAACCTTGATGGTTCCCAACGACTCAGGATATTCTTGATTCCTCATAGTGATTCTGAAACTACATGTACAATTGAATCCAATGGTAATCAGCAGCAAAATCCAGATTATCAGTATGTTGTTGCAGTCAATGGAATAGTTGATCACAACCCAAGCTTTCCTCAGAAGCATCCCCCCTCTTTTGATATCTTGGAAGATAGCATTGGCCTCAATAACTCAAATGTCACTCAACAACTAGTTATCACCAAGTCTCCTGAAAACTTTCCTCTCAGTTCTTCTGATCTAGTGCCACAAAAGGATCTGATGAATGGTCATGCACAAGCAAACAAAAATCCAAGTATTGAGATCCCAGTACTCAAGGGCCGAGCATTTCATTCTGACATTCCTATTCCACAACCTACTGATACAACAGATATACCTTTGGGGCTTAATGCTAATGGGCTTCATCCTGGGATCCCACATGCATTTTCTGATACTCAGCTCCAGGAACTTCAAGGAAGCTCTTCTACATTAGGCTTTGCACCACCATTGATACAGGCACAGCTGGAATCTGTTGAACAACATGAAAATGTTGTAATTGAGATACCGACTGTTTCTTACAATCAGACGGATTCTTTGCAAACTCCTTTTGGTTCTGAATCTTTGAAGAGAGCATGTGATGCAAATTGCATAGATGAGAAGATCCAAGCAGCAAAGGAAGATCCAAGGAAAATTCTTGGAGTGCAAAACAATTCCAAGGAAAACATCCAAAGTTTCTATGAAGCTGCAAACTTTTCTAAGAACATTTCATCTGCAACTGCTAACGGTGACATCTGTAAACCATTAAAGCCTTTAAAGGTCAATTCTGATCAGATATCTTCTGTACTGCTTGACCTGAATGTCTCGAACCATGTCATTCCTGCATCAGCTGCAACTAATGTAAAGCATGCTATTAACAGCCAAAGAATTACTGAGAATCAGCAGCATGTAACAAATGGAATTGAAAATGGTCAACAGGGAATCAGTACGCAATGGGCCCATAACCCTGAAAAATCTTTGACTGATCTAATTCCTGGCTTATCCGATAATGTATCTCATGAATATGCTGTTCAACTGCCATTGATGCAGAATCCAACTACAGCTGCTGGTCATAGGAGGGAAGTTTCACTGATGGATGAAGACTTTTTTATCTACACCAAACAAGAAGTTGGTAACTCGGATCATGAAGCATATTACAATAAAATGCAGAAAGAAATGGAAGTTTCATTTATCAAGGACATGAAAGATAATCAACTGGAGTTGCCTGACCTTTTGGGAAATATGACTGATGCTGCAAGCAATTCTCCTCTGTTAGATGCAATCAGCACTGAAGCTCAATCCTCAAATGCAACAGAAGCTGAAAGCACTTTCTCAGATTCCAATGTCGAGGTATGCGCTTTTTCTACCAGATATTAAGATCCAGTTTTAAAGTAATAGGCAGTTGACCTTTAGTTAAGGTATTTCCATATCTTTTGCAGAATGCTGCAACAGATAAAGGAGGTAAGGATGGCCCATTCAGTAATGCATTGATAGCTGAAATGGAAGCTGATATGTATGGCCTCCAGGTACAACACTATATTCTACACCCACATATGCCTACATACATACATAAATATAAATATACATATACATACATACATACATACAGATCATAAAGAATGCTGAACTCGAAGAACTAAGAGAATTAGGATCTGGAACATATGGAACTGTATATCATGGCAGATGGCGTGGATCAGATGTTGCTATTAAAAGAATCAAGAAAAGCTGCTTCGCTGGGAGATCATCTGAGGAAGAACGGCTGGTGGGTCATCCATCTATAATTACTATTTTGCCCTTAGAGTGGTTGCATTTTTTTTTTCTTTCTATTTAACTCCTATAAATAAATACTCATGGACTTCCAATTGTCCAGACGAATGATTTCTGGAGAGAAGCACGGATCCTTTCAAATCTTCATCATCCAAACGTGGTTGCATTTTATGGAGTTGTACCAGATGGGGCTGGTGGAACTTTAGCTACTGTTACTGAATTTATGGCAAATGGATCTCTGAGAAATGTCCTGGTAAAAAAAGACAGGTAAAAAATTCACTTTTATCTCTCATGAAAATGAAACCATTGGTTGGTTCCTAGCTTTGTGTCTTAAGTGTGTTGAATTTTTTTGATCTCATTTAAGGTCACTTGATCGTCGTAAAAAGCTCATAATAACCATGGATGCAGCTTTTGGGATGGAATATTTGCATTCCAAAAACATTGTCCATTTTGATCTAAAATGTGACAATTTGTTGGTTAATATGCGTGATCCACAACGACCTGTTTGTAAGGTAATTAAAACTACTACTAGCATTGTTAAATTTTCAATTTTCTTTTTTTGGTTTTGTAATATGAATCCTTAAGTATTTGCAGGTTGGAGACTTTGGATTGTCAAGGATCAAACGGAATACTCTAGTTTCAGGTGGTGTGAGAGGAACTTTACCATGGATGGCACCAGAATTATTAAATGGTAGCACTACCCGAGTCTCTGAAAAGGTCAGTAGTATACCTCATAAAATAAAATAGCAACAAACTTTTATTTATTTGTGAAAAATCCACCCAATGAATATGATAGCAATGAAAATTGCAATGATTGCTTGCCACTGGAATCTGGATTGGGTAGCTTTTCAGTGTATATGTTGTAACAGGAAGAGATGAACGTAGAATGCTATCTTTTGCATTTAAATAAGTTAATTCTTGTCTTGGTATTAATTAATTAATTAATAGGTTGATGTGTTCTCATTTGGCATTACTATGTGGGAGATCCTAACTGGTGAAGAACCTTATGCAAATATGCATTGTGGGGCAATCATAGGTAAGCAAGCTCTTCTCTTCTTCTCTACTTGAACAAACAAACAAGAAATTGCAATGTACTTTGGTTAATTTGTTTGTTAATTGCCATTTCATTTCATGTTTTGACAGGGGGGATCGTGAAGGATACCCTTCGGCCTATTATACCAGAAAAGTGTGATCCTGAATGGAAGAAGTTGATGGAGCAATGCTGGTCCGTGGACCCCACCATCCGACCTTCATTTACTGAAATCACAAACCGACTGCGGGCCATGTCCAAGGCCCTTCAACAAAATGGGCCCAAAAAGGGCTCACAGTCGCATGCATAGACTTCACTTCACTTCACTTCTTCACTAGTAAGTAAGTAAAGCAGTAAATACTAAACACATACTGTTTTTCATCCGTTCCATATGTTTTGAATTTTGATTGCTCATGAATTTTGTCATTTGTTCATTCTTTTTCGACGGTTTGTGTGAATAGTATAAAAGTTTACGGATAGTATTATGCTCCTTTCACTTCAGTAATCTGTTTCTGCTTATCATTATGATTATACATCTTGATTTTCAATCATCAATTTCATATACTGGGAGGTTAACCAATCATTTGCCATAAAAAATAATTCTTACAACTTCAAGCAATACAAATATGTCTCAACATTATTTCTAAATCTTAGGTGTCACTTAAAATGAGTTGGATTGATTCGCTAACATTTTTTATTTCAATAAAATAATAATATATCTTTCCATAGATACAATATTTTGGAAAGTTGTATGTATTCATATAGATTTTAAGGGATTTTCGATCACTTTAATAAGTTTTTTTTATTTTAATTTCCATTAAAGGTGCTCAAGTCGTCTTTGGTACGGGCTATCATGTGTTTTTATTTTTGATTTTAAAAGAAACCCAAATTAAAGAAAAAAAAAAAAATCCAACCAGAGTACGAGTATACAACTTTTATTTTAGAAATTAACAACTTTTAATCCAAAAAATATTTCAATAGTTTTTATGAGCTTTTATATTTCAATATTGAGTTTTTTATTCACATGTTCTTTTGTGTATTTTACACATTTTAAAGGATACAATCTGTCTAATACTTTTATACAATTAAAAACTACAACTTTCAGCTGTCCCTTACCAACTATTTTTGCAAACCATACCCTGTGATTAGCTTTCAATTGAATTTGTTACCTTAACTGTAAACAAATGCAAATATAAAGTTGAAGCTTACAAAAATGTATAGAAGAGGAAAAATAAGTCTTAAGAAGCAATATTATTTATATTTTTATAATTTGAAGAAAATGGGAAAGAGATGTGTTAGACATTTATTTTCTTTCCAAAGTAGATAGCTTTCACCCCCACTATTAATGAAGTGTTTGACCCTAAACAAAAGGTTTATTTGGTGGAAATAAATTTTGGCAAGGTTTTATGGGAAGTCGCCGTGAACCCCAAAACCCCTTTAAAGGGTTTAATGATGGATTTGAACCCAACTCAATCTACCACTTCGTAGTTCATACCATGAATCCACGATCAAATGTCTTCAACGCTTGTTACTCTTCATATTAGTGGTTTATTATTTATGTTTAAAATTTAAAGAAAAATTAAATTTTCGTTGTGATTACCTATACAAAATGAAACATGGATTGGATTCCTACCCAAAAATAAATATCATATCTGGTTTTGAAAAAGTTTCAAAAGATATGTTATATTTATATCTATCAATATCACTAATTCACTAAACAAACAAGAGAATGGTCATTGTTCCATGCTACAAACTATTCGCATACATGTAGATCTTGGCTTATAGAAGCAACATATTTGAGATTTGTTAGATCGGTTTAATATATACCGAAGTGTGAATATCATAAGTACGATTGTTTGGATAATCCTAAAGGTTGTGTTACAAAATAGATAACAGATATTTATAATTGTAATTTATTCACCTTCTTGTAAAATACATAAAATTTATTCAAATGATTTTGAAAATACATGGATTTGGTAAACCAATGTGTTGAAGTCACTAAAACCCATGGTTGGAGTAAAACTTAGTGGTTTGCCAACATGTTTGAAGTGCTCTTTGTAACTCTAACAATCATTAGCAAACCTAGTCACCCCTCAATGTTTTTGAATTTCTAGATTAATTTGTACCACCAACTTTATTATTTAATTATCTTATAATAAGTTTATTAGATTTTAGCGATCAATTTGTATTAATACTAGTAAGAAGTAAAAAAACAAAATTTGGAAGATAAAGATACCAATTGCGGGGTTTTGAACGGTCGAATTATATTAAACTAGATGAAAGCTCGTGCGTGTCGCAAGAATAAAACTATGACGATTAAAATTATGACAAATATATTGCGTTTATTACATCAATATTAATATATTATTGATACATATATGATATTAGAAAGATTTATTATTTCTCAAATGATCGTTGGTGGGGTACTTTGGTTCCTGGTTTAACGTCTTATGTAGATTGGTTGGATTGGTTCAAGACACTATGACTTTCTTCTTTTGCTAAACGCATTTTCAAAGGTGTTTTTTATGTGGCTTGGTAGGCTATTTGGGACTTCAGAAGCTCTTGGATTTTTGGAATGACAAAACTGAAAGTGGCTCTTATTTTTAGTAGTATAGTAATTAAGTCGTTCTTTTGGTGTAATGCTAGGTGTATGAAAAAACATTAATTGGGTAGGTTGGCTTCAAGACCCGATTCTTACTATTATGCGATTTTTCCCGTGCTAGTTTCTTGATAGTCCGGGTTCTTTGAACAAAATGTTGCCATTAAAAAAAACGATGGATTTTGTGCTACGAAATGAATCGATAAGCTAATTAAGGACGTTTCCAATACTAATAGCAACTCTCGCTGAAGCAATTGTAGCAACTCCGACTCCTAAGTTTTACTTTTGTCACGTATGTGACCTAATTGACAAAAAAAAATTATAAGATTGGTTTTATATATATATATATATATATATATATATAAACAATCTTACTAAAAATTAGAATAATGAAAACCGTATGTTACCTTAATTTATATATATATATATATATATATATATATATATATATATATATATATATATATATATATAAATTAAGGTAACATACGGTTTTCATTATTCTAATTTTTAGTAAGATTGTTTAAAAAGTTGTGTCTCTTTAAAATATTTAAACACTTTTCATCCCTTTTTAGTTGATAAATTTCTATTTTCTTTTACTTTCATCTCTCACCATACATACATGAAAATCTATAACTTTCATCCTTTCCAACCGACCCATGTTTCAATTTGGAAATCTATCGCTCTCATCCCTCTCAACCCATACATGTTTAATTTTAAATAAATACATGCTAATTAAAATCATACAAAATTAGTTCATCAAATATTATAAATATATAAAACTATTTTGCAATAAGTTTTTATACATAAAATACAACCAACTAAAGCTTGAACTAAAAATGGTAGAATGAATTAGTTTACCCGTTGCAACACCATTTTGGTGGTACTGTCCGACCTCGGGATGACATGGCCGACAGTACTACCCTTAGCCCACTCCAAAACATATGAAAAACTTATGTTTGAAAAGTTGGAAAGACCATTTAGCCTTATTTAAACCATATAATTACTTTTACCTAATATAATAAAACGATAAAATCAAATAAAAACATAACTAAAATAATGTATAATTATTTTCTCCCGCAAAATGCTACAAAAGGAAGAAGTTGGTTTGGTGAAGAAAAATGGGAATGTGGGAAAGAATTGACACATGAAGAAGGGGATGTCTTGACTTTTGATGGTTTTGTTCATAAATCAATTAATTTTTGGTTTGAAAAGGGTTTTACTTGTGATGCACCATGGGTGGATTTTCCCACCTTTTAGAGTCATTTTGTGCACTCCAATTCATCTCATTAATGATATAAAAAAGGACTAATAATAGCTTAGATCGAATTTTAAATTACAATTTAAGTCCATACAATTAAATTATACGTCATATTGGACTAGTACCTAGCTCGAAGCCTAACAAATCGTAAAGCACATGACACATCAAAGACTCAAAGTTGCTAATGCTGCAGCATATAGCTTATTTCCAGCGAGAAAAAGAAATGTAGCAATTGCATTATATAAACCAAAATATTATGAATTTTAGGTTGGACGATTTTTATTCAAATCAATCGTAGTTAATCTATTTGTTTTGTTTTTTTATATATTTTTTTTAGCTTTAACTGTTAGTATGTAGGATTAAGGTTTAGGTATTATCTTTATATACTTTTTTTGTAATTCTCATTTAAGAAATAAACAAATTATAATATTAACATTATCATCCATACTTTTCTATCTATAGTGGCAATATACGTTTCGTTTTAAAAATAAAAACAGAGAAAAAATTGAGAAGTTCATGAAACTATTGTGCTCTCTCGTTTTCGTCCTTAATTTTGTTGTTCACATGTCACTTAAAGTTTTTTATTTTGTCAATATTTAGTCTTTACCATTTTTAACGCATAAACTAAATAAAAATTACTAACTCAGATGCTAGCAAAAAAGAACAAAATAGCTCAAAATTATATGATCAGGTTTTTGAAACACAGTACAGTCCATCTATGATTGGCCTTAGTATTTCTATGTGGCAAAACCATTTAAATGCAAAAGCTACAATATTATCAAATATGGTAGCTTTTCTACACTGTTGCAGGAATACTATAACGTTTTTGTAAGATCACAAAACCCAAAGAATTATCATAAAAATCGATTCCAAGATTTTCCATTTGAACTGGACCACAATATGCAAAATCAATCCATTGAAACATATATGTGATGTCCGAAAAATAAGAAATATCCATGTCTATCCAAACCCGCATTTTTTGCCATATCTCATGAGCCAAATCATAAGTGAAGAATAAATGATTGACATCTTCTAAATGGCTAGAACAAATAGGATACAAAGTTGAGTCAACGTTAATCCCTATTTTATCCAAGTTCATTCGAATAGGAAGATGATCAATAACTAACCGCCAAACAAAAATGTTGACTTTTATAGGAACAAACTGGTTCCACCTAGTAGGTGTGTCAAATAGTTGGTAGAACTACACTATCAATAAGTTGTCGCACTGACTGTAAAATCATCCGACGGCTCCAAATCACACCTCCATTTAAACAAAGAATCAGTGATCATCCGACGGCTCCAAATCACACCTCTATTTATACAAAGAATCAGTGATGGTGACCTCCTCCAACAAAGACATCAAAGTAGATTGGTGAGTGTTCTCTCCACCACCCTAAATATCATGTCTTCAAGAAAATCTCAAATTCTACATAAACCAAAAGTCTTTGACAACCGTATTTTGACTGTCCGTAAGAGAGAACATGTAATGTCCGTTTTGATTTCTTGTACGTGGTTCTTTTTAATAGTTTAAAGATAATAATAATAATAATAATAATAATAATAATAATAAAATATAATAAAAAAAATAATGATAATAATTAAGTAATATTGATAATAATAATATAAAATATATCATTTTATTTCGAATAAATCATTTTTCTTGGAATAAACGTTATATATGTCTAGGGGTGAATGGTAATTTTCAGAAACCTTTTAAGTAGACAATTAGGTTTTTGGGGTAGATTTTGCCAGCATGGATTAATTCAGGGACCAAAGCTGCCATTTTTGGGAACAGCTTTGTCCCCTTCTTCTCCAAACAGCTTCAGCGAAGCAGCCCATGCGTCTGTTTGTTGTCCCTTTTTAGCACATGCAAAAGTCGAATCTTCCAAGACATGTTGTCCTAATTCCTCTAATGCCTTTCCCCTTTGACCGATCGAACCATTTCTCTCCTTTTATGGGTTGTGTTTTACAGATTTTTAAAGGAGAGTTAGGCTGCAAAAATTAGGGTTCTTGGAAGATATTCGACTCTGGAGCTCGAACCAGGCCATCCCTGAGGTATAATTTTGTCTCACTTCGTCCATAATAGTTTTTTTGGTCCCATCCTCGGTGTTGTGGTGGCCGGAGGACCCTCCGGCAACCCTATACAGCCGAGAAAACAGGATATCACGAGATTTCAATTTTTGTCCTTGTTGTCGGGTTTAGTGGGTTCTAAGCCTTTTTAATTGTCTCTAACGACGTATTTTAACTCCTTTAACACTTAAAGTCTAGAGTGGTCAGCTAGAATCATGAATGTAGCCTCAAATGCTTGTAAAATCTCATAAACACTCATATTTCGGGAAAACTTTGGGTAATAAATGAGTTTGATCCTTTCTAAGAGCATCCACAATGGTGAGTTCAATGAGAGAGTTGAATGAGGTGGCAAGTTTATGTGTCATTCAATGGATGAAACTCTACCATTGTGAGATGCCATCTTGGCATTCAATAGATTTGGAGTTCAATGACCATTGAACTCTTCAATGGGAAAAATGGAAGTTTTTAACACTACTAGAAAACAGACCTTTAATGACGCGCAAACAATGACACACAGTGATTTACGATACGCAAAAGCGTGCGCCCTAAAAATAATGTCATCTCTTTTAAAATTTGAAGGATAGAGGACACGCATTTATGCGTGCCCTGAAATTAGTGTCAGAAAAGAAAAAAAAAGAAATACGGAGGGCACCTATCATAAAAAGCGTGTCGTGTAAAAGTGTCGCTTTATATTTTTTTAAGAAGGCGCGTTCTCCGTATTTTTTTTGGGAAATGAAATCCCACAAAAATTAAACACCCCGCCTGATACTCCTTCTCCTTCTAAAATCCTCTGCTAAGAACCCTAAATCATTCATAACCATTTTCCATTCCCAAAAAAAATTAAACATCCCGCTTACTGCGACTCCCTAAATCACCCTAAATCATAAATCCCTAAATATTAAGAATCCTAATTTGTTCTTGAGAAACGGTGCCTTAGATCAAAATCTATGAATTCAACTTCGAATTAGTTCAGGTTCTCTCAATCAAGAACCTCCCCATTACCGGAGTCAGCCGTTCGTTATCCCATATGGTCATCGTCACAGCCTCGGGCTTTATCAACTCCTTCCGCAAGATCTTTATCATAAATTCTATCAATCCTAACCTTTCTCTCAATCAAGAAACCCTAACCTTTCTCTCTATTCACGAGCCAGTAATCCCGGCAAAGAAGATCAACATCCAAGACCAACTGGTTCGATTTCTCCCTAAAACTGGTACAACTTCTCCTAAATCCGACATCACTCCACTCTCTGAGTTTGTTTTCTCCCTAATCGATGCATCCACCTTCTCGTCTCTCCCCCTCCACCGGGTTTTCTCTCATCTCTCTCCTCCATAGATGAAGATTATCGGAGATGTGAAGGGAGTAACCAAAGGAACCCTAAAACTACTCTGATTGCACAAACACTTCTTCTCCTGCGAGTTTAGGTAAGTCTTCCATAGAGTATAATTTCTTCTTTCATGTTTTTGCATCTTTAATCTTTCAAAACCCTTTCTTGTTCTTCTTTCAGTGTTAGACTTTATGTGGATTTAGCTCTTTGATTTTATAAGACCTTCATAAACTGTTCGGTTTTCTTGATTCTTGGAACCTGCATGTTTATTTTCCTTCCCAATCTGGGCATTTTTATCTATGATTAGTAAACAAATTAGGGCTATGATTCTTACACATCTAATCCTTTTTCCTGTGTTCTTGTTCTTAATGTTTTTCTTTTTTAGAAAATTCCATCGTCTTTAGTTCTTGATCTTGACTTTGAAGACACCCATGTGTTGTTTAGTTCTTAATCATTCTTCAAACATTCTTGTTCTTAATGTTTTTCTTTTGCCAGGGTTTGCTTGATTCTGCTAAATCAGTGTCTATGTTGCATGATAAAATGGAACCAGAGGCTGTTGTAAATGGAAAGAGACTACTTGGTTGCTTAGATGCATTGGCACTCAAGTTTTCAACTGAGGAAGTAGAATTCAGTTTTAATGAGTTTGGTCCAGATGATGAAGCAGATGACTACTCAAGAAACACTCCTGATGCATTTCATGAAGATTATGTAGGCAAGTTGTTCGATGAAATGCTAGGAGATGAGTTTTGGTCTGAACTAAAAACCATCAGATGGTGTCCTATTTCTGTTGACCCACCTTTAACCGGACTTCCATGGTTAGTGCCAGCTCATCAAATTGTAGCATCGGATACTGTCAGACCTAAATCACAGATGTGGCTCGCTTCATCCATGGTTGTCAATCAGAGAGATCAATGTTTGAATCTTCCAACACTCCATTGTTGGTGCCTGATTCTCGAGGGGTTCTCATGGTTGCAAGGGATGTGATGTATAATGATGCACCTTGGTTGGAAAATAATACCCCTCTGGGAAAACATATCATACACTCGAGTATCAGTCATGATCTGGCTAATAGGCTAGGGATTCAATCCCTTCGTTCCATCTCTTTAGTCAGTAAGGAAATGAAAAAAGATTTACCCTGTATGGACTATGCAAAAATCCATGATCTTCTTGAATTATATGGAGGGAAAGATTTCTTTTTATATGATCTTATTGAGCTTGCAGACTGCTGTAAAGCCAAAAATCTTCATATAATTTTTGACAAACACCAACATCCATCACAATCATGATGCAACAAAATTTAGGTATAAAGTTATCAGACTATTTAGTTTTGCTTTATGGCCAATTGAATTTAAAAAATTTAAAATAATTTTTTTTACAGAAGATTTTCAAGGGCCTGCCATTGTTGCTGTACTGGAAGGAGCAAGTTTGAGTAGAGAGGAAATATCTAGCCTCCAGTTTCTTCCTCCATGGGGTTTAAGGGGTGACATGCTTAATTATGGATTAGGGTTAATGAGCTGTTATTCTATAACTGATTTTCCTTTAGTTGTCTCTGGTGGCTTTTTATATGTGTTTGATCCTTGTGGTAAAGCTTTTAATCTACCTTCATCAAGTCATTCTCCAGCTGCAAAGATGTTTACTTTGACAGGTATATATTAGTAATAATTATGTTATCTTTCTGTTAATTCTGTTATCTTCTGGATGCTGATCGCTGCATTGACAAGGTTATTTTTGTCATTAGTTAAACTTTTGAGATATTGATATGAATTGTTTTATAAATTAAAGGTACCCTTTGAGTTGCATGGGCCACATGGTGTCCTAAAACATCTAAAGTATCTACTCGAGACAAAGGGATCAGTTGTCATCTGTGTAGCAGAGGGAGCCGGTCAGGTTAGTTCTAACTTCTAACTCTACTCCATACATAATTTAATTATATTTTCTTCATTTACAAAAAAATAAGATTATAATAAAATGTATATTGTTTTTAGAAAATAGATTGTAATTTGATTAAAAATTTGGAAAAAAAGACAGCTCAACTTACAATTTGTGATATTGTTTTGTATAGAACTTTGTGGAGAAAACAAATGCTAAGGATGCATCTGGGAACGTTGTACTTGGAGATATTGGCGTTCATATAAGAAACAAATGAATGAAATTGAAATGATATTTGTTTTTTTAGATAAACAAATTGTTCAAGGAGATTGGGGATCCAGCTGATGTGAAATACATTGATCCTACATACATGATCCGTGCCTGCCGAGCAAACGCATCAGACGGAATCCTCTGCACCGTACTCGGTCAAAATGCTGTAAGCTTATTTTCCATCCGGTATGAATCTATTTTTATGTGTCTGTGTGCTAAAATTCCTCTCTAATTGTGTGTGTATGTGTGCCAAATTTTCTTCCAATTATTAGTTATATATCGATTTAACAACCACTTCTCTTTTTTTTTCTTTGTAGCAGATTACTGAAAGTCTGAAATCATGGAGCTGGTAAGAAGAGAATTAACTGGTCAATTTTAGAAACTGAATTGAGCAAGGTAGGTCCTCCCGAAAGTTAACGTTCTGTCAAACTCCTGCACAAACCATAGTTATCTGGTGTGTTACGGTTTTGTTGTCGTTTCTTGAAAATTTCTTCCAATTTTTTAGTTGCTTGCTGCTCTTAGTCTTTCGTGCAACCTGAACCAACAAGAAAGGAACAATTGTTTCAAAAGAAAACTTGGTGCCCCTGTTTTAAGATTTTTTCCAAACAAACATTTTCCTTCTGTTTTTTATGGGCTGATGAATGAGACCACAAAAGTCAAAAGGAACGAAATCAAGAACCAAAAGAATAAAACCAAAATATTTTGATTTTTTCCAAACTGGTTTCTGGCAATCCGGTTTTATCCAGTCCGAACTGGTATGTATAGGATAGAGTATTTCCTAGTTATGAACCGGATTTATCCTAAACCGGAGATGCTTTTCTTGACCTGAAACGAACAGGTTTGCCAAAAAAAAAAACAGTTTTTGCACCTCTAACTAGTTATGTCTGGTTAGATTAAATCGAATTGGTAATGACTTAATGTTATGTTGATCATTTATATTAAAGGGAAATAATATTCTAATTCTTATTATTCTACTTTAATCTAAATATTAAATAGGTTTGAGTTTGGGGGATTAACCGATAATGTTATATTAAGATGTTATGTTTAAGAGGTGAATGATGTGCTAATGTAAAAGTTAGACTAAGTAATTAGGTTTAGAGGAAATTAACAAAGACATGGGTCTTGACTATTGAAATTAGTTTCACTTATTAATTTATTATTATTTCTTTGACTTTTAGGTGTATATGGTGAAGTACAAGATTAGGGATATGTTATGTCAACTATTCAATTGACATAAGGTGAGTTCAACTGACATAAGCAGATCCGAAGAATTGATGTCAATAGAGGTTGTTTCAATTTCTCTCTCTAGATTCTGAATTCATGAATCTGATAGGGAATTTCATTTCGTGACATTGTTCATATTTGTTATAGGTTGTTTTGTACAATTGACTAGCATAAGCTTCTATTGTATCTTTTTTATATGATATGTCATATGCAACAATTGACTAGCATTAAGAGTCCAAAAATGTCCAAACACTTATCGTGCATAGCAACTGTTTGCTTTTATGCAGGATTGAACATCAAAAGATTTCGTGAAGAAAAAAGGTGTAAATTGGAGAAACTGGACGATTTGGAAGAGATCTCTGATCTTGTATTGGAATCGTCATGAATTTCCCAATGTGTTATGATCATCATAACCATGATCAATCATCAACCACAGTGAATTCAACACACAGGGACAATTCTTTTTCTTACTATAGAACTAACTCTGAAACTCTAGTCTTTTCTGAGCAATTAACAGATGATTTTACGATCTCCTCATCAGATAAAAGTTCTCTAGTATGCTGGCATGCTATACCAGGATCACCTTATCAGCTAACTCTGTCAAGATTTAGTGGAATTAGGTATAACCACCAACAAGATCATGCACATGCTCATTTCATCTTGTAAACTGCCACCCTCATTTATGTGAGAACTTGAAGAGGTCATCCTCCACTTAGTCCCTTGATTTTTTTTTATTTGATCAATATGTTGACTTTTTATGTGAGAACTTGAAGGGCCTACATTGAGGAAGACCAGGAGTGGACTGAAATAACTAAAGAGATCTTCCTTGAAGATCTTGAAACTGTTTCTGAAGTACAAATCCCAGGAGTGGTCCCATAGTCAGAAGATTCAAACATGAAAGAAGAGTGTCTTACAACAGCAACGTATGTGGATGAAGAAAAAGGAACAGAAACAAGAGAAATTTCAAGTGAAGAGGTCAGACAGAAAAACGTCCCTACATTTGACAACATTTTTTTCTTGTACTTCTTATGTGCTTTATTGACATACTTTGACACTAATGGATGCAAAAAACAGAACAGACAACAGAACTTGGCGAGAACAAATCACTGTATGAAAAAAAGGATGTTACACAAGAAAATCATCTTAATAGAACAGAAGACTGCAGTGAGATATCAAAGGATGTCATCTTGACTAAAGAGGTGCATAAGATAAATATATAACCACTTACTTATCTACCAAGTCATCAATGGGGTCTTTGTTGAAGTCCAGGACCAAGAAAACATCTTTTTATCTCGTTTTTGCCTTAAAAACCCTAGAGCCCAAGTTACATATTATCAGAAAATAATCTAAATATAATTATTGGTTTGAGATGTAGGTGTTCGGAGAGGGGAAAAACTCATCTAGCTCCCATCAGTAGGGTTGTTAAGATTCAACTTTAATTTAGATGAATTTTTCTCATTATACTTTGTACTACAATATAGATCATTTGTATGTTAGGATGTTATATGTTGTAGTGATCTGTTAAAAAAGTAGATTTGTTAATGATTGTGTAACATCCGTTATTAGGTATTTCCATTTTAGCCCTTGTTTTTTATAATCGTTTGCATTATGGTCACTTACGTTGGGCGTACGAGCCTAGTACGCCGGGCGTAAGTCAGCGAGGAGGTCAACACGGCGAAGGGAGTACGTCGGGCGTACTCGATGGTGTTCCTAAACCCTAATTTTTGAGTTGTGACCCCTATTTAAACACATTATACCACCATTGGACATTCATTAGCCAACCTCCATTCCCTCTAAACCCTAGATATCGAACCCTAGCCTTGTGAGTGAGATTTTGGAGCTTGTTTGTGATTCTTGAGTTTTCTTGGTAGAGAAGGAAGTTCTTTGAGAAGAAGGTGGTGCATTCTAGTCTTTGGATCCAACTTCTACTTCACCATGCACATCTTCTAAAGGTATAAAATTTATACCTTGGTGCTTTTCTTTCTAGATCTCTTAATGAGGTTATTTATAAGTTTTTTTGTCCTTAACTTTTCTTGGTCTTTGTTGAAGTCCAGGACCAAGAAAACATCTTTTTATCTCGTTTTTGCCTTAAAAACCCTAGAGCCCAAGTTACGTATTATCAGGAAATAATCTAAATATAATTATTGGTTTGAGATGTAGGTGTTCGGAGAGGGGAAAAACTCATCTAGCTCCCATCAGTAGGGTTGTTAAGATTCAACTTTAATTTAGATGAATTTTTCTCATTATACTTTGTACTACAATATAAATCATTTGTATGTTAGGATGTTATATGTTGTAGTGATCTGTTAAAAAAGTAGATTTTTTAATGATTGTGTAACATCCGTTATTAGGTATTTCCATTTTAGCCCTTGTTTTTTATAATCGTTTGCATTATGGTCACTTACGTTGGGCGTACGAGCCTAGTACGTCGGGCGTAAGTCAGCGAGGAGGTCAACACAGCAAAGGGAGTACGTCGGGCGTACTCGGTGGTGTTCCTAAACCCTAATTTTTGAGTTGTGACCCCTATTTAAACACATTATGCCACCATTGGACATTCATTAGCCAACCTCCATTCCCTCTAAACCCTAGATATCGAACCCTAGCCTTGTGAGTGAGATTTTGGAGCTTGTTTGTGATTCTTGAGTTTTCTTGGTAGAGAAGGAAGTTCTTTAAGAAGAAGGTGGTGCATTCTAGTCTTTGGATCCAACTTCTACTTCACCATGCGCATCTTCTAAAGGTATAAAGTTTATACCTTGGTGCTTTTCTTTCTAGATCTATTAATGAGGTTATTTATAAGTTTTTTTGTCCTAAGCGTGGATCTTTGTGAGTATGGTGTACTCCATGATGGGTTTTGAGCACTATAACAATCCTATGGTGCACATACAACCCTAATGCTTTGGATCTAGGTTTTCTCAAGTTATACATGAAAATAATCATCCAAAGCATAAACCCTAGTTCTAGCATACAATGTTCGAAATTGAATACATAAAACAAAGTTGGATGAATACCTCTTTGTTGTATCTTGTAGATCTTTGCTTTCAAGAGCTTAGTACCTCAAATGTGGTACCTCTAATAAGTCACAAACACCAAGAGCAATGGAGGATTATGAGAGAGAGGCTAGGAGGCACCAAAAAAACGGCTAGGGTTTCTTCTTAGAAGCATTGGCCGATTTTGGGAGTGCTAGGGGTTCTATTTATAGTGCGAAATCCTTAAGGTTTTAACTTGGAAACCCTAATTCACTTGCTTAGGCCTTAAGCAGTCCAATAACCCATATGATAGGCCCATTGGACGAAATCTTCATGGACCTTTACATAGATTTCGTACATCCATGGTTAATATGGATCATTAGCCCAAACTACAAGTATTACTGATTTACCTAATCAGTCCCTGTTAATTTAACCAGTCTCTTTTGATCACTAAATTAATTCCAAATTAATTTCTGATCAATACCAATTAAATAATATGATTTCTCAATTAATATATTAATCTTATAATATATTAATAAATCACAAATAACCTCTTTCTCAAATATTCATCCTATCAAATTGCTATGGTGAAGGAAACCCAAAAGGACCATGCTAGTATCGGGTCAAGTACATACCAATTATAGTTATGGGCTTAGACACCTAATCCAACAGTCTCCCAGTTGGATAAGTCTAATAACTATAACTGCCAATGTAACTTTAAAATCCGATTAGCAATCGTAGCTCTTAAAAGCCGTTGTCGAACTCTGACCTAGTCAATGACACGTCGTTTAGATAAGGGATCATATAATCCTCTGTTCTACAAGATATCGTGTGGACAAAGACATGGAATAAAGTCATACTCATTGCCCAACTGTTTGTTTCCCGATTTCTGATTTGTTTGACATAGAACCTCATTGAACACATCATTTGAGTCCTGACCGGGCCCGACACATAAGTCAAAACAAAATCATCGAGGGGCCCAAGATATCGCTTTTAATCCTCTTAGGATAAAAGGAACAGATAAACTTCGACTTATATACTTGTACTAATCACTTGTTAAATTATACACAACAATACGTTTTATAACATCAAGTTACTGACGCGTTTTCGTACTATCAATGCACAACAAAATCGTAATTAACAACTCATATATATCGGTTTGAAGACTATACGATATTATTGCCTCACAATCACTCGTGATAAATTCCATGAAGTGATTCATGTGAGCGTGGGTTTAATCCAATACTCAAATCTTATTTCAAGAGCACTCACGAACGTTGTAGCAAACTTTTACTATGTCTAAACACCTTAGACAACCTACAAGCCAATTCATGACAGTCTAACCTCATAACCTACTTCCAAAGTATGATTGACTGTTGATAGTTCGAATAATCATATTATTCTGGAAGTCAAAACATGCAAAGGTGAAACACAAACTAAACAATTGACGAAAGACAATAAACTTTACTTATAAATAAAACTCTTATTACTTAATCATCAAATTTCAATTACATTTATTTATTACAAGTTTCTAACCGTCTATCTAATCACTAAAACTAATATCGTCCCTTAGGCGAATGCTCGTAGCATGTTGCAAATGCTTAACCATACTCAATCCCTTCGTAAGGGGATCTGATGGGTTATCCTCTGACGATACCCTCTTTACTACGAGGGGTCATTCTTCTACCCGATGTCTTATGAAGTGATATTTTCTATCGATGTGTCTAGATCTGCCCTGATCCCTCGGTTCCTTGGTTAAGGCGACCGCACCCTCGTTGTCACAGAAAATTTCCATAGGCTTCTTTATAGCTGGTACAACTCCAAGGTATCTAATGAAGTTCTTTAGCCATATTGCCTCCTTCGACGCTTCGCTTGCTGCTATGTACTCTGATTCGCACGTTGAATCAGCTACAGTCTCCCGTTTGGAACTTTTCCATGTTACTGCTCCTCCATTCAAGGTAAATACCCAGCCCGGCTGAGAGCGGAAATTATCTCTGCCGGTCTGAAAGTTGGCGTCACTATACCCTGTCACTCTTAAGTCATCACTCCCACCGAGGGTAAGGACCCAGTCCTTAGTCCTTCGTAGGTACTTAAGAGTGTTCTTTACCGCTATCCAGTGAGCTCTACCAGGATTCCCTTGATATCGACTAACCATGCTTAAAGCAAAAGCCACATCAGGGAGAGTACATGTCATCGCATACATGATCGAGCCAACGGCGAAAGCATGTGTGTACTTTCCCGTCCATGTCGGTCTTTTTCTTGAAGATCCACTTGCACCCGACCGTCTTACGACCTGGTACATTTTCAACCAGGTTTCAAACTTGATTGTCGTACATGGACTGAATCTCGCTGTCCATTTCCTCTTTCCACTTCACAGACTCTTGGCCCGCCATGGCTTCCTTGTAGTTGTTAGGTTCATCCAAATTTACCAATGTGTTGTCACTGATAAACATATCACCTTCACTTGTTATATGAAAACCATATAACACAGGTGGAACACTAACTCTACTGGAACGTCTCAGTGGTAAGGACTCGTCAACTGGTTCAACAGGAATCTCATCCTCAGGTTGAGCGCTAGTGTTAGAGGTTCCTTCATCGCTTGACTCTTGAAGTTCTTCATGGTCAATTTGGCTCCCACTATCCTCTTGGCATATGAGTTCTCTTTCACGAAAGACACCCCTTCGTGCTGCGAAGACCACGTTCTCACTAGGTCTATAGAACAAATATCCAAAGGATTTCTGTGGGTAGCCGATGAAAATACAACGCTCACTATGAGGTTCGAGCTTGTCATGAGTCTCTTGTCTTACGAAAGCCTCGCAACCCCAAACCTTGATGTGTGCTAACGAGGGAACCTTCCATGTCCACATTTCGTGAGGTGTTTTGGAAACCTTCTTAGTTGGGACTAGATTAAGGATATGGGCGGCAGTCTCTAAGGCATACCCCCAGAATGAGATAGGTAACGAAGCTTGACTCATCATGGAATGAATGATGTCCAACAAGGTTCGATTGTGCCTCTCAACTACACCATTAAGTTTTGGTGTCCTAGGCGGCGTCAATTGTGAAACAATTCCACATTCCTTGAGATACTCGTGGAACTCGATACTAAGATACTCACCACCTCCATCAGATCTGAGCATCTTTATCTTCCTGCCGAATTGATTCTTTACTTATTGTTTAAACTCTTTGAACTTTTCAAAGGTTTCTGACTTATGTTTGATTAAGTAGATATACCCATATCTGCTATAATCATCAATAAAAGTCACGTAGAAGCGATTCGCATCCCTTGTGGTGGATCTAAAGGGTCCACACACATCTGTATGTATGAGATCCAACAAACCCTCACCCCTTTCACAAGAACCAGTGAAGGGAAACTTGGTCATCTTTCCAAGCAAACAAGACTCGCACGTGTCATCTGACCGAAGGTCAAAAGACTCCAACACTCCATCCTTTAGATTTGGGTTATGCACTTCTTGTTGACATGTCCAATATGACAATGCCACAATCATGCTTTGTCTAAACCATTAGACGAATCAATATGCAACACATCATTTCCTAAGTTATCAACAACCAACACAGTTTCATACACTGCATTACAAGGCAATGCTTCAAAATAAAGAGTACCATTATAGAAAGCATTAATAGAGCCAATTTCATTATTAAACGAAAATATAAAACCTTATCTGTACAAACCATGAAAGGAAATAATATTTCTCGTTATTTCTAATGAGTAGCAACAATTATTCAATTCTAACCCTAACCCACTACTAAGCACTAAAGAATAAACTCCAATCTTGGTGACAGACGACGATTTCCTATTTCCCATGATCAGGTTCATCTTCCCATGCTCCACATCCCTACTTCTTCTTAGACCCTGCAAATCAGAACAAATGTGAAAACCACATCTTGTATCAAGGACCCAAGAACTAGCATGTGATGAGTTTTTAGACAAAATAGTGTAAATGGCTGTGAAGGTGCGCTTTATCTTCTCATCCTTAATGTCCTGCAAATATTTAGGGCAGCTTTGTTTCCAATGCCCTTTTTCATGACAATGGAAGCACTCTGCTTCCTTTGGATTGGATGAGGGAGTAGCAGAACCACCTTTGGACCCACTTGAAGAGGATCCATCATGAGACTTTCTTTTGTGATTCTTTGAAGGAGCTTTCCTTTTCTTCCCTTTCCCACGTCCAATTGCCAGGACTGGGGCAGCAACAGTAGGAATGGATACAACAGACTTACCTTTTAAACTACTTTCAGTAGTTCTTAGTAGGCCTTGAAGCTTGCTTAAAGTGACTTCCTCCTTGTTCATATGATAAGTCATCCTGAACTGATCATAACAAGGAGGCAAAGAGTGTAGGATAATATCAATAGCCAACTCTTTATCAAAGTTGACATTCAACTTCAGCAAGCGGTCCACATATTTTTGCATATTTTGCAAGTGGTCCGTGATGGACTCTCCATCCTTCATTTTTGTTGTTATCATGGAGGCAATGATCGCGTACCTTTCTTGTCGAGCCCTTTGATGGTACTTTTCCATCAAGTCTTGGTGCATCTCATAAGGCCATAAGTCCTCGTAGGACTACTGAAGCTCAGAAGTCATAGTGGCTAGCATGATGCACGACACCTTTGTCGCGTCCTTCTCATGAGCCCTATACTCAACCAGTTGTTAAGGAGTAGCAGTTTCTTCATTAATCTCTTTTAGCTCTTTGTCTAGGACATATTCCTTTTCCTCGTATCAAATGGCCATGCGAATGTTTCGAATCCAGTCGTTGAAATTCGACCCATCGAAAATGTCCCACATAAGTTCATGAGTGGAGAAAGAGCCAGAAGTGTTGTTTGAAGTAGACATCTGAAAAAGAAGAACAAGTTTTATTAGATAGAAATTCCTTAATATAACATGTGACATCCCCATTTTCACGGCCAGAAAAGACCGATTTTGTTTATGCTTTGTTTAAAAATCAGAGTAACATTTTAAATAAAAGTGTTGTGGAATTTGTTCCCAAAATAAAATATGATAAAGATTTATCAAAGCATTTTCGTAGAAATGTATTTCATTAAAAACCTCGGGATGTCATGTTCGATACAGATCAAAAGCATAAACAGTACAATATAAGCCTTACTACATTTATTCATATCTACAGGCCTATATCCATAATCTCTCATCCCAAACATCATATCTATGCTCGTGCACCACTACCCGTAATACAAGAAACTAAGTGGGTCAGACTTGGGAGCCTGGTGAGCACATAGGGTTTTCAACCCACAATAAATAAGTTTATTAATTTCATCAACTAACAATAACCTGATTACCCGTTCCCGTTATCCTCACTTTACGTCCCTAAACACCTATCATAAGGGACCTAGCCTAAGGATCATCATCGGGATGGACACTACTGCTAAGGGGGTCCCTCAGCAATAAATGTCCTAAAGGCAACCATGAGGGGGATGGAGTACACCGGTGAACACATCGTTCACAAACACCTACAGGTTGCGAGCCTGCTAGCGTTCCACTGGACTGTCTAGAAGAGTCTGTGGTTGTCATCCATACTCCGCTAGATGACAGAATCAAAAACAACAACATCGAGGCCTCTCATCATTTTATCACACATCGTCTATTACATCTACCCATGTTTTACCCCAACATTTTGTAGATATAAAATACATATACAGTTTAAATCATTTAAAACATGTATAAAAATCTTTCATCAGCATAGACAACAAGTATTCAGACAATATGCACACATAACACGTAATTTATATTAAATACTTCATATCTATGTGTAAGATGAAAGTGACTATGCACACACCTGAAAAGATGGTGACTCTGCACTCGGACAACGCTTCGTTACTCTTAAAACAATTTTCCTCGACAAAACAACGGGTTTTTATTAAAAACCGGGTTTCGTTGGAGCAGCGTTTCCGAGCCGAAAGCTTTTCTTCTCGGAGCCGTCGGGGGCTCCGGGGCTTCCTTCTCGTGCTAGGGAGGTTCTCTAGACTTGGGAGGGGTTTAGGGAGGCTAGAGAGAAGTTATGGAGAGAAAGAAAGGCTTATGGTGTGAAGAAAATATGAAGAGTTCACCCTTTATTTATAGGGATTTTATAGTAAAGTAGCCCCTAAGTTTCGTCCGTATCTTCCGCGTACGAGCTCCGTTTTCTACGTTCTTTTTATCCACGCGTTGGTATTTACGAGTACTACAACTTTTATTTAGACCCCGTCGGCTAATTCTCCTTTTATCTCAGATTTACAAAAACTGTATCGTATTTATCGCGCACGAAGAGTAGCGACTAAGCTTCGTACATATCTTTCACATACGAGCTCCGTTTCCAACGTTATTTATATCCACGCGTTGGTATTTACGAGTACTACAACTTTCATTTAGACCCCGTTGTCTAATTCTCATTCTATCTCGGATTTACAAAACTGTATCGAATTCGCCGCGCTCGAAAAGTAGAGACTAAGCTTCGTCCATAACTTTAGCATACGAGCTCCGTTTTTGACGTTATTTATATCCACGCATTGGTAAAAATAAAATCTATAACTTTCCTTTTTACTCCGTCGGCTAATTCTCGACCGATCTTAAATTTAACAGTAGGAGGTGATTACACTGTTAAATGTCCGCGCAAAATTCATAACTTTTACATACGGACTCCGTTTTTGTCTGTCTTTTTGTCGTTGAGTTCCTATTAATGAGATCTTCAACTCTCATTTAGGTCGTGTAAGCCAAAAAGCGCTCGAACTAAAATTCGAGTTTCGGGCCGTGCACTGCTATGTCAAATCTTAGAAAAATCATAACTTCCTCATACGAAGTCAGATTTGGGCGTTCTTTATATCCCCGGAATCCTTGTTTCGACCACCACCACTTTATGTAAAGATATCGGGTTTATCTCACACTTTAATTTTGACACTTATTTTTATTCTTTATTAATTATACCTTTATAATTAAGTATAAATCACATAAATTAACATAATTCACATAATACTCAAATAATTCATTTTTATTACTTCAAAAAGATTTACAATAGTTGACCTAGACTATTACATCATCTATTAATGTTTAGCCTCGAAACCCGGGCGTTACATAACACCCAAATGAAATATAAAGGCTAGGACTCAAACACAATAATTCACAATTTAGAAAAGGGATGCCGTAATCCAATTGCAAATTATTTGAAGGGGGGTAAATGACGATTTACCAATTTCACCACCCAAAACTAAAATTTGAAAGAATTAAGTTTATGTGAAATTCCCAGTTCTTTAAGATTCATTGAACTTTTCAATGACATGTTTAAATCTCGATTATGCCCTTCAAGTTTATGACTGGGATACCGAGGATCACAAACACGGTGTAAATAACTATGGAAATGTGCGTGGTACTCTCGATGTCATTTATCATTTAATCAACGTCCCGGTTAGCCACACACACTCCATTGATCTATGATAATTCTCGAGCTACCCTTCGCCACCCTTGTTAGTCCAAATTAGTGTGCCGGTTAGCCACACATGCTCCACTAACGACTTGACAAGGTGCAAAGTGCAATTTCATGGAATAGCACCATTTTCACAGTTTTCCTAAAGTAACTAAGATTGGGAATTTATGAAAAACATTTAGTTACTTTCATAATTATCATTATACTTCTTAATGAGAATTAATGTCCTATCCTACCCGTTCGGCTAACGACCCTCCACTAGTAAAGGAAGCGGTGGGTGAGAGTGGACACCCATTCAATCGCCATTTTATAGGCAATTTCCTTATACCCCCTTATAGACCAGCTTCGTGAATGAGACCTACTAACGGTAAGACTGACTCGGCTTATACATATACATACATATATATATATATATATATATATATATATATATATATATATATATATAAGTATTAAGGTTTTAATATTATAATAGTATAAGGGTTGAATTTTAAACTTTTAAAACTCTAAGGTTTAAATTTCAAAACTTGATGGCAAATTTTAATCAAATGTCAATTTCAAAATCAAAACTTTTAATCAAATTTTAAATTCCAAAACTTGAGGGAAAATTTTGAAACTTTTCAAAAAACTCTTAGATCAAATTTGAAAACAATTAAACTAATCATAATTTTCTTTATCACAAAATTTGACCTAATCTAATATCATATGGCAAGATAATCCAAATCAAATTCTACAAATAATTATTTTATCACATAATCAACTAATTATCTTAAAATTGACATTTATCTTTCAATTGGATGAGGATAATCATTACCTTATCAGAAAAATTGAATTTTATCAGTCAAAACAGTTTATGGTAATGATCTTACTCCAATTCTGGTCAAAATCCCGAAAAATTTGCCAACAAACGAGCCAACTCGTCGAGTCAGATAATGGACTCGTCGAGTTGCCCCAACTCGTCGAGTCCTACTATGGACTCGTCGAGTTGCCCCAACTCGTCGAGTCCTACTATGGACTAGTTGAGTTCATCATGCAGAGTGCAGATTTCGATTTACTTCAGCTTTGAATAGTTAACCAATGCATCAATATAACAGAAAACACCCTAAGCTCTGATACCACTGATGAGTTTTGAGCACTATAACAATCCTATGGTGCACATACAACCCTAATGCTTTGGATCTAGGTTTTTTCAAGTTATACATGCCAATAATCATCCAAAGCATAAACCCTAGTTCTAGCATACAATTTTCGAAATTGAATACATAAAACAAAGTTGGATGAATACCTCTTTGTTGTAGCTTGTAGGTCTTTGCTTTCAAGAGCTTAGTACCTCAAATGTGATACCTCTAATAAGTCACAAACACCAAGATCAATGGAGGATTATTAGAGAGAGGTTAGGAGGCACCAAAAAACGGCTAGGGTTTCTTTTTAGAAGCATTGTCCGATTTTGGGAGTGCTAGGGGTTCTATTTATAGTGCGGGATCCTTAGGGTTTTAACTTGGAAACCCTAATTCACTTGCTTAGGCCTTAAGCAATCCAATAACCCATATGATATGCCCCTTGGACGAAATCTTCATGGACCTTTACATAGATTTCGTCCATCCCTAGTTAATATGGATCATTAGCCCAAACTATAAGTATTACTGATTTACCTAATCAGTCCCTGTTAATTTATCCAGTCTCTTTTGATCACTAAATTAATTCCAAATTAATTTCTGATCAATACCAATTAAATAATATGATTTCTCAATTAATATATTAATCTTATAATATATTAATAAATCACAAATAACCTCTTTCTCAAATATCCATCCTATCAAATTGCTATGGTGAAGGCAACCCAAAAGGACCATGCTAGTATCGGTTCAAGTACATACCAATTATAGTTTTGAGCTTAGACACCTAATCCAACACTCCAGAGCATATTAGTTGTCCTTTCATGTGTTTTAGGACATCTAGAGTCATAAAAATGCTTGCTTGATTGTCCTTTTTCTATTCATGCAAGAGTTTGGTGGTTTTTAGTATGGTTTAATTTAGGGTTTTGAGGTTTAACCTTATTCAGCCATGCAAAGGCTTAAAGTTGTGAACTTTATGGATTAAGACATTCTCTTGAGGTCATATCTATGTTTGGATTCCATGTCTTAATGATTAAGTCGTTAGGAAGTGGTCTTTGGGATCAGACGACGTACGCTGAGCGTACTCCTGGCTACGCCCAACGTAGCCAGGCCTGACCCCGACCCTTTTTGTTTCGTGGACTACGTCGTGCGTAAGAAGCATACGCCTAACGTATGCATTGGACTTGTTGTGACTTTTGACCTTTGGTCAAAAGTTGAGGGTTTTAGACCATGGAAGGGCAAAATGGTCTTTTTGCCTTTAAGGGGCGTAGTTGTGGGAATTGGACTTGTGAGTCGGGTTAATGACCTTAACTGATTAGGGTTACTTGTTATGTTTATTAGGCGGAGTCTAGTCCCGACAGTTCGGGAGTGAGATTTATCAGTCATCAGTATCAGGTGAGTCTCCTCACTTATTCTTACATATGTGGTAGAATAGCTGTATATATATGATGACCAGGTGGATCTAAGTGAGACTATTGTGTATGTGTTGTTTATGTGTGTTGAGACTTCGGGTAGTCTCTAGGGTTGCTGATAACCCACGAGGCGTGTTGTTGCCCATTGAGACTTCGGATAGTCTCCAGGGTTGCTGATAACTCATAACTATTTTATATGTTGTATTGTATATGATATCTTGGGGAACTCACTAAGCTTTGTTCTTACAATTATTGAGTAAATGTGTTTCAGGTACTTTTGAGGATCGCGGGAAGGCGAATGCTTGATTGTACACATTTGCCGAAAGATTTTGTTTGGACATGTTGGGACACTCTGATATTTTGATGTGGAATTGTAATTGACATTATGACTTTTCTTGGGATTGATTTTGTTAAAATTGTTTTTTTCTATATTTTAAAAATGAAAATTTTGGTTTGAAAATGTGGTCGTTACAGATTGCATGTGACTGTTTGTTGGTTATTGTCTTTTACTTATATATGTCGACATATTGTGGATAGGTTGAGGGCGGTCCAACTATGTGTTGAAATCCAAGAGACACGGGCGGTCCAGTGTAATACTATAGGCCCAAAGTGAGCGGTCCAGCTCATTGTTGTAGGCTCGGGAGCGGTCCAGCTCGATGTAGTAGGCTCAGGTGGCGGTCCAGCCCTCTGTTGTTGGCCTTGTATGCATGCATTGTATGTGTATTGTTGGATGGAGTATTTTGGGGGAACTCGCTAAACTGTGGCTTACAATTGTGGATTTAAATGTTTCAGCTACTTCTGAGGATCGAGGAAAAATAAAGGCATGACTGTACACACTCCTCGACATCTTTCGTGTTTTATTGGGATGTTGTTTGATATAACACTCTGATTTTGGATTTATATTGTGAAACGAATATTTTATGATGTTTTTTTTCATGAAAATGACTTTTATTTCATTTAAATGTTAAAGAAAATTACTATGGTTTTTGGGATGTTACAAAACAATCTAGGAAAACGATTTTGAAAGGGTTCGTTTCAACACCAAAAATATGTTCAAAATTGCGTATCCGCCCCACTCCCCACAACTCTACTCATAGAAGACAATGAAACAATTTCCCTGTCATGCAACTGACTGATCACACCCAAAATCCCAGTCCATACCCCCTTCCAATACTTCTAACATGACCCCTATCAAATCCACCCAACAACCCATAACAATCTTTAATGACTCTAACCCAAAGAGAGTTAGAATCATTAAAAAAAACATCACCTCCACGTATATAACAAAGCAAAATTAAAAGAGGACAAACTCCCATCATCTAAAACCCCATTACCTCTCGAGTTTAAAGTAACATCCCACTTCACCCAACTAAACTTCCGTTTCTTATTTCATACAAGAAAACTCATCGAAAAGTTCAAGGTTAACCAAAATCTCACTTGGTAAACCCGCAACCTATTGCAGTATATGCAAAGCAAGTGGTAACATTATCTATGAAGAGCATACAACACCTTGACATGATTGGAATATTAAAATATGTTTACCGTTTTAGCACCATACTAAAGTCTCAATGACAAGCATGAGGTCGGTCGAAATGACACCTCAACAATTTGCAACTCATGTCAATGTAAGCACACAGACTAAGAATCTATGCTACATGTTAAGGGAAAATGACACCCTATCATAATCGGGATGTCAGTAGCTGACTACCAGTTCTTGCACTAAACAAGAAGCTTCAGTAGCTGACGTTAGCAACTGACTATCAGTTCTTTGCAATTATTATGCAACCATGTTGTAAGAGTGTCTTTTTTTAAACGACAAACTAATCTACTCCTAACTATCACCACCTATGTCTCAAACGAAACTTGAACCCATGACCTCTTAAATAAGAAAGCCACTCCTTACCGCTAGGCCAAAGGCCCTTTGGTATGTTGTAAGAGTTTTCCTGCCAAAACTTGGGTTTCTGATAAGTGACTGTGTTTTATTTAAACATTGTATTTAGTATGTTCTCTAAATGAACAACTAAAATTTGAACTGTTAGGTGCCATTCGTGAATTGGGAAAGTAAAGATTCTCCATGATGCTTCATGAGGACAGATAAAGTGCCCATTAACAAAATTCTGGATTTCTTTCACAACCACAATTGATCCAAAACTCATCTCATTTACATCCACTTCAACTATTTATATAGAAAAAGTTACACAATCAACACCTTTAGAAATATACTTGAATAAGTACTTAGTCATTGTGTTCCAACTACATTATTCAACATTAATGTGTGCATTGAAGCGACTGAATAAACACTTATTATACATAACTACATAACATTTCTCAATTTTCATTCCTTTTCGCAACACGTGGTAAACACCTGGTTGTCTTTTGTAATATACATAGCCATTTGTGTCAAAATGTGTAGCAGGTTGAAAAGATATGGGAAATTTTTTGCGCATTTACTGTCCTGCATACATGGAGCATTTAGATTTAATAAATTGCATACATGGAATCAATGGTGTCATGGTATATCATGAATCAGTAAGTACGTGACTCATAAGGTAGGGATCCGGTAGTGACTAGCATAGTGGAGGTGTTAGATCATGTTTGGGTTAGGGAAACTATGTGATCAACGGATTGGATCCGTGTAGTAGATAGGCTAGGGTAGCCTTTATCAATAGACTCTTAGGCGGAGTCTCGTTGTGTGACCATGCGTGAGATTGTCAGTCTCAGCGAACGATTAAGGATTCTGCATCCCAGTTAGTAGAAGGTTAGCGTGGAATCAGTAGATCTCGGATAGATCAAATATGTGAATCTTTGGTTATCTTGATTTGAGTTATGTATTGGTTTGGCACCTATGGGTGAGACTCGCGTTGGGAGTCACCTTTGTTTTCAGATGTAAGGTTTCTACATTGATAAATGGTCAAGGATCCTGTTTTTCCAATTTTCAGCGAGACAATTCAGGTTCGGAAGGGTTTCGATCGGTTCGGGTTGTGGATTGGAGTCTTTATGGATGTGGGATGGGATGGTTCTGTTTTTCGGGAATTCAGACACGGTTCAGGTTTTGGGGTCTTTGGGAAGAGTAGTTAGGTTTTCTTTCGTTGGACGAGGACATAATGTTAGAGTTCATTTCTTTGTCAGGATAAGTGATTTCGGCTAAGATTAGGCTTTGATAACAGTATTGGAAGACGGTCATCTATATGAGATGACTTCGCATATCTAATTGGAATTCAGGAAGTTCGGGCACGGTCGATTGGTGTGGCATAGGAAGTAGTAAGGAATGAATTCGATGATGAAATCTAATTTAAGTGGGGGAGAGTTATAACACCATGTTTTGGGTCATTTCTTAATTCATGGTTGTGGATCGATATTCGATCATGTAAAGGCTTTGGGCTTACAGTAAGTAAATTTTAGACCTTATTGAAGGTTGATAGTGATTGGTTATGAGATCTAAGCCCTTGACTTGTGTGCGGGAACCAAAGGATAAAATGGGAAAAGTTATTCGTCAAGCTTATTACATGGAGTATGGTTTTTAGTTTGACAAGTGTTAAGCCATAAGTAATTAGATAGAATTGTGGGGCTCGTCAATACCTTTCTGTGCATATAAAGAACGCCGAAAATGGAGTTGAAACGAAGAAGTTATGGCTATTTGAAGTTGAGTTGGAAGATGACGGTTTTTGCCCTACGTAGGGCGTAATCTAAGTACACATGGCGTAGCGGCTAATAAGAAAAACATTTTTAATGAGTTACGCATGGCATAACTTAGGTTATCCATGGCATAACTGTGGCTGACAAAAACCCTAATTCTTAGGTTTTGAGCCCTATTTAAGGACATTAACTTCATGGGATCCCTCCCATAACCAACCTCCATCACCTCATATCGTTCCTTTGAAACCTTAGCCGCCATTTGTGAGTCTTGGAGCTTTTAGTGTGTTTTTGGGTGAATTTTGAAGAGATGAGTCCATGGAAGAAGATTTGGTGAGCTTCAAGCTTTGTAGATCCAGAACTTGCACTTCATCAACATTCTCCAGGAGGTATAAAGCTTGCATCTTGATGTTCCTTTTGTTAGATCTAATTAGTTTATGGGTTTTATGCTTTTTGTCCCATAATCTTGGTCCTTGTAGGTATGGGTTACTCGAGACCATTTGAATGCCTCCTTATGACGTTTTTAAGGTTATAGAGTCATAAAAATGAGAGCTTGGGGAACTCTCATCCATCCATGCATGAGTTCTTGAGGAAAAGGTGTCATCAGATTATGTGTTCATCTTGGCCATGCAAAGGGATAAAGTTAGAGACTTCAACCATTAAGACATTTATTTAGATCAGATCTGGGAGTCAGAGAGTTTGGCTTGTTGTATTAAGAGCTTAATAGAAGTTTTTAGGATCAGAGGTTGTATGCAGTGCGTAACCTCTATATGTAGGGCGTAGTTTATTTACACGTGGCATAAGTCAACTAAGCATTGACCGTTGACTTTTTCCCCGGTTTGACTTTTGGACTTAGTATTGGAGGGCAAAATGGTATTTTTCCCAATAAAGGTTTAAGTGTGAGCCTAGACCTTTTGTGGGTTAATCATTTCCTTAATTATTAATTAGGGTTTCATTGTGGATATGTTTAGCAATGAAGGGTTGATATTGTCGGCTCGAATGGGGGGTTTATCTTGTCTTCAAAATTGAGGTGAGTCTCTTCACTGTACTCGTAGCCGAAGGCACCAATGCCGATCCATTGGATTATGTTTGTAGGATGCTAACTGTCTTTGTGACTCTTGCATGTATATGTATGTTTTATGGGTTGGGCCCAATTATGTATGTTTTATATGGGTAGGGCCCGAATGATATGGGTTGGTCCCAAATACATGGGTTAGGCCCGCATCATGTATGTTGGGACGGGCTCATTACTTGTATGATATGTGGTATTTTGGGGAACTCTCTAGGCTTTGTGCTTAAGGTTTGTAGTTTAAATGTTTTCAGGTTTTCTTATATTAAAGGAGGCGCACGGCTCGATTGCATCGCATCCATTGGAGATTTCCGCACATAATAACTTTTGACGTTACTCTGATAAATGTTTTTGAATCAAATGGTTTTATCCAGATCTTTGAAGTTGTAATTTGAAAAAATACTTTTATTTTTAAATGAAAATTTTGGTTTGAAATTTGGGACGTTACTGAGCCAGTAGATGCATCATCCTTTTGGTGTGCTAGCTTTCCAAGCTCTTTAAAGGAAGGATTGAAGTGATTTGTTTGCTACAACAAATCAAAGTTATGTAAACCCTTAACCCTTATTTCTTATTTTCGAAATTGCTAGGGTTTATGTTAGTTTTGTTATTCAAAGTATGTTGCCTTCAAAGTGAAAGACATAGATCCTTTTAGGTTGCATGTGCCATCTTCTTAATTGTTAAGTGATTTTATGCATTGAACATTTTTTTGTAACCTAATAAACCTATCACATGCAACCTAGGATCTAAGTTTCATACTATTACTGCTACCCTATGAAAACATAAAACATAAAGAAGAATTGCATACCCTCTTATGTCGCATTTGATCTCCATGCTTGAGATCTTACCTTCCTCGAAGTTGCTTGGATGAGAGGACCCAAACCAAAATCTCTCTAATGGTATCACACCCCATGACACCAAAGATTGGAATAAAAATAACTAGGAGAATGGTCAATTTCATAAACCCCAAGAAAGTTAGAAATTGTCCTTATAAGGGAGAAATAAGGGGAATCGAAACTTTAAGCCAAGATGCAAGGAAAAATAAAATCCCTAAGACCCTATTTATAGCATTGGATCCCTTCCTAGGTTTTGTATTCCATCCTATGTGGGATGAGATACCAATTTCGAAATTTCCTCTTATCCAAGAGAAATTCCGTCCACCCCTTACTCCCTCCCATAAGGGTTCTGGAACATTCTTGATTAATCAACTATTGATTAATGAATATTCAACCCTTTAATTAATTAAACTGTTTAATTAATTTTCGAAATATTTTCTAATTACGTTCTAATTAATTATTAAACCATAATAATTAATAAACTAACTTTTTCTTTATTTATTCTACTCAATTTGGGTCTTGAGGGCAACCCATAAAGACCATATGATTATTAAAAATATTAGCAATAGTTAATGACCTTAGACACTCTTTCCAACAATATTAACAAAGCATTAAACTATTACAACTAATTAGCAGCTACACATCCAACTAAGCTTACAACTACTACCTCTCATCAATGAAAAAACAATAACCAAAAACCCTAACTCACATTTCGATAAAACATAACAGAGACAATTATATTAAAAAAACAAAAGAACGCAAACCTAAACAACCGAAAAGCAAAAATAAAATAAAATGATACAATCACAAAAAAAAAAGCATACATAAAAACAAAATCATAAAACAACATACCTAAAGAAGAACATATGACATAAACAACAACAAAACAACTAAAAAAAATATAAAATGGTCAATCAAAAACTAACCTGATAGTAATATTGTGTGTGACACAAGATCACTAATTCCAATGTTTGCACAAGTAACACACAAACAACACGTAAGTGATACAAGAAACAACGGAAAGCATAAACCGAAATCAAAGATGAAGCATAGCTTCTACCATACAGATAAAAAAGCAAGCCGGTTAAAACCACAAAGTGCAGCGAAGCCGACACCAAAACCAGGAGCCAACGACAAAGGCAAGATTATCCACAACTCAATATTGGACATTGTCCATAAGCTTAATTAATATGTTATATAATGTTGGACAAAAAATATGCAAAAAAGTACATGAAATGCACCTAACAATTACAAAGTCCAACGGATTTTCCACAATATCAATCTCAACATTAAACCTATATTTACAATAAGAAATGAAAAAAAGAACAATAACCAAATAAACACCCTAAAATAATAATTAGTACTCATTTTATACTAATCAAAGCATATAGATGGATTAAATGGAAAATAATATAAGAAATAAAAAGTACTACAGTAGACTAAAATGTGAAATGTGCAGAAAATGAAATGTTAGATGTAATAAAGTGCAAGAATGTAAAATTAACTTAATACAAAATTGAAAATAAGATGAATAAATGGATAATACTGAGTTGTGATGAAAGCGAAATTGTAGTCTGTTATGCATTTCGGCTTACAAACTTAAGTTTATTTAAATGATATTTATCTAACTATTTGATGAAAATTTGTCAAAATATATGGTTTTTAATTATTAACTAAAACGAGAAAAGTTTATGGTGAATTTTCCTGTATCTCAAACGAATACGGCTGCTGGATTTAGTTAAAATTACATTACATTTTTAAACGATGCAAATGCAATGATCTCAGAGACAAAATGACAAATTCATTAGTTTGTTAACAAAATCAACTCAATTAATTACTTTTTGAACATTTTGTAACGACTAAAATACCCTTTGAGTGTCATAAAGGCAGAGACCAGAGTCGTGAGTGAGAAACAACCTAACCAGGGTTAGAGGGAATTAACCAAACTCCAAGTCCGCCCTTTTCCACCTTCCTATTTATAGGACTCCTCTGTTCAGCGTTTTCTTTGACAATTGACTCATCTCATTCTGTTTCCATTCTTCTCTCTCTACGAAGCAATTCTACTTAGGGAAACACATACTGAAGTTACGGTATACGGAGACAGATTGCGTCTTCGTTTCAAAATTGGAGTAACAATGGCGGCCTCTTTGAAATTGTTCGCGCTCTGCTCATTGCTACTTCTTGCAATTGTTGTCTCCATCAATGCCGTTTCTAGGTAATTCGATACATTGAGATGCGAAGCTTTGTTTTGTATTAAGTTCTTCTAAATCACTTCATTGCTCTCTGAAAGTTTGTTTATTACGTGTTGCTCTGTAATGCATTTTCGTTAGTTTCAGAGAAAAGTGAAATTGATTCATTGATGTTCTTCTGTTTAATTTTTGCATCTGTGCGTATTAGAACGTTGTTAAAAGTGTCGCTTTTGACGCATCTTCATTAGCTTTGGAGAAAAATCGGATTTCATTAATTGAAGTTCATGTGTTTTCAGCTACTGGAAATCATATATCTGTGCTTGTTGAATCATTTTAAGTGCTGCTTTTAGCACATCTGCAATTCTGCATTAATTGAGAGAAATATCAGATTTGATTCAGTGATGTTTTTTGTGCTTTCAGCGAAGAAGAGAAACATGAGTTGCAGAGCTTAGTAAGCAACTCAACAATTGCTGACAGGTTAGTTGAGGCACTCCATTTCTTCGTAGGAGATTATTGCACTGATTAGACCGATAACAAATTTGTGTTGATCCTGCTTGTTCAGATTGGATCTCTTACTTTACTGTGTTATATATTTTCATAAAAAATTGTTATTTTACAAACGCCTTCAGCTTAGTATATATGGTGGTGATACATTTTTATCAAAGAAGATGAAAATTTTGTTTGAAATACATTACTATATGAATTTATGGACAAAATTTTGATATTTAATCATCTCAATTTAAATCGCAACTAGTACACAGGGCCAAGTTCGGTCACTAAAGTCAATCAGAGATTGCTGTTTCTATTCTTTTTGTCAGAAGATGACAGCCATTTGTTCAAAAATATTCTTATGCGATGCTTTAGAATTCTGTCACATGTAGCTTCATTTACAAATTACAATACTAATTAACTTGCGTTGATATATATAATTCACAGGACAAGCGAAAACCTTGATATGAGCAAGAATGGTGATGCTGTTGATGATCCAGAAATGGTGGCTTCCATGGTTGGCATGTGAGTCTATTCTCTTCGCTTTTCTCTTCTCTCTGTACCTGAATTTTAGGTATATTCCCTTTTGTGTCCCCAAGGTCATTTGTTCAGACTTAGAATCAGTGATTTCTAAAATAAGGACATATACATACACACACATATACATATACATATACATGAATGCATACATACATACACATCAAAGATAGCACCAGTTAAGTAAAATGCAGCTTGTACTATAATAATTTTTAAAAAGAATCACATGGTCCGTCCTCTATCACCAAACAGTGTTAAGGTCTCCTCTACTCTGTTGTCTATTTGCCTATAAGCCTATTGCAGTCCCCACCTTCTGATAATATAATCACTCTATAAATTAAAAAACGTGATGCAAAGCAAATAGCAACATTAATCTGATGTAACTTCTCTATTAGCTCCATAAAGTTGGTACAAATTATAATAGCACGGATACATGTGGATGATTATCTCCCCATATTCTAATTTTCATCACGTTTCAAATACAAGACGAGTTTCTTTCTTCATGGTTAATGGTACAATAATAACTTAATTATCAAGTTGCTATATTTTGACTAATAACGACTTTCTTACTCTTCGAATTACTTTAAGTAATTATATTAGTGTATCTTTCATTTGTTATTGGTTTTTACCTTGTTGCATTTGTCTACTACGTGCTCCTAGTTATAAGTAATTATATTAGTGTACTTTTCATTTGCTTTCTAATTCACGTGATTAACTTAGTGTTTCACATGGATTGCCTAGCTTTATAGAGTTCCTCTTTTCTTTCTGTTTGCTTGCCCCAATTGGCCAATATATAATGGTAACATGTAGAATGGCACGACAAAACGCCAAGTTAGGGTAAGTAACACAATTTTGATAAACAAAGATATATACTCTTCACGTGTTACCTTTATTCGCCCAGACACTCTAAATCCTGCATGCATGTACATTAAATTTCAATATTTCATGGCAAAATGAAAATGCCAATTTGACCAGGTCCCACAAATACCAGATCTGGTCTTCACTCTTTACATATCCTGCATAGTCTCGTGGGTCATTTTTATTATTTATCAGTTAGAAACTCGCTACTTCCATGCCCATATTTAATAACCTTTCTAATTTTTTCTTAAACCTTTCACCTCACCGACGCTACATCAATACCCAATCAATTATTATCATCCCTATTCCCTACCTACGCATTTACTCACTACCAACAAAATCATGTATTTTCCGTATACACCGTATCGATCTTTCCCTTTTCCTTTACCCCATTTCAGTTTCTCTTTCACATCTCAATATCTATTATATTATTAGTTTAATTTGATCCACCGCCAACATATATTGTCGACTCTATTAAAATAGTAAAAAATTAATTATGATGCAGCAAAACAACTGGATTTTTTATTTTTTTATTTTTTATTTTTGACCGACCCACCGTCAATCTTCAGGAGCATTCGTAATGGTACAGAAAGGAGGAAGTTAGGCTACTTTTCATGCGGCACCGGAAACCCTATGGACGATTGCTGGCGGTGCGACCCCAACTGGCAGCGCCACCGCAAGCGCCTCGCTGAATGTGCTATCGGATTTGGACGCAACGCCGTCGGCGGCCGTGACGGGAGGTTCTACATCGTCACAAACCCTAACGACGACGACGCCGTCAACCCCAAACCAGGAACTCTACGACACGCTGTCATCCAAGACAAACCTTTATGGATTGTATTCAAGAGAGACATGGTTATTACCCTAAAACAAGAACTAATCATGAACAGTTTCAAAACAATCGACGCTCGTGGCGTTAACGTCCATATCGCAAACGGCGCGTGTATCACAATCCAGTACGTTACAAACATCATCATACACGGTCTTCACATCCACGACTGTAAACAGACCGGAAACGCCATGGTTCGAAGCTCCCCGTCGCATTACGGTTGGCGAACGATAGCGGACGGCGATGGGATTTCGCTATTTGGCGCTAGTCATGTCTGGATCGACCACAACTCGTTATCGAACTGTGCTGATGGGTTAATCGATGCTATCATGGGTTCAACTGCTATTACGATTTCTAATAATTTATTCACTCACCACAATGAGGTCATGTTACTGGGTCACAGTGACTCGTACGTCCGTGACAAGGTTATGCAGGTGACTGTTGCTTACAACCATTTCGGTGAAGGCCTTGTTCAGAGAATGCCAAGGTACATAATTAAGTAACAAAGTAATAATTAATGAACAAAATTAGACTACAAGTTAATTAATTCCTTATTGACTTGAATTGTTTTGATTATATGTGTAGGTGTAGACATGGGTATTTCCATGTTGTAAATAACGACTACACACATTGGGAAATGTATGCTATCGGTGGAAGTGCAAACCCCACAATTAACAGTCAAGGAAACAGATACCTTGCTCCGGCTAATCCTAATGCCAAAGAGGTACCTGCTGATTAAAATTTAAAACTACTCATTCATAATTTTATATAAAAATCGCTAACTATTATATATTTTAAACAGGTGACAAAGAGAGTGGTAACAACCGGAAAATGGAAGAAATGGAATTGGAGATCGGACGGAGACTTAATGTTGAACGGAGCATATTTTATACCATCGGGTGCCGGAGCAGGGGGGAGTTACGCAAAGGCGTCAAGTTTAAGTGCTAAACCGTCTTCAGCGGTGGCCACTCTTACCTCAGGCGCCGGTGCACTTATCTGCCGGCGAGGTAGACAGTGTTAGATCGATAAAAATCTTTTAAAAAATGAAAACGCAAAAATGAAAGGAAGAGAATTAGATAAGAACCCAATTATTTTTTACTTTTCCTAAAGGAAATAATCTGATTGATTGTACATTTTCTCTGTGTGATGTAACTTACAACAACCGGTTTACTTCCAATTGCTCAAAGTTCAACCTCGACCGGCTTCCATGGAGCAGGTACAGAAGCGTTGTTCTAATCTGTTTACCAACTCTGCAAATTTGCATAGACTTGCGTTGTTTACAGATACTTGTCTCGATGGAGAGCAAGTAAACAGCATATTAATGTGATTAGTGATTGTCAATTTGTAATCCCCGCCTTGTTATTTCATCAAGAGAAATGTACTCCTTGTTCAATAGATCCGGTTATAAACACAGCGATTAATTCTCTGAAAGTGATTTGCAAATACTTGATGCAAATTGAATATGAACATATGAATTTAGCAAAATACAAAAAAAAATAATAATAATCATTTATTTACTAACATTCATAAAAACTTTTATATTTTGTTTATATATTTTGTTTATATACAGAAAAAAACCTTATATTTTTAATTACCTTAACATTAACCAAAATATTCGTTTTGTAAAAAAATTTACTGATTGTTTTGTAAAATTATATTTATCTTTTTTTGTTTTTAAGTTAAGATGGAAACCAAAATAACCTACGTGTGTTTATCTATGGTAAAACATAAGAAATATATCATTTACTCAAGCAAAAATAACTGACATGGTTTATTTTTTTCTTTGTCAACCTAAAAACGAACAAGATAAATATTATGTCACAAAACAACCCATAATTTTTTTAAAAAAATAGATATTTTGGTAGATAGGTAACTAAAAATATAAAAAATTTTCTAAATATAAAGGTTCTTCTAAATACTGATAGATAAATTGTTGTGTTTTTCTGTATTTTGCCCTTACTTTTATGCTAAACAAATTATTTTGAATTTGTTACCAATAACAGATTTTTTTTTTTGGTTTTACATGTTATATCAAATATATCATGTCATCTTGTATTTTATATTTTTGGACTAAGTTTTAAATTTCATTACGATTTTGGTTGAAATTTTTATAAATTTTTTTTTAAATTCGACCCAAAATACTTTTTCTTTACAAGTTTACTTTTTACAGCTTTAAAAAAAATTACTACTTTTTGTACATCATTTAAAACTTTTTATACATTTTTATAATTTTTTTACAACATTTTTAACCTTTTCTACAAGTTATTTCACAACTATTTACAGTAGCTTAGAACATTTTACAATTCTTTTTAACGTTTTTTAAATTGTTTTACAATCAAAACAAAAAGTAGCCCGAATTTGGAAATAAATTGAACCCACAAAACAACCAAAAAAATATCGAAACACATAAAACCAACATTGGTATTTGAGTAATATAACTTATTTCCTATATTCGATCTTGAAATAGATTAAATAACAAAGTTAATTTTATATGTTTCAGTCTACTTTTTCTTTTAATTGGTTCTATAGGTTTCATTTTAGTGATTGTGTTAGTTATAGAAAAATTTTAACACGATTCTAGAATAATTTTAAAATTTTCTAAAAAAAAAAAGAAAGATATAAAAAGTTAAATGTGGTTCAAAAAGTTATAAAAAATGTAAAAAAGCATGTACAACAAGTTAATTTTTTTTTTATAAAAAGTTCAAAAAATAAGTTGTAAAGTTAATCTTAAAAGAAGTTAAATCGTAAAAAAAAATATTATAATTTTCATTTTAAAAGTTTGAACTAAAATCATAATAAAATTTTAAATATAAAATTTTAAATCGTAGTCTAGAAAATACTATCAAAGTTATCCTAATAATTTACAGAAAATGTCATTGTGCAATTTTTTTTATTGAATGATTCATGTATAATCTTTGGATTTAAGACTTTGGCCACAAGACTTTCGTATAATGAAATATTATTTTTCTTTTATAGAAAATAAATTATAAAAGTGACCATGTAATGTACAGAATATGTCCATGTGCGCAAAAAAAAAAAAACAGACATGAAACTTATAAGTTTGGTGCAATTTCTAATTACTAACAAAAATAAAATAAAATTAGTTGATGAAGTCATAAATATATATATATTTATATAGCATGATTAAACCCTGTATATTTACTCCAAATATCACTAGTCCAGTTGGCGTAAAAAATAGCAGCCCAAATTTAAGTCCAAATATGGACCGTTCACCGTTGCAGACTTGCGGCCTGTTCGTATCAATACCCTATGGGCTATGTATGACTGCATTTTGTATTGGCTTGATTCTTTCAAAAATTCAAAAAAACTTTGTTTCAATTTATCAATGTCAACGAATAGACGATTTAATTTACTATTTTACTTAGAGAAATTAAATATCCTCTTATATTTTATTTCTATCCATCCTCCTACCATATCAAATGTTGACATGTACTCCTAAATTATTTCACTTATGTCCACAGTGGGGCTTGAACTCTCGACCTCAAAGAGGGTGGGCAACACCGGATACCGCTGAATTAGAAGCCTTTTGGTTTCTCTTTTACTTAAAACAGATTTAAATTAAACTACAATTATTTTCCCATTTTGTTGATGTGAAAATTAGAGGTGGCAATGGGTCGATTTGGGTTGGGTTCGGGTTCAACCCATTTAATAATTTGGTTGAAAATTTCAACTCAACCCAACATGTTTATTTAAAAGTGTTGATATTGGTGCTAAAAAGAGGATGAAAATTAGGATTGACTTTTATTAAACATAGATAATAATAATGCAACATTATAATTTACAAATTAATACTTTGATTAATACATGATAATATTCAAATAAATATTAAATTATATATATATATATATATATATATATATATATATATATATTAAAGTTAAATGGGTTGAAGGGTTCACAACAGGTTGATAATTTTTAACCAACCCAACCTATTTAATTAAATGGGTTAGACGGGTTGACTCATTTAAGTTAAATGAGTTGAAAATCTGAACCCAACCCGCTAATTTTGGGTTAGATTTGGGTTGGGTTGGTGGGTTGAATTGATTTTTGACAGCTCTAGTGAAAATGCGATGGGCTTCATGGTCGCTATCAAGCTTTAACCAAAACAACTATGGTTACATGCATAACGCATACATCGACTTAATGCAATTATATCTTCACTCCACAATAAACATTTCTTTATTTTTTATATTAGATTAATAAGAAATACAATTGATCAAATTTGGCGTTAATTGGAAAACATTAGGAAGGACAAACAAAATAACATGTATTTTGACAAAACATTACAGCTGAATGAAAACACAATTAAGTTGTATGTTTAACGATGAATTTACATACAAACGGCAAACTAAATACTATAGTTTTAAAATGATTTTTCTTATAACTCCCTGACTTTACCAAATTTTAATATTTGGTTATAATTAAGAAAGATTGCTTAGTCTTTATAACTCTATAACTCCCTGGCATTACCAAATTTGACATTACCAAATTTACATCTATTTTTTGAGCCTTTTCTTTAGTACCATTCCATGCATCCTGTACGGTTTTTTTCGCTTTCTCCGCTATGTTTGCCATCTTTTCAAAATTGGGAAAATATAAATAAATAAATAGATGTAAATCATCTAAGGTCATTCAATACTATCTTGTATTTCATGAGTTTAAATCAATAAATGTGTGATTATAATTTTTTACTTATTTGATTTGATAGCCCTTAACCTATTGGCTGAGTGATATTTTACCAGCAAACCTGATATTGTTGAGATACAACCACATCACGTCCCCTTTGGTAATAACGAAAAATTAAATAAAAAGCAACTTGATTTTTTTTCCCTTACATTTTCGGCGTGAGATGCAATTTGATCTTTCATTTGGTTTCCGGTTTTTTTCACCTCTTCGACACCACGTCTAGTTGCATCTGATGGCGAGGAAGCCCATCGACGTACCTTTTAAAATAATCATCTTGTATTTTAGTACTTCAAATTCATATCAATAAAAACCTCAATTGTCTATACGCATTCGAAAAATCCACAAACTATTATTATTATTATTATTATTATTATTATTATTATTATTATTATTATTATTATTATTTTCGATTGTTCAAACCGTTGTATTTAACATTTGTTCTCAACAAAAAATAGTTTTGGTAAAATACAAAAAGTTGTCAAGCTTTGCTAAAATGAACTGGTTTTAGACGGTATAATGTTGAATACGTTATCTTTTTCTTTACCTTTTTTTCATAATAACGATGATTAATTTAAACAACAAGCTAATATACGATGAATTGATAATCGAAAGAGTCGATCTTCCTTGAACAATATGACAGCCATAAAGCTCCAAGACTATATATATATATATATATATATATATATATATATATATATATACTAGCAGGACACCCGCGCATAGCGGCGGGCGGCAATCAGTTTTCTTTCATTGATTATTTTCTTTTTGAAAACATGTCATATTCAGAAAATATAAACATGTAATAAAATGAATCGATTGTGGAGATTTTATGGCTCAAACGGTTTTTTTTTTTTTTTGACAGATTTGGATTGTAGACATATATGTTGGGGTAGGTGAGTCGGTTGAAATGTTTTAGCTTTTACTGTTGAGATGGATTTAGTTATGTTAAGATGTTATCTTTATTTTATTAGAAAAATATTTTTATGGTATAAACCGAAAGCAAATTAGAACAACTGCATAAATCGGAGTGAGAAAATTAATTTAAATATGTTCAGATGCCTAGACATAATGTTAAATATGCTAAACATTAGGTTGAGATAAACCAGTTGACATCTCTTGAGCCCTGTTTGCAACAATTGAGATATTATGATCAACCTAAACATATGCTAAGATTCTAATATAAAAGTCTCATTAAGTAATTTTTGAAATTGTTCCATTTTGTCACATAGGATCGACATCATAAACTTAACATTTATCAAGAAAATTAACAAAATCAAATGATTTTGCAGTGAAAGTGAATGATCATGCTAACTCTATCCATCTTTACTTGACTACACATATCTTGATGAAAAATGCAGCGCCAATCAGGTGAAGAGCTACCATTTCATCTAACGATCTTGGATGGTTCAATGTTGTTTCCTAGCTTTAAAAGTCACCTGCACTTTTTTGTAGCTCATTGATACTCTCTAAATCGCCTTTATTTGTGTAAGTGGTGGTTATGGTCATCCAATGACCTTCCTTAAGTTGAAAGGATTTCTCGTCTTTTTTTAAAATCAACTTTAAATCTCAGACCTTGAAGCCCAAAAACAATGCATTAGTTACTCAATTAAAAGAAAAATATGTTGACTTTTGAAGTCAAATAGGATACTGATAGCCACATAAAATAGTTTAGTCATTTAAATACAAAAAGAGGCACAAAAAGATTATTGTGCAGTCTAGAGAAAATAAAGAAAAAGGGTAAAATAAACATTTTGAGGTTCATCCTAAAAGAATCATTGGATCCTTTCCCAAAAAAACATTTCAACTTATGAGAATGTTTTCGACAGTAAATTACAAACATTAAATTCAGCTCCTATTGGGTAAACTGCGAGAAATAAAAACATGATTTACTCTTTTTACCAATATAGACAATCTACTTTACTCTTTACTCATAATAACAAGATCTTTATATTCATTTACCGATAATGGAAACGGAGTTACATTTCAAGCAGCATGTCAATCATTTAAAATATCATCTCTAACAAGCTTATGTTGAAAATCACCATATGCGGATCACCGATCTGATAGTCATTGTTAGCCCATTTTCACAAAATTCCACCTCCTGCCACAGAAGTTGCACACTGAAAAAAAAACAATTGAGATTCAAAATGTGTGACCTTGAACCATTCTTGAAGGGTAAAACAATAATTACATCAATCTTCAAATCATGTTTATTTGTCTATTTTAATTTTTTTGAAATGAAAACAAACAAAAACTACATAAAAATAAACGAATTTCAAGAGTAACATAAATGATGATATATAGAACCACTATTTTTTAGGATGACATTTTTTTTATATAAGGTTTTTGACATTTCAGCCCACAAATGATGTCCATAGTAAAACAAGATGGTGGGGTTACTCTACTCCCTAAAATGCCATGGGTCAATCCTTTTTTCTTTTCTAAAATACCTAGCATATGTAACCATAGGCTTCAATAAACATGTCATGTTAACATCAACTGAACTTAAATCTAATATTAAAATGGATTAAAAAGATATCTTTAACAAAATTACAAATAGAATACACACCTCTAATTACAATGGAGATTCCACGAAAATGGCTAAAAAGGAAAATTTAATCAAAATTACAAATAAATTACACACCTTTCTTTTTATTTATATGTGACACAATCAGTTCAGTAAAGATGGAGATTTCCAATTAGAAACTGAGAGCAATAAGGATAATAACAATAAAGCATACAATTTCACTTCATTATACTTGAATTTAGATTTAACAATCAGTTACACGCTACTAAAACCAAAATTAACATTTGTCAAATTCCAATTATGCCGTTGACTCTCAATAACATTATATGCCCTGAATTTGAAATTTGAAAAGATTTTTGAAAAACAAATATCAAACGTAAACTTACTTTTTTTTTTGTTTCTAATTGAGGCGTCTCTGGGCCAAAAATATGTTGGTGTATAGATCAACAAAATAAACATTCACACCCAAATAAATATAAGATTTAAAACCATACAAGGAACACAATGTTAGCAAATTGTTATAATTATAAAGCTTGTAGAGGAAAACACCAACCATAAACATTAAATTGAACCGCAACAAAATAAAAAAATAAACCATAAAGTCCATAAAAACCGACCTGAGAAGAGCAATAGATAGGGAAAAGCGACTGCACAGAGAAATCTTAAGGAGACGTGCAAAGATTTAATGGAAAAGGAATTCACAATCATTTTGAAAAATAATCGTATGCGGTACTGAACCAAGATTTAGGTTTTCAAATCGTTTTGAAAACTGAATCGATATAATTTGGTTCTATCCCATATACTATCATGAATAAGAGTCTGTTTACGATCCTGAAGCAGAAAATAGTTGAATTTCTCTTTCTCCTTTTTGTTAGTCTTTACCGTTCGAAGTTCGGTGTTGATTGTCAGCTAATTTACAGTTTCTTATCGAGGGAGGAAGAGATGGAGATAAGGAAGATGGAAAATGGTGGTGGCTAGGGTTTAGAGAGATTGAGAAGAAACGATGATGAATTTGGAGAGAGCTTTATCTATAAGCGGAGAAAAATCACAAAAAACCAAATTAATCATTTATAGGTGAAGAATTTTAGAAACCGTACATACAACAAAAACCAATTAGAAACAACATAACCAAAATTATTGTACAGAAACAAACTTAGAGGTTGTATCGATAATTCAAAATGAGAAAAATTACCATGAACCAAGTTTGGATTTGACAGAACCCATAACTTTCCATCGTCGCTTTCAACATTTTGGAATTTTCTTGAATGGCGAGAAAGGAATGCAACAAACGGTAGATGGTTCGATAGAGGTGGTGACGATGGATGGTTAACAACTATGATGATGGATAGTTGTGGGGGTTACCAGGTGGTGGTTAGCGGTTTGACCGCCAGGAGTGGTGGTTGTTGGTGGCGACAATGAGCACAGGGGTGATGGTTGGTGATGGCGACAATAAGCATGATTGGGGCTAGGGTTTTTAGAAGGGCTATAAAAACCCTAGATCAAGAAAGCCTATGAATTGCGAAGATGATGAAGTAAAAACGTATATCTTGAATTCATGAAAACAAATGCGATGAAGGAGAATTGGAGTTTTATAATTTGGGATTTATTTCCGAAGATAAAGGCGGAGGACCAGGTAAAATAAAATAGAGATACTAAAGATAAAGAGCCCCGTCAAAAATGAAGGAGTAACATCTTTTAATGACTGGATTGGATACTTGTACTTATGTATTATTTTTTTGTACAATTTAATCTAAATAGAATTGTGTTTAAAATTTAATATTATTTTATTAATGATTACTTGTACTCTTAGCTTAATAGTTTTAACGTCTTAAAAAAATAATATTATTATATTCAAGCTATTTTTAGAAATAGTAAAATTTCCTTTATAATGTATATATATATATATATATATATATATATATATATATATATATAAGTTTATAACTCGTGAAAACCACGGTTATAAAATTAAGTAAACTTTCATATTAAAAAATCAAAATTATTAATCAATTATTTTAAATAAATTATTACTTAAGAGATATGTTTTTAGTTATATAAAGTTATAATCGTTGATTTAAATAAATATGTGAAATTATATCACCTTATAATCTATATTTATTTTATTTTATTTTTTAATCTAATGTTATTAATTTAATATAATTAGAGTAAAAAAATTTAAAATTTAAAATTTAAAATGGAGAATCAATTATTAATTTAAAGTAATTAGATTGAGAAATTTAAAATTGATAATTAATAGGTTGACAAGTGGCATTATAGTTGACATATAATATTAATGACGAGTTCTAATAGTATGACACTTGTCAATAAAAGAATAAACTTATTTATTTATTAGAATACTAACTTATAACCCGTACGAACCACGGGTTATAAAATTAATTAAACTTTCATAATAAGAATTTATAATTATTAATCAATTATTTTAAATAAATCATTTTAAATAAATTATTAATTAAGAGATATATCAAATTTTTAAAGTTATTATAACTTCAAATTTAACATATAATTAGAAAATATAAATTTGAATTTTGAAATGAGTTGCCTAATATATTTACATGACACATGCCATAATAATAATGATGACTTGTATTAGAGTGACACTTGGAAAAAGGAGATTAAAACTATTCATTTATATTAGAATATATATATATATATATATATATATATATATATATATATATATATATATATATATATATATAGAGAGAGAGAGAGTTAGGCACCTGCATTGGTTTACAGACAATGAGAAGAAATACACTGGAACTTAGGTGTTGTTTGTTTTTTCGGAGACAAAATGTCTGCAATCTGCGGACCATATCTACAAACCTCTGCAGGAGAAAAGATGGACCAAATGACTGCAGTCTGAAAGAAGAAGACTGTTTGGTTTTTAATGTCTGCATGCTAAAATAAATTGAGATTTAGATATATCGGTTTTTTTAAACATAAAAATATTACAAAAAAAACTAAAATTTTCATCAACTATAACTTAAGCAACTAAATAAAGCATACAACTAATTCACAAATATAGTTTGGGGTGAGCAAAAACCGAATCGATAAAAAATATGATAAAACACAACTGATGTGACATAGATCTTAAACGCCTCTTCTGGTCTTCTGTTGCGGCGGAGATCTGGACATCACAGAGCAAAACCGTTATAGCCGCCCCGGGGACTGTGCCCCAGGAGCCGACTTCGACGATCAAGTTAGATCAGCTGGTAGATCTGAAATGGTTCTCCTTAGCTGGAGAGGACCATCTTGGTGCTGGTGGTGGTGTATAGTGGCTGACGTCGGCGGGTGGCGGCCGAGCCACCCGGCCGGAGTATAGTGTGGCAGCTGAGCCATGAGGAGAGGTCTAGAGGCGGCTGAGCCACTTGGGGGAAGAGTCCTCATCTATGGAGGAGGCACTATTCTATTTATAGTGGACAATTAGGTCAAGGGGAATTAGGTCAGGCCTTAGGCCAGCCCAGTTCAGGCCCAACTAGCAAGGAGCTCAGCAACGGCCCGGAGGCACCGGGCGGGGCTGGCGGGCGCACACTAGGAAAGGCCGACAAGGGGGCACTAGGCAAGGGAGCGTCGGGCCGGGCCGGTAGGAGAGTCCCCAGCACGACTGGCAAGGGAGTGTCAGGCAAGGCTGGCAAGGGAACGCCAGGCAGGGTTGACAGGGGCGCGTCAGGCCAGGCTGGCGCTCTAGAGCAGTCTAGGCCATGCTAATGGACCATATATCATCAGCAGCAAATCGAAAATAATAAACTGAAACCGATACAAAATTCGACATTGTGATGATTCGAATGGTTAAAACTATGTTGGGATTCAATAATCAAAAAGTTAAATGAATTAAGTTATTAATGTGGTATAAATTATGATAACTGAAAAATAAAACTTCATTAAGATTTTTGATATTATATATATGAACTAATTAATCGATGTTTATTTCTATCCTAAATAACATAAAAAAAATTACCAGATTTACCTACTAAATGTAAACATGCACACAAATAAAAATATCTATAAAACTATGTCAAAATTATTTGGATAAATATATTATCTGAATAAAAAAACATGTACATAATCACATACATAAACATTTGGGTTAATACTTATGATATAAAAAAAACAATAAATACAGTAACAAATAAATACATAAAAAGAAAGGAGGAGGAAAAGTATAAAAAATGAAAAACGATAATAATAATTACCAAAAAAAAATATTTTAGTTTTTAAAAGTTAAATACAGATTGTGGAAGAGGAAAGAAAATGCTAGAAGATGTTAGAAGACATATGTCTATATCTGCGCCAAGAAGATGACGCGCATACCTTTTTAGGTCTGCGGTCTTCTAAAAAACAAACAATCTGCAAGACCAAACGTCTGCGTGCTGTCTGCACGGCGCAAACTTAATAGGTCAAGAAGAGGTTTTGCAAAAAAAACAAACATCACCTTAATGTGTGAGAGGTCTGTTCCATTTTCTCTCTTCTGCATTTTATTTTTGGATTTATTATCTTATATGCCAAGAGCATTATAGGTAACCTTTTTGTTGAAAAAGGTGGTTCAAATTGAAAGAACATACTAATTTCACAAAACTTCATAAATAGTCCCTGTGGTTTTCAAAAATATAAAGTTTGATCTTTAAGTTCAAAAACCCTCACAGATGGTCCTTGTGGTTCGAAAAGTTTTAACAAACGGTCCTTTGAGCTAACTCTATTAGATTTTGTGTAACACCCGGTTTTGAAAGTGTTCGATTGTGTCTTCGAAGGCCAAGGGTATAAGCGTAATGTGACGATTCAGTCTTTGATGGGTCTCGGGTTTTATTAGAAAGGTTTTTAGGCTTAGGGTGTAGCTAGGAGCGTAGGGCTTCCCGCCATCTTTTCGTGGATATAAAGTTCGTCGGAAACGGACTTAGAACGAAGAAGTTATAGCACTTTGAAGTTATTGGCAATATTGGTCCCTAATGGAGAAAAGTGGCAAGAAGGTACCATGCATGCAAGGTGGTAGGCACGAAAGTACGCTCGGCGAAGAGGAGTAAAATGGACGTGGGTGGTTCGTGAGTACGTCGGGCGTACATAGAGGTACGCGGGGAATACTCCATTTAGACTAGAACCCTAAATTTTAGGGTATGCCACTATAAAAGGAATAATATGCCTCAATGGTCAGCCTCCATTTCACTCTTAGACAGCCACCACGAAACCCTAATCCTTCTTTGAGTGTTCTTGGAGCTTAGAAGGCCATTAGAGAGCATTTTGGTGTTGATCTGAGATTGGTGCTTCATTTCATACCATTTTGAGGTATAAAGTCTTAACTTGCCTCTTGAATACTTAGATCTATTATGTTGAGTTTTTGGACCTTTTTGGTCCCAAGGATGAAGCTTTATGGTTCAAATCCAATTCCTAGGCTTAGAGTTGCCACTCTCAGTGCTAAATGAGTCCCTAAGGCAGAAAGTTGCCATCTTGAATGTCTTAATGGGTTCATGCATGAGTTAAGATCACTTTCATGGAAGTAGAATACTATTTTTGGAGTTTGGGCTTATTTGGGTCATGTAAAGTCACCAAGTCAGTGACTTTATGGACTAAGATGTTGAAGAGGACTTGGATCTGTGCTTATAGCCTGTGGATAGGAGTATTGAGTGCTTAATGGGAAAAGTGACTTAACAGAGCAGTACGCTGGGCGTACATGCATGTACGCACAGCGTCCAAGTCATACAGTTGTACGCTTAGCGTACAAATGAGTACCCCCGCGTACTCAACAGATGTAGGGTTTGAGTGTTGTGGGCCTCGGATTGGGCCATACATTGGACTTTGCCCTTTAGGCCTTAGTGGGCCATTAGAAGTTAGATATTATGGGCTAAGATTATGTTTGGGCTTTAGGGTAAGGCCCATTAGAATGGTTGGGCCAAATTTAGCAAATTGGGCCATTAGTGGGCTTAGGAAGTCTACCTAGTATTGGGCCTTTCATATTATGGTTTTGGGCCTTAGGTTTGGACCAAACTAGATCAGGGGTAAAATGCTCATTTTACCCCAAGGAGGATTATTAGCTTTTGGACTAAGTGTTATTTTGGTAATGATAGCTCGGGGAGTCGAGAGATCAGCAGTTCGGGGATCTGCCAGCTAGCAGCCAAAGGATTATTCATGTGATTCAACAGTGCGATGTGAGTTTCCCTTTGTGTGAACGGTTCTAAGGCACCAATGTCGGCCCGCATATGTATGCATGTGTGATTATATGTTCTGGACTACGGTTCGATGCCGGGGAAAGCCCGAGGAATGTTTGTATGCTTGATGTCTTTGTGATTCTTGCATGTGCTTGTTTTGTATGTTTCCAGAATTCGGTCCGATGTCGGGGCAACCCCGAGGAATGTTTTCGGATTTCGGTATGATGTCGAGCAGGGCCCAAGGAATGTTTATATGTATGTTTCCGGACTACGGTCCGATGTCGGGCAATGCCCGAGGAAGGTATGCATGTTTAGTTATACTTGTTGCATGTGCTTGTTTTATATGTTTCCAGAATTCAGTCCGATGTCGGGGCAACCCCGAGGAATGTTTCCGGATTTCGGTATGATGTCGGGCAGGGCCCGAGGAATGTTTATATGTATGTTTCCGGACTACGGTCCGATGTCGGGCAATGCCCGAGGAAGGTAGCATGTTTAGTTATACTTGTTGTCTTTGTCATACTTGTATGTGCCTGGTAGGGAGGTGAGTATGGGCGGGGTCCAGTATCTCATCATTAGCTGAGTATGGACGGGGTTCCATATCTCATCATCAGTAGAGTAGGGGCGGGGCCCAAGATAGGCCAGGCCTTAGGACTGGAGCCTATAGTACTGTTAGGTGCATTTCATGCACCCATTTTGTAGCTTTATTTCATAAAAGTGCATTGCATATAGGCTTAAACTCATGCATTTTGCATGTTTTTCGGGATTTTTCATGAGGCTATTTCATTCACAAACTTTTGTGATATTTCAGGGACTTTTGGGGGGAGGATCTTGCTTGAGGAGGTAAATAAGAGATGTGGACAAAATTTCGAGACTTGCGGAGCACCGGGGATGAAGATTTTGGAAAATTGAAGATTTTGGCAATTCAGGGATTTACACGGCCGTGTAAACGTAATGCATAAGTTTACGCGGGCCGCAAATTTGAATCTACAAAGGCAGTTTGAGCGTTCTACTTTTTGCGTTTACGCGGACCGCGTAAACGACAGTGTTAATTTACGCGGGCGGTGTAAACATAAACGTGGGGTTTAAAGCAGTTTTCACCTTTCTTAAAAGGGGGAACCGATTTTTCACTTTGGGGGGTCGGTTTTTGGAGCAGAGAAGGCAATTTTCTTGAAAATTTTGGAGTTGATTAACACTCGGGAACATTTGATTTCCTTTTGTAAGAACTTTAATTTTATTTTCTAGATTTGTGATCTTGTTCTAGTCATGAGTGGCTAGAACCCTAGTTTCTCCAACTTCATGTCTTAACTTTTTAGTTGTGATTTCAATCATGTGATTTGATGTTTGCTTCCAATTCCTACCTAGTGAATTTGATTTTGTTTCAAATGAATGTTTGATTCTAATTGTGATTCTTATTGGCCATTTGAATTAGGGTTAGGTCATTCAAGTTATCTAATTACAAAATTCGTAATTGTTTTGTGAGTTGGACTAAGTAACAAACACTAAATTGATTTCCATTGAATGAATTTGGTGTAAATCATATTCACATACTCTTACGCTCCCGAGCTTGTGAGTAGTATTGGGTGTTGTTGGGAACATTCACATAAATCTTATTGCAACCTTTTGATTTCTATCTAAGAGCTTGTTTAGACTTAAATTATAAGGTTAGGTTATTTTCAAAGAGCTTGTTTTGAATTTGACAACTTGGTGAATGGGAAGTGTTAGAGCCAGTGACGGATCTAATGCATAAGAAGTGGGGTGCATGGACCCCACTTAAATGCTAGTCCCACTATATATATATATTAACATAATAAGTTTTTCTTTATTGAAATTGGATATGTCCCCACTAAATTGATTCTGGCACCCAAGTCGTTTGAATTTTTTCAGAAAAAATTGGGACTCTTCTCCCTCTCATCTAACCTAGTTCACTCCCGCTACTCTCTCCCTTTTCTAACCTAGCCGCCCAAGAAGTTTTCTTGCCCCATTCACCACAGACACTGCCCGGTTCTCTATGTTTGCCGTCGCCGGAGTGAGCCCTGGCCACCACCGCTGCTCCTGTTCTTTCTCTACTCGTTGCTAGATTAGCCGAATGGTATTTTTCTTATTTCTATTTTTCAATTAATTAAAGTTAGTTTGGTGGAGTGTGTATATCTGTAAAACGAGTTCCTTTACAAGACTTTGTTTTTATCCCCCTAAAAAATTAGTATGTGGTATATTTCTTAGTTTTGATTAGTTAAATTTGGGATTTTTAATTTGTTTTTTTTGTAATGAAAGTTTGTTTGCTTTAGTTATTAATCGTTGTTAATCAAGTGGGATAGTTAATTGAGATTTAATATTTATTAATAGTCTGATTATTCACTAGAACAATGGAAATATAGCTTAAATGTTTATACGTATTTACATATTCATTCTTTTGGGTCCCTGCATCTTCATAGCTTTGCTTAGCATGCACAAATCTACAATAAGCGGTCTAAGATAGTCTAAAAGAGGTAAGTGATGAACTGAAGTATAGAATTGGTTAAATAGTTTCCAAATGCAAGGTTTGTAACTTGTAATGCTATTGTATTATTAATTTATTTTGTTATATATTATTATATTACTTATATAATGGACCCCCCCTTACCATTCCGTCTGGCTCCGCCACTAGTTAGAGCTTGTTAACACTTTCAAGTACCAACTTAGGTGGAATTGAATAAATATCATTTCATCCATGGAATCACATTACTAATTTGTCTTGCATAGACTTGGAGTCCTCACAAATCTGGAATTTGGTTCATTTAATCGATCATTTGCTTATTGCTTTATTCTCTTTGTTTAAATCATTGCATACCAACCCCCCATTTATGTGACCATTATTGTACCTTGCGCAAAAAAGGTATAAGCATTTGTCCCGTGTCTCTGTGGATCGACCCTGCTTACCTTGTATTACATTTTTAGTGCAAAGTAGTAGTGTTTTTGGAGTCATTTGTACCCCTTTTATTTGTTGGGTTTGACACGCCTAACAAGTATTGTGTATGATTCTTTATGTGTTAGTATGATTATATGATATTGTTGTATGTGTATAGTGTTGGATTAGGTGTCTAAGAACATAACTATAATTGGTATGTACTTGACCCGAGAGTAGCATGGTTAATTTCGGGTTGCATCCACCAGAACAATTTGATAGGATGAATATTTGAGAAATAGGTTATTTGTGATTTATTAATATATTATAAGTATAATATATTAATTGAGGAATCATGTTATTTAATTAGTATTGATCAAGAATTAATTTGGAATTAATTTAGTGATCAAAAGAGACTAATTAAATTAACGGGGAATGATTATGTAAATCAGTGATACATATAGTTTGGGCCAATGATTCATGATTGATTAGTGATGGACTAAGTTTATGTGAAAGTCCATGAAGTGTTTGTCCATAAGGCTAATGAGTTATTAGATTAAAAGCCCAAGGGAATTAGGGTTTACAAGTTGAAACCCTAGGAATTCCAAACTATATATTGAACCCCTAAGCTTGCAAAATCGGCCCCAAGACTCCTAAGGTGTAAGCCTAGCCGATTTGAGCTTCATAACTTTTCTCTAATATTCATCTTTTGTTCATGGTGTCTTGTGAACCGTTTGAGGCATCACGCTTGAGGTGCTAAGCTCTTGAAAGGCCAAATTCTACATGCTACAACTAAGAGGTATTCTTCCAACTAGTTTTATGTTTAAAATATCAAATTGTATGCTAGTTGTAGGTTTAATGCTTTGGATAATTTTTGTTGCATGTATAACTTGAGAAAACTTAGATCCAAAGCATTAGGGTTGTATGTACACCATAGGAGTGTTATAGCACATAAAACCCAATAGTGGTATCAGAGCCATGGGTTGTTTTATGTTATATAGATGCATTGGTTATTTGTTCAAAGTTGGAAAATTTGAAAAACTGCTCTCTGGAAAGTGGACTCGACGAGTCCTATGATCTGACTCGACGAGTCAAGCACAAATCAAACCAACTCGACGAGTCCAGTATCTGACTCGACGAGTTGGATAGGCTGGTTGCAGTTTTTCGGGTTTTTTTGGCCAAAATTGTTTTATATCATTACCATGAACTGTTTTATATCATGAAATCTGTTTTTTTGATATGGTAGTGATTAACCTCATCCAATTAAAAGATAAATTGTCAAACCTTGAGATAATTACTAGTTTATATGATAAGCTAATTGTTTGTAATTCATTGATTTGAAGTTATTTTGCTATAAGAGTTGCATTAGGTCAAATTGGTTAAAAGATAAAATTATGATTATTTTATTATGTTAAAATTTGATCTAAATGTTTTAAAGGAGTTACAAAACTTTCCATCAAGTTTTGGAACTCAAAAAGTTTTTTAAAGGAGTTACAACACTTGCCATCAAGTTTGGAATCAAAAGGTTTTCAAGAGTTACAAAACTTGCCATCAAGTTTTGGAACTTAAAAAGTCTCTTTTTATGAAATATTAACTCTAGTAATTTAAAGGTTTCAAAAGGTGCAACTCTTGGGTTCATAACTTAAAAATTAATTAAATAGTTTTTTTAATTTTGATTTTTATATTTTGAACCTTGATGTTTTTTGAATAGTTCAATTACACTCTTATGGATTTTATTAAGTTAATTGAATGTCTAATTAAGAGAGTATTATCAAATCCATAATCACATGGTTTAAGATTAATTAAGTTAAGAGTATAATCCATTAATAGATAACCACCTAGTATTATAAAAGTTTAAAATACACCCTTATACTATATAACATTAAAAGTTTAATATATTATATATGTATAAGTAAAAGGTCGGTCTTATCGTTAGTAGGCCTCATTCACGAAGCTGGTCTATAAGGGGTGTTTAAGGAAATTTCCTATAAAATGGCGATTGAATTGGTATCCACTCTTACCCACCGCACTCTTTACTAGTGGAGGGTCGTTAGCTGAACGGGTAGGATAGGACACTAAACCCTCATTAATAGTATATTGAATTATAAAGTAACTAAACTCTTATAAATTCCCAATTTTAGTTACTTTAGAAAAAATGTGAATTTGATGCTAATCCATGAAATTGCACATTGCACCTTATTGGTCAGTTAGTGGAGCGTGTGTGGTTAACCGACACACTAATATGGACTAATGAAGGATGGAAATGGGTTTCTCGTAAATTATCATTGATCAATGGAGCGTGTGTGGTTAACCGGCACATTGATTAGGTGATTAATGACATTGAGAGTATCAAGCTAATTTGCATGGTTATTCACACTTTGTTTGTGATCCTCGGTATCTCAGTCACAAACTTGAAGGGCATAATCGAGATTAAACATGCCATTGAAAAGTTCAATGAATCTCAAAAGATCTAGGAGTTTCATTTAAAACTTAATTCGTTTAAAATTTCGTTTTCGTGGTGGAATTGGTAAATCGTCATTTACCTACCGACAAATAGTTTGCAATTAGATTACGGAATCCCTCTTCCGAATTGCAGAATATTGTGTTGGGTCCTAGCCTTAATATTTCATTTGGGGTGTTATATTAAGGACTTAAATCAACTTAACTTGAATTTCTCCCTTGTAGATGTCTAGTTCTGACAACTATGGTTTTTCCGAATCTTTTGGAAAAAGCTTTCCTCATGAAGATGATGTTCCTAGAAATCATACTTCACTTCCTCCACCTCCTCCAATAATTCTCCCTGACCCACATGTTCGTCGACTTGAAAAGTTCAAGGTCACTCAAACCCTATTGGCAAGTAAACACCAAGATGGAAGGTCTGTGTGTGTACATGTCTTGGAGATGAATTCGCACATTGACAGGCTGGGAATGTTAGGAGTCGATGTCTCGAGGAAGTTGACTGTTGACTTGGTTCTTCAATCACTTCCTAAGTCATATAGTGAGTTCATTAGAGATTACTATATGAAAGACCGCGACGTGACCCTTATCGATCTTACCTATTTGCTAATTGCTGCTGAATCAACAATGATTTGGCGCACTGGTAATGCAAATTTGATTAGAAGATCTACTTCCCAAACTTCCATGGACATTGACAATGGAAACATTGGAAGTCCAGAAAAGATTTCTCTTCCCAAGGGAAAGGGAAAGGCTAAGTCTGAGATTGTCATATGTGTCATTCCGAAAGAATCTGTTTGCTTCTATTGCCAAGAGAATGGGCATTGGTTGCGAAGCTGTCGTATCTACATGAAGGACCATAAGGATGGTAAAGTCAAAATGTATGAATCCGCTTCAGGTAAGCCCACTATCTAACTCTATTAAGTTCCTATTTGAAGATTCTTAATACATGATGTGATGAGATCACATTTTGATGTTTTGTAGGATCGAAGAAGAGAAAGGAAGCTTAAGAAAGAGCAGGCTGAGTCTGATCGCGAAGAGATGGATTTCGATCGCATGATTCGATGATCAGAGTTTTGAGTTGCTGCTTAGGAGTTATGATAGATTTCTTAGGAATATTTAGAAACATAGTTTTCATATGTACTTGCATTGTAAGGACAAGATTTTCCACAATTTTATAACTAAAGAAAATTTTGATTTTATCTTATTTTATATTTCCTTGCAATGGCATTTGTGAAAATTGATGTTTGTATGTTTCTATTTTTAGCAATATGGATTTGATTCTTTCGTTTGTGGTAGTGTCTAAATTTACCAAATAAGGAAAGATTCTCATCACCAAAGTTTCAATTGGACAGAAGCTTGGAATCATGCAACTCGTATTGTGTGATGAATGAGAACCTTCATCTTTGGGAAATTAAGATTAATTCCTTGTTCACGTATAGATGTGAGTCAAGTGAAGGACTAGGGGATCTAGTACACTTTGTTGTGCACTGTTCAGGTCCACCACAAAGATCGATAAGACTATTCGTCATGATTTACTAAAAGTTTAGTAAATATGGTTATGCTTACAAGTTTAAGTGTAATTCTGAAACATTGAAAAAGTTTCAAGGTATAGCAGAACGAATAAGAAGAATCAAATTAGGCAGAAAGATAAAAGTTTCTTCAATATGAAAGGAAAGGAGAGTACTTTAGTATCGTGTTTTATGATCATCTTAATGATTATGAAAACCATATCACAATTGATCCTCTAAGGACACCTTAGTGCACTTGTATGGCTAAGAAGAGGAATCGGGAATCGTTGAAATGGTTAAATCAATTAAGGTGAGTCATACTTCGTTCCAAAATCAAGTCTTAGAGTCATACTCCAAGATTGTTCCTTGAGTGACATATCTTAAGTAGGTATATAACATATTTAGAATTGGTAGTTGTGATGTCTTTAATACAAATACCAACTAAGACCAATTGTATGAAGTGTTTTTCCTTGATAAGAATCCGCACTAACTCTTGAATATTTGTTTGTCAAGGAGTGTTTCTTGACAGGAGAATCTTATATGTCAAGAAGTCAGTGAGAGTCTTAAAGATATTGAAAAGTTTCAGGAACTAATCAAGAATAAACCTATTGTGTATCACGAGCTCACGACTTGAGGTTTGTAACTGGTGGTTGTCGAGGCCAACAAAATAAATACCCTAAATATTACACACTAAAATAGTGTATAGTGGTAAAGGGATCGTATCTACGGAGATTGGTTCAATTTTATAACTCTATGAAAAATCTCTTTGTAAAAGTACTTGTAAAATGACAATAAATTAAAAATGGGGGGTTTGGTCTTTTGTAATACTTGAAATAAACTAGAATTAAACTAAGATTTATATAGACAATTTCAACAAAAATAAGAGTTTGATGTAAAATCAATAAGAGAAAGATGGTTGACTTAAGGTTTCCTCACTTTGACTTTTGATGAACATATCATTAGAATCCAATGGTGCAATGCTTGTTTTAAATCCTTAATTTGGCTATAGTAATCCAAGAAGCTTGAGATTACTTAGACTTTTCTTAGTTGTTAAAATGGTTAGAGAAGCTCATAACAATTTCCTTAGTTAAAGTCACAATTTCCATTAAGCATGTAATTAGTGAAAGTCAACTAGCATTAAGAACCAAAAAGTCACCAAATCCAAGAGGAGTCAAATGCTTTCACTACCATGTTGGAGAAAATGTTTTTATGATTGTGTGAAGCAAAAACAACACAAAAATCATTTGTTGCTTTCTAATTTGAGGATCCTTTACTTAATCAAGAAATTAGCCAACTAATCACCACAAACACATTTAAACTCATGAATAAAAACATACAAGTAGTGATAAGATGTTAAAACACAAAACATTCCCATAAAGATTTAAGAACAAGTTCACGGAATCTTCAACATTCAACAAAAGTTCAAAGGATTCAACAAAAGTCAACCAAGATTAGTTTAACCAAGCATGGCTAAACTCAAAGAAACAAAGTTAGAGAAGATTGTACCAAACATTTAACAAGAATTAGAGATGAAAAGATGATGTTCTTCAAGAGTTATTGGCCTTCAAAAGTCTTCTAAACTCCAAAGAAAATGCTCCAAAATCGGATGTGCAAGTGTATGGAAAAGTGGCACACCAACCTTCCTCATATAGCTCAAAACAAGAATTTCCGGAATTGCCCCTGTAGGGGGTTGCGCGACCCGCGTGCTGAGTGGTCTTTTGTGATTTGGGCTTCCAATGATTTAGCCCACTGGCCCAGTTTGAGTCCAATCAGCTCCTAGCCCATTTTTCTTCAAGTTTTCTTCAATTTAAGCCCAATTTGGATTTTCCAAATGATACATAGCTCGTACACTCGCCCGATTAATAATCTACACACGCTTGAATATACTCCCGCATCTTGCAAATTTAAAGTTTTTTTCTCTCCAAGCCTTCAAATAATCATCAAGCTCGCTCCATGCATCATCTCCACTACCCATCAAGCCCAAAATCCTCGACGTCCTCTTATTCCAATCGCTTTCCATACGTCCCGAACATTCCCGCTCAACTAATCTCCATGAAATCTGCAATAAAGCTCACGAAACTAGAAAGTACCCGAAATGGTCATAAAATAACAAAAAGGAAAATATGCATAGAAATTAATTAAATTATGGATGAAATATGCTAAAATAAACTATAAAAAGAAGTAAATAAAATGAAACTATCAGTAACCTATCGTGTTGACATATTCTTGTTTCTGTGCCCATTCCAGTTAAAATTTGACTATGCATGTGAGTTCTACGAGTTCTCAATTGTTTGCATAAAGAGAATGACCTTGATCAGTGAAAGTTCATTGATCTGTATAGGTGAGCTTCTTAACAACTTGGAAGACATGGTAGGCCCTTGTGCTGCCAAGTGGCAAGAAATTAATATTGAACAAGTTCAGTCCATATGAGTTTAAATTTGTCATAGACCTTGTCTTATGATAATGGTTGGGAATGACAGATTCACATGGATAGGAACACATACACCATAAAATCTAAGTGACATAAGGTTTCTCTCAAATTCATGAAAATGATTGTGAGGAAACGCTTTCACTAAGTAGATTTTAAGGAGATAGCAGTTGTGTTAATTGTGTTCTCAAATTCGATTATGATTACGGCATCTCTCTTCATTGTTTGAATTGTGAGAAATGGCAAATAGTTTGAACATTTGGGACTTACTTCCGTAAGTTCTGAAATAGTTTAGACACACATATGAGCTTTCTTATAAAAGGTGTATGAGCTTTAGATAAAGGATTATCGAAACATCTCGTATCAGAAATCTGAACTATGGAAAGAAATTCAATAAATATTGATTTTTGGAAGTCCAGCTGATTTCTGGATACATGTCAAAGCTAGTGGAACATAAGTGTTATGCTAGTAAGATAATAATTATTATGCTAGTGGGAGCATGATTATTATGGTATGTGTTGCGAGTAAGCAATACTATTTATAGGAAACAAAGTTCTAATTTTCAAAGTTGCAAAGGTTGAAAAGTTGTCTCGCTATAGTAAGGGAGAGGATACTTATACTTTATTTCGAATCTAAAAGTTTAGATTGAAGTATTAATCAAACTTACTCATGGATATATATGAATACCATGTTGAAATATTTCAACATTGGAAATTCTATATATAGAAATATTAGCAAAAGACTGGTCAAGTATCATGTATTTATGTAAGACATTATGAATCGTGTCCCATATAATTCGGATATAGGATCGATTGCATATGCTATAATATTCACATGTTCTAATTTTCCAAATGCCTAGGGAATTAAGAGGGAAAAAGGACTAGAACCGCATATGACTAAAGTGGTTAAACAACTGTCAAGGACAATCTAAGGTTCGCTAATGATTGGTTGCTTAAGGACAGTTGGAAGTATAGTAATGGATGGACCATATTGACATTATTATGAATAGAGAGAATGTTATTAATAATACATTGTCATATGGCAAACATAGAAATGTTTTCATAATGGGATTTGGATATTAAGAATCTATGTGTAGGTTAGAAACTTTTATGCAATAAGGATGCTCAAAGGAATGTACTATGAATTTGAGACCTCGCTTCCTTGGAATTGTTTTGTTATCAATCTCCACTGGAAAGTTTTGTAACATCGTTGACAAAGTCTCTGTGACTTTGGTACCTCGAAATTACAAAAGATACATTACATGATAGTTTAGAATCTAACACACTCTTATAGTGGCAAGAATTAGGTATTCTTACACTAAGGATTTCGAATTGTGAAATAAGCATCATTGAAATGTTTTCAATCGATCTGTTTCACAAAGTAAGGACCATAGGTAAACATAGTGTGCATGTTTGGAGCATGGGATTACTATTGTTTTAATTCAAGTATTAAGTTGATTAATCGAAACATTATAAAATGAATAATGTGTAATCAATATGGTGATTAAATAAAAGGTGTTTTATTTATATTCAAAAGTTTTGAGACCATATTGGATTCGATTATTCTTGTGTTTCACTTCGCATGTTTTGACTTCCCGAATAATAAGATTATTCAAATCATCCATAGTCGATCATACTTTGGAAGTAGGTATTGAGGCAAGACTGTCATGAATATGTCTGTAGATTGTCTAAGTGTTAGACATAGCACAAGTTTGCTACAATATTCATGAGTACTCCTGTAATAAGATTTGAGTATTGGATTAAACCCACGCTCATCTGAATCACTTCATGGATTTCATCACGAGTGATTGTAAGACGATAATATCTTATATTCTTGAAACGGAGACATATATTTGCAGTTTACAAGTCGATTGCACATTGATGATATGTAAACGCTGTTGGGTTTTAGTATACTACAACATCCTATGGTGCACATACAACCCTAAATACCTTGGATCTATGTTTTCTCTATTATACATGCAATTATGAACTTTCCAAGGTATTACCCTATCTAGCATACAATACTTGATACTTGGGTAATCAAATGGATAGAATACATACCTTTGTTTGATGTAGCTTGTCTCCATGAAGCTTGAGTGCCTAGTGCCCCAAGTGTGACACCTCAAATGGTTCACACAACACCAAATGCACATGGAATGACTTGAAAGAAATGGAACACTCCTTGAAATCGACTAGCCCTCATATTCACACATTAGTGCACGATTTCTTGAGCCATGGGATTCTTTTATATGGTGGCTATTAGGGTTACACCATGTAACTCATAACTTTACCCATTCCTTATGCTCCATGGATTTTAACCTCCATGGATTATCCATGGGTCACCCCATGGACTTAGTCCAACATAAGAAATCTTGGATCACAAGCCCACATATATAAGAATGAATGATTTACACAATCAACCCATATATTTAATTAGTCTCCTTTTGATCACTTAATTAATTCCAAATTAATTCTTGATCAATACTAATTAAATAACCTTATTAATATATTAGAACTTATAATATATTAACCAACCTTAAGTGTTATTTCTCTCATTATAGTCTATCCAAATGCATGATGCCATGCAACCCAAATGGACCACGCCGGGTCGGGTAAAGTCTTACCAATTATAGTTATGGACTTAGACATTAATCCAACAGTCTCCCACTTAGATAAGTCTAAAACTATTATTGCGTATGACTTCAGGAACGGATCAGCAATCGTAGCTCTCAACAGCTTCTGTTGAACTCTGACCTTGTCGATGAACTCTGACCTTTGTCAATGACTTGTCCATTAGATAAGGGATCATATATTCCTCCATTCTAGATATCATATGGACTGAGACATGGATTATCAATCATTCTCTCTGTCCATTTGTTGTTTCCCGATTTCCGATTCATGATGACTGACTGATTGAACAAATCAAATCAGTCCTGGCTTGGCCAAGCACTCACATGTATCATCTTTAAATCATCGAGGGGCCCACAGATATCGCTTTTATCCCGAAGGTAAAAGGAATGGATAAACTTCGACTCATATGGCTTGTTCTACTACTTGTTGAATCATACACAAAGGCACGTTTTATAACATCGAGTTACCGAATGCGTTTTCGTGCAATCAATGTACAACCAACTCATAGTAACAACTCATATCTCTAGGTTTGAAAAATATAAGATATTATCGTCTCATGATCACTCGTGATAAAATCCATGAAGTGATTCAAATGAGTGTGGGTTGAATCCAATACTCATAACTTATGAGCACTCATGAGTGTTGTAGCACCACTTTGTCCACCAACTTGGACCTCTACAAACCAACCCATGACAGTCTTGATTCATATCTACTTCCAACATATGACCGACTGTGGATGGTTTGAATAACTTAATCATTCAGGAAGAGCGACTTAGTTATTCTGGAAGTCAAAACATGCAAAGTGAAACACAAGAATAAATGAATCAAATATGGTATCAAACCCTATGAATATAAATAAACACTTTTATTTATCACCATACTGATTACTCATTATTCATTGTTTCGGTTTTATCAACTTTATACTTGAATTAAAAACACTAGTTGTCCCATGCTCCAAGCATGTACACTATGTTTTTCTTAAACAATAGCTTTTCCATACACCAAGTATGCACTCTATGTTTGTCTATGATCCTTACTTTGTGAAATAAACCAATTGAACATAATTTCAATGATTCTAATTTCACACTCCCAAATCCTTATCGAAAAATGTGAGAATTTCAAATTCCTATCATTTATTGAAATCTGTTTAGATTTTAAACTTATATGCACTGACCCTCCTGTAATGAATATGTACAAAGTCACAAAGACTTGTCAACAGTCATTATAAGGTATTCCAATGGAGATCAACTCCATGGAAACTAAGTCTCATATTCAAAGTACATTGCTTTGGACATGCTTCTTGCATTAAGTTTTCTAATCTTACACAGATAACTTCCACCTATGGAGACAACTCCATATTCTCATTTTGACTATCACTTCTGAAAAAGAGATGCCTCTTTTCAGAATATGTCAATATGGTCCTTCCAAAATTAGCACTATACTTCCAACTGTCCCTGAGCAACCAATCTTTGGTAAACCTCAGATTGTCCTCGACAATTACTTAATCATTTTAGTCATATCCAATTCTAGACCTTTTCCCTTTTTAATGCCTCTGGGTATTTGGAAAAATTTAGAAATGACAAATATTATAGCACATTCAATCGATCATGTACCCAAAGCAAATGGTACACGATTCATGATGTCTCACATAAAGACATGATTCTAGACCAGTCTTTTGCTACAATATTTTTATTTGCCATGTTTTCAAAATTTGACTATGAAGAGGGATGCCGTAATCATAATCGAATTTTGAGAACGCAATATATAGAATTTCCTTAAGTTGAACCAATCCAACATGAAATTCATATATATATTCTTGACTAAAGATGATTAAGGTCTCAATCTAAGCCTTTAGAACTGAAATGAAGTATATCCTCTCCCTTAATTATAGCAAAACAACTTTTTCAATCCCTGCAGCCTCACGAATTGAAACTTTTGTTTTCTATAATTAACATTGCTAACTTGCAACACTAACAATAATTATCATGCTCCCACTAACATGATGATTATTAGCATAACACTTATGCTCCCACTAGCTTTGACATGTACTCAGAAATCAGCTTGACTTCTAGAAATCAATACTTTATTGACTTTCTTACCAAAGTTCAGATTTCTGATACGAGATGCTTTGATAAAACTTTATCAAAATCATACACCTTTCCTTAGATAGCATGCATGTGTGTCTAAACAATTTCAGAACTATGAAAAGGGGTGCCATAATCATAGTCTCAATTGTTTAGACCTTTTGCCATCTGCTTCAAATCTACTTGGTGGAAGTGTTTCCTCACCATCATTTTCATGAATCGGAGAGAAACCTTATGACCCTTAGATTTTATGGTGTATGTGTTCTTATCCATGTGAATCGTCAAAACCATAGTCATAAGACAAGGATAATGACAAATCCAAACTCATATGGACTGAACTTATGCAATCTTAACTTCTTGCCACCTGGCAGTACAGGGCCTGCCATTGCTTCCAAGTTGTTATGCAACCAATTGAGAACTTTCAGAACTCCTATGCAAAGCCAACTTTAACTGGAATGGGCACAGAATATGTCAACATGATAGGTTATAAACCTCAAGTCGTGTGCTAGTGAAGAACCTCAGGTTTTATTCTTGATTAGTTCTTGAAATTCTTTTTAGGATCTTTAAGACTCCCACTGTCCTCTTGACATATAAGACTATCTTGCCAAATATTCAAGAGATAGTGCGGATTCTTTATCAAGACAAACACTTGACACAATTGTCCTTAGTTGGTCTTTGTTTAATCCAAAACATCACAACTTACCAACTTCAAATGTACAAGAGTAGGACACTTTTACTCTTACATTTGACAAGTGTTATAAACCTTTCTTTAAGATATGTCACTCAACTTATAGTCTTGGAGTATGACTCTAAGACTTGTTTTGAAACGAAGTATGACTCATCTTCTTGATTTAACCATTTCAACAATTCATGACTCCTCTTCTTAGTCATAAGAATGCACTAAGATGTCCTTAGAAGACCAATTGTGATGTGGTTCTTTAATCATTAAGATGATCACAAAACATGATACTAAAGTACTCTCCCATCTTTTCAGATTTGAGAAACTTTTATCTGTCTGCCTAATTTGATTCTTCCCATTCGTTCTGCCATACATTGAGACTTTTCCAATGTTTCAGAATTATACTTAAACTTGTAAGTATAACCATATTTACTAAAATTTAGTAAATCATGACGAATAGTCTTAACGAGCTTTGTGGTGGACTTGACCAGTGCACAAGAATATGTACTCGATCCCTTTAGTCCTTAACTTGACTCACACATCCATGTGAACAAGTCTTAATTTTCCAATGCTTGAAAGTTCTCATTCATCATACTATTCAACTTGCATGATTCCAAGTTTCTATCCAACTGAAGCCTTGGGAATGAGAATCTTTCCTTATTTGGTAAATTATGACACTACCACAAATGAAAGAATCAAATCCATTTTCCAATATTGCTATCAATGGAAACATGTAAACAACAATTTTTCACAAATGCCATTGTAAGGATACTTAAAATAAATAAATCAAAACTGTTTTTTATTTTAAAACTTCCGGAAAAACTTATCCTTACAATGCAAATGCATATGAAAAACTTGTTGTTATCTATTCCTAAGCAATATATCATAACTCCTAAGTAACAGCTTCAAAAATTCTGATCACCAAACCATGTGATCGAAATCCATCTTCGTGATCAGAATCAGCATGTACTTCCTTTAAGTTTCTTCACTTTTCTTTGATTCTTAAAGCATCAACATGTGACCCAGTCACATCATGTAATGAGAATCTCATAATAGAAACTTAACAGAGTTAGATAATGGACTTTTACCTAAAGAAGAGTCAAACTTCTTGAATTGATCAACCTTATGATCTTTCAGGTAAATAGGCAGCTTCGCAATCAATGCCCCTTCCTTTGGAAAGAGAAACATATGGACTCTTTGGGAATGGTGTACTGGACTATCACAGACTTGCCTTTCTCTTTACCATTTGGTCAACCGAGTTGACTATGGCCAATCCCTTTCCATTGGGAAGCGAAAGATTTTCTGGATATCCTATGTTACCATTTTCAAAGTCCATAGAAGTTTGGGAAGTTGTTCTTCTAATCAAATTTGCTTTACTGGTCCTCCAAATCATTGCTGATTCAGTAGCACCAAGCAAATAGATATGATCATTAAGGTTCATGTCATAGTCTGTTTCATAGTAGTCCCAAAGGAACTCACTATGTGACTTAGAAAGTGATTGAACATCCAACTTTCTCAAGACTTTGACACCCAACTCTCCCGGCTTGTCAATATGTGACTTCACCTCTAAGATGTGATCACACATAGACCTTGCTTGCCATTAGGGCTTGAGTGACCTTGAACTTGTGGGTTAGGGAGAATAATTGGAGGAGTTGGAGGAAGAGAAGTATGACTTCCATGAGCCCAACTCGGGAAGTCATATTCATTAGGAAAGCTTGGTTTGGGAAGATCATTGTTGTCTAAACCAGACATCAACAATGGGAGAAATTCACGTAAAGTTGATTTAAGTCCTTAATATAACACCCAATATGATATATTAAGGCTAGGACCCAACAAAATATTTTATAACTTGGAAGAGGGATGCCGTAATCCAAGCTATAAAATATTTGAAGGTAGGTGAATGACGATTCACCAATTTCCACCAAGATAAACGAAATGTATTATTAGGTTTTAATTGGTTTTGAAACTCCTAGATTCTTTTGAGATTCATTGAACTTTTCAATGACATGTTTCAATCTCGAGTGTGCCCTTCAGGTTTTGTGACTGGGATGCCGAGGATCACAAAACAAGGTGTGAAGTAACCATAAAAATATACTTGGTACCCTTAATATTTACCCCTCAATCGATGTGCCGGTTAACTACACGAGCTCCACCGATACTATGATAAATATTAAGTTACCCTTTGCCTACTTTGTTAAATCCAGGTTAGTGTGCCGGTTAACCACACACGCTCCACTAACAGTTTAAACAAAGTGCAAAGTGTAATTTCATGGATTAGCACCTTATTCATATTTTCCTAAGTAACTAAGATTGGGAATTTATAAAAAGTTTAGTTACTTAGTATTTATCATTAATACTTTTAATGAAGGGAGAATTATAGTCCTTGTCCTACCCGTTCGGCTAACGACCCTCCACCAGTCAAGGAAGCGGTGGGTGAGAGTGGACACCCATTAAACTGCCATTTTATAGGCAGTAACCTTATACCCCCCTTATAGACCGGCTTCGTGAATGAGGCCTACTAACGGTAAGACTGACTTGCTCTTATACATATATTTATTATTAACTTATAATACTATAAAGTATAAGGGTTGAATTTTAACTTTTAAAATTCTAAGGGCTAACTTGGAATTAAAGTATTCATGGGGAAAACTTTACAAATTCCAAAACTTGAGGGCAAGTTTTGAAAATATTCAAAACTAATTAATTCCATAACTTATGTGTTTAAAGTAGTTTTAATTAAAAAAAAACTCTTCAAGTTCCATAACTTGAGGACAAGTTATGGAAGACTTTAAACTAATAAAAGAATGTAACTTTTCTTTATTTTTGTAACTTATGGAACTAATTAAGGTTACACATTTTATCATTTAATGAAGTGACTCTTGAACCTCCATAACTTGAGGACAAGTTATGGAGTCATAAAACCATTTAATGAGGACAAGACTCTTCATTTTTGTAACCATTGCCAACTTTTTATGAGTTTTATGAAACTTAAATGTGACTTTTCATATAACTTGAGGACAAGTTACAAAAACACATTTTAGAATCAACTCTTAGATTAAAATGGATTGAAAACACATAATCAATTAACTTTTCTATTAATCTAATAAACTCATATGAACAAAGATAATTCACATCAAAATTTTTTTCAAGTAATTAGCATAACTTTTAAACTAATACAATTCGATTTTTCAGCTAATTTTGCAAGTATAACAAGAAAACAAGCCTTGTCTCTGATACCACTGTTGGGTTTTAGTATACTACAACATCATATGGTGCACATACAACCCTAAATACCTTGGATCTATGTTTTTTTCTATTATACATGCAATTATGAACTTTCCAAGGTATTACCCTATCTAGCATACAATACTTGATACTTGGGTAATCAAATGGATAGAATACATACCTTTGTTTGATGTAGCTTGTCTCCATGAAGCTTGAGTGCCTAGTGCCCCAAGTGTGACACCTCAAATGGTTCACACAACACCAAATGCACATGGAATGACTTGAAAGAAATGGAACACTCCTTGAAATCGTCTAGCCCTCATATTCACACATTAGTGCACGATTTCTTGAGCCATGGGATTCTTTTATATGGTGGCTATTAGGGTTACACCATGTAACTCATAACTTTACCCATTCCTTATGCTCCATGGATTTTAACCTCCATGGATTATCCATGGGTCACCCCATGGACTTAGTCCAACATAAGAAATCTTGGATCACAAGCCCACATATATAAGAATGAATGATTTACACAATCAACCCATATATTTAATTAGTCTCCTTTTGATCACTTAATTAATTCCAAATTAATTCTTGATCAATAATAATTAAATAACCTTATTAATATATTAGAACTTATAATATATTAACCAACCTTAAGTGTTATTTCTCTCATTATAGTCTATCCAAATGCATGATGCCATGCAACCCAAATGGACCATGCCGGGTCGGGTCAAGTCTTACCAATTATAGTTATGGACTTAGACATTAATCCAACAAACGCACCAGTAACTTGGTGTTATAACACGTATCATTGTGTGTGATTTGATGAGTAAATAGAGCAAGCATATGAGTCGAAGTTTATTAGTTCCTTTTAGCCTAAGAGGGATAAAAGCGATATGTGTGGGCCCCTCGATGATTTAGTGATGACAACCCTAAGTGCTTGGCCAAGCCTGGACTGATTTGATTTTTTCAATTAGTCGGTCATCATAAATCGGAAATCGGGAAACAACACATGGACAGAGAGAATGATTATAATCCATGTCTCATGTCCATACGATATCTAGAATGGAGGAATATATGATCCCTTATCTAATGGACGCGTCAGAGTTCGACAACGACTTTTGAGAGCTACGATTGCTAGTCGGTTTTTCAAGTCGTACTTGCATTTATAGTTACTAGACTTATCCAAGTGGGAGACTGTTGGATTAGGTGTCTAAGCCCATAACTATAATTGGTATGTACTTGACCCGAGAGTAGCATGATCCATTTTGGGTTGCATTCACAAGAACAATTTGATAGAATGGATATTTGAGAAAGAGGTTATTTGTGATTTATTAATATATTATAAGTATAATATATTAATTGAGGAATCATGTTATTTAATTAGTATTGATCAAGAATAAATTTGGAATTAATTTAGTGATCAAAAGCGACTAATTAAATTAACGGGGACTGATTATGTAAATCAGTGATACATATAGTTTAGGCCAATGATTTGTAACATCCCGAAATTCAGGTACAACTGCTTAACCCTTCTTTTTATTCAAAGTGTCAAGTTTAGCCCGTAAGAGAATTGGTAGCAAATGAGTACGATGGGCGTACTCAAGAGTACGTTGCGCGTACTCATGCGCTTATTTTGGACGCGGACTCGCCTGAGTACGCTGGGCGTACCCAGGGTTACGCTGGGCGTAATGTGTCCAGGTGCAAACCCTAATTTCAGACTTGTGCCCTATATATTGGATGCTAAGGCTCATTTCTCAGCCTCCCTAGCAGTGAGTAAAACCCTAAGAGAGAACTTCCCATCGTCCTTAGTGAGTATGTGTGATTTTGGAGCTAAAAGTGCCTTGGGGTGTTAGTGAAGAAGAAGGAGAGGAGCTTGTGGAGGCTAGAGCTTGAAGTGCAAGTTTGGATCTGAGATCTACAGAGGAAGGAGCTGCTTTTAGAGGTATAAAGTTCAAAGCTTTCCTCTTCTTTTGGTTTGTTGTTGCATGGGCCATTTCTAGGGTTAAAAGTCCCAAAGGTGGAGACTTTATGAGTGTAAGGTGCTCCATGGTCCAAGATCTGTCCCCTTTCAGTGATATTTATGTTTTAGATCCATAAAGTTTCTATCTTGGTCGTTGATATGAGGACATGCTAGAGTTTTGAGCTTTCTAGGGCTAGAAGTGGTATATTTTGGGTGTTAGTGACTTGTTCAGCCATGCAAAGGCTTAAAGTTATCGACTTTATGGATTAAGAGGCTTAGAAACGGTCAGATCTAAAAGTTGGACGAGAGTCTTAACTGATTAAGACCTCAAGAGCTAAGGGACTGAAACTGAGAGTTACGCGGGGCGTAATCTCAGTACGCGCAGCGTAAGGGGTCGCGCACCCCGTTTCTGTGAGGACGCCGGGTACGCCCAGCGTAACCCGGAGGGTTGACTTTTGTTGACTTTTAGGGTTTGGTCAACTTTAGGGCCTTTGAGCCATGGGAGGGGTAAAATGGTCTTTTACCCTTCTGAGAGTACTAAGAGGAGGAATAGTCTAGCCTTGAGAGATGTATTGATTTAGAGTGTATATTTCATATGATTAGGCGGGGGCTAGACCAGATTTTACAGAGTTCGAGCTTTACCGAGTTACCCGAGGTGAGTCTTCTCACTATACTTTACCTTGAGTAGGTAACCAGAGTTATGTGACAGAGTATCTTGTATGTTATGTATGTTATATGTTGCACTGCTATATTTCTATGTGATTTATGTTGTGCATGTTCTGAGTTTATAGAGTTAGGACCGGAAGGTCTACAGAGTTAGGACCCGAGGGTCCATAGAGTTAGGACCAGAGGGTCCACAGAGTTAGGGCAAGAGGGCCCACAGAGTTATAGCCTCGAGTGGCTAATATGTGTTAGAGTGGTATTTTGGGGAACTGACTAAGCTTCGTGCTTACAGTGTTATGTGATATGTGTTGCAGGTTTTTCTCAGGATCACAGGACGGCACCGGCTCGATTGTACACACCAGAGAAAGAGTTATGTTTTGAGGATCCTGGAGTATTATTTAATTGAATATGGAGTTATGTTTGTAACTTAAAGAGCAAATGAGATTTTAATAGAAGGTGACATGAGAATTTATATGAGTTTAAATGAAATTTTTAGTTTGAAAAATCACGGTGTTACAAGTTGGTATCAGAGCCTTGGTTTGAGGGATTCGGATGCGCCTTCGGGTAAATCTGGACTCAAACTGAGGATTTGAGAAAAATTTTCGAAGAAATGATTTTTCTAAAGTGAATAAGAGTTTCAAAGAGAAAACGAGAAAGATCAGTGTGTACAATCAGCCAGAGCCCGAACGGTGATTTCCCAAAATACCCTTACTTTGTGTTATGAAATGTTTATGAGATATTATGTATGCTAGAGATAGGCTAGGTATTTCATATTTTAGGACTAGAGTGGCCTGATTTGTGATGCCTTAGCCTAGGATTGTGGTTATCCGAGTTGTGCTTTCGAGTATATGTTGAGTAAGAGTATCCAGCAGGAATCCCAAGTAGAGAGGGATTCGAGTAGAGGAGTAATCTAGGAGAGATGCCTAGATGATTATTGTGGAGCTTATCGAGAGAATAGTTAGAACCCGTGAGGGGTAGAGTTGCAGAGTTCGGTGATATCTATGAGAATGAGCAGATCAAGTGGAGTTATCACCTAGAGTGAGTTCTATGTATTAGTCGATGCCCGAATGCTGCTTGCTTTGTGCTTTGTGGGACCCTCGATGATGGGAGCCAGCTACTGAGTGAATATGACGATATTCAGGAGGTAGATGGTTGGCATCATTAGGAGTTCTTCAGCAGTTGATGGCGGAGAAGAGTGGGAATCTAGGAAGAGCCTAGGGAGAAACCTTAGTCAGATGAGTGCGCTGGCAGGGTAGAGTATTTCGCTGAGGAGCGAGCACGTGCGACGGAATTGGTGAACGATAAGGTTGAGTAGCTACTTAGGAACTCTAGGATGGTCCGTGTGGAAAGTATGGGTAGATGTGGCAGGTAGTATGGGCCCGTACTACCGAAATCAGAGGACCCATACTCGATACAGGGAGTATTCTGAAGGTTCTAAGTAGCAGATTGAGGAGTGATGTTATGGTTCGAGTACCATACATCGGAGCAGATTGAGGAGTGATGTTATGGTTCGATTACCATACATCGGAGCAGATTGAGGAGTGATGTTATGGTTCGAGTACCATACATCGGAGCAGATTGAGGAGTGATGTTATGGTTCGATTACCATACATCGGAGCAGATTGAGGAGTGATGTTATGGTTCGAGTACCATACATCGGAGCAGATTGAGGAGTGATGTTATGGTTCGAGTACCATACATCGGAGCAGATTGAGGAGTGATGTTATGGTTCGATTACCATACATCGGAGCACATTGAGGAGTGATGTTATGGTTCGATTACCATACATCGGAGCAGATTGAGGAGTGATGTTATGGTTCGAGTACCATACATCGGAGCAGATTGAGGAGTGATGTTATGGTTCGATTACCATACATCGGAGCAGATTGAGGAGTAATGTTATGGTTCGAGTACCATACATCGGAGCAGATTGAGGAGTGATGTTATGGTTCGATTACCATACATCGGAGCAGATTGAGGAGTGATGTCATGGTTCGAGTACCATGATTGATGGCAGATTGAGAGATGATGTCATGGTTCGAGTACCATGATTGGCGACAGATCGAGAGGTGATGTCATGGTTCGAGTACCATGATTGATAACAGATCGAGAGGTGATGTCATGGTTCGAGTACCATGATTGGTAACAGATCGAGAGGTGATGTCATGGATCGAGTACCATGATTGGTGGCAGATCGAGAGGTGATTTCGTGGTTCGAGTACCATGATTTGAGGCGGGTTGAGCAGAGAGGACATGGTTCGAGTACCATGAAATGTGGCGGTCAGTGCTTCTGGCCTTGCCGGTTATTCCGCAGCGATTATCTAGACCAAGGTCGGATGTGAATGAGTATGGGCCCAGAAGGCCAGGGAGAACGAGTTTTAGTGGAGCATCCCTTGATAGGGAAACCGAGTTAGCTCCAAGGGATTGTTGGTGATATGCCAGTGGAGTCGCAAGACTCAGAGATGAGTAGGGACGATGCGATATGGAGGGGTACGGTCTGAGCTGGAGAGCCGGAAGATAGTATATATGTCACTTTCCGTGACCTGAGTGGTGCCATTTCTGTTTTTGTGGGAGACGTAAGGGGTATTGAGATTTCGGTTTCTGAGTTGGGGTGAACCCTATGGAATCACACTGATGGTGACTTTTCAATCAGAGTATCCGGCAGCGGGTCTGTCGCAATGGAATGGTATAGCTTGAGCAGGCTGACAGTCGAGACTGAAACGGTCAAGGATCAGGATACACCCTATTTGAGTATAATAGGGCAGGTGTTAGCTGCAGTGTTGGGTGATCAAGAGGGGTATATCAGGGCAGTGACTCCTATTGTTCTTGAGAGGTATAAGGAGTGGAAATGTGGTTTCTGCTCTTATGATAAGGGGCATGTTGGAACGTTGGGCAAGGAGTCAAGGATGAGGAGTATGATGGTTCATTATTTCCAGATCCAGGGTTAGTGATAACACTGGACTGTTGGGAGGTCCGGTGAGGGTATAGTGTGAGATCCCGAATGACTAGAGGCAGTCACGATGGTAAGTTCTGAAGGTTGCATATGAGATCCTGGTATTTGGAGTTGTTTAATCCTTGTCAGAGAGATCATCAAGCGTTGCGTAGCACCTTGCAGAATTAGGTGAAATGTTACTGGTGGAGACAGTCTGTGGGATAGAGTGTTGGTGCACTAATTGGTGATGGTTCGAACCCTAAGCGGTGAAGAACCGAGTATCTTATTCGAGAAATCCGCACCTGCTGCTAGAGTTACTGAGGTTCGGCCAGCGAATGTCGAGGCACCGAAGGCTCGCGGGAGAGCCTTCCAGTTGACAGCGGAGGAGGTCCGTGCATCGCCCGATGTTGGTACTGGTACTTTTCTGTGGGTTATGTACCTGCTTAGGTGATATTTGACTCGGGAGCGAGTCGATCATTTGTGTCAATAGTGTTTGGTCGACACATCAGTAGCCGACGAGAGGCGTTGAGTCGACCTCTACGAGTTTCCATAGCTGACGAGCGAGCGGAGTATGCTACGGAGGTGATTCGGGGATGTATACTCGAGATCTTCGGTGTTGAGTTCCCGATAGATCTGGTCCTGATAGCGATGGTGGACGTATGAGTTATGAGGGGCATGGATTGGTTGAGCCGATTAGGGGCTGTCATAGACTGCGAGCGACAGTGGGTGACGATACGAGACCCCAGTGGGGGAGTACTTACGGAGTACGGCAAGGGTACCCGATGTGGATCGGCGTTTTGTTCAGCCGCCAGAGCGAGACAGAGATTGCAGCAAGGCTGCAGTGGGTATGTGACCTATGTGATGGACACACAAGAGGCCGCTGGCAGGCCAAATTCGATGGATGACGTTCCGATAGTGCGTGAGTTCCCGGATGTTTTCCCGAGGAGTTGTCGGGTGTCCTTCCGAGAGGCAAGTAGAGTTCTGCATCGAGTTGGTTCCGGGGGCAGCGCCTATCGCCAAGGCGCCTTATCACCTTGCGCCGCCAGAGACGCAGTAGTTATCCTCGCAGCTTCAGGAGCTGCTGGGGAAGGGTGTTGTGATGCTACGGGGAGCCGTAGTACTCACCAGTCAGAGAGAGAGTGTTGTGATGCTACGGGGAGCCGTAGTACTCACCCGTCAAAGAGAGAGTGTTGTGATACTACGGGAAGCCGTAATACTCAGAGGTTGTTGTGATGCTACGGGGAGCTGTAGTACTCACCAGTCAGAGAGAGAGTGTTGTGATACTACGGGAAGTCGTAGTACTCAGAGGTTGTTGTGATGCTATGGGGAGCCGTAGTACTCACTAGTCAGAGAGAGGGTGTTGTGATGCTACGGGGAGCCGTAGTACTCACCGGTCAGAGAGAGGGCGTTGTGATGCTATGGGGAGCCGTAGTACTCACTAGTCAGAACAGGGCATTGTGATGCTACGGGGAGCCGTAGTACTCACTAGTCAGTGGGAGGTTGTGGTGATGTTATGGGGAGCCGTAATACGCACTAGTTAGCGAGAAGTTGTTATAAGGAAGCCTTCTTGATCAAAGTATGAGAACCGGAGGGTTTTAGGCTTGAAAAGCCCTACGCATGAGTTTTGGGAGCCTGGTGGTCGGACCAGGGGTGAGACCGGGGTCTCCTCAATGATTGGGAATCATTATATTCTGAGTAAGTGTGGACATCCAATCCGAAGGGATTGGATAAGTGAAGTACGCATGGGCTGCGGGTCACAAGCTATGAGTTGAATGGGTCATTGGAACGAGCGATTCCAACTACGGGTCGGACTAAGCTCTTGAGTTGAGTTGAGTCCTGGTGGTGTGTTGAATAGACCGGACCGGAGGGTCCAACGATATAGACCGGACCGAAGGGTCCAACGATGAGCATTAGATGATAGTGGTCGGGGTTGAGTCAATCTCCAGTTGGGACACGTATTTACCCTTGGCTGAGTTTTCCTATAACAACAGCCATCATCCGAGCATTGGTATGCCACCCTTTGAGCTGTTGTATGGGAGGAGGTGTCGGACTCCCATTTGCTGGGGTGAGGTCGGGCAGCGTGTGATGGTTAGTACAGAGATAGTACTTCAGACGACTGAGCATATTCAGCAGGTCAAACTGAGGTTGTTGACCGCTCAGAGTCGCCAGAAGAGTTATGCGGACAGGCATCGCTCGGAGCTCGAGTTTCAAGTTGGTGATTTAGTACTCCTGAAGGTATCTCCTTGGAAGGGAGTGATCCGATTCAGGAAGAGGGGTAAGTTGGGGCCTCGGTATATTGGTCCGTTTAGGGTGATTACAAGAGTAGGCAGGGTAGCATATCGATTGGAGCTACCTGCGGAGCTGAGCCGGATTCACGATACCTTCCACGTATCCCAGTTGAGGAAGTGTATAGCCGACGAGTCGGCAGTGGTACCACTGGAGGATATTCAGGTGGATGCGAGCCTGAATTATGTCGAAAGGCCAGTCGCAATTACGGATTGGAAGATCAAGGTTCTGAGGAACAAGGAGGTGCCTCTGGTTCAGATCCAGTGGCAACATCGGAGAGGGTCCGAGCTGACTTGGGAGCTAGAGTCAGAGGTGCGAGAGCAGCACCCGGAGTTGTTTACAGCATGAGACTTCGAGGGCGAAGTCTGGTTCTAGTGGGGGAGAATTGTAACATCCCGAAATTCAGGTACAACTGCTTAACCCTTCTTTTTATTCAAAGTGTCAAGTTTAGCCCGTAAGAGAATTGGTAGCAAATGGGTACGATGAGCGTACTCAAGAGTACGTTGCGCGTACTCATGCGCTTATTTTGGACGCGGACTCGCCTGAGTACGCTGGGCGTACCCAGGGTTACGCTGGGCGTAATGTGTCCAGGTGCAAACCCTAATTTCAGACTTGTGCCCTATATATTGGATGCTAAGGCTCATTTCTCAGCCTCCCTAGCAGTGAGTAAAACCCTAAGAGAGAACTTCCCATCGTCCTTAGTGAGTATGTGTGATTTTGGAGCTAAAAGTGCCTTGGGGTGTTAGTGAAGAAGAAGGAGAGGAGCTTGTGGAGGCTAGAGCTTGAAGTGCAAGTTTGGATCTGAGATCTACAGAGGAAGGAGCTGCTTTTAGAGGTATAAAGTTCAAAGCTTTCCTCTTCTTTTGGTTTGTTGTTGCATGGGCCATTTCTAGGGTTAAAAGTCCCAAAGGTGGAGACTTTATGAGTGTAAGGTGCTCCATGGTCCAAGATCTGTCCCCTTTCAGTGATATTTATGTTTTAGATCCATAAAGTTTCTATCTTGGTCGTTGATATGAGGACATGCTAGAGTTTTGAGCTTTCTAGGGCTAGAAGTGGTATATTTTGGGTGTTAGTGACTTGTTCAGCCATGCAAAGGCTTAAAGTTATCGACTTTATGGATTAAGAGGCTTAGAAACGGTCAGATCTAAAAGTTGGACGAGAGTCTTAACTGATTAAGACCTCAAGAGCTAAGGGACTGAAACTGAGAGTTACGCGGGGCGTAATCTCAGTACGCGCAGCGTAAGGGGTCGCGCACCCCGTTTCTGTGAGGACGCCGGGTACGCCCAGCGTACGTGTTTGGTACGCGCAGCGTAACCCGGAGGGTTGACTTTTGTTGACTTTTAGGGTTTGGTCAACTTTAGGGCCTTTGAGCCATGGGAGGGGTAAAATGGTCTTTTACCTTTCTGAGAGTACTAAGAGGAGGAATAGTCTAGCCTTGAGAGATGTATTGATTTAGAGTGTATATTTCATATGATTAGGCGGGGGCTAGACCAGATTTTACAGAGTTCGAGCTTTACCGAGTTACCCGAGGTGAGTCTTCTCACTATACTTTACCTTGAGTAGGTAACCAGAGTTATGTGACAGAGTATCTTGTATGTTATGTATGTTATATGTTGCACTGCTATATTTCTATGTGATTTATGTTGTGCATGTTCTGAGTTTATAGAGTTAGGACCGGAAGGTCTACAGAGTTAGGACCCGAGGGTCCACAGAGTTAGGACCAGAGGGTCCACAGAGTTAGGGCAAGAGGGCCCACAGAGTTATAGCCTCGAGTGGCTAATATGTGTTAGAGTGGTATTTTGGGGAACTTACTGAGCTTCGTGCTTACAGTGTTATGTGATATGTGTTGCAGGTTTTTCTCAGGATCACAGGACGGCACCGGCTCGATTGTACACACCAGAGAAAGAGTTATGTTTTGAGGATCCTGGAGTATTATTTAATTGAATATGGAGTTATGTTTGTAACTTAAAGAGCAAATGAGATTTTAATAGAAGGTGACATGAGAATTTATATGAGTTTAAATGAAATTTTTAGTTTGAAAAATCACGGTGTTACATGATTCATGATTGATTAGTGATGGACTAAGTTTATGTGAAAGTCCATAAAGTGTTAGTCCATAAGGCTAATGAGTTATTGGATTAAAAGCCCAAGGGAATTAGGGTTTACAAGTTGAAACCCTAGGAATTCCAAACTATATATTAAACCCCTAAGCTTGCAAAATCGGCCCCAAGATTCCTAAGGTGTAAGCCTAGCCGATTTGAGCTTCATAACTTTTCTCTCATATTTATCTTTTGTTCATGGTGTCTTGTGAACCGTTTGAGGCATCACACTTGAGGTGCTAAGCTCTTGAAAAGCCAAATTCTACATGCTACAACTAAGAGGTATTCTTCCAACTAGTTTTATGTTTCAAATATCAAATTGTATGCTAGTTGTAGGTTTCATGCTTTGGATAGTTTTTGTTGCATGTATAACTAGAGAAAACCTAGATCCAAAGAATTAGGGTTGTATGTACACCATAGGAGTGTTATAGCACATAAAACCCAACAATAGTGGGCGGGGCCCAGAGACAAGCGGGGCCTGGAAGAAACAGATATGTATACCGAGCGGGGCTCGATGCCAGGCGGGGTCTGATGTCGGGCGGAGCCCGATGTAGGGGCGAGGGCCCAGTATATATGATTAGATGTATGGTATGTGGTAGGTTGGGGAACTCACTAAGCTTCGTGCTTACGGTTTTCAGTTTTGGTTTCAGGTATTTCCAGTTGCAGAGAGAAGAGCCCGGGGTGACTGCACTGCACACACCAAGATGTTTAGTCTGGGATGTTTACTCTGATGTTTTGATACTCTGATAATAATGTTTTGAGATATTTTGACTATGCATTGATGAAATTATTTGAAGACTATGGTTTTATTTGATGATTTAAAACGAAATTTTTGGTCATGATTTTTGGGATGTTTCATTTTGGCTGTTAACTATTATTTAATTATAATATTCGGAGGGCATTTTTGTCATTTCACTACCAGAGACTATTAAAAAAACAAACACCACCTTAATGTGTGAGAGGTCTGTGCCATTTTCTCTCTTTTGAATTTTAGTTTTTGGATTTATTATCTTATATGCCAAGAGCATTATAGGTAACTTTTTTGTTGAAAAAGTTGGTTCAAATTGAAAGAACATACTAATTTCACAAAACTTCATAAATGGTTCCTGTGGTTTTCAAAAATATGAAGTTTGATCCTTAAGTTCAAAAAACCTCACAGATGGTCCTTGTGGTTCCAAAACCTTTAACAAATGGTCCTTTGAGCTAACTCCGTTAGATTTTGGCTGTTAACTATTATTTGATTATAATATTCGGAGTGCATTTCTGTTATTTCACTACCAGGGACTATTATGATGTTTTGTCTTATATAAAAAAAAGAAAAAATATATTATTTAATTCTCTCTCTCTCTCTCTCTCTCTTATAGCCAAAGAAATAAACCTATGTCTTTGTCTTTCCTTTTCATGTTTGTACCGATCGATGAAATAGAACAAATGTTACATGAATTTAGAGATAACAAACAACATGGATTACAACTTAGATTCACAGAAAAACTTCCAGACCAATCAAACTTATGGATTACATCAGAACTTGATGATCAAGAGTAATATGACAGAAACGTTGCCAATCAAGAAGAATCAAGAACACAATCACTTTTCTTATGAATCTTCATCTCGTTTTCTTCCCTTTCTTTGAAAACCATAGGACCCAACGGTCCAGAATGCGTCCAATCTGGTGATTTCCTTGTTTTAAAGCTCCATGAATACATATTACAAAGTTGTGAAGAGTTCTTATTTGATGAAGTTAACCCCACGAAAAACCCCAAATTCCATGCCCGATTTTAGTCGGATCAATTCGATGGAATAACAACAGATCAACATGACGAGTTTCACAATATCTACTCAAACTAAGCTCCAGTTACCTTGAACTTGATTGGTAATCGATCCAAACTTGCAATCTATTACCACTTTTGAGTCAGATGCTACTTCTGGGATGGGTGTAGCCAAGCATTATAAGGGCACATTCTTGGAACTTCAAATGAAAAAAAGGTTGAACGGATCGATTTAGTTATGATTCAAATAAGTAACTACTACAAGATCTTTGAGTTATCCTTTCTTTTTTATTTGGAGGCATAACTATAGGCGCCAAGAATCCACATCAAACTCTAGCAACGAGTGCATCAATAATCTTCTTGATACCTTCCCATAAATCACAGGTAAGATCAAAAACAACATTCTTGATATGGGTTTTTGAGAATTTCGATTGAATCTCATAGGAAACGTCGTCTAGTTTCTTAGGGTTTTGACCCAACAAGATCAAGTTAAGACAATTTTTAGCTAATTCAAAGGCAAAGGCTTTGCCAATACCATCTATGGCGCCAGTAACAAGTGTCCATGATCCATACCTAATTTATCTTCGAAGAACAAAGCATAAATCAACAACACGATCATGGCAGGTATGGGTTCTAGGATGCTTTTAGAGAGAGAAAGATAGAGATTAAGAGATTTTTTATTCCACTAACATGTGGTAATCAGCCAATCTCTTTCTTCATTTTGTTTTTTCCCCTTTAATCTATTAATAGATTTTAGTATCCATGTATTAGTGATGTTGAGGAACGTATCTAGACGATGAGTTCAACTGGTTTGCAGATGATGGGTTTTAGGTAAAGGAGAGAGAGAGAGAGAGAGAGAGAGAGAGAAAGAGAGAGAGAGAAATTAAATAATATATTTTTTTCCTATTTTTTTAATAAGAAAAAACAACATAAATGGTCCCTGGTAGTGAAATGACGGAAATGCCCTTCGAATATTATAATCAAATAATAGTTAACAGCCAAAATCTAACGGAGTTAGCACAAATGACCGTTTGTTAAATGTTTTGAAACCACAGAGACCATCTGTTAGATTTTTTGAACTTAGGGACCAAACTTTAGATTTTTGAAAACCACAGGGACCATTTATGAAGTTTTGTCAACTAATTTTAAGGAGCGAAATACAAGAAATATGTTAGGAACACGACTACATTCTCTATAGGGACTGAATGTGAAAAGGACTCGTTATTGATCTTTCATTCATTAGTCGGTTGAAACAAATCATCATACATACTTATAAAGCTAGCATTTTTTCTTGAATCTCATGCATTTGAAACTCCCATTCATTTTTCCTTTCACCACATTCATTTGAAACTCCCATGACTTTTCAATTTCTTTCTAATGATGATTATAAGTTGGTTAATAAGGTTAAATAAATATAAAACCTAAAGTGTAATCATATATAAACTAAATTTCTATATTAAAAAAAATATATTTTCTTCTACTTATAAAGTTATGTTTTTAACTTTTAATATATTATACTTAGTTTATTAGGTCTAATATGTTGTTGTATGTAAACCATTATCATTTTAACGCTACAACTTTTGAACAATTTGTATAAAATACTTAAATTGTTAATTTAAATATAACCTCACAAGATCAACTTAAATATAAATTTTAGTTCAACTTAAACAACCTAAAAAATATTTTGTAAATAGTTAAAAGTGATAAATTGTACTGTCTTTCTAATAATGATTCTAAGTTGGTTATTAAGGTTAAATAAGTATCAAACCTAAAGTATAATCATAAATAAACTAAATTTCAATATTAAAATAATATTTTTACTTCTACTTATAAAGTTATGTCTTTAACTTTTAACATATTATACTTAATTTATTAAATTTAATATGTTGTTGTATGTAAACCATTATCAGTTTAAAGCTACAACTTTTGAACAGTTTGTACAAAATACTTAAATTGTTAATTTAAATATAATATTACAGGGTCAACTTCAATATAAATTTCAGTTCCACTTAAAAAACTCAAAGAATATTTTGTGAATAGTTAAAAGTGATAAATTGTAGTGTTAAATGGAAAAACTAAATTATAATATCAATTTAACTAAAATATTTCCTAAAGATATTTTTATAATCGTTAAAAGTTTTCAAATAAGTAGCTTAAAATAACGTACAATAACAATAGTTAAAAATAACTCTATATAAATAATTATTTTGTTACCTTTAAAATAAAATAAAAATTGTTTGATGTTTTAAATAATTACAATGATAGAAATTAAGACGTTAAGCAAATAAATTTTAAAAAGTTAATTAACAATAACAAAAAATATAAATAATATTAAACCATATATTATATTTTTTTTCATGAGTAACTCGTGGGTAGAAGACATTCAAACGGTTGAGATTATCCAGTTATAATAAATGTATATATTATCATATAATTCAAAATAATCAATATATTATATCAATTTAGTATATGAATTATTATATCAAATTTAACAACAACGTTATTGTTATATTTAAAAATAAACATATATTTGTAAAGATTTCAACTATATAGGTGTTTCTGCGCAACACGCGGGCATTCACCTACTAATAATTAACTTTAGTTTATATATTGTTATCATTTTTAGATGAGCAAAAGTAGAGATGCATCCGTAAGTAATTGAATATAAAAGGCTAACCCAGTTGTATCAGATGTTGTTCTTTTTTTTTAAAGTCGATAGTTTAATTTTTGTTTCGGACATAGAATAAATTTAGTAGTAGTTTAGGTGTAGATTAGACTTGTTGAAAAAAATTAATTAACAAACAAAGCTAATTGTTTAATTGATGTCACAATTAATTAATTATTTTGAAATTTTTGAAAACAAATATCCAAATCTTATAAGAATGTCTGACATTCTTTGTCCATAGACTTTTTGTTATTTCGACGACAAAGATAAATTAGTTTCAAATACATACAAAAAAACAAAAAAAAACTTATAGTTGTATAATAATTAATACATATACTTTTCACAATAAATAATACATATACAATGGTATAATAGGCTAATCATTTTAAATATCATTGACTAATTTTATATTTACCTTTCCAAATTTTATATATATATATATATATATATATATATATATATATATATATATATATATATATATATATATATATATATATATATATATATATATATATATGGGGGCTTAGAGGGGGCAAAGTGGGCAGCTGCACAGGGCCCAATTTTTTTAATTATATATTTTTATTTAAAAATACAAATTTCTAATAAAGATAAGGGCCCTTTTTTTCTTGTTCATCTTGGGCCTTTAAGAATCATTTTTCCGGACCGGCCCTATATATATATATAGGTTCATGTGAGACAGTTTAATTTTTTGAGACCGTGAGACCACTTTTTCTAATGAAATATTATAATATTCTAGTGTTTATAAAAATTAAATATGTGTAATATTATAATATTCTAAAACAATAATTTTAACATATTTTACATTGAAATAATCTAAAACATACAATGTTAGAATACAGTGCATATTCTATTTTTATGAACAATAATATATTAGAATATTTCATTAAAAAAATTTGGTATCACGGTCTCACAAAATTTTGTTCGTCTCAAATGAACTCTTACGTGTGTGTATATATATATATATATATATATATATATATATATATATATATATATATATATATATATATATATATATATATATATATATATATATATATATATATGAACTTTGGAATTACGAACAAAAAATAACAATATGAAACATTTCTTAAGAGTAAAGACAATTGTATATATACTCTTACGAATTAATTGATATATTTTTGAACTAAATGCATAAAGGAAAAACAGTTAAATTTTTGGTAGGTCTTCATGAGGTTAATGCACAAGGAAAATTGATTCTTTACAGCCAACGCTTTCACTGACAATCAATTACTCTATCAACAACCAAATATTTACATTTTATGTCAGAAAAAAAAAAAAAAAATATATATATATATATATATATATATATATATATATATATATATATATATATATATATATATATATATTCAAAGATGGTCATCACATTATTTTTACATCTCATGATAGGTCTAGACATGTTAAATTTGTTTGAATATTACTTATTTGTCACACGATTTAACTTATTTTTTGAATTTTTTAGGATATAATGTTCGTTAAACTAAAAAGTTACTTATATTTGTGTGTCAATGAGTTAATTGAAACAAGATGTCACAAAATGTCAAAACTAAATATATTACTTTTTGGGGATTTTTTTTTCTAAATATATGGAATATGATAAATTCTTACGTATATAGTTATAAAAATATTATATAATAGTTAAAAAGTTAATATTTTATATCAAAAATTAAAATTGAAATATTATTTACTATTTATTAAATGAAATTAATTCGTTCATAAATAATAAAAAATTTAAAATTTAATTATTTTTAGAAAATAAAATGAAATAACATCCATTGAAAGGATGATTTGTTGAATTAAAAAGAAACAACAAAAAAACATTTAGTTCATATCAATTGTTTGAGTTATTCATCAAAAAATACGTGGTCTTAACTGTGGAAAGATAGTTTTATTGTTAATTCTAAATATCCGATTTCTTTATCGACATTTTAACTCTTAACTTTTTTCGGTTTAATATTCTAATACATATTTATATTTTATCTTGTATGCTTTAAAAAAATGAGAATATATAATTATTTTTGAAAAATGAAAAAGAAAATTAAATATAGAAACTGATGAGAAAATTTCCAGCATCTTGTTGATGACAGTGACACCTTCTTGTCCTCTAGATTCAGACATGTGCGGTCTCCATTTATTTGGAAAATGCTTTGACCATTTTTTTACTACTCTTTTAATTTCACAGAAAACTTTTTATAGTCAAACAATTTGATTTTTGACTACAAAGTTAGTAAGAACTGAGTAAACAAATTATTTGAAATTACTACCATATGACACCAAATGACAAGTCGATTAAAATGAACACGAAGCATGTCCAAAAAAGGAAACAAAAAATATTGATTGTGGATTTGAAATATATTCAATTTGACTTCTATAACTAGATATGAACAAAGGAAGTCGGTTTGAGAGCAAATATGTATTATAATTTATAAATGATGAATGGTTGTGGGATAGAGGTTCTGGTCACTAGCATGTGGTTGTACAGAGTAATTATGTTATGTTTTACTGTACTATTTTTTTCACCAAATTTAATTGTGAATCTCATAAATGATATTGTAGTATAGGTAATAAAAAAAAGAATAAAATATATTAAAATGGTGAAAAACTCTGTCCAAAAATATTGTAAGTTTAAAAGTAAGTGAAAAGGTTTCCAATAAAAAACTCATAATAAGAACATCCGTACTTAGGACAACTTATTTATTAAGTTTTTTCATGACACCTAAGTGCCTAACTATTATCTAAGCTAACTAATCAATTCAAAAGGCTTAAAAAATAAACCTAAAAGTTTGTTTTTGTGACATTTTATTGTTTTCATACAAGTATGATGTCTAAATTGGATTTTTTTTTATTGTAAAACACCAAATCAATATATATATATATATATATATATATATATATATATATATATATATATATATATATATATATATATATATATCACTTTTGTAAAAACAAACAACACATATGAATCATCGATAAAATATGGTCGCTTGCGATTTAATTATCTATTTTTTCTCATGATTTGTATTTGATAATTAAATATATATAGACATAATTCTAGTTTTAATGTTAACCTGCAATCTAAAAATATAGACGTATCATATATCCATCCACTTACTAGTTAAATTTAGAAAACAAGAATACAAAACAAAATAATAAAAATAACTCTTTGATTAATCAGAAACTAACTCAAAACCGATGTTTTAAAATCTGTTCTCATAATCATAAACTTGATTATGGACATGTATATATAGCCTAACAAAATAAGTTGTATTAGACTAGGAAACTTATGAACAACTTATCATAAACTAGACTTGTCATAATTAGATTGATTGGTCTCCAAGTCCTCATCGACTTAGGATTCCAACAATCACCCCCGAATCTCTTAGTCCTTCTAGAGAATTCTTCAACCCCAATCTGTATTTAAAATACGGGGTCGTCGTTGTCGTCACATTCCGAAAAATCACATTCTTTTCGAACCATCTCGATTCTCGAATTTTCCGGACAACCGACCTCCACCTCGGTCACGACCACCTTTACCGTCTTCCGTCACCCGTAAAACGAATCGAATCAAAGCTACCCGCTTTACGTCTTCCCGTTCGTTTATTCCATGCCTCTGGTTAGTCTCTCTCTACCGTATAACAAGTTCAATCAAGAGAAATCAGGGCTGCTATTGAGATGCAACTCGCGCTCAAAAACAATCCACACCTCCTTAAACCGAACCCGGTTCCCGTTGCGTCTGCCCCGCAGCAAGGGGCTACACTTTTCTTAAAACTGACCCTCAAACCGGCCGCCCTACGTCCTCACGAACCCTATGCTTCGATACCAATTAAAGTTTAGAAAACAAGAATGCAAAACAAAATAACCAAAATAACTCTTTGATTAATAAGAAACTAACTCAAAACCGATGTTTTACAATCTGTTCTCATAATCATAAACTCGATAATGGACATGTATATATAGCCTAACAAAACAACTTGTATTAGACTATGAAACTTATGAACAACTTGTCATAAACTACACTTGCCATAAATTAGATTGTTTGGTCTCCAAGTCCTCATCGACTTAGGATTCCAACACTAGTATTAGTCTATAAGTCTAGAGACAAGCTCAACACAAATATAAAGACACAATATAATGATATCAATTAAAATATTATACAATCGATGTCTAGATCTTTATCTTATCAAGACACATAATAAAGTCTTGTGGTCAAAGTCTCAAAGCCAAAATATATATTATTCATTTTCCAAATATAATTAGATATATACAATAATGTATCATAAATTAATGCAATAAACTTGAAAAATAAGCATAATAAAACCTGATATTAGATGAATGTTTTTTGTTCTTAGTACAAATAATAAAAAATAATCTATTGTAGTCACATAAAAATCTCATTGTAAACAATTTCGGGTGAATTAGGCCTCTATAGTCCTCAACAAACATTATTTAATCAAGAAGTTGTTCAAGGCTACAAGAAGATGATAATGATGAATGAGATCAGTGATTTGTGTAATTATATGTTTCCTCCTTATTTTGCCATAAAAAGCATGGATATGAAGAAAAGATGATTGAAGTATGTGGAAATCAATTAGGATTGTATCCTTCTATTATGTCTTTGAAATAAAGTAACTTGCATAAACTTCTAGTCTTCTACGACAATGTCTTAGCATGCATCCCGTTCAATCCTCAATCGGTGAACATGGGATTCGTACTTGTGGTCAAAGTCCTAACTACTGTCTTAGATGCTATGTTAGACTCCCTGTATTTTTTCTCTATATTATTACATAAATTAGAGACAACATGTTCGGGTCTCCAACATCTCATACATTATGTCGGATACCTAAAGTATGTTGCCATTCTTTGATCCTAGGATTTAGACATTTGACTCGGGGATTTGACAAAAAACGGCCTAGGGCTTCAGACGCCCCCATGGATGCCATTTTAGATGCGGTAATTCGTAAAGGTTTAGAAACCACCAAAATTGATAAAATAAGAATCGATGTCAAAAAAATTAAATTAGGCTTTTTATAAAAGATATGAATAGACGTAAGAATAATTGTATGATTATAGAGAACATAACTAAATAGCCCAATTTTTTGGATTTACCTATTCGAAAAATCAAACTTATTTTATTTTACATCAAAAATATATTATTGATAAAAAAAATACATTTTGAATTTCATTGTATATTCCATTTTCAAAACAAAAAATCTTCATTTTATTTAAGTAAATCTTCCCAATTATAAATCCGTTATAGAGAAAACCGTTTATTCCAAATACATTTATAAAAATAAGAGTAATATTAAAGCGCGAAATCTTCATTGTTGTTGATGAATGTGTACAATCACATATTCGCCTTCCCATGATGACTGATGATACCTGAAACAATAAACAACTGGGTAAACACAAAGCTTAGTGAGTTTCCCCCAAAATACCCCATAGGATAAACATACAAGCATGCATAGGGTCCACTCAGCCATCGGGATGGAATACTCATGGTTTGTTGGCCTACCGTCTCAACCCAACCGCTCTTCCAGAACCTCCGTGCCTACGGCGTACAGCCGACCCGCACCGGGTATCTTGGCCTACAGCACAAAGCAGGGCCGCCTCAACCCACTACTACCATATGTCAACATATAAACAATCAGGATCAAGTAGGCACATAATAATAGGAAAAGAAACAATCATACAACTATCCTCCATGAAATGCCTAACCATAAGTAACTAAAGGTGATATAGTAACCCGAACAAATGATCCTACTCTAGAGCCACAACCAAACAAGGAACAAGCAAGAAAGCCTAGATCAAGATTTCTCAAACTATCCTACATGACCACATACAGTCCCCAGGGCACTCCACTAGATGATAACCTGCAAATACAGATTGACATATAGATCTACAGATCACTACCGCATAGCAACATCCCAATTACCAAGATACAGATCTAACAGATTACTACAACATAGAAATATACCAACTACCAGGATATAGATCTAACAGGTCACTACAACATAGCAACATACCAACCACCAGCATATAGATCTAACAAGTCACTACAACAAAGCAACATACTAATTACCAACAATCCAAGGAATGCATAACCGTATATACTCATAGGTGAGATAGTCACCCGGACATGTGATCCTACTCTAGAACCACAACCAAACAAGGAACAGGTAAGAGATCCTAGATCAAGAGTCCTCAGGATATCCTACATGATTATATACAGTCCCTAAGGCATCCCTCTACTAACAAATAACCAAAACTTGTGGGCCGACATTGGTGCCTTCGACCCACGGGTACAATGAGGCGAAACTCACATGAATCAAAGAACTCTGAACACTACGATACGACCCCTTTTCAGCACTACTTGCTCCCGCAAATCCACTTACACCAGAACCAGATAGAATCTCAATCAATAGCCCAAAATCCTCAAGTTTGACCCAAAGTCAAACTTTGTCAAAAAATCAACAGTCAACGGTCAACGAAATTCAACAGTCAGCAGACCCTCACGACGTGACATACATCTCCTCACGTCGTGAGATCCGTCTTAATGCCATATTGGTCCAAAAACTTATTAATCCATTAAGCCACTAATCCATCTATTCTACGAGGCTTCCTAACACTCCAAGGATCATAAAAATCGATGCTTTAAAGTCTTGTATGTCAAATACAAGAATTAAGCTCAAACTAGGTCATTTATGAAGAAAAGGAAGTAATTTCTCATGCATGGACTCAAACATCCTCCAAACTTCAAACCCATGACATATAAGCATCAAGGGACCCTAAGGACCCATAAAGTTGCCAACTTTATGGAGTCCCAACACTCTCACTCTTAAGATCTTGGATAAATATGCATAAAACCTTAGATCTAGCAATAAGGAAACATAAAGCTTGGATCTTGATTACTCAAATTGGTCCAGAAGTGTAGCTAAGGGTTGCAAATGAAACTTCCAAGTTGAAACTATACTTCCATAATGATCTCTTCCTCATCAAACCATCAAAACTCCACCAAAAGCTCAAGAAACACAAAGGGAGGCTAGGGTTAGGGTTTTACTGAGTTTAGGGACGAAAGAGACTGTTTAGAAATCCTAAAATGAGCTCTATGGGGTTTAAATACGATGGAAACCCTAAAAGATCATGGGCTTGGGTTGCAGCGTATTTCACGTCGTGGGCTCCTAATGCTCACGTTGTGACTCGTGAGCTCAGCATAAATCAGAATCTTAATTGATCGATGCTCGCGTCGTGACCTCTCTATGACTCACGTCGTGAATCTAGGTTTTACCCAAAAACCAAGCCTTGACTCCTTGAAACCCTAAATCGACCTGATCCGAAAAATCAAGTGTTACAACTCTCCCCCACTTAAATTCGATTCCGTCCTCGAAATCTCTTATTGCTCCCATTCTAGATGTAACCCTCTGAGGGCCCTTCAAAACAGACTCTTCGGACACAGCTGTAGACCTTAGAAAAAGAAGCAATCTGATGATAAACAATTCTCTACAACATCGTTAATCCACAAGAGAAGAATTCACTTTTCCGTCCGGGACCTTCAGGTCCCGAAATCATGGACAACCTTCGGGCAACTGAACCTCCCCGCTGACACTCATGCTACATAAGAATTCCAACCTAACCGACCAAGGTCTCCCGGGCTTGCATCACTCGATAATATCCGAAATAAGAACTTCATCCCACACCATAGTTGCCATCCACACATACTGACGCGTCAGTGAGAAATCCTTACCAAACCCAGCAGACAAGGCTAAACCATCCCTCCTATCAATTATGTGATCGAAATCCATAGATTTGATCAGTCCTAGATCTACTTGGCCCACTGCCGCTATACTAACTCGCATGAAAATGTACCAACATAAGGAGTCTCAACAATAACATACACAACTAGACCACACTCCTACTTGATTCTTACAGTTCTACTTACTATCTACTGACAATACTCAGGTTCACCCCTGATCCGCTAATCGACAACAACACTCGATCTTACCCCCGATCCACTAACCAACAATGGCACTCGGGCCTACCCCCGATCCACTAACCAACAACACTCAGGACTACCCCCGTTCCACTAACCAACAACAACACTCGGGCTTACCCCCGATCCACTAACCAACAACAACACTCGGGCCTAAAAAAACTTAACTGATCCTCCAGGTCTTCGGGCCGTGACTCAGACCTCCAAGCCCCAATCAAAAAAGAGGCTGACAACTCTGCAATCCTTCAATACTCAGACTTACTTGTTTTGGATTAGGTGTCTAAGCCCATAACTATAATTGGTATGTACTTGATTTGATATGTAGCATGGTCCTTTTGGGTTGCCTTCACTCGTGCAACTTGACAGGATGACTAGTGGAGAGAGAGAGTAGAATTTATTATGTGAAATACTAAATTGGTACTCAAATGATTTTATTAATATATTATAAGATTAATATATTATTTGGAAATCGTATTATTAATTAGTAATTAATAAAAAGTTAATTTGATATTAATTTTGGGATTAAAGGAACTGATTAATAATGGAGGGGTTGTTTGCAAATCATTGATAGTTGCAGAACTGGGCTATTGGACTCCTTAATTAGGAATGGACGAAATCCTATAGGGAGGCCATATAGATTTCGTCCAAGGCCTCATAAGGAGGAGTCCATGGGCTGCTTAAGCCTTAAGCAGAAATTAGGGTTTCCTCCAGAAACCCTAGCAACCCACAACTATATAAGGAACCCCCCAGGCATACGAATTTCGGCCTTATGCTTATGAAACCCTAGTATAGCCGTTTTTCTTGTCTCTCCAACTGATCCTCTTGCATTGAGTGTTTGTGACTCCATTAGAGGTACAACACTTGGGGCACTATGCTTTCAAGAGTTAAGGTGGTTCTTGTTATTACTACATAACAAGCGAGGTAATCTTCTAATCCTAGTTTATAAATGAAAAACGAAATTGTATGCTAGTCTATAGGGTTATTGCTTTGGTGTTCATATTTGTATGTTCTATAGAAAAAAACTTAGATCCAAAGCAATTAGGGTTGCATGATCACATAGGAATGTGGATATGTTCAAAACCCATCAGTGGTATCAGAGACTAGGATGTTTTTCAATTAAATTGATGCAATAGTGAATTGTCCAAAGAACAAGAAAATCGATTTTTGCTATCTGCCTCTGGAACTGGACGAGTTCCTTGCCCAACTCGACGAGTTGACTTGTCAGTTTCCAGATTTTTCGATTTTCTGATCAGTTTTGATAAGGATATCAAGTTACCATTCAAAAAATCCAATTTCAGGCAATAAAAACGAATTATGGTTTTGAAATTTAACCTAGTATTTTGAAAAGTTTTAAAATGCACCCTTATGGTTTTATAGTTTAAATTTGAAATTAAAAGTTTTAATTTTCTGGAAATTTAAATGGTTAAACCCTAATATTTTAAATAGTTTGAAAATACACCCTCGTGGATTTTATTAATAAGATTAATTAAGTGTTTAATTAAAAGATAATATTAATAAATCCATAATAAGGTTTAAATTTAATTAAATTAAAAGTCTAATTTATTAAAGGATTAAACCACTTAGTATTTTAAATGTTTAAAATACACCCTTATACTATTATAATATTAAAAGTTTAATTTATATATGTATAAGAAAAGGTCAGTCTTACAGTTAGTAGACCTCATTCGCGAAGCTGGTCTATAAGGGGTGTTTCAGGAAGCGGCCTGTAAAATGACCGTCATTGGGTATCCACTCTTACCATCGCACTCTTGACTAGTGAGGGTCGTTAGCCGAACGGGTAGGATAGGCTAAATCCTCATTAAAAGTATAATGAATTATACAGTAACTAAACGCTTTTATAAACTCCCAATCTTAGTTACTTTAGGAAAATGTGAATTTGATGCTAACCCATGAAATTGCACATTGCACCTTATTGGTCATGAGTGGAGTGTGTGTGGTTAACCGGCACACTAATATGGGACTAATGAAGGATGGCAATGGGTTGCTCGTAAATTATCGTTGATTGATGGAGCGTGTGTGGTTAACCGACACATTGACTAGATGATAAATGACATTGAGAGTACCAAGCTAATTTGCATGGTTATTCACACCTTGTTTGTGATCCTCGGTATCCCAGTCACAAACTTGAAGGGCATAATCGATATTAAACATGTCATTGAAAAGTTCAATGAATCTCAAAAGATCTAGGAATTTCATACACAACCTAATTCGTTTAAAATTTCGTTTTCGTGGTGGAATTGGTAAATCGTCATTTACCTACCATCAAATAATTGGATTTAGATTACGGCATCCCTCTTCTGAATTGTGAATTATTGTGTTGGTTCCTAGCCTTAATATTTCATTTGGGTGTTATATTAAGGATTAAATCAACTAACTTGAATTTTCTCCCTTTGTAGATGTCTAGTTCTGACAACTATGGTCTTCCTTGTCCTTTTGGGAAAAAATTTCCTTCTGAAGATGATTTTCCACATGTCGATCAAGGTGAGAGATTGTTTCCTTCTTCGTGCATTGGTGGAACTGGAAATCATACTTCTCTTCCTCCACCTCCTCCATTGATTCTCCCTGACCCACGTTTTCATCGACTTGAAAAGTTCAAGGTCACTCAAGCCCTATTGGCAAGTAAGCATCGAGATGGAAGTCCTGTGTGTGCACACGTTCTGAAAATGAAGCTGCACATTGACAGACTGGGAATGTTGGGTGTAGTTTTCCCGAGGAAGCTGATTGTTGACTTGGTTCTTCAATCACTTATTGAGTCGTATAGTCAGTTCATTAAGGACTAATATATGACAGACCACGGCGTGACCCTCGTTGATCTGACATATTTGCTAACTGCTGCTGAAGCAGAAATGTTTTGGTGCACTGGTCAAACAAATTTGATTGGAATATCTACTTCCCAAACTTCCATGGACATAAGGCTATGACAATAATGATAGTCCAGAAATGGTTTCTTCTCCTAAGGGAGAGAAATTGGCCAAGGTCAGAAGTTTGACCACAAGAGAAAGGCCAATTCTGAGATTGTTCCACGTGTCATTCCTAAAGAGTCCATCTATTTCTATTGCCAAGTGAAGGGGCATTGGAAGCGAAGCTACCCTGACTACCTGAGAGATCTTAGAGATTGTAAAGTCAAATTGTATGACTCTACTTCAGATACATCCACTATCTAACTCTATTAAGTTCCTATTTATAGATTCTTATTACACGATGTATTAATCACATTTTGATGTTCTGTAGGATCGAAGAAAATAAAGGAAGCTTAAGAGGAAGTAAAGAATGATTATGATCTGAAGAAATGGATTTCGATCACATGGTTCAACAAATCAGAATTTGGAGCTGCTACTTATGAGTTATGATAGATTGCTTAGGAATATTTAGAAACATAGTTTTCATGTGTATTTGCATTGTAAGGACAAGTTTTCCGCATTTTATCAATAAAGTAAATTTTGATTTGTCTTATTTTACGTTTCCTTGCAATGGCATTTATGAAAATTGGTGTTTGTATTTCTATTGTTAGCAATGTTGAAAAAATGGATTTGATTCTTAGTTGTATAGCTTGTGGTAGTGTCATAATTTACCAAGTGAGGAAGGATTCTCATCACCCAAGTTTCAATTGGACAGAAACTTGGAATCATGCAATTTGAATTGTGTGATGTATGAGAATCTTGATCTTTGAGAAATTGAGACTAATTCCTTGTTCACATGTATATGTGAGTTAAGTGAAGGATGAAAGGATCTAGTACGAATTGATGTGAACTGGTCAGATCCACCATAAAGGACGATAAAGTCTATTCGTCATGATTTACTGTTGATTCAGTAAATATGATTATGCTTACAAGATTAAGTATAATTCTGATACCTTGGAAAAGGTTCAAAGTATAGCAGAATGAATAAGAAGAATCCATTGGGCAGAAAGATATAAGTTTCTCCAATCTGAAAAGAAAGGAGAGTACTTTAGTATCCTGTTTTATGATCACCCTAATGATTATGGAACCATGTCACAATTGATCATCTAAGAACATCTTAGTGCATTTGTATGACTAAGAAGAGGAATCAGGAATTGTTGAAATGGTTAAATCAAAAGGATGAGTCATACTTCGTTCCAAAATCGAGTCTTAGAGTCATACTCTAGTTACTCCAAGTTGTATCTTGAGTAATTTGTTTTAAGTAGGTTTATAACGCTTCATGAAATGTGGAGTAGATATGTTTTCTTACTCTTGCATATTTTGAAATTGGTAGTTGTGATGTTTTGGTTAAAACAGAGACCAACTAAGACCAATTATATGAAGTTTTTACTTGATAAGAACTCACACTAACTCTTGAATATATGTTTGTCAAGGAATGTTCCTTGACAGAGAATCTTATATGTCAAGAGGTCAGTAGGAGTGTAAATGGTCTTGAATGGTTTCAGGAACTAATCAAGAATAAACCTTTTAGTTATCGCTAGCACACGACTCGAGGTTGATAACCTATCGTTTTGACATATTCTTGTTTCTGTGCCCATTCCAGTTAAGTTGACTATGCATGTGAGTTCCATGAGTTCTCATTTGATTGCATAAGGAAAAGCACCTTGATCAATGAAAGTACATTGATCTGTATGGGTGAAACGCTCAATGACCTGGAAGCACTGGTAGGCCTCTTGTGCTACCAGATGGCAAGAAATTAAGATTAAGCAAGTTCAATCCATATGAGTTTGGATTTGTCATAAACTTTGTCTTTATAATAGTGGTTGGAAATGAAAATTTCACATGGATAGGAACACATACACCATAAAATATAAGTGGAAAAAGGTTTCTCTCTACTTCATGAAAATGATTGTGAGAAAACACTTTCACTAGTAGGTCTTAATGAATTAGAGTTAGCAGGTGCGACAATTGTGTTCTCAAATTCGAGTATGATTACGACATCCCTCTTCATAGTTCGAATTGTGAGAAATGACAAATAGTTTGAACATTCATGACTTATTGCTATAAGTTCTGAAAGGGTTTAGACATGCACATAAGCTATCTAATGAAAGGTGTATGAGCTTGAGAAGTCTAGATAAAGACTTGCCGTAGCACTACGTAACAGAAATCTAAACTTTTGTAAGAAAGTCAATAAGTATTGATTTCTAGAAGTCCAGTTGATTTCTGGATACATGTCAATGCTAGTGGGAGCATAATTGTTATGCTGGTAAGTACATAATTTTTATGCTAGTGGGAGCGTGATTATTATGTAAGGTGTTGCAAGTTAGCAATGCTATTTATAGGAAACAAAGTTCTAAATTTGCAAAGTTGCAGAATTCGGAAATTGTTTCGCTATGGTAAGGTCTTGAGGGAGAGGGCATTAATACTTCATTTCGAATCTAAAAAGTTTAGATTGGAATTTTCATGGAATTTAGTCATGAACATGTATGAATATCATGTTGAAATGATTCAACATAGGAAATTCTATATATATGGAAATATTGTAGCAAAAGACTGATCAAGTATCATGCCTTTATGTAAGACATTATGTATCGAATCCCATATGCTTTAGATATAGGATTGATCACATATGTTATAATATTCACTCGTTCTGATTTTCCAAATGCCTATGGCATTAAGAGGGAAAAGGGACTAGAACCGGATATGACTAAATTTATTAAACAATTGTCAAGGACGATCTGAGGTTCGTTGAAGATTGGTTGTTTGTGGATGGTTGGAAGTATAGTATTAATTTGGACGAATCATATTCACATGTTCTGAATAGAGGTAACTCTTGTTCAGAGTTGGTTGTCATGTGGAAATATGGAAATGTTTCCATTATGGGAGTTGGATATTGAGGTATATGTGCGAGTTAGAAACTTTAATGCAAGAAGGATGTTTAAGGAATGCTCCTTGAATGTGAGACTTCATTTCCATGGAATTGTTTTGTAACCAATCTCCAATGGAATGCTTTGTAATATCATTGGCAAAGTCTCTGTGACTTTAGTGTCTTGACATTACAAAAAGGATTATTTCATGTAAGTTTAGAATCTAACAAATTCTAGTAATGGCAAGAATTTGGTATTCTTACGCTTGTGATAAGGATTTGGAATTGTGAAATGAGCATCATTGGAAATGTGTTCAATTGAATTGTTTCACAAAGAAAGGACCATAGATAAACATAGTATGCATGCTTGGAGCATGGGATGACTATTGTTTTAATTCAAGTATTAAGTTGATTAGTCGAAACAGTATACAATGAATAAAGGTATGATTAATATGGTGATTAAATAATAAGTGTTTTATTTATACTCAAAAGTTTTGAGACCATATTGGATTAGGTTATTCTTGTGTTTCACTTCGCATGTTTTACTTCCCGAATAATAAGATTATTCAAACATCCACACTCGATCATACTTTGGAAGTAAGTAATGAATTAAGACTGTCATGAATTCAACTGTAGATTGTCTAAGTGCTTAGACATAGCAAATGTTTGCTGCAGTGTTCGTGAGTACTCCTGAAATAAGAATTTGAGTACTGGATTAAACCCACACTCATTTGAATTACTTCATGGATTTTATCACGATTGATTGTGAGATGATAGTATCTTATATTCTTGAAACGGATACATATGAGTTGTTATTCAGAAATCGGTTGTGCATTGATAATACGTAAACGCATCAGTAACTTGATGTTATAAAACGTATTGTTATGTGTGTTTGATGAGTAAATTGTACAAGCATATGAGTCGAAGTTTATCCGTTCCTTTTACCCTAAATGAGATAAAAGCAATATCTATGGGCCCCTCGATGATTTAGTGATGAAAACTAAAGCGCTTGGCCAAGCCTGGACTAAGTTGATGTGTTCAATTGTAGTCTATTTTAGTCGTCATAAATCGGAAATCGTGAAACAAACCTTGGACATAGAGAATGATTATAATCCATGTCTCGTGTCCATACGATATCTTGAAGAATGGTGGGATATTTGAGCACTTATATAAAGGACGCGTTGTTGATAAGATTAGAGTTCGACAACGGCTTTTGAGAGCTACGATTGCTAGTCAAATTTTGAAGTCATACTTGCAATAATAGTTATTAGACTTATTCGAGTGGGAGACTGTTGGATTAGGTGTCTAAGCCCATAACTATAATTGGTATGTACTTGATTTGATATGTAGCATGGTCCTTTTGGGTTGCCTTCACTCTTGCAACTTGACAGGATGACTAATGGAGAGAAAGTGGAATTTATTATGTGAAATAATAAACTGGTACTCAAATGATTTTATTAATATATTATAAGATTAATATATTTTTTGGAAATCATATTATTGTTGGATTAGGTGTCTAAGCCCATAACTATATTTGGTATGTACTTGATTTGATATGTAGCATGGTCCTTTTGCGTTGCCTTCACTCATGCAACTTGATAAGATGACTAGTGGGCAGAGATAGAGAGAGAGAGAGAGAGAGAGAGAGAGTAGGATTTATTATATGAATAATAAATTGGCACTAGAAATGATTTTATTAATATATTATAAGATTAATATATTATTTGGAAATCATATTATTAAATAGTAATTAATCAGAAATTAATTTGATATTAATTTTGGGATTAAAGGAACTGATTAATAATGGAGAGACTGGTTTTGCAAATCATTGATAGTTGCAAAATTGGGCTGATGGACTCCTATGGGAGGACTGGATGAAATCTATAGGAGGCCCTATAGAATTCATCCAAGGCTTTTATTGTGGAGGTCCATGGGTTGCTTAAGCCTTAAGCACGAATTAGGGTTTCCTCCAGAAACCCTAGCAGCCCACACAACTATATAAGGAACCCTCCACTATGGGATTTTCGGCCCTAAGCTTAAGAAACCATATGATAGACGATTTTCCACCTCTCTCCAAGTCATTCTTTGCATTGGGTGTTTGTGACTCCATTAGAGGTGCAACACTTGGGGCACTAAGCTTTCAAGAGTCAAGGACTTCAAGGATTGTCTTATTACAATATAACAAGTAAGGTAATGATCAAACCCTAGTTTTATATGTGAATTTCGAATTAGATCTAGGGTCATTGTTTTGGTGTTCATATTTGTATGTTCCATAGAGAAAAACTTAGATCTAAAGCAATTAGGGTTGCATGATCACATAGGAATGTAGATATGCTCAAAACCCATTAATGGTATCAGAGCCTAGGATGTTTTTCAATTGAATTGTTGCAAGAGTGGACTGTCCAAAGTACTAGAAAACGATTTTTTGGCTGTCTGACTGCTGGACTCGACGAGTTCTATATGGAACTCGACGAGTTGGGTGAACTCGACAAGTTCAGAGCCCAACTCGACGAGTTGACTCGTCAGTTACCTAAAATTTTGATTTTCAGATTTGATTTTGATTTGGATAATTACCATAATTCGTTTTTAAAGCCTAAAATCGAATTTTCTGATTAAATTTGAAATTAAAAGTTTTGATTTTAGAAATTTAAATGGTTAAACCCTAGTATTTTTGAATAGTTTAAAAAATGCACCCTCATGGATTTTATTAATTAATTAATTAAGTGTTTTAATTAAAAGACTATTAATAAATCCATATATAGGTTTAAATTTAATTAAATTAAAAGATTAATTTATTAAAGGATTAAACCACTTAGTATTTTAAATGTATAAAATACACTCTTATACTATTATAATATTAAAAGTTTAATTTACACACACACACACACACGCATATATATATATATATATATATATATATATATATATATATATATATATATATATATATATATATATAAGAAAAAGGTCGGTCTTACCCAAGGTTCTAAATAACGTGAGGCGTGGCTTGGCGGCAAGGTAAAAGTTAAGCAGTGACAAGCCTTGGCGAGCCATGGCGTTTTTCAAGGCGTGACTATTTTATATATATATATATTAAAAGAGATAAATCATATAATTATTGATTTTGATCAAGTATATCAAGTTTTTAGAAGTGTTATATTAGTATTTAATATAAAAAGTTAACAAAAACTCAATTATTTGAGGCCCGATAAAGAAATCAAAAAAAAAAAAAAAACTCGCGCCTTGAAAAAAATGATGGGTTTTGAGCATTATAACACTCCTATTGTGTGCATGCAACCCTAGAAACCTTGGATCTATGTTTTCTCTATTATACATGCAAACTTTCTTTTTCCAAGGTTTCATCCTAACTAGCATGTGATTGGGGTACATGTACTATAAAAACTAGTAGAATGACATACCTTTTCTTGTGGTTGATTGCTTGAAGCTTTAAGAGCCTAGCACCAATAATGTGAATGCCTCAAGTGGAATCACAAATCACCAAAACAACTTGGAAGACTTTGAGAGAATATGATGCACTCTTGAAATCGGCCCACCCTTGTTATCTCACACACTAGTGTCATTTCAAGTGCCAAAGACCTCTTTATATAGTATGGTGGATTACTGGATTAGGGTTACATTCATGTAAACCCTAATACCTATGACCTTTCATTTCTATAGGATCCATGGGCTAAAAGCTCCATGGACTATCCATGGACTTCCATGCAATCTTAGCCCATCCTAAATGAACATTGGCCTATTCTATATATATAAGAGTCCATATTTAATTAGTTTCTTTTTTATCACTAAATTAATTCCAAATTAATTCTTGATCAATACTAATTAAATAATATGATTTCATATTAATATATTATAACTTATAATATATTAATAAATCATAAATATATTATTCTCCAAAGACTATCCATACAAATTGTTCCGGTGAATTGCAACCCAAATGGACCATTTCGGGTCGGGTCAAGTAAATACCAAATATAGTTATGGACTTTAGACACCTTATCCAACAGTCTCCCACTTGGATAAGTCTGATAACTATAGTTGCAAGTATGACTTCAGAAATCGACCAGCAATTGTAGCTCTTAAAACTCTGTTGAACTATGAAGTGCCATTTTAGATAAGTGATCATATAATCCTCTGTTCACAAGATATCAGCCAGACAAATACATGGAACAATTTCATACTTATTGTCCATCAGTTTGTTTCCCGATTTTCGATTTGTTTGACATAGAGCAAAACTGAACACATCAATTTGGTTCTGACCGGGCCCGACACATAGGTCAAAACAAAATGATCGAGGGGTCCAGATATCGCTTCTAATCCTCCTAGGACTAAAAGGAACATATAAACTCCGACTCATATGTTTGTACTAACCATTTATTGAATCATACACAAAAGCACGTTTTATAACATCAAATTACTGATGCGTTTTCATACAATCAATGTACAACCAACTCATAGTCAACAACTCATATCTATAGGTTTGAAGACTTATATGATATTACCGTCTCACAATCACTCGAGATAAATTCCATGAAGTGATACAAGTGAGCGTGGGTTTAATCCAATACTCAGAACTTATGAGCACTCATGAATGTTGCAGCAAATTTTGCTATGTCTAAACACCTTAGACATCTACAAGCCCAATTCATGATAGTCTTGATTCATACCTACTTCCAAAGTATGATTGACTGTGGAGAGTTTGAATAAAGTAATTATTCTGGAAGTCAAAACATGCAAAGTTGAAACAATAGTAAACGATTGACACAAGATAGTAACACTTTACTCATAAACAAATAACAACTTTTATTTAATCATCAAATGTAAATTACATTTTACAAGTTTCAGAAATAGATATCTAATCAGTAAAACTAATATCGTCCTTCAGCCCGACGCGCCTCGCATGCTGCAAATGCTTAACCATAGTCGGTCCCTTCGTTAGGGGATCTGATGGGTTCTTTTCTGACGATACCCTCTTAGCCACGAGGAGTCCTTCTTCTATCTTGTGTCTTATGAAGTGATATTTTCTGTTAATATGTCTGGATCTACCATGATCTCTTGGTTCCTTGGCTAAGGCAACCGCACTATTGCTGTCACAGAAAATCTCCATAGGCTCCTTTATAGCTGGTACAACTCCAAGGTCTCCGATAAAGTTCCTCAGCCATCTCACCTCCTTCGCCGCCTCGCTTGCTGCTATGTACTCTGATTCGCAAGTTGAATCAGCTATTGTCTCCTGCTTGGAACTTTTCCAAGTAATTGCTCCTCCATTTAGGGTAAAGACCCAGCCCGACTGAGAGCGGAAATTATCCCTATCAGTCTGAAAGCTGGCATCGCTATATCCCACTACTCTCAAGTCATCACTCCCACCAAGGGTAAGGACCCAGTCCTTAGTCCTCCGCAGGTACTTGAGAATGTTCTTCACCGCAATCCACTGAGCCTTGCCAGGATTCCCCTGATATCTGCTGACCATGCTCAAAGCAAAGGCCACATCACGGCGGGTACAAGTCATAGCATACATGATCGAGCCAACAGCAGAAGCATATGGTAATCGAATCATCTCAGCTATCTCAGCCTCTGTACTCGGACTCTGAGTTTTACTCAGTTTGGCATTGCTTTGGATCGGTAAATCACCTTTCTTGGAATTCTGCATGTTGAACCTTTTCAACACCTTGTCCAAGTAGGTACTCTGACTAAGTCCAATTAGTCTTTTACTCCTATATCTCAATATCCTTATCCCTAGGATATAGGCAGCTTCTCCAAGGTCCTTCATAGAGAAACACTTTCCAAGCCAGGACTTAATCTCCTGCAAAGTTGGGATGTTCCTATGAGTAGTATTTCATCCACATACAGTACCAAAAAGCTAACTATACTCCCACTAGCTCCGACATATACACAGGACTCATCCTCGCTTCTCGAAAAACCAAACTCTTTGACTTTCTCATCAAAACAAAGATTCCAACTGCGAGATGCTTGTTTCAATCCATAAATGGATTTCTCAAGCTTACACACTTTATCAGGGTACTTTGCATTGACAAAACCCTCTGGCTGACTCATGTAAACATCCTCAGCCAACTTTCCATTAAGGAAAGCGGTTTTGACATCCATTTGCCATATTTCATAATTATGAAATGCAACAATGGCTAGCATAACCCTAATAGACTTAATTTTCGCTACTGGTGAGATGGTTTCATCATAGTCAACTCCCTGAGTTTGGGTGAAGCCCTTCGCAACCAGTCGCGCCTTATAAGTGTGCACTTTCCCATCCATGTCGGTCTTCTTCTTGAAGATCCATTTGCACCCAACTGGCTTACGACCCGGTACATTATCAACCAAGTTCCAAACTTGATTGTCATACATGGACTGAATCTTGCTGTCCATAGCCTCTTTCCATTTAGCAGACTCAGGGCCTGCCATGGCTTCCTTATAGTTGTTAGGTTCATCCAGATTTACCAGTGTACTATCACTGATAAATGTACCATCTTCCGCAGTAATATGGAAACCATAATAATGCTCGGGCGGATTTCTAACTCTAGTGGAACGCCTCAGAGGTAAAGACTCGTCAGTTGGTTCAACAGGCATTTCCTCCTCAGGTTGATTGCTAGGGTTTGAGGTTCCTTCACCACTTGACTCCTAAATCTCTTCAAGTTCAATGTGCCTCCCACTGTTTCCTTGGCTTATGAATTCTCTCTCGCGAAAGACTCCTCTCCTTGCCACAAAGACCATATTTTCACTGGGTCTGTAGAAGAGGTAACCAAAGGATTTCTGTGGGTAGCCGATGAAAATACATCGCTCACTTCGAGGTTCGAGCTTGTCGTGAGTCCCGCGCCTCACGAAAGCCTCGCAACCCCAAACCTTGATGTGGTCTAATGTGGGAGTTTTCCCAGTCCACATCTAGTGAGGTGTTTTGGCAACCTTTTTAGTTGGGACTAGATTAAGGATATGGGCGGCAGTCTCTAAGACATACCACCAAAATGTGATTGGTAACGAAGCGCGACTCATCATGGAACGAACCATGTCCAACAAGGTTCGTGAAAGAACCCCTTTATATACTTTCATATTTCTGAAAGACCCAAACTTTCATACTTGACAATATAGTTACTCCATAACATGCTACATGCATATTCATAAAATAATATTTTTACATTGATAAAGTCATTACAAAAGATTGGATACAAACCGACTATGTTTTAAGATTTTACATGACTACCCAGGATATTGTAAATCTATACAAACCTAAACCAAAATACAAAAAAATAATATTACAACTATTCTAAGTCTTCCAACTATACTAGGTGCTTATTGCCTGCATTATGTTAAAACATTGGGAGGGGTAAGCGATAACGCTTAGTGAGTTCAATAATAGATACAATATAACGTTATGCCATATATATACCAATATGGCAGAAGCAAATAGGAGCAAGGAACAACAAAGGCATAATGTGATAAGTTTTCCCTAACAATTATTGATTTGATTCAAAGATATACAATCATTGAGACATAACAATTTCCATACTTGATAAACATCAATAACGCTTCGGCCCAAATGGCACTGAAGACAAACAATTTCTGATTAACATTAAGGTAGATTTCAGGTTTTCACGCCCTGTCTAACCTTCTGCCAATGCCATAGAATAGAGTCATTCACTTACTGGGCGACATGCTATACATGGCCAGAGGCTACATACCAGTACCACTGTGAATCTGAGTTCTTAAACTGATCACATGGTCAAAGATATAGCTTTGCTATCATAAATAGCAGAAATAAAAAATATTATTCTACCGAAGCCAAAGTGATGCCTATGTCATACACTTCATGGTCAACGGTTCATACCAATACCCAAGTGATGCCTATGTCATACACTTCAAGTCAGAGGTACATCCTTGCTATAAAAATAGCGGATACAACAACTCGAGAGGATAACATGGAAAAGCACATAGCACATATAACACATAACATACAATTGTTTCTACATATTAAACTCACCGTGAATTAACCGGGGGTCAAAATAATAATTTGGGCAGCACTTCGGCTCTAAATATGACTTTCGTCGTTGAAAACCGGGAGTTTTCTTGAAACCCGGGCTCTGCGAAGGTAGAGCTTCGAAACCGAAAAGATAAATTTCGGGCTTCTCGGGAATCTCGGGGCGCGTTTCGGGCTTTGGAATTAATCCCGGGGCTTCGGGGAAAGCCAAAATACCAAAAATATTGAGAAATGGTGAAAAATTGGCAATTTCTCCATTTTCCTCGGCAAGGCTCGCATGCCTTGTATTTATAGGGCGAGGGTCGGCCGATCAGAAGGGAGGAGTCAGCAGCAGCAGAGCGAAGCAGGTGGCAGGCTGCGAGGCCTCGCTTCGGACGGGTGTGCGAGGCGCGTCGGAAGGCTACTGGTCGCGAAGTTGGTCGAATCCGGAAGCGACACGCGGGTACTGTTCATGCGAGGATGAGTCATGGATTGGACACGGGGATTGAGCCGCTGCTCGGACGAATCAGAAGGCGACGCGTCAGCAGCTGGGTCTTCGGCTCGGACACGTGGCGCGATGACTCACCGAAATCAGCCTTATCCTTGCGAGATTTCTCGAAAATTGTGCCCCGACCTTCTAAAATTCGTAACTTTTTCATACGGGCTCCGTTTTTGACGTTCTTTATATGCACGCGTAGAGAAAATTATGCTCTACAACTTTCGTTTAGACTTTGTCGGAAAATTTTGACTTTATTTTTATATTATTATTTTTAACAGACCGGGACTGGTAAATCCGTTAAAAATTCATAACTTCTTCATCCGACGTCCGTTTTCGTCAGACTTTTTACCCTTGTACTGCTAATGACGAGACCTTCGATTCTCGTTTAGGTTGTGTCGGCTAAAAATCACTCGATCTAAAATTCGAGTTTTTAGCTGTCTACTGCTAAGCTGAAACTTGTAAAAATCATAACTTCCTCATACGAAGTCAGATTTTGGCGTTCTTTTTATCGAACTTCTCGGTTTAACGAATACTACGACTTTAATTTAGATCACTAAGGCTAAAAAGTAGTTTATCAAAAACTCACTTTTTACGTCATTCGGCACCGTGTCGGTTTTATCGCGGATCTTCGATTGGTCATAACTTCTTCGTTATAACTCGGATTTCGACGAGGTTTTCGCCTACGTGTTTCTAACGAGATTATCTACAACTTTTAATAATAAAATTTTACTTATTTCAAATTTTATATTTTCGCTAAATTTCACTATTTGGCTTTTAATTGGAATCTCATAAGACTTCCAATAATTTGTGAGTGATTATAAACATAGTTTTACTTCATTTCTAGTAAAAACTATCTGTTAGAACTCAACACTCAATTTCACATAATATTTCATAATATTATTAACTTTTCAAATTACATAACACGATTTCAAAACGTGTATGTTACAAATACCTCCTCCTTTTGAGGATTTTGTCCCCGAAATCACAACGATTTGGACAAATGAGGATATTTCGCTCTTATCTCATTCTTATTTTCCCTAAGTATAAGTTTATTATCCCGTTTCATCTTGGATAATGGAACCGTTTCATCATATATGCTCAAGCATTTACGTAGATATCTTACATGAAATACATCATGAATACCTGCCAAATCTTCAGGCAATTCCAAGCGGTATGCTTGTTAGATAATTTTGAAAAGTCCAACAAATCTAGGACTCAATCTCCTTTTCTTCTCAAATTTCATAATACCTTTCCACGGGGTTACCTTTAGTATCACCCACTTGGAATTCTATGGATCGTCTCCTCCATTTCTACAGGTCTTTTGTCGATCCTGGGCTACTTTCATTCTTTCTCGTATAATTTGAATCTTATCAGTGGTGTCTTGAATCATTTCAGGACAACCAAGGATTTTCTGTCCTACATTATGCCAACATAATGGTGTTCACATTTACTACCGAACTCTAAGACACATGCACGAAGCATATCTTCTACTGTTTGGATTGTTCTCTCCGTCTAACCATCAGTCTGGGGATGATAAGCTGTGTTGGGAGCAACTCGAGATCCCAATTCACTTTTCATACTAGCCCAAAAGTGAGAAGTGAAGCGAGTATCACGATCAGAAATAATCTTTAGTGACACACCATGTCTCGCGATGATTTCGTCTAAGTAAACTTACGCGTATTTCTCCAATGGAGCCGTTTCACGTGTGGCGAGAATATATGCACTCTTCATCAGCCGATCGAAAATTATCCAAATGCTATCATTCACAGTTTTCTTCTCCTCTTTCAAGGTATTAACTGTATAAGTCGGATAAGTAGAATATCCCTTCGATATAAATTTATGAGTTTTTAAGAAAGAAATTTATTATTTTCATCGTAGACATAAATAGAATCCCTCCTTTCGATAGGGATGCATATCATCTCTTCGTAGCACAAGAGATCTGCGTACTTCTTTGACAATCGATTCATGTCGAGAATAATATCAAAGATAGGAATTAGGTTAGCAGGAAGATTATAACTTTCAATTCCTATGACACTATCTCTATAGACTTTAACAGCAAGTAATAATATACTTCCTATGTTATCTATGTGAAATGATTGGACAATTGCGTAACAAGCAATTTGAAAAGAATGTGCGAATTTATAAGGCACGAAAGAATCTGAGGCATCATAATCAAATAAGATGTGAGCAGATCTAAAGTTTACGAGAAAATTACTAGTCACAACATTCGAGTCCTAACTTACTTCCTCCGTGGTAATCTAAAATATACGATTTTTAACTTTTGGTTTGCCAAACAATTGTCAAACTCTTCAAACTTCTTAATTACTAGCGGTGCTCAAACCTGCACCCGCTCATCATTCTCTATTGGGCTTTCGATCCTAATCTTTGAGTTAAAACTCAATTCTCATTGCAGACTCCTGCTCCTTCTTGGTTTATAGACTAAACCCAAGATAAGGTCTTTACTTTTGCTATAACAACAACTCGAATGGTCTTATTCTAATGACCTTTGATTTTATAACGCACAAGACACATAACGAACCAAACTCTTGTATTAGAATCAGATCGAATGAATCAAGCTGATGGAATAAAGAAAATGAAAAAAAAGAGTTTGATCAACACGTGGATGCTTTGGAACAGAAAGAATAGCACCACGTATCTCTAATTCGTGCTTTCGGACATACACATCTTTTAGCTTTTGGCACCTCCTCCTTTTGAGTTGGAGTACTCTTTGATTGTTGAATGGAAAACTTGACTCCCCGCCATTTGACTAGTAAGAGTTGGGCGGAAACATTTCTTGTGCCCAGTAACACCACATAGCAAGTCACATCTCTGGCTAATGATTGCTCAATTCTTTAATGAAGATTGTTATATTTCTATCGACTACCTCGACCATTTACTTCTTCAGTATTCCTACTGAAGTGTTGTCACTATATAAGACATGGTTCTCTGAACCAATCAACTCCTTTCGCGGATTTATACTAATCGGACTCAATTCTTTATGACATTAAGATTTGAACGATAATTATCTTCTTAGTCATTACCGAAACGAAGGTAACGACACACATGAATAAAACAGAATCATTTACTAGCTTCTTGGTAACCTTGCGACTTTGCCTGATCCAAGCGTGAGTCCTGTGCTTACAGTAGTATAGGCCTCTACTACTATTCACACCTACTCATACTCGTCCCAAGTATTGTCTCGCAGTTCCCAAGTCACCATTCAAAAGTTTTCACAAAGCAAATTTTCACACCTAAGTGCGTTCAAACAAGTACATACAATAATTTCTCCTAGACTCAACTAGGGTTTTCGCGTTTCTATCAAACATATATTGGATTACCTATACTCGCCCTCTAGGATTCTTCTCATGCATATGCTCGATTTAATATATCCTAATACTTTTCCATAGGTCGATATAAATTTTACTTCCATTTCTTCATATAAATTCTTTCTCGGGTAGTGTCTACTCTGCAAGACATACTACACCCAAAATTTCCTCTAGCAGTGTAAAGACAATTAGTCTCCAACTACTTACATCATCATCTAACTCATGCAAACCATCATGCATATTTGTTGGTTTCATTATCCTTTAATGACATCGTCATTCCTGTATCTGAGTAAGTCTTCTTCTCATGGTTGTATCTTTTAAGTCTGCTTCATAGGAGTCTATCCTAAGAAGTCTACATTATAGCTACATCTCAGCAAGCTCTACTAGCTTCAACTTGATTCTCTGTTATTTCTAACTACAACATTTCTTCTCATACAATAATATGAGTGTATATCTTCTTCAACTAAATACTCTATCTTACTCTAACAAGTAAGCCACTCAGCCTTTTCACAACCAAATAACCTATTTCACTATCCCAATCTTGTATGTTAAAGTCGGCTTAACACACAATGGAACTTCCATAAGGATGTGATAGAAGTCAATCATCACTCAGTATTATTAAATACTAAGTCTGAGCATCCTGTATAGGGTTACTACTCGAACTACATACTTCATCACAAAGTCTTGGCCTAATAAGTCTAAAAACTTCATTAGCCTTTCCTTTGATCTTCATTTAATTCTTCTAAATCTTGTACTATATTAATTTCAATACTGTTAAAGTATTTATCACCACCCTCGGTTCTTCCGACTCTATAAATAATCACTGCTTTAATCTGGACAGCGGTGCAACAACTTCATCGGTTATGCCAAAACATTTATCTTATCCAAATGTATTTCAAACACACATCTTTCTTCCAAAGATGTTATTATATTATCTTACATATTTTAAATGCATAATACCACTCTGTTGGTATTAATACACTATTTACGATTACACTTCATATTTATTATTTCACGATATCCTTCGATCGTTTATCAATAAACTTATCAATATCAATTATCATAAGTATCTTTATTACTTCGAAAAATTTCATGTAAATTCTATTACGAAAATTCTTAGAATTCTAAACATAAAATTTTCTAAACCAAGGTCGGCAACAGACCTTAAACTTTCTCAAATAATAGCAATATAAGGCATATCTCCTCTTAATATTCTTGTGCTTACCCCATTAGGTATTCAACCTAAAATATACCAGATACATGTTGTATCATCTTCACTTAACAATTCATGTTTAAATCTAGAAATTCTCAAAATTCCTAGTTCATATATACTAATTCTCTAAAAATTTTGAAGTAACTTAATATCTTAGAATACTAGGGTTTATCACTACCCAATACCCCACTTAAGTATTTCCTATGATTTGTATCCATATATTTACAATGATTCAGTTCATATATTGAACTTCCAATAGTTTAAGTCTAAATACCAATCCATGGAATTTAGTTCACTTAAACCACTGCTCTGATACCATGATTGAAAGAACCCCTTTCTATACTTTCATATTTCTGAAAGACCCAAACTTTCATACTTGACAATATAGTTTCTCCATAACATGCTACATCCATATTCATAAAATAATATTTTTACATTGATAAAGTCATTACAAAAGAGTGGATACAAACCGACTATGTTTTAAGATTTTACATGACTACCCAGGATATTGTAAATCTATACAAACCTAAACCAAAATACAAAAAAATAATATTACAACTATTCTAAGTCTTCCAACTATACTAGGTGCTTATTGCCTGCATTATGTTAAAACATTGGGAGGGGTAAGCGATAACGCTTAGTGAGTTCAATAATAGATACAATATAACGTTATGCCATATATATACCAATATGGCAGAAGCAAATAGGAACAAGGAACAACAAAGGCATAATGTGATAAGTTTTCCCTAACAATTATTGATTTGATTCAAAGATATACAATCATTGAGACATAACAATTTCCATACTTGATAAACATCAATAACGCTTCGGCCCAAATGGCACTGAAGACAAACAATTTCTGATTAACATTAAGGTAGATTTCAGGTTTTCACGCCCTGTCTAACCTTCTGCCAATGCCATAGAATAGAGTCATTCACTTACTGGGGGACATGCTCTACATGGCCAGAGGCTACATACCAGTACCACTGTGAATCTGAGTTCTTAAACTGATCACATGGTCAAAGGTATAACTTTGCTATCATAAATAGCAGAAATAAAAATAACACGGGAAAATACTCAGGAATATTATTCTACCGAAGCCAAAGTGATGCCTATGTCATACACTTCATGGTCAACGGTTCATACCAATACCCAAGTGATGCCTATGTCATACACTTCAAGTCAGAGGTACAACCTTGCTATAAAAATAGCTGATACAACAACTCGAGAGGATAACATGGAAAAGCACATAGCACATATAACACATAACATACAATTGTTTCTACATATTAAACTCACCGTGAATTAACCGGGGGTCAAAATAATAATTTGGGCAGCACTTCGGCTCTAAATATGACTTTCGTCGTTGAAAACCGGGAGTTTTCTTGAAAACCGGGCTCTGCGAAGGTAGAGCTTCAAAACCGAAAAGATAAATTTTTCGGGCTTCTCGGGAATCTCGGGGCGCGTTTCGGGCTTTGGAATTAATCCCGGGGCTTCGGGGAAAGCCAAAATACCAAAAATATTGAGAAAGGGTGAAAAATTGACAATTTCTCCATTTTCCTCGGCAAGGCTCGCATGCCTTGTATTTATAGGGCGAGGGTCGGCCGATCAGAAGGGAGGAGTCAGCAGCAGTGACACGCGGCAGCAGCAGAGCGAAGCAGGTGGCAGGCTGCGAGGCCTCGCTTCGGACGGGTGTGCGAGGCGCGTCGGAAGGCTACTGGTCGCGAAGTTGGTCAAATCCGGAAGCGACACGCGGGTACTGTTCATGCGAGGATGAGTCATGGATCGGACACGGGGATTGAGCCGCTGCTCGGACGAATCAGAAGGCGACGCGTCAGCAGCTGGGTCTTCGGCTCGGACACGTGGCGCGATGACTCACCGAAATCAGCCTTATCCTTGCGAGATTTCTCGAAAATTGTGCCCCGACCTTCTAAAATTTGTAACTTTTTCATACGGGCTCCGTTTTTGACGTTCTTTATATGCACGCGTAGAGAAAATTATGCTCTACAACTTTCGTTTAGACTTCGTCGGAAAATTTGGACTTTATTTTTATATTATTATTTTTAACAGACCGGGACTGGTAAATCCGTTAAAAATTCATAACTTCTTCATCCGACGTCCGTTTTCGTCAGACTTTTTACCGTTGTACTGCTAATGATGAGACCTTCGATTCTCGTTTAGGTTGTGTCGGCTAAAAATCACTCGATCTAAAATTCGAGTTTTTAGCTGTCTACGGCTAAGCTGAAACTTGTAAAAATCATAACTTCCTCATACGAAGTCAGATTTTGGCGTTCTTTTTATCGAACTTCTCGGTTTAACGAATACTACGACTTTAATTTAGATCACTAAGGCTAAAAAGTAGTTTATCAAAAACTCACTTTTTACGTCATTCGGCACCGTGCCGGTTTTATCGCGGATCTTCGATTGATCATAACTTCTTCGTTATAACTCGGATTTCGACGAGGTTTTCGCCTACGTGTTTCTAACGAGATTATTTAAAACTTTCGATAATAAAATTTTACTTATTTCAAATTTTATATTTTCACTAAATTTCACTATTTGGCTTTTAATTGGAATCTCATAAGACTTCCAATAATTTGTGAGTGATTCTAAACATAGTTTTACTTCATTTCTAGTAAAAACTATCTGTTAGAACTCAACACTCAATTTCACATAATATTTCATAATATTATTAACTTTTCAAATTACATAAAACGATTTCAAAACGTGTATGTTACAGTTCGATTGCGCCTCTCAGCCACACCATTAAGCTGTGGTGTCCTGGGAGGTGTCAATTGTGAAACAATTCCACATTCCTTAAGATAGTCAAGGAACTCTGTACTAAGATACTCTCCATCTCGATCGGATCGAAGCATCTTAATGTTCCTGCCCAGCTGATTCTCCACTTCCTGTTTAAACTCTTTGAACTTTTCAAAGATTTCTGACTTATGCTTGATTAAGTAAATATAGCCATATCTACTATAATCATCAGTAAAAGTCACATAGAAGCGGCTAGCATCCCTTGTGGCGGTTTTGAAGGATCCACACACATCTGTGTGTATGAGGTCCAACAAACCTTCACCCCTAGCACAAGTACCAGTGAAGGGTGACTTTGTCATTTTACCAAGTAAGCAAGACTCGCAACTATCATCCGACTTTAAGTAAAATGATTCCAAGACTCTAGCCTTTTGGAGTTGGCCTATGATCTTCTTGTTAACATGTCCAAGACGACAATGCCACAAGGATGCTTTGTCCAAACTAGTGGAAGAATCAATATGCAATACATTATTTCCTAAGTTGTCTACAACCGACACAGTTTCATATACACCATCACAAGGTAATGCTTTAAAATAAAAAACACCATTATAAAAAGCATTAATACCACCAAATTCATTATCAAATGAAAAAGTAAATCCTTTCTTGTACAAACCATGAAAAGAAATAATATTTCTCGCCATTTCAGACGAGTAACAACATTTATTCAAATCTAACATTAACCCACTACTCAGCAATAAAGAATAAACTCCAATCTTGGTGACAGGTGAAGCTTTCCTATTCCCCATGATTAAGTTTATCTTCCTGTGCTCCACATCCTGAGTTCTTTTTAGGCCCTGCAATTCAGAACATATGTGAATTCCCCAACCTGTATCAAGGACCCAAGAATTAGTATGTGGTGAGTCATTAGACAATATAGAGTAAATACCTGCATGGGTGGGTTTTACTTTCCCATCCTTAACATCCTGAAAGTACTTTGGGCAGCTTCGCTTCCAGTGCCCCTTATCATGACAATAGAAGCATTCAGCTTCTTTAGGGTTGGCAGAGGGAGTATCAGGATCACTTTTGGTTCCACTTGAAGAGGAACCATCAAGAGAGTTTCCCTTGTGGCCCTTTGAAGGGGTCTTCCTCTTCTTCCCTTTACCTTTCCCGATTGCCAGAACAGGGGAGGTGGTAGGAGTAGGAGTGGTAACAACCGACTTACCTTTGAGACCACTTTCAGCGGTCTTCAAAAGTCCTTGAAGCTTGCTGAGTGTGACTTCCTCCTTGTTCATATGATAGGTCATTCGGAACTGATCATAACATGGAGGTAAGGAGTGCAGTATGATATCAATAGCCAACTCCTCAGGGAAGTTCACATTTAACTTCAGCAAACGGTCCACAAACCTTTGCATTTTCTGCATGTGGCCTGTGATGGGTTCACCATCCTTCATTCGGGTTGTTATCATGGAAGAGATGATTTCATACCTATCTTGACGAGCACTCTGATGGTATTTATCCATCAGGTCCATGTGCATCTCAAAAGGGTAAAAGTCTTCATAGGACTTTTGGAGTTCAGCTGTCATTGTGGCCAACATGATACATGCCACCTTGGTGGCATCTCTCTCATGAGTCCTAAAGTCAGCGATCTCCTGTGGAGTAGCAGAAGACTCATCAATTTCCTTCAGCTCCTTGTCGAGGACATATTCCTTGTCCTCGTAACGTGTGACCATCCTGATGTTCCTGATCCAATCATTAAAGTTGGAACCATCAAAGATGACTCTCCCACAAAGATTCATGAGAGAGAAGGATCTGGTAGGGTTTGAGCCAGAAGCATTGTTGGAAGACATCTGAAAAGAAGAAAGACAAGTTTAGATTAGATAAAGAATCCTTATTAAGACACCCAAATGTAATATTAAGGCTAGAACCTAACACAATATTTTATAATTTGGAAGAGGGATGCCGTAATCCAAGCTACAAAATATTTGAAGGCAGGCGAATGTCGATTCACCAATTTCCACCATGAAAAATGAAATAAATTATTAAATTTTAATGAATTGAAATTCCTAGATTCTTTTGAGATTCATTGAACTTTTCAATGACATGTTTAAATCTCGATTGTGCCCTTCAAGTTTGTGACTGGGATGCCAAGGATCACAAAAAAGGTGTGAATAACCATGCAAATTATCTTGGTACCCTTAATTTTATCACCTAATCAATGTGCCGGTTAACCACACGCGCTCCACCAATCTATGATAAACATTACGCTACCCTTTTCCACTCTTGCTAGTCCATGTTAGTGTGCCGGTTAACCACACACGCTCCACTAACGACTTGGTAAGGTACAAAGTGTAATTTCATGGGTTAGCACCAAATTCACATTTTCCTAAAGTAACTAAGATTGGGTATTTATAAAAGGTTTAGTTTTGAAAGTATTCAAAACCCATTCGGCTAACGACCCTCCACCAGTCAAGGAAGCGGTGGGTGAGAGTGGACACCCATTAAGCTGCCATTTTATAGGCAACAACCTTATACCCCCCTTATAGACCGGCTTTGTGAATGATGCCTACTAACGGTAAGACTGACTTGATCTTAGACATATATATATATTATTAACTTATAACATTATAAAGTATAAGGGTTGGATTTTAAACTTTTAAAATTCTAGGGATTGGAATTAAAGTATTAATGTGTGTGAGACTTTACAAATTCTAAAACTTGAGGGCAAGTTTTGAAAGTATTCAAAACCTTTTATTTTTATAACTTATGAGTTTTAATGTTTTAATGGAAAAGATTCTTGGAATTCCATAACTTGAGGACAAGTTATGGAGTCCATTAAAAGGCATTCAAGATCAATAATTAAACTAACATGTAATGTCAAATAATCTATGATCTATTAAAACTCATAAGCATGCATAATTCATATCAACAATTTTCAAGAATCATATCAAATTAATATAAAACTTGAAACTTTGATAATTATCATTAAAATTGGATAAGCACAATCATTACCAGGTCAAAAACAGGTTTAACAATCTAAAAACAGTTTAGGGTAATGATCCTAGTCCAATTCCAACAATAAAACTCGAAAATCTGCACACAGGGCCTCCTACTCGCCGAGTGCAAGAACCTACGCGACGAGTAGGATGAGTTTTCACTTGGACTCGTCGAGTCCCCCCATGGACTCGGCGAGTTCACTGAACAGTGAGCAGAAAAATCGATCTTTTAGCAATTTGCATCAAGTATAATTGAAAACAAGCCTAGGCTCTGATACCACTGATGGGTTTTGAGCATTCTAACACTCCTATGGTGTGCATGCATGTAACGCCCCGATTCTCAGGTATCGATTTTATATAAGAATTTTCTTGTTTTCAAGGTCTACTCGACGAGTTGGTTGCCCTACTCGTCGAGTAGCAGTGGGTTGGTTCGCGTGTTTTAGTGACCAACTCGCCGAGTCCAATAAGGGACTCGACGAGTAGGAGCTGGCAGATGAAACCCTAAATTTCGGGGTTTTGCACCCTATTTAAGGATCACTTATCCCCCCTTAGGCTCTCTTACTGCTCCCCTCGAATCCAGAAACCCTAATTCGTGTTGTTCTCTTTATTGGTGTGCTTCTTAGCTTGGAAGAGGGATTTTGGTGAGGAAAGGGTTAAAGATCAAGAAGCTTGGAGCAAGGAACAACTGGACATCTGAAGTCCACCTCAGTTTATCACTATGTGGAGGTATCAAGTCACCACCTTGAGCTTCTTCTAGTTAATCCCCTTTCTATATTGAGTTTTGGGACCATTTTGGGCATTTGGTGTTGCATTTTTAGTGATGAACCAAGATCTGAAGTTGCAACTTCAGATCTAGGCTTATCTTGGCCCTTATCATCATAAAGTCTCAGTCTTTAGCATGTTGGTGGAGCTCTTTTGCCTAGAACCCCCTTATTTAGCTTGTTTTAGGTCATTATCACCTTGCATGCACGTAAAGCTTGCAACTTTACGTGATAACCATGCCTTGGGAAGCTGGATCTACAATATGGAACCTTAGCATGGCTTAAATAGCGTCTATATGGATGATGGATTGAAGGGACTCGGCGAGTCGCAAGGTCGACTCGGCGAGTCATATGAAGATGGTCATGAACTCGTCGAGTTGATGAACAACTCGGCGAGTCCGATGAAGATTGCCTTGGGCTCGGCGAGTCAGTCGAATGACTCAACGAGTCGGCTAGGGTTTTTTTTTCTGATCTTTGGACACGAATGAACTCGGCGAGTTAAAGGGAAACTCGACGAGTCAACCAAGGATTTCATGACTTCTCGAGTTCAGGAAGGACTCGACGAGTCGAGTCAACATGGACTGTTGACTTTGACTGTGGGCTTTGACTTTGACCAAGAGTTGACCAGTTAACTCCTAAGGGTATTTTGGTAATTTCGAAATTTATAAAAAAGGGTTTTATGGTAACTATAGGTGGGGGAGTTCGTGTTGGTGATCCGGGAGTTGAGATATCTAGTTTCAGACAACAGTTGCGAGGTGAGTTATCCTCACTATACTCAAGGGTCTAAGGCACCAAGGTTGGCCCTTTGGATTGTTATATGGTTATGTTATGCTAGTACGATCTGTTAGATCGGTGTCCTAGAGGGTAGGATAACATTATATGATATGTGGTATGATCTGTTAGATCGGCATCCCGGTAGATGGGATGGTGTTATGTGTTATGTGGTATGACCCGTTAGATCAAGTATTGTCTATAGACTATTATATGATTATTTGTTATATGTGCACATGTTTGCTTGGCGGTTGAGGCTTATCTGCTTTGTGCGAAAGCCAATAGACCTGGGCATTCCAACCTGTTGGTTGTAGGCCGTGAGTATTCCATCTCGAGGATGACTGGACTCATAGTATGTGGGCATTCCAACCTGTTGGTTGTGGGCCTGGGGTATTCCATCCGGAGGATGATTGGACCCATAGTATGTTGGCATTCCAACCGGAAGGTTGAGGGCCTGGGGTATTCCAACCCGATGGTTGACTGGACCTGTAGTATGTTGTTTACGATTATGTGTGTATTGTTATGGGTATGGGTATTTTGGGGGAACTCACTAAGCTTTCGGGCTTACAGTTTCAGTTTATTGTTTCAGGTACATCAGGGGATCGTGGCAAGGCAAAGGCGTGATCGTACAGCTCCTCACTTTTTATGACTTTGTTTCTGGGATACTATGATATGATACATTTTGAAAACAAGTTTTGTAATGATTAATGGTTTTGGATATGTTTTAAAAGTTTTAAATTGGCTTGAATTTTATGGGTGTTACAATGCAACCCTAGAAACCTTGGATCTATGTTTTCTCTATTATACATGCAAACTTTCTTTTTCCAATGTTTCATCCTAACTAGCATGTGATTGGGGTACATGTATTATAAAAACTAGTAGAATGACATACCTTTTCTTGTGGTTGATTGCTTGAAGCTTTAAGAGCCTAGAACCAATAATGTGAATGCCTAAAGTGGAATCACAAATCACCAAAACAACTTGGAAGACTTTGAGAGAATATGATGCACTCTTGAAATCGGCCCACCCTTGTTATCTCACACACTAGTGTCATTTCAAGTGCCAAAGACCTTTTTATATAGTATGGTGGATTAGGGTTACATTCATGTAAACCCTAATACCCATGACCTTTCATTTCCATAGGATCCATGGGTTAAAAGCTCCATGGACTTCCATGCAAGCTTAGCCCATCCTAAATGAACATTGGCCCATTCTATATATATAAGAGTCCATATTTAATTAGTTTCTTTTTTATCACTAAATTAATTCCAAATTAATTCTTGATCAATAATAATTAAATAATATGATTTCATATTAATATATTATAACTTATAATATATTAATAAATCATAAATATATTATTCTCAAAAGACTATCCATACAAATTGTTCCGGTGAAGTGCAACCCAAATGGACCATGCCGGGTCGGGTCAAGTACATACCAAATATAGTTATGGACTTAGACACCTTATCCAAAAAAAACTCGCACCATATCGCGATAAGGCGCGCCTTAACACATTATTTGGGTGCCACGCTTCACAAACCCGCCTTGGACGTTTTCGTAACGACTACACCACGCCTCGGGCCATGGCACGCCTTGAGGTGCGCCATGGAGCGTTTTTAGAACCATAGTCTTACCGTTAGTAGGTCTCATTCATGAAGCTGGTCTATAAGGGGTGTTTAAGAAAGCGGCCTATAAAATGATCGTCATTGGGTATCCACTCTTACCCACCGCACCCTTGACTAGTGGAGGGTCGTTAGCCGAACGGGTAGGATAGGACACAAACTCTCATTAATAAGTATAATGAAAATACAAAGTAACTAAACCTTTTATAAATTCTCAATCTTAGTTACTTTAGGAAAATTTGAATTTGATGCTAACCCATGAAATTGCCCATTGCACCTTATTGGTCTGTTAGTGGAGCGTGTGTGGTTAACCGGCACACTAATGTGGACTAATGAAGATTGCAATGGGTTTATCATAAATTATCATTGATCAATGGAGCGTGTGTGGTTAACCGGCACATTGATTAGGTGATAAATGACCTCGAGAGTACTAAGCTAATTTGCATGGTTATTCACACCTTGTTTGTGATCCTTGGTATCCCAGTCACAAACTTGAAGGGCATAATTGAGATTAAACATGCCACTGAAAAGTTCAATGAATCTCAAAAAGATCTAGGAATTTCATTTAAAACCTAATTCGTTTAAAATTTTGTTTTCATGGTGGAATTGGTAAATCGTCATTTACCTACCTTCAAATAATTTACAATTGGATTACGACATCCCTCTTCCAAATTGTGAATTATTGTGTTACGTCCTAGCCTTGATATTTCATTTGGGTGATATATCAAGGATTAAATCAACTAACTTGAATTTCTACCTTTTGTAGATGTCTAGTTCTGACAACTATGGTCTTCCTTATCCTTTGAGAAAAAGCTTTCCTCATGAAGATGATATTCCACATGTCGATCGAGGTGAAAAATCAATCCCTTCTTCGTGCATTGGTGGAACTGGAAATCATACTTCACTTCCTCTACCTCACCCATTCATTCTCCCTAACCCACATTTTCAATGACTTGAAAAGTTCAAGGTCAGTCACGCCCTATTGGCATGTAAGCATCGAGATGGAAGTCCTGTGTGTGCACACATTCTGAAAATGAAGCTGCGCATTGACAGACTGGGAATGTTGGGTGTCGTTTTCCCGAGGAAGCTGGCTTTTGACTTGGTTCTTCAATCACTTCCTGAGTCGTATATTCAGTTCGTTAAGGACTACTATATGATAGACCACGAAGTGACCCTTATCGATTTGACATATTTGCTAATTGTTGCTGAATCAGCAATGATTTGGCGCACTGGTAAAGCAATGTTGATTGGAAGATCTACCTCCCAAATTTCCATGGATGTAGGCGATGACAATGATAATCTAGAAATGATTTCTTCTCCTAAGAGAGAGAAATTGGCCATTTTCAAAAAGTTTGATCATAAGAGAAAGGCCGGTTCTGAGATAGTTTCATGCAGCGATGCAAAAGAAGCCATTTGTTTCTGCTGCCATTTGAAGGGACATTGGAAGCGAAGCTGCCCTGACTACCTGAGAGATCTAAGAGCTGGTAAAGTCAAATTGTATGGCTCTACTTCAGGTACATTCACCATCAAACTCTATTAAGTTCCTATTTATAGATTCTTATTACATGATGTAAAGTTACATTTTGATGTTTTGCATAATCTAAAAGAATGAAGGAAGCTTAAAAGAAAAGTAAGATGAGTCTGATCATGAAGTAGTGGATTTCGGTTGCATGGTTCGATGATCATATTTTGAGCTAATGCTTAGGAGTTATGATAGATTTCTTAGGAATATCTAGAAACATAGTTTTCATATATATTTGCGTTGTAAGGACAAGTTTTCCGCACATTATTAATAAAATTGTTTTATTTATTTTATGTTTCCTTGGAATGGCATTTATGGAAAAATTGGTTTTTATATATTTCTATTATCAGCAATGTTGAAAATGGATTTGGTTCTTGGTTATATCGTTTGTGTTAGTGTCATAATTTACAAAGTGAGGAAGGATTCTCATCACCCAAGTTTCAGTTGACAGAAACTTGGAATCATACGATTTGAATTGTGTGATGTATGAGAATCTTGATCCTTGGGAAATTGGGACTGATTCCTTGTTCACATATGTATGTGAGTCAAGTGAAAGACTAAAGGATCTAGTACACATTGATGTGCACTGGTCAGATCCACCACAAATGACGATAAGTCTATTCGTCATGATTTACTGATGGTTCAGTAAATATGGTTAAGCTTACAAGTTTAAGTGTAATTCTGATACATTGAAAAGTTTCAATATATAGAAGAACGAATAAGAAGAATCAAATTGGGCAGAAAGATAAAAGTTTCTCCAATCTGAAAGGAAATGAGAGTACTTTAGTATCATGTTTTATGATCATCTTAATGATTATGGAACCATGTCACAATTGATCCTCTAAGGACACCTTAGTACATTTATATGACAGAGAAGAGGAATCAGGAATTGTTGAAATGGTTAAATCGTGAAGATGAGTCATACTTTGTTCCAAAATCGAGTATTAGAGTCATACTATGGTTACTCCAAGTTGTATCTTGAGTAACATGTTTTAAGTAGGTTTATAACGCTTCACGAAATGTGGAGTAGAAATGTTTTCTTACTCTTGCACATTTTGAAATTGGTAGTTGTGATGTTTTGGTTAAAACAAAGACCAACTAAGACCAATTATATGAAGTGCTTTGTTGATAAGAACCCGCACTAACTCTTGAATATTTGTTTGTCAAGGAATGTTCCTTGATAGAGAATCTTATATGTCAAGAGGTCAGTGGGAGTCTAAATGGTGTTGAATAGTTTCAGGAACCAATCAAGAATAAACCTTTTAGTTATCACTAGCACACGACCTGAGGTTGATAATCTATCGTGTTGACATATTCTTGTTTATGTGCCCATTCCAGTTAAGTTGAATATGCATGTGAGTTCCATGAGTTCTCATTGATTGCATAAGGCAAAGCACCTTGATAAGTGAAAGTACATTAGATCAGTATGGGTGAGCTGCTCAATAACTTGGAAGCAATGGTAAGCCCCTTGTGTTGTCGGATGGCAAGAAATTAAGAATAAGCAGGTTCAGTCCATATGAGTTTGGATTTGTCATAAACCTTGTCTTATGATAGTGGTTGGAAATGACAAATTAACATGGATGGGAACACATACACCATGAAATCTAAGTGGAAAAAGTTTTTTCTCTACTTCATGAAGATGATTGTGAGGAAACACTTTCACTAGTAGATTTTAATGGATTAGAGTTAGCAGTTGGGACAATTGCGTTCTCAAATTCGAGTATGATTACATCCCTTTTCATAGTTCGAATTGTGAGAAATGGCAAATAGTTTGAACATTAAGGACTTACTGCTATAAGTTCTGAAAAGGTTTAGACACACACACATAAGCTGTCTAATAAAAGGTGTATGAGCTTGAGAAGTCTAGATAGAGACTTATCGAAGCACCGCATATCAGAAATCTGAACTTTGGTAAGAAAATAAATAAGTATTGATTTCTAGATGTCCAGCTGATTTTTGGGCACATGTCAAAGCTAGTGGGAGCATAATTGTTATGCTGATAAGAACATAATTGTTGTGCTAGTGGGAGCATGATTATTATGTTAAGGTTTTGCAAGTTAGCAATGCTATTTATAGGAAGCAAAGTTCTGAATTTGCAAAGTTTCAGAGTTTGGAAATTGTTTCGCTATAGTAAGATTTGAAGGAGAGGATACTTGTACTTCATGTAAAATCTAAAAGTTTAGATTAAAATTTTATTGGAACTTAATCATGGACATATATGAATATCATGTTGTAATGTTTCAACGTAGGAAATTCTATATGTGGAAATATTATAGAAAAAGACTGATCGAATTGCATGTCTTTATGTAAGACGTTATGTATCAAATCGCATATGCTTCAGATATGGGATTGATCAAATATGTTATAATGTTATCATGCTCCGATTTTCCAAATGCCTATGGCATTAAGAGGGAAAAAGGACTAGAACCAGATATGACTAAAGTTGTTAAACAACTGTCAAGGACAATATAAGGTTTACCAAAAATTGGTTGCTTGTGTACAGTTGGAAGTATAGTAATGGATGGACCATATTCATATAATTCTGAATAGACATGATTCTATTAAGAATGGGAGTTGGATATTAAGAATCTATGTGTTAGTTAGAAACTTTTATGCGAGAAGGATGTTCAAGGAATGTACCTTGAATGTGAGACTTCATTTCCAGGGAATTGTCTTGTAACAATCTCAAATGGAATGCTTTGTAATCTCATTGGCCAAGTCTCTGTGACTTTGGTTCCTTGACATTACAAAAGGATCATTGCATGTAAGTTTAGACTCAAACAAATTCTAGTAAGCGGTAAGAATTTGGTATTCTTACACTTGTGATAATGATTTGGAATTGTGAAATGAGCATCATTGGAAATGGGTTCAATTGATCTATTTCACAAAGTAAGGAAGATAGATAAACATAGTGTGCATGCTTGGAGCATGGTATGACTATAGTTTTAATTCAAGTGTTTAGTTGATTACTCGAAACATTATACAATGAGTAAAGTCTGATTAATATGGTGATTAAATAAAAGTGTTTTTATTTATATTCAAAAGTTTTGAGACCATAGTTAATTAGGTTATTCTTGTGTTTCACTTCGCATGTTTTACTTCCCGAATAACTAGGTTATTCAAACATCCACAGTCAATCATACTTTCGAACTAAGTAATGAGGTAAGACTGTCATGAATCCGACTGTAGATTGTCTAAGTTCTTAGACATAGAAAATATTTGCTGCAGTGTTCATGAGTACTCCTAAAATAGGATTTGAGTATAGGATTAAACCCACGCTCATCTGAATCACTTCATAGATTTTATCACGAGTGATTGTGAGACGATAATATCTTATATTCTTGAAACGGAGACATATAGTTGTTGTTTGCGAGTCGGTTGCGCATTGATAATATGTAAACACATCAGTAACTTGATGTTATAAAATGTATTGTTGTGTGTGATTTGATGAGTAAATAGTATAAGCATATGAGTCAATGTTTATTTGTTCCTTTTATCCTAAATGGATAAAAGGAATACATGTGGGCCCCTCGATGATTTAGTGATGACACCCTAAGCGCTTGGCCAAGCCTGGACTGATTTGATTTGTTCAATTAGTCAGTCGTCATAAATCGGAAATCGGGAAACAAACCTTGGACAGAGAGAATGATTATAATCCATGTCTCATGTCCATACGATATCTTGTAGAACGGAGGAATATTTGATCCCTTATCTAAAGGACGCGTTACTGATAAGATCAGAGTTCGACAACGGCTTTTGAAAGCTACGATTTCTAGTCAATTTTTGAAGTCATACGTGCAATAATAGTTATTAGACTTATCCAAGTGGGAGACTGTTGGATTAGGTGTCTAAACCCATAACTATATTTGGTATGTATGTGATTTGATATGTGGCATGGTCCTTATGGGTTGCCTTCACACATGCAACTAGATAGGATGACTAATGGAGAGAGAGAGAGAGAGAGAGACAGAGAGAGAGAGTAGGATTTATTATATGAATAATAAATTGGTACTCAAAATGATTTTATTAATATATTATAAGATTAATATATTATTCGGAAATCATATTATTAAATAGTAAATAATCAGAAATTAATTTGATATTAATTTTGGGATTAAAGGAACTGATTAATAATGGAGGGAGTGGTTTTGCAAATCATTGATAATTGCAAAATTGGGCTGATGGACTCCTATGGGAGGACTGGACGAAATCTATAGGAGACCCTATAGAATTCGTCCAAGGCTTCTATTGTGGAGGTCCATGGGCTGCTTAAGCCTTAAGCACGAATTAGGGTTTCCTCCAGAAACCCTAGCAGCCCACACAACTATATAAGGAACCCTCCACTATGGGATTTTCGTCCCTAAGCTTAAGAAACCCTAGGATAGCCGATTTTCCACCTCTCTCCAAGTCATTCTTTGCATTGGGTGTTTGTGACTCCGTTAGAGGTGCAACATTTGGGGTACTAAGCTTTCAAGAGTCAAGGACTTCAAGGATTGTCTTGTTATTACAATATAACAAGTAAGGTAATGATCAAACCCTAGTTTTATATGTGAATTTCGAATTAGATCTAGGGTCATTGCTTTGGTGTTCATATTTGTATGTTCAATAGAGAAAAACTTAGATCCAAAGCAATTAGGGTTGCATGATCACATAGGAATGTAGATATGTTCAAAACCCATCAATTATTAATTAGTAATTAATCAGAAATTAATTTGATATTAATTTTGGGATTAAAGGAACTGATTAATAATGGAGGGGCTGTTTTGCAAATCATTGATAATTACAGAACTATGATATTGGACTCCTTAACTAGGAGTGGAAAAAATCCTATTGGGAGGCCATATGGATTTCGTCCAAGGCCTCATAAGGAGGAGTCCATGGGATGCTTAAGCCTTAAGCAAGAATTAGGGTTTCCTCTAGAAACCCTAGTAGCCCACAATTATATAAGGAACCCCCCAAGCATAAGAATTTTGGCCATATGCTTATGAAACCCTAGTATAGCCGTTTTTCTTGTCTCTCCAACTCATCCTCTTGCATTGAGTGTTTGTGACTCCATTAGAGGTGCAACACTTGGGGCACTAAGCTTTCAAGAGTCAAGGTGGTTCTTGTTATTACTACATAACAAGCAAGGAAATCTTCTAATCCTAGTTTATACATGAAAAACGAAATTGTATGCTAGTCTATAGGGTTATTGCTTTGGTGTTCATATTTGTATGTTCTATAGAGAAAAACTTAGATCCAAAGCAATTAGGGTTGCATGATCACATAGGAATGTAGATATGCTCAAAACCCATCAACTTGAACCCCACCACTTGATCCCAACTATCGATATCATGATACATAAGAAAATCTAAATCCATACAATATTCACAAATTCCAAATCACGTACAATCTCAGACAAGGATAATTAATCTATTCATAACAAGAAATAAATATAAACAAAGTTAAATAAGATAATTACATTGAACTGATCATCGATGATTACAACTGAATTCTGAAACACAAATAGAAATTCCAGATGAATACTAATACCACCACAATTGCTGAATAGAAGATTTGTCAACTCAACTCTCGATCCCCGGGACTCCGGTCGTCCCATGATTACCGTCAGGTAACTGCCAAGCCAAGGGTGTAGGATCTAGTACCTCACCGAAAACGAGAAAAGGACAACAAGCTCTGATGTGGCCTTCCTGGCCGCAATGGAAAAAAACTCACACACTCTGACTGCAATCTCTACCAAAATGGCCCTCCTCGCCACACCTGTGACATACAAAAGATTTGCGCCTCCCTCTAATTGGTCCCAAACTCTGGAAGGCGGACTTGAACGGCTTCATTGCAGTCTAGGACTGATCTGGAGCCTCACACTGCTCCCTCACTTGGGTCTCTGTCTCAATCTCTCGTCTCCTCGTGGCATCCTAAAGCTCGGTGAGAGAACCATAGCGCTAGATGGACACAAACTGCTGAATATCCGTCTTGATCATGCTCAAGTACCGAATCATCTAAACTTGCTATGAAGCAGCGAACTCAGGACTGAACAAAGCCTTCTCGGTGAACATCATGGTGATCTCCGTCACCGACTTAGTTGTAACACCAGTCAAATTTAGGTCAAAAATAAATTGATCAATAATCGTAATTGGGATGAACAAAGTGTTAGAGATTGTAACGAGGTTTCCAAAAATATAAAGAACACTGAAATCCGAGTTATAACGAACAAGTTATGACCAATCAAAGATCCGCGACGAAACCGGAAAAACATTGTTCAGTGTAAAAAGTGAATTTTCAATAAAAGGCTTTTTAGCCATAACAATCTAAATGAAAGTTGTAGATTATGTTAAACCGAGAACATTCATAAAAAGAACGTCAAAATATGACTTCGTATGAGAAAGTTATGATTTTTCTAAGTTTCAGTATAGCAGTATGCAGCTAAAAACTCAAAATAATGATCGAAAGATTTTTAGCCGATACAACCTAAACGAGAATCGAAGGTCTCGTCAATAGTAGTACAACGATAAAAAGACAAACATAAACGGACTTCGAATAAAGAAGTTATGAATTTTTAACGGATTTCCTGTCCCGGTCTGTTAAAAATAATAATATTAAAAATAAAGTCAAAATTAGCCGACGAAGTCTAAACAAAAGTCGTAGAGTATAATTTTACCTACGAGTTCATATAAAGAGCGTCGAAAACGGAGCTCGTATGCGAAAGTTATGAATTTCGCAAGTTTTGGGCACGAAAATCAAAAAATGTTGAAAACCGGGTAAAATCGCATGGTGCACCTTCGGCCACGTCACCTCGCATGCGAGGCTTCCTCGTGTCCGCCCCGTGTCACCTTCTGATTGGACCGAAGCTGCGGTCCAATAGCCATCAGACATCGTTCGCATGAACAGTAACCGCCACACCCGGATCCGACACGCGCCTCGCCTCCCTGTCTCGCATCCGAACTTCGGCCTCGTGGCCTTCGCTGCTGATGTCGCGTGTCCGGTGACTCACCCTTCGGCCGAACCCTCGCATGCCTATATAAGGGCTGCAAGATTTCTCGGATTTGGACACTTTTTCCACCATTTTTCATCCTTTTTCATTTCATTCACTTCCCTAAACTTTCTTACAACACCCCAAGGCCCCGGTATCATATCTAAAACCCGAAGCAAGCCCCGAAGCCCCGGAATTCTCGAGAAGCTAACCTCTCTCCAGTCGAAGTGTTGCCCGCGTAAAGGCCGGTTTTTAATAAAAAACTCACGGTTTCTTCGAGAAAGATCATTTATAGAAACGAAACGCTGCCCAATTCACCACTTATCAAGTGAGTTCATACCCCTATAATCTACCTTTTTAATGGTTTTTAAATGCTTTTTAGGGGGGGGGGGGAAGGGAATACAAGTTGAACACAATCTAAATTGTGTTAATAATTGTATGTGATAATAATCACACAAAGGATTTCCTTATGCTTTTAAGGATTACCAAATACTTCCAAAATGACTTAAAGCCATGTTAAATCTTTAAAGTCATGTGAACTCTTTTATTACTGTTAAATTCTTTGAAAAAGGTTTCATAAACTATTTCAAATTATAATTATCAATATCATATTCATATATGTATAAGTATATAAATAAAACTTAAAGGGCTTAGGACTAAAGAGTTGCCTTATCTCCTTTTCCTTATTTGGATGTGGATTTGAGGTGAGGTTAATTGTCCGAAGGTCGTTTCCTTCTTAATTATATACATTATACATATGGGAATATAAAAGGTTACTTCAGTTGGTATCATTACCTTTGTCTCATGCTGAGCAAAGGGGTACATTCAGGAGATATCATGCTAATAACACAGAATGTATAAATTATAATAGGTATAATTTATGATTCAAAACTAAATATACAAGTATGATTCACGATTGTATACTTTTTATTCCAAGGAAATTACTAACAATTCATTTATCTGTACCAGGATATGTATAATACTTTTAGTATATGGATAATATATTAAAGAAGTAATAATACATCATACCGGGTTTGCATTAACAGGGGTACAAATACAACGTACCAGGGTTAGCAATCACGGGGTAATAATACATCATACCGGGTTTGCATTAACAGGGGTACAAATACAACGTACCAGGGTTAGCAATCATGGGAGGACTGGACGAAATCTATAGGAGACCCTATAGAATTCGTCCAAGGCTTCTATTGTGGAGGTCCATGGGCTGCTTAAGCCTTAAGCACGAATTAGGGTTTCCTCCAGAAACCCTAGCAGCCCACACAACTATATAAGGAACCCTCCACTATGGGATTTTCGTCCCTAAGCTTAAGAAACCCTAGGATAGCCGATTTTCCACCTCTCTCCAAGTCATTCTTTGCATTGGGTGTTTGTGACTCCGTTAGAGGTGCAACATTTGGGGTACTAAGCTTTCAAGAGTCAAGGACTTCAAGGATTGTCTTGTTATTACAATATAACAAGTAAGGTAATGATCAAACCCTAGTTTTATATGTGAATTTCGAATTAGATCTAGGGTCATTGCTTTGGTGTTCATATTTGTATGTTCAATAGAGAAAAACTTAGATCCAAAGCAATTAGGGTTGCATGATCACATAGGAATGTAGATATGTTCAAAACCCATCAATTATTAATTAGTAATTAATCAGAAATTAATTTGATATTAATTTTGGGATTAAAGGAACTGATTAATAATGGAGGGGCTGTTTTGCAAATCATTGATAATTACAGAACTATGATATTGGACTCCTTAACTAGGAGTGGAAAAAATCCTATTGGGAGGCCATATGGATTTCGTCCAAGGCCTCATAAGGAGGAGTCCATGGGATGCTTAAGCCTTAAGCAAGAATTAGGGTTTCCTCTAGAAACCCTAGTAGCCCACAATTATATAAGGAACCCCCCAAGCATAAGAATTTTGGCCATATGCTTATGAAACCCTAGTATAGCCGTTTTTCTTGTCTCTCCAACTCATCCTCTTGCATTGAGTGTTTGTGACTCCATTAGAGGTGCAACACTTGGGGCACTAAGCTTTCAAGAGTCAAGGTGGTTCTTGTTATTACTACATAACAAGCAAGGAAATCTTCTAATCCTAGTTTATACATGAAAAACGAAATTGTATGCTAGTCTATAGGGTTATTGCTTTGGTGTTCATATTTGTATGTTCTATAGAGAAAAACTTAGATCCAAAGCAATTAGGGTTGCATGATCACATAGGAATGTAGATATGCTCAAAACCCATCAACTTGAACCCCACCACTTGATCCCAACTATCGATATCATGATACATAAGAAAATCTAAATCCATACAATATTCACAAATTCCAAATCACGTACAATCTCAGACAAGGATAATTAATCTATTCATAACAAGAAATAAATATAAACAAAGTTAAATAAGATAATTACATTGAACTGATCATCGATGATTACAACTGAATTCTGAAACACAAATAGAAATTCCAGATGAATACTAATACCACCACAATTGCTGAATAGAAGATTTGTCAACTCAACTCTCGATCCCCGGGACTCCGGTCGTCCCATGATTACCGTCAGGTAACTGCCAAGCCAAGGGTGTAGGATCTAGTACCTCACCGAAAACGAGAAAAGGACAACAAGCTCTGATGTGGCCTTCCTGGCCGCAATGGAAAAAAACTCACACACTCTGACTGCAATCTCTACCAAAATGGCCCTCCTCGCCACACCTGTGACATACAAAAGATTTGCGCCTCCCTCTAATTGGTCCCAAACTCTGGAAGGCGGACTTGAACGACTTCATTGCAGTCTAGGACTGATCTGGAGCCTCACACTGCTCCCTCACTTGGGTCTCTGTCTCAATCTCTCGTCTCCTCGTGGCATCCTAAAGCTCGGTGAGAGAACCATAGCGCTAGATGGACACAAACTGCTGAATATCCGTCTTGATCATGCTCAAGTACCGAATCATCTAAACTTGCTATGAAGCAGCGAACTCAGGACTGAACAAAGCCTTCTCGGTGAACATCATGGTGATCTCCGTCACCGACTTAGTTGTAACACCAGTCAAATTTAGGTCAAAAATAAATTGATCAATAATCGTAATTGGGATGAACAAAGTGTTAGAGATTGTAACGAGGTTTCCAAAAATATAAAGAACACTGAAATCCGAGTTATAACGAACAAGTTATGACCAATCAAAGATCCGCGACGAAACCGGAAAAACATTGTTCAGTGTAAAAAGTGAATTTTCAATAAAAGGCTTTTTAGCCATAACAATCTAAATGAAAGTTGTAGATTATGTTAAACCGAGAACATTCATAAAAAGAACGTCAAAATATGACTTCGTATGAGAAAGTTATGATTTTTCTAAGTTTCAGTATAGCAGTATGCAGCTAAAAACTCAAAATAATGATCGAAAGATTTTTAGCCGATACAACCTAAACGAGAATCGAAGGTCTCGTCAATAGTAGTACAACGATAAAAAGACAAACATAAACGGACTTCGAATAAAGAAGTTATGAATTTTTAACGGATTTCCTGTCCCGGTCTGTTAAAAATAATAATATTAAAAATAAAGTCAAAATTAGCCGACGAAGTCTAAACAAAAGTCGTAGAGTATAATTTTACCTACGAGTGCATATAAAGAGCGTCGAAAACGGAGCTCGTATGCGAAAGTTATGAATTTCGCAAGTTTTGGGCACGAAAATCAAAAAATGTTGAAAACCGGGTAAAATCGCATGGTGCACCTTCGGCCACGTCACCTCGCATGCGAGGCTTCCTCGTGTCCGCCCCGTGTCACCTTCTGATTGGACCGAAGCTGCGGTCCAATAGCCATCAGACATCGTTCGCATGAACAGTAACCGCCACACCCGGATCCGACACGCGCCTCGCCTCCCTGTCTCGCATCCGAACTTCGGCCTCGTGGCCTTCGCTGCTGATGTCGCGTGTCCGGTGACTCACCCTTCGGCCGAACCCTCGCATGCCTATATAAGGGCTGCAAGATTTCTCGGATTTGGACACTTTTTCCACCATTTTTCATCCTTTTTCATTTCATTCACTTCCCTAAACTTTCTTACAACACCCCAAGGCCCCGGTATCATATCTAAAACCCGAAGCAAGCCCCGAAGCCCCGGAATTCTTGAGAAGCTAACCTCTCTCCAGTCGAAGTGTTGCCCGCGTAAAGGCCGGTTTTTAATAAAAAACTCACGGTTTCTTCGAGAAAGATCATTTATAGAAACGAAACGCTGCCCAATTCACCACTTATCAAGTGAGTTCATACCCCTATAATCTACCTTTTTAATGGTTTTTAAATGCTTTTTAGGGGGGGGGGGAGGGAATACAAGTTGAACACAATCTAAATTGTGTTAATAATTGTATGTGATAATAATCACACAAAGGATTTCCTTATGCTTTTAAGGATTACCAAATACTTCCAAAATGACTTAAAGCCATGTTAAATCTTTAAAGTCATGTGAACTCTTTTATTACTGTTAAATTCTTTGAAAAAGGTTTCATAAACTATTTCAAATTATAATTATCAATATCATATTCATATATGTATAAGTATATAAATAAAACTTAAAGGGCTTAGGACTAAAGAGTTGCCTTATCTCCTTTTCCTTATTTGGATGTGGATTTGAGGTGAGGTTAATTGTCCGAAGGTCGTTTCCTTCTTAATTATATACATTATACATATGGGAATATAAAAGGTTACTTCAGTTGGTATCATTACCTTTGTCTCATGCTGAGCAAAGGGGTACATTCAGGAGATATCATGCTAATAACACAGAATGTATAAATTATAATAGGTATAATTTATGATTCAAAACTAAATATACAAGTATGATTCACGATTGTATACTTTTTATTCCAAGGAAATTACTAACAATTCATTTATCTGTACCAGGATATGTATAATACTTTTAGTATATGGATAATATATTAAAGAAGTAATAATACATCATACCGGGTTTGCATTAACAGGGGTACAAATACAACGTACCAGGGTTAGCAATCACGGGGTAATAATACATCATACCGGGTTTGCATTAACAGGGGTACAAATACAACGTACCAGGGTTAGCAATCATGGGAGGACTGGACGAAATCTATAGGAGACCCTATAGAATTCGTCCAAGGCTTCTATTGTGGAGGTCCATGGGCTGCTTAAGCCTTAAGCACGAATTAGGGTTTCCTCCAGAAACCCTAGCAGCCCACACAACTATATAAGGAACCCTCCACTATGGGATTTTCGTCCCTAAGCTTAAGAAACCCTAGGATAGCCGATTTTCCACCTCTCTCCAAGTCATTCTTTGCATTGGGTGTTTGTGACTCCGTTAGAGGTGCAACATTTGGGGTACTAAGCTTTCAAGAGTCAAGGACTTCAAGGATTGTCTTGTTATTACAATATAACAAGTAAGGTAATGATCAAACCCTAGTTTTATATGTGAATTTCGAATTAGATCTAGGGTCATTGCTTTGGTGTTCATATTTGTATGTTCAATAGAGAAAAACTTAGATCCAAAGCAATTAGGGTTGCATGATCACATAGGAATGTAGATATGTTCAAAACCCATCAATTATTAATTAGTAATTAATCAGAAATTAATTTGATATTAATTTTGGGATTAAAGGAACTGATTAATAATGGAGGGGCTGTTTTGCAAATCATTGATAATTACAGAACTATGATATTGGACTCCTTAACTAGGAGTGGAAAAAATCCTATTGGGAGGCCATATGGATTTCGTCCAAGGCCTCATAAGGAGGAGTCCATGGGATGCTTAAGCCTTAAGCAAGAATTAGGGTTTCCTCTAGAAACCCTAGTAGCCCACAATTATATAAGGAACCCCCCAAGCATAAGAATTTTGGCCATATGCTTATGAAACCCTAGTATAGCCGTTTTTCTTGTCTCTCCAACTCATCCTCTTGCATTGAGTGTTTGTGACTCCATTAGAGGTGCAACACTTGGGGCACTAAGCTTTCAAGAGTCAAGGTGGTTCTTGTTATTACTACATAACAAGCAAGGAAATCTTCTAATCCTAGTTTATACATGAAAAACGAAATTGTATGCTAGTCTATAGGGTTATTGCTTTGGTGTTCATATTTGTATGTTCTATAGAGAAAAACTTAGATCCAAAGCAATTAGGGTTGCATGATCACATAGGAATGTAGATATGCTCAAAACCCATCAACTTGAACCCCACCACTTGATCCCAACTATCGATATCATGATACATAAGAAAATCTAAATCCATACAATATTCACAAATTCCAAATCACGTACAATCTCAGACAAGGATAATTAATCTATTCATAACAAGAAATAAATATAAACAAAGTTAAATAAGATAATTACATTGAACTGATCATCGATGATTACAACTGAATTCTGAAACACAAATAGAAATTCCAGATGAATACTAATACCACCACAATTGCTGAATAGAAGATTTGTCAACTCAACTCTCGATCCCCGGGACTCCGGTCGTCCCATGATTACCGTCAGGTAACTGCCAAGCCAAGGGTGTAGGATCTAGTACCTCACCGAAAACGAGAAAAGGACAACAAGCTCTGATGTGGCCTTCCTGGCCGCAATGGAAAAAAACTCACACACTCTGACTGCAATCTCTACCAAAATGGCCCTCCTCGCCACACCTGTGACATACAAAAGATTTGCGCCTCCCTCTAATTGGTCCCAAACTCTGGAAGGCGGACTTGAACGGCTTCATTGCAGTCTAGGACTGATCTGGAGCCTCACACTGCTCCCTCACTTGGGTCTCTGTCTCAATCTCTCGTCTCCTCGTGGCATCCTAAAGCTCGGTGAGAGAACCATAGCGCTAGATGGACACAAACTGCTGAATATCCGTCTTGATCATGCTCAAGTACCGAATCATCTAAACTTGCTATGAAGCAGCGAACTCAGGACTGAACAAAGCCTTCTCGGTGAACATCATGGTGATCTCCGTCACCGACTTAGTTGTAACACCAGTCAAATTTAGGTCAAAAATAAATTGATCAATAATCGTAATTGGGATGAACAAAGTGTTAGAGATTGTAACGAGGTTTCCAAAAATATAAAGAACACTGAAATCCGAGTTATAACGAACAAGTTATGACCAATCAAAGATCCGCGACGAAACCGGAAAAACATTGTTCAGTGTAAAAAGTGAATTTTCAATAAAAGGCTTTTTAGCCATAACAATCTAAATGAAAGTTGTAGATTATGTTAAACCGAGAACATTCATAAAAAGAACGTCAAAATATGACTTCGTATGAGAAAGTTATGATTTTTCTAAGTTTCAGTATAGCAGTATGCAGCTAAAAACTCAAAATAATGATCGAAAGATTTTTAGCCGATACAACCTAAACGAGAATCGAAGGTCTCGTCAATAGTAGTACAACGATAAAAAGACAAACATAAACGGACTTCGAATAAAGAAGTTATGAATTTTTAACGGATTTCCTGTCCCGGTCTGTTAAAAATAATAATATTAAAAATAAAGTCAAAATTAGCCGACGAAGTCTAAACAAAAGTCGTAGAGTATAATTTTACCTACGAGTGCATATAAAGAGCGTCGAAAACGGAGCTCGTATGCGAAAGTTATGAATTTCGCAAGTTTTGGGCACGAAAATCAAAAAATGTTGAAAACCGGGTAAAATCGCATGGTGCACCTTCGGCCACGTCACCTCGCATGCGAGGCTTCCTCGTGTCCGCCCCGTGTCACCTTCTGATTGGACCGAAGCTGCGGTCCAATAGCCATCAGACATCGTTCGCATGAACAGTAACCGCCACACCCGGATCCGACACGCGCCTCGCCTCCCTGTCTCGCATCCGAACTTCGGCCTCGTGGCCTTCGCTGCTGATGTCGCGTGTCCGGTGACTCACCCTTCGGCCGAACCCTCGCATGCCTATATAAGGGCTGCAAGATTTCTCGGATTTGGACACTTTTTCCACCATTTTTCATCCTTTTTCATTTCATTCACTTCCCTAAACTTTCTTACAACACCCCAAGGCCCCGGTATCATATCTAAAACCCGAAGCAAGCCCCGAAGCCCCGGAATTCTTGAGAAGCTAACCTCTCTCCAGTCGAAGTGTTGCCCGCGTAAAGGCCGGTTTTTAATAAAAAACTCACGGTTTCTTCGAGAAAGATCATTTATAGAAACGAAACGCTGCCCAATTCACCACTTATCAAGTGAGTTCATACCCCTATAATCTACCTTTTTAATGGTTTTTAAATGCTTTTTAGGGGGGGGGGGGGAAGGGAATACAAGTTGAACACAATCTAAATTGTGTTAATAATTGTATGTGATAATAATCACACAAAGGATTTCCTTATGCTTTTAAGGATTACCAAATACTTCCAAAATGACTTAAAGCCATGTTAAATCTTTAAAGTCATGTGAACTCTTTTATTACTGTTAAATTCTTTGAAAAAGGTTTCATAAACTATTTCAAATTATAATTATCAATATCATATTCATATATGTATAAGTATATAAATAAAACTTAAAGGGCTTAGGACTAAAGAGTTGCCTTATCTCCTTTTCCTTATTTGGATGTGGATTTGAGGTGAGGTTAATTGTCCGAAGGTCGTTTCCTTCTTAATTATATACATTATACATATGGGAATATAAAAGGTTACTTCAGTTGGTATCATTACCTTTGTCTCATGCTGAGCAAAGGGGTACATTCAGGAGATATCATGCTAATAACACAGAATGTATAAATTATAATAGGTATAATTTATGATTCAAAACTAAATATACAAGTATGATTCACGATTGTATACTTTTTATTCCAAGGAAATTACTAACAATTCATTTATCTGTACCAGGATATGTATAATACTTTTAGTATATGGATAATATATTAAAGAAGTAATAATACATCATACCGGGTTTGCATTAACAGGGGTACAAATACAACGTACCAGGGTTAGCAATCACGGGGTAATAATACATCATACCGGGTTTGCATTAACAGGGGTACAAATACAACGTACCAGGGTTAGCAATCACGGGGTAATAATACATCATATCGGGTTTGCATTAACATGGGTACAAATACAACGTACCAGGGTTAGCAATCACGGGGTAATAATACAAACTAATTTATGAAAACAATGAGAAATCTATTTTCTAGATAAGTATACGAGATCTAAATTACTTTGTCAAGAAAAGGTTATAATTCAATCTTTACTCAAACTAAAATGTGATGGTACGTTTTCAGGACATAGCAATACTTGCTGTGTTATATCCTTGTAACCAGAATCTCCTAGAGGGAGAGCGGGCATTGTGTCTATAGATCTATACGGATCGACAATCCCACATCCCGACTGCTAGCTACAATCAGGCAGACCAGCCATGGGGTGACTAATGTCACATTTTCGACACCAGTAGATCATCGTGTTCATTCTAGTCCAGCATGGTTACAACTTTATCACATTTTAAAACCCTAATTAACCAAGTTAATATTAGGGTAGTTATTCAGAAATGGTTTTATGGGGAGTTAAAACTACTAATAAGAAACAGTTTTATGGGGATTTAAAACTACTAATCAGAAACGGTTTTATGGGGATTTAAAACTACTATTCAGAAACAGTTTTATGGGGATTTAAAACTACTTATCAGAACGGTTTTATGGGGATTTAAAACTACTTATTAGATGGACTTAATCATTCACTCTCTTTAAACTAGTATAACATAAAGGACCTTTAGTGGCTAATTCTATAATTCCTTAATTTATACATCAGAGTTATACATAAGTAATATCCGATTGACAGTGAAATGTGTGGCTTCCACCTTACTTCCTGTTCCTTGTTTGGTTGTGGGCTTAGGGAAAATACACACATTTAACTGTCCATTCGATATTAGGTTATATATAACTAGTATAAACTAAGTAATTGCAGAGGGAACTATTGAGGTTATCATTTTATCACATCAGGAAATATAGGATTTTCTGGAGGAACCAACGAACTTTTCTAAGAACTTAGAGTATACTTTATATAACTAAAATACTTATGAACTCACCAGCTTAAATGCTGATCTGCTCTTTCAAAATAACTTGTGTTCTCAGGAATCCAGTAGACAGGTACACTCCCGAAGCTTTTGAGAAGACAACCTAGTACCGTACTGCGACTCTTGTCTTCTACTGTATCTACTTTGATGTTTAAATATGTAATGTTTAAACACTTATGTAAAACTTATACTTATTAATGCAATGGTTGTTTGTACTTTGATTACTATATTGCATGTGTTGTGATACTTACATGAAGTCCTCCGCCCCCGAACGTTTCCGCCGTTCTGGTTTGGGGGTGTGACATTAGTCGTCTGTCTCAGATGCAGGTACTCTTGGGCCAGTCTCTCCCTCCCTACCAGGGGAACATATCTCGCATGGAACATCTCGAAGAACTGCTCCCAAGTAACAAAAACTCTCTGCTCAAGGGTGTAAGAACCAGTCACCATCCTCCACCAATCCTTCGCCCCCAACCTGAGAAGGTTCAGGGCGCACTTGACCTTCTGGTCATCCGAATAAGAACATGTGAAGAAACAACCCTCTACATCAAACAGCCATCTCATCGCCATAATTGGGTCCCTGAACCCATCAAATTCTGGAGGCTTCGTATTGTCGAAGTCCCAGTACTGGAAAGCTCTCTCTCCTCGAACCCCAACGGCAGCAACAGTAGCGGTAGCTGCAGCAACAACAACCTTAGAAAGTGCAGCGTAGCGATCATCGAATATCTCATCCATGGAAATATTCACTAACCCAAACAACTCTGGAGTGGCCTCCCTGATCGCCTCAACCACTTCTGCTGAAATGATCCCACGAATCTCCTCCTCACTCAGACCTGCCCTTCCAGTGCCGCCAACTCATAATCTTAAATCTTCAAAAGCCATCATACTGAAAATATACCAAGGAAAGATCAGACATCACAACACAGTGCTCAACACACCAGGCCCTACTCGTATTAGTTCCTTAGTAGCCTCAAAATTCCTCCTGAATCTCATACGGATCCTGTGCTTTTAGTAGTACGGGCTCATACTACCTTCCACATCTATCCGTAGTTGATTCAGAATTCATCCCAAGGTCCTAAGTCACTGCACTAAACCACTTCTAGGTGTGCTAACACCCACTTCTCCTGCAAGCTACAACTAACTTCCTAGGCACTCTTCCTAGGATTACCCTTGCTACCGCACCACCAGTTGCTTTTGTGCATGCTTGTTGTACACAATACGAGATCAGATAGATTGTTGAATAATCGACTCTTCCCTAAGTCTGCGGCCAAACAAGGAATAGTAAGTAAGGCTAAGTCGATCATTCTAAGGCTATTCAGTCCGTACCATATACAACTAATCAACATACATGAAACAATCACAAATCAAGACATATAACAAGTATAGGTATTTTGGGAACCACACTCCTATTCAGGCTCTGGCTGACTGTATACACCGCATCTTCCTATAAGACCAAAGTTAGATCAAGGTCCACGTTCCCGATCCCAAGCTAACATTCAAACAAGAACATGACAAGAGATCAAGCCCAGTTCCTTAATCCAACCCTTTTATTATAAATTATTTATCAAAAACCTTTTGCAAAAACTCTCGGATCCTAGTTTGAGACTGGATTCACAGAAGTGTTCCTCCAATTCGCTCAAACCAGGGTTATGATACCAACTTGTAACGTCCAATTTTCATAACCAAAAATTTTCATTTTATTTAAGTAAATCTTCCCAACTATAAATTCGTTATGGAGAAAACCGTTTATTCTAAATCCATTTATAAAAATCAGAGTAATATTATAGCGCGAAATCTTCATTGTTGTTGATGAATGTGTACAGTCACACCTTCACTTTCCCATGATGACCGATGATACCTGAAACAATAAACAATTGGGTAAGCATGAAGCTTAGTGAGTTTCCCCCAAAATACCCCATACGATAAACATACAAGCGTGCATCGGGTCCACTCAGCCATCGTGTTGGAATACCTAGGGTTTGTTGGCCTACCGCCTCAACTCAACCACTCTTCCCGAGCCTCCGTGCCTACGGCGTACAGCCGGCCCGCACCATGTATCTTGGTCTATAGCACAAAGTACGAACGCGTCAACCCACCACTACCATATGTCGACATACAAATAATCAGGATCAAGTAGGCACATAATAACAGGAAAGCAACAATCATACAGTTCACTACCGCCTACTAGTCCTCACACCGCACAATGTCCCACTACCATCTATCCTCCATGAAATGTGTAACCATAAGTAACCAGAGGTGAGATAGCCACCCGAACAGATGATCCTACTCTAGAGCCAAAACCAAACAAGGAACATACAAGAAAGCCTAGATCAAGAGTTCTCAGGCTATCCTAGATGACCACATACATTCCTTAGGGCACTCCACTAGATGATAACCGGCAAGTACATATAGACATATAGATCTACATATCACTACCGCATATAAATATCCTAAATTACCAGGATACAGATCTAACAGATCACTCTAACATAGCAACATACCAACTACCAGGATACAGATCTAACATGTCACTACAACATAGCAACATACCAGATACCAGGATATAGATCTAACAGGTCACTACAACAAAGCCACATACTAATTACCAACAATCCAAGGAATGCATAACCGTATATACTCAGAGGTAAGGTAGTCACTCAGACAGGTGATCCTACTCTGGAACCACAATCAAACAAGGAACAAGTAAAAGAGCCTAGATCAAGAGTCCTCAGTCTATCCTACATGATTATATACAATACCTAAGGCATCCCTCTACTAAAAGATAACCAAAACTAGTGGGCCGACATTGGTGCCTTCGACCCACGGGTATACTGAGGCGAAACTCACCTGAATCTAAGAACTCTAAACACTGCAATACGACCCCTTTTCAGCACTGCTTTCTCCCGCGAATCCACTAACACCAGAACCAGATAGAATCTCAATCAATAACCCAAAATCCTCAAGTTTGACCCACATTCAAACTTTTTCAAGAACAACGAAAGTCAACAGTCAGCAGGCCCTCATGAAGTGACCATCTATGGCTCACGTTGTGAGCCACTACATGACAAAATAATCGTGTCTAGCCACCCTCACTACGTGACATGCATCTCCTCACGTCGTGAGATCCATCTGAATGCCATATTGATCCAAAAACTTCTTAATCCATTAAGCCACTAATCCATTTGTTCCAGGAGGCTTCCTAACACTCCAAGGATCATAAAAATCGATGCTTTAAGGTATTGTATGTCCAATACAAGACTTGATCAAACTAGGTCATTTATGAAGAAAATGAAGTAATTTCTCATGCATGGACTCAAACATCCTCCAAACTGCAGATCCATGACATATAAGCATCAAAGGACCCAAAGGACCCATAAAGTTGCCAACTTTATGTAGTCCTAACACTATCACTCTTGTAACAATGTAATTTTCAAAACAATTTTTCATTTTCCAAACACAATAAAACTCATATAATATTCTCAAAATCTCATGTGTATCAAGTGTCATCACAATAAAACATATCCCAGAATCTCAAAAACATAATCCTCTGCTAGTGTGTACAAATCATGTCGGCGCCTTCCCGCGATCCTCGCTAGTACCTGAAACACATATCACATAACACTGTAAGCATAAATGCTTAGTAAGTTCCCCAAAATACCACATACAGCACATAAGCCACTCGAGGCTGTAACTCGGTAAGACCCTCTGGTCAATGTGTCTCAGCGGGACCCTCCAGTCCCGTAGCTCGTTGGACCCTCTGGTCCGGTCTAGCTCGTTGGACCCTCTAGTCCGGTTTAAATCGTTGGACCCTCCGGTCTGGTCTGGTTGAGGACCCCCTGGCCTCGTAAGTCGTTGGACCCTCCGGTCCGGTCTATATAACACATAGAATACATATATCACAATGCACATAATCTCAAACATACACATAACACATAAGACCCTCCGGTCTGCACATAGATACCACTCTAGGTAATGTATAGTGAGAAGACTCACCTTGTACGATGTCTAGCAAACTCTCGTGCTCGATAATCCCCGACCTAGCCTCCGCCTATCAAAAGATAATATCTCTAATCAAAAATCTCCTCATGATCACGTCTCTAAAGAATGGGTAGAAGACCATTCTACCCTTCCATGGCCCCTCGTGAATCAGTTTGACCAAACCCCCAAGGTCAACAGGTGTCAACTCCAGTCAACGGTCTAACTTTGACCAGACTCGTCGAGTGCACTCGGGTGACTTGGCGAGTCCATGCGTGTCCTCTAAGTCCTCCTAAGGCCTTACTCGACTCGTCGAGTTAACCTTTCACTCGACGGGTTACCACTGATCACGAATCGCGGGGCAACCCGATCCGACTCGTCGAGTCCTCTCATGGACTCGGCGAGTTTCCTCCATGACAATGCTCAAACGACCTTCTGAGGTCAGATCTGTTTCTCTAACTTATAGACCTGACCTTCTAACACCCAAAAATCACGTAAAGGTCTGAACTTGGTGTCCATGCATGGTGTATCTTGCATTATATACCATAGAAACCCCATTAATGCTTCCTAGCTTCAAAACCCTATGAATACTCGACTAAAGCTTCATACTTTCTGGCTCTCTGGACCTAGAAAGGTCCAGATCTATAACACAACTAGGAAGAGGGATTTGATGCATTCAAGACCCCAAAAATGAAGTGATTCAAGCCCTAACCCCAAAAATGGAATCTACACAATAGGGAAGAAGAAGGGTTCGATTTGGTACCTCAGAATGAAGCTCCTTGCTTGACTAACTCAGAACAACAATCTCCTCTGGTCCTTCTTGCTGGAACTCTTCTCCTCCTTTGCAAAATCACCCCAAAAAGCTCAAGATAGCTCTTCCTCTCACTCTACACACTCAAACTCGCTAGGGTTCTCTCTTTTGGAAAGGTAGCCGCAATTGAAGGCCATAAGTGCCTTTAAATAGGGCTCAGGCCCAAAGATTTAGAGTTTCTGCCAATAGCGCGGACTCGTCGAGTCCATTCATTAATACTAGTCATCAGTCGCGATCCTACTCGACGAGTTTAGGCGTCAACTCGTCGAGTCCCTCTTCTTGACTTAAAAATAAATACTTAAATTATGATACCTGGAAATCCGGAGGTTACAATTCTCCCCCACTAGAATCAGACTTCGCCCTTGAAGTCTTACTCTGCAAACAACTCTGGATGCTGCTCCCACATCTCCGTCTCCGGCTCCCAAGTCAGCTCGGACCCTCTCCTATGTTGTCACTGGACTTGAACCTGGGGCACCTCTTTATTCCTCAGAACCTTGATCTTCCGATCCAAGATCGCGATCGGCCTCTCAATGTAGTTCAGGCTCGCATCCACCTGAATATCCTCTAGCGGTACTACCGCCGTCTCATCGGCTATACACTTCCTCAACTGGGATACGTGGAAGTTATCGTGGATCTGACCCAACTCCTCGGGTAGCTCTAAACAGTATGCTACTTTGCCCACTTTGGCGATCACCCTGAAAGGACCAATGTATCGGGGCCCCAGTTTGCCCCTCTTCTTGAATCGGATCACTCCTTTCCAAGGAGATACCTTCAGGAGTACAAAGTCTCCAACCTGAAACTCGAGCTCAGATCGCCTCCTATCCGCATAACTCTTCTGGTGGCTCTGGGCTATCAGTAACCTCTGTCTGACCTGCTGTATCTGCTCAGTCGTCTTAAGCACTATCTCGATGCTACCCATCACTCGCTGCCCTACCTCTCCCCAACAGATGGGAGTCCGACACCTCCTCCCATATAAGAGCTCAAAGGGAGGCATACCAATACTAGAATGGTGGTTGTTATTGTAAGAAAACTCAGCCAAAGGTAGGTATGTGTCCCAACTTCCCCCGAAGTCCATAACACATGCTCGAAGCATGTCCTCGAGCGTCTGTATCGTTCGCTCACTCTGCCCATCCGTCTGTGGGTGGTAAGCAGTACTGAAGTGCAATCTCGTACCCAACTCATCATGGAACTTCTTCCAGAACCTGGAAGTGAAACGTATATCTCGGTCTGACACAATCGAGATCGGCACTCCATGCCGCGACACCACCTCTCTCACATATGTCTCTGCCATCCTCTCCGCAGAAGAGCTCTCACTGATAGCAAGGAAGTGAGCGCTCTTCGTCAGCCGGTCCACAATCACTCAAATTGCATCAACACCTCTCGCGGTCCTCGACAATTTGGTGATAAAATCCATAGAAATCTATTCCCACTTCCACTGGGGAACCTCTAATGGCTGCAATTTTCCATGCGGACGTTGGTGCTCGGCCTTAACCCGGGGACAGGTCAAGCACCTCTCTACTACCTATGAAGCATCCCTCTTCATACAGGGCCACCAGTAGTCTCTCTTCAGGTCCAAATACATCTTAGTGGCCCCGGGATGGATCGAAAATCTCGATCTATGCGCCTCCTCCATCAGAGTGCTACGTGCCCCGCCCGTATACGACACCCAAATCCGACCACGAAAGGTCATAAGCCCTCGGCTATCCGTCACAAACTCGGACACCTGTCCAATCACCTGCTCCCTCTTGCGATTCTTCGGTCTCACAGCCTCTGCATGTGCCTCTCGAATGGTATCCAACACCGGAGTCATCACCGTCATCCTCATACATATATCTCGAATCGGGGCACTCTCCGCCCTACGGCTCAGAGCATCGGCTACCACGTTATCCTTGCCCGGGTGGTACAGGATCTCACAGTCGTAATCCTTTACCACATCCAACCATCTCCTCTGGCGCATATTCATGGTTGGGCTGATCCATCAGATACTTCAAACTCTTGTGGTCCGTGTATATGGTACACCGAACCCCATACAAATAATGGCGCCATATCTTAAGGGCGAACACCACTGCCTCCAACTCCAAATCGTGGGTGGGATACCTCGTCTCATGAGGCTTCAGCTGCCTCGATGCGTATGCTATCATGTGCCCTCTCTGCATAAGCACCGCACCCAACCCCGATATAGACGCATCACAATACATCACGAAATCCTCCATCCCCTCTGGAAGGGCTAACACCGGGGCTTCGCATAATCTCTGGGGAAGAGTCTTAAACGAGGTCTGCTGCTCGGGACCCCAAATAAAAGCAACACCCTTCCGGGTCAATCTGGTGAGGGGAAAGACAATCTTGGATAAATCTCTGATAAATCTCCGATAGTAGCCGGCCAACCCCAGAAAACTCCTAATCTCGGTGGGGGATCTCGGCACCTCCCAACTCATGACAGCATCAATCTTGGCCGGATCGACCAATATCCCATTCTGATTAACGAGACGCCCCAAGAATTGGACCTCTCGTAACCAAAAATCACACTTGGAGAATTTGGCATAAAGCCTCTCCGATCTCAACATTCCAAGGATCTCCCTCAGATGCTCCTCATGCTGCTCTCTGGATCTCGAATACACTAGAATGTCGTCGATGAACACAATCACCGAACGATCCAACATCGGCCTGCATACTCGGTTCATGAGATCCATGAACGTCACTAGTGCATTGGTGAGCCCAAAAGGCACCACCACGAACTCGTAATGCCCATAACGAGTCCTGAACGTCGTATTCTGGATATCCTCATCACGCATCCTCATCTGGTGATATCCAGACCTCAATTCTATCTTGGAAAACCAAGACGCTCCCTGGAACTGACCGAACAGATCGTCGATCCTCGGTAGTGGATAACGGTTCTTGACCGTCAACTTGTTCAACTCCCGGTAATCGATGCACATCCGGTGTGAACCATCCTTTTTCTTGATGAAAAGGATCGGCGCTCCCCACGGCGAGCTACTCGGTCGGATGAATCCCTTCCCCAACAGCTCCTGAAGCTGCAAGGATAACTCATGCATCTCTGGTGGTGCAAGGCGATAGGGTGCCTTGGCAATAGGCGCCGCTCCCGGAACCAAATCAATATGGAACTCCACCTGCCTCTCCGGAGGCACACCCGACAATTCCTCGGGGAAAACATCCGGATACTCACGCACTATCGGAACCTCATCGACAGACTCGGCCTCTCTGCGGCAACTCGTGTATCCATCACATAGGCTACAAACCCTCTACAGCCCTGCTGTAGACTCTGTCTCGCCCCGGCAGCCGAGCAAAATGCTTACCCAGATCGGGTACCCTCGCCATACACCGTTAGTACTCCCCCACTAGGGTCTCGTATGGTCACCAACTGACGCTCGCAGTCGATAACAGCCCCGAATCGGCTCAACCAGTCCATGCCCACGATGACACAGACATCCCCCATCGCAATAGGTACCAGGTCTATCGGGAACTCAACACCGAAAATCTCGAGTACACATCCTCGAATCACATCAGTAACGTACATCGCTCGCTCGTCAGCTATAGAAACTCGTAGAGGTCGACTCAACGCCTCTCGTCGGATACTGATGTGCTGACTAAATGCTAATGACACGAAAGATCGACTCGCACCCGAGTCAAATAACACCAAATCAGGTACAGAACTCACAAGAAAAGTACATATGCATACCACAATATAAGCACACTATCTCGAACTCAGAATAAGTAAATAAGAGAATACATACCAGCCACGACATCGGGCGCTGCGCGGACCTCTTCCGTTGTCAACTGAAAGGCTCTCCCGTGAGCCTTCGGTGCCTCGACCTTCGCTGGCCGGGCCTCGGTAGCTCTAGCAGCAGGTGCAGATCCCTGTGCTGATCCCTGAAGTAGTTGTGGGCACTCGGCCTTCCGATGGCCAGTCTGGTTGCAGTGAAAGCAAACTCCAAACCCCTTGGGGGCAATCCCTCGCGAAATTCCCCTCCTTGCCACACTTGTAGCACACACCCGCTCTGCATACTCCCTCATGGCTCTAGCCGCACTTTCCGCAAGTGCGGCCCTTCGGACCTCCAGATCTCGAATCAGCGGGCTTTGCCCGCTTGGCTGCTGGCTGAGACTGTACCGGCCGCTTATCCCTCCTCTGAGACTCGGCCTCCTCCTTGGACTGAGTCTCTAGCTCAATCTCCCTCTTTCGGGCATTTGCCTGGAGCTCGGCAAATGTCCGGTATGTCGAGTTCGCCACGAACTCACGAATGTCCCTCCTCAGTACGCTCAGATATCGGCTCATACGTGCCTGCTCGGTGGACACGTGCTCAGGGCAAAACAACGCCCTCTCATGAAACATCTGTGTAATCACAGTCACGGACTCCGTCCCCTGCTTGAGGGACAAGAACTCCTACGCCAACCGTTCCCTCTCCACCGGGGGAACATACTCATCTCGGAACATGGTGGTGAACCTCTCCCAGGTCACCGCTGTAATCTATGCAGGAGTGAAGTCTGCCATCACAAACTTCCACCAGTCCTTCGCTCCCAAGCGAAGCTGGTTCAGCGCGAACCGTACTCTCAGATGCTCCGGACAAGAACATGTGTAGAAGCATCCCTCAATGTCAGAGATCCATCTCATCGTGGCTATCGGATCCCGAGTCCCATCAAACTCTGGTGGCTTCGTGTTGCTGAACTCCCGGTACAGCAACGAGTCACCCCCCTGTGGCCTAGCAGCGGCAACGGCTGCGGTGGCCGCAGCAACAACAACATCAGTAAGAGCAGCGTACCGCTCGTCAAATGTCTCAATCAGTGTGGTCTTGATAGACCCAAACATCTCTGGTATCTCAGCTCGAATGGCTGCAACCACCTCATCATGAATCATCCTGTGAATCTCATCATCGCTAACACCGCTGCTCTCTGGAGTGTGGCGCGTACCCACCATAATGTCAACATAACACAAAAGAAATCAGAGACTCGCTCGAGCATTCTCTCACTCTAACACTCAACCCTACTTGCTCCTTAGTACCCTAAGGATTCTTACTTGGGCTACTCACTGATCCAGTGTTTCCAGTAGTACGGGCCCTTATACTACCTTCCACAGCACATCAGTAATCACCCCAAGTCCTCCTCCTAGGATTCTAGTTCACAAGTACCCTATATCTCGCTGAGCGCAGGCTACCACCCGTAGACCTCTCATAAGCTCCTCCCTGCTACCTACTCACACTCGAAGAAATTTACAGTAGCAGTAACTCCTAGGCTAAGGCATCACAAATCAGGCCCACTCTAGTCCTAAATATGAATACCTAGCCTACTCTAGCATGCATAACATATCACATAATATCCCATAACCCATAATGTAAGGGTATTTTGGGAAATCACCGTTCGGGCGTTGGCTGATAGTACATACTGCTCCGTTCTGCCTTTCTCAAAATCTTTTACTCTTTTTAGAAAAATTGTTTCTTTTATGAAAATTTTTCTCAAATCCTCTGTTTGAGTTCAAACACGCCCAAAGGTGCATCCGAATCCCTCAAATCAAGGCTCTGATACCAACTTGTAACGACGTAATTTTCAAAACAATTTTTCATTTTCCAAACACAATAAAACTCATATAATATTCTCAAAATCTCATGTGTATCAAGTGTCATCACAATAAAACATATCCCTGAATCTCAAAAACATAATACTCTGCCAGTGTGTACAAATCATGCTGTCGCCTTTCCGCGATCCTCGCTAGTACCTGAAACACATATCACATAACACTGTAAGCATAAATGCTTAGTAAGTTCCCCAAAATACCACATACAGCACATAAGCCACTCGAGGCTGTAACTCGGTAAGACCCTCTGGTCAATGTATCTCAGCGGGACCCTCCAGTCCCGTAACTCGTTGGACCCTCTGGTCCGGTCTAGCTCGTTGGACCCTCTGGTCCGGTCTAAATCGTTGGACCCTCTGGTCCGGTCTGGTTGAGGACCCCCTGGCCTCGTAAGTCGTTGGACCCTCCGGTGCGGTCTATATAACACATAGCATACATATATCACAATGCACATAATCTCTAACATACACATAACACATAAGACCCTCCGGTCTGCACATAGATACCACTCTAGGTAATGTATAGTGAGAAGACTCACCTCGTATGATGTCTAGCAAACTCTCGTGCTCGATAATCCCCGACCTAGCCTCCGCCTATCAAAAGATAATATCTCTAATCAAAACTCTTCTCATGATCACATCTCTAAAGAATGGGTAGAAGACCATTCTACCCTTCCATGGCCCCTCATGAATCAGTTTGACCAAACCCCCAAGGTCAACAGGTGTCAACTCCAGTCAACGGTCTAACTTTGACCAGACTCGTCGAGTGAACTCGGGTGACTCGGCGAGTCTATGCGTGTCCTCTAAATCCTCCTAAGGCCTTACTCGGCTCGTCGAGTTAACCTTTCACTCGACGGGTTACCACTGATCACGAATCGCGGGGCAACCCGATCCGACTCGGCGAGTTTCCTCCATGACAATGCTCAAACGACCTTCTGAGGTCAGATCTGTTTCTCTAACTTATAGATCTGACCTTCTAACACCCAAAAATCACGTAAAGGTCTAAACTTGGTGTCCATGCATGGTGTATCTTGCATTATATACCATAGAAACCCCATTAATGCTTCCTAGCTTCAAAACCCTATGATTACTCGACTAAAGCTTCATACTTTCTGGCTCTCTGGACCTAGAAAGGTCCAGATCTATAACACAACTAGGAAGAGGGATTTGATGCATTCAAGACCCCAAAAATGAAGTAATTCAAGCCCTAACCCCAAAAATGGAATCTACACAATAGGGAAGAAGAAGGGTTCGATTTGGTACCTCATAATGAAGCTCCTTGCTTGACTAACTCAGAACAACAACCTCCTCTGGTCCTTCTTGCTGGAACTCTTCTCCTCCTTTGCAAAATCACCCCAAAAAGCTCAAGATAGCTCTTCCTCTCACTCTACACACTCAAACTCGCTAGGGTTCTCTCTTCTGGAAAGGCAGCCGCAATTGAACGCCATAAGTGCCTTTAAATAGGGCTCATGCCCAAAGATTTAGGGTTTCTGCCAATAGCGCGGACTCGTCGAGTCGAGTCGCCGACTCGTCGAGTCCATTCATTAATACTAGTCATCAGTCGCGATCGTACTCGACGAGTTTAGGCGTCAACTCGTCGAGTCCCTCTTCTTGACTCAAAAATAAATACTTAAATTATGATACCTGGAAATCCGGATGTTACAACTCTTAAGATCTTGGATAAATATGCATACAACCTTAGATCTAGCAATAAGGAAACATAAAGCTTGGATCTTGATTACTCACATTGGTCCAGTAGTGTAGCTAAGGGTTGCAATTGAAACTTCCAAGCCAAAACTATGATTCCATGGTGATCTCTTCCTCTTCAAACCATCAAAACTCCACCAAAAGTTCAAGAAACACAAAGGGATATTAGGGTTAGGGTTTTACTGAGTTTAGGGACGAAAGAGACTGCATGTTTAGAAATCCTAAAATAAGGTCTATAGGGTTTAAATACGAAGGAAGCCCTAAAATATCATGGGATTAGGTTGCAGCGTATTTCACGTCGTGAGTTCCTAATGCTCACGTCGTGACTCGTGATCAGCTTAAATCAAAATCTTAATTGATCGTTGCTCACTTTGTGACCTCTCTATGCCTCACGTTGTGAGTCTGGGTTTTACCCAAAAACCAAGCCTTGACTCCTTGAAACCCTAAATCAACCCGATCCGGAAAACCAGGTGTTACATTGATACTAAATATTAAAAATAAAGGAATTAAACATGTATTATGAAATCTTTAAGAATATATGTAAATCCGTAAAAGAAATTCAAAATTTTAAGAAAACGTTTCGTTTTCTACCGAAATCTAATAAAAAAACTACTAAAAAAACAAGATAGATTCTGAAATCCGAATAAGTCTTTGGCACAAAGAATTAACAACATATATTATACATCATCAATATCCATAGAAGTTGGATCATTTATATTAATTCTTCACAATAATATTATTACTTGTCCCTAAAATATAAAGTGACTAAAAAGAGTAGTGTTTTTCATCCATTTGAAATATTATATTTTAAAACGTTAAAATATTAAAGTATGAATTATAAATAAAAAAGTTTTAAAATATGTAATTTTTCTTAAACTTTCTATAAGTTAATTTCTATTTGTTTGATTTAGTTAGGTACCAAATTTTTACGATTATTTTACGTTGTTTTCATTCTGTTTGAATAAATATTTGATCGTTTCAAAAGAAAAAAAAAACAATCAAAACATATGATTATCCGAGAATAAAAAACTTTTGTTACTAGAATATACAATTGCGTTGTAGAAATAAAAAAACACAAAAATATGAGTCGTTCACTGAAAACCTTGAAAAAAAAACTAGTACGTCATGATCTACATAAATATTAATAACTTTTAAAATAACAGGTTTAAATATAAAGACACAATATAATTATATCAATTAAAATACTATACTATCGATGTCTAGATCTATCTTATCAAGACACATAAAAAATCTTGAGGTTAAAGTCTCAAGGCCAAAAAATATACTATTCATTTTCCAATTGTAATTAGATATATACAATAATGTATCATAAACTAATGCAACAAACTTGAAAATTAAGCACAATAAAACTTGATATTACATGAATGCTTATTGTTCTCAATACAAATAATAAAAAAATAACCTATTCTAGTCACATAAAAATCTCACTGCAAACAATTTTGAGTGAATTAGGCCTCTATAGTCCTCAACAAACACTATTTAATCAAGAAGTTGTTTTTCAAAGCTACAAGAATATGAGAATGATGAATGAGATCAATGATATGTGTAATCATATATGTTTCCCCTTGTTGTTTTGCCATAAAAAAATATAGACGTGAAGAAAAGATGATTGAAGTATGTGGAAAATTAATTAGGGATTGTATCCTTCTATTGTGCCCTTTAAATAAAGTAAGTTGCATAAACTTCTAGTCTTCCACGACAACGTTTTAGCATGCATCTCGTCAAATCCTCAAAGTGACGGACGTAGGAAAAATCTCAAGGGTTACACATATGATTTTAGGAGTTGTACGCCGGAAAATTTAACGAAAAAATTACATTGCGCTGCAAAATTTGAGGGGTTACATCGGCCGCCCCAGGAACCCCCTAAATCTGCCCATGCATCAATCGGTGAACATGGGATTCCTAATTGTGGTCAACGTCCTGACTACCATCTTAGATGCTATGTTAGACTCTCTGTATTTTTTCCCTATATTATTTCATAAACTAGAGGCAACGTGTTCGATGCCCCCAACATCCTATAAGTTATGTCGGGTACCTCAAGCATGTTGCCATTCTTTGATCCTAAGATTTAGACCTTTGACTCGAGGATTTGACAAAAAAACGGCCTAAGGCTTCAAAAGCCCCTGTGGATGCCATTTCAGATGCGGTAATTCTTAAAAGTTAAGAAACCACCAAAATTGATAAAATAAGAATCGATGTCAAAAAAATTTAAATTAGGCTTTTTATAAAAGATAAGAATAATTGTATGATTATAGAGAACATAACTAAATAGCCGATTTTTTTGGGTTTACCCAAATGATCAATATGTTCGGAAAATTCAAACTAATTTTATTTTACATCAAAAATATATTATTGACAAAAAAAAATACATTTTGAGATTCATACTAAATATTACAGACAAAGCAGTTAAATATATATAATGAAATATATAAGAATATGTCTGAATCCGTGAAACAAATTCAAAAGTTTAAGAAAACGTTTCGTTTTCTACCGAAATCTAACAAAAAAGACATAAAAAAAAAACAAAACAGATTCTCAAATCCATCTTGAGTGCAAATGAATTAACAATATATATTATACATCATAATGATAGAAGTTGGATCATTTATATTAATTCTTCACAATAATATTGTTACTTGTCCCTAAAATATAAAGTGACTAATTCTTTTCGTCCATTTGAAATATTATATTGTAACGACCCAAAAATCAAGGGTAAAAATTTCATTTTTAGTATAGCTAAAACATTGATACCATTTATTTCAAACATTTCAAATCATCATTAAGTAAAACATTTATCAAAGTTCATCCCAAAATCATTCATTGCGGAAATCATAGCTGTGTGCACTGCGATCAATCTGATCCCTTCCCTTCCAAACCAATGATACTTGAAACCAAAACTGTAAACCGTAAGCACGAAGCTTAGTGAGTCCCCCAGAGCATACCCACACACAATCCACATAACACGTATTACATTAGCTATACAAGCTATCTCTACCACATATCACATATCATATTAGCTATACAAGCTATCTCTACCACATAAGCCATGCATATCAACATATAAGGATGTTCTGGGCTCCCCCCCATGGTCTTATACCTTCATGCCATGGGCTCCCCCCATGGTCTTTACCTACGAATATCATGGGCTCCCCCACATGGTCTTATATCCAACTGCCACGGACTCTTCCCGGGGTCTTCCATACAATAACATACATAATCAACTAGCATATCATATTGTTGGATAAGGTGTCTAAGTCCATAACTATTTCTGGTATGTATTTGACCCGACCCGGCATGGTCCATTTGGGTTGCATGGCACCATGCAATTGGATAAACTAAAATGAGAGAAATAACACTTATGGTTTATTAATATATTATAAGTTCTAATATATTAATAATATTATTTAATTAGTTTGATCAAGAATTAATTTAGAATTAATTAAGTGATCAAAAGATAACTAATTAAATATATGGGTAGATTATGTAAATCTTCCATATCTTATATAGTGGGCTAAGAGGCTCCATGGATTATCAAGTTGGGTTCCACCCATAGGATGCTCCATGGATGCTCCATGGGAGTTACAAACCCATGGGTCATGGAAATGAAGAGTCATGACACATTAGGGTTTACATGGTGTAACCCTAGATGTGTCAACACTATATAAGAAACTCATTCTCCACCAAAATTGGCTACACTAAGAAACAAGAGGGCTAGAGCCGATTTTGCAAGTGTAAGATTCTCTCAAAGTTTACTCCTTTGCATTTGGTGTTGTGTGAAGCATTTGAGGCATCACACTTGGGGTGCTAGGCTCACAAGATTTCAAGGATCATAATCAACAACAAGGTAAGTTATTCTATCTTTCATTCAAGTTAAAAATGTTCCCCATGTATGCTAGATAGGAATATAACCTTGGAATTCAACTTTGCATGATTATTAGACAAACATAGATCCAAGGTTATTAGGGTTGCATGTACACTTAGGAAGTGTTAGAATGCTCAAAACCCATCAGTGGTATCAGAGCCAGGTTCGTTTGTTGTTTCTTTTTTTCTTTTTTTTTTGTGCAAACAACTTGAAAAAAAAATCGTTTTTCTGTTTTCTGCTCGTATGAAAGTTTGCACATTTGTTGCTGGAAATGGACTAGAAACATTACCCTAAACTGTTTTGATGTTTTAAAGCTTGTTTTAGATGGTGTAATGTTTATGCTAATCCATTTACAATGGCAATTATTAAAATTACAAGTTTTTTTTTAAGTGTAATTTTTGATTCTTGAAAGTGTTCATATTCATGTTCTTGAACTTATGAAGATTAGATGATCATAGGAATTGTTTGTAACCTTCATGGTAGTTTAATTCATGATCATAATGTGTTTTAATGGAGTCCATAACTTGTCCTCAAGTTATGGAAAACCAAAAGTCTCACTTTTATTAAAGCCATTAAAAGAACACAAGAGTTACAAAAATGAAGAGTCTTCATTTTTATTACTCAATTAATTCATAAGTTATAAGAAATGAAAAGTTTTCGAAGTTTACAAAACTTGCCCTCAAGTTTTGGAACATGTAAAGTCTTGATTAAAACTTTAGTTCCAACCCTTAGAATTTTAAAAGTTAAAATTCAACCCTTATACTTTATAATATTATAAGTTACTAATATATATATGTATAACGTCAAGTCGTCTTACCGCTAGTACGCCTCATTCACGAAGCCGGTCTATAAGGGGGGTATAAGGTTGTTGCCTATAAAATGGCAACTTAATGGGTGTCCACTCTCACCCACCGCTTCCTTGATCGGTGGAGGGTCGTTAGCCGAACGGGTAAGACAAGGACTTATAAATTCTCATTAAAAGTATGATGAATATTATAAAGTAACTAAATGCTTTTATTAAATTCCCAATCTTAGTTACTTTAGGAAAATGTGAATAAGGTGCTAATCCATGAAATTACACTTTACACTTTGTTTAAGTCGTTGGTGGAGCGTGTGTGGTTAACCGGCACACTAACTTGGACTTAACAAGGTAGGTAAAGGGTGACTTAAGGTTTACCATAGCATCGGTGGAGCGTGTGTGGTTTACCGGCACATCGATTGAGTGATAAACCTTAAGGGTACCAAGTGATTTGCATGGTTACTTCACACCTCGTTTTGTGATCCTCGGTATCCCAGTCACAAAACTTGGAGGGCACACTCGAGATTGAAACATGCCTTTGAAAAGTTCATTGAATCTCAAAAGAATCTAGGAATTTCTAAGAACCAATTAAAAACCTAATATCTATATTTCGTTTTTCATGGTGGAAATTGGTGAATCGTCATTCACCTACCTTTCAAATATGTTATAGCTTGGATTACGGCATACCTCTTCTAAGTTATAATATATTGTGATTGGATCCTAGCCTTAATATTACATTTGGGTGTTTTATTAAGGACTCTCTTAATATCTAAACTAATCTTGTTCTCTTCTTTCAGATGTCTTCAAACAATGCTGCTTCTGGCTCTAATCCTAATGACTCCTTTACCCTTATGAACTTGTGTGGGAAAGTCACTTTTGATGGATCCAACTTCAATGAATGGATCAGAAACATCCGAATGATTACCCGCTACGAGGACAAAGAGTATGTCCTTGACAAGGAGCTTAAGGAGATTGATGAGACCACTGCAACTCCCCAGGAGATCGCTGACTTCCGGGCACATGAAAGGGATGCTACAAAAGTGGCATGCATCATGTTGGCCACCATGACAGCGGAACTCCAAAAGTCCTATGAGGACTTCTACCCTTTTGAAATGCACCAAGATCTGATGGAAAGATACCATCAAAGTGCACGACAAGAGAGGTATGAAATCATATGCTCTATCATAATAACCATGATGAAGGACGGGGAATCCGTCACGAGCCACATGCAGAAAATGCAAAGGTATGTGGATCGGTTGCTGAAGCTTAATGTGAACTTCCCTGAGGAGCTTGCAATAGATATCATTTTGCACTCCTTACCATCGTGCTATGATCAATTCCGCATGACATATCACATGAATAAGGAAGAGGTCACACTCAGCAAACTTCAGGGACTCCTCAAGACCGCAGAAACAGGTCTTAAGGGTAAGTCGGTTGTTAACACTCCTACTCTAAACTCCGCCCCGGTTTTGGCAATCGGGATAGGTAGAGGGAAGAAGAGGAAGAGCTCTTCGAATGGTACCAAGGCTAGGACCCTTGATGGCTCTTCTTCAAGTGGAACCAAGAAAGGTTTTGTCACTCCTTCTTCTGACCCTAAAGAGGCTGAATGCTTCTATTGCCATGAAAAGTCACATTGGAAGCGGAACTGCCCAAAGTACCAGCAAGATGTGAAGGATGGGAAAGTTAAACCCAACCATGCAGGTATTTACACTATCTTATCTAATAACTCACCCCATTCTAACTCTTGGGTCCTTGATACCGGTTGTGGTATTCATATATGTTCTGATTTGCAGGGACTAAGAAGAAGTGAGAATGTGGAGCATGGAAGAATAAACTTTATCATGGGGAATAGGAAAGCTTTACCTGTCACCAAGATTGGAGTTTATACTTTATCTCTAAGTAGTGGGTTTAGTTTAGATTTGAATAAATGTTGTTATTCGCCAGAAATGGCAAGAAATATTATTTCCTTTCATGCATTGTATAAACAAGGTTTCACCTTTTCATTTGATAATGAAGTTGGTTCGATTAATGCTTTCTTTAATAATGTTCTTTATTTTAAAGCATTACCTTGTGATGGTGTGTATGAAACTGTATCTGTGGTTGATAACTTAGGAAATAATATATTGTGTATTGATTCTGTTAATGATAATAACTTGGATAAAGCATCATTATGGCATTGTCGTCTTGGACATATAAGCAAGAAACGGATAGGCCAACTCCAAAAGGATGGAGTATTGGAGTCATTTGACCTAAAGTCATATGATAGTTGCGAATCATGCTTACTTGGAAAAATGACAAAGTCACCCTTCACAGGCTCTTGTGAGAGGGTCAAACATGCCACAAGGGATGCTAATCGTTATTATTTGACTTTTACTGATGATTACAGTAGATATGGATATGTCTACTTAATCAAGCATAAGTCAGAGACTTTTGAGAGGTTTAAAGAGTTTAAACAGGAAGTCGAGAATCAATTGGGCAGGAACATTAAGATGCTTCGATCCGATCGAGGTGGTGAGTATCTTAGTTCAAAGTTCCTCGACTATCTTAGGGAATGTGGGATTGTCTCACAATTGACACCTCCCAGGACACCGCAGTTGAATGGTGTAGCTGAGAGGCGTAATCGAACCTTGTTGGATATGGTTCGTTCCATGATGAGTCGAGCTTCGCTACCAATATCATTTTGGGGGTATGCCTTAGAGACTGCCACCCATATCCTTAATCTAGTTCCCACAAAGAAAGTTGCCAAAACTCCTCATGAGATGTGGATTGGTAAAGTACCCAAACTAGACCACATTAAGATTTGGGGTTGCGAGGCTTTCGTGAGACGCGAGACTCATGATAAGCTCGAACCTCGAAGTGAGAGGTGTATTTTCATCGGCTACTCACAGAAATCATTTGGTTACCTCTTCTACAGACCTAGTGAGAATGTGGTGTTTGTAGCTAGGAGGGATTTCTTTCGAGAGAGAGAGTTCATAAGCCAAGGAGACAGTGGGAGGCAAGTTGACCTTGAAGAAATTCAAGAGTCAAGTGGTGAAGGAACTTCAAACCCTAGCACTCAACTTGAGGAGGAAACTTCTGTTGAGCCAATTGACAAGTCTGTACCTCTGAGGCGTTCCACAAGGGTTAGGAATGCACCTGAGCATTACTATGGATTCCATATTACTGCGGAAGGTGATACACTTATCAGTGATGAGACGCTGATAGGTCTGGATGAACCTAACAGTTACGCGGAAGCCATGGCAGGCCCTGAGTCAGCCAAGTGGAAAGAGGCAATGGACAGCGAGATACAGTCCATGTATGACAATCAAGTTTGGAACTTGGTTGAGAATGTACCAGGTCGTAAGACTGTAGGGTGCAAATGGATCTTCAAGAAGAAGACCGACATGGATGGTAATGTACACACTTATAAAGCACGACTGGTTACAAAGGGTTTCTTACAAACTCCGTGAGTTGATTATGATGAGACCTTTTCTCCAGTGGCCAAGATTAAGTCTATTAGGGTTCTGTTAGCCATAGCCGCATTTCATGACTATGAAATATGGCAAATGGATGTCAAAACCGCTTTCCTTAATGGAAAGTTGGCTGAGGATGTTTACATGAGTCAGCCAGAGGGTTTTGTCAACACAGAGTACCCTAATAGAGTGTGTAAGCTTGAGAAATCCATTTATGGGTTAAAGCAAGCACCTCGCATATGGAATCTTTGCTTTGATGAGAAAGTCAAGGAATTTGGCTTTTCTAGGAGTGAAGATGAATCTTGTGTATATGTCAAGGCTAGTGGGAGTATAGTTAGCTTTTTGGTATTGTATGTGGATGACATACTACTCATAGGAAATGACATCCCAACTCTGCAGGAAGTTAAGTCCTGGCTTGGGAAGTGTTTCTCTATGAAGGACCTAGGAGAAGCTGCCTATATTCTAGGGATAAGGATCTTGAGAGACCGGAGTAAAAGACTAATTGGACTTAGTCAGAGTACTTACTTGGATAAGGTGTTGAAGAGATTCGGCATGCAGGACTCCAAGAAAGGAGAGTTACCCATCCAGAGTAATGCCAGATTGAGTAAGACACAAAGCCCTAGTACTGAGGCTGAGATAGCAGAAATGAGTCGAATACCTTATGCTTCGGCTGTAGGATCGATCATGTATGCTATGACGTGTACTCGACCTGATGTAGCCTTTGCTTTGAGCATGGTTAGCAGGTATCAGGGGAACCCTGGCAAGGCACACTGGACTGCGGTAAAGAATATCCTCAAGTACCTACGGAGGACTAAGGACTGGGTCCTTACCCTCGGTGGGAGTGAAGACTTGAGAGTTGTAGGGTATAGTGATGCTAGCTTTCAGACTGATAGGGATAATTTCCGCTCTCAGTCAGGCTGGGTCTTTACCCTAAATGGAGGAGCAATTTCTTGGAAGAGTTCCAAGCAAGAGACAGTGGCTGATTCAACTTGCGAATCAGAGTATATAGCAGCTAGCGAGGCAGCAAAGGAGGCGATATGGCTGAAGAACTTCATTGGAGACCTTGGAGTTGTACCAGCTATTAAAGAGCCAATGGAAATTTTCTGTGATAGTGAAAGTGCAGTTGCCTTAGCCAAGGAACCAAGGGATCACGGGAGATCCAGACACATCGACAGAAAATACCATTTCATCAGACATCAAATAGAAGAAGGACTCCTCGTGGCAAAGAGGGTATCATCGGATGAGAATCCAGCAGATCCCCTCACGAAGGGACTGACTCGGGTTAAGCATCTCCAGCATGCTCGGAGCATAGGGCTGAAGGATGATATTAGATTTAGTAGTTAGATAACCTTGAAATTTGTAAAGTGTAATTGACATTAGATGATGAATAAAAGGTGTTTTATTTATGAGTAAAGTGTTGCTATCTCTTGTCGATCGTTTACTATATTTCTTTTGCATGTTTTGACTTCCAGAATAATTATGTTTGGTATATCATATTATTCGAACCTCCACAGTCGGTCATATGTCGGAAGTAGGTATGAATCAAGACTGTCATGATTGGTTGCAGAGGTCTAAGTTGTTGGACATGGCTACAACACTCATGAGTGCTCATAAGTTCTGAGCATTGGACTCAACCCACGCTCACTGGAATCACTTCATGGAATTTATCTCGAGTGATCGTGAGACGGTAATATCATATAAGTCTTCAAACCTAGAGATATGATTTGTTACTTATGAGTTGGTTATGCATTGATTGTACGTTAACGCATTGGTAACTCGATGTTATAAAACGTGCTTTTGTGTATAATTCAATGAGTGGTAGAACAAACATATGAGTCGAAGTTTATCTGTTCCTTCTTGGATTAGAAGCTGATATCTGGGCCCCTCGATGATTTTGTTTTGACCTATGTACCGGGCCCGGTCAGAACTAAGTTGATGTGTTCAATTAAGTTCTTTGTCAAACAAATCGGAAATCGGGAAACAAACTGCTGGACAATAAGTAAGACATTGTTCCATGTATTTTTCCGGCTGATATCTAGAACAGAGGATTATATGATCACTTATCTTAAATGGCGTATCATCATCTTCTCAGTTCCGAGAGACCTTGAAAGAGCTACGATTGCCGATCGGTTCCTGAAGTATTGCAGTTATAGTTATTAGACTTATCCAAGTGGGAGACTGTTGGATAAGGTGTCTAAGTCCATAACTATTTATGGTATGTACTTGACCCGACCCGGCATGGTCCATTTGGGTTGCATGGCACCATGCAATTGGATAAACTAAAATGAGAGAAATAACACTTATGGTTTATTAATATATTATAAGTTCTAATATATTAATAATATTATTTAATTAGTTTGATCAAGAATTAATTTAGAATTAATTAAGTGATCAAAAGATAACTAATTAAATATATGGGTAGATTATGTAAATCTTCCATATCTTATATAGTGGGCTAAGAGACTCCATGGATTATCAAGTTGGGTTCCACCCATAGGATGCTCCATGGGAGTTACAAACCCATGGGTCATGGAACTGAAGAGTCATGACACATTAGGGTTTACATGGTGTAACCCTAGATGTGTCAACACTATATAAGAAACTCATTCTCCACCAAAATTGGCTACACTAAGAAACAAGAGGGCTAGAGCCGATTTTGCAAGTGTAAGATTCTCTCAAAGTTTACTCCTTTGCATCTGGTGTTGTGTGAAGCATTTGAGGCATCACACTTGGGGTGCTAGGCTCACAAGGTTTCAAGGATCATAATCAACAACAAGGTAAGTTATTCTATCTTTCATTCAAGTTAAAAATGTTCCCCATGTATGCTACATAGGAATATAACCTTGGAATTCAACTTTGCATGATTATTAGACAAACATAGATCCAAGGTTATTAGGGTTGCATATACACTTAGGAAGTGTTAGAATGCTCAAAACCCATCACATATATCACAGAAGTATCTATCATACTACATAACACATACATAAACATATAAGGATGTCGTGGGCTCCCCCCAGGGTCTTATACCATCATGTCATGGGCTCCCCCGCATGGTCTTATATCCAACTGCCACGGGCTCCCCCCGGGGTCTTCCATGCAAATATCACATAATCACTAGCATACCATTTAGCATCAAGCTAACTATCATACCACATATCTCTACTACAACTAGTGTACCACATAACATAAAATGGGTCGACCTTGGTGCCTTAGACCCATTGGTATGGTGAGAAGACTCACCTGGCACTGCTGAACTGATAAGCTAGAATAAGATATGTCCCACGTACTACTCCAACTCAACTGCCTATAAGCATCATGTGATTAACTTGTCATAATCTCATCAATGCCCTTAAAGTCAACCCTGGTCAAAGTCAAGGTCACCGGTCAAGGTCAACAGTCCATGTTGACCTCAACTGGTCGAGTGCGTCCAACAACTCGTCGAGTTTCTGAGTAATTCATCTACTCGCCGAGTTACCTGTGTAACTCGCCGAGTCCCTCCTTTTCCACAACCGAAAACTCATGACAACCGTAAACTCATGACAATCGGAAACTCTTTACAACCGAAAACTCTTTACAACCGAAAACGGGTAAACCCTATTCGACTCGTCGAGTCAGCTAAGGGACTCGACGAGTTCCTTCAGTATTCTTCAAGTTTCGCCCTTTTTAGTGGGATCTAGGGTCCCAAAATCCAGATCCAAGTTCTCCTAATGCAGATACCACGTAAAGTTGCAAACTTTACGTGCATGCAAGGTCCTTCAAGGCTATAACTTCAAAACTAGGCTTCTTACAAGGTTTTTGTGCATGGGAAGAGACCAAACTACATAAAGGAAGCAACTTTATGGTATTTGGGACCTAAAGAGGTTCAGATCTGGAACCCTATCCTTGTGATAAGTCCAGATCCAACTTTAACTCCATTTTGCCCCAAAAATGGCCATTTGCTTCCAATAAAAGAGATCTACACAACTAGAGGTCAGTTTCACGACTTTATACCTTAGGATGATGGCCAATATGAAGTAGATGTTGGATCTACTGTTCCTCTCCTGTCTCCTTCTTCTTCAAGCTCCAAAACCCTTCACAAATACTCCAAAATTGCTCACAAAGGCTATTTCTCTCACTCAAGAGGGGTTCACGGCCGTAAACTCTCTTCTCTGGGTAAAAAGGTGCTAAGGGAGGCCACAAGAGGTAGGATATGTTCTTTAAATAGAGTGAAAACCCTAAAAATTAGGGTTTCTCTCTACATCTCCTACTCGTCGAGTCGGGCCTTCCGACTCGTCGAGTAGGTCTCGATCCCGCGTCCACCAATAACGCCTCTACTCGACGAGTTGAACTCCCAACTCGCCGAGTCCACACACCAAAACCTTAAAACTTTAAATAAAAATAAGTAATACCTAGAACAGGTGTTACAAATCTCCCCCACTTGAACTAGACTTCGTCCTCGAAGTCTTCTGCGGTTACCCATCTCGGATACCCCCGCACGCATCATGCCCTCAGCTTCCGCTATCTATCACCTACCATGCATACATCTCACAACAATTATATATGATGCATAACTCTGTCTGCTCGGTCTAATCCTCGAAAGTTCGTTTCTATTGGCCTTCCGTCCGGTCTCCCTGAGCGAAAGGCTAACCCTTAGAGTTAAAAATCTTGAGGGTACTCTAATCTCTGTCAATCCTGGATACATCACTCTTACCCACCCGACAATCCTTCTGGTACTCCCCGAGTACGTACACTTGACATCCAAGGGGTTCACCCTTTACCCTGCGCAGTCCGCGGCTTTCCCAAGGCAGCTGTTCATACGTAACAACCCTTCCTATCCCTGTGAAGGATAGATCCTTCACTGAAACTAAGTTTCCAGCCACTCCCAGTGCTGGTCACCATGTTGCTACTTACTGACTACTTCCACTTACTATGTGTCGGTGCTGAACACCCAACTCAACGTGCGGATCAGATAATCCTTTGAGTAAAAGATTTATCCCTGCAACGGTTAGACTCAGACGAGAGCTACGCAACAGGGTAAGATCAACCACTCTGAGATTATTTAATCCAACTACGAACAACTTAGTGTATAACCCAAATATAAGCGACTCCACACACGAATCCCAAGTCACTAAACCCATCTCGACTCTTCTTGCTACCACTTGCTGCTCTCTAAAGGCAGCCAAGACCTCCCTGATCTCACCTTATCTGTCAACTGCTCGAAACATCGGACACCTAACCGATTGTTGGGACAGGACATACACACAACATTCCCACATGACCTCCGAAGGATACCTCGTCTGACAATAATTGCCCTATCTATACCGCCGCTCATGGCTCCTTCAATCCTTTGATCTATCCGATCATAATAGGCTGGCAACCTGTCGCCACTGAATCCAACGCAATAAGGTGTATGCTACCAGAATAACTGTAGTCTTACATCATAACCGTTTTCCTTCGATCTACCGTTTCCTACTTCCAACATGTCGTGGTTCTATTACGGATAAAGCCACCCGAGACACATCACATTGGCTTAAACTACCATCAAACCAACCCGTTCATCACCCTGGGATTCTGCCCTCAACGCCCTTGGCATATAGATGCCCCACATCCCATCTCACTAAAACAAAATCATGCACCAAACATGCGCAAATTCCGATTCGGGTTCCTATCCAAAACCGAATTGATACTCTACTCCTATCCAGAGATCCTCGAATCGGCATTTGCATAATGCACCACGACTTCCCGTCATCCTTTACTCGACCGATTAATAAATGTCTTTAGTTGATTCCCTGAGACTACCAGTCTCGCACCCGGTCCAACCACCAGGTTCCCAAGAGATCAATTATCAGGACTACTCAACCGTAGCCCTACTATGACATGCACTACTCCTCCACATGATCCTGCAACTCAAGATCCAACCCTTGGTTCAACAATCTCTACCGGTTCCATCCTAAATTCCCATAACCATCCGATCTCGCCCACGGATAACTGATCGAACAATCCTTCCAGTCCTGTTTCTAATTAAGTTGCGGCCTACCCACAAGCTTGTGAACTGGCCCACACTAGCCTAAGTCATCAGTGAATGCCACAGCTACCCTGCAGCCTGTCTGTATCTCCCACACTATATGGCCGTTGTGAATGCTACAGCTCCCCCGTAGTCTTACAACACTTTCCACACTATTTGATTACTAGTGAATGCTACGGCTCCCCCGTAGTCTTACAACACTTTCATCATAACTAACCATTAGTGAATGTTACGGCTCCCCCGTAGTCTTACAACACTTTCACTCCCACTGACCATGAGTGAATGCTACGGCTTCCCCGTAGTCTTACAACACTTTCACCCCACTGACCATGAGTGAATGCTACGGCTCCCCCGTAGTCTTACAACACTTTCATCCTGACTAACCATTACTGAATGCTACGGCTCCCCGGTAGTCTTACAACACTTTCATACCAACTGACTATTAGTGAATGCTACGGCTCCCCCGTAGTCTTACAACACCCTCATCCTAACACAACCGTAGCCCAATACCTTACCCTAATCTATTGATTCGAAATGTATACAGAGTCGAGCACACCCTCCACTGAACACCCAAACTGAACTCCATTCATGACTGGAGCCCTAACCTGTCTCCCCATATTCTGTTATCAAGCCCCCAAGAAGACGCGATTCACATGACGGGGAGTCTTACCGAACTCCAAACTCGCACAACCCTCAAAACAAATAGCCACTTGGGCCGCCATTTTCCTCGATGAGGTCGAGAAACCCATACCGATCTCATACATGTCCCTATCCTGAATACCTGCGTGATTCTCCCCCACTGAGATTCGACTAAGTCTTCGCAATACATGAGATTTGAAGGATTCCCGATCCTTCTTACTCTTTAATAACCAACTGCTGACAACTTGTTTCTTACCCGTGCGAGTGTTCTGTTACTGTCCCAAACCCCAAAAAGCCACGCAACTCCTAAATATCAGACAAACATTTCCTGAATCCCAGCGAGACTAATAATCTCAGACGCCTTGAAATGATGCCCCGCCTACATCTTGAAGTCCAAATAACCGATGCCCATACCAAAGCCTCCGCAGTAGACCACTTCCCCTGGCGCCTCCAAAAGCCGACTCGGGCACACTGGCTGAGTTACCGATCCTGACCGTAGACCTTCTGTATCACGTCTCTGAACCGATCTCGACCATAGACCTAGATAACATTGAACGCTCCAAACCAGCAAAAAGGGGAAACGACCTTCACTAACCACCCCGTAACTCACGGTATGTAAATGACATATGATCATGTTTGAAGGTACAATCCAATCAGAAGCAGGGAAACAAACCCAGATATACACTTACTAAACCTTGAAACGAAAAAAATCCCTTGTACAGTTTCCCGCAAGAATTATACTGAATCCGGCCTTGCTGGCCTCTCAAAAGCTAACCCAACTCTTGGGTCTCTTTCTGGGACCCTCCAATGTATGTACCTGATCTGATCCCCTCTTCCCAATGTGCTCCAAATCAATCCCTGCTCTCGAGCTCTAGAAATCGTATCACTCAGGGTCTCACACCCTGGCACACTCACCAGCTCAATCGTCAACAGCTGAACTGCAATAGTTGGAGAAACCTTTGCTCTAAACCGAGCTACTAACTATCCCCGAGACATAGTCTCCAATCCCGAAAGTTCAATAGATCGCACAATCAATCCTTGCCGCCTGATACCAGAGATCCAAGGCGAACTAAAAATCCTGACAGTCCTTCCGCTACCTGGCTCACCACCGGAGCCGGGACCAAACCCTGGTCTTTCCCCTTGCATGCTCATCCACATTCTGCATAGCAGCTATCTCCACGGTCCAATCATAACCAAGAATTCCCCTTCCCATCAGCTTCTTAGATTCTCCAAGACTCTCACTGATTTGAGTATGAATCCTGTTCTTTCAGTAATACGGGCCCATACTACCTTCCACACCTATCCATACTTTCCTCAGCAATCCTCCCGAATCCTCTAAGTCACCTATCCCACTGATCCACCAAATATCCGTCAAACAGCAACACAATATCAACTGAAGCACCTCCTAGGCTATCAACCTCACTGAACCGCCCCACTAACTCACTGGGGCATATCCTAGGCTTTCCTAGGTTTCCAACCTCGCCCTGCCATCGGCGACTGAAGAACTCCCCATGATGCCAACCATCCACCTCCTGGATATCGTCATATCCACTTAGTGGCTGACTCTCATCACTCAAGAGTTCCACAAAGCACAAAGCAAGCAGCATTCGTGCAGTAGCACTCTGATCCATAGGACATTCAGCCCACATACCACAACTCGTGCTATCCACATCCATCCATCATCACTGTCGGTTGCCTTATGCATGCAAATTATACACAGAACAGGATCTAATAGACTGTCGAATAATAGACTCTACCCTAGGACCACAACCAGACAAGGAACAGGAAATAAGGCCAAATCAATTATTCTAAGGCTATAAGATCCTAATCGTATACAATTTTAAAAGCATACACGTAGCAGTTACTGATACCAATCATAATTCTCATTCTAGCATGACATCCAGTATCTCCAAGGCTAGAAGCACCACATATCAGGCCAACCTATTGCTGACTACTCAGCAGTAGCATGCAAGTCTACCAGCTCATACAACATATACAAGCATCTCCCCTAGCCCTAACTAGCATGCGATTCACATATTCATAAACCAAGTCATAACAGATAACATATGTGGGTATTCTGGGAAACTTACTTGAGCTCGGCCGATTGCATGCACCACACCCTTTCTTGTCTTATAAATTCTTTCCTTAAAACATTTTTCTTTTGAAAACTTAACGGATCCTCAGTTTGAGTTCAGGCACACTCGAAAGTATGTCCGAATCCCTCAAACCAAGACTCTGATACCAACTTGTAACGACCTAAAAATCAAGGATAAAAATTTCATTTTTAGTATAGCTAAAACATTGATCCCATTTATTTCAAACATTTCAAATCATCATTAAGTAAAACATCGATCAGAGTTCATCCCAAAATCATTCATTGCGGAAATCATAGGTGTGTGCACTGCGATCAATCTGAGCCCTCCCCTTCCAAACCAATGATACCTGAAACCAAAACTGTAAACCGTAAGCACGAAGCTTAGTGAGTCCCCCAAAGCATACCCCACACACAATCCACATAACACGTATCACATTAGCTATACAAGCTATCTCTACCACATATCACATATCATATTAACTATACAAGCGATCTCTACCACATAAGCCATGCATATCAACATATAAGGATGTCGTGGGCTCCCCCAGGGTCGTATACCTTCATGCCATGGTATCCCCCCATGGTATTTACCTAGGAATGCCATGGGCTCCCCCACATGGTCTTATATCCAATTGTCACGGGCTCCCCCCGGGGTCTTCCATACAATAACATACATAATCAACTAGCATATCATATATCACAGAAGTATTTATCATACTACATAACACATACATAAACATATAAGGATGTCGTGGGCTCCCCCCAGGGTCTTATACCATCATGCCATGGGCTCCCCCACATGGTCTTTACCTAGGAATGTCATGGGCTCCCCCACATGGTCTTATATCCAACTGTCACGGGCTCCCCTCGGGGTCTTCCATGCAAATATCACAAATCACTAGCATACCACTTAGCATCAAGCTAACTATCATACAACATATCTCTACTACAGCTAGTGTACCACATAACATAAAATGGGTCGACTTGGTGCCTTAGACCCATTGGTATGGTGAGAAGACTCACCTGGCACTGCTGAACTGATAAGCTAGAATCAGATATGTCCCACGTACTGCTCCAACTCAACTGCCTATAAGCATCATGTGATTAACTTGTCATAATCTCATCAATGCCCTTAAAGTCAACCCTGGTCAAAGTCAAGGTCACCGGTCAAGGTCAACAGTCCATGTTGACGTCAACTGGTCGAGTGCATCCAGCAACTCGTCGAGTTTCTGAGTAATTCATCTACTCGCCGAGTTACCTGTGTAACTCGTCGAGTCCCTCCTTGTCCACAACCGAAAACTCATGACAACCGTAAACTCATGACAACCGGAAACTCTTTACAACCAAAAACTCTTTAGAACTGAAAACGGGTAAACCCTATTCGACTCGTCGAGTCAGTTAAGGGACTCGACGAGTTCCTTCAGTCTTCTTCAAGTTCAGCCCTTTTTAGTGGGATCTAGGGTCCCAAACTCCAGATCCAAGTTCTCCTAATACAGATACCACGTAAAGTTGCAAACTTTATGCGCATGCAAGGTCCTTCAAGGCTATAACTTCAAAACTAGGCTTCTTACAAGGTTTTTGTGCATGGAAAGAGACCAAACTGCATAAAGGAAGCAACTTTATGGTATTTGGGACCTAAAGAGGTCCAGATCTGGAACCCTATCCTTGTGAAAAGTGCAGATCCAAGTTTGACTCCATTTTGCCCCAAAAATGACCATTTACTTCCAAGAAAAGAGATCTACACAACTAGAGGTCAAGGTCACGACATTATACCTTAGGATGATGGCCAATATGAAGTAAATGTTGGATCTACTGTTCCTCTCCTGTCTCCTTCTTCAAGCTCCAAAACCCTTCACAAATACTCCAAAATTGCTCACAAAAGCTATTTCTCTCACTCAAGAGGGGTTCACGGCCGTAAACTCTCTTCTCTAGGTAAAAAGGTGCTAAGGGAGGCCACAAGAGAAAGGATATGTTTTTTAAATAGGGTGCAAACCCTAAAAATTAGGGTTTCTCTCTACAGCTCCTACTCGTCGAGTCGGCCTTCCGACTCGTCGAGTAGGTCTCGATCCCGCGTCCACCAATAATGTCTCTACTCGACGAGTTGAACTCCCAACTCGCCGAGTCCACGCACCAAAACCTTAAAACTTTAAATAAAAATAAGTAATACCTGGAACAGGTGTTACATATATTTTAAAATGTTAAAATTTTAAAGTAAGATTTATAAATAAAAAAAAGTTTTAAAATATGTATCATTTTTCTCTATGTTAATTTCTAGTTGTTTGATTTAGTTAGGTAAATGCTTGTATGTTGGAATGTACAATGTGAAAATGCGATAACCGGCCGTTATGCTACGACGAATACATCATAATCTTCGTATCGTATGGTATGCATATTATATAATAAACAACATGAAGTTATATAAAATATGTTGATTTCATAAAGGGACCATGTTTGAATCCTAAAATAATTTTGCATTATTGTTATTGTTATTATTTCTTTTTGAGAAATGTTTGCTTTTTTGACTGCCAATTGGTCAGTTGCTTTCTGCCAATATTAAAACTTACATTTATTACCCCCAACGCCTCACTCTCGCATTTCCCTTTAAATATACTCTCCTCACTTTTCAAATTCTTGCATCAAGTTAAGTCTTTCAAAGGGTAAAATTGGAAGAAGAAGAAGAAAAAAAATGACAAGGTGTTGTTTCATGTTATTCGTAGCTCTAGTCGTAGCAGTTTGCACCACTACTGCTAGAGACGTTCCTAAAGAAAACGTTGGTCTTACAGACCAAAAAAACGTTTATACTTTTGGAGGAACAGGTGGATTCGGTGGCATTGGAAACAATGGTTTGCCAATGGGTGGAATGGGAACCGGAGTTGGAGTAGGTGGTGATTTTGGTGGTGCCAATGGAATCGGAGGTGTCGGAGTTGGGTATCAATTTGGTGGACCAGGTGGCCCTGGCGGTGGTGTGGGAACTTTTGGTGGTCTTGGTAATGGTTTTGGTGGTTTACCGACTCTTGGTGGTGGTGGATTTGGTGGTGGTAATCCTGTTGGTGGCGGTGTTGGTGGTGTTGTTCCTATTAGTGGCGGTGGTAGTGGTGGTGTACTCCCTTGATCTCCTTAAAGCTTGTTTCTGAAGTCCCTAGATAGCTAACTATTTCGCGCCTTATAAAGTTAGTTTTGTTGTGTAGGTGAGTATTGTTGTGGTTTGTGTTGTTAGCATGTCTTTGGTTTTAAGAATATCTTTGTTGTTTGTGACGTTTTAGTTTTGGAATATTTAAAGTCTATTTTATTTAGTTTCATGTTATGATCTCCAACTTTTATTATTACACATGTCTTGTTATGAAAATGTCATATTAGCTTTTGACATAAACGTCAAATTAATGCTTTAACTTGAGAACAAATATTCGGCTCCACCATTGTTGGAATGTATGTATATACAAATTTGTACGGGAATACTTAGGTTGGTAAATGATTCATGATATATGTAAATAAAAGATTTATAATAGTTATTGTAATGTTGTTACTCTTAAACAAATAGGGAAACTGTTTTAAATGCATAACGAACTATTTGCTTTTTTAATAACAAACTTAAATTGTTTGTTCATAAAATATTTCTACTTTAATAGTATTTTATGCAAAAAAAACCTTCTAATCATACTACTCATGACATTAATCCTTACATCAATATATAATATGTATCGTGATATAACAACAAAATTGTGTTGAACAGATATGATGAAAATGGATGGCTCCATTAACGTGGGGCGGTAAAATATACCAACGCAGAGAAAAACATCGGTAGTTGTAACGTAATAAATAAACCTAAAGTTTCGTTTAATTTTTTTTTTCTCTTTTAAAACGGGTAAAGCTTTATCTTTATAAATCATATAAAAAAGACAAAACTTCAAAAATGGTCCATGTGGTTTTCGAAAATCTGAAGTTTAGTCTCTAATATTTAAAAACCTCACAGATGGTCCGTGTGGTTTCAAAACTTTTAACAGATGGTCATTTTCGCTAACACCGTTAGCTTTTGGTCGTTAAGTGAAGGGCATTTCTGTCATTTCACAATCATAGGGACCATTTATGAAGTTTTGCCTTATTATTATTTTTTTAAATAATATATATATATATATATATATATATATATATATATATATATATATAATTATTTAATATTAAATGGTCTCTCTCTCTCTCTCTCTCTCTCTCTCTCTCTCTCTCTCTCTCTCTCTCTCTCTCTCTCTCTCTCTCTCTCTCTCTCTCTCTCTCTCTCTCTCTCAGATCTTGTATGGATGGATGAATGAACAATGTTTGACTGAAAAAGTCAAATTTGGGTTGAGAACTTTCTTAATTGCTCCAGACACCATCTCCACTTCTTCCACCCTCCTTCTCACTTCTGATTCCAGTTCTTCTGCCAATGGAAACTGTAACGAATCACACAATTCGTTTACAAAATGAGCAGATCTCTCCATCCCTTCAATCTCATTCAAGAGTCCACAAACATTTCTCCTCCTTTTCTTCTTCGTCTCCTTCAAACACACATACACACACATTTCCTTTTATCACATCAACTTCATCGGAAAAGATGCTACAAGGATCGGCGTATCATTAGACCTACACAACCCCACCGACCTGACCAAATGTAGTTCTGGAATCATTCTAGTTAGAGGATCCTTTTGAAACAAAGAGAGCATGACGTTTCTTAGGTGGTTGAATTCTTCTGAAACTGATGAATTTGAAAACCTTTAAAACACAAACTCACAAGATTTTTGAAACGAATGAGAAGAAGAGGATCCTTGAAATCTGCAATCGAAATCGCACATACACACCCCTATTAATCGAGCCATCTGATATAAACAAAAGATATTCATGGTTCGATTTCACCCTTAAAATCGATTTCAGTTTCAAAATTGATTTGATATTGCATTAGGGTTTACCAGGTTTGACTCTTCAGAGATTGACGGTGGTTGAATCTTGACAGATTGAAAATCACCACAAAACCCTCCCAAACTGTAACACCGTAAATTTTAAAATAAAATTTTCATTTAAAATCACATAATTCTCATAACACATATCACAAAAATCTCATGTATTTAATTTATAAAAACACAACTCCATAATTGATTGATTAATAATCCAGGATCCTCAAAACATAACTCTTTCTCTGGTGTATACAATCTAGCCGATGCCCTCTTGCAATCCTGAGAAAAACCTGAAACACATAACACATAACACGGTAAGCACGAAGCTTAGTGAGTTCCCCAAAATACCATGCACAAATAATTAGCCACTCGAGGCTATAGCTCTGGAAGACCCTCCGGTCAATGTGTCTCAGTGGGACCCTCCAATCCCACAGCTCGTTGGACCCTCCGGTCCGGTCTAAGTGAGAACCTTCCGGTCTCACTACTCGTTGGACCCTCCGGTCCGGTCTAAGTGAGGACCCTCCAGGCTCGTACTCTGATGGACCCTCCGGGCCTAACTCTGATGGCTCTGAGTAATATACAGCATAAATCACAAAGAAATAATGCAGGATATCACAATACACAATATAAACACATAAGACATCTCAGTCACACAAAATACCACTCATGGTAAGTATAGTGAGAAGACTCACCTTGCGAACAAGCAAGCAAATATCCTCGAACTCGAATCTCGAACTAGCCACCACCTAACACATAGGGTAAATATCTCTAATTAATACTCGATTCTCGACTCTAAGTAACCACATGTTATCCTTTTCTCTCTAACTCTCGAATTGGGTAAAAGACCATTTTACCCCTCCATGGTCTCCATTACTCATGTTGACCAAACCCTAAAGTCACCAGAAGTCAAACTCGAGTCAACAGTCCTTGTTTGACCCGACTCGTCGAGTGCACTCATGCAACTCGTCGAGTCCCCTCTTTTCCTCAGAAGTCTCAAGAAAGTCCAGCTCAGCTCGTCGAGTTGACCCCCAACTCGCTGAGTTATCGTATGATCAAACTCATCGGGACAAACCCTAACTGACTCGTCGAGTCAGGCCATGGACTCAGCGAGTCCCTTCAGTCTGTTTTCTCATTCAGACGTTTTAAGGCAGATCTACTACCCTAAGCTCTAGATCTAGCTTCCCAAGGCTCTACTGTCACGTAAAGCTTCGATCTTTATGTTCATGCATGTCATACTTGCTCCATAATGCCAATACAAGTTCTAACAAAGGTTACATGCTCAAGGTCTTGTCTCTAACTCAATAAAGTTCGGGTCTTTGGGCTCACAAAGCCTCCTACAACTCAGAACTGAGGTTTCAACCTCAATCATGCTCAAAGATCACAATGACACCAAAAAGAATGGGAGAAACCCTAGAAACTCCCTAAACCAAAATCTTCATAAGGAAATTACCAAGTTAGCATCTTTTTACCTCCAACTGAAGCAAAACTCTGAAAAACCTCTAGATCCAAAGCCTCCCCTTGAACCAAGCTTTGATGCTCTCCACTTCTCCTTCAACAATGCACTAAAATCCACAAGATTAGCCTCTTTCCCACTCTCTAGCTCAAATGGACGATTAAGGTTTCTCTCAAGGAAGTAGGGTGACTGGTGAGGCGCAAATGGGGCTATAAGTTCCCTTATATAGGCCCCAACCCCGGGAAATTAGGGTTTCTCTGCCCAGCACCTACTCGGCGAGTCGGCTCTATGACTCGTCGAGTCCATTCATTAATCCCACGTGGACACTCGACTCTACTCGACGAGTTGGACTCACAACTCGCCGAGTCACTCCATAAATCTCAGATTAATCACACAATAATATACCTGAAAGTCCGGATGTTACACAAACACCGAAGCCGTTGCCTTTCTCGTCATACATAACGGTTTCAAACACCTTTCTCGTCGGACCTAAGGGTTTCAGACACCATCAGAACTCTTAGACATGAAATGTGGGATTTTGGGTAATTTATGTCGAAGCTTTCATGTTGGAACTTCATCGGAAGGGGGTTTGTGAAATGGAGAGAGAGAGAGAGAGAGAGAGAGAGAGAGAGAGATACCATTTAATATTAGATAATTATATTTTTTTCTTTTTTTAAAAAAAATAAGGCAAAACTTCATAAATGGTCTCTGTGATTGTGAAATGACAGAAATGTCATTCACTTAACGGCCAGAAGTTAACGAAGTTAGCGAAACCACAACGACCATCTGTGAGGTTTTTAAAGATTAGGGACTAAACCTCAGATTTTCGGAAACCACAGGGGCCGTTTTTGAAGTTTTGTCTATAAAAAATTCATTCAAGTTAATATATTTCAAAATAAATCATTTATCTTCAACAATATTCATTTGAAACACCCATAACTTTTACTTTTATGGTATTTAATAAATTGTTTAATTGAAATATGTTTAGAACATAATTTCTATAGCTTTTCGATGTATGCTAATTAATTCATTAGGTAATTAATTTTTTTTTTGTCTATATAAGAACAACATTTTCATTTTAGGTTACTTACATTTTCTTCTCATTCTCTTTTTTGTTTTTTTTTGTTTTTTTGCTATCTAGAGTCCATTAAAATGGTAAAGAAAATCAACATAAGTTAGGGAATTACAAAGAAAAAGATGACTACAAATGACTTGTGTATATGTAAGTGTATAGTTTATTTAGGTGTAACCTTTCACTACTTATATCCATATATAATTTTGTATTTTTCTTTATTATTTCCACTTCCTTTTTTCTACTATTTTTTAAATTTCACGGAATATTTTATGAGTGTACACTTGGAGCAAAAACAAAGGATGATATATTTTTAATTAATTTATTGCAATTAATTTGATATAGAATTGTGGTATATTTTTTTATGTATACATCATATCAATAATTTGTCATAATTTTCTAAGTACATTAATAGCTTTTGTGTAAAGATAGAACTTCATAAACGTCTTGACTTCTTTTAGCTTATCCACCAACAATACAAAAATATATTTTATTTTTGTTTTTCTAGGAATGGAAATCTTTTTACATCGATTATATTTCATTAGATCATGATATGCTCAAAGAAAGAATGTTTATATGTAATAATAAAAGAAATGATATGATCATTGTAAATTCATATGAATATATATGAGGTTTTAGCTAAAAAAACAAATTAATTAACAATAACTAATAACATTAAATTGAAAGTTCTATTAAATTATAAATACATAAAAGTAATAATCATGTTAACTTGATTCAATGGAAGATGTGGGATGTGGGTGTAGATGTTTTTGATTCAATGGGAGATATAGGGTTTTTGGAGGATGCCAATCTCTCACTAGATGAACCGGATTTTAAAAATAATTTGATTATTGATAATTAATTACCTTTGAAAGATTTAGTATTTTTGGAGTTTACACTTTACAAATTACATCAGAATTGGGTTTTGCATCCACATCGTCCAACTAATCCTAGCCTTAGAATTCCTAGAAGTAAACCAACGGAAAGAAATTTCCACAATAGAGTCAAAAAGTCTATCTTTTCTAGGCTTAGAACTACTAAAAAGTAAAGCATTACGATACGTCCAAAGCACCCATATAACGACCATAAAGACTGCTTCAATAATCACCCGCTCCATACGAGCTATAGGTCTAGCATCCATCCACTCCAACATAACACTAATAGAGGAAAAATTCGGAATATCCAAATCTAACCAATGACCAACCCGTCTCCAAACCTGGACTGCATCCGAACAAAAAAAAAAAAAGATGATTTACACTTTCTTGTGAATTATGACACACCGGGCACATCAAGGAATCTAACTCCACCTCCCTTTCAACCAATTTGACTCTAACCGGGATACGATCCAAGATAACTCACCACATGTCACACCCCCAAACCGGAACAACGGAAACGTCCGGGGGTGGACGACGTCATGTGTAGTATCACAACCATTGTATCATAGCAATCATAGTAAACACAACCATTACATTGAATACATATATGAAAAAGGTTTACATCTATTTAAGTCTTGTTTGAATACATCAAAGGTGTAAGTAAAATATAAAGACATGACTTTAATCGCTCCGACTTCTCAAAACTCCAAGAGGTACCCGTCTACTGATTTCCTGAGAATACAAGCAGTTTTGAAAGAGTATCAGCATAAAGCTGGTGAGTTCATAAGGGATGTTATGTAGTAAAAACTTGTTGATGAATCTGTAAAAATGTTTGCATGATTCCAAGAAAATCCAATATTTTCTTTAGTAAAAGTGAGATAATGTAAGTAAAAATGTTTGTATGATTGGACTAATACCAGATGCATTGTATGATGAATTTTGTAAGAAAAATCTCTGTATGAAATGTTCTGTTTGAAATCCCTGGTTAATACCAATATGTATAGTATATTATTACGTAAAGGTATCGTTGTTATCTACGTTGCGAGCTTTATGACCATACATTAACTTGATATGGCGCGAATCGGGCACCAGTATCCTTTATGACTTTGTCACCCGTAGACCTGTCGGTCCTACTGTAGCTAGCAGCAAGGTGCGGGATAGTCAGTCCCGTATAGATCTATACGCAAAAATCACGCTCTCCCTCGGGGAGATTCTGGATCATAAGGGGTAGTCCTCCACTTAGTTAAGTTTGTAAGCGCCAAAGGACGTGTCTCCAATTAGAATAACTACTTTACAAGTAATTGTTGGATTAGTGTCTAAGTCCATAACTATAATTGGTATGTACTTGACCCGACTCGGCATGGTCCATTTGGGTTGCATGGCATCGGAACATTTGGATAGACCGTTTATGAGGAAAAGACATTTTGTGACATATTAATATATTATAAGTTCTAATATATTAATATGAAATCATGTTATTTAATTAGTATTGATCAAGAATTAATTTGGACTTAATTTAGTGATCAAAAAGAGACTAATTAAATATATGGGGATTGATTGTGTAAATCATTCATTCTTATATATGTGGGCTTATGATCCAAGATTCCTTTATGTTGGGTTTAACCCATGTGGTGATCCATGGATACTCCATGGAGGTTAAAACTCATGGAGCATAAGGAATGGGTAAAGTCATGAGTTACATGGTGTAACCCTAATAGCCACACTATATAAGAACCCCTTTTGTTCAAGAAATTGGCACGAGTGATACATATGTAAGAGGGCTAGCCAATTTGAACATGTATGTCTTCTTCTCATGGTTATTCCAAGAGTTCATGATGTTGTGTGAACCATTTGAGGTGTCACACTTGGGGCACTAGGCTCTCAAGCTTCATGGAGTCAAGCAACAACAACAAGGTATGTATTCTATCTATTTTAGTATCCTAGTATCAATGTTTTGATATGCTAGTTAGGATAATACCTTGGATAATCATATTTGCATGTATAATAGAGAAAACATAGATCCAAGGTATTTAGGGTTGCATGTACACTTAGGAGTGTTAGAATGCTCAAAACCCAACAGTGGTATCAGAGCCTAGGCTTGTTTTCAAGTATACTTGATGCAAATTGCTGAAAAATGCTGAAAAAGTCGAATTTCGGGCATTCTGGGCACTGTACTCGCCGAGTCCACTGATGAACTCGCCGAGTACATGAAGAAAATCATCCTACTCGGCGAGTAGGTTGATACACTCGACGAGTAGGAGCCCCAGACAGCATATTTTCGAGGTTTTTGGCTAGAAATGACTAGGAACATTACCCTAAGATGTTTTTGAACTTATAAACTTGTTTTTGATGTGGTAATGTTCATGCTAATCCAATTTCAAAGATAATTGTCAATAGATTCATGTTTTGTATTAGTTTAGTGATTAGGCTAATTACATGAAAAAGTTTGATTTGAATTATCTTGTTCTTATGAGTTGCTTAGATTAATAGAAAAGTTAATTGATTATGTGTTTTCAATCCATTTTAATCTAAGATTTGATTCTAAAATGTGTTTTTGTAACTTGTCCTCAAGTTATATGAAAATTCACATTTAAGTTTCATAAAACTCATAAAAGTTGGCAATGGTTACAAAAATGAAGAGTCTTGTCCTCAAGTTATGGAGGTTCAAGAGTCACTTCATTAAGTAATAAAATGTGTAACCTTAATTAATTCCATAAGTTATAAAATAAAGAAAAGTTACATTCTTTTATTAGTTTAAAGTCTTCCATAACTTGTCCTCAAGTTATGGAACTTGAAGAGTTTTTTAATTAAAACTAATTTAAACACATAAGTTATGGAATTAATTAGTTTTGAATAGTTTCAAAACTTGCCCTCAAGTTTTGGAATTTGAAAAGTTTTCTCTTATGAATACTTTAATTCCAAGTTAGCCCTTAGAATTTTAAAAGTTAAAATTCAACCCTTATACTATTATTATAATTTTAATTATATAGATATGTATAAGATAAAGTCAATCTTACTGTTAGTAGGCCTCATTCACGAAGCCGGTCTATAAGGGGGGTATAAGGTTACTGCCTATAAAATGGCAGTTTAATGGGTGTCCACTCTCACCCACCGCTTCCTTGACTGGTGGAGGGTCGTTAGCCGAACGGGTAGGACAAAGACTATAATTCTCCCTTCATTAAAAGTATTAATGATAAATACTAAGTAACTAAACATTTATAAATTCCCAATTCTTAGTTACTTAGGAAAATGTGAAATTGGTGCTAGCCCATAAAATTACACTTTGTACCTTACCAAGTCGTTAGTGGAGGGTGTGTGGTTAACCGGCACACTAACATGGACTAGTAAGAGTGGCAAAGGGTAACTTAACTTTATTATAGATCGGTGGAGCGTGTGTGGTTAACCGGCACATCGATTAGGTAATATTGTTGAGGGTACCAAGTCAATTTGTATGGTTATTCACACCTTGTTTGTGATCCTCGGCATCCCAGTCACAAACTTGAGAGGGCACAATTGAGATTCAAACATGCCATTGAAAGTTCAATGTATCTCAAAAGATCTAGGAGTTTCAAATCCAATTAAAACTTAATTATATTTCGTTTTTCTATGGTGGAAATTGGTAAATCGTCATTTACCTACCTTTAACTATTTTATAACTTGGATTACGGCATCCCTCTTCCAGTTATAAATAGGTTATTGGGTCCTAGCCTTAATATTTCATATTGGGTGTTATATTAAGGACTCTAAATCAACTAACTTGAATATCTCCCAAAATATGTCTAAGTTCAGACATCTATGATCTTCCCAAATCTCTTGAAACAAACTTTCCTAAATGAAGATGATGTCCTATGGAAATCATACCTCTTTCACCTCCTCCAATTATTCTCCCTAACCCACAAGTTCCTGAAAAGTTTAAGGTCACTCAAGCCCTATTGGCAAGCAAAGGTCTATGTGTGATCACATCTTGGAGATGTAGTCACATATTGACAAGCCGGGAGAGTTGGGTGTCAAAGTCTAGAGGAAGCTGATGATCAATCACTTTCTAAGTCACATAGTGAGTTCCTTTGGGACTCCTATGAAACAGACTATGACAAGACCCTTAATGATCTTATCTATTTGCTAAGATCAACTTCCTAAAACTTTATGGACATTGACAATGATGACATTGGATATCCAGTAAAGCTCTCTCTTCCCAATGGAAAGGGATCGGCCATAGTCAACTCGGTTGACCAAATGGTAAAGAGAACGGCTAAGTCTGAGATAGTCCCATTATCAAGGGTCCATTGCCAAAGAAAGGGGCATTAGTTGCGAAGCTGCCAAATTTACCTAAGGATGTTAAAGTCAATAAGTTTGACTCTACTTCAGGTAAAGTCCACTATCTAACTCTACTAAGTTTCTATTCTGAGATTCTTGATACATGATGTGACTGGGTCACATGTTGATGTTTTAAGAATCAAAGGAAAAAAAGTGAAGAAACTTAAAGAAAGATTATGCTGAATCTGATCGCGTAGATGGATTTCTATCGCATAGTTTGAAGATCGGATTCTTAAGCTACATCTTAGGAGTTATGATATATTGCATAGGATTAGATAACAACAAAGTTTTCATGTGCTTTTGCATTGTAAGGATAGTTTTTCCACAAAGTTTTTTAAAATAAAAGGAAAAATGATGATTTTATTTATTTATTTTAAAATATCCTTACAATGGCATTTGAGGAAAAAATTGTTGCTTATAAGATTCCATTAAGAGCAAGAGTGGAAATATGAATTTGATTCTTTCATTTGTGGTAGTGTCTAAATTTACCAAATAAGGAAAGATTCTCATCACCTAAGTTTCAGTTGGATAGAAACTTGGAATCATGCAAGTTGTATAGCATGATGAATAAGAACTTTCAAGCATTGGAAAAATTAAGACTAAGTACTTGTTCACATGGATGTGTGAGTCAAGTAAAGGATCGAGTACACATTCTTGTGCACTGATCAAGCCCACCACAAATAATCGTTAAGACTATTCGTCATTATTTACTAAAATTCAGTAAATATGGTTATACTTACAAGCTTAAGTGTAATTCTGAGACATTGGAAAAGGTTTCAATGTATGGCAGAGCGAATAAGAAGAATCAACTTAGGCAGAAAGATAAAAGTTTCTCAAATCTGAAAAGATGGGAGAGTACTTTAGTATCATGTTAGATAATCATCTTAATGATTAAGAGACCTTATCACAATTCATCCTCTAAGTGCATTCTGGTAGCTAAGAAGAGGAGCTATGAATTGTTGAAGTGGTTAAATCAAGAAGATGATTTATACTTTGTTCCAAAAACAATTCTTAGAGCTATACTCTAAGATTGTAACTTGAGTGACATGTCTTAAAGAAGGTTTAAAACACTTGTCAAATGTAAGAGTAAAAGTTTTCTACTCTTGTACATTTGAAATTGGTAAGTTGTGATGTTTTGGATAAAACAAAGACCAACTAAGGCCAATTGTGTGAAGTGTTTGTCTTGATTAGAATCCACACTATCTCTTGAATATCTGACAAGAAAGTCTTATATGTCAAGAGGACAGTGGGAGTCTTAAAGGTCTTGAAAGTCTCAAGAACTAATCAAGAATAAAACCTGAAGTTCTTCACTAGCACACGACTTGAGGTTTATAACCTATCGTGTCGACATGTCTGTGCCTATTCAAGTTGGCTTTGCATAGGAGTTCTGAGAGTTCTCAATTGGTTGCACAGCTACTTGGAAGCAATGGCAGGCCCTTGAGCTGCCAACTGGCAAGAATTTAAGATTACACAAGTTTAATCCATATAAGTGTGGATTTGTCAGTAACCTTGTCTTGTGATTATGGTTTTGACAAAATTCATATGGATAGGAACTCATACACCATAAAATCTAAGTGTCATAAGGTTTCTCTCCGATTCATGAAAATGATGGTGAGGAAACACTTTCACTAAGTAGATTTTAGCTAGATAGCAATTGTGATATTTGCATTCTCAAAGTCGTTAGTGGAGCGTGTGTGGTTAACCAGCACACTAACATGGACTTGTGAGAAGTGGTAAAGGTCTAAACAATCGAGACTATGATTACGGCATCCCTTTTCATAGTTCTTAAAATTGTTTAGACACACCTGTGAGCTATCTAAGATAAGGTGTATGATATTGATAAAGTTTTATCAAAGCAACCTAGTATCAGAAATCTGAACTTTGGTAAGAAAGTCAATAAAGTATTGATTTCTAGAAGTCCAGCTGATTTCTGATTACATGTCAAAGCTAGTGGGAGCATGAGTGTTATGCTAATAATCATCATGTTAGTGGGAGCATGATAATTATGATAAAGATTGCAAGTTAGCAATGTTAATTATAGAAAACAAAAGTTTCAATTCGTGAGGCTGCAGGGGTTGAAAAAGTTGTTTTGCTATAATTAAGGGAGAGGAAATTATACTTCATTTCAATTCTAAAAGCTTAGATTGAGGTTTTAAGTCGTATTTAGTCAAGGATATATATATGAATTTCATGTTGGAATGACTCAACATAAGGAAATTCTATATATGGGTCAATTATTTGTGTTCTAAAATTCGATTATGATTACGGCATCCCTTTTCATAATCTGAATTATGAGAACTTGGCAAATAGAAATGGAAATGTTATAGCAAAAGACTGGTTTAGTCTTTATGTGAGACATCATGACTCAAGTCCCATATGCTTCGGATATAGGATCGATTACATGCGCTATATTTATCCTTTCTAAAATTTTCCAAATGCCTGGGGCATTGAGAAGGGAAAAGGTCTAGAACTGGATAACTAAAAGGATTAAGCAATTGTCGAGGACAATCTAAGGTTTACCAAAGATTGGTTGCTCAAGGACAGTTGGAAGTATAGTGATAATTCTGGAAGGACCATATTGACATAATCTGTAAGGAGGCAACTCTTGTTCAGAAGTGATAGTCAAAATGGAATATGGAAATGTTTCAAAGTTGGAAATTATTCAATCTGTGTAAGATTAGGAAACTTAATGCAAGAAGGATATTTCCAAGGAGCTGATCTCCTTTGGAATGCTCTGTAATGGTTGTTGTCAAGTCTTGCGGACTCTGTGCATAATCATTACAGGAGGATCAATGCATATAAGTTTAGAATCTAACAGATTTCAGTAAATAGCATGAATTTGGAATTCTTGCATTTGCAGTAAGGATTTGGGACTGTGAAAGAGGATCATTGGAGTTATGTTTAATTGATCTAATTCACAAAGTGAAGATCATAGACAAACATAGTATGCATACTTGGTGTATGGCATGACTAGTGTTTAGAAAACATAGTGTACATGCTTGGAGCATGGGACAACTATTGTTTTAAATTCAAGAATAAAGTTGATAGCTGAAACAGTATACAATGAATAATGTGTAATCATATGGTGATAAATAAAAGGTGTTTTATTTATGTTCATAGGTTTTGATACCATATTAGATTCTATTATTATTGTGTTTCATTTTGCATGTTTTGACTTCCAGAATAACTAGGTCGTTCTTCCTGATTGACTAAGTTATTCAAACTATCCACAGTCGGTCATATGTTGGAAGTAGATATGAATCAAGACTGTCATGGGTTAGCTTGTAGAGGTCTAAGATGTTGGACAAGGGGCTACAACACTCATGAGTGCTCATAAGTTCTGAGTATTGGATTCAACCCGCGCTCATTAGAATCACTTCATGGATTTTATCACGAGTGATCATGAGACGATAATATCTTATATTCTTCAAACCTAGAGATATGAGTTGTTACTATGAGTTGGTTGTACATTGATTGCACGAAAACGCATTCGGTAACTCGGTGTTATAAAACGTGCCTTTGTGTATGATTCAACAAGTAGTAGAACAAGCCATATGAGTCGAAGTTTATCCATTCCTTTTACCTTCGGGATAAAAGCGATATCTGTGGGCCCCTCGATGATTTGGTGATGACAAATGTAAGTGCTCGGCCGGGCCTGGACTGATTTGATTTGTTCAATTAGTCAATCGTCATAAATCGGAAATCGGGAAACAACAAATGGACAGAGAGAATGATTATAATCCATGTCTCAGTCCATATGATATCTAGAATGGAGGAATATATGATCCCTTATCTAATGGACAAGTCATTGACAAAGGTCAGAGTTCATCTACAAGGTCAGAGTTCGACAGCGGCCTTTGAGAGCTACGATTGCCAGTTGGTTCCTGAAGTCATACGCAATAATAGTTTTAGACTTATCCAAGTGGGAGACTGTTGGATTAGTGTCTAAGTCCATAACTATAATTGGTATGTACTTGACCCGACTCGGCATGGTCCATTTGGGTTGCATGGCATCGGAACATTTTGATAGACCGTTTATGAGGAAAAGATATTTTGTGACATATTAATATATTATAAGTTCTAATATATTAATATGAAATCATGTTATTTAATTAGTATTGATCAAGAATTAATTTGGACTTAATTTAGTGATCAAAAAGAGACTAATTAAATATATGGGGATTGATTGTGTAAATCATTCATTCTTATATATGTGGGCTTATGATCCAAGATTCCTTTATGTTGGGTTTAACCCATGTGGTGATCCATGGATACTCCATGGAGGTTAAAACCCATGGAGAATAAGGAATGGGTAAAGTCATGAGTTACATGGTGTAACCCTAATAGCCACACTATATAAGAACCCCTTTAGTTCAAGAAATTGGCACGAGTGATACATATGTAAGAGGGCTAGCCAATTTGAACATGTATGTCTTCTTCTCATGGTTATTCCAAGAGTTCATGATGTTGTGTGAACCATTTGAGGTGTCACACTTGGGGCACTAGGCTCTCAAGCTTCATGGAGTCAAGCAACAACAACAAGGTATGTATTCTATCTGTTTTAGTATCCTAGTATCAATGTTTTGATATGCTAGTTAGGATAACACCTTGGATAATCATATTTGCATGTATAATAGAGAAAACATAGATCCAAGGTATTTAGGGTTGCATGTACACTTAGGAGTGTTAGAATGCTCAAAACCCAACAGTAATAATATAGAAAAACCCTTTTTATGAATAACCGACAGGTTTGTAAAATGTTGTATGAATTTCCAAACTATACCTAATATAGCTTGTGTGTTTGTATATGTATAACCTTGTATGTATCCACCAAACTATACCTATTATAGTTTGTATGTATGTATATGTATAACCTTGTATGAATTCCCAAACTATACCTATTATAGTTTGTGTGTTTGTATGAGTAAAATCATGTATTGATCTGAAAACTGTTCGGTTAAACTCGTAAGTTGAAAACGTCCCTTATGCGCAGCATAAATATAGAAGGGATAAAATATCTAAATATTTTGGTAAAACTGTAGAAACTATGTGTTCGTATTGATTGCATCCGTTTATGTTTACTAAAATCCTTTTTGTATAAATTTCATAAAACCATTTATGTTTGGCTTGTATTCCCCCCTGAAAACATTAAAAACTCTGAAAATGTAGGGGTATGAACTCACCTCGAGTGAGTGGTTTGTATGAAAGATCGATACGAGATGATGAGTGTCAAGTGAAGCCTTGAACACAATTGGATCCTATTTAACATGTAATAACACATATAGGAGTCAAATTAGGGTATTTCACTACTAGACATGATGGGAAACCACTCTAGGGACTTGGAAACACTTGAACTAAGTGTTAAAACCTTATGTGATTGAGTGAAGGAGGTGTACGGCCACCCTAAGGGTGTGTACGGCCATGGGTGTGCGACCCATGAGTGTACGGCCGTACACTCATAATGAGATGTGATTTTGAGGTGTTTCCAAGGTTCTAACTAGCATCCAAGAAGTGTTCTAGATCCCATGCTTAGTTGTAATGCAAGTTTGAGGCCAATAAAGATCATCAAAGTGGTTTACGGCCCTATGGGGTGTGTGCGGCCGTACAAGGGGGTGTGCGGCGGTACACCCTTCATGTTCATGCTAAAGTTGTCGATTTTAAGGTGTATCAAGGCTAGGATCATGTCCAACTAGAAGATAGGGGCCAAACTCTCACTTTGGAGGGTCTTTAAGGTGTGTACGGCCCACCTTATGAAGGTGTGCGGTCGTACACCTTCAAAGGATGATGAATCATGTTGAAACTTGATGAATCAAGGCTTAGATCAAGAGGTATTTCAAGTATAACAAGCTAGAGGATGGAATACTCACGTTTTGAAGCCTTGGAGGGTTCACGGTTGAGTAAGCTTGAGATAAATGGAGTAATGTGCAGCCAAGAGAAGAAAGGAATGAAGGAAAGGAGGTCCACTCATATATATAGGGGTGGGTGTGCGGCCATGAGGGGGTGTATGGCCCGATTTGCTACTTTTACGACTGGATAACTCATGCCTAATCTCAACCTTGGTTGTACTCAAGCTTAGAATACTTAAACGAACCCTTAAACAATGCTAAAAGACAACAGAAACGAATTTAACATTGGACTGAATTGAATAAATATACAAGATAGAAGTTCCGGGTTGTCACATCATCCCCCCGTTAGAGGGAATTTCGTCCCGAAATTCAAGAATAGAAATACAAATCATGGACTTGGAAAAAGATGAGGGTACTTCTGTTTCATTGAATCCTCACGCTCCCAAGTGAATTCAGGTCCCCGCCTGGCATTCCAGCGAACCTTCACTATCGGGATGCGACTTTGTTTCGTTCGTTTGACTTCCCGGTCCATGATTTCAACTGGTTCCTCAATGAAGTGTAAGCTCTTGTCTACTTCAATCTCATCGAGGGGAATCACAAGTGTCTCATCGGACAGACACTTCTTTAGGTTCGACACGTGGAAGACGGGATGTACGTTGCTAAGTTCTCGAGGTAACTGGAGTTTGTATGCTACAGGACCGATCCTAGAGAGGATCTCGAATGGTCCAATGTATCTTGGATTTAGCTTTCCACGCTTTCTGAAGCGTATCATGCCTTTCCAGGGTGAGACCTTCAAAAGGACACGGTCACCAACCTGGAATTCCAAGGGTTTTCATCTCTTATCGGCGTAGCTCTTTTGTCTATCTCTTGATGCTTTCAGTCGTTCTCGGATTTGTACGATCTTTGCAGTCGTCTCTCGGATGATTTCAGGACCCATGAGAGTGTTGTCGGGGACTTGACCCTTGACTAGCTGCGTGTCACCCACCTCAGCCCAGCACAGAGGGGATCTGCACTTACGGCCATAGAGGGCTTCAAACGGCGCAGCCTTGATGCTGGTATGGTAGCTATTGTTGTAAGAAAATTCGACCAAGGGTAGATGAGTGTCCCACGACATGCCGACGCAGGCTCTCAACATATCTTCCAATGTCTGGATTGTTCTCTCACTCTGTCCATCTGTCTGTGGATGATAAGTCGTGCTTATATCCAGCTTAGTTCCAAGAGCCTTCTGTAGTGATTGCCAGAATCTCGAGGTAAACCTGATATCTCGATCGGAGATAATGGATACAGGTACCCCATGAAGGCGAACTATTTCTCGAAGGTATATTCGTGTGAGTCTCTCCATTTCGAAGTTTTCTTTGATTGGCAGGAAGTGGGCGGATTTAGTCAGTCGATCGACAATTACCCAAATGGCGTCGTGCCCACTCGGAGATCTGGGTAACTTAGTGATAAAATCCATTGCAATCATTTCCCACTTCCACTCAGGTATTTCTGGCTGCTGAAGTAAACCTGAGGGCTTTTGATATTCTACCTTCACCTTGGCGCAAGTCAGGCACTTGCCCACGAAAGTAGCGATCTCTGCTTTCATGTTCGGCCACCAATATAGTCGTTTGAGATCCAGATACATTTTATCTGAACCTGGGTGAACGGAGTATCTAGTCTTGTGAGCCTCATTCATGACAACCTCCCTGTACCCGCCGTACTTTGGGGTCCAGATTCGGTTCATGAAATAGTAAACTCCGTCTCCCTTGACCTCTAAGTTCTTTTCCATTCCTCGTAGGGCTTCATTCGTTATGTTCTCTGGTTTTAAGGCTTCCAGCTGAGCCTCTCTGATTTGTGTGGACAATTGGGAAGGGATGGTCATTGTCAATGCCTTCACTCTACGACCTGAATACTTTTTCCGGCTAAGGGCATCCGCTACCACATTGTCCTTGCCGGGATGGTAGCGTATCTCGCACTCGTAATCAGTAAATAGCTCTACCCATCGTCGTTGTCTCATGTTCAGCTCTTTCTGATCGAGGATATGTTGTAGGCTCTTATGGTCGATGAATACAGTGCACTTGGTTCCGTAGAGATAATGTCTCCAGATCTTTAATGCGAAGACCACTGCTCCCAACTCTAGATCGTGAGTTGTGTAATTGACTTCGTGTGTTTTCAGCTGCCTTGAGGCATAGGCGATAACTTTTCCTCGCTGCATGATCACACAACCTAGGCCCTGATTGGATGCATCACAGTAGACAACGAAGTCTTCCGTCCCTACGGGCAGGGATAGGATAGGTGCGCTGCATAGGGCCTGCTTCAATATTTGAAACGTAGTGTCTTGCTTTTCTCCCCAACTAAAGGTTACACCTTTCTACGTCAGGGTGGTTAAAGGCTTATCGATTTTTTAGAAGTTTTGGATAAACCGGCGATAATAGCCAGCGAGACCCAAGAATTGGCGGATTTCTGTGGGTGTCTTCGGTGCTGTCCAATTCTCAATCGCTTTGATCTTGGAAGGGTCCACGTGTATGCCTTCCTCGCTAACCATGTGACCAAGGAAAGTTACCTTCCTGATCCAGAACTCACACTTTGAGAATTTTGCATATAGCTTCTCCGCTCTTAATGTTTCTAGCACTAGTCTCAAGTGTTGTTTATGATCATCTTCGCTTCGTGAATAGACAAGTATATCGCCAATGAACACGATCACGAACTTGTCTAGGAAAGGGCGGCACACCCGATTCATCAGGTCCATGAATATTGCCGGTGCGTTGGTTAGACCGAAGGGCATTACTACGAACTCGTAGTGTCCGTAACGAGTTCAGAATGCTGTTTTGGGAACGTCATTCTCGTGAACTCGTAACTGATGGTACCCTGATCTAAGGTCTATCTTCGAGAAATAACTGGCTCCCTGAAGTTGGTCGAATAGGTCGTCGATTCTGGGTAAGGGATAACGGTTCTTGATGGTAAGCTTGTTCAGTTCTCGGTAGTCAATGCACATTCGAAAGGATCCATCTTTCTTTTTCACGAACAAGATCGGGGCTCCCGAGGGTGAGGAACTCGGTCTTATGAATCCTTTGCTGATCAGCTCATTAAGCTGGCTGGATAACTCTTGCATTTCTGCCGGCGCTAGACGATACGGAGATTTAGCTACAGGAGTAGCTCCGGGGATTAAGTCGATACGAAACTCGACTTGGCGTTCAGGAGGAATCCCTGGAAGATCTTCGGGGAAGACATCAGGAAAGTTGCAGACTTCGGGGATGCTCTCGAGGTCTTTAACTTTTTGCGCTTCATCAACAACATGAGCTAGGAATTCATGACACTCCTTCCGCAGACTCTTCTGGGCTTTGATGCATGAAATGATACGAAGGTTCGAACTGTGTTTATCACCATAAATAGTGAGGGCTTCGCCAGAGGGAAGATTGAGACGGATAGCTTTCTCGTAGCAAAGGATATCAACACGATTGGGGCTCAACCAATCCATGCCGATTATGACATCGAAGCTCTTTATGGAAACTGGCATAAGATCGATGGGAAAGGAATGATCGTCTAGGGTAAGAGTACAGCCTATGAATATGTCGTTAGTGCTCTCTTTCTTTCCGTTAGCCATCTCGACGGTAAATGTTTCAGTTAAAGGTTGGGATTTACATTTGAGTATATGCTTGAATGCATGGCTAACAAAACTCCTCTCCGCATCAGAATCGAAAAGAATGCATGCATAAGAGTTGTCAAGTAGAAACGTACCCGTACCAACGGTAGGATCAGCGACTGCTTCCTCCTGGCCCATAGCTAGTACCCTCCATGTGTTTCCAACTGTTGTTGCTTTGGGGCAGTTTATTTTGAAGTGCCCAACCTCTCCACATCCATAGCAAGCTTGACCAGCGCCCGCTCCAGGAGTCTGATTGGTTGGTTGGACTGGTGCCTTACAGACTCGAGCTGTATGCCCCTTTTTACCACAGCTGGTGCACAACATCTCCCGGCACTGCCCATGATGATGGTAGTTGCACTTGTTGCATAGAGGTAGGTTTCCAGCATAGCGTTTGGGGGTTGTTGGAGTAGTGGAAACTGCAGCAGGGGTAGTAGCAGCGTGAACTGTCACTGTTTGCTGTTTCTTGGAGGGATCCTGAGAAGACTGGCCCTTTCGCTTGTTCCAGAATTTCTTTTTCCCACCACTCTCCTTCGGTGATTCAGGAGCGTTTGCTTCTGCATCCAGATCAACCCCATGATCTATCAGAGTCTGCGCCAGACACTTGGCGCTATCAAATGTAGTGGTCCTAGCAACCAAAACATTTCCTTTGGTTGGGGGCGTCAGTCCCCAGATGTACCTCTCAATCTTCTTGCTTTTCGGGGTGACCATTCCCGGACAGAGAAGAGCCAGATCGCAGAATCTAGCTGTGTAGGCAGCAATGTCGGAACCCTTCATCTTCAGGTTCCAGAGCTCGTGCTCTAGCTTTTGCACCTCGCCTCTTGGGCAGTATTCGGCGAGCATCAGTTCCTTCAGACTTTCCCAACCCATGGCATTAGCCACTGGCAGGGTTAGGGATTTGACTTGACCGTTCCACCAGGTCAATGCTCTCTCGGTGAAGGTGCAGAAGGCGAACTTCACCTTGTTGGCTTCGGAACAGGAACAAATTTCGAAGATGAATTCGATCTTCTCGAACCATCGAGTTAAGGAAATGACTCCACCATTGCCATCGAAGGACTTGGGTTTCGCATTCATGAAGTCTTTGTAGGAACACTCCTTTTGATTTCCCTGATCACCGAGGTTCTGAGGATGAGTACCACTTCCAGATCCACTAGAGTTTACTTGTGCCATTGCTGCAGTCACGGCGGCTGTAACTGCTGCCTGGAACATAACAGGATCGAACTGAGGAGGTGGCGGTGGCGAAGTGTCGTTGTTCCTTCTGATGGGTCTTCTTCGGGGAGGCATCTTGTTCTAGAACAATCAGGAAGAGGAGGATGATAAGTCCCCTAAATTTAAATCAAGATATATGAAACAAGATATATCTCATTTTGAAAGTTAAAGTGTTCTACGAAGCGATATATAGAGGAGGGTTACAATTGCAAGTAACTATCGCTAAGAAGAAATATGTAGCAACACTTGGAATGAATCTCTATATTGTATTCGGCTCTAGCTAAAATACTCATATAGTATTTTAAGTTGTATGTTTTGTTCTACCGATATCTGATGTATATATACTTGGTAAGTTTTAGGCTTGTTGCAACACCACAGTCACTCCCAAGCACATGTTGGTCATGTCTCGAATAAATATAGTTGATCAGGCTATATTGACCCTACACATGATTACACAACTGCCCAGGTTTAACCGCAGCGTCCAACATCCAAATACTTTTGTTTTGTTCTACTTATGACTCTGGTTCTGTTATGTATGCATTCTTGTATACTTCTTATAAAATACTTATATTTTTAAAAGTATACTTTTAGTTCATAGTATTTCAGCCCCTTAGTGTTTATAGTTGTATACCATGTAAGGTTCGGTATACTTAGTTCACTATAAACAAGGGCTCTGATACCAATCTGTCACACCCCCAAACCGGAACGGCAGAAACGTTTGGGGGTGGATGACGTCATGTGTAGTATCACAACCATTGTATCATAGCAATCATAGTAAACACAACCATTACATTGAATACATATATGAAAAAGGTTTACATCTATTTAAGTCTTGTTTGAATACATCAAAAGTGTAAGTAAAATATAAAGACATGACTTTAATCGCTCCGACTTCTCAAAACTCCAAGAGGTACCTGTCTACTGATTTCCTGAGAATACAAGCAGTTTTGAAAGAGTATCAGCATAAATTTGGTGAGTTCATAAGTGATGTTATGTAGTAAAAACTTGTTGATGAATCTGTAAAAATGTTTGCATGATTCCAAGAAAATCCAATATTTTCTTTAGTAAAAGTGAGATAATGTAAGTAAAAATGTTTGTATGATTGGACTAATACCAGATGCATTGTATGATGAATTTTGTATGAAAAATCTCTGTATGAAATTCTCTGTTTGAAATCCCTGGTTACTACCAGTATGTATAGTATATTATTACGTAAAGGTATCGTTGTTATCTACGTTGCGAGCTTTATGACCATACATTAACTTGATATGGCACGAATCGGGCACGAGTATCCTTTATGACTTTGTCACCCGTAGACCTGCCGGTCCTACTGTAGCTAGCAGCAAGGTGCGGGATAGTCAGTCCCGTATAGATCTATACGCAAAAATCACGCTCTCCCTCGGGGAGATTCTGGATCATAAGGGGTAGTCCTCCACTTAGTTAAGTTTGTAAGCGCCAAAGGACGTGTCTCCAATTAGAATAACTACTTTACAAATAATAATATAGAAAAACCCTTTTTATGAATAACCGACAGGTTTGTAAACTGTTGTATGAATTTCCAAACTATACCTAATATAGCTTGTGTGTTTGTATATGTATAACCTTGTATGTATCCACCAAACTATACCTATTATAGTTTGTATGTATGTATATGTATAACCTTGTATGAATTCCCAAACTATACCTATTATAGTTTGTGTGTTTGTATGAGTAAAATCATGTATTGATCTGAAAACTGTTCGGTTAAACTCGTAAGTTGAAAACGTCCCTTATGCGCAGCATAAATATAGAAGGGATAAAATATCTAAATATTTTGGTAAAACTGTAGAAACTATGTGTTCGTATTGATTGCATCCGTTTATGTTTACTAAAATCCTTTTTGTATAAATTTCATAAAACCATTTATGTTTGGCTTGTATTCCCCCCTGAAAACATTAAAAACTCTGAAAATGTAGGGGTATGAACTCACCTCGAGTGAGTGGTTTGTATGAAAGATCGATACGAGATGATGAGTGTCAAGTGAAGCCTTGAACACAATTGGATCCTATTTAACATGTAATAACACATATAGGAGTCAAATTAGGGTATTTCACTACTAGACATGATGGGAAACCACTCTAGGGACTTGGAAACACTTGAACTAAGTGTTAAAACCTTATGTGATTGAGTGAAGGAGGTGTACGGCCACCCTAAGGGTGTGTACGGCCATGGGTGTGCGACCCATGAGTGTACGGCCGTACACTCATAATGAGATGTGATTTTGAGGTGTTTCCAAGGTTCTAACTAGCATCCAAGAAGTGTTCTAGATCCCATGCTTAGTTGTAATGCAAGTTTGAGGCCAATAAAGATCATCAAAGTGGGTTTACGGCCCTATGGGGTGTGTGCGGCCGTACAAGGGGGTGTGCGGCCGTACACCCTTCATGTTCATGCTAAAGTTGTAGACTTTAAGGTGTATCAAGGCTAGGATCATGTCCAACTAGAAGATAGGGGCCAAACTCTCACTTTGGAGGGTCTTTAAGGTGTGTACGGCCCACCTTATGAAGGTGTGCGGCCGTACACCTTCAAATGATGATGAATCATGTTGAAACTTGATGAATCAAGGCTTACATCAAGAGGTCTTTCAAGTATAACAAGCTAGAGGATGGAATACTCACGTTTTGAAGCCTTGGAGGATTCACGGTTGAGTAAACTTGAGAGAAATGGAGTAGTGTGCAGCCAAGAGAAGAAAGGAATGAAGGAAAGGAGGTCCACTCATATATATAGGGGTGGGTGTGCGGCCATGAGGGGGTGTACGGCCGTACACCCATGTGTACGGCCGTACACTCCTCCTAAAGGAGTGTATGGCCCGATTTGCTACTTTTACGACTTGATAACTCATCCCTAATCTCAACCTTGGTTGTACTCAAGCTTAGAACACTTAAGCGAACCCTTAAACAGTGCTAAAAGACAACAGAAACAAGTTTAACATTGACTGAATTGAATAAATGTACAAGATAGAAGTTCCGGGTTGTCACACCACAGAAAAATATTTATTTTAATTGGAACAAATAGGTTCCATCTAGTAGGAAAACTACCTAAAGGTAGTCTCATAACATCAACCCAAGTCCTTGTAGAACTAACAGAAAAAATACCTGAATGATCTAAATCCCAAATCCACTTGTCAGGCAACACCCCTAACCGAATAGGAGACAAATGTTCCACAAGATCAAATTGAGTCGATTCAACCCCTCCTCTAATCTCACACCTCCAATGGAATGTCCAACCTATTGAAGACCAAAACTCACTAACCCGAGCATCTTGATTGGTAGCCAAAGCAAAAACTCTTCCGAATCTCAACATAAGAGGACTATCTGAACACCAGGCATCCTTCCAAAACCTAGTATGTACCCCATCTCCAACAACCCTATGCAAAGAATTAGAAGGGATAATACCCTTCTCATGAAGTTGGTTAATAGAGCTGACAATTTTATTCCAAACCCCTCCTCCATAACCTAATCTCTGCCCATCCGAAAAACCACCGCCATCTCCATAACAAAATTTAATAATTTTAACCCAAAGAGCACCCGGTTCATTAAGAAAACACCACTTCCATTTATAAAGAAGAGCTAAGTTAAAAGCATCCAAACTACCAACCCCCAGACCTCCCTGCGCATGAGAGTTTAAAATCAAACTCCAATTAACCCAATGAATTCGATTTTGGCCTTCTTCCATACCCCAAAAAAATCGAGCCCTTAACGCCTCAAACTGACGACACACTGTAGTAGGAAGACGAAAAATAGAGAGGAAAGAAATACCCAAACTCCCCAGAACAGATTTAAGAAGAGTCAACCTGCCTCCAATGGACAACAGCTTCACCTTCCAAGAAGCTAACCGCTTCTTAAAACGATCAATAATAACTTGCCATCCTTTAATACGCGCCATAGATTCTCCAACCGGAATACCAAGATAGACAAAAGGAAAAACACCAGCCGAACACCCAGTAAAAGAAACTAAGCTATCAACCTCCAACGAATTGACTCCCACACCAAAGAGCTTAGATTTATTAAGATTAAGATTAGGGCCCGACACCAAAAAGAAGCATCGCAAAATACGAATCAGATTCTGGATATTAGCCGCATCCCACTCTCCTAAGAAAATAGCATCATCTGCATAAAACAAGTGAGAAATAATAACATCATCAGATCCCAAATGATCACCCCGGAACACCCCTTCTGCAACCGTATCCTCAACTGCAATATGAAGACCTTCCATAGCTATAATAAACAGAAAATGAGAAAGAGTACCCCCTTGTCTAAGACCTCTGAAAAGTTGAAACTCATCCATAGGACTTCCATTAATCAACACAGAAGATTTCGCATTTGAAAACATACCCCGAATCCAACCTCTCCATTTCTCACCAAACCCGAGAAACAAAAGAATCGTATCTAGATATTCCCAGCTCACCGAATCATACGCCTTTTCAAAATCAACCTTAAACAACATATATATATATATATATATATATATATATATATATATATATATATATATATATATATATATATATATATATATATATAAATATATATTGTTGTATCTCTGCCGTATCCGTATTTTGAATTTTTAAGTTTTCCCGTTTTATGTTTTCGTTCCGTATCCGTTTCCCATTGTTGTATCCGTTTCCGTGCAACTTAGGTCTTTCATAAGCAATAGGTAATTAATTATAAAACCATTTTTTATTGTTCTAATTGAATAAATTATAGTTTTTATCATGCATTTGTTTATAATTTGTTTTCGTTTTGTTTGTAGACACTATTTGATGGTTTGACGCTAAACGTGTAAATAGAAGTTGGCGAGTTTTTGTTTGTTTGAAGACTTTTTTTGATTATATATATATATATATATATATATATATATATATATATATATATATATATATATATATATATTGTTATGAATTAAGCGTAGTTAATGTAACTATAAATCAAACCAAACTAGTAAACTTTGATAAGAACTTTAATTGAGAAGAAAGAATATTTAGAGAGAATATGAAAGTTATATCTCTTATAACTTTTGGTGTGTTTCATTCTTTACAATGGAGGGGCTGAACTAAATCTTGCTAGCATTCAGCTTTGACGTACTGCCTCATTAAAAACCTTGCTAAAGAAAACCCAGTGGGAAAAAAACTTTAGCGAAGGGAAAAAGAGTGCAGTGTATAGTTGACTCCCCCTTATTTAGACATTCGTCACATTATATTCTATGCACATGTCGCATTCCGATGCCATGGACATGTTTCCTGAAGGTTGCAGTAGGAAGTGCCTTCGTAAAAAGGTCTGCTGCATTGTTACTGGATTGAACATATTTGATTTCAACTTGATGGTTTTTTATAAGCTCTTGAGTGTACTCAAAAAACTTTGGAGGTATATGTTTTGTCCTGTCGCTTTTGATATATCCCTCTTTCATTTTAGTGACACATGCTGAGTTATCTTCATAAATTAAAGTTGGACACATATCCTTTTCAAGTCCACATGAAGTTAAAACTAGTTGTGTCATCGATCTTAACCATGTACATTCTCTACTAGCTTCATTTAGTGCAATTACTTCAGCATGATTTGAGGATGTGGCAACAAGTGTTTGATTTTGAGAACGCCGGGAAATTGCAGTACCTCTATTCATGAATACATATCCAGTTTGAGATCTAGCTTTATGAGGATCAGACAAATAACCTGCATCTGCATAACCAATCAGGCCTTGTTTTGAATTGTTAGGGTAAAATAACCCTAAATCACTAGTTCCTCGAAGGTATCGAAAAATATGTTTGATTCCATTCCAATGTCTTTTTGTTGGGGCTGAACTAAATCTTGCTAGCAAGTTTACAGCGAAAGAAATGTCAGGTCTAGTACAATTGGTAAGATACATAAGAGCTCCAATTGCATTTAGAAACGGTACTTCTGAACCAATGACTTCTTCATTTTCTTCGCATGGACGAAATGGATCCTTGTCAATATTTAATGATCTAACAACCATTGGAGTGCTTAAAGGATTTGCATTTTCCATACTGAAACGTTTCAAGACTCTTTCTGTGTAATTTGATTGATGCACAAGTTTTCCGTTAGGCATATGCTCAATCTGTAAACCAAGACAATATTTGGTTTTTCCAAGATCTTTCATTTCAAATTCTTTCTTTAAAAGTTCAATCACTTCAAGGATTTATTTATTCGTTCCAATGATGTTTAGATCATCAACATAGACTGCTATGATCACATATCCAGATGTTGTTTTCTTAATAAATACACATGGACAAATAGTGTTATTTTTATAACCTTTACTTGTCAAATAATCGCTTAAACGATTGTACCACATGCGCCCAGATTGCTTTAACCCATACAAAGATCTTTATAATTTTATAGAATACATTTCTTTGGGTTTTGCACTTAACGGTTCAGGCATTTTTAATCCTTCAGGGATTTTCATATAGATATCACTATCAAGTGATCCATACAAGTAAGTTGTAACAACATCCATAAGACGCATCTCTAAATTTTTAGATACTGCCAAGCTGATTAAATATCTGAAAGTGGTTGCATCCATTACCGGTGAATAAGTTTCTTCATAATCAATTCCAAGTCTTTGAGAGAAACCTTGAGCAACAAGCATGGCCTTGTATCTTACAATTTCGTCTTTCTCATGTCTTTTTCGTACAAAGATCCATCTATATCCTAATGGTTTCACAACTTCAGGTGTGAGGATAATGTTCCCAAAAACCTTTCTCTTGTTAAGAGAATTTAATTCAACTTGCATAGCTTCCTTCCATTTAGCCCAATCATTTCTTCTTTGACATTCAATGACAGATTGTGGTTCGGGATCATCATTCATAATATCACATGCAACTGAATAAGAAAATATTGCACCTATATTGTCAGTTTCATTTTGGTCACATATTCTATTTGTCTGACCATAATTTAATGCATCATCCTCCTTTCCTGGGGGAATTTGAATAATTCGTGTTTCTCCAGGAACACTTTCATCTTGATCTAGTGCATTTTCTGCTCCTCTTCTTTTTCGTGGGTTCTTATCCTTAGAACCAAATGTCCTTCCACGCTTCAGGCGTGTTTTAGACTCTTGAGTGACTTTATCATCAGATTGTCCATGTGGAATGTCAATTCGAGCTGGAACATTGACAGCTGGTATATATGATTTAGTCACCCTTTTTGTGTCAGTAAATGCATCAGGTAATTGATTTGCCATTTCTTGGAAATGCATTATCTTTTGAACTTCCATGTCACATTGCTTTGTGCGAGGGTCAAGATATGATAAAGTAGGCTCATGCCATTACACATCTTTTTCCAGAATCTTCTTTTCTCCACCTAATGATGGGAAATTTGCCTCATCAAATTGACAATCTGCTAGGCGTGCTGTGAAAACATCACCTGTTAATGGTTCAAGATATCTTATAATAGAGACTGACTCATAACCAACATATATTCCCAACCTTCTTTGAGGACCCATTTTTGTCCGTTGAGGTGGTGCAATAGGGACATATACTGCACACCAAAAATTCTCAAATGGGATATATTTGGCTCTTGACCGAAAGCAAATTGTAGTGGAGAATATACATGATATGAACTTGGTCTCATGCGTATCAATGATCCAGCATGTAAGATTGCATGGCCCTAAACAGAAACAGGAAGTTTGGTCTGCATTATCAATGGTCTAGCTATTAGCTGGAGACGTTTAATCAGTGATTCAGCTAAACCATTTTGTGTGTGTACATGAGCAACTGGATGCTCAACAACAATTCCTACAGACATACAATAGTCATTAAATGCTTGTGAAGTAAATTCACCAGCATTATCAAGTCTCACTCTTTTGATAGTATAATCAGGGAAATGTGCCCTTAATTTAATAATTTGGGCAAGAAACTTTGCAAATGCCATATTACGAGTTGATAATAGGCAAACATGAGACCATTTGCTGGATGCATCTATTAAGACCATAAAGTATCTGAATGGTCCAGATGGTGGGTGAATCGGTCCACATATATCACCTTGAACTCTTTCTAGAAATCTAGGTGACTCCCTTTCAACTTTCATTGGAGAATGTTTTATAATTAACTTTCCAAGGGAACAAGATGTACATGGTTTTATGCTATTGGATTGAGGGAACTTTTGGTCCTTCAATGGATGCTCGTGTGTATTCTCAATTATCCTTCGCATCATTGTTAATCCTGGGTGGCCCAACCTATCATGCCATAAACTGAATGTCCCAGGATCACAATGTTTTCCTTCTACTACCATATTTGATTCAATCATATGTATATATGTATAATGCAGACCAGAATCAAGTGTTGGTAGTTTTTCAAGCACATGGTTTTTGTCTATAATATACATATATTTCTTATTTTCAATGGTCACAGTTTTTGTGTCATAACCTTTGAAATATATGTCATTGAAACTTAATAAGTTTCTATTAGACTTTGGAGAAAATAAGGCATTTTCTATACAAAAGCTTGTACCATTTGGTAATATAAAATGGGCTTTCCCGGTTCCCTCTATCAAGTCTGCAGGACCTGATATTGTATGTATGACTGTTTTTGTTGGTACTAATTCTGAAAAATATTTCTTTGATTTCAGAATAGTATGTGTACTACCACTATCTGCTATACAAAGATCTCCATTCTTTTCTTGGTGTTGTGCTCCAGTTGGACTCATATTAAACTTCACATATAAAAGGAATAATAAGTGAATAAACATAATCATAATTATTATTAAAAAGAAAGTTCATTTTATGTAGGAAAGACATTACATGAAAAACAAACGAAGGAAAAACCGTTTTACTAGAACAATAATCGATTTTTTTTTAGTTTATGTCTTCCATGTCATTGCAGAAATCAGCAACATTTAGCGGAGTGAATTCAACATTATCAATGAGGTTTGCTTCTTTTCCTTTTCCTTTAATGGACTCTTGATAAAGTTGACAAAGATGTGCAGGTGTGCGACGGGTCCTTGACCAATGGCCTGTACTACCACATCTATAACATGAACCATCAGATTTTTGTGATGTCTCAGTGCCATGCCTTGCCACTTTGGCCTTATCTTGTGTGTGGACATTGTTTCTTTGTGAATATTGGTAATTATTTCTTTTCTGGCCACGACCACGATTATTACCTTGTCCACGGCCAGAATTATGGTTCTGATTATGGCTTTGGTTTCGATTAAAATAGCCACGGCCTCGCCCTCGACCACAACCTCGCCCTCGTCCACGTGTATTGTTTCGATGACCATCAATATTTGTAGCATTTGCTTCAGAAAGTGCTACTGATCCCATTGGACGAGATTCATGGTTTTTCATTAAGAGTTCATTGTTTTGCTCTGCAACGAGCAGACATGCATTCAGTTCAGAATATCTTGTGAACTTTTGCATCCGATATTGTTGCATCAAAGTAATGTTTGTTGCATGAAATGTTGAGTAAGTTTTCTCCAACATATCTTCATCAGTAACCTCTTGTCCACAATACTTGAGTTGTGAACATATTCTGAACAAAGCTGAGTTGTATTCATTTACTTTCTTGAAGTCTTGAAACCTTAGTGTTCTCCATTCATCTCTAGCATTTGGAAGTATAACTTCATTTTGATGATCAAATCTTTCTTTCAAAAGATTCCAGAGAATACTTGGATCAGTAACATCAAGATATTCAAATATCAACATTTCATCAATATGCTTACGAAGGAAAACTTGTGCTTTTGCTTTGTCTTGTGACAAGCAGTTATTAAATTCATATATAGTATTTGAGATACCCATGGATTCAAGATGCGTTTTTACATCTATCATCCATGGCACATAGTTTTTCCCACTAACTTCAAGTGTTGCAAACTCGAGCTTTGCAATGTTGGACATAATGTAACTATAAATTTTAAACAAAATAAAAATTAAAATTAAAATCCATTTATTTCAATAAATATTACACAAAAAAGAAGCGGTAAAGCTAACATTGCATACAAGCCTAAAAGTAGATGAAATTCCATATTATCTTCGATGTTAAGGATTGGGATGAAAAGTAACATGACTATTATAGTCATGATTATCACAAAAGGATGAATCATCTTGAAGCTTTCTTGAAATTGATTTATTTGATAGAAGAGAGAAATATTTGTTGTGGGTAAAATAAGCAGGGTAAAGATGTTTATTTATGGTAAAAAATATAGCCGTTGTTTTTGTTGTTTATAACCGTTGCATATATATTCCCGTTGTGTATATATGTATATGTATTTTATAAATCATACAATAAGACTTATAACTAATACATAACTTTACTAATTAGAAACATAAATAAATATTAGTAAATGTTTAAATAAAATTATTAAGAGTATCTAAAATATAAATAAACATTGACATGTATAAATAAATATAATTTAAATGTTAGTATGCACAAATAAAAGTTAATAGCATAATATAAATGTTAGTATGCATAAATAAAAGTTAGTTGCATAATGTAAATGTTAGTTTGCATAAATAAAAATTAGTTGCATAATGTAAATGTTAGTATAAAAATTAGAATACATAAAAAAATGTTGGTATAAGAAATAAAAATTGTTAGTAGTCCATAATGTCCATAATGTATAAGTTTCATTAATTCATTAGTATTATTATTATTTTAATATGATTGAGGTTTTATAATTAATAGTGTTTTTACTAAGTAATACATACCTTGATTAAGATAGATGTGATTTTCCACTTGTTTAATAACCTTGATTAGAGCTTTCGTGCTGATAACGTGTTATGAATTAAGCGTAATTAATGTAACTATAAATCAAACCAAACTAGTAAACTTTGATAAGAACTTTAATTGAGAAGAAAGAATATTTAGAGAGAATATGAAAGTTATATCTCTTATAACTTTTGGTGTGTTTCATTCTTTACAATGGAGGGGTATTTATACTACAAATTTTACTAACATATAATTGTAACTAGTTAGAAATGTTGACAAATTTACCATGCACCAATTATTATGTCATCCACCAATTATTTACAACACCACCAATTATTTACAATATATATATATATATATATATATATATATATATATATATATATATATATATATAGGAAAGATCATTTGAGAACTCAAAGTTTCCCGAGAACCCGAGAACTAAAGGTGGAACGTTAGATCAAAAATTTTAATGGTTTAGATTAAAAATGGCATAATTGTAATTATAAGTGAATTTAATGGCATTTTAGGTTTCTATCAACAGACCTTAGGGGTAAATTTGGTACAGAAAATACCCTTTCAAAAATCAATAAAATATAAATTACTAATTAATCTAAAACCCATAAATTACTCTCTCTCTCTCTCTCTCTCTCTCTCTTATTTCACGTCTTCTGCACATCTCTTCCTTCTCCATCGATCGTCTCCCTCCTCTATCCTGCCTTCATCGACCATTTCTGCCTCCGTGGCCGATCAACGACGATTTCCGATCCACACTCTCGCAACACTAAAGATCCAAGATTAACCTTAATCACCATCGGTTCTGTGACAACCCGAAATTTCTAACTTGTAAAGCCATTCAATTCAATCAAAAGTCGGACTTGTTTCTGCTACCTTTTAGCATTGTTAAGGGTCTGTTTGAGTGTTCTAAGCCTAGTACATTCAAGGATTGGGTGTTAGGAAGTATCTACTAGAGTTCATTGTGTAGCATTCAAGCCGGAAAACTCCATCCCAAGGAGTTTACGGCCGCAAACTAGAGTTTACGGCCGTAAACTCTTGTCTAGCCGTGAACTCTACTCCTTAAGTATGAATTTCCTTCATTTTTTCTTTACTTCTCACATCTTCAAGTCAAGAACACTCATTTCTCTCTCAAGTATCATCAAGAACACTTCCATTTCTCGTCAAATTTGTAAGTGATTCTTTCATTATTAGTTGATATCCTTCTTGATCTAGTAAAACCTTATGATTTCATCCGTGAATTCATCTCTTTTTGGGGTTAGATCTTCAAATCATCAAGAACACCAAGAACACACACTAGTTCTTTGGGCCATAATCACCCCTTCAAGCTTCCAAAACGTAAGTATCCTTTCCATATACTAGTTATCTATTAGAAGCTCTTGATTAGCATCCAAGAATCAACCATTTTAGCAAGAACATCAAGAGTTTACGGCATTAAACTCTTCATATGGTCGTAAACCCTTCTTAGTTCATGTCATGGCCGTGAACCCTTCAAGTCATGGCCATAAACCCTAGCTATTTCTTGTGTTGGCCGTAAACACCTTGGCCGTGAACACATCTTGGCCGTAAACACACCCTTATGTGGCCGTGAACACCCTTTATACAATCATATGTGATTGTAACACTTCATTCCAAGTGTTTCCTAGTCCCTAAAGTTGTTTCCTAACATGATTAGTTGTTATGTACACTAATTATATACATATATGTGTCATTATATGCTTAATAGGATCCGTTTGTGCTCGAGACTTCAATTGACACTTAGCATCCTATATCGATCTTACATTCGAATCACTCACTACAGGTGAGTTCATACCCCTAACTTATATTTTAAATGATTTTAAATGTTTTTATGGGGGGGGGGAATACAAGTAGAAAACATTATAGTTACTGTATCAATCACATGTGATTAATAACTATCAAACTAGTGGATTTCTTATACTTCAAAATTGTGTTATCAAACAAACTATTTCAAAACATTTTATAAACTGACATCAAGTCATCTATAACCATTCAAATGGTTAAAACTCTTTTATATGCTAAACTCTTTATCAAACTCTTTTAAACTTATATATTGTCAAAATCATGTCTATATAGATATAGTTATATAAATAAGGTTGAAAGGGCTTAGGACTGATAAATCGCTTTATTTCCTGTTCCTTGTTTGGTTGTGGACTTAGGGTATTGGTTGTTTGTCCGAGTGTCGTTTGAATCTTATTTATATATTATGTATATGTATGTAGATATAAAAGTTCTTCCAACCAGTTCAATACCTTTGGGTAGCAAAGGTGTACAAACATGATCAGTCATTCAAACAACAGTACTAGCAAACTATAATAAGTATAGTTTAGAGGATTACTACTCACTATATCTAGAACAATGAAACATACAAGAGTCAGTTCATACATGACTCAGTTCAAACATAATGTAACGAGAAACAGAAAGAACATACTATACACTAGAACAGAGAGAACATATTATACCCTAGAACAGAGAGAACATACTATAAACTAGAACAGAGAGAACATACTATACACTAGAACAGAGAGAACATACTATACAAATACAAGAACAATATAACATTAATGTGAGCCACTACTTCATGACATGACAATATACTGTTGTGTCACGTTTTGTAACCAGAGTCTCCTGGAGGGAGAGCGTGAATTTGTGTATAGATCTATACGGGATTGACCATCCTACACCTTGTTGCTAGCTACAGTGGGACCTGCAGGTCTACGGGTGACGAATGTCATATCATTTCGACGTCTTTGATCGTCGTGTTTTACTAGTCAATCAAGTATGGTTATAATCTCATCACATTTTACCTTAATTAAACAATTGGTTTAAGGTAGTTAGTACATCTGTAGTTACTATATACAATACTATTGTACATCGTCATTTTTTCCATTACATTCATATTGTGATCTTCTCACATAAACGGTAATGTAAACTATTTTCTGGTAATGATAGTCATACTTGGGAAAAACACTCACTTTTACAAAAGAACAAACATACAGAACAGTCGGGTCTTGGTAAAAGACTACTTTAGTAGAAAATATAGGATTTTCTAGGAAGTATACAAACATTTACATCAAACACTTACAAACTTTACATCAAACTCTTACAAACACTTTCATCAAACTTATACAAACACTTGACACTAAAATACTTATGAACTCACCAGCTTTAATCCTGATCTACTCTTTCAAAATAACTTGTATTCTCAGGTCACCAGCAGACAGGTACACTGGACCAGGTTTTGAGAAGACAGAGCACATTCGAGACTCGTCTTTTATTTTGATTCATATTTTGGTGTCTTTCAACTATACACAGAACACACTTGTATTAAATTATATTATTAATGCAATGGATGATGTTGTTGCTTGTTTTACTATTATGCATTGTTATGATACTGTACATGACGTCCTCCGCCCCCGAACGTTTCCGTCGTTCTGGTTTGGGGGTGCGACAGGTTCCACAATGAATAACCCTTCTGATCACCACTACATCATATTAGTTCTATTCAAATACAAAATCGTAACCCTAAAATCGTCTGGATATATGATCTGTCATTGATGAAATGAAGAAGGTAGTAAAAATGCATTTCCAGATCCAAATTAACTCAATGAAGTGTATGATGTGCATCTTTGTACTAGCCATTCATGAATTACTGAAAAATCAACGATCAAATGCTTGTTAACAAATCAAAAGTGGCAACATCGTCGTTTTCCATAAAAAATCACTGTATCTTCTTCTTCCTGATGGAAAATGTAATGACGTCTCAGTTAATCGCATTCCGGAAGGTTAGACCACTTTACCTTTTTCTATTTCACATGTATTTTACAAGTTTCTTAACTTCTCTCTTTCATTCTTGTCGTTGTGACCTCGCCTCAAGAATGGATTCTCTCCCCTGATGTTTTCGATGTTGTCTCAACATGTATTTTTAAAAAATTACTTTTTTTTCAATTTTTTTTTAAAAAAATCATGTTTTCTGAAAAACATAAAAAATCTCCATTTTAAAAAAAATCAAAAATTATCTGAAAAAAAAAAATCCGAAATTTGATTTATTATGTTAATTTTGTCCAATAATACAAAAAAATAAACATTAAATGAGATCGGTAAGATTACGATCATGTCCTTAATGAGTTAATTTTGATCTAATGCTCCACCTTTAGTTCTCTGGTTCTCGGAAAACTATGAGTTCTCAACCGATCTCACCCCTATATATATATATATATATATATATATATATATATATATATATATATATATATATATATATATACCACTTTTAATATATATATATATATATATATATATATATATATATATTAAAAGTGGTTCTAATTTGTGAACATGAATGTTATATGTTTGAAGACATTTCATGATTGGAGTTTTTTGTTTATGTTTGAAGATATTCAGTGATTTGCAGTTTCTATTATATAGTTTTGTGAGTATTTGACGATTAATTTAGAAATATTGTTATCAAATCTATAAAATTATACTGGTTGTTATAAAATTTGGAGTTATATTACACAAAAGTTTATAAACTTGTAATGGGAAACATGTAAAATTAAGTGTCTTTAGGATATTCACATAGAACAACATACGTGATACAAAACCAAAAAGATACAACTTCACTAAAGAGTTAAATCGTTTTTCAGAAAACCACATTACTCTTCCACTCCAATCAAATAAGGTGTTTTAAAAAATAAATAAATAAATAAACAAAAAGGGGCAAAAATGAAGCCATAAAAATTAAAAACATACAAAGAAACCCCTTAAAACCTTTAATCGAAAAGGAATACACACATCACACAAGACATACAAATATACAAGACTCACTCATGACTCGTCTCATCATTTAACCGCTAGTCCTAGATAGGAGCCCCCGTCATGGCTTGTGATATAATGTTTGCATATATTATGTATATTGTTAAGTCCTTTCAAATATAGTAAAAATCTATTTTCCAAGCATTATGTAGAAATCCACCAAATAGAAAACAACAGTCTGCCACCACCAACAAACCAATTAATTAGTAATAAATGACCTTTGCACACATGAATTTGAAAATATTTAATTACCTTGCGGACATTGGCACTTTGGTTTACCCGAAAGCATCAAAAAGAACAGTCGAAAAGGATTCTACTTGACCCATTAGTTCTTTCTGTGAAAACCTACCCGACCACAAGCTGACTCACAAAAACAAGACAAAATCATTGAAGTGTTTCCTTAACTACATTGCTAGGTTTGGGTTTCACGAGAAAGACTTGTATTCACATTATATTCTAAAGGGACTTAAACTATCATGTTTGACAAACTACAAGCTACTATTAAAAGTCGGTGTTCAAGTCATGTTATTCAGAAACATCAATCATAAAAAGGATTTATACAATGGTACTAGACTACATGTGATATCACTGGATAATCGTGTTACGGAAACATAAATCATATTTGGCAGTAATATTAGAACTCATACTTTTATTTCAAGAAAGAGTTTGACACCTTTAAACAAAAAGAATTTCTTTCGAATTTCAAAAAAAACAATTTTCACTAGTTGTATGTCGCATTATCTAGAGTTAAAAATAGAGAATGACTTATATTAATTTTAGCCTACCAATTGAACATCAAATGTTGTATACAAAGAAATATTTATAGAATTATGAAAATTTATAATTTTTGTTTCCATTTTGAAAAATATTACTGCTTTAAATTTTTTAATGTTATGTATTTGTAATATCAATCATATATGAAAATATTCATTTATCATTCATTAGTCTTCATTACTAACTATTATATATTTTATTTATTAAATATTTATAATACATCATTCTACTTACCAAAAAAAATCAAAATTTTCTTTCCAAACATTACTATTCCAACATTCTACTTTTAAAGTTGACTATTTCTTCCTTGTGTTGTGTAACTTTTTGTATGTAAATTTGATAAAGTACAATAAACTTTTAATAAATATTTTCAATTACACTAATGTATTTTCTATATATTTTTTCACATGACGTACTTTCATTTTTTTATTATGTAGTATTATATTTATTTATAGTAATTAAATAAAAAAATACTACAAAGTACAATCTTATAATACAAACAAATGAAGATTATCAAAGTATTTTGAAAAAAACATCATAAATGGTCCATGTGGTTTCTGCAGATCTGAAGTTTAGTCTTCGTGGTTTAAAAACATCACAGATGGTCATTGTGCTTTCAAAACTTTTGACGATTGGTTCTTATTGCTAACTCCGTTAAGTTTTGTCCGTTAACTGAAGGGCATTTTCGTCATTTCACTACCACATGGACCATTTATGATGTTTTCTCGTATTTTTTTTTTAAAAAGAAAAGTTTTAAATATAATTAAATATATAAAAGGTCTCTCTCTCTCTCTCTTTCTCTCTCTCTCTCTCTCATCCCATCGTCTTCTTCAAATTTCATCCCATTTCAAAATTCTTCAAAACTCATCTCAATCTAAACCACCACCCCACGACCAGTAAATTGATTTGCTTTTCTCATTTATCTATACCTTGAGTAACAGTTTCCGACGAGGCATTCATGCGTTTTAGATCTGCTCCATCACACACCACCCATTCATGATCTGGGTTGTTTTTTCAGGATTGAAAACCCATCATAGATTGCAGCAGCGGTGATCATTGGTTGTTGCAGTGATGGTGCTCGTTGGTGGTTACAGTGGTGGAGTACGAGAATTAGATGGCGGCGACATCTTCCTTAGCCGATTCCGACGAGGCATTCATGGGCTTTTTTTCCATCTAATTTTAAAGAAAGAAGGGGTGTGGTCTGATTCGACAATAATGAAGGAAGATGCAAGCTTCACACACCTTCTTTGTGTTAATGGAGGTAGGGTGGAGGTTCTTTTCCTCAACTGCCCCCATCATCTTCTGCTTTGATTTTGAACCCATAAACCATTCAAAACTACCCCCTTAATCTGAAACCTAATCTTAATCTGAATCGATTTTTTATATGAAACCTAAATCTAAACCGGATCTGAATTGATTTCTTATCTGAAACGTATGCCTAAACTCGATCTGAATCATAAGCGGAAACTACTCCATTCTCCACTGTAAAACCCCCTCCAGGGAAGATGTATCCATTTCTGATCTGTCCATCGAACTTGATTTGCATAGCAGGTGTAGGTATTAGACTTTCAGAAAGAAGGTGTTGTTATGGTACCTATTAGAAAAAGATGAAATATGGATGTTTTGCTTAGGATGGTTTTCAGATGAATATGAAGATGGAGAGGCTGTAATGATTTTTAGGGGCTAACTCAAGAAGAAACCCAGATTTTGTGTATGGTTTTTGTTTCAGGGATGTTTTTTAGGCGGGATGTTCTTGTGTGTTTACCAGAGAGAGAGAGAGAGAGAGAGAGAGAGAGAGAGAGAGAGAGAGAGAGAGGGTGGGACCCTTTTATATTAAATAATTATTTTTTCTTTTTACTTTTTTTTAAATAAGGAAAAACATCATTAAGGGTCCATGTGGTAGTGAAATGACGAAAATGCCCTTCAGTTAACGGACAAAACTTAACGGAATTAGCAATAAGGACCAATCGTCAAAAGTTTTGAAAGCACAGGGACCATCTATGATGTTTTTAAACCACGAGAACTAAAATTCAGATATGAGGAAACCACAGAGACCATTTATCATGTTTTTTCAAGTATTTTCTATATCTTATACATTTCCACCATTATACTTACATAATCTTTCATATTTTTTCTATATTTCATTATGTTTTAGTATTATATTTTTATATTTTTTTTCATATATTAACAATTTAGTTTGATTTGCTAAGTTGTCCACTTATATAATTCAAGTTTTTTATATATCAACTTATTTAATCTAAGAATATATATTTATAAAACATTTGGGTGTAATTTAAAAGTCAAGAGATGGTAAAAGACGTTAACACTAGATACATTGTTAACAATATTAGAACATATTATTATTTGATGTATAAATACATTGTGTAGAATATTAAAACATATAAACATCAACGAAAGTTAAAATAAGTTGATAATATCTTAACCAATTTTCTATTATTTAGATTACTAAATTAAATAGTATGTAATTCATTTTTTTAAATAGGATGTTTGTAACATAAATTTAGGAGTCATACATTGATGGGTTGGTAATGACGTTTCTACCAAATTTTGAAAAAAATGAAAGTATGGTGAATTGATAGCTATTAGAATGTCGAGGTTGTTTGAGTTAGAGCTTGATAAAGATTGTACTATTGCTAATAGAAGAATTAACGATGACAGGTTTTGGAGTTGGAGACATACTATTCATATAGATGAAGAACTCGAACAACTTTCAGGTCTTTTGGAATAGCTTAACAATGTCAGTCTTAATGATCAACATGATAGATGGTTGTGGGATATATAAGGACGAATCTTTTACGATTGGAGAAACAAAAAGATGGATTAGTTTTTCGAGAAAGGTAAACTAGATGGAATCTTTATATTCCGTGAAAGGTAATTATTATGAGTTGGCAGGTCTTGTTGGATAGAATCCTTACACGTAGTAAATTGTAGAATAGGGGTATAGATGTTTTGTCAATGTTACATCTGATTTATGAGGTTTAGGTGTAGCAACTTAATCATATTTTAGTCAGGTCCGAAGTGGCAATCAGAGTTTGATTTAGTTCATGGGTTATTTTCATTAACGAATTACTTGACTATTAGTTTGAAAAAAGAAAGAAGTAGTGGATGTGATCATATATACAATTGTTTGCTACATTTGGAAATTCATGAATAATGTGGTGTTTAAGCGGGAAAGATGTGGAAAAGTAAAATCGTTGATTTCATTAAAGAGTTTTCTTCTTCTTTTTTTATGTTTTTTTAGTCGGAATCATAAATGTTTTTTTAGTTTGGATTAGTTGGACAAAAGAACCCCATTAACTATTTTTAATTGCTTTTACTAGTTCCTTACTAGTTTTTTTTATATGATTGGTTATTTAAAAAAAATATTTCTATGCCTATAAAAGAATAAAATTTAAAAATCAATATTTGTCGTACAAAAAGTTTAGACAACTTATTTGTTAACGGACCAAGTCTAAGCTGAGTTCAAAACGAATTGAATCAAGCTCGGGCACTAGATTAGAATAGGTGTCCAAGGTTATAACTAAATTGGTCAATGTCAAAACTAAATTGATATAACTTTATGGAAAATATAATAATGGTAAAGTCCATTTTGGGTTGTCCTCATAACCAAAAATAGCTAGGATTGATATAAGGAGAGAGGGAAAATGATTTATTAATTTATTATATGACTAAAGTTTAATTAGAAACTGATTAGAATTAATTTAGAATTAATCAGAATAAACTAAAAATTAACTTTGGATTAATTAGAATTAATTATATGTGCAAGTGATGGATTTTAATTGTTCATAATTGAGCAAGGAAAGACAATTCTAGAATCATCAATGGTATGGACGGTTTAGGGTTTCTGAAAACCTCCTAAAACTGATAAGGAAAACTGCCTTGAATAGATAAAATCAAATTATTTTATTATTCAAGTCAGTGTTTATCCTAGTGATTCTCTAACTATAAATATGACCCTTATGCATCAAATTTTTGTGGTTCTCATTTCTCGCAAGGTGGAAAACAAAATTCACAAGTCACATCCTCTCTCCTCTTGATTTCTAGTATTCTAGGGTTTTAGGTGTGAGCCATTAGAGGCAACCATACTTTTGGTGCTAGTTTTCTGAAGCAGATATGAGGATTCAAAAGTGTTCTATACGATTATAACACTAACGGTATGTAATTCTATCTATGGTTTTTTATCTGGGCTAGGGTTTATGATACTTTCAATAGTATGTTGTTATAATGTGCAAAGACATAGATCCATAGGTTACATGTGCCCATAATTAGATTTTATGATGATTCTGCTGTGCAAGTATGTTTAATATAACATATAAAACCCATCATTTATATGGTAGAAGTTTCTGATGCTGAGGTACATGTTGTTGAAGAAGTGCGGGCATCCACTTATGACATCAAAGACTTGGGCATATGAGTGAGATGGGATTGAAGATACTAGCCTCCAAAGGAATACCTCCATATATGAAGAATGTGACAGTGAATTTTTGTGAGTCGTGTTCTTGGTAAACATAAGAAAGTTACTTTCACAAAGATGGAACACCCGCCCAAGATAGGGAAATTAGAGCTTGTTCGTTCAGATGTTTATGGCCCCACTTCAGTTGCTTCAGTGGGAGGATCCTGGTATTATGTTCCCTACATTAATGATTGCACAAGGAAATATTGGGTTTATTTCTTAAAGCAGAAGTATGAAGTTTCCAATGCTTTCAAGAAATGGAAAGCTATTATGGAGAATGAAACTAACTTGAAAATCAAGTGTCTCAAATTGGATAATGGGGTAGAATACAATAGCAAAGAATTAATTGAATTATGTGTTAACCATGAAATCGGGATGCAGAAGACTACTCCAGAAACACCTCAGCAAAATGGAGTTGCTTAGAGGATGAAATGAACACTGAATGAAATGGCGAAGAGCATGAGACTACATGTAGGTTTACCCAAGATGTTTTGGGCAGATGAAGTCAATACAGTTACATACTTAATCAATAGAGGACCCTCAATCCACACAGGGTTCATGATTCCAGAGGAGGAGTGGCAAGGTGGTGAGGTTTCATTCTAACATATAAAGGTCTTCGGTTGTGTATCGTATATAAAAGTTAAATACTATGAGAGAGACAAGCAAGAGGCGAAGGCAAGGAAGTTCACCTTTATAGGTTATGGGTTGGATGACATGGGATACCACTTTAGGGATAAAAAACACAAAAGAGTTATCAAAAGTAAGGATATGGTGTTCAATGAGAATGCTCTATACAAGGGTGAAGTTTCCAAGAACTCCAGCAGTAACAAACAACCAGAAAAGGAAGAAAAAGTTGAGTTAGAAGTGTTGAATTATGTGTCTAAGCTAATAACTAAATTGGTATATACTTTAATTAAAAGCAAAGTCCTTTTGGGTTTCCCTCAAAACTAGTAATTGACATAATGACTTTTTGGAGAGAGAGATGTTGATTTATTGGTTTATTATAAGATTAATAAGTAGCAACAGATAATTTATTAATATATTATGAGGTTAATATATTAATTAGAAATAGTATTATTTAATTAATAATTAATTAGAAAGTAATTGAAGTTATTTTTGGGATTAATTGGATTAATTAAAAGTGAAAGGACCTAAGTTGTAACTGTTCAATAGTTGAACGGGAAAAGGATTCTAGAATATTCTAGGGATGGCCGAAAATTTGAAGCCTCCATTTCTAGATTAGTCCTTAAGGATAATTAGGAATGTGGATAATTACTTAATTTGAGATATTAGTATTATATTCAAATTGAGGTTATCTAGGGTTTCCTAATTCAGCTATATAAGGAGCCTTGGAGCTCATATTTTTGGCCACTCCTTCTCCAGAGAAGAGAATCAAAAATTCCATCATCCCTCCTCCCTCCTATCAATCATTCTATAGTTAAGGTTTGGGTACAAACCATTAGAGGCACGAGATTTATGGTGCTTGCTTTCTGAAACTTGTTCAAGAAGGAATTGTTGATTATTTAATACAATATTCAAAATGTATGTAAACCCTAAAACCCTTTATGAATTTCGAAAATAGTAAGGTATTCCTAGGGTTCTTGATGTTCAATTGTTTGTTGCAATCAATATAGAAAACTTAGATCTAATAGGTTGCATGTGAGCTTAGGGTTAAGTTTTTCCACGATATATTTTTTTGTAACCTATAAAACCTATCAGTGGTATCAGAGCCATAGTATTCAATTGATCTTGCATAATGTTGAATAGATCAAAATTAGGGTTTATAGAAATTAAACCCTAAGGGAGGAATTTTCAATTTCTGCTAGGGTTCTTGAAACCCTAGCCTCCACCCTTATAATTTTCGAAATTTGCTAGGGTTCTTGAAACCCTAGCCTCCCTAACCCTTTTTCGAAAATTAGGGAGTCTTTTTAGGGTTTTATCTTGTTTCCTTAATTATTATTTCAAAAGCCTTAAAATTTGAATAATTAAAACCTGATAAACCCAACCCTATTTTCGAAAATTAGGAGGGTTTGGATTAGGATTAAATTTGAATTATTTTATTAATTCGTTAATAGTGAATACTTGTTTAATCCATAAATGATTTAATTAATTTAATTAATTGTTTAATTAAAAGATAAAGATAAACCATAATTGGTTTAATATTAATTAGTTAAAAGATTTAATTTAAATAATTAATATTTAAACCTCATATTTTGAAAAAGTTTTAAAATACACCTTATATATATATATATATATATATATATATATATATATATATATATATATATATATATATATATATATATATATATATATATCAGTAAAAGTTAATTACTATATGTATAAGAAAAGTTAGTCAAATCAATTGTAGGTCTCATTCACGAAACCATACTATAAAGAGGGTATCAGGAAGCGACCTATAAAATGGTCGTTGAATGGGTGTCCACTCTCACTCACCACTCTCCTATGTGGTGGAGGGTTGTTAGTCGAATGAGTTTGATAGGACATAGTCTCATTAAAAGGTATAATGATATAAAAGTACTAGGACCTTCTTTTAAAAATCTCACTCTAGTTACTTTAGGAAAAATGTAAAAAGTATGCTAATCCATGAAAACGCACATCATACTTTAATATGTCGTTAGTGGAGCGTGTGTGCTTAACCGACACACTTATAGGGACTTTAAATAGAAATGATGGGCGTCTCAAAAATTATAATCGTTAATGGAGAACGTGTGGTTAACCGGCACATTAATTGGAGATAATAAATGACATTGAGGCTGCCAAGCGGGTTTGCATGGTTATTCACATCTCTTTTGTGATCATCGACATCCCAATCACAAAAGTGAGAGCATAATCCGATATTAAACATGTCATGGATAAGATTCAATGAATCTCAAAAGATCTAGGAGTTTCATAAGATTGGAATTGGTAAAAGCCTTATCTACCTAAAATATATTGGAATCTGATTATGACATCCTTTTTCAAAGTTCGAATCGAAAATATGGATCATAGCCTTTATTTAAATTTTGGGTTAATAATTAAGCATTAAAATCAACTAACTTGAATTCTCGTTTCTCCTAATTTTAGATGTCTAATGAAGATAGAAATGGTCTTCCTCATTCTTATGGAAATGGTTTTCCCCAATCTTCTGGAGATGGTCTTCCAATTTCAATTCAAGATGAAATTATTTTCCCTTCCTTAGGAAATGATGGAATTGGACATCATTTCTTTTCAACTCTTCCACCTCCTTCTCTAGTAACTCTCCCAACGTCACGTTTTCCTTAAGTTGAAAGATACGAATCTACTCAATCCCTATTGCCATGTAGACATCAAGATGGAATTTATGTGTATACGCATGTTCTGAAAATGAAACCGTACATTGACAAGTTGGATAGAATGGGTGTCATTTTCCTAAGAGAGCAAGCCATTGATTTGGTTCTTCTTTTTCTTCCAAATTTATATGATCAGTTCATTGAGAACTTATAGACGTAACCCTAATTGATATGACCCAAATGTTGATTGTTGCTGAAGTAGAAATGCTTAAGAGCACATCTAAAGAAGAGATTATTATTGGGTCTAATTCTTAGATTTCCATGGGCATTGAAATTGGTGACAATAGTTGTCCAGAAAAGATTTCTCTTCCCAATGGAAAGGGGTCGTCCAGGATCAAATCGTTTGATCGTATGGCAAAAGGAAAAGCTAGTTATGGGATCATTCCAAGTGTTAACCCCAAAGATTCAATTTGTTTCTACTACCGATTGAAAGGACATTGGAAACGAAGCTACCCAAAGTAGCTGAAAGATCTTAGACATAGTAAAGTCAAGTCGTGTGACTCTACTTTAGGTACATCCTTTATCTGACTCAAGTGTTTCACAGTAGAACGAAACACATTAAAATAAGGTACCATTTCATTCGAGCTTTAATCATTGAAGGAACTATAAACTTAAAGAAAATCCATGGAACAAAGAATCTAGCTAATATGTTCACCAAGGTGGTTTCCAATGAAAAGTTGAAGCTTTGCATGGCTTCAAATGGCCTTCCAAAAGTTTGAAGAGAAGGGTTTGGCAGGAGAGAGAGAGAGAGAGAGAGAGAGAGAGAGAGAGTACTTTGAGGAATGGCGAAATCTGATTGTCAAATGAAGTTATTGGGGTATGAAGTTTTGTCCAACATAGAGCACTTAGAATTAACATGGAGGACTTGGAGTTGCATGGAGCATCAGAAATCAAATGCAGCACTTGGAGGAACATAGAGCATCAGAAATAAACATGGAGCACTTGGAGTTGGGTGTTGAGCATCAGGGAGATGAATGGAGCATCTGATATGCATCATGCACTAGATGCGCTACCTTTAATCAAGGTGCGCATATCATGTCCAAGGTGTGCCACCTTTGATCATGGTGCGCCACCTTTGATCAAGGTGTGCCCCCTGCAAGATGCGCCACCATTTTATGCTTTGTCGCGCTCCGGGAGTGTTGAAGTGTTGTTGATTATTTATTAAATAAGGATGTGCCATTTAAGAGCATGATGCGCCACCAAGGTTCATAATGCGGCATCATGGCTCCTGATGCACCACTCAAGTGAAATGTTCGTTAGGATGCTCAAGATCGTCCAATGTTGCTCATACGATGAAGATGCTCAAGGAGGATACTCCATATGGTTGATGCACCATGATGATGGTAAATGTGCCATCATGATGTGCCATGGTAGCACATGATGCGACATCTTGTCTCGTGATGCTTCATCATGTGTATGGTTGATGCTCATGAGGTTGAAGGTTCTAGAAGCGCCCATATGGCACTCTGTGATTGGTTGGAAATTAATGCATCCCCTTAATGGGCTAGTTATGGATGGGAATTGCCCATCAGAATTAGGGTTTCTCATGATTGCCTATAAATAGGTTCATATCCCCATCATTGTAAATTGTTAGTTTTTCAGTGAGAGCTCAAAGTGAGATACAACATTGAGTGTTTGTAATAGTTCCTGAAAGTTAATAAAATCCCCTCTCTCTCTAGTTCGCCCGTAGACGTAAGTCACCTTGACCGAACCACGTTAAATATTGTGTTCGGTTTTTTTTTGAAGTTTTTCAGAAGTTTTATTCCGCAAGTTTCACCGAAGTTTGTCTGACGTTTGTCTTGAAGTGTTTAACTTGTTTTGTTGTTACCCCCAACAAATGGGTTATGTAGAGATCAGTAAGAATGGGGGATGTCTTCCATGATATCTTTAGGCACAACCCCTATGAGATAACTGTCATATCTCCTTACAAGATTCATGCATGTGAACTGATTGATGGTGATCTGGTCACCATTGGATCTCTCGTCCATTTGCACTATACTCATGGGACGTACTAGAAAAATCCTACTTCCCGTGGAAAAAAAATCATGTTTGGGGCCATTTTGGGTAGTCTTTTTATAAACTTTTGCAGGTCAAAAAAGATAGAACATATTTACTAAAAATATTGTCTTTGAATATTTGCATGAAAAATAGAGGGAAAGAAGAAAATCGATAAACCCAAATAGAAGTTGTGAATGAGGAAACCCACATGATCGTGTTCAATATAGTTGTAGAAGCTTGACACAAGCATACCCTATCTAACTTATTTTATGTACTCGCTCCCTAAGGTGCTCAAGGACATAGATGCCCATAGGCCATAGCAACACTAAGTAGCTCTTTAACCTCTAATAAAAAAATGAAATTGAGGGAAGTTTTGTATGTTTTTCCAAATGTTTGAATAAACTACATATGTAAATGTTGAGTAAAGAGAGAAAGATTAATGTGTGACGGTGTAATTTGTACACAAAATCTAACCTTCATTTGTAGTTTCCAAGTACCAAATTCTAATCTAAAATCCAAACACATGAAAATCACAGTTTACAAACAATCTAATTTCCTAAGCTACCAAAGAAGAAGTTGGATGGTTAGTAGATCACAATTCATAGCATGTATAATAAGAAATCCGGATCCATTTTCCTTTAAATCAAGGCTAAAATATCTAAATTCTTGTAAAGCCAAGTTTCGGGTATGTTTCTTTTAAGTAATTTAATATTTTGGATGTTGGATTTCTGGTGGCCACGACATGGCCAAGGCCAAAGTTTCGTGGGCACTAAGCTTGCACCACGATGTGGCATCTATTCGCCACGATGTGGCCATTGTTTAATGGCAAACCCTAATCCGAGGTTTGAGCCCCTATTTAAGGGAATGTGATGGCTAGGGTTGCCCACCCTCAGCCTCAATCACTTTCCCTCAACCTCCAAGAGAAAACCCTAATCTTCATTGGTGTGTTTGGTGGTGTTTTGAAGAAGAAGAAGACACTCTTGGGTTTTGTTTCAACAAGCAACTCTCCCTATCCCTCTTGTGCACGTTTTCTGGACTCTTGTAAGTCATCAAGATCCAACCTTTATGTTACTTGTCTCTAGATCTATCACTTTTGTCCTTTAATCTTCATGATGTGAGAAATTGGAAGGTTGGATCTCATAAAGTTGGCAACTTTATGGATTCAAGTGGTCATTGTAGTGTTATATGTTCCAGATCTAAGGATATGAAGTTTTTGGTCCCATGCTTAAGCCTGAGTTCCTTATTGACATGTTTTTTTACCTAAAATGGAAGGGACATGCAATGGACATGCATGTCCATAAAGCTACGATCTTTATGGCTTACTAGGTGTAGGAAACCCTTCTGGAAACCTTAGGTGAGCAACTCTAGAGATTTGGATGCTTAAGGAGTGACTTTATGCATTTAGTCACCTTTAAGGAATTTGGGTCTGGGATCTCGACTTATTGAGGTGTCTTAATAAATAAAGTTGGAAACTTTATTCATCAAGACCATGGGAAGAACCAGATCTGAGTTTTGGAGCTCTTGGAGTTGTAGGAAAATAGCTTAATGGATTAAGCTGTCTAAACTAGTCCCCACGACATGGCCTTAGGTTGCCACAGCGTGGCGACTTGGTATGAACTCGTCTGCTTTGTCGTTTAGCAGCCACAGCGTGGCCAAGGATGGCCACAAGGTGGCGACCAACTGGAGGTTAGTAGGTGTATGGATTTTAATATGGTTTTAAAAGTGAAAATGTTGTCTGTGATTTTTAGAATGTTACAATTCTCATATACCTATATGTGCAAAAATTGGTTTCAATCTACCTTCGAGCTCGTTAGCAGGGATATTACTTCATGCACATTTACTAGCTTCACTTCACAAAGTATTATGAAGTGGAGCTAGATAATATCCATGTGGTGTTTCTCAAAATATCATGTACATTGATTGAAATATAACAATAGTTGAATAGTTTGTTATATAAAGTTGGAATAATTTTGAATCATATATTGCTAACTTGAATGTAAAAATTGTTTTCCATTTGATGGTAGATAGTAATAAAGGTGCACAAAACGGTTTTTTCTTCAAATCGAACTGGTTCTTTAAACCAATTCGATTTCGATTCGAAAATAGGAACACCGGTTCAACCGATTCGGTTCAAACCTGTTCATTCATAAATAAATAAATAAATCGAACCTATTTAAACCGTTTCCATCGGTTCTACAACGGTTCACACGGTACTAAACCAGTTTCAATGACTAAAATCTCGAACCGGTGCAAACAGACGGTTTGGTTCCTGAATCGGATCGGTTCATAGTGAACCTGTTTACAGGTTTTTTGGCCGGTTCGGATCGTGAACCGATTTTTTTGTGCAAGTCTAGATAGTAACCTAATGGTAGAATAATGAAAAAACTTTACCAACTATTAGAATAATGAAAAAACAAAACTACTGGATTTGGTCCATGTATATTAACTCTAAAAATGACGACCACTTATCCTCGTGCATCATAATCCTATAAGTTTTTACACAATAAAACGGAGCAAAAGCACCACACACAAACAATGGAGCAACTACCCTGCCAAACCCAAACCTAGTCGCTGCCATCTTGATTCATCTACAAAGAGGTAAAATTAAGTCACATAGAGCAACAACCAAGATACAATTTCACTAAGACTTAAATCGTTTTTTAGAAAACCACACTACTCTTCCACTCCAATCAAATCAAGCGTTGTAATAATAAACAAAAAGGGGCAAAAATGAAGCCATAAAAAACAAATAACATACAATGAAACCCCCTCTTAAAACCTTTAACGGAATGCACACAACACATCACACAAGACATACAAATATACAAAAGATTGATTCACAACCAAAATGAACATCTCATCTCATCTCATCATTGCTAGTCCTGGATAGGAGCCCCCGTCCTGGCTTGTGATATACGGTTTGCATATATCGTTACTAACCGCAACTGTGTACTGTTAAGTCCTTCCAAATATGGTAAAAACCCTTTTCCAAGCATTATGTAGATATCCACCAAACAGAAAACAACAGTCTGCCACAACCAACAACAAACAAATTAATAACTAATTATTTTAAACACATTAATTTGTAAATAATAATAAATAGATACCTTGCGGACATCGGCACTCTGATTACCAAAAGCATCAAAAAGAGCAGGCAAAAAGGAATCTAATTGACCCATTAGTTCCTCCTGTGAAAGCCTACCCACAAGCTGTCACAAAAACAAAACAAAATCATTTCATGCAAGTTTTTCGTAAAGTACATCACTACTTTTGGGTTTCATTAGATATCTGTACCTTGGTCAAACAGTTTATACACGCAACAAGAGTTTTCTCATCTTCAGTAACCAGTAATGGAACGATAACCTAAAAGCTCACAACACAAAAGTTTAATGCATAGAAATTGCTATTAAGAAAAAAACAAAACATTTTTACAATCCGTAGGTAGAACAACTTACACTTAAACATCTGAATGGATCATATTGAGAGAAAACAACACTTAAGCAGTGTTCTGCTTCACTTGATACCTACCAATGAAAATACTATAAATAACAATTCTCCATTAAAACAAGTCAAATTTGGAGGATGAAAACCTACTTTTGGGATTGTATCTTTCGTAAGATGTAGTAACTTTTCAGCTACAATCTCAATAGAATCTTCCATGCCATCTTTCTGGAGGGGAATCATTGGAAGAAAAACTTTAAATGTGTCACAAAAAACTTGAATTATAATTAGTATATAGCAACACAGCATGGAAAATTAAAAGGCTTACCTGGTTCTTCAACATTTCCGATATTAACAAGAGAGCAAGCTCCCGAATTGATGGATCGGTGTCCTCCAAAACCTCAAGTATCACCATCAAAATTTGATTGAAATACTGCAATCAAATACATCAATCAAACAAAAATAAATATATAAATATAATTATTTCTATCATTAGAGAATGGGGTGGGGGAGGGAGAGATGTGTACCTTTGTCCATATGGAGGAATCATTGGCAACAGAAGCATCAACCAACTGTTGTATGGCAGTGCGCTTGGTTGTACTTGTTGTAGAACATTCATCAGTCCCATTAGAAATCTAAGCAAACCAATAAACATGTTATTGTTAGTTATCAAGGTTAAATTTGTAATTATAATAAACTCAAGAACCACAACTCACAAGATGAAGGATTTGAGGGATGCTTGGTCTTGTATCAGGGGAAGAATTGATCTTCAAAGCTGCAAGTTTTGTGACATTAAGTTCCAAATCAGTCGGACCCTCAATATCAACCTGTTGTCCATTGAAACACGGTGTTGAAGCAGCCTCCATGTCTAAACTTTCTGACAGCATGGAACTAGCAACATACTTTGCATCCTTAGAAGAAAGTACATTACCATTATTGGAATCAAGACTATGATACAGATTATCTTCACTTCCATCATGTCTTACAATCTGTGTAGATGCTTCTAGACCAGAACCAGAACCAGAGCCCCATTTCTTACCACCATCACTACTATCAATAGAACTACCAGAATACCTTGCAAACAATGGAGTCTTTTTAGTACTAGTCACCTGAACATATCCTTCTTCAGAAGAGGTCCCAACAGCATCATACGGATCATAAGATTTCGCGCGTTGTGATCTGTCTTTCTTCTGTTGTAAATAATTCATCAAATCCACTTCAATCCGAGGCGTATGTTGCTTCAATGCACGTCTCAAAGAATTCTGTTCTTCAACCGATAAACTAAGAATATAATTCAAAACAGAAGTCGAATCGAAATGAGAGTAAACCGATATAATACACGTTGTGGCCGCTTCTTTGAGTTTCGTATTTTTGTCATAAACTAATGGTGCTAATTTAGCAAGCCATAGCTTCAAAATCCCACTATTCCCAGCACCTTCAGAGTTTCCCGCATGTTTGTTAAACGCAATAATAGCAAATTCAATCACAGCAAGTTTCGCTTTCGGGGAACGTTGTTCGTCTAATGACCGGAGTAACGCGGGTAAAAGCGAATCCACACCATAACTTTTCCCGACAATTTCTAAAGTTGTTGAACACGGTTGTCTAACTAACTCCTTTGGGTCGATTAACCGGGAAAACACGTGTGGTAATATTCTCTCCATGTAACTTTCAAAAGGCTTTCGACAAGCCGGGATGATGTCAGCGAGTGTTGTTAAGGCGGCTTGTGCGACTTTATGGTGAGGATCGTCTAAGTGTTGGAAGAATAGCTTCATGACTTTCTCAAAACTTTGTGTGACTTCTTGAACTCCTTTAGGTCCTTGTTGGAGCAACGAGTGTAAATAGTTAAACGCCGCCACCCTGGCGTTCCAGTCTGAGCTGGAATTGAGACCGGAGCTTAACGCGTCATTAAGAGAAGATGGCCCGTCTGTATAGCTTGACATCTCTCCAGGAGAGAATTGGCTCTCATCGAAACTCCTGCGTCTGTTTGATGCCATTCTCCCGGGAATATTCTTTCTTGAAAGTGGTCTTTGAAAATTGGGGACGTGACTAGTATTATGTGAGTATTCTGAATAGTGTCTAGTGTCTGTATGATGTGAGTTGACAGATCGTCTGGCTTCTCTGATATCATTGTTGTCTTCGAAAGAGCTTCTTTCAGAACCTCGTCTTGTTGTGTAGGATGAAAGTGATGAAAAGTTTTCATGTGTGTTTGTGATGTTATTACTACCACGATACGGGTGCTTGGAAGAATCGCGTGAAGCTTGGATTTGAGTAATGATGTCTGATAAACCCAAGCCACCGTTTCGGTTGTTGCCTTTTGAGATACCGGAAGTGGAATCTAATGATAAAGATGTTGCGAGACTATTGGAGGCAGGAGCTGCGAGAGGATATGGTGGGTCACGTGATGAAGGTGGGTCCACTCCTGTACTAGCACCGATAGATAAAAGACAAAATTAGCCATTCCAAAAATACATATTTAACATAATAATAATTATAGATTGTTGAATGATGATGATTTGAATCAAAACTTATACCAAGATCTAGACTTGATGATCGAACTCTTCCGGAATCTAAGCCTCGAAGCATGCTTTCAATGGCAGTGACCTTCTGTTTGCTGGCATGCAACACGCTTTCTAGGCTGCGTTCTGGGGCCTTGCTTATGGATTTTGGTTGGGATGAAAAAAGAGAGGATGAGAGAGAAGGTGAGGGTGAGGGTGCAGAAGGTAAGCTTGCGTTTCTGTCCATTGCAACAATTGCTGAAGTTCCATATCCTGATAGAGTTGAAGTATTGTTATGTGATGATGTTTGTGGTGTCCTCTCACGAACTACAGGTGATGCATGTCGCCTGTGCATACCCCCATCCTCGTCATTTATTATCTGTGCATAAAAAAATATGTATTATTATATGATGAAGATGAAGATGGTTCATCTTATTTAGGAAAAGACATACATACCCTTTGAATAACAGGATCAAACAATGAAAACAATCGCCGCGAACGATCAGGCCATGTTTTGGAAAACATTCTGTAGCATGCTCTAGCAGTTGCCCGCACCTGTTCGGTTCCCATCACGTGTTAATTACTTGTAATAATAATTGTAAAATAACAAGAATAAGAAACTTAAAAAAAGACCTCGCTCATTGCATCTCCCACACAACATTTAATAAGGTCTTCGTACAGATCAGCCGAGCGCTGTATCTCAGGAGCATCAGCCCAATATTCCAGTATTAATAAAGCATACTCACAGCATCTGTAAAATTGAAATGTGATGATATTAGCAATAGTAATGTATGGTCTTGAGTCTTGACTGAATCAAGATTAAAAGAGGGAATTGACACCTGGCACGAAGTATCGCACTACGGTCATGTTTCGCAGTGTCAGCAACACGAGGAAGTATCCGGGCAACTTTGCAGTTACGCAACATCTGGAAAAAGATATGCGTAAGAAGAAATAGATTCCAGAAAATGAATATATAATAGAGGTAAATAGATACCGTTTTTATGCAGTTGTCTGCTGACTCTGCAATTACAAGAACAGTGATCACCACAAGTTTGAAAAGGACCTGAATGTCAAATCATGTGTCAGAAAGGTATCAAGAAAACTATAGCTTCTTTCAAAGAAGAAGATAAGTCTGTATACTCACAGGAATGAACATCTCTGCACATGACTCAAAATCTCCCAAAAGCTCTTTAGATAGAAAGTTCAGTAAGTGGCAAGCCTAGCACACGCATTGTAATAAAAAGGTTAGAATGATTTACAGCTGGAGATCAAGATGATTCAGGTAAAATATGACAATGTATGCTATACCTGTTTAACTATGCTGGACCTTCGATCAGCTAACTGGGTGCTTAGAGGACCAACAAGTTGTTTTAGAAGACCACGGAAACATGGATAATCAATTGCACCTGGTGTGGCAATTGACAAATGAAAGGAATATCAGTCTGGGTCTACTACAAGTTTGTGTTGTGTGTATATTTTTAAAAGGAAAATATGAGTAAACTAATACATACCTCCAATGACAAGGCCTTCAATTCTTTGCATGGCTCCAATACGAACAGACCAATCTTTCTCAGGAACAAGGATTGAAGCAGCCTTCTCAAACTCACGGATCAGCTCCTTCTCTGAATACACTTTTATTGGGTCTACAGGCTTTTCGGTGACATCACTATCCCCTAGTAAAGAGAACAATAAAAGAAGGAAATGACTTGCATTGAACCTATAAACATAAGCTAAATATATATATATATATATATATATATATATATATATATATATGAGAATAACTAACTAACCTCCAAAAAGGGAAACTTCACGAGAGGAAGCCTTGGCTTTTGGGCTGCTTCTTTTGGGATTATGGTTAGAAGACTTGGCACCAGTAGGAGGATAAGTATTGACTCGTATTTCTGAAGGACGCTTTGGTTCAATTCTTTCTAATCTGGCATTGATATCTTTTACCTGAAATCATCTCAAGTCAGTGTGTTGAAGAAAACACAAAAGAAATGAACTGTAACAGTAATACAAGCTCTAACATAATCACCATTGATGATGGAAGCTGATGGCGATGGAGTTCTTCACGGAATTGAGGCCCAATTTGAGCATACATCTCCTCGATGCATAAAATTGCGGCTTCTCTCACACCTGGATTAGGGTCGTATAACATCTGTAATATCTGATCACATGAAGATAAGAGAGGGGAGAGTGTAGGCATTAGTATGTTGTTTTTTGCATGTTGTTAACAATGAAACTGAAAGCCCCTTGTGAAACAATAGAAAAGAACATACAGGAGGAAGAATAGCACGTTGCAAGGGCAGCTCTGTAGATGCAAATAGACCAATGGCAGATGTCACAGTTCTTGCAAACTCTTCTCTAACTCTCCAGCTTTTGTGAGTCCAGGCATTAGATCCAGCTCTTTCCACAATAAGAGTTGGAGATGAAACCTGCACCACAACCAAGATGCAAGCTAGTAAGCTTTTCAGCTATTTGCACCCATATAACATTGATAGAAAAAAAATTGTACAAGCAATCAAACTACAATGAGATCACTGAAAATAAAACTATATAGATACAAGGGGCAATGGCACATTCATTAAGGGTAGGCCAAAAGTAAATTAACTCGATTTGAGTAGGCATCTACAAACTGAACAAACAAATCACAGTTAAGCTCAATTCATCCTAAAGAATATCGTAAAGACAGAAATTTCATGTAAAAAGACTCATACAGGGTAACAGGGACTATAATGGCATTGTAATTTGCCATCAGTATAGTTGAGCTTGAATGCTTAATGAAATTGATAAGATCATAGAATGCCTAGGGAAGATATTAATGATAATCTGCCAATCTGATTATTTTAATGGGTTTGTATAAATATACAATAACTCCTTCATGACAAGAAAGCCATGGGTTAAGTCACATAAATGCTCTCTAGCAAAATGCAAGGGAAATGCAGCACATAAAGACTTCCCTCCAAATCCTTGTAAATCCCATAAGTTTGTGTGTCCGAGTTGCCCTTTGTACACTCCTTTTAGGAAGTACTACATTAAAATCCTCAGTCTTTTATGGATAAAGGCACAATGTGTTACCAACTGACTACAGCTTATGCAGGTCGTGTTGGGCAACATAAGACACTCAAATTGGGCCCACATGTGACAGGTCTATAGTACAAACAGAGTACAATGGTTGTAATCGCAAGGTCATGACACCCCATAAGACTTGCAGCAAGTGAACTGAATGCACTTCACAGTTTCAAATGTAAGATCCCCCCAGGTAATTTGTAGATCACGAACAAGATTGATGTAAATACTACTCCGGATTCAATTAACACATACTTTTAATAAAACTAGGACATTGTGACCCAATCACTAAATATAATATAATAACCTCAAAATAATCAGATATCGACCTTACTAGCAACAAAGTGAAGAAAAAACCAAATTTGTACCAAAAATTAGCCGGAAATAGTATCTAATGACAAATGACTGCTAAAGAAACCTATTTCGGTAACCAATTACGGAAATTGAAATTATCAATTCCCACTGTAAACCTTCAGTAGAAAATTTTATCTTTTGAGCCATATCAAGACATGAGAAGTGCAGACTCGAAATACTTGGACATAGCAATCCATAAGAAACACACAGATGGCTTAGAACCAATAGTTCATCATCTAATCGATCTCTCTCTTCTAATACTCTACCCGTCAATCCCACAATTACAAATAAGAATTCAAGATATATAAGTTCGATCACCAAAAAGAGCTGTTATAAATACCCAAAGCATGAGTGAAAAACAATTAAAGCTCACTATAAAGTGACAGTAAAAAAACACACACCGACACCTTACCTGCATGAGAGTGAGCAAGAGGCGTCGAGCCGCATCGCGAACGGGCTGCTTAGCATCGCCGAGACGCTCAACAGTAGCAGGAACTAGGGCATTGAAATGAAGTTTCAAGTGTTCACCGGAAAGAACCGCAGCAGAATCAAGAGCCTGTAAACCCCCTTGCGAAACCCTAAAATTGTTATCTTTCAAGAGATCTAAGCAACAATCGACAAGAGAAGTAACTTCCGAAGACGATAAACTCTTCCTCGAAGCTTCTAGAAGTTCATGAAGCCTCTCTACTCCAGCCATTCTCTCTTTCGTGTCCTTGGCGCGTGCCATTTCGAGAGCCTCCTCCATTGCACAGGGGCTTGATTGAGAGCCACAGATCTGATCAGATCCACGACGCCTGTCGATTAATATAAGGAGTCTATCTGACCGGCGCCGAGAGACGGTGGTGGTAGTAGTTGGGGAGTGACGGAGACAGCGGGGAGAGAGAACTGTGAAAAGCGTAGCTGGATCGACGGACCGGATACTATATAGAGAGTATGTGTCAGTGTGTATGCGTGAGAGAGAAAGAGAGTGATGTTATTTATTTATGTACAGTTTCCAATAAGTTCCTGCTGGGTTTTCTTCTTTTCCCAGTTTATTCCGGACAAAATAATATTTTTTTATACTATACATAATAAGAACAACACAAAATCGTTAACGACTTATGTGAAAAATAGTAGAAAGTGTAGGGTCAAGCATTTTTAACTTAGGTTCGTGCAATAAAAAATAGTAACAAACTATATATTCAGATGTATTTGGTATTTAGCCATTTTTTATAATAAGTTTCTTTTTAACGGCGGGGTTAATATTTACCGGTCTAATTATTAGAGACCTTCATTCTAAGAGGCAAAACATCTACCAAATAGGCAAGGCCCACTTGGCCATTTTTAAAAATATAACTAATTATATTTTTCTATGTTAGTTATATGGTTTTTTGCTAATTGTATCATTATAAAGGCACACAAAATTGTAGAATGTTCATGGGATATGACGACTCGCTGTGTTCAATTCGCTACCGGCAAGTATACCGTCCCACCTCTTTGGTAGCGAACAAAAGCAATGTTAGGTTAAAAAGAAAGAGAAAAAAAACGGATCTGAGGAATACACGAAAAAAAAACAAAAATCAAAATCAAAACACACAAAGATTTAAGTGGTTCACACTATTTTGCGATAGGTTACGTCCATTGTTGAACGAGAGAGAGAGAGAGAGAGATTTTATTCCACACACTTTTTCTGCTACAATATTACAGATACGGTCGTTCATAAATATATGAACGACAAGATGTGACCTAAACATCTAAAAGACGAAGTACAACTGAAAAAAATGGTCTGCCCAAAAAAAATTCAGATCTGATGATAAGTCTTCATATCTAACAATCTCCCACTTGGAGTCTTGATAATCATTTAGCTGCCAACCGAGTCTGCGTATTCTGTAACACTCGTCTCTCTCTCTAGTCCTTGCCTCCTCTTCAAGTTCCTGGAAGCCCAATTGAAGTCATGCACAACTTCAACTTACAGTTGGTACCACCTTAGTAAATATATCAGTTGGATTCTTCGTACCAAGGGTTTTCTTCATATTTTGTTTACCATCAGTTATCAGTTCTCGTATGAAAATGATATCGCGTCTTTCTGTGTTTCGTTCGGCTGTGAAACGTCAGATTTTTTTGCGAGATGTAATGCAGTTTGATTGTCACAGTGGAGAACACAATCTTCTTGTTTTATTACCAGCTCTGGCAGAAAGTTCTTCAATCATATCAACTATTTGCTTGTTTCTGCAATGGCCATATATTCTGCCTCCGTAGTTGAGAGGGCAACACTTTTCCAAGGTTTGGACATCCAACTGAGTGTTGTACCTCCGATAGTGAAAACATACCCAATAGTGCTTTTTCCTGAACCCGCACATCCCCCTAAACAAGCATCAGTGAATCCTTCCAAAACCACTTTATTTTTGTTGGAACATAGAGCGACTTCAAAAGTACCTTTCAAGTAACGCAACAACCACTTAACCCCTTCTCAATGCTCTTTACCTGGATTTGACATAAATCTGCTCACAACTCCCACGCCCAATGCATGTACAATGCCCGGTCGGGTGCACACCATAGCGTACATCAAGCTGTCAACTGATGACTCTCATACATACATGCATATATAAATATGAAATCAAACATATAACAATCATAAAGAAAGAATGAGAGTGATAACTCACCTTATCAGTTAGTGAAAACTATATGTAACGCCCGCAGATCCGGGCTAGTCAATTTAGAGACGATGAGCATCAAAAATGAGTTTTTGATGGAAGATTATTTGGAAGGATTAATCTTAACCAAGTTGTAGTATATGTTACAAGGGTTCCGTACATATAAAAAACGCCGAAATCCGAGTTATAACGAAGAAGTTATGGCCCGTCGAAGTTTTACGGCAAAACCGGCACGGCACCGGGAGACATAAATAGTGAATTTACGGTAGAAGACTTTCTAGCCTTAGTGATCTAAAAAAAAAATTAGTATACGTTAAACCGAGAACATAAAAAAAACGCCCAAATCTGACTTCGTATGAGGAAGTTATGAATTTTTTAAGATTTGGCATAGCAGTGCACGGCCCGAAACTCGAATTTTAGTTCGAGCTGTTTTTGGCCTACGCGACCTAAATGAGAGTTGAAGATCTCATTAATAGGAACTCAACGGTAAAAAGACAGACGAAAACGGAGTCCGTATGTAGAAGTTATGAATTTTACGCGGACATTTAACAGTATAATCTCCTCCTACTGTTAAATTTAAGATCGGTCGAGAATTAGCTGACGGGGTCTAAATGAAAGTTTTAGATCTTGTTTTTACCTACGCGTGGATATAAAGAATGTCGAGAGTAGAGCTCGTATGTTAAAGATATGGACGAAACTTGGTCCGTACTCTTCGAGCGCGATAAATTCGATACAGTTTTGTAAATCTGAGATAGAATGAGAATTAGCTGACGACGTGTAAATGAAAGTTGTAGTACTCGTAAATACCAACGAGTGGATATAAAGAACGTCAAAAATGGAGTTCGTATGAATGAGTTACAAATTATAATAGCATATTTACGTATTAAAATAAAGTATAAATCATATATACGTACACATATATATATATATATATATATATATATATATATATATATATATATATATATATATACAAATGTATATATCATTAGAAAGGTATCGACGATGCGGTTATTATAAGACTAGTGTTGAGTACTTTCGACATTAGTTGAATACAAATATCGTTAAATCTATTTAAAATAGTATTATGAAGGGGTGTTTAGTCGTTTGTATAACTATAAGGTCATTAAGTAATTATGGAGAGTAGTTTTTGTAAATTCAATTACTATAAATAAGAGGTTTGAGCTATCATATTTCTTGCATCATTCTCTTGATTCAAGAGTCTTTCTCTTCTTATCCCCCGAGCATTTCGGTCCCTCGTGATTCGACTTCTCTTTCTGTAGTTTTAGTATAGTAAGGTGAGCGCTGAAGCGCTGCACGAATCTTTCTTAGAAAGATTTAACGACAAATTTTGCCCCTGCAGAGCCCGACTCCTAGCTAAAACCTCATTGTAAGTAAGTCATGCTTACCTATTTTAATATAGTTTATATTTAAAATTAGTATTGTTATTATGAACTTATAATAAATATTTGAGCTATTATTATGACTTATATAAGTGTCGTTATAATATCTTTTTAACTACTCGCGGTACGGGGAATCTGGTTTAAAGGGTCGCATAGGGTTGTTGGATTTCAGAAGTGCTATATGCCAAAATGGTCCTGCCCTCCAGTGTTTTATGTCCGGCCCCTGTCTGTACATAGTGGTTGGAAAGTATTGTTTAAACGCTTATATAATAATAATAATAATAAGAATAATAATTAGTCACAGTAAATATTAGACTAAAATCTAGTGGTAATAATACTAGGTTTCGTCGAAGGAAATTATTTTTAAAGTAAACGAAACGCTGTCCGAGTACCGAGTCACCACCTTATCAAGTGAGTGCATAGTTACTTTCATCTTACACATAGATACGAAGTATTTTATATAAATTACGTGTTATGTGTGCATATTATCTGTATACTTGTTATCTACGTTGAATGAACGATTTTATACATGTTTTTAATGATTTAAACTGTATATGTTTTTATATCTACAAAATATGTTGGGTAAAACATGGGTATATTAATGATGAAAGTTGATATAGAGGAATATTAGCAGTATGGACATAGTGCCCTATAGGTGAACATTAGCAGCAATGGACTTAGTACCCTATAGATGAGCATTGGCAGCTGTGCCACAACCTGTAGATGTTTATAATATACGATGTACTCTAAACATCCTAGCAGCTGCGCTCCAAGAATAGTATCGGCAGCTGCGCCTAATAGAGAACATCATAACCATGGCAGTTGCGCCTAAAGGACAATACCGACAATTGCGCCTCATAGAGAATGTCACAATTATGGCAGCTGCGCCTAAATGATAATATTAGCAGTCGTGCTTGACAACTGTGTCATTGGCAACGATAGACTTCGTGCCTATTCCTTAGGATAATCCTTAGGAATGAATGAACGATGAATAGCTGATTCTTAGGGTAGATCCTTACGAGTAAAGAAGATAACGGGGATGGGTAATTGGCTTGATTGTTTGATGTTTAAACATAATAATTACATTATTGTGGGTTGAAAACCCTATGTACTCACCAGGTTTCCCAACCTGACCCACTCAAGCTTATTTGTATCACAGGTGTCGATATGAAGCTACTTTACACTGAGAGATTTAAAGGAGATATAAATCATTAGTGATAATGAATGTAAGTTCTGTTTATGCTTATGTTTCTGTATTGACGATGACATCCCAAATGTTTTAAAATGAATAAAAATACTTTTCTTCGGAAATGCCTTGATAACGTATTTATAATGTTTTATTGGAAACAAATTCCGCAACATTTTTATTAAAAGAGGTACTCTAATTTTTATAAAGCATAAACAAAATCGGTATTTTCTGGCCATGAAAATGGGGATGTCACACTATATGTCCCACTTTGGCTTCAAATATCCAATTGATCAACTTGATCAATCTATCGCCAAAACCTTTTCACATATAACGTAGAGTTTCTTAGGACTCATCTTAAACGATTAAGAGCTTAATAACACTCCAATTCACCAAAATCATATTTTTGTCCCAAAATACTAACATGACAACTTCTTGTCAAGAAACTGATTTAGCTCCATGAATTAAGCTTACATATGAATTAATTTATTAAGTCATAGGATCAATTCTATCATGTCATCTCTTTCACTAGTTAGGGTTTGAAACCTTAACTATCCATAATGGATTTAACCTTGGAAATCACATACAAAGTTTGTTCAAAGCTTCTAAACACTCTTAATAGCATCATAATTGAGTTATAATTTGATTAACTCAAATAATCTAACCAAATTAATGATTCCACCATTGAAGCTCAAAGCTTCATAAGAGGAAGAAATCATTACCTCGAGAGGGAAAAGGATGTTAATCCTTGCAATCCACCATCTCTTACTCATATTGGCACCATTTTTGCATCATAATCGCCCCATCTCAACTCCCAATCGACCCCCATGAAGAATGATCGAAATGAGCTCTTTAAAGTGATTATAATCTATTTTATGTGCGTTTCCGCATCGTGGCAATATATGGCCACGTCGTGGTCTTTGGGAATTAGCAAAGTACATTGTTGATTTCATCCCAACTCAAGACAATTTTTTTTCTAACTTCAAACGCGCATAACTTCTTCATTTCTTATCTGTTTACCAAAAATACATTTCTCATGAATTCTTTCTCTAAAACCTACTCATCTAACCTCTTATAGTGACTTAAACTTGTCTTGGCCATCTTCATGAAGTTACAACTTCATATTCTCATATTTTTTCTCATAAATGACCAAATTGCTTTTTTGGTAATATTTGACTAAAAGTCTAATCTTTATAAACTTTAGGTTGTTACATTAATTAAAAAACAAGTTCTTTGATTAATCCTAACCTCACTAACCTAATCTAGACAAGCTCTTAGAATTAGATTGAAAGATTGCATTAAGTTTCATGTGAATGTTCCCAAGAATGTGCAATACTTCTCATAAGCTCAGAACCGTAAAGGAATGTAATTATAGTTTACACTAAAGTTAATTTCATCACAAAACTAATTTGATGTTGTCATTTAATATCAATTTCACAAAATAATTACATATTTCATAAAATTGAATGACAAGAATGACTTAATTCTAATCCAAACAGCCACCATGAACCAAAATCACAATCAAACTCTTTGTTAAAACAAAACTACAATTGCTAGATACATAATGAAACATAACATCAAGTCATTGAATTAAAAATATAACATCAAGTAATCCATAAAACCGGAAATAGAAGGGTTTAGCCATACATGACTAAATCAAGAACAAAGTCTAACATGTAATGAAAGTACGAATCAAACTTACAAAATATGAATTAAAATAGTTTCCAAGTGTTAATCAAGCTTGAAAACCCTCCAGAAATCGCATGTCAAAGCTTCAAAACTCGACACCCCCATAAATGAGGTCAACTCCTATTTTTAGCGAAAATTAGAAATGGCCAAATAACCCACGTTCCCAATTACACGACTGTGTAAATTAATATAGTGATAAAACACGATCGTGTTTATTCCCACATTACCTTGCTACCAAAGTGTTTATGGCCAAATAATTACACGACTGTGTAAATTAATATAGTGAAAATCACAGTTTACAAACAATCTAATTTCCTAAGCTACCAAAGAAGAAGTTGGATGGTTAGTAGATCACAATTCATAGCATGTATAATAAGAAATCCGGATCCATTTTCCTTTAAATCAAGGCTAAAATATCTAAATTCTTGTAAAGCCAAGTTTCGGGTATGTTTCTTTTAAGTAATTTAATATTTTGGATGTTGGATTTCTGGTGGCCACGACATGGCCAAGGCCAAAGTTTCGTGGGCACTAAGCTTGCACCACGACGTGGCATCTATTCGCCACGATGTGGCCATTGTTTAATGGCAAACCCTAATCCGAGGTTTGAGCCCCTATTTAAGGGAATGTGATCGCTAGGGTTGCCCACCCTCAGCCTCAATCACTTTCCCTCAACCTCCAAGAGAAAACCCTAATCTTCATTGCTAACCTTTGAGTGTTTGGTGTGTTTGGTGGTGTTTTGAAGAAGAAGAAGACACTCTTGGGTTTTGTTTCAACAAGCAACTCTCCCTATCCCTCTTGTCATGTTTTCTGGACTCTTGTAAGTCATCAAGATCCAACCTTTATGTTACTTGTCTCTAGATCTATCACTTTTGTCCTTTAATATTCATGATGTGAGAAATTGGAAGGTTGGATCTCATAAAGTTGGCAACTTTATGGATTGAAGTGGTCATTGTAGTGTTATATGTTCCAGATCTAAGGATATGAAGTTTTTGGTCCCATGCTTAAGCCTGAGTTCCTTATTGACATGTTTTTTTACCTAAAATGGAAGGGACATGCAATGGACATGCATGTCCATAAAGCTACGATCTTTATGGCTTACTAGGTGTAGGAAACCCTTCTGGAAACCTTAGGTGAGCAACTCTAGAGATTTGGATGCTTAAGGAGTGACTTTATGCATTTAGTCACCTTTAAGGAATTTGGGTCTGGGATCTTGACTTATTGAGGTGTCTTAATAAATAAAGTTGGAAACTTTATTCATCAAGATCATGGGAAGAACCAGATATGAGTTTTGGAGCTCTTGGAGTTGTAGGAAAATAGCTTAATGGATTAAGCTGTCTAAACCAGTCCCCACGGCATGGCCTTAGGTTGCCACAGCGTGGCGACTCGGTATGAACTCGTCTGCTTTGTCGTTTAGCAGCCACAGCATGGCCAAGGATGGCCACAAGGTGGCGACCAACTGGAGGTTAGTAGGTGTATGGATTTTAATATGGTTTTAAAAGTGAAAATGTTGTCTGTGATTTTTAGAATGTTACAATTCTCATATACCTATATGTGCAAAAATTGGTTTCAATCTACCTTCGAGCTCGTTAGCAGGGATATTACTTCATGCACATTTACTAGCTTCACTTCACAAAGTATTATGAAGTGGAGCTAGATAATATCCATGTGGTGTTTCTCAAAATATCATGTACATTGATTGAAATATAACAATAGTTGAATAGTTTGTTATATAAAGTTGGAATAATTTTGAATCATATATTGCTAACTTGAATGTAAAAATTGTTTTCCATTTGATGGTAGATAGTAATAAAGGTGCACAAAATGGTTTTTTCTTCAAATCGAACTGGTTCTTTAAACCAATTCGATTTCGATTCGAAAATAGGAACACCGGTTCAGTCCTAAACCGGTTCGGTTCAAACCTGTTCATTCATAAATAAATAAATAAATCGAACCTATTTAAACCAGTTCCATCGGTTCTACAACGGTTCACACGGTACTAAACCAGTTTCAATGACTAAAATCTCGAACCGGTGCAAACAGACGGTTTGGTTCCTGAATCGGATCGGTTCATAGTGAACCTGTTTATAGGTTCTTTGGCCGGTTCGGATCGTGAACCGATTTTTTTGTGCAAGTCTAGATAGTAACCTAATGGTAGAATAATGAAAAACTTTACCAACTATTAATACAATTATGAATGACTTGTAGAATAAAGAAACTAAAACCACTACCTTCACCGCGTGATTAATCCTTTTATACTTGTCCAAATGCATCGAAATATGACATGAAGCGGAATTTTGACATTGTATGGTCTTGAACAAAACTACTGGATTGGTCCATGTATATTAACTCTAAAAATGACGACCACTTATCCTCGTGCATCATAATCCTATAAGTTTTTACACAATAAAACGGAGCAAAAGCACCAAGACCATACAATGTCAAAATGACATGTGTTAACGAAAACATGACCGTGTTTATTGTCAGGCATAAAAAACACGGGCGCGTAAACGGCTTCTTCATGTTCCAATCTTCTAAAACACGACCATGATTATTCCATTTGTTAAAAACACGACATGTAACAGTCTGTGATTGGTTTCTTCAATTTCCGCAATTCATGCATCATTGCTCCAAAAATCATGAAATTTTGCCCCGAGCTTCCGATCATCATCCCTAGCAAGATTCCACCTCCAAAAATCCCTGGAAAATTATAAAAGTGTGCGGGTGAAATAGTACCATGAAATGTCCCGGAAACATGTAAAATACATGATTCTAAGCCTAAATGCAATACAAAGTTATGAAATAGACGTACTAAATAGGTGCATAAAATGCATCTAACAATGTTATTTGTTATTCATTTTCGTGTTGGCTAGATATTGATTTGGTATTGGTTTCAAGCATTGGCAGATGCATGACAAAAAGTCTCAGCGGTTGGAAAATTTACATTACGTCGGGAAATTTCCCAAAAAATCACACTATGCTGCAAAATTTAAAGGATTGCACCAACCATCCCGGAAACCCTTCAATCCGCCCCTGGTTTCAAGTAATATTTAACAAAGGCACGTCTACATGGTGAATTAATTGATATGCGTTGGTTGATGGCCTTTCTCTTGCATTGCTAAGGATTGATTAAGCTATTCAAGGTCTTTGGTTTCCTTTTTTTTTTTTTTTTTTTTTTTCCTTAAGATCTTACACCTACGTTATAAATTTTAAGTGCTTCTTGGTCATCTCTCGTCACTAAATAAACAATAAACAAAGTTATGTGTTAATGTTCGGCCAAATCCATTTGGTCTGCGAAGTACTGTTTTATAAGTCTAACAATTACTTAACTTGTAAAATTTGTTAAACATAATTGTGTGAAACATGTATATATTTATGAAGTAATTGTATAAGTAAAAATCAAGACCATAAAAAGATTAAAATCAAAGTTACAGTTAATTGTATGCTTTGGTTGTATAAACCGTCAAAGTATTGACAAACAAGTAACATGATAGGAAAACTGCCAAACTGGAAAACATAATTTGTCAAACACTATTTCATGAACTATCTATACATACGCAAAATAACTTTACTAGTAAAAATCCAAAATACAATAATTTGTAGTTGTCATATAAACATGACATTGATTTGTGAAGAAAACTATATTGAACAAAACACTTATCTGTATAATAATTTCACGAAATATATCTTTGTTTATGAAATATGTATAATGAACTTTTATATGCATATTATGAATAAGATAACAGTTTTTATTTTATTTTATTATTATTTTTTTTTATCAATATAGATGAAATATGTTTAAGAGCTTATTTGATAGTGATGCAATTTCATTGTTCGAAAAAAAAACGTTAACTAAAGTATTCTGTTAATTTAATAAATTTGGTGACAAATAAGCTAAATTATATTCACGTGAAAATACGAGATTTTTCTTCGTAAATTAGAGTCATTTTGTGAACGTAGTTATCTTCTAATATGATAATATCACATATACATTTCTTTTTGTCCTTTTACTGATTAACTGTTCACAAAATATATTAATTAAAAATATAAAATGCAATATTAATAACCATATACCCTATACATCCGCAAATATAATTTATTAACTTTTAAGTCATTTATTTCATACATGGTTTAACTTTAACATGATCATATTTATCAATTTTTAGCTAATATATATTTTGTAAGAAAGTTATTATCATTTTTATATGATTAAAATATTGATGACATGACACTAAATCTCATTTCCTTTTTACTATATTACATATGATAAATAAATGTATTTTTCTAAAAAAATGCTAATTTATACAACAAAAAAATTACAACAATTTAAGTGAGAAAAATAAAATATATGTTACTTTTTTCTAAGATCGAAAAACTTAAATTAAAATTTAAGTAGTTAAACTTTTGGTAACGTTTTCCAAACTTTATCATTTTATTATTTTCTTCTAACCGAGATTGAAAAACTTAAATTATAATTTAAGTAGTTAAACTTTTAGTAACTTTTTCCTAACTTCATCATTTTCTTCTAACCGAAATTGAAAAACTTAAATTATAACATTAGCATCTTGATTTTTCTTTTTCCATTTTTATGGAGAAACCATACGAATGTCTTTTGGTAAAATTATGTAGTAAAACTTTTGGTAAATATATGCCAATGAAAATAATTATGTTATTGATTTTTTTTGGCCAATGAAAATAATTATGTTATTGAATTTTTTTGGCAAGCTTGATAAGAATACATATATACATATCTTGTCACTTTTCTAGTAAGACTTCATTGAGCTTACAAAAGCTTAAAACTCCACGAATTATCAACCAACAATTAGGAAAGATATATATATATATATATATATATATATATATATATATATATATATATATATATATATATATATATATATATATAGGATACAATTTCAAAATCATTTGTTAGTTTTCCCTTTTATGTGAAAGAATAATAGCATTTGTGAAATAAATCACAACAAATGTTCCAAAGAGATGATAGACAAAAATAAAAAGATAAGGTATAACTTGATGACAAAGCCAAACCACCAACCCATCTTTATTTAAAAAAAAAAAGATTATTTTATCATGTCCTTGTCATCAAATCCTATAACAAATCAATCCGACCTACAAAAACCCACACATTCCTATGCAAAATAACCACCTAACAAATCAATCACATCTACACAAAACAATTACTTCCTCCTCTTTTTGTTAAAAACAAAAATATTTAATTGATTTTACATGACAACTGTAACAAATGTTTCCTCAAGAAAGTGGCAAATAAGAGAAGTTCCTCTTTTGGATGTACACTCCTTTATTTGTATAGTAATAATTACATAAAAACGAAGTAATCTTTACAGCCTGGCTAGCTAGTTAGTTCAACTCAAAAAAAAAAAACACTTTTATCAAAAGCTTAAAACCAGGGCCCACCCACATGAAATGAAAACAACAGCAAAAACTACCCTAAAAAGCAAATTAAAACTGTAGTAATAAGTTATTATTATATAAAGGCTTTATACATCATACTATTACTATATATTAAATAAATTAATTACTTAGTAGTTACATATTATATTATATTATATATATGTTGAGCTATGGATCATTGTCATAAAGCACATTTGAAAAGGGTGGTGAAACTAACATATCCGGTTTTCCATTTACTTGAAATTCAGCTAGTAGAGAAGCAATATTCGGTTTGTTGCATAATGGATTCTGCCTCAAGTCTAAATGCTCGAGTTTCCCTAAACATCATAAACATATACCACACATTATTTCCAATAATAGCAACCTATTTTTTTAAAAGAAAAAAAAAAGAGAGAGTAGTTCACCTTTTGAGGCTTTCAAGCATGAGCATATAGCTGGAAATGACTCAATTGGTATCCAATTATCACTTGCATTGATTGAAACAAGATTTGGAGCCTCTGAAATCAACTTTGACAAAAGATTCGCTGTTCCCACTCCACCCGAGTTATCACTATGCAAAAATTATAAACATAATTTTTTTTATACATTAACAATATGTATATAATGTAGTTATAAAAAAAAAAAAAGTAAAAACCTTATATTGATGCGAACAAGACTTATCTCTTGTGTAATTTCTTGTTGTGCATCTGAAAAACCAGAACCTAATCCGATTCCTTTAATATCAATCTCTTGGATACCCGAAAGTAAGAATTTCCCCAAAAATGGGCCGAAGTTGCTGCGGGGAAAAAGTTTGTTCAACAACAGAAATATTTAAAAATAAAAATATAAAAAAAAAGAGAGAGAGAAGCAAACCTGCTTAGATAATTATATCCAAGTGATAGAGATTTAAGAGGGGTTTTTAATGATTCAAGAAATTTTAAAAGTTGACTTGCTCCCATACACGAAAGCTCACAGTGTTCCAAGTACAGCTCAGCAAGGGGAGTAGGACACTTGGATTTTTCAACCAAACATAGAATCAAGACTCTAAAAATATATAAAAGATGAAAAAAGTTATAAATATATGAACTGATTTGATCCTAAAAGTTACTTATATTTATATAGGGAATGAAAAAGCTACTGACTTGATCCCTTCATCTTGTAATTGATTTTCGCTTAAATTTAAGACCTCTAGATTTGGCATATAAGTCATCACATTTTTAAGGCAATCTACATCGGATTTCTGTAAATTGCAGCTTCTGCAAATAGGCAAATGTCAAAATCATGAAAAAAAATAAAATATTAAACTAAATAATAAATACTCCAGAAAGGTTAAAAGAAAAAACCTGAGATTGAGTACACGTAATGAGGGGAGGGATTTGTTGATTTTTATATGTGGTTTGATACAATTTGGTGATCCCCATTTGAAATGGGAAAGCCAACCCGCAATCTGAAATGTTGATAATATAATTTAAAATCATTCATATATTATAAAAATAAAATTTTTTACACTAAATTACTCACACAGTTTTCTGAGAGATCCAAAACTTGTAAACCGGATTCGGTGTCAAGAAGGGTATCAAACAACATTTTTGCAGTTTTCCACCATATGTGACTATCAGAGAGGCTCAATTTAGTCAAACCACTGTTCAAAAAATCATTTTTAACAAGTCAGAGATGATATTTAATTATTTATGATATCAGCATAACTAAATGACAACCAAAACACACACACACAAACACACCTTGCTGCTGATAATAATGATTCCAAACCAAGAGGTAATGGAAAATATGAGCTGTCAAGAAAGCTTGATCTTTTAATTGAGAAGTTTTTAATCACATTTGTTTCAAATCCCTTCACGCAGAGTGAATCACAAATTGCAGTGACAAGAGATGCAGGAAGCTTGCAATTGAGAAATTCAAGTGTTGACAGAGTGTCTTTGTTTTGCTCCAGAAGTTTACAGAGTCCAGCAACCTGAAAAACAAAAAACTTAATCTTTTATTAATGGAAGAAACTAAAGTAGCTGCAAAACCATCAAGAAATACTTATTACCTGCTCCTTTGACTTGATCCAGTGTGTTTCCAAATATTCCAACCGACTTTTCCTCAATAAATGCTGTTACACAAAAACAAAATCAATAAATAATACAAGAAAAAAAATGTGACTTGTAGTTTGTGTAAGTTACACCAATTTCTGCAACACAATGGACATTACGGAGTCTCAAACATCTGCATTTGAAAAAGTAAAGGTCAAAGCTTGATAAACAGATATCTCCACATTGAATTGCAGAAAGAAGAGAGGATCAGAGGCAAGGTTTTCTTTTACCTGGCATATAGACCAAATCTTTCACAATGATATTCTAATTTTAGATAGCTTTTTGGCATGCTCAGGCGCCTCTCGTATGTAATAGACTTTAACAATGCATCTGCAGAAACAAAAATTGTGTGTGATGTGATGTGATGTTCTTTACAGAAGCAAACAAAAGCCAGTAGAAATTACCTGAAATTTCAACTTCACCAAGAAAGCCATCAAACAGGGTGATGGAAACCAACTCAGCTACTGCATCAAGGCAACTGTTAAGATGTCAGTCAAACTCAGATGATACGATTGAATATCAAAAAATAAATATCCACTATGTGTATTCAAACAGGTTGCATACTTTTGCAGATGTCTTTCCCAATAAATCTGCTGCCAGTTGGTGGTTGACTCATCCTGTTGAAGTTGAACATCTTCTGGTAAGGAATCCACTGTGAACTTCTGAACATCTGACCATCTTGATTCATATAGGGCTTTCCATGCTATATCAAAGTTCTCGAATCTGCAAAGAAATGTTTACAGCTCATATGCTGTTTTGCTGTTCAAATTATATGTTTTCAACCAAAGGACTTGTTATAAAACCTTTTCCGTTTTCTTGAAGGTTTTAAGCAATCATCAGCAAAACCCTGATCAGTAGAGCTAATCGATGGTCTGCAAAGATAGTAAAAAGCCTATGTGCATCAGGTTGATATCATGACATGAATTATCAGTGTTTGTAAAGATAAAAACAATAAGTGTTTGTGAGTAATGCTCATGGAAATTGTGTATAAGAACATATCTATGTCCACACACACAACATATCAACAAAAAGAAAAGAAACGACTTAGAGAGAGATCAAAGATAGAGGAACAAACATGGCTTCCTGTAGATTCTGCAGTGCAAGAGGAGGTAAGTTCGGTAAGAGCTGATCAAACAATTCCGCAGGAAGTTTGTAAACAAAAGGTAAATTGCCATTTTCTGCACAAACAAAAAAAAGCAAAATTGATCAATTAGATGTTTCACACCTACAATCAAGCAATTCAATTTTGAACCAAAATCAAAACTTAACTTCTAATTATTTCCAAATACTACCACTGTTCTATCTTAATTTGCAGATGGAAACTCCCATGCTAGCAGAAATGTAAAACAAAACATGTAACCTTAATTAACCCTAACTAAGTGGCCTCCAATCGAATCCTCAAAGAAAATGTTTACGACTACCATAACCACAAACAACATCTTCTAAGAACTCACCTTCAAGGATTGCATCTTTAATTGCGCCTATGCATAAAGTGATCAACGAAGGAACTTCAGACATTCTTCAATGATTTCCTCTACGAAGATAGCAAGAAAGTAACAACTGACCACCACTACATAATTTCCGGCTCGATCAAAGCATACTAGTAATCGAATGCGCCAAGATTTCAATCAACGATAACAGAAGAGCATCAGATTCTGAAAAAACTAAACTAATCGCAGATTTCCAGCTGAATTCAAGTTATCGGTGATGGTGTAGTAGAACAGTTGATCAAGAAAGAAATAAATCTTGGGTACTATGCGAGTATGCGGTAATCGGTATGCCTGATTCCGACCCGTTTTATGATCCGATTGATATTTATTGCGAGCAGATAAAAAAAAAGGGTAAATTACACGGATCGTCCCTCGTGCAGGTGCCAAAAAGCACGTTTAGTCTCTATTTTCAAAAATTAACTCGGATCGTCCCTTATATCGTAAAAAGATGCACGTTTCGTCCCTCGTTAATTTAAATTTGCATATTTCATCCCTTATGAGACATGGAATGACTAAAATACCCTTTACAATTTATTTTTCATTTATTCTTGATTTTTCTAATTAATTATTAAACCTAATATTTATATCTATCTCTTTCAATTTCGTTGAAGAAGACTTAAGCACCACCACCACCACCACCACCAGAAAGCACAACTACCACTACCGGAATACACAACCACCACTGGAATGCATAATCACCACCGAAATTCAATGCAACCACCACCTATTTCCCTGAAAAATAGCCACGAACCACCACCTCATTCACCATCGCCACCCTCCTTGTACAACAACCGATAATCAACCTCTTCGAACACCACTTGTCACCGTTCCATCATCAGTACCGTCAAAGGATCTAGCCTCTTGTTGGAGTGCATATCTAAATGGAAAGGTAGAAGCTTTGAGAGGATGCAGATTCGCTACCCTCTCGCCGGAAAAACAAGAGGCGACTAGGGTTTATGCGTCACCATTGACGTCGGCTAGGGTTTGACAGATCGAGCTCCGCCGCCATCGACGTCAGCTAGGGTTTCGTTACAGATGTCATCGATCTCTTAGGTTTTGAGATCAAGCTCCTCCACCGCCGCCTATATGCTTCTATAACAACATCTCCTCTTTCTTGAACTTCAGAGGTTTCAGTGAGTTGCAGATCGAATATTCACACCAATATGGATATGTAAATCTGCAAATGCACCTTCAAGAACTACACCCATTTGCAAATCGAACCCTTAAGAACGAAATCCTTCAAGTACTTGTGTAGATTTGGAAAACTTCAAATCAGTGTTTATTATCCCATAAACGAACATGAACACAAATACATACACATGTGTGTGTTTATCAGCAAATCGATATTTATCTGCAACTCTATTCTAGGGTTTGTTTTTCAGACATAAAAGCTTAAATCGCTGAGGTTTTTTGAACATCGTGATTATGGATATGGGATCGTCGGAGAAGCTGATTACAGGTGGTTGTTGGAAGTATTGGGTGGTGGTTATCGGTGGTATTGGGTGGTGCTTGTCGGATGGGTTTTTCCAGGGGTGATATAAGGACCACTTGATTTTTTAAAGAATTATAATTAATAAAATAAAATGATAAAATAAATTATAAACCTGAAAAATGAATGAAAATAAAAAGAAAAGGGCAAGATAGTCATTTTATGTCTACGAGGGACCAAACGTGCACCTTTTAATCAAATGAGGGACGGTCCGAGTTAATTTTTGAAAATAGGGACTAAACGTGCTTTTTGGCACCTACACGAGGGACGATTGTTGTAATTTACCCTAAAAAAAGACAAAATTACAAAAATAGTCCCTGTGGTTTGCCAAAAGTCACAAAGTCAGTTTTTGATGCAAATGGTCCTTGTAGTTTGCAAAACTTGCAAAGATGACCATTTTTACTAACACCGTTAGTATTGAGCCGTTAGGGACTGAATCTGTAAGGGCATTTTCGTATTTTCAAGTATAAAGGGACTGAATTCGTGACATTTGATAAACCATAGGGACCATTTTCGAAATTCGTGACATTTGATAAACCACAGGGACCATTTTCGAAGTTTGTTAAGCTAATTATTTCACTTTTTCAAACAAACTTCGAAAATGGTCCCTGTGGTTTATCAAATATCACGAATTCAGTCCCTTTATACTTAAAAAGACGAAAATGCCCTTACAAATTCAGCCCCTAACGGCTCAATACTAACAGTGTTAGTAATAATGGCCATCTTTGCAAGTTTTGCAAACCACAAGAACCATTTGCATAAAAAAAAATTAGCAGAGACTGACTTTGTGACTTTTGGCAAACCACGGGGACCATTTTTATAATTTTGTCTAAAAAAAACTTATACAGTAGTCTAGTAGGCCGAGGTTGTATGAAAATCCCATCATTTTCCCACACATGGATTCAAAAACCAACCCTTCCAACCCAATGATCTCGTCCATTCAGGATGTATGAAATCGACATGTATACATATCTATTTTAGTCATTAATTTTTTTTATATACATAAATTCTCTATGTAGATTCTCTATTGTAATACTATGAAACTCAGTTATATATTTAAAAAAGAAGACCAAAGTATTCTTATAATTTATTAAGCTGATGGAGAATTATAGTGAATTTTGAAATCATGATTATGTTTTAACCAAAACCATCCTTCTTTAGCCCATGGTATTACTACTACTACAACTAAGTGTACACATTTGAGCTTTATACTGGCCTCGGCTTAGGCATAACAAAACTCGACGAAAAAAAACCAGCTTGGATATGATCTAAACAACTTGGGCCCGTTCAAACTAGTGATGTATATCTAGCCAAACAAATTGGTTCAAAATAAATAATTATTTTTTATCGTATTAATTTAAAATTTTATTCATTACCTCCTACAAATTAATGTAAATCTTTTCAAGTACTTGATATTATTTTTCTATTTATTTATTAATAACAAATAACAAAGTAATGATATATTAAAATTTAGAAAAAGGACCAAAAATAAAAGGTTACAAACTATTTATTTAACATAATTAACAAAATATATATAAAAAATTGATTTTAAATTAATTATCAACAACAATAATTAAAAATTAAATTAAATCATAAATTACTTCCAACAAGGAATACATAAAATTAAGAATTATGCTATCTTGAAATTATTATGGTGGAAGTTAGAAAATGACTAAATGAGTAGTTTTTATATTAATTAACTATAGAAATAGCTAAAATAATATTAAATAAAATTCTATATATTATATTTTTCTTTATTCACATACAACTCACAAGTATATGCTATTAAGACATAGGGATGTCAAAAAGTCTTGTGGGACCCCGTTATATGGTGGAGACAAAACTCCGGAACCAGATGGCTTCACATTCAAATTTATTAAAAAAATTTAGTCGATAATGATAAACAATAGTGTAGGCTAATGTCCATGAGTTTTTTTATTACCAGGATTATGCCTTATGGGTGTAATGGGCCTTCATAACGTTAATTTCGAAGGTTCAAAACCTTTTTTTGTGAAGGACTTTAGACCGATCTCTCTTGTAGGGGTTCAATATTAGATTATCGTAATATTTTAGTTATACGTTTGGTTAAAGACTTTGGCGGATTGGTTTAAGGAGGAACAATTTGTCTTTATTAAATGAAGGAAAATTCTTGAGGGCCCACTTATGCTGGGAGAAATAGTTTATTGGTATAAAAATAAAAAAGTGAAAGTTAATGATCTTCAAGATTTACTTCGAAAAAACGTGTAAATCTTTGAGTTAGTAGTATCTTGACCATGTTATCGAGGCTCTTGGGTTTGGAGATAAATTGAGAGATTGGATTCAATCTTGTCTTTTTTCTGCCAGAGAATCAATTTTATCGAATGACAGCCCGACGTCAAAGCTTTCATTGTTTCGAGGTCTCAGGCAGGGAGATCCATTACCTTCATTCTTATTTATTTTAGACATGGAGGGACTGCATGTTTTGATTCAATATGACATTGCCAATAACTACATTCGTGGAGTTAGGGTGGGAAACCAAGAGTTCGACTTTCCTATATTCTATATTCAGATGATGTGGTTTTTGTTTTAGAGTGGGGTTTACAAGAAACTAATAGCATCTCCCAAGTTTTACATGAGTTATTTCTTATGTGTAGCTTGAAGTTAAATATGCAGAAGTCAGATTTATATGGTGTGTGTTGCTCGGGGTATAGTCCAATATATTGCTTCTCGTTGTGGGTGTACTGTTGGTAAATTTCATTTTACTTATGTTTGGTTTCCTATCGATTCTAACATGAGTAGGAAAGGGAGTAAGGAATCGATGGTTGAGAAGTAAAAGACCATATTGGCAAGAAGGGATTCTTAATATCTTGGAGTCGTTGCACGATATTTTGTTTGGGGTGGTGATAAAGACAGTTGAAAGTTAGCATTGGTGAATTGGGAGCAAGTTGTAGCTAGCTTTGAAAAGGGAGGTATTGGTGTATGTAGTATCTCGATCTTTAATAATGATTTACTATAAAATAGCATTGGTGGTTTGTTTTTTAAGGAGATGTTTGTTAGGTTCAGCTTGTTAAAGCCATTCAAAATAATGATTGCGTGTTTTGTTCAGTTATACGTGGTTCTAAAACTGGCTTGTGTTCTAAAATAATGAGAGTTATTCAAAAGATGGATGAGTCTAATGTCGTTCCTTTGGCTACTTTGAAAAAAATGTTTTTGTCAAGGAAATTCCATTAGATTTTGGTAGGAAGTGTGGCTTGGACCGCAGCCACTGCAGATCATATTTGACATGGTCTTTCGACTTGATTTAGAGTCAGATTGTATTGTTAGTGATAGGTGGGCCAACGATAATTGGAGATGACATTGGAGAGGGGAGGTGTGTGGAGGGTGTGAGTAGGAGCAATTATTTTTGCTTAAAATGAGTTTGAAATGTGTTATTGTAACGTCCGGGTTTCGGGGCTAAGCATTATCAGATGATGTAATGATGTAATAGTCTAGGTCAACTATTATAACTCTTTTGAAGTAATAAAGATGAAATATTTGAATACTATGTGAATTATGTGTATTTGTGTGCTTATAATTTAATTATAAAGGTATAATTAATAAAGAATAAAAATAAGCGTCAAAATTAAAGTGTGATATAAGCCCGATATCTTTACATAAAGTTGTAGAGTACGTTCCCGCCTATGCGTCGATATAAAGAACGTCGAAAACGGAGTTCGTATGCAAAACATACGACAATTTTAAGAAAACCAGACAGTAAAACACTGCTTTTCTTTAATCGCGTAAAATCGAATCGATCCGTTGAGGTACTTACGCTTTGCCGAAGGGATTTCCGATTACATTTTTGGACTCATGTTATAGTCTATTATTTAATTTCACACTCGAAATATTTTTAACAAAAATATTTACAAAAGTCACGAAAACGGACACCGCGAGCCGTTTAGACGCAAAACTTCAAACGCAATTTTCTGGAGATCCGTAACTCCAAAAATTACTCCGTTTAATGTTCCAGAATCCTTGAATTAAACTCTAACGGTATTCTCGAAAAAATTTCTCAATGCACGGATCTCGAGACACCCGATTTTGTGTGTTTTGGGCAATTAAAGGAGGAATAACCCATGTGGACCCACATGACTTGCATGGGAGAAAATCGCCAGCCAATTGCTTCTCCTCTTGGTCTTGTCCACGTGATCTTCTCCTCATCCTCACTCTTTTGCTTGCACACTTCAATTTGTGAGTACATTGCTTAGCTGGAGGCATGACTCAAACTTGTATGTGAGTGTGTGTGTTTACTATAAAATGAGGCTTAGACACCTTCATTTCTCACTCACAAAATCTGCCATCATCTTCCTCTTCTTCCCCTCTCTCTCAATCTTAATCCCTCTATATCCCTCTCTATCACAAAATCTGCCATCACCTTCATTTCTCACTCACAAAATCGACCACCCACTGACGTCACAAGTTCCTCCGTCCAGCACCAACCTTGCACCATCACTACCATCTTGGTGCCACCGTAAGTCCTCCATCGCTAAGATTATTATTTTTATTTTTATTTTTTTATTTTTTTTCCTATGTTGTTCGAACTCACTAGGGAAGCAAGAAAAATTAATGTGTTTTCTTTCTTAAAACCTCATGCACATATGTGAGGTATTTTCGATCAGTAGCCAAAAGAAAGAAACCATTCATTTCTTTTATTAGCCATACATACGAATTGCTTGTTTGATCAGTAAAATCTGAAAATAAAACTCAAACTTCCATTTATTTTATTGAAAACAAACCCTCAAGTTGTGTTTAGTTTACAAAGCAGCACATTCTTATTTCCTAATTTACAAACAACATTTATATACGTAAATACGCAAGAAACATATATACATATTTTTCTTTTTCCTTTTTCTTTTCCAAACTTCCATTTCAATTAACTACATATAGTCCTTATAGTTATTCAAAATAATTAAAAGCCCCATTTGAATTATTAAATTAGTAAATGGACCCTATACCTTGGTTAATTACCAAACTACCCTCCAAATATTAATTATATTAATATTTCCTTAGGAAACTAAATTTTCTCGGAGATTCGTATTCACGGAAATACTACTCGACCTTCTTGCATCCATTCCAGAACACTAATCGTCTATCGAACGTTAAGGTGAGTGCATAGTTATTTTCATCTTACACATAGATATGAAGTATTTTATATAAATTACGTGCTACGTGTGCATATTATCTATATACTTGCTATCTATGTTGGATGAACGATTTTATACATGTTTTAAATGATTTAAATTGTATATGTATTTTATATCTACAAAATGTGTTGGGTAAAACATAGGTAGATGTAATAGTTGTTGTGTGACAAACTAAAATAATGAGAGGCCTCGTTATAGATGTTATTGATGATCCAGTCATCTAGCGGAGTATAGATGACGACCACATACTATTCTAGACAGTCCAGTGGAACGCTAGCAGGCTCGCAATCTGTAGGTGTTTATTTGAACTGTGTGTTTACCAGCAGTACTCCATCCCTCACATGGTTGCCTTATTTGACATGAATTGCTGAGGAACCCCCGAAGCATGTGTTGTCACCCCGATGAAAGTCCTTAGACTAGGTCCCTTGTGTTAGATGTTTTAGGGACGTAAAGTGAGGATAACGGGAACGAGTAATCGGGTTTGTTTGGTTTGATAAAGTTAATAAACTTATTTATTGTGGGTTGAAAACCCTATGCGCTCACCAGGCTCTCAAGCCTGACCCACTCAGTTTCTTGTATTACAGGTAGTGGGGCATAAGCAAAGATGTTTGGATGAGAGATAAGGGATTATAGGCCTGTAAACACTAAATAATGTAGTAAGGCTTATGTTGTACTGTTTATGCTTTTGATATGTATCGAACATGACATCCCGAGTTCTTTTAATGAAATACATTTCCTTGGAAATGCTTTTGATAAATCTTTATCATATTCTGTTTTGGGACAAATTCCGCAACACTTTTATTTAAAATGTTACTCTGATTTTCAAACAAGCATAAACAAAATCGGTCATTTCTGGCCGTGAAAATGGGGATGTCACAGTTATGGTCATTGATACTCCATATCGTTTTTAGTGGTCATTATATTAGGTTGGTAACTTCTCAGTTATTGTCATGAGGAGACATATTGATAATTAAAAATATCTCTTTTGTGGGGGATGGCTCAATTACAAGGTGGTGCCAACGAGGGTTGATATATTTCTTTAGAGGCGGACTCTAGATAGATTAGACACTAGGATTAATCCTTCTAAAAAAGGATGGATTTACAGTCAATTTTGTGCCTGATTTATGTATTGGTGGGAAGTCAGATCAACATCTCTTATTTCGTTGTCAGGTGGCGGTTACAATTTGGGGTTGGTGGCCAGGTGGTATGGGGTGACGTTCCCTTGTTTTCTTCAGTTAAGGAATGGTTCTCTTCGATCGATGATAGTCACCTTTCTAGTGCCGATTGGAAGTGATAATGATGACCTCATGTTGGATATTATGGAGATTTTAGAATTTAGTTGTGTTTGGCGGTTCTTAGTTTAAGAATTTTTTTTATGATAGTGTTAAAAAAATGTTGAATAATCAAACTTCTAACTATATAAACTATATAGTTTGGAATGTTTGGCTTTTGAACCCTTTGTAATCGATGATTTTCTTATTATAATCTAGTAAAATGTGAATATGTGGATTTAGATGTTTTGAAAAAACCATATTCATTCAAATGTAATCTATAAATTACATTTCATAATAATAACTACAAATCTTCTATGTCCAAGCCTCTAATATACGTCTTTTATTATTATTGTATTATTTAAAATAACAATGTGATTTATATAATTTTATATTATTATAATTATCTCCCTATTCTAATAAAATAATAGTTTTATTTTCTTTTTGTCATGTTTCACCATATTAGCACGGGCGTAGCTAAGCATTCACAAGGTAGGTCCTAGGACCTACCTTTTTTATTTTTCAATACAACAAATATATATAGAAAAAATTTAGCACCTACCTTATTTTTGCTAAAATACCTACACTTTCAAAGTTTTTTCAGTTTCATTTAAATAAGGAACCACGTTGTTTTTTGTTCTAGATTCGCCACTGCATATTAGGTCTTTTAATTAATGTCATGTCGCTTATCAACCTATTGATTCTCCATTTTTAATTTTAAATTTTAAATTTCTCACTCTAAATACATTAAATTAATAACATTAGAATAAAAATTAAAATAAAATTAATACAAATTATAAGGTGATATAATTTCACGTATTTATTTAAATCAACAACTATAATTTTATATAACTAAAAAATATCTCTTAATTAATAATTTATTTAAAATAATTGATTAATAATTTTGAGTTTTATTTTGAAAGTTTAATTAATTTTGTAACCGTATTTCTCACGGGTTATAAACTAGTATTATCATATAGTTGATGACAATAAAAGCTTTATTATGATTATGTTTTGAAACTTTTTTTAAGTTAAACTTTTCTTAATCCTACTCATTCGATATGCAAGGCAAACATAACTCAATTATATCTATTTTAATAGACTTATGTGGACTTTTCATTTGTCAATGCAAACAGTAGGATTTAAACCCATAACTTTTAATTTATTGAGAACAAGTTCAACTTTCAACCAAGCGCAAGTGACCAACTAGCATAATATTTCATTTCACTTCTACTTTTTTTTTTCTTGCCAATTGTCTCTAATTATTATAAGGACTTCGAAATAAATGAAAATTAATACCAACAAACTTGACAAGGACAATATATCTCACTAGCTAATCCAAAAAGAAATGAACAAATGTATCGAACATATGCATTATAAAGTAATATTTGGCGTTGACAGCATATACATAGACTATAGATACACAAATGATTAAATATAGGCCAAGGTATTAGACGACATGTAATAAGCGAATGTATGACAACTACCACTCGGGATCAAAATATCATTGATGAGGTACCACGATCTTCCATAATGGTTATACACTACAAGCCATGCATATCTTGTACAATTCTAGCTACATTACATAACCTTACCAAAAAAAAAAAGCAAACATAAAAACTATATAAATAAATAAAACAGTAGATATTGTCACACTCACACATGCATTAATTAAAGATTTGTACGTACCGAAGGATATATGAAACATGTGATCATTTTGATCGTATATTTCACATTTGATGTACCCAAATATGCATTTATTATGTCATGTTACTTGAGTTTTCTTCTCCATTACAAGAAGCAATTCATGGTGGGCCTTTGGCTTTCATTCAACCAGTTCTTTTACTACTTATCATCTGTTTTAACTTTATGTCACTTTGCATTAAATTAAGCACACTGAAAGTCAAAAGCATGTAATGTTTTGTACCTTATGTGGGTCACTTAATAAAACACTTCACAATTCACACTCATGAACTTATAGTATAGCATGATCAATATATTTTACATGAAGAACATTGGGAAATTGCAATATAATTATTAAAAACCACAACTTAATTTTTTTTGTTACAACTTTAGGTCATGCCAGAGCACATTAGGACACACAAGATTAAATTAAAATCTCTAGAAATAACGGTTGCTGAACTAGGTCATGGAATCCAAAGCCATAATGGTGCTTAGGTTCATCGGATACATGTGCTTGTCTGAACCACTATAGATGGTTTCAACAATAATCTTATTTGCACGTTCGGTTGGATGAAATGGATCCCAAAACACATATAGATCTCTATTAGGGCAAAGATTTGATGTTGGGTTACAGAGACCAACCCCGTTATAAGGTCCTTGTCCACAACATGCGATCTTTGATGTTACGAAACCTATATACAAAATTCAAGAAAAGTAAATTCACGAAGATGCATATGCACCGGCTACAAAAGAGACCCTCAAATTACGTTTTTTTGGGGGACGAATTACACGAACATACATGATAACATTTTTTAAACTAACGGGTTTTTGATGGGCTCTACCATGCATACATGTAAAATTGAATAAAAGTATTGAAGTATCTCGTGTTTGCAACTTACCAAAAGCTTGTGGATTACTAATGAAGTCGCCTTGCATCATATTTGCATTAGAAGCTATAAAGTAGTCGGATCCAAGTTCTTGGTTGAGGCTTTGGATCATTTCAACCAATTGGGGGTTGAATAAAGCTGAAGCTTGTTGAGGCTCGTATGCACATTGTCCGTTTGAGTTACTTGAAGCTAATTGAGACGGAACACAACCTAATGGTCCAGATCCTGTCACTAGGATTCGTCTTGCCCCCAAATCGTATAGTTCCTACAACAAATCTTGTCATTAGATTAATCAGCTAATTAAATGCAGTGCATATAATATGTTAATAGAAGATTTACCATTAGGATTTTACGATACTCTGCAATAATATATCTTGTGAACTGTGAAATGGAGTATTGTAACTTTCTCGCCGTGATTGGCATGAGGAAGTAGTTGTTAACATAGTCGTTGCCTCCTAGTGTGATTAGAACAAGAGCCTTGTTGACGAGTGATTGGGTCTCTTGTGGTCCAATAAGTGCACTTACTCGATCTTGGTATGTTTGAAAATTTCGTAATTGTTGAGTTATTCTGATGATATTTGCCTGCCCAAAATAGTTTAAAAAAAAAGTACATTAGATTATAAACTAAATGCATTAAAAGTTTAGCATAGTACAAGTCAAATTTGCCCTTCTTTTTTGGGTGTAATATATGCTTAAATTGGAACTTGATTGTGACAAACGGTCATTTTGAGTAGCATTCAATTAGTTGGTGCAAACCATCTTTAGTGATGAAAGAAACATCAATAGTAGCCAGTCTTTGTGGTCACATGCAAAACCCAGTTGAATGGTCAAATTAAAAAGATCAAAAACATCAAACCGCATCAAGTAGTTCCACCCAAATTAATGTACGAATACGAGTGCCATCATGTCATAATTAAGTGGTTTTTAAAAACATATAAATCCAAAGATCAGATATGGAATTACAAGTTTTCATACGGTGATTTCCAATAGAAAGAAGTTTAAGACTATACAAAAATCCAAAATAAAATAGTTCTAATTTTGTAAGTATCTGGATATTCGGCTGAAACAATTAGTGATATGTTAAGCATATAGAATCAATATTCAAATAGATTGTATAAAAGGAAAATTATTATAGTTTTGTGGTTGAAATTTCGGTATCTTGTACCATGTCCAAAAAGAAATAATCGGTAATCACAAATTCACAATCAAATATCTAGAATTATCCAATTTTGAACAATCTTATATAGTTTGCATTGTATTGTATTGTATGTTATTGGGCAAAATTTGTCGTCATTAACATGTACTTTAAGACTTTTAATGCACGATAATAACAATTTGCAAATAATCTTACTATTTAAATTTTAGATAAATAATTTTAAACTTTATATATTATAATCACTACTTATACATAATGAACTTAAAACGATACAAAATCAAGATGCGACTGCTTCCATCTTCGGCGATAAGACTTTATTCCACTTCTCTGATTAAAATTATAACTTTTAACTTGACAAATTAAAAGATTGTTTTGACTCTTGACCATTTATTAAACAATTAATTTCTCTTTATTCTTTTTCACCCAGGCCAATAAAAACTCTTGTATATATTATATATACTTTCGTGTATACCATAACAAATGTTACCGTTTTCATGAAATAGATTATGTTAGTTTTGGGCATGCATTTGCCTTGTTTTTTAAAGTTTCACATTCAATATATGTACAATTTAATAATTTTCAGTGCGCTTATACAAGGTACAGTACATTGATAAAGTTACCAAAACACTGTACATTACGTGCTTTGGAAACTTGTTATTTACAAATAGTTATTGCATGCATTGTTGAGTGTTTGACATATCCCTGACCCTATGTATATGTGTATCTGTATCTCGACTTCCTTTAAAAGCTTAAAACTGACACATCACAAATACGTATGTAAAAAGTACAATTAATACTTAATAATGAACAACTTACAAACTGAATTCCAGTGTCATTGAGAATGCCGATCCCGGCGGAAGCAAAATTTGCTCCAACCAGTAGCTTCTTTCCGTTCAACTCCGGGCTCAAGTATGGCAATGTGGGTTCTGCCCCAAGCTTTTCACCTACGTAAGTAAAGCATATATATTCTTACCAACATATTTCTCAAGTTCTATAGAAATTAAACTAGAAGGTGTATATATATATATATATATATATATATATATATATATATATATATATATATATATATATGTATAGAGTCTAATGGAAATATATAGCTTACTAATGAGATCGGGAATGTTAAGTCCATTGGAGAACCGGCCGGTGGGACGGTGGGTGGGGTAATCGATTCCGTACGGCGGAGCATCAGCTCGGGCGGAGGTGAGGAGGTAATTGTTGTTGCCGTTGTCGACCAGTGAATCACCAAACACAAAGAAAGCACGAGCCGCCTGAGCTTTCGGGGTGGCTGCAATCAGTGACAATGTTAAGACCGCAGCCAGGGTAGTGGTGGTGTAGGAGGAGGAGGAGTGTTTAGCCATGGTTAATTAGTGTGTGAAGAAGTACGACAAGAAATGGTGGTTGATGGTGGTGTTTTTATACAGGGTTTTCTGGGTGCATGGGTGTAGGTCCTTGTTTAGTTAGTTGAGGTCTAATAAATGTAGGTCGGAGAAGAGGTGAAAGCGCGAGGTCTTTTCGGGCACGGGCACGTATAAACAGTATATTGTATAAATTTTACTTTCAAAGATCAAATGTGTACTACGTTTGGAAGAACAAAGTTAATTTATAGGGGACCATTTTCCCTACGTGTAAATAAAAGATTAAAGGGTAAATACAACTGGTAAAAAGCTTTAAGACATTTTATATATAATAGCTAGATGTGTGATAAAAAAAAAGGATAAGTCTTAATGAGGTTAATTGAATCTTCACCTTGACAATTGACAAGATAAAGAAAAGCGACTTCAATGGGGTCGCGATCATATCCAGCTAAAAACGCAATCATCTTCTTACAAAACTAGAAAGGAAAAATTGGCCATCATTTATTTGATTAGTTAGAGTTGCATTAATTGTACTTGTACTTTTAATAAACTCAAGCCGATTAAATCGGCTATGAGGTTATAATTGGAAAAAGAAAATGGTAAATTCACTATTGACCTTCTAACCTTGTTCAAGATCCATGTGGAAAATCAATCACAAAACTATAGTGTTATTTTAGGTATGACATAGTTTGAACCCTTAAGTCTAATTTAAACTTATGTGTAGAATTTCGCATTCCAACCATTAAACTTTGATCCCATGGTGGAGGCCTTATGTATGTGGGATTCCATATATTTTGGATGAACCAAGATTTAACTTGCATGCTCAAATTTTATTGGTTAGACTTAATTATTGTTTGTGACAACTATGATTTTGTTGTAGAAATCTAAATTATGTGAGTTGTTTGAATTTATAGAAATTAGTCATTATGTGTTATTAGAAAATTAATATTCATATGTGGTCATATATACTCGTTTATTGTTTTGGATATTGTCAACCTATAACTCATTAGATTACTCACATATTGATTACGTATGTCACAACACTCATTATATGACCTTAATCATCTCATACATTATATTCTTCAAACACTCTTAATATGATAGACTTATATTCTTTATAAGTCATACATATGTATAATTGTATATCTCATCGTAACGTTTCTAATTACAATTTATACCAATCTATATATATATATACAACTCACAATATATCATATGAGTTAAAGTCAAATTACTCACATTGGCTCGGTTTAAAAGAATTTTTTTCAACTCCTTGAAATACCGTCCCAAATCTCACCTTTCGGTCCTCCAAAATCTAGTAAATAACATATCCATAAGTATTGTAACTCATTATTTAATTTTCTTATACATTTTATTATAGAATGGGATATGTAATAACCTTGATAAGTTTATGTCATATATAATTATGACATAACTAATTTGATAACAATACTCTCGTTTCTACTAACAATCATCGACCCCTTTATTTTGTCCCATTTCACATTATTAACTTATTTCATACAACCTTTTATACCAAAATTACTTATACTCCACATATTAATCATCTATATAACTTCATTAAATAAGATACAAACTCATTTTATCAAAATCACAACTTCATGTTTTTGGGGTTCATATCAATTTCATCCCGAGTTAGGCATGAAATTTTCAACCAATCCAATGGGGAACCCGGTTGACCCGCCTTTATCGGGGCCGAGTATTCCCCGCCAAAAACGGGTATCGGGTATGGGCTTGGGGATCCCCATTAGGCTAAAATCGGGGATGTCGTTGAGTCTGGGTATAACTATCCCCAACCCGCCCCGCTCCCACTTTGATGACTTTATATATATATATATATATATATATATATATATATATATATATATATATATATATATATATATATATATATATATATACACATTGATAATCTATTGAATTTGAATTAAATCCACTAAGCATGAAATTGATCTGTATTAGACCATCAAAGATACAATCCTTATACCAAATTAGATTTCCAATTCCAAGAGTTTGTAATCGCCACTTCGTTCGATGGCCTGTATACCGAATTGTCATTTCTTATTTTGATACTTATTAAACTTTATAATTGATGTAAAGACAATATGATTATGACATCTAGTTTTGATTGCTTTTTAAACTTGAAATTGTTTTTTTGCGTAAGTTGAGTTTATTATGGTGATAGATTGTGGATAGGCCGGGGAAAAGCCCAAAATATAATGGGGAGGGGATTCGATTCCCCGCATCCATCGGAGATGGAAATGGGTGTAACATCCATTTTCAGAATGGATAGGTGCAAGACATTAAGGAGTCAAAGGCATAGTTTTTGGGAAAAATCATGTGTCATGACGTGACCATAGGGAGGTCACAACGTGACAAGCCAATTTGTGAACGTGTATCTGGAGGTTAGTCACAACGTGACATGTGTATGGTCATGACGTAACAAGGGTTGCAGCCCTAATTAATCTCGGATTTAGGGTTTCATTTCCAGCCTCCATCACCCTCTAGAGCTTTGATCAAACCATTGTATCATCCTCTTCATTTGTGAGCTTATTCTTGGAGTTTTTGTATTATTGGAAGGAAGAAGAAGACCATTGTGGTGTAAAGAACCTCTTGACAAGTTTGAAGGTTGTGTTTGAGCCATTTCTGGACCATTGTAACTGTTCAAGATCCAAACTTTATAATGTTAGCCCCTAGATCTAGTGTAACGTCCCAAACTTCAAAGGCAAATTTTTCATTTTTATTTATTGAATTATATCAGAGTACATTTACATTTGTGGAAACATGATTGCGAATGCGCGTGTGTACAGTCAAAGTTTGCCTTTCTCACGAACCAATGGAGTGCCTGAAAAACATTTGTAACAACAGGGTAAGTGCTAGGCTTAGTGAGTTCCCCCAATATACCATATATCACAATACATATACATGCATACATCGAGTATTGAGGCTCGCAATCGCTTAAGTTGATATTACCGTTATCCGGCGCACAATCGCTTAAGTTTTTATTGTCGTCACCTCGCCTTTGGCCTTTAGCATAAAGCTAGTTCGCCCACATCTTGGCCTTCCGCACGAAGCGAGAATGCCTCAACCCTCAACCGATCACATGCACAATTAACATTAAAAGCAATAACCTAACAAGTCTATCAATATAGGCACATAGAATCTACACTATGGGCTCTACGCTACTGGCTCCTATATCCTAACATACATGAATATATAGTGGAATACATAATATAGTGAGATGAACTCACCTTGACAATGACTCGGAAGATTGACAACTATTTAAGAGATTTTATTGACGATCCAACTGACGGATAATACGTTAATCTATTAATTCCTATGACGATCTGGTAATGAAAACTAGATCCTTCACTATGCCCAATGAATACCGAGAGTTCTATCAAATAAGGATCAACCATTCATGACAATTGGGAGGCATGGCCATTTCAACATATAGCCTTTCTAAAATCCAACAACCAAGCCAACATGACCATTCTAGACACCTCTCCTGTAGTAGACCAGTCAACATTAAAACTGGAATTATTAATGAATCTAGTATTTATAAGTTCCTAATAACGATTATAATTATAAATATGAATTATCCTAAAAGTTTAGTAAGCGTAGTTTCACTTACAGAGATTCCTAAGTGAAAAGTTGAAAAGTCGCAGGCAGGACCTCGATACTGAGCACTTCTATTTTCCTGACTTACTGCCTCAAAGCTTCGCTAAAGCATTCCAAAAGCCCAGAAAGGTCGGACTCGAGGGGGTTGAGAGAGAGAGAGAGAGAGAGAGAGAGAGAGAGAGAGATGTGAGAATGGAGGTGAGAAATGAAGGAAGCCGGAGCTATCTATTTATAGTAAGGATGCGCGTCGTGCATCATAGGAGCGCGTCGCACACTTGGGTAACGTTGATCCATCCGCTGCCTGCCACGTGTCAAAATCCATGTGGTCCACACTGCACCTTCTAGAAGGTGTGTGTCGCGTGCTTTGTGTGCTCCGTACAAAACATGGATTTTGTAAATTCCATATCTTCTTCATACGAGTTACGTTTTCGATGTTCTTTATATCCACGCGTAGCTATCGATAAGTACTACAACTTTCTTTTAGGCTTCATCGGCTAATTCTGAATTTATTTTTAGCCCTTATTTTTATATGGTTTAATGATTTTGCTAAAATCATAACTCTCTCGTACGGACTCTGATTTTGGTGTTCTTTTTACCAAAATTCATATTTTAAAGAGTACTACGATTTTTCTTTTAGTGACTTTACCCAAAAGTCAACCATTCCCAGCGTAGATTTTTACGTCACACATTCCTTGTGCGCAACTGACTTTTATATCTTATAAAAATCACATTTAATTAATACATAGTCGGATTTCTACGAAATTTATATTGTCGGGATCGGTACAACATATACCTTATATATATATATATATATATATATATATATATATATATATATATATATATATATATATATATATATATAGGGAAAAGTTCAATAGAGAACAATAATTATTGGTTTTTCAAGGAACCAAATCTTTTTTTCAATTTCTAGAGCTTATTCTTTATCAAAAAAAATCTAAAAATATCTAAATTCATATATTAACATTGTGAATGTGAAAAATATTTTTCGGATTCACCGTGTGAATCCGGATTCACATTGTGAATTTTCAAAGATTCACATTGTGAATTTGACGTAAAAAAAATCGAATTTGATATCATTGGAAAAAGGATAAAAAGTTATGAATTTCTGTATTTTTAGTTTTTCTTTTTGATAAAAAATAAGTTCTAAAAGTTGAAAAAAAGATTGGTTCCTTGGTTAATTATGGTTCTCTATTGAACCTCACCATATATATATATATATATATATATATATATATATATATATATATATATATATATATATGCATGCTTTTGGCGCACTTATTTTTACGATTTACGGGCAATTCGATTGATTTTTCCTATTTTTCTTTAATACGAAACTTGTATTATATAACCTGCAGCGCACACGACTATAGATTATCCTATTCAATGATTTTAATTTTAATAATTATTACTTATTATGTGTAGCCTGAATTTGTGGGCGTTACATAATACGTTTACAAGTTCTATGTATGGTTTTCTCTAACACCTATGAGCATGCATGAGGGGTGCAAATCATGGATTTTGTAGACAAAACTCAATGAACTCATGGGCACGACCTACGGACACGAATACAACTTCGAAATTTCGGGCCGTCAAGCCATGTTTTTGCAGAATTTTACAATTTTGGTCCCTATTATAATCTTTGTAACTGATGCATTTAAATGTGAGTTAATGCATAATTAATTCATTTAATTTATAATTAATGAATACAGTTACATATATTATTATATAAAATGACTTATGTTTCTCATTCTTTGGAAATGGTATTTTTGTATTTACTTTTTTTTAAACAAATCGTTAAACATAATATATAATAAAATAATTTATTTTATTTTAACTATACACTTGAATATTAAAGAACACATTTTAAATTTAAGCAATCTCACAAAGTAATGCGTAGAGATGTTCCCATTCAAACTAAAGAGAAAGCAATTTCCAGTTCAACTTAGTTTCTTTATGACAATCAATAAAGTTCAAGGACAAACAATTCCAAATGTAGGTGTTTATCTGCCAGAATCGGTATTCTCACATGGCCAACTTTATGTGGCGTTATCCAGAGGAATATCACGTGTCAATACCAAGGTATTAGTAAAGCCGGAAAAAATGTTTGATAATGATGGAATCTACACATCAAACGTTGTGTACAAAGAAGTTTTATGTGATTAACAAGGTACAATCAACAATTTATTACTTTACAATTTCTTCAAATATGTATCTTAGATGTTCATTTGATGTTTAATGCAGGGCTAGAAGATGAAGCAACATGATTGCAGATTGATGTAGTTTATATATTGGACATGTTATAAATGTACAAAACTACATGATTGCAGATTGTTGTTATTTATATATTGTAAAATCAATATGAACTATTAGATGAAATTCCAAATGTAGACTCAACTTCTGTCGTATTGTATGACTATGCACCTAACAATAAACTATCCGTTGAAATGAACTATTCGACACAAAATAGTCTACCAAAATGCCGCAATGAATAGCTCACGTCTAAAGGAAACTAATCATCACTGATAAAATTATCTTCCGAAAGAAACTCTTCGCCGTCCAGCGCTTAGCGCGGGTAAACGGCTAGTGTGTGTGTGTGTATGTATGTGTGTGTGTGTGTGTGTGTGTGTGTGTATATATATATATATATATATATATATATATATATATATTCATGCTTTGGCGCACTTATTTTTTACGATTTACGGGCAATTCGACTGATTTTTCCTATTTTTCTTTAATATGAAACTTGTATTATATAGTCTACAGCGCGCACGACTATAGATTATCCTATTAAAGGCTTTTAATTTTAATAATTATTACTTATTATGTGTAGCCTGAATTTGCGGGCGTTACATAATACGTTTACAAGTTTCTATGTATGGTTTTCTCTAACTCCTATGAGCGTGCATGAGGGGTGCAAATCATAGATTTTGTAGACAAAACTCAAACATGAGCCTCAATCAATCATCGTTCTTATTTACTAATTATATATTTTGCATATTTATTAACAAGAACTAACATGTTACGTCTTAATTTTTGTTGTTTTTGTTGTGCATATGTCGTTGATCATCAAGTGACGCGGTCTCTTTTTCTTATATGAAGACTTGACTATCGACTTTTACTTCCTCATACCTCAGTATAATAAAATTATCGAGGTATGTCGTTGTTATAACAGACATGTTTAGATATTAGGTGTAATATATTTTTGGAATAATAATTAATTTTTGGAATAATTAATATAAATATCTTCGAAAACCCATTACATTACATTTTGGATTCAAATTGATTTTAATCTTCTAAAACCCATTACATTACATTTTGGATTCAAAATGGTTTTAACGGATATGGCAGGCATGATACGATTTACTATGTAGTACAAAGAAGTAGTCTTTAGCTCGTTCAATCTTCTTTCACGGCTATTAAATTCCACCTTTTAAGTTAAAAATCTTATTTTTTTTCCTTTTTAAAATGTGATAGTAAAAGTCCCAATTTGATGTGATATATAGAACTTAAAATCGTTAAGAATGTAAAGATATTATTATTACTATTATTATTATTATTATTATTATTATTATGTTTTACTTATTTCATAGAAAAAATTAACACAATTTTAAAAATATTATTATCATTTGCAACATATGGAATAACTTATAAAAGACAAAGTAGTATAACTATAACATTTGATTATTTTGGGCATTTTATGGTATTTTCTTCTATTGTATTATCAATTATCAATTATTCAAGAGAAATTTCCAGAAAAATCCTATAATTTTAGTCTAATTTATGAAAAAGTCTCAAACTAATTTTTGTTTACAGAAAAGCACAGAATACCGACTAAAACTTCGAAAAAACCTTTTTTGCCCGGTTTCAAAGATTTAGCTGGTATTATGTCCTTTTTCGTTAGTTTGCTCAAAATATTAGGATTTTTCTGAAAATTACCCGATAACCAAAATATTGAGAATTTTCTGAAAATTACTATGAAATTAATGGATATTATTATTAATAAATCATTTATAAACATATAAATTTTTTTAGTATAAACAAAGGAAGTATATTTTTTGCTAATCTCTAGGAATAGAATGGTCGACTATGTACTTTTCTATTGTTTGTTGATCACTTCAAAGTCCATATGTTCCTCATATGTATCGTTGTGGCTGTAAGTAACTTGTTAAGCGTGACCAATACAAGATTTGATAATATTTATTAATACACAATCAATAAGTGTATTTGCTATTAGGCATGACGTTATATAATCACATGTTATTAGAAAATATCATTACACAATGATTCTTGAACAATGCATAGGAGGAACATAGAGACTTTGAGTGGACAACAAACAATAGATGAGTACTTAGACTACCAATTTATTTCTAGAAATTAGCAGCAAATGTATTTCTTTTTTTATAATAAAATTTTTTTATGTTTATATATGATTTGTTAATAATAATATCCATTAATTCCATGGTAATTTTCAGAAAAGTCTCAATATTTTGGTTATCAAGTAATTTTTGGAAAAGTCCCAAAATTTTGAGCAAACTAACGAAAAAGGACAGAATACCGGATAAATCTGCGAAACCGGCCGAAAAGTGTTTTTTCGAAGTTTTAACCGGTATTCAGTGCTTTTCTGTAAACAAAATTTAGTTTGGGATTTTTTCATAAATTGACCTAAAATTGTAGGACTTTTCTGGAGATTTCCCATTATTCAATTCAATATCATATCTTTATTTTTGGTCTCTTCTTATCAAAGTATTATATATACACCCATCACAAGGAGGGGACGACCTCGAACCACATCAATTAACTTGATCGTTGAAACACGCTCTTTGGGAGTTTGGTCCTAAAATACCTTCAAGAATCAAGAATCTTTTATGAATGCTATGACGTTTGCTTGACGGACTCGATAGCAAAACAAGGACCCTCAACCCATTTTAACCAAGAAGGATTTTGATGGCCACATTAAATGCATACACGATGTGAATTCAGTAGCGAGTCTACAATAGAAACCTATGTGGTTCACAAACTAGGATTGATTTAAGAAAAAAATCAAGTTCAATAGAAAAATAACCGATACATTATGTATAAAAAACGGTGGTGAGAGAACCGTCTCCAAACTGATCATTCTTTAAGTTTTTTTTTTTTACTAAAATCAATTTAAATTTATAATAAAGCCGATTTATTAAATTAGTCATACATGATGTAATTTTTTTATAAGTGTAAATAATTACCTACACATATTAAAAAATAAACATATATGGGTAACTGTGATGTTGTACCAATATATAATATTTATTTATAAATATGTAAGCTAAATATATATACAACTTTCTATTAATCGAAAAATGACATGGTAAATTAAGTTATTAACTACATATGCATGTATAAACAAATATATCTGTGTAGCTAATTATTACTCACGTAATAGTCATTAATGAAATGTGTGAGTAAAAGGTTTTTCATTTTCTAAAGAAATAATAATATGGAAATCTATTTAAAAGTAAAACAAAAATGTAAAAGAAATTAACAAAATGGGTAAAATGGGTAGAGTCACAATCAGGAAATTGGGGACGATATACCCGCAGTTCTCCTCAAAAGCACAAAAGTCGATAAACAAGATATATATTTATTTTTATTATAATAAAAATAATAAAATAAAAAATAAAATAAAATAATTATCAATAAAAGACATATTCACATATTATAACTTAAGCATTTTTTTGGGCCCACGAGAACTAAAGTGGCAAAAGCCCATTCCCAGATGATTTTAATCTAACTTAATTGCGTTGCGTTCCTTTCATTTCATAGTTCGTCGTTACAAAGCTTCAGCCTTGAAGATTGACTTCGTTCTTTTTGGTTCCCCACCCATAATCTCACCATCTCGTGTTTTTTTTTTTTTTTCTTTTTTTTTTTATTATTATTTTTTTAAGGTAGGTCCTTAAATTTTTTTTAAAATATTTCCTAAATGTTTTGGTATATAATTTATAGTATTATTTATAAAATTAGATGGTTCATGTGACCCACCTCGAATATATATAAACCCGCCTCTGTGTGAATTCTGAATTCAGGATGTGAACATAGTTGAAGAGTTTTGCATAAGCTTGATGTCATAAAAAAGACGACAATTAATAATAATTTGTTCTTTATGCCTTGTATCTTTTAATTATATTATATTAAAAATATTTTTCTGAATTTTTATTAAACTATTAAAGTGTTTTTTATTTGGGTAATTTTGTCATATCAGATGCCACAATAAAGGTAATATCATACTAGGTAGACCTAAATTAACAAATTATGTCGTACCAAGGTTCTAAACAACGTAAGACGTGACTTGGCGGCAATGTCAAGCCTCAAGCTTTTCCGAGTCTTGGCGAGTCACGACGTTTATAAGGCGTGACTTAAGACGGCAGTTTTATATATAATTAATATTTTTATATGTGTTTTCAACTATTATTTATTTTTATACACATATATGAGTTAAAGCGGCGTTTTGGTAAAACTTGGCGACAGGTGCAAGCCTTGGAACCATGACGAGCTTTTTAGAACCTTGTGTCGTACTGAATGTGACGGTAAATGACATGTATAGTATTCAATATCAATTTACAATGTTGAAATCTATTATGATTGTGTAATGAAAACTTAAAAAAAAAAAAAAGTTACCGAACTATTAAATATAATTAAAATGTATGTTGGATAAAACAAACAATTTAGTCTTGGTTGTCATAGGGATGTCAACGGATGTAAACGGGACGAGGAGTGCATCCTCCGCCCCCGCCCCCGAAATTTCCCCGTTCCCCCGTACCCGTCCCCGCCTCCGAAATGTTCAGCCTTCCAACCCCCGCCCCCGCCCCCGCCCCCGAATCCCCTTTATTACCCCCGCCCCCGCCCCTGATTAAGTTTGGGCTGACTTTTTTTAGGCTAAAATAAGTTGTTATTTAGGCTAAAATAATATATTTTTTAAGTAACAAATAATTATTTATAGCAGAATTTTACATGTTAAAAATAAAAAAGTTATGACATCTTAAAAACATTATACTAACAACTTAAAAACATGTTTTTTTGATGAATTTTGGATGCTCAAAATAATGTTATTTTTTATTATATTTATATAATTAATATATGTGTAATTTATTAACGGGGTCCCCATGGGGTTTCGGGACGGGATTGCCCACCCCGCCCCCGATATTTTTAAAAAAATCCCCCCAAACGGGACGGAACCCTTACGAGAACGGGGTCCCATGAGACTTTTTGACATCCCTAGGTTGTTATTTTATGAAATTAATCATTTTGTATATAAAAACATAACATAGTCAAAGGGTTTTGCATAAATTGATGTCATAAAAAGGTAACCAATAATATGCAATTTGTTCTTCATGAAACTAATCTTTTAATTGTATTCAATAAGTCATTAATTTTTTCTGGGTTCTTATTATGTCGTCATGGTGTATTTCAATTACGGTGTATTTCAATTGCGTAATCTTGTCATTGGATGTCATAGTGAACACAATACAATGATTAATGTCCAATAAACGGCCTACTGTATTCAATATCATTTTACCTAATTGAAATCTACCCTAACAATATAATAAACTATTTAATGATAACTTAAAAGAGTAATAAACTATTAAATACAATTAAAAAAATAAATAACATATATAACAAACTATTTAGTATTTGTTAGTATTTGTTGTCATTTTGTTATATTAATAATTTTTTCTTATTTTTTTCAAATTTTCAAAAACAATCCCTCTATTTATTAGTTTTATAGAAACTTGATTTATATTATTTTATTATAATAACTTTATAGTGTTCATTATAAAAAAATTAATAGCACATATTTTTAATTATGGCTATGTTTGGCGTACTAGCTGAAAAGCTAGCTGTTAGCTGAAAAGCTAGTTGTTAAATAAAAAAACTAGTTGATAGCTGAAAAGCTAGCTGATAAAAAATAACGTTTGGTAAAATTAGCTGAAATATATAAAATTACATAAAAAGACATGTAAGATTATGTGTTTCTATAATTAATTAATGGGTGTATTTGGAAAATTTTTAAAAAGATCTTAAAAAGCCAGTATAGGTAGCTTTTCAAAAAGTTAGCTTATAAGCTACTTTTTGGCTTACACACGAACAACATAAAAAAACTCAAAAAATAAGTTAGTTTATCAGCTAGCTGTGACGCGCCAAACACAACAACGTGTATTAGATTAATGGACTATTGACACGGACAATTCGTATCTTTTATTAACTCTTGTGTCGTGTGTCGAATTGTCGATCAATACTTAACATGGACAATTCGTATCTTTTATTCTCATCAATTTATACGTATTATTTATATTTAATAATTGTTTTTTTTTTTTAATTATTGAGAACTGCCAAGAAGAAAAGTCAAGAGATGGTTGAATGTTGATGAGTAAAGCAATACTGCAGAAGTAGATGTTAGGGTTTTGAAGTCTCACAAATTCTCAGCGAAATCAACTTACTGTTCCAGGCTTTAACGAAGAAATGAGAAGGACATGTTGCCATACATGTCTTGCATTCATTCTCAAATTCCTCAATCAATTCCAATTATTTGTTGGAATTTCGATTATTCTATACTCTGCTTATATGTTAAACCAGTGGAACAATCATTTGCCAATCCCTCCCCTTCCACCTTCAGCTCGTTCGCCGGATTCTTCTGATACTGTTTCAACGGTTTACAACACTGCTAGGGTTTCAGAGCAAGTGATTCATCTTAATTCTGTCTCTGGCATGATCAGTGGTACTAACGAACGGATAAAAGTCGATGACAGCTCCAGGCCTTCGCCGTGGTAATTTCTAATCTTCAACAAGTACTTTCCTGAAATTTAGATGTTATAAATGTAGGAATTCTCATTCTTAATGTATTTATTACAAGTACTTATATTAAATTTGATTTGTTTGTATCAATCTGATCGTTTATCGGTGATGAATTGTGAATTACATCTGTTTCAAATTCACTAGTTTGGCTTCCGAACAAATTAAACATAATGAAAATAGAGGGATTTCTGTTTTATTTAGGCGTGGGTCTGAGTAGAACATCAATTCACATGTTAAATTGTTGATCATCTGGTGCCATTTCCATGGCAGGTTCATATATGCATTTATGGGACTGGGTGTTACGCTATGCTGCATCTCTTGCACAGGTCATATTGCAGCTGAAGCTATTAATGGATGTTGCCTATGTTTCGTATCCTTTTCATGTCTTTTTTACTCTCAAATTTATATATGTTTTCTTTTCCCATAATCTTCATCTCAATGACACATCAAACAAGGATTACAGAGAAACATGACCATAAAAGCTTATGTTTTTGAATCCGATTCATCTTTGGAAACTTGGAACAATATTTTATTTAACAAGTAGAAAATGATTACAATTTATGTAATCAATATGCCTAATGTTGATCATTGTTTCCTTAAATAAATAATTGCAGTATTCTCTTCTGAAAATCATATTCATCCTACTGGAGGTGGCTTTCATTCTGTTCATTGCACTTGACCATCATTGGGAAAGGGTATAATACTCTGATGAATCACTTACAAATTTATACATATGTCGCTACAAAATTACTAAACTAACCACAAAATTTGTTAGGATCTGCCCTCGGATCAAACAGGAGAAATTGATAGTATTCGAGAATTTATTGAAGCAAATATGGACTTTTGTAAATGGGTTGGCATCACCATTGTTGTAATTCAGGTAAGTTTCTTCATCCAACATTGATCACTTTTCTTGATAATGAATCAACATATAGAACTTACAAATTGAGTTTGGAATTTTACAGGCTGTATGTCTGCTGCTTGCTGTAGTTTTGCGATCACTGGTGAATTCACAGATGAAATATGATGAAGATGACATTGAAAGAGATCCTGATGTGAGAGGGAAAGCTTGGGAGCCTCTGTTGAACCCAAAATCTACCCAAACACCAGTCTCAGTTAGTGGTGATGGTAAAGCTTTTCATTCTGACATATGGAGTTCACGCATGAGAGAAAAGGTACTTTGCTAATTCAAAATACTAAATACATAGATTAATATTTACATTATTATGAAATTAATTTGGTTGTTTTTGCAGTATGGATTGAGTACAAGTAATGGCAAGTAGACCAGAAATTGGAAGCAATTGAATATTATGGTGAAGGTGCGGCTTGTCTCAGTTTTGTTCAGGCATCAGTGTGAGGAGAAGTTACAATCTTTTCAATACTTGTGGATTTAGTTTGTATAGAAATATAGCATGTTGTGTCATGTGTGTGTGTGTGTGTTTTGATTTGAATTTTAAACCTCATTACATTTGTCTTAGACATTTATATTGGATCAATATTACATTTGGATTTTAAATAGAACAATTATATTGTATTTGTGACTCTTCTTACTCGGAACCATGTTGATTGGGATACCAAAGAAGCTCTTAATGAACTCTTGTGATGGTATCTTGCAGAGATTGGTGCACAATTAGTCCATTCAAGAAACTTGAATTGACTAAAAGACTAAAAGGGTTAATGACTTGTTCTAAGCAAAAAAACTTACACATCTTCACCAAAATATGCAACCAAGTGGATTTATTTTATCAAATTATACAACCATGTTTTGATTTATTGCCCAAGTTATATATATATTCATATGAGAATGGTAAAAAGGTTGAGAATATGAAATGATTTCTCAACTATTATATAAAAAATAATTAAAATATCAATGAATCAAAATGATGGTAATGTAATTGTAATTATAGAGAAAAACATACATTCTTATGTAATTTTAACATAAGACCTCAAAGGTAAATTAAACTTACTAATTAACAAGGGCTTGAGTACATAAATATATGAGTATTGGTAAATTTGGGCACATTTTGCGAGATGTGAAGAAATGAAGAAAGTGTGAAACAACCCTTAGAAATGGCTATGAAATACTTCAAGAAATTAGTCGATTCTTGATTTCTAAGATGTAGCCAAGATAATAAGGAAGACATAGCAAAATAAATTAGCTCATATGCAAAATTTTGTGTTAAAGGACATGGGTTAGATTAAAAAAGTATTGTATCTTCTTTGTACAAGGAAAGAAAACGTCTTCGTGGGTAATTGTTTGCCCGTGAAGTGCGTATAACAGCTGATTGCACGCAATTGCATTATGTCATTCTTCGATTTTAATTTATTTAGAAGCTTGTAGCAACGAAAAAGAGGAAGAAAGAGAGTAAATAGGAAGAAAATGGAATATGAATGTTCGTTAGGGTTAAAAAAAAATACAATTTTACCTATGTGCGCAAGGCACATGGGGACTAACGGAGAAAACAAAAGGTTGACTAACGACTGTGTAAAAAACAAACATGTGTTGGGACCTTCCAAGTTAAAATCCACAGCCTCGAAAGAAGCTCAGGTTTGAGTATGACACATAATTGGATTCTATCCTAACCCTGCAACACCATACCTTCATCTTACTCCACTGTCAGCATCTCTCCTTCAATGCAACTCATTCTGTCCAAAATAAATGCCAACTATTCTTCTTCTTCTTCTTTTTAAACTAGTTTTCTTTCTGTAGACAGTATAAACCAATTTGTACTCCTCTCAAACATTGAGCTCGTTTAGGATCTCAAACCTAAACCATGTTATGTTATACTATTATATTATTAAATAATATGATAATTAATAAAATCCAAAATGCGGACATACAATACTTGGAATACAATAACAAAGAAAGTAAAAAACTGTACAATAGTGACCCCCGAATTTGGACTGAAAATATATATATTTATATTTATTTATTTTGTACTACTAAACAGATGACAGCAGGAAAACAAAAGGCCGTGATTGTTGGGGAACTTCCGAGTTTTGTTGTTGAATAATACACATACACATAATTAATAAATCAAAGAGTGTAACCCAAAATCACTCAACCTAATAGTGTCAAGTGTCAACTCTTCCACCAGCTCTTCCACCAACTTCTCTTCTATTTCCTTCTTTATTATATCATCAATTTCCAACCCCAAATCCTCCACCCACCCCCGCCCTACCACCTCCCTCCTCACCACCCTCTCCACCGCCATGCTGCCGCCATCCTCGTCATCACCATCCCACACACACCTTTCCTCCCCTGATATCCATTCCTTCATCCGCTCCCACACCTGATCCACATGGACCCCACGTAACGCTTCGTTCACACAGTCAAACACAAGCCTCTCAGTTGACTTTTGCTGTCTTTGTTTTGACCGGTGAACCACCATCACAGGGTGATTATCGGTTAGGCTCATGCTCATGTATGTGTCCCTTAAAGATGGGTCCAGAGGGTTTTCCAGTGAGTTGCCATTGATTCCGGCGACTGATAGTAGTGTTTGAACATACAAGAAATATTCCTGCTCCTCTTCCTCTGGACTCCAGGTTTTACCGGGAAGGGGAGTCACGGGCCCCACACTGCACTCGTCCCATGATAAAGTCCTTGAAATTGATCCTATTGGCGGTGATTTATCGATTAAATTATTGAATTTAATCGGATCTACTCCTGTTAATACCACATAGAAAGTGCATGTTACAAAAATGATAAAAAGATACATTTTTGGTCCCAAAATGTTTTCTCTTGCAATTTTGGTCCTTATTTAAGGTTTTTAATGCGTCTCTGCTTCCAGTACTTTCGAGTAAAAATGACTAACTTTGGAACCAAAGCTATACTCGGGGACCAAAAGTAGTTAGTAGACCAAAAATGTAACAAAAACCTCAAATAAGGACCAAAAATATAATTTACTTTAAAAAGAATTAGAAAATAAAATACATTTACCATGTTCTTTCAACTTGGCACTACAAGAATAGACTGCTGTGTGGTCATCTTCTTCAAGTTGCAACTCCAAGACTGAACTAGGGCTTGGTTGCTCCTGGTTCTCATTTGCATTTCCAAAAGTTCCAAGCTTTATGAGAGAAAAAGAATTTCTTTTGAGAAAATTGATCCTTAATAAGCAAAAAAAAAAAAAAAAAAAATTAAATCCAAGTTTAAATAGAAAGCACACCTGGGGTAGATCATCAGCTGGACCTTGGCAAGATTCTTTCCTCAATGGTCCATTTACATCATTAATGCATTCAGATCCATCATCACCAATGCTTCTTGAAGATTGATGTTCATCATCTTTGTGGGATTTCTGTTTGCTAGACTTTCTACTCTTGGAGAAAAACAAACCCTTGAACAACGATGATTTAACACTTTTTTCCTTGGTCAAATCCTTAGTATCACTTTTTTTGACTTTCAACGACTCTGAAACTTGGCCCATTACTGAGCCAGAAGATACCGGAACAGATTTTGACCTAACAAGAGTATTAGGACTACTATCATCATCATCACCTTGAGCCTTGTTCACATCACCAGAAGACCCTTGTCTGTTTTCACAGTGTTCCTCTTTCTTCAAGTCAGAAAGAGCAAGCATTTCGCCAAGTGTACTGGAGCTTCTTCTTACATGTCTTTGTTCTTGAACACTTCCATTTAAAGACATGATTGCCCATCTTTCTGAAAGACGTTTCTTAGCCTCTCTACAAACAGAAGATTCAGGAGAACAAGATGCACGACTGAATGAAGAAGAAGAATATGGGCTGCTTCCAAAACGGTTAACATAATCCCATGAGTGTCGAGAAATTGGTGACATCACTTCTGAATCACTCAGATTCCCTGCTGCATAATAAACTTCGGATTTACTAAATGAACTTTCATCACCTATATAACCATTTGAAAAAACAGAAGAAACAAGGGTTTCATTTTCATCTCTTCTGAGGCCACTTTGTGTGGTGGTTTCTTTTGTATCTTCTTCAAGATCCCCATAGAATCCATCATCATTTGTTGTTGAAGGAGGTGAGGAGACACTTTTCATTTCATGAGGTGGCTGTATAGAGCTAGGTTTTAGTACCACAATGCGAGTTGGCTGAGTAGGGCTTTTGTCATTAAGTTTATAATTACAGTGACTCATTTGGAGAGCTTCATTAATCTGTTTTCCATTTTTGTTTAGCTTATGAGCATCCACCAACTTAGAAGGTCTGAGAACTGTGATGCGTCTTGAATCTGGAGGAGGAGGAGGTAAAGAAGACTGTAAATGGTGATGTTGAGAGAATAAGGAATTGGGTTCTTGAAGAAACTTGAGGAATAAATCTTTGTTTGAATTTAAAACTTCCAAAGCATCTTGAAACTGTTTAGACTGGCGAAGTTTTTCATTGGTTGATAAACGTTTTGCTTCCATGAACTTCTCACGTACAAGAGCCATGTTTTTCTCATTCTTGCTGTTGCTTTCTTTATGTCTTCCATTTTGGGGTGACTGCTGCCATATTTCAAAAACATCTTTACAGGATTGATTAATAATTTCATCATGTTCTCTTGTTTCCAAGAATCCATGCTCTTTCTGTATGAAGTCCAGTGATCCAGAATGGCTCCTTGATCCTCTTTGGTTATTGCTGCTGTATGAAGCTGAACCAAGTTGATGGCGTTCTGGAAGGGTGTCAAGCCCCATTAACTTGGCAACCAAATTGGATGGACTTTGTTTAGGAGCCTCTTCTTTTGACATTTCTTGTGCAATAAGCATCTTTATAGGAGTCCCATTTGATTTCTTCTTATTTGATGGAGACTTTGCTAATTCAGACAAAATCTGCATTGGTTGGAAATAAAAATCAGTATGTTTCATTATTTTGTCAAAGTATACAAGGCTCAAAAAGGCTCAATCTGAAGCAATTACCATTTTATCATTTATCCGATCTTCAACTACACGAGTTCTTGACACGTCTGATTGACACCTAGACACTGGGGAACCTTCATAGTGTGGTTTTTCTGTGAGCAGCCTGTTTGCTCCTAAACTTGTATTCAAATCAAAAAGATTCACCATTCTTCCCAAGCATCCAGGAATAGGGTGTTCCAGATTCCTATTTCTGTTCATCTTAACACCTGCTAATGAAAATCATAGAGTTTGTACTAAATTGAGGTAAAAAAATGAATGATGTAATGTTCCTTAACAATATGAAGAAACACATCCAGAAATAACTACGGATTAATCTATGTATGTATCATGAAGACATGGAGTAGAGAGATGTGGTGCTGTAAATTTACTAACGATTCACCTATAAATTTATGTGGTAGAATATATTGAAAGAAACAAAATAAATAAACAAATACAAAGTTGCAAGAATAATCACAGGAACATTACTATTGTTAAATGTAAAATTCCAGCATATTAATTAAAGAACTCACAAAATGAAAACGAATAAATAAAACCAAAACCGTCATATTCATTCACATTCACATCAATATTTTATCAAAACAAATCCAACACAACAAAGAAACCCTAATTTTTTTCTCTTATTGTATTTTTTCCTCCAATAACCCCTCAGATTTAAGCTAAAAGCGAAAAAAAAGAAGAAGAAGAAATTAGGAAACCGTTACTTATCACTACCAACGACAGTTACCGAAAATCACTAGAAGAACGACGCTGTAATTGCGGAAGAAATAAAAGAGAATCTGATTTTGTGTTTACCTCAAAAAAGCGAGCTCGAATCCGAGTGTAAAAAGGCACAACCGAAAAAGAAGCTAGCACTGTAATAAAAACCCAGCGACATCAGAAAAAGGAGTTTTTAGAGAGAGAGAAAGCAGAGAGTGTGGGATCAAAGCCTTATTATCAAATGAGTGACAGATTTCTCACCGGAATCTAATATTCCGGTATCAAAATGTAGCCGGAGATTCGCCGATTTTCACTTCCACGGATTCTAACAAGCTGCAAATGCATTTTTTTATTAGGATTTGCGATTACGCGCACAGCAGACAAATGTAGGGAGAGAGAAAGCGAGTTAAGCGAATAAAACCAGATAATGGAGAAAGAGAAAGCGATGCGAAGCTAATAAGAAACCGCTGCCGAGATACTGTGGTTTTGTTTTTTCTGTTTCGTCCTTGTAGTTTGTGTTAATTTCATAAAAGCCCTGTAAATAATATGGTGCTAAATTTAAACCATAAAATCTTAAACAAACTGAACTTAAATTTATCGGTATTGTTTGATTACGACATTGTTTCGACAGTGACAATATATTATTTGGTAAAAACTAATTTATAATTTAGTAAATAAATATAAAAGAATTATTTAATACTTTAAAACAAATATATAATATATTTTATTAAGTTTAAATAAATAGAAATAACACTTTACCGATTAATTATGTTTAGATAAAACCTTTTGCATCGTATATCATACTCACGATACAATCCTTTTAGAAAAAAGTTTTAAATTACAATAAACGTATGGACTTGAAGAATTAGTTTTTTTATAATTAATAACATGGAAGAATTTTTAAAACTAACGGTCAATTACAATGTGTATACAAATCAATATTTAAATATTTTTTTTTTGAACGGCAAGTATTATAGAAGAGGACCACAACTAGCAAGCAACTAGAAGGGAGCCTAAAAACCATACAAAGAGTTTACAGTTACAGATTTTTTGAAAATAAACAGGGAGAATCATAAACATTGAAAATGAGAAGATAACCAATCTCTCCGACTACAGAACCCACCAGAACCCCTGCTTTTGATCCAAAAAATAAACAGGGAGAATCATAAACATTGAAAATGAGAAGATAACCAATCTCCCCGACTACAGAACCCACCAGAACCCCTGCTTTTGATCCAAAAATAAACCAAATATTTAACTAGTTCTGCACCTTTGTTGGGACAAAGAAATTTTTGGTTGATGATGCGATCGTTGCGATATTTCCACAGGGCCAAAGTAAGACCATATGAGATAACTATTAACGTATGCCTCCGTCTCAAGCTTCCACCAATGTTGGTGATGAAGTGGAGCATATCCCCCAAAATGTTATACTCATAATTCGGTATATCACACCATTGGTATATCCTGTCCCTCACCGCACGAGCATATGGACATCGGATAAGAATATGGTCAGCATCTTCAGACTGGTTAATGCAGGCACCACATAAAGTCGATGCAATATCAACTCCCCGGAATCTCAGCGCCTCAGATGCTGGGATTTTATTCTGTAACGCCCTCCACACGAAACAATTTACTTTTAAAGGTACTTCTTTACACCAAGTGATGGTAGGCAATGGGGACTGTGGGGTTGCATACATATCAATCTTCCTCTTTAATGCACATACCGTGTATTCTCCATTATTATCTAATTTACATAACCATTTGTCATCGCCATGAACCAGTTGCACGTTGGACAAATCCATTTTGAGACTATCAATGTCTGCTGCCAACCCCAAATTACTAGGACAAGAGTTCCAATGTCCTTCAAATGATCCATCATATAATCTATCAGCTACAATACATCGCTTCCTCGATTCAAGTTCAAATAGAGAGGGATATTTGTTTTTCAGTATTCCCAAACCTACCCAATTATCGTACCTAAACTGGGAGTTGTCACCTGATTGCACCTGAAGTCGAAAGATATCGCCAATGTCTAGCCCATGTTTCTTGAGGTCATTCCGAATTGATGCAATGTTGTGTCACACCCCTGTGATGTTTATGTTGGACATATAATCATGTGGATTGTTATCCAGGGAGTGTAAACCTTTTACGACCCGCCCCATAATGATCATTTCTCCGTCTTTAATCGCCACCACCACTTAACTATTAAACCAATGTTTAACGCTCGTATTGAACCGACCCCGAGACCACCCACAGATTTCGAAGCCACCACTTTGTCCCAAGAGACCTAATGAATCCTTTTTTTTCTTCATCACTGCCCCATAAGAATCGTCTCCTTATTTTCTCTAGTGTTTTTGTTACTGTCACAGGGGCAACAAATAAGGAAAAGTAGTATGTAGGGAGGTTACCAAGTACCGATTTGAGTAAAGTTAGGCGTCCACCGAATGAGAGGGACTTGGATTTCCATGACGACAACTTCGATTTGAACTTATCAATGATCGGTTTCCAGTGTTTGGTAAGATTCATATTAGCGCCTATGGGGACCCCCAAATATGTGAAAGGAAAACAGCCCGGAGTACAACCTAAAATGCTAGCCCAATTCGAGGTTTCATTATCAGATGTTCCAATACCGAATACCCTTGATTTGCTAAAATTGACCTTGAGTCCAGACGCCACATGAAAGCATTTTAAAATTCTGGCAAGGTTTTTTAAGTTGTTTATGGACCACTTCCCCACAAATAATGCATCATCAGCGTAGAACAAGTGCGTGAGGTCCGACCCGCCATTGGGTAGTTGGACACCTGCGAAAATCCCCTTGTCTCTAGCTGCAGCCATTGTGGCGTTCAAGCCCTCCATCGCAATGATAAATAGGGAGAGAGGGGATCTCCCTGACGAACGCCTTTAGAAATATGAAATTCTTCTGTTGGTGAACCATTGAGGACGACTGAGGCATAAGACGAGTGTAAACAACCTTTGATCCATTGTCGCCACTTAGCACCAAACCCTATTTGCACAAGAATGGAGTCGAGATACTCCCTATTAAGCGAGTCAAACGCTTTATCGAAGTCCACCTTGAATAGTAATATTTTTTTGTTCACTTTCTTCGCCTATAAGTACAATTCGTTAATTACTAATGGTCCGTCCAGGATGTTTCTGCCTTTCACATAAGCAGATTGTACTTCACCAATTACTCTACCAATCACCGATTTGAGTCGTGTTGCTAATGTCTTTGCAATGATCTTGTACATACATAAGTGGATTTTGTTTATTGGTTTCATTTTAAATACTTTTTATGTTTTAAGCTCCATTCATTTCAATCGTGTGTGTGTGTGTATATATATATATATATATATATATATATATATATATATATATATATATATATATTCAAGTATTCTAACTAAGGAGTGTAACCAACTGTTGAGTTCGTTCTCATTTGGTCAATTTCCTTTTTTTTGTACTCAATATACCATCGAACTTGTTGTTTGTGTTCACCATAACCCTTTGACCGACTATCACAGGTCAAAAGCCGGTCAAAAGGGTTATGGTGAACGCAAACAACAAGTTCGATGGTATATTTAATACAAAAAAAGGAAAGGGACCAAACGAGTACAAACACAAAAGTTAATTACCCTCAAGAGTCATTTTCCCTACATAATTTGGTAGGTTAAAATTTAATGTTTGTTTTTTAAATAGAGTTTAATTGTAGTTTAAATGTGAACTATATAGAACCAGTGCAATCGTGTGGTTACGTCTCCTAATTATAACTAAAGAAGGCTAAAGACAAAATGCATGGGTCTGCTTTCATTTTTTATATAATTAATTAAGATAATTAAGATTGAAGTGTAAGATTAATCTTCTTCTACTCTAATAAATGAAGGGTTTTTTTGACATATTCCTCTTCTTCTTCATTTGGACACATGACATTTTCTAAAATTTTTAAATTTTCTATTTTCCACTTGTCATTTTATTGTATTTTTCATTTTATTAAATTAAAATTTCACATTTAATATGTAAGGTAATATATATGTAAGGTATTTATTAGAAAGTGTTTATATATGTAATGTATTCAATACATTAAAGTCTCATTAATTTTAATAATGCAAAAAATTTCTCATTTTTCTTATAAATTCATACTTTTCAAATTGTTAAAATTTTATATTTAATTTTTTTTAAATAAACTCATGTAATACATGGATCTCACACCTAGTTAAAAATATACAAAAACGCCCTAAAATATACAAAAAGGCCCGACAAAATTTATTGTAAATTTTGTCCTTACGTTAGAGATTCTTTTAAATAAGATGTTAAATCGGATTGTTGTGTCAATTTGACCATAAATAATATTTAAAAACAACCCATTTCACGCCATGACTAATTTAGTAAATTTTAATGAGCAACGTTTGCGAGACGCTTTATTCTTGAATCTTGAATATATGCAATTATCATAGCGGTAAAGATAAAAAGAAAGCTTAAATACGTGTTAGAATTTAAGAATACTTTTATAAAAAAAAAATAGAAAAGGTAAATTACACAAATGCTCCTTGTGGTTTAGAATAAATTGTGTATTTATTCTTAATTTATTTTTGGGTAATTACTAATCTAGCTAAATTAAGAAACTGATTAGCAATTTTTAGTCAAAAATTAGTAAATGTCCAAATATAGCCCACGAAACCGTAGGTTTCTATATTCATCTACTGTTTAGGTTAAAATTAATAAATGTCTAATTTTTTTTTTCATTTCTAAGAAACAAAACCGTAGGTTTTTTAAAACTTACGGTTTCCTCTCGGTTTAGCTACGGTTTCCCAAACCGTAGCCTACGGTTTTGGGAAAAAAATACCTTTTTTTTTTTTTAAGTCTACTGTTTTGGGGTTTAATCTACTGTTTTGTCAAAAAAGCTACATTTTTTTGGGTTTAATCTACTGTTTTGGGGTTTAATCTACTGTTTTGTCAAAAAAAATTACGTACGGTTCATACGAAACCGTAGGTGTACAAGTCGACACTGCACAATCTGTGCATTAGGCACTTGTATACTGTACGGTTTTATATTTTTTTTTTGATTTTTTTCAAAAAAAAAAACTTAACCCCATATACAAAACATACCTCTAATCACAAACACGGTAAAATTTTAATGAAAAGTAGACAAACCTGGTTGTTCTTCGGGTGCTCCATTGAGAGAAAAAAGTAGCCAAACCAACAAAAAAAAGGAAAAAATGACCTAATCTAAAAAAATTTACATTATATACTTTGGGCTAATGGGCCACGAAAAAGTAAACGGGTCCGTGAAACAGTAGTCCATTAGGGGAAAAGAGTAGTCTTAGGGGAAAAAGAGTAGTCAACTGCGAAAAGAGTAGTCAACTGTGGGTTGACTACTCTTTTGTGGGCTATTTTTGGCTAAGTGGTTTTTTTTTACTATTTTTTTGATAAGTAATTAAGGATTTTGGCTACATTTGTATTTTCCCCTTTATTTTTTTAATTCATACGATCTTTATAGTTTGGTTTTGTTAACTATTGCCATGTTAGGCTTTAAAAATTATATTGCACTTTTTTTTTAGTTTTCTTTTTTCTTTTTTATATTTCTTTATCATTAATCTAAAAGTCAAACGTATTCCCCTACTTCCTGATTATTTTTCCAGGATTACGTTTAAGGTTATACGACTATCTCCGACAACATCAATCACTACCGACAACTTTGGCTAAAGCACCGTCATTGTTAGGTCATATATTGTGGTTTATACTTTGCTTTTCATAAGGTTTTAGAGTTCTCGGTCTAGGACCGAAAACACCATGTTTTGGTGTTGTTTGTACCAAAATCACATGTGATTTTGGTTAGACTTTATATTGTTTTGTTTAGGTTTTGGGCTTGGGCTTGGTTATTAGGCCTAGGTATATATATAATGTTATTTAGGCTTGAAAATCAGTTAGAAGTGAGCAAGGGACGTTCTAGGGGCTGCCAATAAGCCAAGAACACGTTTTGGAGAGAACAAGAGAGAAAACGAATTGTAATCAGGAATCTTATGTACCCGACTATTCATCTATAATAGTGTGCATTGAAGATTGATTATATTGTTCTTATTCATCTTATATCTTGCATTATACACTTTGATTGGAATTCCGCACCATCAAAGTGAATCTGATTGATATTTAGGAGAATTCGAGACTTACAAGTGGTATCAGAGCTTAGATATCAATCGAATTAACAAGATTTTAAGAGTTTCTTGGATTTTTTCTTGGATTTCCGGGTGTTTTTTTTTAATTATTTTGGACGAATTTTTGGCTATTGTTCTTCGTGTTCTTCATATTTTTGAAGTTTCAATCAAGTTTGATTTTAAAAATTAAAATTTTCGTGTTTTTGGCAAGTTTTGGGTGATTTTTGGCCAAAATTTGCGAATTCTCAGTGAGATCCTCGGTCTCGGTCAAGATTCCTCGGATATCTCGGACACAGCTTCGAAGGTTCTCGCCCAGCAGCGTTTCCGGAGCTCAGCAACGATTTCGTACGGAGGCGAGGGTTCACGGTGCGAAGCGAGGTTCACGGGCGAAGTTCTCGGAGCGAACGTTTACGGTCAGCAGCGAGAGATTTCGGTCTCGCGTGTTCGGTTCGGATCTTCTTCGGTTCGGATCTCGCCCCTATTCTCAGATTCAGATATCCAGCTTCGCAATTTCGGCTGTAATTTCGGAATTTCCATATTTTGACTTATTTTTTGTCAAATTGCCACATTTTCGATCCAATAATTTCGTTTTCGGTCCTCAGGCCTCATATTTGATCAAAAAGACCCGTATTTGGTCAAATACTCTCGTTTTTTGGTCAAATACTCTCGGTTTTGGTCTAGAAATTTTTGTTTTCGGTTTAGAAACTTTTGTTTTCGGTCAAGGTTATTTTTTTTGGACAAAGAATTTTGATTTTCACCTTTGACTTTCAAATTTGACTTTCGACTTTCAAGTTTGACCTTTGACTTTTAAATTTGACTTTTGACCTTTGACTTTCAACTTTGACTTTCTCGTTTAACTTTCAAGCTTTCAAGTTTGACTTTCAAGTTTGATTTTTTTAAGTTTGACTTTTTAAGTTTGACTTTTCAATTTTGACTTTTAAATTTGACTTTCAATTTTGACTTTCAAGTTTGACTTTTTAAGTTTGACTTTCGAGGTTTCAAGGCAAAGGGGATTTTTCTTGGCTTCATAATCAGTTCTACATTTGGTAAATTATTCTTTTTGGTGAATAATGAGTTCATCAATCACAAAATAGGTCAATGAAACTTCCTGTTCTCAAGCCTATAGTGATACAATTAAATTTCTTCGTGATCAAATTGATATATTACGTAGAGACAATGAGGACCTTAGGTATGAAGGATACACTCTCAGGAAGGGACAACAACCCTTAAAAAATCAATTAGAGGCCAAAATTAAAGACTTTAGAAAACTTCAAGAAGAATACAGCACAAAGTGTGTTCGTTATGATTATGCTCAACAAAAAATTGCCGAATTAACTGTCGAACTTCATGCATTAAAAGTTAAATATAAAGATGTTGAATTTAACTTTAAGAAATTTGACGTGTCAAGTGAGGTAGTTGTGTCCATGATAGAAAAACAATTAAGATTTAAAGATAATCAGAATAAGGGTCTAGGGTATCACAGTGTTCCACCACCCTTCAATGACAAATATACCACGCCCCTTGAAACCAATGAGGTAGAGATACTTGCTCAGTACGGTCCGCCCCCTTATTCCAGCTTCAGCTAAGACTGAACAATCTGGCCCAACTGAGAATATTGAGGTGAATGATACTAATGTTTCTACCTCATGTGCAGAGCAGGTCAAAGTGCATGATGGGCATGAGCAGAACACAAATAACTCTTGTTTTGCTGAAAATGATTCAAAAACTTGTGATAAGGTGAGTGATACTAATGCTTCTACTTCATGTGCAGATGAAGAAGCAGTGCAAGATAGGAGTAAGCAGAATAAAATCAATTATGAGTATGCTGAAAGTGTTTTAGAATCTTGTGATGCTAATACTCCCACTGTGGAAGAACCCAAACCACAAAAGTCTGTTAAATAGTCTAATAAGTGTTCTTGTGCTTGTGCTTGTGGAAGTCCCCTGAAACAAAATTCTTTTGGACAAGGACAAAGTCACAATCTCATCTATATGAAAAGACAGACTTGCTTTAACTGTGGGACTCCTGGTCACATTGCCGGATATTGCCCATATCGTGCATATGTTCCCTACTATGCACAAGGTTGGCAGAACGCGCCAAGAGGGAGATCTTTCGAAAGAAATCCTTCCAGGTCACAATCAAACAATGGTGACTGGAACGCGAAAAAGGCCAAGAATCAAACTCCCAAGGACAAGAAGGAAATGTTGGCCAAGAAGCCAAATTCAAGAGATGGTCCAGTTAAACCAAGATCGGTTAGTTCGAAGACATCTCAGAGTTCGGTTTCAAGTTCTAAAGCGAGTGATAATGCATCCGTCAAATCAAACAAGAAATGGGTTAAACCCGACTACAGATGGGTACCAAAGGTTCACACTCCCAAATCGTCTAATGATTCTAACATTTCTTCATCTTTTGTGTGTGACAAACAGGATATGTCATGGGAGAGAGTACCTTACGTAGATGATAAAGGTCAACCCAGTTTCAAAATGGACTGGGTCCCAAAGACCAACTAATCCCGCACTCTGTGCTGGAGCAGTCATGGAGGAATATCATCAGACCTCATTTTGTTGATAGTGGCTGTTCCAATCACATGATAGGAGACATCTCTCAAATCCGCAACATTCAGAACTTTATCTGAGGGTATGTGTCCTTTGCGGGAAAGGAAGTGGAAAGAGATCACAAATGGGGATCGCGTTTAACGGCGTGTTGAATTTTGAGTTTGCTTACTTCTGTTCCAGAATTGAAACACAACTAAGGGTGAATTCGTTGCTACATCTGCTTGCTGTTATCAAGTCATCTAGATGCGTCGTCAATTGCTGAAATACGGTTTGAATTCTTTCGATACTCCTGAGTTTTATTTAAATGAGTCGTTTCAAAGACAATTTTTTATTTTTGTTTGTTTAAATTTGCGTAGTTATTTTCTTTCTTCCTCATGCACAAATTCATGGGGAGAAATTAAAAAATTATAAAATCAACAAAAAAAATAATAAAAAAATGAAAAATGTGTTTTCTTTTGTTAGTGTTATTGGGAAGTGATATGAAGTCTAGTGATAAAGGGCAAGTTAAATTGCCTGACAACTTTGATCCCAAAAGTTATTGTTTTGTATATTTTGCATTTTATTTTTATTTTCTTAAATTTGTTCATATTGTCTTATATGCAAAAAATTAGGGGGAGAATTAAAAAAATAAAAAAAGTGTATTTTTCATTTTATTTTTATTTCTTAGTTATTTTTATTGTGTGCTAAGTTTATTTTTACTTTTGTTTTTATCTCAATTTTTTTTTGTCTTGAAATGTGAATTCTTAAGAAGTAGAGACTCAAGGAGATTGTATCGGAATATTCTGAGCAAGGAGAAGAAAATTGAAAAGGGGAAAGGAATTGACGGAAGTTTCAAATGCGAATGATAGATTCTTTCATATTGAGACTTATACCAGTCTTGATATGAGTATTCACATCAAATGTTAATGATCAAAAGTCATTTTCACCATGACTGATGTGAAACACCCAACCATTCTTCACCCATATCTAAATTTTCTCCATTAAATCACTTCACGTACCGGTACCCCTTGAGGTTCGAGTATAAAACAACTCGGCTGACGGTTACCAAAAATTTTGTGTTCGTGATCTTAGAAGTCATTGTCACCATGATTCTAAGTGAAACTCAAAATCCGAAATCCATCCATTTCTGAATTGACGGTGAACATTTTAATGTTCTAGATATTTTCACTCATGAAATTGACGGATAATGGTTCATACCTGGTGTGACACTGTATAAAATGTCAGTTAAGCAGTTTCTTTCTAAGAATTGTCGTATTTAAGGAATTGGAAGTCTGAAGCTGTACAAATTGTCAAATTGGTCTTGTCAGCTTTCTTTACCTAAGAACTGTCACGACACCAGGGCGATTCACCCAACAAGGAAACAAATATCGCTGAACGTCTCGCGAAGGGCCAAGTTAACTTGTTTAACTTGAAAAACTGTATTGAGATCTTTGATCTAGGATATACAGGGGCTAACATCAAAACTAGCCACGAGTAGTTCTCCGATACTAAACAAATCGTAGTGCGTTCCTCCGTGTTCACACAGATACTGCGAGAAGTCTCCTTCTGAGCCAAGGCTGGGTCCTTGAACAACTGTGGTGAGAAGGGTTTTATGATTCTATGATCCACAGGGACTTTTTAGTCATTTGTTACTTTTCAAGGCGCAACGATGATCGTTAAAGAATATCCATTCGAAGGAAAAAGAAGTGAAGATTATTTTTCAACATTCAATTTTTCAACCCCAGAAGCAAGGTGAAGCTGTATTTGAAGTTATGTGACAGATTGCATTGAAGCCTCCTCAATCAATTTGTTGTTATCTATGAACTTGCTGAAGTGATCCAGAAGAATTAGTCTCTCTGTTATTATCTCTGAAGTGTTTCAAAGCTGAAAGTGCTGATTTTCAAGAATCTTTACAAGAAGCCTCTACACCCAATGTGCATTCAAAGTCATATCTTTAAAAGAAGTCCAACTGTTTAAGATAAAGTCATTCATGCAGGCATTCATATGTTCATCTTGAAGTTGTGAAGAAATCGAAGATTAGAGCTGAAAGCCAAAGATCAACGAAGACTGAAAAGAAAAGAAAGCAATAAACCAAGGGGGAGATTGTTAGGACTAAATTATGGTTTATTGTAAGTGAAAAGAAAGCTATAAACCAAGGGGGAGATTGTTAGGTCATAAATTATGGTTTATACTTTGCTTTTCATAAGCTTTTAGAGTTCTCGGTCTAGGACCGAAAACACCATGTTTTGGTGTTGTTTGGACCAAAATCACATGTGATTTTGGTTAGGCTTTATATTGTTTTGTTTAGGTTTTGGGCTTGGGCTTGGTTATTAGGCCTAGGTATATATAGTGTTATTTAGGCTTGAAAATCAGTTAGAAGTGAGCAAGGGACGTTCTAGGGGCAGCCAATAAGCAAAGAACACGTTTTGGAGAGAACAAGAGAGAAAACGAATTATAATCAGGAATCTTATGTACCCGACTATTCATCTATAATAGTGTGCATTGAAGATTGATCATATTGTTCTTATTCATCTTATATCTTGCATTATACACTTTGATTGGGATTCCGCACCATCAAAGTGAATCCGATTAATATATAGGAGAATTCGGGACTTATAGTCATCCATGATAATTCTTTGGCATTCTGTCGTAAGTTCTCTTTCCCTCTTGTGCTCCATCAAGCCACCTTATCCATGCATTTCTTGTCTCCCAACACCCATTTACTACACCCAAAAGCATCATTGCATCAACAACTCTCACATATCCCATCAGATTCCCTCTTTACAACTACTGAACTGCATACCATCACCACCTCTTCTCCTCAGCTCCTCCTCCAACATACCAACACACAAGTGGTTTTCTCCATTTTCTTGTACCAATTAACTAACGTCGACCACTGTTACTGCCGAAATTCCTGGCCCAAAACTGACAACGTTATATAAACCTCTCTTCTTAACCCATTGTTCTCTGTTATTCTTTTATTTTATTTTTTCCTTGTATCTTCCACTGCTATCAAACACTGAAATCAAACCCGAAAATTCATTCAAAGTAGAAACCATAACCCCGCATACTGGAGCTTTTAGGAGACCTTGTAAGGAATAAGAGATTTTTGAAGACTTTGATGTCAAATATTGTTGGGATTTATTTCAAAAATAGTTTCATAAACTGATAAAATGGAAAATGAAAGACTTATGATTTTCGAAAATAACATAACAAATTATACCCATCAAGGATCATCTTGCATGTTGTAGAAAGATTACAAGCACTAAAGAAGAAAATGAAGAAAGTAACAACCTTTGTAGTTCTTAGGGACCTCCTGGAAGACTTGGAAGTTGATGGAGAATGTGGAACTTTTGAGACACCAACAAAAACTCAACTTGATGTAGAATTCTAGTTCTTTGTGTAAAACTCTTAAGCTTTGAACCAAACCTAAGTACGGGCTAAAGAGAGCATAATATGATCAACAAATCTTCAAGTGTTCAGAGCAAGAGAAAAGAGGGAGAGTGTGTAGATGCTCTTGACAATTCCTTCCAAGAAGAGTGCCCAAAATGCAAGCAACTAGTCATTTTAAAGCCTACACTTAATCTAAAGGTCTTTAACCATTAAGACCTTTAGACAAGCTTGTCCCTCATGCTTTCTCTCGTGCCTCTACTTTTGAATAAACAATTTGAAAGACCATGCCCCTTCACCCTTTTTCAACTTTCGGCAATTGCTAGAAAAAATAGAGAATTTATTTAAATCATATAAAGTAGTGTTTTATAAAATATAAACTTTGTCTTTTGGTAAAAGACAAAAGGGAATCAACTAGTCCAAAAAGTTGTGCATGACTTATTAATTCATATCATATGAAATAATATGTTACTTGTTAATCAAAATTATTATATTTCCTACAAATAAATAATTTCCAATTAATTATAAGAGTTTATTGAATATTTATCAATGTAACATCCCCATTTTCACGGCCAGAAAAGACCGATTTTGTTTATGCTTTATATAAAAATCAGAGTAACTTTTTAAAGAAAGTGTTGCGGAATTTGTTCCAAAAATATGATATAAATTTTATCAAAGCATGTCCGAAGAAATGCATTTCATTATATTAAAACCTCAGGATTTCATTGCCAATACAGATCGAAAGCATAAACCGAAACAACATAGGACTTACAACATTCATTTATATCTACTGGCCTATAATCCACAAACTCTCATCCGATCATCACATCTATGCTCTTGTGCCACTACCAGTAATACAAGAAACTGAGTGGGTCAGGCTTGGGAGCCTGGTGAGCTCATAGGGTTTTCAACCCACAATAATTAAGTTTATTAGTTTATCTACATCAATCAACCCGATTACCCATTCCCTTTATCCTTACTTTCTGTCCCTAAAGCATCTAATTCAAGGGACCTAGCCTAAGGATTTTCGTCGGGATGGACACTACTTCTAAGGGGATTCCTCAACGATATATGTCCGTAAGGCAACCATGAGGGGGGATGGAGTACACTGGTGAACACATCGTTCACAAACACCTACAGGTTGCGAGTCTGCTAGCGTTCCACGAGACTGTCTAGAATAGTCTGTGGTCGTCATCTATACTCCGATAAATGACTGGATCATTGTAAACATCGAGGCCTCTTATCATTTTATTTCATCACACATCAACTATTTCATCTACCCATGTTCCACCCAACATATTCGTAGATATAAAATACATATACAGTTTAAATCATTTAAAACATATATAAATCATTCATCCAACATAGATATCAGAAACACAAATAATATGCACACATAGCACGTAATTTATATTAAATACTTATGTGTGAGATGAAGGTAACTATGCACTCACTTGTTAAAGTGATGATTCCCAACTCGGGCAGCGCTTCGCTTCTAATAATTTATTTTCCTTCGACGAAACCTAGTATTATTACCACTAGATTTTAGTCTAATATTTATCGCGACTATTTACGAGCGTTATTATTTTATAAGTGTTAAACAATACTTTTCAACCACTATGTACAGACAGGGCCAGACACGAAACACCGGAGGGCAAGACCATTTTGGCATTATAGCACTTCTGAAATCCAACAACCTTATGCGGCCCTTCAAACCAGATTCCCCGTAGTTATAAGATATTATAATAACACTTTATATTTTATAATACTTAGCACATATATTGTTTATAGGTCATAATAACGACTTATGACTATAAATATAAGTTACACTGAAAACAGAATAGTGTAGATTAACTTACCAAGTTTTTAACGAAAACCGGGAAATTACGCAGGCAAAACTCCGACTCTAAAAACTTATTTCGTCGGCTTTTTGACGACTCGGAGTTTCTCTATCGCACCCTAAAACTAGGAGAAATTTAATAAGAAAGAAAGAAGGATTCTAGAGAGAGTTTAGAGGAATGGTGTAAGAAAATATGAAGAATTCATCCTTTATTTATAGGGGTTTGATCATAGAGTAGGCCCTAAGTTTCATCCGTATCTTCCGCATACGAGCTCCGTTTTCTACATTCTTTATATCCAAACGTTGGTATTTACGAGTACTACAAATTTCGTTTAGACTTCGTCAACTAATTCTCATTCTATCTCAGATTTACAAAACTGCATCGAATTCGCTACGCTCGAAGAGTAGGGACTAAGTTTCGTCCATATCTTTCGCATACGAGCTCTATTCTCGACGTTAATTATATCCACGCGTTGGTATTTATGAGTACTAAAACTTTTATTTAGACCCCGACGGCTAATTCTCATTCTATCTCATATTTACAAAACTGTATCAAATTCGTCGCGCTCGAAGAGTAGGGACTAAGTTTCGTCCATATCTTTCGCATACGACCTCTGTTTTCGACTGTCTTTTTATCGTTGACCTCCTATTAATGATATCTTCATTTATCGTTTATATTATTTTGGCTAAAAATCGACCGATCTAAAATTAAATTTTCGGGTTGTGCACTGTTATGCTAAATTTTAGAAAAATCATAACTTCATCATATGAAGTCAGATTTGGACGTTCTTTTTATGCACGCTCTCGGTTTAACGTATACCACGACTTTCGTTTAGATCGCTAAGGCTAAAAAGTATTTTATCGTAAATTCACTTTTTACGATTCCCGGTGTCGTGCCGGTTTGCCGCAAAACTTCGACATGTCATAACTTCTTCGTTATCAGTCGGATTTCAGCGTTCCTTATATCCCCGGAATCCTTGTTACGAATACTTCAACTTTCTTCATTAATATTGGGTCTATCTATTAGTTTATTTTTGACGCTTATTTTTATAACTATTTTATTACGTCGTTATAAATAAGTATAATGCAAATAAAATCACATAAATCACATAATACTCAAATAATTTTTCTTTATTACTTCAAAATAGGTTACAATTGTTGACTTTAACTATTACATCATCATACTAATGTTTATCTAGAAACACGGACGTTACAATTAAAATCAATATCTAATAAATAATCAATTGTATCAAGTTGTTTTTAGTGTGACCTATTAGTATCATATGATAATTAAAAATAACACTTTAATATGACTTTAGAGCATACTAGATTTTTCAATCTCTCACTTGCACAAGACTCATATTAGATTGATATAGACAGTGATGAACGTCTAGCAACATTTCACTGCCCCCATCAACATATAACTTTGTACCATTCTATCAACACCCAATTCCCATAAGCTCAAAGCTACAACTAGTGTATAAGGTAAGTTTATTAGTTTTTCCTTTGTCATAAACATCATGTTGAACATGAGATATGGATCGCAATCAATCTAATTAGGTGTTCAACTTTTGGAAATACGCCTTAGATGTCTAACTCTCAACACATAAGAGGAACAAATCCCATCTCGACTACATAAGCATATGCATAGTTCACACTGTACCTGAAAATAGCTTTTATAACTGCTGAGTTAATGATCAACATTTGACCATATCAAAGCACAATACTCCCTACAATCAAGTCCCATTATGTATCTAAGGTGTTAAGGATACAAAGATAGTGTGACATCCCCATATTCATGGCCAGAAAAACTGATTTGTTTATGCTTATTTAAAAATCAGATTATCCTTTTTGAAGAATAAATAGATAGAATATGACTAGAAACGACCATAGTTACTAACGAGCTCGTTTCTCATCATGCAACAGAATCATGCCTTCACAAAGAAGTAACCAGCCAACCGGCGAAACACCGATTCTACCGATAGACTCCGCTACTTTTCAAGCCGGGGTCACGGCCGCCGTGACAGCCGTCGTGGCACAACTTAATGCAAACAACACAAACAAAAATAGAATAGGTGTCGACAATTCCAATCGTAGTAATAACCAAGGGCACCAACAAGTGTCTGCCGACAAAGACACTCCAAACCGCAAACCTAAGAACTATAAATGAAAGGCTTGGAGCAAGAAGAAGGAACATTCAATACAAGAGCCCTGGATGATGCAACAAATTGTGGCAGTTCATGCTGCCACAACATCCGCCACTCCAGCACCAGCCAATCAATATGCTGGAACGCTACCGAAGTGCAACAAGTGTAACTTCCATCACAAGGGAGTCTGTCGGGTGTTGCATTGCAAGAACTGCAACAACAATGGACACACTGCTCGCTTCTGTAGGACTCCGTCCCAATGCATCACTTCAACCACCAATGTCATAGAAAGAACAGTATGCCATGCATGCGGTGCAACGGGACATTTCAAGAGAGATTGTCCAACAGAGATGAATGACGGAGGAGCGAGAGGAGTTTAACAATAGGACATGTCGAAACAACGAGTAACCCTTATGGGATTTTTGGTACGTTTCCAAACAATAATATTTAAAGCTTAGATATTTACTAAGACTGGTACCAATTAAAAAGTAATTAAATTGCTCTCTCGTCCGAACAAATCACAACATTCATATAAAAACTAAGGATCCTTACAAGTGAGCTATGATGGCTTAGTGTAAACATTAGGGTCATACATAGTTAAGATTCTGCAGGCTTAGAGTGAGTAATTTATTTCCTGTTTCTTGTTTGATTGTGGATTTAGGCAGAGTTACTCAGTCGACTGTCTTCTCAATCTTAACTATATACGATTTGTTTACACCAAGCAATTATAGAGGGACCTGGTAAAGATCCAATTATGAAATTTCATCACTAAAATTTCGAAGCACTCTTACTACCTGTACTCGCTAAACGCAGTACCGAATGTTCGCAGTAGTAATAACAAGGATAAAACTGAAATAACTAAAAATATACACGTAGAATGCACTATCGCTCTGAACAATCGCCCTTTCCAAACCGACTTAACACCTGTTACAATAAGAAGTTCCAACATCGACATTTGACATGGTTTGGCTTGGTCCTCACCATACCAACTTCATGTACTACGAAAAGACCCTTCGCCTTAACCGACACAGACCTCAGAATCACCTCTCGCTTCAAAACTCGAAAGGGCCCACACGAGGGGTACCATGCCTTCCTAAACCATGCAATAAATGAGAAGCAAGAAGCGAAAAACATCAAGGATGTTACGGAAATCTGTAAACCCCCCGAAGTGTTCCTAGCAGATCCCCCCAAGAATACCACCCGTATAACAAGTCAAGTTCAAGATTAGGGACTATGGACCCATACAGTTCACCTATCACTACTAGGAGTATACGTGAGGGTTGTATATAATTAAGATTCTACGAACTTAGGTTGTGTGATTCCGCCTTAACTCCTGTTCCTTGTTTGGTGGTGGGCTTGGGGCAGAATCACTTATCTGACTGACTTCTCAATCTTAATTATATACGACTTGTATGCACAAAGAAATGATAGATGAACCGAGTATGAGTCGTACTTCGAACTTCATAACCAAGTCACCCAAGGCAACGGGTGGTCTCGATGCCATTTAGGGTGATAGTTGACAAATTGGTAGACTACATGGAGTGCCAATATCCATTATCTCCGACAGGGATAGTCGATTGACCTCACGATTATGGCAGTCACTTCAAAACTCCCTGGGAACTAAACTCGGCATGAGTACAGCCTACCACCCACGAACCAACAGACAGAGTAATACAAACACTAGAAGACATGATGAGGGATCGTGTGATCGAGTTTGGTAAAGCATGGGATACCCATTTACCACTCATCAAATTCTCATACAATAACAATTATCAAACTAGCATTAAGGTTGCTCCATTCAAAGCCCTTTATGGTCGCAAGTGCAAATCATCGTTGTGCTGGGCTGAAGTGGGTGACACGCAACTAGCTAAAGGAAAAGTTCCTAACAACACTCTCACTGGCCCGGAGATCATAAGAGAAACGACCGAGAAGATTGTCTAAATTCAAGAACGACTGATAGGTTCTAGAGACCGACAAAAGAGTTATGCGGATAAAAGATGGAAGCCCTTGAAATTCCAGGATGGGGATCGGGTTCTGTTCAAAGTGTCACCCTGGAAAGGAATAATACGTTTTGGAAAACGTAGGAAATTAAATCCAAGGTATACCAGGCCGTTCGAGATCCTCGCCAGGATTGGCCCGGTAGCGTACAAGCTTCGATTGCCACAGGAACTCAATAACTTACATCCTACCTTTCATGTGTCCAACTTAAATAAGTGCTTATCCGATGAGACTCTCGTCATCCCTCTCGACGAAATAGAAATCAACGAGAGTCTCTACTTCGTAGAAGAACCGGTAGAAATCATGGATCGAGAGATCAAAAGAACGAAACAAAGTCGCATCCTTAGGGTGAAGGTCCGATGGAACCCTAAACGAGGACTGAGTTCACCTGGGAACACAAAGATCAGATGAAAATAATACCCACATCTTTTCCCAAACCCATGAAGTCCCACTCAAAATGCTAATTTCAGGACGAAATTCCTTCTAACGGGGGGATGATGTGACAACCGTCAATTTCTGGTCAAGTCAAAGTCAAACAAATTCAACGAGTCAAACCGGTCAACCCAACTAGTACTTGTATGTTAGGGATTTCTCTATGTTTACTAATGTACAACTCTCTATCTTGGTACAAAGTATCACTCGTAAGTTTTCAATTGTTCAGAAATTCTAAACCCTAAACAGGGTGAGTGATGTAGCGACTCTATAAAGCACTATTACGTACCCCTAGGGGGCGTATAACACTCATAACTAGGCGTAGTGGAGTTTATAATCCTAACACTACGGGCCAAAACACTAACAAAGGCCACAAACAAAGTCTCTCTCAATCTCTCTCACTCACTCTCTCTCTCTCTCTCCCAAATCTCTCTCAAAATCTCTTTCAACTTTTTCATAAACATATGTGCCATCCCGACCCTTCAATTAGTTGAAAATCACTCGAAACGGGAAGAAAATATGAAAATCAACTCAATGGGTGCGAAACCCACTCAAGAAGCGAAACCCTCTCAAGAAACGAAATCCTCCCATGCGAAACCCTCCTGATGCGAGACCTCTCGGTGCGAAACCTCACTTTCGCTTTTGATCGGACTTTCGTTTCTAACCGGGAAGATTCACATCCTAGCCTCTTGGACCGGGGACTCTCGCAGCGAAGCCTTCTCTCGCGCCATATACTTTCGCTTTTGGTCGGACACGTTCGCATTCACACGACGAGGTTCGCATCAGACCCCTGCTTTCGGAACGAGCCTCACCTTCTTATTTGGTCCGGCCTCTCGCAACGAACCCCACACTCGCATCAGCAGCCCTCGCTGCGAACCTCCTCTTCGCGTCCAACCCTCTCAACTTCGCAGATTCGCTTCTCAAGTCCGGTTTTTGACCAGTTTCGCATTTCGAGTCCGTTTTTGATGAGTTTGATGTAGGATTTTCACCCAATTCCTAATTTTGACATTTTAGACCCTCTAAACTCATATATTATCCATATCATGAAGATTTATTAATTATAAATCTTATTTTTGTTTAGGATAATATCAAGAGGACATAAATGCACTCTTTGACTTTTCCTATAAAGTTATGACACAAGCCACCTTTATATCTATTTTATGTCACTATTCACACTCTACCTAGTCAAATCATTGTCCTTTTTATGATTCTCCCAACACTCCAGATTTCTTTAAACAAATCTAACCAAGAAATCTTCATTCTTCTTCTCCAAGATTTCACTTTCTGTCACCAAAATCAAACTTCTCTCTCTCTCTCTCAGTCATGATTTTTGCAAGGGCTGTTCTTGAGTATTTCCTCCATTTTTGGTAAGTATCTTCTTTTAACTTCTACACAATCTTCACATCTTGATACAAATCGTAAATAATATCTACATATTTGTTCTTAGAATCTTCAAATCTTCAAGCATCTTTCAAGTGTTCTTGGCTTGAAATCCTTCATCCTCAACCCTCCACTCTACAAGAAATCACTCAAGGTGAGTTCATACCCTATATTTTCATCTTTTCTTTAGGTTTTAGGGGGGGAATAGAAGTTATAACACGAAAAACACAATCTAAACTTAAACACCAGCTTCCAACAGAAAAGGTATGGTTTGTTCACGGACTGTTTTGACCACCTCAAACATAATATTTTTAAAATATATTTTATATACAAGTAGCTCAGGTTTATACCTTTCTAAGGACTACTCGCACGCGTTCATACGAGTTTTCTACAATTTATGGCGATTTTTACAAAACTGCCTATCATTTCATAAATGATTTCGGACCAGTCCGTGAATATGAACATTTTAACACTGATTAGAGACCACTAAAAAAATTAATAAAAATTATTAACAAAGTAGACTCATTTTCTAAACTCTCAGAGTTTACGGATTCAGATTTCGACTTTCGATGATTTTTCTATAAGTTTTCTGAAAACAGGAATATAAAAGTTAAAACTAGAAAAATGGTTTACAAGTTCATTAACACTTTGTAACATGTTGAGCAAAGTGTGTAATATCATAGAGATACAAAATGATTATTTTTCCATAATAATTTACTCCCATGAAAACAATAATAATCATACATATATGGGTTTTCTTCTCTACAAAACATTAATGATAAACTATAAGGCTTGAGGGAGTGGCCTCGCCACCCCTCTCACCAAAAGGTTCGTTATGAGATGCTATACCATCCCCAACAGCTCGCTAAAGGACGTGCCAGGAAGAACTCGTTAAGAAGCTAGCGAGATGAGAGAGAACAAAGAGCTTAAATCTGATTGGTTATTTTCTTTTTCTATTATTTTTTTTCGTGATTCACCTTCGGTTCGCTGTTGCCTCCCTCAATCTCCTCTCCACAAATTTGAGTTATTCACTTGCTTTTGGGAAAAAAATCGCAATTTCTAAGCTTGAAAATGGAAAATGGGAGACTGTCGCTGCAACTAGTTGCTGGGAGGAAGAAGATAGAAATCTGAATTTGACAGAAATAGACCTCCAAAAATCACATACTTACACATCACACCCCTATCTTAATTCCTCTCACAAACCAAGTTTTTGAAATTACCAAAAGGACCCTGCACTTAAATTTTATACTTTTTTTCATGTAATTGATTTATATTATATTAATTGTTGGTGGTTTAAAAAAAATAAATTTTGATTAATATTTGTGCATAAAAAATGTTTGTGTATTAAAATAAATTAGTTTAATTTAAAAAAAAAATGGAGTGCTAGGGTGTTACCACTCCCTACCAAATGCTAAGATTAGGTGCTAAATAGAGAAAAATGAGATGACACTCAAAAAGCTGATGTGGCAAGATGCTAGGAGTGTTACCACTCCCCTTAGCCTAATAGGTATAGTTTACGTTTCATTTACACCATAAACTTACTAGGAAAGGTTCGTTTCATTACAAAAAGGAGTTTTCATTTCACTTTACGTAAACCTGTTAATGAATAAATTTGTGAGACATTCTGCTTCACGGTACTTTTAAAGTACTGTATTAAAGTCTTGTAATTGTAACCAGAGTCTCTTGTACGGAGAGCATGATAGTTGTGTATGGATCTATATTGGGTCTGACAAACCCGCACCTAAGTTGCATGTAACATCTAGACCGACATGTCTGGGGTGACAAATGTTATAACGATTTCGACGCCTGAAGAATGTCGTTACAAGGCCGACTGAGTCATAGCATGGTTATAATAACTCACACGAGGTATTAACAATACATATGGTTTACGAGGATTTAAAAATCACATAAAAGGGGTTTTATTATCATCATAAAACTACATTACACTGTTTTCAAGTACAGAACAACTTTCATTTCAGAAATCGTACATCCAAATGGTTTTTATATAGATTAAAACTACGTAATATTACTACTTTAGAGTACGATAACATTTATATATTTTGGTCTGAAGGGCCTAAGACTACATTCCATTTTACTAAGAAAATATAGGATTTTCTGAACGAACACACTCATCACATCTAAAGGGATCATTATTGTTATCCCTGTGATTACCTAGTGAATATGTTAGGGTTATATTTAATGAGGATCCGATAGACAGTGGAATGTGTGATTTCCACCTTACTTCTTGTTCCTTGTTTGGTTGTGGGCTTGGGGCAGATCCATACATTCAACTGTCCATTCGATCTGGATTGCACATAACTTGTATTCACTATGTGATCGTAGAAGGAACTGGTATGGTCACGTTACTTATCATCACTTATTAAGAAAATATAGGATTTTCTGGAGGAACACGCGAACATTTTCAAGGAACAAAGAACTTATTCTCTAAAACAAAATGCTTATGAACTCACCAACTTAAATGTTGATACACTTTCAAAATCACTTGTATTATCAGGAAACTAGTAGGCAAGCACACGCTCAGGTTTCAAGAAGATGGAGCATAGTAGCTTCAAGTCTTTGTTTTTGCTATATACTTTTGGAGTCAATCAAACTGTGATTTGAATACAATGTAAAATCTATATTATTAATACACTGGTTGTTGTTGCTTGATTTACTATTATACAATTGTTGTGATACTGTACATGACGTCATCCGCCCCTGAACGTTTCCGCCGTCTCGGTTTGGGGGTGTGAAAAATACATAAATATTGTATACTCTCGTAATATATATATATATATATATATATATATATATATATATATATATATAGAGAGAGAGAGAGAGAGAGAGGTTCAAGTATTCTAAGTAATTATTGTGTGGATGAATGGACCAATGAGAATTTAGCAATAATTTAATCATTAATTAAATTAATAAGGGTAAATTAGTAATATTACATATATGTATTAATTAATATCCAAAATTAACAACTCATATCATTTTATTTAAGGGATCAATTTTTATTTGCTTATTAAAACCTTACACTACCGTTTTCTCCAAAAACGCACTACAATCTCATATACCAAATCCTTGATTTCGTTTCCACCAATACCATCAGACGTAGTCACCGACGACACCATCCTCCGTCCTCATAGCCACCGCCACCGAATTATTATTCCCCCATAGCCACCGACCAACAACACGCAAACATCAACAACAAACTAGTCGGGATCTACATTTTAACATTAGAAATCAAAGTCTAAGTCCTCTCACCACGAATCCTACGAGCAAGCTGCATATCCTTAGGCATGATGGTGACCCTTTTAGCATGAATCGCGCACAGATTTGTGTCTTGAAATCTTTAGTGATTTCCCTCACAAGTCTCTGAAACGGAAGTTTCCTGATCAAAACCTCAGTGCTCTTCTGATACTTCCTGATCTCTCTCATTGCGAGTGTTCCAGGTGAGTTATTTTTTCTTTTCCCTTTAATGCGTCTCAATTGTTTATTGGTTTATCCCAATTCTAATATATGTGATACAAGTTTATTTGAGTTTTCTTGTGTGCACAAAAGGACTACTATGTATTTACTGTCAAAAGATCTTTGATTGGGTGTCACGAGTAATGCACCCACACCTCCCTTTTGATTTACACATGTACCATTCTTATGATTTGCACATGTAACATTCTTAAATTTTTGTGTACGAGATTATTAAATGATAGAATCTAATTGGGAAAATCTATAATGTCAAATGATATTGATAATCATTGATTTTTTTTGTTTGACTAATTGTAAGTAATATATTTTAATGACCTTGCATCATGAGCAACTAAGGTGATTGGAAGCATCTGGAGCAAAGAGGTATGCATTGATTATGATTTGGAATTAAGCGTTTTGCTATTACAAAGAGAATTATGGTTAAAAAAATTCCGAATTTGATGAATATCGATTATGTGACATATATTGGTGGCTAGTTGTATGACAATATGTTCAACTTGTACTTTGATTCATTCATTATCTTACCCAACAAATATAATGTTACATGTTGTCATTGTTGCTGTTAATCTCTTGTTAAGAATCTTCATAACCATTCCGAGAGAATATTTCCAGAATCATTCTTGCAGAATATTTACAAAATCAATCATTTTTGCAGGATATTACAGAATGCATAATGCTTAAAGAACATACAATCACATACAAGAGATCGTGAAGCCTCAACGAACATAATTCTCACAGAATGTTTGTTATTATTCAAGAATGTTTTTTTTTGTATCACAATAATACAATGTAATTATTTGATGTATTATTAGTTCAAGAATCAATTTTTGTTATTCTTCAAAAAAAACTCATTAAATCAAAATATATATTCTGTCAGAATGTGTATTCTTTTATGGTTCAAGCATATTAGTTATTTTTCAATATATTGATAAACATATTCTGTCAGAATATCTGAGAATTATCATCCATACAATCAGATTTTTAAAATTAATAGAATCTATTATCCCTTAAAATATGCAACTTTTCTTTTTTAAATTTATGTTAAGTGACTAAAATACCCTTAGAATGAAATTAGATGATATTTTCTAATTATCTTTAATTTAATAATATGTATTATTCACTTTCTCAAAACAAGTAAAATGATTGGTCCACAATCATTGCTACATCCACACAAAAATTAGTTAGAATACAATAATCTAAGCATATATATATATATATATATATATATATATATATATATATATATATATATATATATATGGGCCAATCAAAATTAAATAAATGTGGGCCAATCAAAATTAAATAATTAAATAAATAAATAAGGGTAATTTAGTAATATGATTAATAACTTCCAAAAATAATCTCTATAATCATGGTATTGACTTTTAACCTAATTTCTCCAGGTTTATATCTAGAGTCGTTCCCCTCTTTATCTAAAAACCAAATCTTGGCCGATCTGCAAAATTGGAATAGACAAAATCGATCTTGAGTTCTACAAAAATCGATTGCCATCGCCATCAACAATTACTCATCGACGTCATCTGCCTGCCATGTCTACTCCGTCGCTCGTCGCTCCCTTCCGACGTCCACACCTTCGACCGATCCCATCAGGTGAAATTGAAGTTTATTCGAGTTTTACCGGTTGCCATCGTAACCCAAATCCTAACAATCTAGGGTTCATCAAGTTTTGTCGATTTTTGCTTGGCTTGATACATACGAACACAGGCTTGCTTTTGAGGTAATATTTTTCTTCTTAATAATAAAATAGGTAATTAATCCTATCTATTAGATTTAGTGTTGATTTATTCCCTGTATCTTGCAAAACTTTTTTGTTATCGACATTTTTTTTTACTTTCATTAGATCTAGAAGCTTTTATTGTAATCTATATGCCAATTCTAAGCTGTTTATGGATTTTTTGGCTTGTGGCTATTGGAGGATATCGTCTATTTTGAGATTTAAAGTTCAAAATTCAACCATATTTTTAAAACTGAGATATATTATTGAATCGCATGTTATATCTATTTGACTTTCATAGTAAGTTTTCTTTTTATTTGTATTAACTTGATTGTTTTTTATATAAAACAATGATGACAAAAACTTGTTTCCTGGAGCATATATGTTGTGTGGAGATTTGATGAGTTTTTTTATTTTAATATTCATTATATGATGGTTTTCAATTTCATGGATGGTTGGTCATCTGTAAGAGGCGTCCAAGTTGTCATAAATTTTACTCCTCCTTTCTGTGTATGATTCATATATTTGTCCATCAACTTATGAAACTACTTTCTAGTAATCCCTTAGTGGTTTGTGTATTTTATACAATTCCAATTCTATCGGAATGAAATCACGAATTCAAATTCTATCGGAATGGAAACACGAATTCTAATTCTGTTGGAATGGAATATGGATATTTTCTCATTGATTATACATGTTCTACAATTTTTGGTTATTGGTTTTGGTGCAGTTAACAAGTCTGCATATTTTTCCAAAGGAATATAGTTTTTTATTTATCATTTGCTAATGTGTTATTGGATTCTAAACTACAATTGGATTTGTTTTACAGAAGTTGATGCTTGAAGAAGTTGATGCTTGAAGAACGGACAACAAAATTGAAAGTGTTTCTTAGCAACATTATTCTTTTACAATGAATTAGTGTATTTGTTAGATTTTGATGTTTTTTTCCCAATTTGAAAGTTTTTTAGTTTTATTTTTAACAATAAATGTAATTTTTAGCAATTGTTACATGTATTCTATAAGAATTAATATAATTTTTGTTTTAAATCTTCAATTGATGGTACGAGAATTTTGTTATTCTACAAGAAATTTTTAAAGTCATGATCAATAAATATGTTCAAGAATATTTTTATTATTTTATGGTTCAAGAATATTTTTATTTTTGAACATATTCAAACATATTCTGTCAGAATGTCCGAATTAAAACCTTATAATTCGTAAAATCAGATTTTTTAAAATTAACAGAATCTATGATCCATTAAAATATGCAAATTTTCTTTATTAAATCTATATTAATTGACTAAAATACCCTTCTAGTTAAATTAGATGGTATTTTTCAATTATATTTAATTCATTAATATGTATTAATCACTTTCTTAAAATAAGTAAAATGATTGGCCCACAATCATTCATATATTCAGACAATAATTAGTTAGAATATAATACCCTAAACGTGTATATATATATATATATATATATATATATATATATATATATATATATATATATATATATATATATATATATAGGGAGATGATCAAATGAGAACACCTAAAAGGTTGAGAACGCGAGAACAATTGTAGACCAATCATTCCATAGGGGCGTAAAAGAAATTTTACAATATAATTAAATATGGATAATTAATTACTTCCTACAATCATGGGATGTTGTCTAACTGATTGATATTTTACCCAGATATCAGAAATGAATTTAATCTATTTTTAATCAAATAGATTACGAAAAAAAAAACTTTTTACCATGATTAAAAAACGTTTTTTTTTTAATTTTTTTTTACCGCTATATCAAAAAGATTGATTTTACCATGATTAAAAAACGTTTTGTTTTTTTTTTAAAAATTACAAGTACTTCAAAAAGATTGATGAATTAATCATTTCAACCGAATATTTGTAATCATACAAAAATAAAACATATTTGTAATCAAATATGAATCCGTTGTAATCGTAAATGAATAGATGAATTAAGTTATAATGATAAGAATTAACATTAAATTAACCAAATGTGTGCCATGATAGACATAAATATTGTTCATGATTAAAAAAAAAGTCTAATATAATCATAATCATAAATAAATAAACCTTAATGTAGACAGTGCAATTGTAATTATAAATGAAAAGTACAATGGTAAAATAGAAAAAAATATCGTTATAACATCTGGAGATGACCATCTAAACCAGTGTCATGTTACAATCAAAAACACAGCAACGATTTTCACGGTCCCTTTTTTTTCGCGTCCAAGCTTTTGACATAAAATGTATTGCTCTTGCGTTCAATCTTTTGACTTGAAACAGATTGCCTTTATATGAACTTGAGCTCTTTTGTTGTTACGAAACCTACAAAAATTAAAACATAAATGCAAGTTAGAATAGCAAATATATAAACTCAATACTTGTAATCATGTATGATTAAGCATAAGAAATAAATTTAATACTTCTAATCATGAATGATTAATCATAATAAATAAATTCAATACATATAGTCATAAATGATTAAGCATTTCGGAAATCATTATGAGAAATTCATAATCACCATAGAAACAAAAAAACAAGATATCTAAGAATTTTAGAAAATTAATCGCTAATAATTTCATCATCTTTCCTCTCTTAATATTTATAAGATATTAATTAGATCATCATATAATCTTGGTCATTATAATTATTTCAATAGCTGTAACCTATATAGATTTTTCTAAATTGCAGTAGTCCAACTTTTTTTAAATATATACAATATGAAATCATTTAAGAACGTAATGCTAGCATTCCAACATTTATCACTATAATTATTTTTTATTCAACAATGTCTAATCACTAATTCTTTCTTTTGTTCTAATATTATAGGCAATAAAGGAAAAATGGAAGTTTACCTCATTGGAAGGAGAATCATGCAACCACAAACCATATTTCCTTCTTACTCTTTTTATCTTCCTTTGACTTTAACTTGTCGATCATCTAGCAACCACTCTAAGAGGTTCACATGTCTGAACATCATACGCACCTCAAGTATTCTCAAGAAAAATAGAGACCCATCCAATCTTGAATAAAATCGAGTTTGTAGGTCCAAAGAAAACTGTTGAACGAGGATTGAGTTACACGAGATCGACTTCCAGATCTTGAAATTGAGTTGTAAGTTTTGTTGGAAACATCAATGAAAATCTTGTAAAAAAAGGGTGAGAAATATCAAAGAGATTCATTGCTTTAATCACGGTGATAGCCCGTCATCGACTGTGTATGAAATCAGCAAAGAAAAGATTTTACATAACTATGAAATCAGTTTCTAGAAAAGAAATTAACAAAGACATCACATTCAAATAATGGCAAAGGAATCGAAACATACCTGAGTCGCCGCTGCCTTGCTGCGCGGGAGTAGAGGCGAATTTGCATCAGTGAGTAGAAATCAATGAGATCATCAACGAACTAGCGAACAGGGGAACCGATTACCTGAGTCGTCGCTGCCTTGTTACGTCGGAGTGAAGGCGAGGTTGCGCCGGTGAGTAGAAATCAATGGGACCACCCACGAAGTGGCGAGCAGGGGAACCGATCTTCGGAGGCGTATACAAGACGAGTGGAGTCGACTGTGAAATGTGAGAAGAAGGTTTTTAAGAAGGAGGCGACATTGTTATTAAACCCTAAATAGGGGGGAATATAAAAACGAGAAATGAAAGCAAAGAGGTGAGAGAGTGATAAATTATAGGAAATAAGTAAAGTTGCAATTTCTATTATGCCTTTCTGACCATTTAAATGTTACACTTTAATGCCAACAATTTTAGAATTTTTCATAAATCACCCTTTTAATAATAACCTTAGATTTAAATATTTAAATGATCCAGATCTGTTCTCGCGTTCTCAACCTTTTAGGTGTTCTCATTTGATCCTACTCCTATATATATATATATATATATATATATATATATATATATATATATATATATATATATATATATATATATATATATATATATATCGGATGGAATGCATGTATACCCGAACGGGGTTTATTTTCAATATCTATCAGTTGGGACGGGACCGTGTTTTTGGCTCCTTGTTAGGACGGGGCCGTGTTTCTAGCTCCTCCATGCCGTTGAAGATAGTCAATTCAGACTCCCAACGGTGTTATCTGACCCATACCCAATAACTTAGCGTACTTCATCACTTAAAATCTGATATTTAAACCATGCTCTTTTGTTATTTTCATTGCATATCTTGTTTTTGTTGAATGCCCTTTCAAAACATAAACACCTTTTTACAAAGCCTATATAAAAAAAATACTAAAGTTTTAGGCTAGCTTTTGTTTTTTGTTCATGTAATTAACGTTTGTGTTAATAGTTTTCGGTTGCAAACGTAAACTTACCAAACTAGTATATTATTTAGATTGTTGTATTAGTTGATCGATCATATTAAAAAATAAAAATACACTAACTAAAAATAGAGATTTGACGATAAGACTGGATTATTCAGATTATTGTAGTATTTTTCAGTATTTGCTAAGAAGGGGCTGGAGTTTTCGTCATTTTTCAGTAGACAATCTGGCAAAAAGCTGAGAGACGGTGTAGTAATTAAGACTAAAGAATTGGAATGTGTGAAGTCATCAGAGCCGTTGAAACAGTGACGTTGACTTTGTAGACGAGCACTGGCCTATTTTTCCATATGCGGGACCCACAATCCAACAACCATCCACATTTTTGTTTTTTAATTCATCCTAAACTAAAGATAGTATATTGTGTGTAACGTATAATCAGAAAATGTATGTAAAATTAAGTTTATAGTTGATTTTAATTAAAGTTTATAATTTTAAAATGCGTATTTAAATTAAGTTTATAGTAAGCTAAATGTGTTTGTATTAAATTATAGATTTATATTTTAGAAATTTAAACATTGATTTTAGAATATATCTACTTAAATTAATTTGAAATGAAGTATATTTTAACGCATAGTTTGGCATCTAATAAGTTAGTTGTATAAAGTTGCAAAAACATTGAAGTGATTTATATATGGTTTACAAGCCGGTTTATAATTGTTTTAGGTTGTGTGTGATTGACATCTAATAAGTTATATTTTTAGTTAATAAAATTGCAGAAAATTGAAGTGATTTATATTTGGTTAATTTATGAATTAAATCTTATATTAATTAAGGTTTTTCATTTGAGACATGACTGATAATTTAATTTAAAAAAGAAAAAACATCATAAATGGTCCCTGTGGTTACCCAAAATCTGAAGTTTAGTCTCCGTGGTTTAAAAACCTCATAGATGGTCCCTGTGTTTTCAAAACTTTTGATGTTTGGTCCTTTTTGCTAACTCCGTTAACTTTGTCCGTTAACTGAAGGGTATTTTCGTCATTTCACAACCACAGGGACCATTTATGATGTTTTCTCGTATTTTTAAAAAAAAGAAAAAATTAAACATAATTAAATATATAAAAGGTCTCTCTCTCTCTCTCTCTCTCTCTCTCTCTCTCTCTCTCGTTGACATCGATTCCTCCCCTCTTCTTCCTTGGTACCCTGGTAACCCTCGTCCCCCTTTGATAAGATTCTTGAACCAGGTTTCATTCTTCCAAGATTCATTCATTCTTCATCAAATTTCTATCCTTTTGTCGGTGTTATCTGACCTGGGGTTTTTCTGTTTTGCCTCGTTTTGTCGGTGTTATCCCAAAAACAAACCATAAAAATCCCAAAAAATCAAATTGATGCCCTGTAAAGTAGGAAGAACAACGATCATCATCATCTGGTCCATCTGAATCGATGTCACCATGATGCCGATGAATAAGAGCGAAAGAAGATGGAGGAATCGATTGCACCTCTTTAATATGCCTCTCTCTGAAAACGAAATCGAAGCTGACACCCACATCCCATACCTTATATCCACTTCTCCCATTTCGCCATGATGTCATCGATTTCCCCTATTATAGGCTTGATCTATAGTTTCTTCGTGTTTGTTTCTATTGTCTGAGGGTTTTAGATCGGAGGATTTTCCAAATTCGATGAATGGTGGGTTTTCCGATCTAGTTGTAGGTTTGAGGCAACAGTCTCCTATGGTGATGGCGGTTTGAGTTGCATGTTTCAGAACAAGAACAAAGGAAGGAGAGGTGGAGTATATGGTGTTTTTGCGCTTCAGAACATATTAGATGAATGATGGGTTTTTCGATCTGGTGTTAGTGATTAGAAGGCATCATGGGGATGGAGAGTTATAAAGATCTCCCTGGTTCTTGAGGTCAACGAGAGAGAGAGAGAGAGAGAGAGAGAGAGAGACCTTTTATATATTTAATTATGTTTAATTTTTTCTTTTTTAAAAAAATACGAGAAAACATCATAAATGGTCCCTGTGGTTGTGAAATGACGAAAATACCCTTCAGTTAACGGACAAACTTAACCCCAGTTAGCAAAAAGGACCAAACATCAAAAGTTTTGAAAACACAGGGACCATCTATGATGTTTTTAAACCACGGGGACTAAACTTCAGATTTTGGGTAACTACAGGGACCATTTATGATGTTTTTTCTTTAAAAAACAATAATATATATATATATATATATATATATATATATATATATATATATTGTTATGAATTAAGCGTAATTAATGTAACTATAAATCAAACCAAACTAGTAAACTTTGATAAGAACTTTAATTGAGAAGAAAGAATATTTAGAGAGAATATGAAAGTTATATCTCTTATAACTTTTTGGTGTCTTTCATTCTTTACAATGGAGGGGTATTTATACTACAAATTTTACTAACATATAATTGTAACTAGTTAGAAATGTTGACAAATTTGCCATGCACCAATTATTATGTCATCCACCAATTATTTACAACACCACCAATTATTTACAACACTCCCCCTTGGATGACATCATTTTAGCATTCAACTTTGACGTACTGCCTCATTAAAAACCTTGCTAAAGAAAACCCAGTGGGAAAAAAACTTTAGCGAAGGGAAAAAGAGTGCAGTGTATAGTTGACTCCCCCTTATTTAGACATTCATCACATTATATTCTATGCACATGTCGCATTCCGATGTCATGGACATGTTTCCTGAAGATTGCAGTAGGAAGTGCCTTCGTAAAAAGGTCTGATGCATTGTTACTGGATTGAACATATTTGATTTCAACTTGATGGTTTTTTATAAGCTCTTGAGTGTACTCAAAAAACTTTGGAGGTATATGTTTTGTCCTGTCGCTTTTGATATATCCCTCTTTCATTTTAGTGACACATGCTGAGTTATCTTCATAAATTAAAGTTGGACATATATCCTTTTCAAGTCCACATGAAGTTAAAACTAGTTGTATCATCGATCTTAACCATGTACATTCTCTACTAGCTTCATTTAGTGCAATTACTTCAGCATGATTTGAGGATGTGGCAACAAGTGTTTGCTTTTGAGAACGCCAGGAAATTGCAGTACCTCCATTCATGAATACATATCCAGTTTGAGATCTAGCTTTATGAGGATCAGACAAATAACCTGCATCTACATAACCAATCAGGCCTTGTTTTGAATTGTTAGGGTAAAATAACCCTAAATCACTAGTTCCTCGAAGGTATCGAAAAATATGTTTGATTCCATTCCAATGTCTTTTTGTTGGGGCTGAACTAAATCTTGCTAGCAAGTTTACAGCAAAAGAAATGTCAGGTCTAGTACAATTGGTAAGATACATAAGAGCTCCAATTGCATTTAGAAACGGTACTTCTGAACCAATGACTTCTTCATTTTCTTCGCATGGACGAAATGGATCCTTGTGAATATTGATGCACAAGTATTCCGTTAGGCATATGCTCAATCTGTAAACCAAGACAATATTTGGTTTTTCCAAGATCTTTCATTTCAAATTCTTTCTTTAAAAGTTCAATCACTTCAAGGATTTCTTTATTCGTTCCAATGATGTTTAGATCATCAACATAGACTGCTATGATCACATATCCAGATGTTGTTTTCTTAATAAATACACATGGACAAATAGTGTTATTTTTATAACCTTTACTTGTCAAATAATCGCTTAAACGATTGTACCACATGCGCCCAGATTGCTTTAACCCATACAAAGATCTTTGTAATTTTATAGAATACATTTCTTTAGGTTTTGCACTTAATGCTTCAGGCATTTTAAATCCTTCAGGGATTTTCATATAGATATCACTATCAAGTGATCCATACAAGTAAGCTGTAACAACATCCATAAGACAAATCTCTAAATTTTTAGATACTGCCAAGCTGATTAAATATCTGAACGTGGTTGCATCCATTACCGGTGAATAAGTTTCTTCATAATCAATTCCAGGTCTTTGAGAGAAACCTTGAGCAACAAGCCTGGCCTTGTATCTTACAATTTCGTCTTTCTCATTTCTTTTTCGTACGAAGATCCATCTATATCCTAATGGTTTCACAACTTCAGGTGTGAGGATAATGTTCCCAAAAACCTTTCTCTTGTTAAGAGAATTTAATTCAACTTGCATAGCTTCCTTCCATTTAGCCCAATCATTTCTTCTTTGACATTCAATGACAGATTGTGGTTCGGGATCATCATTCATAATATCACATGCAACTGAATAAGAAAATATTGCACCTATATTGTCAGTTTCATTTTGGTCACATATTCTATTTGTCTGACCATAATTTAATGCATCATCCTCCTTTCCTAGGGGAATTTGAATAATTCGTGTTTCTCCAGGAACACTTTCATCATGATCTAGTGCATTTTTTGCTCCTCTTCTTTTTCGTGGGTTCTTATCCTTATAACCAAATGGCCTTCCACGCTTCAGGCGTGTTTTAGACTCTTGAGTGACTTTATCATCAGATTGTCCATGTGGAATGTCAATTCGAGCTGGAACATTGACAGCTGATATATATGATTTAGTCACCCTTTTTGTGTCAGTAAATGCATCAGGTAATTGATTTGCCATTTCTTGGAAATGCATTATCTTTTGAGCTTCCATGTCACATTGCTTTGTGCGAGGGTCAATATATGATAAAGTAGGCTCATGCCATAACACATCCTTTTCCAGAGTCTTCTTTTCTCCACCTAATGATGGGAAATTTGCCTCATCAAATTGACAATCTGCTAGGCGTGCTGTGAAAACATCACCTATTAATGGTTCAAGATATCTTATAATAGAGACTGACTCATAACCAACATATATTCCCAACCTTCTTTGAGGACCCATTTTTGTCCGTTGAGGTGGTGCAATAGGGACATATACTGCACACCCAAAAATTCTCAAATGGGATATATTTGGCTCTTGACCGAAAGCAAGTTGTAGTGGAGAATATACATGATATGAACTTGGTCTCATGCGTATCAATGATCCAGCATGTAAGATTGCATGGCCCCAAACAGAAACAGGAAGTTTGGTCCTCATTATTAATGGTCTAGCTATTAGTTGGAGACGTTTAATCAGTGATTCAGCTAAACCATTTTGTGTGTGTACATGAGCAACTGGATGCTCAACAACAATTCCTACAGACATACAATAGTCATTAAATGCTTGTGAAGTAAATTCACCAGCATTATCAAGTCTCACTCTTTTGATATTATAATCAGGGAAATGTGCCCTTAACTTAATAATTTGGGCAAGAAACTTTGCAAATGCCATATTACGAGTTGATAATAGGCAAACATGAGACCATTTGCTGGATGCATCTATTAAGACCATAAAGTATCTAAATGGTCCAGATGGTGGGTGAATCGGTCCACATATATCACCTTGAATTCTTTCTAGAAATCTAGGTGACTCCCTTTCAACTTTCATCGGAGAATGTTTTATAATTAACTTTCCAAGGGAACAAGATGTACATGGTTTTATGCTATTGGATTGAGGGAACTTTTGGTCCTTCAATGGATGCCCGTGTGTATTCTCAATTATCCTTCGCATCATTGTTAATCCTGGGTGGCCCAACCTATCATGCCATAAACTGAATGTCCCGGGATCACAATGTTTTCCTTCTACTACCATATTTGATTCAATCATATGTATATATGTATAACGCAGACCAGAATCAAGTGTTGGTAGTTTTTCAAGCACATGGTTTTTGTCTATAATATACATATATTTCTTATTTTCAATGGTCACAGTTTTTGTGTCATAACCTTTGAAATATATGTCATTGAAACTTAATATGTTTATATTAGACTTTGGAGAAAATAAGGCATTTTCTATACAAAAGCTTGTACCACTTGGTAATATAAAATGGGCTTTCCCGGTTCCCTCTATCAAGTCTGCAGGACCTGATATTGTATGTATGACTGTTTTTGTTGGTACTAATTCTGAAAAATATTTCTTTGATTTCATAATAGTATGTGTACTACCACTATCTGCTATACAAAGATCTCCAATCTTTTCTTGGTGTTGTGCTCTAGTTGGACTCATATTAAACTTCACATATAAAAGGAATAATAAGTGAATAAACATAATCATAATTATTATTAAAAAGAAAGCTCATTTATTGTAGGAAAGACATTACATGAAAAACAAATGAAGGAAAAACAGTTTTACTAGAACAATAATAGATTTTTTTTTTTAGTTTATGTCTTCCATGTCATTACAGAAATCAACAACATTTAGCGGAGTGAATTCAACATTATCAATGAGGTTTTCTTCTTTTCCTTTTCCTTTAATGGACTCTTGATAAAGTTGACAAAGATGTGCAGGTGTGCGACAGGTCCTTGATTAATGGCCTGTGCTACCACATCTATAACATGAACCATCAGATTTTTGTGATGTCCCAGTGTCATGCCTTGCCACTTTGGCCTTATCTTGTGTGTGGACATTGTTTCTTTGTGAATATTGGTAATTATTTCTTTTCTGGCTACGACCACGATTATTACCTTGTCCACGACCAGAATTATGGTTCTGATTATGGCTTTGGTTTCGATTAAAATAGCCACGGCCTCGCCCTCGTCCACGTGTATTGTTTCGATGACCATCAATATTTGTAGCATTTGCTTCAGGAAGTGCCACTGATCCCGTTGGACGAGATTCATGGTTTTTCATTAAGAGTTCATTGTTTTGCTCTGCAACGAGCAGACATGCATTCAGTTCAGAATATCTTGTGAACTTTTGCATCCAATATTGTTGCATCAAAGTAATGTTTGTTGCATGAAATGTTAAGTAAGTTTTCTCCAACATATCTTCATCAGTAACCTCTTGTCCACAATACTTGAGTTGTGAACATATTCTGAACAAAGCTGAGTTGTATTCATTTACTTTCTTGAAGTCTTGAAACCTTAGTGTTCTCCATTCATCTCTAGCATTTGGAAGTATAACTTCCTTTTAATGATCAAATCTTTCTTTCAAAAGATTCCAGAGAATACTTGGATCAGTAACATCAAGATATTCAAATCTCAACATTTCATCAATATGCTTACGAAGGAAAACTTGTGCTTTTGCTTTGTCTTGTGCCAAGCAATTATTAAATTTTTTACATCTATCATCCATGGCACATAGTTTTTCCCACTAACTTCAAGTGCTGCAAACTCGAGCTTTGCAATGTTGGACATAATGTAACTATAAATTTTAAACAAAATAAAAATTAAAATTAAAATCCATTTATTTCAATAAATATTACACAAAAAAGAAGCGGTAAAGCTAACATTGCATACAAGCCTAAAAGTAGATGAAATTCCATATTATCTTCGATGTTAAGGATTGGGATGAAAAGTAACATGACTATTATAGTCATGATTATCACAAAAGGATGAATCATCTTGAAGCTTGATTTCTTGAAATTGATTTATTTGATAGAAGAGAGAAATATTTGTTGTGGGTAAAATAAGCAGGGTAAAGATGTTTATTTATGGTAAAAAAATATAGCCGTTGTTTTTGCTGTTTATAACCGTTGCATATATATTCCCGTTGTGTATATATGTGTATGTATTTTATAAATCATATAATAAGACTTATAACTAATACATAACTTTACTAATTAGAAACATAAATAAATATTAGTAAATGTTTAAATAAAATTATGAAGAGTATCTAAAATATAAATAAACATTGACATCTATAAATAAATATAATTTAAATGTTAGTATGCACAAATAAAAGTTAGTAGCATAATATAAATGTTAGTATGCATAAATAAAAGTTAGTTGTATAATGTAAATGTTAGTTTGCATAAATAAAAATTAGTTGCATAATGTAAATGTTAGTATAAAAATTAGAATACATAAAGAAATGTTAGTATAAGAAATAAAAATTGTTAGTAGTCCATAATGTATAAGTTTCATTAATTCATTAGTAGTATTATTATTTTAATATGATTGAAGTTTTTATAATTAAAAGTTTTTTTAATAAGTAATACATACCTTGATTAAGATATATTTGATTTTCCACTTGTTTAATAACCTTGATTAGAGCTTTCGTGCTGATAACGTGTCATGAATTAAGCGTAATTAATGTAACTATAAATCAAACCAAACTAGTAAACTTTGATAAGAACTTTAATTGAGAAGAAAGAATATTTAGAGAGAATATGAAAGTTATATCTCTTATAACTTTTTGGTGTCTTTCATTCTTTACAATGGAGGGGTATTTATACTACAAATTTTACTAACATATAATTGTAACTAGTTAGAAATGTTGACAAATTTGTCATGCACCAATTATTATGTCATCCACCAATTATTTACAACACCACCAATTATTTACAACATATATATATATATATATATATATATATATATATATATATATATATATATATATATATGCCTAGGTTATTCTATTCAAACTAATTATTGTGTTATTGTATTCATAAATATGGGCCAATCATTTTACTTATTTTAAGAAAGTGATTAATACATATTATTGAATTAAAAATAATCGAAAAATACCATCTAATTTAACTAGAAGGGTATTTTAGTCAATTAACGTAGATTTAATAAAGGAAGTTTGCATATTTTAAGGGATCATAGATTCTACTAATTTTAAAAATCTGATTTTTCGAATTATTAGGTTTTTAATTCGGACATTCTGACAGAATATGTTTGAATATATTCAAAAATAAAAAAAATTCTTGAACCATAAAATAATAAAAATATTCTTGAACATATTTTTCTTGTAGAATAACAAATTCTCGAACCAGCAATTGAAGAATTAAAACAAAAATTATATTAATTCTTATAGAATACATGTAACAATTGCTAAGAATTACATTTATTGTTAAAGAATAAAACTAAAAAACTTTCAAATCGGGAAAAAAACATCAAAATCTAACAAATACACTAATTCATTCTAAAAGAATAATGTTGCTAAGAGGCGTCGTTCAAATTTCGTGGTCCGTTCTTTAAGCATCAGCTTCTGTGGAAACAAATCCAATGAATAAATTAGTGAGAAAATATTCATATTCCATTACAACATAATTGGAATTTGTGATTCCATTCTGATAGAATTGGAATTCCTTCACCAATAATTATATTAATTCGGAGCATTCTAACAGAATATGTTCATGCTTATCATAAAAAACATTCTTTTCTGATAGAATACTATAAACGAAGAAATACCATTCAGTTGAAGCATTTTAGCGAGCGTTTGGTGTGTATCAAAACAACTTTCAATTTCCTGTAAAAATTAGACAATTAGAACAAATTACCAATTAGCATCATTGCCTATTACTTTCATATACATACCAGATTAAGAGAAATACCACGAGCAACTGCAGATCCTCCAATTGTATATTCCAAAATCAGTACACAATTTGTTTCTCCCCTCCTTCCCTCTTCTTCTGCTTCGGTTAAGAAAACCTCCACCGGTGGTGGAGTTATTCGGTGGTCAGGAGGGCAGCAGCCTCCTTCGCATCTCCCTGAACATGCATTGTTGCTGCTTGCCTTTATACACAATGAAATGAAAATTAAAGAAGTATCATCAGGCGTATTCGATGCCAATCAAATGCGTTCAATCCCAATACTCCATATAAAACTAAATCGAAATACTTTGGATTCAGACTTGAAATTGATTTCGACCCCAATAATCAGTAAGTTCGACTCTTCAACCCAATTCAACATAAATCGATTTCTTGACTCAAATCGAAAATTAACATCAGTCGACTTCAATGAGTTTGACTCCAATCAAACAAACAATTTCGATTTCTCAAATGGAAATCTATATCAATCATACCATTCGACTCAAACATGAACAATCAATCGAAGATTTAGACTCCAATAATCAGTCGACTTAACCAAAGTCGATTCCTGATGTGAACAATAATAGGTCAATTCGACCTCAAACTGTAGTCAAAACTGATTTTGTGGACGAATCCAATTTCGTCTTCAAGTAATCAAACAAAATCCAGTTTCAATTTCGATTTTATGATAAGAGAATTGAACCTCGATGATTTTGAATGAGCACCGTCAGAGCGTGGACTGGAACGACGAGGCTTCTTCGTCTTCTTGGCGCTTTCATTGCTAATGTTTTTTTGCTTTAATAAATCATTAACTGGATGCTCTGTGCCTCTGTTGAAATCACCTCGATAATGTCTGATCACAAATTCATAATTGACAGGGGTTATTTTTGGAAGTTATTAATCATATTACTAACTTACCCTTCTTTATTTATTTAATTATTTAATTTTTTATTTAATTTTGATTGGCCCACATTTATACATACAATAACACAATAAATACATTAAACAAATGAACCTAGCTCTCTCTCTCTCTCTCTATATATATATATATATATATATATATATATATATATATATATAGAGAGAGAGAGAGAGAGATAGAGAGACATGTGGCTATTATGTACCTAATATTAGGTATAAAACTATATTGTTTTAACAAAATGCAATCAAATCTTTCTATCATCTTTCTTGCATCCTCGATTAGAGTTTATGATAGACTTTGTACATATTTTTATGGAGTTTTAAAACTTTAATTTTGCATCACAAATCGCGTATAAGAATATTTTACCAACTACGTGGTAGGTATTCATATTGGAATTTAATACAAAAACTGTAATGAAAGATCGAAAGTGTTCATTAAAAAACCGAATAAACATTTTCCCATAACCCATTAAAAAAGAATCATGCAAGTATACATATGGTAGACGTTGGAGGAAGTTATGAAACGAAATAGAGATCTAATAAAAACAACACATTTGAAATACATAGATGTTCGGGATAAATCATTAAATTAGAAATAATATGAGTTCAAAAGCAATATAAAAAACTAACAATAAAAGAAAATTGTGTTTTTAAATCGAAATGAACTTAAATTTAATGGTTCAATACATAATATTACATACATAACAACCATATATTCATTTTTCATATATATATATATATATATATATATATATATATATATATATATATATATATATATATATATATATATATATATATATATATATAAACTAATAATTTATCTAAGCAAAATGTATAAATAAATAAATAAGAACAATTATTATTCGATTTGATTGAACTATTTAATTTTTATTTTGATAATCAAAACAAATTCGAAATCCAAAATGATAATTAAATTTTAGTTATAATCCAAATATCCAATCCAATCCAATGAAACCCAAATTGTTAATTTGGACAATTAAAATTTTATCCGATATGGTTTGGACAACATTGTTTTCCTAATTCCTATTCTCAACCCTAGCCTTTTTGTATAGTCAAGACTAGGGATGAGATTTAAAACCGGTAAATCAGAATCAAAACCTTTAGAATCAGAATATATACAACCGGTTCCGATTCTGGGTTTAAAGAATTATTTTATCCAGGTTCTGGGTAATTCAGGTTTGGGTCCGGGTAAATCGGATTTAAGAACCAGACCCGGTGTTACCGTGTTAGGAACTGGAACCACCTTTAGGGGTTGGGACTGATTTCTATGAAAATTTTAAAATATGTATATCTCATTCGTTTCAAGTCGAATTGACATTAGGTTTTTTCCAACATGTAGTTTAGAGTTTGTACATGATTTTAGAACATAATTATGTCATTTTTAATTTTATATTCATTGACTTACAGTCCCCCAAAATCGAGATATCAAAGTTGAAAGTTTTTAGTTTTTCAGTTTTTTTGCATTATGTGAAAATTTTATAACATGTATATCTAATTTGTTTGAAGTCGGATTGACATGCGATTTTTTTCCAACTTGTAGTTTAGAGTTTGTATATGAGTTTAGACTATAATGTTGTCATTTTTGGTTTAATATTTAATAAATTACAGTCCCCCGAAGTCGGGTTATTAAAGCTGAAAATTTTCAATTTTTCAGCTATTTGTTTTTGTATTTTGTATTCTGTGGAAATGTTAAAATATGCATATATCATTCGTTTAAAGTCAGATTGACATACGTTTTTTTCTAGAGTGTATTTTAGAGTTTGTACATTATTTTAAACTTTATTTTTGTCAATTTTGAGTTTATATTCAATGACTTACAGTCTCCCAAAGTCGAGATATCAAAGTTGGAAGTTTTTAGTTTTTCAACATTTTTGTATTTTGTGAAAATTTTAAAACATGCATATCTAATTCGTACGAAGTCGGATTGACATGCGGTTTTTCCCAACTTGTAGTTTAGAGTTTGTATATGAGTTAGAATATAATTTTGTCATTTTTGGTTTAATATTCAATGAATTACAGTCCCTCAAAGTTGAAAATTTTCAACTTTTCAACTATTTGTTTTTAACTTTCTATTATGTGAAAATGTTAAAACATGCGTATCTCATTTGTTTAAAGTTAAATTAACATATGATTTTTTCCAGAATGTAGTTTTGAGTTTTTACGATCATATACTATAATTTTGTCAATTTTGGGTTCATATTCAATAACTTACAGTCCTCCGAAGTCGGTATATCAATATGAAAATTTTCAAAGTTCAACCCACTAAGTAGCAAGTAATTACCAAAAAAATCCGTTTTTTCTGAGTTTTTCGGTTTTAAACCTACTTTACCTGGTTCCATCATACCCACTTTGATGTTTCCGGATTCTCCGATTCTAGACCATTTTACCCGGTACCGTATCTAAAACCGAATTATATACCGGTCCGATTTCCGATTCTACAAAATCCAGTTAACGAGTTCCAGGTTTGCCGGGTCGGGTTTAGACCCATTTTCATCCCTAGGCAAAGACTCAAGAGTCAAAGACTCAAGTTCCATTACTTTCTATCACATTTGCATCCATTACTTCCGAATACACGCTTGTCACCAATCGATATAAACCGACTGATCGTTGATAACAGCAAGACCTTTCAGGTAACGTCCCCCTTCTGTTTTGGTTTTCCATACGTATATGCCTTTTCCCCTGTAAAAGGTTTTCTATGTTTTTAAAATGTTCCTCTGATTTATATAGAATACGATTCTCTTATTTTCTTTCTCTTTGGTTAGTTATAATGCATACACATGTTTCTTTAGCCGTTGTTTTCAAATAAGGATAACATGCACGCCAGGTGTTTGTTAATTTGCCTCATATTTGTTAACCGGTTGTCTTACTGTGGTGCACACCAACTGTTTGCTCTTTTGTCTCCTTGTCTTGTAACCAAATGTGAAATTTGAATGCTATTCATGAACAGATGAATATTAGCAATTACTTCTTCCTTTGCTAGGGTGCACACCAACTGTTTGTTGTTTTGTCTCATGTCTACATTTGATTGTTTTTGTAGTTTGATTAAGTTATTCTAGTATTAGATAAAAAGAGGTCCACCTATATAACAAATCCTCCTGCCATGTCATATGTCATGTTCATTTACACCAATACCAAAAGCTAAATAAAATAATAAAACAAAAATTCAAGCTTAATAGGTGGGGACAACAGAAGTTGGATGGTTTTACAAATATACTAAATACTATTATTGTTCAATCATAAAGCCAATCATGTATTGCTATTGCAGTTTCCAATTCCTTTATTCACCTAAAACAAAAACACACTAGTTTCAATATAACCAATTTTAGGTCTAACCCAATTCATACGGTCCTTACAAAGAAAGTATTAATCATTTATTATCTGTAAAAAATGAAATAAATGATAAAACCCATGATATTGATTCATATATCCTAGAAGAGCTGAATGATTTCATTAGTTTAGATGAGAATCTTACTATTGTGTTATTGTTTCATAGTTTCAAAAACCTTTGTGTGTTTTCATTTTAACGTAAGTTTGTAAATTTTTCCCGGTTTTACTTTTTTTTTTTTTTTTTACAAATTCGTTGTCCAATTTTTTCCCCATATCCGGATCTCTGTTTGCAGCATTTACTGATTCCATTTACTTTGTGTATTTACAGAGAACAACGTTATCAAAAGGAAGAATCATGGATGGTATGTTGGTTCATTTTGTTTTTTGTTCATTACATATATTTATATTAATTTATAATTTGTATGATATATATGAGTGTTGTGACTTGTGATTGGAAATTTGGAATGAATGTTCAGTCGATTCCCAACCAACAATGGAGGAAACGGTTCTTGTTGGAGATGATCTGATGTTAGGACCACCATCACCACTCATTCCACCTGAAATTGCTTCACATGTCCTTGAAGGTGTTAATTTGTGTGATGGGATTTTGAGAAACCTTTTTTTGTGTAAGTTATTTATCTTCATTTCCCAATCAATTAAATTTTCCCATTCTTCATCACAACTTATTGTTTGTAGTTTCTTCTCATTTATATACTTTAGGTCTGCAAGTTAATGATATAGAGCCATTTTGTCAAGAAGAGATCGCTTTGTATCGAGAGTGTGCAGAAAAAAGGGTATACTTTTCCTTTCTTTTTTATTTTTTATTTTACATTTGCGATGATTTTGAATTGCAAAGATAAATATTAAATATGTTAGGATAAGGAACTAAGAAAACGTCTTCAAGATAGCGAGTATAGATTAGGGTTATCAATGCCCTTAGATCAAGCAAAAGAAAGAGCTTCTCAACTAGAGTCCGAAACCACAACTTTAGAGAGGTATGTTATTATTTATTGTTAATTGCTAATGATACTAGTTTAAATATTTTTTTTTTTTTTTTTTTTTTTTAATAACTTGCATTTGTAGGCGATTGATTCTTGCAAGTGGGATGGAAGGAGCAGAAGGGTTTCGCCAAAGATGGAGTTTACATGGTCGTCTTACAGATACCAAGTAATATTCAGTACCAATTTTATTAATTCTTGTACCCTATACTTATTTATTTGATATATTTAATTATTAAAGACCCACATATTATATATTTTCTGCAAATGGAAAATCAATCGGTCCATGACCATTAAAGACCTGAAAATCTCTAACATTAACAGTCGTGGTCCAACCAAGTACCACTTATCGTACATTCTTGATGATATTATTTATTTTAAAAAATTCTGTGATTTCATTGCACATGTTATGCAGGAAAAGAATGGAGGCATTAAAGGAAGGACTTGAAAATAGGAAAAAAGACGATGAACCAGTTGCAGTGAGTGTTAAAGGTTCAACAGGAAAAAGATGGTTGTTTTGGTGAAAGTAGGAAAGACTATTATTTGATTACCTAACCCAAAATAATTTAAAAAAACAAAACATGTTTATTTTTATTCAAATATTAAATGGTGTATGGGTAAAATGTTGGTTGAATGATTAAATAAACTTTTTTTTTTCTGGAGCAGGTTATGTATAAACTTTATTTTATTTTATTTATAATATTTTTGGATTGAAACAACAATTTCAATATGTAAAAATGGCCAATTTACCATTACGTTTAGAAATAATGCTAATTAAAAGTTTTAACAATTAAAAAATCGTCATAAACTGAAATTACAAATGAATAATAAAAAAAATAAGAGTGTACTACATAATTTAATAATATGTAGCAAAATCTGATTGTTTTGGGCGGAAGAAGACACGGGATGAACGACGAAAAAGGTATATGGGTCGGATTTTATCAGATCAGGATTTTAAAGTTATGATTTATTTGGAAGTGGAAAACCGGTTTTTACCAAAACCCAGATTGGGCCAGGAAATGTTTGATTTGGTATAATCGGGTTTGGATCATATACAAACAATTTTTTTTCAAACCAGATAATGGGATAATTAAGTTTTTTGGCTTTTCTTTTGCAAATTAGATTCAACTCCAACCAATATATACTTTTAAAACTACAAAATAAAAACATGGGTATAGGTAGAATACATTAAACTAGAAAATGAAATACAATTCTTATAATGCGGTTGAAGCTTCGTTCTCATGATCGCATACTTTATGAAATGCTAATCGTGTTAACGCCATTGTCAATTTGTCATACACAAGCAATGTGCCACCTTCACTAGTATTCGTTTGCATTAGATCAAAAAGTCCCTTAGGTGTTGTTTGTCTTTTCTGGGACAAAATGTCTGCAGTCTGCGGACCAAATCTGTAGACCTCTGCAGTAGAAAAGGTGGATCGAACGTCTGCAGTCTGAAAAAAAAAGACTGTTTGTTTTTTTAACATCTGCAAGCTACTAAAATAAACTGTTTTTTTTAACTTCAAAGTAAAATTTTTAATATTTTTATAACTTTGTTATAAATAATTAACAAATCTAGATCAACTTTTATGTATTATTGTACAAAAAACGAAAATAAAATGGTACTAATTAACGTATATATTTGATAAAAACCAATAATTTTGATGGTAAAGTTATGCATAAACATTGTAGTTAGAAATAAAAGAATTTGATACATAAACGGATGAAAATAAATTTCGATTTTTCCAATTAAATCAATTAAAAACTTACCATAAATACTTTTCCTAGAAATTGATGATACTGTATTAAATAATATTTTATAAAATTTAATAAAAAAAATATAAGAATATATTATGATGTTTTTCATATTTATATCTTCTGAACTGGTCCCAATACACTTCACATGGGTGTGGTTTCCGTCCTAAATTTTGTCTAAAATAAACTGTACAGACCAATTCGTTCTGGTTCAGTATCAGATCGGTCTAGGACTACGCTCATCTCTTCTTGAAAATGAATATAGTAAGAAAACCATGGAGGTTGAATGTTAAATATCTTTTTCCCTAAGAGAAACAGGGTAAAAGCCAACAATCATCTAAAGTAGTCCTTTGTGATGCAACACTAGGGTACACGGTGCATGTGACATCAATTATGATTGTTTAGTCAAAGCTTCATATTATGTTTGTTTTTTTCCGAGTACCTTTTTCTAACGTTGCAGCTTTTTAAGTACAAAAACTTATATATGCATTGAGCTTACACAGTTACAGTCTTACAGATGTAGATAAAACCCCACAGATAATATCGAATTAAAATGATATAAAGAGATTTATAGGGAATACTCTAGTAATTATTAAAAGCTAACCTTTAAATTCAAAGGACTAGCCTCCAAACAAAATGATATTAGAATCATTCATTATATTTTATGACAGTGTTAAAAGAATATATTTTATAGTAACGAATAATGATTGTTGCGTCATATTATGCAAGGTAGATATTCATTTCTGATCAAGATTATTTTTATGAGACATGGGAGACTTGTTTTTGCCACACATTCTGGTGATAAGAAAGTAAAAGAGAAATTAAATATAAAAAAAAGATAAAAAATTAGTTTGTATTAATTTTCGTCATTTTTAACATAAAAAAATATATTTTAAAATTTATACATTTATTTCTATAGACAAAAAGTGCTAAGTAAATTTTTTGCAAACATTATATATTATAGACAAAACTGCAAAAATGTCCCTGTGGTATGTAATTTTTTAGGATTTTAGTTCAAACCCTGACTTTTTTGGCTTCGTGGTCCTTTTGGCCATGTTTGTACGCATATTTGGTCCCTCGTAAAATTAAAATGACTGTAATGCCCTTCTGATATACTTTTTTTTTTTATGTTTTTTCTATTTAATTAAAATGAAAAAGAAAATAAATAATTAATTTGGGCCCACATTTCTCTCTCTCTCTCTCTCTCTCTCTCTCTCTCTCTCTCTCTCTCTCTCTCTCTCTCTCTCTCTCTCTCTCTCTCTCTCTCTCCTGTGCAAACCCACTTGCGATCCAACCTTCGATCCAACCCTTGTTCATAATCGATTCTAGCATTAGAGATGCAATTTCTTTCTTACAAACATTCGATTCCACCATCAAAGATCCGATTTACCCTTCTCAAATAATTGATTCTTGCATTTGGATTGTATACCATTCACCCTATTTTATTTCTTTCCTTTACCGATTGTGTGAGACATACACTGAAGAAGATGAACACGGAACTTGAATCCTGTGTAGATGGTATGACAATACGAAAAACAACCCAAAATCAAAACTCAAACGATCCAGGTTAGCCATAGTAGACCTTTGAACCCACCATCTTATTTCCCTGTTCTATGGCCAACATCCCACTCAGAAATCAAATCAAAAAATCGAAACTTATAGCAATCTAGATCAAGTACAAAATTCGGATACAAAAACCAAACACAAACCCTAAACCAAAATCAGAAGAAGACGAAATCAAACTATGCCAGAATCAAACTCAAAATCGAAGATGATACCAAAATAATTAACCCAAACCAAAATTTTGATGAATCCTGATGATAGAATCCCAGGTAAAAATCTAATGGAGTGAATCTAAAATGCTAGAGATGACGATTTCTTTGCACATGGGCTAAAATCAGATGAACATAGAAGATGAAGGTCTCGCATACAGAGAACCCAAAATGATGTTGATTTCTTTATTATATGTCTCCTGTGTTTGTGTGTTTTGATTTTTAGTATGTACATGTGTGTTTTGTTGTAGGGGAAAGAGAAGGAGAGTGAAGGGGGTGGCTGCTAGTGGTGGGTTCTTTCTATGATGGTGGTTGGTCACCATCTTCTTCATTGAATCTGAAATTGATGGGTATGTGTGTATGTGTTTATTGATGGGTTTTTTATGCATAAGAACAATCCTATGTGCTCATACAAACCCTAATGCTTGGATCTAGGTTTCTCTATTATACATGCAATGAATCCAAGACTTACAAACCCTAATCTAACATACATAATTTCAAAATTAACATATAACATCAGATCTAGATGTTTACCTCTTCAAATAGTAGCTTGAATCTTCTTCTCTTGAGCTTAGAGTCACAATTGTAACTCCTCTAATGGATCACAAACACCACACAAGCAAGAAGGCAACTTTGAGAGAGATGAGGATGCTAATTTTTGGCCTAGGGTTTCTCTTGGGAAGCAAGTGGCCGAAAATTGAAGGCTATGTGTCTTATTTATACTGTAGGCTGCTAGGGTTTCAGTCTAAACCCTAATAGATAGCTCAGCCACCAAGCAGCCCAAGGAACCTTCTGGAATAAGGCCTTTGGACGAAAATATGATGATCCTTCATCATAATTTCATTCCCCCTTAGCCCATTAGGTTTCCCAGCCCAAAACTCAACTATCACACACTTGACAGTTTAAGCCCCTTTATTTAATTAATCTCTTTAGTCACCAAATTAATTCCTAATTAATATATGACTAATACTAATTAAATAAATATGATTTCTCCTTTAATATATTATTCTTATAATATATTAATAAACCATAATATCCTCTCTCTTTCCTTAAATTACCTTGTCAATTTGCTTTGGTGAAGGCAACCCAAAAGGACCATGCATAACCGGGTCAAGTACATACCAAATATAGTTACGGGCTTAGACACTAATCCAACAGTCTCCCACTTGGATAAGTCTAGTAACTATATCTCACATACGACTTCAAGATCTGGTTAGCAATCGTAGCTCTTGTACGCTTCTGTCAACTCTGATCAAAATTCTGTCCTTCAGATAAGGGATCGTATAATCCTCTGTTCTAGATATCATGCCGACAATACTTATTGTCCAATATTTTGTTTCTCGATCTCCAATTTGTTCGACATAGAATTTAGTTGAACACATCAACTTCATCCTGACCGGGCCCAACACATAAGTCAAACCAAATCAGAGTGGCCAAGATATCGCTTTTATTCTCTTAGAATAAAAGGAGCAGATAAACTTCGACTTATATGCTTTTATTATCCACTAGCTAAGTTATACACAATAGTACGTTTTATAACATCAAGTTACTGATGCGTTTTCGTATTATCAATGCATAATCAACTAGCAAACAATAACCATATCTCTAGGTTTAAAGACTATATGATATTATCATCTTGCGATCACTCGTGATAACTTTCATGAAGTGATACTAGCAAGTGCGGGTTTATTCCAATGCTCAAAACATATTTCATAAGCACTCATAAACTTTGTAGCAAACCTTTGCTATATCTAAAACCTTTTAGACAATCTACAAACGAATTTATGACAATCTTCATTCATATCTACTTCCAACATATGAGCGACTGTGGACCTGTTCGAATAATCTTATTATTCAGGAAGTCAAAACATGCAAAATCGAAACAACAGATAAATAATCAACACAAGATAGTAACCTTTCTTATAAATAACACACCTTTATTTAATCATCAAATGTTGAATACAAAATTATCCATTACAAGTTTCCTACCTATCTAATCTAAACTAATATCGTACTTTAGTCCAACGCTCCTAGCGTGCTTCAAATGCTTGACCCTACTCAGTCCCTTCGTAAGGGGATCTGCTAGGTTATCTTCTGACGATACCCTCTTCACAACGAGGAGTCCCTCTTCTACCCGATGTCTAATAAAATGGTATTTTCTGTCGATATGTCGAGATCTGCCATGGTCCCTTGGTTCCTTGGTTAAGGCAACCGCTCCTTCGTTATCACAAAAAATTTCCATGGGCTCCTTTATGGATGGCATAACTCCAAGGTCTCCAATGAAGTTCTTCAACCATATAGCCTCCTTTGATGCCTCGCTTGCTGCAATGTACTCTGACTCGCACGTTGAATCAGCTACGGTCTCTTGCCTGGAACTTTTCCTAGTCACTACTCTTCCGTTCAGGGTAAAGACCCAGCCTGATTGTGATCGGTAATTATCCTGATCCGTCTGAAAACTAGCATCACTGTACCCTCGTACCCTTAAGTCATCACTCCCACCGAGGACCAGAAACCATTCCTTGGTCCTTCGTAGGTACTTAAGAATATTCTTGACAGCAATCCAATGCGCTCTACCAGGGTTCCCTTGATATCTGCTGACCATGCTCAAAGCAAAGGCCACATCAGGGCGAGTACAGGTCATAGCGTACATTATCGAGCCAACTGCGGAAGCGTAAGGTACTCGGCTCATATCACCTATCTCTGCCTCTGTACTCGGGCTCTGAGTCTTACTCAGTTTGGTATTGCATTGAATTGGCAACTCCCCTTTCTTGGAATTTTCCATACTAAAACGCTTTAGTACCTTTTCCAAGTATGTATCCTGACTGAGTCCTATCAGTCTCTTACTTCTGTCTCTCACTATCCTTATTCCCAGAATATACGCAGCCTCTCCGAGGTCCTTCATAGCGAAACATTTCCCAAGCCAGGACTTGACCTCCTGCAAGGTTGGGATGTCGTTTCCTATGAGTAGTATGTTATCGACATACAATACGAGGAAGCTCACTATACTCCCACTGGCTTTGACATACACACATGACTCATCTTCGCTTCGCAGAAAACCAAACTCTTTGACCTTCTCGTCAAAACAAAGATTCCATTTGCGAGACGCTTGCTTTAATCCATAAATGGATTTTTCAAGCTTGCACACTCTATTGGGATGCTTTGCATCGACAAAACCCTCTGGCTGATTCATGTAAACATCCTTATCCAACTTCCCATTACGGAAAGCGGTTTTAACGTCCATCTGCCATATTTCATAGTCATGAAACGCAACTATTGCGAGCATTACCCTAATAGACTTTATTTTAGCAACTGGCAAGAAGGTCTCATCATAGTCAACTCCAGGAGTTTGAGTAAAGCCCTTCGCGACCAATCTCGCTTTATAAGTGTGCACTTTCCCATCCATATATGTCTTCTTCTTGAAGATCCACTTGCACCCGACTGTCTTGCGACCTGGTACATTATCAACCAAATTCCAAACTTGGTTGTCATACATGGACTGTATCTCGCTGTCCATTGGCTCTTTCCATTTTGCAGACTCTGGGCCTGCCATGGCTTCCTTGTAGCTATTAGGTTCGTCCAGATTTATTAGTGTACTGTCACTAATAAACATATCCCCTTCAATAGTAACATGGAACCCATAAAACTGGGGTAGAACACTAACTCTACTCGAACGTCTAAGAGGTAAGGACTGGTCAATTGGTTCAACAGGAGTTTCTTCCTCAGGTTGAACGCCAGTTTCAGAGGTTCCTTCATCTCTTGACTCTTGAAGCTCTTCAAGGTTAATCTGACTCCCACTGTCTCCTTGACTTATGAGTTCTCTCTCTCTGAAAACCCCTCTCCTAGCAACAAAGACAACATTGTCACTTGGTCTATAGAAAAGATAGCCAAAAGACTTCTGTGGATAGCCGATGAAATAACACTTCTCACTACGAGGTTCTAGCTTGTCGTGAGTCTCTCGTCTTACGAAAGCTTCACAACCCCAAACCTTGATATGTGCTAACGAGGGAGCTTTCCCTGTCCACATCTCGTGAGGTGTTTTGGCAACTTTCTTGGTGGGAACTAAGTTAAGGATATGGGCGGCAGTCTCTAAGGCATACCCCCAGAATGAGATTGATAACGAAGCACGACTCATCATAGAACGAACCATGTCCAACAAGGTTCGATTACTTCTCTCAGCCACACCATTCAATTGTGGCGTTCTAGGAGGCGTCAATTGCGAAACTATTCCACATTATTTTAGATAGTCGTGAAACTCAAGACTTAGGTACTCTCCTCCTCGATCAGATCGAAGCATCTTGATTTTCCTGCCCAATTCATTCTCTACTTCATTCTTGAACTCTTTGAACTTTTCAAAGGTTTCTGACTTCTGCTTGATTAAGTAGATATATCCATATCTGCTATAATCATCTGTAAAAGTCACGTAGAAGCGACAAACGTCCCTTGTGGTGGATCTAAAGGGTCCACATACATTAGTATGTATGAGATCCAATACACCCTCACCCCTTTCACATGTGCCAGTAAAGGGTGACTTGGTCATCTTCCCAAGTAAACAAGACTCACACACGTCATCATCCCTAAGGTCGAATGACTCCAAAACTCCATCCTTTTGGAGTTGGGCTATGCGTTTCTTGTTAACATGGCCAAGGCGACAATGCCACAAGCATGCTTTGTCCAAACTTGTGGACGAATCAATATTCAAAACATCATTTCCTAAATTATCTATAATCAACACAGATTCATAAATCCCATTACAAGGTAATGCATTGAAATAAAAAACACCATTCAAATAAGCATTAATAGAACCATTACTATTATCAAATGAATATCTGAAACCTTGTCTAAACAATCCATGAAAAGAAATGATGTTCCTTGCCATTTCTGGCGAATAGCAACAATTATTTAAATCTAGCCCTAACCCACTACTCAACACTAAGGAATAAACTCCGATCTTGGTGACTGGTGAAGACTTCTTGTTTCCCATGTTCAAGTTTATCCTTCCATGCTCCACTTCCCTACTTTCTCTTAGCCCCTGCAAATCAGAACAAATGTGGTAACCACATCCAGTATCAAGGACCCATGAAGTAGCAAGTGATGAGTTATTAGATTTAATTAAATACATACCTGCAAAGGTGGGCTTTATCTTACCATCCTTAATATCTTGCAGATATTTAGGGCAGCTTCGTTTCCAGTGGCCCTTCTGGTGGCAATAAAAGCACTCTGCTTCCTTGGGGTCAGAAGAGGGCTTAACAGAACCTGCTTTGGTCCCACTAGAAGAGGAACCATCTTGGGTCTTACCCTTTTGGTGGCTCTTAGAAGGAGCCTTCCTCTTTTTACCCTTTCCTTGGCCAATTGCCAACACAGGAGCAGCTACAGTAGAGGATGATGCAATAGATTTGTCCTTGAGGTTTCTCTCAGCTGTCCTCAGGAGCCCTTGAAGTTTACTCAGGGTGACCTCTTCCTTGTTCATGTGGTAGGTCATTCTGAACTGGTTGTAGCAGGAAGGCAAGGAGTGGAGGATGATGTCGATAGCCAAATCCTCATCAAACTTAACATTAAGTTTGAGAAGACGATCAACATACCTTTGCATCCTTTGCAAATGAGCGGTCAGAGATTCTCCACTCCCCATCCTAGCGGTGATCATGTTGGTAATGATCTCATAGCGCTCTTGCCTCGAGGTTCATGGTGGCCAACATGATGCAATGAACTTTCGTAGCATCACACTCGTGGGCCTCAAAGGCGGCCATTTCTTCAGGAGTAGCAACTTCTGGGTTGATCTTTTCTAGTTTCTCATCGAGGACATATTCTTTGTCCTCGTAGCGAGTTATCATGCGAATGTATCTCATCCACTCATTGAAATTTGACCCATCAAATGTCACCTTTTGACACAGGTTCATCAACGAGAATGACCCAGAAGCGTTGTTGTTTGCGTTTGCGTTAGACATCTGAAATAGAAAGGAACAAAGTTTGATTAGTAATGAATCCCCAATTAAACACCCAAATGAGAAATTAGGGCTAGGATCCAACAACATTATTTACAACTTAGAAAAGGGATGCCGTAATCTAAAAGTAAATAATTTGAAGGTAAGTGAATGACGATTCACTAATTTTCACCATGAAAAACGAAAAGAGATTAAGTTTTAAATGTATTTGAAAATTCCTAGATTTCTTTTGAGATTCATTGAACATTTCAATGACATGTTTAAATCTCGATATGCACTTCAAATTTGCGACTGGGATGCCGAGAATCGCAAACAAGTTGTGAATAACCATGCGAATCTACATGGTGCACCCAATGTCTCTATCACCTAATCAATGTGCCGGTTAGCTACGCACGCTCCATTGATCTATGATAAACATCGAGCCACCCTTCGCCACCAATGTCAATCCCAAATTAGTGTGCCGGTTAGCCACGCACGCTCCACTAACGTTTGACAAGGGTACAAAGTGTAATTCCATGGAATAGCATCATTTTCACATTTTACCCTAAAGTAACTAAGATTGGGAATTTGTAAAACATTGTAGTTACTTTATTATTTCTATTATACTTATAATGAGGAATTAAGTGCCATATCCTATCCGTTCGGCTAACGACTCTCCACCAGTCAAACAAGCGGTAGGTGTGAGTGTACACCCATTAAGCGCCATTTTATAGGCAGCAACCTTATACCCACCTTATAGACTGGCTTCGTGAATGAGGCCTACTAGCGATAAGACTAGCTTATTCTTATATATATATATATATATATATATATATATATATATATATATATATATTAATCTTGTAATAGATAAAGTATAAGATTGAATTTTAAACTTGTAAAATTCTAAGGGTTGAAATTAAAAACTTTTCAATAATTAAACTTTTAATCAAGGAATTTAAATTTCAAAACTTGAGGGCAAGTTTTGAACCTTTCAAAACACAAGGGATCAAATAACAAATAATATAAATCAAACAATTAATTTAGTGATTATCTATATTTGACCTAATTCAATTTCTTGCAAGATAAGTTACCCAATTAATTCAAATAATCAATTTTAATCATAAGGAATTTATTATTTAATCAATTGGTAATTATTTTGTGTTTTGGCAAGGATAATCTTTCAATAACAATAAAAATCATATCTTATCAGTTAGAAACATATAAGGCAATTATCCTTCCACAAAACAGCAAGAAAATCCAGAAATCCCTCTGTCTGATGCTCCGACTCGCCGAGTCACTCACTAGACTCGCCGAGTTGGGTGGACTCGTCGAGTCCATGAAGTGACTCGCCGAGTCAGTTCGAACAGAGGGCCAGAAAACGTTTTTTCAGCAGATAATTAATCATAGCATCACATACAACAGAAACCAATCAAGGCTTTGATACCACTGATGGGTTTTTTATGCATAAGAACAATCCTATGTGCTCATACAAACCCTAATGCTTGGATCTAGGTTTCTCTATTATACATGCAATGAATCCAAGACTTACAAACCCTAATCTAGCATACATAATTTCAAAATTAACATATAACATCAGATCTAGATGTTTACCTCTTCAAATAGTAGCTTGAATCTTCTTCTCTTGAGCTTAGAGTCACAATTGTAACTCCTCTAATGGATCACAAACACCACACAAGCAAGAAGGCAACTTTGAGAGAGAGGAGGATGCTAATTTTTGGCCTAGGGTTTCTCTTGGGAAGCAAGTGGCCGAAAATTGAAGGCTATGGGTCTTATTTATACTGTAGGCTGCTAGGGTTTCAGTCTAAACCCTAATAGATAGCTCAGCCACCAAGCAGCCCAAGGAACCTTTTGGAATAAGGCCCTTGGACGAAAATATGATTATCCTTCATCATAATTTCTTTCCCCCTTAGTCCATTAGGTTTCCCAGCCCAAAACTCAACTATCACACACTTGACAGTTTAAGCCCCTTTATTTAATTAATCTCTTTTAGTCACCAAATTAATTCCTAATTAATATATGACTAATACTAATTAAATAAATATGATTTCTCCTTTAATATATTATTCTTATAATATATTAATAAACCATAATATCCTCTCTCTTTCCTTAAATTACCTTGTCAATTTGCTTTGGTGAAGGCAACCAAAAAGGACCATGCATAACCGGGTCAAGTACATACCAAATATAGTTACGGGCTTAGACACTAATACAACATTTATCCATGTAAACAGGCGGTAGAATCCTTCAAACCATAGTGAACAAACCAAATTTACACCAGATCGAACCCAAAATTGAACACTAGAATGGAACACCAAATTTGCAGAAGATGATGAGTAGGGATAATCACTCAGTTTCAATTTGCAAGATACATACTATTCACAAATCCTAAAATTGCAAATGAAACCAAACCCCAAATGAAATTGGGAGTCGCGAGTGTAACAACCGAAAATATGACCCAAAAATTTTTGTTTCAACATTACTAAAAATCACAACATCAAATGTCATATCGTAAAATCATGGAACATGTATCTTAAAAAGTTATAATCAATGTATCAAAAGTTAGTTTATGAGGTAAAGATCACTCACACACACACAAGGAGGCTAGGGTTTCGGGAATAAGTTTCTGGGGAGTGAAGGAGGCTGGTTTTGGGGCTATAATGACGTTTAAATAGGGTGCAAACCCTTGAAATTAGGGTTTCATCCAGACCGGCAGACTCGCCGAGTCCGAGAATATGGACTCGTCGAGTCGCCAACTTAAACTGCGTGCAAATCCCGTCTCTACTCGACGAGTCGGGCTACTGACTCGTCGAGTACCCCTTAAGAAATGAAAATTACTTTTTTTAAATTACATACCAGAAATGGGGCGTTACAACTCTCCCCCACTTATCTTAGACTTCGTCGTCGAAGTCTGCTGCTGCTGAATCTGTAAACAACTCTGGATAATGGTCCCTCATTTCCTCCTCGGCCTCCCACGTCCACTCGGAACCCTTACGGTGTTGCCATTGCACCTTCACCAACCGAACCACCTTGTTCCTCAAGATCTTCGTCTTCCTATCTAGGATCGCAACTGGTCTCTCAATATAATCCAGGCTGCTATCAACCTGAATATCCTCCAATGGTACCACTGCTGACTCATCCACCAAACACTTTAGCAACTGAGAAAAGTGGAAAGTGTTGTGGATCTGGCTAAGTTCTGCTGGAAGATGTTGGATAAGGTGTCTAAGTCCATAACTATTTCTGGTATGTACTTGACCCGACCCGACATGGTCCATTTGGGTTGCATGGCACCATGCAATTGGATAAACTAAAATGAGAGAAATAACACTTATGGTTTATTAATATATTTTAAGTTCTAATATATTAATAATATTATTTAATTAGTTTGATCAAGAATTAATTAAGTGATCAAAAGATAACTAATTAAATATATGGGTAGATTATGTAAATCTTCCATATCTTATATAGTGGGCTAAGAGGCTCCATGGATTATCAAGTTGGGTTCCACCCATAGGATGCTCCATGGAGTTAACCCATGGATCATGAAATGAAGAGTCATGTTACATTAGGGTTTACCTAATGCAACACACTATATAAACAAAGGTGTTCTCCCCAAAATCGGGACACTAAGAAACAAGAGGGCTAGAGCCGATTTTGCAAGTGTAAGATTCTCTCAAAGTTTACTCCTTTGCATTTGGTGTTGTGTGAAGCATTTGAGGCATCACACTTGGGGTGCTAGGCTCACAAGGTTTCAAGGATCATAATCAACAAACAAGGTATGTTATTCTATCTTTCATTCAAGTTAAAAATGTTCCCTATGTATGCTAGATAGGAATATAACCTTGGAATTCAACTTTGCATGATAATTAGACAAACATAGATCCAAGGTTATTAGGGTTGCATGTACACTTAGGAAGTGTTAGAATGCTCAAAACCATCAGTGGTATCAGAGCCTAGGTTTGTTTGTTGTTTTTTTTGTGCAAACTACTTGAAAAAAATCGTTTTTCTGTTTTCTGCTCGTATGAACTCGCCGAGTCCATGGGGGGGGGGGGGGCTTGACGAGTCCATGAACAAATGCAAGTTACTCATCGAGTCTGTTCTTGCACTCGACGAGTAGAGGCAGCAGTTTTCAGAATTTCGACATTTGTTGCTGGAAATGGACTAGAAACATTACCCTAAACTGTTTTGGTGTTTTAAAACTTGTTTTAGATGGTGTAATGTTTATGCTAATCCATTTACAATGACAATTATCAAAATTACAAGTTTTTAAGTGTAATTTTTGATTCTTGAAAGTGTTCATATTCATGTTCTTGAACTTATGAAGATTAGATGATCATAGGAATTGTTTGTAACCTTCATGGTAGTTTAATTCATGATCATAATGTGTTTTAATGGAGTCCATAACTTGTCCTCAAGTTATGGAAAACCAAAAGTCTCACTTTTATTAAAGCCATTAAAAGAACACAAGAGTTATAAAAATGAAAAGTCTTCATTTTTATTACTCAATTAATTCATAAGTTATAAGAAATGAAAAGTTTTGGAAGTTTACAAAACTTGCCCTTAAGTTTTGGAACAAGTAAAGTCTTGATTAAAACTTTAGTTCCAACCGTTAGAATTTTAAAAGTTAAAATTCAACCCTTATACTTTATAATATTATAAGTTACTAATATATATATGTATAAGATCAAGTTGTCTTACCGCTAGTACGCCTCATTCACGAAGCCGGTCTATAAGGGGGTATAAGGTTGTTGCCTATAAAATGGCAATTTATTGGGTGTCCACTCTCACCCATCGCTTCCTTGATCGGTGGAGGGTCGTTAGCCGAACGGGTAGGACAAGGACTTATAAATTCTCATTAAAAGTATGATGAATATCATAAAGTAACTAAATGCTTTTATTAAATTCCCAATCTTAGTTACTTTAGGAAAATATGAATAAGGTGCTAATCCATGAAATTACACTTTACACTTTGTTTAAGTCGTTAGTGGAGCTTGTGTGGTTAACCGGCACACTAACTTGGACTTAACAAGGTAGGTAAAGGGTGATTTAAAGTTTATTATAGGTCGGTGGAGCTCGTGTGGTTAACCGACACATCGATTGAGTAATAAACATTGAGTGTACCAAGTGATTTGCATGGTTACTTCACACCTCGTTTTGTGATCCTCGGTATCCCAGTCACAAAACTTGGAGGGCACACTCGAGATTGAATCATGCCTTTGAAAAGTTCATTGAATCTCAAAAGAATCTAGGAATTTCTAAGAACCAATTAAAAGCCTAATATCTATATTTCGTTTTTCATGGTGGAAATTGGTGAATCGTCATTCACCTACCTTTCAAATATGTTATAGCTTGGATTACGACATACCTCTTCTAAGTTATAATATATTGTGATTGGATCCTAGCCTTAATATTACATTTGGGTGTTTTATTAAGGACTCTCTTAATATCTAAACTAATCTTGTTCTCTTCTTTCAGATGTCTTCAAACAATGCTGCTTCTGGCTCTAATCCTAATGGCTCCTTTACCCTTATGAACTTGTGTGGGAAAGTCATTTTTGATGGATCCAACTTCAATGAATGGATCAGAAACATCAGGATGATTACCCGCTACGAGGACAAAGAATATGTCCTTGACAAGGAGCTTAAGGAGATTGATGAGACCACTGCAACTCCCCAGGAGATCGCTGACTTCCAGGCACATGAAAGGGATGCTACAAAAGTGGCATGCATCATGTTGGCCACCATGACAACGGAACTCCAAAAGTCCTATGAGGACTTCTACCCTTTTGAAATGCACCAAGATCTGATGGAAAGATACCATCAAAGTGCACGACAAGAGAGGTATGAAATTATATGCTCTATCATAACAACCATGATGAAGGACGGGGAATCCGTCACGAGCCACATGCAGAAAATGCAAAGGTATGTGGATCGGTTGCTGAAGCTTAATGTGAACTTCCCTGAGGAGCTTGCAATAGATATCATTTTGCACTCCTTACCATCGTGCTATGATCAATTCCGCATGACATATCACATGAATAAGGAAGAGGTCACACTCAGCAAACTTCAGGGACTCCTCAAGACCGCAGAAACAGGTCTTAAGGGTAAGTCGGTTGTTAATACTCCTACTCCAAACTCCGCCCCGGTTTTGGCAATCGGGAAAGGTCGAGGGAAGAAGAGGAAGAGCTCTTCGAAGGGTACCAAGGCTAGGACCCTTGATGGCTCTTCTTCAAGTGGAACCAAGAAAGGTTTCGTCACTCCTTCTTCTGACCCAAAAGAGGCTGAATGCTTCTATTGCCATGAAAAGTCACATTGGAAGCGGAACTGCCCAAAGTACCAGCAAGATGTGAAGGATGGGAAAGTTAAACCCAACCATGCAGGTATTTACATTATCTTATCTAATAACTCACCCCATTCTAACTCTTGGGTCCTTGATACCGGTTGTGGTATTCATATCTGTTCTGATTTGCAGGGACTAAGAAGAAGTGAGAATGTGGAGCATGGAAGAATAAACTTAATCATGGGGAATAGGAAAGCTTTACCTGTCACCAAGATTGGAGTTTATACTTTATCGCTAAGTAGTGGGTTTAGTTTAGATTTGACTAAATGTTGTTATTCGCCAGAAATGGCAAGAAATATTATTTCCTTTCATGCATTGTATAAACAAGGTTTCACCTTTTCATTTGATAATGAAGTTGGTTCGATTAATGCTTTCTTTAATAATGTTCTTTATTTTAAAGCATTACCTTGTGATGGTGTGTATGAAACTGTATCTGTGGTTGATAACTTAGGAAATAATGTATTGTGTATTGATTCTGTTAATGATAATAACTTGGATAAAGCATCATTATGGCATTGTCGTCTTGGACATATAAGCAAGAAACGCATAGGCCAACTCCAAAAGGATGGAGTCTTGGAGTCATTTGACCTAAAGTCAGATGATAGTTGCGAATCATGCATACTTGGAAAAATGACAAAGTCACCCTTCACAGGTTCTTGTGAGAGGGGTGAAGGTTTGTTGGATCTTATACACACGGATGTGTGTGGGCCCTTCAAACATACCACAAGGGATGCTAATCGTTATTATTTGACTTTTACTGATGATTACAGTAGATATGGATATGTCTACTTAATCAAGCATAAGTCAGAGACTTTTGAGAGGTTTAAAGAGTTTAAACAGGAAGTCGAGAATCAATTGGGCAGGAACATTAAGATGCTTCGATCCGATCGAGGTGGTGAGTATCTTAGTTCAGAGTTCCTCGACTATCTTAGGGAATGTGGGATTGTCTCATAATTGACACCTCCCAGGACACCGCAGTTGAATGGTGTAGCTGAGAGGCGTAATCGAACATTGTTGGATATGGTTCGTTCCATGATGAGTCGAGCTTCGCTACCAATATCATTTTGGGGGTATGCCTTAGAGACTGCCACCCATATCCTTAATCTAGTTCCCACAAAGAAAGTTTCCAAAACTCCTCATGAGATGTGGACTGGTAAAGTACCCAAACTAGACCACATTAAGATTTGGGGTTGCGAGGCTTTCGTGAGACGCGAGACTCATGATAAGCTCGAACCTCGAAGTGAGAGGTGTATTTTCATCAGCTACCCACATAAATCCTTTGGTTACCTCTTCTACAGACCTAGTGAGAATGTGGTCTTTGTAGCTAGGAGGGCTTTCTTTCGAGAGAGAGAGTTCATATGCCAAGGAGACAGTGGGAGGCAAGTTGACCTTGAAGAAATTCAAGAGTCAAGTGGTGAAGGAACTTCAAACCCTAGCACTCAACTTGAGGAGGAAACTCCTGTTGAGCCAATTAACAAGTCTGTACCTCTGAGGCGTTCCACAAGGGTTAGGAATGCACCTGAGCATTACTATGGATTCCATATTACTGCGGAAGGTGATACACTTATCAGTGATGAGACACTGATAGGTCTGGATGAACCTAACAGTTACGCGGAAGCCATGGCAGGCCCTGAGTCAGCCAAGTGGAAAGAGGCAATGGACAGCGAGATACAGTCCATGTATGACAATCAAGTTTGGAACTTGGTTGAGAATGTACCAGGTCGTAAGACTGTAGGGTGCAAATGGATCTTCAAGAAGAAGACCGACATGGATGGTAATATACACACTTATAAGGCACGATTGGTTGCAAAGGGTTTCTCACAAACTCCGGGAGTTGATTATGGTGAGACCTTTTCTCCAGTGGCCAAGATTAAGTCTATTAGGGTTCTGTTAGCCATAGCTGCATTTCATGACTATGAAATATGGCAAATGGATGTCAAAACAGCTTTCCTTAATGGAAAGTTGGCTGAGGATGTTTACATGAGTCAGCCAGAGGGTTTTGTCAATACAGAGTACCCTAATAGAGTGTGTAAGCTTGAGAAATCCATTTATGGGTTAAAGCAAGCACCTCACAGATGGAATCTTTGCTTTGATGAGAAAGTCAAAGAATTTGGCTTTTCTAGGAGTGAAGATGAATCTTGTGTATATGTCAAGGCTAGTGGGAGTATAGTTAGTTTTTTGGTATTGTATGTGGATGACATACTACTCATAGGAAATGACATCCCAACTCTGCAGGAAGTTAAGTCCTGGCTTGGGAAGTGTTTCTCTATGAAGGACCTAGGAGAAGCTGCCTATATTCTAGGGATAAGGATCTTGAGAGACCGGAGTAAAAGACTAATTGGACTTAATCAGAGTACCTACTTGGATAAGGTGCTGAAGAGATTCGGCATACAGGACTCCAAGAAAGGAGAGTTACCCATCCAGAGTAACGCCAGATTGAGTAAAACACAAAGCCCCAGTACTGAGGCTGAGATAGCAGTAATGAGTCGAATACCTTGTGCTTCGGCTGTAGGATCGATCATGTATGCTATGAAGTGTACTCGACCTGATGTATCCTTTGCTTTGAGAATGGTTAGCAGGTATCAGGGGAACCCTGGCAAGGCACACTGGACTGCAGTAAAGAATATCCTCAAGTACCTACGGAGGACTAAGGACTGGGTCCTTACCCTCGGTGGGAGTGAAGACTTGAGAGTTGTAGGGTATAGTGATGCTAGCTTTCAGACTGATAGGGATAATTTCCGCTCTCAGTCAGGCTGGGTCTTTACCTTAAACGGAGGAGCAATTTCTTGGAAGAGTTCCAAGCAAGAGACAGTGGCTGACTCAACTTGCGAATCAGAGTATATAGCAGCTAGCGAGGCAGCAAAGGAGGCGATATGGCTGAAGAACTTCATTGGAGACCTTGGAGTTGTACCAGCTATTAAAGAGCCAATGGAAATTTTCTGTGATAGTGAAAGTGCAGTTGCCTTAGCCAAGGAACCAAGGGATCACGGGAGATCCAGACACATCGACAGAAAATACCATTTCATCAGACATCGAATAGAAGAAGGACTCCTCATGGTAAAGAGGGTATCATCAGATGAGAATCCAGCAGATCCCCTCACGAAGGGACTGACTCGGGTTAAGCATCTCCAGCATGCTCGGAGCATAGGGCTGAAGGATGATATTAGATTTAGTAGTTAGATAACCTTGAAATTTGTAAAGTGTAATTGACATTAGATGATGAATAAAAGGTGTTTTATTTATGAGTAAAGTGTTGCTATCTCTTGTCGATCGTTTACTATATTTCTTTTGCATGTTTTGACTTCCAGAATAATTATGTTTGGTATATCATATTATTCGAACCTCCACAGTCGGTCATATGTCGGAAGTAGGTATGAATCAAGACTGTCATGATTGGTTGCAGAGGTCTAAGTTGTTGGACATGGCTACAACATTCATGAGTGCTCATAAGTTCTGAGCATTGGACTCAACCCACGCTCACTGGAATCACTTCATGGAATTTATCTCGAGTGATCGTGAGACGGTAATATCATATAAGTCTTCAAACCTAGAGATATGATTTGTTACTTATGAGTTGATTATGCATTGATTGTATGAAAACTCATTGGTAACTCGATGTTATAAAACGTGATCTTGTGTATAATTCAATGAGTAGTAGAACAAACATATGAGTCGAAGTTTATCTGTTCCTTCTTGGATTAGAAGCTGATATCTGGGCCCCTCGATGATTTTGTTTTGACCTATGTACCGGGCCCGGTCAGAACTAAGTTGATGTGTTCAATTAAGTTCTTTGTCAAACAAATCGGAAATCAGGAAACAAACTGCTGGACAATAAGCAAGACATTGTTCCATGTATTTGTCCGGCTGATATCTAGAACAGAGGATTATATGATCACTTATCTTAAATGGCGGATCATCATCTTCTCAGTTCCGAGAGACCTTGAAAGAGCTACGATTTCTGATCGGTTCCTGAAGTCATACTTGCAGTTATAGTTATTTGACTTATCCAAGTGGGAGACTGTTGGATAAGGTGTCTAAGTCCATAACTATTTCTGGTATGTACTTGACCCGACCCGGCATGGTCCATTTGGGTTGCATGGCACCATGCAATTGGATAAACTAAAATGAGAGAAATAACACTTATGGTTTATTAATATATTATAAGTTCTAATATATTAATAATATTATTTAATTAGTTTGATCAAGAATTAATTAAGTGATCAAAAGATAACTAATTAAATATATGGGTAGATTATGTAAATCTTCCATATCTTATATAGTGGGCTAAGAGGCTCCATGGATTATCAAGTTGGGTTCCACCCATAGGATGCTCCATGGAGTTAACCCATGGATCATGAAATGAAGAGTCATGTTACATTAGGGTTTACCTAATGCAACACACTATATAAACAAAGGTGTTCTCCCCAAAATCGGGACACTAAGAAACAAGAGGGCTAGAGCCGATTTTGCAAGTGTAAGATTCTCTCAAAGTTTACTCCTTTGCATTTGGTGTTGTGTGAAGCATTTGAGGCATCACACTTGGGGTGCTAGGCTCACAAGGTTTCAAGGATCATAATCAAAAAACAAGGTATGTTATTCTATCTTTCATTCAAGTTAAAAATGTTCCCCATGTATGCTAGATAGGAATATAACCTTGGAATTCAACTTTGCATGATAATTAGACAAACATAGATCCAAGGTTATTAGGGTTGCATGTACACTTAGGAAGTGTTAGAATGCTCAAAACCCATCATAAGATCCAACCGATAAGCAACCCGACCCACCCGTGCCAAAACCCTAAAAGGACCAATGAACCTGGGGCCCAGCTTGCCCCTCTTCTGGAACCTGATAACACCCTTCCAGGGTGATACCTTCAGGAGGACCATATCGCCCACCTGAAACTCCAAATCCGAACGCCTCCTGTCGGCATAACTCTTCTGCCGACTCTGCGCAGTCTGCAGTCTACTACGGACCTGCTGGATCAACTCTGTGGTCTTGAGCACCACCTCAGTGCTTTCGATGACCCTCCGACGGACCTCGCCCCAACAAATCGGGGTCCTACACTTCCTCCCGTAAAGCATCTCGAAGGGAGGGCGGTCAATACTGGCGTGGTAACTGTTGTTATACGAAAATTCCGCTAATAGAAGATACGTATCCCAACTGCCACCAAAATCTAGAACACATGCCCGCAGCATGTCCTCAAGAGTCTGAATCGTCCTTTCGCTCTGCCCGTCCGTCTGAGGGTGGAAAGTGGTGCTGAAGTGAAGACGAGTCCCCATCTCGTCATCAAACCGCTTCCAAAACCTGGAAGTAAAACGGACGTCTCGGTCTGATACTACTTATACAGGCACCCCATGTCGTGCCACTACCTCGCGCACATAAATATCGGCTAGCTTCTCGGCCGATATGCTCTCCTGAATCGGTATGAAATGCGCGCTCTTAGTCAGCCGATCCACTATGACCCAAATCGAATCAACCCCACGTGCGGTCCTGGGAAGCTTAGTGATGAAATCCATGGTGATATCCTCCCATTTCCACACGGGAATCTCTAACGGCTGCATCTTGTCGTGGGGTCTCTGATGCTCCGCCTTGACCTTTATGCAGGTCAGGCATCTCTCCACATACCAAGCTACGTCCCGCTTCATGCAGGGCCACTAATAATCGGGCAGAAGATCTCTATACATCTTCGTCGCCCCTGGGTGGATGGAGAACCGAGACTTGTGGGCCTCATCCATCAGTACTTGCCGTACTCCTCCCCAGTACGGTACCCAAACTCTCCCATGAAGGGTCAACAGTCCTCGACTATCATAGTCAAAGAAAGCTACTCGGCCCACAATCCTCTCACACTTCTGCCTCTCCTCCTTCAGGCCCTCCACCTGAGCCTCTCTGATCTGCTCCAACAATGGTGTAATCACTGTCATCCTCAGACATACATCCCTAATCGAGGCTGCTACCGCCTTGAGCTACTACGTTGGCCTTTCCCGGATGATAAAGGATCTCACAATCATAATCCTTTACCACGTCCAACCAACGACGCTGCCTCATGTTCAGATTCGGCTGATCCATGAGGTACCTCAAACTCTTGTGATCCGTGTAGATGATACAGCGGACCCCATAGAGGTAATGTCGCCAAACCTTGAGGGCAAACACTACTGCCCCCAACTCCACGTCATGTGTCGGATAGTTAGCCTCATGAGGCTTCAACTGTCTAGAGGCGTAAGCTATCACGTGCCCTCGCTGCATCAACACTGCTCCTAACCCTGTGATCGAAGCGTCACAGTAGACTACAAAATCCTCTACTCCCTCTGGCAGGGTGAGAATCGGCGCCTCGCACAATCTCTGTCTGAGGGTCTCAAATGCTGCCTGCTGCTCAGGCCCCCAGCAGAACACCACCGACTTCTTGGTCAGTCGGGTGAGCGGAACTGCTATCTTGGAGAAATCCTGGATGAATCACCGATAGTACCCTGCCAGTCCTAGAAAGCTCCGAATCTCAGTTGGAGACCTCGGGACCTCGCACTGCATCACGGCCTCTATCTTGGCCGGATCCACTAGAATACCCTTCTGGTTGACGAGGTGACCAAGGAACTGCACCTCGCGCAGCCAGAACTCGCACTTGGAGAACTTCACGAAAAGTCTCTCCCTCCTCAAAGTCTCTAGCACCTCCCTCAGGTGCTCCTCATGCTGCTCTTGAGTCTTAGAAAAACCAAGATATCATCAATGGACACTATCAGTGACCGATCCAGCATCGGTCTGCATACGCGATTCATGAGATCCATGAACACGGCTGGAGCGTTGGTGAGCCCGAATGGCATCACCACAAACTCATAATGACCATAGCGGGTCCTAAAAGCGGTCTTCTGCACATCCTCATCCCTAACCCGCATCTGGTGATATCCTGACCGTAAATCAATCTTGGAGAACCAAGATGATCCCTGAAGCTGGTCAAACAAATCGTCTATCCTCGAGAGTGGGTAACGGTTGTTCACCGTTACTTTGTTTAGCTCCCGATAATCTATGCACATACGGTGCGATCCGTCCTTCTTCCTCACGAACAGGATCGGGGCTCCCCATGGTGAACTGCTCGGCCTGATAAATCCTTTGTCTAGTAGCTCCTGCAGCTGCATAGACAACTCCTGCATCTCGGGAGGAGCCAATCGATATGGTGCCTTGGCTATCGGAGCCGCACCAGGAACCAGGTCAATCCTGAACTCAACCTGTCTCTCAGGAGGTACTCTAGGCAAATCCTCTGGAAATACATCCGGGTAGTCTCGCACTACCGGAACATCGTCAACTGTCGCCTTGCCCTTTTCCCGGGCATCTAAAACATAGGCAATATACCCCACGCAACCCTGATGGAAGTAGCGCGTCGCTCTCGGTGCTGAACAGAGAATCGGTCCGCGCTGTGGCCTCTCGCCCTGAATCACTAACTCTCCCCCACTGGGAGTACGAACCCTCACTAACTGCAACTTGCAATCAATCACTGCCGCATTGGGGCTCAGCCAATCCATACCCACTATAACCTTATTCCCTCGCAGGGGAATGAGAACCAAGTCCACTGAAAACTGCTCATCAAATAACTGCAGCGAACACGCCCTATGAACTCTCGCGACCCTGACGGTCCTGTCATCATCTATCTCAACCTCTAGTGGGCAATCCAGCTCCCCCGGAGCTCTGCTAAACCTCTTGCTAAGCTCAAGAGACACAAATGATCGGGTAGCCCCCGAGTCAAACAACACTGTAGCTGAAATGTCGTTCACTAAGAACGACCCTATACGAAAACATATAACCATGAGAAACAATCAATATCAATAAGGAGATAAGAGGAAAAATATATACCTGTCACCACATCAGGAGTCGCTCGCGCCTCCTCTGCTGTCATCTGGAAGGCTCTACTCTTCGCCACTAGCGTCTCACCCCAGCCCTGACGGCCGTCTGTAATCCTCAAAGTAGCAGGGGCAGGTGCTGCCACCTTCCCTGCTGCTGCTAAACTCGGGCACTGAGACTTTTTATGTCCCCTCTGATTGCAATGGAAGCAAATCAGATCAGATGCTGCGGTGGCGGTAGTAGTAGCTGTACAATCTCTACTCATGTGCCCGGTCCGGCCGCACTTATAGCAACCGACACTACCTGCTTTGCACGCCCCATCGTGCAATCTCCCACACTTGCCACACCGACTGTGGCTCTGCTGTCCTCTAGATCTGTGATCTGACACCTTGGGCTTTTTGCCCGAACTCCCTGTACCAGAAGCCACCTCTGGCTTCCTCTTCCTCTCCATCTCCAGATCTATCTCCCTCTCCCAAGCCCTCGCAATCATATCATCCAACGTTTTACAGCTGGACCGGCTCACAAACTGGCGGATATCACTCCGCAACATCTCATGATAACGGGCCTTCTTCATTTCCTCATCAGCTGCGTACTGAGGAACAAGAAGAGCCCTCTCCCTGAACTTGGCGGTAATTTCCGCCACTGTCTCTGTAGTCTGGGTGAGATCCTGAAACTCCCTGGTTAACTGCTGCACCTCAATAACTGGTGCAAACTCGGCTCTGAACCTGGTAGTAAAATCAACCCAAGTCATGGCATCAAGCGATGCGTCATCCCCGATGACATGTCCGACCTCCTCCCACCAATCTCGTGCCCTGTCCTTCAGAAGACAGGATGCTAGTCTGACCTTGTCCCCCTCGGGACATCTGCTGGTGCGAAACGCATTGGTGACATCCGCCAACCACATGGTACTCGCAATGGGATCCCGTGCTCCATGATACTCTGGAGCTCCACAAGCCCGGAACTCCCTGAAGGTGAGTGTGCGCGACCCCATCATAGTCGCCACCTCGGCACGGAAGGTGCTCAACCTCTCGTCCATCAGCTCTAAAATACCCTCCTTGATCGAACCGAAGATCACAGGAGTCTGCTCCAGTATGATGCGAGTATCCTCCGAAGAGAGGAACTCCCTAGTCTGCTCGTCCAACTGCCCGACCCCCGAGCCTGATCCTGATCCCTCCCCGGCACCTGAACTGCCGACTGCTGGTCTAGGGCGTAAAACCACCATTCTGAAAACACACCACGACAAAACGTCAGAAACACGGATATATCTCGAGGGATCGCTACTACTACAAGTTCCCTGGTCTCATCTCAGCTTTACTCGATTCAAGTACAGATCCTCTGCTTTCAGTAGTACGGGCCCATACTACCTTCCACATCTATCTGTACTTTCCTCAAGCACTGCCTCGACTCCACCAAGTCACTCCTACTGCTACTGATCTCTGATACTCTCATCCTAGGCTTGCCCTAGGGAAATCTCTGACTCAACCCAATCCAGTCCTCAGCTGCTGAAGGCCTTCTTGTAATGCCAATTAGCCATCACCTGAATACCATCACATGTGACGAGGCTCAAATAATCCTTCGAGTAAAAGACTCGTCCCTATAACGGTTAAACTCAAACAAGAGTTGCGCAATAGGGCCAAATCCAGCACTCTTAGATTATTCAACCCTGATCACATGTGACGTGACGTATTCACCTAATGGCTAACTCCCATCACTCCGAGTCCTACTAAGCACACAGGAAACTACTCAAGCAAATCTATCCTCATAACGAGAAGCTGTACTAGCATACAATGCTAAGCTCATACTATCAGGCATAACCTAAACAGGCTATCCTACTGCTGTCTACTCAATACTAGCATACGATTCTCAATAAGCTGAAACATATATAACAGGCACATAAGGCATCCTCCTAGATCCTTAGTAATATTCTAGCATGCTGTTCTACTGAAACTGGAACTGATAATTATAACATAAACTTGTATGGGTAATTTGGGAGTACTTACTTGAGCTCGTCTGATCGCATGCACCACACCCTTTTTCCTTTTCTCAAAACTCTTTTCTTTTTAAGTTTCTTTTCCAAAAATTCTTTAGAAAACATTTTTCTTTTGAAAATCTCTTACCATTTCCTTAGTTTGAGTCCAGTCATACCCGAAAGTGTGCCTGAATCCCTCAAACCAAGGCTCTGATACCAACTTGTAACAACCCAAAAATACGACCCAAAATTTTTTGTTTCAACATTACTAAAAATCACAACATCAAATGTCATATCGTAAAATCATGGAACATGTATCTCAAAAAGTTATAATCAATGTATCAAATCAGAAAATGCGGCATATCATATCAAACTATCAGAGTGAACTCCCAGGCTAAACTGAAGCTGTGGTGTGTGCCATGCCATCATCCCGAGCTCTTCCCCTTACTAGCGGAAGTACCTGAAACCAAAACTGAAACTGTAAGCACAAAGCTTAGTGAGTTCCCCCAATCTACCACATACCATACAATAACATACAAAACAACTACTGGGCCTTGCCCACTGCATCAGACCAAAGTCCGGAAACTGCATCGGACCGAAGTCCGGAAACTGCATCGGACCCAAGTCCGGAACTAACCAGGGCCTTGCCCTCTACATCGGACCGAAGCCCGGAAACTGCATCGGACCGAAGTCCGGAACTAACCAGGGCCTTGCCCTCTGCATCGGACCGAAGTCCGGAAACTGCATCGGACCGAAGTCCGGAAACTGACTGATCATAGCATGGCATAATCATAACTACTAACATAAACACATATACTGCATACTGCATCGGACCGAAGTCCGGAACACCTAACACAAAGATATGCTTGAATCACAAAGACCTCAAGCACACTGAACTACTGCATCGGACCGAAGTCTGGAACTACTGCTAACTAAACGGGCCGGCATTATGGCCGTAGACCCGTTCCTACTGGAAGGAAACTCACCTCGTAAGCTGGATGCTGAAAAAGCTACTCGGGAACTGTCTGCTGGTGCTCCGGTATCTCCCCGGCTACAATTCTCATAAATACACTCGATCAAATACTGATAACTAAACTGAGGGTGAAATGACTATTTTACCCCTGGTCAAAGTCAACTTCCTGGTCAAAGTCAACTGCCAGTTGACCTGACTCGTCGAGTTGGGCCGCCAACTCGCCGAGTCCCTATCTTTTCCTCCAAATCTCTATACGCTTCTACTCGCCGAGTTTTAGCACAGACTCGAAGAGTTCTTACTCGAAACAAATACTAAGTCCGTCTTCATCTGACTCACCGAGTTGTATGAACAACTCGTCGAGTCCTCCTTCATCCTATGAATGTGTCCAGTATACGACTCGCCGAGTTGTATGAACAACTCGTCGAGTCTGTTCTTGAGGCAAGAAGATTGCCTTGGCTCGCCGAGTCAAGGCGTAGACTCGCCGAGTCCCTCCATTACTGAGTTCGTGACCCAACTCACTGAGTCCACCTCCAACTCACTGATTCCACTCGTAATAACTCAAAAGGGGAAAATCGGGGACTCGCGACTCGACTCGTCGAGTCTGATGAACAACTCGCCTAGTCCTTTGCATGCAGAATCCATACAGTCGATTCTAATCAACTTTAGTGCATCTAATTCGTAGATCCAAGCTCCTGGGACTATCTGAACACGTAAAGTTGCTAACTTTACATGTAACTAAGATGAAATGAAGCAATAACACTCAAACTTTGCTCTTAAGGAGGGTTACTTGACTAAAACGAAGCCATGGATGCCAAAAGGTGGTCTCCTTGAGCTTCTGGAGCTCAAGAGAGGCTAGATCTGAGGTATGACCCGAACACAAGGCTTTATCACAAAGGATTTGGGGTTTTTGAGCTTAAAACCAACAATTTAGGGACAAACTAGATCTATTAGCATAATAACCAAGATGGAAGCTTTATTACCAGAAAGGATGACCAAAGAGGAGTGTATTCTAGATCTACTTCTTCTTCCTTGAGTTCTTCTACCTTCTCCTTCTTTTCCTTGCTCCAAAATGCACCAAAAGTTACTTTATGAGGTAAAGATCACTCACACACACACAAGGAGGCTAGGGTTTCGGGAATAAGTTTTTGGGGAGTGAAGGAGGCTGGTTTTGGGGCTATAATGACGTTTAAATAGGGTGCAAACCCTTGAAATTAGGGTTTCATCCAGACCGGCAGACTCGCCGAGTCCGAGAATATGGACTCGTCGAGTCGCCAACTTAAACTGCGTACAAATCCCGTCTCTACTCGACGAGTCGGGCTACTGACTCGTCGAGTACCCCTTAAGAAATGAAAATTACTTTATTTAAATTACATACTAGAAATGGGGCGTTACAGCGTGTGTGGGATGAGGATGGTCTCTATGCTGAGGGTTTTCTGAGGCAGAAATATCTCCGACGGAGGTTATCAACGCAGAGATCGATGGTCTCTTCCAAGTGTGTGTTTTTTTTGGTTTCTATAGGAGAGAGAGAGAGAGAGAGAGAGAGAGAGAAAGGGGCTCCTATCTTTATTTAATATATAAAAATAATTAGATAAAAACAAAAAATGGAAAATAAATATAATAAGGGCAATTTAGTCATTTCAATTTTCCGAGGGACCAAATATGCGTACAAACATGGCCAAAAGGACCACGAAACCAAAAAAGTCGGGGTTTGGACTAAAACCCCAAAAAAATGCATACCAGAGAGACCATTTTTTCATTTTTGTCTATATTATATACAAAATTGTAGAAATGGCCCCTCTAATTTGTACTTTTCTTTACATAAGATCCAAAATAGTTTTTATTTGCATAAATGGTTCTTATTTTATTTGTGAGTTTTGGTTTTGGTCCATAGAGTTAACATCAATTAGTTTTACTCTATAAAATGTGGATTATATATTTTTAGTTAACTTTTAATAATATGTATTCACTATCCAAGAACAACCCTACCACCCGCCCATTTCCCACCTTAGAATCCGACCAGCCCCTATAGTCTCCTCCGATGACACCACCCTTTTTTTGGTAGGACAAAAACCAAAACTAAAATACTAAATTAAAACAAAAACCAAAATCTATAAACCCTAAATTAACCAATCAATTCGAATTGAGGATTACAACATTTTCCATTCTTTCAAGTTCTTGAATTCAGATTCATGTTTAGTGTAACACCCGTATTTCTCGCTAGACATTGATTAGATGATTAGGGTCAAAAATTGTAACTTATTTGATATAATAAAGAGAAATTATTTAAATATTACGTGATTATTTGTAGTATACATGCTTATGACAAAATAATAAAATAAGAATAAAATACACGTCCAAAATAGAATAATAATTGGGTCGAATACCTTTGATGAAAGTTGAAGTAGTTGTGACAATGATTCCAGGGATGTAATGAACACGTAAATCAAACTTATAACGAATGAGTTATGGTCTGTCAAAGTTTCGTGATTCGACCCGATTCGGCAACGCGCGTCGTAGAAAGTAAATTTTTGTTAGGTTACTTTTTAGCCTTAGTGGTCTAAACAAAAATCGTAGTAGTTGTTAAACCGACAGCGTACATATAGAGAACGTCAAAATCTAACTTCATTAGAGGAAGTGATTATTTTTCTAAAATTCAGCGTAGCAGTAGACAACTTAAATATCGAATTTTAGATTGGTTGATGTTAGCCAAAACAATCTAAACGAGAGTCGAAGATATCGTTAATAGGATTCCAACGAAAAGAAGACAGTAAAAAACGGACGTCGGATGACAAAGTTATGTATTTTATATGGGTTTAACAGTCTAAGCCTGTGTGAAATAAATAAAGTCAAAATTAGCCAACAAATTCTAAATGACAGTCGTAGATCTCGTCGATAGCTATGCATGGATATAAAGAACATCGAAAACGGAGCTCTTATAAAGAACAACAAATTCGTTGCACGCGTCTGCGCCCCGCACACATCGTTCTTGAAGCCGCTACGTAGCACCATCCAGATTCTGACACGTGACACCACACTCGGGAAAACACATCGACCATATACGCGGCAGCAAGGCCCTTGCATGGTACACATGCCTGTATCTCAGCCTATAAATAGCTCATTTGTGTTCAACCATTCCTCACATTTCTCTCTATAACTCTCTCTCTCTCTCTCTCTCTCTCTCTCTCTCTCTCTCTTTCTCTCTCTCGCTCGCTCAATTTCCACTCTTTTGGTATAAATTCTTCTTAGAATTTAGGATGTTTTGGGAAGTTTAGAAGTCCCTAGGAGCCCGGTATCTAGTAGCTATCAGCCCAGAGTTCTGCCAGTGTAATTTCTGGACAATTGTCTAGGGAATATGTAAGTTAAATTACACTATTTTATTCTAGTGTAATTTATGTTTAAAATTCGTAGTCGTTGTTATGAATTTATAAATAAGATTCGTTAGAAGTTCCAATGTCATATTACTGATTGATCTACTTACGGGGATGATGTCTAGGTTGGATTTAGTGAAGTGTTTAAAGTGAGATTTCCAAACAGTATATTTTGTATACCAAACAACCCTTACCTCCGATATGACCCTACCTGGTTATCCCTTATCAACTATAGATCAGTAAACTTTGGAATTAATGATGGGTCTAGGCTATCTTTATTCATAAGGAATATTAGCCTAAGCCTTAGTGTTAATTGAACCTAGGTTACGTTAAAGGAAAAGCCAAGTGCTAAAGCGAAACGCTGTTCGAGTTTCGAGTCACCACATTAACAAGTGAGTGCATAGTTATTTTCATCTTACACATAGATATAAATTATTTAAGATAATTACATGCTATATGTGCCTATTATATGTGTTCCTGATATCTATGCTAAATGAACGAGATATATGTTTTATTTTAAATTGTATAAGTATTTTATTGGGTAAATATGGGTAGATCTAAGATGATATAGATGATGAGAGATGAAAGATAATATGGATGATGAAAGGCATTGACTTTAAAGATGATCCGGTCGTCTAGGGGAGTGTAGATGACGACCACAGACTATTCTAGACAGTCCAGTGGAACGCTAGCAGGCTTGCAACCTGTAGGTGTTTTTGAACTAAGTGTTATATATATATATATATATATATATATATATATATATATATATATATATATATATACCCGAAGATGATTCCTTAGGATAGGTCCCCTGAATTAGATGCTTTAGGGACAGAAAGTCACGATAGCGAGAATGAGTAATCGGGTTGAAAGTTTTGATGAATATATATATATATATATATATATATATATATATATATATATAATTAAAAGAATTTAATTATTGTGGGTTTTGAACCCCATGTGCTCACCAAGATCCCAAGTCTGACTCACTCATTTTCTTGTACAACAGGTAGTGGAACGAGAGCACATGTGTGATGTTATGTTGAGAAATTTATGGACGCTTATAGGCCAGTAGTTTAGATAAACTTGTGTAAGGCCTGTATTATTTTCGTTTATGCTTATGTAATGTATTAATGATGACATCCTAACGTTTTCAATAAAAATAAAATACATTTCTTCGGAAAGGATTTGATAATATTATTATCATGTTTTGGGAACCAATTCCGCAACATTATTTTAAAAAAAATGATACTCTGATTTTAAATAAACATAAATAAATTAGTCTTTTTTAGCTGTAAATTGGGGATGTCACATTTAGGGTTCCTGAATTTTACAAAGATGCAAAGAGTTCGTGTTTCATCTCATCACGTCCTCATACAGAACTTAGGCGATTCCTAGATGAGATTATCTCCTAAATTCAAATTAGCATCAATTCAATATCGTTTACTTGATCATTTGATGGAATCCAAATTGAATTTTGTAGTTGATCCTTAATTTTGGTCTCCTCGATGATATTGCTTTAACTTGTCTTTTTTGGCTACCAACCACCACCCATCTAACTACCATAGTAGTTTGTAGGCTGTGGTATTAATTATTTTGTAGCAAAAGAAGCATTCTTTTACACATAGTGTTTATGTGAACCATCTGAAGGAATGGATGTAGTCAAAGTTGTAATAACAATCAGTCATAGAGTCACCACCTTCAACATCAGAGATATTGTGGCTCACGCCGACTTCCCTGTATATGCTTACACTGAAGAATAAATACTTTCGCCGGATAAAGCTGTACCGATTCCACCTTCAATCGAACAAGGGCGCACAGTTCTTATCCACTTCCCTTTTACTTTTGGTCGACGATGAAGAATCCACACATTTCCGCCTACAATAAAAGGTGAAATATCATGGAGGTTGAGTGGCCTTAGAAGAGAGGTTAATGCAGATATGTCTTTCAGTGGTGGTGGTCGATATGAGGAGTGGGGGGGGGGGGGGGTAATATAGAGACGATGGTGGAGGAGGTGATGACGGTGGTTGGTGCAACGACAATGACGACGACAATGACGATGCTTCTCCGACGGGAGTTGTTTAGGTTTAGGAGGAAAATGACCTATTAAGGATGAAGAACATGGGAGGGACGAAGGATGAAGGGGACAAGGTTAAGGTTGGGGCTTGTGTCATTTTCTTTTAATGATATACATTAATTTTTTTTAAACTAAAAACATATAACGAAGGACAAAAAAAATCATTTGGACACATTTAACAGAGTTAAACTAACGAATGTTAACTGTAAGGACTAACACTATAAAGAAACCTTCAAATAAGGACCATTTGAACAAGTCAAAACTATTTTTGGACCTTATCCAATGAAAAATGCAAGCCACATGACCGTTTCTGCAATTATATATATATATATATATATATATATATATATATATATATATATATATATATATATATATATGGTTCAATAGAAAACCATTATTAACCAATGAACCAAATAACCAATCTTTTTTTTTCAACTTTTAGAGCTTATTTTTTTATCAATAAAAAAAACTAAAAATACAAAAATTCATAACTTTTTTATCCTTTTTCCAATAATATCAAATTCGATAACAAAAATTTGCTTTTGTTTTTCGTCAAATTCACATTGTGAATTTATGCAGATTCACAATGTGAATCTGAATTCATATGGTGAATCCGAAAAATATATTACCATTCACAATGTGAAGTTATGAATTTAGATATTTTTAGTTTTTTTTTCGGTAAAAAATAAATTCTAAAACTTGAAAAAATATTTGATTCATTGTAGAACCATTCATAATGGTTCTTTATTGAATATATATATATATATATATATATATATATATATATATATATATATATATATATATATATATTGGGAGTGGTTCAAATGAGAACCACAAAAGATTAAGAACCTTAAGAACCTCCGTTAATTAGTAAATATTTACATGATACTTTTATAAAACATGTTAAAATTCCTTATTTTTTTTGTTCTTTTGGTACGAAAATTGCAAAATTGTAATTTTTACAGTCTAATATTTTCATTCATATATGATCTTATATTTTAACACAAAACTAATATAAAATACAATTTTATATAGTCAATTTACAGTTTAGTACAGAAACTTCACAACTTAAAACAAACTATTTTACAATAATTCACTAATTTAAGGAAGTCAAAAACACAAACTCTACCACCACCACCTCCACACGTTGCCACCAAACACCTGCAAATAGCTTTTGAGTTGTATCAAAATCGGATTTTAAGACGATATTTCCATATGTTTTATCTAAATTATCAAACAAAAGATGAATTAATTTACTTGTAAAATAGTTTAACATTTAATATAAATTCAAGTACGCATTAAATTTCATATCTAAGCTTTTATTTTATTATCAATCAATTCAACCACTATTTATTTAATTAATTTATTGTAAAATTTGTAATAGAAAAGAGAAACACTCACACGTAAACAAATAAATTAATATAATATGTACACCTAAAGAAATAAAGTAATATATTGCATACATGTAGATGTAGATTTGTAGGTTTAATTTCATTGATCAACAAACAAAAGCAATCATGCCGTTTACAAAAATCTCACCAGGTAACCTGCCAATTAAGTCTAAAGCTTCGCCGGAAAAACTAGTCGGAATAGCCATCAAAAAACTCGTTGGAATAGCTTCTGAAAATCCTCATATTTTCTAAATAATTTCGGATCTAACCTAAAAATGACATAAACATCATCAGAAAACGACACTCAACGGAAGAAGGTGTATATGAACCACATATCTAAACGAAGGAGGAGATGAAGCACATCTGAAAGGATGAGCTTGTGGTGGATCCTCACCGGAAATTCATAGATCTGCAGTGGAAAATCGTAGATCTAGAAGTAAATATTATAGATCTGAGGTGGAAATCACAAATTTGGAATCAGATGGAGCTTGTACATTTTATGACGGTAGTTTACCGGTGGTAGGAGCGGGAAACGGTACATCGGAGGTGCAACGGAGAAGAGAAAACGGCGAATCCTGCTCTGAAATCCGTTTCTGGTGGTGGTCAGGTTGTCGTTGACGGTGATTGTGGTGGTGAGGTCGCCGTCGTATGTTGTCTTTGTGGTGGTGTTCATTAGATTAGGTTGAAGAAGATGAGAGGACTTTTTTTTTTTGTCTTGGCTCATTTTGAAAGATTCGATCAAAAGTAATGACATTATTTCTACACATACGTATTTATTGGCTTTTTATTTATAAAAATCTTAAGAAAAAGTTAAAATATAAAAATAACCTTAATTATAAATCAAAAATGGATGGTTCTTAAGGTTCTTAACATTTAGTGGTTCTCATTTGAACTTTTATATATATATATATATATATATATATATATATATATATATATATATATATATATATATATATTTGTGAATAATATTTTTTTAGAATATTCACTAGAATAGTGATTTTTTAATTATTATTTTTATATTTTTTGATGTTTAAAATGCCGAAAATTAATAGCATGTAACTTTTTATTTTCTTATTTTTGGACCCCAAAATATGCCATCAGCAATACATCTTAATGTCTTATAAAAATATTTTTTTCTCAAACGAACCATTTTAATTCATCAAAAACATTACAATTTACACATGATCTTCTTTTTTGCTATTTATTCCAACTCCAAAAAACCAATATGCTTACTTTCAAAGCCAGTCACGTTTTTATTTTCCAAATGATTAGTAATGTGCAATAATGTCATCTAATAACAGAAATATCGTTGGCCTAAAAAAGACAACGAGTAAATGATAGTGAGCATGGGCATTTAATATATTTTCCTCACACGTATTCATAAATTTGGTAGAAGAATATGGTTGATTTACGTAATGTTTTAAAGTATCTCTTATTAAATTGTTTATGCCTTTTTCTAGGAAAAACAAACTCATATTAGGCTTGAAACTATAGCCCAATCAAGATCGTATATTCATGGGAAATCGAGTAATCTAATATTTTTTTGTTTAATTAAAAAAATAATCATCATAAATTTGTTTTTGAAAAATCGTTTTTTGAACGGACAATTCCAGAGGCTAGTTCGGAGTGTGTGTCTGGCTCGGCCCATCAACTACATTCTGGAACACCTATTCCAGACTAATCCGACTTGTTCTGGATCTCGATTTAGAAAACCGAATTATGGATTTTATTCCGACACATTCCGGAGAAGTATCTACAAACCCATTCTGACACATTCTGGCCATTACTACACATTTCATAGTTAAACACCAACGAAGATATGGTACACGATTTTGATGATCTGATCGTTTTACGGGTAAGTCATTTATTCTTACACTTTTGATAGTTTGATTTTAAGTTTATTGTTTTTAGTAACTTAGTCTGGAACATGAAGAGCATGTTTGGAATGCACTGAACACGTTAAGACTTGTTGTAGATGTTTACATTAGATTTAGGACCAACCCGAAAGTAGTTTACTTGTTTATATTAGGGTAGTATACGTCGATAACTTGTATTCTATAACAAAGAAACCATTTCGGAACGTCCGGAATGCGAGGAATTGTCCGAAACACGAAGCACAAGTCTGGAATGCGAAGAACATGTTTGAAATGTTCATCACATGTCGTTCTATAACACCATTTAATTTTATGAATTACCTTAAAATTAAATTGTTTGTTTTTATTTGCAGCATTACTCTAACTTGCAAACACGTAATTGTTGTGGATATTCCTGCGACACTCAAAGACAGACCGTCACGCGAGACTATATTCCGAAAGACCTATGTTGGGAGATAGTTAAATATTCTTGTGGGGGTAGAAGGGGCCTTTACTTTTACAGTACATGTTTACCACGAAGTTATGACGAACCCTCGAAACGAAGTAGAGGAAATGATTTTTGATATTATGGAGTATGAGCTGTCTTTCGGGAAGAAAGAGTTTTGTCTCCTCACCGACTTCCACTTTGATGAATATATTTCTGCTTTCGTTTCCGGCGCTGCCTTTCGATCCCATGTATTTCATGTGGTTAAGAAGAATGCCTCTGTGAAATTAGAACAAGTGGTTGATATGTTTGACAATTCGCTTAATAGCTTATCGTACGATGATGCGGTTTGTATATATCTTCTATATCTGTTAGAGAATGGTTTCAATGGGCGGTCGTCTCGTCAGCATGTAACAAAGGAGAATTTCGCTTTGCTATCCAACCTTGATGAATTCAACATATATCATGTCGTTAATTTATAATTATCAGTACTAATATTTTTTACAAATTTAATTGTGAAATTTTTTATGTCACATATATCTATAAGAGGATAATTAGGATCAATTGTACTCTCAGCTATACACTGTGTTCAATAAGGTTGAGAACCTTATACATCCAGTGCAACCAAAACTTACAAAAACTTACAAAACCTTAAAAATTAACGTACACCCTAAACATTAGCAATTAAATATTTTTTGTTTGCTAATATTCTAATACATGATTCTTTTAGATATGGATTCTTGAGAGTTTTTCTGTAAGCAATTTGTTTAGTACCCGACAACCGAATGTAATCGCTTAGGCGATGGATGGTTGAAACTGAAGAAGATGCATGCATATCAATGCAATTTGTTTGAAACGTAATTAATGAAAAACTATTGGTAATTTGTTTGAAACGTAATTAGAGTTTCACAAGTATAAAAAATGCTCTAGATAAAAATTCACTTTTAAGTTGCAACAAAAATGATAAAACCAAGTAACTATCTATATCTTGAAATTTTTTAAAAGACTTGGAAAGAGCAAAATTTGACAATTTAGTTCAAATATAAAACTTGGATTCTCTCGTATAATAAGAAAACATTGGTAAAACGAAAACGAGTTTTAAATCACATGCTCTATAATACACCATAAATATTTTTTAATTTCGAAAAATACCAACTTTTGGCATAAGTAAAATATATGTTGAGAGTGGGATTTGAACCCACGCCCTTTCGGACCAGAACCTTAATCTGGCGCCTTAGACCAACTCGGCCATCTCAACTTTTGATTCCAAACACAAAACGTTTTATTTTCTAGTATTAAATTCAAACATCAGCCCTATAATTAAAATAATATTATCTCATGCAACTCATCACACAAAGTTGAGATGGCCGAGTTGGTCTAAGGCGCCAGATTAAGGTTCTGGTCCGAAAGGGCGTGGGTTCAAATCCCACTCTCAACAGGTATTATCATAATTTTCTTTTTAATTCTTTTCCTATTTAAAACAAAATCAAACTATTTTCTATCTTTCTTCAGCTATTCAGTTGTATTGGTTCGAAAATGAAAAACAAAAAACTTAAAGGTTAAAAAGGTAAAAACACATCCTTTACTCTCCAAGTAACTTCCTAAACAAAGATCACGGTGGTGATTGGTGAACCTACACTATTAGGCCGGACGGTATGGTGAGCGGGGAAGGCCGCGGGAAACATCCCGCATGGTGAAACACCGCACCGGGGGTGCGGGAAAGGAAACGCGGGAAAGAGGTGGGGAGAGGGAGTCCCGCACTCTCTCTTCACTTGATTGGGTGTTTAATTTTTTTTTTCTTTTTTTGATTCCAAACGGCTATATAGCCGTTATATACAATTTTTTTTTCTTTCCCTTTTCTTAAACTATAAATACTACAACATTCTATCTTTTTTTTTAACCCATAACCTATATTTCTCTCCAAAAAATATTATTCAAAATGTCATCATCTTCATCATCCGATTCGACGGCTGTAGATGAGACTAAGTTTATTGGTTTCGTCATGGCGAAAACGGTTGCATACTATCAAAACCGACTAGGCGAAACATCACGTGCACGATCTAAACCAAGAAAACCGTGGTTACGTAGAAATCACAAAGCCAGACACGATCGCCTTATAGAAGATTATTTTGCAGATGACGCCATCTACGCTGTAAAATTTCAACGTCGGTTCCGGATGAGGAATGAACTATTCTTACGTATTGTTGGCGATTTGGAAGACCGCTTTCCATATTTCCAATGGAAAATGGATGCAAGGCGGATAAAAGGTTTTTCTCCCATTAAAAAATGCACGACTGCAATTCGTCAGCTAGCATACGACATGGGCGCAGACAAATGGGACGAATATTTTAGGATGTCAGAGCGTACCGTGCGGGAGTGTGTGTACAAGTTCTGCAAAGCGATCTGTTTGGTTTATGGGCAACGATATTTGCGCAAACCAACTATCAACGATATCCACCAATTGTACGCGGTGCATGAAGGCAAGCATGGATTCCCTGGAATGCTAGGTAGTATCGATTGCATGCATTGGAGTTGGTCATTATGCCCCAACGCATGGCGTGGTCAGTACATGAGAGGCGACCACAAAGAGCCGACGATCATTCTAGAGGCTATGCATCACATGATCTTTGGATATGGCATGCATTCTTTGGTCCAGCTGGTGCAAACAATGACATCAATGTGCTAGACCAGTCATCGGTATTCAACGATATCTACCTTGAAAAGCCGCACGATGTACCTTTTCAAGCAAATGGGGTAGCATATAAGTGTGGATACTATCTTACTGACGGTATATATCCTCCCTTATCTGTTTTTGTGAAATCGTTTACATGTCCTAACGACCCGAAAAGGAAAAAGTTTAAAGAAGTGAAAGAGTCAGCTAGGAAGGATGTGGAGCGAACAATTGGTGTACTTAAGAGACGTTGGCAAGTACTAACGGTCGGGACAATGTCATATGAGGTGAAAAGGTTACAACACGTAATGTATGCATGTATCATATTGCATAATATGATTCTTGAAGACGAAGGAAGAGCGATATGTCGGTACAACGAAAATGAAGTTTTGCCAAATGTCGAATGAGTAGCCGTTGGTACACAAGAGTATAGGGTGAATAGAAGAGAAGTACGCAATCGCGACATTCATCACGCCCTTCGTGCTGATTTGGTGGAGCACATTTATAGGGCTCATATTCAGCCCCCGTTAGAGTTATCTCACGATGATTTGTTTGACGAATCAGACAAGGATTCTGATATGTTCGTCGAGAGTGAAGATTCCGACGACGAGAGCGACGCTAGGGAGAATGATGAAGACGATCAAGGCAATGACGAGGACGATGAGGGCGATGATGAGGACGATGATTCCGAGTGACGTATTTTAGTTTAAATAAAATTAGGATATTAATTATGTTTTCTATGTTGTGGGTTGTTTGATATTTTTTTTTTGCGTTTTTATTTTTATTTTTCTACTTATTTAAATATTAGGTTTAATGTAATTTTTATTTTAATTAATGAATTGCTTTTTATTTTTAATTAAATTTTATGTTTAGTATTAATTTAAAAATTATAAATCATAAAAAAAATAATTTTATTTAATTAAAAAAAAAAGTGAGGGAAGGGCTTCCCACCCATTCCTTGGGTTTTAGGTGATGGAAAGAAAAGTGAGGGAAATGGGGGTATGACCCACAAAAAGTGAGGGAAGCTTACCTCCTATACCCTCGGGTCTTAGGCCGGACAGAGTGGACTGCGGGGAAACCGCGGGACCGGTTCCCGCACTTAAGCACACCGCACCGTGGGTGCGGGAAAGGAACGGCGGGAAGAGGCTGGGGGAGAGAGTCCCGCTCTCTCTCTCTCTCTTCTAACCATTGGGTGACGTGTTTTATTTATTTATTTATTTATTTTTATTTTTTTCCAAACGGCTATATAGCCGTTATATATATATATATATATATATATATATATATATATATATATATATATATATATATATATATATATTCTTTTTTCCTTCCCTTTTCTTAACCTATAAATACTCAAACATTTTATCATTTTTTTTAACCCATAATCTATATTTCTCTCTAAAAAATATTACTCAAAATGTCATCATCTTCATCATCCGATTCGACGGCGGTAGAGGAGGCTAAGTTTATCGGTTCCGTCATGGCGAAAACGGTTGCATACTATCAAAACCGACTAGGTGAAACATCACGTGCACGACCTAACCTAAGAAAGCCGCCGTTACGTAGAAATCACGAAGCCGGACACGATCGCCTTATAGAAGATTATTTTGTAGATGACGCCGTCTACGCTGTAAAGTTTCGACGTCGGTTCCGGATGAGGAATGAACTATTCTTACGTATTGTTGGCGATTTGGAAGGCCGCTTTCCATATTTCCAATGAAAAATGGATGCAAGGGGAAAAAAGGTTTCTCTCCCATTCAAAAATGCACGGCTTCAATTCGTCAGCTAGCATATGACATGGGCGCAGACAAATGGGACGAGTATTTTAGGATGTCAGAGCGTACCGTGCGGAAGTCTGTGTACAAGTTCTGCAAAGCGATCTGTTTGGTTTGTGGGCAACGATATTTGCGCAAACCAACTATCAACGATATCCACCAATTGTATACGGTGCATGAAGGCAAACATGGATTCCCTGGAATGCTAGGTAGTATCGATTGCATGCATTGGAGTTGGTCATTATGCCCCAACGCATGGCGTGGTCAGTACATGAGAGGCGACCACAAAGAGCTGACGATCATTCTAGAGGCTATCGCATCACATGATCTTTGGATATGACATGCATTCTTTGGTCCAGCTGGTGCAAACAATGACATCAACGTGCTAGACCAGTCGCCTGTATTCAACGATATCTACCTTGGAAAGTCACACGATGTACCTTTTCAAGCAAATGGGGTAGCATATAAGCGTGGATACTATCTTACTGACGGTATATATCCTCCCTTGTCTGTTTTTGTGAAATCGTTTACATGTCCTAACGACCCGAAAAGGAAAAAGTTTAAAGAGGCGCAAGAGTCAGCTAAGAAGGATGTGGAGCGAGCATTTGGTGTACTTAAGAGACGTTGGCAAGTACTAACGGTCGGGGCAAGGTCATATGAGGTGAAAAGGTTACAACACGTAATGTATGCATGTATCATATTGCATAATATGATTCTTGAAGACGAAGGAAGAGCGATATGCCGATACAACGAAAATGAAGTTTTGCCAAATGTCGAAAAAGTAGCCGTTGGTACACAAGAGTATAGGGTGAATAGAAGAGAAGTACACAATCGCGACATTCATCAGGCCCTTCGTGCTGATTTGGTGGAACACATTTATATGGCTCATATTCAGTCCCCGTTCGAGTTATCTCACGATGATTTGTTTGACGAATCAGACGAGGATTCTGATATGTTCGTCGAGAGTGAAGATTCCGACGACGAGAGTGACGCTGGGGAGAATGATGCAGATGATCAAGGCGATGACGAAGACGATGATTCCGAGTGACGTATCTAGGTTTAAATAAAATTAGGATATTAATTAATAATTTTTACTATGTTGTAGGTTGTTTGATTTTTTTTTTGCGGTTTTTTTTTCTACTTATTTAAATATTAGGGTTAATGTAATTTTTATTTTACTTAATGAAATGCTTTTTATTTTTAATTAAATTTTATGTTTGATATTAATTTAAAAATTATAAATAAAAAAAAATTATTTTATTTAATATAAAAAAAAAAGTGAGGAAGGGCTTCCCACCCATTCCTTGGCTTTTAGGTGAGGGAAAGGAGAGTGAGGGAAAGAGGGGTATGGCCCACCAAAAGTGAGGGAAGCTTCCCTCCCACTCCTTCCGGTCTTATACATGCATGATGTTTTGACTAAACCCAGAAAGAAATACTTTAACTAAAACAATTTACAACACACGTGACTAACAAGCTTGATTGAATCTATATGTGTAATTTTAGTTGGTTCTCGCTTGAATATGAATCATCACCCACTCCCAGCAGCAGCAATGGGTACCAAGCAAATCCCTCCGTGTAACTGTAACTGTAACTACTGCTTATAAAATTATTTTCCTTTTCATCCTCAGAATGAATAAAGCCTATCAACTCTTTCTTAGCAGGTGATGGTGATTCAGATTCTAACAAAAACCTAAAAGATTCTTGTTTCTCATTCAGCCACCATCTATGGTTTTTATGCTGCAATCTTCTACTCGCATAACATGTTTTGGAGTGTATGGTAATTGTATGACTGATGATGATGACACAAAATGGTCTTTTTTTAGGTGTCTCTCAACAGGCATCATGTAAAGTTGGTTTTCATCATCATCTTGTGAGCTTGAAAACGTGTTCATCTCTCTCGGAAATTCATCTCTCTCACTCTTCTCCTCCCAACCTAACAACAAAGGCACTGGCTTTCCCAAGACTGTAGGATCATTATCAAAATGGAAATCCTCAACATCTTTCAAGTTATCAGATTCCATGCCCAAGTTTGGAATTCTGAAGCTCTGATCATACCAAATACTAGATTTTGAGCTTGTAGGATTCCATTCCAATGATCCGGGAATCCCATCCAGATCATCATCCAAGTATGATGATATATGCTCAGACTTTATCCATTTTGATTTATAAGATTCCGAATGATTAGGATTCCATTCCAGACCATCCATGTCTGTGACTGTGAGTCTCCCTGATGATCTGGGAAGATCCAGATCATCATCCAAGTATGATGATATATGCCCGGACTTTATCCATTTTCTTTTGTAAGCTTCTGAATGGTAGTGATCATATTGAAAACCAGCTGATTTTGGAGCAAAAGAAAATTCCAAGCCATTATCATGATTCCATTCCAGGTGTCGTCTCTCTGATGATGATGATGGAAAATCATCATCTAAGTATGACATATGGTGAGACAGAGACTCGATGGGTTGTCTTTTGTTTGCTTCATGACCCTTCATTAATGACTCAGAAGCAGAATGCAGCTTGTATTTGGAGTTGGTTTCATCTTGACACTGACAAAACACACCAACTTTTTAGCTAATCGAAAAATAGAATATTTTCGTCTATTATTAAGAATAAGATAAAAGATCTTACATTCTTCTCATGCTCTTCTGGGAGTATCCTACTGATGAGAGCTGAAACTAAATCAATCCTAAGAAAAATAGCTACTAATCAGATATAAAGGTCATGGATGATGATGAAGAAGAATAAGATTGTTGTTGATGAATTGAATCTAATTCTAATCTAACCCCTTTGAAGAGAGTTCATTGACATCATCATATTCATTTAACGATATATCTGCAACCCTGCAGCGTATCTTCTCCCGCTTCACAGAAAATACTCCTTTATTCCCTGCTATATTCATAATTTAAGTGTGAAGTAATGAACCAGTTTCATGCATGTTATGATCATATATAGCAATTTTGTTTACTTGTGTTACTCTTTCTGTCATATAAATATATAAAATTTCCTTGATCTCATTGCTTAATAAGTGGGCTTACCCGAGGTTTTTACTGGAGGAGATAGCTGGTTATACTCCCGAGGTGTAACAACCTTTAGAACATTTGCACCACCGGCTTCACGTACATTATTAACACCTGCATCAGATTATAACTTAATTTCAATGATTAAAACTAATGCTTAATCATTTGATGAGGCATGTCTTGTCACATTTTCTCACCCGATTTCTTTGATCCACAAAATGGGGGTGAAAGAAAGGAATAGTGGGCATCATCTTGTTCTTTCTCAACAGGCAATGAAGATCTGGCATATTTAACACTCTCTTTTTGCACATTAGGGATCTCTGCAAAACATAACTTCTTATAAGATGGAAAGTTGTAATATAATCATTACCTAAGGAAAACTTTGACATGGCAGCAAAAATATCAGTGAAGAACACCATGTCTTATTTGTCCCTGATACCAGAAAGGTAAAAGTAAGAACCTTCTATTGTGGAATGATCACTCTGTTGCACATTGTTTACTTGATTATCATGAGATTTCGGATGTACATGTATGTTGCTAGAAGTAGTCTGCTTAATTTTCTTGAAGAATGCATACTCGGAAGTTTTTGCTGCAAAATCTCCACACCAACCTAAAGACAGAAAGTCATTACCATCAGGTACTCATACCCTCCCTCTGTTAGAAATGTGGAAGGATAGAATAAGCCAAGTCTCAATGCAAAGTTAGTTCCAAATTGCAAACATAATCCTAGTTCATCATTGAGTGACTAGGGCACAACTATCCCTCCACATCTTTGATTAGATAGCCATTCAACTAAGCAGATACCATGAATTTATAATGATTTAACAAGATTCTTAGTTAATTCTGCCACTATTCCAGAGCTATGATTCATTGTCCATTGGAAAGAATACAAAAAATAAATACTTATACATAACTTAAAATGGTTCCCTAAATCCAGAAAAACACACTACATTTAGATATTTATACTAACTACTTATAGCATAAGAAGCAGAAATGTAACTAAATTCTCGAATAATAAGGTAACGGAATTTGTCAATTGAAATGGTTAAATTTTGTTGAAGATTCTAACTTACGTCTGGGATCCTCCGCAACTTCACATTGATTGGAAGAACTTCGTCTTATATTAGGGAGATCATCAGCTTCAGTGTCATCAACTTTCATTCTTTTTACCTTCTTTATTCCTATCACCAAACAACATACTCATCTATCAATACTTAAAAACTCGAAACGAAGGTGTTAATCAGCTCTTCCATACCTTACAATATAAACATGTCAAAAAATCGAAAAACACGATTCTTGTCGCTAATCTTTTCCAACGCAATACATATTAAAAACGATGTATTCCATGTAACAAGATCATATAAAGGAAGCAGAAAATATCTCGAACTGATTTCGAATTTTACCAAATTACCTTCAGTTCCATGAGGATTTGCATGGCTAAATTGATGGTTAAAGCGACGATCTCCAATGATATCTCTGATTGAATAACTCCTGATGCTGTGTCGCGAAGTCTTACTAGGGTTAGGTTTGAATTTCTTGGTGTTCTGACGCATCGTTGCTTCGAGATTTAGGATGCAAAAACCCTGATTTCAATGTTTGAACCGCAAAGGCCAATTAGGCGCCAAACTGGGAACGGTTCTTCGTGATGGCAACTTTAATCGTTGAACTTTTATTTGAGTACCAATTATGCCCTTTCACTTGTTATATTGAGCTAATTAAGTATTTAAATAATAAAATAATTATCATATCCTTATTATCTACGAGTAAATTACTAATCTAGTCTAAAACACTAATTACCTATCCAAAAATAAAAACACATTAACCAAAAATAGCCCACAAAATAGTAGATCGACCAGGGTTGACGGTCAACGAGGGTTGACGGTCAACGCATGTTGACTGGAGTCAACGGCTGAAAACTACTGTTTTATGGCAATGAGCTACCGTTTTCCGGCCCGTCTACTCTTTCGTGGCCCATTGACCTATAGTATATAATGTATAATTTTTCAGATTAGATTACTTTTGACTATTGTTTTCTTGGTTTGCCTACTTTTTTCTCTCAATGGAGCACCCAAAGAACAACGAGGTACGCCCATTTTTATCAAAAGTTTACCGTATTCTTGATTAAGAGTAGTTTTTATATATGGGGATAACTTAAAAAAAAAAAAAACCGAAAAAATATTAAAACCGTAGGCTTTATACAAAACCTACGGTGTACAAGTCGACAATGCACAGATTGTGCATTGTCGACTTGTACACCGTAAGTATCGTATGAACCTACGATTTTTTTTTTGTTTTTTGTTTTTTTAAAAAATTTGTTGTAACCTGTAAGCAATTATATATATATATATATATATATATATATATATATATATATATATATATATATATTATGATTTCATGATTTTTTTTTCAAAAAACTTTTAAAAAAAAAATAACGAAACCGTGGGTTTTTTGGAAACCTACGATGTACAATCAATTAATGCATAATTTGTGCATTAAAAGGTTGTACACCGTAAGTTTCCTTAAACCTAAGTTTTTTTTTTTAATTTTTTTTCGGGTTTAAAAAAAAGTTATAACCAATAAACATTTGTATATATTGTTGATTCCGTGATTTTTTTTTTGGAAAAAAAAAATGAAACTGTAGGTTTTTTGGAAACCTACGGTGTACAATCACTTAATGCACATTTTGTGCATTAAATGGTTGTACACCGTAGGTTTCCTTAAACCTACGGTTTTTTAATTTTTTTTCGTTTTTTTTCAAAAAAAACAAAAAAATGGTGCTACGAAATCTTAACGATTGTATATATGTTATGATTCCATGTTTCCATTTTGTGATAAAGTATGTTATTTTCTATGTTTTCGTTATAGCACACTATAGCAATGTACTGTCCATTTGAAGAATTTTCTGTGTTTATAATTGATAGATACTTTGAAGTATAATGTCTTGATAAAATAACCTTGTGTTTTTGTAGTTTCGGCTTTGTCATAAAATATGTTATTGTTACACCATTTTCAAAGTAAAATGCTATATTTGGTATACTATATTAGTATAGAAAATACAAAAAATGTTGTCAATTAATTTCCTTTAGTTTTTTATACAAAGTAAATAGAATATATGAAATGATTAAGTCTTATATTGTGTGCTTTCTCTACTTGTATATAACTGTTTTTCTTTTATAAAACTTTATTTAAACTTAATGTTTATTTAATTTTGTAGCTTCCAAACAAAAAGATGATGGCTAACATATCTGTCAAAGCTTCACGTCATAAGTTACATGAAGTTTTGAGTGGCTTAAACGGACGAGTGCGAGAGATTTTTTCAACAACTATCTTCGGTTACTTGTTGGACCTACCAGCTCAGTCCGGGGACAAACTTCTTATTCATGGGCTGTTACTGCATATGTTGCGCCCTACTGCTGAAACGGATGCGGCTGAGCGTCTACCTTTTAAGTTTTCTAGACGTACATTGTCATTTGGGCTCGAGGAGTTATGTATTGTGTCCAGACTTCACATAAGCTGGTGTCCGAGATCAAGGGCCGAATTTGTTACTATGTATAAACACGGATATGGTGATAATACATTTCAGTCAATAGTCTTCCCACATCGCACTGACACTAGTTTACTTATAGGCGATTTAGAGGGCCTTATCATGAATCGACGGTTCATTGATATATCGGCTCACGACGGTGTGCGAGCAATTTTGCTATGTATTCTCAATCAAGTTTTTTTTTTGGGAAAAGAGCTCAATGATAAAGTCACCAAGGAATGATTGTGGGTGGTGGAGAACTTGGATCAATGGAATAGGTATTTGTCAATTTAATATTTTTGATAAAATAGTATTTTTTATACTATTAATTAATGCTTTTGTATATAATATAGGTTCTCCTGGGGGAGTTATCTATGGTCTAATACATACCCTAGATTGTCGGGTATGTTTAAAAAATTTGAGGATCATATGCTCAATCATCCAACAAAGACGTATGTGTATACACTATCGAGATTTGTTATACCTTTGAAGGTATATTGAAGTAATTAAAAATATACATTTATAAATTTTTCTGTCTTTATTTTTTGATAAATTTAGTTAGTGCTAAAACTTATCACTTATTGTATATTTATTACAAGATATGCATATGAGAGATGTTCCCAATAATCCGGGGAAGTGCTGCGATACAACGAAATAGATTTTATCCTCGTATCTTGCAATGGTTTCATATTAGGAGGTTGAATTGGGAGAGAGTTTGCGATGTTTTCAATGTTGACGAGGACGAGGCGCATCAACCCAAAAAAAAGATGATTGCCTCAGATGCCGAGTGCTTTACTCCACATTATTTGTCATTTATTACTAGTTTGAAGGGTGAATCGTCTGAAGCCCCTTCTTATGTACGTTACAACTTTAGAAAATATGTAAGTAAAATGGTAAAAGTAGAAACTAGTATATTAATAATTTTCAACTATTATTTGTATATCAAATAATTTATGTAGGGGGCATCTTCGTCTGATCCATCCTGTGGAAACAACCATTCTACCCAGTCCACTGAACGAACTCATACGGTAGGAAATAACAAAAGAATTGCGCGAGAAATGCTGGCGAGACTTCAATCTTTGGAGGAAGAAATCTGAGGAATGAAAAATAAATGGGGACTTCGAGAAGATGATGACTTGGAAGCATTTTTAAATGAAGGTTTTGAGGTAAAATAATTAATTTTAGCAATTTACTATCAATTTGAAGAAATTTGAAGTATAATGTCTTAATTATAGTATGATGTGTTAATTATAGCATATTATAGCAATGTACTATCCATTTGAAGAATTTTCTATGTTTATAATTGATAGATACTTTTAAGTATAATGTCTTGATAAAATAACCTTGTGTTTTGGTAGTTTCGGCTTTGTCATAAAATATGTTATTGTCACACCTTTTTCAAAGTACAATGCTATATTTGGTATATTCTTTGTATAGAAAAAAACAAAAAATTAGGTCAGTTAATTGGTAAATTTTCTTTGCTTTTTTATTAATTATTTTTTCTTTAAATGTAGGGGAAAGAAAATGTGGATGCTAGTTTTCTGATGCCAAGCCCGATGACCCAACAATTCGATAGTCAACGGATATCAAGTCGAGTAAACGAGGATGATGACGTGGATAATCCACCAAAGTTGGATTGTAGAAAACAAAAACAAATCGTGAAGGATGTTATAATTTTTTTTGTATTTTAAATATTTTATTTTTCCAAAGTATGTTAAAAAAAATAATATGTTTTTTGTAGAAAAAGAAGAAAAAGAAGGTTGTTGATAGCGACGTTGTGGATGTGGATAGTCATATACGCGGGTCTCCTATTAAAAGACCAAGTCGCCCGGCTAGGTTATTGAAACCTTCACAATATCTTAGCTCTCCATACATTTCGGTAAGTATGTTAAAAATTATACATTTACTATAATTTTATTACTATATGGATACATATTGACTACATATATAATGTAGATTCAAACGGCCCCCCGATATCGTACATGTGGAGTAATACACAACGAACGACCACCCCCCGTAGTTGTCAGCGATCCCCCGACACTTTTATTGGAGCCGTATGTGATGCCGGGTTGTAACCCCCCTTCTCTATACATAGAAAACAAACCAACCGTTTTTATGAAACATCAGATTCATAATGAAAGAATGGAAGCAAAGTTTTAGGATCTCCTTTTTTATTCAAGTGACTTGGGATTTTTAGATGAAGTGGTAAGAAGACATTTCTTTATAATTAAAATTTAGATATTTTATAAGTTCCTTATGTTTAAATTAAATTTAACTGCAAAATGTTGACATTTGGGGAAAGCTATTGAACGAGAGGAAACCGAACGATGCTCGATGGACAATCATGCCATCGTCATTTTTCAGTGCATTTGAGATGTACGAGTGGGTAGGAAGTGCAATGGGAAATCCGATTGATCCGTTCGATGGATGTAAATCTTGGCTAGAAGTTGACCACATGAGTAAAAAAAATAATATATGAGTCAATTAAATTGTCATATTACACTAATTAAATGCTTTAATTAATTGCAACAGTTGTGTGTTAAAACAGGTTTATTTTCCAACATGCATCAACCCACATCATTGGGTACTTGGCGAGTTATGGATGGACACAATGTCGTTGAATTTGTACGACAACTTGCGATCTTTTGGCGCGACGAACATTATTGATTTTGTCCGGTTTGAAGAGCTTATGGACCAAATTCTACTAGACATTGGCTACTGGAACAACAAGGAGTTGCTTGTTCAGAAAATATCCACTACTGTTATGGATGTTACGGACGTGCCCCAACAAGAAGGGATGTTTGGAGAGTGCGGTGTATTTATGTTGATTTACATGGAGCATCTTAATTCAGGTCGATCGATTGGTATATCGACAACACCTGTTATTGCTGGCACACAGTTTCCCAGTAGGATGGGCATGATATATTATGGATCTTCTAGAAGGGCGATTTTAAATTAGTTTGATTAGTAGGTTTTTAGTGACATTTAATGTGTAATATTTCAACACGATTGGTAACGTTCTATTTTAGTTTATGTTAACAAAATGTCCCTTAATATGGTGTAAACTATTATTAAACATTTAACATTATTACATAACAAACTAACAAGAGAATAACACATATTACATATATTAATCATAACAAACAAGCAAATAAATATATAAAACACATTTCATAGATAAACTCATAAATAACATATAAACTTACTAGTTGATTAATAAAAAATGATTAAATTTAAAAATTTGGAAAATCAACTGGATATCTTTTTTTTCTTGAAGCACCCAGTTGTAATTTTCTTTTGTATGTTTTTGAGAACCTTTTTCATTTTAACCTCTTCTTTGTTGGCGTACTCTATTGCATCTCATACCCAAACCCTTACAGTTTTTATGTCGCGTTCTTTGTCTTGAACCGACCTCATATTAGACAAAATATCAGCTTGTAAGTCATCCAACCGTTTCCTATCTTCTTCAATGCCTTTAATCTCGCTCTTGATCTCTTATTCTTCTATTAATAGTTGCAATCACTTCTCTTGTGGCATCAACCACCATTTTTCTTTAGAGGTGGACATGATTGTATGTGTATGATGGTTATAGAATAACGAGTAGTATACGATTTGTAAATCTCAGAACAATACATATAAGTCTCTATATATAATTGACAATTTATCTACTTTTTTATAGGCTTTGACTACTGTCAAATAGCCTTTGACTATTATATTATGTGTTGTCATATCGTACAGTGATCTGCCAACACATTATTGTAATTTGACTATATTTTTATAGGATTTGACTACTGTCTACTAGCCATTGACTACTACTTCATGTGTAGTCTTATCGTACAGTGAATATTCGACACATGATTGTTATTTGACTACTTTTTTATAGGTTTTGACTACTGTCTACTAGCGTTTAACTACTACTTTATGCGATTGACTAGTTTTTTTTATAGGTTTTTGACTACTATCTTCTAGCCGTTGACTATTATGTAATGTCATATATAATGTAAATTTGTTTTCAGTTCATAAATCAACGAACCAATAAAAAAATTAGAGTGTGAAAATGACAGAAAGATCAAAAGAGATGAAAAGGATCTTGGCAAAATTTAATTGGCCATCTACATCCACCAATAAGCCTCCTTCCGAGTCAATTTCCCATAACTCTTCAACCAATCCCCCTCCCGACGTCGATCTTCCTATATTAGGGGAGAAGATGGATGAGGAAATGAAAAAAGTGTTGTTACAAAGAGAAGCTGATGTGGATAATGCTTATAAGGATTTTGCTTTCCAATGAAACCTTCTAGACAACTATTGGGAGGACATTGACCATAAAAGGAATTGGATCATAACTACTAGGCAAGAAATCCAATATACCAAGAGTTCGATCTGATCTGGTGAAGAAATTGTTCGAAAGCTAAAGAATGAATTAGCACTTCGTGAGTACAATTTGGAGAAAACAAAAAAGGAAGTCAATGCTATGAAAAAAGAGTATCCGTACGAGTTTCCGATGTGGGAAGAAGATGAGTAATATTTTAATAATGTGCTTGTTTTTTGATGTAATTTTAAGGTAATATATCTCTATGTATGTCTTTTATTTGTAATTTTAAGGTAATATATCTCTATCTATGTTTTTTTATTAGTGGTTGGTAGAAAAAAATAAAATATGTAAGAGTTTTCAGTTTACCTATGTTTAGTAATCTAATCATGTTAGTGTGGAGTAATTGTATTTTAATGAGTATTGTATTGTAATTTAACAACCTAACAGGTTTGTATTGTTGAATTAATTTATATAATTAGCATTGTATAGTCGTGTGACCCTTTATCCATAAGATGCAATATTTGTATTTATTTCGAACAGTAAACTAGATACCTTTGATGTGTTTTTGTGTAAGATTTCACAGAATAGCATGTACTATATGCTACGTATAAGATTATATACTTGTCTATATAACAATACTATAATATGACATTAGTTTGTATCATAAAAGATGGACACTATTGTACCACTAACATGGAACACTCAAGAAGAAGGCATTTTGATACGTGCTTGGATTACCATCATAGAAGAAGCTTATCCACATGGTACCCACAATGTCGTATTGGTTCTTTTTGGAGGCACGTCTTTCACTTGTTTCATTATGAAATGGGTCGAGATTATTACCGCACAAAAAAGATGTAAAATTAAAAATCTTACAAGTGAAACGACATGTGAAGCACTTTCATAGAATCATAGCGAGATCAAAAATGCACGTCCGGATGAGGATGAACAAACAATTTTACTGGAGGCTATGGAGCTATTTCGTTTGGAATCTAACGGTAGAGAGTTTGTCCATGTTGATTCTTGGAATGTTATGAAGAATCTACCTTATTTTTAATTATTTTCTAATCTAGAATGAAGTTTGTTTTGTAGCTTAAAATTTATGGTAGGGAGCTTATCTATGTTAGAACTTCCCTCCCTTAAGTCTAATTTCTATCTGAAGAAATCAATATTTGATATTCCAGAATTCATGTTTGTTTTATCGGTTACTCAACGCAATGTTCCTGTATGCCATTTTTGACTTTTTTATTTGTAAACATGCGTTGTAGAGTCGAACGAAATCAGAAAAAAAAATAGATTACAACTTGTACAAAACAATACGGAAAAGATAGCACAACACATTACCATACATGGAAACATAAACCATTACAAATAATAACATACATTACATTTTACATAGATTAACTGATAAGTGCTACATAAAGTTAGTTGATGGACATTTAGCTTACAACTTATAGACAACAACACCAAAAAAGAAAATCCAACTACAAAGTAACGGTATCTTCAAGTGCAGTATTTTGCTTTGAAGCTTCTTCTTCGATCGAGCTAAGTTAGAGATTATCAACGAATTATTGTCTTTTGCTTCATCCACCCAACAAATAAATCCAGACTGTGGTGGATGATAAATAAATATCAAAAACATTATGTGTATTATGTAAATATTTAATAATAAATTATAATATAAATAATTGGATGATAACCGAAATACCTCTTTAGGACAAACGTAAAATAACCGTCCAGGGTTGTTGGTAGTTCTTGAGGTCCTTATAATACCTTGAGCACCACAACTGCAATTTGCCATTTTCTTTGGTTTATGAAAATTAAATTTTTATTAGTGTGGACAACTAAATCTCTTCAATTATATACTGCCATTAGACTAGATTTTTATGTGTTGTCTTATCGTACAGTGAATTTCGGACACATGATTGTAATTTGAAAACTGTGTTATAGGTATTTACTACAATCTACAAGAATTTGACTACTACTTTATGCGTTGTCTTAGCGTACAGTGAATTTCGAACATATGATTGTAATTGGACTACTGTATTATAGGTTTTGACTATTGTCTACTAGCATTTGACTACTACTTTACGTGTTGTCTTATCGTACAGTGAATTTCAGACACATGATTGTAATTGGACTACTGTATTATAGGTTTTGATTACTGTCTACTAGCATTTGACTACTACTTTATGTGTTGTCTTATTGTACAATGATTTTTAGACACATTATTGTAATTTGACTACTGTGTTATAGGTTTTGACTACGGTCTACTAGCATTTGACTACTACATTACATGTTGTTTTTGTTGGATTAGTGTCTAAGTCCATAACTATTTTGGTATGTACTAGACCCGATTGTGAGCATGGTCCTTTTGGGTTGCCTTCACCATAGCAATTTGTAGGATGAATTAAGAAGAGAAAGGTTTAATTATGATTTATTAATATATTATGAGAATAATATATTAAAGGAGAAATCATATAGTTTAATTAATATTAGTCAAGAATTAATTAAGAATTAATTTTGTGGCTAAAAGAGATTAATTAAATATAGGGGACTGGACTGCAATTATTGGATAGTTAAGTTATTGGGCTAGGGAATGCTAAAGGAACAAGGGGTGAACGAAATTATGATGGGAGCCCATCATATTTTCGTCCATGGCCTTATTCCAGAAGGTTCCATGGGCTGCTTAGAGTTTAAGCCGTCCATTAGGGTTTTGACTGAAACCTTAGCAGCCCACACAAGTATATAAAGGACCCCTATGGCCCCAAAAACGTGTGGATCTGATTCCTAAGGGTTCTTAGATGAATTTGGGTACCTCTCTTCTTCTCTTCTTCATCCTTGTTGCTTAGTGGTGTTTGTGACTCCATTAGAGGTGCAACACTTGAGGCACTAAGCTTTCTGAAGCCAATCCAAGCAAGGATTGATTGTTATTGCTATATAACAATCAAAGGTAATTACTAAACCCTTATTTCAGTTCTTATATGATAGATCTAGGGTTTATAGCTTTGGATATTCAATTGCATGTTCATTAGACAAACTTGATCCAAAAGCTATTAGGGTTTGCATGTACACCATAGGAATGATGTAGTGCTCAAAACCCATCAGTGGTATCAGAGCCTAGGGCTGTTTGTTTGATGTATTTGATGCTATATTTGATTATTCAAGCTTAAAATCGAATAATTATGCTTTCTGGGGGCTGGACTCGCCGAGTCCATGACTGAACTCGCCGAGTGCACTGGGAACTCGACGAGTCCAGTGCTGACTCGACGAGTCTGAGGCGCAGAAGGCTGATTTTGCGGGATTTTGACCTGTTTTGGCTGTGGATAATTAACTAAAACGTTTTTCATCAATAAAATCTGAATTTTATCAATATTTGGTGATTATCCTTGCCAAAATAGAAGATAATTGTCAAAATTTAGATAATCATTTGTTCTATTAGATAAAGGTTGATTATTTGTAATTTGGATTTGAATTATCTTGTGAAAATAAAATCAAAGGTCAAATTAGATAATCATAAATTAATTGTTTAATTTTAAATTATTTGCAATTTGATCTTGTGTGTTTTTGAATAGTTTCAAAACTTGCCCTCAAGTTTTAGAATTTAAAATTTTGATTAAAAGTTTAATTTTGAAAGATTTGAATTCTAAACCCAAATGTTTTGATAAAGTTCAAAACTTGTTCTCATGTTTTGGAATTTAAATTTTGATTAATAGTTTAATTATGTAATATTTAAATTCTAAAACTCTAGTAATTTTTGAAAAAGTCCAAATTACACCCTTATGGTTTTATTAAAAGTATAATTTATTAAATTAGATCACCTAGTATTTTAAAAGTGTAAAATACACCCTATACTATATATAACATTAAAAGTCTAATATTATATATATGTATGAGTAAACAGTCGGTCTTACCGTTAGTAGGCCTCATTCACGAAGCTGGTCTATAAAGGGTGTTTAAGGAAATTGCCTATAAAATGGCGATTGAATGGGTATCCACTCTTACCCACCGCACTCTTGACTAGTGGAGGGTCGTTAGCCGAACGGGTAGGATAGGACGAAACCTTCCATTATAAGTATAATGAAGTGCAAAGTAACTAAATGCTTTTACAAATTCCCAAATCATAGTTACTTTAGGCAAAATGTGAAATTGTATGCTAATCCATGGAATTACACTTCACACCCTTGCCAAACGTTAGTGGAGCGTGCGTGGTTAACCGGCACACTAATTTGGGGTTGACATTGGTAGTGAGGGGTGGGTCGATGTTTATCATAGATCAATGGAGCGTGTGTGGTTAACCGGCACATTGATTAGGTGATAGTAGCATTGAGTGCATCACGTAGATTCGTATGGTTATTCACACCTTGTTTGTGATCCTCGACATCCCAGTCGCAAATTTGAAGGGAATAATCGAGATTAAACATGCCATTGAAAAGTTCAATGAATCTCAAAAGATCTAGGAGTTTCAATTCATTTAAAAAAAAACTTAAACTTCTTTTTCGTTTTTTATGGTGGAAATTGGTAAATCGTCATTTGCCTACCTTCAAATATTCTGCAACTAGATTACATCATCCCTCTTCTAGGTTGTAGAGTATTGTGTTTGGATCCTAGCCTTGGTGTTTCATTTGGGTGTTACATCAAGGATTCTTATCAACTAACTTGAATTTTCTCCCGTTTTGTAGATGTCTAAATCTTACAATGGTCTTCCCAAGTCCCATGGAACAAGCTTTCCAAATGAAGATGACGTTCCACGATACGATCAAGGAAATGAGAGTCATGCTTCACTTCCTCCACCTCCTCCAATTATTCTCCCTAACCCACAAGTTCAAAGGCTTGAAAAGTTCAAGCTCACTCAAGCCCTATTGGCAAGTAAACACGAAGATGGGAAACCTGTGTGTGCACACATCTTGGAGATAAAGTCACACATTGACAGGTTAAGGATGTTGGGTGTCGAGATTTCAGGTGAGTTGGCTATTGACTGGCTTCTTCAGTCGCTTCCTGAATCATATAGTGAGTTCGTTAGAGAGTACTATATGATGGACCATGACGTGACCCTCATTGATTTGACCTATTTGCTTATAGCTGCTGAATCAACAATGATTTGGCGTGCTGATCAAGCAAATTTGTCTGGTGAATCAAACTCCCAAACTTCAATGGACATTGTAAATGGTGACATTGGAAATCCAGAAAAGGTAAATTCTGAGATAGTTCCTTGTGTCATTCCAAAAGAGTCCATTTGCTTCTATTGCCAAGAGAAGGGGCATTGGAGACGAAGCTGCCCTGTTTACCTGAGAGATCTAAGAGATGGGAGAGTCAAGACGTATGGCTCTACTTCAGGTAAAATCCATTAACTAACTCTATAAGTTCATATTCTTTGATTCTTAATATGTGATGTGATAAGATTACATTTTGAAGTTTTGCAGGATCGAAGAAAAGAGAGGAAGCTTAAGGAAGAAGCGTGTTGAATCTGATCATGAAGAAATGGATTTCGATCGCAAGGATTCGAAGATCAGATTTTTGATCTGCTACTCTAGAGTTAGGATAGATTGCTAAGAAATATGTAATAGCATAGTTTTCAGTTGAACTGCATTGTAAGAACAGATTTTTCCGCAATAAAATAAATTTTTGATTTTATCTTATTTATTTATCCTTGCAATGGTGTGTATGAAAAAAAAATTGATGTTTAATTGTTTCTGTTATTAGCAATAATGGATTTGATTCTTAATTATGTTATTTGTGGAAATGTCGAGAATTTGCCAAATAAAGGAAGATTCTCATTGCCCAAGTTTCAATTGGACAGAAACTTGGAATCATACAACTTGGTTGCGTGATGAATGAGAAACTTCATATTTGGAAATTAGACTAATTCTTTGACAAAGTGTCAAGAGAAGGACTAGGAGATCGAGTACACTAGGTTGTGCGTTGATCAAGTCCACCACAAGAGTGATAAAGATATTCGTCATGATTTACTAAAGTTTAGTAAATATGGTTATACTTATAAGATTAAGTATAATTCTGAGTTGATCGAAAGAGTTTCAATCAATAGCAGAACGAACAAGAAGAATCAAGTAGGCAGAAAGATAAAAGTTTCTCTATTCTAAGAAGAAGGGAGTGTACCTTTTATTGTGTTTTATGATAAGTCTTAATGATTAAGAACTATTTCTCAATTGGTCCTCTAAGTGAGTCTTAGTGCATTTGTGTGTCTAAGAAGAGGAATCGAGAATTATGGAAATAGTTAAATCAATAAGTCAATCATACTTCGTTCCAAAATCAACTCTTAGAGTTGAGATTGTGAATTGAGTGACAAGTCTTAAGTAGGTTTATAACACTCATCAAATGTGGAGTTTGGAAAAGGTTTTCTTATTCTTGCACATTTGAAATTGGTAAGTTGTGCTGTCTTGGATAAGACAAAGACCAACTAGGACCGATTATGTGAAGTGTTTTGTCTTGGGAAGAACTACACTAACTCTTGAATATTTGTTGTGTCTAGGAAAGTTTCCTGACAAGAGAATCATATATGTCAAGAGGTCAGTGGGAGTCTCAATTGTCTTGAAAAGTTTCAAGAACAAACCAAGAATAAACCTAGTTGATCATCACTAGCGCACGACTTGAGGTTTATAACCTATCGTGTTGACATTATTTTATTTCTGTGCCATTCCAATTAAGCTAAATATGTATGTGAGTTCTATGAGTTCTCATTTGAATGCATAAAGACAAAGCACCTTGATCAATGGAAAGTACATTGATATGTCAGGGTGAGTTGCTAAACCACTTGGAATACATGGTGGGCACTCGTGTTACCATGAGGGCAAGAAATCAAGATTGAACAAGTTCAGTCCATATGGTTTTGGATTTCTCGCAAACCTTCGTTTTAACAAATTCACATGGATAGGAACACATACACCACAAAATCTAAGTGACATAAGGTTTCCCTCCTTCATGAAAATGATTGTGAGGAAATGCTTTCACTAAGAGAGATTTTAAGAAGACAGCAATTGTGAAAATTGTATTCTCAAATTCGATTATGATTACGGCATCCCTATTCATAGTTTGAATTGTGAGATTTGGCAATTAGTCTGAACATCTGGGACTTAGTAACATAAATTCTGAATTGCTTAGACACACATGTGAGCTATCTAAGGCAAAGGTGTATGAGCTTAAAAAGCTTAGATAAAGGCTTATCGAAGCATTAGGTATTAGAAATATGAACTTAAGGAATTCAATAAGCATTGTTTTCTGGAAGTTCAATTGTTTTCTGAATACATGTCAAAGCTAGTGGGAGCATAAGTGTTATGTTGGTAAGAAAATAATCATCATGTTAGTGGGAGCATGATTATTATGGTAAGTATTGCAAGTTAGCAATATTAATTATAGAAAACAAAGATTCACTTTGCAAAGTTGCAAGGGTTGAAAAGTCGTTTTGCTATGATTAAGGGAGAGAATATTATACTTCTTTTCAAAATTCTAAAGCTTAGATCGAGAAATGTTAATAAATTTAGTCAAGGATACATAGTGCTTTCTCAAAATTCGATTATGATTACGGAATCCCTCTTCATAGTTCGAATTGTGGGAACAGGGCACATAAAATATTATGGCAGTAGGATGATAAAGTATCACGTCTTTATGTAAGACATTATGCATCGTGTTCCATACGTTTCGAGTATAGGATTGATTGCGTATGCTATAATATTTGACCGTTCTAAAATTTTCCAAATGCCTAGTGCATTAAGAGGGGAAAAGGACTAGAATCGGTTTTGACTAAAATAATTAAACAACTATCAAAGGACGATCCAAAGTTCGCTGAGGATTGGTCGCTTGTGAGTAGTTGGAAGTATAGTACTGGATGGACCATATCGACATTATTATGAATAGATAAGATTCTATTTAGAATGAGTTGTCATATGGAAAACATGGAAATGTTTCCATAATTAGGAGTTGAAAATTAAGAGTTTATGTCTAGATTAGAAAATTTTATGCAAAAAGGATGTTCAAAGGAATGTACTTTGAGTGAGATACATCACATCTACAAAATTGTTTTGTAACAATTTCTGATAGAGTACCTTGTGATTTCATTGGCCGTGTCTTTGTGACTTTTGTGCTATGACTTTGCGAAAGGATCGTTGCATAAAATGTTAGAATCTAACATATTCTAGTAGTGGCGAGAACCTTGTGTTCTTACACTAACGATGAGGATTAGGAATTGTGAAATGAGCATCATTGGAAAAGTTTTCAATTGATCTATTTCACAAAGCATGGACCATAGGAAACAAAGTGTGCATGCTTGGAGCATGGGACAATTATTGTTGTAATTCAAGTAATAAATTGATTTTCTGAAACAGTAAGCAATGAATAATGAGTAATCAATATGGTGTTTAAATAAAAGTGTTTTATTTCCGCTCAAAAGTTTTGGGGCCATATAGGATTAATATTATTATTGCGTTTCACTCTGCATGTTTTGACTTCCAGAATAACTGGGCTATTCAAACATTCACAGTCGGTCATACGTTGGAAGTAGGTATGAAGGAAGACTGTCGTGAATCTGTCTGTAGATTGTCTAAAGTGTTTAGACATAGCACAAGTTTGCTGCAGAGTTCATGAGTGCTTTGATAAGATTAAAGTATTGGATTAAACCCACGCTCACTTGAATCACTTCATGGATTTATCACGGGTGATTAGTGAGACGATAATATTGTATATTCTTCAAACCGAGATGTGTGAGTTGTTATTTGCTGGTCGGTTGCACATTGATGATAAGTAAACGCACCAGTAACTTGGTGTTATAAAACTTATTGTTGTGTGTGATTTGACGAGTAAATGCAAGAGACCATTTGAGTCAAAGTTTATCCATTCCTTTTACCCAAAGTGGGATAAAAGCGATATCTGTGGGCCCCTCGATGATTTAGTGATGACACCTAAGCGCTTGGCCAAGCGGGGACTAAGTTGATGTGTTCAATTGTAATCTGTTGTCAGTAGTCATAAATCAGAAGTCGGGAAACAATATAAAGAGAATGATTAAAATTCATGTCTTGTGTCTATACGATATCTTGAGAATGGAGGAATATATGATCCCTTATCTAAAGGACACGCGTATCTGATAAGATCAGAGTTGACAACGGCTTTTGAAAGCTATGATTGTTGATCAGGTTCTGAAGTTATGCAAAATAGTTATTAGACTTATCCAAGTGGGAGACTGTTGGATTAGTGTCTAAGTCCATAACTATTTTGGTATGTACTTGACACGATTGTGAGCATGGTCCTTTTGGGTTGCCTTCACCATAGCAATTTGTAGGATGAATTAAGAAGAGAAAGGTTTAATTATGATTTATTAATATATTATGATAATAATATATTAAAGGAGAAATCATATAGTTTAATTAATATTAGTCAAGAATTAATTAAGACTTAATTTTGTGGCTAAAAGAGATTAATTAAATATAGGGGACTGGACTGCAATTATTGGATAGTTGAGTTATTGGGCTAGGGAATGCTAAAGGAACAAGGGGTGAACGAAATTATGATGGGAGCCCATCATATTTTCGTCCATGGCCTTATTCCAGAAGGTTCCATGGGCTGCTTAGAGTTTAAGCTGTCCATTAGGGTTTTGACTGAAACCCTAGCAGCCCACACAAGTATATAAAGGACCCCTATGGCCCCAAAAACGTGTGGATCTGATTCCTAAGGGTTCTTAGACGAATTTAGGTGCCTCTCTTCTTCTCTTCTTCATCCTTGTTGCTTAGTGGTGTTTGTGACTCCATTAGAGGTGCAACACTTGAGGCACTAAGCTTTCTGAAGCCAATCAAAGCAAGGATTGATTGTTATTGCTATATAACAATCAAAGGTAATTACTAAACCCTTATTTCAGTTCTTATATGATAGATCTAGGGTTTATAGCTTTGAATATTCAATTGCATGTTCATTAGACAAACTAGATCCAAAAGCTATTAGGGTTTGCATGTACACCATAGGAATGATGTAGTGCTCAAAACCCATCAGTTTTATCGTACAGTGAATTTCGGACAAATGATTGTAATTGGACTACTGTATTATAGGTTTTGACTACTATCTACTAGCATTTGACTACTACTTTATGTGTTTTCGTATCGTACAATGATTTTTAGACACATTATTGTAATTTGACTATTGTGTTATAGGTTTCGACTACTGTCTACTAACATTTGACCACTACTTCACTTATTTTAATAGGTTTTGAAGTAATTTAAATCATCCTTATCGCTATATTTTACCAAGTTTCCTATTTAAATCCTCAACATTAAAGATGAGTTTCTCATACAATGACCATGAAGAAAGCTTTACCAACTTGCCTGTTTACCTCCACAACATTCAACGTACAAATTCCCATAGTTACACTTACATCAAAACCAATGTTTTGGATCGGTTCCAACTATGTTTTGTCGCTATTTGATGTGTGGTAATGTACTATCGATTTGTTTATTTTTTGTGCTAAAAAGATTTATATTATTTTAAAAACTAATAATTGTGTTGTACAAAATATGAAATAGATCAACGCATTCTTAGGATGCATGTGTAATATCCTGAAAAGAGGTATAGTTCTATGACCTTAATCTTTTGTGTATTTGTCAAGACTAGTCCTTTTTGAGAAAAGGTGGCAATTTAGTACGCGGGGCGTACGCATGGGTACATGCAACGTACTCATGCACTTTTCATGATCGAGGAGGCCACCTAGTACGTTGGGTGTACCAGAGGGTATGTTGGGCATAAGGCTTAGAGTAAAAACCTAATGCCCTCTTGTACCCCTATTTAATGAACACGATTGCCTCATTTCCAACCTCCAACCTCCCTCAAACCCTAAATTCATATTCCTTGCTTGTGTGAGTGTTTGTGGCTTATTCAAGTGTTCTTGTGAAGCTTTTGGTGAAGAAGGAGCCTTGAAGGAAGGATAGCTTGTGCTTCTAGCTCTTGGATCTGAGTTCTACTCTTGTTGGTGCATCATACAGAGGTATCAAGTTTGAAACTTTCTCATTGTTGTGTTAGTTCATGTATTGGGTCCATTTTTAAGGTTTTATGTCCCAAGTTTGGAGCTTTGTGAGTTTGATTAACTCCAAAGCATGATTCCTGTCCTTTTAAGTGTTTTTTGTTGTCTAGATTCATAAAAATGGGAGCTTGGTTGCCTAAATCTTTCCATGCATGAGTTATATGGACTTTTATGATAAGAATGTTGGAGTTTGTGAGTTTGGGACTTGTTCAGCCATGCTAAGGCTTAAATTCCACAACTTTATGAAGTAATAGACCTTATTCAGCTCAGATGTGTAGTTGTAGCGTTTTTCTTAACATATTAAGACCAAATGAAGTGAGGAATGAAAGTCTAAGGAGTACGCCGTGCGTACTCCCAGCTACACACAACGTAGCGCTGAGACCCCCCGATGCATGCATGGCTGGTTGTACGCCCAACGTACTCGCTGGGTGTTGACTTTCGTTGACTTTTGGGGTTTTTGGCCAAATTGTGGACCTTTGATGAAGGAGGGGAAAAATGATCTTTTTACTCCTCTGAGATTTGTAGGGAGATTCGGTCTATCATTCAGAGGCTATTAGTATGAATTATTAATTAGAGTTGAATATGATATAATTAGGCGGAGTCTAAACCGACAGTTCGGGTGTGAGATTGATTGCTTTCCAGCGAGAGGTGAGTATTCTCACTATACTTACTCGTGTGTTAACTTTTGTGTGACCGGAGGGTATTATTCATGTTATGGATCGGAGGGTCTTAATTTTATTACTGACCAGAGGGTCTTATCTGTTTATGTGTTATTTCGCATTCTGACTTTGTGACTTATGTTATTATATTATTCTGTGTATTTGTTGAGCTATGACCGGAGGGTCCACACCGAGACGTGAGACCAGAGGGTCTTCACTGAAACACATGACCGGAGGGTCCTCATCGGGTTTAGCCACGAAAGGCTAATTATTTGTGTATATGGTATTTTGAGGAACTCACTAAGCTTTGTGCTTATAATGTTGATTAAATGTGTTTCAGGTACGTCACAGGATCGCGGGAAGGCACCTGCATGATTGTACACACTAGCTTGATGATTAAGGTTTATGAGGATTCTGAGATACTTGACTCTGTTTTATGATATTTTGTGTTGACAATTACATTTTGACATGGGTTGATGCTATGAACTATGTTTTGTGAGATTTAAAAATGAAAAAAAAGTTGTTTGAAAATTTGAGCTGTTACAGCATGCTTCCGGTCATCTTCACAGGCAGTGTCCGTATTAGAGGAGAGTATCTTAATTCAATGTTCATAGCAGTTTCTATGGACGGGAACAACAACACTACACCAATAGCATTTGGTATCGGGGTGGCAAATAATGTTAACTCATGCACTTGGTTCCTTATGAGGTTGAAGGATGCTATCGGAGAGGGTAGGTAAGTTGCATTCATAACCAATATGGAAAATACCATTTCTTATTGCTTGGGTCAGGTATTCCCTGATGCTTATCATGGTTATTCGTCTAAGATTGTGTTGATTTATTTTCGCTTAAGAATTGGTCAAAGTACAAATTTAGACTACTTGTTCTTCCGTGTATGCAAAGCATATACCACATAAGATTTTCAACAATCATTTTCTAAGTTAAGTCATGCTGCACGTGAGGTTCTTGCCAACATCGGAAATACGAAATGCGCACGGGCTTATTTCCCTAATATACGTTGGAATGTACTAAACATTAATATTCTAGAATTCCTAATGGTGTTATCGGTTACTCAACGCAATGTACCGATAATAACGCTAATGGATGCAATTGTTCAATACATCCAACAAATGTTTGCAGAACGCAGTGTCATGGGAGGTAATGAAGCAACTTTTTATAAACCACTAAAATATTCATAATTGATTATCCTTTTACTTTTCAGTGATGTTGAGCACCATATTCACCCCTTACGCAGGAATGGTCCTTCACATGAGGATGAAAAAGTCTCTACGATGGAAAGCAACTAAAATCCCACCTGAGGTCCCGTCTCCGTTCCCCTCGGATATTTTTCGAGTTTTTGATCTAAAAAGAAGTTGTGTTGTAGATCTGAACCGAAACACATGTTCTTGTGGGAAATGGCGCAGTCTGGGTATAACATGTGGTCATGCTATTGCTGCAGCACGGTATACAAACAACACAAAATTAACTGATATGGTTCAAATATATTATCAGACTGATGTGTTTCAAACTACATACCTGATTAGAAATGTGAATGTTGTTCCCCCTCCACCTGAATGGTAAATACCAGAGCCATTGATGGTCGTTTTAATCCCTATGTAATCCTATTTGGCTGTTATTTGCTAATACTTATCTTTTTAAATAAATGTGGAGTAACTTAAGATTGTGGTTTTAATCCCTATGTAAGCATATAATATTTGAATTCGTAATTATTTATCTTTGTAAGCGAAATTGTAGTTGGTAATGAACATTTCCATTTTACAAAACCATACCGTTTATATTACATTAGGTGGTAAAACTAAAAAATTATTTACTAAACATTAGGTGGTAAAATTCAAAGAAATTGCATTGCAACATTTACTCTTCTTTAACAAATAATGGCATCTGGAGTATATAGTAATTGTAAAATTCAAACAGTATTTTTTTGTAAGGTATACGAGAATTTGACTAGTCCTTCAAATTATTTCACTACAGTTTCATAAACTTTGACTACTAGTTTCTAATCTGCATAATGTATTGTCATTTCAAACAATAGATTTGTCATTTCAAACAATACTTCTATGTTGGTCTCACACTATTAATATGCAACTAACACACATCTTAAACGTAATACACTACAACATTAAAAAATTGAGAACGAATTCATCTGACTTCGGTGTTTGGCATTGTGAAGAAGAAGATTGGTATGTTTTTTCGAATAACAACCCAATTCCGGAAGGCCTAGATTTCCCACTCCCAGATAACATGTCTAACGACATTTTCCAAGCTATGAAGGCCGCCAAAGAAGCCAACGAAAGGGATTCTCAAATTAGGCGCAAACTCAACCAACGTGCAAACAAGCTAGCAAATCAAGTAATTGAAAAATAAAAATGGATTGTTGAAACTACAAAAAAAAATCAAAGAGGCTAAGAAGTGGATTCGAGATGCAAATACGGAGTTTGATAAGCTTCAAACAGAACGGGACCGTGTAACAAATGTTGTTAGAATTAGAGGGAATTTTATCGACCGTGAACAAAATTTGTATCCCAAACAGTTTCCTAATTTGTGGAAACCAATTTAAGTATGTAATAGGTTGTGAGACGCTTCTTTAACAAAAAACATTTCCATTTTATAAAACCATACCGTTTATATTACAATGAACTTTATTTTTTTAAGTTATATTTTGATAAACGCAACACCTATTTTTGTTTAACAAAATTTAACATGTTCAAGAAAAAGTAACTGCAAAAAAATATAGGCTCAACACTTTAAACCTAGGCTGCATAATATACCGCTATTTTGAACAGAAGATTTGTCTTTTCAAACAATATTTTTGTGTAATATATATGACAATTTGACTACTCATTGATATTATTTGACTACGGTTTTATAGATTTTGACTACTACTTTCTAGCCTGCCTAATGTATTATCATTTCGAATAGTAGATTTGTCATTTCAAACAATATTTTTGTGTAAGTTATATGACAATTTGACTACTCTTTGACATTATTTGACTACGGTTTTATAGATTTTGACTACTACTTCTAGCCTGCATAATGTATTGTCATTTCGAATAGTAGATTTGTCATTTCAAACAATATTTTTGTGTACGTTATATGACAATTTGACTACTCTTTGACATTATTTGACTACTGTTTTTGTATACTTTGACTACTTTCTACCCTACATAATGTATTGTCATTTTGAAATGACTACTCTAAAAAAGAATAATTACCACTGCATTCAATTTGAAATGAAATCCATTTATATTGGACAGCTTATTCATTGAAACATACCAATTGTCAAAATGAGTGGATTCGATGAGGTATACAAAAAAGTTTTTCCAACCTACCGATATTCTTTCATAATCTTGAAATAACAAATCATAATTCAATCACAATCATTAAGAAAGATATGAGAGACTAGTTTCAATTTTCTTTTGTCGCATTGGGATGCGTGGTAAGTCCTTCTCTATAGTAAATTATTATTTATTTCAAGTTCATATTTGCCTAATGTTGGTATCGTTTCTTGTAGATTACTACCTTTCTCACATCCATGATACCAACAATATTTGTTGCTCATGTACCCCTTACTGGGGCCAACGTAACGTCAATGTATGTTGCTCTTGCTTTGGACGGTAATCATGAACCCCTGATCATAGCATTCACTTTGGGAAGCATAGATTGTGACGATGCTTGGACTTGGTTCATGAGAAAGCTGAAAGAATGCTTAGGTGACACTATTGAAGTTGGTTTTGTAAGCCATATGTCTGATTCCATAGACTACGCCATTCGACGAGTATACCCATATTCGTATCATGGGTATTGTTGTAAAAATATAGCCGATAAAGTTCGGGCTTCCACATGAAGTACCGTTGTGGAGTAGTTGCTCTGGAAGACATGCAAAACGTATAGTGTGTCTGAATTTTACGTTTGTTTGAACAAATTAAGAAATGAGGTTAATGGGAATGATCTTCACTGGCTTGAAAATATTGCAATTGCAAAATGGGCTCGAGCGTTTTTTCCTAAAGTCTGTTTCAATCTGAAATACATCGGCATTCCGATTAGATTGAATTGGCTAACAACAAACACGCATGAGTTACCAATAACGCCAATCATTGACGTGGTCCATCAATCGATACAAATAGTGTACGCCCAACGAGTTGAATTCGGAGGTAATAAATATTTGTTATTTAACTTTTCCCTTAATATTCTTTTTAATTGTAACTCAATTAATTTCACAGGGGGAATACATGATCATCTTACCCCTTATGCACAACACGTGCTTAAAAGAAGAATGATCCAGTCTAATGGTTATGAGGTTACACATATTGGTAGTGACAAATTTGAAGTGAGTTTAATTTTAACCACTGAAACGACACAAGTTGAACTTGGTATTTGTACTTGCGGAAAATGGCAAAAATGAGGCATACCTTGTGAACACGGTATATCATCACTAAGAAGGCTTATAGTTGAAGAAATACAACAATTGGTAGATTATAAGTTGACTTCTGCGGTGTATAGAAATGCGTTCCAAGCTGAGATGGTCAATCCTATTCCAATCCTTCTACATTAGGAAATACCAGTTGAACCTATGGTCGTCTTACCACCATTTGCACGTTAGTAGAATGTTATGTTATGTTTATTATTAATGTTATGTTTATTTGTAATGTTATGTTTATTTGTAATTCTAATTTCATTTCAGTTTTATGTTATGTTTATTAGTAATGTTATGTTTATTTGTAATTCTAATTTCTTTTCAATTTTATGTTATGATTATTTGTAATGTGTCCGACGAAGAAGTATGTAGAAACAACACAATCAACATATAAAACATGAAAAACGGACTTAAAAACATACTTTTATGGTAAGCTAAAAATGACAATTTATGTTATTTTATGTCGTTTTTAACAACACGAATCCTACTTTGGAGGATAAAAGCAATGAGGTAACGATATCAGATTTGAAATCCGGATATTTTCCGACGAACAACTATGTACAAAGAACATAATGAACATATAAAACATGAAAATCAGACTTAAAAACATATTTTTATGGTAAGCTAAAAATGGCAATTTATGTTATTTTATGTCGTTTTTAATTGCACGAAGCCTACTTTGGAGGGTAAAAACAATGAGGTAACGATATCGGATTTAAATCCGGGTATTTTCCGACGAACAACTATGTACGAAGAACGTAATGAACATAAAACATGAAAATCAGACTTAAAAACATATTTTTATGGTAAACTAAAAATGACAATTTATGTTATTTTATGTTGTTTTTAACAGCATGAAGCCTACTTTTGAGGGTAAAAGCAATGAGGTAACGATATCGGATTTAAAATCTGGATATTTTCTGATGAACTACTATGTACAAAGAACGTAATCAACATATAAAACATGGAAATCAGACTTAAAAACATACTTTTATGGTAAGCTAAAAATGACAATTTATGTTATTTTATGTCGTTTTTAACAGCACGAAACCTACTTTGGAGGGTAAAAGCAATGAGGTAACGATATCGAATTTAAAACCCGAATATTTTTCGACGAACATATATGTAGAAACAACGTAATCAACATATAAAACATGAAAATCGGACCATAAAAACATAATTTTATGGTAGGATAAAAATGACACTTTGTAGCATTTTTAAGTCGTTTTTAACAGCACGAAGCCTAATTTGGAGGGTAAAAACAATGAGGTAAACATATCGGATTTGAAACCCGAATATTTTCCATTACACACTGGCAAATATGTTACAAACATAACAGATTTCTCATTACACTAACAAATGACAAATAAATTACAAACATAATAATATTTTACATTACATAATGGCAAATATATTACAAACATAATTAATTAAAAGGGAACTAAAATTACATTGGCAATAAAACAACCATCAAAGGGTCTGGTATTTCCCATTCAGATAGATGGGGAACAGGGTGAACGGTTTGTGTCTGGTAGACGAACTAAAATACATCAGCACGGTAAAATACTTGAACCATATCAACTAATTCATGCATGTTTGAATGACGCGCTGCCGCAATAACATGACCACATGCTATACCAAGACCGCACAATTTGCCACATGAGCATGTATGACCGTTAAGGTCTAAAACACAAGTTTTTTTAAAATAAAAAACTAGATAAATATATGGCGGCAAGGGAGACGAGATCTGTTGGGGGATCTGTGTTGCTTGCCACCCAACAGACTTTTTCATCCTTTTATGAAGCACCATTTCAGCATACGGTGTGAGTACGATAGTCAAACTCCCTGAAAAGTAAATATGCTCATAAAAGGTTGTTGTACAAGTGATTTAATAATTTTATATTGCACCTGGAAATTTACCTGCCATTAAACTTCGTTCAACAAAAGTTTGTTGCATGTACTCACGAATTCCCTCGATAAGCGTTATTATCGGTACATTACGTTGATTGATCGATAAGACTAGAAAAAATTGAGGAACTTCCATGTCGAGTACATTCCAACGAGTGTTAGGGAAATAGGCTCTTGCCCATTTCGGATGACCGATGTTCGTAAGCACTTCACGAGCATCACGACTTAGCCTAGCGAAATTTTGTTCAAAATTAGACATCGTGTATGATTTTAATGTCATCCACAACAAAGGTTCCAATGATCTTCCAGAGCCTACTCTTGTGCGTAAATATTTGTGGACGCTCTTACAAGTGTACCCATGGTAAGAATCAGTGAAAACATGATCAATGAAAGAACTAACGACATCGTCCATATTGGATATGAACGCTACTTCCCTACCCTGTCCGAGGCTTTCTTTTAACCTCATAAGGAACCAGTTACAACAGTCGATATTATTTTCAACTGCCATACCAAATGCTACAGGGAAAGTCTGATTGTTCCCGTATTTAGCAACCGCTACAAACATTGTTTTTAGGTAGTCCCCTCTAAACGAAGACTACCTATGAAGATGACAGGCAAGAAACAGTTTATGAATGCATGGACCTGTATTTTTTTAGGAGTGCAAACCAATTAGTTTAAATGTAGAAACATTATCAAATGTAAAGAAACAATAGAAATTTGGAAAACAAATATACCACCCATCCAATAGCCAGAAAACAAGCTTGGAAACAATCCATCAAATCCGTTTTGATGTGAGTGTGAGTATGCAGGTTGGTTCGCCTTAGGTTATGAAGGTAAACATGCAAGTTGTTAAAGCTTTCTTCATTCTCAGTGTCAAAGAAACTCATTTCGAATAAGTTATAAGAGACAGTTACCAATTCTTTGGTGTGCCTAAGGTTTTGAAGGTAAGGGTCATACCACATGCGGACACATATGTATGTAGGAGTTGGAAAATCAGATTAAAATCCGAAATCCAAGGTCTATAATGTATTGTCATTTCGAACTGTAGCATTGTCGTTTCAAACAGTATTTATGTGTAAGGTATATGACAATTTGACTACTCTTTGACATTATTTGACTACTGTTTCATAGACTTTGACTACTACTTTGTAGCCTGTATATTGTATTGTCATTTCGAACAGTAGATTTTTCATTTCAAACAGTATTTCTGGGAATCCACATCATTGTTTGTCAGTCATTTTTCTTATTTAAGTACTCCTTTAATATTAAACAAACTAACAACGAAATTAAAAAATGGCCTCCAATCAAACAACTTCTTCCAATGCAGCTGCTCCGTCCAGTACTCCACGTCCATGGACGATAAGAGAGGTGATGGTCGCAATACGATGTTGGATGAACGTTTACGAAGATGTAACAACCATGATTAACCCTGATTGCTTTGAAGGTGATGAATGGACCTGCATAACAACTATGTTTTAACCTCTCACTGGGAGCTGGAAAACACCGGGTTCAAGCAGATATTGTTGGTAAGTGGATGGATTTAAAGGAAAAAATCACATGGTTCAATCGATGGTATCATCATCTTAAAAACAATAATTATTATTACAAACACAAGGAAGATCTTTTAGAAATTGTTAAAGATCATTACATTTTCGAGCACGAGGGAAGTGACTTTGAGTATGAGGATGCTTGGATTCTGGTTAAAAATAAAAAATATTTAATGTAGAAGACTATTTTATGTAAAATGTCTTATGTAATGTTTGCTACTGGTGTATCTCGTTTTCTATAATGTTTTATGTTTGTGTATTATTTTTCATGGAATAAAGTAGATAATAAGTGGGGTACTAGATTTAATTAATAATCTCAAAAGTACAGTTTAATACACGCACGACAAATTACAAATACGAGAATTCATTACTTTCCTACATTAATCTAAGAACAATTTAAATCAAATGTGCTGTCGAAATCAAAAGTACAGTACACGCTTTCGTTCTGTGACCTGCTTCCGGATGCCAATTCATCAGTTATTATCCCCTTTTGCGTCGATTTTTTCCTCCTCCTAGATCCGCTCCCCGAACCCCTACCCATATAATCGTTCCTCGTGTGTCCAAATTGACCGCATGTAGAATATTCTTGTCGTATGGGACGTTCACCTTGCGGCAGAATACGACCAATGTTTCTTGGCCTACCCGGCTGACGTCTCTCCATTATGGGTGGCTTCACAATCATCAAATCATCGAGGATCTCCCACTTAGATGGACTTGGCAAAGGGTTCACACACTCCTCGTAAGTTTTCCTCAGTGTCTCTGTAAAGTAAGCTTGTAAAGGAAATTCCGAACAGTCTTCGTAACGGTTCATTGTGAGCACTTTTATGACATGGCCACAAGGTAAGCCATTTATTTGCCACCGCCTACATGTACAGGTTCTTTGTTGGAAATCAACAATGACTCTTTTGTGAGCAGAGCTTTTTACTTCAAATATACTATTTGAGATAGGGTACACCATCCAATTATTACAAGCATTCTTATTTGCTTGTATAATCGTATCAGCCTATGGGGTGAGTGTTGTTTTTGCTTCAGCTAAAAAAATAGACATAATTTCATAATATCATACGAGTAGTAAAATAACATTTCAAGTACTATTATATATAAAATATTACTACCTGCAAGATTATGCTTTTGAAAACTCCATTGTTGCATTGTTGCACTAAAAAGCTCAATCAACATCAATATTGGCATTTTTCTTGTAAACCTTGACATTGAATTTATCGACTCCACACTATTTGTTGTCCCTCACAATTTCAACAACGCATATTGTTTGCCTGCCATGCCTGTTGGTATGTGATATTGATTGGAAATTTCGAATTGATGTCCCTCACAATTTCATTACCCCGATAAACTCTATTATACTCTCCGGCCAATACTTCAGCGATAAAGTGGCCGGTAACCTTTTTTCTTTGATTGTCGATGATTAGACTCCAAGTTTGTTGCACAACATGTGTGTTGGTCAACAACTTTTGTGACTTGGAAAGCAGCAGTCGATTTGATTCCCCTTGCCCTAACCATCCAAGAACAATTCTCTACCAAACAAACCACCTCGAACCTTTCTTTGCTCGATCTAGTAGTCTTATAGTACTTACCTTGTTCCATGCATTGTTTTCCAATTGCAAGCTTGAGCAACTGTTTGTTATCAAAAATGTCTAGAACCTTAATCTCTTCATTTATATTCACCCTCTGACATGGAATGTTCACATCATCGTTTACAGGACACGAAGGCAAGGGGGGCATACCATGAAACATGGTATCTGAATAAATTAGTTTAGGTTCATCATCAAATTCTTCTCCATTAGAATCATCTTTAGGCCGGATATATCCAAATTTTCACAATCCGCAAACTCGCCGTATCCTTTTAGTTCACCATCATACAAAAATGGAACTTCTAATTTTTCCAGATTCATTACTTACCTTATTGACCACGGCTAGTGGTTTTTTTTGGTCAAAGTAATGATTTGCACCCATATCATTAACATATGTACCAACATAATTATCACCGATATACTTATAACTCTCGGGTGTCACATACATAATCGGTTCTGACACTACATTTACATTTTCAGCCACACTATGATGTTGACTTTTACTTGTAATTTTAAAATTACCTATTGGGGTGTTGCTCCCTTTTTCGCTTGATAAATTAGATGCATATGCATTTTCTCTATCAGCCACTTCGTTATGCCAAACGCCTTCTTCAACCACCACATAGACAAACACATATTTATCTGTCTATGTGGTGAACGTGGTGGTTTCGTAAAATTCAACACTTCACCAAATAAACAAATTCAGTGAACGTGGTAATTTCGTAAAATTCAACACCTAAATAAAACATTCTCGGATTGTATCCCGGTGACCAAACATATGATAATTGGGAATTAACAAACTCCTATCTTCCATCCGTAATAAGCAATACGAAATACTCGTTACAATTCATTATGTTAATTTTGAGAAAAAAGAAGCCGGAGAAGAAAACTTCCCAAATATGAAATAATTCCACAAATATGGAATGCTTATCATATATAGTAGCTTCAAAACAGTAGTCTGACAAAAAAGTAGTAAAGTTACCAAGAAAGTAGTCAATTTTAGCAAAAAAAAAGTAGTCAAAATTACCCAAAAAGTAGTGAAATTTACCAAAAAAGTAGTCAACAAATTCAAAAAAATAATCTACAATTTAGCAAAAAATAATTTTATAAAAATAACTGTTAAAAAACTATTTTATATTTGACAATTTTTTTTAACAAAATAATTGTCAAAAAACTACTCTACATTTTACAAACAATATTTTTTTTATCAAAATAATTCTCAAAAAACTATTCTCCATTTATTCAAAAAAAGAAAAAGAAAACCGTAGACCCAGAACCGTAGGCTACGGTTTGGGAATCCGTAGATTGTTGAGATAAATCGAAGATTTCTAAAAAAACCTACAGTTTTACATGTTGAATTTTTTTTAATACTTATCACGAAACTGTAGACCACTCTAATTAACTATGGTTTTGCGGGCTATTTTGAAACAATTTCTAATTTTTGGCTAAAAATGGTTAATTACTTACTTATTTAAGCTAGATTAGTAATTCCGTGTGTTATATATATATTTCTACCAAAAGAGGCAAAATTACTTTGCACTATTTTTTTTTTCAAATTTCTAAAAAACTCTCATTGTCTTTCAAAAATTTAATAATAAATAGATAATAAATACAAAAAAAGATTATACCTAAATTTTAATCTTCTATAAAATTTTGATAATAACCAATAATTTTAAATTAATTAATAATAATATTTTATAAAAACATAAAATTATAAATTATATTATATTGTAAACATTGATATTTTATATAATAAGCTAAAAATTTCAAAATAGTCGAATAAGTAATTTTTAAATCAGTTAATCATAACACGGATTTAAGAAATAGTAAATTAAGTAATTTTTAAATCATTTAATCATAACAAGAGTTAAAACTAACACCAAATCAAGAATTATATTTAATTTTATTTACGAATAGATGCCATTAAGTGATTTGATTTTTATAGATGTTCATTTTATCACATCGTTTAAATTAAATAGATACAAATTCACAAATCAAAATAGTGTAAATATTATTAATTTATAGTTAGTGTCAACGACATAATCATTTTTAATTACATATAATTGTCAAATTTTAACTCTATAATTCTAGAGCAAATTCCTCAAAAGTCACCAAGTTTACACGAAAATTCAAAATTGATATTATGTTATATTTTGTTTTAAATTGGACACTCAATTTATCAATTTGTTACAATTCTGACTACTTGATCGGTTAACCAAATTGTCTGCTGAGTTGACATGATGATGATGTACCCGTATTGATGAAATGACATGATGACGTATCACTGTTTGGTGATATCGTATTCTGAGTGTCGAAATTGAAAAAAAAACCAAAACATAGTGACTTTTATTATAGTTATCCAAAATATAGTGATTATTTTTAGACAAAACTGCAAAATGGTCTTTATGGTATATATATATTTTTCTGAGGTTTAGTCCAAACCTTGAATTTTTGGCTTCGTGATCATTTTGAGCTAGTTTTGTTGCGGATTTGTTCCCTCAGTAAACTTTTACAGAAATAACTTTAATACTTTAGGGTGTTTATTTTCTATTCTTCTTTCGTTTTATTAAATCTAACACTTCAATAAAAAAATAAGAGGGCCCACTCTCTCTCTCTCTCTCTCTTAAAATCTACTAAGACATCCAACAAATGTATTTATGGGTGCTTTCTCTCACACACACAGCCTTAAAATCTACTAAGACATCCAAGAAATGTATTTATGGGGAACCCACAATCCATAATCGAGTTGTAACAGTCATCAGATTCTTCACCGAGTTGTAACAAAGGGTCCCAACCCCCTCTCCCCATTTGTAAACTATGAAGCTTTAAACTCTATACCAGGTTGTTTCTTTTTTGCATCGATTCACCTTGCACTAGATTCTTAAACACAGCATTCAAGTAAATAAGAAACAAAAGAACGTATAAAACCAAATCACTATGCAAACCTACAACTTTCTTGATGAAGAAATGAATAAATCCATATGAACAAAGTGAAAACCACATGATCTGTTACTATAAACAAAGCCATAAAGAATAGAAAACAACCAACACATATCCACAACACACAGACCAAACGATCTGAACCCAACATAAAAGCATAACACATAAATTTACGAACTTCGATTTCACATGCGTTAAATTGGAAGGATGGAGGAGTAGCAGGATGCTGGAATCAAACCCAAAGCATTGTTGGTGGCTGTCTTGCTGGAGAAGAGTAAGGCGGTGGTGGTGGTTCACCGGAGGAGAAGCACAAGAAGAAGAGTAAGGCGATCTTGATATGGTTGTCGGTGGCTCTTCAAACAGCTTCAATGGTAGGAGTTCGGTTGCATAAAATGACAACAAACCGAGTCACGTTTTTCCGGCGCCGCCGACTTTAGACCCATATCAGCTTGCTCATCGCCTTCCTGAACCGACATCGATTTCTTCCTCTTCCATCTTCAGGGCACGATGGTGGTGTAGATTCTAACATCTAAAATCCGGGGAAGCGGGCAATGGTGGTAGTGACTCCTCTCAAAAATTAAATCCCCAAAATGAATCCCTCACTTGAATCGAATCGACTTCCCCCACCCCTTCTTATTCTTCTTCTTCTCACCTGCACTCTCCATCCTTCTTAATATCGAGACCCTTCTTCCAATTGCCTCCACCGTTGAAAGAGAAAAACATCAAAATCCTGCTTCTTCTTCTTCTTCTTCTGAAGCTTCATATCTGGAAACAGTTATGGGGGTGTATGTGCTCGATACTTAATTTTGTAGACTTTTGATTGCAAGTATCGATACTCAATTTATATAGACTTTTGATTGCAAGTATCTATGTGTGAAGTATGTGTGGTTTGATGTGAAAAGGAACAAGAATGGATGAAAAAGATGACGGAGAGAGAGAGGTGGGGTCATGTTTATTATTAATAAAACATTAAATTATATAAAAAATATTAAAAATATATTAGAAGGACATTTCAGTTTTTTTAGTTTTCCAAGGTATAAAACTACAAATAAACTAGTTCAAAAGGATCATTAAGTTAAAAAAGTCGATGTTTGAACTAATTCTTAAAAAAAATACATACCACGAGTACCATTTTTGTAGTTTTGTCTATTTTTTTTTATATTTAAGATAACCACTGTATCTGAAATGAGCTTTATGGGTAAATATACCATTCTCTAGTTCATAAAGTTTGTTACATGCTAATTTTTATACAAGATTTGGATATTTATTTTGAGGGTTGCCTTCAAGTGTATATCACAATGCATTGCCTTGTACATGTAGATAAGATACCACATTGAAGTGTAGAAATTGCCTTCAACCATTTTCGGTGGGAGAAAATTACAATTTTTGTTTACCGAGTTTTAACAAATGAATAAACTTTGTTTGTAAATGTGTAATATAAATATATGTTTAATATAATTGGATGTCACGTTAGAGTAAATATTTTACTGGTAATATAACTATTTTCAAATTTTAATTAATATAATCACGATAAATATGTGTAAATAGTTATCAATGACTAAATTATAAATTTTTAAATAGTTGATTAATAATTAACGACATTTTCTTATTTTTAAATGATAATAATTTTAGAATTTAATATAAGACGACGATATATATGTTAAATTTTAATTGCTAGAAAATGGACGACATGATATAATCTATAAGAGATGGATCTATTTGATTTAAATGTAGACACAAATTTCAACCGTTTGTACTGAATCTATTTAGAAAACAAGAGACAAAAAAAATATAAATTTATTTGATTTTATGTACACATTTACAAACAACGTTTATTCACTTGTTAAAACTCACGACAAAAAATGTAATTTTGTCCCATCCAAAAAGATTGAAGGCAATTTCTAAGTTTTAATGTGATTTATAATTGTATAAGCCAATGTATTGTGATATATAGTTGAAGACAACTCTATCTCTTTCGCTACCAATATATAGTTAAAAAGTTCATCATCTTTTTCATGATCCTTTTTAGTCTAAAAATAGACATTAGAATAAATCAATGTTGTAAAAATCGTTCGACGTTAGCTAGTCAGTAATAAGAGATTAATCGACTGGACAGTGATTAATTGGAGGATTAATCGGAGACCATTAATTTATAATTTATTAAATTTTATAAAAATTAAATAAGACTAATATCATATCAAAGTTCGTAAATACCACTAATATAATAACAAAATAGGTTAATATGATTAATACAATTCTAATCATATCTCAAATAGTTTCTATTTATATATAACTTCTTCAAAGTGTTAAAATGTCATCGGGTTCTATTGCATCACTCATTGTGTATACATGGATTAATCGCTAGACGCCCTCTAATCGTTCGAGTAGCACCTAGGGATTAATCGGAACCTAGTCGGGATTTTTACAACAATGGAATAAATATTTAAAGCTTTGTAAAAAAAAATAACGTGTGACAAACTTTATGATACTATGGTATGTTTATCCGAATACATTTTTTATCTTATTTTTTTTAAATCACTATATTTTGGATAACTATCACGAAAGTCATTATATTTTGGGAACTTCACAAAAAACATTATATTTTTGATAATTATCACAAAAATCATTATGTTGTTTTTTTTGACACTCATAATATGATGTCACAAAATAGTGTTACGTCATAAAAAATGACACATCATCATGCCACATCAGGAGACAACCCTGAATGACTAGTTAATTGATTAGAATTGTAACAAATTGGTAAACAAAGTATCTAATTTGAAATAAAAATAACGCAATATCAAAATCGATTTTTTGTATAAAATTAGTGATTTTTTTGTGGAGTTTTCCATAATTTTAATCTACGCAAAACATAGACATCCGCCTAGTACAATTACAAGAATATCATCAATCAAATGAATACATTGTTTTTTTGAAAAAACATCATAAATGGTCCCTGTGGTTTTCCAAAATCTGAAATTTAGTACCCGTGGTTTAGAAACGTCATAGTTGGTCCCTGTGCTTTCAAAACTTTTGACAGTTGGTCCTTATCCCTAACTCCGTTAAGTTTTGTCCGTTAATTCACGGACATTTTTGTCATTTCACTACCATAGGGACCATTTATGATGTTTTCTCTTATTTTAATAAAAAAATTGAAAAAAATGAAATAATATTCTCTCTCTCTCTCTCTCTCTCTCCCCCCCTTCCAGATCAACACACACAAACACACATTAAAAACCATGAAATACCTAACCTAAATCTTCAACACCTTCAACTAAATGTTTCTGAAAATCGGGAGAGTGTAAGTACAAGGAACTTGAGTAACTACAATGGATCTAAGGATTTGAAATCGGACCTTCAAGATTACCCAACATACACACAACACACATACAGAGACTCGATTAATCTTTGGCACTCTCCATCACTGACAAAACCCCTTCATATCCGACAATCCCCTTCCTCCACTTACAGATCTACATATTACACACCTAAAATCGATACACATACAAACTTACAAATCTAGAAATGGACACACACACACACACTTATGACTGGTTTGGGGAAGAACATCGATCGATTCCTATTCGATAGATGCAGGGCATCTACACTTGGATACTTCTTCAAGATATGTAGTGCATCTACACTTTGATTCTTCTTCAAGATCTTCGATTGAATCCACTTTGTCACTTTTAGGTTTAAGTGATCGGAGTAGGATTAAAGGCGGTCAGATTTGGCTATGTAGATGAAGGAAACGAGCATGAGGGGGAAGAAAAAGAAGGAAGAACCTAAAAGTCATCGATCGAAGAAAAAGAAAGAAGAACCTGGAGCAATCACTTCATTTGATTGTCAAGAAGATTGGGGGTTTAAAAAGATCCTACTGGTCCGATTATAGCTTTTTTGTTGCAAATTGAAAGCCCAAACTTTCTAGGTAACAAAATCAGAATTCTTGTTTGGATATTTAATATTGAGGATTTTGTAGTAGCTTTTCAATATATTTTTCTAGGGTTCCTCTAATCTTGAGACAAGGATTAACATCATGCTGTGCGTTTTCAAATTTTCAAGTTTATGTGTGTGTTTGGAGTTTTTGATGAAGGATGAGGGAGGAAGATGATGGGAGTGCTGCTGATATTTTTGGCTCGTGTTCGAGAGAGAGAGAGAGAGAGAGAGAGAGAGAGAGAGAGAGAGAGAGAGAGAGAGAGAGAGAGAGAGAGAGAGTATTATTTCATTTTTTTTATTTTTTTTAATAAGTGAAAACATAATAAATGGTCCATGTGGTAGTGAAATGACAAAAATGTCATTCAGTTAATGGACAAAACTTAACGGAGTTAGGGATAAGGACCAACTGTCAAAAGTTTTGAAAGCACAGAGACCAGCTATGACGTTTCTAAACCACGGGTACTAAATTTCAGATTTTGGGAAACCACAGGGACCATTTATGATGTTTTTTTTTGTTTTTTTTCATGTAATATTTTTATTAACTTTATCGAAGAAAGTATTATTAATTAAACATATTCCAATCATTAATCATTTAGAAAAAATAAACTTTTATAAAATTAAGTAGTTTACTTTCATATTTTTGTGATAGTTTATAAAATATGATCATCTAATATTTTTAAGGACAAAACTGTAAAATTTGTCCCTTAGTTTTCAAAAAACCGTGGTTATGGTCCAAAAAAATTTCAACTTGCATGAAATGTCCAAAATCTGAAAATTCCCGTGATTTTGGTCCCTGAAATACATGAAAATACTTTCTTAACCTTTTAATTTTATTTTTGGATTTCTTAACATTTCATTATTATTGAATTAATCTTTTTTAAAATAAAAAATCAGAAAGTACCCACCTATAATTTCTGGATTTTCGATTTTGTATGTGGAGATCTGAGTTTGAGTTGATGTTTTTTATCATCTTTGTTGACTGTTTTTAAAGTTTATGCATTTTGAATGTATTACTATTTTCATTATCTTTAATTGAGTTTTAAATTCAAAGTGTGGGTGCTTCGCTTCTTGAATCGTAATCTTGATTTGAATCTTTATGTTAAAGAAACCCTAATCTCAACAGGGTCCTGTATACATGTTATCAACTCAAAGATTTAGGTAAATGTTCTTGAAAGTCATTAAGATCTTCAAAAACTGAATCTTGAATCTGGGTTCATCTGAAAATGTGGTAGGATCGATACTTTTCGTTGAAGCTTGCCATTGGAGACGATAGACACAATCCTAAACCTAGAAGATTCTTGTAGTACACATGGAATTGGAGAAAACCGAAAGAACAAAAGCATAATTAAGGATTTCGGGCATTTTGAATTTTCATCGTATCTATGAGCCACCAACTGTGGGTTTGGTTATGGATTTAAGGTTTTTTGGAGGGATGATCGGAAAAGATAAAGAGGGTGACTGTTTATACTAAGAGAGAGAGAGAGAGAAAAATAAAATGGTGAGGGGGTGGGTGGGGGATAATTCTTTTCTTTTCTTTTTATTTTTAAGTTAAAATGGAAATAATTATAAAAATTACAAAAAATAAAATAAAAGGGTGTAACCGTCTTTTCAAGTTTTTTTGGACTAAATTCACATGAATTTTTTGATTTTGAATATTTCATGCAAGTTGGAACATTTTTGGACCCTATCTACAGTTTTTTGCAAACCACAGGAACAAGTTTTACACTTTTGTCTATTTTTATGCATACATAGTATTTATATAATAATTAGATACAAAATGTTATATATACTTATAAATTAATTTTTTTTAGTTTGTCAAAAATTATGATATAAAATATGATCAACACACACAAACACACATTAACAACCATGAAATACCTAACCTAAATCTTCAACACCTTCAACTAAATGTTTCTGAAAATCGGGAGAGTGTAAGTACAAGGAACTTGAGTAACTACAATGGATCTAAGGATTTGAAATCGGACCTTCAAGATTACGCAACATACACACAACACACATACAGAGACTCGATTAATCTTTGGCACTCTCCATCACCGACAAAACCCCCTCATCTCCGACAATCCCCTTCCTCCACTTACACATCTACATATTACACACCTAAAATCGATACACATACAAACTTACAAATCTAGAAATGGACACACACACACTTATAACTGGTTTGGGGAAGAACATCGATCGATTCCTATTCGATAGATGCAGGGCATCTACACTTGGATACTTCTTCAAGATATGTAGTGCATCTACACTTTGATTCTTCTTCAAGATCTTCGATTGAATACACTTTGTCACTTTTAGGTTTAAGTGATTGGAGTAGGATTAAAGGCGGTTAGATTTGGCTATTGAGATGAAGGAAACAAGCATGAGGAGGAAGAAAAAGAAGGAAGAACCTGAAAGTCATTGATCGAAGAAAAAGAAAGAAGAACCTGGAGCAATCACTTCATTTGATTGTCAAGAAGATTGGGGGTTTAAAAAGTTCCTACTGGTCCGATTATAGCTTTTTTGTTGCAAATTAAAACCCCAAACTTTCTAGGTAACAAAATCAGAATTCTTGTTTGGATATTTAATATTGAGGATTTTGTAGTAGCTTTTCAATATATTTTTCTAGGGTTCCTCTAATCTTGAGACAAGGATTAACATCATGCTGTGCGTTTTCAGTTTTTCAAGTGTATGTGTGTGTTTGGAGTTTTTGATGAAGGGTGAGGGAGGAAGATGATGGGGTGCTGCTGATATTTTTGGCTCGTGTTCGAGAGAGAGAGAGAGAGGGGGGGGGGAGAGAGAGTATTATTTCATTTTTTTATTTTTTTTAATAAGAGAAAACATCATAAATGGTCCCTGTGGTAGTGAAATGACAAAAATGCCCTTCAGTTAACGGACAAAACTTAACGGAGTTAGGGATAAGGACCAACTGTCAAAAGTTTTGAAAGCACAGAGACCAGCTATGACATTTCTAAACCACGGGTACTAAATTTCAAATTTTGGGAAACAACTGGGACCATTTATGATGTTTTTTCTTGTTTTTTTTGTTTTTTTCATGTAATATTTTTATTAACTTTATCAAGAAAGTATTATTAATTAAACATATTCCAATCATTAATCATTTAGAAAAAAAAAACTTTTATAAAATTAAGTAGTTTACTTTCATATTTTTGTGATAGTTTATAAAATATGATCATCTAATATTTTTAAGGACAAAACTGCAAAATTTGTCCCTTAGTTTTCAAAAAACCGTGGCTATGGTCCAAAAAAATTTCAACTTGCATGAAATGTCCAAAATCTGAACATTCCCGTGATTTTGGTCCCTGAAATACTTGAAAATACTTTCTTAACCTTTTAATTTTATTTTTGGATTTCTTAACATTTCATTATTATTGAATTAATCTTTTTTAAAATAAAAAATCAGAAAGTACCCACCTACATCCATTCTGTACCCTCCTACCCCAATCTCTCTCTCTCTCTCTCTCTCTCTCTCTCTCTTACGTTTGTCTTATTCATTTCATATGCAAGAAAAGTGAAAAACACATACATACATATACAAGAAAATCACATACAAACACACATTGAAGTTACAAATAACATGTATTTGGTTGATCAATAACTCAAACACACACACATCACACATAAACTTTGAGAATTTAAAGGGAAAAACGACCCAACCTTCATCATCGATGAACACATAAAAAATCAAGAACCTGCAACATTTTTTAATCCTATGTTCTTCTTTAAACCATTAATAGATCAAGCCTCGATGGAATCATCTCACTGATGAAGAGTTATTTCGTTCCACATGGATACATATCCGGCTCTATGGACCGCCATACCTACGACTAATTTAGGTTTTATTCTTCTTAATAGTCATATGGTCCCTCAAAATTAACAAGATTTGAGCTAGATTTTTTATTTCAAGCTTTCAACTTGGTTCAATACACACACAATCAAAGATCTAAGATGAGTTGTAGTCACCGGTGGATGCAATTGTGGAGATGGCGATGCTGGTTGTGGTAAGTTCCTGATGCCTGAGGTGAATGGAAGGTGGGCGATGTGTGTGGTTTTTGATTTTTTCTCTCTATAATTTATGAATTTTCGATTTTGTATGTGGAGATCTGAGTTTGAGTTGATGTTTTTTTTATCATCTTTGTTGACTGTTTTTAAAGTTTATGCATTTTGAATGTATTACTCTTTTCATTATCTTTAATCGGGTTTTAAATTCAAAGTGTAGGTGCTTCGCTTCTTGAATCGTAATCTTGATTTGAATATTTATGTTAAAGAAGCCCTAATCTCAACAGGGTCCTGTATACATGTTATCAACTCAAAGATTTAGGTAAATGTTCTTGAAAGTCATTAAGATCTTCAAAAACCGAATCTTGAATCTAGGTTCATCTGAAAATGTGGTAGGATCGATACTTTCTGTTGAAGCTTGCCATTGGAGACGATAAACATAGTCCTAAACCTAGAAGATTCTTGTAGTATGCATGGAATTGGAGAAAACCGAAAGAAACAAAAAACATAATTAAGGATTTAAGGCATTTTGAATTTTCATCGTATCTATGAGCCACCAACTGTGGGTTTGATTATGGATTTAAGGTTTTTTGGAGGGATGGTCGGAAAAGATAAAGAGGGTGACTGTTTGTACTGTGTGTGCGTGAGAGAGAGAGAGAGAGAGAAAGAGAGAGAAATAAAACGGTGAGGGGGTGGGTGGGGGATAATTCTTTTCTTTTCTTTTTATTTTTAAGTTAAAATGGAAATAATTATAAAAATTACAAAAAATAAAATAAAATGGTATAATCGTCTTTTCAAGTTTTTTTAGACTAAATTCACATGAATTTTTTGATTTTGGACATTCCATGCAAGTTGGAACATTTTTGGACCCTATCAGTTTTTTGCAAACCATAGGAACAAGTTTTACACTTTTGTCTATTTTTATGCATACATAGTATTTATATAATAATTAGATACGGAATGTTATATATACTTATAAATTAATTTTTTTTAGTTTGTCAAAAATTATGATATAAGAAAGTAGGAAAATAAACTTAAGCTTACACAAATGTTGTAAAGTTATACATATAACCTTAATCTACGAATTATGATCGGAATATCAGGTATATTCTAACGAGAGATTTGGATAGGTAGTGAGCGGGCTAAGTTTAGAAACCAAATGGCGTGGGGCAACATTATCTATCCAGAAGAAGGATATGACTACCCACGTGGCAACACACTACTGGTTCTCTCAAACAAGAACAACGCCATTCACTCAAAATCCTCAAACCACATCAAATCAAAACCTTTGAACTTCAATTACTAACCTGCTTCTTCATCATCTCAAACAGTCAACACCTTCAAATCCGTTGATAATGGCAAGTTGCAGTATGGCATCTGCTGCTTCAAGATTCTTGGTGACACCAAATGTCACTTCCAACACAACCACCGTCAAGTGCCATATGGTTTCCTTACCTTTCCAAAACAAAAGAGTTTCAAGACTAGTTGTTAGGGCTGCTGAAGATACGGAACCACCGGCTGCCACCGCTGAACCAGCCAAGGCAGAGACGCCTAAGCCTAAGCCACCGCCGATTGGACCCAAGAGAGGAGCTAAGGTATATAGCGCGCGCGCGCACACACACATATATATATATATATATATATATATATATATATATATATATATATATATATATATATATATATATATATATAACACACGAAAGGAGCTGAGTGGTTGATATATAATATGATTTTGTGGACGCAGGTGAAAATCTTGAGGAAGGAGTCGTACTGGTTTAAGGGAGTGGGATCGGTTGTTACTGTAGATCAGGTAAGATGATATGCTTGGTGTGAATAATGAATGTGTTTTGAGGATGGGATTTGATGTTCATATGATTTGCAGGACCCAAAGTCTCGATACCCAGTTGTTGTGCGGTTTACCAAAGTGAATTATGCAAATGTTTCAACCAACAACTATGCATTGGATGAGATTCAAGAAGTTTAGATTTAGTTTCTTGTTCCTCCTGTCCTCCCATTTTAATCTTTTGCTACATATTTTATCAATGAATTTGTATCATATTATCTAAAGTTTCTTTGGTGCCTGGATTTGATCAAATATATGATTTCACTAACCATTGATTTAGATATCATACTTCATACACACTCTTAGTGGATCAAACTAAAGTGCATGTTGTGAAGAACCGATTAGTTTAAATGGTAGCTATCAGTCCCCATAATTAGCTTGTGCAAAAAAAAAAAAAAGATAAAGAAATATCTAATGGATCTGTTGTAGAAATGAAGGATAACAAATCAAAAACTTCATTGTGGTTAGATATATTAGTGTATATGTCGTATTGTATTAGACCAATGTATTTAGCCCACAATTGTATAGGCCCAGTACGACATGTATTGTACTTTGTATTTATAGTGATACGTAATGCAAGTCTCGATTATGGGAAAATTATACAAACCCTAAAATGGTATCAGCGCAATAACAAGCACTGTGATTACATCTCATCACCAATCCTCCCTACTGCCGCTTGTTTTCTTTCTTGCTGCCTCTCAGTCGTTGTTCTCCATCTTCAATCGCTGTTCTCCATCTTCTACTTCATCTTGTCATCGTCACCATGCCAAAATCAAGCACTCCTCAGCAAATTTGAAACCCTACGCCATCACTAACGTCAAAGCATTCATCCCATTGATCCTCGATTTGAACCAACTCAATCACGATTCTTGGTGTGAACTCTTTCAAACCCACTATACCGGTTTTGGAGTCCTTGGCCATTTGGACAGATCCTCCAAACCTAAAAATGCCGATGATGAAGAGCGGTATACACTTGACTCTCTTGTCAAGATGTGGATATATGGAACCTTGATCCAATCCCTTCTCAACATGGTCACTAAACACGGGTCCACTGCAAACTCTCTTTGGCTATCGATTAAAGCATTATTTCGGGACAACAAAAAAGCTAGGGTTATGGAACTGGACAATGAATTTCATCTCATTTCCATGGGAGATCATTTTGTCAATGAATATTATGAAAAGATGAAGGTCACGACTGATTTGCTTGCTAATATTGGATACCCGGTACCCAAACGAACTATTGTGTCCCATTTTCTCAATGACGTCTCTCTTAAATTTGATCACATGTCCACTAAAATTACACACAAGGATGCCTTTCCTACTATTCTCCAAACTTGATCCATCCTTCTGTTGGAAGATCAACGTTTTTCTCGACCCTGTCAAGTTAATGCTTCACACACCGATCACACCTCTGCACCCACAGTTCTCTACACGAGATCTCCATCTCCATATTCAAAATGCAGCAATAACGGAAACCAAAACAAAAAATAATCATAAAAACAATCACAACGAGTCCCGTGACAATCGCCGACAGCCGGGTCAAGATCAGCGCCGTCTGCCAGCTGCTGCATCTCGCCCTTTGCAGCCTCCTTTTACACACTTCTTGTTGGATTTGATGTCTAAGCCCATAACTATAACTGAGATGTACTTGACCCGATTGTAGCATGATCCTTTTGGGTTGCCTTCATCAGTGCAATTTGATAGGATGAACTTTTGAGAATAAGGTTATTTATGATTTATTAATATATTATAAGTATAATATATTAATTGAGAAATCATATTATTTAATTGGTATTGATCAAGAATTAATTTGGAATTAATTTTTTGATCAAAAGAGACTAATTAAATATATAGGGATTGATTATGTAAATCAATGATTATTATAGTGTGGGCCAAAGATCCATGATTGTTTAGATAGGCTAAACCAAAGAGATAATCCATGGATAGTCCATGGAGGTTTAACCCATGGATCATAAGAATGTGAAAGGTCATGAAGCATTAGGGTTTGCATGAATGTAACCCTAGCTTAGTAACACTATAAAAGCATACCCCTAGTCCCAAAATCGGCTACCCCATTCATTCTAAGAGAGTGAAGTTGATTTTGTGCTAGGTAACTTATTCTCTCAAGCCCCCTCTTGCATTTGGTGTTTGTGAACCATTAGAGGCATCACACTTGAGGTGCTCAAGCTTTTGAAGGCCAAGAACTACAAGTCCTATTAAGAGCCAAGTCATCTAACTAGTTGCATTGCTTAATTGTTCAATTGTATGTTAGTTAGGGAGAATGCTTTGGAAAATTTGAAAATGCATGTATAACTAGAGAAAACATAGATCCAAAGCATTTAGGGTTGCATGTGCACCATAGGAGTGTTGTAGTGCTTAAAACCCAACAATGGTATCAGAGCCTAGGGTTGTTTTCTGTTATACTTGATGCTTGTTATTTTTCGAAGTTAAAAAAAATCGAATTTCTGGCCTCTGACTGATGAACTCGCCGAGTCCACTGGCTGACTCGATGAGTCCACTCAGTAACAGGGCAAGTCGGCGTGTCAGTTCATGCACTCAACGAGTTCATGGCCCTGGTTGCATAATTTCGAGTTTTCTTGGCCTGGATTGGATTGGAATCACTACTACAAACTGTTTTACATCATTAAATCTTTTTTTATGATATGGTAGTGATTATGCTCATCCAATCATAAGATAATTGTCATGGTTTTAAGATAACTGTTGATTTATATGATAAACAAAGTTGCTCGCAAATTGTTGACTAGATATTATCTTATTTATGAGTTTAGTTAGATCAATCTTGAATTATATGATGATTTTAGTTGTTAGAAATTGATCTAAATGAATTTTAATGACCTCCATAACTTGTCCTCAAGCTATGGAAAATGAAAGGTCTCATCTTTAAAATTGCATTAAACTCATAAGTTATAAATACCAAGAGTTTTGACAAGTTTCAAAACTTGCCCTCACGTTTTGGAATTTGTAAAGTCTCACTAATGTAACTTTAATTCCAAACCCTAGAGTTTTAAAAGTTAAAATTCAGCCCTTATACTTTATAATATTATAAGTTTAATATATATATATATATATATATATATATATATATATATATATATATATATATATATATATAAGACAAGTCAGTCTTACCGTTAGTAGGCCTCATTCACAAAGCCGGTCTATAAGGGGGGTATAAGGTTACTGCCTATAAAATGGTGGTTTAATGGGTGTCCACTCTCACCCACCGCTTCCTTGAATGGTGGAGGGTCGTTAGCCGAACGGGTAGGATAAGACATTAATTCTCATTAAAAGTATAATGATAAATATGAAGTAACTAAACTTTTATTAAATTCCCAATCTTAGTTACTTTAGGAAAATGTGAAGATGGTGCTAATCCATGAAATTACACTTTGCACCTTGTTAAGTCGTTAGTGGAGCGTGTGTGGTTAACCGACACACTAATCTGGGAATGTCAATGAGTGACAAAGGGTAGCTTGATGTTAATCATAGATCAATGGAGTGTGTGTGGTTAACCGGCACATTGATTAGGTGATTTGTAACATTGAGTGTACCAAGCTAATTTTCATGGTTATTCACACCTTGTTTGTGATCCTCGGCATCCCAGTCACAAATTTGAAGGGCACAATCTGTTGGATATAGTGTCTAAGTCTATAACTATATTTGGTATGTACTTGACCCGACCCGGCATGGTCCATTTGGGTTGCACTTCACCCGAACAATTTATGGATAATCTTTCGAGAATAGTATAAGTTATGATTTATTAATATATTATAAGTTCTAATATATTAATATAAAATCATATTATTTAATTAGTGTTGATCTATAATTAATTTAGAATTAATTTAGAGATCAAAAGTATGACTAATTAAATATGGGCTCTTGTATTTATATAGTGTGGGCTAATGCTTATTTGGAATGGGCTAGGCTTGCATGGAAAGTCCATGGATACTCCATGGAGCTTTAACCCATGGATCTCATGGAAATGAAAATACATGGGTATTAGGGTTTACATGGATGTAACCCTAATCCACCACACTATATAAAGGAGACTTTGGTTCTTGAAATAATACTAGTTGATGTGTGTAAACCAAGAGGGCCGATTTCAAGAAGTTTGTGACTATTCTCTCAAGTTTCCAAGTTTGTGGTGATTTGTAACTTCCATTTGAGGCATCCACATTATTGGTGCTAGGCTCTCAAACTCCAAGTAATCAATTACTACTACAAGGTAAGTAATTCTACTAGTTTTATTTGATTCAAGTATCCCATGCCATGCTAGTTAGGATAAGAACCTTGGAAAAATAATTATTTGCATGTATCTTAGTCAAACATAGATCCAAGGTTTCTAGGGTTGCATGTACACCATAGGAGTGTTAGAATGCTCAAAACCCTTCAGTGGTATCAGAGCCTGGTTTGTTTATTTGATACTTGATGCAAAAAAAAAAACAAAAAACTTGCAAACCCATCAGTGGTATCAGAGCCTGGTTTGTTTATTTGATACTTTATGCAAAAAAAAACTTGAAAATCAAAGTTTTGTTCAAAAGCTCGTATCAAAATTTCAAGTTTTGTATATGTACTTACGATTCTTGAAATTTTTGATATGAACATTCATAAACATATGAGTTTAGAAGATCATAGAAATTATGTGCTAATAATTGATTAGATTAATTCTTGATCTTTATGTGTTTTAATGGAGTCCATAACTAGTTCTTAAGTTATGGATAACCAAAAGTCACATTTATAAATAACCATTAAAAGAACACATAGGTTACAAAAAATGAAGAGTCTTCATTTTTTATAACCATTAACTCATAAGTTATGAGAAATGAAAAGTTTTGAAAGTTTACAAAACTTGCCCTCAAGTTTTGGAACATGTAAAGTCATATTAAAAACTTTAGTTCCAACCCCTAGAATTTTAAAAGTTAAAATTCAACCCTTATACTTTATAATATTATAAGTTTAATAATATTTATATATGTATAAGATCAAGTCGTCTTACCGCTAGTACGCCTCATTCACGAAGTCGGTCTATAAGGGGGGTATAAGGTTGTTGCCTATAAAATGGCAACTTAATGGGTGTCCACTCTCACCCACCGCTTCCTTGATCGGTGGAGGGTCGTTAGCCGAACGGGTAGGACAAGGACTTATAAATTCTCATTAAAAGTATAATGATAATACTAAAGTAACTAAACTTTATTGAATTCCCAATCTTAGTTATTTTAGGAAAATGTGAATAAGGTGCTAATCCATGAAATTACACTTTACACTTTGTTTAAGTCGTTAGTGGAGCGTGTGTGGTTAACCGGCACACTAACTTGAACTTAACAAGGTAGGTAAAGGGTGACTTAATGTTTACCATAGTATCGATGGAGCGTGTGTGGTTAACCGGCACATCGATTGATGGGTAATACATTAAGGGTACCAAGTAATTTGCATGGTTACTTCACACCTTGTTTTGTGATCCTCGGCATCCCAGTCACAAAACTTGAAGGGCACACTCGAGATTGAAACATGCCATTGAAGAAAGTTCAATGAATCTCAAAGAATCTAGGAGTTTCTAAACCAATTAAAACCTAATTAAATATTTCGTTTTTCATGGTGGAAATTGGTGAATCGTCATTCACCTACCTTCAAATATCTTATAGCTTAGATTACGACATCCCTCTTCTAAGTTATAAAATATTGTGTTGGGTCCTAGCCTTAATATTACATCTGGGTGTTTTATTAAGGACTATCTCTATATCTAATCTAATCTATTCTCTCTTCTTTCCAGATGTCTTCCAATAACAATGCTTCTGGCTCAAACCCTACTAGCTCCTTCTCTCTCATGAATCTTTATGGGAGAGTCATCTTTGATGGGTCCAACTTTACAGATTGGATCAGAAACATCAGGATGGTCACTCGGTATGAGAACAAAGAATATGTTCTCGACAAGGAGCTGAAGGTACCCGAGCCAACTGCTACTCCTGAAGAGCCTGCTGAATATGAGGTACATGAAAGAGATGCTACAAAAGTGGCATGCATCATGATGGCCACCATGACAGCCAAGCTCCAAAAGTCCTATGAGGACTATTATCCTTTTGAGATGCACCAGGACTTGATGGACCGCTACCATCAAAGTGCTCGTCAAGAGCGATATGAAATAATCTCCTCCATGATAACAACCCGAATGAAGGATGGTGAACCCATCACGGGCCACATGCAGAAAATGCAAAGGTATGTGGACCGTTTACTGAAGCTGAATGTGAACTTCCCTGAGGAGTTAGCAATAGACATCATTTTGCACTCCTTGCCATTGTGTTATGATCAATTCCGCATGACATATCACATGAACAAGGAAGAAGTCACCCTCAGCAAACTTCAAGGACTCTTGAAGACCGCCGAAAGTGATCTAAAGGGTAAGTCGGTTGTTACTACTCCTACTCCTACTCCAACTGCGGCCAATGTCTTCGCAATCGGGCATGGCAAAGGGAAGAAGAGAAAGAACCTTTCTAAGGGTACCAAGGGTAAGACCCTTGAAGGCTCTTCTTCAAGCAAAACCAAGAAAGGTTTTGTCACTCCTTCTGCTAACCCTAATGAAGCTGAATGCTTCTATTGCCATGAAAAGTCGCACTGGAAGCGAAACTGCCCAAAGTACCAGCAAGATTTGAAGGATGGGAAAGTAAAACCCAACCATGCAGGTATATACACTATATTGTCTAATAACTCACCTCATTCTAAGTCTTGGGGTCCTTGATATAGGTTATGGTATTCACATATGTTGTGATTTGCAGGGACTAAAAAGAAGTGAGAATGTGGAGCAGGGAAAGATAAACTTGATCATGGGAAACAGGAAAGCTTCACCTGTCACCAAGATAGGAGTTTATTCCTTAGTGCTAAATAGTGGGTTTACATTAGATTTGAATAAATGTTATTATTCGCCAGAAATGGCAAGAAATGTTATTTCCTTTCATGCATTGTATAAACAAGGTTTTACCTTTTATTTTGATAATAATAATGGTAGTATTGATGCTTTCTTTAATAATGTTCTTTATTTTAAAGCATTACCTTGTGATGGCGTGTATGAAACTGTATCTGTTGTAGATAATCTAGGAAATAATGTATTGTGTATTAACTCTTCCACTAGCTTAGATAAAGCATCCTTATGGCATTGTCGTCTTGGACATGTAAGCAAGAAACGCATAGGCCAACTCCAAAAGGATGGAGTCTTGGAGTCATTTGACCTAAAGTCAGATGATAATTGTGAATCTTGTTTGCTTGGTAAAATGACAAAGTCACCTTTTACTGGCACTTGTGCTAGGGGTGAAGGTTTGTTGGACCTCATACACACGGATGTGTGTGGACCCTTCAGAACCGCCACAAGAGATGCTAATCGGTTCTATATGACTTTTACTGATGATTTTAGTAGATATGGATATGTCTACCTAATCAAGCATAAGTCAGAAACCTTTGAGAAATTCAAAGAGTTTAAGCAAGAAGTGGAGAATCAGTTGGGCAGGAACATTAAGATGCTTCGATCCGATCGTGGTGGTGAGTATCTTAGTACTGAGTTCCTTGACTATCTTAAGGAATGTGGGATTGTCTCACAATTGACACCTCCTAGGACACCACAGTTGAATGGTGTAGCTGAGAGGCGCAATCGGACCTTGTTGGACATGGTTCGTTCCATGATGAGTCGAGCTTCACTACCAATCTCATTTTGGGGGTATGCCTTAGAGACTGCCGCCCATATCCTTAATCTAGTCCCTACAAAGAAGGTTGCCAAAACACCTCACGAGGTGTGGACTGGAAAAGTTCCCAATCTAGACCACATCAAGATTTGGGGTTGCGAGGCTTTCGTGAGACGCGAGACTCACGATAAGCTCGAACCCCGAAGCGAAAGGTGTATTTTCATCGGCTACCCACAGAAATCCTTTGGTTACATCTTCTACAGACCCAGTGATAATGTGGTCTTTGTAGCAAGAAGAGGATTCTTTCGAGAGAGAGAATTCATGAGCCAAGGAGACAGTGGGAGGCAAATTGACCTTGAGGAAATTCAAGAGTCAAGTGGTGAAGGAACCTCAAACCCTAGCCCTCAACCTGAGGAGAAAACTCATGTTGAGCCAACTGAAGAATCTATACCTCTGAGGCGTTCCACCAGAGTTAGGAATGCACCTGAACATTATTATGGTTTTCATATTACTGCAGAAGGTGAGACACTTATCAGTGATAACACACTGGTAAATCTAGATGAGCCTAACAGCTACACGGAAGCCATGGCAGGCCCTGAGGCTGCTAAATGGAAAGAGGCTATGAATAACGAGATACAGTCCATGTATGACAATCAAGTTTGGAACTTGGTTGACAATGTACCTGATCGTAAGATAGTTGGGTGCAAATGGATCTCCAAGAAGAAGACCGACATGGATGGTAATGTACACACTTATAAGGCACGACTGGTTGCAAAGGGTTATTCTCAAACTCCGGGAGTTGATTATGATGAGACCTTTTCACCAGTGGCCAAGATTAAGTCTATTAGGGTTCTGTTAGCCATTGCTGCATTTCATGATTATGAAATATGGCAAATGGATGTCAAAACCGCTTTCCTTAATGGAAAGTTGGCTGAAGATGTTTACATGGTTCAACCAGAGGGTTTTTTCAGTACAGAGTACCCCAGTAGAGTGTGTAAGCTCGAGAAATCCATTTATGGATTAAAACAGGCACCTCGCAGATGGAATCTTTGCTTTGATGAGAAAGTCAAAGAATTTGGCTTTTCAAGGAGTGAAGATGAATCTTGTGTCTATATCAAGGCTAGTGGGAGTATAGTCAGCTTTTTGGTACTGTATGTGGATGGCATACTACTCATAGGAAATGACATCCCAACCCTGTAGGAAGTAAAGTCCTGGCTTGGGAAGTGTTTCGCTATGAAGGACCTTGGAGAAGTTGCCTATATCCTAGGGATAAGGATTTTGAGAAACAGGAGTAAAAGACTAATTGGACTTAGTCAAAGCACCTATGTGGAGAAAGTGTTGAAAAGGTTCAACATGCATAACTCTAAGAAAGGAGAGTTACCCATCCAGAGTAACGCCAGATTGAGTAAGACACAAAGCCCTAGTACTGAGGCTGAGATAGCAGAAATGAGTCGAATACCTTATGCTTCAGCTGTAGGATCGATCATGTATGCTATGACGTGTACTCGACCTGATGTAGCCTTTGCTTTGAGCATGGTTAGTAGGTATCAGGGGAACCCTGGCAAGGCACACTGGACTGCGGTAAAAAATATCCTCAAGTACCTACGGAGGACTAAGGACTGGGTCCTTACCCTCGGTGGCAGTGAGGACTTGAGAGTTGTAGGGTACAGTGATGCTAGCTTTCAGACTGACATGGATAATTTTCGCTCTCAGTCGGGCTGGGTCTTTACTCTAAACGGAGGGGCAATTACTTGGAAAAGTTCCAAGCAGGAGACAGTGGCTGATTCCACTTGTGAATCAGAGTATATAGCAGCAAGCGAGGCAGCAAAGGAGGCTATATGGCTAAAGAACTTCATCGGAGACCTTGGAGTTGTACCAGCTATAAAGGAGCCAATGGAGATTTTCTGTGACAGCAATAGTGCGGTTGCCTTAGCCAAGGAACCAAGAGATCATGGGAGATCCATACACATTGACAGAAAATATCACTTCATCAGACATCGAATAGAAGAAGGAATCCTCGTGGCAAAGAGGGTATCATCGGATGAGAATCCAGCAGATACCCTCACGAAGGGACTGACTCGGGTTAAGCATCTCCAGCATGCTCGGAGCATAGGGCTGAAGGATGATATTAGTTTTAGTAGTTAGATAGTCTTGAAATTTGTAAAATGTAATTGACATTTGATGCTAAATAAAAGCTGTTATTTATGAGTAAAGTGTTGCTATCTCTTATCAATCGTTTACTATTATTTCTTTTTGCATGTTTTGACTTCTAGAATAATTATGTTATGGTTTATATCATATTATTCAAACTCTCCACAGTCGGTCATATGTTGGAAGTAGATATGAATCAAGACTGTCATGGGTTGGCTTGTAGAGGTCTAAGATGTTAGACAAAGCGGGGCTACAACACTCATGAGTGCTCATAAGTTCTGAGTATTGGATTCAACCCACGCTCACTGGCATCACTTCATGGAATTTATCTCGAGTGATCGTGAGACGGTAATATCATATAAGTCTTCAAACCTAGACATATGATTTGTTACCTATGAGTTGGTTATGCATTGATTATACGAAAACGCATTGGTAACTCGATGTTATAAAACGTACCTTTGTGTGTAATTCAACAAGTAGTAGAGCAAACATATGAGTCGAAGTTTATCTGTTCCTTCTTGGATTAGAAGCGATATCTGGGCCCCTCGATGATTTTGTTTTGACCTATGTACCGGGCCCGGTCAGAACTAAATTGATGTGTTCAGTTAAGTTCTATGTCAAACAAATCGGAAATCGGGAAACAAATGCTGGACAATAAGCAAGACCTTGTTCCATGTATTTGTCCGGCTGATATCTAGAACAGAGGATTGTATGATCACTTATCTAAAATGGCGCTTCATAGTTCAACAGAGTTTAAAGAGCTACGATTGCTGATCGGTTCCTGAAGTCATACTTGCAACTATAGTTATTAGACTTATCCAAGTGGGAGATTGTTGGATATAGTGTCTAAGTCCATAACTATATTTGGTATGTACTTGACCCGACCCGGCATGGTCCATTTGGGTTGCACTTCACCCGAACAATTTATGGATAATCTTTCGAGAATAGTATAAGTTATGATTTATTAATATATTATAAGTTCTAATATATTAATATAAAATCATATTATTTAATTAGTGTTGATCTATAATTAATTTAGAATTAATTTAGAGATCAAAAGTATGACTAATTAAATATGGGCTCTTGTATTTATATAGTGTGGGCTAATGCTTATTTGGAATGGGCTAGGCTTGCATGGAAAGTCCATGGATACTCCATGGAGCTTTAACCCATGGATCTCATGGAAATGAAAATACATGGGTATTAGGGTTTACATGGATGTAACCCTAATCCACCACACTATATAAAGGAGGCTTTGGTTCTTGAAATAATACTAGTTGATGTGTGTAAACCAAGAGGGCCGATTTCAAGAAGTTTGTGACTATTCTCTCAAGTTTCCAAGTTTGTGGTGATTTGTAACTTCCATTTGAGGCATCCACATTATTGGTGCTAGGCTCTCAAACTCCAAGCAATCAATTACTACTACAAGGTAAGTAATTCTACTAGTTTTATTTGATTCAAGTATCCCATGCCATGCTAGTTAGGATAAGAACCTTGGAAAAATAATTATTTGCATGTATCTTAGTCAAACATAGATCCAAGGTTTCTAGGGTTGCATGTACACCATAGGAGTGTTAGAATGCTCAAAACCCTTCACAATCGAGATTTAAACATGCCATTGAAAATTTCAATGAATATCAAAGGATCTAGGAATTTCAATCCAATTAAAACTTAATAATCTATTTCGTTTTTCATGGTGGAAATTGGTAAATCGTCATTTACCTACCTTCAAATATTTTACAATTGGATTACGGCATCCCTTTTCGCAATTGTAGAATATTGTGTTGGGTCCTAGCCTTAATATTTCATTTGGGTGTAATATTAAGGATTATCATCTAATCTAAACTTCGTTCTTCTTCTTTTTCAGATGTCTATTCCAAACAATGCTTCTAACTCAATCCCTTCAGGCTCTTTCTTCCTCATGAACCTATGTGGGAGGGTCATTTTTGATGGCTCGAACATCATTGACTGGATTCGAAACATTCGAATGACTATTCGTTATGAGGACAAATAATATGTCCTAGATAAAGAGCTTAAGGAGATTGATGTCACCACTTCCACTCCCGAACAGATCGCTGAACATACTACTCATGAGAGGGATGCGACAAAGGTGTCGTGTCTAATGATTGCTACCATGACTGCTGAACTACAGAAGTCCTATGAGGACTACTATCCTTTTGAAATGTATCAAGATTTGATGGAAAGATACCATAAAAGTGCTCGGCAGGAGAGGTATGAGATCATTTCCTCCATGATCACAACCAAAATGAAGGATGGTGAACCCATCACGGCCCACTTGCAAAAGATGCAGAGATTTGTGGACCGCTTGCTTAAATTGAATGCCAATTTTGATGAAGAGTTGGCCATAGATATTATTCTACACTCTTTACCTTCTTGTTATGATCAGTTTCAAATGACTTATCATATGAACAAGGAGGAGGTCACTCTTAGCAAGCTTCAAGGCCTTTTGAGAACTGCAGAAAGCAATTTGAAAGGTAAGTCGCTTGTGTCTACTCCTACTACTACTACTACTACTACTACTTCTGCCCATGTTCTGGCAATTGGACATGGGAAGGGAAAGAAGAGGAAGGCTCCCTACAAGAGCCGCAAGGGAAAGTCTCTTGATGGATCCTCTTCCCGTGGGACTAAAGCTGGTTCTGCTAATCCCTCTTCCAATCCGAAGGATGCAGAGTGCTTCCAATGTCATGAAAAGGGCACTAGAAACGAAGCTGCCCCAAGTACTTGCTATACATAAAGGATGGCAAGATCAAGCCCTCCTTTGCTGGTATTTACACTATTTAATCTAATAACTCATCACATGCTAATTCTTGGGTCCTTGATACAGGTCGTGGTATTCACATTTGTTCTGATTTGTAGGGACTAAAAAGAAGTAGGGATGTGGAGCACGGGAAGATAAACTTAATCATAAGATATAGGAAAGTGTCGCATGTGACCAAGATTGGAGTTTATTCTTTATTGCTTAGTAATGGTTTAAATTTAGATTTGAATAATTGTTGTTACTCGGCCGATATGGCGAGAAATATTATTTCCTTTCACAGTTTGTATAAACAAGGTTTTACTTTTTCTTTTAATAATGAAAATGGTGGTATTTATGTTTATTGTAATGGTGTTTTTTTATTTTGAAGCATTACCTTGCAATGGTATATATGAAACTGTGATGGTTGTAGATAACTTAGGAAATAATGTGTTGAATATTGATTCGTCCAATGATTTGGACAAGGCATGCTTGTGGCATTGTCGTCTTGGACATGTCAACAAGAAGCGCATAGCCCAACTCCAAAAGGATGGAGTCTTGGAGTCATTCGACTTGAAGTCGGATGACACTTGCGAATCTTGTTTACTTGGAAAGATGACCAAGTCACCCTTCACTGGTACTTGTGAAAGGGGTGAAGGTCTGTTGGATCTCATACATACTGATGTGTGTGGACCATTCAGAACCGCCACAAGGGATGATAACCGCTTCTATGTGACTTTTACTGATGATTATAGTAGATTTGGGTATATTTACTTAATCAAGCATAAGTCAGAAAGTTTTGAAAAGTTCAAGGAGTTTAAGCAAGAAGTGGAGAATCAATTGGGCAGGAAGATAAAGATGCTACGATCCGATCGAGGAGGAGAGTATCTTAGTATTGATTTCCTAGACTATCTTAAGGAATGTGGAATTGTTTCACAATTGACGTCACCAAGGACACCACAACTTAATGGTGTGGATGAAAGGCGCAATCGAACCTTGCTAGACATGGTTCGTTCCATGAGGAGTCGACCTTCGTTACCTATCTCATTCTGGGGGTATGCCGTAGAGATTGCCGCCCATATCCTTAATCTAGTCCCTACCAAAAAGGTTTCCAAAACACCTTACGAGATGTGGACAGGGAAGGTTCCCTCGTTAGACCACATCAAAGTTTGGGGTTGCGAGGCTTTTACGAGAAAAGAAACTCACGACAAGCTCGAACCTCAGAGTGAGCGGTGTATTTTCATCGGATACCCACAAAAATCCTTTGGATATCTCTTCTACAGACCGAGTGACAATGTTGTCTTCGTTGCGAGGAGAGGAGTCTTTCGAGAGAGAGAGAGAGAGAGAGAGAGAGAGAGAGAACTCGGAGGCCAAGGGGACAGTGGGAGGAAAATTGACCTTGAAGAGCTTCAAGAGTTAAGCGATGAAGGAACCTCAAACACTAGCACTCAACCCGAGGAAGAAACTCTGGTTGAACCAATCGACGAGTCTGTACCTCTGAGGCGTTCCAGTAGAGTTAGTGTTCCACCTGTGTTATATGGTTTTCATATAACATCTGAGGGTGACACATTTATCAGTGATAGCACACTGGTAAATTTGGATGAACCTAACAACTATAAGGAAGCCCTGGCAGGCCCCGAGTCTGCAAAGTGGAAAGAGGCTATGGACAGCAAGATTCAGTCCATGTATGACAATCAAGTTTGGAACTTGGTTGACAGTGTACTGGGTCGTAAGACAGTTGGGTGCAAATGGATCTTCAAGAAGAAGACCGACATGGATGGGAAAGTACACACATATAAGGAGCGAATGGTTGCGAAGGGTTTTACTCAAACTCATGGAGTTGACTATGATGATATCTTCTCACCAGTAGCAAAGATTAAATTTATAAGGGTTATGGTAGCCATAGTTGCATTTCATGATTATGAAATATGGAAAATGGATGCCAAAACCGCTTTCCTTAATGGAAAGTTGGCTGAAGATGTTTACATGAGTCAGCCAGAGGGTTTTGTCAATGCAAAGTACCCTAATAGAGTGTGTAATCTTGAAAAATCCATTTATGGATTGAAATAAGCATCTCGCAGATGGAATCTTTGTTTCGATGAGAAAGTCAAAGATTTTGGATTTTCGAGAAGCGAGGATGAGTCCTGTGTGTATGTCAAGGCTAGTGGGAGTACAGTTAGCTTTCTGGTGTTGTATGTAGATGACATACTACTCATACCAAACGACATCGCAACCTTGCAGGAGGTTAAGTCCTGGCTTGGGAAGTGTTTTTCTATGAAGGACCTTGGAGAAGCTGCTTACATCCTAGGGATAAGGATATTGAGAAACAAGAGTAAAAGACTAATAGGACTTAGTCAAAGTACATACTTGGACAAGGTGTTGAAGCGTTTCAGCATGGAGAACTCCAAGAAAGGTGACTTACCCATCCAATGCAATACCAAATTGAGTAAGACTCAGAGTCCGAGTACATAGACTGAGATAGTAGAGATGAATAACATACCATATGCTTCCGCAGTTGGTTCGATCATGTATGCTATGAATTGTACTCACCCTGATGTGGCCTTTGCTTTGAGCATGGTCAGCAGATATCAAGGGAATCCTGGTAAAGCTCATTGGACTGCGGTTAAGAACATTCTTAAGTACTTGCGGAGGACTAAGGACTGGTTCCTTACCCTCGGTGGGAGTGATGACTTGAGAGTGACAGGGTATAGTGACGCCAACTTTCAAACCGACAGAGATAATTTCCGCTCTCAGTCGGCCTGGGTGTTTACTCTGAATGGAGGAGCAGTAACATGGAAAAGTTCCAAGCAGGAGACTGTAGCTGATTCAACGTGCGAATCAGAGTACATATGTTGGAAATATTTTGATGTGATTGTCACTTGAAATGAATTGAGTATTGATTAACATTTTCTAACAAACATTATCAGAATGTTTAAGGTTACAAAGATACTGAAGATTTAACAAGTGTTTGAAGAATCAGATGTTGGAGCACTTGAAGTGAACATGGAGCAGTTGCTGTACACATGGAGCACTTGTTGAACATGGAGCACTTGAAGAAAGCTAATTGGATCATCATGATCTCAGATGGCATATCTAGATCATATGTGGAGCATCAAGATATTGGTGGATCATCTGGAATATTGATGGCTCATCAGAAACATTGTTGGCTCATCCACAACTCTATGGCTCAACAAGAGTTGATGACTCAACATGAATACTTGGTGGCTCAACTCAAGTCAATGGATCAACATGATCACATTGATGACTCAACAAGACTGCACATTGCTCATCATGTACAATGAAGGCACGTCCAACTGCTCAAAGTAACATGAATTTCATCCATGGTCCTTCATGAACATGTGGTGGTACATCCTCAAGTTTAAGACACAGTCCAACATTCAAGAAACTACTCAACATGATCAACAACACTTCTGGAAGTTGATGACATCTAAGAAGACAATTGATCAACATGATGCTCATGTTGCTCATCACATTTTCAATGTTGATCAAGAAGGTTCAAGAATTATGAAGACTCATAACTTGGATGGAACCCTAACGGAATACTAACGGAATTGGAATATTCCATCCATTCTCCGTTAAGTAGGGCAAAGGTGTCAACTGATGACTAAGTCATGATGACGTGTCAACACCTGATTGGTCAAGCCATGTCATGGGCTTTTCCAAAGCCTATAAATAGGCCCCTTGGGATCCATTATAAAGTTGCTCTTTCTGCTCTTTCTGATCATTCCTGCTCATTCTGCACAATTGCTGCCTAGACTAGTCTTCAGAGCCATGAGAGTTTTAGTGTGTGTTTTACATTCAAACACTTGTAATTGAATCTTCATGAATATGAGACACATTTGAATCATTGATCTTAAGTAAAAAAAAAAGTTTTTCTATTAATTTGATTGATTCACAACTCTTTATTTTCCGCACTACTTGCCACTTGACGATTCTGAAACTCTGTTTCAGTATTTTCAACACTTGGACTATTCTAGTCTAGGTTTACTGAATTTTTCTCATTTCTTCAGTTGGTATCAGAGCTCGAGTGATCGACTTTGAGACTTAGAAAACTTTTCACAAAAAAACTTTTTCAAGTTTCAAACTAGTATCACCTGTTCTCAATGGCAAGTGTGAATCAAAACCAAAATGTTCTCTATTCAGTTTCAGTTGCAAACAGTCTTGGAGCAGGAAATCGTGCACCTATCCTTGTGCCTAGTGAATACACTTCATGGGCAGATCGCATCAAGTACTAACTGGAAGGTCATGACTCGGACATCTGGACCTTCATCTCCACTGGGAAACATACTCCAGAATTTTTGAAGGAGATCAGAGTTCTTGAAGCTGATGTCTCTCCTGAAACCTCCAAAGTCATCTCTGGATCTGTTTCCTCTGGTGCTCAAATTCGTGACAGGAAAATCAAGAAATTTGAGGCTAAGGCAATGCAAGAGCTCTTATCTGGAATTGCTCATGACATCTATGAGCAACTTCCTGATGAAGATAAGAGTTCACCCTTCAATGTCTGGAATGCACTCAAGAAACAATTTGAGGGAACTGATAAAATCCTTGCAAACAGGAAAAAAGCTGCATTGACAGACATGAACAACTTCAAGATGTTACCTCATGAAACTCTCTTCGATGCATATTCTAGGTACAACATTGTTGTCAACAGGGTGAAGAAACTCAAAGGAGAAAGATCGCAAGAGGATTTCAATCTGAAATTCTTGAACAATTTATCTCCAAAATGGGATACAATGCATATGATCATACTACAAACTACCATCAATCTAGACACCATGTCTCTGTTTGATCTGTATGCTGAACTGTAACAACATGAGCCAAAGGTCAACAAGCTAGCTCAAGCAACTCCTTTTGATAATCAAGGACTTGCCTTGGGAAATTCAGCACCCATGGCAAATCATTCTCAAAACTTGATTGCACATCATAATCTAATCCCAAACCACTTTGCTGATCAGTTTTCCAACCAAGGATATGTAGCATATCCTTATCAACGTTCGAGTATGGCTCAACAGTACAACCAGAATCCTTACATGCCAACTCAACAACCTCTTCAGATCGCAAATGGGTACATGGCTAATCATCAAGCTTTCATTGGAACTACAATGGAATCTCCTCAAATCAATGAGGAAAAGGAGTATGAAGAATGTATGGCACTCCCGACGACGTTCAATCCAAACTTCAAGAAGTTTGTGAACAAGCCAACAGGGAACTTTAGGGCATAAAGTTATCAGCAACCCCAACACTATCATCAAAACTCTGGAAACTTCCAAGGAGGAAGCAACAATCAACAAAGCTTCAACTCTCAGAATTCAAATTCTGAAAGTTACAACTCCCAGAGGACGAACACAAGGGTTCAAGATAAAAAGTCAAAGTCCTATGACGATAATGAAGTAATCAGATGCCATAATTGTCAAGGTGAAAATCATTTTGCCAAGGATTGCAAAATGAAAACCAAGAAGGTCAAAGACGAAGCATACTACCTTCAAAAGGCGGAGCAGATCAAGAAGCAGTCAAAAGACAAAGCATTCATGGTCATGGAAACTCCAAATGTGGAAGTCTGGGAAACTGATGATGAAGTGGATCAAATAGAAGAACCTGAAGCTTACAAAAACTACTTCTGCTTCATGGCTGATGATGACCAAGAGCCTTCTCCTCTCCATCAACAAGTTGTTGAAAAGGTACGCTTTATGCTTCGTGATAATCATTTAACTAGTGAGCCTTTTCTTGATGACATTGACCATATTTCTGAAATAATCAAAGAATATGCCACCAATGCTGAATATCGTGTCAGTTATTACAAAGATGAACTGACCGATACTCAGTTCATACTTGAAGAATTGAGATGTCGTATGACTAAGTTGGAAAATGATCTTGCAATCAAAACTGAGGCACATCTTACGTCAGTTGAACAATATGAAATTGTATTGAATCAACGTGATATTATTGCAAAAGACAATCGTGAGATGTACGCCCAAATCAATACAAAAATCAATAGTTATATGGCATCCAAAACCCTTCTTGAACAAAACTCGCATGCTATTCTTAAGGGACCAAAACCATCATGGATCAAATATGGTCTTGGTTATGATGAAATGAACAAGGAAATCATGGGACTCAATAGTCAACCAGAGTTGTTACCATGTGATCCAAGTCTCTTCACTGGAGACAATGAGGATCATGAAGAGGTGGTAACTTGTAGTCCTGATGTAATTGCCACTTCATTCTCAAGCATCCCATTGGAAGTCACATCATCCCATGATCTTCCAGACATGGTCACTAAGTCTGACTCTCCAGTGGAATTCTCTCTTGAATGTCCCACCGTGGAAAGTTTCAATTCAGAAGATGCCACTTCTGAAAAAACAAATATCTCTGACTCTAAATCTAGTGATAAAAAGCCCAAATCAAATGAGCCAATAGGATATTCCAAGACTCAACCCATTAAATTCCTCAGTCAAGAAACATTTCCATCTCTTAATGCTTCTGTGTCTGGAACAAAGGACTTAGGATGTGAATATTCTAAGAAACAACAGACTGGGAAGTCTCCAATTCCAGTCAACAAGGATGAAACCTTAAAGACTGTGAGTAATGAGAAAACTGTTGTTGAAATACTCAAGAGGCCTTTTGTTCCAATCAAAATCTCTTCTCCCAGTCCTAAACAACAGGAGACAATTGTAAAGCCAACTAATGTCTCTAAAGACAAGGGAAAAGAGAAAAATGTTGTCTCTAAAGAACAAGGTCCAACTGTAGTCCATCCTTCAAAACCCAAAGTGGTTAAGACTACAAATAATGACAAGGATAGGAAGACTAAGAGAGTACCTAAGGCTAAGCCAAGCCAAAGGAAGACCAGACATACCGGTCCTCCCAAAACTTCAAGGACTCAAAGAATCTCTCCATCCAATCATGGTTTCTCAAATTCTGGATTTCCAAACCCAACTGGAACTAACTATCAGAATAATTTCAGACTAACAATCTTCCTGATTTGTCTGAAATGATGAGACCAAGACCTGTTCAAACCAACCCTTTCATGTATCAGAATAGTAATTACCCTATGAGTTCTATTCTAGGTCCATATTGTGGTTTTTCTCCGTCCATAGGAGGGAATCACATGTTTGGGGGAAACTCTGGATTTCCAATGATCAATCAATTCGGGGGAAATTCCCAGTTTCCCATGTTTGATCAATTTGGAATGCCTGTGAACTATGGATTTCCCTCTCTAGGAATTCCTAGTCAGTTCACCAACTCTCCATTCTTCCCACAGACCAAACCTCAAAAGAAGACCACTAAAAAGGTCAAAACCAAGGTCTCTAAAAATCAAGCAAAACCCAACGTGGTTGATGCAAAAAATGAAAAGACTGTCCCAACTCCCACAAGTCCGAAGGAAGCTAACACTCAAGGACCCAAACAAACATGGGTACCTAAACCTTCTCTCTAAATGCAGGCTTTTTGTGCCGGGGTACCATACAACGATACATGGTACATTGACAGTGGATGCTCCAGGCACATGAACGGGCACAAAGGATATCTCAGAGATTTCAAGATCACAACGCCAGGTCAGTATGTTACTTTTGGAAACAACATGAAGGGAGAAGTTATGGGACATGGAAACATATCAAACGGGAACTTTACCGTTAAGCGTGTAGCGTATGTTGACGGTCTTAAACATAACCTTATCAGTGTTGCACAACTATGTGACAATGATCATGAGGTTTTGTTCACCAAAACCAAGAGTTTGATTATGGATACCAACAAGCGCATCCTTGTTGATTCCCCACGAAATGGGAACATGTATCCTCTTGATATTGAACTAGTTGAGGGAACCCCAGATATTTGTCTTCTTTCCAAAGCTGCCTCTGACATCAGTTGGTTGTGGCATAGAAGACTCTCCCACCTCAACTTTGGTTATATCAACAAACTCATTGGAAAGGATCTTGTGAGAGGACTACCATTGTTAAAACTTGACAATGATATACTTTGTGCTGCCTGTGAACAAGGCAAAATTTCCAAATCTCCGCACAAAAGTATAACAGAACACAATGTATCTGAACCTCTTCAGCTTATGCATATTGATCTGTGTGGTCCTACTACAGTTCCTAGCTTAAGTGGTAAGAGATACATTCTTGTGATTGTGGACGACCACACCAAATTCACTTGGGTGTACTTTCTGTGAAACAAATCTGAAACCACCAATGAGCTAATTAACTTCATTCGCTACATAGAAGTTAGGGTAGGCAAGCCACTTAGAAGACTGAGAAGTGACAATGGTGGCGAATTCAAGAACAACGCCTTAGATAGCTTTCTTTTATCCAAAGGCATCGAACACAATTTTTCTGCACCCTACACTCCACAACAGAATGGTGTAGTTGAACGGAAGAACCGGACACTATGTGAAGCTGCTCGATCCATGTTGATCTTTGCCAACCTACCGCAATACTTCTGGGCTGAAGCCACTGCAACCGCCTGTTTCACTCAAAACAGATCCCTAATCAACAACAGGCTTGAAGTCACTCCCTATGAAGCAATGAACAAGAGGAAGCCCAACGTCAAATTCTTTCACATCTTTGGTTGTCGTTGCTACATCAAGAACAATAGGGATCAACTAGGAAAATTTGCACCCAAGGCTGATGAAGGTATCTTTCTTGGATATTGTCTTCATGCTGCAGCCTATAGAGTTCTAAACAAAAGAACCAGGGTGATAGAGGAAAACAGTGATGTAACTTTTGATGAAAGTTATGTAAGGGTTCTGGATCCAAACCATTTTGGTCCTCAAATGGTAGTACCATTTGATAAAATGAACTAGCCATCACCTGCTAATGCTTCTACTCCAGTCCATGCTATTGAAGTAGATTTTGATTTCCTCTTTCCAACTCAACCTTCTGCCCTAGAATCAGAAAAGCTCACGAAAACAGCTTCTCCTGATGTCTCTCAACCACCTCAATCATCAAAAGTCTCAAGTTCCACCAAAGCTCCGGTTGAGGGGGAACCATCTTCGAATGACTCTATTCCTAAAAGTCATTTAGAATCTTCTGAACCTTTTTCCCCAACCTCCCATCAATCTGGACCAGTCATAACACCAGTCACTGCATCTTTCGAGGGGGAACCACCTTTGAACGATTCCATTCTTAAAGGTACTTTACAATCCTCACAACCATCCAGTCCATGGTTTCAGGGGGAACCCCACTCGACTGGTTCCAGTCCCTCAAGTTCCTTCACATCTACTCCATCTGTTGAATTCAAGCATGCAACAGTTGAGGGGGAACCACCTGTTTCAGGTAGTTCTGGACTCTTCCAATACGATCTTTTTGAAGGAACATTCACTTCTGACTACCCTCCTCGTCCAAGAGAACAATATGAGGTAGTTTGCACTCCTCAAATCCATAAGGAAGCTCGCCTCACAAAATGGACAAAGGATCATCCAGTCGATCAAATCATAGGTGATCTAGATTATGGAGTAGTGACTCGTTCAACAACCAAGAATGAATGTCTATATGCAAGCTTTCTCTCCATGATAGAGCCTAAAGGAATCAAAGAGGCTCTACAAGATGCAGATTGGGTAAAAGCAATGCAAGAAGAGTTAGCTGAATTTGAACACAACAACGTGTGGGACTTAGTGCCAACACCAGAAGGAGTATTAGTTGTTGGTTCAAGATGGGTCTACAGGAACAAAAGTGATGAATATGAAGTCATCATCAGGAACAAAGCCAGACTGGTTGTCAAAGGCTACTCGCAACAAGAAGGCATAGACTATGATGAAACCTTTGCTCCTGTTGCAAGGATAGAAGCCATTAGGATTTTCTTGGTATTTGCTGCACACAAGAATTTTAAGGTCTACCAAATGGATGTGCAGTGTGCATTCTTGAATGGAGAAATCGGTAGAGATGTTTATGTTCAACAACCTCCTGGATTCGAAGATCCAAAGTTCCCCAACCATTGCTACAAGCTTCAAAAGGCGGTCTATGGATTGAAGCAAGCCCCAAGAGCATGGTATGGCACCTTGTCCAAGTTCTTAGAAGATTCCAAGTTTCAAAGAGGTTCTATTGATCCCACTCTCTTTAGGAAAATCCACAACAACCATCTGATTGTCGTGCAAATCTACGTCGACGACATCATATTCGGTTCAACCAGCAAGGACCTTAGTGATGAGTTTGCTGAGTTGATGAAAAGCAAATTTAGAATGAGTATGATGGGTGAGCTCAACTACTTCCTAGGTCTACAAGTTCGTCAATCTCCTAAAGGAATCTTCAGTGGTCAAGAGAAGTACATCAAAAATCTGTTGAAGAGATACTCCATGGAGAACGCATCAACTGCAAAGGCACCAATGTCTACTTCCTACAAGCTTGATTCAGACCTTGATGGAAAATCTGTAGATCAGAAGCACTACAGAGGAATGATTGGCTCACTACTGTATCTTACAGCTAGTCGACCAGACATCATGTTTTCAACATGTCTGTGTGCACGCTTTCAAGCCAATCCAAAGGAATCACACCTCATAGCAGTCAAAAGAATTTTCAAATATCTGAAAGGAACTGCTTCTCTGGGTCTATTTTATCCTGCTAAAGGCAACTTCTATCTCCAAGCCTTTACTGATTCAGATTATGGAGGATGCAAGCTCGACAGAAAGAACATTTATGGTAGCTGTCAATTCTTAGGAGGCAGATTAGTCAGCTGGACCTCAAAGAAGCAAACATGTGTTTCAACCTCTACTGCTGAAGCTGAATACGTTGTTGCCGCCAGCTGTTGTTCTCAAGTGCTCTGGATGCAAACACAACTGAGAGATTATGGATTCAAAATGCAACAGATCCCAATATATTGTGACTCTAAGAGTGCAATTGCAATCTCTCACAATCCAGTCAACCACTCAATGACCAAGCACATTGATATCATGTATCACTTCCTAAAAGATAATATTCAGAAAGGTCACATTGAGCTTCATTTTGTTCCTACAGATGAAGAGACTGCAGATGTGTTCACGAAAGCTCTGGATGAATCCAAGTTCTTACACTTTCTAGGACGACTTGGCATGCTTAATCCAGATTCTCTAGGCATTTGAAAATTTTCTTTCTTTCTCAATTTTTTTTAAAACTTAAAAAAAAAACCCAAAAAATATTTTATTTTTCCTTTTTACCTTACATAAGAGAAAACTACAAAAAGATTTAATTTTTTTGTATTTTGTCTTTACTTTAAACAAAAGAAAATACCAAAAAGATTTTATTTTTATTTTTATTTTGTTAGGAAAATGAAGAAGGTTAGTTGCTCCACACTTTAATGATTTTTCAAAATACTAAATTCTGTGGTTCTTCAGTTTGCTTCAGTACACAACTAATATTGGTACTTTAGTGACCATTAACTAGCTTCATGGTTATACTCTACTTAGAGTTATAACATACATCAAGTACTAATGTTATGTGTGATAAATTGAGGCGAACTCTAAGGTTTAGTTAAGCCAATGTGTTATAGTATATTTGTGGCTTCCCCGTCCTAGTGAACTCATGAGACAAAAACGCGAACTTGTGTAGTTTGAGGGACATAAAAAGTTTTGCTTTGTGAATATCTATACCCAATAAAAAGCTTCTCAGTTAACACAAAGAGAGTTAAGTTCCAAGTTTATCTGTTTCATTTCTGCACTTTGAGTCTAGTTATATATATTAAATAAGTTATAGTTCAGGAGTGGAGTCAATCTGTGACCTATGAGAACTTGGCCAGTAAACCCCACGGGATATTGAAAATCTATCCACCTGCAGTACATTAACGCGGATCGGATCGGGAAGAAGTCCCCTACATGGGTTTTCATAGAAAGTCATGGACTCCATTAGTGACCTAAGAGATTCCGAGAACTCCAATGAATTTCTTAGAAAGTCACGAACTAAAGTACAAATAGAAGTAAAGCTAAGAATTATTTGCTTGTGTACTTTGTCAAATTTAGAGTTATCAAAAAGAAATCAAAAGTGTAGTTATATTCTTAGGTCAACTATTATATATATTATTTTTTTTCTTCTGAATTCGTGTCACTTGGAATTTGGCGATACATTTTGAAACAAAAGAAGTCAATAAAAAGGTATAGGTGGTAGGAATGCCAAAAATGAATGTTGTTCAAAATAAGTGGGGAACGTTTATGAGGATTGTCAGTATTTAGGGCTTGGGAAGTAACTAGGCCTTAGACACAAATATACGCATTGCGGTGAGACATAATTGATGAGTACAAATCGGGTTATTCTGTGTAATGTTCAGGAATTCAAAACATAATAATCCACAAAGGAACTCTTTACAACGCGAAGTGAAGAATCAAACACAAAATTTAGTTGCTTGATAAATTTGTAAGTAACAGCAAGATAATCCTCAATGCCGTTAAATCAGTCAACTAGTGTTTCCTTAAAGTTCTTGTTTCCACATGCACACACTTCACTGCATTTTACTATTTCCTTCTCAGATTCTCTATCCATATGCACACATATCACTTTCAAAGTTAGATTATTCAGTGTTTGCACTTTATACTTTCTGTTTAACTCATGCCTTAGAATCTAGGTAAAGCAGTTAAGTTAGATAGAGAATACCACTTACTTGATCATGGAACATCCTGAGCCAAGTGGAGCATCTTATGACAATGGATCATCCTCTTCAAGAAAACCATATGTGTTTGCCTTGGTTTATGGAGCATTCTTGTATATTGTGAAGAAGTTCAAGATCAAACGCTTTAAAGAACCATCTTGAAGCATCTCCTCGTCTTTGGAACAAATGGACGAATGAATGAACCATCTTCATTCATTTTGATCATCTTGAGGCATGTTGGACTATCTTCATCAACTTGATCATCTTGAGGCAACTTGGACCATCTTCATCAACTTGATCATCTTGAGGCATCTTGGCACATCTTCCTCATCTCGAGCAACTGGAAGTACCTTGGAGCAATTTCACCAACTTGAAGGATCTTGATCACTTGGACCAGCTTGGAGCATCTTCAGTCATTTGGAGCATGTTCAAAAACATTGGAACATGTTCAACAACATTGGAGCATGATCAAGAACATTGGCACATGATCAACAACTTGAGGCATCATCAGCCACTTGATGCATCACGCCCATGTGACTCATTAAGTCCACATAGAGCATAATAAATGTGCCATGCACATTTTGAATAGGCCATACACGTTTTTAATGAGCCATGCACGTTTCATGTAGACCATTCACATCTCAAGTAGGTCATGCACATGTCAAGTATGTCATGCACGTTTCGAGTAGGTATTTCCTTAGGTGTCATGCACGTCTCGAAGATATCATCCATGCATGCACCACCTTTTCTTTCTTGATTCTCAAGGCATCATTCTCGCGCTCGCGACTCAAGTTGAAATTCTCCTATTTATACTTGAGTACCATCCAAGCCTTATGGGCCCACATGTTGGCCCATGTAAGCCCTATTTCGGCCCATTGAGAAACCCTAGAAACCTTCACCTATAAATACCTCACTTCTACTTCTCATTCTTGCTTTTTCACTCTCTCACAAATTCTTAATTTCATACTCGCTTGGATCAACAAGGACTTCTTGTACCCTCTTGAGCCATTAGTGATCAACAAGGATTTTGTACCAACCTCTTGAGCACTCCTTATTTTCGAAATCCTTCTTGAGCCATCACTAATTTCGAAACCCTTCTTGAGTCAAACCCTAATTTCGAAATTCCTTCTTGATCCTCAACAACCTTCTCTTGCTCATCAAGTAAGTTCAAAACCCTTCTTGAGCCAAACCCTAATTTCAAAATTCCTTCTTGATCCTCAACAACCTTATCTTGTTCATCAAGTAATTTCGAAATTCCCTCTTAAGCATCAATATTTTCGAAATTCCTCTTGAGTCATTAGTGATCAACAAGGATTTTGTACCCCCCTCTTGAGCCAATCGTGATCAACAAGGATTTTGTATGCCCTCTTGAGCCATTCATGATCAACAAGGATTTTGTATGCCCTCTTGAGCCATTCATGATCAACAAGGATTTTTTTATCCCCTTTTGAGCCATTCATGATCAACAAGGATTTTTTTTATCCCCTTTTGAGCCATTAGTGATCAACAAGGATTTCTTGTGCCCTCTTGAGCCATTCGTGATCAACAAGGATTTTTAGTGCCCTCTTGAGCCATCAATAAAACCGAAACCCTACTTGTGCACTCTTGACCCATCGAAACCCTTCTTGAGCCACTCACAACTTCTTGCACCAACATCAATCGTTCATCATTTTTTTTTCTGCCCAACATGCCCTTGGCGCATCATATGTTTGGCACCATACCTTCTTGCGCCATTCCCTCTTGCGCCATTCCCATCATGCGGCACACATGAATGTAGTGGGCCAATCACTAGTCGATCACTCCTCCTTGGCATATCGACTAGCCTGTAAAAACCAAGCTCTATTTACTGTAACACATCTCCTTCGTGTGGCACATCATCATTGAACAAGAGAGCTGCTACTATACCTATGGCTGCATCAAACTAACCAGGTGGGCCAACTTTTTTTTTTGCTGCTAGATGAGCAAACCTCACCCCAGAAGGTCGATCCGCCCGTCACCCGTTCACGATTTAATTTTTTTTTGCTGTTTCAATCTCACTCCTTGGCTGCATAAAACAATAAGTGAAAGAAGCAATTTTTTTTGGACGCACACCCCATCTCTGTGTTATGGTTGCTTCATCCCATGCACCTTAAATTTTTTTCTTTCCAAAACAACATGCATACGATATGCCTTCCTGTCTCAAAACCCAAACCCAGATGATTGCATTGATCGACCAAAGCGACTAGAGCGCATGATGAACACTCTCGAACACACCTTCAATCTTCACAATTTCCTATCATCCTCCAGCGCACCATGCCATCTCCTAAGTATCCTGAATAGAGTGCAATTCACGATCAAGGCTTCTTCATTCTTTTTGCTTCAAAACCAAAAGCTTTCCTACAAAACCCTAGCGCCTTGTGATTGAGACTATTCAGCCTCCCTAGCACTTTCATGATGGAACTCACGACTAGTTCACTTTAGACCTCACGGGTGAACCATCCCTTTCCAACACCGGAGAACCTCTCTTGACCACATCTCCTCTCCACCTTCTTTAGGTCAATTTTTTTTTGTGAAGAAAGCATTCAAACCCTAATGCTTTGTGGGCTTGTCGACCCCTTATCAGCGTCTTACGTTGGTTACTAGGTTTTCTGGCCAAACACAACACGTTTTTGCGTAACAAGCTTTTTGCGACATTATTTTTTTGTGACATGTGCACCTTAGAACTTTAGTCTCTTTTATGACAGCAGGGTGTCGCAAATGAAACATGTATACATACATGTTTGTGTTCTGGTTGCATGAACTTTTTTTTCACTATCACACATGCACGTTTTTTTTCTTTTTTTTTTTAAATTTTCATTTTATTTTAACTTTTTTTTTGTGTGGTAACTATTTTTTTATGTCTCTTGAACTCAAGAAACTCTATCCTTATTTACTCTTCAAGGTTTATCTTTTTGCTTGGGTTCTTAGTGTTTATCTCATGTTCAAAGGATATATCCATCTTTTTTTTTATCCAAACCTATTTAGAAAATATTGATATAATATTGATATGTTACGGTCTTTTAAGGTCAAGACTTAGCAACTTTGTTTTATCATAACACTCGTTGTGATGATTTAGCAAAATATCAAAGTCTTATTTTTTTTTTTCGTTTGTCGAAAACGATCAAGTTTTTCATTCTTATTCAACACTTGATTTTTTCTTCAAACTTCTGGACTAAATAAAACACAACACGAGTTTGGAAGTTATTCTTATCTGTCAGTTTACTTTCCTATCTTGACAAAACAAGTTTTTGTCTAGATCATGCAAATTCGAACATTTTTTTTTATCGATTCCAAATTTTTTTTCAGTTGTCATTTTAACAGTTAAATTTTTTTATACAAAATAATTCAAGTTCGAGGAACTAATTCTCTCGAATTCTTTTCAAAGGATTTTTTAGTGTATCTGCTTCAATAGAAAATTCCATTGAAGCAGAGGGGGAAAATGTTAAATCAATATTTTTCCTTTTACGCACTTTTTACAACTCCTTATTTCAGTAACCATCACATAGGGGGAAACTGTTGGAAATATTTTGATGTGATTGTCACTTGAAATGAGTTGAGTATTGATTTACATTTTCTAACAAACATTATCAGAATGTTTCAGGTTAAAAAGATACTGAAGATTTAACAAGTGTTTGAAGAATCAGATGTTGGAGCACTTGAAGTGAACATGGAGCAGTTGATGTACACATGGAGCACTTGTTGAACATGGAGCACTTGAAGAAATCTAGTTGGATCATCATGATCTCAGATGGCATATCTAGATCATATGTGGAGCATCAAGATATTGGTGGATCATCTAGAATATTGATGGCTCATCAGAAACATTGTTGGCTCATCCACAACTCTATGGCTCAACAAGAGTTGATGACTCAACAGGAATACTTGGTGGCTCAGCTCAAGTCAATGGATCAACATGATCACATTGATGACTAAACAAGACTGCACATTGCTCATCATGTACAATGAAGGCACGTCCAATGCTCAAAGTAACATGAATTTCGTCCATGGTCCTTCATGAACATGTGGTGGTACATCCTCAAGTTCAAGACACAGTCCAACATTTAAGAAACTACTCAACATGATCAACAACACTTCTGGAAGTTGATGACATCTAAGAAGACAATTGAGCAACATGATGCTCATGTTGCTCATCACATTTTCAATGTTGATCAAGAAGGTTCAAGAATTATGAAGACTCATAACTTGGATGGAACCCTAACGGAATACTAACGGAATTGGAATATTCCATCCATTCTCCGTTAAGTTGGGCAAAGGTGTCAACTGATGACTAAGTCATGATGACTTGTCAACACCTGATTGGTCAAGCCATGTCATGGGCTTTTCCAAAGCCTATAAATAGGCCCCTTGGGATCCATTATAAAGTTGCTCTTTCTGCTCTTTTCTGATCATTCCTGCTCATTCTGCACAATTGCTGCTTAGATTAGTTTTCAGAGAGCCATTTGAGTGTTTTAGCTTGTCTATCATTCAAACACTTGTAACTGATTCTTGATGAATATGAGACACTTTTGAATCATTGATATTGAACATATAAAAACGTTTTTGTTATTAACTTGGTGATTCACAACACTTTATTTTCCGCACTACTTGCCACTTGACGATTCTGAAACTCTGTTTCAGTATTTTCAACACTTGGACTATTCTAGTCTAGGTTTACTGAATTTTCTCATTTCTTCAACATAGCAGCAAGCGAAGCATCGAAGGAGGCGATATGGTTGAAAAACTTCATCGGAGACCTTGGAGTCATACCATCCATAAAGAAGCCTGTGGAGATTTTCTGTGATAATGAAGGGGCGGTTGCCTTAACTAAGGAATCGAGAGATCATAGTAGATCCAGGCATATCGACAGAAATTACCACTTCATAAGACATCAAGTAGAAGAAGGACACCTCGTGGTGAAGAGGATATCGTCAGAGGACAACCCTGCAAATCCCCTTACAAAGGGACTGAACAGGGTTAAGCACTTGCAGCATGCAAGGGGCATTGGGCTAACGTATGATATTAGTTTTTAGTGATTAGATAAATAGAAACTTGTAATAGCTAAATTGTAATTGACATTTCATGATTAAATAAAAGGAGCTTTATTTATAAGTAAAGTTACTGTCTTGTGTCAATTATTTACTATTGTTTCACTTTGCATGTTTTGACTTCCAGAATAATAAAATTATTCAAACTACCCACAGTCGATCATACGTTGGAAGTAAGTATGAAAGAAGACTGTCATGAGTTGGCTTGTAGATTGTCTAAGGCGTTAGACATAGCAAAAGTGTGCTACACCATTCATGAGTGCTCCTGAAATAAGAATTGAGTATTGGATTCAACCCGCGCACACCTGAATCACTTCATGGAATTTATCACGAGTGATTGTGAGACGATAATATCATATAGTCTTCAAACCAAGATATATGAGTTGTTGACTATGAGTTGGCTGTGCATTGATGGCATGAAAACGCATTAGTAACTTGATGTTATAAAACGTGTCGTTGTGCATGATTTGATGAGTAGTTAGTACAAGCATATAATGTCGAAGTTTATCTGTTCCTTTTATCCTAAGAGGATTAAAAGCAATATGTTAGGCCCCTCGATGATTCTGTTTTGACAATGTGTCGGACCCGTTCAGAACTAAATTGATGTGTTCAGTTATGTTCTATGTCAGACGAATCGGAAATCGGGAAATAAAATTGCAGGACAATAAGTATGACTATGTTCCATGCATTTGTCCGCATAGATATCTTGAGAACAGAGGAATATATGATCCCTTATCTAAAGGATGCGTCACTGACTAGTTCAGAGTTTGACAGTGGCTTTTGAAAGCTTACGATTGTGAAGTCGGATCCTGAAGTTGCATTGGCGGTTATAGTTATTAGACTTATCCAAGTGGGAGACTGTTGGATTTGGTGTCTAAGCCCATAATTATAACTGGGATGTACTTGACCCGATTGTAGCATGGTCCTTTTGGGATGCCTTCATCAGTGCAATTTGATAGGATGAACTTTTGAGAATAAGGTTATTTATGATTTATTAATATATTATAAGTATAATATATTAATTGAGAAATCATATTATTTAGTTAGTATTGATCAAGAATTAATTTGGAATTATTTTTGTGATCAAAAGATACTAATTAAATATATAGGGATTGATTATGTAAATCAATGATTCTTATAGTGTGGGCCAAAGATCCATGATTGTTTAGGTGAGCTAAACCAATGAGATAATCCATGGATCGTCCATGGAGGTTTAACCCATGTAGCATAAGAATGTGAAAGGTCATGGAGCATTAGGGTTTGCATGAATGTAACCCTAGCTTAGTAACACTATAAAAACATACCCCTAGTCCTAAAATCGGCTGCCCCATTCATTCTAAGAGAGTGAAGCTGATTTGTGCTAAGTAACTTATTCTCTCAAGCCTCCTCTTGCATTTGGTGTTTGTGAACCATTAGAGGCATCACACTTGAGGTGCTCAAGCTTTTGAAGGCCAAGAACTACAAGTCCTACTAAGAGGTAAGTCATCTAACTAGTTGTATTGTTTAATTGTTCAATTGTATGCTAGTTAGGGAGAATGCTTTGGAAAATTTGAAAATGCATGTATAACTAGAGAAAACATAGATCCAAAGCATTTAGGGTTGCATGTTCACCATAGGAGTGTTGTAGTGCTTAAAACCCAACACTTCTCGTACCCGCTGATGCGATGGCCTCTTGTTGCCTCGCAATGGAGCACCTTCGGGTGGCCTGCTGCCCCTTGGTAGCCTTCGCACCCTGCTACTGCTTATCAGAAGCCCTCATATACTATTGTTGCCTATCAACAGACTTGCAGATAGCAACCTGTTGCCCAGTGGCCGACTCATCCTGCTAAATCAGCTGGCATCCTCGGTTAACGCCCTTCATCAACAAGTTGTTTTCAACAATCCCCGACTACCTTTCACGCTGCTGCCTCTACTACGGAACTAGCACCTTCACGGTAATGGTTCCCTCCTACAAACACTGATCAACCCACTCATATTGCTCAAGCGTTGAACTCAATGGCTATCTCCGACCTTCCCGATTCCAAGTGGTAGATGGACACGGATGCGACATCATATCTAGCCTAGGACATAGGTATTCCAAAGTCCTTTAGATATAAAAGTATTTTTAATTTTGTCCTTGTTGGCAATGGTTCCCCCATTCCAGTCACCCACACCGGTCACACATCCGTACCCTTGCATCATTACCCTTTACACCTTCATAATGTTCTTGTCACTCTTGATATTATTAAAAATTTAATATTTGTTCGTAAATTTACCACTGATAGTGATGCTACCATTGAATTTGACAAATTTGGTTTTTCTGTGAAGGATTTTCACACTCGTCAGGTCCTTCTGAGGTGTGATAGGTCGGGAGATCTTTACGTGCTTATGTGTTTTATACGATATTTTATGCAAATTGTATAAGTATTTAATAATATAATAAATAAGATTAAAGTATGCATAAAAAATAAAAGATTATTTAGGACAAATAATCTTAACCTAGTTGTAGTATATGTAATAAGGATTCCGGAGATATAAGGGACGTTCAAATCCGATCTAGAGCGAAGAAGTTATGCTCATTCGAAGTTCCGGAATTAAATAGACACGACTCTACGTATCGTAAAAATGATATTTTGATAAATTACTTTTTAGCTTAAGTGATCAAAATGAAAGTCGTAGTATTCGTTAAACCGAAAGCGTGCAAATAGAGAATGTCTAAATCTGACTTCATTAGAGGAAGTTATGATTTTTCTAAGATTCAGCGCAACAATATGCACACCGAAATCGAAATCTTGATCGGTTGATTGTTAGTATAAACAATATAAATGATAACTGAAGATCTCGTGAATAGGAGTCCGTTGATATAAGGAACGTCGAGAACGGAGTCCATATGTAGGAGTTACAATTTCCGCAACGATTTCTAACAACCAAAGCCTATCAAAAATATAAAATTTTGATGGGGGTGAGAATTAGTTATTGGGATCTAAAGGAAAGTTGAAGATCTCTTCGAGAGCTTTTAAGGGATATAAAGAACGTAAAAAACGGATCTCATATGAAGAAGTTATCTCATTTTGAAAATCTACGAAATTGCATGTGCGATGCGCATAATGACATGGCACCACGAGAGAGCGCCACATGGCATGGGCGGGAGCCTACTTCCTCCGAGATACACGTTGACTTGGCTCCACAAAATCTCGACACATGGCTCCATATGAATGCGACACGGGCCACATTCTAGAAGGAGGTGAGGTGGAGCAACCAGATCTCGATACGTGGCAGAAGGCCCATGGAGACAACAACCCCCTTAGGCGTGATGCACCCTATGTGATGCGCGATGTGCTTTTCAAAAGTCTCTCTCTCTCTCTCTCTCTCTCTCTCTTTATATATATATATATATATATATATATATATATATATATATATATATATATATATATATATATATATATATATATATATATATATATATATATATATATATATATATAGAGAGAGAGAGAGAGAGAGAGAGAGAGAGAGAGGGAGAGTTAGGTTCATATGTTTCCAACAAGTATTGTGTGCCTCTAACAACCAATCAAAATTAAACAAAAATAAATTCAATAAATCATAAAAGGGTATAATAGTAATCTTGGTTACACTTAATTATGGTAAATATTTAAAACATTCCATATCCTTTAAATTAGGGGAATTAGTTATATAAAGGAGCCAATGGAGATTTTCTGTGACAGCAATAGTGCGGTTGCCTTAGCCAAGGAACCAAGAGATCATGGGAGATCCATACACATTGACAGAAAATATCACTTCATCAGACATCGAATAGAAGAAGGAATCCTCGTGGCAAAGAGGGTATCATCGGATGAGAATCCAGCAGATACCCTCACGAAGGGACTGACTCGGGTTAAGCATCTCCAGCATGCTCGGAGCATAGGGCTGAAGGATGATATTAGTTTTAGTAGTTAGATAGTCTTGAAATTTGTAAAATGTAATTGACATTTGATGCTAAATAAAAGCTGTTATTTATGAGTAAAGTGTTGCTATCTCTTATCAATCGTTTACTATTATTTCTTTTTGCATGTTTTGACTTCTAGAATAATTATGTTATGGTTTATATCATATTATTCAAACTCTCCACAGTCGGTCATATGTTGGAAGTAGATATGAATCAAGACTGTCATGGGTTGGCTTGTAGAGGTCTAAGATGTTAGACAAAGCGGGGCTACAACACTCATGAGTGCTCATAAGTTCTGAGTATTGGATTCAACCCACGCTCACTGGCATCACTTCATGGAATTTATCTCGAGTGATCGTGAGACGGTAATATCATATAAGTCTTCAAACCTAGACATATGATTTGTTACCTATGAGTTGGTTATGCATTGATTATACGAAAACGCATTGGTAACTCGATGTTATAAAACGTACCTTTGTGTGTAATTCAACAAGTAGTAGAGCAAACATATGAGTCGAAGTTTATCTGTTCCTTCTTGGATTAGAAGCGATATCTGGGCCCCTCGATGATTTTGTTTTGACCTATGTACCGGGCCCGGTCAGAACTAAATTGATGTGTTCAGTTAAGTTCTATGTCAAACAAATCGGAAATCGGGAAACAAATGCTGGACAATAAGCAAGACCTTGTTCCATGTATTTGTCCGGCTGATATCTAGAACAGAGGATTGTATGATCACTTATCTAAAATGGCGCTTCATAGTTCAACAGAGTTTAAAGAGCTACGATTGCTGATCGGTTCCTGAAGTCATACTTGCAACTATAGTTATTAGACTTATCCAAGTGGGAGATTGTTGGATATAGTGTCTAAGTCCATAACTATATTTGGTATGTACTTGACCCGACCCGGCATGGTCCATTTGGGTTGCACTTCACCCGAACAATTTATGGATAATCTTTCGAGAATAGTATAAGTTATGATTTATTAATATATTATAAGTTCTAATATATTAATATAAAATCATATTATTTAATTAGTGTTGATCTATAATTAATTTAGAATTAATTTAGAGATCAAAAGTATGACTAATTAAATATGGGCTCTTGTATTTATATAGTGTGGGCTAATGCTTATTTGGAATGGGCTAGGCTTGCATGGAAAGTCCATGGATACTCCATGGAGCTTTAACCCATGGATCTCATGGAAATGAAAATACATGGGTATTAGGGTTTACATGGATGTAACCCTAATCCACCACACTATATAAAGGAGGCTTTGGTTCTTGAAATAATACTAGTTGATGTGTGTAAACCAAGAGGGCCGATTTCAAGAAGTTTGTGACTATTCTCTCAAGTTTCCAAGTTTGTGGTGATTTGTAACTTCCATTTGAGGCATCCACATTATTGGTGCTAGGCTCTCAAACTCCAAGCAATCAATTACTACTACAAGGTAAGTAATTCTACTAGTTTTATTTGATTCAAGTATCCCATGCCATGCTAGTTAGGATAAGAACCTTGGAAAAATAATTATTTGCATGTATCTTAGTCAAACATAGATCCAAGGTTTCTAGGGTTGCATGTACACCATAGGAGTGTTAGAATGCTCAAAACCCTTCACAATCGAGATTTAAACATGCCATTGAAAATTTCAATGAATATCAAAGGATCTAGGAATTTCAATCCAATTAAAACTTAATAATCTATTTCGTTTTTCATGGTGGAAATTGGTAAATCGTCATTTACCTACCTTCAAATATTTTACAATTGGATTACGGCATCCCTTTTCGCAATTGTAGAATATTGTGTTGGGTCCTAGCCTTAATATTTCATTTGGGTGTAATATTAAGGATTATCATCTAATCTAAACTTCGTTCTTCTTCTTTTTCAGATGTCTATTCCAAACAATGCTTCTAACTCAATCCCTTCAGGCTCTTTCTTCCTCATGAACCTATGTGGGAGGGTCATTTTTGATGGCTCGAACATCATTGACTGGATTCGAAACATCCGAATGACTATTCGTTATGAGGACAAATAATATGTCCTAGATAAAGAGCTTAAGGAGATTGATGTCACCACTTCCACTCCCGAACAGATCGCTGAACATACTACTCATGAGAGGGATGCGACAAAGGTGTCGTGTCTAATGATTGCTACCATGACTGCTGAACTACAGAAGTCCTATGAGGACTACTATCCTTTTGAAATGTATCAAGATTTGATGGAAAGATACCATAAAAGTGCTCGGCAGGAGAGGTATGAGATCATTTCCTCCATGATCACAACCAAAATGAAGGATGGTGAACCCATCACGGCCCACTTGCAAAAGATGCAGAGATTTGTGGACCGCTTGCTTAAATTGAATGCCAATTTTGATGAAGAGTTGGCCATAGATATTATTCTACACTCTTTACCTTCTTGTTATGATCAGTTTCAAATGACTTATCATATGAACAAGGAGGAGGTCACTCTTAGCAAGCTTCAAGGCCTTTTGAGAACTGCAGAAAGCAATTTGAAAGGTAAGTCGCTTGTGTCTACTCCTACTACTACTACTACTACTACTACTTCTGCCCATGTTCTGGCAATTGGACATGGGAAGGGAAAGAAGAGGAAGGCTCCCTACAAGAGCCGCAAGGGAAAGTCTCTTGATGGATCCTCTTCCCGTGGGACTAAAGCTGGTTCTGCTAATCCCTCTTCCAATCCGAAGGATGCAGAGTGCTTCCAATGTCATGAAAAGGGCACTAGAAACGAAGCTGCCCCAAGTACTTGCTATACATAAAGGATGGCAAGATCAAGCCCTCCTTTGCTGGTATTTACACTATTTAATCTAATAACTCATCACATGCTAATTCTTGGGTCCTTGATACAGGTCGTGGTATTCACATTTGTTCTGATTTGTAGGGACTAAAAAGAAGTAGGGATGTGGAGCACGGGAAGATAAACTTAATCATAAGATATAGGAAAGTGTCGCATGTGACCAAGATTGGAGTTTATTCTTTATTGCTTAGTAATGGTTTAAATTTAGATTTGAATAATTGTTGTTACTCGGCCGATATGGCGAGAAATATTATTTCCTTTCACAGTTTGTATAAACAAGGTTTTACTTTTTCTTTTAATAATGAAAATGGTGGTATTTATGTTTATTGTAATGGTGTTTTTTTATTTTGAAGCATTACCTTGCAATGGTATATATGAAACTGTGATGGTTGTAGATAACTTAGGAAATAATGTGTTGAATATTGATTCGTCCAATGATTTGGACAAGGCATGCTTGTGGCATTGTCGTCTTGGACATGTCAACAAGAAGCGCATAGCCCAACTCCAAAAGGATGGAGTCTTGGAGTCATTCGACTTGAAGTCGGATGACACTTGCGAATCTTGTTTACTTGGAAAGATGACCAAGTCACCCTTCACTGGTACTTGTGAAAGGGGTGAAGGTCTGTTGGATCTCATACATACTGATGTGTGTGGACCATTCAGAACCGCCACAAGGGATGATAACCGCTTCTATGTGACTTTTACTGATGATTATAGTAGATTTGGGTATATTTACTTAATCAAGCATAAGTCAGAAAGTTTTGAAAAGTTCAAGGAGTTTAAGCAAGAAGTGGAGAATCAATTGGGCAGGAAGATAAAGATGCTACGATCCGATCGAGGAGGAGAGTATCTTAGTATTGATTTCCTAGACTATCTTAAGGAATGTGGAATTGTTTCACAATTGACGTCACCAAGGACACCACAACTTAATGGTGTGGATGAAAGGCGCAATCGAACCTTGCTAGACATGGTTCGTTCCATGAGGAGTCGACCTTCGTTACCTATCTCATTCTGGGGGTATGCCGTAGAGATTGCCGCCCATATCCTTAATCTAGTCCCTACCAAAAAGGTTTCCAAAACACCTTACGAGATGTGGACAGGGAAGGTTCCCTCGTTAGACCACATCAAAGTTTGGGGTTGCGAGGCTTTTACGAGAAAAGAAACTCACGACAAGCTCGAACCTCAGAGTGAGCGGTGTATTTTCATCGGATACCCACAAAAATCCTTTGGATATCTCTTCTACAGACCGAGTGACAATGTTGTCTTCGTTGCGAGGAGAGGAGTCTTTCGAGAGAGAGAGAGAGAGAGAGAGAGAGAGAACTCGGAGGCCAAGGGGACAGTGGGAGGAAAATTGACCTTGAAGAGCTTCAAGAGTTAAGCGATGAAGGAACCTCAAACACTAGCACTCAACCCGAGGAAGAAACTCTGGTTGAACCAATCGACGAGTCTGTACCTCTGAGGCGTTCCAGTAGAGTTAGTGTTCCACCTGTGTTATATGGTTTTCATATAACATCTGAGGGTGACACATTTATCAGTGATAGCACACTGGTAAATTTGGATGAACCTAACAACTATAAGGAAGCCCTGGCAGGCCCCGAGTCTGCAAAGTGGAAAGAGGCTATGGACAGCAAGATTCAGTCCATGTATGACAATCAAGTTTGGAACTTGGTTGACAGTGTACTGGGTCGTAAGACAGTTGGGTGCAAATGGATCTTCAAGAAGAAGACCGACATGGATGGGAAAGTACACACATATAAGGAGCGAATGGTTGCGAAGGGTTTTACTCAAACTCATGGAGTTGACTATGATGATATCTTCTCACCAGTAGCAAAGATTAAATTTATAAGGGTTATGGTAGCCATAGTTGCATTTCATGATTATGAAATATGGAAAATGGATGCCAAAACCGCTTTCCTTAATGGAAAGTTGGCTGAAGATGTTTACATGAGTCAGCCAGAGGGTTTTGTCAATGCAAAGTACCCTAATAGAGTGTGTAATCTTGAAAAATCCATTTATGGATTGAAATAAGCATCTCGCAGATGGAATCTTTGTTTCGATGAGAAAGTCAAAGATTTTGGATTTTCGAGAAGCGAGGATGAGTCCTGTGTGTATGTCAAGGCTAGTGGGAGTACAGTTAGCTTTCTGGTGTTGTATGTAGATGACATACTACTCATACCAAACGACATCGCAACCTTGCAGGAGGTTAAGTCCTGGCTTGGGAAGTGTTTTTCTATGAAGGACCTTGGAGAAGCTGCTTACATCCTAGGGATAAGGATATTGAGAAACAAGAGTAAAAGACTAATAGGACTTAGTCAAAGTACATACTTGGACAAGGTGTTGAAGCGTTTCAGCATGGAGAACTCCAAGAAAGGTGACTTACCCATCCAATGCAATACCAAATTGAGTAAGACTCAGAGTCCGAGTACATAGACTGAGATAGTAGAGATGAATAACATACCATATGCTTCCGCAGTTGGTTCGATCATGTATGCTATGAATTGTACTCACCCTGATGTGGCCTTTGCTTTGAGCATGGTCAGCAGATATCAAGGGAATCCTGGTAAAGCTCATTGGACTGCGGTTAAGAACATTCTTAAGTACTTGCGGAGGACTAAGGACTGGTTCCTTACCCTCGGTGGGAGTGATGACTTGAGAGTGACAGGGTATAGTGACGCCAACTTTCAAACCGACAGAGATAATTTCCGCTCTCAGTCGGCCTGGGTGTTTACTCTGAATGGAGGAGCAGTAACATGGAAAAGTTCCAAGCAGGAGACTGTAGCTGATTCAACGTGCGAATCAGAGTACATATGTTGGAAATATTTTGATGTGATTGTCACTTGAAATGAATTGAGTATTGATTAACATTTTCTAACAAACATTATCAGAATGTTTAAGGTTACAAAGATACTGAAGATTTAACAAGTGTTTGAAGAATCAGATGTTGGAGCACTTGAAGTGAACATGGAGCAGTTGCTGTACACATGGAGCACTTGTTGAACATGGAGCACTTGAAGAAAGCTAATTGGATCATCATGATCTCAGATGGCATATCTAGATCATATGTGGAGCATCAAGATATTGGTGGATCATCTGGAATATTGATGGCTCATCAGAAACATTGTTGGCTCATCCACAACTCTATGGCTCAACAAGAGTTGATGACTCAACATGAATACTTGGTGGCTCAACTCAAGTCAATGGATCAACATGATCACATTGATGACTCAACAAGACTGCACATTGCTCATCATGTACAATGAAGGCACGTCCAACTGCTCAAAGTAACATGAATTTCATCCATGGTCCTTCATGAACATGTGGTGGTACATCCTCAAGTTTAAGACACAGTCCAACATTCAAGAAACTACTCAACATGATCAACAACACTTCTGGAAGTTGATGACATCTAAGAAGACAATTGATCAACATGATGCTCATGTTGCTCATCACATTTTCAATGTTGATCAAGAAGGTTCAAGAATTATGAAGACTCATAACTTGGATGGAACCCTAACGGAATACTAACGGAATTGGAATATTCCATCCATTCTCCGTTAAGTAGGGCAAAGGTGTCAACTGATGACTAAGTCATGATGACGTGTCAACACCTGATTGGTCAAGCCATGTCATGGGCTTTTCCAAAGCCTATAAATAGGCCCCTTGGGATCCATTATAAAGTTGCTCTTTCTGCTCTTTCTGATCATTCCTGCTCATTCTGCACAATTGCTGCCTAGACTAGTCTTCAGAGCCATGAGAGTTTTAGTGTGTGTTTTACATTCAAACACTTGTAATTGAATCTTCATGAATATGAGACACATTTGAATCATTGATCTTAAGTAAAAAAAAAAGTTTTTCTATTAATTTGATTGATTCACAACTCTTTATTTTCCGCACTACTTGCCACTTGACGATTCTGAAACTCTGTTTCAGTATTTTCAACACTTGGACTATTCTAGTCTAGGTTTACTGAATTTTTCTCATTTCTTCAGTTGGTATCAGAGCTCGAGTGATCGACTTTGAGACTTAGAAAACTTTTCACAAAAAAACTTTTTCAAGTTTCAAACTAGTATCACCTGTTCTCAATGGCAAGTGTGAATCAAAACCAAAATGTTCTCTATTCAGTTTCAGTTGCAAACAGTCTTGGAGCAGGAAATCGTGCACCTATCCTTGTGCCTAGTGAATACACTTCATGGGCAGATCGCATCAAGTACTAACTGGAAGGTCATGACTCGGACATCTGGACCTTCATCTCCACTGGGAAACATACTCCAGAATTTTTGAAGGAGATCAGAGTTCTTGAAGCTGATGTCTCTCCTGAAACCTCCAAAGTCATCTCTGGATCTGTTTCCTCTGGTGCTCAAATTCGTGACAGGAAAATCAAGAAATTTGAGGCTAAGGCAATGCAAGAGCTCTTATCTGGAATTGCTCATGACATCTATGAGCAACTTCCTGATGAAGATAAGAGTTCACCCTTCAATGTCTGGAATGCACTCAAGAAACAATTTGAGGGAACTGATAAAATCCTTGCAAACAGGAAAAAAGCTGCATTGACAGACATGAACAACTTCAAGATGTTACCTCATGAAACTCTCTTCGATGCATATTCTAGGTACAACATTGTTGTCAACAGGGTGAAGAAACTCAAAGGAGAAAGATCGCAAGAGGATTTCAATCTGAAATTCTTGAACAATTTATCTCCAAAATGGGATACAATGCATATGATCATACTACAAACTACCATCAATCTAGACACCATGTCTCTGTTTGATCTGTATGCTGAACTGTAACAACATGAGCCAAAGGTCAACAAGCTAGCTCAAGCAACTCCTTTTGATAATCAAGGACTTGCCTTGGGAAATTCAGCACCCATGGCAAATCATTCTCAAAACTTGATTGCACATCATAATCTAATCCCAAACCACTTTGCTGATCAGTTTTCCAACCAAGGATATGTAGCATATCCTTATCAACGTTCGAGTATGGCTCAACAGTACAACCAGAATCCTTACATGCCAACTCAACAACCTCTTCAGATCGCAAATGGGTACATGGCTAATCATCAAGCTTTCATTGGAACTACAATGGAATCTCCTCAAATCAATGAGGAAAAGGAGTATGAAGAATGTATGGCACTCCCGACGACGTTCAATCCAAACTTCAAGAAGTTTGTGAACAAGCCAACAGGGAACTTTAGGGCATAAAGTTATCAGCAACCCCAACACTATCATCAAAACTCTGGAAACTTCCAAGGAGGAAGCAACAATCAACAAAGCTTCAACTCTCAGAATTCAAATTCTGAAAGTTACAACTCCCAGAGGACGAACACAAGGGTTCAAGATAAAAAGTCAAAGTCCTATGACGATAATGAAGTAATCAGATGCCATAATTGTCAAGGTGAAAATCATTTTGCCAAGGATTGCAAAATGAAAACCAAGAAGGTCAAAGACGAAGCATACTACCTTCAAAAGGCGGAGCAGATCAAGAAGCAGTCAAAAGACAAAGCATTCATGGTCATGGAAACTCCAAATGTGGAAGTCTGGGAAACTGATGATGAAGTGGATCAAATAGAAGAACCTGAAGCTTACAAAAACTACTTCTGCTTCATGGCTGATGATGACCAAGAGCCTTCTCCTCTCCATCAACAAGTTGTTGAAAAGGTACGCTTTATGCTTCGTGATAATCATTTAACTAGTGAGCCTTTTCTTGATGACATTGACCATATTTCTGAAATAATCAAAGAATATGCCACCAATGCTGAATATCGTGTCAGTTATTACAAAGATGAACTGACCGATACTCAGTTCATACTTGAAGAATTGAGATGTCGTATGACTAAGTTGGAAAATGATCTTGCAATCAAAACTGAGGCACATCTTACGTCAGTTGAACAATATGAAATTGTATTGAATCAACGTGATATTATTGCAAAAGACAATCGTGAGATGTACGCCCAAATCAATACAAAAATCAATAGTTATATGGCATCCAAAACCCTTCTTGAACAAAACTCGCATGCTATTCTTAAGGGACCAAAACCATCATGGATCAAATATGGTCTTGGTTATGATGAAATGAACAAGGAAATCATGGGACTCAATAGTCAACCAGAGTTGTTACCATGTGATCCAAGTCTCTTCACTGGAGACAATGAGGATCATGAAGAGGTGGTAACTTGTAGTCCTGATGTAATTGCCACTTCATTCTCAAGCATCCCATTGGAAGTCACATCATCCCATGATCTTCCAGACATGGTCACTAAGTCTGACTCTCCAGTGGAATTCTCTCTTGAATGTCCCACCGTGGAAAGTTTCAATTCAGAAGATGCCACTTCTGAAAAAACAAATATCTCTGACTCTAAATCTAGTGATAAAAAGCCCAAATCAAATGAGCCAATAGGATATTCCAAGACTCAACCCATTAAATTCCTCAGTCAAGAAACATTTCCATCTCTTAATGCTTCTGTGTCTGGAACAAAGGACTTAGGATGTGAATATTCTAAGAAACAACAGACTGGGAAGTCTCCAATTCCAGTCAACAAGGATGAAACCTTAAAGACTGTGAGTAATGAGAAAACTGTTGTTGAAATACTCAAGAGGCCTTTTGTTCCAATCAAAATCTCTTCTCCCAGTCCTAAACAACAGGAGACAATTGTAAAGCCAACTAATGTCTCTAAAGACAAGGGAAAAGAGAAAAATGTTGTCTCTAAAGAACAAGGTCCAACTGTAGTCCATCCTTCAAAACCCAAAGTGGTTAAGACTACAAATAATGACAAGGATAGGAAGACTAAGAGAGTACCTAAGGCTAAGCCAAGCCAAAGGAAGACCAGACATACCGGTCCTCCCAAAACTTCAAGGACTCAAAGAATCTCTCCATCCAATCATGGTTTCTCAAATTCTGGATTTCCAAACCCAACTGGAACTAACTATCAGAATAATTTCAGACTAACAATCTTCCTGATTTGTCTGAAATGATGAGACCAAGACCTGTTCAAACCAACCCTTTCATGTATCAGAATAGTAATTACCCTATGAGTTCTATTCTAGGTCCATATTGTGGTTTTTCTCCGTCCATAGGAGGGAATCACATGTTTGGGGGAAACTCTGGATTTCCAATGATCAATCAATTCGGGGGAAATTCCCAGTTTCCCATGTTTGATCAATTTGGAATGCCTGTGAACTATGGATTTCCCTCTCTAGGAATTCCTAGTCAGTTCACCAACTCTCCATTCTTCCCACAGACCAAACCTCAAAAGAAGACCACTAAAAAGGTCAAAACCAAGGTCTCTAAAAATCAAGCAAAACCCAACGTGGTTGATGCAAAAAATGAAAAGACTGTCCCAACTCCCACAAGTCCGAAGGAAGCTAACACTCAAGGACCCAAACAAACATGGGTACCTAAACCTTCTCTCTAAATGCAGGCTTTTTGTGCCGGGGTACCATACAACGATACATGGTACATTGACAGTGGATGCTCCAGGCACATGAACGGGCACAAAGGATATCTCAGAGATTTCAAGATCACAACGCCAGGTCAGTATGTTACTTTTGGAAACAACATGAAGGGAGAAGTTATGGGACATGGAAACATATCAAACGGGAACTTTACCGTTAAGCGTGTAGCGTATGTTGACGGTCTTAAACATAACCTTATCAGTGTTGCACAACTATGTGACAATGATCATGAGGTTTTGTTCACCAAAACCAAGAGTTTGATTATGGATACCAACAAGCGCATCCTTGTTGATTCCCCACGAAATGGGAACATGTATCCTCTTGATATTGAACTAGTTGAGGGAACCCCAGATATTTGTCTTCTTTCCAAAGCTGCCTCTGACATCAGTTGGTTGTGGCATAGAAGACTCTCCCACCTCAACTTTGGTTATATCAACAAACTCATTGGAAAGGATCTTGTGAGAGGACTACCATTGTTAAAACTTGACAATGATATACTTTGTGCTGCCTGTGAACAAGGCAAAATTTCCAAATCTCCGCACAAAAGTATAACATAACACAATGTATCTGAACCTCTTCAGCTTATGCATATTGATCTGTGTGGTCCTACTACAGTTCCTAGCTTAAGTGGTAAGAGATACATTCTTGTGATTGTGGACGACCACACCAAATTCACTTGGGTGTACTTTCTGTGAAACAAATCTGAAACCACCAATGAGCTAATTAACTTCATTCGCTACATAGAAGTTAGGGTAGGCAAGCCACTTAGAAGACTGAGAAGTGACAATGGTGGCGAATTCAAGAACAACGCCTTAGATAGCTTTCTTTTATCCAAAGGCATCGAACACAATTTTTCTGCACCCTACACTCCACAACAGAATGGTGTAGTTGAACGGAAGAACCGGACACTATGTGAAGCTGCTCGATCCATGTTGATCTTTGCCAACCTACCGCAATACTTCTGGGCTGAAGCCACTGCAACCGCCTGTTTCACTCAAAACAGATCCCTAATCAACAACAGGCTTGAAGTCACTCCCTATGAAGCAATGAACAAGAGGAAGCCCAACGTCAAATTCTTTCACATCTTTGGTTGTCGTTGCTACATCAAGAACAATAGGGATCAACTAGGAAAATTTGCACCCAAGGCTGATGAAGGTATCTTTCTTGGATATTGTCTTCATGCTGCAGCCTATAGAGTTCTAAACAAAAGAACCAGGGTGATAGAGGAAAACAGTGATGTAACTTTTGATGAAAGTTATGTAAGGGTTCTGGATCCAAACCATTTTGGTCCTCAAATGGTAGTACCATTTGATAAAATGAACTAGCCATCACCTGCTAATGCTTCTACTCCAGTCCATGCTATTGAAGTAGATTTTGATTTCCTCTTTCCAACTCAACCTTCTGCCCTAGAATCAGAAAAGCTCACGAAAACAGCTTCTCCTGATGTCTCTCAACCACCTCAATCATCAAAAGTCTCAAGTTCCACCAAAGCTCCGGTTGAGGGGGAACCATCTTCGAATGACTCTATTCCTAAAAGTCATTTAGAATCTTCTGAACCTTTTTCCCCAACCTCCCATCAATCTGGACCAGTCATAACACCAGTCACTGCATCTTTCGAGGGGGAACCACCTTTGAACGATTCCATTCTTAAAGGTACTTTACAATCCTCACAACCATCCAGTCCATGGTTTCAGGGGGAACCCCACTCGACTGGTTCCAGTCCCTCAAGTTCCTTCACATCTACTCCATCTGTTGAATTCAAGCATGCAACAGTTGAGGGGGAACCACCTGTTTCAGGTAGTTCTGGACTCTTCCAATACGATCTTTTTGAAGGAACATTCACTTCTGACTACCCTCCTCGTCCAAGAGAACAATATGAGGTAGTTTGCACTCCTCAAATCCATAAGGAAGCTCGCCTCACAAAATGGACAAAGGATCATCCAGTCGATCAAATCATAGGTGATCTAGATTATGGAGTAGTGACTCGTTCAACAACCAAGAATGAATGTCTATATGCAAGCTTTCTCTCCATGATAGAGCCTAAAGGAATCAAAGAGGCTCTACAAGATGCAGATTGGGTAAAAGCAATGCAAGAAGAGTTAGCTGAATTTGAACACAACAACGTGTGGGACTTAGTGCCAACACCAGAAGGAGTATTAGTTGTTGGTTCAAGATGGGTCTACAGGAACAAAAGTGATGAATATGGAGTCATCATCAGGAACAAAGCCAGACTGGTTGTCAAAGGCTACTCGCAACAAGAAGGCATAGACTATGATGAAACCTTTGCTCCTGTTGCAAGGATAGAAGCCATTAGGATTTTCTTGGTATTTGCTGCACACAAGAATTTTAAGGTCTACCAAATGGATGTGCAGTGTGCATTCTTGAATGGAGAAATCGGTAGAGATGTTTATGTTCAACAACCTCCTGGATTCGAAGATCCAAAGTTCCCCAACCATTGCTACAAGCTTCAAAAGGCGGTCTATGGATTGAAGCAAGCCCCAAGAGCATGGTATGGCACCTTGTCCAAGTTCTTAGAAGATTCCAAGTTTCAAAGAGGTTCTATTGATCCCACTCTCTTTAGGAAAATCCACAACAACCATCTGATTGTCGTGCAAATCTACGTCGACGACATCATATTCGGTTCAACCAGCAAGGACCTTAGTGATGAGTTTGCTGAGTTGATGAAAAGCAAATTTAGAATGAGTATGATGGGTGAGCTCAACTACTTCCTAGGTCTACAAGTTCGTCAATCTCCTAAATGAATCTTCAGTGGTCAAGAGAAGTACATCAAAAATCTGTTGAAGAGATACTCCATGGAGAACGCATCAACTGCAAAGGCACCAATGTCTACTTCCTACAAGCTTGATTCAGACCTTGATGGAAAATCTGTAGATCAGAAGCACTACAGAGGAATGATTGGCTCACTACTGTATCTTACAGCTAGTCGACCAGACATCATGTTTTCAACATGTCTGTGTGCACGCTTTCAAGCCAATCCAAAGGAATCACACCTCATAGCAGTCAAAAGAATTTTCAAATATCTGAAAGGAACTGCTTCTCTGGGTCTATTTTATCCTGCTAAAGGCAACTTCTATCTCCAAGCCTTTACTGATTCAGATTATGGAGGATGCAAGCTCGACAGAAAGAACATTTATGGTAGCTGTCAATTCTTAGGAGGCAGATTAGTCAGCTGGACCTCAAAGAAGCAAACATGTGTTTCAACCTCTACTGCTGAAGCTGAATACGTTGTTGCCGCCAGCTGTTGTTCTCAAGTGCTCTGGATGCAAACACAACTGAGAGATTATGGATTCAAAATGCAACAGATCCCAATATATTGTGACTCTAAGAGTGCAATTGCAATCTCTCACAATCCAGTCAACCACTCAATGACCAAGCACATTGATATCATGTATCACTTCCTAAAAGATAATATTCAGAAAGGTCACATTGAGCTTCATTTTGTTCCTACAGATGAAGAGACTGCAGATGTGTTCACGAAAGCTCTGGATGAATCCAAGTTCTTACACTTTCTAGGACGACTTGGCATGCTTAATCCAGATTCTCTAGGCATTTGAAAATTTTCTTTCTTTCTCAATTTTTTTTAAAACTTAAAAAAAAAACCCAAAAAATATTTTATTTTTCCTTTTTACCTTACATAAGAGAAAACTACAAAAAGATTTAATTTTTTTGTATTTTGTCTTTACTTTAAACAAAAGAAAATACCAAAAAGATTTTATTTTTATTTTTATTTTGTTAGGAAAATGAAGAAGGTTAGTTGCTCCACACTTTAATGATTTTTCAAAATACTAAATTCTGTGGTTCTTCAGTTTGCTTCAGTACACAACTAATATTGGTACTTTAGTGACCATTAACTAGCTTCATGGTTATACTCTACTTAGAGTTATAACATACATCAAGTACTAATGTTATGTGTGATAAATTGAGGCGAACTCTAAGGTTTAGTTAAGCCAATGTGTTATAGTATATTTGTGGCTTCCCCGTCCTAGTGAACTCATGAGACAAAAACGCGAACTTGTGTAGTTTGAGGGACATAAAAAGTTTTGCTTTGTGAATATCTATACCCAATAAAAAGCTTCTCAGTTAACACAAAGAGAGTTAAGTTCCAAGTTTATCTGTTTCATTTCTGCACTTTGAGTCTAGTTATATATATTAAATAAGTTATAGTTCAGGAGTGGAGTCAATCTGTGACCTATGAGAACTTGGCCAGTAAACCCCACGGGATATTGAAAATCTATCCACCTGCAGTACATTAACGCGGATCGGATCGGGAAGAAGTCCCCTACATGGGTTTTCATAGAAAGTCATGGACTCCATTAGTGACCTAAGAGATTCCGAGAACTCCAATGAATTTCTTAGAAAGTCACGAACTAAAGTACAAATAGAAGTAAAGCTAAGAATTATTTGCTTGTGTACTTTGTCAAATTTAGAGTTATCAAAAAGAAATCAAAAGTGTAGTTATATTCTTAGGTCAACTATTATATATATTATTTTTTTTCTTCTGAATTCGTGTCACTTGGAATTTGGCGATACATTTTGAAACAAAAGAAGTCAATAAAAAGGTATAGGTGGTAGGAATGCCAAAAATGAATGTTGTTCAAAATAAGTGGGGAACGTTTATGAGGATTGTCAGTATTTAGGGCTTGGGAAGTAACTAGGCCTTAGACACAAATATACGCATTGCGGTGAGACATAATTGATGAGTACAAATCGGGTTATTCTGTGTAATGTTCAGGAATTCAAAACATAATAATCCACAAAGGAACTCTTTACAACGCGAAGTGAAGAATCAAACACAAAATTTAGTTGCTTGATAAATTTGTAAGTAACAGCAAGATAATCCTCAATGCCGTTAAATCAGTCAACTAGTGTTTCCTTAAAGTTCTTGTTTCCACATGCACACACTTCACTGCATTTTACTATTTCCTTCTCAGATTCTCTATCCATATGCACACATATCACTTTCAAAGTTAGATTATTCAGTGTTTGCACTTTATACTTTCTGTTTAACTCATGCCTTAGAATCTAGGTAAAGCAGTTAAGTTAGATAGAGAATACCACTTACTTGATCATGGAACATCCTGAGCCAAGTGGAGCATCTTATGACAATGGATCATCCTCTTCAAGAAAACCATATGTGTTTGCCTTGGTTTATGGAGCATTCTTGTATATTGTGAAGAAGTTCAAGATCAAACGCTTTAAAGAACCATCTTGAAGCATCTCCTCGTCTTTGGAACAAATGGACGAATGAATGAACCATCTTCATTCATTTTGATCATCTTGAGGCATGTTGGACTATCTTCATCAACTTGATCATCTTGAGGCAACTTGGACCATCTTCATCAACTTGATCATCTTGAGGCATCTTGGCACATCTTCCTCATCTCGAGCAACTGGAAGTACCTTGGAGCAATTTCACCAACTTGAAGGATCTTGATCACTTGGACCAGCTTGGAGCATCTTCAGTCATTTGGAGCATGTTCAAAAACATTGGAACATGTTCAACAACATTGGAGCATGATCAAGAACATTGGCACATGATCAACAACTTGAGGCATCATCAGCCACTTGATGCATCACGCCCATGTGACTCATTAAGTCCACATAGAGCATAATAAATGTGCCATGCACATTTTGAATAGGCCATACACGTTTTTAATGAGCCATGCACGTTTCATGTAGACCATTCACATCTCAAGTAGGTCATGCACATGTCAAGTATGTCATGCACGTTTCGAGTAGGTATTTCCTTAGGTGTCATGCACGTCTCGAAGATATCATCCATGCATGCACCACCTTTTCTTTCTTGATTCTCAAGGCATCATTCTCGCGCTCGCGACTCAAGTTGAAATTCTCCTATTTATACTTGAGTACCATCCAAGCCTTATGGGCCCACATGTTGGCCCATGTAAGCCCTATTTCGGCCCATTGAGAAACCCTAGAAACCTTCACCTATAAATACCTCACTTCTACTTCTCATTCTTGCTTTTTCACTCTCTCACAAATTCTTAATTTCATACTCGCTTGGATCAACAAGGACTTCTTGTACCCTCTTGAGCCATTAGTGATCAACAAGGATTTTGTACCAACCTCTTGAGCACTCCTTATTTTCGAAATCCTTCTTGAGCCATCACTAATTTCGAAACCCTTCTTGAGTCAAACCCTAATTTCGAAATTCCTTCTTGATCCTCAACAACCTTCTCTTGCTCATCAAGTAAGTTCAAAACCCTTCTTGAGCCAAACCCTAATTTCAAAATTCCTTCTTGATCCTCAACAACCTTATCTTGTTCATCAAGTAATTTCGAAATTCCCTCTTAAGCATCAATATTTTCGAAATTCCTCTTGAGTCATTAGTGATCAACAAGGATTTTGTACCCCCCTCTTGAGCCAATCGTGATCAACAAGGATTTTGTATGCCCTCTTGAGCCATTCATGATCAACAAGGATTTTGTATGCCCTCTTGAGCCATTCATGATCAACAAGGATTTTTTTATCCCCTTTTGAGCCATTCATGATCAACAAGGATTTTTTTTATCCCCTTTTGAGCCATTAGTGATCAACAAGGATTTCTTGTGCCCTCTTGAGCCATTCGTGATCAACAAGGATTTTTAGTGCCCTCTTGAGCCATCAATAAAACCGAAACCCTACTTGTGCACTCTTGACCCATCGAAACCCTTCTTGAGCCACTCACAACTTCTTGCACCAACATCAATCGTTCATCATTTTTTTTTCTGCCCAACATGCCCTTGGCGCATCATATGTTTGGCACCATACCTTCTTGCGCCATTCCCTCTTGCGCCATTCCCATCATGCGGCACACATGAATGTAGTGGGCCAATCACTAGTCGATCACTCCTCCTTGGCATATCGACTAGCCTGTAAAAACCAAGCTCTATTTACTGTAACACATCTCCTTCGTGTGGCACATCATCATTGAACAAGAGAGCTGCTACTATACCTATGGCTGCATCAAACTAACCAGGTGGGCCAACTTTTTTTTTTGCTGCTAGATGAGCAAACCTCACCCCAGAAGGTCGATCCGCCCGTCACCCGTTCACGATTTAATTTTTTTTTGCTGTTTCAATCTCACTCCTTGGCTGCATAAAACAATAAGTGAAAGAAGCAATTTTTTTTGGACGCACACCCCATCTCTGTGTTATGGTTGCTTCATCCCATGCACCTTAAATTTTTTTCTTTCCAAAACAACATGCATACGATATGCCTTCCTGTCTCAAAACCCAAACCCAGATGATTGCATTGATCGACCAAAGCGACTAGAGCGCATGATGAACACTCTCGAACACACCTTCAATCTTCACAATTTCCTATCATCCTCCAGCGCACCATGCCATCTCCTAAGTATCCTGAATAGAGTGCAATTCACGATCAAGGCTTCTTCATTCTTTTTGCTTCAAAACCAAAAGCTTTCCTACAAAACCCTAGCGCCTTGTGATTGAGACTATTCAGCCTCCCTAGCACTTTCATGATGGAACTCACGACTAGTTCACTTTAGACCTCACGGGTGAACCATCCCTTTCCAACACCGGAGAACCTCTCTTGACCACATCTCCTCTCCACCTTCTTTAGGTCAATTTTTTTTTGTGAAGAAAGCATTCAAACCCTAATGCTTTGTGGGCTTGTCGACCCCTTATCAGCGTCTTACGTTGGTTACTAGGTTTTCTGGCCAAACACAACACGTTTTTGCGTAACAAGCTTTTTGCGACATTATTTTTTTGTGACATGTGCACCTTAGAACTTTAGTCTCTTTTATGACAGCAGGGTGTCGCAAATGAAACATGTATACATACATGTTTGTGTTCTGGTTGCATGAACTTTTTTTTCACTATCACACATGCACGTTTTTTTTCTTTTTTTTTTTAAATTTTCATTTTATTTTTAACTTTTTTTTTGTGTGGTAACTATTTTTTTATGTCTCTTGAACTCAAGAAACTCTATCCTTATTTACTCTTCAAGGTTTATCTTTTTGCTTGGGTTCTTAGTGTTTATCTCATGTTCAAAGGATATATCCATCTTTTTTTTTATCCAAACCTATTTAGAAAATATTGATATAATATTGATATGTTACGGTCTTTTAAGGTCAAGACTTAGCAACTTTGTTTTATCATAACACTCGTTGTGATGATTTAGCAAAATATCAAAGTCTTATTTTTTTTTTTCGTTTGTCGAAAACGATCAAGTTTTTCATTCTTATTCAACACTTGATTTTTTCTTCAAACTTCTGGACTAAATAAAACACAACACGAGTTTGGAAGTTATTCTTATCTGTCAGTTTACTTTCCTATCTTGACAAAACAAGTTTTTGTCTAGATCATGCAAATTCGAACATTTTTTTTTATCGATTCCAAATTTTTTTTCAGTTGTCATTTTAACAGTTAAATTTTTTTATACAAAATAATTCAAGTTCGAGGAACTAATTCTCTCGAATTCTTTTCAAAGGATTTTTTAGTGTATCTGCTTCAATAGAAAATTCCATTGAAGCAGAGGGGGAAAATGTTAAATCAATATTTTTCCTTTTACGCACTTTTTACAACTCCTTATTTCAGTAACCATCACATAGGGGGAAACTGTTGGAAATATTTTGATGTGATTGTCACTTGAAATGAGTTGAGTATTGATTTACATTTTCTAACAAACATTATCAGAATGTTTCAGGTTAAAAAGATACTGAAGATTTAACAAGTGTTTGAAGAATCAGATGTTGGAGCACTTGAAGTGAACATGGAGCAGTTGATGTACACATGGAGCACTTGTTGAACATGGAGCACTTGAAGAAATCTAGTTGGATCATCATGATCTCAGATGGCATATCTAGATCATATGTGGAGCATCAAGATATTGGTGGATCATCTAGAATATTGATGGCTCATCAGAAACATTGTTGGCTCATCCACAACTCTATGGCTCAACAAGAGTTGATGACTCAACAGGAATACTTGGTGGCTCAGCTCAAGTCAATGGATCAACATGATCACATTGATGACTAAACAAGACTGCACATTGCTCATCATGTACAATGAAGGCACGTCCAATGCTCAAAGTAACATGAATTTCGTCCATGGTCCTTCATGAACATGTGGTGGTACATCCTCAAGTTCAAGACACAGTCCAACATTTAAGAAACTACTCAACATGATCAACAACACTTCTGGAAGTTGATGACATCTAAGAAGACAATTGAGCAACATGATGCTCATGTTGCTCATCACATTTTCAATGTTGATCAAGAAGGTTCAAGAATTATGAAGACTCATAACTTGGATGGAACCCTAACGGAATACTAACGGAATTGGAATATTCCATCCATTCTCCGTTAAGTTGGGCAAAGGTGTCAACTGATGACTAAGTCATGATGACTTGTCAACACCTGATTGGTCAAGCCATGTCATGGGCTTTTCCAAAGCCTATAAATAGGCCCCTTGGGATCCATTATAAAGTTGCTCTTTCTGCTCTTTTCTGATCATTCCTGCTCATTCTGCACAATTGCTGCTTAGATTAGTTTTCAGAGAGCCATTTGAGTGTTTTAGCTTGTCTATCATTCAAACACTTGTAACTGATTCTTGATGAATATGAGACACTTTTGAATCATTGATATTGAACATATAAAAACGTTTTTGTTATTAACTTGGTGATTCACAACACTTTATTTTCCGCACTACTTGCCACTTGACGATTCTGAAACTCTGTTTCAGTATTTTCAACACTTGGACTATTCTAGTCTAGGTTTACTGAATTTTCTCATTTCTTCAACATAGCAGCAAGCGAAGCATCGAAGGAGGCGATATGGTTGAAAAACTTCATCGGAGACCTTGGAGTCATACCATCCATAAAGAAGCCTGTGGAGATTTTCTGTGATAATGAAGGGGCGGTTGCCTTAACTAAGGAATCGAGAGATCATAGTAGATCCAGGCATATCGACAGAAATTACCACTTCATAAGACATCAAGTAGAAGAAGGACACCTCGTGGTGAAGAGGATATCGTCAGAGGACAACCCTGCAAATCCCCTTACAAAGGGACTGAACATGGTTAAGCACTTGCAGCATGCAAGGGGCATTGGGCTAACGTATGATATTAGTTTTTAGTGATTAGATAAATAGAAACTTGTAATAGCTAAATTGTAATTGACATTTCATGATTAAATAAAAGGAGCTTTATTTATAAGTAAAGTTACTGTCTTGTGTCAATTATTTACTATTGTTTCACTTTGCATGTTTTGACTTCCAGAATAATAAAATTATTCAAACTACCCACAGTCGATCATACGTTGGAAGTAAGTATGAAAGAAGACTGTCATGAGTTGGCTTGTAGATTGTCTAAGGCGTTAGACATAGCAAAAGTGTGCTACACCATTCATGAGTGCTCCTGAAATAAGAATTGAGTATTGGATTCAACCCGCGCACACCTGAATCACTTCATGGAATTTATCACGAGTGATTGTGAGACGATAATATCATATAGTCTTCAAACCAAGATATATGAGTTGTTGACTATGAGTTGGCTGTGCATTGATGGCATGAAAACGCATTAGTAACTTGATGTTATAAAACGTGTCGTTGTGCATGATTTGATGAGTAGTTAGTACAAGCATATAATGTCGAAGTTTATCTGTTCCTTTTATCCTAAGAGGATTAAAAGCAATATGTTAGGCCCCTCGATGATTCTGTTTTGACAATGTGTCGGACCCGTTCAGAACTAAATTGATGTGTTCAGTTATGTTCTATGTCAGACGAATCGGAAATCGGGAAATAAAATTGCAGGACAATAAGTATGACTATGTTCCATGCATTTGTCCGCATAGATATCTTGAGAACAGAGGAATATATGATCCCTTATCTAAAGGATGCGTCACTGACTAGTTCAGAGTTTGACAGTGGCTTTTGAAAGCTTACGATTGTGAAGTCGGATCCTGAAGTTGCATTGGCGGTTATAGTTATTAGACTTATCCAAGTGGGAGACTGTTGGATTTGGTGTCTAAGCCCATAATTATAACTGGGATGTACTTGACCCGATTGTAGCATGGTCCTTTTGGGATGCCTTCATCAGTGCAATTTGATAGGATGAACTTTTGAGAATAAGGTTATTTATGATTTATTAATATATTATAAGTATAATATATTAATTGAGAAATCATATTATTTAGTTAGTATTGATCAAGAATTAATTTGGAATTATTTTTGTGATCAAAAGATACTAATTAAATATATAGGGATTGATTATGTAAATCAATGATTCTTATAGTGTGGGCCAAAGATCCATGATTGTTTAGGTGAGCTAAACCAATGAGATAATCCATGGATCGTCCATGGAGGTTTAACCCATGTAGCATAAGAATGTGAAAGGTCATGGAGCATTAGGGTTTGCATGAATGTAACCCTAGCTTAGTAACACTATAAAAACATACCCCTAGTCCTAAAATCGGCTGCCCCATTCATTCTAAGAGAGTGAAGCTGATTTGTGCTAAGTAACTTATTCTCTCAAGCCTCCTCTTGCATTTGGTGTTTGTGAACCATTAGAGGCATCACACTTGAGGTGCTCAAGCTTTTGAAGGCCAAGAACTACAAGTCCTACTAAGAGGTAAGTCATCTAACTAGTTGTATTGTTTAATTGTTCAATTGTATGCTAGTTAGGGAGAATGCTTTGGAAAATTTGAAAATGCATGTATAACTAGAGAAAACATAGATCCAAAGCATTTAGGGTTGCATGTTCACCATAGGAGTGTTGTAGTGCTTAAAACCCAACACTTCTCGTACCCGCTGATGCGATGGCCTCTTGTTGCCTCGCAATGGAGCACCTTCGGGTGGCCTGCTGCCCCTTGGTAGCCTTCGCACCCTGCTACTGCTTATCAGAAGCCCTCATATACTATTGTTGCCTATCAACAGACTTGCAGATAGCAACCTGTTGCCCAGTGGCCGACTCATCCTGCTAAATCAGCTGGCATCCTCGGTTAACGCCCTTCATCAACAAGTTGTTTTCAACAATCCCCGACTACCTTTCACGCTGCTGCCTCTACTACGGAACTAGCACCTTCACGGTAATGGTTCCCTCCTACAAACACTGATCAACCCACTCATATTGCTCAAGCGTTGAACTCAATGGCTATCTCCGACCTTCCCGATTCCAAGTGGTAGATGGACACGGATGCGACATCATATCTAGCCTAGGACATAGGTATTCCAAAGTCCTTTAGATATAAAAGTATTTTTAATTTTGTCCTTGTTGGCAATGGTTCCCCCATTCCAGTCACCCACACCGGTCACACATCCGTACCCTTGCATCATTACCCTTTACACCTTCATAATGTTCTTGTCACTCTTGATATTATTAAAAATTTAATATTTGTTCGTAAATTTACCACTGATAGTGATGCTACCATTGAATTTGACAAATTTGGTTTTTCTGTGAAGGATTTTCACACTCGTCAGGTCCTTCTGAGGTGTGATAGGTCGGGAGATCTTTACGTGCTTATGTGTTTTATACGATATTTTATGCAAATTGTATAAGTATTTAATAATATAATAAATAAGATTAAAGTATGCATAAAAAATAAAAGATTATTTAGGACAAATAATCTTAACCTAGTTGTAGTATATGTAATAAGGATTCCGGAGATATAAGGGACGTTCAAATCCGATCTAGAGCGAAGAAGTTATGCTCATTCGAAGTTCCGGAATTAAATAGACACGACTCTACGTATCGTAAAAATGATATTTTGATAAATTACTTTTTAGCTTAAGTGATCAAAATGAAAGTCGTAGTATTCGTTAAACCGAAAGCGTGCAAATAGAGAATGTCTAAATCTGACTTCATTAGAGGAAGTTATGATTTTTCTAAGATTCAGCGCAACAATATGCACACCGAAATCGAAATCTTGATCGGTTGATTGTTAGTATAAACAATATAAATGATAACTGAAGATCTCGTGAATAGGAGTCCGTTGATATAAGGAACGTCGAGAACGGAGTCCATATGTAGGAGTTACAATTTCCGCAACGATTTCTAACAACCAAAGCCTATCAAAAATATAAAATTTTGATGGGGGTGAGAATTAGTTATTGGGATCTAAAGGAAAGTTGAAGATCTCTTCGAGAGCTTTTAAGGGATATAAAGAACGTAAAAAACGGATCTCATATGAAGAAGTTATCTCATTTTGAAAATCTACGAAATTGCATGTGCGATGCGCATAATGACATGGCACCACGAGAGAGCGCCACATGGCATGGGCGGGAGCCTACTTCCTCCGAGATACACGTTGACTTGGCTCCACAAAATCTCGACACATGGCTCCATATGAATGCGACACGGGCCACATTCTAGAAGGAGGTGAGGTGGAGCAACCAGATCTCGATACGTGGCAGAAGGCCCATGGAGACAACAACCCCCTTAGGCGTGATGCACCCTATGTGATGCGCGATGTGCTTTTCAAAAGTCTCTCTCTCTCTCTCTCTCTCTCTTTATATATATATATATATATATATATATATATATATATATATATATATATATATATATATATATATATATATATATATATATATATAGAGAGAGAGAGAGAGAGAGAGAGAGAGGGAGAGTTAGGTTCATATGTTTCCAACAAGTATTGTGTGCCTCTAACAACCAATCAAAATTAAACAAAAATAAATTCAATAAATCATAAAAGGGTATAATAGTAATCTTGGTTACACTTAATTATGGTAAATATTTAAAACATTCCATATCCTTTAAATTAGGGGAATTAGTTTGTTAACCCTACAAAAACACCGACTCTTCATCACCGTCAACACTCGTTGTATTCCTTGTTTCAACTCCACAGTCGAAAAGTGGGCAAGTTACATCTTTTATTTTGGTCAGCTAATGTCTCAACCTTCACAACCGGTCGCTGGTTACCTGTTGTCTCCATCATGAACAAAGAAATTTTCCATCCTCACACCAACCACCATCACAAGAGCATAATGTTAGAACCAGAAAGTGAACATCTAGCAATCCTAAGCTCGAATTCCGAAGTACATGTGTTAAGAAATAAATGGTCCGGAGTCAAATGTGAAGAGTGGTCCAAAATCTGTTCGGACCAGAAGAGAAGAAGATGCGAAGCTGAAGGCATTCCAGAATGATTCTCATGTCCGGAATGGATGCTGATCCAGAGTCACAATATTTTGTCTTTGTGCATTTATTTAGTTTGTCTTTGTATTGATGTGACATTTCATAGGACTTAGTCTTTTGTAATACTAGACAATAAGAATGTCAGAAACATTTATATTGTCCAGTCCTATGTAAGTTTTCTAGTTAATTCGCTGTAACCTTCACTCCTATTTATAGGAGCTTTCAATACAAAGACAATCACGGATCATTCACTCAACTTTTGGCATTTACTAAGTTATTTCAAACTTTTTTCAAACATTCATGTTGTTCCTCATTTATTAGCTTTACCTTGATCATTTATTCTCATTCTTCATTTATGACTAGATCATTTATTGAATACATTATCTAAGACTTGACTGGTGTTTCCAAGCTTGACTTGAACATTTATTAGCAAGCAGACATTGATCTTAAGCATTCACTCAAGGTTTGAGTTTTCAAACCTTGTCCCTGCGCATCAGATCTATTTTGTTCTCTCAACTGGTATCAGAGCTTGAGTGGTTGTCCTTTGAATCCATAAGATCAGATTATAGTTGGTTTGAAATTACCTTGGTATTTCAACCATTTATGTGATAAGGATAAAAGTTCTTCTATATACCACTTTAGCTTGAAGATATCTTCACTTCAATGGTTGCTTCTAATCCTCAGCAAATGATTTCAATGCAATTCATAAATAGTGTGCGTGGCCCTACACGTGCCCCATTACTAGTTGTGGAAAAATATGATCACTGGAAAGTTACAATGGAAAGATTTTTACTGGCCAAGGACAAAGGTGAAGAAATCTGGAGATCCGTCAAAGAAGGTCCACATGTTCCTGTAAGAACAGTAGTAAGAGATGCAGCTGCTTAGCTCATGCGTGAAGATGAAACTGGCCCAGCTCCTCTAACTGCAGATGATATTGAGAAGCTGCATGCTGATCTAGTTGCTTTCTCAAAAATGGTGTTTGGTGTTCCTCCTTCACTCTTCGAGCACATCAAGCTGTGCAAATCAGCCAAAGAGATTTGGGACACTCTTCAGGACCCAGTTGAAGGTTCGGAAAATATGAAAGACAAGCGTCTCACCTCAGTTGTCAATGACTTCGATACCTTCACTACCACTCCTGGTGAATCAGTGGCCTCAGCCTCCAACCGTTACCGAATCGTGGTCAAAAACATGACTGCTCATGGGATTATCTAAACTCCTTTAGAGTACAATCTCAAATTCATAAACAGTCTCGGCAAAGGATGGGGAAATGTAAAATCTTGTCTCCAAAGCAATGGTTCCTTGAAAAAGTTAAAGCTCTATCAACTTTTTGATGAACTTCAAGGACACGAGTCTAATGTTGCTCAAACCATAAGGGAACTCTCCAGAGGTCCTCTTACCCTTGTCAGTTCTTTTGAATAATCCATTCTGAACTCATCTACTTCGGATCCTTTTAAACCCATTGTTCCATCAGTTCAAATGTAACGCCCGCAGATCCGGGCTAGTCAATTTAGAGACAATGAGCATCAAAAATGAGTTTTTGATGGAAGATTATTTAGAAGGATTAATCTTAACCAAGTTGTATTATATGTTACAAGGGTTCCGGACATATAAAGAACACTGAAATCTGAGTTATAACGAAGAAGTTATGGCCCGTCGAAGTTTTACGGCAAAACCGGCACGGCACCAGGAGACGTAAATAGTGAATTTACGGTAGAAGAATTTCTAGCCTTAGTGATCTAAACAAAATTTGTAGTATACGTTAAACCGAGAACATACAAAAAAAGAACGCCCAAATCTGACTTCGTATGAGGAAGTTATGAATTTTCTAAGATTTGGCATAGCACTGCACGACCCGAAACTCGAATTTTAGTTTGAGCGGTTTTGGCCTACGCGACCTAAATGACAGTTGAAGATCTCATTAATAGGAACTCAACGGTAAAAAGACAGACGAGAACGGATTTCGTATGTAGAAGTTATGAATTTTACGAGGACATTTAACAGTATAATCTCCTCCTACTGTTAAATTTAAGATCGGACGAGAATTAGCCGACGGAGTCTAAATAAAAGTTTTAGATCTTGTTTTTACCTACGCTTAGATATAAATAATTTCTACAGTAGAGCTCGCATGTTAAAGATATGGACGAAACTTGGTCCCTACTCTTCGAGCGCGATAAATTCGATACAGTTTTGTAAATCTGAGATAGAATGAGAATTAGATGACGGCGTCTAAATGAAAGTTGTAGTACTCGTAAATACCAACACGTGGGTATAAAGAACGTCAAAAATCGAGTTCGTATGAACGAGTTACAAATTATAATAGCATATTTATGTATTAAAATAAAGTATAAATCATATATACGTACACACACACACATATATATATATATATATATATATATATATATATATATATATATATATATATATATATATATATATATACACAAATGTATATATCATTAGAAAGGTATCGACGATGCGGTTATCATAAGACTAGTTTGAGTACTTTCGACATTAGTTTAGTACAAATATCGTTAAATCTATTTAAAATAGTATTATGAAGGTGTGTTTAGTCGTTTATATAACTATAAGGTCATTAAGTAATTATGGAGGGTAGTTTTTGTAAATTCAATTATTATAAATAAGAGGCTTGGGCTCTCATATTTCTTGCACAATTCTCTTGATTCAAGAGTCTTTCTCTTCTTATCCCCCGAGCATTTCGGTCCCTCGTGATTCGACTTCTCTTTCTGTAGTTTTAGTATAGGTGAGCGCTGAAGCGCTGCACGCTTCTTTCTTAGAAAGATTCAACGACGAAGTTCTACCCCTGCAGAGCCCGACTCCTAGCTAAAACCCCCTTGTAAGTAAGTTATGCTTACCTATTTTAGTATAGCTTATATTTAAAATTAGTATTGTTATTATGAACTTATAATAAATATTTGAGCTATTATTATGACTTATATAAGTGTCGTTATAATATCTTTTTAACTACTCGCGGTATGAGGAATCTGGTTTAAAGGGCCGCATAGGGTTGTTGGATTTCAGAAGTACTATATGCCACAATGGTCTTGCCCTCCGGTGTTTTATGGCTGGCCCCTGTCTGTACATAGTAGTTGGAAAGTATTGTTTAAACGCTTATATAATAATAATAATAATAAGACTAATAATTAGTCACGGTAAATATTAGACTAAAATCTAGTGGTAATAATACTAGGTTTCGTCGAAGGAAATTATATTGTTAAGAAGCGAAGTGCTGTCCGAGTTTGGAATCATCACTTTAACAAGTGAGTGCATAGTTAATTTCATCTTACACATAGATATGAAGTATTGTATATAAATTACATGCTATGTGTGCATATCATCTGTATACTTGTTATCTATGCTGCATAAACGATTTTATACATGTTTTAAATGATTTAAACTGTATATGTATTTTATATCTACAAAATATGTTGGGTAAAACATGGGTAGATGAATGATGAGGGATGAAAGCTAATATAGAGGAACATTGGCAGTATGGACATAGTGCCCTATAGGTGAACATTCGCAGCAATGGACCTAGTACCCAATAGATGAGCATTGACAGCTGCGCCACAATCTGTAGATGTTTTTGATCTACTCTAAACATCCTAGCAGCTGCGCTCTAAGGATAGTATCGGCAGCTGCGCCTAAGAGAGAGCATCATAACCCTGGCAGCTGCGCCCAAAGGACAATATCGGCAGCTGCGCCTAATAGAGAATGTTATAATTCTGGCAGCTGCGCCTAAATGATATATTGGCAGTTGCGCTTAATAGATAATATTGACAGCTGTCATTGGCAACGATGGACTTCTTGCCTATTCCTTAGGATAATCCTTAGGAATGAATGAACGAGGAATAGCTGATTCTTAGGGTAAATCCTTAAGAGTAAAGAATATAATGGGGATGGGTAATTGGGTTAGTTGTTTGATGATTAAACATAATAATTATATTATTGTGGGTTGAAAACCCTATGTACTCACCAGGTTTCCCAACCTGACCCACTCAGTTTATTTGTATCACAGGTGTCGATATGAGGTTACATTACACTGAGGGGTTAAGGAGATATAAATTACTAGTGATAATGAATGTAAGTTCTGTTTATGCTTATGTTTCTGTATTGAAGATGACATCCCAATACTTTAAAATGAATAAAAATACATTTCTTCGGAAATGCTTTGATAATGTATTTATCATGTTTTTCTGGGAACAAATTCCGCAACACGTTTCTTCAAAAGGATACTCTGATTTTTAAATAAACCATAAACAAAAAAAAATGGTCTTTTCTGGCCTTGAAAATGGGGATGCCATAGTTGGTATCAGAGCATTAGTTTAAGCGAATTAGGATTAAGGATTTATTTCTAGGCTTAAACTTAGAATGCTAAGCGATGATCGTGAGGAGTGTGTCTAGTATATTTAGATAATACACCTTAATAGACACAAGCACTAGCTTATTTAGGGAAGATGCCTAAAATGCTTTTATGTGCTAATTGATTTATGATGCTTTATGATGTTATTATTTGATCGGATCTATGGTCTGTTGCCGATCGGATCTAGAAATTTTATGTGTTCAGATTTCTAAACGTTTAGTTACGATATTAGAAATGGCATGTAACTTTTCGGAGTAATAAGGAGGATTACACGTCTAAATCTTTTCTATCCATATTCTCGTCTCGATGCAATGAATGCATGCTTCCGTGAAAATAACGTCATGGTGAAGACTCATAGAGAATTGAGTAAATAGAGGAAATGAAAAGGGTTATGATAGTGAATGACATCTATCAGAAGATATCATAAGAGTGATATCTTGCCTTTAAGAATATGTTAGACTGTACGTTTAGAGGTGTATGGTACGTTCGAAGAACACCTTCGATTGGCGGGATGATGGAAGGATTGGCATAATTCCTGAAGTTGTCCCATCGTATGACATTTCCACCACCAACTGAGTTGAAGCAGAATTGATGATTGAAGATACGCGTGGAAGAAGTCCTAGTAGAGTCTAGGGGAAAATTTTATGATTGATTGGAAACATTTTTATGTGTTAAATTGTTTTTGTGATAGTAACTTGGAAAGCTACGAGACAATACTTAGGACGAGTATGAGTAGGTGTGAATGGTAGTAGAGGCCTATACTACCGGAAGCACAGGACTCACGCTTGGATCAGGGAAAGTCACAAGGTTACAAAGGAGCTAGTAATTGATTTCGTTTTATTCAAGTATGTCGTTACCATCGTTTCGGTAATGACTAAGAAGATGATTGTTATTCCGACCCTAGTGGTCATATCAAATTGAGTCCGACTACGCTGAGTATGTTATGTGGTTCAGGGAATCAAGTTCGATGTAGCATCTGACTTAAGACAGAAGATTGAAATAAAAAGCGATCAGTAGAGGTATTGCGAAAAGTTGCTTGTAGCTAGAAATGCTACCTTTTAAGATGAGATTAGAACATGAATGAAAGTATAGTCTGTTCTGGAAGGCTCTAAGAGACCTGAGTCTAAGCGTTGCAACATACGATGATAGATCATTAGAATATGACACATGAATGAAAGTATCCAGTGAGGATCGAGATTGTGACTTGAAGGTCATAATTTGGAGTATAACGTGAGATAGGGAGCAAGTGCAAGATCGAGCACCGCCTGTAGTCGAGAAGTCCAAGAATTAGATACTTATTCGAAGGAACATAGAAGTTACGATTATTACCTAGGACAAAGAGATAACGTACGGAGTCATTATACAGCCTTGTTTCGTTGATGATTCCGGGACGTAATCATCCTAAGGGGGAGATAATTGTAACGCCCGCAGATCCGGGCTAGTCAATTTAGAGACGATGAGCATCAAAAATGAGTTTTTGATGGAAGCTTATTTAGAAGGATTAATCTGAACCAAGTTGTATTATACGTTACAAGGCTTCCGTACATATAAAGAACGCCGAAATCCGAGTTATAACGAAGAAGTTATAGCCCGTCGAAATTTTACGGCAAAATCGGCACGGCACCGGGAGACGTAAATAGTGAATTTACGGTAGAAGAATTTTTAGCCTTAGTGATCTAAACAAAATTTGTAGTATACGTTAAACCAAGAACATACAAAAAAAGAAAACGCCCAAATCTGACTTCGTATGAGGAAGTTATGCATTTTCTAATATTTAGCATAACAGTGCACGACCCGAAACTCGAATTTTAGTTCGAGCGGTTTTTGGCCTACTCGACCTAAATGAGAGTTTAAGATCTCATTAATAGGAACTCAACGGTAAAAAGACAAACGAGAACGGAGTCCGTATGTAGAAGTTATGAATTTTACAAGGACATTTAACAGTATAATCTCCTCCTACTGTTAAATTTAAGATCAGTCGAGAATTAGCCGACAGAGTCTAAATGAAAGTTTTAGATCTTGTTTTTACGTACGCGTAGATATAAATAATGTCTATATTAGAGCTCGTATGTTAAAGATATGGACGAAACTTGGTCCATACTCTTCGAGCGCGATAAATTCGATACAGTTTTGTAAATTTGAGATAGAATGAGAATTACCAGACGGCGTCTAAATGAAAGTTGTAGTACTCGTAAATACCAACACGTGGGTATAAAGAACATCAAAAATGGAGTTCGTATGAACGAGTTACAAATTATAATAGCATATTTACGTATTAAAATAAAGTATAAATCATATATACATACACATATATATACAAATGTATATATCATTAGAAAGGTATCGACGATGCGGTTATCATAAGACTAGTTTGAGTACTTTCGACATTAGTTTAGTACAAATATCGTTAAATCTATTTAAAATAGTATTATGAAGGGGTGTTTAGTCGTTTATATAACTATAAGGTCATTAAGTAATTATGGAGGGTAGCTTTTGTAAATTCAATTACAATAAATAAGAGGCTTGAGCTCTCATATTTCTTGCACCATTCTCTTGATTCAAGAGTCTTTCTCTTCTTATCCATCGAGCATTTCGGTCCCTCGTGATTCGACTTCTCTTTCTGTAGTTTTAGTATAGGTGAGCGCTGAAGCGCTGCGCGAATCTTTCTTAGAAAGATTCAACGACGAAGTTCTGCCCCTGCAGAGCCTGACTCCTAGATAAAACCTCATTGTAAGTAAGTTATGCTTACCTATTTTAATATAGCTTATATTTAAAATTAGTATTGTTATTATGAACTTATAATAAATATTTGAGCTATTATTATGACTTATATAAGTGTCGTTATAATATCTTTTTAACTACTCGCGGTATGAGGAATCTGGTTTAAAGGGCCGCATAGGGTTGTTGGATTTCAGAAGTGCTATATGCCAAAATGGTCATGCCCTTCAGTGTTTTATGTCTGGTCCCTGTCTGTACATAGTAGTTGGAAAGTATTGTTTAAACGCTTATGTAATAATAATAATAATAATAATAATAATAATAATATTAAGAATAATAATTAGTCACGGTAAATATTAGACTAAAATCTAGTGGTAATAATAGTAGGTTTCGTCGAAGGAAATTATATTGTTAAGAAGCGAAGTGCTGTCCGAGTTTGGAATCATCACTTTAACAAGTGAGTGCATAGTTAATTTCATCTTACATATAGATATGAAGTATTTTATATAAATTATGTGCTATGTGTGCATATTATCTGTATACTTGTTATCTATGTCGGATGAACGATTTTATACATGTTTTAAATGATTTAAACTGTATATGTATTTTATATCTACAAAATATGTTGGGTAAAACATGGGTAGATGAATGATGAGGGATGAAAGCTAATATAGAGGAACATTGGCAGTATGGACATAGTTCCCTATAGTATCGGCAGCTGCGCCTAATAGAGAGCATCATAACCCTGGCAGCGGCGCCCAAAGGACAATATCGGCAGCTGCGCCTAATAGAGAATGTCATAATTCTGGCAGCTGCGCCTAAACGATATATTGGCAGCTGTGCTTAATAGATAATATTGGCAGCTGTCATCGGGAACGATGGACTTCGTGCCTATTCCTTAGGATAATCCTTAGGAATGAATGAACGAGGAATAGCTGATTCTTAGGGTAAATCCTTAAGAGTAAAGAATATAATGGGGATGGGTAATTGGGTTAACTGTTTGATGATTAAACATAATAATTATATTAATGTAGGTTGAAAACCCTATGTACTCACCAGGTTTCCCAACCTGACCCACTCAGTTTATTTGTATCACAGGTGTCGATATGAGGTTACATTACACTGAGGGATTAAGGAGATATAAATTACTAGTGATAATGAATGTAAGTTCTGTTTATGCTTATGTTTCTGTATTGACGATGACATCCCAATATTTTAAAATGAATAAAAATACATTTCTTCGGAAATGCTTTGATAATGTATTTATCATGTTTTTTTGGGAACAAATTCCGCAACACGTTTCTTCAAAAGGATACTCTAATTTTTAAATAAAGCATAAAAAAAAATAATCGGTCTTTTTGGCCATGAAAATGGGTTATGATAGTGAATGACACCTATCAGAAGATATCGTAAGAGTGGTATCTTGCCTTTAAGAATATGTTAGACAGTATGTTTAGAGGTGTATGGTACGTCCGAAGAACACCTTCGATTGGCGGGATGATGGAAGTATTGGCATAATTCCTGAAGTTGTCCCATCGTATGGCATTTCCACCACCAACTGAGTTGAAGCAGAATTGATGATTGAAGATACGCGTGGAAGAAGTCCTAGTAGAGTCTAGGGTAAAATTTTATGATTGATTGGAAACATTTTTATGTGTTAAAATTGTTTTTGTGATAGTAACTTGGAAAGCTACGAGACAATACTTAGGACGAGTATGAGTAGGTGTGAATGGTAGTAGAGGCCTATACTACCGGAAGCACAGGACTCACGCTTGGATCAGGGAAAGTCACAAGGTTACAAAGGAGCTAGTAATTGATTTCGTTTTATTCAAGTATGTCGTTACCATCGTTTCGGTAATGACTAAGAAGATGATTGTTATTCCGACCCTAGTGGTCATATCAAATTGAGTCCGACTACGCTGAGTATGTTATGTGGTTCAGGGAATCAAGTTCGATGTAGCATCTGACTTAAGACAGAAGATTGAAATAAAAAGCGATCAGTAGAGGTATCGTGAAAAGTTGCTTGTAGCTAGAAATGCTACCTTTTAAGATGATATTAGAACATGAATGAAGGTATAATCTGTTCTGAAAGACTCTAAGAGACCTGAGTCTAAGCGTTGCAACATACGATGATAGATCATTAGAATATGACACATCGTTCCATTGTAGTAATATAAAAAAAACTTGTCTTAAGTTCGTATCCAGTGAGGATCGAGATTTTGACTTGAAGGTCATAATTTGCAGTCTAACGTGAGATAGGGAGCAAGTGCAAGATCGAGCACCGCCTGCAGTCGAGAAGTCCAAGAATTAGATACTCATTCGAAGGAACATAGAAGTTACGATTATTACCTAGGATAAAGAGATAACGTACGAAGTCATTATACAGCCCTGTTTCGTTGATGATTTCGGGACGTAATCATCCTAAGGGGGAGATAATTGTAACGCCCGCAGATCCGGGCTAGTCAATTTAGAGACGATGAGCATCAAAAATCAGTTTTTGATGGAAGATTATTTAGAAGGATTAATCTTAACCAAGTTGTATTATAGTTACAAGGGTTCAGTACATATAAAGAACGCCGAAATCCGAGTTATAACGAAGAAGTTATGGCCCGTCGAAGTTTTACGGCAAAACCGGCACGACACCGGGAGACGTAAATAGTGAATTTACGGTAGAAGACTTTTTAGCCTTAGTGATCTAAACAAAATATTTAGTATATGTTAAACCGAGAACATACAAAAAAAAAGAACGCCCAAATCTGACTTCGTATGAGGAAGTTATGAATTTTCTAAGATTTGGCATAGCAGTGCACGACCCGAAACTCGAATTTTAGTTTGAGCGGTTTTGGCCTACGCGACCTAAATGAAAGTTTTAGATCTTGTTTTTACCTACGCGTAGATATAAATAATGTCTATAGTAGGGCTCGTATGTTAAAGATATGGACGAAACTTGGTCCCTAATCTTCGAGCGCGATAACTTCGATACAGTTTTGTAAATCTGAGATAGAATGAGAATTAGCTGACGGCGTCTAAATGAAAGTTGTAGTACTCGTAAATACCAACACGTGGGTATAAAGAACATAAAAAATGGAGTTTGTATGAACGAGTTACAAATTATAATAGCATATTTACGTATTAAAATAAAGTATAAATCATATATACGTACACATATATATACAAATGTATATATCATTAGAAAGGTATCGACGGTGCGGTTATCATAAGACTAGTTTGAGTACTTTCGACATTAGTTTAGTACAAATATCGTTAAATCTATTTAAAATAGTATTATGAAGGGGTGTTTAGTCGTTTATATAACTATATGGTCATTAAGTAATTATGGAGGGTAGTTTTTGTAAATTCAATTATTATAAATAAGAGGCTTGGGCTCTCATATTTCTTGCACAATTCTCTTGATTCAAGAGTCTTTCTCTTCTTATCCCCCGAGCATTTCGGTCCCTCGTGATTCGACTTCTCTTTCTGTAGTTTTAGTATAGGTGAGCGCTGAAGCGCTGCACGAATCTTTCTTAGAAAGATTCAGCGACGAAGTTCTGCCCCTGCATAGCCTGACTCCTAGCTAAAACCCCATTGTAAGTAAGTTATGCTTACCTATTTTAATATAGCTTATATTTAAAATTAGTATTGTTATGATGAACTTATAATAAATATTTGATATATTATTATGACTTATATAAGTGTCGTTATAATATCTTTTTAACTACTCGCGGTATAGGAAATATGGTTTAAAGGGCCGCTTAGGGTTGTTGGATTTCAGAAGTGCTATATGCCAAAATGGTCATGCCCTCCGGTGTTTTATGTCTGGCCCCTGTCTGTACATTGTAGTTGGAAAGTATTGTTTAAACGCTTATATAATAATAATAATAATAATAATAATAATAACAAGAATAATAATAATAATAATAATAATAATAATAATAATAATAATAATAATAATAATAATAATAATAATAATAATAATAATAAGACTAATAATTAGTCACGGTAAATATTAGACTAAAATCTAGTGGTAATAATACTAGGTTTCGTCGAAGGAAATTATATTTTTAAGAAGCGAAGTGTTGTCCGAGTTTGGAATCATCACTTTAACAAGTGAGTGCATAATTACTTTCATCTTACACATAGATATGAAGTATTTTATATAAATTATGTGTTATGTGTGCATATTATCTATATACTTGTTATCTATGCTGGATGAGCGATTTTATACATGTTTTAAATGATTTAAACTGTATATGTATTTTATATCTACAAAATATGTTGGGTAAAACATGGGTAGATGAATGATGAGGGATGAAAGCTAATATAGAGGAACATTGGCAGTATGGACATTGTGCCCTATAGGTGTACATTGGCAGCAATGGACCTAGTACCCTATAGATGAGCATTGGCAGCTGTGCCACAATCTGTAGATGTTTTTGATCTACTCTAAACATCCTAGCAGCTGTGCTCTAAGGATAGTATCGGCAGCTGCGCCTAATAGAGAGCATCATAACCCTGGCAGCTGTGCGCAAAGGACAATATCAGCAGCTGCGCCTAATAGAGAATGTCATAATTCTGGTAGCTACGCCTAAACGATATATTGGCAGCTGTGCTTAATAGATAATATTGACAGCTATCATTGGCAACGATGGACTTCGTGCCTATTCCTTAGGATAATCCTTTGGAATGAATGAACGAGGAATAGCTGATTCTTAGGGTAAATCCTTAAGAATAAAGAAGATAATGGGGATGGGTAATTGGGTTAATTATTTGATGATTAAACATAATAATTATATTATTGTGGGTTGAAAACCCTATGTACTCACCAGGTTTCCCTACCTGATCCACTCAGTTTACTTGTATCACAGGTGTCGATATGATGTTACATTACACTGAGGGATTAAGGAGATATAAATCACTAGTGATAATGAATGTAAGTTCTGTTTATGCTTATGTTTCTGTATTGACGATGACATCCCAATATTTTAAAATGAATAAAAATACATTTCTTCGGAAATGCTTTGATAATGTATTTATCATGTTTTTCTGCGAACAAATTCCGCAACACGTTTCTTCAAAAGGATACTCTGATTTATTAAGTAAAGCATAAACAAAAAAAATCGGTCTTTTCTGACCGTGAAAATGGGGATGTCACATCAAACATCCGCACCCATCTTACCCGCATAAATCTATCCTGTTGATGATTCTGAAGCCATGGACTCTGAACTCTGTTTCCAACAAGAGTTTGCTCTACTCTCAACGAAATACAAACGTCTGGTCAATCCCTCTTACAAACCATACCAAAACAGATTCCATGCTCCTCACCATAACAATCCTCAACCATACTTAGCTCCAGAACCTAAACCAACTTCGGAAAATCCTCCCGCATACAAACCAAACATCACTAAGCCAAACTCTACTCCGTAACCCTCTCAGAGTTCCAAATTGGACAAACCAAAAATTGCGTGTCATAAGTGTGGACATGCAAATCATTTTGCTAAAGATTGCCTGGCTGATGCTCCGCAGAAACCAAAAATCAAGGATTCTGCTTACTACGTCCGAAGAGCCCAAGAGATGGCTGAAAGCGAAAAAGCATTTGTAACAACGATTTCAAGAGATGTTGAAGGATATTGGTCATCCGGGGATGATGATGACATGGTAACTGGAAGGAATATGTGTTTGATGGCAAGACAAACTGTTGAATGTGATGAAGGGTATTAGTCTTCTGGGTCAGAAGATGAAGATGATGTTGCTGAACCTCACTATTGCTACATGGCCACCAATGATCCACCCGGTCGAAGCATTGTTCAGCAGGTAAAGTCTATGATTACTGATAATAATTTTGATCTATCTCTTTGTGAACCTTATCTGACCCAAATCCAAACAGATATGAGCACCATTTATAAAGCCTATGAGTCTGCCATAGAAGCCAGTGAGAAGAAGGACTGTGAACTAAATCGTCTTAGGTTGCGTTTTGAGGATAAAAAATTGAAAATCGAGTCTTTAGAGCATGAGCTTGTAATGTCCAAAGATGAATGTATCATTTTGAAAGACAAATGTGAAATTACTTTGTCTAAAAGAAATATTTTGATCATTGATAACAAACGTCTCAATGCTAAGTTAGATGCTTTGCATAATTCAATTGACATACTTGAATCAAATCTTTAGATGACTCATAATTTTCGTCATCCATGGTCAAAAGCACTAGGTCTCGGAAGCGAGTATCCGAAACCTATTGCTCGTCCCTTGAAAGAATTGCAAAATTTGACCTTCATGGGAGAGGTTCCAAAGATCAAAAATTCAGACACCACCGTATCTCCCTTGTCTCCTCTTCATGAGACCACATATCATTTTGCGTCCTTAATTCCTGAGTTTCAACCAATTGTTGTCAAATGTCCCGATTCCACGCCTCTTCCGCCTCTGATAAACTTGGACCTGAATCGGACCACAAAATTTCATTATAGTGTTTCAAATTGCATAGATTACGTCCCTAGTAGTAACCCTCCCAACAACTGTGTTGTTGAAGAAATTCCTTCCGTGACAACTGAAACTGTTGCCTCTGAGTTTGTATGGGCATCCTTAAATGATAAAGTTGAAGTCTCAAGCTGTGTGTCCTCTGATTCTTGTGAATCGGATTCCTTAGTCGTCTCAAAAACGAAATTGGTTCCCATTACTCCTGAGTTTAGTAATCCATCCGTAGGACAAACCTCAAAATCCTCGTCTCACCCTAAGAGAAAACCAATGCTGAATAGGAAGGATATTGTAGATCCCAAAGTAGAAGCTCGAAATGCACATAAAAAGGAAGTTAAGACTAGAAAAAATTCCAGGTTCATTGAAAACTCCAAACCGAGTATATCCCAGAATTCCCATGCATCAAACCATAGTCAAAACTCCTTTGTTCCCACTAAGATCCTAAAAAGACCTTCTGAATCTCTCAGTCGTGTAGAACCCAGGAAAGCAGTCACTTCTACTCAGCCTAAATCTCATGTGAATGCCATGACAGTCCAAAACACTTCTCCTCGGACTGTTTCATCTGTTTTTATTGCTAAATCTGCTGGCACAATTTTTAAACCCAATCTTTCAAAAACCAATGTCTCATCAAGCAAATCCACAAATGCAAAGAAAACAAAATTTTCAAAATCTTCAAAGAAAAATCTTGTGTGGAAAGTCAGATCTCCTATTGATGAAACAATAATTCCGGAGGTTACAAATGTTACCTACACTCTGGAAGTCAAAGGTCCGAAGAAGACTGTTCGGAACCTTCAAGTCATTGAAAATGACTATTGGATAGATGAAAAAACATTATCCTTCTGTCTGTTACCAAAGAATTCAAAAAATACCACCCAGAAACACAAAGTTGTTCCTAAGTCACAATCAAAGTCCAAAGCCCGTGCCTACGTCCCAAAGAGTAATTCGGAGCCTAAAAACTCCATTACTCACTAATTTTGCAGGCACTTTGGGTCTCTTTGGAGAGGAAGAGCCGACTTTGGGTCGCTTTTGAAGCTTTGGCTTGGTGGGAGAATTCTTCCGTTTGGCAGATTTCTTAATCTTGGATCCGGACACGGAAGGTTTGGCCTTTTCTGAAACAGGCTCAACGGAGACTGGGGTAGGTTGTGTTGGGTCAAACACAACCGAAGTCTCCAGATGTTGTTTCAAATAAATGGAATCAGAAGGTATGGAGGCCAGTATATGGTCCGGAAGTCGTATAACCGGACCAAAGGAGGATTGGTCCTGAATTCTATAAGCTTTGACAACTTTAAATGAGACACATACCTCCAGAGGAATCATGGAGACCGGAAGTGGTTCGGAAATCTCCTTGAAGAATTTTTGAATCGTCAGTGCCCAGAACCTAGGGCTGGAAATTTCGTTATCCTTCCTCTTGATGGAAAACTTGTCCGGCAAGCACGGTGGTACGGACACCCTCAGCAAGGACTAGCTATATGTGGTCTATAACATCTTTTCCGGACGCGCAAATACAGTTGATCTTCCGAAGGTCCTATGGCAAGATTTCTGCAAGTTTGCCATCAAGAGGAAGGATAACGAAATTTCCAGCCCTAGGTTCTGGGCACTGACGAGTCAACAACTCTTCAAGGAGATTTCCGAACCACTTCCGGTCTCCATGATTCCTCTGGAGGTATGTGTCTCATTTAAAGTTGTCAAAGTTTATAGAATTCAGGACCAATCCTCCTTTGGTCCGGTTAGACGACTTCCGGACCATATGCTGGCCTCCATACCTTCCGATTCCATTTATTTGAAACAACATCTGGAGACTTCGGTTGTGTTTGACCCAACACAACCTGCCCCAGTCTCTGTTGAGCTTGTTTCGGAAAAGGCCAAACCTTCCGTGTCCGGATCCAAGATTAAGAAATCTGCCAAACTGAAACCCCAATGCTGGTGTGCAGACTCGTTCTGCTACAAGTATCCTAAATGAATGCCAGTTCACACTCTGAGATGAAGACTTGAATTCTGACGATGAAGTCCAAGTTGTGTCCGGACTTCTAGGAATTTCCTCTGATGATGAAGAGAAGTATGTCACCAAAGGATTTCTAGGCCTAGAAGCTCCGAAGAAGCTATTCCCAAAGGCATTGACTGAGGAAGAGAAGAGGATATGGTCCGCAGCCTCTTGGCCATCCTTTTTACCAGACGTTCTTCAAAGGGCCATTCAAATGGCCAAAGCCAAATCATTCTTTGCAGCTCAAGCCTTTCGAGCCACTCCTTCTATGCTCCCACCTATTCTGGCTCCAAAAAATGCTGTAATAGACCAGGGCTCTCTACTCCGGATCCCTGATGACATTTCGAAAGATCCTCTTCCGAACCCCACTCCAGAATTTGTTGTGGATGAAAACATACAGGTCATCATGGCCACACTGAAAAGAGACAAAAGCAAAATGCCAATGACTGCTGAACAACAAGCCTTCCACTCCGGACATCCTCTCAAGCAAAAACAAGGATGGTCTCAGGAGGAAATCAACAAGGCACTGGAGGACAGCATCCGGATCCAAGCTCTTAAGGATAATCCTGATCCGATGCGCGGGATATCTCCTCTTTGTCGTGAAGGCGTACTCCGTGATCACAAAATCGTTCCGTACATGTACTACGATGTTCCCACCAACGATTCCGAACAACTCGATCTTCCTCTCTCTCTCTCTATACAACAAGTACTATATCAAGTTTGCTCCTGTTCACCCAAATGACGATCCGGAAGTGATCCTCCGGACGTAACGAGAAAGGCTTGAAACATTTTACTCCAAGAATGCTCAACCGTTTAAGGAAGTATGGACTAGAAAAAGAATCACCAAAGTCCATGGATTTGCAAGAAAAATCCTAGTGAAATTCGAACTCAACTGCCCACTATTTCAATTTCAGATCTTCCAGAACAAGCCTACCTACCGAACCATTATTGATGCGGACTTCCCTTCTTTGAATCCGAACGACATTCTGACTCTGGCTGCTCACTTTCGAGGAATGCAAAACAACGATATCGGCATGGGTGCTTTTTATGCTGCTCTAAGTTTCCTCAAAGATTACGTCGCGGAATTTTGTAGATGCGACTATGAGCTGGCTCATCTCTACGGAACAGAAGACTTTGTTGCAAAGATCACCTATGTTCTTCCGGAAGCTGAACTGCTTGAAGATGGTCCAATCGATGACCCGGTTCTAGGGTTTGTCTACCTCACATGGAAGACAAACAAGGACTTTTTCCGTGTCCTTGACAAACACCTAGTCCCAACCAAAGCACTTTGGAAGTTCATCACTCGTGCATCAAAGTCTAAAGCTCCGGAACAGGTCAAAGCAAAGTTTGTAAGTCAACTGACCTGGTACATTGAAGTCAGAGAATGGTTGTTCCGAGCTTACACCTTCATCAAGGAAGAAGCAGTATAATTGGATGGAGTGCTAAGTTTACTTAGGGGGAGATTGTTGGAACCAGAAAGTGAACCTCTAGCAATCCTAAGCTCGAATTACGAAGTACATTTTTTAAGAAATAAATGGTCCGGAGTCAAATGTGAAGAGTGGTCCGGAATCTGTCCGGACCAGAAGAGAAGAAAATGCAAAACTGAAGGCATTCCGTAATTCATGTCCGGAATGGATGCTGATCCGGAGTCATAATATTTTGTCTTTGTGCATTTATTAAGTTTGTCTTTGTATTGATGTGACATTTCATAGGACTTAGTCTTTTGTAATACTAGACAATCAAAATGTCAGAAACATTTCTATTGTCCAGTCCTATGTAAGTTTTCTAGTTAATTCGCTGTAACCTTCACTCCTATTTATAGGAGCTTTCAATACAAAGACAATCACAGATCATTCACTCAACTTTTGGCATTTACTAAGTTATTTCAAACTTCTTTCAAACATTCCTGTTGTTCCTCATTTAATAGCTTTACCTTGATCATTTATTCTCATTCTTCATTTATGACTTGATCATTTATTGAATACATTGTCTAAGACTTGACTAGTCTTTCCAGGTTTGACTTGAATATTTTTTAGCAAGCAGACATTGATATTAAGCATTCACTCAAGGTTTGAGTTTTCAGACCTTGTCCCTGCGCATCAGATCTATTTTGTTCTCTCACATAAGTGACCCCATATGAATTCGTTTCGCCTTCAATCCAGCTGTGGTTTTACTCCCATCGTTCTTCGATAATTTTGGTTTATTTCACAATTTATTTGTATAATTAGGAATTCCTACTTTTGAGAATTCACTAGTGGAATGGGATATGTGTTTCTCTTTTAGGGCTCGCGTTTCTCTTTTATGTCATCTAATTAAATTCATATATCTTGTATTTTAGTTTGATTATTTGACATAGAAATTTGTTCTTTTAGCACGATTAGCAATTTAAGATTCTAGAGTCCACTGATTTTTGCTGCTACCCACTAAACTTGATTGAGTTAGTTTGAAAATTGTTTTCACATCTCTTGGTTTCTTAAGTTCAGAAGAATATGCTTTCTCAAAACATAGAACAAATTTATTTTGATTTTGATGATTTTTTGTATAATTTTATGTTTTTCGCAACAACAAAATTAGTTCCTTTAAATCAAAGCATAATCGATCAAAATCGCAGCCAAATAAACAATTTTTGTGCATCTTGTTTAGATTCCAATTTTGGGTTTATTTTAATTTTTAATTTTTCAGATTCGAATTTCGGGTTTGTTTTGATTTTTAGTTTTTTCAGATAAGTTTCTTCTTTCTCATTTCCAGGTTGCGATTGATCTTGTACAATATGAATGTAGGTTCTGAAGAGGAGGATAAAGCTTCACAATAGGTGTTAATTTTCTAATTATTCCCATGGATTCCGTTTCCAAAAGATTCTTAACATGAAGAACAATTGCTCTAGCTTTTTCAATTTTTTGATTTTTAATATGATTGTAGGTTCTAAAGGGGAGGATAAAGCTTCACAATAGATGTCAAGTTTCTAAACTCCCCCACATAAAGCTATAATGACAAAATGTCATTCTATTAGAATAAATTAAATTTCTTTAGTGTCTACTACATTCTATCAGAAATTATAGTTTTTATTCTCTTATAATGAACTGAATTTTTTAATATTTGAAAGTTGATTATATTTTCTTTGTGAATTTAGGTTTGGAAGAGGCTGCCATAGTTGTGGAAAAAGAAGAAAACATGGAGAACGAGGGTGTATGTATTCGAACAGAATATATTCTTCCATAATGTATTAAGTGTTCTTTCAGGATAGATTAGTGTTTTTGATAGATTTTGATGTTTTTTAACCATTTTTAGTTTTAATTTTTAAGAATAAATATAATTATTAAACCATTATAGTCATATTTTCATTCAGAATGAATGTAATAATTATTTATAAGACTATTCTTTATGAATTAATGCAATTAGTAATTCTTAAAGAATAAAATCCATATTCTTTTAAAATTTTTATTCTTGATAATATGTTGTATAATTCTTTGAATGTGTTAAATATAAAAAATATATTGAATGGAACCATATTCTGTCAGAATAAAATCGAAAACATCTTTACTAGTTAATGGTTGACTTTCTGTCATTCTGACAGAATAAAATCAGTTATTATTAAAAATTATATTAGAATTAAATTTGAATTAATTTAAAAATTCATATTTTTAAAAATAAGGGAATTAATTATCCCTTAAAATCCAAAAATTTCCTTTTTTAATACAGGTTAATTGACCAAAATACCCTTATGCTGAAATTTGTGTGATTATAGGGTACATGTTATCCTATTGTAATATCATAGATCCTCAGATCATGATCATTGATTCTATTCCTCCATTGGTCTAGAATTGTCCTTACGAACACACAATAGATGTAAGGAACACATGAACCTAGCATTATATATATATATATATATATATATATATATATATATATATATATATATATATATATATATATATATATATATATATATATATGCCTCATTTCCGTATAAGCTCCTTATATCTAGCCCCTATAACTCTTCTCTCTCAATTCTCCCTCCTCTAGACCCTTTTTCCTAGACTTTTTGGCCTGCAGCAAAGCCCTGCTACACCCTTGAATGCTCAACTAGTTGTAACCTTCAAGTAGAAGTTCCCGGGTCTATATTATGCCCGCTTAGTTCCTGGTTTTCATCAAGAGCACTCTGTAACTCTCGCTACACTTACTCTACTTCAGTGCAACCTTTCGTTCTAATTATAATTCGTTACTATGAACCTGTAATTAAGATTTATCATTGATATCAAGTCGTTATACGGATTTAGTGAGGTGTTTAGAGTGGGATTTCCAAACATTATACTCAGTATACCAAATGGGCCCTACCTCCGATATGATCCTACCTGGTTATTCCTTATTTGATAGATCGTGACGTAGACATTGGGATCGTCGAGGAATATAACCCGTAGGATAATAGTTCATGAACCATTAAACTAGACTAAGACTTAACGTTATGTACATCTAGGTATTTTGGAAAAGAGTTAAGGCGAAGCGTTGCCCTAACTTCGAGTCACCTTATTTTGTTAGGTGAGTGCGTAGTTACTATCAGGCACATAACTTTAATAAAAATATTTATATTGTGTGTTAGCCGTATTATCTGCATTCTGTGTTAATGATATAAAGTATGATAGTAGTGCCTATTAGGAACTGTATTGGACATTGATTGCCTTGTATAAGTCTGAATTATTTGTAATAAGACTTGCAAAAGGTGTTAGTTCTCAATAAGTTGGACATTAGATAGGTCTCATTTTAGGGTAGAGTGTGAGATCAGATAGCGGAGTGTCGTATTCTGCCTATTTCTCGGATGACCAGAAATGGTGGGTCCAGATCAGACAACGGTTAGGTATGTCTGGGTCATAGACCCAATTAGATGACAACACTTGACTATTCTAGGTGGTCTAGTGAATTCCATTGTTAACATGTATTTATAAACCATGGATGTAGATAAAATGAGATACCATATTTATCAAATCTCTGAACATTGGTTGCCTTATATATGACTTAATCTGGCCAAGGAATCCCCTAGCTTTTTATTCAAACAGATGCTTAGACAATGTATCAGGTAATGCGATCCTTGCAGATGATTGTTGAACTAGGATATATGAGGATCGGTTGGGTTGGGTAGTTGGTCTTAGGTCAGTTTATATATACACCTTTATTAATTGATAATATTGTTTCAAAGGAATGATATTATTTATTAATATTTAATTCTTATGGGTTTGAAAACCCTACGTATCTCACCAGGGTTTCCCAAACCCGACCCAGTTATTTTTATGCATCATAGGTAGTGGAACCAAGGTTGCTATTGCTTAGTTAGGATGTTGAGTGGAATATAGATGTACATATAATAAGTAGTTTCAGGACCTTTTATATTTTATGCCGTAATGTATGTTCGGATATGAATGAATGACATGCAATAGGGTTTTAATATATGTAACACTAAAAAATCACAATAAATTTAAAATTTTCAAAATAAACCATTCATCAACATTGTTTACAAAAATAGTTATTGTTTCAAAAGCATTATTTCAAATCAGAGTTTTCCCCAAGATCTAGTGACATAAAACAGGAAGTTGTGTACGATCAAACATTTGAATTTCCATGATCCTCTAAAGTACCTGAAACGATAGACTAAAAACAGTTAGCCAAAGCTTAGTGAGTTCCCCCAAAGTACCAGCACACCACATAACAAACGAGCATACAATATGAGCAGCCAGCCTGAATGGACCACCTCGCAGGGCCTATAGCCTATCTGGACCGCTCTACGAGCCTTCAGCATAACTGGATGGCCTCGTAGGGACTACAACCTATCCGGACCGCTCCACGGGTCGTCGGCCTGATTGGACCGCCTTGCAGGGCCTACAACCTATCAGGTCGTCCCTGGGGTGTCTTGTCCTACAACACAAAGCAAGACCGCCTCAACCCAACACGACATGTCAACATATGCATCAAATAAACATAAACACAGAGCCAGCAAATACAAATAATCACGCACATCTACTAAACAACTACAAACTATCATATCACTATCCTGACCAGGATAAATGATCTTGTGGGCCGATATTGGTGCCTTCGACCCATGGGTACAGTGAGGATGACTCACCTCACAGTCACATGAATAGCTTAAAAATACACTACTCCGAATACCGGCTCTACAGGTCACCTATTCAACAGATAGAGACCAAGGCTTAACTATAGCTCAAAATACCCAAAATACCCTTAAGTCAAACTTGGTCAAAGTCAAAGTCAACAATCAAGGATTCAACTCGGTCCACTCAGTTGGGTACATGGGGCGTACTCAGCTCCTACACTGGGCATACTCTCGTTTTGACCGGAGTCGGGTGGTTCACCCCGTACGCGCGGCGTACGCTAGGTTACGCACGACGTACGCTCAAAATATCCTTTCCTCAGTAAGAGCTTAATGCATTAATCTCTCACGTCCCAATTTCAGATCCTATGCCAAAATACCACTAAGAGTCATAAAGTTTCCATTTTTATGACTTTGCATGCCTAATAAGTGCTTAATACACAAAATTCCAACTTCTTAACACCTTAAGATCTTCTAGAGCATGCATGGGGAAAAACTAAGCATCAAGACCACATTTTTATGATTCAAGATCCCTCATTAGGTCTGAAAGGACGACTAATTCGACTAAGAGCATGCCATGCTCAAGAATCATCCTAGGTGGGACCAAAAATGCCCTAAATGAAGAAATGGCTAGATCTACAAGATAAGATGATCAAGTTATGAGCTTTTTACCTCATGGAGGTTGCTAGCAAGGAGAGAATCTCAGATCCAAGTTTCTTCCAAGCTCCAAGGTCTTCCCACCACCTTCTTCTTCTTCAAGAATACCACAAAACACAAAGATAAGATCAAGATGCACTCTTCTCACTTAGGGTTAGCTAGAGGGACGTTTTCTAAGATGGAGGCTGATAAAGGAATGAGAAATGAGGTGATAATGATGCTTATATATGGACCAAACCCTAAAAAATAGGGTTTGAGGATTCTTTACGTATGCCCTGCATACGCGGTGTACACTTAGCGTACTAACGTCTGCCCTAGTACACCCAACGTATGCCCAACGTACTAGGTCTTTGGCCAAAAATCACTAAAATTCCACTATGGGCCATTCTTGCAACCTTTCTCAAGCCGAAGGGTCAAAATGCAATATTCCTTCATACATAGAGTCAAAATTGAAAGTACCTTATCATCGGGATGTTACAATTCTCCCCCAGTTGAACTAGACTTCGTCCTCGAAGCCAGCTGTTGTGAATAACTCAGGATAATGCTCCCGTATCTTCGCCTCTGGCTCCCAGGTCCATTCGGAGCCTCTTCGATGTTGCCACTGAACCTTTACCAAAGGCATCTCCTTGTTGCGTAGGACCTTCATATTTCTCTCCACTATCGCTACCAGCCTCTCAATATAATTTAGGCACTCATCGACCTGAATATTATCCAAAGGGACCACTGCCTTATTGTCCAACATGCACTTTCGCCACTACGAAACATGGAAAGTGCTATGGATTTGGTTGAGCTCACTCAACAAATCTAACCGATAGTCCACCCTTCCTACCCTAGCGATCACACGGAATGATCCAATATACCGGGGGCCAATTTTCCCCTCTTCCTGAAGCATATCACACCCTTCCAGGGTGAGACCTTCATTAGTACCATATCGCCGACCTGGAACTCCAACTCTGATCGACGCCGGTCGACATAGCTCTTATGTTAACTCTGAGCTGTCCGCAATCTCTGCCCGATCTTCTGGATGAGCTCTGTAGTTTGGAAGAGCACCTCAATCCTCCCCATGACTCTGTGACCAACCTCCCCCCAACAAACTGGGGTACGTCATCTCTGACCATACAGAAGCTTGAAGGGCGGTGCACAAACGCTGGAATGATAGTTATTGTTGTAGGAGAACTCCGTAAGAGGTAGGTAGGAATCCCAACTCCCACCAAAATCTATGACATAATCCCGCAACATATCTTCAAGTGTCTGGATGGTCCGCTCACTCTGGCCGTCAGTCTACGGATGATAAGCAGTGCTGAAATGTAGCCTCGTATCCAATTCCTCGTGGAACTTCTGCATAATCGGGAAATGAACCAAACATCTCGATCTGATATAATGGAAACCGGAACCCCATGGCGAGATACAATCTCACAAACATACACATCGGCCAACTTTTCGACCAAGGAGCTCTCCCATATGGCCAAAAAGTGGGCACTCTTGGTCAATCGATCCACGATGACCCATATAGCATCAAAATCCTTGGCAGTCTACGGTAGCTTGGTGATAAAATCCTTGGTGATCTGTTCCCACTTCTACATGGGAACCTCCAAAGGCTGCAGCTTGCCATGCAGCCTCTGATGCTCGAACTTGACCATCCTACAGGTCAAACACCTCTCCATGTACCAGGCTATCTCCCTCTTCATACATAGCCACCAATAACTTAGTCTTAAATCCCGATACATCTTGGTGGCTCCTGGGTGTATCAAAAAGTGAGACTTATGTGCTTCCTACAAAGCTATCTGCCTGAACCCTCCAGAAACCTGAACCCAAACCCGACCACACCTGGTCAACAGTCCCCGACTGTCGGTGACAAATCTGTCGATCTCGCCCCTGATCCTCTCCTATTTCCAGTTCTCCCTTTTAAATCCTTCTGCTTGTACCCCTCTGATCAAATCCAAAAGTGGATAATCAATGGATATCCTCATACACATATCCCCAACTGAATATCCAGCCGACTTGCGGCTCAAAGCATCTGCGGCCACATTTGCTTTACCCGGATGGTAAAGAATCTCGCAGTCATAATCCTTGACCACATCAAGCCACCTGTGCCGCCTCATGTTCAGGTTCGGCTGGTCCATAAGATATCGCAACTCTTGTGATCCGTGTAAACGGTACACCGGACCCCATACAAATAATTTCTCCAAATCTTGAGGGAAAACACTACTGCCCCAAGTCCAGATCATGAGTAGGATATCGTGCCTCATGCGGCTTCAACTGCCGAGAAGCATATGTAATCACTCGCCCCCTCTGCATAAGAACCACCCCTAAAACAGTGATGGATGCATAAAAAATACCACAAAATCCTCAACAACCTCCAGAAGGGTCAACACTAGGTCCTCGCATAATCTCTGTCGCAACGTCTCAAACGCCGTCTGCTGCTCAGGGCCCCAACAAAAATCCACGCCCTTCCTCGTTAGACGAGTGAGGGGTACAACAATATTTGAGAAATCTTGGATAAATCTCCAATAATATCCTAATAAACTCAAGAAACTCTTGATCTCTGAGGGGGACTTCAGAACCTCCCACTACATCACAATCTCAATCTTGGCCGGATCGACTAATATCTCATTCTTGTTAACGAGATGCCTTAGGAACTAGACCTATCATAACCAAAAATCACACTTCGAGAACTTGGCATTCTGCCATTCTCGCCTCAACACTCCCAAAAGTTCTCGGAGGTGCTCCTCATACTGCTCTCTGGTCTTGGAATACACCAAAATGTAATCAATAAAAACAATAACTGATCGATCGAGCATCGGCCTGCATACCTAATTCATCAAGTCCATAAACACCGCAGGCGCATTGGTGAGCCCAAATGGCATCACCATGAACTCATAATGCCCATAACAATTCCGAAATGTTGTCTTCTCCACATCCTCCTCTCTCACCCTCACCTGATGATACCCCGACCTCATATCGATCTTGGAGAACCAAGATGCACCCTGCAACTGATCAAAGAGGTCGTCAATCTGCGGAAGGGGATAAAGGTGTTTCACCGTCAACTTGTTCAACTCCCGGTAATCAATGCACATCTGGTGTAAACCATCCTTCTTCTTCACGTACAATATCGGTGCTCCCCACGGCAAACTTCTCGGTTTGATGAATTGATTGCATAGCAGCTTCTGAAGCTGAGAGGATAACTCATGCATGTCGGGCGGTGCCAAACGATACGACGCTTTGGAAATTAGAGTCGCAGTTGGCACTAGGTCAATCCTAAACTCAACTTGCCTCTCGAGAGGCACACCGGGTAACTCCTCCGGAAACACATCAGCAAATTCCTTGACAACTGGCACATCTGAAACCTCAACCTGCTCCCCAACCTGAGTATCAACCACCTAGGCAAGATAACCCATAAAACCATGCTGAATGTACTATCGATCCCTGACCGCCGAACAAAACCCTGATCCAACCCTGATACCCTCTCCATAGATGACCAGTCCCCACTTGGGGTTCGAACTACTACTCGCTGACCCTCGTAGTCAATCATTGCACCAAACCTACTCAGCCAATCCATCCGCACTATCATGCATACATCCCCCATGGAGATGGGAATCAAATAAATTGGATAAGGCACTCCGAAAATCTTCAAGACACAACCCGGATACACTCTAGATGCAGAAATCCCATGTTCGTTGGCGATAGTGTAATGCCCCGATTCTCAGGTATTGATTTTTATATAAGATTTTCTTGATTTCAAGGTCTACTCGACGAGTTGGTTGCCTTACTCGTCGAGTAGCAGCGGGTTGGTCCACGTGTTTTTGTGACCTACTCGCCGAGTCCAAGAAGGGACTCAACGAGTAGGAGCTGGCAGAAGAAACCCTAAATTCCAAGGTTTTGCACCCTATTTAAAGGATCATTGGCCTCCCCCAGCCTCCCCTTTACAGCCCCTTGACACTCTAAAACCCTAAATCGTGTGTGTGTGCTTCATTGGTGTGTTTAAGCTTGGAAGAAGGATATTGGTGACGAAAACTTGGGGAACAAAAATGGATTGAAGCAAGGAACTCATGGGAATCAAGATCTATTTCAGTTGACATCCTTTGGAAGGTATTAAGCTGTTATCTTAACCCCATTTCATTCTAGATCTCTTTTGGGTGGATTTTAGGGCTTTCTAGCATAATAAGAAGCCATTCTTGGGTATAAGCTACGATCAGAAGTTGTAACTTCAGATCTGGACTCTCCTTGGTCTTTAAGTCCATAAAGTTTTCAGCTTTGACAAGCATGAACCTTCCATCAAGTGTGAGACTTCTTTACAAGCTTAGTTTTGTCATTTTAAGACTTCGGAGCTTTGCATGCACGTAATGTTTGCAACTTTACGTGATAAACATGCCTTGGGAAGCTGGATCTACAATTTGGAGCCTTAGCATGGCTTAAAAAGCCTCTGTATGGATGAAGGACTGAAGGCACTCGACGAGTCACATGGTCGACTCGGCGAGTCCGATGATTATTGAATATAGGTGGTGGAGATTGTGCCGTCAATTCGAGAGCTTGAGTTTATTTTCGAGTTGACAGTGTCAAATGAGTTATCCTCACTATGCTAAGGGGCGTAAGGCACCGAGGCCGGCCCATTGGATTGGTATCCTAATAGTTATTGATATGTTGAGTTTGAGCTAGTGGCGTATGCCAGTGATATGCTAGTCTGGTAGATCTGTAGGACTACCTGTGATTTTGTATGATTATCTGTATGTGCATTAGTTATGTTATTTGTCGACATATTATGTGAGATGGGTTGAGGTGATACTGCTCTGTGCGGTAACCAACAAACCCGGGAGCATTCCAGATACGAGCTGAGGGAGACTCGTACTGTGGGCCCGTAAGGCAATCTAGACTCAAACTGTGGGCCCATAGGGTAATCCAGTCTGTAAAGATGTGGACCCAATATATTCTGTTATTTGTATTTGTGTTATGTGCAGTGTATCGGTATTTTGGGGGAACTCACTAAGCTTTCGGGCTTACAGTTTTAGTTTATTGGTTCAGGTACATCAGAGGATCGCGACAAGGCGAAGGCATGATCGTACAGCTCCTCATGTTTCATTTATGTTTCTGTGAAAAACTCTGATATAGACTATTTTGAAAACAAATCTGTAACAATTGTTGGTTTTAAATGTTTTGAAAAGTTTAAATTGGCTTGAATTTTATGGGTGTTACAAGTTGGTATCTGAGCCTTGGTTTGAGTGAACTGGAGGAACATTCGTGTGAATCCAGTCTCAAACTAAGGAAAAAGATTTTCAAAATAATTTTAAATGGTTTTCAAAATAAGAAAGGAGGATGCGAAGTGTACGATCAGCCGGAGCCAGTAAGTGAACCCCAAAATACCATACAGTTATTCGATATTGTGATATGTTAGAACAACATGCTAGTACTAGGCTAGGGATCCTCAGTAATTGCATGATAGAATTGCCTGATTACGTGATGCCTGCTAGCCTAGGGTTTCGTTATATGAGATTGACATCATTACTGTAGTTACTTGTTTATGCATCACGGCTGTACATAATTAAGATCTTATAGCCCAAGAATGTTTGATTTGGACTTATGTTCTGTTCTTATCGATTAGGGCTTAGGGTAGGATTGGATATTCAAAAGTCTATAGGATCCAGCATTATGTATGGCTAGCATACACTAGTGCTACGGGGTTGGTGGAAGTTTCATGGATGGGTGAGTTGTGTGGGACCGGTAGGTCAGTTGTGAGACAGTTAGCTTTCCTCTAGGAGTGGGGATTGAGCGCTCGCTATGCTTATGTATATTTTTAGGGCGTTGTGGTGATACTTGAGACAAATATGGGTATGTGTGGAAGGTAGTATGGGCCCGTACTACTGAAAGCACAGGACCCATACGCGTATGAAGGAAGTCACAACCCCTAGGGTTTAGTCGCGAGTTGGTTCCCAGTTATTTATGTGGATTATCTGATATCTTGTGGTATGTTTCAGAATGGTGATGACAAGACACTTTGTGACTGGATCCGGTTCAGGAGACGGAGGCCAGGAGGGGCCAACAGCACCTAAGCCTGTGGTGCAGATGGGTACAGAGGAGTTGGATGCCAGGATTCGGGAGATCCTGCATGATGAGGTTGCTGCTATGTTCCGGGCACAGCTGCCGGAGATGTTTGGGTCTATTAAGACCGCTATGGTTGGAATTTTCCTCTAGGAATGAGGTTACGCAGCCCTTGCAGAGACGGCTGCCGTTTCAGCTGTCTCTGCTGTACCAGTGGCAGGAGGAGGTGGAGCCAGTCGGGGCTTCCAATACCAGGACTTCGATAACACAAAGCCCCCTACATTCGATGGTACCCATGATTCAATTAGATCCATGAGGTGGTTATCTGACATGGAGGGCTGTTTCTTCACGTATTCATGTCCTACTGACCAGAAGGTCAGGTGTGCCCTGAAGATGCTGAGGCTTGGGGCCAAGGACTGGTGGAGGCTGACGACATGGTCGTACACTGATGAGCAGAGAGCTGCTATTACTTGGGGATAGTTCAGAGATATGTTCTGCTCCCGATACGTCCCACAGGTCGATTGGGAACGGTTGGCTTAGGAGTTTTTAAGTTTGAGACAGGAGGGGGGGGGTCGGTGACGGAGATCATCCGCATGTTCACAGAGAGGGAGATGTTATGCCTAGAGTTTGCTTCTGAACAGGCTCAGATGACCCGTTATCTGAGCATGCTCAAGACTGACATCCGTCAGTTTATGTCTACCCAGCGATGTGATACTCTTTTGGAGTTGTAGGAGGCCGCTAGGCGGCGTGAGTTGGAGATTGAGCTGCAATTGAGGGAGCATCAGCAGGTCCTGATACAATCGCAGTCAGCGCCTAAGCGGTCTAAGACCGCTGATTCTAGGACCGGGGGTCAGCAGAGCCGCACTTGTAGAAAGTGCGGCAACAGTCATTCTGGGGTTTGTCGAGCTGGTAGTGGGTGCCATAGGTGTGGCAAGGAGGGGCATTATGTGAAGGACTGTCGCCAGGCCACCCCAGTTCCGAGTTTGAGGTTATGTTATCACTATGATCAGGTTAGCCACATGAAGGCCAACTGCCCGTTGCTTGCCGTTAAGCCGACGCAGGTTCCCGCACCAGCTACATTGAGGATTTCTGATGGGAGGCCAGTTAAGGCAGAGCCTCCGAAGGCTCAGGGGCGTGCCTTCCAGCTTACAGCAGAGGAGGCCAGGGTAGCACCAGATGTGGTTGCTGGTATGTTTCTATCTTTTATTTCATTTATTATATTTGTCTTATGCTTATCTGTTGTACCTGTGATTAGGTATATTTTTAGTGAACTCTTTGCGGCTTTGGTTTTATTTGACTTGGGGGCGTGTCGGTCCTTCGTATCTCAGTCATTTAGTAGGGAGTTAAGTGTGCCAGTGGGCGAGTTAGAGTGTCCGTTGCGAGTCTCCATCGCCAATGAACACGAGTTTTCTGCTTCTTCGGTCTACCGAGGGTGTGAGTTGGAGATTTTCGGGGTGTACTTTCCGATAGATTAGATCCCCATGGGGGAGGTGTGTGTGATTGTAGGGATGGATTGGGTTAGTCGGTTCCGTGCCATAATTGACTGTGAGGGCCAGCGAGTGGTAGTTCGAACCCCAAGTGGGGGAGAACTGATTGTATATGGTGAGGGCACCAAAGTGGGATCAGGGTTTTGTTCAGCTGCCAGGGCTCGGCAGTATATTCAGCACGGGTGTGCGGGTTATCTAGCATATGTGGTGGATACATGGGTCAGGGATCAGATTTCAGTTTTAGAGGTTCCAGTGGTTAGGGAGTTTGCCGACGTGTTACCGGAGGAGTTGCTAAGGATACCTCCGGGTGCGACTCTTATCGCCAAGGCACCGTACCGATTGGCGCCACCCGAGATGCAGGAACTATCTTCACAGCTGCAGGAACTGTTGGGCAAGCAGTTCATTCGACCTAGCAGTTCTACATGGGGAGCACCGATCCTTTTCGTCAGGAAGAAGGACGGTTCGCACCGGATGTGCATTGATTATAAGGAGTTGAACAAGTTGAAGGTGAAGAACTGTTATCCACTCCCGAGGATAGATGATCTTTTCGATCAGTTGCAGGGTGCATATTGGTTCTCCAAGATTGATTTGAGGTCGGGCTATCATCAGGTCTGGGTCAGAGAGGAGGACGTGGAGAAGACCGCGTTTCAGACTCGTTATGGTCATTACGAGTTCGTGGGGATGCCATTTGGACTCACCAATGCGCCAGCAATATTCATCGACCTGATGAATCAGGTCTGCAGACCGATGCTTGATCGCTCGGTCATCGTGTTCATAGATGATATTTTGGTGTATTCCAAGACCCGAGAGCAGCACGAGGAGTACCTTAGGGTGTTGTTGGGAGTTCTGAGACGAGAACGGTTGTATGCCAAGTTCTCGAAGTGTGAGTTTTTTGATGCGAGAGGTCCAGTTCCTAGGAAATCTCGTTAACCAGGAGGGGATTTTGGTTGACCAGACCAAAATTGAGGCAGTCATGCAGTGGGAGGTGCCGAGGTCACCTTCGGACATCAGGAGTTTTCTGGGTTTAGCAGGGTACTACCGGAGGTTTATTCGGGATTTCTCTAAGATTGCAGTACCCCTCACTCGTCTAAAGAGGAAGGGGGTGGATTTCCAGTGGGGTCCTGAACAACAGAGGGCGTTTGAGACTCTTCGTCAGCATTTATGCGAGGCTCCAGTCTTGACACTCCCATAGGGAGTGGAGGATTTTGTGGTGTTCTGTGATGCATCCATCACAGGTTTGGGGGCGGTCCTCATGCAGAGAGGACGGGTGATAGCCTACGCGTCGCGGTAGCTAAAGTTGCATGAGTCGAGATATCCTACTCATGATTTAGAGTTGGGAGCGGTGGTGTTTGCTCTCAAGATATGGAGACATTACCTATATGGGGTCCGTTGTACCATATACACAAATCAAAAGAGTTTGAGATACATCATGGATCAGCAAAACCTGAACATGAGGCAGTGCAGGTGGCTGGATGTAGTCAAGGACTACGACTGCAAGATCCTTCACAACCCTGGTAAAGTGAATGTGGTGGCGGACGCTCTAAGCCGCAAGTCCGCTGGGTCTTCCACCCCAGCAATATGTATGAGGATAGCGGTGGATTCTCCGCTTGTGAGTTTGATCAGGGATCCTCAGGTGGAGGGCATGCGACCAGAGAACTGGAAACTGGAAAGGATTAGGGGTGAGAACACCCGGTTTGTGCATGATAGTCGAGGATTATTGACCCGATTCGGTCGGGTATGGGTTCCGATGTCTGGTGGGGTCAAACAGACAGTGATGGAGGAGGCTCATAAGTCTCACTTCTCCATTCACCCGGGGGGCCACCAAGATGTACCGGGATTTGATTTTGAGCTACTGGTGGTCGTGCATGAAGCGAGAAATCACTTGGTACGTCGAAAGGTGCTTGACCTGGAGGATGGTCAAGGCCAAGCATCAGAGGCGGCATGGCAAGCTGCAGCCCCTGGAGATTCCCATGTGGAAATGGGAACAGATCACAATGGACTTTATTACCAAGTTGCTGAGGACGGCGAAATGGGTTTGACGCTATATGGGTCATCGTGGATCGATTGACCAAGAGTGCCCATTTCTTGTCCATACGGGAGAGTTCATCGGCCGAGAAGTTGGCCGACATGTACGTCCACAAGATCATGGCTCGCCATGGGATTCCAGTCTCCATTGTCTCCGACCGGGATGTTAGATTTACCTCCCGTTTCTGGAAGAAGTTCCACGAGGAACTGGGCACACGGTTGCACTTTAGCACAACATTCCATCCGCAGACGGACGGTCAGAGCGAGCAGACCATTCAGACCCTCGAAGATATGTTGAGGGCGTGTGTCATTGACTTCGGTGGGTGCTGGGATTCCCACCTACCTCTTGCAGAGTTCACCTACAACAACAACTATCATTCCAACATTGGCGCCCAGCCTTTCGAGCTGTTGTATGGGCGGAGATGTCGCACCCCGGTTTGCTGGGGTGAGGTCGGACACCGGGTGATGGGACAGACGGAGGTAGTCTTGCAGAATACCGAGAAGATTCAACAGATTAGGCAGCGACTGCAGACCGCTCAGAGTCGGCAGAAGAGTTACGCTGACAGATGCCAATCTGAGTTAGAGTTTCAAGTGGGTGATATGGCACTCCTGAAGGTCTCACCCTGGAAGGGTGTGATCCGCTTCAGGAAGAGGGGGAAATTTGGTCCCCGTTTCATTGGGCCGTTCAGGATCATTGCCAAGGTTGGAAGGTGGCATACAGGCTAGAGCTACCGGAGGAGCTTAGCCGGATCCACAGCACTTTCCACGTTTCGCAGTTGCGAAAGTGCATTATGGATCAGGAGTCAGTGGTGTCGTTGGACGATATTCAGGTCAATGAACGCCTGAATTACGTGGAGAGGCCTGTGGCCATACTGGAGAGGAAGATGAAAGTTCTGCGGAACAAGGAGATACCTTTGGTAAAGGTACAGTGGGTGCATCGGAGGGGATCCGAGTGGACATGGGAGCCGGAGGTAGAGATGCGGGAGCACTATCCGGAACTGTTCATCGCGGCAGACTTCGAGGACGAAGTCTAGTTCAAGTGGGGGAGAACTGTAACGCCCCAATTCTCAGGTATTGATTTTTATATAAGATTCTCTTGATTTCAAGGTCTACTCGACGAGTTGGTTGCCTTACTCGTCGAGTAGTAGCGGGTTGGTCCACGTGTTTTAGTGACCTACCCGTCGAGTCCAAGAAGGGACTCGACGAGTAGGAGATGGCAGATGAAACCCTAAATTTTGGGGTTTTGCACCCTATTTAAAGGATCATTGGCCTCCCATAGCCTCCCCTTTACAGCCCCTTGACACTCTAAAACCCTAAATCCTGTGTGTGTGCTTCATTGGTGTGTTTAAGTTTGGAAGAAGGATCTTGGTGAGGAAAACAAGTGGATTGAAGCAAGGAACTCGTGGGAATCAAGATCTATTTTAGTTGACATCTTTTGGAAGGTATTAAGCTGTTATCTTAACCCCATTTCATTCTAGATCTCTTTTGGGTGGATTTTAGGGCTTTTCTAGCATAATAAGAAGCCATTCTTGGGTATAAGCTAAGATCTGAAGTTTTAACTTCAGATCTGGACTCTCCTTGGTCTCTAAGTCCATAAAGTTTTCAGCTTTGGCAAGCATGAACGTTCCCTCAAGTGTGAGACTTCTTTATAAGCTTAGTTTTGTCATTTTAAGACTTTGGAGCTTTGCATGCACATAAAGTTTGCAACTTTACGTGATAAACATGCCTTGGGAAGCTGGATCTATAATTTGGAGCCTTAGCATGGCTTAAAAAGCCTCTGTATGGATGAAGGACTGAAGGGACTCGGCGAGTCGCATGGTCGACTCGGCGAGTCCGATGAAGATTGTTGTGGGCTCGACGAGTCAGATGAGTGACTCGGCGAGTCGGCTAGGGTTTTCCCAACCTTTGGACACGTATGGACTTGGCGAGTTGCAAGAGGAACTCGACGAGCTGGCCAAAGAGGTTTCCGCCACAAACCTTAGGAACTCGACGAGTCACTCTAGTGACTCGGCGAGTTGGCGAGTTATGCAAGGAACTCGGCGAGTAGCTGAGGGTACTCGACGAGTTGAGGTCAACATGGACTGTTGACCTTGACCAATGACTTTGACTTTGACCAAGGGTGGACCAGTGGACTTCTGGGGGTATTTTGGGAAATTGGAAATTTACAAGTGTGGTTCGATGGTGAATAGGTGGTGGAGGTTGTGCCGACAATTCGCGAGATTGAGTTTATCTTTGAGTCGACAATGTGAGGTGAGTTATCCTCACCATGCTAAGGGGTCTAAGGCACCAAGGCCGGCCCATTGGATTGATATCCTAGTAGTTATTGATATGTTGAGTTTGAGCTAGTGACGTATGCCAGTGATATGCTAGTCTGGTAGATCTGTAGGACTACCTGTGATTCTATATGATTATCTGTATGTGCATTAGTTATGTTATATGTCGACATATTATGTGAGATGGGTTGAGGTGATACTCCTCCGTGCGGTAACCAACAAACCCGGGAGCATTCCAGATACGAGCTGAGGGAGACTCGTAATGTAGGCTCGGTGGCAATCCAAATGTGAGTTGTGGGCCCGTAAGGTAATCCAGACTCACACTGTGGGCCCAGGGGGTAATCCAGTCTGTAAAGCTGTGGACCTAGTATATGTTGTAATTTGTATATGTCCTATGTGCAGTGTATCGGTATTTTGGGGGAACTCAGTAAGCTTTCGGGCTTACAGTTTTAGTCTATTAGTTCAGGTACATCAGGGGATCGCGGCAAGGCGAAGGCATGATCGTACAGCTCCTCATGTTTCATTTATGTTTCTGGGAAAAACTCTGATATAGACTATTTTGAAAACAAATCTTTAATAACTGTTGGTTTAAATGTTTTGAAAAGTTTAAATTGGCTTGAATTTTATGGGTGTTTATGACAACCGTCAAATTTCGGTAAATTCAAAGTCAACAAGTCAAACCGGGTAACTCCAATAACCCTTGTATGCTAGGGTTTACGTTATGTAATCACTATACAATTCGTTATTTTAATGAGAAATCATCATTTGGAAAGTTCATGTGTTTGATTTTCCTTAGCCTTAACAGTGCTAAACAACGAACCAAAGCGATAAAACACTATTGCACAATCATCGGGATTGTATACGACACTAAAACACGGTTTAATGGGGTTTACGAACCTTGCGTTGTGAAGCCGGACACTCAAATTAATCACAAACGAAACCTCTCTAAATCGTTTTCACTCTATCTCTTTCTAATTGAAATCTCTCCCAATTCTCTCCCAAATCTCTCTCAAAAGTTACTTTAACTTTTTGTAATCATTTGGGTCATCTCGACCCTTAACCGGGTCAAAAATCGCTTGAAACGGGATAAAAACGAGTAAAATAGCTTTAAGGATCCGAAACCAAAGCTTCTGGTCCGAAGCTGTGTCCGAGGTCCGAGGTCCGAAGTCCGAGGTCCGAGGTCCGAAGGACCAGTGTCCGAAGTCCCGTCCGTCCGAAGCCGTGTCCGAAGTCGTGTCCGAAGTCCGAAGCCGTGTCCGAAGTCCGAAGGTCCGAAGCGAAGCCTCGCAGACAGGCCCTTTTTACCGGTTTTTCGACTACGACTTCGTTTTAACTCCGTTTTTCATTATTTTAACGTGGGATTTTCACCCAAAACTTTATTTTATAAACTAAGGCCCCAAAATATATAAATCTCCAGGGTTTTTATAAAATATATTAAAAGAATTGGTGATTGATCTAATTATTGAGGGAATATTTGCTTTTCCTTAATTTATGGCAAAAGCAACCCACTACCACCTCACTCTATGATCAGCCACTCTTTCCCACTACCCCTTGTCTCCTTAGTGGACCTTTACAGCCAATCTCCAGCTCTTCCCACGTTCTAAGAGCTGGTTGATTGATCCTCTCTCCTCATTCTCCATAAAAACTCTTTCATTCTACACTTAGCAACCAAGAACACTCTCCAAAATTCTCTCATCTTTTCTCTTAACTTCAAGAACTTCAAGGCTTTCTCCAGGGATTTCTTTCTTCAATTAGTAAGTATCTTCATCATTCACATAATTATTAAACTCCATTCTACTCAAATTATTGATATCTTACACAAGTTCCATCTTATTCGGTGTTAGATTTTCGAATCATCAAGACATCTTCTTAGTGTTCTTGAGTTGAACACTTCCTTTCTCTCACTTTCATCTACTGAAACCACATAAGGTGAGTTCATACCCATACATTTACATGTTTTCTTAAGTTTTAAGGAGGGAATACAAGTAAAATCATCAAGAACACAATTAAACTTTTTCTAAAAGATTGCATCAGAAAAGATGGACGTTAATCACGGACTGTTTTGGTCAACTTAAATATTTTAGTTTTCAAAGCTGTTTCAGGTGCACGTAGTTCAAACTCTTAGCTTTAAAATGACTACTTGCACATCTCCAAATGATTTTTCTACAATTAATGGTGATTTTTACAAAACTGCCTGTCATTTCAGAGGCAAACCCGGACCAGTCTGTGATTATGAACATTTTCACCTCTGTTAGAGATCACTAAAAATCATGATAAAATTTACGAACAAACTAGACTCATATTCCAAACTCTCAAAATTTGCGGATTTGGATTTAGAGCTGTGATGGTTTTTCTATAAATTTTCTAAGAACGGTAACAGAAACTGTTTTTAACAAAAAGTTGCTGTTAATTTCATTTCACCTTGTAACATGTTGAGCAAGGTGTATATCTTTATGTGACTATATGTTACTGTAATATATGACATTTTATCTTAATATTTAGACACACATCAGTTTACAACTGGATTTGGTCATATAAAATATAAAGAATAACAAGTGATTATAATCAAAGTACAATCGATACATTCAAACATAAAATAAACTATTTTGAATATAGTTTGCATACATTACCACGTACTACCCTTGGTTGATAAACTATAATAGGTATAGTTTATGATACATTACATAACACATACATTTAAAAAGGGTACATTTATACAAAGGATATTTTCATTAAGCAAGGTACGACCATACGGTACCAAGTTTTCATAACACGTAATTCCGTTAATGACTTTGTGAGACATTTACTTCAAATTACCATTAAGTCCTGTATTGTAACCAGAGTCTCCTTAAGGGAGAGCGTGATACTTGTGTATAGATCTATATTGGGTTTGGCAAACCCACACCTAAACTGCATGCAACAGTTAGACCGATAGGTCTGGGGTGACAAATGTCATAACATTTCCGACGCTTGAAGAACGTCGTTTTAGGCAACCTTGGTCATAGTATGGTTATAATAAACTCACATAAAGTATTAACAAACATTGGAATTTATGGGAACTTCATTAAAAATTTAACGAGTTTATGTCGATTTAAACTTGCATTGTTTTACTATAAATATGAACTCACCAACCTTTGTGTTGACACTTTTTCAAACAACTTGTATTCTCAGGAAATCATTAAACATGTAATCAAGTGCATTTGAGGATGGGACGCTAAGGCGTCTACTATTTCATATTTTATCAACATATTGTGATTGATTCGTAAACATGTAATTCATACAATGATGTAATTTTTTTCAATTATATATATATGTTGGTTGTGTGTGCTTGAATTACTATTACAATTGCTGTTATGATACTATACATGAAGTCCTCCACCCCCGGACGTTTCCGCCATCCTTGGTTTGGGGGTGTGACAGTGTTACAGATAGAAACCCACAACGGACACTCCAACTCACTAAGGGTCATATCGAAATCCATACTAAAAGACTGGGCTACAAAGGACTGACTCGCGCCCGAGTCGAATAACACAAGAGCAGACAAATAATTCACTAGGAATGTACCTATCATAAACATAAACATAAGCATACCATAAAATAATTGACAGAATGATAAATAAAAACATACCAGTAACGACGTCTGGCGCCGCCCTGGCCTCCTCTGCCGTGAGTTGAAAATCACGACTTCGAGCCCTCGGGGGCTCCGCCCTACCCTGGACCATATGTGATCCTCAAAGTAGTTGGCGCTAGACCTTACGCCGGTCCCGCATTGAGCAAAGGACAATTGACCTTAATATGACCAACCTGCTCACCTTGATAATAGATCCCGATGGTCGGTGTGGGGACCTGCTGGCGACAATCCTTGGCATAGTGCCCATCCTTTCCATATTTGTGGCATCCAAAAGAAGACTGACAAGAACCCTGTAACATCCTAAAGATCAAGACCAAAAATTTCATTTTAATTCACTAATAAACCATAGTTATCAAATCAGAGTATCTTTTCAAAACACATATTCATTACATCAGAGTAAAACATCCCAGGCTAAACATCATGGTGTGTGCGATGCAGTCATCCTGAGCTCTTCCCTCCGCTACCGGAAGTACCTGAAACCAAAACTGAAAACCGTAAGCATGAAGCTTAGTGAGTTCCCCAACCTACCACATACCATACACATAACCACATATTGGGTCCTGCCCAATGTATCGGGACTTTCCCGGCATCGGACTCGCTCCGGAATCGGGCCCTTTCCGACATCAGGACCCGCCTAGCATCGAGCCCCGCTCGGTATACAAATCTGTTTCTCTTAGGCCTCGCTTGTCTCCGGGCCCCGCCCGATATACATATACAATCACATAAACATACTAGCACATAAAGTAAACCTACACTACTGTATTCTTGTTCTAAGGCCTCGCCTATCTTGGGCCCCGCCCCTGTCCTGCTACTGAAGAGTCATGGAACCCCGTCCATACTCCTGCTAATGGTGAGATACGGGCCCCCACCCAAACTCACCTTTCTCCTATCCCGGGCCCCGGCCCTGCTCTGCTAATAATGAGATACGAACCCCCGTTCGTACTCAGCTAGCGGTGAGGTACGGGACCTCGCCCACACTCACCTCCCTACCAGGCACATAAATGTATCATAAAGACAACAAGTATAATCTACTATGCAACATATAACATTCCTCGGGCTTACCCTGACATCGGACCCTAGTACGGAAACATACTACCGACACATGAAAGGATCACAAAGACCTTTAGCATACTAACATACCTCGGGCCTCACCCGACATCGGATCGTAATCCGGAACATATATCATAAAAATGCCTAGGGCTAACCCCCGGGTCTTCCTACCATACACAAACATAATGGGCCGACATTGTGGCCGTAGACCCATGCACACAATGAGGAGACTCACCTCACACTGCTGAAGTCCTGCTGATACTCTTCTGGCTGCTACTGGCAATTCCCCAAACTGCTACACCTTCGGCTCCCCGAACTATCGGTAACAAAACACACTTAGTCCCAAAATGTCCTCAAACGTCAAACTAGGTCAACCTTGGTCCAAGTCAAAGTCAACGGTCAAAGTCAACGCTCCGAGTTGACCCAACTCACCGAGTTGCCCCTTCAACTCGTCGAGTTCTAAAACTCGGAATCCTGAGATCGCGATCCAACTCGTCGAGTCAGCTCCTGACTCGCCGAGTTCCCTTGCTAAACATGGTCGCGACTTATCGAATCAACTTGTCGAGTCAATCCTCAGACTCGTCGAGTTCTACCATAAACAGAAACGAGACAACTCACTTTGACTTGTCGAGTCCCTCCCTGGACTCGTCGAGTCCCTCAGTCTGTTTGGACCATCTTAATAGATTAAGCCCCTATACTTCAGATCTCTTAAGGGTAAAGTTTCCAACTTTACCCACTACTAGTCCTTCTTAATGGGTTTAGCTCAAACCCTAACTCCTTAAGACCTAGATTTATTGTCCAAAGACCATAATATTCCAAACTAAAGCACACCCACAAAGATCTAGGACTTAGACATCAGAAGAACACGCAAAGTCTCTGACTTTCCTTCCATGCATGGCCTTTTGGGGCTAAAAAGGCCATAACAACTCCTTAAAGCTTGCATGGGGGTTCCAATGGCATAAAGTTTGCACCTTTATGCCTTAACCACCCTTTGTGTTTCCAGATCTAAAAGGATCTTAGCTTGGGACGTCCAAATCCCAAAAGCTATCACTCTTTGGCCAAAAACCCTCAAAAAGGAGAAAAGAAAAGATCTAATGAACTAATGATCAAGTTAGAGACTTGATTACCAGAAAATGATGGAAATGAGATGGTGTTGCTGGATCTACTAGCTTCCTTCTGAATCTATAAGCTTCATCTCTTCTTCACAAGCTCCAAACACACACTAAACTCTCAAAAACAAGCTCACAAACTCAAGGATGCACTAGGGTTTCGTGGATTACGGTTTGGGGCAATGTAGGGTGTAAATAAGGCCAAGGGGTAGAGAATGAGATGCTTAAGCAGGGTACATAAGCCCAAAATTAGGGTTTCCCAAACCCAGACCTACTCGTCGAGTTGGTCCCCCAACTCTTCGAGTATATCACTTAACCCGCGACCCAAAATCCACCTCTACTCATCGAGTTCCTCCCTGGACTCAACGAGTAGCCCACTTGATTTAGGGTTTTCTTTCCTTTCATGGTCTTCTGGATTCCAGGTGTTACAAACCCTCATGGACCTTGCCGCACTTGCCAAAAGTGCGACCCCTCTGACTCCCAGTTCTCACATCAACGGCCTTGATCCGCTTCACAACAGGCCGTGACTGCACCAGAGCCTGCCTCCACCCCCTCGTCTGTAGCTCCAACTCGATATCCCGCTTCCTAGAGGCCTCATGTAACTCCACACATGTACCATAATGCTGAGTAGACACAAACTGGCGGATGTCCGTCTTGAGCATGCTTACGTACCGGGTCATCTGAGCTTGCTCGGAAGCAGCAAACTTAGGAAAAAAGAGTGCTTTCTTAGTAAACATCTTAGTGATCTTAGTCACCGACTCCGTCCCCTGCCCCAGATCAAAATAATCCTGGGTTAGCTTCTCCCTCTCAACCATTGGAACATATCTTGTGTGGAACATCTCATAGAAATGCTACCACGTAACAGCAGCCCTCTACTCCGGAGTGTAAGAGTTAGTAACCAATCTCTACCAATCCTTCGCCCCCAACCTGAGAAGATTCAGGGCACTTGACCTTTTGGTCAGCTGGATAGGAGAAAGTATAGAAACATCCCTCAACATCGGACAACCACCTCATAGCAATGATCGGATCCTGAACCCCATCAAACACCCGAGGCTTCGTATTGTCGAAGTCCGGGTACTAGAAATCCCTCTCTCCACGAACCTCAGCAGCCACAACAGCCTTGGTAGCTGCAGCAATAACAGCCTCAGTAAGAGCATCGTATTGGTCGTTAAAAATACTCAATCATGGAGGTCTTGATAGACCCAAATAGCTCCGGTATCTGCCCCCAGATAACAGTCACAACCTTAAAAGAAACCAATGCCCTTATCTCATCGTCAGACAACCCCGACCTATCCTGGCCACTCGACCCATCTCCTGTCTCGAATCTGCTGGTGACCACCATACTGAAAATAAACCAGAAAATATCAGATGAAGCGCATTTCGTACCATATGAGCTATTCTAAACAATAAACCCTAGGGGTTGTAACTTCCCTGCTACGTGTACTGGTCCTGTGCTTCCAGTAGTACAGACCCATACTACCTTGCGCACTTACTCATATTTGTCTCAAAAGATCATAAAAATGACCCTATCAACACACACTAAAATGCACATACATCCTATTCTCGCTCCCTAAAGAAAGGGTAGACATTTCCCAAATGAACGGTTGCTCGCACATAACCCATCCATGAAACTTCCACCAACCCTGCAGCACTCGTGTATGCTAATCATACATAACACTGGATCCTATAGATAGTCGAATACCTAAATCTACCCTAAGCCCTTCATCAAACAAGAACACGAAATAAGGCTAAACCAAAAATTCTCAGGCTATAGAATCTTAGTTATGTACAACTATGATGCATACACTAAGCAACTTCAATAATGATGTCAATTCCATACAAGAAAGAAACCCTAGGCTATCAGGCATCAATTATCATGTATTTTTATCATGCAATTGCTGAAGATCCCTAGCCTATCACTAGCATGTTGTTCTAACATAAAAACAATATCAAATAACAGTGTGGGTAACTTGGGGTATACGTTCTTGCTTTGACTAATCGTACACATCGCATCCTTACTTGTTTACTTTTGATTTTTTTTTTTGAAAATCAATTTAAGAACTTTTGTAGTTCCCTAGTTTGAGTCTGGATTCACACGAATGCGCATCCAATTCTCTCAAAGCAAGTATCTGATACCAACTTGTAACACCCAAAAATCACAATAAATTTAAAATTTTCAAATCAACCATTCATCAACATTGTTTTCAAAAATAGTCATTATTTCAAAAGCATTATTTCAAATTAGAGTTTTCCCCAAGACCTAGTGACATAAAACAGGAAGTTGTGTACGATCACACCTTTTCCTTTCCATGAGCCTCTGAAGTACCTGAAACGATAAACTAAAAATAGTAAGCCAAAGCTTAGTGAGTTCCCCCAAGGTACTAACACACGACATAACAAACGAGCATACAATATGAGCAGCCAGGCTGAATGGACCGCCTCGTAGGGCCTACAACCTATCTGGACTGCTCTACGAGCCTTCAGCATGAATGGTCAGCCTCACAAGGCCTACAACCTATCCGGACTGCTCCACGGGCTGTCAGCCTGATTGGACCGCCTTGTAGGGCCTACAGCCTATTAGGTCGTCGCCTGGTGTCTTGACCTACAACACAAAGCAGGATCGCCTCAACCCAACACGACATGTCGACATATGCATCAAATAAACATAAGCACAAAGCCAACAAATACAGATAATCATAACACATCTACTGAACAACTATAAACTATCATATCACTATCTTGACCATGATAAATAATCTAGTGGGCCGACATTTGCGCCTTCGACCCAGGGGTATACTGAGGATGACTCACCTCATAGTGACATGAATAGTTGAACAATACACTTCTCCGAATATCGGCTCTACAGGTCACCTATTCAACAGATAGAGACCAAGGCTTAACTATTGCTCAAAATACCCAAAATACCCTTATTTCAAACTTGGTCAACCCTAGTCAAAGTCAAAGTCAAAGTCAAAGCCAACGGTCAAGGAGTCAACTCGGTCCACTCAGCCGAGTATGCGGGGCGTACTCAGCTCCTACGCTGGGCGTACTCTGGCTTTGATTGGAGTCTGGTGGTTCTCCCCGTACGCACGATATACGCTAGGTTGCGTACCGTGTACGCTCAAGATCTCATTTCCTCAATAAGAGCTTAAAATCATTAAGCTTTCATGTCCCATTTTCAGATCCAAGGCCAAAATACCACTAAGAATCATAAAGTTTCCAACTTTATGACTTTGCATGCCTAATAAGATAAGCTCAAGATTCACTCTTCTCACTTAGCGTTAGCTAGAGGAACATTTTCTAAGATGGAGGCTTATGAATGGACCAAACCCTAAAAATTAGGGTTTGAGGATTCTTCACGTACGCCCTGCGTACGCGGTGTACACTTTGCGTACTAAGGTCCGCCCAGCGTACTAGGTCTTTGGCCAAAAATCACCAAAATGCCACTATGGGCCATTCTTGCAATATTTCTCCCAAGAGTCAAAATGCAATATTCCTTCATACATAGAATCAAAATTGAAAGTACCTCATCATCGGGATGTTACAATAAAATAACTTTTGTTATGTTAAAAATGTTTTATTTAACTGAGAATTTCCGCATCTTATTTTATAAAGTGTAAATAAAATGTTTTAATTGGTTCTGAAAAATGGAGGATGTCATAGTTGGTATAAAATATGTTATGAATGAATGACCTAAAACTGAATTTGGCCTTGAGTCCTCTAAAGCATGACGAAATAATCTTGCTAGGAAGTTGGAAAAATTATATATAAAATGTTAATGTGTTTATTAAATGACAATTTAAAAAATTTAAATACTAACCTTGGGCTTGATATTTTAACAGCCAATCCAGGGGGAGCATATGCATATCTAATTATAGCACAAAGAGCTTTTGTTGCATTCACATGCACATTAGGACAATCCTTTAAAAAGTTTGAATTTCAAATTTTAGTTATTAGTTCATAATTTTATATTTATATGGTCAAACAATGGATAGAAAGAAAACTTACTGTAAAACTAAACTTGTCAACAATCATTTCCAAGACATCTGTATCTTGTAATATTACATGAGTTAAATACCAAAAAATACAATATATAAAGTAAGTTGGCATTTATTGTTTTTCTTACAAAATATTAAAAATGTTCATGTAAGTAGGTTGTTAAAAAGTATACGATTAAAAGAAATTTGGACCAGCTGCACTAAACCCTTTACGTATTTGTCGTTTTTATAAGTTCTTTTATATAAATATGTTCAAAAATATGAAAAGTATATGTATTTATTAGATAAAAAACTTTTGATTTTTTTAGAAAAGTAATCGATTATAATTAATTTTGTTATAGTTGTGGCCGGAACCGATATAACCTAATCCATGTTAGACATACTATGAAACAATAAATTAGAATCCAATTGAGAAAAGTTTGAAGAAGATAGAAATGCTCCATGGGCAACATTTTCATCACATTTTTTTACAGGAATGTCCCTGTTATTTATTTGTTGAACAAAAATCTTTGAAAAAAATATTAGTCCCTGTTAAAGGACAATGTTATAATGTAAGAGAAAGCCACATAAATGGACCATGTGAACATTTTTTTATCACTATACTTTTGAAAGTACATTACCATTATTGAACTTTTAATAATTTGGAATAAAGTTGTAAATATATTGTTGACCTAGATTGGAGTGGTTTAAATCTCAAGGGACTGGGATTGGATCCCTATCTATATTACAATATCTTCTAGCATCATTGTCCATATTGGATTGAAAACAAAACCAAGCCATGATGCAGATTCCACCACCCAAATTCTAGCCAATGTAGTCACTTCCACGCCATGTGAGACCCAAAATCTGTATGTGACATCAAATATATGTCGCCACAACATTATATAAACATACTACTTGACTTTTTGACAAACTAAGATGTAATTACACATAACCTCTGTAATCTTATCAATGGGGATTGGAAATGATAAGGTTAAATTAAAATTTGACTTACATCACCTCATTCTTTTATGAGTCAGCTGATCAACAACCTTAGCATAAATAATATCTCTCTATCCTTTGACATGTTTGTCATACTTTGACCAAAATCTACTTCTTTGACCTACTAAAATGAAAAAAGAAACTATTGTGTCCATGGTTTTTATGAACATTAAGAAAAAATTAGAATAAAAAATGAAACAACGAAAAAGGGTCATAAAAATTCAATCCATTGTTTATTCCTTCCTAGGATAATAACATGTTCTTACCGCAAAAGAGACCTATTGTAGGTGGCAAACACTTATTTCTATTAAGTCCTTCAAATGACCAGGAATTCCAACAACAATATATTGATAGAGTTGTGAAGAAATTGCAATAACTTAATTTAAGTTAAAAAAGAATTAACGTAATAATCGAATTAAGAAAAGAGGGAAAAATCAGTCTAACACACATGTAGAAAAAAAGTCAAATGAAGAGTCGATGGACATGTGTGAGATACTCGAGCATTAATCTAACATGCATATTTTAGGAAGAAAAACAGCAAGCCGAAGGTAAGGTTTGGCAAAAACAATTGAACAAAATCATCAAAAGAAGAAGATACCGAAGAGAGTGAGAGAGAGAGAGACAAAATCGACGAGAATTCGAGTTTTGAAAGGGGTTTACAAGAGCGATAATATGGCGTACCTCTCTTCTTCCTATCTCAAACAGCCTGAGAAACCCTAGATTGATGGTAATGGAAGAAGGATTATAAGACGGGGATGTATATCGCAGCAGATGGAAGCAATCAATTTCAGAAAACGAAGAAGATAAAATGGATTGCAGAAATATCCAACAGCAGCGCCGACATGCGTTGTTGCTGTTGGGTATTGAGCACTATAACATCCCTTAGGTGCACATACAACCCTAATGATTTGGATCTAAGTTTTCTCTAGTTATACATGCAATTTTCATTTTCCAAAGCATGAAGCCTATCTAGCGTACAACATTGATATTTAAAACATAAAAACAAGTTAAATGATTGCCTCTTTGTTGTAGCTTGTAGACTTGGCCTTTCAAGAGCTTAACACCTCAAATGTGATGCCTCTAATGTGTCACAAACACCATAAGCAAATGGAGGATAATGAGAGAGAGAGGCTAGGAGGCACCAAAAATTGCTAGGGTTCTTCTTGGAACTCTTAAAGCCATTTTTGGTGATGCTAAGGGTTACATTTATAGTGTGGAATTCCTAGTGTTTCACCTGTAAACCCTAATTCACTTCCTTGGGGCTTTAGTGTAATAATCCATATGATAAGCCCTTTGGACTAACTCTTCATGGACTCCCACATATTATTAGTCCATTCTAATCAACATGGATCATTAGCCCAAACTATATGTATTACTGATGTACTTAATCAGTACCTGTTAATTTAATTAGTCTCTTTTGATCACTAAATTAATTCCAAATTAATTCTTGCTCAATACCAATTAAATAATATGATTTCTCAATTAATATATTATTCTTATAATATATTAATAAATCACAAATCACCTCTTTCTCAAATATCCATCCTATCAAGTTGCTCTGGTGATGGCAACCCAAAAGGACCATGCTACTATCGGGTCACGTACATACCAATTATAGTTATGGGCTTAGACACCTAATCCAATATTTTCTTCTCCCTCTTCCCTCTCGATCTCATCCAATATCTCAATGAAGCAGGGTTTGAGAGTAGTGAGTTGTTGTCGTGGGCAGAAATCGAGAGAATGGTGGGGATGACAGTGCTTAGCAGACGTTGGTGGGAGGGCCTCCGATCTCATTACGATTTAGGATTTCAGAAGGAGCTATCGGTGGGTATGGAAGAAAGAACCTCTCTTAGGAGGAGGTCATATGGCGGTGGAAGAGGGGTATTGAGGCGGTGATAGATCATTTCTTGTCTGTATGTAATTGGAAGCGGGAGATCGGAGCAGTCAGTAACACATAGCAACTAAAAGTTAGACCATGAAATTGCCATTGACCAACCGGTCAACGAACCAAAATGCCAAAACAAAAAAGTAACATGGTCAATGTATCAAATTTGAAAATTACGTGTCCAAACTCTGAAAGTCCAAAACATGACTGTTCCTAAGAGTTTTAAGAATATATATATATATATATATATATATATATATATATATATATATATATATATATATATAACACCCAAAATCTTGAAGAGTAATTGTAAGGAATGAATCCCATTTTGAGGACTGGACACGACGTGTTGGAAGAACTAACACAGCATGTCTAGTTAATGATAAGTGCGATCCTCATTAAGGTCAACATGGCATGTTGGTGTCTAAACATGGCGTGTTGGAAGCTGAGATGGAAACCCTAATTTTTAGGATGGTGCACTCTATATAATCTCTTTAAGCCCCAAGGGCTGGTCTCCTTACCAGCCTCCATTGAAACTAAAACCCTAAAATCGATCCCTAAGTCTTTTGATGGTGTTATTGAGCTAGTAAGAAGTTCTTGGTGCTCATTTTTGGTCTTTGTAAAGGAAGAGGAGATCTTGAAGCTGCTTTATTTGGGGAAAAGGCTTTAGATCCAACGTCATCATCTTGTGGGGAAGCTTTCTGAGGTATCAAGTTTTCATCTTGTCTTATAGATGTTTAGATCTCCTCATATTGTGCTTTGTTATGCTTTTGGTCCCTTTTTGGGTTGATGAAAGATTGAAGTCGTTTTAAAGGCTTATTATTCCAAATCTAAGTTTGTTTTGGTCCCTTTGAGCATAAAGGTGCAAGCTTTATGAGATTTTTGGTGTCATGCATGCATTAAGTTAATTATTAAGTACCTTTTTAAGCTTAAGAGCTTCATCTAGACATGCATGAACATAAACTTAGCAACTTTACGTGGTTTTCCAGCTCAAGGGAGTCAGATGTATGTTTTGGGGTTATGTCTTCAAGGATTAAGTGTTTAATGGTTAAGCCATTGCACTATCAAGTCTTATGGTTGGGTTTCAGACCCTTTGTGGTAGTACCTATGGGTAAAGATGGAAACTTTACCCTTCTAAGTCTCATTTTGGTCTAGATCTGAGCTTTGGAGTTTTTGGAATCGAAGAAAGTAGCTTAATGTATTAAGCTGTTGGAATTCAGGAAAACACAACATGTTTGCAAGTTAACACGGCGTGTTGGCTGGAATATTCCTGACGGTTTGGAATTTGGATAATGAAGAAACACGGCATGTTGATAAGTCAACACGGCGTGTTTGGTCAAAATGGACTATTGACTTTGACTTTGACCAGAATTTTGATCAGGGTTGACCTTGGGATGTTTTGGGCCATGTTTGATCCTTTTGGATTTTTGAATTGGGTTTTGGCTTTAGGACCAAGCTATAGAGAGGGTAAAAAGATCTTTTAATTTGGACACTTAGTGTGGGTCGGATCTGATTATTGATGGATGTTTAACTTGTGATTGATAGCGCGGGGATCTGTCAGCCAACTGCCTGAGATTATCTGAATGATTCGCCAGTGCGTGGTGAGTCTCCTTACTATGATTAACAGGTCGAAGACACCAATGACGACCCATGGTTTGTTATGATTAGTATGCTTGTTGTCTGCGTGACTCTTTCACTTGTCATGTGTTTTATGTTTACCGAGCGGGGATCGATGCCTGGCAGGGCCTGATAAGTATATTGTGTGCTAGTTATAGGTATGTGTTTTTATGTTACCGGGTATAACCCAATGACGGACGGGGCCCAATATATGTATGTATTCTATTTATCTCTATGATTATGACATGTGTGTATGTTTATATGCTTATGTCGGGCAGGGCCTGGTGATTGACAAATTTGTTTGCCGAGCGGGGCTAGATGTCGGGCGGGGCTCGATGTCAGACGGGGTCAGATGCCGGGCGGGGCCCATTATGTGATTTTATGTATGTGTGGTATGAGGTATCCTGGGGAACTCACTAAGCTTTGTGCTTACGGTTTTCAGTTTATGTTTCAGGTACTTTGGTTTTCAAATGGAAGATTTCGGGATGATTGCAGAGCACACACCACATGTTTTCGCATTCTGTGATCTACTCTGATTTGATGATGTTTTGATAAATCTCAATTAACTTGGTTTTATGGAAATGTTATGTATTAACGATTTATTAATCTTATTTTGAAAATTTTATATCATTATTTATGGGACGTTACAAGTTGGTATCATAGCCTTGGTTTGAGGGATTCAGACACACTCTCGGGTGTGTCTGAACTCAAACTAAGGATTTGGTAAAGTTTTTCAAAAAGAAACATATTTTAGAAAGGGATTTTTTCTAAAACAAGAAAGGGTGTGGTGCATGCAATCAGCCGAGCTCAAGTAAGTTTTCCCAAAATACCCATACATGTTATCTAATATGCTTTGATCTGTGAATCTGTGAACCGCATGCTAGGTAGGGCTAAGGATCTGCTCAGTTTTGCATGATAGAATGCTAGGAGGGATGCCTTGTATGCCTATTGTAGGAGCTTGTAGACTTGCATGCTAGTTCTGATTAGCCAGTGATAGGTTGGCCTGATATGTGATGGCTGATAGTCTAGGAAGAAGGGGATGCTAGATGGAGTATAGTTTTTTTTGTGCAAGGAAATCAGTAACGGGAGCGGGAGGTCCTAGTATGAGTGGTAGTATGTGAAATTGGATGCTCGTGATTATGATGTAGATTGGAGTGCTACTGCACGAATGTGCTTGCTTTGTGCTTTGTAGAACTCTTAGGTAATGGGAGTTAGCTACTAAGTGAATATGTCAATTCACATGTGACAAGGGTTGAATAATCTCAGAGTGATGGATTTGACCTTATTGCACAGCTCTTGTCTGATTCCAACCGTTCTAGGTATGAGTCTGTTACTCGAAGGATTATCTAATCTTTGTTACATGTGATTGTATTCATGAGGTGGGTGACTGACATTATGGGGTGTTCTTCAACAATTGATGGCAGGGTGGGGTCGGGAACCTAGGAAGCATAGGGATTGCTTCGGTGGGCCTTGTTGCGTCGGGTAGCGAGTGTTTGATGTATGGATTTAAGAAGGTGACTTAGAGTATTCAGGAGGATTCTTGAGGAAAGTATGGATAGGTGTGGAAGGTAGTATTGGGCCTGTACTACTGAAAGCACAGGATCCATACTCGAATCGGGGAGAGTCTTGGAGAATCTAGGAAGCCTGTGGGATGAGGATTCTTGAGTGTATTCAAATCTTTTGCATGTTGTTTCAGTATGGTGTTGAGCACTCATGATCAGGTTCAGATTCTAGATCCGGCTCAGGATCAGGTACTGAGCCGATCGATGCGCGGACGCGGGAGTTCATCTCATCGGAGATTACTCGCGGAGTTTTGGAATGGACCACGGTGGTATTGGGTTCAGCCAAGGAAGGGATTTTGGAGCTCTTTTGTAACATCCGAAATCTTGAAGAGAAATTGTTAAGAATAACCCTGTTTCTTTTTAAGAACCAAAAATATTTGTGCCAAACTATATTTCTAGGCCAACTTGACGAGTTGGAGGGACCAACTCGACGTGTTGAAGATGAAAGAATCGCGGGAATTTAAATGAACCAACTCGACGAGTTGAGGAGCCTCAACTCGGCGAGTTGGCAGCTGGGAAGGAAAACCTAATTTTTAGGGTCTTGCACCCTATTTAAAGGCCTTAAGTCTATTTTCTAGCCTCCTTATCAGCCTCCATTGTTATGAAAACCCTAAAACGAGTTGTAGACTCCATTGTCAAGTTTTTGGAGCCTTGAAAGGAAGTTTTGTGTTCATTTTGTGCATTGTGAAGGAATTTGAAGATCTTGAAGTTTCTAGCTTGGAGAAGGAAGTCATGGATCCAGAATCACTCCATTTCTTGCAGTCACTTTAAGGTATCAAGTTCATACATTGACTTGTAGATGATTAGATCTCCTTATTTTAGGTTTTTGTTGTGTGTTTGGCTTCTTTTTGGGGATGGTGATGGAGTGAAGTCATTCATGTTGGATTAATGTCTAAGTCCATAACTATATTTGGTATGTACTTGACCCGACCCGGCATGGTCCATTTGGGTTGCACTTCACCGGCACAATTTATATGGATAGTCTTTTGAGAATAGTATATTTATGATTTATATTAATATATTATAAGTTCTAATATATTAATATGGAATCATATTATTTAATTAGTATTGATTAAGAATTAATTTAGAATTAATTAAGTGATCAAAAAGAACTAATTAAATATGGACTCTTATATATATGGAATGGGCCAAGTTCATTTAGGTTGGGCTAAGCTTTCATGGATGGTCCATGGAGCTTTTAACCCATGGATCCTATGTAAATGAAAGGTCATGGGTATTAGAGTTTACATGGATGTAACCCTAATCCTTCATAATATATAAAGGGGTCCTTGGCTCACAAAATTGGCACAAGTGTGTGAAAATAAGAGTGGGCCGATTTTAGTGTGCATACATATTCTCTCAAGTTCTTCCAAGGTGTTTTGGTGATTTGTGATTCCATTTGAGGCTTCCACACTATTGGGGCTAAGCTCTTAAAGCTTGAAGACATCAAGCTACATCAAAAGGTATGTCATCTAACTAGAACTTTGTAGTATAAGTGCTTCATAATATGCTAGTTAGGATGAAACCTTGGAATAGTTAATATTTGCATGTATAATAGAGAAAACATAGATCCAAGGTTTATAGGGTTGCATGTACACCATAAGAGTGTTAGAATTCTCAAAACCCAACAGTGGTATCAGAGCCATGGGTTGTTTTCTGTTATATTGATGCAAATGTTTTATTTTCAAGTTGAAAAAAAAGGAAAAAAAAACATGACGTATGTCAAATTTTAAGATAATTACTTGTTTTGTGAAAAACGAATTATTTGTAAAATTTGAATCATTTGTTATATGAGTTGAATTAGGTCAAATTTAGTAAAAGATAAAATGATATGATTATTTTATTAGTTTTGAAAGTTTGATCTAAATGTTTTAAGGAGTTACATATTTTGTCATAAAATTTTGGAGCTCAAAAGTTTTTTTTAAAGTTGTGATCTTAAGGGTTTTTGAAACTTCCATAAGTTATGGATATGAAAGTTTTTTTTAAAAAAAAAAAATTGATTCAAAGTTTTTATGGAGTTACAAAATTTGGTGTTAATGTTTTAAAGAATTCCATAACTTGTTCTTAAGTTATGGAACATGGAAAGTTTCATCATAAAACACCATTAATTCCATAAGTTATGGAATCCAAAGGTTTTCAAGAATTACAAAACTTGCCCTCAAGTTTTGGAATTTGAGAAAAGTTTTTTATGAAAAAAAGAATTGAATTCTAAAACTCTTGGGTTCATAACTTAAACAATTAATTAAATGGTTTTAATTTTGAGTTTAATAATTGGAATTATGATGTTTTGTTGAAAAGTTCAAATTAACTCTTATGGACTTTATTAATAGTTAATTAAAGCGTTTAATTAAAAGAGTATTATTAATTCATAAATATATGGTTTGAGTTTAATTAAATTAAAAGTCTAGTTTAATTAATAGAGTATTATTAATCCATAAATACATGTAGGACAACGACTATAATTCTCCCTTCATTATAAGTATAATGATAAATTCTAAGTAACTAAACACTTATAAATTCTTAATCTTAGTTACTTAGGAAAATGTGAATAAGGTGCTAATCCATGAAATTACACTTTGCACTTTGTTTAAGCTGTTAGTGGAGCGTGTGTGGTTAACCGACACACTAACCTGGACTTAACAAGGTAGGCAAAGGGTAACTTAATGTTTATCATAGTATCGTTGGAGCGTGTGTGGTTAACCGGCACATCGATTGAGGGGTAAATATTAAGGGTACCAAGTATATTTGCATGGTTACTTCACACCTTGTTTTGTGATCCTCGGCATCCCAGTCACAAAACCTGAAGGGCACACTCGAGATTGAAACATGCCATTGAAAAGTTCAATGAATCTCAAAAGAATCTAGGAGTTTCAAAACCAATTAAAACCTAATAATACATTTCGTTTATCTTGGTGGAAATTGATGAATCGTCATTCACCTACCTTCAAATATTTTATAGCTTGGATTACGGCATCCCTCTTCCAAGTTATAAAATAGTTTGTTGGGTCCTAGCCTTAATATATCATATTGGGTGTTATATTAAGGACTTAAATCAACTTTACGTGAATTTCTCCCATTGTTGATGTCTGGTTTAGACAACAATGATCTTCCCAAACCAAGCTTTCCTAATGAATATGACTTCCCGAGTTTGGCTCATGGAAGTCATACTTCTCTTCCTCCACCTCCTCCAATTATTCTCCCTAACCCACAAGTTCAAGGTCACTCAAGCCCTAATGGCAAGCAAGGTCTATGTGTGATCACATCTTAGAGATGAAGTCACATATTGACAAGCCGGGAGAGTTGGGTGTCAAAGTCTTGAGAAAGTAGGATGTTCAATCACTTTCTAAGTCACATAGTGAGTTCCTTTGGGACTACTATGATACAGACTATGACATGAACCTTAATGATCATATCTATTTGCTTGGTGCTGCTGAATCAGCAATGATTTGGAACGATAGTAAAACAAATTTGATTAGAAGATCAACTTCCCAAAAACTTTATGGACAGTGACAATGGTGACACTAAAAATCCAGAAAAAGCATTCTCTTCCCAATGGAAAGGGATTGGCCATAGTCAACCCGGTTGACCAAATGGTAAAGAGAAAGGCTAAGTCTGAGATAGTCCCATTACCAAAGGGTCCATATGTTTATTTTGCTAAAGGAAGTGGCGTTTATTGCAAAGCTGCCAAATTTACCTAAGGATGTTAAAGTCAATAAGTTTGACTCTACATCAGGTAGAGCCCATTATCTAACTCTGTTAAGTTCTATTCTGAGATCCTCATTACATGATGTGACTGGGTCACATGTTGATGTTTTAAGAATCAAAGAATAGAGTGAAATCTTAAAGGTAGTATATGCTGATTCTGATCGCGAAGGTGGATTTCGATCGCATCAGAATTTTGAGCAGTTGCTTAATAAGTTATGATATATTGCTAAGGAATAGATAACAACAATTTTCCATGTGGATTGTAAGGATAAGTTTTTCCGCAAAGTTTTAAAATAAAAGAAAATTGTTTAATTTTATTTATTTGAAGTATCCTTACAATGGCATTTGTGGAAAATTGTTGCTTATATATTCCACTGACAGCAATATTGGAAAATGGATTTGATTCTTTCATTTGTGGTACTGTCTAAATTTACCAAATCAGGAAAGTTCCTCATCACCCAAGTTTCAATTGGACCGAAACTTGGAATCATGCAAGTTGAATAGTATGATGAATGAGAACTTTCAAGCATTGGAAAATCAAGACTAATTACTTGTTCACATGGATGTGTGAGTCAAGTGAAGGACTAAAGGGATCGAGTACACATTCTTGTGCACTGGTCATGTCCACCACAAAGCTCGTTAAGACTATTTGATTTACTAAAGTTTAGTAAATATGGTTATACTTACAAGTTTAAGTATAATTCTAAAACATTGGAAAAGTCTCAATGTATGGCAGAACGAATGGGAAGAATCAAATTAGGCAGAAAGATAAAAGTTTCTGAAATCTGAAAAGATGGGAGAGTACTTTAGTATCATGTTTGTGATCATCTTAATGATTTAGAAATCATATCACAATTAGTCCTCTAAAGGTCATCTTAGTGCATTCTTATGACTAAGAAGAGGAGTCATGAATTGTTGAAATGGTTAGATCAGGAAGATGAGTCATACTTCGTTCCAAAACAATTCTTAGAGTCATACTCCAAGATTGTAACTTGAGTGACATATCTTAAAGAAAGGTTTAAAACAATTTTCAAATGTAAGAGTAAAAGTGTCCTACTCTTGTACATTTGAAATTGGTAAGTTGTGATGTTTTGGATAAAACAAAGACCAACTAAGGCCAATTGTGTGAAGTGTTTGTCTTGATAAAGAATCCGCACTATCTCTTGAATATTTGGCAAGATAGTCTTATATGTCAAGAGGATAGTGGGAGTCTTAAAGATCCTAAAAAGAATTTCAAGAACTAATCAAGAATAAAACCTGAGGTTCTTCACTAGCACACGACTTGAGGTTTATAACCTATCGTGTTGACATATTCTGTGCCCATTCCAGTTAAAGTTGGTTTTGCATAGGAGTTCTGAAAGTTCTCAATTGGTTGCATAACAACTTGGAAGCAATGGCAGGCCCTGTACTGCCAGGTGGCAAGAAGTTAAGATTGCATAAGTTCAGTCCATATGAGTTTGGATTTGTCATTATCCTTGTCTTGTGACTATGGTTTTGACGATTCACATGGATAAGAACACATACACCATAAAATCTAAGGGTCATAAGGTTTCTCTCCGATTCATGAAAATGATGGTGAGGAAACACTTCCACCAAGTAGATTTGAAGCAGATGGCAAAAGGTCTAAACAATTGAGACTATGATTACGGCATCCCTTTTCATAGTTCTGAAATTGTTTAGACACACATGCATGCTATCTAAGGAAAGGTGTATGATTTTGATAAAGTTTTATCAAAGCATCTCGTATCAGAAATCTGAACTTTGGTAAGAAAGTCAATAAAGTATTGATTTCTAGAAGTGCAGCTGATTTCTGAGTACATGTCAAAGCTAATGGGAGCATAAGTGTTATGCTAATAATCATCATGTTAGTGGGAGCATGATAATTATTGTTAGTGTTGCAAGTTAGCAATGTTAATTATAGAAAACAAAAGTTTCAATTCGTGAGGCTGCAGGGATTGAAAAAGTTGTTTTGCTATAATTAAGGGAGAGGATATACTTCATTTCAGTTCTAAAGGCTTAGATTGAGACCTTAATCATCTTTAGTCAAGAATATATATATGAATTTCATGTTGGATTGGTTCAACTTAAGGAAATTCTATATATTGCGTTCTCAAAATTCGATTATGATTACGACATCCCTGTTCATAGTCAAATCTTGAGAACATGGCAAATAAAAAATATTGTAGCAAAACACTAGTCTAGAATCATGTCTTTGTCTGAGACATCATGAATCGTGTCCAATTTGCTTTGGGTACAGGAACGATTGCATGTGCTATAATATTCATCCTTTCCAAATTTTCCAAATGCCCGGGGGCATTAAGAGGAAAATATCTAGAATTGGATATGACTAAAGTGATTAAGCAATTGTCAAGGACAATCTAAGGCTTTACCAAAGATTGGTTGCTCAAGGACAGTTGGAAGTATAGTGTTAACTTTGGAAGGACCATATTGACCTAATCTGAAAAGAGGCAACTCTTGTTCAGAAGGGGTAGTCAAAATGGGAATATGGAGTTGTCTCCATAGGTGGAAGTTATCTGTGTAAGATTAGAAAAACTTAATGCAAGAAGCATGTCCAAAGCAATGTACTTTGAATATGAGACTTAGTTTCCATGGAGTTGATCTCCATTAGAATACCTTATAATGACTGTTGACAAGTCTTTGTGACTTTATACATATTCATTACAGGAGGGTCAGTGCATATAAGTTTAAAATCTAAACAGATTTCGATAAATGATAAGAATTTGAAATTCTCACATTTTTCGATAAGGATTTGGGAGTGTGAAATTAGAATCATTGAAATTATGTTCAATTGGTTTATTTCACAAAGTAAGGATCATAGACAAACATAGAGTGCATACTTGGTGTATGGAAAAGCTATTGTTTAAGAAAAACATAGTGTACATGCTTGGAACATGGGACAACTAGTGTTTTTGATTCAAGTATAAAGTTGATAAAACCGAAACAATGAATAATGAGTAATCAGTATGGTGATAAATAAAAGTGTTTATTTATATTCATAGGGTTTGATACCATATTTGATTCATTTATTCTTGTGTTTCACTTTGCATGTTTTGACTTCCAGAATAACTAAGTCGCTCTTCCTGAATGATTAAGTTATTCAAACCATCCACAGTCGGTCATATGTTGGAAGTAGATATGAATCAAGACTGTCATGGGTTGGTTTGTAGAGGTCCAAGTTGGTGGACAAAGTGGTGCTACAACACTCATGAGTACTCATAAGTTCTGAGTATTGGATTCAACCCGCGCTCATTTGAATCACTTCATGGATTTTATCACGAGTGATCATGAGACGATAATATCTTATATTCTTCAAACCTAGAGATATGAGTTGTTACTATGAGTTGGTTATACATTGATTGCACGAAAACGCATTTGGTAACTCGATGTTATAAAACGTGCCTTTGTGTATGATTCAACAAGTAGTAGAACAAGCCATATGAGTCGAAGTTTATCCATTCCTTTTACCTTCGGGATAAAAGCGATATCTGTGGGCCCCTCGATGATTTAGCGATGACACATGTGAGTGCTTGGCCAAGCCAGGACTGATTTGATTTGTTCAATCAGTCAGTCATCATAAATCGAAAATCAGGAAACAACAAATGGACAGAGAGAATGATTATAATCCATGTCTCAGTCCATATGATATCTAGAATGGAGGAATATATGATCCCTTATCTAATGGACAAGTCATTGATAAGGTCAGAGTTCGACAGCGGCTTTAAGAGCTACGATTGCCAGTTAAGTTTTGAAGTCATACTCAATAGTAGTTTTAGACTTATCCAAGTGGGAGACTGTTGCATTAATGTCTAAGTCCATAACTATATTTGGTATGTACTTGACCCGACCCGGCATGGTCCATTTGGGTTGCACTTCACCGGCACAATTTATATGGATAGTCTTTTGAGAATAGTATATTTATGATTTATATTAATATATTATAAGTTCTAATATATTAATATGGAATCATATTATTTAATTAGTATTGATCAAGAATTAATTTAGAATTAATTAAGTGATCAAAAAGAACTAATTAAATATGGACTCTTATATATATGGAATGGGCCAAGTTCATTTAGGTTGGGCTAAGCTTTCATGGATGGTCCATGGAGCTTTTAACCCATGGATCCTATGTAAATGAAAGGTCATGAGTATTAGGGTTTACATGGATGTAACCCTAATCCTCCATAATATATAAAGGGGTCCTTGGCTCACAAAATTGGCACAAGTGTGTGAAAATAAGAGTGGGCCGATTTTAGTGTGCATACATATTCTCTCAAGTTCTTCCAAGGTGTTTTGGTGATTTGTGATTCCATTTGAGGCTTCCACACTATTGGGGCTAAGCTCTTAAAGCTTGAAGACATCAAGCTACATCAAAAGGTATGTCATCTAACTAGAACTTTGTAGTATAGGTGCTTCATAATATGCTAGTTAGGATGAAACCTTGGAATAGTTAATATTTGCATGTATAATAGAGAAAACATAGATCCAAGGTTTATAGGGTTGCATGTACACCATAAGAGTGTTAGAATTCTCAAAACCCAACAGTGGTATCAGAGCCATGGGTTGTTTTCTGTTATATTGATGCAAATGTTTTATTTTCAAGTTGAAAAAAAAGGAAAAAAAACATGACGTATGTCAAATTTTAAGATAATTACTTGTTTTGTGAAAAACGAATTATTTGTAAAATTTGAATCATTTGTTATATGAGTTGAATTAGGTCAAATTTAGTAAAAGATAAAATGATATGATTATTTTATTAGTTTTGAAAGTTTGATCTAAATGTTTTAAGGAGTTACATATTTTGTCATAAAATTTTGGAGCTCAAAAGTTTTTTTTAAAGTTGTGATCTTAAGGGTTTTTGAAACTTCCATAAGTTATGGATATGAAAGTTTTTTTTTAAAAAAAAAAATTGATTCAACGTTTTTATGGAATTACAAAATTTGGTGTTAATGTTTTAAAGAATTCCATAACTTGTTCTTAAGTTATGGAACATGGAAAGTTTCATCATAAAACACCATTAATTCCATAAGTTATGGAATCCAAAGGTTTTCAAGAATTACAAAACTTGCCCTCAAGTTTTGGAATTTGAGAAAAGTTTTTTATGAAAAAAAGAATTGAATTCTAAAACTCTTGGGTTCATAACTTAAACAATTAATTAAATGGTTTTATTTTTGAGTTTAATAATTGGAATTATGATGTTTTGTTGAAAAGTTCAAATTAACTCTTATGGACTTTATTAATAGTTAATTAAAGCGTTTAATTAAAAGAGTATTATTAATTCATAAATATATGGTTTGAGTTTAATTAAATTAAAAGTCTAGTTTAATTAATAGAGTATTATTAATCCATAAATACAGGTAGGACAAGGACTATAATTCTCCCTTCATTATAAGTATAATGATAAATTCTAAGTAACTAAACACTTATAAATTCTTAATCTTAGTTACTTAGGAAAATGTGAATAAGGTGCTAATCCATGAAATTACACTTTGCACTTTGTTTAAGCTGTTAGTGGAGCGTGTGTGGTTAACCGGCACACTAACTTGGACTTAACAAGGTAGGCAAAGGGTAACTTAATGTTTATCATAGTATCGTTGGAGCGTGTGTGGTTAACCGGCACATCGATTGAGGGGTAAATATTAAGGGTACCAAGTATATTTGCATGGTTACTTCACACCTTGTTTTGTGATCCTCGGCATCCCAGTCACAAAACCTGAAGGGCACACTCGAGATTGAAACATGCCATTGAAAAGTTCAATGAATCTCAAAAGAATCTAGGAGTTTCAAAACCAATTAAAACCTAATAATACATTTCATTTATCTTGGTGGAAATTGGTGAATCGTCATTCACCTACGTTCAAATATTTTATAGCTTGGATTACGGCATCCCTCTTCCAAGTTATAAAATAGTTTGTTGGGTCCTAGCCTTAATATATCATATTGGGTGTTATATTAAGGACTTAAATCAACTTTACGTGAATTTCTCCCATTGTTGATGTCTGGTTTAGACAACAATGATCTTCCCAAACCAAGCTTTCCTAATGAATATGACTTCCCGAGTTTGGCTCATGGAAGTCATACTTCTCTTCCTCCACCTCCTCCAATTATTCTCCCTAACCCACAAGTTCAAGGTCACTCAAGCCCTAATGGCAAGCAAGGTCTATGTGTGATCACATCTTAGAGATGAAGTCACATATTGACAAGCCGGGAGAGTTGGGTGTCAAAGTCTTGAGAAAGTAGGATGTTCAATCACTTTCTAAGTCACATAGTGAGTTCCTTTGGGACTACTATGATACAGACTATGACATGAACCTTAATGATCATATTTATTTGCTTGGTGCTGCTGAATCAGCAATGATTTGGAACGATAGTAAAGCAAATTTGATTAGAAGATCAACTTCCCAAAAACTTTATGGACAGTGACAATGGTGACACTAAAAATCCAGAAAAAGCATTCTCTTCCCAATGGAAAGGGATTGGCCATAGTCAACCCGGTTGACCAAATGGTAAAGAGAAAGGGTAAGTCTGAGATAGTCCCATTACCAAAGGGTCCATATGTTTATTTTGCCAAAGGAAGGGGCGTTGATTGCAAAGCTGCCAAATTTACCTAAGGATGTTAAAGTCAATAAGTTTGACTCTACATCAGGTAGAGCCCATTCGAGGTGAGTTTTCCTCACTGTACTTTTGGGTCGAAGGCACCAAGGCCGAACCTTTGGTTGATAGCCTGATATTGTTGACATGCCAAGTATGGAATAGATATGCATGTTGTTCTGGTTATGATGGTCTTGATATGTTAGTCTGGTAGATCTGTAGGACTACCTGTGATACTGTCTGTTTATCTGTATATGATATTATCTGTTATATGTCGTCATATTGTGTGGATTGGGTTGAGGTTGTACTGCTTTGTGTTGTAGCCAACAAACCCTGGAGTATGCCAGATATGAGCTGAGGGCCAGGGAGGGCATGCCAGACTCATACTGAGGACTCATTAGCATTCCAGATATGAGCTGAGGGCCAGGGAGGGCATGTCAGACTCATACTGAGGGCTCATTAGGATTCCAGATACGAGCTGAGGACCGGGTGGTATGGCAGACTCGTAATGAGGGCTACTCATTGGTATTCTAGTCCAAGGACTGAGGGAGCAAGCCAGACATAAGTTGTGGGCCCAAGGGCAAGCCAGACTTACTCTGTGGGCTCGAGAGCAAGCCAGATATGAGTTGTGGGCCGGATAGGCAATCCAGACTCATACTGTAGACTCAAGGGGTAATCCAGTCTTTTAACTGTGGACCCAGTACATGTTATTTGTATATGTTATCTGTTTGGGGGAACTCACTAAGCTTCGTGCTTACAGTTTTGGTTTATGGTTTCAGGTACTTTAGTGGATCGTCTCAAGGTGAAGGCGTGACCGTACACATCCTCGCGTTTTGGACTTATTATTTCTTGGAACACTGATAATGTGAATGTTTTGAAAACTATGTTGAAAGTGATTCTGATTTTTAAACAATGTTTTGGAAATAATGGTTTTTGTAAACACTTCTTAAGAAAATGGGTTGTTTTGAAAAGTTTAAATTTATTGAATTTTTATGGATGTTACAAGTTGGTATCAGAGCCATGGTTTGAGTGAATTGGAGGAACACTCGTGTGAATCCAATCTCAAACTAAGGAAAAAGATTTTCAAAATGATTTTTAAATGGTTTTCAAAATACTTAAGGAGGATGTGATGTGTACGATCAATCGGAGCCAGTAAGTAGACCCCAAAATACCATACTATTATTTGATATTGTGATATGTTAGAACAACATGCTAGTGATAGGCTAGGGATCTTCAGGAATTGCATGATAGAATTGCCTGATTATATGATGCCTGATATCCTAGGGTTCTTACTTATATGAAATTGACATCATTACTGTAGTTGCTTAGTGTATGCATCAGAGTTGTACATAACTAAGATTCTATAGCCTGAGAATGTTTGGTTTTGCCTTATTTCCTGTTCTTGTTTGATGAACGGCTTAGGGTAGGATCAAGTATTCGACTGTCTACATGATCCAGTGTTATGTATGGCTAACATACACGGGTGCTGCAGGGTGGGTGGAAGTTTCTGTTGGGTTATGAGCATTCTAACACTCCTAAGTGTACATGCAACCCTAAATACCTTGGATCTATGTTTTCTCTATTATACATACAATTATGAACATCCAAGGTATTATCCTAATCTAGCATACAAAATAATAAATATAACAAGATAGAATACATACCTCTTTGATGTAGAATGTCTTCATGAAGCTTGAGTGCCTAGTGCCCCAAGTGTGACACCTCAAATGGTTCACACAACACCAAATACACTTGGAATAACTTGAGAGAAACTTGAACACTCCTTAAAATCGTCTAGCCCTCACACTCACACATTAGTGCACGATTTCTTGAGCCATGGGATTCTTTTATATGGTGGCTATTAGGGTTATACCATGTAACTCATAACTTTACCCATTCCTTATGCTCCATGGATTTTAACCTCCATGGAGTATCCATGGGTCACCCCATGGACTTAGTCCAACATAAGGAATCTTGGATCACAAGCCCACATATATAAGAATGAATGATTTACACAATCAACCCATATATTTAATTAGTCTCCTTTTGATCACTTAATTAATTCCAAATTAATTCTTGATCAATACTAATTAAATAACCTTATTAATATATTAGAACTTATAATATATTAACCAACCTTAAGTGTTATTTCTCTCATTATAGTCTATCCAAATGCATGATGCCATGCAACCCAAATGGACCATGCCGGGTCGGGTCAAGTCTTACCAATTATAGTTATGGACTTAGACATTAATCCAACAGTCTCCCACTTGGATAAGTCTAAAACTATTATTGCGTATGACTTCAGGAACCGATCAGCAATCGTAGCTCTCAAAAGCTTCTGTCGAACTCCGACCTTGTCGATGAACTCTAACCTTTGTCAATGACTTGTCCATTAGATAAGGGATCATATATTCCTCCATTCTAGATATCATATGGATTGAGACATGGATTATCAATCATTCTCTCTGTCCATTTGTTGTTTCCCGATTTCCGATTCATGATGACTGACTGATTGAACAAATCAAATCAGTCCTGGCTTGGCCAAGCACTCACATGTATCATCTTTAAATCATCGAGGTGCCCACATATATCGCTTTTATCCCGAAGGTAAAAGGAATGGATAAACTTCGACTCATATGGCTTGTTCTACTACTTGTTGAATCATACACAAAGGCACGTTTTATAACATCGAGTTACCAATGCGTTTCCGTGCAATCAATGTATAACCAACTCATAGTAACAACTCATATCTCTAGGTTTGAAGAATATAAGATATTATCGTCTCATGATCACTCGTGATAAAATCCATGAAGTGATTCAAATGAGCGCGGGTTGAATCTAATACTCAGAACTTATGAGCACTCATGAGTGTTGTAGCACCACTTTGTCCACCAACTTGGACCTCTACAAACCAACGCATGACAGTCTTGATTCATATCTACTTCCAACATATGACCGACTGTGGATGGTTTGAATAACTTAATCATTCAGGAAGAGCGACTTAGTTATTCTGGAAGTCAAAACATGCAAAGTGAAACACAAGAATAAATGAATCAAATATGGTATCAAACCCTATGAATATAAATAAACACTTTTATTTATCACCATACTGATTACTCATTATTCATTGTTTCGGTTTTATCAACTTTATACTTGAATTAAAAACACTAGTTGTCCCATGCTCCAAGCATGTACACTATGTTTTTCTTAAACAATAGCTTTGCCATACACCAAGTATGCACTCTATGTTTGTCTATGATCCTTACTTTGTGAAATAAACCAATTGAACATAATTTCAATGATTCTAATTTCACACTCCCAAATCCTTATCGAAAAATGTGAGAATTTCAAATTCATGCCATTTACTGAAATCTGTTAGATTCTAAACTTATATGCATTGATCCTCTTAATGATTATGCACGAAGTCAGAAAGACTTGACAACAATCATTACAGAGCATTCCAAAGGAGTTCAGCTCCTTAGAAACATCCTTCTTTCATTAAGTTTCCTAATCTTACACAGATTGACTAATTTCTAACTTTGAAACATTTCCATATTCCATTTTGACTATTACTTCTGAACAAGAGTTGCCTCCTTACAGATTATGTCAATATGGTCCTTCCAGAATTAACATTATACTTCCAACTGTCCTTGAGCAACCAATCTTTGGTAAACCTTAGATTGTCCTCGACAATTGCTTAATCATTTTAGTCATATCCAATTCTAGACCTTTTCCCTTCATAATGCCCCAGGCATTTGGAAAATTTTAGAAAGGATGAATATAGCACATGTAATCGATCCTATATCCGAAGCATATGGGACACGATTCATGATGTCTCACATAAAGACTAAACCAGTCTTTTGCTATAATATTTCCATTTCAATTTGCCAAGTTCTCAAAATTCAGATTATGAAAAGGGATGTCGTAATCATAATCGAATTTTAGAATGCAAATAATGGACCCATATATAGAATTTCCTTATGTTGAGCCATTCCAACATGAAATTCATATATATATCCTTGATTAAATACGATTAAAATCTCAATCTAAGCTTTTAGAATTGAAATGAAGTATAATTTCCTCTCCCTTAATTATAGCAAAAAAACTTTTTCAACCCCTGCAACCTCACGAATTGAAACTTTTGTTTTCTATAATTAACATTGCTAACTTGCAACCTTTGTCATAATTATCATGCTCCCACTAACATGATGATTATTAGCATAACACTTATGCTCCCACTAGCTTTGATATGTACTCAGAAATCAGCTGACTTTCTTACCAAAGTTCAGATTTCTGATACTAGATTGTTTTGATAAAACTTTATCAAAATCATACACCTCTCTTAGATAGCTCACATGTGTGTCTAAACAATTTTAGAACTATAAAAAGGGATGCCGTAATCATAGTCTCAATTGTTTAGACCTTTGCCACTTCTCACAAGTCCATGTTAGTGTGCCGGTAAACCACACACGCTCCACCAACGACTTTGAGAATGCAAATATCACAATTGCTATCTAGCTAAAATCTACTTAGTGAAAGTGTTTCCTCACCATCATTTTCATGAATCGGAGAGAAACCTTATGACACTTAGATTTAATAGTGTATGTGTTCTTATCCATGTGAATTTGTCAAAACCATAATCACAAGACAAGGTTAGTGACAAATCCAAACTCATATTGATTAAACTTGTGCAATCTTAAATTCTTGCCATTTGGCAGCTCAGGTGCCTGCCATTGCTTCCAAGTAGTTGTGCAACCAATTGAGAACTCTCAGAACTCCTATGCAAAGCCAACTTGAATAGGCACAAAAATTTCAACACGATAGGTTATAAACCTCAAGCCGTGTGCTAGTGAAGGACTTTAGGTTTTATTCTTGATTAAGTCTTGAAACTTTCAAGAGCTTTAAGACTCCCACTGTCCTCTTGACATGTAAGACTCCCTTGTCAAATATTCAAGAGATAGTGCGGATTCTTTATCAAGACTAACACTTTACACAATTGGCCTAAGTTGGTCTCTGTTTTATCCAAAACATCACAACTTACCAATTTCAAATGTACAAGAGTAGATAACCTTTTACTCTTACATTTGACTAGTGTTAACAAACCTTCTTTAAGATATATCACTCAAGTTACAATCTTGGAGTATGACTCTAAGAATTGTTTTGGAACGAAGTATGACTCATCTTTTTGATTTAACCATTTCAACAATTCATGACTCCTCTTCTTAGTCATAAGAATGCACTAAGATGACTTTAGAGGACCAATTGTGATATGGTATCTTAATCATTAAGATGATCATAAACATGATACTAAAGTACTCTCCCATCTTCTCAAATTTGAGAAACTTTTATCTTTCTGCCATACTTTGATTCTTCTTATTCGTTCTGTCTCACATTGAAACTTCTCCAATGCTACAGACTTATACTTAAACTTATAAGTATAACCATATTTATTGAACTTAAGTAAATCATGACGAATAGTCTTCTTGATCTTTTGTGGTGGACTTGACCAGTGCACAAGAATATGTACTCGATCCCTTAGTCCTTTCCTTATTCACATAAGAAATTAGTCTTAATTTTCCAAGCTGAAAGTTCTCATTCATCATACTATACAACTTGCATGATTCCAAATTTCGGTCCAATTGAACCTTGGGTGATGAGAATCTTTCCTTATTTGGTAATATTAGACACTACCACAACCGAAAGAATCAAATCCATTTTTCCAATATTGCTATCAATGGAATCTTATAAGCAACAACTTTTCACAAATGCCATTGTAAGGATACTTAAAATAAATAAAATCAAAACCTTTTTCTTTTATTTTAAAACTTTGCGGAAAAACTTATCCTTACAATCCATATGAAAACCTTGTTGTTATCTATTCCTAAGCAATATAAATATCATAACTCTTAAGTAATATCCCAAAATTCTGATCACCGAACCATGGGATTGAAATCCATCTTCGCGATCAGAATCAGCATGTACTTAATAGAGTTAGACAATCGACTTTACCTGAAGTAGAACCAAACTTATTGACTTTAACATCCTTAGGTAAATTTGGCAGCTTCGTAACCAATGCCCCTTCCTTTGGCAATAGTTACCTATGGACCCTTGATAATGGGACTATCTCAGACTTCGCCTCTCTCTTTACCATTGGGTCAACCGAGTTGACTATGGCCGATCCCTTTCCATTGGGAAGAGAGAGCTTTACTAGATATCCAATGTCATCATTGTCAATGTCCATAGCGTTTTAGGAAGTTGATCTTAGCAAATAGATAAGATCATTAAGGGTCTTGTCTTAGTCTGTTTCATAGGATTCCCAAAAGAACTCACTATGTGACTTAGAAAGTAGTTGAGCCACCAACTTTCTCAAGACTTTGACACCCAACTCTCCCGGCTTGTCAATATGTGACTACATCTCCAAGATGTGATCACACCTAGACCTTGCCTTGCCAATAGGGCTTGAGTGACCTTAAAATTATTAGGAACTTGTGGGTTAGGGAGAATAATTGGAGGAGGTGAAAGAAGTATGATATCCATGGGACATCATCTTCATTTAGGAAAGCTTGTTTCAAGAGATTTGGGAAGATCATAAATGTCTAGACCAGACATCTTTTTGGGAGATATTCAAGATAGTTGATTTAAAGTCCTTAATATGACACCCAATATGAAATATTAAGGCTAGGACCCAACAAACTATTTTATAACTTAGAAGAGGGATGCCGTAATCCAAGCTATAAAATATTTGAAGGTAGGTGAATGACGATTCACCAATTTCCAGCATAAAAAACGAAATAATTTATTAGGTTTTAATTGGATTTGAAAGTCCTAGATCTTTGAGATTCATTGAACTGTTCAAAGGCATGTTTCAATCTCGAGTGTGCCCTTCAGGTTTTGTGACTGGGATGCCGAGGATCACAAAACAAGGTGTGAATAACCATGCAAATATACTTGGTACTCTTAATATTTACCCCTTAATCAGTGTGCCGGTTAACCACACACGCTCCACCGATACTATGATAAATATTAAGTTACCCTTTGCCTACCTTGTTAAGTCCAGGTTAGTGTGCCGGTTAACCACACACGCTCCACTAACGACTTAAGCAAAGTGCAAAGTGTAATTTCATGGGTTAGCACCAAATTCACATTTTCCTAAGTAACTAAGATTGGGTATTAATAAGAGTTTAGTTACTTAGTATTTATCATTAATACTTTTAATGAAAGGAGAATTATAGTCTTTGTCCTACCCGTTCGGCTAACGACCCTCCACCAGTCAAGGAAGCGGTGGGTGAGAGTGGACACCCATTAAACTGCCATTTTATAGGCAGTAACCTTATACCCCCCTTATAGACCGGCTTCGTGAATGAGGCCTACTAACGGTAAGACTGACTTTACTCTTATACATATACATAAATATTATTAACTTATAATATTATAAAGTATAAGGGTTGAATTTTAACTTTTAAAATTCTAAGGGCTAACTTGGAATTAAAGTATTCATAAGTGAAAACTTTTCAAATTCCAAAACTTGAGGGCAAGTTTTGAAACTATTCAAAACTAATTAATTCCATAACTTATGAGTTTAAAGTAGTTTTAATTAAAAAAAAAACTCTTCAAGTTCCATATCTTGAGGACAAGTTATGGAAGACTTTAAACTAATTAACAAAAAAAATAACTTTTTTTTATTGTAACTTATGGAACTAATTAATGTTACACTTTTTTTTTTAATTTAATGAAGAGACTCTTGAACCTCCGTAACTTGAGGACAAGTTATGGAGTCATAAAACCATTTAATTAGAACTAGACTCTTCATTTTGTAACCTTTGCCAACTATTATGAGTTTTATGATTCTTAAATGTGACTTTTTATATAACTTGAGGACAAGTTACAAAAACACACTTTGGAATCAACTCTTAGATTAAAATGGATTGAAAACAACTATTTCACACAACTTTTCTATTAATCTAAGAACCTCATAAGAACAAGATAATTCAAATCATCAATCTTCAAGAAATTAGCATGAACATACAAACTAATACAAATCTTGAAATTATGACAATTATCTTAGAAATTGGATTAGCATGAACATTACCACATCAAAAACAAGTTTATAAGTCCAAAAACATCTTAGGGTAATGTTCCTAGTCCAATTCCAGCCAAAACAATCGAATATATGCATCCAACTCGATTTTTCAGCTACTTTTGCAAATATAACAAGAAAACAAGCCTAGGCTCTGATACCACTGTTGGGTTATGAGCATTCTAACACTCCTAAGTGTACATGCAACCCTAAATACCTTGGATCTATGTTTTCTCTATTATACATACAATTATGAACATCCAAGGTATTATCCTAATCTAGCATACAAAATAATAAATATAACAAGATAGAATACATACCTCTTTGATGTAGAATGTCTTCATGAAGCTTGAGTGCCTAGTGCCCCAAGTGTGACACCTCAAATGGTTCACACAACACCAAATACACTTGGAATAACTTGAGAGAAACTTAAACACTCCTTAAAATCGTCTAGCCCTCACACTCACACATTAGTGCACGATTTCTTGAGCCATAGGATTCTTTTATATGGTGGCTATTAGGGTTACACCATGTAACTCATAACTTTACCCATTCCTTATGCTCCATGGATTTTAACCTCCATGGAGTATCCATGGGTCACCCCATGGACTTAGTCCAACATAAGGAATCTTGGATCACAAGCCCACATATATAAGAATGAATGATTTACACAATCAACCCATATATTTAATTAGTCTCCTTTTGATCACTTAATTAATTCCAAATTAATTCTTGATCAATACTAATTAAATAACCTTATTAATATATTAGAACTTATAATATATTAACCAACCTTAAGTGTTATTTCTCTCATTATAGTCTATCCAAATGCATGATGCCATGCAACCCAAATGGACCATGCCGGGTCGGGTCAAGTCTTACTAATTATAGTTATAGACTTAGACATTAATCCAACAGTCTCCCACTTGGATAAGTCTAAAACTATTATTGCGTATGACTTCAGGAACCGATCAGCAATCGTAGCTCTCAAAAGCTTCTGTCGAACTCTGACCTTGTCGATGAACTCTGACCTTTGTCAATGACTTGTCCATTAGATAAGGGATCATATATTCCTCCATTCTAGATATCATATGGACTGAGACATGGATTATCAATCATTCTCTCTGTCTATTTGTTGTTTCCCGATTTCCGATTCATGATGACTGACTGATTGAACAAATCAAATCAGTCCTGGCTTGGCCAAGCACTCACATGTATCATCTTTAAATCATCGAGGTGCCCACAGATATCGCTTTTATCCCGAAGGTAAAAGGAATGGATAAACTTCGACTCATATGGCTTGTTCTACTACTTGTTGAATCATACACAAAGGCACGTTTTATAACATCGAGTTACCAATGCGTTTTCATGCAATCAATGTATAACCAACTCATAGTAACAACTCATATCTCTAGGTTTGAAGAATATAAGATATTATCGTCTCATGATCACTCGTGATAAAATCCATGAAGTGATTCAAATGAGCGCGGGTTGAATCCAATACTCAGAACTTATGAGCACTCATGAGTGTTGTAGCACCACTTTGTCCACCAACTTGGACCTCTACAAACCAACCCATGACAGTCTTGATTCATATCTACTTCCAACATATGACCGACTGTGGATGGTTTGAATAACTTAATCATTCAGGAAGAGCGACTTAGTTATTCTGGAAGTCAAAACATGCAAAGTGAAACACAAGAATAAATGAATCAAATATGGTATCAAACCCTATGAATATAAATAAACACTTTTATTTATCACCATACTGATTACTCGTTATTCATTGTTTCGGTTTATCAACTTTATACTTGAATTTAAAACAATAGTTGTCCCATGCTCCAAGCATGTACACTATGTTTTCTAAACACTAGTCATGCCATACACCAAGTATGCATACTATGTTTGTCTATGATCTTTACTTTGTAAAATAGATCAATTGAACATCACTCCAATGATCCTCTTTTCACAGTCCCAAATCCTTACTGCAAATGCAAGAATTCCAAATTCATGCCATTTACTGAAATCTGTTAGATTCTAAACTTATATGCATTGATCCTCTTAATGATTATGCACGAAGTCAGAAAGACTTGACAACAATCATTACAGAGCATTCCAAAGGAGATCAGCTCCTTAGAAACATCCTTCTTTCATTAAGTTTCCTAATCTTACACAGATTGACTAATTTCTAACTTTGAAACATTTCCATATTCCATTTTGACTATTACTTCTGAACAAGAGTTGCCTCCTTACAGATTATGTCAATATGGTCCTTCCAGAATTAACATTATACTTCCAACTGTCCTTGAGCAACCAATCTTTGGTAAACCTTAGATTGTCCTCGACAATTGCTTAATCATTTTAGTCATATCCAATTCTAGACATTTTCCCTTCATAATGCCCCAGGCATTTGGAAAATTTTAGAAAGGATGAATATAGCACATGTAATCGATCCTATATCCGAAGCATATGAGACACGATTCATGATGTCTCACATAAAGACTAAACCAGTCTTTTGCTATAATATTTCCATTTCAATTTGCCAAGTTCTCAAAATTCAGATTATGAAAAGGGATGCCGTAATCATAATCGAATTTTAGAATGCAAATAATGGACCCATATATAGAATTTCCTTATGTTGAGCCATTCCAACATGAAATTCATATATATATCCTTGATTAAATACGATTAAAATCTCAATCTAAGCTTTTAGAATTGAAATGAAGTATAATTTCCTCTCCCTTAATTATAGCAAAACAACTTTTTCAACCCCTGCAACCTCACGAATTGAAACTTTTGTTTTCTATAATTAACATTGCTAACTTGCAACCTTTGTCATAATTATCATGCTCCCACTAGCATGATGATTATTAGCATAACACTTATGCTCCCACTAGCTTTGACATGTACTCAGAAATCAGCTGACTTTCTTACCAAAGTTCAGATTTCTGATACTAGATTGTTTTGATAAAACTTTATCAAAATCATACACCTCTCTTAGATAGCTCACATGTGTGTCTAAACAATTTTAGAACTATGAAAAGGGATGTCGTAATCATAGTCTCAATTGTTTAGACCTTTGCCACTTCTCACAAGTCCATGTTAGTGTGCCGGTAAACCACACACGCTCCACTAACGACTTTGAGAATGCAAATATCACAATTGCTATCTAGCTAAAATCTACTTAGTGAAAGTGTTTCCTCACCATCATTTTCATGAATCGGAGAGAAACCTTATGACACTTAGATTTAATAGTGTATGTGTTCTTATCCATGTGAATTTGTCAAAACCATAATCACAAGACAAGGTTAGTGACAAATCCAAACTCATATTGATTAAACTTGTGCAATCTTAAATTCTTGCCATTTGGCAGCTCAGGTGCCTGCCATTGCTTCCAAGTAGTTGTGCAACCAATTGAGAACTCTCAGAACTCCTATGCAAAGCCAACTTGAATAGGCACAAAAATTTCAACATGATAGGTTATAAACCTCAAGTCGTGTGCTAGTGAAGGACTTTAGGTTTTATTCTTGATTAAGTCTTGAAACTTTCAAGAGCTTTAAGACTCCCACTGTCCTCTTGACATATAAGACTCCCTTGTCACATATTCAAGAGATAGTGCGGATTCTTTATCAAGACTAACACTTTACACAATTGGCCTAAGTTGGTCTCTATTTTATCCAAAACATCACAACTTACCAATTTCAAATGTACAAGAGTAGATAACCTTTTACTCTTACATTTGACTAGTGTTAACAAACCTTCTTTAAGATATGTCACTCAAGTTACAATCTTGGAGTATGACTCTAAGAATTGTTTTGGAACGAAGTATGACTCATCTTTTTGATTTAACCATTTCAACAATTCATGACTCCTCTTCTTAGTCATAAGAATGCACTAAGATGACTTTAGAGGACCAATTGTGATATGGTATCTTAATCATTAAGATGATCATAAACATGATACTAAAGTACTCTCCCATCTTCTCAGATTTGAGAAACTTTTATCTTTCTGTCATACTTTGATTCTTCTTATTCGTTCTGTCTCACATTGAAACTTCTCCAATGCTACAGACTTATACTTAAACTTATAAGTATAACCATATTTACTGAACTTAAGTAAATCATGACGAATAGTCTTCTTGATCTTTTGTGGTGGACTTGACCAGTGCACAACAATGTGTACTCGATCCCTTAGTCCTTTCCTTATTCACATAAGGAATTAGTCTTAATTTTCCAAGCTGAAAGTTCTCATTCATCATACTATACAACTTGCATGATTCCAAGTTTCGGTCCAATTGAACCTTGGGTGATGAGAATCTTTCCTTATTTGGTAATATTAGACACTACCACAACCGAAAGAATCAAATCCATTTTTCCAATATTGCTATCAATGGAATCTTATAAGCAACAACTTTTCACAAATGCCATTGTAAGGATACTTAAAATAACTAAAATCAAAACCTTTTTCTTTTATTTTAAAACTTTGCGGAAAAACTTATCCTTACAATCCATATGAAAACCTTGTTGTTATCTATTCCTAAGCAATATAAATATCATAACTCTTAAGTAATAGCCCAAAATTCTGATCACCGAACCATGCGATTGAAATCCATGTTCGCGATCAGAATCAGCATGTACTTAATAGAGTTAGACAATGGACTTTACCTGAAGTAGAGCCAAACTTATTAACTTTAACATCCTTAGGTAAATTTGGCAGCTTCGTAACCAATGCCCCTTCCTTTGGCAATAGTTACCTATGGACCCTTGATAATGGGACTATCTCAGACTTCGCCTCTCTCTTTACCATTGGGTCAACCGAGTTGACTATGGCCAATCCCTTTCCATTGGGAAGAGAGAGCTTTACTAGATATCCAATGTCATCATTGTCAATGTCCATAGCGTTTTAGGAAGTTGATCTTAGCAAATAGATAAGATCATTAAGGGTCTTGTCTTAGTCTGTTTCATAGGATTCCCAAAAGAACTCACTATGTGACTTAGAAAGTAGTTGAGCCACCAACTTTCTCAAGACTTTGACACCCAACTCTCCCGGCTTGTCAATATGTGACTACATCTCCAAGATGTGATCACACCTAGACCTTGCCTTGCCAATAGGGCTTGAGTGACCTTAAAATTTTTAGGAACTTGTAGGTTAGGGAGAATAATTGGAGGAGGTGAAAGAAGTATGATATCCATGGGACTTGTGGGTTAGGGAGACCAATTTCCACCATGAAAAACGAAATAATTTATTAGGTTTTAATTGGATTTGAAAGTCCTAGATCTTTGAGATTCATTGAACTGTTCAAAGGCATGTTTCAATCTCGAGTGTGCCCTTCAGGTTTTGTGACTGGGATGCCGAGGATCACAAAACAAGGTGTGAATAACCATGCAAATATACTTGGTACCCTTAATATTTACCCCTTAATCAGTGTGCCGATTAACCACACACGCTCCACCGATACTATGATAAATATTAAGTTACCCTTTGCCTACCTTGTTAAGTCCAGGTTAGTGTGCCGGTTAACCACACACGCTCTACTAACGACTTAAGCAAAGTGCAAAGTGTAATTTCATGGGTTAGCACCAAATTCACATTTTCCTAAGTAACTAAGATTGGGTATTAATAAGAGTTTAGTTACTTAGTATTTATCATTAATACTTTTAATGAAAGGAGAATAAAAGTCCTTGTCCTACCCGTTCGGCTAACGACCCTCCACCAGTCAAGGAAGCGGTGGGTGAGAGTGGACATCCATTAATCTGCCATTTTATAGCCAGTAACCTTATACCCCCCTTATAGACCGGCTTCGTGAATGAGGCCTACTAACGGTAAGACTGACTTTACTCTTATACATATATATAAATATTATTAACTTATAATATTATAAAGTATAAAGGTTGAATTTTAACTTTTAAAATTCTAAGGGCTAACTTGGAATTAAAGTATTCATAAGTGAAAACTTTTCAAATTTCAAAACTTGAGGGCAAGTTTTGAAACTATTCAAAACTAATTAATTCCATAACTTATGAGTTTAAAGTAGTTTTAATTAAAAAAAAAAAAAAAATTCTTCATGTTCCATATCTTGAGGACAAGTTATTGAAGACTTTAAACTAATTAATAAAAAAAATAACTTTTTTTTTTATTGTAACTTATGGAACTAATTAAGGTTACACTTTTTTTTTTAAATTTAATGAAGAGACTCTTGAACCTCCATAACTTGAGGACAAGTTATGGAGTCATAAAACCATTTAATTAGAACTAGACTCTTCATTTTGTAACCTTTGCCAACTTTTATGAGTTTTATGATTCTTAAATGTGACTTTTCATATAACTTGAGGACAAGTTACAAAAACACACTTTGGAATCAACTCTTAGATTAAAATGGATTGAAAACAACTATTTCACACAACTTTTCTATTAATCTAAGAACCTCATAAGAACAAGATAATTCAAATCATCAATCTTCAAGAAATTAGCATGAACATACAAACTAATACAAATCTTGAAATTATGACAATTATCTTAGAAATTGGATTAGCATGAACATTACCACATCAAAAACAAGTTTATAAGTCCAAAAACATCTTAGGGTAATGTTCCTAGTCCAAATCCAGCCAAAACAATCGAATATATGCATCCAACTCGATTTTTCAGCTACTTTTGCAAGTATAACAAGAAAACAAGCCTAGGCTCTGATACCACTGTTGGGTTATGAGCATTCTAACACTCCTAAGTGTACATGCAACCCTAAATACCTTGGATCTATGATTTCTCTATTATACATACAATTATGAACATCCAAGGTATTATCCTAATCTAGCATACAAAATAATAAATATAACAAGATAGAATACATACCTCTTTGATGTAGAATGTCTTCATGAAGCTTGAGTGCCTAGTGCCCCAAGTGTGACACCTCAAATGGTTCACACAACACCAAATACACTTGGAATAACTTGAGAGAAACTTGAACACTCCTTAAAATCGTCTAGCCCTCACACTCACACATTAGTGCACGATTTCTTGAGCCATGGGATTCTTTTATATGATGGCTGTTAGGGTTACACCATGTAACTCATAACTTTACCCATTCCTTATGCTCCATGGATTTTAACCTCCATGGAGTATCCATGGGTCACCCCATGGACTTAGTCCAACATAAGGAATCTTGGATCACAAGCCCACATATATAAGAATGAATGATTTACACAATCAACCCATATATTTAATTAGTCTCCTTTTGATCACTTAATTAATTCCAAATTAATTCTTGATCAATACTAATTAAATAACCTTATTAATATATTAGAACTTATAATATATTAACCAACCTTAAGTGTTATTTCTCTCATTATAGTCTATCCAAATGCATGATGCCATGCAACCCAAATGGACCATGCCGGGTCGGGTCAAGTCTTACCAATTATAGTTATGGACTTAGACATTAATCCAACAGTTTCATGAGTGGGTGCAGTGTTTAGCGGGCCAATGTGATGAATGATTAGCCACCCTGGGGAGAGTGAGAGCAGGTCGAAGGTGCACCCATGGTTCATAGAGTTTAATATTAAGGATTTCGTATAAGGATCTGTCATATTTTATTGCTGAACTCATGAGTGATGTGAGTTAACTATTCAGTGAATATGTCAAGTCACATGTGAAAAAGATTGGATAATCTCAGAGTGACGAATTTGACCCTGCTGCACATATCTTGTTTGAGTCCAACCGTTGTAGGGATGAGTCGGTTACTCGAAGGATTATCTGAGCTTTGTTGCATGTGATCGTATTCATGTAATAACTAGTTAACATTGTGAGGAGTTCTTCAGCAGCTGATGACAGAGGAGTGTGGAACCCTAGGATAGCCTAGGGAGTATTTTAGTGTAGTTGTTTTGCTGTTGAACAGGTTTCAGGAGTGTTTTGTGACTAGATCTTAGAGGACCCAAGATGATTCTTGAGGAAAGTATGGATAGGTGTGGAAGGTAGTATTGGGCCCGTACTACTGGAAGCACATGATCCATACTCGATTCAAGGAAGATTTTGGGGATTCTAAGGACTAGTCAGAGAAGATTAGCATGGTTGGATACCATGGTTCGAGGCAGTGGTTCAGTATCGGGCAGTCTTTTGGCTTGGGCTTCCCAGACAAGGATGGGTTTTGTGTTTGTTCAGGCCCTGTGGCGATATTGGTGTGGGTTGAGTGGTTCAGATCCATATAAGTATGTTGGTTGGAAGTCTCGAGTGTTTTGTTAAAGGTTGTGCCTCGGACCTCGAGACACAGAGAGGAAGTGGTTGTTATGATCGACTTAATTGGAAATTGCATCAGGGATTTAAGTGGCAGATTGTTGGATTAGATTGTCGTTATCTGTGGCAAGGATCTTGCCCTTCATATTTCTGGGTTCGAAGGAGTGGGCAGGCTTGTGACCTCCCGATTTAGGTTGGATTCTCAGCTTGAGGTCTCGTTGGTCGCGGTGGTTGGCAATAGTAAGTCAGTGCCGGTGTGCGCAAGTGGTTTGATGTGGCAAGAGTACCTCAGCAATGTGAGCAAGGGCCGTACTCTTGGGAGTGGGGAAAGCCAGGTGCCAAATTTTCGTGTAGGTTGAAAGAAAGGGTGAATGTTTAGATTGTAAATCGATAGTTGCCTATGCTTTTTAAGTGGTTATTTTTGGAAATTCAGAGGTTGTGACAACCCGATATTTCAAGTCAATGTAATGTTCAAAAGTCAAATGTTATAATCTATTTTGGAAATCAAAAAAAAATAGCGTCAAAAATGAAGTGTTCTAAAGTCTCAATTGGGATACATAAAATGTTAAATATTGTGTAAAGGTTTTAAGAAATATAAAGAACACTCAAATCCAAGTTATAACGAAGAAGTTATGACTAATCGAAGATTCACGGCAAAACCGGTAACACACTGTTAAGCGTAAAAAGTGAAGTTTCAATAAAATACTTTTCAGCCTTAAGTGTCTAAACGAAAGTCGTAGATAATAACAAACCGTGAGCATACATAAAAAGAACGTCCAAATCCGACTTCGTATGAGGATGTTATGATTTTTCTAAGTTTCAGAACAGCAGTAGACAGCTAAAAACTCGAAATAAAGATCGAGCGATTTTTAGCCAATGCAACCTAAACGAGAATTGAAGGTCTCGACAATAGTAGTACAACGGTAAAAATACAGACGAAAACGGACATCGGATGAAGAAGTTATGAATTTTAAACGGATTTATCCTGTCCCGACCTATTAAATAATATATAATTAAAAATAAAGTCAAAATTTGCCGACGAAGTCTAAATGAAAATTGTAGAGTATACTATCACCTACGCGTGGATATCAAAAACGTCAAAAACGGAGCTCGTATGCGAAAGGTACGGATTTTCAAAGATTTGGGCACACACTTCGAGGCTTATCCGAAGGAGTACGCCCCGCATACTTCGGAGTACGCCCAGCATACGAGATACGCGGCCTCGGATTGGCCACGTCGCCCCTATGCCTCTTCTTCCATCCCATCCGAAGACCCGCGACCGGTGACGTCATCACTGACGTACGCCCCGCGTACGAGGGTACGCCCAGCGTACGAGGTACGCCCCGCGTACTTCGAAGTACGCCCAGTGTACGAAGCCTGGAAGCCCTCCTATAAATAGCATGCGAGACTTCCGACTTTTACTTGGTCATTCCTCAATTTCTCTCCCTACTTTCATACTTGTACTATCCCGAGACTACCCCGACGCCCCGGTTCCGTATCCAAGTCCCGACGAAGGTCCGAAGCTCCGAGATTCCCGAAAAATTCACCACTTTCCGGTCGAAGTGCCGCCTGAGAAAATCTCGTTTTCTTCAAATCACCACACTTTCCAGGTGAGTTCATGCCCCCATATTTTCACGTCTTTTCTATGTTTTACGGAGGGGGGTGGAATACAAGTGAAACACAAGAAAAACTTATGTTGAAATACTTATAAGTTCAAATGTTTTACCTACATCTTATGTATAAATGTTAAATACATAAAATAACGTAACTACTAAAGTTAAAGACTACTTTTCATGCAAGGTTGGTAATACACCAAGGTTTTTCATCCTAACGGAACACCCTTTTTAAAACTATAATAGGTATAGTTACGAGATATTCATGATACTTTTACATACTATAAACAAAAGAGAAAATACTTATATTCACAAGGAAAATGGACTTTTCATACGTAAACCTGTGATACCAAATTTTGTGAGATATCTGAATTCATCGAACCGTTCAGTTCGCAGATGAAGTCCTGTTTTATAAGCCTTAATCTCTTGTAGGGAGAGTGTGATATTTATGTATAGATCTATATGGGACTGACAATCCCGCACCTAAACTGTTAGCTACAGTTAGACCGGCAGGTCTGGGGTGACAAACGTCATATGATTCCAATGCCTGAACTGATGGGTTTTAGGCATAAGAACAATCCTATGTGCTCATACAAACCCTAATGCTTGGATCTAGGTTTCTCTATTGTACATGCAATGAATCCAAGACTTATAAACCCTATTCTAGCATACATAATTTCGAAATTAACATATAAATCAGATCTAGATGTTTACCTCTTCAAATAGTAGCTTGAATCTTCTTCTCAGCTTGAATCTTCTTCTCTTGAGCTTAGAGTCACAATTGTAACTCCTCTAATGGATCACAAACACCACAAGCAAGAAGGCAACTTTGAGAGAGGAGGGAGGATGCTTAATTTCGGCCTAGGGTTTTCTCTTGGGAACAAGTGGCCGAAAATTGAAGCCTATGGGTCTTATTTATAATGTAGGCTGCTAGGGTTTCAGTCTAAACCCTAATGGACAGCTTAATGACCAAGCAGCCCAAGGAACCTTCTGGAATAGGGCCCTTGGACGAAAATATGATGATCCTTCATCATAATTTCGTTCCCCCTTAGTCCATTAGGTTTCCCAGCCCAAAACTCAACTATCACACATTTGACAGTTTATGCCCCTTTATTTAATTAATCTCTTTTAGTCACCAAATTAATTCCTAATTAATTTATGACTAATACTAATTAAATGAATATGATTTCTCCTTTAATATATTATTCTTATAATATATTAATAAACCATAATATCCTCTCTCTTTCCTTAAATTACCTTGTCAAGTTGCTTTGGTGAAGGCAACCCAAAAGGACCATGCATAACCGGGTCAAGTACATACCAAATATAGTTACGGGATTAGACACTAATCCAACAGTCTCCCACTTGGATAAGTCTAGTAACTATATCTCACATACGACTTTAGGATTCGGTTAGCAATCGTAGCTCTTATACGCTTCTGTCAACTCTGATCAAAAATCATGTCCTTCAGATAAGGGATCGTATAATCCTCTGTTCTAGATATCATGCCGACAATACATATTGTCCAGCATTTTGTTTCTCGATCTCTGATTTGTTCGACATAGAATTTAGTTGAACACATCAACTTCATCCTGACCGGGCCCGGCACATAAGTCAAACCAAATCATCGAGTGGCCAAGATATCGCTTTTATACTCATAGAATAAAAGGAACAGAAAACTTCGACTTATATGCTTTTATCATCTACTAGCTAAGTTACACACAATAATACGTTTTATAACATCAAGTTACTGATGCGTTTTCGTATTATCAATGTATAATCAACTAGCAAACAATAACCATATCTCTAGGTTTAAAGATTATATGATATTATCATCTTGCGATCACTTGTGATATCTTTCATGAAGTGATACTAGCAAGTGCGGGTTTATTCCAATGCTCAAAACATATTTCATAAGCACTCATAAACTTTGTATCAAACCTTTGCTATGTCTAAAACCTTTTAGACAATCTACAAACAAATTTATGACAATCTTCTTTCATATCTACTTCCAACATATGAGCGATTGTGGACTGTTCGAACAATCTTATTATTCAGGAAGTCAAAACATCCAAATTGGAAATAACAGATAAATAATCAACACAAGATAGTAACTTTCTTATAAATAACACACCTTTATTTAATCATCAAAATGTTGAATACAAAATTATCCATTACAAATTTCCTACCTATCTAATCTAAACTAATATCGTCCTTTAGCCCAATGCTCCTAGCGTGCTTCAAATGTTTGACCCTACTCAGTCCCTTCGTAAGGGGATCTGCTGGGTTATCTTCTGACGATACCCTCTTTACAACGAGGAGTCCCTCTTCTACCCGATGTCTAATAAAATGGTATTTCCTGTCGATATGTCGAGATCTGCCATGATCCCTTGGTTCCTTGGTCAAGGCAACCACTCCTTCATTATCACAGAAAATTTTCATGGGCTCCTTTATGGATGGCACAACTCCAAGGTCTCCTATGAAGTTCTTCAACCATATAGCCTCCTTTGACGCCTCGCATGCCACAATGTACTCTGATTCACACGTTGAATCAGCTACGATCTCTTGCTTAGAACTTTTCCAAGTCACTGCTCCTCCGTTTAGGGTAAAGACCCAGCCCGACTGCGATCGGTAATTATCTTGATCCGTCTGAAAACTAGCGTCACTGTACCCTCGTACCCTTAAGTCATCACTCCCACCAAGGATTAGAAACCATTCCTTGGTCCTTCGCAGGTACTTAAGAATATTCTTGACAGCAATCCAATGTGCTCTACCAGGGTTCCCTTGATATCTGCTGACCATGCTCAAAGCGAAGGCCACATCATGGCGAGTACAGTTCATAGCGTACATAATCGAGCCAACTACGGAAGCGTAAGGTACTCGGCTCATATCAGCTATCTCTGCCTCTGTACTCGGGCTCTGAGTCTTACTCGGTTTGGTATTGCATTGAATTGGCAACTCCCCTTTCTTGGAATTTTCCATACTAAAACGTTTTAGTACCTTTTCCAAGTACGTATCTTGACCGAGTCCTATCAGTCTCTTGCTTCTTTCTCTCACTATCCTTATTCCCAGAATATACGAAGCCTCTCCGAGGTCCTTCATAGCGAAACATTTCCCAAGCTAGGACTTGACCTCCTGCAAGGTTGAGATGTCGTTTCCTATGAGTAGTATGTCATCGACATACAATACGAGGAAGCTCACTATACTCCCACTGGCCTTGACATACACACATGACTCATCTTCGCTTGGCAGAAAGCCAAACTCTTTGACCTTCTCGTCAAAACAAAGATTCCATCTGCGAGACGCTTTCTTTAATCCATAAATGGATTTTTCAAGCTTGCACACTGTATTAGGATGCTTTGCCAAAACCCTCTGGCTGATTCATGTAAACATCCTCAGCCAACTTCCCATTTAGGAAAGCGGTTTTTACGTCCATCTGCCAAATTTCATAATCATGAAACACAGCTATTGCGAGCATTACCCTAATAGACTTTATTTTAGCAACTGGCGAGAAGGTCTCATAATAGTCAACTCCAGGAGTTTGAGTAATGCCCTTCGCGACCAATCGCATTATAAGTGTGCGCTTTCCCATCCATGCCTGTCTTCTTCTTGAAGATCCACTTGCACCCAACTGTCTTACGACCTGGTACATTATCAACCAAATTCCAAACTTGGTTGTCATACATGGACTGAATCTCGTTGTCCATTGCCTCTTTCCATTTAGCAGACTCTGGGCCTGCCATGGCTTCCTTATAGCTATTAGGTTCGTCCAGATTTACTAGTGTACTATCACTAATAAACGTATCCCCGTCAGTAGTAATATGGAAACCATAAAACTGGGGTGGAACACTAACTCTATTCGAGCGTCTAAGAGGTAAGGACTGGTCAATTGGTTCAACAGGAGTTGCCTCCTCAGGTTGAGCGCCAGTGTCAGAGGTTCCTTCATCTCCTGACTCTTGAAGCTCTTCAAGGTCAATCTGACTCCCACTGTCTCCTTGACTTATGAGTTCTCTCTCTCTAAAAACCCCTCTCCTAGCAACAAAGACAAGATTGTCACTTGGTCTATAGAAGAGATAGCCAAAAGACTTCTGTGGATAGCCGATAAAATAACACTTCTCACTACGAGGTTCTAGCTTGTCGTGAGTCTCTCGTCTTACGAAAGCTTCACAACCCCAAACCTTGATATGTGCTAACGAGGGAGCTTTCCCTGTCCACATCTCGTGAGGTGTTTTGGCAACCTTCTTGGTGGGAACTAAGTTAAGGATATGGGCGGCAGTCTCTAAGGCATACCCCTAGAATGAGAATGGTAACGAAGCACGACTCATCATAGAACGAACCATGTCCAACAAGGTTCGATTATGTCTCTCAGCCACACCATTCAATTGTGGCGTTCTAGGAGGCGTCAATTGCGAAACTATTCTGCATTCTTTTAGATAGTCGTGAAACTCAAGACTCAGGTACTCTCCTCCTCGATCAGATCGAAGCATCTTGATTTTCCTGCCCAGCTGATTCTCTACTTCATTCTTAAACTCTTTGAACTTTTCAAAGGTTTCTGACTTTTGCTTGATCAAGTAGATATATCCATATCTGCTATAATCGTCTGTAAAAGTCACGTAGAAGCGACAAGCGTCCCTTGTGGTGGATCTAAAGGGTCCACATACATCAGTATGTATGAGATCCAATACACCCTCACCCCTTTCACATGTGCCAGTAAAGGGTGACTTGGTCATCTTCCCAAGTAAACAAGACTCACACACGTCATCGTCCCTAAGGTCGAATGACTACAAGACTCCATCCTTTTGGAGTTGGGCTATGCGTTTCTTGTTAACATGGTCAAGGCGACAATGCCACAAGCATGCTTTGTCCAAACTTGTGGACGAATCAATATTCAAAACATCATTTCCTAAATTATCTATAATTAACACAGATTCATAAATCCCATTACAAGGAAATGCATTGAAATAAAAGACACCATTCAAATAAGCATTAATAGAACCATTACTATTATCAAACGAATATCTGAAACCTTGTCTAAACAATCCATGAAAAGAAATGATGTTCCTTGCCATATCTGGCGAATAGCAACAATTATTTAAATCTAGCCCTAACCCATTACTCAACACTAAGGAATAAACTCCGATCTTGGTGACTGGTGAAGACTTCTTGTTTCCCATGATCAAGTTTATCCTTCCATGCTCCACTTCCCTACTTTTTCTTAGCCCCTGCAAATCAGAACAAATATCGTAACCACATCCTGTATCAAGGACCCATGAAGTAGCAAGTGATGAGTTATTAGATTTAATTAAATACATACCTGTAAAGGTGGGCTTTATCTTCCCATCCTTAATATCCTGCAGATATTTAGGGCAGATTCGTTTCCAGTGGCCCTTCTGGTGGCAAGAGAAGCACTCTGCTTCCTTGGGGTCAGAAGAGGGCTTAACAGAACTTGCTTTGGTCCCACTAGAAGAGGAACCATCTTGGGTCTTACCCTTAAGGTGGCTCTTAGAAGGAGCCTTCCTCTTCTTACCCTTTCCTTGTCCGATTGCCAACACAAGAGCAGCTACAGTAGAGGATGATGCAACAGATTTGTCCTTGAGGTTGCTCTCAGCTGTCCTCAGGAGCCCTTGAAGTTTACTTAGGGTGACCTCTTCCTTGTTCATGTGGTAGGTCATTCTGAACTGGTTGTAGCAGGAAGGCAAGGAGTGGAGGATGATGTCGATAGCTAAATCCTCATCAAACTTAACATTAAGTTTGAGAAGACGATCAACATACCTTTGCATTCTTTGCAAATGGGCGGTTAAGGATTCCCCATTCCCCATCCTAGCGGTGATCATGTTGGTAATGATCTCATAGCGCTCTTGCCTCGCACTTTGGTTTTACCTGTCCAGCAAATCTTGATGCATCTCATATGGATACATGTCCTTATAGGACTTTTGGAGTTCGAGGTTCATGGTGGCCAGCATGCTGCAATGAACTTTCGTAGCATCACGCTCGTGGGCCTCAAAGGCGGCCATCTCTTCAGGAGTAGCTTCTTCTGGGTTGATCTTTTCTAGTTTCTCATCGAGGACATATTCTTTGTCCTCTTAGCGAGTTATCATGCGAATGTATCTCATCCACTCGTTGAAGTTCGACCCATCAAATGTCACCTTTTGACACAGGTTCATCAACGAGAATGACCCAGAAGTGTTGTTGTTTGCGTTTGCGTTAGACATCTGAAATAGAAAGAAACAAAGTTTGATTAGAAATGAATCCCCAATTAAACATCCAAATGAGAAATTAGGGCTAGGATCCAACAACATTATTTACAACTTAGAAAAGGGATGCCGTAATCTAAAAGTAAATAATTTGAAGGTAAGTGAATGACGATTCACTAATTTTCACCATGAAAAACGAAATAGAGATTAAGTTTTAAATGTATTTGAAAATTCCTAGATTTTGTTTTGAGATTCATTGAACGTTTCAATGGCATGTTTAAATCTCGATATGCACTTCAAATTTGCGACTGGGATGCCGAGGATTGCAAACAAGTTGTGAATAACCATGCGAATCAACATGGTGCACCCAATGTCTTTATCACCTAATCAATGTGCCGGTTAACCACGCACGCTCCATTGATCTATGATAAACATCGAGCCACCCTTTGTCACCAATGTCAATCCTAAATTAGTGTGCCGGTTAGCCACGCACGCTCCACTAACGTTTGACAGGGGTACAAAGTGTAATTCCATGGAATAACATCATTTTCACATTTTACCCTAAAGTAACTAAGATTGGGAATTTATAAAACAATGTAGTTACTTTAATATTTACATTATACTTATAATGAGGAATTAAGTTCCCTATCCTATCCGTTCGGCTAACGACCCTTCACCATTCAAGCAAGTAGTAGGTGTGAGTGCACACCCATTAAGCGTCATTTTATAGGCAGCAACCTTATACCCACCTTATAGACTGGCTTCATGAATGAGGCCTACTAGCGATAAGACTAGCTTATTCTTATACATATATATATATATATATATATATATATATATATATATATATATATATTAATCTTGTAATAGTTAAAGTATAAGATTGAATTTTAAACTTGTAAAATTCTAAGGGTTGAAATTTAAAATTTTCAAAATTAAACTTTTAATCAAAAAATTAAATTTCAAACTTGAGGGCAAGTTTTGAACTTTTCAAAACACAAGGGATCAAATAACAAATAATATAAATCAAACAATTAATTGAGTGATTATCTATATTTGACCTAATTCAATTTCTTGCAAGATAAGTTACCCAATTAATTCAAATAATCAATTTTAATCATATAAGGAATTTATTATCTAATCAATTGGTAAATATCTTTTGTTTTTGGCAAGGATAGTCTCACAAAATCATTAAAATTCGAATTTTATCAGTAAGAGCAGATTAGGTAACTATTCCACAGCAAAAACAGCAAGAAATCCCGATATTGCCTCTGTCTGACGATCCGACTCGCCGAGTCACTCATGGACTCGCCGAGTTGGGCTGACTCGCCGAGTCCATGAAGTGACTCGCCGAGTCCAGTCGAACAGAAGCCAGAAAAACGAATTTCAGCATGTTAAACACACAAAGCATCCATACAACAGAAACCAGTCAAGGCTCTGATACAACTGATGGGTTTTAGGCATAAGAACAATCCTATGTGCTCATACAAACCCTAATGCTTGGATCTAGGTTTCTCTATTGTACGTGCAATGAATCCAAGACTTATAAACCCTATTCTAGCATACATAATTTCGAAATTAACATATAACATCAGATCTAGATGTTTACCTCTTCAAATAGTAGCTTGAATCTTCTTCTCTTGAGCTTAGAGTCACAATTGTAACTCCTCTAATGGATCACAAACACCACAAGCAAGAAGGCAACTTTGAGAGAGAAGGGAGGATGCTTAATTTCGGCCTAGGGTTTTCTCTTGGGAACAAGTGGCCGAAAATTGAAGCCTATGGGTCTTACTTATACTGTAAGCTGCTATGGTTTCAGTCTAAACCCTAATGGACAGCTTAATGACCAAGCAGCCCAAGGAACCTTCTGGAATAGGGCCCTTGGATGAAAATATGATGATCCTTCATCATAATTTCGTTCCCCCTTAGTCCATTAGGTTTCCCAGCCCAAAACTCAACTATCACACATTTGACAGTTTATGCCCCTTTATTTAATTAATCTCTTTTAGTCACCAAATTAATTCCTAATTAATTTATGACTAATACTAATTAAATGAATATGATTTCTCCTTTAATATATTATTCTTATAATAATTTAATAAACCATAATATCCTCTCTCTTTCCTTAAATTACCTTGTCAAGTTGCTTTGGTGAAGGCAACCCAAAAGGACCATGCATAACCGGGTCAAGTACATACCAAATATAGTTACGGGCTTAGACACTAATCCAACATGAACAACGTTGTTACATACAGTCTGGGTCAATAGCACGGTTATAAAACTCACATGGGGTATTAATACATCTCGGTTTACGGGGCTGTTAAACGCCTTAGTGATTATATATACTTATATAAATCTACTTATACTATTTCAAGTATGGAAAAAACTTATACATTCAGTCTTTTGGAACTTTTTCAAACTACCACACATATATGGAAAATATTGGATTTTATAGAAACACGCTCAGTTATTTTACACTAAAAAGGATACTATTCTTATACAAAAACGCTTATGAACTCACCAACTTAATTGTTGACACGTTTTCAAAACTACTTGTATTTCTCAGGGATTCAGTAATACAGGTAAATCTTCAGCTTTTGGAGAAGGGACGCTAAGACGTCATTCTTAAAACTTACTAAATCATCATATTGTAATTTATTTTGAGACATGTATTGTATTCAACAATGTAACTTTTAAATTATATTTATGATGGTTGTGTTTACTTTCTTTACAAATATTCAACTGTTATGATACTACATGAAGTCATCCGCCCCCGAATGTTTCCGCCATTCTGGTTTGGGGGTGTGACAGAGGTCTTCAGCTGGAATTCAGTTTTCTCTTGGGGTTCGATTGATCTGTATCTGGAGGACCCTTCTGTGAATGATATTCATTCCATGGTCGAATATGGTTGTACCTGGTTGGGTTGTTTGAGTTATGTTTTGGTTTCACCACCAGTAGGCGGTGGTTCGAGTTCTAAGTGGGGGAGAATTGGGATTCTCAGGTTGAAAGTTAGTCATTGAGGGTTCTATCAGTTCGCTGCTTGGCTTACTGCTTTCAGATTTGTTGGGCAGATGTTGATCGCTGAACCCTCTCCAGAGGCGGGTATGTTCAGCTCCAGGTGGGTTGTGGTTCTCTGGTTTAGGTGTCAGGGTGTCCTAGACCATTGGTAGTTGAGTTCGTCTTCCAACGGGAATTATTTGAAGGATTCAAGTGGTGACAGTTTAAGAGCAAGGAATGCGTCACCTACCCTCCTGTGCAGTGTGTTTATGTTCCCTTGGTTCTTGGGTATGTTTACCCTCAATGGTGAAGCGGAATTCTGATTCGTAGCAGACTCAAGTTTTGGTACCTTGTAAGAACATCTTGGAGGTCCTCTCGAGCTTGTGGTGTAGTGATGGAATTCGTTCAGTCTCAAACCAGTATGGGGTCTTGTTTGACCGATCATGAGGATGTTTTCTATTTTGATTAAGGTGGGGTCTCAAACCCGTGTATCTACCACATAATCCAACTAACCCGCATACCCATGCTGAATATACTGTCGAGCCATGGCTGCTGAACAAAACCCCGAACCCATCCTGGTGCCCTCTCCATAGATAACCATTTCTCCCCTACTTAGGGTTCAAACTACCACGTGTTGGCCCTCACAATCAGTCATAGCCCCGAACCGGCTTAGCCAATCCATACCCACAATCACACAAACATCCCCCATAGGAATATGGATCAGATCGTTCGGATAAGACACCCCAAATATCTCCATAACACAACGTGAATACACTGATGAAGCAGAAACCTTGTGTTCGTTAGCGATAGAGACTCGCAACGGACACACTAACTCTCCAATGGGCATACCAAACTCCCTACTGAACGATCTAGCTACAAAATACCGACTCCCAATCGAATTATTCTTTAATCTTCATTCAAATTCGATTTTCTCTCTCTAGAATCCATGTGATTTTCACTTTCTCTCTCTAGAATTCATATCGAAATCACTTTCTCTCTAGAATTTTGATCAATTTTGCTTTCTCTCTCTAGATTCATTCGAAATCACTTTCTCTCTCTAGAGATTTCATTCATAATCACTTTCTCTCTCTAGAAATATCCAAGTTCTTGTGATCTTTGAGGTTAATTGATCAAAGATGGTGTGTTTGGATTATGATTCTTGGATCGTGATAATTGTAGATGTCAAATACAAAGTCAATGAGATGCAATTTTATGGATTATTGTTGAAAAGCGGGTTTATTACATGGTATTCGTTAATCTCTTATGGAAATAAGAAAGATGATATTGGAAAATTGATATTTCAACCTCTTTGTAAGATTGAAAGTTTGGTTGAAATTTCCATGATTATGTTATCTTTGTGTGGTAATCAAAAGGAAGGAAAAGAAAGAGAATTATTCAAAAAGGAATATGTTTCTCTTATTGAAGACCCAAATGATCTTGATGCTCTTGAGTTTGTTGAAGATGTTCTTGAAGAAGTTCATGATGTTCATGATGTTCTTGATGTTCAAGACAAGGGAATTCAATGTGATTTTCATGAAGTTGTGAAAGATTTTTGTTCAATTGGAGTTCAAACCGATGAATGCTTGAATTCTTGTAATTCATTTGAAGGAATGGTGCCATATAGAAAGCCTTCAATCCAAGAAGTTCAAATGTATCAAACTCCAAAAGATTTGATTCAAAATTGCAAAGTTGAAGTTTTCAAGAATGATGTTGTTCTTGAATTCAAAACTTCAAGATCCAAAAGGATGAAGAAGAAGAAGAAGAGAAGAAGAAGATAAAAAAAACATTTGGGTTTCTAAACAAAATTCTTCAAATGTTGTTTTGAAGTCGAAATCAATGAAGCAAATTTGGATTCCTAAGCAACAATCATCAAATGTTGCAATGATTTCAAATTCCAAACCCAAAATTGTTGAAGATTCTCAAAATCGTTATGAAGATGAAGTTAGATTTAGAGAAATGAGAAGTTCCACGGGTTGTACAACATGCATCATGGGTGGTATCGGACCTCACTTAGCCCGGATTATACCTTGGTTGCAGCAAGAGAGAAAAAAATAGAAAAGACGAAGCAGAAGCGTAAGAGAGTGATTTCGTTTCAATTACATTAGGTAATATATAGTATATATACAACGCCTATGTGACTGATTCGATACACCGAATGAAACGAAATCTATGATTAATATCCCTCTTAATTCGTTTTGTAACTGTTAACCAAAAGAAGTTCAGTGGCCCGAAGCCAATTGGCTCGCATTTGCACCCCCTGCATGCGCGCGCAAGAGAGAGCCTTGTTTCTAATATGTCTTACAAAGGTAGTTAGTCTTTGTAGTTATAAACCAATTTCCTTTTCATTCTCCCACCAATATGGGATGAGTTTTAAAACCCACCTAACTCCTTTATTTTCTCTTCCAATTGCCCTACTTTGACAAGTAATTTCTCATTCATTTTTAATCCGTTTTGGACGTGTGATATATCGAAACGAAGATATCACGGAGGAGAACACAAATATATAATCAATAACTCGATTTGATTATATTTAGAGTCCAAAATTTGTGCTAAAAAATGGAGAAAATCCATTTTTGGAAATTAATAAAATTAATTTTCCAACAGTATTTACCTGTTTCTTGTATGACTATTGTACTAACTTCCATATCATAAAAGTAATGTCATGCCTTGTTTTCGACCAAAAGGAAATCGACATATGCTAACCGAAACAAATTGGCAAAGACAATTTCAAATCAAGCTTTTGGTTAATTGGTTTCGACATCAATAAAAACACAAAAATGGGGCACATGCATACGTGCAACTAGCGAAATACATATTAATGAAAATTAAAGAAAATATGTTTACACCAGTTTGAAGTTCATTGTCAGCAGGTAATTAATTTTAGGATGTTAAAATTGGTAAAAATGGTTATTTAGGGTCAGTATAGTAACATACTTTCATAAATGGTCTAAATTTTAACTTAATTTCATAAATGGTCAAAACGATAATATAATTATAGATTTTATCACAACGGTCTTTTAAAATGGTAAGCTATTCTCATATTGATTATTAATAACTCATGCATGTTCTAACGACAATTAAACTCATAATTCATAAAGGCCCATTTTTAAAAAATATGATGCCAAAATAGTAGGCATAACTATGATTTTCATCGTATCTCTACCTGTGGTGGTGTTACACAAAGAAAATGGAAACAGTGACAGTTGCTTTCAGATTCTAAGAGGTCTTATATATCTACAAAAGCAATAAACACCTTGTTAGAAATTTTGAAATTTTAAAATATAAGAATAATTTCTTTTGCCTCATTTTCTCCATTCAAGAAGCATGTCATCCCTGTTATTTATCATTCAAATTTTCTATCATTTTAAACCTACATATAACAAAAAACTTTCTATCACTTCTAATAATTGTACGTGGTGACTGTTTTAAAGGTATTTCAATCATCGCATCATACTTTCAAATCACAGTGCTCTAATAAGAAAAAATATATATATTTTTATAGTTATTTCAACAATACATAAACTTTAGAGAATCATTTTATGAAATATTATAAAATCTCATGGCAGAAAACACTAAAAGAAAAGAAATTTACTGTTTATATCATTCTTTTTCATAACTGGAATCGTTTTCATGTTTAAAGCTTTCATCAGTTCTTTTATAGTCTTCTCCATTGATGCATGCTAATGCGCTTTCATCTTGTGAACGTTAGGTTCAATATGCTAATTCATATATGATTAAATGATTTTGGATAATTGGGTTAGATTTTTACCTAGTTATTTATGCAACTCAGATGAATTATACACGTCAACCCACCCATTTTGCCTTCTTTAGTAAATAAGATAATTAAAAGTTAAAAAAAACCTTTTTAAGAATTGAACCAATCTCATTATCATAATCTAATGATGATGCAATACCCAGATCATATGATACTTCTTCCCAAAGACCAAGCATAGCCCTAGCCAATTCACGTATTTTATTGCCTTTTGCAGAGTCAACATTGATCTAAATTTCCATAAAATGTCAAATATTTGTTTATTATACTGTAAATAATATAAGGAAAATGTATAATAGACCTGTAAAGTCACATCAACAACTTGGATCGCAGCAGTAGCTACAAGTACATATAACCAAAGGAAACATAAGACTTATTTTTCAAGTAACAATAGTAGCAATATAAAATTACATAAATGCCCTTAACCTTAATCAACTTGATAGAATAGAAGTAAGATTAAATGTGTGTCCCTTTTATGTATTCCTTATATGAACTTTGTGGATATAGCAAAATTCCGTGATAGATTTTATAAGGGATAAAGTTACAAATGAAAGAAAATGAAACAGTATAAAATCATGTTGAAGACTTTTACCATCTTCTTTTAGAGGTGGATAGGAACACCTGCAATTGGACGGTTTATATGGTCAGGTCCTTCTTCACAGCTATAACAATGAATGGGTTCCATGTCGTCATGTGTCATGGAACTCCTTCATTCCCAAAACTTCATTGCATTATTTTTATGGTCTTTATTTATAAAATAATTTTCAGTTGCCAAAATTATCAGAAAATGGATTAAATGACAATCATCAGTTTAAATGCACACTCAAACACTAACCATAAAAAAAAGTCATCTCCCAACCCAGGGGCCGGGGGATGACTTTTTTTGAAGATTGAACTAATTGTTTGGTAAGATGATTATTGTAAACTCACCTCGATCAAACCATCATGTTACTTCCTAATATGTACAACACTTAGTTTTCATTTTTCATAAAGTCATATATTTGTATACGTATCTATTAATTTCCCATTAGAATAGTACATATGCAGGCTTATAACTACACTGCTAATAGTTATCTTATAAACAGAAGCACCTTTGTGTACACCATAAAACTCAAAAAGGAAAGTAATACCTTAAAACCAAGTCGTTGTTGCATTATTTCACTATCTCTCACCATCACATATCTCACCACAAATGCATGTGGTATCCTTCTGTGGGGATGACGTTCAACAAAAGAGAATTGAACTCTGACTATGTGTACACACTCGCACACTAATCATACTGAAAGTTCAGCTTATGGATGACTTTTACCCGACGAACATTCTTTGATAAATTTTGTCAAACACATGGTATGCACTATATTCATAATAAAATTATAGAATGAAGTTGATATTTATATGTGATCTGAGAGGAAAAAATAGATCTATGGTTCACCTCTGATGATGTTAGATTGCAAAAAATGTGTTATGGTGGGTAGGTACCAATGGAGCACCAGCCAACCACTTCAACCTTTAGTCCCTATTGTTTCACCATTCGATGTTCTTTTAACCCCTGAAATCACAAAAGAACCCCAAAGCTATAGAAGAACTGTGATTAACACCTCAAAGCTACAAAAGAACTGTGATTAACAGGGTAGAGATGAGAAGCAAAATATATAGGGGTTAAACCATGTTCTCAAATAAAACCTCCACCAACGATTTCCGGTGGTGGATTCGTCGCCATCTGAGAGACGAAACAAAGAACCGTAAAAACACCCAAATACAATAATCACAAAATAAATCACATAGATTAGCTATCAGTAGCCGTGGATATGATTGGAACAATACTGACTCATCAGACGTTTATTTGAAGCAGTGGAAGCGGTAGGAGATGGAGGCGATGGATCGATGGACCGATTAAAGTACCCAAAACACAGCAAGAAAATGAAAAAGGAAATTAAAGATTAAAAGAAATCCTGATGAGAAGGAATCGATGATCAATGAACGAAGGTAAAAACTGACGTTGATTAGAAACATGTTTGAACAGGTAAGGAGCGAAGATGGTGCTTGACGCAAAGAAGAAACAGAGTGTGATTTTGGTTAATTGTGGTTTTTTGATTCCTCTTCAAATGGAAGAAGAGCAACTGTTTGTTTTCTGGTCCATTATGGACTGAAGCTTGAAAGAGTATATATCAGAGATGGGGTGAAACTGGGTGATTCTGCGAAATTGATACCTAATCCAAATCTGTTAGGGTTGAATGCTTATCTGAGACGGTGAGGTAAAGTGGCAAAGGAGCGAGATGAAGTCGGTGGGAAATATGAGGAAGTATTTTATTGGACAAAAGATTGGTAGAAAACACGTAGAAGGAGAAGATCGGATAAGCAGAAAACGACCACGTAGATGATAGAAACACAGTTGCTTACATATAGAATATAAAAATGGATAAGTAACAAAAACCAAAGCAGAAAAAAAAACAGCCAATGAGAGGCAGGTACTGTTCACAAAGATACCTCTTAGGATTAATATGTATATAAATGTTACATTCTCATATATTTCAAAACTATTTTCAGAATTTAAACCATGGAATGTATTTTGCAATTGAAACTCTTAAATTGGTTTTAATGTTTTCTTTAAAATGGTTATTTCAACTAGCTCATGTAAAGGATTCATTTGGTGATTGAATGACATTATAAGGATTCATACCAAGTTTCATTGTAATGCATCAATTCATTCTTTTATCTTCGGTGTGTGTGTGTGTGTGTGTATATATATATATATATATATATATATATATATATATATATATATATAGGGGTGAGATCGGTTGAGAACTCATAGTTTCCCGAGAACCCGAGAACTAAAGGTGGAACGTTAGATCAAAATTAACTCATTAATGGCATGATCGTAATCTTACCGATCTCATTTAATGTTTAATTTTTTGTGTTATTGGAAATATTAATAAAAAGTTATAAAAATTAACATAATAAATCAAATTTCGGATTTTTTTTAAAAATAATTTTCGTTTTTTTAAATAAATGGAGATTTTTAATATTTTTTTCAGAAAACATGGATTTTTAAAAAAAATTGAAAAACTGCAAATTTTTAAAAAAAAACCTGCAATTTTTTAAATGAATTTTTTTTAGAACTGCATTTTTTTTAAAAAAAACTGCAATTTTTTCAAAAAAACAGCAATTTTTTTTACAAAATTGCATTTAAAAAAATGTATTTTTCTAAAAAGTAAATTTTTAAAAATCAATAAATTTAAAAAAAAACTAGAATATTTAATAAAAGATGTATATTTTTTAACAAAAAAAATCAAGATTTTAGGTGCATATATGCATATTTTTTCAAATGCATATATGCATATTTCTTATACTATAATATTCGTAAGTAAATAAAAAAAATCTTATTTTTATTAATCAATCTATAAACATAATAGTACAAGTATTTCATTTGATACAAAATAAAATATAAAAAAATAAAAAATGCTACAAAGATTCACAGTGTTATCATTTCTTCATATCAAAATTTGCATATTTTCTTCAATTTATCACTTTTTACATCTTCAAAATTTTCCACAAATTCTTCCAAATCTACAACAAAAAAAATGATTAATGCAAGAGCACTTACAAAAATGCATATGCATATATCATTTAAGATTCACATGCGATTATATATGTTGTGATATTCACATGTGATTGTCTCTTTATTTAAATGTGAAATTCACAAGAAAATAAAAACGAATAACACTCATACAAAATAATTGTGTGCATATAGACGTAATTCATATGTGATTCACTCGTGACTTACATATGAATTACATGTGATTTACATGTGAATTGCATGTGATTCATATGTGAATCACATGTGATTCATATGTGAATCACATGTGATTTATATGTGAATCACATGTAATTCATATGTGATTCACTTATGAATTACATGTGATTCATATGTGAATTACATTTGATTTATATGTGAATCACATGTGATTTATATGTGAATCGCATGTAATTCATATGTGATTCACTTGTGAATTACGTGTGATTCATATGTAAATTACATGTGATTCACATGTGATTTATATGTGAATCACATGTGATTTATATGTGAATCACATGTAATTCATATGTGATTCGCTTGTGAATTACATGTTATTCATCTGTGAATTACATGTGATTTATATGTGAATCACATATAATTCATATGTGATTCACTTGTGAATTACATGTGATTTATATGTGAATCACATGTGAATCACATATGATTTTTATCGATCAGACATGTAATTTAACTAATTGTCTTGGTTATTGTAAAGGAATTACATGTGATTCAAGAACAACAATTAATAAATAAAAAAGGAACAATATTTAGTAACTTTTTTTTAATTATTTCTGAAGAAATGAAAATTTTTAGTCAGCTTGAAAAGTACCTGCATTTTGGCTTTGAATCATAGATAACTAATAGTTAAAGACGTAAAGATAGTTTAGACATACATATTTGGTCTGTAATTTGCAATCACAGAATAAACAAAGTGTATCTAATTGTACCTGTACCTTCTGGGATGATGTAATCCAACATCATATAGTTGTCCTTGATAATATTTCTAACTATGTGAATGCTTTACGGTAATAACTGAGTGCAATTTCAAGAGCCTATCCATCAATCATAAAAGCCACATCCAACAACAAAATACATACATAGCTTCTAATTAAATTTAAATCGAACAAACACAACAAGTAATTGCATCAATAATAAATGTAAGTCATTTGTTACCTTAGGTTCTTATTTTGCTATCCTTATTGTAAATTTGAATCAAACAAACACAACAAAATACTATGATCTTTTACAAGCTAGTAGTTAAAGATGTAAAGATACTAAAAAATTGAAACGGAGTCTAGCATCACCTTAAGCATGTCTCTTTTGACCACATTAGCATTCATCACCATTTTTTGAAGGAAAGTGTTGTATGTGTGATTCTCATCAAAACCAGTCTGCATACCTCCATAAGCAACTTTTCTCCATTTTCTTTGACCATTGATATCCTCCATTGCCCCCAAATAACTAAATCCAATAAATAATGCAACTGTTTTAGGATTGTATGTTCTACATTAATCTAGTGTCTATAGATATGAATGAAATCAGAAAACATGTTTGTATCTATAAATATGCATAATATTAGAAAACTATGGATAAAAAATGTCTTTTGGTGGTGATGGAGATGGATCTATTAAGATGTGGGAAATAAAAATTTATATATCAGCAAGAATAAAAGAAAAAACCAATATACTATAGTTGATAAAATTACCTCTAACATAAGATTAACAGGTCCTTCATTTGCTGTATAAGGAAATTCACCAATGCCACACTCAAAAAGAGCAAGACCAAGGCTCTAGATATCAGCTGGATATGAATAACTTTCATTTTTTATTCTTTTAGGTGACATGTAGGTCACAGTTCCCACAAATGTAGCACACTAAAAAATGATCTAGGAATACTACAATCACATTTATTAATAATCGTTAGCTACATGTTGTATTTGATACAAAATGAATAGTAGATAACACCAAAGATAATAGAAAAAAGATGCCAAACAACCTCAAATCAGAGCAAAATTCAGCAGCAAAATAGTTGTAGAAGCATTAATGAAACAGAGATCATGCTAACTGATCAAAGATCTATGAGTCAAATATTGTCAGATACATAAAATATTGTTTCATATACGACATTTTTTGATTACCAAATGCATACTGATGGTATATTTTAGTGTGGAATTGTGATTTGTGAGAGATATAACAAAAATCAATTACATGTCCACATCAACAGAACGAATAAAATCAATCTCTTTTTTATGTTACCGTTTATTGGAAAGCCGCTGAAGGATTTGAAACTCTAATTTGATATCAATTTTATTGGTTTCTAAACCCTAACCGAATGACATGGTCAAACTCATGCCTATTTCAGTAGGATTTTGGGGAACGACATGGTAAAACAGATTCATAAGTCCAATTTCAATCACCAGAAAATCACAGATGAAGAAACCCTAACTTCATTGGAGAGGTGAGGAAGTGAGGAGGACGTACTTGAGAAAGAGATTTACGAAGGATTTCAGATTTAAAATGCAAATAAAATAAATACTTATAGAAATTGTTCATGATCGACGAGAATGAAGCCTAAATCATTGTAGGATTTCAGATTCAACATCAATCGGATATAATGACTATGAAATATGGATCGAATGTGGATCCTTGTCTGAAGCCGAGAAGGAGACAATGAAGAAAGTGATATGTCGATGCAGGTGGTGGTTGTTGGTTGATGTATAATCCTCCAGATTCGGCGGGGATACTATCGCCACCAACATAGGAAAAGATGGAACAAACGTCGTGGCCGGAGAGAGGAGGGAGACGGTGAGGATGAGTGGACGACGTACGTGAGAGAGAGAGAGAGGAGAGAAAGAGAAAGAGAAAGAGAGAGAGAGAGAGAGAGAGAGAGAGAGAGAGAGAATGAGTTTTAGGGATGTGAAAATCTCATTCCCAGTTTACCCTCACGATTTTTGTTAAAAGCCCGTATACACCATTCAGACTTTTGTTAATTACGAGATTGGCATAAAAAATCAGAGCCCTTAAAATTTTTGATCTAGTGGTCCACTTTTAGTTCTCAAGTTCTCGGGAATATGAGTTATCAAATGATCATTACTCTCCCTCTCTCTCTCTCTCTCTCTATATATATATATATATATATATATATATATATATATATATATATATATACACACACACACATACACACACCGAAGAGTGTGACACATAAATAGATTTGTAAGGCCATTAAAAAACAATTAGGATTTGGGCTTGGAACATAAATTCGCTAAGAGTGTGACACATAAATAGATTTGTAATTATATAAGAACCTTAGATTTGAATGATAGGTTGAAATCAAGGTTGTAAAAAACGTTCGACGTTAGCTAGTCAATGGACTGGTGTTAAGAGATTAATCAACTAGTCGGAGATTAATCGGGGACCCTAAATTGCTAATTCCTCAAATTTTAAAAACTTAAATATGACTAATATCATAACCTATGTAGTTATCGCGGTAAAAATTTCAATAGCGGTCACATGCCGCTATTTGAAATCGCGGTCACATGCCGCTATTTGAAATCGCGGTTATTGCGGTGGTATATCGGTTTTTTTAATATTACATATAATTTATAATTTTATATTATATTTATATATAATTTTAATATTTGAGTATTAATACTATCAGTCTATATAGAATTAATATCATAAAACCTAAAAAGTCATATAAAAACATAACATAATATAATAATATAATAATATGGAAACTAGGTAGTGTCAAAGTGTCAAATAGAGTTTAATCGCATGGCACGGGTTCAGCTTCCGAGTCAACATCATCCAAGGCATTCACTTATTCATCAAGATCATTCCCCACATCTCTAATATCATCATTATCGTATCTATAACGCTCTCCTTTTCTCTTACTATTTGGATGAGCTTCTACATTCCTTCCCATTGCTTCTCGAACATCTGACCAAAGAAGGTCATCACCACTATCCACAAAGTCTTGAAGCTCATCTTCTGTTGGTATTGTCCAATCATCATTTTCATCAACATCGCGTAGCAAAATAGGATCCAAAGATTTGTTTTGTAAACACATGAAGCGCTTTTGCAAACTTGTGTTGTATTGGATGAATACAAGATCATTTAGTTTTTGTTGCAAAAGACAATTTCTTTTCTTAGAATGTAACTTCAACAAAAGAATTAAAAATAATTTACTTAATATGTTAGATGTTCCAATCAAACTAATATAATTTATAATTAGAAAAATACTTGTTAAAAAGAGATAAAAAAAACTTACATTGTCAAATACAATCCAATTTCGTTCACAAGGTGACGCACTACAAGTTTGACTAAGAACCGTGATAACAAACTTTTGTACGATAGATGTATCTATCCCATAAGAACGCCACCATATATCTATATTTTAGAAAAAAAAAGTAGCTAAGTTTATAAAAATTAAAAAATAAAAACATTTGATTACATTATAATATTTTTACTTACACAGTGTAACTTTTGTCATACTCCTTCTAACAGTCGGAGATCCAAATTGTCCATTTAAATCAATGTAGAGATTCAATTCTTGTCTCAAAGTATCATTTTCATCTTCACCAGTAACAAGACGGTCAATAGCAACATAAAGTCCTTTCATAATCTATTCATTAGCCTTATATTCCTTTGACATATCCCCGTGAAAAAATGTGGGGTTAAGGAAACACCCAGCTGTACATTAAGTCATTCACTAAAACGTTAAACCAAATAATTGTATACTATTTTAAATTAAATTAATAACTAATAAGTAAAAGATTTATACCTGAATATAAGGGATGAAGAAGTTGGTCGCTACATCTTGTTTGAATGATAGACAAAATTCGACATGCCAATCTTTTTTTTCGTTATTCCTATCATTTAGATTTTTTCTTATTTGATCTTGCGCTCCGCTCATCGCATCATAGATGTATCCTATGCACGGTCTTTCTTCTATATCAACCAAACGAACAATATCTATCAATGGAGCATATATTTAGCAAGCTAAAAATACACCATCCCAAAAAGATTGTTTTGCTACTATCTTCTAAAATCTCTTTCCAGGAGCTTTCTTTGCAAAGTCACTTTTTGTCCATTGATCAGATACAAATAACATTTGGAGATGGTGCCAATTCTCATGGACACTCTGTAAGGTGTAAAACTAGGTAGCAAATCTAGTTACACAAGACTTGTGCACCTTTTTATTCTTTGTCAACTTTCTCATCATATTGACAATCCTTTCGTGGTTATAAATATAAACAACAATAGCTCTTGCTTCAGTCAAAGCAGTCGCGATCGTTGCTTCTTTCTTCCCAATATCTTGTACAATGAGGTTCACACAATGTGCTGCACATGGAGTCCAAAACAATTTTGGATGTTGTTCTTCCAAAATCTTTCTTGCAGCTTTGTAGTTTGAACTGTTATTTGTAATAACCTATAAGAAATAAAAAGAATTTAAATAATAAAGTAGAAAAAATAATAATAACAAATAACTAATTAGAAACAAATATTACATGGACAATGTTTTCCTCTCCAACATCTATTATCACATCATTTACCTTCTTCACAATATAATCAGCATTATGTATATGCTCTGATGCATCAATCGACTTTAGAAAAACTGTACCAGTAGGACAATTGACTAAAAAATTTATCAACAAAGATCTTTGTTTGCCGTCTATCCAAAAAATTAGACATAATGCTACATCCAAATTTCTTCTATTGTGGTCGAAACGAATCCACAAACTTGTGGGTATCTTCTAACGTGTCCTTTAACAATGTCACTTGCATATTATGATAACCTGGAGCCAGCATACCTAACATTTATATAATTAAAAAAATTATTAAATATAAAAATGTTAACAACTTAACATTAATCAAATCATAAAGGTAATAAGTTGATTACCTCTTCCATATTCTCTAATGGCATTGATCGTATCTTGGAAACCCTCATCATGTACGGCATTATAAGGTAACCCTACCAAATAAGCCCAAACCACAATATATTTCCAAGCTACCTTCTTCAACTTCTCTTTAATCGGATTATTCTTATCCAATTTAGTTTGCTTTCATTTTCCATGGTCTGGCTTATAAACATCATTAATAAGACCCTGTACATTACTAGTACTTACAAACTTTATTTTTTTTTAACTTGTATGGTATTGTCTTCCTCATCCTCATTTTCAGAAAGGTCTATACAACTTGTTGATCTAAGTATTTCCGTTGTTCTTCTTCTTTCCTTTTTTTTCTTATCTTTTTCTTTCATTGATTCAAGCACTTTCTTGGTGATCTTCGTAGTCATCTTAGTGCACGCAGCTAAATTTCCTCACGTATGAGTGCGATGCACTTTTAACTTTGTGATCCCTCCACATACTCTTTTGTCATTCAAGGTGCACCAAACATTTGCTTTTTTAAGGGATCTTTTTGAATTCCCCATTCCCAAGCCATATCTCTATTTGTGCTAGTTGTACTAGCATTCGATGTTGTATTAGAAGGAGTGATGGTGGTGTCCGGATTCACAAAATCGTGTGAAGAATTATCTTCCATATTTTCCAATTCACAATTGGTTACATATGTTTCACATTAGTGAAACATTAGTTACTAATTGCACAAACATATATGATATTGATAATATGATATATGCACACAACATAGATTAAGAATATAAAACCTTAATTGCAATACTACATAACTTCATAATTCACTAATTTAAGTTCCTAAACTCTAAATCACAGCTTCACAGTTTGATTGCTTCATAATAATAAATTCATATATTAACAAGTTTATAAGTTTGAAGCATTGAAAGGAAACATCATATTTAACATTTAAGTTTTAACATAGACTCATCACAGTGAATAAATGAAGAATGTCGCAGTGTGTGTGTGAAGAAATCAAAGGATTAAAGGAAATATTACATACCTGGTAGTCTGGTACTATGGAGTGGAGTGTGGAACAGTGGATTTCGATTGAAGGAGGGAAGCAGATGATGTGTACAGTGTATTGGGTTTTCAATATAACATACAATCCTATGTGTGCATGCAACCCTAATAAGATCTATGTCTTCTCTAATTGAACATACCATACGAACAACAATATGCAAACCCTAGATCTATGATAAATAATCAAAAATCATAAAATTAAGGATTATAAAACATACCTTTGATTGTTATGTAGTAATAACAATCCAAAACTTTGTAGATCTTGAAGCTTGAAAGCAAGTATCACAAGTGTAATACCTCTAATGAATCACAAACACACTTAGCAAGAGGATGAGATATGAGAGGGAGGAGGAAGCTTCAAATTTTGGCTACAACTTTCTAGGGTTTCTAGTGGCCGAATCCATCAAGGGTATGGGTCTTTATATAGTGAGGTGACTTAGAGCCAAAGCTAGGGTTAAGAGTAGGAAATCCTAATTGCTTTGCTTAAGGACCAAGCAAACCCTAAACCTTTCATCCATAAGCCCTTGGACGAAAATTCTAGGGCCTTCCTAGAAGATTTTCTCCCAAGCCTCTTTAGGAGGGTTCTAGAGCTTCTTTCCTTAACTATCAACAAATTACCAAACAACCCCTGCACTTTTAATTTTATTATTATTATTATTATTATTATTATTATTATTATTATTATTAATTTATGATTAATTATTAATTAAATAATATGATTTCCAGTTAATATGTTATTTCGATAATACATTAATAAATCATTCAGTTCAATTTATTAATCAAATTAATAAATTCTTCCTCTTTCTTAATCTATCATCCTGTCTAGTTGCTAGTATGAAGTCAACCCAAAAGGACTATGCTGCTATCAATTCAAGTATATACCAATTATAGTTATGGGCTTAAACACCTAATCCAACAGTCTCCCACTTGGATAAGTCTAATAACTATAGTTGCCAGTATAACTTCAAAAACTGATTAGCAAATTGTAGCTCTCAAAACCGCCGTCGAACTCTGACCTAGTCAGATATGAGTCCTAAGATAAGTGATCATATAATCCTCCGTTCCGCAAGATATCATGTGGAAAAATGACATGGAACTGAGTCAATCTCATTGTCCAATACTTTGTTTCCCGATTTCCGATTTGTAATGACAAAGAATTACAATCGAATACATCAATTCAGTCCTGACCGGGCCCGACACATAAGTCAACACCAAATCATCGAGGGGCCCAAGATATCGCTTTTCCCGTTAGGGAAAAAAGAACAGATAAAGTTTGAGTCATATGTTTGTATTATTTACTCACTAAATCACACACAACAATACGTTTTATAACATCAAGTTACTAATGCGTTTACGTATTATCAATGCACAATTGATTTGTAAACAACAACTCATATATTTCCATTTAAAGATTATAAGATATTATCGTCTCAGAATTACTTGTGATAAATTCCATGAAGTAATTCTCAGAGCGTGGGTTAATCCAATACTTAAAATCCCTATTTTCAAGTACTCATGAATGTTGTAGCAAACCATTGATATGTCTAAACCCTTAGACAATCTACAACCCAACTCATGATAACCTTAATTCACTACTTACTTCCAAAAGTATGAACGACTGTAAATGTTTGAACAATCCAATTATTTGGGAAGTAAAACATGCAAAATGAAACACAATAATAAACAATTGGTGAAAGATACTAAACAATACTCATAACTAAATCTCTATTATTTATTCATCAAATATCAATTACATTTATTCTGTTACAAGTTTCTAAATATCTATCTAACTACTAAAACTAATACCATCCTTCAGACCAATGCTCATTGCATGTTGAACGTACTTAACCCTACTCAGACCCTTTTGTGAGGGGATCTGCATGATTCTCTTCTGATGATACCCTCTTCACGAAGAGGTGTCCTTCTTCTACTCTATGTCTGATAAAGTGATATTTTCTGTCGATATGTCTAGATATGCCATGATCTCTTGGTTCCTTAGTTAGGCAACTGCTCCTTCACTATCACAGAAAATCTCCATTGGCTCATTTATGGCTGGCACAACTCCAAGGTCTCCGATGAAGTTCTTTAACCATATATCCTCCTTTGATGCTTCGCTTGCAGCTATGTACTCTGATTCACAGGTTGAACCAGCCACTGTTTCCTGTTTGGAACTTTTCCAAGTTACGACTCCTCCATTAAGGTTACACACCCATCCAGACTGAGAACGGAAGTTGTGCCTGTCAGTCTGAAAGTTGGAGTCACTATACCCAGTTACTCTCACGTCATCACTTCCACCAATCACAAGGACCCAATCCTTATTTCTTCACAGATACTTAAGAATTTTCTTGACCGCTATCCAATGAGCTCTACTTAGGTTTCCCTAATATCGACTAACCATGCTTAAAGAAAAAGCCGCGTCAGGGCGAGTACATGTTATAGCATACATGATCGATCCAACGACGGAAGCATATGGAACTCGACTCATTTCTGTTATCTCAACATCAGTACTCGGACTCTAAGTCTTACTCAGTTTGGTATCGCTCTGGATAGGCAACTCTCTTTTCATGGAATTCTCCATGTTAAAACATTTTAACACTTTATCCAAATACCTACTTTGAGTAAGTCTAATTAGTCTTTTACTCCTATTTCTCAAAATTCTTATCCCTAGGATATAGGCAGCCTCTCCCAGATCCTTCATAGAGAAACACTTTCCATGCCAAGACTTAACTTCTTGCAAAGTTGGAATGTCGTTTCCTATAAGGAGTATGTCATCAACATACAACACTAGAAAGGTTATTATACTCCCACTAGCTTTGACATATACACAAGATTCGTCTGCACTTCTAGGGAAGCCAAACTCTTTAACCTTCTCGTCAAAGCAAAGATTCCATCTGCGAGAAGCTTGTTTCAATCCATAGATTGATTTCTCAAGCTTACACACTCTATTGGGGTACTTAGCATCCACAAAATCCTCTGGCTGATTAATGTAAACATCCTCAGCCAACTTCCCATTAAGTAAAGCGGTTTTGACATCCATCTGCCAAATTTCATAGTCATGAAACGCGGCTTTTGCTAACATTATCCTAATAGATTTAATCTTAGATAATGGTGAAAATGTCTCATCATAGTCAACCTCCGGGGTTTGAGTAAATACCTTCGTAACCAGTCGAGCCTTGAAAGTGTGCACATTTCCATCCATGTTGGTCTTCTTCTTGAAGATCCATTTTCTCCTAACCGTCTTACGACCTGGCACATTTTCAACCAAATTCCAAACTTGATTGTCATAAATGGACTTGATATCACTGTCCATTGCCTCTTTCCATTTGGTAGACTCAGGGCCCGTGCATGGCTTCTTTGTAGTAAGAAGGTTCATCCAAATTTACCAGTGTACAATCACTGATAAACGTATCACCATCTGTAGTAATATGGAAACCGTAAAACTCAGATGACATTCTAACTCTACTGGAACGTATAAGAGGTAACGACTTGCCAATTGGTTCAACTGGAATTTCTTCAAGATCAATAGTACTCCCACTGTCCTCTTTGGATATGAGCTCTCTCTCGCGAAAGACTCCCCTTCGTGCTACGAAGACCACGTGTTCACTAGGTCTGTAGAAAAAATATCCAAAAGAATTTTGTGAGTTACCGATGAAAATACATCTCTCACTTCGAGGTTCAAGCTTGTCGTGAGTTTCTCATCTAACGAAATCTCCACAACCCCAAACCTTGATATATGCCAACGAGGGAACCTTCCCCGTCCACATCTCGTGAGGTGTTTTGGCAACCTTCTTTGTTGGGACAAGATTAAGAATGTGTGCGACAGTCTCTAAGCCATACCCCCAGAAAGAGATTGGAAGTGAAGCTCGACTCATCATGGAAGGAACCATGTCCAACAAGGTTCGATTACGCCTCTCAGCCACACAATTAAGTTGTGGTGTTCTATGAGGTGTCAGTTGTGAAACTATTCCACATTCCTTGAGATAGTCGTGGAACTCGATACTAAGATACTCACCACCTCTATCAGATCTGAGCATCTTGATCTTCCTGCCCAATTGATTCTCGACTTCTTGTTTGAACTCTTTGAACTTTTCAGAGGTTTCTGACTTATGCTTGATCAAGTATATATAGCCATATCTGCTATAATCATCAGTAAAAGTCACATAGAATCAATTTGCATCCCTCGTGGTAGATCTGAAAGGCCCACACACATCTGTATGTATGAGATCCAACAATCCTTCACCTCTTTCACAAGAACCAGTGAAAGTTGATTTATTGTCATCTTTCCAAGTAAACAAGACTTGCATGTATCATCTGACCTTAAGTCAAATGGTTCCAACACTCCATCCTTTTGGAGTTGGGCAATGCGTTTCTTGTTGACAGTTCCAAGACGACAATGCCACATGAATGCTTTGTCTAAACCATTAGACGAATCAATTTGAAGAACACTATTACCTAAATTGTCTACAACCATCACAGTTTCATACACGTCATCACAAGGTAAAGCTTAAAAACAAAATACACCATTATTGTAAGCATAAATAGATCCATTCTCATTATCAAAAGAATATCTAAAACCTTGTCTATAAAAAGCATGAAATCAAATGATGTTTCTTGTCATCTCTAACGAGTAGCAACAATTATTCAAATTTAAACATAACTCACTACTAAGCATTAAAGAATAAACACCAATCTTGGTAACAAGTGACAATCTCCTATTTCTCATGCAGGTTCATCTTCCCATGCTCCACATCCTTACTTCTTTTTAGCCCCTGCAAATCAGAACAAATATGAAAACCACATCCTGTATCAAGGACCCAAGAATGAGAATATGATGAGTTTTTAGATAAGATAATGTAAATACATGCCGAGGTTGGCTTCACTTTGCCATCCTTTATGTCTTGAAAGTATTTGGGGCAGCTTCGTTTCCAATGCCCTTTCTCATGGCAACAGAAGCAAGTAGCCTCCTTTGGATCAGAGGCGAGGGGGGGGAGCTTCAGAACTGGTCTTTCCTTTGGATACATTACTTGAGGACCCAGTTTGAGACTTTCCCTTCCAATTCTACTTTGGAGGATCTTTCCTCTTCTTCCCCTTTCCTTGCCCAATAGCCAAGACAGGAATAGTGGCAGTAGGAGTGGAGGTAACACATTTTCCCTTCATTCCACTTTCAGCAGTTTGCAGTAGGTTCGGAAGTTGAGCCAATGTGGTCTCTTGGTTGTTCAAATGATAAGTCATGATGAACTGATCATAACAACTGGGCAATGAGTGCAAGACTATATCAATAGCCAATTCCTCATCAAAGTTCACATTGAGCTTCACCAGGCGTTCCACATATCTTTGCATTCTTTCCAAGTGGCTAAGCTCATAAGTTATAGTAGCCACCATGATGCATGCCACTTTGGTAGCATCATCAGGAGTAGCTTTTGTTTCATCAATCTCGAGGAGTTCCTTTTCGATCACATACTCTTTGTCCTCGAAGCATAGAGTCATCTTGATGTTTCGCATCCAATCATTGTAATTTGTGCCATAAAAGGTAACCCTCGAGCAGATGTTCAAGAGTGAAAAGTTGTTGGATGAGTGGTTAGAGGAGGAAACAGAAGCATCATTGGGAGTTGACATCTGAAAAAGAAGAAGGACAAGTTTTAGATAGATAGGATGATTCCTCAGGATATAGATCTGGTAAGAAATTTTTTTTGGTAGGAAGGTAAGAAGTTTTTTTTCTACATATTTTTTTGACGAACAAAATAAATGAATCACTAGATGATTCATTTGTAAGATGATTCACAAGAAAAAATTCCCAAAAAAACATCTTTATGATTCATTTTTAAGTAAATTAAGAAAAAATTCACTTTTATGACAATTTTAGTGAATAACAACAAAATCATTGTATAAATGAATCATCGAGATGTTTTTTTGAGAATTTTTTCTTGTGAATCATCTTACAAATGAATCATCTAATGATTCATTTTGTTTGTTCGCGAAAAAAATATGTAGAAAAAAAACTTCTTACCTTCCTACCAAAAATTTCCTTCTTATTTGATCTTGACTCTGATTCCTCAATATAACACCCAATTGAAATATTAAGGCTAGAATCCAACTAGATATTTTCACAACATAGAAAAAGGGATGTCGTAATCTATTTGTGAAATAAATATGAAGGTAGGTAAATGATGATTTACCAATTTCACCACGAAAACGAAATTTTAAACGACTTAGGTTTTTTTAATGAAATTCCTAGATCTTTTGAGATTCATTGAACTATTCAATGCCATGTTTAATCTCGATTATGCTCTTCCATTTGTGACTGTGATACTGAGGATCACAAACAAAATGTCAATACCATGCAAATTAGCCTGGTACTCTTGATGTCATTTATCATCTAATTAATGTACCGGTTAGCTACACACGCTCCATTAATTAATGATAATTTACGAGATACCCATTGCCACCTTTCATTAGTCCATATTAGTGTGTCGGTTAACCACACACGCTCCACTAACGACTTATATAAAGTGCAATGTGCATTTTCATGGAATAGCATCAATTTCACAGTTTTCCTAAACTAACTAGGATTGAGAAATTATGAAAAAACATTTAATTACTTTATTAATTTCATTATGCTTATTAATGAGAATTAAGTGTCCTATCAAACTCGTTCGGCTAACGAACCTCCACCAATCAAGGGAGCGGTGGGTAAGCGTGAATTCCCAATGACGGTCATTTTATAGGCCGTTTCCTTAAACTCCCCTTATAGATCGGTTTCGTGAATGAGGCGTACTAGCGGTTCGACGGACTTGTCTTATCTATATATAGTAATATAAAACTTTTAATGTTACATATATATAAGGGTGTATTTTTTAAACTTTTCAAAAATACTAAGGTCATATTTTAAAATTTCAAAATTAATATCCAATTAATTAAATTAAAAATATAACCAATTATCAATTTTAGATAAGGATATTAGATTACAATTTAAAATATTCAGATTTACACAATTAAACAATATTAGAAAAGGTAAATATCCTAATCAATTTTAAAACATATCAAGAACCGAAATTTTTTACATCTGACAACTTACCACGTCGTGGCAAGGCTAAAATCGCAGGCACCACGTCGTGGTGAAGAACACCACGTCGTGATGTCGGAACAGAAAACAGACTTTGAAAATCTTTTACTTGTTCAAGTTCATATTAGTATCAATTCAACAGAAAACTAAACCTAAGCTTTGATACCACTGATGGGTTTTCAACATAACATACAATCCTATGTGTGCATGCAACCCTGATAAGATCTATGTCTTCTCTAATTGAACATACCATATGAACAACAACATGCAAACCCTAGATCTATGATAAATAATCGAAAATCATAAAATTAAGGGTTATGAAATATACATTTGATTGTTATGTAGTAACAACAATCCAAAACTTTGTAGATCTTGAGATTGAGAGCAAGTATCACAAGTGTAATACCTCTAATGAATCACAAACACACTTAGCAAGAGGATGAGATATGAGAGGGAGGAGGAAGCTTAAAATATCATCTACAACTTTCTAGGGCTTCTAGTGGCCGAATCCATCAAGGGTATGGGTCTTTATATAGTGAGGCGACTTAGAGCCAAAGCTAGGGTTAAGAGTAGGAAAACCTAATTGCTTTGCTTAAGGACCAAGCAACCCCTAAAACTTCCATCCATAAGCCCTTGGACGAAAATTCTAGGGTCTTACTATAAGATTTTCGTCCAAGCCTCTTTAGGAGGGTTCTAGAGCTTCTTTCCTCAACTATCAATAAATTACCAAACAACCCCTGCACTTTTAATTAATTCAAATAATCTCAAAATTAATTTCAATTAATTTCTGATTAACTATTTATTAAATAATATGATTTCCAATTAATATATTATTTCGATAATACATTAATAAATCATTCATTTCAATTTATTAATCAAATTAATAAATTCTTCCTCTTCTCAATCTATCATCTTGTCTAGTTGCTAGTATGAAGGCAACCCAAAAGGATTGTGCTACTATCAATTCAAGTATTTACCAATTATAGTTATGGGCTTAAACACCTAATCCAACACAATGTATTGTGGAGATCGATTGAAGAAGAGTGAAGACCGATTTCAAGTAGTAGCTCTATCTGATCAAGTCTCCGTGAATCGTGGTTGATTTAAGGAGTGAAGTCCCAAGTCTTAGCCTCGCAGGTCGTAGGTGTGGGTCAATTTACAAAAAACGTGATGGAGTTTGAGTTCGACCATGGTAACCACTGAGCCAAGTCGTCGTGAGTTCAGAAAGAGATGAGAAAGATAGATGTCGCTACTTGCTTTGAATGCATTTGCTTAGGTTAGTTATTGGGGCTTTCTAAAATGTTAAGTAGACTCATTAAAAACAATAGATTAAACATTAAATTATCCCTAAACCAATTTTTTTCTTTAGCAAAATGACCAAATGGCCCAAATGTAAACGAAAATGAAATAACGCTTGTATCGCCGCTATATCGGTTACTAAAATCACGGTAAATAGAGGTAAAAAGCAAAGCTAATTGTGCTGCCGCGATTTTAAAACGCTAAGTTGAAAATAACGGTTGTTGACCTCCGTGAAATGCTATAGCGGTGCTATAGAACCGCCATAGTGCGCGATTGATAGCTTTGATCAAAACAACGTTCGTATATACTAGGGGTGTTCGCGGTGCGGTTTGCTGCGTTTAGAGTCAAAACCGAAAACCGCACTGCATATATGGTTTGGACTTTTAAGAAACCGCAAACCGCACCGCGGAAGCTATAAACCGCTTTATGTGGAACGGTTTGTCGCGGATTGTTTGTGCGGTTTGAATGTTGTTTGATTAGATGTTCAACGTTATGCGGTACAAATTGTCCCACTATATAATTCTTATGGTGCTATTATTTTTTTGGACAATTACTAAAATAATATGTTGATAATTTTAAATTAGTTAAAATGCATAACTTAATTACATATGTAATGTAAAAGTAACGAATAAAAGAACATATATTAGTTTACTTTATAATCGTAAAAAGTTGTTTTTATTACCATTTCTATTATTCAACTTTAACAGTCAATAGAATAAAAGAACATATATTAGTTTACTTTATAATCGTAAAAAGTTGTTTTTATTACCATTTCTATTATTCAACTTTAACAGTCAATAAATTTAGTTGTAGTTTAATGGACAATCTAGTAGTAAAGTGTTTAAGGTTCATGGGGAATTTAATATATTAACTTGTCATGGACGAATTTAACGAACTACAAACAACGACCTAAAAATCTATAATGGTCAACGGCCAAGGAAAAATAGATGTACACTTGTATATTGGACACACAAACCAGATTATACCAAAAAATCCACCTCCTTACCAAAAAACTCACTTTGTTTTTTCGTTTAAATTTTTTTTAAGCCACATTTTTTATCCAAAAAACAACTGAATATACCATTGTTCTCGATTTTTCGTCCTCTTTCTGCACAGATCAATGTTGACATATAAAAAACAAAAAAAAATTTCGAAAAAAACCCACATCATTTTGTTAGTTTTTAATATTTAAGTTTATTTTTATAAAAAAGAAACTAATTATACCAAAAAAAATTAATTTTTTGTACTCTATTAATAAACATCAACACCAACTAAAAAAAAAACTTCGATCAGTGTAGATTCACACTGTGAATCTAGACTGTAAATATTTCAATTTTTAACATTCACAATGTGAAAAAGCTCGATCAGTTCAGATTCACATTGTGAATCTGACTTACTATTATGCACACTGTGAATCTGAGAAGGTTCACAATATGAATCTGAACAGGTTCACAATGTGAATCTGAACTGAAATATCGTTTTTTTTAAACATGAATATTAATTTATGTTTAAAAAGTACCAAAAAGTATATATTTTGATATATTTATTAAATTTTTTTCTATAAAAAAATAAACCTTAACTTTTTCAACAAAAAAATGAAGTGAGTTTTTTTTTTAAAAAAAAAATTCGTTTTTAATATATTATCATGGATCTCTATGAAAAGATGACGAAAAATCGTGAACAACGGTATATTCGTTTTTTTCCGATAAAAAACATGGCCTAAAAAATTTTTAAACGAAAAAAAAAGAAGTAGGTTTTGTTATAATCCGGTGCATGCATGTCCATTGTAAAAGTCTACAACACTTCCTTTTATCGTTGATCGATTTAAATTTCGACGCTTGTGAGAGGCGATGTTTCCGGCTGTTAAAATAAAATTTTCTCCTAACTTATTAAGAAGACTTTCTGTGCTACTATTGAGGCAGAATTCTAAGTAATCTATCATTCCATTATGATAAAAATTAATTATCTGTTCCTCTGGCATGTCTGTAGTCTTTAGGTTTATCTGTAACAGGAGTATGGGAGTATCTTCACCTTCATCATTCAATCTCTGGATTATTGTAACTCCTTTATAATTGATTTCTTGAAAAGCAATCTGTACAATCTTCTGCTGTAATTTATATAGAATTGATGGAAATTCTATACAAATTTTTTGGGACACCATTTGCTCAAATTCTTTAAATTGATCAAGTACTGGTCTCAACGTTTGTCTCCAAGGGAGATCTAAAATGCGAGCTTTAAAACATTCATAATATCGACAAAAATTTTAGAATTCCCAGAAAAGTTTGAAAATCTAAAACAGATACAAGCTTTTTTAGGACTGGTTAATTATGCACGAAAGTTTATTCCTAATCTTTCAAAGTTAGTAGGACCATTATATAGTAAAACAACAAAAAATGGACAAAGACATTTCAACCAAGAAGACATTAAATTAGTTAAAGTAATTAAAGAAGCAGTTAAAAATATCAAATCATTAGAATTACCATTAGTTACTGATTATATAATAATAGAAGTTGATGGATGCAAAGAAGGATGGGGAGCCGTTCTCCTTTGTAAACCCGATAAATATAGCCCAAAAGATACAGAAAAAATATGCTCATATGCTAGTGGAAGCTTTAATAAGACAGGAATGAATTGGACTTCTATAGACTACGAAATACAAGCTTTAATAAATGTTTTAGAAAAATTTAAGATATTTTTACATAAAGAATTTACAGTTAGAACAGATTGTGAGGCTATAGTTCGTTTTATTAAAAATGATCAAAGTAAGAAAATAAATAGGACACGATGGATTAATTTACAAAATACAATACAAGGAAGTGGATATAAAATAAATTTTGAACATATAAAGGGAGAAAATAATGGAATAGCTGATATGCTATCCAGAAATATTAACAGATTGTTTTCTGCAGATGGATAGTCAAAACAAAGGAAAGAACAAATTAATACAGCCTACACAGCAAAAAAGGAGTTCCTCTTCCATGAGCATTTCTTCAGAGGAAGATAGAAACACAACATCAACAGAGAAATTATTGGATTCAGCAATAAAGACAGAATATCTACATAAACCCACACAACAAAACTCGATTCCGTATATGGAAATAGCGAGTATTACACATAATAATAACCTCTTGCAGGGAAGACCACAATAAAAAAATATTCAACATGTATATTATAGGACAGGACCTTCAAAAAATACACAATATACACAGAACAGAGAAGCCGTTATGACATTTGGTAACTGCACTTTACCAATTTGCTTCGATGAACGTAAAAAGTTTAGGCCCATGATTGGAGTAAACTTGACAGAAGACCAACAATGTTTGCTAGACAGCTTATGGCATATTCAGACAGTTCCACATGCTTCATCATTCAAAGTTCAAATCCTCAATGCTCTAAGTTTTTACTTTCATAAACAGTCACCATTGACCCCTGAAAAACAAATAAAGAAGTTTACACATTATGTTATCATCAGGGGCACTAAAGTTGGGATTTTTAATAATTGGGCAACAGTCATAAAATATATACAGTGTCAAAATCCCCTTTACAAGGGATGTTGTAGTTTCCAGGAAGCCATGAATATTGCTCGAGAACATTTTGGGTTAAACAGTTTTTTCATAGAACCCGAACAGGTGAAAACATTTTCAGAAATAGCAAAAACTAGTCCAGAGCAAATGATTAAAGCTCAGGAAGAAATTATTGCTAAGTTACAACAACAACTTATGCAATCTGGAAAAGATACACAACATATACAAAGCCAGACTGAAAATAATATTTTGAAACAAAAAATAAAAATTCTTGAAGCAAAAAATGTACAGCTTATACAAAGGAATGAGAAGAAAGATGAAAAATTAAAAACAGCAATATACAGAAACTATGAATGTTTTTTCCGGGTTTACCGTTAAACCATAAACATAATATGAACAAGAAATAAAATCAAGAAGAGTAAACTTACAAAGAAGGCTATGAGGGGAGGAGCAACCAGAGTTGTATGTGCAACAGCAGCTCTCTTTTTTTTATGTATAAGGGATATAATATGAAGTGCTTGAAAGAACTAGGAATGTAAGAGATAGGCTAAGAGAATAGGAAATAGATCGTTTAGAAAGACATGAGGAAATTTAATAAACAAGATTTTTTTTTATTATTATGAACACTCTCTTGCTTGATTTACAACGAGTTGCATCTATTTATATATACAAGGGATAACATATGAATAACCTTTCAATAAAGACATGATACCTACTAGCACACTTCTATATTGACACGTTACCAATTTACAAGACATAATATTCGATCAAGATAAATTGATCTTTACATAAAGTATGAAATGACAGCACCACCATATGAATCAATAATTCAAAAGAATTTTACATAAATGGCCCTTGAATTTATTTTATTCTGTCTCTTTGCATCCTAATCATTACTTGCTAAAAGTCCCGATGAGTACTGTCGATAGAAACCGGTGATCCTGGGTCTGTGTCAATCTGTTCTTCACTGTTCATGATATCCTCTAGTCTCAAAAGTGTATCTCCTTCACCGCTGAATGGCAGGAGCATATGCCAGTTTTGATGAGACCAAATTTGTAAGTAATGTCCTTCTGCTAGGAGTTTATAATTTTCCCAACGAAAACTTTCAGGTAGTAAAGGTGTTTTTTGAGCTGTGCATATATCTTCATTTGAAAGATTCTGTAGAGTTCCAAAATTTATTTCTTGTTTGCATGATAACTTTTTAAGATAGCCATGTTGTACCGTTCTTTGAGTGATGAAGATCCTTTTTCTAGCAGGTCTGTATGTATGTTCATCCGCTGCTGGAAAAGAAGAAAAAATTTTGCACCCAATAATTGGACTGATGCTGTGAGAGGCGATGTTTCCGGCTGTTAAAATAAATTTTTCTCCTAACTTATTAAGAAGACTTTCTGTGCTACTATTGAGGCAGAATTCTAAGTAATCTATCATTCCATTATGATAAAAATTAATTATCTGTTCCTCTGGCATGTCTGTAGTCTTTAGGTTTATCTGTAACAGGAGTATGGGAGTATCTTCACCTTCATCATTCAATCTCTGGATTACTGTAACTCCTTTATAATTGATTTCTTGAAAAGCAATCTGTACAGTCTTCTGCTGTAATTTATATAGAATTGATGGAAATTCTATACAAATTTTTTGGGATACCATTTGCTCAAATTCTTTAAATTGATCAAGTACTGGTCTCAACGTTTGTCTCCAAGGGAGATCTAAAATGCGAGCTTTAAAACATTCATAGTTTCTGTATATTGCTGTTTTTAATTTTTCATCTTTCTTCTCATTCCTTTGTATAAGCTGTACATTTTTTGCTTCAAGAATTTTTATTTTTTGTTTCAAAATATTATTTTCAATCTGACTTTGTATATGTTGTGTATCTTTTCCAGATTGCATAAGTTGTTGTTGTAACTTAGCAATAATTTCTTCCTGAGCTTTAATCATTTGCTCTGGACTAGTTTTTGCTATTTCTGAAAATGTTTTCACCTGTTCGGGTTCTATGAAAAAACTGTTTAACCCAAAATGTTCTCGAGCAATATTCATGGCTTCCTGGAAACTACAACATCCCTTGTAAAGGGGATTTTGACACTGTATATATTTTATGACTGTTGCCCAATTATTAAAAATCCCAACTTTAGTGCCCCTGATGATAACATAATGTGTAAACTTCTTTATTTGTTTTTCAGGGGTCAATGGTGACTGTTTATGAAAGTAAAAACTTAGAGCATTGAGGATTTGAACTTTGAATGATGAAGCATGTGGAACTGTCTGAATATGCCATAAGTTGTCTAGCAAACATTGTTGGTCTTCTGTCAAGTTTACTCCAATCATGGGCCTAAACTTTTTACGTTCATCGAAGCAAATTGGTAAAGTGCAGTTACCAAATGTCATAACGGCTTCTCTGTTCTGTGTATATTGTGTATTTTTTAAAGGTCCTGTCCTATAATATGCATGTTGAATATTTTGAGATTGTGGTCTTCCCTGCAAGAGGTTATTATTATGTGTAATACTCGCTATTTCCATATATGGAATCGAGTTTTGTTGTGTGGGTTTATGTAGATATTCTGTCTTTATTGCTGAATCCAATAATTTCTCTGTTGATGTTGTGTTTCTATCTTCCTCTGAAGAAATGCTCATGGAAGAGGAACTCCTTTTTTGCTGTGTAGGCTGTATTAATTTGTTCTTTCCCAGGATCACCGGTTTCTATCGACAGTACTCATCGGGACTTTTAGCAAGTAATGATTAGGATGCAAAGAGACAGAATAAAATAAATTCAAGGGCCATTTATGTAAAATTCTTTTGAATTATTGATTCATATGGTGGTGCTGTCATTTCATACTTTATGTAAAGATCAATTTATCTTGATCGAATATTATGTCTTGTAAATAGGTAACGTGTCAATATAGAAGTGTGCTAGTAGGTATCATGTCTTTATTGAAAGGTTATTCCTATGTTATCCCTTGTATATATAAATAGATGCAACTCGTTGTAAATCAAGCAAGAGAGTGTTCATAATAAAAAAAAAAATCTTGTTTATCAAATTTCCTCATGTCTTTCTAAACGATCTATTTCCTATTCTCTTAGCCTATCTCTTACATTCCTAGTTCTTTCAAGCACTTCATATTATATCCCTTATACATAAAAAAAAAAAAGAGCTGCTGTTGCACATACAACTCTGGTTGCTCCTCCCCTCATAGCCTTCTTTGTAAGTTTACTCTTCTTGATTTTATTTCTTGTTCATATTATGTTTATGGTTTAACGGTAAACCCGGAAAAAACCGCCATACCCCCTTATTTGGTATCAGAGCATAGGACGTTCTATGATCTAAAAGACTGAGACAAGCTCGATTTTTCTGGCAGCATGTTTTGCTTAAGTCCATATTTTTATGTCGAGAACTCTCTCAGGTGAAGATTATGGGATTGTTTTATGTTTTAATATAATTTAAGGAGATATGATAGTTTTGTTTGGGTTGTATAATTTTATTTTAAAGTTTTTGTAACATTAAAATTTTGTAAAGAATATGTTATGTCAAGGGATATAAGAAAATCTTAATAAAGAACTAAAGGAATATAAGATTTAGCTAAGAGATAGGAATCTTTATAATCATTGATCCATCAAAAAATTATCTCGACTTTAAACAATACAATTCAACCAACTTTAAAAAACTAGACTTCTTAAATCTTGAATATAATAAAAGCGTTGATCCTACTAAAAGTCTCTTTGAAAATTATAATTTTGTTTGCAGATTTAAAAACAAATATAAACATAGTCTACATACAGAAAATATACATTTAAACGGTATAACAGATTTAATTATTAATCTAGGAGAAAGTTTAGAAAAAGAGTTTAAAAATAATAAAAATATAATAGAAAAAATAGTTAAAAATACAACTATAAAAACCGAGTTTTTAACTAAATTAATAGACAACCTAGGATATATTAAAGAACAAAATAATCAAATTATTAAAGAACTAAAAGATATATAAAACGATTAATTCCAAGTAAAGAAGAAATTCAGCAATTAAGTTATCAATTAGAAAATAATAAACCTAAAAGAATAGAAATAGAGACAAAACAACTTATAAATAAAATAGAAAATCAATTATTACAATTTGAGCCTAAAATAAATACGTTAGAAGAAATATTACAGGTCGTTAAAACTATCGTTGAAAGTTAAAACTGGAAAACTCTAAAGAATACATTAGAGCTTTAGAAGACGTTAAAAAATATAAACCAGAAGATAATAAAGAAGAAGTTACAGGATTTACTAGATATTCGGGCACAGGAAAAAGTGATAAAACATATCCTATATTATTTAATTTTATAATCAGTTTATTATTACAAATTATTGAAAAATTAAGTACATTAATAGAAGTTAAAAATCCTCCCATCATACCCAGTATAGAAAGTGATTTAGACAAAATTATAAACGGAATTAACCAATTAAATATTGAAGACAGTAAAATAATAAGAAAACCTAAACCTTATAAACATTGGTTACCAAGAAAATGAATAATAATAGAAGTTTCTTAGGACGTAGCAGAACATTACAAGAAGCTAGAAATTCAACTAGTAATATACAAGATATAATTACATCGGACACATTTATAAACAGAATAATTAGAAGAGGATCAGGAACTAATAGTAACCAACAAATTGTACAATTAGAAGAAGAAATTGATTTAGATAGAAATATAAATTTATATAACCAACATCAGCTGGATATATTAAACCCCAGAATATTATATCAAACTAGAATGTTAAACGTTAATACAGTATTAATACGAAGTAGTAGAGAAGAAAGTTTAAGGGTAGTAGATAATACAGTAACAATAGATTTATTTTCTCCAGAAACAATACAAAAGATAAAACAGTCAAAGAAACATTTCGTACATCTAGGATTAGTTATTATAGGAATAAAAGCTTTAGGAAGAAAAAATTTAGGAACAAAAATATTAGCATTATTATTAGATAAAGCATGGAAAACAGATTTAAAAAAGGCAATAATCTCAGGAATGGAGGTAGACTTGAGTCAAAATACTGCACTATTTTATTGTACACCTAGAATATTAAAAGATATAAAAGATTTACATAATATTAAAATAGCGTTACAAACTAAAGGATATGAAAATTATGAAGGTAACAATATAGTAATAAGTATAGGAGTTTTAGGAAAAGCAAGTAATAGATCAGGAATGAAATATAAAGTTAATATAGAAGGTATAGTAAATACAATAGCATCAAAATCCATAAAAATGATAGATCCTATAAAAATAGATCCAGAAGATTTAGCAGGATTAGAATGGTCGTTAAACGATTTGAAAGAACAAGAAGATGAAGTTTTAATTCCAAAGAAAAGCTATATATATGAAGGAAGTGATGGTATACAAAGTCTTAGATTTATAAATTTTAAAAAAGAAACAGTAAAACAAAGTGACGAGGAGGAAAATACAGAGTATAGCTTTATGAATATAGAATACGATACTGAACCAATATATGATACAGATAATGAAAAAGAAAGTGAACCAATGGAATTAGGATTTAGCAAATTTGAAAAAGAAGAACATATAGATTATGATTTAAGTATTATAGATTATATAGAAGAAGAAACATATACAAGTTTTAAAACAGAAGAAATTAATAAAACAATTGAACATATTATCAATAGAAAATTTACAGAATTAAATATACAAGACGAGGTAGATGATATGATTATAGAATGCATAACAGATTTAGGATTAACATACGAAGAAAGTTATAATAAATTACAGGAATACTATAATTTACCATTAGTAGAAAATATATCACAAGGAAAAACTATGTTATCAGATTTTTATAAAAAAGAACAAGTCTTTATGAATAATGATACATATATGACAAATATCAGAAAAAGACCTAAAATGGAATGGAGTGAACCAGGCACTAGTACAGAAGACAGTATAGGACGAGAAATATCACAACCAACAGTTACATATAACGGAGAATCTAATTATAAAGGAAAAGGTAGCCGATTACCAATTGGAAATATATATAGTGGAAGCATGTTATTATTAGAAAAACAAAAACCACAACTTTGGATGGATGAAATTTTGTCATGGGAACAAGTAGTCGTTAGAATGTGGGAAACTAATAAAAAAGATAGTATGGACATGTTTGCTTATTTAGAAACAACCTTAGGCCCAATAGCTTTGGGTATTTGGCAAAGTAAAAAAGCACAAGATCCTGATGAAATTAATAAATTAAAAGCCTTAGGTGATAACCCATATAATTTTACTAGTCAAATAAGAACATTAATTTTAGGGGTAGATCCTGTAAAAAATAATACATTAATACAAGATACAGCTATTAGGAATCTTGAACAATTAAGTATAGCAGATATGAAATATATTAATGAATTCACATTAGATTTTACTAGATTATTATCACAAACTGGGCAAGCAATGGATGATAATTTATGTGATAAATATTTTATAAAACTTCCAGGAGATTTAGGAAGATATATACATGAAACATGGAAACAACAATATGGAGAACAGAAAAACCTAGGAATAGGACCTAGGATCACATATACATTCGCTATATTAGAAGATAAGTGTAAAGAAGTAGCTTTACAAGAACAATTAAAGAAAAATGCTTATGCCTTTTGTAAATCAGCAATTTATACACCTCAAGCATATGGACATTATAAAAGAAAAAAGAAATTACGAAAAAGCACATCATATAAAAAAGGGAATAAACCATACTATAAAAATAAATATGTAAAAAGGCCACAAACAAGAAATTGTAAATGTTTTATCTGTGGTGATGTTAAACATTTAGCTAACAAATGCCCAAATAAAAATAAGAATATAGAAAAAAGTAATTTAATAGAACAAATAGGAGAATATAATATAGAACCTCTAAATTCTGATAATTCTGATAATGAATCAATATACAGTATATATAGTGATAGTGATAATAATATAACCAAAATAACATATACATACGTAAACACAGAACAAGAAGAATGTCAACATAATTGGATAAATAAACGAGGAAATAACTATATAAAATGTTATAATTGTGGATATTACCCTAGTATAGAAAAAAGATCACAATGTAATATATGTTTTACAGAAATCTGTTACATATGCCTTAAAAAGCTATATAATTTAGAAATAAATAAAGAAAAAACAGAAAAAGAAAATAATGAAGTAAAATTCGGGTTACAATCGGAAAAGATAGAAAAATTAGATATAATAGCCGAGTTACATAAATTAAAAATACAAACTTTAGAAAATAAAGTAAGTATTTTAGAGGATGTGTTAGATAAAAAGAAAAAGATCAATATTGAGGAAAACGAAGTAAATGAAATAAACCAAATGTCTCAAATAACAAATGAACATACATTAATACAAACAGATGGATCACCCAACATGATAAACCTACAATGTAGATTATGGTTAGATAATAATAAATTTCTAGATTTAACAGCATTAGTAGATACAGGAGCAACTAAAAGTGTTATATCTTATTATCTAGCACCAAAACCATATCATAAAGAGTTATCATATAAATTAATGACAAGAACAATCGAACACAGATTAATAACTATCACACATTATTTAGAACCAACAGGTATTCAATTTCTAGACTTTGCAGGTAACTATAGTATGAAATATGATATCCCACAGGTTAATATCAATCCAGAATATGTAAAATCTAATGATTTTATTCTAGGATTAAATTTTATTTTTGCCTTAAATGGCGCTATCACATTAACACGTAATTTTATCACACTTAGTAAACATATCTATAGTTTTCCAACACTTAAATATACCAATACCTCAGAGTTTGCGCAAAAGCGTGGTGGACAAGGTAAACTAGACTTTTTAAAACATAATCAAATTAAAACAAATGTTGAAAATGAAACAATCAAGCTATTAACATAATTTTTAACACATGAGTTAGAAAAAGGAAAAGATATAACCAAGAGCATGAATCATCCTATAATTTTACACTTAGAGAAAATTGGACTTATAGGAGAAGATATTACAAAATCAAAAGTTAACTATATTTGTAAATTTAAATTAAAAAATCCTGATATTACAATAAGAACAGCAAATATAGAATATAATCCTTTAGATAAAGAAGAATTTAAAAGACAAATACCAGAAATGATAGAACAAGGATTAATTAGAAAATCAGAAAGTCCACATAGATCAGCAGCTTTTATAGTAAGAAATCATTCTGAAATAAAAAGAGGAAAAGCTAGAATAGTTTATAATTATAAAAGACTAAATGATAATACAGAAGATGATGGTTACAATATCCCTAATAAAGACTCTTTAATAAACTTGATACAAAAGAAAAAAGTTTTTAGCAAATTTGATCTAAAATCTGGATACAATCAGTTACAGCTTGAAGAAAACTTTAAATCATGGACAACATTTACATGTTCTGAAGGACAATATGAATGGAATGTTTTAAGTTTTGGGCTTAAAAATGCTCCATCTATATTTCAAAGGTTTATGGACAGTATTTTTCTGAAATATGATTTTTATTTAGTATATATTGATGATATTTTGGTTGCCAGTGAAACAGTACAGGAACATGAGAAGCATTTACAGAAAATATTTGAAGAAATAAAAAAGAATGGTATTGTTATTTCTAAAAGAAAAATGGAATTGTTTAAAAGAAAAATATCATTTCTTGGTTTAGAAATAGGAAATGGAAAAATTGAATTACAAAGTCATATATCGACAAAAATTTTAGAATTCCCAGAAAAGTTTGAAAATCTAAAACAGATACAAGCTTTTTTAGGACTGGTTAATTATGCACGAAAGTTTATTCCTAATCTTTCAAAGTTAGTAGGACCATTATATAGTAAAACAACAAAAAATGGACAAAGACATTTCAACCAAGAAGACATTAAATTAGTTAAAGTAATTAAAGAAGCAGTTAAAAATATCAAATCATTAGAATTACCATTAGTTACTGATTATATAATAATAGAAGTTGATGGATGCAAAGAAGGATGAGGAGCCGTTCTCCTTTGTAAACCCGATAAATATAGCCCAAAAGATACAGAAAAAATATGCTCATATGCTAGTGGAAGCTTTAATAAGACAGGAATGAATTGGACTTCTATAGACTACGAAATACAAGCTTTAATAAATGCTTTAGAAAAATTTAAGATATTTTTACATAAAGAATTTACAGTTAGAACAGATTGTGAGGCTATAGTTCGTTTTATTAAAAATGATCAAAGTAAGAAAATAAATAGGACACGATGGATTAATTTACAAAATACAATACAAGGAAGTGGATATAAAATAAATTTTGAACATATAAAGGGAGAAAATAATGGAATAGCTGATATGCTATCCAGAAATATTAATAGATTGTTTTCTGCAGATGGATAGTCAAAACAAAGGAAAGAACAAATTAATACAGCCTACACAGCAAAAAAGGAGTTCCTCTTCCATGAGCATTTCTTCAGAGGAAGATAGAAACACAACATCAACAGAGAAATTATTGGATTCAGCAATAAAGACAGAATATCTACATAAACCCACACAACAAAACTCGATTCCGTATATGGAAATAGCGAGTATTACACATAATAATAACCTCTTGCAGGGAAGACCACAATCTCAAAATATTCAACATGCATATTATAGGACAGGACCTTCAAAAAATACACAATATACACAGAACAGAGAAGCCGTTATGACATTTGGTAACTGCACTTTACCAATTTGCTTCGATGAACGTAAAAAGTTTAGGCCCATGATTGGAGTAAACTTGACAGAAGACCAACAATGTTTGCTAGACAACTTATGGCATATTCAGACAGTTCCACATGCTTCATCATTCAAAGTTCAAATCCTCAATGCTCTAAGTTTTTACTTTCATAAACAGTCACCATTGACCCCTGAAAAACAAATAAAAAAGTTTACACATTATGTTATCATCAGGGGCACTAAAGTTGGGATTTTTAATAATTGGGCAACAGTCATAAAATATATACAGTGTCAAAATCCCCTTTACAAGGGATGTTGTAGTTTCCAGGAAGCCATGAATATTACTCGAGAACATTTTGGGTTAAACAGTTTTTTCATAGAACCCGAACAGGTGAAAACATTTTCAGAAATAGCAAAAACTAGTCCAGAGCAAATGATTAAAGCTCAGGAAGAAATTATTGCTAAGTTACAACAACAACTTATGCAATCTGGAAAAGATACACAACATATACAAAGCCAGATTGAAAATAATATTTTGAAACAAAAAATAAAAATTCTTGAAGCAAAAAATGTACAGCTTATACAAAGGAATGAGAAGAAAGATGAAAAATTAAAAACAGCAATATACAGAAACTATGAATGTTTTAAAGCTCGCATTTTAGATCTCCCTTGGAGACAAACGTTGAGACCAGTACTTGATCAATTTAAAGAATTTGAGCAAATGGTGTCCCAAAAAATTTGTATAGAATTTCCATCAATTCTATATAAATTACAGCAGAAGATTGTACAGATTGCTTTTCAAGAAATCAATTATAAAGGAGTTACAGTAATCCAGAGATTGAATGATGAAGGTGAAGATACTCCCATACTCCTGTTACAGATAAACCTAAAGACTACAGACATGCCAGAGGAACAGATAATTAATTTTTATCATAATGGAATGATATATTACTTAGAATTCTGCCTCAATAGTAGCATAGAAATTCTTCTTAATAAGTTAGGAGAAAAATTTATTTTAACAGCCGGAAACATCGCCTCTCACAGCATCAGTCCAATTATTGGGTGCAAAATTTTTTCTTCTTTTCCAGCAGCGGATGAACATACATACAGACCTGCTAGAAAAAGGATCTTCATCACTCAAAGAACGGTACAACATGGCTATCTTAAAAAGTTATCATGCAAACAAGAAATAGATTTTGGAACTCTACAGAATCTTTCAAATGAAGATATATGCACAGCTCAAAAAACACCTTTACTACCTGAAAGTTTTCGTTGGGAAAATTATAAACTCCTAGCAGAAGGACATTACTTACAAATTTGGTCTCATCAAAACTGGCATATGCTCCTGCCATTCAGCGGTGAAGAAGATACACTTTTGAGACTAGAGGATATCATGAACAGTGAAGAACAGATTGACACAGACCCAGGATCACCGGTTTCTATCGACAGTACTCATCGGGACTTTTAGCAAGTAATGATTAGGATGCAAAGAGACAGAATAAAATAAATTCAAGGGCCATTTATGTAAAATTCTTTTGAATTATTGATTCATATGGTGGTGCTGTCATTTCATACTTTATGTAAAGATCAATTTATCTTGATCGAATATTATGTCTTGTAAATAGGTAACGTGTCAATATAGAAGTGTGCTAGTAGGTATCATGTCTTTATTGAAAGGTTATTCATATGTTATCCCTTGTATATATAAATAGATGCAACTCGTTGTAAATCAAGCAAGAGAGTGTTCATAATAAAAAAAAATCTTGTTTATCAAATTTCCTCATGTCTTTCTAAACGATCTATTTCCTATTCTCTTAGCCTATCTCTTACATTCCTAGTTCTTTCAAGCACTTCATATTATATCCCTTATACATAAAAAAAAAAAGAGCTGTTGTTGCACATACAACTTTGGTTGCTCCTCCCCTCATAGCCTTCTTTGTAAGTTTACTCTTCTTGATTTTATTTCTTGTTCATATTATGTTTATGGTTTAACGGTAAACCCGGAAAAAACCGCCATACCCCCTTATTTGGTATCATATATATATATATATATATATATATATATATATATATATATATATATATATATATATATATATATATATATATATATATATATATATATATATATATATATATATATATTCGGTGTGGTTTGAATCGCAGTTTTCAAAATACAAATTGCAATCCACACCGTATAGTGCGGTTTTCAATTACTACAAACCACAAACCACACCGCGAACATCTAAGACTGCATTATGCGGTGCAGTGTGGGCCATTTTTTGCACACCCCTAGTATATACCACTATCATCAAAACAAAATAGGATAATATGATTAATAAAACACTAATCATTCCTCAAATAATTTCTATTGAGATAAAAATTCATTAAAGTGTAAAAATTTTATCGTTTGCTACTGCTTCGTTAATTGTGTAGGCAGAGATTAATCATTTGGCGTCTTCTAGTCGGTCGGCTAGCGTTTAGGGACTAATCAAAGATTAATAAGAACCTATTCGGGATTTTTACAACATTAGTTGAGATATACGATAAAGATGGACATTCACATAGAATGAAAAAAAGATAAATTCACTGACGTTAATTTGCTATGAAAATAGTTTGTAGAATATTGCTACGGATCCCATAGCAAAAATCCATTGAAGACTTTTGCTATATAACTATTTTCGTAGCAAATTCTCTATCTATTGAAGTTTAGTTTTTAGAATTTCAGTGTATAGCAAAATAATTTTTCCGAAGATACACTTTTTTTTGGTGAATACAAGGCGTGATGATAACTATAGATAGCGATTGTGATCAAGGCTGTTAAATCAAGATTTTACATAAGATCCTTTTACGTTTTGCAAAATCGTAATCGTAAGATTGAATCGGATCAAAAGATCCTACCAAACTGAACTCATATTGAAATTTGCTCGCAAGACGTTGATAATGGAATCAATTTTAACTTTTTAAGTATGAACCATAATTTTTTTTGCTACATACTATAAATATTAAGAAGAAATCATCTTAATTAGAAAAAAAAAGTTCATTTTGATCATATACAACTAAATACATAAGATCGTAAAGATATTATTATGAATCGTTATGCCCAATTCATGATGTGTTGATGAAATAGTGATGATTTACAAGACATCTTGCAACTTTTGATGCTCAATTTTAACCTGGATAGACAAATTTTTAAGACTCGACTATATAATAAAACTAATAAGGTGAGATGGGGATCGTAGTGTGATCTTAAAATCGTAAGATTTTGTAAAATGTTAAAATCGTAAGATCTTAAGATCAAAATCGAGATTTTAACAACCTTGATTGTGATGATCTATATTCCTTTAATTTTTTTTTGTTTACAACGTTTGGACAAAACAGTGGGGGTGGAACGGGGTGGGCCCATCCCTTATTTTTTTTTCTTTAAGTTTTAATTATTAAAATAATATAAAAAAATAAATTAAAATGTCAAAACTGTCATTTCTAGACTTCCGGGGACCAAGATCTTAAAAAGTTTCTGCTTTTGGGCCAATAATGCAAAGTTGAAAAGATTTGGACTTCATTCTTATTTTTTTTTTTACAAACCACATGAACCAATTTTGTAGTTTACTCTAGATATTAAGGCACCTCAATGATTGACCTTTGTAACTTATATCTACAGTTGCTAATTTACCTTTAAGTTACTGCCGCAATTAACTTTCCGTGGTACCTGTTACTACAAAAGCATTATACGACTCTCAGTTCACAAGCCCACTATATAATATAAGTTCACGTACATGGTGTACATGGTGATCTAAGGATGACATGTATATTTTAGAAACAGTACAACTATTATCATGAACGATATCTGATATGATCTTACGATATGATACATCTGTCATATATCAATATATGGATAATGTAAGATTAATCCAAAAGAAAGAAGACAAATTTGCATTGAGTTTGTGGATTTGAGGTTGTGGTTGTATGACAGCGATTTTATTGAGGGTTTGGGTTTGATTGTGTCACATGGTCAAAGGCATGGGTGATCATGTGGCTTATTCGCAATTTTGGCTCAGCATTCACCTACTAGCTTGTGGGTTGCATTTACTCACGTTGTGAACTCTTGAACTCCATTCTTTTTTTTTTTTTTTCCTTTTCTTCTTTATAATCTATGTGAAATTATATAAGAAGATATTAGAAAAAAATGTAGTTTGAAAGCATGATTTCACAAAAATTGGTAGTCTTTATTATAGTTTTGTAAATTAAATTTAATGGCCAACTATCAGAAAAACAAATAAAATAAAACAAAGGGTACAATAGTACGTTATGTTTCCAAGAGATGCAAATAATGCAACTTGAATGATATCGTGATTGTTTTGTTTCTTTTAATGATAATACTAATGTTGTGTTTGATGCGTAAAAACTAACTGATAAGCTATTTAGACTAGTTTTTTATGAACTTTTTAAAAATCTTCCGAATATACTCTTGATTAGTTATAGAAAACATATATTTTTTAAATGTTATTTTATATATTTCAGCTAGCTTATCAGTTAGTTTTTATCAAACGTCATTTTTTATAACCTAGCTTTTCAGTTAATACCTAATTTTTCAACTATTAACTAGCTTTTTAGCTAACAACTATCTTTTCAGCTCGTCTACTAAACATAGCCTAAAAGTCATATGATTGAGTTTTACACTATGTTCCCGAGTTCAACTTAACGAGGGAAAAAGAAATGGTTGAAAATAAAAATAAAGTAAAAAAATGGTGTTTATGACTTTTTATTAATGGAAAGAAATGGAAGGAAATGAAAGCTTTTAACTAAGAAATGAAAAGAAATTTGAAGAAACTTTCCTTGTAATTTGGAAGGATTTAGAGAGAACGGAACAAAATATTTAATTTTCTTTGTACTTCTCTTAAACTCGGGGAGACAAAATATTATGTTTTTGCACTTTCCTTTCTCTTCTTTTTTCCCTTACTTTCTTTCCCATTCTTTTATTTTCTTTGCTAAATCTTGGGAACTAGACGTTAGGGAATGAAGGCTTTTAACTAGGACACGCATTGATGATAATTTAATATTTGTAAATATTATGTATTTTTCTCAAGGTTCTAAATAACGCGAGGCCGCGTCGTGGCATCAATGTCAAGTCTCATGCTTTATTAGTTGTGCGAGTCACTATCTTTGTTAATACATGACTTAAGGCGACAATTTTGTTTATGATTAATAATTATAATTTTTATATACATATATGACTTAAGACAATAATTTCTCAAGGTGTGATATCAAGTACAAGCCTTGAAACTATAATGAGTTTTTTAAAACCATTATATTTCTTCATTAGTTTTGCAGTGGTTCATAGAAATTCATTATTTATTTCATATTTATAATATTCTAATCGATTACACTATATACTTTTTTTGTATTTTTTGTATTATATTATTATATATTTACATATAATATATCAATAATCTGCAATAACGTAGCTAGAATTAGTCGACAAATATTAATTATGTGCTACACTATGATATTTCAGACCACACAATTGACTTGTTTGTTTTCTCTATTTATTTGAAATCAATTATTTATATTAATTATTATTATATATATATATTAAAGTTGTGGAAGAAAGGAATAGTAAAGTTGGGATACTTTGTTCAGGTTTGGTCCCTTGATTTACATATCCGGTCACTGTACTTCTTTAATTAATTTATTCATGTCCTTTTGTTTGTGTTCCATTCAACTTCCCATTTTTTTTGGCAGAATTGGTCCCTTTATTATTGTTGGAAGTTAGGAATACTAAATTTGGATGTTTTTTGGCAACTTTGGTCATTATTCTTTACCCATTTTCACAATTTTGGTCATTGTAATCAATATTTTTACACTTTTTTGGAACCTTTTAATATTTAAAGTTTGGCCACAAAACTTTAACGGTTTGACAATTTTGATCCCTTTTCTAAAAAGTTGCTAATTCCTACCCTTTTAATTCTTTAGCCATTTTCACACTTCTGGTCCTTCCAGTCAAAACGTTTACATTTTTTGTCCGGGGCAAAGCCCTGACTTTTCATCATTGCACTTTCTATGTCTGTCATATTTATCAATTCGGAAACAACATTGAAAGCTTCTGGCCCCCGCGTAGCGGGGGTAACCTTTCTAGTTTCAATTAAAGTTAAATAAAAATCTTCTCTAATAAATGAAGATTTTTTTGCCACTTGTCACATTCTCATTCAATTTGCCAAATGTCATTTTGTGGTTATTTTGAATTTTTTTTCCACATGTCATTTTATGAATTTTTCTATTTTATTAAATTCCATATAATATTTTAATGTAATAATTACAATAAAATGGATATCAATTTCATTAACCTTTTAATTTTAAAATTTTAAAAATTAAAGATTATTACTTTCTTTTATTTATTTAAATTATTTGTTTAAATTTAAAAAATAAAAAACATTTTTATTATAATAATTCATTATTTTTCTTATTTTCTTATAAATTCAAAGTTCTTAAATATTTTGACATTTATATTTAGTTTTTTTTAATTAACCCACGTAATACATGAGTCTCATAACTAGTAACATAACAAATACTGATCATGCAAATATAACAATGTGACTAGTAAATGATATATTTGTTTGGGTAAATCAAATGCAATAAAGTAGTATTTCACATTAACAAAATATTTTTATTATTTTCGGTTTTTAATATTATATTTTCATTATATTTATGCAATATGGCAATATACTTTATATTTTTATTTTTTGATAACATATTTTTTATTTTAATCGCCATATTATATACAACTGGATGAAAATTTAGTCATAAAATGAATCAAAAGTAAAGTTTATTTTTTTCTTACTTTTGAGATATACTATGTAAACTTAAATTTGACTTAAATATCTTCTTGTTGTTTATATTTAACATTTTTATATAAATTATTTTTATCATTTATAATGAGTGACCACAACCGAAACTTTCATATTTTTGCAAAAAAATGACTTTTGTTTTCCTTATAGAAATTTGATTTATTCTTATGCTTCCATTTGGGTGGCTTGTGTGGATATGCTATGGACCAGAAACAGTTCATATTGGACTCCTCTCACCAGCTAGGTTAATAGTGACCCGAAACCGCCAGTCTCGATCCATTTTCCAATAATTCAAAAAGTCAAGATTTCTCTACGATCTTACATTTATTACAATTTTTATTTATTTGATTTGATTTAGGAAACATATAATATATATAACTTTTGTGAAAAAGTTCACATCAAAATTAAAAACTAATACAAACGTAAGTTATACTAATTTTTTCTTGTAAAAGTTATTTTCCTAATTGATATTTATAAGTAATACAAATCAAGGTATTAATTAGGCATTAGAATGTTTAACCACGTAAATTAAACATAAAAATGAAACCACAACAAGACAAAACAAACATATCAAACAAATTAATTGCCCCTAATTATAAGACCAATTCATAGCCACCATCCACCATGCAGCCGCAATATCAACATGTCACTAACGTTGTTATTAATAGAAACTGAGTGGTTGGCTCACAAAAACTACGCACATTAGAGGTCAACTGGCAAACTAAAAATATGTCGTATATTAATTATATATGTTCTGCATCTGAAACCCTAACTGATGATTTATGGTACTGTAGACAGAGTGTGATGGTCCTTGTGATGATGTAAATAAGTTCTATATGCAAACATGCATGTGATGAAAGTTGGGTTCGTGGACCTAAGACGATAGAAGCAACTACAATAACTAGATATTGAATTGGCAGGCCCCAAGAGAGAGAAAAACATAAGAAATAAGTGATGCCAAATAAACAATAGATCAAGTATGATTTTTAATTATGTTTAGCACACCAGCTATGAGCTAACCTAGATAAAATATATAAAATGACAGAATTAATGAGATGTACAAAATTATTCAATATTATACGATAAATACATAACACATTCATTAAATTAAATAAGTACTAAATAACAATTCTCAAATTATTTATATATAAGTAAACTTTCTTACATCACATATGGTATCTGTAATATTATCACAAATTTCTTGCATTTCATGGCATGACTCACGGATGTTATATATGATGGCCAAATCTTGACTAAACCTCTAATTCTTTTGTAGGCATGTAATCATTGTGTTGATGAGCAATCTTGAAAATTATATATACCAAGTCATTCCTTTGAATATAATAATGAATGGTAAATGCGTCGGTATCACATCTATTTGAATATTCTTATTAAATTTTAACATTTTGTCAATAGTTTAAAACTCTTCTTCAACACTCCAAACGAACAACCGATACAACTCTAAACAGATAAATGTACATGATTAAAAGCCTCTTGAGCATAGGAAATAGTTTTTTATTTTTAAAAAATTCAGTTGTTCCAAAAAAAACCTCTTGAGCATTGGATGGAAGTACATTTTCAAACTGTGATTGATAATATATAATATCGTGTATATGGTTCCATAATCCTTTCATGGTACCCTTTGTCTACTATGTAATGTTTTCATATATAAAAGAAAAACAGAAAAAAAAAACTTAAATGGTGGTTAACACAACATTTTCTTCTTGATTACTTAATGTTAAAAGTAAAAGAAATGTGTTCCTTTAAGCATGGGCGGAGACAACAGGGGCTGCCAGATGTACAACTTTTTATATTCTTATAAAATTTATTTAGTTTGTATTATTATGAAATATATCATAATACAATATGTATCTATGTTCTAACTAGTTTTCTTTTTAATACTAGTAGGTTAATGAATAAGAACCGGTGTTTCTAATCTTTTGAAAGGTTTTGATGATTGATTCTTTTAAGGATTGATGTAGTTCTCATTTAAATGAATTCTTTTTCTTTATCAATTTTAAAGACTCGATTATATTATTCGGAACCAAAAATATTTTAATATTTTACAACGATGTAAGCCCCTTATTATAAAATCTTAGCTCTGCCCCTGCCCTTAAGCATCATCTATTTCAAGGTGCAATCATTAGAAACATTAAAAAGTTATATACATAATAGAATACCAACTACAAAGATAACACACAACTAAAAAACAAAACCATGCGAATAAACAATATTAACATCCAAGTAAAAGAGATAAATATCCAACTAAGTACTAATGTCAATAATTTTGAAAAGATAAACATCCACTAAAAAATGTTCCGGTCAAAATAAATTATTTAAATTATATTTCTCGTTTAAGAAAACTTCAACCAAGTCAATCTAACATCATCACTTGTCATGTTAAAGAATATATCTTAGTTCATAATATGCATTATATTATCAATAAGGGTTAATGTCATTTTAACCCTATAAAAATTTTCCATTTGTTTTACTTGTTTTTTTTGGCACTGTAAGGGAATGAAATAGATTTTTTCGTGTTAAAAATGCCACTGCCCTCCATTTGAAAGGGTCAACCGATAATCTAATGTATAGTCAGCATATTTGACCTTTAACTATCATCATCATATTTATCTCCCACAAAACTATTTCTATTTAACATTCATAGAAATCAAAATTTATATTACTAAAAAAACATCTGCCCATCGCCTTGAGATCCCCCCCCCCCTCCCCCCCCCCCCCCCCCCACACACACACACACACACACACACACACACACACACAAACTCGTTTATAACTTTGGTTAAAGTATATATAACAAATTTCTTTCTAAGCCTCTAATTCTTTTGTAGGCATGTAATCATTGTGTTGATGACCAATGTTGAAAACCATATATACCAAGTCATTCCTTTGAATATAATAATGAATGGTAAATGCGTCGTTATCACATCAATTTGAATATTCTTACTAAATTTTAACATTTTGTCAATAGTTTAAAACTCTTCTTCAACACTCCAAACAAACGGTCGATACAACTCTAAAGAGATAAATGTACATGACTAAAAGCCTCTTGAGCATAGGAAATAGTTTTTTTTACTTTTAAAAAATTCAATTGTTCCAAAAAAAAGCCTCTTGAGCATTGGATGGAAGTACATTTTCAAACTGTGATTGATAATATATAATATCGTGTATATGGTGCCATTTTCAAACTGTGATTGATAATATATAATATCGTGTATATGGTGCCATAATCCTTTCATGGTACCATTTGTCTACTATGTAATATTTTCATATATAAAAAAAAAAGGAAAAAATTAAGCTTAAATGGTGGTTAACACAACACTTTCTTCTTGATTACTTAATGTTAAAAGTAAAAGAAATTTGTTCCTTTAAGCATGGGCGGAGACAACAGGGGCTGGCGGATGTACAAATTTTTATACTTTTATACAATTTATTTAGTTTGTATTATTCTGAAATATATCATAATACAATATGTATCTATGTTCTAACTAGTTTTCTTTTTAATACTAGTAGGTTAATGAATAAGAATCAGTGTTTCTAATCTTTTAAAAGGTTTTGATGATTGATTCTTTTAAGGATTGATGTAGTTCCCATTTAAATGAATTCTTTTTCTTTATCAAATTTAAAGACTCGATTATATTATTCGGAACCAAAAATATTTTAATATTTTACAACGATGTAAGCCCCTTATTCTAAAATCTTAGTTCCGTCCTTGACTTTAAGCATCATCTATTTCAAGGTGCAATCATTAGAAACATTAAAAAATTATATACATAATAGAATACCAACTACAAAGATAACACACAACTAAAAAACAAAACCATGGGAATAAACAATATTAGCATCCAAGTAAAAGAGATAAATATCCAACTAAGTACTAATATCAATAATTTTGAAAAGATAAACATCCACTAAAAAATGTTCCGGTCAAAATAAATTATTTAAATTATATTTCTCGTTTAAGAAAACTTCAACCAAGTCAATCTAACATCATCACTTGTCATGTTAAAGAATATATCTTTATTTAGTTCATAATATGTGATAGCTTATTTTATTTCTTTGTTTTTATTAGTTTATCTTAGTTTTTTAGCTCTTTTTATTAGTATTGCATTGTATATTCTTTATTTTCTTTATCATGGATCGTATCGGGGGCTTGTTATGTTGCATGAGGAATTTTGCAGGGTTTTGGAGCTTTTTGTGATTGTGGATTTGAGTGAAGACGGCTTAGTGGGCTCCCGAAGCATTATTGGGCTTGGCGGAATCAAAGAAGAAGAATTGGGCTTTGAAAGTTATTGGCTTGGATTATTTGGGCTTGTGAAGATGAATCATAAATTTCTAATTTTGGGCTTGGAGCATCCATTTAGTGGCTAAATGATGATTGGTGGATTCAAATTACATGGATAAGGGGGGGGGGGGACCAAAGGAATCTTTGGTAGTGGAAGGGTGGAGTAGTGGAATGGTGGACCAATAGCATTCCAGCAGCATTTGCGCCGGTGGAATTTTGGCTGCGCGGGTACCCGCGCAACTGCCCAGTTTGGGTATTTTGGTCATTTGGCTTGCCATTACCTTGGGGGATCAGACCTAGCAGCCACAACTTCGATTTTACACCATTGGAGACCTGTGGGAGGCGATTTTGGAAGCTCAAGACTCATTTCTCTTCATCTTTCCAAGATTTTTGGTAGTTTCTTTATGCAATTAGACTTTTGTGATTGTTGTTCTATTGCCATGAGTGGCTAAACTCTTTATATTTGGTTGACTTTGGCTGAAAACCAATGAATGTTTGTGGGTTTTGAAGGATTTATGTTGATTATCAATTTATTCCATGTTTATGATTCTAGTTTACAACTCTTATGCTTATTTGATGTTTTGATCATGAGCTTAGTATTTGATTGAGCAATGGTTGATTTGTTTCATTGATTTTGCATTGGATCATTGAATTTATCTAGAACAAAGGCTTTATGATGGTAGAAATCATCTCTAGCTTATGAATCATAGCTCCTTTATGGATGTGTAAGCATTTGACATCCTCTAGGAATTGGGGATTCCTTCATTCTTAAGGCTAATTGATTTCTTGGGATTAATTGCTTCAATTGACCCTTGATCTTAATTAAGAAGGTGTGTTGTAGGCTTCCCCAACCTCCATACTACCTATGAGGAATCTTGGCATATCATGCTTCATGATTGCTATAACCAATTTGGGATGAAGGATAAGCTTTGTATTAGATCCTAATGATAAACACACAAATGTTCATTGTGTTGAATTGCCTTAGTTAACCAATTATTCCCAACCTTTGAGCATCTCATCAACTTGATTAATTGCAAGGTTTTTAGTTATTCAAGTATTTTAGTTTTCAAGTAATCAAACACCCCCCCCCCCCTTTTTAGTTTAATTGTAGTTAGTTAGTTTAATTTCACTAGTTCTATTGAATTGCATTGGTGATTGAATACAACCATTTCCCCGAGGATCGATACCCCTTTTTACCATTATATTACGTTTATTTAGAAATCAAAGGGTGTAATTTGCTTGGTGGACTTGACATTCCCATCAAGTTTTGGCGCCGTTGCCGGGGAAATTGGTTATTGTTATTTGATTGTTTATGCCTAGGTCTACAAGAACCGGTGAACTACTCTACAATCCGGAAATTGAAAAAGAAGCAAAAAGGTTGAAAAAGTTAGCCAAACAAGCAAAGCAACAACAACTAGTTCAAGCTTCTTCCTCTTCTCCACTAATCAACATAGAAGATCAAGTTCACACTTCAAGTGATACCTACACCGAGCCGAGTTCTCCAATTGTTGGTCAATCCTTTGAAGACATTCCTTTTGAAAACCACATAGCCATGAATCACACTCCACCTCACAATCCTAACCCAAACCCAAACAATCAAGATGCTAATACCCCACCCCAACCACCAAGACAACAACAACAAGAACCTCTCATTGATATGCCACCTTGGAATCAAGCCCTTCCTCAAAACCAACCTAATTATCAACCACCACAACCACCAAACCAACAAATCCATCATAACAACCAACCTCAAAACAATGCTTTTCAAGTTCAACAAGTACATTACCCAAATCAACCCAATTACCAACACCCTCCAATATACCAAAACCCAATGTACCCCCAACAACAACCTCCCTACAACCAATACCCTAACTACCAACCTTATCCACCACCAATCTACAATCACAACCAATACCCTTACCCACCTTATCATCAACCACCCAATTACTTGCAACAATATCCCAATAACCCCAATCCACCCCATCCCCCTCAAGAGTTGACACTTCGGCAAATGATGGAGACGGATGTTACTCATACACCTCTTGCTATTGTTTATCCCGCAAACCGCCGAGGGATTGAATTGAAGTCAAGTTTCATCCATCAACTAACCAAGTTCCATGGTTTGGATAGAGAAGATCCTCAAAAGCATTTGAAGTCCTTTCATATGATATGTGTTAGCATGTTGCCCGAAAATGTGACATTGGATGATTTCAAGCTAACCGCCTTCCCACTCACCTTGGAAGATAAAGCTAGAGAGTGGTTATTCAACTTACCACCGGGATCTATTCACACATGGGAAGAGTTACTCAAAGCCTTCAATAGCAAGTTCTATCCCACCTCCCGAATTTCAAGCCAAAGAAGTGACATTTTGGGGATTCGTCAAGGGGAAAATGAAACATTTCATGATTTTTGGGAGCGCTTCAACAATTTGTGTACAAGTTGTCCTCAACACAATATACCCGAACAACTACTTCTTCAACAATTTTATGAGGGTATGAATGAAAAAGATCGGAGGATGATTGATGCTTCAAGTGGTGGTGACATCTTCAACAAAACCCCTCACGAGATCCGATTACTTTTTGGTACCATTTCTCAAAATCAAAGGAATTTTGGGACTAGACATGACATGAAGAGAAATTCTCCACAAGTGGTTGGTGAAGTTAGCAACACTCAACACTTGGAATCAAAGCTCTTGGATTTGACTAATGTGTTAAGTCAAATGGTGGTGGGAAGTGGTCAACAATTGATGGTATGTGGTATTTGTGCAATGACGGGCCATTATACGGATAAGTGTCCCACACTTGGAAGTGAACCGGAAGATGTGAATGGAATGGGCGGATATCAAAGTCAACCAAGACCCATGGGATTTCAAAACAATTTCAACCCAAATTTGAGGAATAACCAAAACAACCCTTATCCACCAAAGCAAAATCCACCAAATCTTTTGATGAGACCCCAACATCCACAATACCAATCCCAAAAACCTCCATATCCACAAAATTCTTATAACCCTCCAAATTACCAACAACCTCCACAACAAGGCCAATCAAGTGGTACCCATCAAATGAGCCTTCAAGAACTTGTCACTTCTCTTGCTCAAAGCCAAACCCAATTTCAACAAGAAACCAAGAATACTTTCTCCAACATTCAAGCACAAATTGGAGACTTGGCAACCGCTCTCAACAAGATGGAACAAAGGGGTAAACTTCCATCACAAACCGAGAAGAACCCCAATGTGAGTGCCATCACCTTGCGAAGTGGGAAAACACTTGGAGAAAGTCAACCTAAAAGAGTTTCAAGAGAAGACGAAGATGAAGTGATCATTATGGAACCTCCAAAAGTTGTAGTTCCTCCAAAGGAACCGGTTGTGCCAAATGTTGATCAACCCGATCCTTCCAACAAACCCATCAAACCATTGGTCATACCACCGCCTTTTCCATCCCGGTTGGCTTCCTCAAAGAAACAAGAAGAAGAGAAAGAGTTTTTTGAGACTTTCCGCAAGGTTCAACTCAACATTTCACTATTGGATGCCATTAAGCAAATCCCACGTTACGCCAAATTTCTTAAGGATTTGTGCACCAACAAGAGAAAATTCAAGACAAATGAGAAGATTCAAGTCAATGCAAATGTATCCGCGATCATCCAAAAGAAGCTTCCACCCAAATGCAAAGACCCGGGAATGTTTGCTATACCTTGTACCATTGGTGATTTACATGTTGAAAGTGCCATGCTAGATCTTGGAGCCTCAATCAATGTCATGCCATACTCGGTTTTTCAATCTCTCAATGTTGGACCTTTGGAAGAAACCGGAGTCATCATTCAATTAGCGGACAAGTCAAGTGTATTTCCAAGAGGCGTGTTGGAGGATGTACTAGTTCAAGTCAATCAACTAGTATTTCCCGCAGATTTCTATGTCATTGACCTTGAAGAAAAGACTCCTTCCAAGTCATCTATGATTCTCCTTGGAAGACCCTTCATGAATACCGCTCACACGATTATTGATGTCCACAATGGGAAGATCACCATGGAGTTTGATGGAGAGACCATTCACTTCAACATCTTTGAAGCAATGAGATATCCTAGCAACATATCTCCATTGTATCGAGTTGATGTGATTGAGCCAATCACCCAACAATTATTCGAGTTATCAAATGGGGATCTTTTGAAGATGGTGCTTAACATGAGTCTTGAAGGTGAAAGTTTGAAGAATACCTTGGATTTGTATACATTGGATTACGAAGTTGAAGATATTGTGAAGGCTCTAGAAATTACTAATTCCACAAAGAAGGATGTTTCTCAAGTTGTCTTATCTCATTCTCCAATCAAGATGCCACCTTCCATAATCCAACCACCCACACTTGAATTGAAAGTCTTACCTAGCCATTTGAAATATGCTTATCTAGGTCAAGATAAGACTCTACCGGTGATTATCTCTTCTCAATTGAAAGACTTTGAAGAAAACCAATTGATTGAAGCCTTGAAAGAGCATAAAGAGGCCATGGGGTGGACAATAGCGGACATCAAGGGGATAAGTCCTAATGTATGCACTCACAAGATACTCATGGAAGATGATTGCAAGCCTAGGAGGGAAGCCCAAAGACGATTAAACCCTCCCGTGATGGAAGTTGTCAAGAAGGAGATAATCAAGTTACTTGATGCGGATATGATTTACCCAATTTCCGACTCCAAATGGGTTAGTCCAGTGCAAGTGGTTCCCAAGAAAACGGGAATCACGGTTGTTGAGAATAACAAAGGCGTAATGGTACCCACTCGAGTTCAAAATGGATGGAGGGTGTGCATTGATTATAGAAAGTTGAATTCAAGCACACGGAAAGATCACTTCCCTCTTCCTTTCATTGATCAAATGCTCGAGCGATTGGCGGGCAAATCACATTATTGTTGCCTTGATGGATACTCGGGTTTTCACCAAATACCCGTTGCCCCCGAAGATCAAGACAAAACGACTTTTACATGCCCCTTTGGCACATTTGCCTACAAGCGGATGCCATTTAGATTATGCAATGCCCCCGCCACATTCCAAAGATGCATGGTGAGTATCTTCTCCGAGTATGTTGAAAATATAATCGAAGTGTTCATGGATGATTTCACCGTGTATGGCAATTCGTTTGATGAATGCTTGGGTAACCTTAAGAAGATTTTGAAAAGGTGCATTGAGAAAAAGTTGGTGTTAAACTTTGAGAAATGTCACTTCATGGTCAATCAAGGAATCATTTTGGGACACATCGTCTCCAAAAAGGGCATCGAAGTTGATAAAGCCAAAATTGATGTCATCCAAACCCTTCCTTACCCAACATGTGTTAGAGAAGTGAGATCTTTCTTGGCCATGCAGGATTCTATAGAAGATTCATCAAAGATTTCTCAAAGATCACGCGACCAATGTGCCTCCTTCTTCAAAAAGATGTCGATTTTGACTTCAATATTGCATGCCAAGAAGCCTTTGACAAACTTAAAGACTTGCTCACTTCCGCCCCAATAATCCAACCTCCAAATTGGGAGCTTCCATTTGAAATAATGTGTGATGCAAGCAATTTTGCTATTGGCGCGGTCTTAGGTCAAAAAGAGGGCAAAGCATCCCATGTCATCTACTATGCCTCCAAAACCTTGGATAATGCTCAAGCCAATTACTCCACCACCGAGAAGGAACTTCTAGCCATTGTATTCGCCTTGGAGAAATTCCGGCAATACCTTCTTGGGACAAATGTAATTGTGTATTCCGACCATGCCGCATTGAAGTATCTCATGACCAAGAAAGATGCCAAGCCACGGTTGATTCGTTGGATTCTTCTTTTACAAGAATTCGATCTTGAGATAAAGGATAAAAGTGGTGCTGAAAACCTAGTTGCGGATCACTTAGTTGCGGATCACTTAAGTCGGTTGAATATTGGTGATTCTTCTTCTCCCATCCTTGATGAATTCCCGGATGAACACCTCTTCTATATGTCAAATTCCATTCCATGGTACGCGGATATTGTGAATTACTTGGCTACTAAAGAAATTCCTCATGCATTTACCAAGTACCAAAAGGCCAAGTTGAAGAGTGATTCCAAATACTACGTGTGGGATGACCCTTAACTTTGGAAACATTGTCCGGATCAACTCATACGGAGGTGTGTTCATCAAAATGAGGTTGAGTCAATTTTGAAGTTTTGCCATGAGTATGCATGCGGAGGACATTTTGGTCAAAACAAAACCATACGAAAGGTGCTCGAATGCGGACTCTATTGGCCAACAATGTCAAGATATACCTATCTATTTTGCAAGAGTTGTGATAGATGTCAAAGAACGGGAACCGTATCCACAAGGCATGAGATGATTCAAAGCCCTATCCTTATTTGTGAAATCTTTGATGTGTGGGGAATCGACTTCATGGGCCCCTTCCCCGTTTCTTTTGGTTATACTTATATACTCTTGGCGGTTGATTACGTTTAAAAGTGGGTGGAAGCAAAGGCAACAAGGCATGATGATTCTAAAACGGTAATTGACTTCTTGAAGTCCAACATTTTCGCAAGATATGGTGTACCAAGAGCTTTGGTGAGTGATAGGGGCACTCATTTTTGCAATAAAATGATGGAAGCAATGACAAAGAGATATGGTGTCACACACCGGATATCAACCGCTTACCATCCACAAACAAATGGCCAAGCCGAAGTGTCAAATAGAGAAGTCAAACAAATTCTTGAAAAGACCGTCAACACTACCCGAAAAGATTGGAGCTTGAAGTTAGAAGATGCTTTATGGGCGTATCGGACCGCCTACAAAACTCCAATTGGTATGTCTCCATTCCGCCTTGTCTATGGAAAGTCTTGTCATTTACCGGTGGAATTGGAACACAAGGCATACTGGGCGGTTAAAAAGTGCAATTTCAATCTTGAAGAAAGTGGAAAGCATCGAAAAATGCAACTTCAAGAAATCGAGGAATTGAGAAACGAGTCTTATGAAAATGCAAGCATCTACAAAGATAAAACAAAAGCGTTTCATGACAAACATATCACTCGTAAGCATTTTATCCTAGGCCAAAAAGTTCTTCTTTATCATTCACGCTTAAAGCTATTTCCGGGAAAATTGCGATCTCGATGGCACGGACCTTTTATTGTTATAAAAGTGTTTGATCACGGTGCGGTTGAAATTAAGAGTTTGGAAACAAATCAAATATTCAAAGTGAATGGACACCGCTTGAAACCATTTTATGAAGGCTTTGATACGGGAGAATTCGACAACGTAACATTGGAAATCCCAAATTACGAAGGTTGATGGAAGCGGGACTATGTCTTGGCAAAGACGTTAAATAAATGCAATGTGAATAAATAATGTCCGTTTGAAGTTTTGGGTGTTTCTAAGTTTGAAGTTGGTCTAAAAATAAGCATATAGCAGTCTTCTAGTGATTTTGGTGAAGTTTGAAAAATTCCAAAAATTTGACTTTTGCGCGGGTACCCACGCAACCTTTGCGCGGCCGACCCCAGCCGCGCAGGTCCCGAGTTCCAAATTGCACCAACATGGGGTGCTCTCTGATTGTTGCGCGCAGCCGATTCCCACCCTCGCAAACCCTTTGCGCGGCCAAGACCAAAATTTCACTCCTCATTGCGCGACTGCTAATTTTACATAACCCACCCAAATATCCGATCCATTTCCACATGAAACCCACCCATTTACCCGATAACCCGCGATTCGACCCGGTACTCGACCCAACCTTATAACACCTCACACCCGTCAGACCCCCATACCCCACCCTTGTCACTCCCGTCATCGACGACCACCGCGCCTTCAACCTCCGCCGAAGAACATCTGCTACCACCGACGAATGCGCCCACGATCGCCGATCTTCCGCCTTCGATTCCGACCGACGTTGCCAGCATCGCTGCTCACTGCCGACCGTCGACAGCAGCACACCCAACGACAGCCGCCTTCTTTACTCGTCGGAAAAGCGAGCACCACCGCCTCCACTTAATTCCACCTTCCAGATTACTTCTTTCGCCGGCGCTCCACCTCCAGCCTTTCCCCCATCTAATTCCGAACCCCCCCACCCATTTCTCCGCCGGGAACAACAACTGCCGCCACATTCCCACCCTCGCCGGAAAATTGTAAAACGGCCATTCCGCCTCCACATTCCATCAAAACTCGAAAATTCTTGGGGCATTCTTTACCAAACACTCCACCACACACCGATCTACTATTAATTTGGGAAAATCTCATCGCCGGAAAACCTAGCTCCACCGCCGGCCGCCGTCTGTCGCCGCCACTAATTTTGACAAAAAATTAAATTTTTTTTTTGTTTCTCACCGGAGTTTCAAAAGATTCAACCATGTGGGTCAAATTCAAGCTTGGGGTGCGGTTTTAGCGGATTTCTTTTCGGGTTTCGACACTCGAAATTGGTACATTTCTTTTAATTCCATTGCCTTCAAATTCTCATTCCATAGGCTTATGCTATGCATTAGGTTGATTAGAAATAGACTTAGTTTGCTTTGAATTAATTGAATTGCATTTGATTTTTCCCAAAATTGCAAGTTTGGAATATTTGCCCAATTTTTATTCTCTGATTTGATTGGATTGGTGTGAGGCGAGTGTGAGGGATAATTTTGCCCAAGTTTTTGTCTTTGCTAGGTTTATTCACCGGTACAATGGCACGGGACAAGACCATTCACGCATCTCATGGTTCATCTCGTGAAGCTCAATCCTCGGGGCCATCCAAGAAAATGTCCACCGACCATGTTGATCGTGATGGGAACCTTACCCTCACGAGTGCCCAAAGCCGAGAGTTCAAATCCAACCTTCAAAAGCGTGCAATCCGCGCCACAAAATTTTACCACCAAGATTCTATGGAGCACCTCGGCCTTGACAACCACTTGAGACAACTATTTTTCAACATTGGTTGGCACGAGTTTCTCGCTCTTTCTGCACGCACCTACAAACAACCCACACTCGACTTCCTCTCCACCTATGCCCGCAATGACACGGCGAGGGTACTCACTTTCAAACTCCAGGGTCGGCAGCACCGACTCAAGTACAAAACCCTCAACAAGATCATGAGCACATATGACATCAACAACTCCGACATTTACAGCTACCAATGGTCTCAATTTAAAAGCTTGCCCAAAGTAGACTTTTGGACCCAAATCACGAGCCTTTCCAAGTTCAATCCCAGTCGCCAAAAAGACCCCTTTATCATCCATCCTTGCTGGAGAATTGCCCACCGGATCCTATCCACTTCTATCTTTGCTCGTCACGAGCCGGGACAAATCAACACCGTTGAGTTATATTTTCTCTACTGCATGTCGAGCCGACGTTGGTCTTTACCCGATTTCGCCACCTTCTTTTTAGACAAATGTGACAGCCTCAGGACGAAGACCACTGGTGACATTTGTATTGGAGGTCTCATTACCCTCATTGGTTTGGGTATGGGCCTTCAATTTCCAGAATCTGAATATGTGCCAGTGGATGATCCACCTCTCTACCTTCTTGATTGCATAACTCTCACCCGGATGGAATTAATGCTACCTCATCCTACTCTTCCTGGACATTTCTCTTGGCTCAACCATGTCAAGGACCCAGTTTACATCTTGCCCAATCCAAGTATCTCCGCCTTCACCACCAATGTCCCCGAAACATGGTTCTTGCCTCAAGAGTTGCCAAATGATGATGCTGCAGCAGCGGATGATGACATGCAGGTGGACCCTGACAATGCTGATAGCCCATTCGAGGCTGAAGACCATTATGATCTCCCGATCCGTCAGTTGCCACCACCTTATCCATGTCAAGCCTCCGGGTCACACTCTCAGCCCTCGGGAGAACACTTCCAGCCACAACATGATTATCACTCATACCAGAAACACAATGAGCCCGACCCCGCACACGAGTTTCCTCTCGATATTTACAGTCAGCTTGCTTCCTTGCGCCTCCAGGGCAACAGGAACACCGCAGCCATCCACCGCATTGAGGAACAACAAGCACGCACCAACACTTACATGGAGGACCTTTGGTATCATTTTCAGCCCGAGGGCGGTTATCCCCCTCGCGGGCCTCCTTCATCTTGATCCCGGTATGATCCTTCCTTACTCTTATCCTAAGCATTGAGGACAATGCTTAATTTTAAGCTTGGGGTGAGGTATTCTTATATTTTATTTTTTTTATTGCATTTAGGTTGTATATTGTTGCATTTAGAGTAACTCATTTAGGTCATTCATAAAAATTGCATAAAAATTCCAAAAATATTGCATATTTTATTTCTTTCTTTTCTAATTTTCATACTTTTTAGATGCATTCTAGTTTAAGTTCATGCATTTTTGTTCTCTCTTGACTTCTCATCCCTACAGGTACCAGAGCACCGAGTCATAAGTATTGAATCATAGATTGGTCCCGGGTCTTGATATGGAATTCCTTGTATTTGATAAGTGGGACACATTTTGAGCCTCACGGACCATTTTAAGACCGCTTGTGTGGGGGTCAGATGCAGGTAGCTTGATTGGGTCTAGGTGCGGAGGGATGTGGTTGGTCATGCCAATGTGTGCGAGCAAAGATTAGCCCGGTAAGGTATTATGAAGACATTGAAGATATTGAAGACCCACATCTTGATTTTGGAGGGAGTACCCTTTAGTACTCCCGAGTCTCGTCCGAGCCCTGCTTAGTTAGATTCTCACCACCTTTTTAAGATAGGTTATTTTTTTTAGGAGTTTAGAGTAGATAGTTAGATAGATTTTGTTTATCACACCTTGCATTAAGGTGCTTGATGAACTTTGAAGTGGGTCCCCCAATTCACATCTTTTGGGACCAAGTCTTTTCGGTAACACCCATTTTTGAGTCATTCCCCACCCTTTTTAGTTGATCTTGGCACATTGTCAATGATCATTAGGTGTTCATGTTAGCCTCCATCCTATGTTACATGGTGAAATTCCTTAGACCTTCCAAGAAGAAAAAAAAATGAAAATATTGAAAAAAAAAAACAAATGAAGAAGATTAAAGAAAAGCAACAAAAACAAAGAAGAAAAAGAGCAACACAAAAAGAAGAACAAGAATCCAAGTTCAAGACTTTCTTTCAATTTATTCCAAAAAAAAAAAAATAAAAAAATTGAAGATTTAAGAAGACTGAATATCAAGCAACAAAGAGGCTAAAGACCAAATAACCGAAGTTCAAGATTGAAGATTTAAGTTGTTAGGTTTAAGTTTAGGTTAAGTAGAATTTTTATTATTTTATTTTATTTTTGATTTTTGGTGAGAAAAGGCCTTGACGATGAGACGGTAGACTGTAAAGGACAGTACAAGGGAGAAACCTCTGAAACCGGATGTTTGCCCGGAGGCTGCGCTGCAAAGCCCTATTTCGTAGTATACACTTTAGTCTGACAAATGTAGGAATCATAGTGTGTGAAGAGGTGCCTTTCCTTCGTGCACTATGGTCTGCATTGGTGATTTAAAGTGCCCCCACTGGGCGCATCTCTGTTTCCTTTGTCTTGCACACCGCGACTGCATCCAACCATGATCTATTCGCCCATCAAGTGGTTGAGAATGTGGTTTATGGCTCTAAAGCGGGGAACAATTTTGAAAATGCGTAGGGTCCATTGAAGGACTAATTCTGACCATGTTGACTGATGTTGACCAAGTTCTATGATATCTTTCTTTTTCTCTTTTTAGTTTAGCTCATTCCGAGCTCATTTTAGTCTTGTTCTAACTTGAGGACAAGTTAGGTTTAAGCTTGGGGTGATTTGATAGCTTATTTTATTTCCTTATTTTTATTAGTTTATCTTAATTTTTTAGCTCTTTTTATTAGTATTGCATTGTATATTCTTTATTTTCTTTATCATGGATCGTATCGGGGGCTTGTTATGTTGCATGAGGAATTTTGCAGGGTTTTGGAGCTTTTTGTGATTGTGGATTTGAGTGAAGACGGCTTAGTGGGCTCCCAAAGCATTATTGGGCTCGGCGGAATTAAAGAAGAAGAATTGGGCTTTGAAAGTTATTGGCTTGGATTATTTGGGCTTGTGAAGATGGATCATAAATTTCTAATTTTGGGCTTGGAGCATCCATTTAGTGGCTAAATGATGATTGGTGGATTCAAATTACATGGATAAGGGGGGGACCAAAGGAATCTTTGGTAGTGGAAGGGTGGAGTAGTGGAATGGTGGACCAATAGCATTCCAGCAGCATTTGTGCGGGTGGAATTTTGGCTGCGCGGGTACCCGCGCAACTGCCCAGTTTGGGTATTTTGGTCATTTGGCTTGCCATTACCTTGGGGGATCAGACCTAGCAGCCACAACTTCGATTTTACACCATTGGAGACCTGTGGGAGGCGATTTTGGAAGCTCAAGACTCATTTCTCTTCATCTTTCCAAGATTTTTGGTAGTTTCTTTATGCAATTAGACTTTTGTGATTGTTGTTCTATTGCCATGAGTGTCTAAACTCTTTATATTTGGTTGACTTTGGCTGAAAACCAATGAATGTTTGTGGGTTTTGAAGGATTTATGTTGATTACCAATTTATTCCATGTTTATGATTCTAGTTTACAACTCTTATGCTTATTTGATGCTTTGATCATGAGCTTAGTATTTGATTGAGCAATGGTTGATTTGTTTCATTGATTTTGCATTGGATCATTGAATTTATCTAGAACAAAGGCTTTATGATGGTAGAAATCATCTCTAGCTTATGAATCATAGCTCCTTTATGGATGTGTAAGCATTTGACATCCTCTAGGAATTAGGGATTCCTTCATTCTTAAGGCTAATTGATTTCTTGGGATTAATTGCTTCAATTGACCCTTGATCTTAATTAAGAAGGTGTGTTGTGGGCTTCCCCAACCTCCATACTACCTATGAGGAATCTTGGCATATCATGCTTCATGATTGCTATAACCAATTTGGGATGAAGGATAAGCTTTGTATTAGATCCTAATGATAAACACACAAATGTTCATTGTGTTGAATTGCCTTAGTTAACCAATTATTCCCAACCTTTGAGCATCTCATCAACTTGCTCAATTGCAAGGTTTTTAGTTATTCAAGTATTTTAGTTTTCAAGTAATCAAACACCCCCCCCCTTTTTAGTTTAATTGTAGTTAGTTAGTTTAATTTCACTAGTTCTATTGAATTGCATTGGTGATTGAATACAACCATTCCCCCGAGGATCGATACCCCTTTTTACCATTATATTACGTTTATTTAGAAATCAAAGGGTGTAATTTGCTTGGTGGACTTGACATTCCCATCAACATCCTCACTTGTCATGTTGAAGAATATATCTTTATTTAGTTCATAATATGCATTATATTATCAATAAGGGTTAATGTCATTTTAACCCTATAAAAATTTTCCATTTGTTTTAAAAAGTCCCTCACTTGTTTTTTTTGGCACTGTAAGGGAATGAAATAGATTTTTTCGTGTTAAAAATGCCACTGCCCTCCATTTGAAAGGGTCAACCGATAATCTAATGTATAGTCATCATATTTGACCTTTAACTATCATCATCATATTTATCTCCCACAAAACTATTTCTATTTGACATTCATATAAATCAAAATTTATATTACTAAAAAAACATCTGCCCATCGCCTTGAGATCCTACTCATTGGCAGAATACCCAACATCCCCAAAATCAGATCTGCAACATGGAATCACACAGAAAACCCATTTGGGAGCAAAAAAAGATTCATGCTTCGGAAGATTGAAACAAGGAAACCACAAGAATGTCATTGGGGTGTGTTTTGTAACTCCAATTCCATGGCTTGGATTTGAATTATAGAGAAAAAATTAGTCTGTAATTTGAACAAACAACTTCTTAATTCCAAAACTCTGATTCCATGACGCCAAACCCCACCATAGATCATATAAACAAAACTTAGGGTTTACTAAAAAGGTCAAACATTACCTCCGCAATCTTGTTCCCTTGTTCTTGAAAGAATTCGACAAGGTGGATGGTATGGTAGACATTTGAAATTGGCGTAGATGTCCCGACACTACAATCCTCTCCAACTTTACATCTTTCTTGGTTGGTGTCGTTGGCGGCGAATGTAGTGACTTTATTTTCTTCCTAATCAAATGGGAGGTAAAAAATGGTAGAGATTGGATGCTTATTGCTCCTGTTCTTGGTTTGGTTATTCCATGTCAATTTCATCATTTTTAGCTCTTTCTTTCATCCCAAATGTGATAAGCCAATAAGGGGTTGTAACATCCTGTTTCCTGTTATTTCTGGGCCGTGGGCTAGAAGTCAATTGTGTAAGACTTTAGGCCTTGCAGAGACAAAGTTTAGTCCTTGTGGAAAGAGGTAATGTTAGTTAAAAGATTTTACCCTTGAATTGTGTTTTGGACCGAAGGGTAGAAAAGGAAAAGTCATAGGATGGGTTCTTGCATGAAATATGGATTTTTGTTCGATAGTTTTTTAGTCCAAGATAGTTAGATGATATTGTTGAGCTCTTCAATACCTTTCCGTGGATATAAAGAACGTCGAAAACAGAGTTGGAACAAAGAAGTTACGATCATTTGAAGTTAGACGATTTCTGGGTCAGTCGCGTACACAGGGTGTACTAGGGTATCCCTAGTACGCTGGGCGTACTCAACATGTACGTTGGGTGTACTAGGGCATCCGTAGTACGCAGGGTGTAAATTGAGTACGCAGGGCATACACGATCAATTCCCAAACCCTATTTCCGTGGTCTAAGCCCTATTTAAGGTCATTAACTCCCCCAAACCTACTCCATTCTCAGCCTTCACCTCTCTAACACCCTCTCTTGAAACCCTAACCCTATATTGAGCCTTGTGAGCAAAAACAATGTATTTTTAAGTGCTTTGGAGTGTTCTTGGTGCACCTTAGAGAAAAAGGAACTCATTGAAGAAGTGTTGGTTGCATTGGAGCTTGTAGATCCAAAATTTGTTCACCTTGATCTTTTTTCTAGAGGTATAAAGTTTGAATCTTGATGATGATATTGTTAGATCTAGCTATTTTTGGGTGTTATAGGTGTTTGGTCACTTTAAGTGCATAAAGTTTAGATCTTGAAAGGTTGTGACCTTGTTATGGATAAAGTTGGAAACTTTATCCATCTAAACATCATTTTGATTAAGATATGAAAGTTACAGACTTGGACTTAATAGATTAAGTTGAAAAGATACACTTTTTGGGTCCCTTTGAGACTTAAAGACTAGATCTTGTTTGTTGGGACCTATCTAATGGATAAAGTTGGAAACTTTATCCATTATAGAGCTATTATGAACCATAAAAATATGATCTTCAGTGTTGTATGTAACCCATGCATGTGTTAGATGGTCTTATTGGGTTAAGAACATAGGGTTTTGGAAATTAAGCACTTAATAGCCATGCAAAGTCATAAAGTTGGAAACTTTATGACTTAGGACATCATTTTAGGCTTGGATATGAGTTTTGGACGAAAGGACATAATGGAATAAGCTCTTAATGAAGTTTTGGGACTGGGCAGCGTACGTTGGGCATACCTGGAGGTACGCTGCGATTATGCGATCAACGCCTCGTATGTTGGTCAAACACCAAGTACGCCCCACGTACAGAAGAGTACGCCCAACGTACTCAACTGAGTCGACTCGGCCGGGTTGGCTCGGCTGGGTGTTGACTTTGACCATGACTTTGACTTTGACCAAGTTGAACTAGGGGTATTTTGTGTATTTTGGATTATGTTTGAGAATTGGTCATTTGGATGGATAGGTGACGGTTAAAGCTGAGATTCGGAGTCGGGACCTCATCAACTATTGTTCAGATTGAGATGTGAGTTTTCCTCACTATACTTATGGGTAGAAGGCACCAAGGACGACCCATTAGATTGATATCATGGTTTACCATATTTTGCTATGTTGTAGTGATTTGTTAGATCTGTATCCTGGTACATAGGATGTTGCTATGTTGTAGTGATCTGTTAGATCTGTATCCTGGTATATAGGATGTTGCTATGCTGTAGTGATCTGTCAGATTTGTATCCAGGTATATCGGATGTTGCTATGCTATAGTGATCTGTTAGATCTGCTTGCTGTCTGTTGACTGGTTATATGTTTATATGTTATGTATATGTCGACATGTTATGAGTTGTTGGGTTAAAGCGAAACAGTGGAGACTGAAGGCCAAGAGACCCAGGGCGGACCGGATAGACTGAAGGCATGTGAGGCGGACCAGTCAGGCCGAAGGCCCGGAGAACAGTCCAGATAGGCTGAAGGCCTGGTGAGGCGGTCCAGTCATGTTGAAGGTTCTGTGAGTGGTCCAAATAGTCTGTTGGCCGGCGCGACGTTCTAGTCAGGCTGAAGGTTCTGTATGCATGTTGTTGTTTGTTATGTTTAAGTAGTGGTACTTTGGGGTAAACTCACTAAGCGTTAGCTTACAGTTTTTGGTTATGGTTTCAAGTACTTCAAACGACCGTGATAGGGCGAAGGCGTGACCGTACACATCCTGATTTTATATTGTTGATCTTAGGAGACTCTGATTTTAAATAATATTTTGGAAACAATGGTTTTGTAAACACTTTCATTAGTAAATAGTTTGTCTTAAAAAGTTTAAATTTGTTGTGATTTTTGAGATGTTACAAGTTGGTATCAGAGCCTTGGTTTGAGTGAATTGGAGGAACATCTGTGGGAATCCAGTCTCAAACTAAGTAACTACAAAGGTTTTAAAAATGATTTTAAAAAATAACCAGGAAAGGATGTGATGTGTACGATCAGCCAGAGCCAGTAAGTAGACCCCAAGTTACCACACTATTATTTTATATTATGTTATGGTAAAACATCATGCTAGTGATAGGATAGGGATCTTCAGGAATTGCATGATAGAATTTCCTGATTATATGATGCCTGATAGCCTCCTTCTTATATGAAATTGACATCATTACTGTAGTTGCTTAGTGTATGCATCATAGTTGTACATAAATAAGATTCTATAGCCTGATAATGTTTGGTTTAGCCTTATTTCATGTTCTTGTCTGATGAAGGGCTTAGGGTAGAATCATGTATTCGACTGTCTATAGGGTCCAATGTTATGTATGATTAGCATAAACGAGTGTTGCAGAGTTGGTGGAAGTTTCATGGATGAGTTATGTGGGGCCAGCAGGCCGGCTGAGGAATGTTTAGCCACTCTCTAGGGAGTGAGGATAGGATGTATGCGTATCCTGGTTGTTGTATTGGTTTTGAGTGGTTGTGATGCTTCTTGGGGAAAATACGGGTAGGTGTGGAAGGTAGTATGAGCCTGTACTACTGAAATCACAGGACCCGTATGCGTCACAAGGAATTCACAAACCCCGGTGGGTAGTCTCGTCATGTAGTTGTAGCAATGTGTATTGTGGTATTCTGGTGCGTTTTGGTTCGATTCAATAAAGAGCTCACGAGGGGATCTGATTCAGAATCTGGAGCTGATGGATAGGATAGGCCGGAATGGATTGTTAATCAGATGTGGGAAATGATTACCATTGAAGTTTCACGGTATTCCAGGAAAGACGGTTGGATATCATGGATCGGACCGCTGGCATGCTAATTACCAAGTTTAAGAAGCGAACTGTAGCCTTGCAGACTACGTGGATGGGAGATATTTGGGATAACTATTGGAGAAGATAGCATGGGTTGATACCAGTATTTGTGGCAGTGTTTCTATATTCATCAGTTGTTTGGTTGTGGTCGTCCAGACATGAGAATGGGACTGATGCTTGTTGGAGCCTTAGTGGTCATGTCAGTTGGGTTTGAATGGTGCAGACATGTGATCTTCAGCGTGGGAATACGTAGGAGGATTGATGTGGTACAGATGTATGGTGTTGCGATCAAAGGTTGTTTTCTTTGGATGTAGGTAGATCAGGTACCAGATTGACAGTTGGGATTGCAGACGAGGAGTGTATGCTTCTTTCTGGATAGCAAGTTGGTGTTTTGCTTATGCAATTGCATGAAATCCTTAATGTTAAAGGTGGTTATGGTTAGAAATTTCTGAGGTCCCAATTTGAGATTCAAAATCTTTTGAGTTTGCTTGGCCTTTATCTGGATGATTATATTGTGTTGAGATATATCCCAAGGATTAGGGATGCTTATGTATATGGGGGAGCCGATTAGGATTTTTTGGTTATTTGCAAGGTCATTTGGTGGTAGTTAGAACCGAAGTGGGGGAGAGCTGGATGTTTTGTTTAGAGGAGCAACGACCTGTTCGAGTTTTGGTTTCAAAAGAATGAGTCATAGGGTGTTGTGGTTCGGTTATGTGAAATTTGGTTCTGGATTTAGGCAAGGCAGGAGTGCAGAGCAAGTTTCCATCGGATGTATGTAGACAAGAATCCAAGAGTCGTCTTCGTGGCAAGAAGTTATTGGACAAGGGGCTCATTGTAGCCAGTGGCTCCTTGAAGAAGCATCTAGGAATTGATCAAGAGTCATTTGGGTCGCTCGGGTTAAGTATTGTTTATTGAGAGATTTTTTAGCTCGTTGTATAGCTTGATATCTACAGTCTAGGATGGGTAATTGTTGATCGTTCGATTAGTTTCAGAGTTTGGTATATTTAGTTCCACATGGGTTTATTTAGTAGTATATCGTATCATGGGATTCATCTCCTATGCTTATTAGATCATTGGTCATGTTGTTCATCTTCTATAAGGTGGAGGTTCTTTGAAAGGTCGAGTTGTGCCAATTGAAGTTCAATGGATGCATCAACCTATCGTCAAGTTCCGTATGTTTTATATTTTTCTTTGGTATCTGGGTATGTTTACCCTCAATTGTGGTGTGTAATTTTGGTTCATAGCAGGCTCAAGTTTGGCAGTTGTCCGTGGTTATTGGAAGTTCAGATGTTGGGGTAGCGTTGTTCAGTTTGTCAGGTGTGACTTTGATCTACGAAGAATCTAATTTTGGCATGTTGTGTCGATAGGATGTGTAGTGGGGTTGATCCGATTAAAGTTTTTGTAGCATTTCTAGATCACCTTGGGAGTCTTCTCGAGCTAGTTATGTGTTGGTGGAATCTGTTCAGTTTCAATCAAGGTGTGGGACCTGGTTTCGGTCGTTCATAAGAATGTTTCTGATAACGGTTAAGGATTGTCATATCATTAGATCTACTGACACTTCACCCTTTGGGTAAGGTTATGAGGAAGAAAGAATGAGTAGATCTAGAGATGGTTATGCGCTTCCCTTTAGGGATGTAAATTGTGGTAGCTCATCAAAAATGGTCATGAGGTGGTGTATATGAACTGAGTAAGATAGTATGGGAACACCTGGTATGAATTTATTGGTACTGTTCATAATTGGTTAGTAGCCCTTGAGTTGGAGCAAGAATACAACTGCCTATCCCATTCGTTGGTTGGGTCGTGTTTGGTTAGCGTCAAAAGGAATGTTGAATAGGTTATTTGCAAGATATGGGATTGATGGTTGGGTATCTTTAGACCCGATAGTCATTTGGTTGAGACTCTTAGGTCTCGGATCGTTAGTCTAATTGGCATGGTTAGATACAGTGCGTTGTTCTTGGAGTCGGGAGACTCGGTAACCAGTTGGTTTGGATCATGTGGTCAGGAAAAGTTATTTAGAATGGTATATTATTTGTGCACCGAAAGTCGGTTAATGAATGGTTGTTATAGTGGACCCCATCTTCTTGTGGGTTGTCTATTAGGAGTTGGTTTCCAGTATGAGGAGTTGGTTCTAAAATCTCGAGTTATTTTTCAGGTGGAGGTACACCTAAGCTGATGAGGATTTCAATGCAATGTGCGAATTCTTGGATTGACCATTCTTATGCTTGTAGGGACAGCGGTTTGGTGATGATTTTTCAGGAAGTCAAGAGTATATTTAAAGGTTTTAGGCGGAATTAGCGATCGAAATGTTTTGAGTATCTTTTCAGCATGTTTTAGTGGTTTCCCCAGTCAGGGACTAGGGGTAGGTTCTGTTGGATTAGGTGTCTAAGTCCATAACTATAATTGGTATGTACTTGACCCGGGAGTAACATGGTCCTTTTCGGGTTGCCTTCATCAGGACAATTTGATAGGATGGATTTTGAGAAAGAGGTTATTTGTGATTTATTAATATATTATAAGAATAATATATTAATTGGGAAATCATATTATTTAATTGGTATTGATCAAGAATTAATTTGGAATTAATTTAGTGATCAAAAGAGACTAATTAAATTTACGGGGACTGATTAGGTAAATCAGTAATACTTATAGTTTGGGCTAATGATCCATGTTGATTAGGATTGGACTAAATATTTGTGAGATTCCATGAAGATTTAGTCCATAAGGCTAATAATTTAATGGATTAAAATCCCAAGTGAATTAAGGTTTACAAGTTTAAACCGTAAAGATTCCAAACTATAAATAGAGTCCTTAAGCTTGCAAAATCAACCACTAGTACTCCAAGGTTAATGCCTAGCCGATTTTGAGCTCCTAAAACTCTCTCTCATTATCCTTCCACTTGTTCATAGTGTTTATAAATTGTTTGAGGCATCACACTTGGGGTGCTAAGCTCTTAAAGGCCAAGTTCTACAAGCCACATCAAAAGGTAATATTCTAACTAGTTTTATGTTTACAAATATCACCTTCACATATTAGTTAGGCTTCATGCTTTGGAAATGAATATTGCATGTATAATTAGAGAAAACTTAGATCCAAAGCATTAGGGTTGTATGTGCACCATATGGATGTTAGAGTACATAAAACCCAACAATGGTATTAGAGCCATGAGTGTTTTCTGTTATATAGATGCATTTGTTAATTGTTCAAAGTTGAAAAAACTGCATTTCTGCATTCTGTCTGCTAGACCCGACGAGTCCCATGAGTGGACTCGACGAGTTGAGTCGTATGATGATAAACTCGACGAGTCCATTTCCTGACTTGACGAGTTGGATCATCTGTTTGCAGAATTTTCGAGTTTTTGGCCTGTTCTGGATTAGGATCATTACCACAAACTGTTTTGGTTCATAAAATTTAATTTTACTGATATAGTAATGATTGTCCCATCCAATAACATGAGGATTGTCAAATTTTAAGATAATTACTTGATTTTATGAAAAAGTAATTATTTGTAAAATTTGAATCATTTTGCATTATGAGTTGAATTTGGTCAAATTAGTTAAAGATAAAATTATTTGATTATTTTATTAGTTTAAAAGTTTGATATAAAGAGTTTATGAAACCTCCATAAGTTATGGATATGAAAAGTCTCATTCATGAAACATTAACTCCTTAAGTTATGGAATCCAAAAGTCTTGAAAGGTTACAAAATTTGATCTAAATAGCTTTGAAGAGTTTCATAACTTGCCCTCAAGTTATGAAACTTGGAAAGTCTCTTTTATGGAAAAAAGAGAGTTACAAAATCGAGATTAAACATGAAGGGCATAATCGAGATTAAACATGCCATTGAAAAGTTAAATGAATCTCAAAAAATCTAGGAATTTCAATTCATTTAAAACCTAATATTTATTTTCATTTTTCATGGTGGAAATTGGTAAATCGTCATTTACCTACCTTCAAATATTTTGCAATTGGATTACGACATCCCTCTTCCGAGTTGTAAAATATTGTGTTAGGTCCTGGCTTTAATATTTCATTTGGGTGTCATATTAAGGACTTAAATCAACTCACTTGAATTTCTCCCTTGTAGATGTCTAGTTCTGACAACAATGGTCTTCCCGAATCTTTTGGAAAAAGTTTTCCCTATGAAGATGATGTTTCACATTTAGATTGTGGAAATGGAAATCATACTTCACTTCCTCCACCTCCTCCAATAGTTCTACCTGACCCACGTGTTCGAAGACTTGAAAAGTTCAAGGTCACTCAAGCCCTATTTGCAAACAAACACAAAGATGGAAGGTCTGTATGTGCTCACGTCTTAGAGATGAAGTTGCATATTGACAGGCTGGGAATGTTGGGTGTCGGCTTCCCAAGGAAACTGGCTGTTGACTTGGTTCTTCAGTCATATAGTGAGTTCTTTAATGATTACTATATGACAGACCACGACGTGACCCTTATCTATCTTACCTATTTGCTAATTGCTGCTGAATCAGAAATGATTTGGCGCACTGGTAAGGCAAATTTAATTGGAAGATCTACTTCCCAAACTTCCATGGACATTGACAATGACAACATTGGAAGTCCATAAAAGCTTTCTCTTCCCAATGGAAAGGGATTGGCCAAGGTCAAACCGTTTGACCAAATGGTAAAGAGAAAGGCTAAGTATGATATTGTCCCATATACCATTCCAAGAGAGTCTGTTTGTTTCTATTGCCAAGAAAAGGGGCATTCGCTGCCACATCTACCTGAAGGGTCGCAAGGATGGTTAAGTCAAAATGTATGACTCTACTTCAGGTAAATCTATTATCTAACTTTATTAAGTTCCTATTTTTAGATTCTTAATACATGATGTGATGAGATCACATTTTGATGTTTTGTAGGATCGAAGAAGAGAAAGGAAGAGTAGGTTGAGTCTGATCGCGAAGAGATGGATTTCGATCGCATGATTCGATGATTAGAGTTTTGAGCCGCTGCTTAGGAGTTATGATAGATTGCTTAGAAATATGTAGTCACATAGTTTTCATTTGTAATTACATTGTAAGGACAAGTTTTTCCGCAATTTTTATAAATAAAGAAAAAATTTGATTTTATCTTATTTTATATTTCCTTGAAATGGCTTTTATGAAAATTGGTGTTTATATATTGTTAGCAATATTGGAAAATGGATTTGATTCTTTCGTTTGTGGTAGTGTCAAAAATTTACCAAATAAGGAAAGATTCTCATCACCCAAGTTTCAATTGGATAGAAACTTGGAATCATGCGACTTCCATTGTGTGATGAATGAGAACCTTCGTCTTTGGGAAATTAAGACTAATTCCTTATTCACATGTATATGTGAGTCAAGTGAAGGACTAGGGATCCGGTACACTTGGTTGTGCACTGGTCAGGTCCACCACAAAGAACGATAAGACTATTCGTCATGATTTACTAAAAGTTTAGTAAATATGGTTATGCTTACAAGATTAAGTGTAATTCTGAATCATTGAAAAAGTTTCAGTGTATGGCAGAACGAATAAGAAGAATCAAATTTGGCAAAAAGATAAAAGTTTCTCCAATCTGAAAGGAAAGGAGAGTACTTGAGTATCGTATTTTATGATCATCTTAGTGATTATGGAACCATATCACAATTGATCCTCTAAGGACATCTTGGTGCATTTGTATGGCTAAGAAGAGGAATCATGAATTGTTGAAATGGTTAAACCAAGAAGATGAGTCATACTTAGTTCCAGTATCAAGTCTTAGAGTCATACTCCAAGATTGTGACTTGAGTGACATATCTTAAGCAGGTTTATAGCACCTCATAGAATGTGGAGTATAAGTATTTTCTTACTCTTGCACGTTTGAAATTGGTAGTTGTGATGTTTTGAATAAAACAAAGATCAACTAAGACCAATTACATGAAGTATTGTCCTGATAATATCTCACACTAACTCTTGAATATATGGTTGTTAAGGAATGTTTCTTGACAAGAGAATCTTATATGTCAAGAGGTCAGTGGGAGTCTTAATGGTCTTGAATAGTTTCAAGTACTAATCAAGAATAAACCTTTAGTTATCACTAGCACATGATTTGAGGTTTGCAAACTGTCGTGATTGACATATTATTCTTTCTATGTCATTCCAGTAAATTCGACTATGCATGTGAGTTCTGTGAGTTCTCATTTGAATGCATGAGGCAAAGCACCTTGATCAATGGCAAATACATTGATCTGTATGGGTGAGTTGCTCAAATAACTTGGAAGCAATGGTAGGACCCTTGTGCTGCTAGATGGCAAGAAATTAAGATTAAGCAGGTTCAGTCTATATGATTTTGAATTTGTCATAAACCTTGTCTTATGATAGTGGTTGAAAATGACAACTTTATATGGATAGGAACACATACACCATAAAATCTAAGTGGCATAAGGTTTCTCTCCAATTCATGAAAATGATTGTGAGGAAATACTTTCACTAAGTAGATTTTAAAGGATTAGAGTTAGCAGTTGTGTTAGTTGAGTTCTCAAATTCGATTATGATTACGGCATCCCTCTTCATAGTTCGAATTGTGAGAAATGGAAAATAGTTTGAACATTTGGGAATTATTGTTATACGTTTATGAAAGTTTCAAACACACACTTGTGCTATTTAATCTAAAGGGTGTATGAGCTTGAGAAGTCTAGACAAAGACTTATCGACGCACCAAGTATTAGAAATCTGAAATTTGGTATGAAAGTCAATAAGTATTGATTTCTAAAAGTCCAACTGATTTTTGGATACATGTCAAGGCTAGTGGGAGCATAAGAGTTGTGCTAAAGAAAGAGTATAATTGTTAAGCTAGTGGGAGCGCAACTATTATATTAAATATTGCAAGGTTGTAATACTATTTTTACGAAACAAAGGTTACAAGTTTTCAAAGTTGTAAGTTTGTATATTGTTTCGCTATAGTAATTCATAGGGAGAAGAAACTCGTACTTCATTTCGAATCTAAAAGTTTAGATTGAAATTTTAATTTAGTTATAGACATATATGAATATCTTGTTGAAATATTTCAACATTGAGAATTCTATATATGAAAATCTTATAGCGAGAGACTGGTAAAGTATCATGTCTTTATGTGAGACATTATGAATTGTATCCCATATGCTTCGTATATAGGATCGATTACATATTCTATAATATTAATCTGTTCTAATTTTCTAAATGCCTAGGGCATTACGAGGGAAAAATGACTAGAACGAGATATGACTAAAGTTGCTAAACAATCGTCAAGGACAATCTGAGGTTCGCTGAGGATTGGTCGCTTGTGGACAGCTGGAAGTATAGTATAATTTTGGAAAGGACGATATTGACATGTTCTGAGAAGAGGAAACTCTTGGTCAGAAGTGATAGTCATATGGAGATATGGAAATGTTTCCATAAGTGGAAGTTAATTATAAAATCTGTATAAGATTAGAAAACTTAATGCAAGAAGGATGTTCAAAGGAATGTACTTTGAATATGAGACTTTGTTTCCATGGAATTGATCTCCATTAGGAATACTTTGTAAAATCTTTTGCCAAAGTCTCTATGACTTATGTGCATAATCATTACAAAAGGATTATTGCATATAAGTTTAGAATCTAACAGATTATAGTAAATGACAAGAATTTGGTATTCTTACATTACAATGAGGATTTGGAATTGTGAAATGAGTGTCACTGGAAATGTTTACAATTGATCTATTTCACAAAGTAAGGACCATAGGTAAACATGGTGTGCATGCTTAGAGCATGGGATGACAATTGTTATAATTCAAGTATTAAGTTGATTAATAGAAACATTATACAATGAATAATGTGTAATCAATATGGTGATTAAATAATAAGTGTTTTATTTATATTCAAAAGTTTTGAAACCATATTGGATTCAACTATTCTTGTGTTTCATTTTGCATGTTTTACTTCCCGAATAACTAGGTTATTCAAACATCCACAATCAATCATACTTTGGAAGTAAGTAATGAGGTATGACTGTTATGAATTCGACTGTGGATTGTCTAAGGTGTTTAGATATGGCACAAGGTTGCTGCAGTGTTCATGAGTACTCATGTAATAAGATTTGAGTGTTGGATCAAACCCACGCTCATTTGAATCACTTCATGGATTTTATCACGAGCGATCATGAGACGATAATATCTTATATTCTTGAAACCAGGACACGTGAGTTGTAGTCTGCAAGTCGGTTGCGCATTGACAATATGTAAACGCACCAGTAACTTGGTGTTATAAAACATATTGTTGTGTGTGAGTTGATGAGTAAATTCAGCAAGCATATGAGTCGAAGTTTATCCGTTCCTTTTACCCAATGAGGGATAAAAGCGATATATGTGGGCCCCTCGATGATTTAGTGATGACAACCCTAAGTGCTTGGCCAAGCCTGGACTGATTTGATTTGTTCAATTAGTCAGTCATCATAAATCGGAAATCGGGAAACAACACATGAACAAAGAGAATGATTATAATCCATGTCTCAGTTCATACGATATCTTGTAGAATGGAGGAATATATGATCCCTTATCTAATGGACACGTCATTGATTTGTCCAGAGCTCGACAACGGCTTTTTGAGAGCTACAATTGCTGGTTGGTTTTTCAAGTCGTACTTGCAGTTATAGTTATTAGACTTATCCAACTGGAGACTGTTGGATTAGGTGTCTAAGCCCATAACTATAATTGGTATGTACTTGACCCGAGAGTAGCATGGTCCATTTCGGGTTTCCTTCATCAGGACAATTTGATAGGATGGATTTTGTAAAAAGGGTTATTTATGATTTATTAATATATTATAAGAATAATATATTAATTGGGAAATCATATTATTTAATTGGTATTGATCAAGACTTAATTTGGAATTAATTTAGTGATCAAAAGAGAGTAATTAAATTTACGGGGACTGATTAGGTAAATCAGTAATACTTATAGTTTGGGCTAATGATCCATGTTGATTAGGATTGGACTAAATCTTTGTGAGATTCCATGAAGAGTTAGTCCATAAGGCTAATAATTTAATGGATTAAAAGCCCAAGTAAATTAAGGTTTACAAGTTTAAACCCTAAAGATTCCAAACTATAAATAGGGTCCCTAAGCTTGCAAAATCGGCCACTAGTAGTCCAAGGTTAATGCCTAGCTGATTTTGAGCTCCTAAACCTCTCTCTCATTATCCTTCCACTTGTTCATGGTGTTTGTGACTTGTTTGAGGCATCACACTTAGGGTGCTAAGCTCTTAAAGGCCAATTTCTACAAGCTACTTCAAAAGGTAATATTCTAACTAGTTTTATGTTTACAAATATCACCTTCACATGTTAGTTAGGCTTCATGCTTTGGAAAATGAATATTGCATGTATAATTAGAGAAAACTTAGATCCAAAGAATTAGGGTTGTATGTGAAGGGTTTTGAGCATTCTAACACTCCTAAAGTGTACATGCAACCCTAGAAACATTGGATCTATGTTTTACTAAGATACATGCAAATTTGATTTTTCCAAGGTTCTTAACCTAACTAGCATGGCATGGGGAACTTGAAACATAAAAGCTAGTAGAAGAACTTACCTTTCTTGTTTCTTGGATTCCTTAAGAACTTTGTGAGCCTAGCACCCCAAATGTGATGCCTCAAGTGTTTCACACAACACCACAACTCTTGGAATAACTTTGAGAGAAGTACACAAACACTCAAAATTGGCTAGCCCTCTTGTTTTTCACTTAGTGCCGATTTTGGTAGTCCATGGGCTCTTTATATAGTGTGTCACAAGTAGGGTTACACGATGTAAACCCTAATTGACATGGCTTTTCATTTCCTCCATGATCCATGGGTTTTAACCTCCATGGACAATCCATGGAGCACCCTATGGGTTTTATCCCAATTCAATAAACCATGGATCATTAGCCCACTATATAAGAATGGATGATTTACACAATCAACCCCATATATTTAATTAGTCTGTTTTTGATCACCAAATTAATTCCAAATTAATTCTTGATCAATACTAATTAAATAATATTATTAATATATTAGAACTTATAATATATTAATAAACCATAAGTGTCCTTTTCTCATTTTGTCTATCCAAGTGTCATGATGCCATGCAACCCAAATGGACCATGCCAACCGGGTCAAGTACATACCAGAAATAGTTATGAACTTAGACACCTAATCCAACAATATGTGCACCATAAGGATGTTAAAGTACATAAAACCCAACAGGTTCGACGAATGGATGATCATTAGGTGAAGTTCCGAGATAGAGACCTAGTCCGAGATCGAGATGTTCCGAGATCCGAAGTCTGTTCACGCATTTAATTTATTTTGTCTTATCTTTGATGTAACAATTCATAGGACTATTTATGTGTATCTTTTAGATATCAGTTTGTCAAACACTGATTATTGTCCAGTCCTAAGAATATTCCTCATTTTGTACTATGTTCCTCCTCTACTATATAAGGAGTGAATGTTTCACCATTTTAATAGTTGTGAACGATTCAAAGTTTTAATCCAAGAATAGCAAATATTCTCTTCACATCACTTTCTTTTTCCTTCAAGTCAAAATTCTTTCATTACATTCTTCTTGTTCCTTAAATATCTATGCATTGATTATAATCAAGTTTACTTCATTTATTACTTGAATACTTTGTTGAATATTTACCTTCAAGTCCTAACTGGTTTACCAGATTCGAATGTAACTTTATATTAAGAGCAGACGTTGATCTTAAAGATTAACTCAAGGTTTGAGTTTTTAAACCTTGTTCTTGTGCATTGATTTTTGTACTCACAATTGGTATCAGAGCTTGGGTGGTTGTCCTTTGAATCCATAAGAACAGATTATAGTTGTTCTGAAATTACCTTGGTATTTCAATTATTTGTGTGTTCAGGATAAAAGTTATTCTATATACCACTTCTACTCTAATATATATCTTAACTTCAATGGCTTCTCCGAATTCTCAACATATGTATTCAATGAAAATAACAAATAGCGTGGGTTGCCCTTCTCGTGCCCCACTGCTAGTTGTTGAAGAGTATGATCACTGGAAAGTTAGAATGGAAAGGTTCTTACTTGGTAAGGAAAAAGGTGAAGAAATATGGAGATCCGTGAAAGAAGGTCCACATGTTCTGGTCAGACAACCTGTGAGAGATGCCGCTGCAACTCTCATGGGCCAAGAAGAATAACGCTCAACACCTCTCACTGCTACCGAAATCGAGAAACTGCATGCATATCAAGTTGTATTTTCCGAGATGGTGTTCGGTGTTCCTCCTTCTCTCTTTGAGCACATTAACTTGTGCAAATCTGCTAAAGAGATTTGGGACACACTTCAAGATCTGTTCGAAGGATCAGAAAACATGAAGGATAAGCGTCTGACTTTGGTCGTCAACAAGTTCGATACCTTCACCACCATTCCCGGTGAATCTGTTGCCTCATATTCCAATAGGTACTGAATCGTCGTCAACAACATGAAAACTCATAGGATTATCCGAACTCCGCTAGAATACAATCTCAAGTTCATCAATAGACTTGGTGAAGGATGGGGAAATGTAAAATCATGTCTTTAGAGTAATGGATCTCTGAAGAAACTGAAGCTTTACCAGTTGTTTGATGAGCTACAAGGATATGTATCAAATGTTGCTCAAACATTGAGAGAACTCTCAGAAGGTCCTCTTGCTCTTGTTAGCTCCTTCGATCTTCAAGTCTCAAACCCCTCAGTTTCAGACCCTTTCAAAGTTGTTATCCCACCCATTCCATCTATTCAACCCTGTAACATCCCAAAATACGACCCACAATTTTTTTGTTTTAATATTACTAAAAATCACATCGTCGAATGTCAAACATACTAAGAACCATAAAATGAGTAACTCAAAAGTCAAGTAACTGTGTCAAACAAATACTGTATCAATCATATCAAATATCTGAATAAAACTCCCAGGCTAAAACTGAAGCTGTGATGTGTGCCATGCCATCATCCCGAGCTCTTCCCCTTACTTGCGGAAGTACCTGAAACCAAAAACTGAAACTGTAAGCAAAAAGCTTAGTGAGTTCCCCAAACTACCACATACCATACAATGACATGTAAGAAAATACTGGGCCCCGCTCACTGCATCGGGCCCCGCCCGGCATCAGACCGAAATCCGGAACTAGCTTGGGCCCCGCCCGGCATCGGACCGAAGTCCGGAACTAGCTTGGGCCCCGCCCGGCATCAGACCGAAGTCCGGAACTAGTTTGGACCCCGCCCACTACATCGGGCCTCGCCCGACATCGGACCGAAGTCCGGAACTAACTGAACATAACATAGCATAATCATAAGTACTGGCATAGTCAACTTCCTGGTCATAGCATAGCATAATCATGGTAAAATGACTATTTTACACCCTGGTCAGAGTCAACTTCCTGGTCAAAGTCAACTTCCTGGTCAAAGTCAACTTCCTGGTTGACCGGACTCGCCGAGTTGGGCCGCCAACTCGCCGAGTCCCTTTCATCCGTTCTAGTCCTATACTCGCTTCTACTCGTCGAGTTTGGCAAGGACTCGACGAGTTCCTCTTCGATACATACAACAAGTCTAACTTCATCTGACTCGCCGAGTTGTATGAACAACTCGTCGAGTTCTCCTTCATCATATGAACACGTCCAGTCTGCGACTCGCCGAGTCGTAAGAACAACTCGTCGAGCCTGAAGAACAACTCGCCGAGTCCCAAGCATGCTATTACTATACAGTCGATTCTAATCGATTTCAGTGCTTCCAAATCATAGATCTGAGCTTTTAGGACTGGTTTTACACGTAAAGTTTCCAGCTTTACGTGCATGCACAAGGGTATGAGGCTAAAATACCCAAAATCATCAAGTACTAAGCACCTAGGGTTTGGAACAAGTCCATGATTGCATAAAGGTGGCTATAATGAGCTCCTGGAGTCCAATAAAGTCCAGATCTAAGGTTTCCATCCAAAGGAAAGTCCATATCTCAAGTTTTGAATCATATAAGGCTCCATGGAAGACATAACAAGCATAAAAGAGGGTTTAATGGAGGAATACACAAGGTAATAACTTTATTACTGATGGGTTTTTGAGCATTCTAACACTTCCTAAGTGTACATGCAACCCTAATAACCTTGAATCTATGTTTTCTCTATATACATGCAAATTTCTTTTTCAAGGTTATTTCCTAACTAGCATGGCATGGGGATTACATAAAACATAAAACTAGTAGAAATACATACCTTGTTGTTGCTTGGATTCCTTCAAGACTTTGTGAGCCTAGCACCCCAAATGTTGTGCCTCAAATGCTTCACACAACACCACAAGACTTGGAATAACTTGAGAGAATGTCACTTCTAGCACTCAAAATTGGTTATGCCTTCTCTAGTAACACTAGGTCACCTAGGTCACCATTTTGCTAGCCATAGGGTTCCTTTTATAGTGTTGTCACAATTAGGGTTTACACATGAATGCCCTTAATTGTCATGACTCTTGATTTCTCATGACCCATGGGTTTGTAACTCCCATGGACTATCCATGGAGCTCCATATGGTTATAACCAAACCCATAAACCATGGATCATTAATCCACCATAAAAGAATTGATGATTGTCATAATCAACCCTATATATTTAATTAGTCTCACTTTGATCACTAGATTAATACTAGATTAATACTTGATCAATACTAATTAAATAATACTATTATTAATATATTAGAACTTATAATATATTAATAATCATAAGTGCCTTATTCTCTCATTTAGTCTATCCAAGTATTGCAATGCCATGCAACCCAAATGGACCATGCCGGGTCGGGTCAAGTACATACCAAATAAAGTTATGGACTTAGACACTATATCCAACAGTCTCCCACTTGGATAAGTCTAATAACTATATTTGCAAATATGACTTCAAAATCCGACTAGCAATCGTAGCTCTTTCAAAGTCTCTCGGAACTGAGATGATGATGATACGCCATTTAAGATAAGTGATCATATAATCCTCTGTTCTCATGATATCAGCCGGACAAACACATGGAACATGGTCTTACTTATTGTCCAGCATTTGTTTCTCGATCTCTGATTTGTTTCGACATAGAACTAAATTGAACACATCAATTAGGTTCTGACCGGGCCCGGTACATAGGTCAAAACCAAATCATCGAGGGGCCCAGATATCGCTTCTATTTCTAGAAGGAACAGATAAACTTCGACTGATATGCTTGTACTAACTACTTGTTGAATTATTCACAAAGGCACGTTTTATAACATCGAGTTACCAATGCGTTTTCGTACAATCAATGAATAACCAACTCATAGTCAACAACTCATATCTCTAGGTTTGAAGATTTATATGATATTACCGTCTCACGATCACTCGAGATAAATTCCATGAAGTGATGCAAGTGAGCGTGGGTTGGATCCAATACTCAGCCCTTATGAGTACTCATGAATGTTGTAGCAACCATTGCATTGTCCAAAGCACTTTCAGACAAATCATACAAGCCAAATTCATGACAGTCTTAAATCAATACTTACTTCCAAAGTTTGACTGACTGTGGATGGTTTGAATAATAACATAATTATTCTGGAAGTAAAAACATGCAAAATTGAAACATAGTAAACAATCAACACAAGATAGTAACACCTTACTCATAAATAAATAACAACTTTTATTTATCATCAAATGTCAATTACATTTTACAAGTTTCAGGAATCTAATTATTGAAACTAGTATCATCCTTCAGCCCAATGCGCCTCGCATGCTGTAAATGCTTAACCCTGCTCAGTCCCTTCGTGAGGGGATCTGCCGGGTTCTCATCTGATGATACCCTCTTAGCCACGAGGAGTCCTTCTTCTATTCGATGTCTGATGAAATGGTATTTTCTGTCAATGTGCCTAGATCTCCCGTGATCTCTTGGTTCCTTAGCCAAAGCAACCGCACTTTCGCTATCACAGAAAATTTCCATTGGATCCTTTATAGCTGGTACAACTCCAAGGTCTCCGATGAAGTTCTTTAGCCATATTGCCTCCTTAGCTGCTTCACTTGCTGCTATGTACTCTGATTCACAAGTAGAATCAGCTACTGTCTCCTGCTTGGAACTTTTCCAAGTAATTGCCCCTCCATTTAGGATAAAGACCCAGCCTGACTGAGAGCGGAAATTATCCCTATCAGTCTGGAAGCTAGCATCGCTATATCCTTCCACTCTCAAGTCATCACTGCCTCCGAGGGTAAGGACCCAATCCTTAGTCCTCTGCAGATACTTGAGAATGTTCTTTACCGCTGTCCAGTGTGCCTTGCTAGTGTTCCCTTGATATCTACTGACCATGCTCAAAGCAAAGGCCACATCAGGGCGAGTACAAGTCATAGCATACATGATCGAGCCCACAACGGAAGCATATGGTATATGACTCATTTCAGCTATCTCAGCCTCTGTACTCGGACTCTGAGTTTTACTCAGCTTGGCATTACTCTGGATTGGTAATTCTCCTTTCTTGGATTGTTGCATGCTGAACCTTTTCAGCACCTTATCCAAGTAAGTACTTTGACTAAGTCCAATTAGTCTCTTACTCCTATCTCTCAATATCCTTATCCCTAGGATATAAGCAGCTTCTCCAAGGTCCTTCATAGCGAAACACTTCCCAAGCCAGGTCTTAACCTCCTGCAAGGTTGGGACGTCGTTTCCTATGAGAAGTATGTCATCCACATACAACACCAAGAAGCTAACTATGCTCCGACTAGCCCTGACATACACACAAGACTCATCCTCACTCCTAGAAAACCCAAACTCTTTGACTTTCTCATCAAAGCAAAGATTCCATCTGCGAGATGCTTGTTTCAATCCATAAATGGATTTATCAAGCTTACACACTCTATTAGGGTATCTTGTATCGACAAAACCCTCTGGTTGAGCCATGTAAACATCCTCAGCCAACTTTCCATTAAGGAAAGCGGTTTTGACATCCATTTGCCATATTTCATAATCATGAAAGGCAGCTATGGCTAACAATACTCTAATAGACTTAATCTTAGCTACTGGTGAGAAGGTCTCATCATAGTCAACTCCCGGAGTTTGAGTAAAGCCCTTCGCAACCAGTCGCGCTTCGTAAGTATGTACCTTCCCATCCATGTCGGTCTTCTTCTTGAAGATCCATTTGCACCCAATTGTCTTACGACCTGGTACATTGTCAACCAAGTTCCAAACTTGATTGTCATACATGGACTGAATCTCGCTGTCCATAGCCTCCTTCCATTTAGCAGACTCAGGGCCTGCCATGGCTTCCCTGTAGTTATTAGGTTCATCCAAATCTATTAGTGTACTATCACTAATAAATGTATCACCTTCAGTGGTGATGTGATAACCATAATAAAAATCAGGTGTGTTCCTCACCCTAGTGGAACGTCTTGGAGGTACAGACTCATCTATCGGATCAACATGAGTGTCCTCCTCAGGTTGGTCGATAGCATTTGAGGTTCCTTCACCACTTGACTCTTGAAGCTCTTCAAGGTCAATTTGCCTCCCACTGTCCCCTTGGCTTATGAATTCTCTCTCACGAAAGACTCCTCTTCTTGCTACAAAAACCACATTATCACTAGGTCTGTAGAAGAGGTAACCAAAGGATCTCTGTGGGTAGCCGATGAAAATACACCTCTCACTTCGAGGTTCAAGCTTATCATGAGTCTCACGCCTCACGAAAGCTTCACAACCCCAAATCTTGATGTGGTCCAAATTGGGAACTTTCCCAGTCCACATCTCGTGAGGTGTTTTGGCAACCTTTTTAGTAGGGACTAGATTAAGGATATGGGCGGCAGTCTCTAAGGCATACCCCCAGAAAGAGATTGGTAACGAAGCTCGACTCATCATGGAACGAACCATATCCAGCAAGGTTCGATTGCGCCTCTCAGCTACACCATTCAACTGTGGTGTTCTGGGAGGTGTCAATTGTGAGACAATCCCACATTCCTTAAGATAGTCAAGGAACTCAATGCTAAGATACTCTCCTCCCTGATCGGATCGGAGCATCTTGATGTTCCTGCCCAATTGATTCTCCACTTCCTGCTTAAACTCTTTGAACTTTTCAAAGGTTTCTGACTTATGCTTGATTAAGTAAATATATCCATATCTACTGTAATCATCAGTAAAAGTCACATAATAGCGATTAGCATCCCTTGTAGCAACTCTGAAGGGCCCACACACATCCGTGTGTACAAGGTCCAACAAACCTTCACCCCTATCACAAGTACCTGTGAAGGGTGACTTTGTCATTTTTCCAAGTAAACAAGACTCGCAACTATCATCTGACTTGAGGTCAAATGATTCCAAGACTCCAGCCTTTTGGAGTTGGCCTATGCGCTTCTTGTCAACATGTCCAAGATGACAATGCCACAAGGATGCTTTATCCAAGCTATCTGAAGAATCAATATACAACACATTATTTCCTAGATTGTCTACAACATTCACGACTTCATATACACCATCACAAGGTAATGCTTTAAAGTAAAATACATCATTGTAATAAACATTAATAGCACCATTTTTATTATCAAATGAAAATGTAAAACCTTGTTTGTACAAGCCATGAAAAGAAATAATATTTCTCGCCATTTCGGGCGAGTAACAACACTTATTCAAATCTAACATTAACCCATTATTAAGCAATAAAGAATAAACTCCTATCTTGGTAACAGGTGATGCTTTCCTGTTGCCCATGACTAAGTTTATCTTCCCGTGCTCCACCTGCTCACTTCTTCTTAGTGCCTGCAAATCAGTACAGATGTGAATACCACAACCTGTATCAAGCACCCAAGAATTAGCATTAGATGAGTTATTAGACAATATTGTGTAAATACCTGCATGGGTGGGTTTAACCTTCCCATTCTTTACATCTTGCAGATATTTAGGGCAGCTTCGCTTGAAGTGTCCCTTATCCTGGCAATAGAAGCACTGTGCTTCCTTTGGGTTTGAAGAAGGAGTAATGGGACCTTTCCTTGTCCCACTTGAAGAGGAACCATCAAGAGTCTTACCCTTGGTACCCTTCGAAGGGCTTTTCCTCTTCTTACCCTTTCCCTGCCCAATAGCCAGAACAGGGGCTGTTGAAGGAGTAGAAGTAGCAACCGCTTTACCCTTAAGGCCATTTTCAGCTGTCCTTAAGAGTCCTTGAAGTTTGCTAAGTGTGACTTCCTCCTTGTTCATATGATAAGTCATACGAAACTGATCATAACTTGGAGGTAAGGAATGGAGAATGATGTCAATCGCCATTTCCTCAGGAAAGTCAACATTTAGCTTCAGCAACCGGTCAACGAACCTTTGCATCTTCTGCAAGTGACCGGTGATGGGTTCACCATCCTTCATCCTTGCGGTTATCATGGAGGAGATGATTTCATACCTCTCCTGACGCGCGCTCTGATGGTACCTTTCCATCAGATCCAGGTGCATCTCATAGGGGTAGAAATCTTCATAGGATTTTTGAAGTTCAGGAGTCATGGTGGCCATCGTGATGCATGCTACTTTAGTAGCATCCTTTTCATGTGCAACAAACTCCACAAACTCTTCAGGAGTAGCAGTGGCTTCACTCACAACCTTAAGCTCCCTATCGAGGACATATTCTTTGTCCTCATAGCGGGTAATCATTCTGATGTTTCTGATCCACTCATTGAAATTGGATCCATCAAAGATGACCTTACCACACAAGTTCATTAGGGAAAAGGAGCCTGTTGGGTTTGAGCCAGAAGCATTGTTGGAAGACATCTGAAAGGAAAGAAAGACAAGTTTCATTAGATTAGGAATCCTTAATAATTCACCCAAATGAAATATTAAGGCTAGGATCCAACAAACTATTTATAGTTGGAAGAGGGATGCCGTAATCCATACTATAAAATATTTGAAGGTAGGTAAATGACGATTTACCAATTTCCACCATAAGAACGAAATATTTTATTATTAGGTTTTATTGGTTTTGAAACTCCTAGATCTTTTGAGATACATTGAACTCTTCAATGGCATGTTTGAATCTCGATTGTGCCCTCTCAAGTTTGTGACTGGGATGCCGAGGATCACAAACAAGGTGTGAATAACCATACAAATTGACTTGGTACCCTCAACAATATTACCTAATCGATGTGCTGGTTAACCACACACGCTCCACCGATCTATAATAAAGTCAAGTTACCCTTTGCCACTCTTACTAGTCCATGTTAGTGTGCCGGTTAACCACACACGCTCCACTAACGACTTGGTAAGGTACAAAGTGTAATTTTATGGGCTAGCACCAATTTCACATTTTCCTAAAGTAACTAAGATTGGGAATTTATAATGTATAGTTACTTTATAATTCATTATACTTTTAACAAGTATTTAAAGTCGTATCCTACCCGTTCGGATAACGACCCTCCACCGATCAAGGAAGCGGTGGGTGAGAGTGGACACCCATTAAGTCACCATTTTATAGGCAACAACCTTATACCCCCTTATAGATCGGCTTCGTGAATGAGGCCTACTAACGGTAAGAATGACATATTCTTATACATATCTATATAATAAAATTATAATAATAGTATAAGTGTTGATTTTTAAACTTTTTAAAAATCTAAGGTTTAATTTGGAATTAAAGTATTAAAGTGTAAGATTTTTCAAATTCCAAAACTTGAGGGTAAGAATTGAAACTAATCCAAGTCTCTTCAATTTGTAACTTATGAGTTTTAATGGTTCATAAAATGAAGACTCTTCATTTTATGAAACTTCTTTAGTTCTTTAATCACAACTAAAAGAAGTGACTTTTGGTTATCCATAACTTGAGGACAAGTTATGGACACCATCATAGCCATTAAGATCATGAATTAAACACACATGGAGGTTACATATAATTCCTATGATCTTCTAAAAACTCATAAGAACACAAATTCATGTCAAGCAATTTCAAGAAATCATATAACTATATACAATACTTGAAAATTGATAAAAGCCATGTAAAATGGGTTAACATAATCATTATCATTTTGAAAAACAGATTTTACAAGTCCAAAACAGATTGGGATAATGATCTTAATCCATTTCCAGCAACAAAACTCGGAAAAACTGCCCAACACGCTCCTACTCGCCGAGTGCATTATTCTACTCGGCGAGTAGAATGAATTTGTTCATGGACTCGGCGAGTCCAGTCGTCAGAATGCAGAATTTTTGATTTTTAAGCAGTTTTGCATCAAGTATACAGAAAACAAACCTGGGCTCTGATACCACTGATGGGTTTTTGAGCATTCTAACACTTCCTAAGTGTACATGCAACCCTAATAACCTTGAATCTATGTTTTCTCTATATACATGCAAATTTCTTTTTCAAGGTTATTTCCTAACTAGCATGGCATGGGGATTACATAAAACATAAAACTAGTAGAAATACATACCTTGTTGTTGCTTGGATTCCTTCAAGACTTTGTGAGCCTAGCACCCCAAATGTTGTGCCTCAAATGCTTCACACAACACCACAAGACTTGGAATAACTTGAGAGAATGTCACTTCTAGCACTCAAAATCGGTTATGCCCTCTCTAGTAACACTAGGTCACCTAGGTCACCATTTTGCTAGCCATAGGGTTCCTTTTATAGTGTTGTCACAATTAGGGTTTACACATGAATGCCCTTAATTGTCATGACTCTTGATTTCTCATGACCCATGGGTTTGTAACTCCCATGGACTATCCATGGAGCTCCATATGGTTATAACCAAACCCATAAACCATGGATCATTAATCCACCATAAAAGAATTGATGATTGTCATAATCAACCCTATATATTTAATTAGTCTCACTTTGATCACTAGATTAATACTAGATTAATACTAGATTAATACTTGATCAATACTAATTAAATAATACTATTATTAATATATTAGAACTTATAATATATTAATAATCATAAGTGCCTTATTCTCTCATTTAGTCTATCCAAGTATTGCAATGCCATGCAACCCAAATGGACCATGCCGGGTCGGGTCAAGTACATACCAAATAAAGTTATGGACTTAGACACTATATCCAATAATTACCTGAATGTGAAACAGATGGAGGCTAACTCTTGGATCTCCTTTCTCTTCTATGGACATTCTTTCCTTCCTTCTCTTCCAAAGCTTCCAAACTAGCACAAACACACTCAAGCTCAACAATAGGGGCTAGGGTTTACAGGGGAAATGCTCTAAGGGTGCTGGAGGCTGGGGTGGGAGGCTATAATGACGTTTATATAGGGTACAAACCCTTGAAATTAGGGCTTCATCCAGACAGGCAGACTCACCGAGTCCCTTCATGTGGACTCGACGAGTAGCCAACTTAAATTGCGTGATCATCCCGTCTCTACTCGACGAGTCGGGCTACAGACTCGTCGAGTACCCCTTAAGAAATGAAAATTACTTTATTAAAGCACATACCAGGAATGGGGCGTTACAATTCTCCCCCACTTATCTTAGACTTCGTCCTCGAAGTCTGCTGCTGCCGAATCTATAAATATCTCTGGATAATGCTCCCTCATCTCTTCCTCGGTCTCCCACGTCCACTCTGAACCCTTTCGGTGCTGCCACTGCACCTTCACTAGATGGAATACCTTGTTCCTCAAGGTCTTCGTTTCCGATCCAAGATCGCAACGAGTCTCTCAATATAACTCAGGCCGCTATCAGCCTGAATATCCTCCAAGGGTACAACTGCCGACTCGTCCGCCAAACACTTCCTCAATTGAGAAACATGGAAAGTGTTGTGGATCTGGCTAAGCTCTCCTGGAAGATCCAACCGATAAGCGACCTGACCCACCCGGGCCAAAACCCTAAAAGGACCAATGAACCTGGGGGCCAACTTGCCCCTCTTTCGGAACCTGATAACACCCTTCCAGGGTGATACCTTCAGGAGGACCATATCGCCCACCTGAAACTCCAAATCCGAACGTCTCCTGTCGGCGTAACTCTTCTGCCGACTCTGCGCAGGCTGCAGTCTGCTACGGACCTGCTGGATCAACTCTGTGGTCTTGAGTACCACCTCTGTACTCCCCATGACTCGCTGACCGACCTCACCCCAACAAATCGGGGTCCTACACTTCCTTCCGTAAAGCATCTCGAAAGGAGGGCGGTCAATATTGGCATGATAGCTGTTGTTATACGAAAATTCCGCTAACGGAAGATATGTATCCCAACTGCCACCGAAATATAGCACACATGCCCGAAGCATGTCCTCGAGAGTCTGAATTGTCCTCTCGCTCTGTCCATCCGTTTGAGGGTGGAAAGCATTGCTGAAATGGAGACGAGTCCCCATCTCGTCATGAAATAGCTTCCAAAACCTGGAAGTGAACCGAACGTCTCGATCTGATACTACTGATACAGGCACTCCATGCCGTGCCAGTACCTCGCGCACATAAATATCGGCTAGCTTCTCGGCCGATATGCTCTCCTGAATCGGTATGAAATGCGCGCTCTTGGTAAGCCGATCCACTATGACCCAAATCGAATCAACTCCACGTGCGGTCCTGGGAAGCTTAGTGATGAAATCAATAGTGATATCCTCCCATTTCCACACGGGAATGTCTAACGGCTGCATCTTGCCGTGGGGTCTCTGATGTTCCGCCTTGACCTTCTTGTAGGTCAGGCATCTCTCCACGTACCAAGCTACGTCCCGCTTCATGCAGGGCCACCAATAATCGGGTCGAAGATCTCTATACATGTTCGTCGCCCCTGGATGGATGGAGAACCGAGACTTGTGGGCCTCATCCATCAGTACCTGCCGTACTCCTCCCCAGTACGGTACCCAAACTCTCCCATGAAGGGTCAACAATCCTCGAATGCCATAGTCAAAGGAAGCTACTCGGCCCACAATCCTCTCACACTTCTGCCTCTCCTCTTTCAGGCCCTCCACCTGTGCCCCTCTGATTTGCTCCAACAATGGAGTAATCACTGTCATCCTCAGACAAATATCCCTGATCGGGGCGGCTACCGCCTTGCGGCTCAGGGCGTCGGTCACTACGTTGGCCTTGCCCGGGTGATAAAGGATCTCACAGTCATAATCCTTTACCACATCTAACCATCGACGCTGCCTCATGTTCAGATTCGGCTGATCCATGAGGTACCTCAAACTCTTGTGATCCATGTAAATGATACATCGGACCCCATAGAGGTAATGTCTCCAAATCTTGAGGGCAAACACTACTGCCCCCAACTCCAAGTCATGCGTTGGATAGCTAGCCTCGTGAGGCTTCAACTGTCTGGAGGCGTAAGCTATCACATGGCCTCGCTGCATCAAAACCGCTCCCATACCTGTGATCGAAGCATCACAGTAGACTACAAAGTCCTATACTCCCTCTGGCATGGTAAGAATCGGCGCCTCGCACAATCTGTCTGAGGGTCTCAAATGCTGCCCTGCTCAGACCCCCAGCGGAACACCACCGACTTCTTGGTCAGTCGGGTGAGCGGAACTGCTATCTTGAAGAAATCCTGAATGAATCTCCTGTAATACCCTGCCAGGCCTAGGAAGCTCCGAATCTCAGTTGGAGATCTCGGGACCTCCCACTGCATCACGGCCTCTATCTTCGCCGGATCCACTAGTATACCCTTCTGGTTGACGAGGTGTCCAAGGAACTGCACCTCGCGCAACCAGAACTCGCACTTGGAGAACTTCGCGTAAAGTCTCTCCCTCCTCAGCGTCTCTAGCACCTCTCTCAAATGCTCCTCGTGCTACTCCTGAGTCTTGGAATAAACCAAGATGTCATCAATGAACACTATCACAGATCGATCCAACATCGGTCTGCATACGCGGTTCATGAGGTCCATGAACGCGGCTGGAGCGTTGGTGAGCCTGAACGGCATCACCACAAACTCATAATGACCATAGCAGGTCCTAAAAGCGGTCTTCTGCACATCCTCATCACTGACCCGCATCTGGTGATATCCTGACCGTAGATCAATCTTGGAGAACCAAGATGCTCCCTGAAGCTGGTCAAACAAGTCGTCTATCCTCAGGAGTGGGTAACGGTTCTTCACCATTACCTTGTTCAACTCCCGGTAATCTATGCACATACGGTGCGACCCATCCTTCTTCCTCACGAAAAGGATAGGGGCTCCCCATGGTGAACTACTCGGCCTGATGAAACCCTTGTCTAGCAGCTCCTGCAGCTGCGTAGACAACTCTTGCATCTCTGGAGGAGCCAGCATCTCTGGAGGAGCCAGTCGATATGGTGCCTTGGCTATCGGAGCCGCACCCGGAACTAGGTCAATCCTAAACTCGACCTGTCTTTCCGGAGGTATCCCAGGTAAGTCCTCTGGGAATACGTTCGGGTACTCTCGTACTACTGGTACATCATCAACGGTCGCCTTACCCTTCTCCCGAGCATCTATAACATAGGCGACGTACCCTGCACAACCCTGATGAACATAGCGCCTCGCTCTCGCTGCTGAACACAGAATCGGTCCGCGCTGTGGCCTCTCGCCCTGAATCACTAACTCTCCCCCACTTGCCACACCGAATGTGGCTCTGCTGTCCTCTAGGTCTGTGATCCGATACCTTGGGCTTTTTGCCCGAACTCCCTGTGCCAGATACCGCCTCTGGCTTCCTCTTCTTCTCCATCTCTAAATCTATCTCTCTCTCACGAGCCCTCGCAATCATATCATCCAGCGTTTTACAGCTGGACCGGCTCACAAACTGACGGATATCACTCCGCAACATCTCATGATAACGGGCCTTCTTCATTTCCTCATCAGCTGCATACTGAGGAACGAGAAGAGCTCTCTCCCTGAACTTAGCGGTAATCTCCGCCACTGTCTCTGAAGTCTGGGTGAGATCCTGAAACTCCCTAGCTAACTGCTGCACCTTAATAACTGGTGCAAACTCGGCTCTGAACCTGGTAGAAAAATCAGCCTAGGTCATCGCATCAATAGCTGTGTCATCTCCGATAACATGCCCAATCTCCTCCCACCAATCTCGTGCCCTGTCCTTCAGGAGACAGGATGCTAGTCTGACCTTGTCCCCCTCGGGACATCTGCTGGTGCGGAATGCATTGGCGACATCTGCCAACCACCGGGTACTCGCAATGGGATCTCGCGCCCCATGGTAATCTAGAGCTCCACAAGCCCGGAACTCCCTGAAGGTGAGCGTGCGCGACCCTATCATAGCCGCCACCTCAACACGGAAAGTGCTCAAACTCTCGTCCATCAGCTCTAAAATACCCTCCTTGATCGAACCGAAGATCACAGGAGTCTGCTCAAGTATGGTGCGAGTAATCTCTGAAGAGAGAAACTCCCTAGTCTGCTCGTCCAACTGCCCGGCCTCCGGGCCTGATCCTGATCCCTCTCCGGCACCTGAACTGCCGACTGCTGGTCTAGGGCGTAAAACCACCATTCTGAAAACACATCATGACAAACGTCAGAAACACTGATATATCTCGAGGGATCGCTACTACTGCAAGTTTCCTGGTCTCATCTCAGCTTTCCTTGGTTCAAGTACGGATCCTCTGCTTTCAGTAGTACAGGCCCATACTACCTTCCACATCTATCCGTACTTTTCTCAAGTACTGCCTCGACTCCACCAAGTCACTTCTACTGCTACTGATCTCTGATACTCTCATCCTAGCCTTGCCCTAGGGAAATCTCTGACTCCACCCAATCCAGTCCTCAACTGCTGAAGGCCTCCTTGTAATGCCAATTGGCCATCGCCTGAATACCATCACATGTGACGAGGCTCAGATAATCCTTCGAGTAAAAGACTCGTCCCTACAACGGTCAGACTCAGACAAGAGCTGCGCAATAGGGCCAAATCCAGCACTCTGAGATTATTCAACCCTGATCACATGTGACGTGACGTATTCACCCAATGGCTAACTCCCATCACTCCGAGTCCTACAAAGAACGAAGCAAGCAACATTTGGACACAGGGAAACTACTCAAGCAAATCTATCCTCATAACGAGAAACTGTACTAGCATACAATGCTAAGCTCATACTATCAGGCATAACCTAAACAGGCTACCCTACTGCTGTCTACTCAATACTAGCATGCAATTCTCATAAAGCTGAAACACATACAACAGGCACATAAGGCATCCTCCTAGATCCTTAGTCCTACTCTAGCATGCTCTTCAACTGAAACTGGAACTGATAATTTTAACATAAACTTGTATGGGTAATTTGGTTGTACTTACTTGAGCTCGGCTGATTGCATGCACCACACCCTTTTCTCCTTTCCAAAAACTCTTTTCTTTTTAAGTTTTCTCTCTCTCTTTTTTTTTTCAAAATCCTCTTGAAAACATTTTTCTTTTGAAAATCTTTTTACCATTTCCTTAGTTTGAGTCCAGTCACACCCGAGAGTGTGCCTGAATCCCTCAAACCAAGGCTCTGATACCAACTTGTAATATCCCAAAATACGACCCAAAACTTTTTTGTTTTAATATTACTAAAAATCACATCGTCGAATGTCAAACATACTAAGAACCATAAAATGAGTAACTCAAAAGTCAAGTAACTGTGTCAAACAAATACTGTATCAATCATATCAAATATCTGAATAAAACTCCCAGGATAAAACTGAAGCTGTGGTGTGTGCCATGCCATCATCCCGAGCTCTTCCCCTTACTTGCGGAAGTACCTGAAACCAAAAACTAAAACTGTAAGCACAAAGCTTAGTGAGTTCCCCAAACTACCACATACCATACAATGACATGTAAGAAAATACTGGGCCCCGCCCACTGCATCGGGCCCCGCTCGACATCGGACCGAAATCCAGAACTAGCTTGGGCCTCGCCCACTACATCGGGCCCCGCCCGGCATTAGACCGAAGTCCGGAACTAGCTTGGGCCCCGCCCACTACATCGGGCCCCGCCCGACATCGGACCGAAGTCCGGAACTAGTTTGGGCCCCGCCCACTACATCGGGCCTCGCCCGGCATCGGACTGAAGTCCGGAACTAACTGAACATAGCATAGCATAATCATAACTACTGGCATAAACACATATACTGCATACTGCATCGGACCGAAGTCCGGAACTCATATCACAAAAACATGCTTGAATCACAAAGACATCAAGCACACTGAACTACTGCATCAGACCGAAGTCTGGAACTACTGCTAACTAAACGGGCCGGCATTGTGGCCGTAGACCCGTCCCTACTGGAAGGAAACTCACCTCGTAACGCTGGCTGCTGAGGTGCTAAATCTGAGACTGTCTGACTGCTGCTCCGGAACTCCCCGGCTACAAATCCCATAAACACTAAATCAAATACAGATAACTAATCTCAGGGTAAAATGACTATTTTACCCCCTGGTCAGAGTCAACTTCCTGGTCAAAGTCAACTTCCTGGTTGACCAGACTCGCCGAGTTGGGCCGCCAACTCGCCGAGTCCCTTTCATCCGTTCTAGTCCTATACTCGCTTCTACTCGTCGAGTTTGGCAAGGACTCGACGAGTTCCTCTTCGATACATACAACAAGTCTAACTTCATCCGACTCGCCGAGTTGTATGAACAACTCGTCGAGTTCTCCTTCATCATATGAACACGTCCAGTCTGTGACTCGCCGGGTCGTAAGAACAACTCGTCGAGCCTGAAGAACAACTGGCCGAGTTGAAGAACAACTCGCCGAGTCCCAAGCATGCTATTACTATACAGTCGATTCTAATCGATTTCAGTGCTTCCAAATCATAGATCTGAGCTTCTAGGACTGGTTTTACACGTAAAGTTTCCAACTTTATGTGCATGCATAAGGGTATGAGGCTAAAATACCCAAAATCATCGAGTACTAAGCACCTAGGGTTTGGAACAAGGCCATGATTGCATAAAGGTTGCTATAATGAGCTCATGGAGTCCAATAAAGTCCAGATCTAAGGTTTCCATCCAAAGGAAAGTCCATATCTCAAGTTTTGAATCATATAAGGCTCCATGGAAGACATAACAAGTATAAAAGAGGGTTTAATGGAGGAATACACAAGGTAATAACTTTATTACCTGAATGAGAAACAGATGGAGGCTAACTCTTAGATCTCCTGTCTCTTCTATGGACCTTCTTTCCTTCCTTCTCTTCCAAAGCTTCCAAACTAGCACAAACACACTCAAGCTCAACAATGGGGGATAGGGTTTACAGAGGAAATGCTCTAAGGGTGCTGGAGGCTGGGTGGGAGGCTATAATGACGTTTATATAGGGTACAAACCCTTGAAATTAGGGCTTCATCCAGACAGGAAGACTCGCCGAGTCCCTTCATATGGACTCGCCGAGTAGCCAACTTAAATTGTGTGATCATCCCGTCTCTACTCGACGAGTCAGGCTACAGACTCGTCGAGTACCCCTTAAGAAATGAAAATTACTTTATTAAAGCACATACTAGGAATGGGGCGTTACAAACCCACTCCACTAGCTTTACCTATTTCTGCTAATTCCAACTATCAGTTTGATGGAGAGCTTGATCCTGAAGCGATGGACTCCGAACTTCTCTTTCAACAAGAGTTTGCTTTACTGTCCATGAAATACAAGCTTCCTTGGAATACCACTCACAAACCATATCATAACCGTTTCCATGCTCCTAACCAAAGTAATCCACAACCGTTTCACAAACCTTCAGAGAACCCACCTGCCTATAAACCCAAAATTTCTACACTAAGTAATCCCTCGGAATCCCATGATAATCCGAAGACAGACAAACCCAAGATAATTTGTCACAAGTGTGGTCATGGAATTTGTAACGCTTGGTTTAGGTATGAGTTTATCTTTCAAATTGCTGTATTTTCCTTTGGGACTCAGCAAGTTGGAAGCTTCAACTCAGCGTGTCGAGAGGGCTTTGGCCGCGGAAGTTAATGAACCAACTAGGCGGGTCGATGTGCTTCAACACGACGAGTTGGCGGCTGGGAAGAAAACCCTAATTTTTAGGGTGTTGCACCCTATTTAAAGGCCTTAAGTCCCTTGGTTGGCCTCTTTACCAGCCTCCTCTGTCCAGAAAACGCTAAGAGCGTTTATCATGGTCCTTGTGAGTGTCTGAGCTTGTGGAGGGCCTTAAGTGTTGATATATTTTGCACATTTTTGGAAAAGCTTTGAATCTCCCCACTCATTGTAGTCGTTTGGAGGTATCAAGTTTATACCTTGCTTTGTTATTGTTTAGATCTCTTGGTCTTGAGGTTTTATCTTGATTTTGGGCTCATGGGTGGATTGTCTAAGAAGTTGAGTGTTCCTGGGATTTTTATGTTAGATCTGACCATTTTATGGCCCCTATTGGCTTAAAGTTGCATGCTTTACTAAGTTCTAGATCCCATTCATGCAATAAGTCCCTTCTTAGCCCATCTTGAGCCCTAAGGTTTCGTTTTAGCATGCATGGATGTAAAGATGGAAACTTTACGTGATTTTCCAATATTTGGATGCCACATCTATATTTTGGGAATCTGTTTTGGGAGTTTAAGGGCTTAATGGGTCAAGCCTCACTCTAATGAGTCTAGGGTTCGGGTTTAACTCATTGTGGCGGTTTTAAAGGGTAAAGTTGGAAACTTTACCCTTCTAGACATCATTTTGGAAGAGATCTGAGATTTGGAGTTCCTACATTCGATGGTAACAACTCAATTACATTAAGTTGTTGGATTCCTGGCGAACTCGGTGAGTTCATTAGTGAACTCGGTGAGGTAATAAGATTTTTCCCGATCTGTGTAGTTATAGGAGACACTCGACGAGTTGAAGGACAACTCGGCGAGTTGAGACAACTCAGACCGTTGACTTTGACTTTGACTTTAGTATTTAACCAAGTTTGACTTATAAGGGGTTTTGGGGCATTTTGAGTTGTATTTAAGGAATTGTTTCTGTTTAGGGGTTGAGTAGAGCTGATATTGGACTCGGGATCTAGTCAACTATTGTTCAGTATTCGAGGTGAGTCGTCTCCCTACACTCATGGGTCGAAGGCACCAAGGCCGACCCATTAATTGTTATGAAATGTTTAGTCATGGAATATGTAATGGTTTCTAGTGATTTATATGTGAATTATGTGAAGACCATGGGAGGAGCCCATGACACTTGGACAGACCATAGGAGGAGCCCATGGTTCGGGGATATAAGACCATGGGGGTAGCCCATGGCATTCCAAATGAAGACCATGGAGGGAGTCCATGGAAAACTTGTATGTATGAGTGCATGTCATTATGTGATTATATGTTTCGTGTGTTTTGGGAAACTCACTAAGCGTGTGCTTACAGTTTTGTTGGATGTTTCAGTTACTTCTAGCTCTAAGGGCAAGGGCCCGACTTGATGGCGCAACTTGTACTCTCCAACATTTTTCTCCACTAGTTATTATGGACACTCTGATCTTCCTAAATAATATGTTGATGTATTGGATCTTTGGAAAAAATGTATGATGGGAATTTCTAATCATTAAACATGGATTGTTAATATTTAAATGAAAAATTTTACTTGAAATTTTGGGTTGTTACAAGTTGGTATTAGATCCTTGGTTTGAGAGATTCGGGCACGCCATTTGGTGTGTCAGAACTCAAACCGAGAAAATGGTAAAAAATTGTTTTTCAAAAAGAAATCAAAAGTTAAAATTTTCTTGAAGTCGATTTTTGTAAGTAAAAGGGGAGAGTGCAATGCACGTAATCGGCCGAGCTCAAGTAAGTGTTCCCAATGTTTTAGCCATGCTGTGATATATATGGAAATTGATATTGAATGGATTATTTTCTAAGTGTATGCTTTCAAAGTTGTACATGCTCAGGATTGCGTAGCCCTAGAATGGGGAAATCTGCATTATTCCTATTCCTTGTCTGGTTGTGGTTTAGGGTAGAAGCTTTATTTGACAGTCTATGTGATTCTCTTTGTGTATAACTTGCATATATAGGGCAACCTGCTATTATTGAATTCAGTTCTGATTTGATGAGAATTGAGAATCCTAGAAGAGTTTAGGATTTGAGTTAGTGTTGTATTTGTGGTGGATAATTTAGGGATATCAGGTATGGCCTTGGGGAAGGTACAGGTAGGTGTGAAAGGTAGTATTGGACCCGTACTACTGAAAGCACAGGACCTATACCCGAATCAATGACAGATCAGATAGCTCCTAGGAGTCCGGTGAGGAGGAATCCCTTTCAAATTCTTCATTATTGTTATTTATGATATTTTCAGTTAAGGATGGTGATGATCACACGAGGCTTAGGATCGGGATCAGGATCAGGTTCAAGCTCTGTTGCGGAGTCCATTGATGAGAGGTTGTGCGATCTTATCGCAGCCGAGGTTACTCGTGGCATCCTGACGCCACCCCGGTGATTTTTGGTACCGTCAAGGAGGGAATCATGGAGATCATGGAGGAGCGGCTTAGGTCTTTCCGAGCCGAGATTTCTCCAGGCCAGATTGTGGCCCGAGCTCCCTCGTTCAGGGAGTTCAAGGCATGTGGAGCGCCTGAGTTCTTCTGGGTCAGAGATCCCATCACTAGTCGACATTGGGTGGAAGACATGGAGAATGCCTAGCGCAGGAGATTTTTCCCCGAGGCGGAAAAGGTGTGGTTCGCATCTTGTATGTTGAGGGATCGAGCACGAGACTGGTGGGAGGAGGTTACCTACGAGGTGGGATCAACAGGTGTAGCTGAGATGACTTGGGAGGAGTTTGTGAGGAGGTTTGATAAGGAGTTTGCACCATCCATCGAGGTGCAACGTTTAGTGAGAGAGTTCCAGGATTTACAACAGACTACTAAGACTGTGACGAAGATCACTGCCAAGTTTCGGGAGAGGGAAGTATTGGTTCCGCAGTACGCTACAGATGAGGAGATGAAGAAGACGAGGTATCATTCCATGATGAGGGATGACATTCGGGAGTTTTTGAGCTTTTCGGGTTGCAAGACCCTGAATGAGATGGTGGAGAAGGCCTGACAGCGGGAAATTGAGTTGGAGCTCCGGACCAAGCGGAAGTCGGAGCAGGTTCAGGCAGCAGTAGGTCAAGCCAAGAAGCCTAAGACCTCCGATCCTCTCAGCAAGGGCCAGCAGGGCCGTGGCCGGTGTGCCAAGTGCGGTAAGCCGCACATTGGAGCTTGTCGAGCTGTAGGCTCGACATGTTATGCATGTGGTCTGTTGGGTCACATGAGTCAGGATTGCCCCAAGAAGGGGTTGATTTTTTTCCAATGCAACTAGACCGGTCATAAAAAGGTTGATTGTCCGAGGTTGGTCAGAGGAGGAGGAGCGGTGGCGGCGCCTACGCCCGCCACGATGAGGATTACTGATGGCCACCCGATCAAGGCGAAAGCTCTTGCGGTGAAGAGCTGGACATTTCAGTTGACTACCGAGGAGGCCCGAGCAGCGCCAAACGTCATGACTAGTATGTGATCTATTTCTGTCTTGTTTGTCTTATTGTTATGCTTATGTTGTTATGATTTCATATAGGGACCTTTTTGGTCAATGGTCTGTCGGCTCACATTCTTTTTGATTCGGGGGCTACCAGATCATTTGTATCTCTTGCGCTCAGCAAGAAGTTCCGAGATGCTCCGGGTACTTTGGATTCCCCACTCGAGGTGGAGATTGCGGATGACGGCACCGTGAGTGTTGCGAGGGGATTTCGGGGGAGTGTTCTGAATATGTTCGGGGAGAGGTTTCCTATCGATTTGTTTTCGATTCCCTTGCGAGGATTGAAGGTAATCATCGGGATGGGTTGGTTGGGGCCCAATGGGGCCATGATAGATTGCGAGCATCAGCTAGTGAGAATTCGAACCCCAAGTGGGGGAGAACTGGTTATTCATGGTGAGAGAGCCTCGCATGGGCCAACTCTCTGTTTGGCTGCGAGATCTAGGAAACTTCTTCAGCAGGGTTGTTCTGGGTTTTTGGCTTATGTTTCGGATACGAGGGTGGAGGCCACGCCGGATATGAGTAGGGTACCAATTGTGCGGGATTTTTCTGATGTATTGGAGTTTCCTGGGGTGCCTCCCGAGAGGCAAGTGGAGTTCTATATTGATTTAGTGCCTGGCACGCCTCTAATAACCAAGGCGTCGTATCGTCTAGCTCCGCCCGAGATGCAGGAGCTGTCTACGCAGCTTTAGGAGCTGCTAGATCGAGGATTCATTCGTCCGAGCAGTTCCGCATGGGGAGCACCTATCCTGTTCGTGAAAAAGAAGGATGGGTCACACAGGATGTGTTTTGATTATCGGGAGCTGAACAAGCTGACGGTGAAGAACCATTATCCACATCCGAGGATTGATGATTTATTCGATCAGCTTCAGGGTGCATTTTGGTTCTTCAAGATTGATCTTTGGTCGGAGTATCATTAGATGAGGATTAGGGATGAGGATATACCGAAGACGGCTTTCAGGATTCGTTATGGTCATTACGAGTTTGTGGTGATGCCATTTGCGCTCACCAATGCTCCGACAACGTTTATTGATCTCATGAACCGGGTTTGTTGACCGATGTTGGATCGGTCTGTGATTGTTTTTATTGATGATATCTTAGTATATTCTAAGAACAAGGAGCAGCACGAGAAACATTTGAGGGATGTATTGGAGACCCTGAGGAGGGAGAGGCTTTATGCCAAATTCTCAAAATGTGATTTTTGATTGCGTGAGGTGTAGTTTTTGGGCCACATCATCAATCAAGAGGGTATTTTGGTTGATCCGGCCAAGATTGAGGCGGTAATGCGATGGGAAGTTCCGAAGAATGCATCCGAGATCCGGAGTTTCTTGGGTTTAGCAGGGTACTATCGGAGATTTATTCATGATTCCTCCAAGATTGTCGTACCCTTGACCCGTTTGACCAGGAAAAGTGTGATTTTTCGTTGGGGTCCAGATTAGCAATCGAATTTCGAGACATTGAGGCAGAGATTATGCGAGGCCCCGATTCTAGCTCTACCCGAGGCATTGGATGATTTTGTAGTGTATTGCAACACTTCTATCTTGGGATTAGGAGCTGTTCTGATGCAGAGGGGGCATGTGATTTCTTATGCCTCGAGGAAACTGAAGCCTCGTGAGGTGAATTAGCTCACTCATGACTTGGAATTGGGGGCGATGGTGTTTGCACTCAAGATTTGGAGGAATTATCTATATGTGGTTCGATTTACCATTTTTACTGATCACAAGAGTTTGAAGTATTTGATGAATCATCAAAATTTGAATATGCGACAAAGGAGATGGCTGGATGTAGTAAATGATTATGATTGCGAGATTTTGTATCATCCCGGAAAAGCCAATGTAGTGGTCGATGCTTTGAGCCGTAAGGTGGAAAGTGTTCCGATCCGAGATGTCTGTGTTGAGAGAAAAACTTTGAGACACACTTGAACAAACGTTAGAACAAGTAGATTGCGGAATAGTTAATCTCGAAGGATCTAAAAGCTCAACAATAATATTAATAAGTTAGAGTTAGATAGGTAGAGAGTTAGTTGAGGAAAAGTAAAGAAATAGAAATGACAATAATTGTTATATCAAGTATACACATAAGTTGATTCATAACAAGGAATGCATTCAAACCAAGTTAGTAAGGAAGATCAAACTTAGTGATTAAGTCACAAAAGACTTGCTCCGAAGAGAGGTTATAATCAGTTGTATTCTAGTAAGATTTGAGAGTAAGAAGGGATGAGTAATTAGATAGAGAGATAGAAAGGATAACTTCAGAGATGTGTATTCAGAATAGATAGATGCGTAATGAATACAAGAGAATGAGCACTATTTATAGAGACTCACGAAGTACACTAGATTACATCTCTAAGAGTAGCCATGCAAGGCATACTGGACAATAGAGAGTATTACAATAAAAGACAAGTAAAGTAATCTAGTAAAGAGACTGCGGTAGGTAGAGACTCCGGATGCGGTTGCTGATGAAGGAGCTTGACTGCGGGTGCTTGTCGGCTGCGGTAGCTGAAGTTCAAGAGGGTCACTTTTTATGATTCAACAATTTCCCCCTAAGTGACCTCTTTAACTTTTGTTCAGCTATCAAGTTTAAGAAACTTGATCATGATCCACCAAAACTTCCTGATGTTTTCCAACCAGATGATTCTCCTTAAAATCTCAAACATGACTTCTGCAGTAGCGTGCTTCGATTTTTCAACTGCGGTTCGGCAGATATCAAGTCGCTTCCTGGTGTGGCGATGCATGGCAGTCATAGGAATGAAGTATTTGACATTATCGATGTTCCTTTTGAAAATGACTCCAAGTTCAGGAAAGTTGGTTGCACCTAAGGATCTTTCTTGATAACCTTCGGTAGGCATTGGTGCAGGGTCGAGTGGTGGCAGATCAAATTTCTTGGCAATGGTGGGGTAGATGTCTGCGTTGATTTTAGCAAAATCACAGACCGTTTCCTTCAAAAAAAGTATTAGCCCTTTCAAGCACAATCTTCATCTTCGGGTGCTTCTCCGACTTGTTCTGGAACACCTTTGCAATGAGAAAGACTTCTTCCGGATTCATACAGGGGAAGTCAGCTTGGGTGCGGACATAATCGTGTTCCCTTCTAGTGAGGGTATACTGGATGAAGTCAGCCTTCATGAACTTCCAAATCTTGTAGTTCTTGACTGCGGATGGTCTATCGTTAGACCATATTTTCTCAATGGGAGAGGCATGCTTAGCATAAAAAAGACCAAGTCTCTCAAATTCCATTGGCAGTCTTTTGTGGTCTGGAAGGCTGCGATCGAATTTCTCAAACACTGTGAAGGATTTGGCATTAGGGGAGATTGGAACATCCCAGTAGCCATCCGAAGGGGGTTCAACATAGGTGAGGTGAGGTCTGTAATCGTTATCCAGCAGTCTGCGGTGATGATTGATCCAAGAGTTTATCAAGGATTCATCCATGATAGTATCAAAACCGCGTTCTCTCCATATGAGCTCCGCAAGTTTAGCTGCCTTCCAATCTTTTTTCCTTTGGGTGATGGTAGGAGAGTCATTTGAGCTTGGAGAGGACATGTGCTCCACCAGATTTTTGAAGTGAGGGGGAGTCTCTAGTTTCTCAGGAGTGATCTCCTCTTGCGGTGGAGTGTTATGAGGTGGAGTATGATGAGATGGTTGCGGTGAAGGTTGCGGTGTAGGAATTTTTTCTGTAATGATGGGGGACTTTGATGTTGTGAGATGGAGTGATTGGAGTGATGGACTTCTTCTTCACTTCCCCCTCTTGAGGAATGCAACCCAAGAGCTTCCTCAAGCCATTGTTGAAGGCCATCAACTTTGGCAAAAACGTCTTGAAATTGAGCTTTAAGGGCATCGGCCAACTGTTGATTATTGGGAATGGTGGAGTTGAAGAGCAGTCTATGAATTTCCTTGGTGAGCTGAAGAATCTCGGGACCATGGAAATTTGAGGATAAGGATTGTTGCAGGCGGTTGATTGTGGCTTGAAGAACTGAGATAGTGGACTCATACGCAGTGTGAGTCTCAGCTATCAGTTTTTGAGACTGGGTGGCTTGATCCGCAATGGCTGCTTGGAGATCTTTCTTGATTGCGGTCACCTCAGAGATGAGGCGTTCCGCAACAGCCATGAAGTCCTTGTGATCTACTTGTCGATTGTTGTCAAGGGACCGGATTCCCATTTCAACTTTGAGAGAAATTCTCTCAGCAGCCAATCGCTCACGCGTTTCCAAGCGCTCTATCCGTTCGATCAATGACTGCGGTCCGGGGGTGTCTTCTGGTTGCGGTTGAGTTGGCTTGACCGCAGCTAGAATTTGATCAACTTTTGCTTGTAAGCTCAGAAATTCTTTTCTTGTGACAACATTCTTCTTCTTTTTCTTCTTCTCTTTGGGTTTTGAAGTTGAATGGTGAGAGCCACTGGATTCCTCTTCTTCATCGAACATCATAAGGTCATCATCAGAAGGACTGGGCTTATTTACCTCCTGAATGTCATCATCATCAAAACCGAAGGTGGGAGCAGAACTGACTTCTATTGCGGTTACTTCGTCTTGTGATTCATGAACTGTTGGAGTTGGAATTGGATTTGGAGTTGGAATTGGAGTAGGAGTTACTCTGGAGGGGCCTGCACCTTCACCAGTTGCTTGAGCTTTAAGGATTGTTTCAGCCATCTCGCTCATCCAGTCTTGAACCTTCAGAATGGTGGCTACGGTATTGGCATTATTGATTGCATCTGCCCAATACTTAGCCACTGACTGGATTTCTTGTTCCTTTTGTTGTTGTTGCTTGATCTGTTGTTCCTTGCGTGCTTGGAATGCCCTCCTGAAAGCAGCATATTTCTTGATGTCTGACTCAGTTACCGGAGTGTAGTTCAACCATGAGTCATTTGATTCATCCCCGTCAAATCCTTGGAATCGCACTGAAGTGTCCTTTGGGTTCACGGATCCTTGCACATTAGTGCTCACAGTGCCTAAACCACATGCTGCGGATGTAAGCAGAGTAGGATTTCCTGAGCTTCCTTGGTCTCCTTGACCCGTAGTCAAGTTTGGCCTCGACTCAGTTCTGGCTAGGGCGGAAGAAGTGCCCTGCGGTTGGGGAGGTGTTTGAAGTGTTTGGGTTACGTTCAAGAGGATGGAGTGCAACTCCTCAGAAGAAAAGAAATGCAGTCGGGAAGCCCTGGAGACCTTAGGGCGTGCACCAGTGTCATCCTTGTGGGAGTGAACTGGGGGGGAGTCTCCACGATGTGGTGAATCAGACTCACTTTTTGAGTCTGATTGGAAAAGGATAGTGGTATTGAATGGGTCTGCGGCCACCCCAAGGACTACCGGAGCCTTTTGAGAGGCTTCAGTATTGGTCCGATCATGCATTTGGCCAGAGGTATTGGTTTTCCTTTTCTTAACGATGGCAATTGGTTGCGCATCCTCATCAGAATCACTATCAGGTGTGGGTGCGGTTGGTGTGATTTTACGTTTCTTGGTGGGTGCGGTTGGTTTGGGAGCATCCTTCTTGGGAGTTCTTTGTTTCTTCTTAGAGGCCAATTGCTTTCTTCTTTGAGAAAGATTGGAGAGAGTAGTGGAAGAAGGGACTGCGGTACCTTCAGGGTTAATGATTGCGGATGGATTTTGAAGAGGCGGGGTAGGAAGGTATGGGGCAATACCTTCCGTAGCCTCAATATGATCTGAGACATCAGCAGTCTCAAGACCAAGAGTGGAAAGAATGTGGGTAGGAAGTCTTCGAATTGGTCCAAAAATAGATTGATCAGATGAGGGATTGTACCTTTTGAGATCCTTGGTGACAAAGAAATTGATGTCACTGCCCATGTTGATCCCTGCATCCGTATGGAGGTCTGAAATGCAGAGGGACCAGAACCTTGCGAAAGTGAGTTCGGTTGGGTTCTCCCTTGGGCTCTCCTTGGGAATGTATTGAAGAAAGTCGTCCCATAGGATCTGCCCGTAGTTCACGTCATGACCTGTGAAGATACTCCACACCAGCTCCAAAAGTTTGAGTCCCATATTATCCATGCCTCCAGTTCTGCCGGATAGACTGCGGATGACGAAGTGGCAAACAAATTGCCAGACCGCAGGCAGTTGGTTTTTCTTGAATTCCCCAATTCCTTTAATCTTCTTCTGATATCCCATTTGGTAAAGTGCAGAAGTAACGTCCGCCATGGATGGGGTGAAAATCTTGATGGAGGGATGAACAAGGAGGTTAATGGCAGAAAGAAACTTTTCTTTGGACAGAATGACCAAAGAATCGTTAACCAGGTTAAGATGAACTTCTTGTGGGTTTTCGAGTGGGCGATAGGATGAGAAGGCACATTTGAATAGGGTTGAGATTGGGACAACGTCTGTGAAAGCATCGAAGGGGCCAAACAGGGGGTGATTCTTCAGAAACTTGATCATCAGCTTGATCGGAGAATTGTAGGATGAATGATCTTCGAACACTGCTCTGAAGTTGCTTGAAGCAATCGTGGGAGAGTCTGAACCAGTAGGGTTCACTGATCCAGATGCCTTGGATTGTTTCTTGGATACACCGGATTTCACCATTGTAGGAGCTTGAGAGAAAGAGTAGAAAACAGAGCCCTTGAAGGAATTTGAGAGGGAAGATTCAATGTTCAGAGTGTAAAGTGATTTTGGGGAAGAAGAAGGGTTTATATAGGGATGAATTTGAACAGTAACTGTTTTTACCCTAGGTAAAAAGAAAGGATAAGGTAAAAGGTCGTTTGGGGGGAATCTTTTGAATTGGAAATTAAATCTCAGCCACATAATATGAAACGGTTTAAAAAAGTTTTTGAGATTTTACCAAAAAGGGATTTGCATTTAATGAAAAGTCAGACGTACATCATCACGTCAGGTGATCGTGTGGTGAGGGGAAAAGAAGTTGTAACGGATGGGACGTGCTGGGTAAGAGGAAAAGACAGATTAAGGATGTGTTTATGGAAAAACGTTCTTTTTGTCATCATACCTAAAATAGGTCTGACACAAGGTTTATTCAAAAAGAGAATGAGACAGTTTCTCAAGGAATGTTTTTTTATTTAATGTTTTATTTAATGAAGGATCATTAAATAGCACACCATGATTCAAGGGTTGATGAAACAGTTGAGAAATTATCAATGTGATTGCGGATGGAAACTTCATTGCGGATGGATCCTTTGCTATTGCGGATGAGTAGATGTGTGGTACATAGACTGCGGTAGAAGAACTGAGGAGAGCACTTGTACAAAAATTAGTAATAACAAACAATAAGGACCCATGAGAGATAAGTATGATATATGGTTGTGGTACATGGACTGCGGTACCAAAACCATCTATCATAAGTAACTTTCAGTTAGAACCGCAACGGAGACCAAGGATGGTCTGCGGTATCTATCAATTCAAAAAGAATTGCGGGTCTGGATTCATCATTCCTAACATTTGTAGGAAGGTGTTAAGTTTTGTGGAGTCGAGCGCTTTTGTGAACACATCAGCAATCTATTCATGAGTATGGACAAAGATGAGTTCAATGTTACCTTTCAAGATGTGGTCTTTGATGAAATGATACCGTAGTTTAATATGCTTAGTCTTGGAGTGCTGAATTGGATTGTGAGAAAAAGCAATAGCACTTTCAGAGTCACAATAGATCGGTATCCGCAGCATTCTATACCCATAGTCCAATAGTTGAGTTTTCATCTAAAGGACTTGAGAACAACAGCTGGCTGCGGCCACATACTCAGTTTCTGCAGTAGACAGAGAAACACAACTTTGTTTCCTTGAGGACCAGCTGACGAGTCTTCCTCCCAAAAAGTGACATCCTCCTGAGGTACTTTTGCGGTCTAATCTGCATCCGGCGTGATCCGCATCTGTGAAAGCTTGCAGGCTGAAGTCATTGCCTGCGGGGTACCATAGACCAAGAGATTTGCTTCCTTTCAGGTACCATAGTATTTGTTTGGCTGCGGTCATATGTGACACTTTTGGGTCAGCCTGATACCTTGCACATACACCAGTTGCAAAGACAATGTCTGGTCGGCTTGCGGTGAGGTACATTAGAGAGCCTATGATACCTCTATAAGTCTTGAGATCCATAGATTCGCCTGAAGGATCAGTAGATATCTTATATCCGAAGGCCATGGGGACCTTAGCCGAAGAACAGTTGTCCATAGACTATTTCTTCAACAGTTCAGTGGTGTATTTCTCTTGATGAATAAATATCCCTTGCGGAACTTGTTTCACTTGAAGTCCTAGAAAGAAGTTAATCTCTCTATTCATGCTCATTTTGAACTTGTTAGTCATGAGCTTAGCAAATTCATCCACCATTCCTTGATCAGTCGATCCGAAGATGATATCATCCACATATATTTGTACAAGCATAAGGTGGTCACCATTTGCTTTTCTAAATAAAGTGGGATCAATCACTCCTCTTTTGTATCCGGACGAGACAAGAAATTCAGAGAGAGTCTCGTACCATGATCTTGGGGGTTGCTTCAGACCGTAGACTGCTTTTTCAAGTTTGTAGCAGTGGTCAGGGAATTCAATACTTTCAAAGCCTGGAAGTTGCTGAAGATAAACCTCTTCTTTTAATTCCCCATTGAGAAATGCACTCTTAACGTCCATTTGGTGTACCTTGACGTTTTCGTGCCACCGGAGCATACGTTTCATCATAGTCAACACCTTCAAGTTGACTGTAGCCCTTTGCAACTAGCCTTGCCTTGTTTCTGACTACTACACTAGATTCATCCAGCTTGTTTTTGAATACCCATCTAGTACCAACAATGGTGTGACCGTGTGGCTTCGGGATGAGCTTTTAAACTTTGTTTCTTTTGAATTCTTCTAGCTCTTCTTGCATTGCGGATATCCAATCAGGTTCTAGTAATGCTTCTTTGATCGTTCGGGGCTCAACTGAGGACATAAATGCTGCGTAGTGACAATGATCAGATAAGTCCTTGGAAGATCGAGTCTGGATACCTGCGGATGGGTTGCCAATGATTTGACCTGGTGGGTGGTCCTTCGTCCATACGTGAAGACGGGATTGTTGATGATCAGCAGCTGCGGTAGAGGGAATATCTTCAATATCAGAAGAATCTGCGGTTGGAGATGACAGTTCCCCCTGGATTTGAGAACATCCTACGGAATCATCTTGGTTTGTTGGAATGAGAATGGAATTTTCTTGAGCAGTTGGGAGAGGTTCCCCCTGGATTGCTGATGGAAGTTCCTCTGGAACCTGAGAAGGTTCCCCCTGAACTGCGCATGGGAGAGGGATAATCCTTGAATCGGTTCTTGTGTCAATGTTCTCTATGAGTTCATCATCCGAATCCGAAGATACGTTTGATGGTAATGATTCTCCGCGGATAGGAACTTGAGCAGCATCAAGTACTGGAACCTCGACGGTTGTTGCTTGATCTGGAGTAGAGCTTTCCTCCTCAACCGGGGAGGTGAAAGTATTGAGAGATGCTACTTCGGATAGTGATGGACCAGAAACATCAGCGTGTTGTTGTTGAGCTGCCGGTGACACAAGAACTTCAGATAGTTTCGCCGTTTCAACAGGGTCGAAAAGATCGTCATAATTGACTTCAACTAGATTTAAAGGACCTGAAGAGGCAGGAATATCACTTTCCATGATTGCGGTGGTTTCAGTGGATGGAGGGGCGTTGCGGATGTGAGAATCATCAAATTTCACATCGAAGCTTTCAATGATTAGCCTTGTACGTCTGATGAGGACCGTGTAAGCAACTTTGTTAGTGGAATAGCCAAGGAAGATGCCTTCATCAGACTTCGGTGCAAACTTGTTAAGCTAATTCGGTTGTTGATCACGAAACATCTACACCCAAAGATATGAAAGAAGCGAACATTTGGCTTGCGGTTGTTAAGGCCCTCATATGGTGTTTTATTGAGGCGTTTGCACACAATGCTTCGGTTTTGTACAAAGCATGCGGTTGCTACAACTTGAGCCCAGAAGTAGAGAGGAAGGTGTGCGAAGTTGAGCATGGATCTGGATGCTTCTACTAGTGTCCGGTTCCTTCTCTCTACTACTCCATTTTATTGTGGTGTATAAGGAGCTGAGAAGTTGTGAGTGATGCCTTTGGAAACCAAGAAACTGTTGAGAAGATGATTAGTAAAATCAGTTCCATTATCACTGCGGATACGTCTTACTGGAAGCTTGATCTGAAGTTCTATTTCCTTGATGAAATTGATGAGAATCTGCGGTGTTTTTGACTTGAGTCTGAGGAAGAAAACCCATGTGAAGCGTGTTAAGTCATATACTATAACCAGTATGTACTTCTTGTGATGGAGACTGGCTACGGTTGATGGACCGCAGAGATCAATGTGTAAGAGCTCTAGTGGTTATGAGATTGAAGAATCAATTACCATGGGGTGACTTGCTTTGGATTGCTTTCCACATTCACAAGTCGGACAGAGAGTATCGTTGCTGAATTTGAGAATAGGGAGACCTCTGACTAGTTCTCTGGTGACCAAATTGTTGATGTACCTGAAGTTGAGATGAGCTAGCTTGCGGTGCCATAGCCAGCTGACTTCGGATACGACTTTGGATAGGAAGCACAACTGCGGTCTACCAATGATTAGAGAGACATCCAAAGGATACATGGTACCTTCGGATCAGGATTTGATCAGACACGCGTTCCTATCACTTGTCATTACATAGCAAAATTGATCATCAAATTCAACTCAATGTCCTGCCTTACATAGTTGGCCAACACTGATGAGATTGTGTTTAAGGCTTTCTACATAAGCAACCTTCTGAATAGAAAAGTTCCCCGTAGTGAGAACACCGTAACCTCGGATGACTCCATTCGCATTGTTGCCGAATGTGACATTTCCACCATTGCATATTGGCCTGAAATCCCGAAGGTATTCTAACCTTCCAGTCATGTGCAAGGCCTGAGAATTACACGGTTAGTTTAGGCATCCAAACTAGTTTGGAGCCTGGGACAACAGATGAGTTTCTGAATGATGCATGGACCGAGGTTGCAGGGACGGGTCTCTTGTCAACTTTTAATCCTAGTGGGTGTTTGTGCAGATTTGGAGTGTTGTGAGTTTTTAAAAAAGTACGAGGTTTCTGACTCCGACTAGATTTGACATAGGATGAATCCTTCTGACAACTACACTGACATTTACAAAAAGAGATTTTGTCTTTTGATCTGACACTATGCTTGGTCAGCGGTCTAAAGGATGAATTGGACTTGTTACTGGTCCGAGGTTGGTAATCTCTGACATGAGTGTTGTTGGGTGTTGAAAAAGTTTGTTTTTGAAAAGGTTTAGCACGTGTAGGTCTTTGAGTTCTTTTTGGTGGAGTTGGTAGAATCCCTTCCACTTTTTGAAATTTTGACGTGACTTTAAAAGTGTTGGAGTGGGTAAGATACCCTTCCATTTTGGATCATCTGAGGAATAGACTTGAAAACCATTGTTTTGAAAAGACTTTAAATTTTTTTGATTTTTGTCAGATGAATTAGGAATGACTGATGAAACTTGACATTCCTTTTTGTGTGTTTTCTTGATAGGAGAGTTTTTTGAAAAGTAGTGTGAGAAAACAAATTTTTCTGGACTTTTGGATTTTAGAAATCTGACATGCTTCTTGTGTTTCGAAAAAGTTTGTCTATTTGTCCCACGGGATCGAATTTCTTCTTTGAAAGCCTTTTTAGCTAAGGATTTTGGTGAACCGCAGTCTCTGTTGTTCAACTGCGGTTTCCTAGAACCCTTTGAAAATTTGTGAAAACGAGGGCTTGAGTCATCAGAACTTGAGGATTCAGGGATTTGAGAGCATTGACCCACTTCAAAGTTTTCTATGGGTAATTCGTGATGAATTGTTTGAAGAGTGGCAGAAATTTTGGTCGAAGACTGCGGTAGGGATGACTTGACTACCGCAGAGTAAGTCTTAGTTGGGACTTCAATGGGACTTTTGTGGGACTTTTGACTACAGTGTGAGACACTGCGGTCTAAGGAAAGAGATGGAAAGTCTTTCGAGACTTCGGGGCCCTCAATGACAATTTCTTCATCAACTACGGGTGAGGTTTGAGAATTTGGGTAAATGGTGCCACAGATAGGAATTTGATCACATGTGTGACCCGAAACCTCAGGCACAATTTCCTCAATGAAACAATTATTGCTTAGATTATGCAGTCTACCGAAGTGAGTTTTGATATCTTCGGGAAAGGTCTTGTCATTGACTGGGAAATGAAATTCTCGGTCTGAAGGGACATACAGTCTGTCTTTGTTGAACCGGGGTGAGGAATCCATTGCGGTAGGATATCCATTTGACCAACCCCAATTGTATGTATTGTCCACGGTTCCATTGTTTACCAAATTTTCAATAGCTTCACTTTCATTAAACAATTTTTCGATTAAGAGATTAAAGTGTACAATTTCACTCTAAAGCTAAATCTCTCTGGTTCAAAGCTATCTCTAATTGGGTTTTACTCAACATTCTTGCATCTTTTTCTAACTCTAAGTCCTTCTCTAACATAGCCATTTTGAGTCTTTTGTTATCCAGTCGTCCTCTCACATGGAACATCTCTTGGGACGCAATGTTCTTCTCATCTAAGGCTTTGTTATAGTCTGTAAGGACGGCATCACAAGTGTCATTAAGATCATCTATGTAGGGTTGACAGTCATGCATGCTATAGTTTAGAGTTTGGATCATAAGTTTTACCTGTTCGACGATGCTTAGAGTTCCATCCTTTGCCATGTAGCAGTAGTTGTTGTTCAGCATTGTAGACCCATCATCATCCGCAGTTGCCAGCATGCAGATTTTCCCTTTTCCTTTGACACTGCTGATAGCTTCATCTTCGTCTCCGGATGACCAAACTTGATGGTCTCTTTTGACATGGGCTATGTATGCCCTTGCCTTTTCCTTATCTTCCAACTCTTTAGCCATTCTAAGGTAGAATGCTCTGTCTTTTACTACATTGGCCTTACAATCTCTTGCAAAGTGATTCTCTTTGTTGCATTTGTGACAAATTACAACATCAGTCTTGTCTTCTGAGGGAGTACCGGAGTCAGTGGTTTGAGTAGACTGCGGTGCCTCCTTTGGTTGATTATTTTGAGATTGCGGTGGTGGATGAGAACTTTTGGGATATCGAGGATGGTTATTCTGGGAACTGAAGTTACGGTTGAATGGAGGTTTGTTGAACTGATGATTCCTGCGGAAGGAAGGAGGTGGTAGACGGTTGAACTGTTGGCTAACCAGAGCAATAACCTTCTGAAATTCTTTTTCATCGTCATACTCTGAGTCAGCTTCGTATGACTGCGGTGGAGTGTCATACGAGGGAGAGTAGGATTGATTGAGTGGGGCTTGTGCTATGAGAGCAAGTGGTCCTCCGAAGTCAGCACAGTCTTTGAGTACGGTGGATTCTTGTGCTTGCAGTTCTTCATAGAGCTTGTAGAGTGACAAAGAATGAATCTTTCTATCGCCTTGGACAATCATCTTAGCCATAGTCCAATGTCTTCCCAAACCATTAAGAAACTGAAGATTTGTTTCATGGTTACTGCGGATGGTGCCCGCATTGGATAACTTGGTGACTATCAGGTTGAACCTTTTGAAGGAGTCTTCCAAGCTTTCGCCGGTATGAGCTTTGAAGTTGTTGAACTCATTGAGTGCAGTAGTAAGCTTCTTGTCTTGTGCTTGTTCTGAGCCTTCGTACAAATTCTTGAGAACTTCCCAGATCTCTTTTGCTGATTTGCAATTTATGATAATATCGAAGTTGTCAGGAGCAACTCCACAGGAGATTTCATAAAATGCAACAGCATCATTTTCCATTTTATCGAGATCATCCTTGGTGGGACGGTTCATGACTGGTTGACCTCCTCCTAGTCTGGTTGTAGCTCCGTCAGTTTGGACTGGTGTAAGGACTGGGACATCTGGTCCTTCTTCTACGGATCGCCATACGTCTCTACAAAGTCTCCTTAAGTATATTTCCATTCTTTGTGACCAGTGATGATATTCATTTGCTACCAGTATTGGGGCTCGATTAGAACCACCAACACTGTTGGAAACATTCAGAGATAACGATTGTGCCAAATTTTTGAAGTTTTTTTTTAAAGAAATGAGCTTCAGTGGTATAGAAGGCCCTTTGAAAATCAGAGTTCCGTTTTCAAAAAGCAACCACTATGGCTCTGATACCAATTGTTGAGAGAAAAACTTTGAGACACACTTGAACAAACGTTAGAACAAGTAGATTGCGGAATAGTTAATCTCGAAGGATCTAAAAGCTCAACAATAATATTAATAAGTTAGAGTTAGATAGTTAGAGAGTTAGTTGCAGAAAATTAAAGAAATAGAAATGACAACAATTGTTATATCAAGTATACACATAAGTTGATTCATAACAAGGAATGCATTCAAACCAAGTTAGTAAGGAAGATCAAACTTAGTGATTAAGTCACAAAAGACTTGCTCCGAAGAGAGGTTATAATCAGTTGTATTCTAGTAAGATTTAAGAGTAAGAAGGGATGAGTAATTAGATAGAGAGATAGAAAGGATAACTTCAGAGATGTGTATTCAGAATAGATAGATGCGTAATGAATACAAGAGAATGAGCTCTATTTATAGAGACTCACGAAGTACACTAGATTACATCTCTAAGAGTAGCCATGCAAGGCATACTGGACAATAGAGAGTATTACAATAAAAGACAAGTAAAGTAATCTAGTAAAGAGACTGCGGTAGGTAGAGACTCCGGATGCGGTTGCTGATGAAGGAGCTTGACTACGGGTGCTTGTCGGCTGCAGTAGCTGAAGTTCAAGAGGGTCACTTTTTATGATTCAACAGTCTACTTGAGGATGACAGTGATTTCAAATTTGTTCGATATGATCAAGGAGGCTCAGGTGGAGGGTTTAAAAAGGGAGAACTGTAAGATTGAGCGGATTCGGGGTCAGATTCCTTTGTTTGTTCGAGATAGCTAGAATTTATTGACGCAGTGTGGTAGAGTTTGGGTTCCGACATTCGGGGGTGTGAGACAAAAGATCTTAGAGGAGGCGCACAAGTCCAAGTTTTCTATTCATCAGGGGGCCACAAAGATGTACCGAGACCTAAGATTGAGTTAGTGGTGGCCATGCATGAAGAGAGAGGTTGAATGGTATGTTGAGCGGTGTTTGACCTGCAGGAAGGTCAAAGTCGAACATCAGAGGCCTCACGGCAAGGTGAAGCCGCTACCTATTCCAATGTGGAAATGGGAAGAGATCACGATGTATTTTATTACGAAGCTTCCTAAGACGATGCGGGATGTGGATTCAATTTGGGTTATTGTGGACCTGTTAACTAAGAGTGCGCATTTTATTCCGGTTTCCGAGAGTATCTCCACCGAGAAATTAGCAGACATTTATGTGCGGGAGGTAGTGTTCAGGCATGGAGTGCCGGTATTGGTGGTCTCGGACCGTCACGTTCGTTTCACCTCCAAGTTATGGAGGAAGTTCCATGAGGAGTTAGGTACTTAATTGCATTTCAGCACCGCTTACCACCCCCAGACCGATGGTCAGAGTGAGTGGACAATTCAGACGCTCGAGGATATGCTTCAGGCATATTTATTAGACTTTGGAGGGAGTTGGGATACTTACCTTCCACTAGCAGAGTTCTCATATAATAATAGTTATCATGATAGTATTGACCGACCCCCGTTTGAGATATTGTATGGTCGGAGGTGTAGAACCCCAGTTTGTTGGGGTGAGGTTGGACATAGATTTATGGGAAGCACCGAAGTAGTGCTTAAGACCACTGAGTTGATTCAGCAGGTGCGTGATAGACTGAGAGTTGTGTAGTGTCGTCAGAAGGGCTATGATGACCGGCGTCGATCAAATCTTGAGTTTCAAGTGAGTGATTTTGTCTTGCTAAAGGTATCACCTTGGAAGGTTATCATTCGGTTCCGGAAGTGTGTATCAGATTAATCTGTAGTTATTTCATTGGATAACATTTAAGGTGGATGAGAGCCTGAATTATGTTGAGAAGCTCATTGCATTCTTGGATAGAAAGACTAAGGTTCTTCGTAACAAAGAGGTGAATTTGGTGAAGGTGCAATGGCAGCACCGGAGAGGCTCCGAATGAACCTGGGAGTCGGAGGACGAGATGAGAAATCATTATCCTGATCTGTTCACATCGACAGACTTTGAGGACGAAGTCTAGTTCAAGTGGGGGTGATTTGTAACGCTTGGTTTAGGTATGAGTTTATCTTTCAAATTGCTGTATTTTCCTTAGGGACTTGGCGAGTTGGAAGCTTCAACTCGGCGTGTCGAGAGGGCTTTGGCACTGGAAGTTAATGAACCAACTCGGCGAATCGAGGTGCTTCAACTCGCCAAGTTGGCGGCTGGAAAGAAAACCCTACATTTTAGGGTGTTGCACCCTATTTAAAGGCCTTAAGTCCCTTGGCTGGCCTCCTTACCAGCCTCCTCTATCCAGAAAACCCTAAGAGCGTGTATCATCGTCCTTGTGAGTGTGTGAGCTTGTTGAGGGCCTTAAGTGTTAATATTTTTTGCACATTTTTGGAGAATCTTTGAAGTTGACGGCACATAGCTTGGAGGCAAGACTTAGATCCAGAATCTCCCCACTCATTGCAATGTTTTGCAGGTATCAAGTTTATACCTTGCTTTGTTATTGTTTAGATCTCTTGGTCTTGAGGTTTTATCTTGATTTTGGGCTCATGGGTGGATTGTCCAAGAAGTTGAGTGTTCTAGGGATTGTTATATTAGATCTGACCATTTTATGGCCTCCTTTGGCTTAAAGTTGCAAGATTTACTAAGTTCCAGATCCCATTCATGCAATATGTCCCTTTTTAGCCCATCATGAGCCCTACGGTTTCGTTTTAGCATGCATGGACGTAAAGATGGAAACTTTACGTGATTTTCCAACCTTGGGGACTATGTTTTAGGAGTTTAAGGGCTTAATGGGTCAAGCCTCACTCTAATGAGTCTAGGATTCGAGTTTGATGTTGGAAACTTTACCCATCTAGACATCATTTTAGAAGAGATCTGAGATTTGGAGTTCCTCGATTCGATGGTAACAGCTCAATTGCATTAAGCTGTTGGATTCCTGGCGAACTCGGCGAGTTCATTAGTGAACTCAGTGAGTTGATAAGATTTTTCCCGATCTGTGTAGTTAAAGGAGAATCTCGACAAGTTGAAGGACAACTCGGCGAGTTGAGTCAACTCAGACCGTTGACTTTGACTTTAGTCTTTGACCAAGTTTGACTTATAAGGGGTTTTGGGGCATTTTGAGTTGTATTTAAGGAATTGTTTCTGTTTAAGGGTTGAGTAGAGCTAATATTGGAGTCGAGATCTAGTCAACTATCGTTCAGTATTCGAAATGAGTCTTCTCCCTACACTCATGGGTCGAATGCACCAAGGCCGACCCATTAGATGTTATGAAATGTTTAGTCATGGAGTATGTAATGGTTGCTAGTGATTTATGTGTGTATTATGTGAAGACCATGGGAGGAGACCATGGCTCGGGGATATAAGACCATGGGGGTAGCCCATGGCATTCCAGATGAAGACCATGAAGGGAGTCCATGGCAAACTTGTATGTATGAGGCATGACATTATGTGATTATATGTTTCGTGTGTTTTGGGAAACTTACTAAGCCTGTGCTTACAGTTTTGTTGGATGTTTCAGGTACTTCTAGCTCTTTGGGCAAGGGCCCGGCTTGATGGCGCAGTGTGCACTCTCCAAAAATTTTCTCCACTAGTTATTATGGACACTCTGATCTTCCTAAATAATATGTTGATGTATTGGATCTTTGGAAACAATGTATGATGGGAATTTCTAATCATTAAACATGGATTGCTAATATTTAAATGAAAAATTTTACTTGAAATTTTGGGCTATTACAGAAATCACTTTGCCAAAGATTGTATGGCTGATGCCACATAGAAACCAAAGATCAAGGATTCTACATACTATGTTTGCAGAGCCCAAGAGATGGCTGCAAGTGAAAAAGCGTTTGTCACCACTGTGTCAAGAGATGTTGATGGGTATTGGTCATCTGGAGATGAGGACGATGTGAGTACTGGAAGAAACATGTGTCTTATGGCTAGAAAAACGATCGAATATGATGAAGCCTACTGGTCATCAGGATCAGAAAGAGATGATGAAGATGTTAAGCATAACTTTTGATATATGGCAACCAACGATCCAACAGGCAGAAGCATTGTTCAACTGGTAAAATCTATGATTACTGATGATAATTTAGATTTATATCTTTGTGAACCATATCTAACCCAGATCCAATCAGATATGACCATCATCCATAAAGCCTATGAGTGTTCCATAGAAGTGAGTGAGAAGATGGAAAGTGAACTGACTCGTCTTAAATTACGTTTCGAGGATAGGAAGCTTGAGATAGAATCATTAGAGAGAGAACTTGTAATGTCTCAAGATGAATGTTTCATTTTAAAAGACAAATGTGAAATAAATTATTCTGAAAGGAATGTTTTAATTTTTGATAACAAAGTTCTGAATGCCAAAATTGATGCTTTACATCATGCCATAGATGTTCTTGAAGCAAATAAACGGATGACTCATAATTTTCATCATCCTTGGTCCAAAGCACCTGGTCTCGGAAGCGAGTTTCCGAAACCTATTGCTCGTCCCATGAAGGAGTTACAAAATCTAACTTTTATGGGAGACATTCTGAACCGAAAGCATTCGGATAGCCTGTCTCACCATTGTCACCCCTTCCTGAGACCTCAGAACGGTTTCATTCTCTGATTCCTGAGTTTCAACCCATAGTTGTCAAATGTCCTGATTCCACGCATCTTCCACCTTTGACACACCTGGACCTGAATCAGACCTCGAAATCATTCCCTAGCATCACCCATACTGTAGTTCAGATTCCAAACCTTAGTCCTCCTAACAAATGTGTTGTTGAGGTAATAATTCGAGAGACAACTGGACCTGAATCTGATTGTCATTATTTTGTTTGGGCATCATTAGATAGTGACGTTGAAGAAGAAATATTAGGTCATTATTCATCTGACTCTTGTGTTTCCAATTCTCAAGCGATTTCAAAAACAACCCTTGTGCCAATCAAGCCTAAGTTGAACAACCCATCTGCTGGCCAAACTTCCAAGTCATCATCTGATTCCAGGAAGAAACCTTCGTTAAATAGAAAAGATGTCGTCAATCCTAAGACAGAACCCAAAAATGCTCTGAAAAAGAATGTATCTCGGACTGTTAGCCCATCCTCTAGGAACCATAATACATTTGCACCTCTTAAGATTCTTAAAAGGCCATCCAGTCGTCCCAGTTTGGTAACTCAAAACAAGGTTGTCAGTCCCATTCCCAAAAAGACTACTATTGATACTCATCCCACCAGAAGTAACTCTCCTTGGACATTTTCCTCAGTATTCGTTGCTAAATCTGATGGTACGATTTTCAAACCACAACAACTTTCAAAACCAAATTTTCCATCAAAAGTAGCAAACAAAGAACGAGTTGCTAAGAACTGTTACTAAAAAATCTTCAAATGTTTCAAAGCAAAATTTTGAGTGGAAAGTAAAAAGTGTTGAAAAAGAAATTGCAACTTGAAGCGACAATGTGATTCCTACAACTCCAAAACCTGTTGGTCCGAGAAAAGTTGTTCCCAAACAACCTATTGTTGAATACAATTTTTGGATCAATGAAAAGACCATGGTTTTTTTCTTCTTTCCAAAAGTATCTCGGAACCAACCCTCCGAGACGTCCGTTGCACAAAAGTCATAGTCCAAGTCCAAATCTCGTGCCAAAGTCCCAAAACCTAACTCACAGCCTAAAAACTCCAAAATTCACTAATTTTGTTGGCACTTTATGCTTCAGAACAAGATACAATATGGTATATTGATAGTGCTTGTTCCATGCACATGACGGGACATAAAGACTTTCTGTGTGATCTCAAACTCTCACCAAATGCTGGCTATGTGACGTATGGTAACAACTCCAATTCTCAGATCTGAGGTTGTGGCATCCTCACCAATGGTTTCTCTGTCTCAAATGTGGCATACGTAGCTAACCTGAAGCACAATCTGATTAGCGTGGCTCAACTCACTAACTCTAACCGAAGAGTTGAGTTCTGCAAAAAGCATAGCTATGTCATGACAGAAGATCAGAAAGAATGTCTTATCAAATCCAATCGCAACAAGAATATGTATCCTATAGACATCAACATGATCATTGGCAAGCATGAACTCTGTTTACTCTCAAAATTCGTTCCTGACGTCAGTTGGTTATGGCATCGAAGGCTTGATCTTCTGAACTTTTGATAAATGAATGATCTTGTTTCTGGTGAAATGGTCCGAGGTCTGCCACTCCTCAAGTTTGAAATTGATCATTTGTATGTTGCGTGTGAATGTGGGAAGCAATCCAAGAAAAGTCATCCTATTATTCTTGAAAAATCAATTTCGGAACCATTAGATCTCCTTCATATTGATCTTTGTGGACCCTCCACTGTAGAAAGTCTGCATCACAAAAAGTACATTCTTGTGATTGTTGATGATTTTACAAGGTTCACATGTGTGTTCTTCCTTAGACTGAAATCTGACATAGCCTCAGAACTTATCAACTTTATCAAAGGACTTGAATTTCTCGTCAAACTACCTGTGAGACGAATCCGAAGTGATAATGGCTCGGAATTCACCAATGTCACCATTGAGAAATTCCTATCCGACAAAGTCATTGACCACAATTTCTATGCTCCCTACACTCCTCAACAAAACGGTCTGGTTGAAACAAGAAACAAAACTCTCATTGAAGCTGCTCGATCGATGCTCAACTTTTCAAATCTTCCACTTTATCTCTGGGCTGAAGCTGTGTCCACTGCCTGCTTCAGTCAAAATCGAAGCATCATCAATCGACACCTCGACATGAAACCGTATGAAGCCATGAATTGTCGCAAGCCGAGTGTCTCATTCCTACATGTCTTTGGCTGTCGGTTCTTTCTTTCAAAAACTACCGAGATCAACTCACGAAGTTTCAACCCAAAGCCGATGAAGCAATCTTCCTAGGATACTCAACAAAATCCAAAGCTTACCGAGTTCTAAATCGTCGAACTCGTGTTCTTGAAGAAAGTTTTGATGTCACCTTCGATGACAACTATGTTCGGATTCTGGCCCAACCCATGTCACAACCCAAATCATGGAGTCCGATGCTCCATCTCTAGGATGCATGAATTCCCAAATTATCCATGAAGTGGACTTTGAAATCCTATTCGGACCATCAAAAACTACTCTTGATTCGGAATCCTAATCAAGACCATCCTCATCAACCACCGCTCCAATTTCCCAAAATGTTTCTGGTCCGACTCCTACTTTTCCTCCATTTGATTCCAATCCGATTCAACCTTCTCATGTTGAGGGGAGAATGGTATTCCCTCTCTTGAATCAAATGGTGAAGGAATACAAGATGCAGCAGATCAATTCGCTGAATTTGATCCTATTCCAAACAACAACGAAGGAGATGCCAACATCTTTGATTTTCCGAACGAAGAAGACGTAGATATCTCTGGTTCAGAAGTTCAAGGGAAGCATCATCCTCAAATTCAAAGTGTTCTGAGGGAGTAACATAACCCCATTGTTGATGTCGGATCATCTGCTGCACAACAGCTTCCGAGATTACATATCTGGACAAAGGATCATCCTCCAAACCACGTCATAGGAAATCTCAACGTTGGTGTTCAAACTCGTTATGCTTCTAACATACAAAACGAATGTCATTTCTTGGCATTTATCTCAATGGTTGAACCAAAATCCATCAAGGAAGCATTAGAACATGTTGACTAGATTACAACCATTCAAGAAGAGTTAGCAGAATTCGATAGAAATGAAGTGTGGACTCTCGTCCCTCCTCCTCAGTATCATCCTATTGTTGGTACAAGATGGGTTTTCCGAAACAAGCTAGAAGATGATGGAGTTATTATTCAAAACAAATCAATATTGGTGGCCAAAGGATTCACTCAGATTGAAGGACTTGATTATGACGAGACCTTTGCTCATGTTGCTCGTCTTGAAGCCATCAAAATCATTCTTGCTTATGAAGCTCATAAAGGCTTTAAAGTTTACCAAATGAACTTCAAACGTGATTTTCTTAATGGTGAACTAGACACGGAAGTGTATCTCCAACAGCCTCTCGGTTTTTTCAATCTTTCTTATCCGAACTATTGCTACAAACTCCAAAAAGCTGTTTACCGCCTCAAGCAAGCTCCTCGTTCCTAGTACGAGACTCTCACCGACTTTCTCAAGCATTTCGGTTTCCAAAGAGGAATTCTCGATCCTACACTATTCTGAAGATCAAATGGAAAACATCTCATGTAAGTCCAAATCTACGTTGACGATGTCATTTATGGATCCACGGATTCATCAATGGTTGCTGATTTTGCCAAATTAATGGTTAGTCAATTCCAAATGAGCATGAATTGTGAACTAAGTTTCTTCCTCGGTCTCCAAGTAAAACAAACCAAAAGAGGAATCTTTATTCACCAAGAAAAATACATTTTCGAGCTTCTCAAGAAATATTCAATGGATACCTGTGCCTCTACAATGGTTCCTATGGGTTTCGGACACAAGATCTTCTCGGACCCGTCAGGTGTTGCTGTCAATGAAAAAGAAGTATAGTGGAATGATTGGATCACTACTCTACTTAACAACAAGTCATCCGGACATCATGTTCTCTGCATGCTTGTGTGCCAGATTTCAGGTCAATCAATAGATGTCTCATATTTTGGCTGTTAAGAAAATATTCCGATACCTCAAAGGTATAAAGAGTCTCAGAATCTGGTATCCAACAAATGAGAGTTTCCTCCTTCAAGCATTTTATGATTCAAACCGTGGTGGTCTTCAATTAGACAGAAAAAGCACCTCTGGTGGCTATCAATTTTTGGGTGGAAGATTGGTTATTTGGTCATCTAAGAAACAAAATTGCGTTGCTCTTTCAATAGCCGAAGCAGAATACATTGCTGCTGCTAGTTGCACTTCTCAAGTTCTTTGGATGAAATCTCAACTTTTGGACTATGGTTATCGATTTCAAAAGATTCCAACCTATTGTGATTCTAAAAGTGCCATTGCGATTTCTCACAATCCAATTCAGCACTCCATGACGAAGCACATCGATATTCGGTACCATTTTATTAAAGATCATGTTTTAAAAGGAAACATTGAACTTATTTTTGTTCCATCTGACGATGAAATTGCTGATGTCTTTACCAATGTATTAGACGAAACCAAATTCAATAGGTTTCTGAATAAAATGGGCATGATGTTGCCTGATACTCAATTCTTCCAAGAGGCTTGTACTGTCTGATGGAAACACTGGAAAGTAAATTAATTTTGAAGTCAAAATCTTTTTTTATCTCGGAATCATTTCCTCTCGGAATAAATAGGATCATTTTACGTGTCTTTTGTATAACCTCTTCTTCTAGTTTTAAGTTGTAGAACTTTCCTTAAATTTTGAAGTTTATGACCAATATAGTCACATTGGTATTTTTCTTTGATATCGCCTCAGAATCTATCTCAAAGTGTGTTATGAAGTTCACCTCGGAATTCAAATCCGAAGTGGTTATGTGCATTCATATCTTACCTCTGTTCGAGCTCTAACTCTTCATGTCTTGGAATCTTAAAATCTATTTAAAAATATCCTCTAAGATCTTCATACACTTTACCTCTGATATTCAGTCTGAGTCTGTGCAATCTCGAAATCTATATCATGTACAGGTGTTGTTCTCATTTTCTCATCGAAGCATCTTATCACAATCTATCTCGGAGCTTCCTTGTTCCGAGATCACCCGTTTAAAGAGAAGTTCAAAGGTTTTTTTCATTGATTTTTTTCCGAAACGTTCTCTTAAATTACTTTACGGTTATTTTTTTAATGATTATCCTTAAATCCTCAATAATCGCGTTTTTTTTGCACACGTCTCGATAAAGTGCACATCATCTCAAACTGAAACGACGATTTTCAATTTCGCACGTATTACCATCGCATATTTCATCATTGCAGGTCAAACACATGCCAGTTTTGGCAACAGATTTAATGCGATCCATTTACCAATCAAGTATAATCATTACGCCTTTTCACAACCTGACCCGGATATCAAAACTATATAAGGATTTCAAACCCTAATTGTTGCCTTTTAACCTCTGTTATTCATCTTCTCCAATATTCTCTCTGCAAACCTGTTCTTCGAGCTCTCTACATGCAATAATGGCCTCCTCACAAAATGCCCCAGAAATTCCAAAATCAGTCCCAAAGAAGAGATCCTCAAAAGGTCTGCCTCGTCTTCGTCAACTGAACCCTTTCTTCGTGAAACCACTCAATTCTGCTCACACGATCGTATAGATTATGATGAATCCATTCGAGTGATGATTGAGTTCTTATCACACCATCCTATCGCCATTCCTATCAGTAAAACCCCAAATCCCCAAACTCCTCTTCGAATCCCGCATAGTGCCTTTGAAAGGATCAAGATCCAAGATGGAGTTCTGGAAACAAAAATCACAGGCGTTCACATTGTTCCTGTGTCAAAGCAACCATTCCTCAAGGCGATTGGAATACCGGAAAACCCTAAGGGTTTTACAGTGCAAGAACCAAAGACTGAAGAGTTTCAGACGTTTCTCAACGAAATCGGGTATACATAAGAGTTTAAGGCCAAGAAATTCAAGAAATCAATTGTTCCTGGCCTTTGGACGGTACTCATGCACCTCATTCTTCGAGGTCTTTCAGGCAAACGTGGAGGAACTGATACAATGAGTAAAGACTGGCTCTATGTGGTTTACAATATCTACTCAGAATAACGAGAAGCTGAGTTTAGGCTTTGTACCAGTTGAGTCTAGAGAATAGAACCGTAGTCCATGGTGATCCCATGGTAAAGACCATAGAGGAGAGTCATAAACGCTTTGCTTGCCCCGTCAGACCCTGCAACCCTCTCCGATAAACCCTTGAAAAGAAGAGTAAATAGACCATTCCATTGTGGAGGAAGACATGATTTCTTGAATTTTGTCACTGTGGTAAGAACTTCGATGTACCCCATATCGTAAAACATGTTGAAAAGCTATGTCGTGCTGATCGAGTCTGGGTTGATCATGGAGTCGTTGAGGATAAGCCTTAGCAATGAGCAAAACCTAACCTTTAAAATCGAAGTGTTCTGATCCAAAACCTCAAAGAAAATCCTCTCCTTGGCTTTATCGTATGACGCCGTCGAATAAACTTGAGAAAGGAAAGACATCGGGACACAGTCCACCTTGGTTAGGGCAATCACAAGTGGTGAATATTTGAGGCATTCAACCACCTGAAGCATGTAAGGATCGTACTGGAAATGAGAGAGTTCGATGATCAGGTTTTGATTCGGCTTGGTGCTGAGAAGCCAGGACTGTGCGCTTTGTTCTTGAACAGATGATGAGTCACCCATTGTTGAAGCTTGAAGTGAAGAAGATAAACAGTAGAGAGAAATCACCGTTTAATGCTCGAGAGGATTTTGTAAGTGGTAGAGACGTAAAAGTGAGGTGAGAAAACCCTTTATACGATTACCATGAGAGAGAAAAATCTGGAGTGATGATGGCACGATTTTCTGAAGCGACGCCTGAAAAAGCGTGATTTGACAACTGTTACCCCGAAAAGTGTGTCAATCGTGTCAGGCGGCGTGAGAAAAGGAAACGGTTCAAATTCACGCGCCTTTTAAAGTCTTATCTATTCACCGCCTCTTTAATTTTAAAACTGTTCAAAATCCCTTTGAAATGTGGACTCACCCTTTCGCTTTCATTGGTATTGACTAGACTTCGCTTCCAAACATAGTCTAACATCATAACGTATTGAACCGAAACTATAGATCTGAAAAATAGCCATTAGTACCATGATTAATACTTATGGAAAATCATAAATATGTTCGTGCAAGAGTGTGCCAAAGAAAAAGAAATAAAACAAAGTATTTGTGGGATATAAGTGATGTCAATTAAGACACAAAACTGTGGATCCCGGGCACGAATCTCTTCCTTCAAAGTCAAGAGAGACTTAGAAGTGTCTGTGTGGTTTCCCGTTCAAATACGATCAAATGCTTATTAAGAAGCATTGAAAGGCATCTTTTCAGTGTAAGGCTATTAGGGTGGCTTTCGCTTCGATCAAACTACGAAACTTAATATAAGACCGAAAGTTGGATGAAGTACTTGTGAGACCGGTGTAGCCTATAAAACAAGCAGGTTTGATCAATTTTCAGTGACTTGGTGATATAGTAGAAATCTCAAAAACAAAAATAAACTGGATCTTTTGGGTAAAAAAGTCTTGATGTTAGACAATTTCATAAAGATCTCTCAAAAAATAAAAAGAGATTTCTTGGTACCTCCCACTAAAGTGGTTTCGTTAATACTTGGGTGAAAACTAGAACATGTGATTCTTCACCATCAATTCATTGTAGGTGTTGGATTGTGGGTTTCACATAGTACGTGGTGAAACGAAACTATGATCATGAACATAGATGTTGTATAACTGTAAACCTCAGCGGTAAATTCTGAGAGTCTCAAGGGTTACGTTTATGAGCCGAAATGTGATGGAGAAAAGTGTGAAGGTGGTTAAAGAACCGAAAATACCTCTGCTATATAGTAAGGACCGAGAAGAAAACTCTTAACTCAATATGAGAAGAGTAAGGTAGCTTGTGACTTAAGTGATTTTATCAGCCTGATTGGGAAGAATCGATTTGTATATATCGAATCAGTAAGGCTTCACTTGAAGTCCTTGAGGCTTTGGACAACATGCAACAGCATGCTTCTAGGGACATGTAGATAGTACAAATTTAAAGAGAGTTATACCTGCCACAGCTCCATCAGTGGAAGTCTTCCAAGAGTCCTTTCAGTGTGATATTTTTGGTATTTTGCTTTTATATGTGAAAAAGAAAAGAAATAAAACTAAACACAAAATAAAATATTTTTGAACATTTTGATTTTTCTGAAAAATAACAATAAAAACAGAAAAGAAGATATTTTTGGATTTTATGATTTTTCTGAAAAGAAATAAAAACAGAAAAGAAAATATTTTTGGATTTTATGAATTTTTCTGAAAAGAAATAAAAACAGAAAAGAAAATATTTTTGGATTTTATGAAAAGAATTGAAAAGCATAAAATGAATTGAGAAAAAGGTATACATAGTGTACAGAGTATAGAACCGAAACTTCACCTTTGGAGTGATGAAGCGAAATGGACCGAGCGATCGGTTCATTTCGGTTCCCGAAAAATCTGGAACCGAAATAGACCGAGCGTTCGCTCTATTTTGCTTGTCCAATTTTAATTAGGCAAAAGTGGTTTCGGTACTGATTCAGCTTCCATCATTCCTAAGCCTTGGAGTATTTCATTAAAACTTGCTTCTGGTAAGGCTTTCGTGAAGATGTCAGCTAACTGATCAGCGGATCGAACAAAGTGGATCTCAACGTTACCATCTTCTACGTGATCCTTGATGAAGTGGTATCTCAGTGCTATATGTTTCGTTTTCGAGTGTTGCACTGGGTTGTGACATATCCGAATAGCGCTTTCTAAGTCACGATAGAGGGGAACTTTCTTCATGTTTAGGCCATTGTCTCTAAGTTGACTTTGTATCCATATGACTTCTGAAGTGCAAGCCGATGCAATGATGTATTCAGCTTCGGCCGTAGAAAGAGACACGCATGTTTGTTTCTTGGATTGCTAGCTAACGAGTTTTCCATCAAGGAATTGACACCCTCCAGTTGTGCTCTTTCAGTCTAGACCACATTCTCGAAGATCGGCATCGGAGAATGCTTGAACAAAGAAGCCTGATTTAGCTGGATACCAAAGACCGAGAGAAGAGGTTCGCTTCAAATATCTAAAGATATTTTTCACAGCCACCATATGAGGTTCACGTGGATTAGCTTGGAACCTGGCACAATAACAGACAGAAAACATAATATCTGGTCTACTAGCTGTTAGATACATTAGAGAACCTATCATTTGACGATAGAGGGTCATATCAGCAGCTGGTTTCTCTAGAGATGGTGTTAGCTTCGTTCTGAATGCCATTGGAACCTTTACTTTAGAATCTCCCATCATACCGAACTTCACCAGTAGTGTCTTCGTGTAAGCCTCCTGACTAATGAATATGCCTTCTGGTCCCTGTCTTATGTTCAGTCCAAGGAAAAAGTTAATCGGACCCATTGAGATCATCTCAAATTTAGTCTCCATCAACTTCCGGAATTCAGCCGTTAAGCTGGGATTCGTAGAACCGAAGATGATGTCATCGACATAAATTTGGACGATCATTAAATGGTTACCCTCTTTCTTGCGAAAGAAAGTTGGGTCAACCGAACCTTGTTTGAATTTTGACATTTTAAGAAAGCGAGTTAATGTTTCATACCAGGCTCTAGGAGCTTGCTTTAGACCATAAACCGCTTTGTCCAGAATATAGCAATGACCAGGATACTTCTCGTTCACAAAACCCGGTGGTTGCTCCACATATACAGTCTCTTCTAGTTCTCCATTAAAGAATGCACACTTGACGTCCATTTGAAAAACTTCAAAAATTCTTGTGAGCAGCGTATACCAGAAAGATCCGAACTGATTCGAACCTTGCTACAGGAGAGAAGGTTTCTTCATAATCTATACCTTCTTCCTGACAATAACCCTTAACCACTAGCCTTGCCTTGTTGTGTATCACGTTCCCTTCTTTGTGCATCTTGTTCCGGAGTACCCATTTTAATCCAACCACAGATGCATCCTTTGGTGTAGGAATCAGTCTCCAGACTCGGTTTCACTCAAACTTATTAAGTTCGTCTTGCATAGCTTGTACCCAATCAGAGTGATCAAGTTCAGTGCTAACCATTTTCGGCTCAATTTTGGAGACAAAGGAATTAAACATGCAGAATTCCACTTGAGAGAATAGAGTTGTTTGCTTCGCTTTTAGTTGAGAGCGTGTAAGAACTCCCTCACATGATTCACCAATTACTTGAGTTTTCGGATGATCTTTTGTCCATTTTGTGAGAGGAGGGTAGTTAGGATCATAAGCAGGATCCAATTCGGCATTGACTTCTTCTTCAAATTCTTACTTATTGTTGTCATTATTCGTATTACCACTCTCCCCCTCGAATGATGAAACTATTTCAACATCAGGTTTAGAATTCTCCCCCTCGATTGGACGTTCATGGTTCATTGTTGGAGATGGGTTCTCCCCCTAGAAAGGCAAATCAGGTTGCTTTGATGTAGACGAACCCTCCCCCTGGAAAGTGGTGTGGTCATTTGTGGGTTCGCCTGGACCTTTGGGTTCGCTTGGATCTTGAGGTTCGCTAGGATCTTGAGGTTTTCTTTCCATGGCTTTTGCAGCTTTGTTGATTATCTCCTTCAGGTTGTTAGCCTTGTTATCAGCCGATTTCGCTTCAGAGAGAATTGCATTCTCCGGTTCATCAAAGAGCATCATGTATTCATCAAACTGATTTGATATTGGAGCCGTGACTTGACTTTTTTGTGGAAAGATCTCCTCCAATGGACTTTCGCTGGATTGAATTTTCTTCACGTATTTGTCATCAAATGTGACATAATAGGTTTCTTCTATTTTCTTTGATCTTTTATTCAGAACCCTATATGTCATGGAGGTAAGAGAGTAGCCAAGAAAAATCCCTTCGTCTTCCTTCACATCAAACTTGTTTCAGTTCTCTTTAGAATTAAAAATGAAGCACCTAGAACCGAAGATATGGAAGAATTTAACATTAGGCTTGTGATTATTCAGAATTTCATACGGTGTGATAGAAAATCACTTATTGAGGAAGGTTCGGTTCTGGGTATAGCAAGCAACAGAAATCGCATCAGCCCAGAAGTATAGAGGTAGAGAAACGAAGCTAAGCATGGTTCGGGCGGCTTCACACAACGAACGATTTCGTCTTTCAATGACACCATTCTGCTGTGGAGTATAGGGTACAGAGAAGTTGTGGGTTACTCCCTTTTCGGCCAGAAATTCTTCAAAGTCGTTGTTTTTGAATTCTAACCCATTGTCACTTCGGACATTTCTCACTACTTTTCTCAGCTTTACTTCCACCTGTTTTATAAAGTTTTTGAGCTATGGAGTTGCCTCTGATTTCTGTTTAAGAAAGAAAACCCAAGTGAAATGTGACATCCCCATTTTCACGGCCAGAAAAGACCGATTTTGTTTATGCTTTATAAAAATCAGAGTAATTCTTTTAATAAAAATGTTGCGGAATTTGTTCCCAGAAAAACATGATAAATACATTATCAAAGCATTTCCGAAGAAATGTATTTTTATTCATTTAAAAACATTTGGGATATCATCGTCAATACAGAAACATAAGCATAACCAGAACTTACATTCATTTACAGTAGTGATCTACATCTCTTTTAAATCCCTCAGTGTAAAGTAGCTTCATATCGACACATGTGATACAAATAAGCTTGAGTGGGTCAGGTTGGCAAACCTGGTGAGTACATAGGGTTTTCAACCCACAATAATATAATTATTATGTTAAACATCAAACAATCAACCCAATTACACATCCCCCATTATCTTCTTTACTCTTAAGGATCTACCCTAAGATTAAGTTATTCCTCGTTCATTCATTCCTAAGGAGTATCCTAAGGAATCGGCACTAAGTCTGCATAGTCGCCAGGGTTTATCTCGTTTATTGACAACATCGTTTTCAAGAGTCCACTCGTAATACCTGTTAATGGGTTTTTAGAGTACACCGGGTGAACACATCGTTCACAACACCTACAGGTTGCAAGCCTGCTAGTGTTCCACTAGACTGTCTAGAATAGTCCGTGGTTGTCATCCATACTCTGCTAGATGACGGGGCCATCGCTTGGGTCATCGTTTGGCTCATTGCTTTGGCTCATCGCTTAGGTCATCGCTTTGGTTCATCGCTTAGGTCATCGCTTCGAACCATATTTTATCACTCATATATCATCGCTCATCATTCATGTCATCTTTCATCCCTCATCATTTATCTCACCTCTAATCTACCCATGTTTTACCCAACACATTTTGTAGATATAAAATACATATATAGTTTAAATCATTTAAAACATGTATAAAACGTTTCATCCAGCATAGACAGCAAGTATTCAGACAGTATACACACATAGCACGTAATTTATATAAAATACTTCATATCTATGTGTAAGATGAAAGTAACTATGCACTCACCTGATTAGGTGGTGACTCGGTACTCGGACCACACTTCGTTACTCTTAACACAATTTTCCTCAGACAAAACAGCGGGTTTTCTTAAAAACCGGGCTTTGCTCGGAGCAGCGTTTCCGAACCGAAAGACCCTTTTTCTCGGGACTCCGGGAGCCTCGGGGATTCCTTTGGGTGCTAGGGCGTTCCCTAGGGTTTAGGGGGTTCAGGGGAGCTAGAGAGAGAAAGAAACTAGAGAGAGAAAGAGATTTGGTACATTTTCCTCAGAAACCTTCGCAGCCTATTTATAGGCGCCTGACTTCGGTGGTACGCTGGGCGTACTGAAGGCTACGCTGGGCGTAGCTTCGGATAGGCCCTCCAGCTCGCATCCAGCTGTCTCGCACGTGCTTCGGACCCGAATAAGACCGGAGTATGCGGGGCGTACTCGACCTCGGACGCGGGGCGTAATGCGAGGCTATGTGTCATGATCCGAAGCGGTTCCTCCAATCAGCGATGGACGGCCCAGATCGAGCCACGTCATCGATCTCGCAACAGGTCTCGCAGATTCGAGTTCTAACTTCAAAAATTCGTATCTTCCTCATACGAGCTCTGTTTTCAACGTTCTTTATATCTACGCTTAGGCGGGAACGTATTCTACAACTTTTGTTTAGACTCCGTTGGCTAATTTTGACATTATTTTAAAAGTTTTATTTTTATCAGGCCGGGACACGATTGGTCCGTTAAAAATTCATAACTTCTTCATCCGACGTCCGTTTTCGTCTGTCTTTTTATCGTTACACTACTATTAATGAGATCTTCGATTCTCGTTTAGGTTGTGTCAGCTAAAAACCGCTCGATCTAATATTCGAATTTCGGGTTGTACACTGCTAAGTCGAAACTTCGAAAAATCATAACTTCCTCATACGAAGTCAGATTTGGGAGTTCTTTTTATGGACGCTCTCGGTTTGACGTATTCTACGACTTTCGTTTAGGTCGCTAATGCTAAAAGTCAATCTATCATAAATTCACTATTTACGCTTTCCGATGCCGTGCCGGTTTTGTCGCGAAACTTCGACGGGCCATAACTTCTTCGTTATAACTCGGATTTCGGCGTTCTTTATATGTACGGAACCCTTGAGACATATTCTACAACTCAGTCTTTTGTCGAAAAGTTGTTTTCGACCCCTATTATCTCTAAATTGACTAGCCCGGATCTACGGGCGTTGCAATTATCTCCCCCTTAGGATGATGACGTCCAGGAATCATCAACGAAAGAGAGCAGTATAATGACTCCATACGTCATCTCTTCATCCTAAGTAATAACTTTAACTTTGATGTTTCTTCGAACGAGTATCTATCTCTAAGACTTCCTTACTACAGGGGGTGTCCGATCTTGGATCCACTCTCTATCTCATGTTAGACTTCCAATCACGATCTTCATGTCACGGTCTTGATCTTTATTGGAGACTCCTTCTTTAACAAACTTGAGATAAGTTTCTTCATTCGATTATCATAATAGACCGATGGGCCATGTTCTAATGATCTCATCGTATGATGCATTGCTTAGACTCAGGTCTTTTAGTGTCAAATTCCAGAACAGGCTATACCTTCCTTCATGTTCTAATTATGATCACATCTTAAAAGGTAGCATTCCTAGCTACAAACAACTATCGCGATACCTCTACTGATCGCTTTGATTGTCTTTCACTTCAATCTTCTAGCTTAAGTCGGATGCTACACCGGACTTGGTTCTTTGAACCACGTAACATACTCGTCTTAGTCGAACTCAATTCGATATGACCACTAGGGTCGGAATAACAATCATCTTCTTAATCATTACCGAAACAATGGTAACGACATACTTGAATAATAATGAAATCAATTACTAGCTTCTTGGTAACCTTGTGACTTTCCTTGATCCAAGTGTGAGTCCTGTGCTTCCGGTAGTATATGCATCTACTACCTTTCACACCTACTCATACTCGTCCCAAGTATTGTCTCGCAGTTTTCCAAGTCACCATTCAAGAAAATCACATAACAACTTCACACATCAGATAGCAAAACGAAGGTTTTATATTATTCCTTGAAACGATTACATAGGTGTTCAAGTTCATCCTAGACTATGCCTCTAACAGGCTACAACATACGATACTATGGCTACTACATAACTCGATCTTCGGATAAGAAGTCCTCATCCTTGATTCCTCGCGTTGTTATCTGCTTCGTCGAGGATCATGTGAAATGCCCTTGGTTTTGGCGGTGCATTTGGCCTTGCTGCTTCATTTTTCATTGGGCAGTCTCTAGAAATATGCCCTTCTTTGTTACATCCGAAACATACCTTCTTGTTGAATGCGCACTCGTTGGCGTAATGGCAGACTTTCCACACTTGAAACATATCACCTCTTCACCATATTTTCCTAAGTGTTTCTTCTTACATTTATCACACCATCTTGCTTCACTTCCCTCTCCTCCAGACTTCAGGAATTTTCTCTCATTGTTGGACCTTGAAAATCCTTCATGCTTCCTTTTCTCGCCAACTTCAGCTCTCTCCAGACCCTTCTCTCTTATCTGGGTCTCAACATTCCTGGCTGCGCTAACGGCTGTCTTTAAAGTAGTTGCCATTTTAACCGTTGGCCCAAAGTCTATTGGCAGTCCGTTAGCAAACCTATCTATCTTGGAGAGTTCAGTAGGCACCAAGTAGGGAAACAGCTTCATCCTCTCGGTGAATGTGGTGGCATACTCATCGACACTCATATTCCCTTTCTTCAGGTTCTGAAACTCGTTGTTTAGGTCTATCAGATCTATCTCTGAGCAGTACTACATTTTCAACTGCTCCACGAATGCTTCCCAAGACATTCGCATGGCTTCTCCTCGTGGCATTGTATCTGCCAACAACTTCCACCAACTTAGCACTCCAGTCTTTAGTTGTCTGACTGCAAAGACGGTCTTTTGCTTGTCGCTACAGTCACAGCTCTCGAACACCATCTCCATTTCGGAGATCCAGTCCATAATCTCAACTGGCTTCGGGCTTCCAGAAAGGCTTGGTGGCTTGGCTCCCAAGAAGTTCTTATACATTCGCCCATCCTTGTCATTTCCCCTCTCCGGGCCATTCCTTCGTTCTCCTTGAGTCCCAACTTGACTCACAAGGAGGCTATAGTTCCCTTCCTCCGATTGCTCGGGAATCAGCTTAGGTTGCTCAATGGGCATGGTAGGTTCGTCCCTATTTTCATGTAACATTCTCCTCATTTCTTCCCTTTGTTCAGATAACATAGCCCGAATCATGGCTTGTACTCAAGCCATGGTGATTGGTTCAGGTGCAACTTCTACTACAATAGGTATTTGCTCAATCACTGGGGGCTGTTGATTCCTATTCCCATTTGCGTTCCCGATTCTGCTTCAGGTTCTTACCATTTCGATCTATACACCAAATCAGACGTTCGGTGTGTAATGACGAGAATTAAGATAGGAAAGATTGTATTTACGATCGAAGTGTAAATCTCTCTATTACTCCAAAAAGTTACACGCCATTTCTATACCGTAATTAAACGTTTAGAAATCTGGGCACATAAAATTTCCAGATCCGGTCGGCAACAGACCATAGATCCGATTAGATATTTAGCATCGTAAATCATTTAGCACATAAAAGCATGTTAGGCATTTTCCCTAAATTAGCTAGTGCTTGTGTCTATTCAGGTGTATTACCTAAATTTTATTAGACACACTCCTCACAATCATTGCTTAGCATTCTAAGTTTAAGTCTAGAAATAAATCCATATTCCTAGTTCGCTTAAACTAATGCTCTGATACCAACTGTGACATCCCCATTTTCACGGCCAGAAAAGACCGATTTTGTTTATCCTTTTTAAAAATCAGAGTACTTCTTTTAACAAAAATGTTGCGAAATTTGTTCCCAGAAAAACATGATAAATACATTATCAAAGCATTTCCGAAGAAATGTATTTTTATTCATTTTAAAACATTTGGGATGTCATCGTCAATACAGAAACATAAGCATAAACAGAACTTACATTCATTTACACTAGTGATCTACATCTCTTTTAAATCCCTCAGTGTAAAGTAGCTTCATATCGACACCTGTGATACAAATAAGCTTGAGTGGGTCAGGTTGGGAAACCTGGTGAGTACATAGGGTTTTCAACCCACAATAATATAATTATTATGTTAAACATCAAACAATCAACCCAATTACCCATCCCCCATTATCTTCTTTACTCTTAAGGATCTACCCTAAGATTCAGTTATTCCTCGTTCATTCATTCCTAAGGAGTATCCTAAGGAATCGACACTAAGTCTGCATAGTCGCCAGGGTTTATCTCGTTTATTGACAACATCGTTTTCGAGAGTCCACTCGTAATACCTGTCAATGGATTTTTAGAGTACACCGGGTGAACACATCGTTCACAACACCTACAGGTTGCAAGCCTGCTAGTGTTCCAGTAGACTGTCTAGAATAGTCCGTGGTTGTCATCCATAGTCTGCTAGATGACGGGGCCATCGCTTGGGTTATCGTTTCGCTCATCGCTTTGGCTCATCGCTTCGAACCATATTTTATCACTCATATATCATCGCTCATAATTCATGTCATCTTTCATCGCTCATCATTTATCTCATCTTTCATCGCTCATCATTTATCTCACCTCTAATCTACCCATGTTTTACCTAACACATTTTGTAGATATAAAATACATATACAGTTTAAATCATTTAAAACATGTACAAAACGTTTCATCCAGCATAGACAACAAGTATTCAGATAGTATACAGACATAACACGTAATTTATATAAAATACTTCATATCTATGTGTAAGATGAAAGTAACTATGCACTCACCTGATTAGGTGGTGACTCGGTACTCGGACAGCACTTCGTTACTCTTAACACAATTTTCCTCGGACAAAACAGCGGGTTTTCTTAAAAATCGGGCTTTGCTCGGAGCAGCGTTTCCGAACCGAAAGACCCTTTTTCTCGGGACTCCGGGAGCCTCGGGGCTTCCTTTGGGTGCTAGGGGGGTTCCCTAGGGTTTAGGGGAGCTAGAGAGAGAAAGAAACTAGAGAGAGAAAGAGATTTGGTGCATTTTCATCGGAACCCTTCGCAACCTATTTATAGGAGCCTGAATTCGGTGGTACGCTGGACGTACTGAAGGCTATGTTGGGCGTAGCTTCGGATAAGCCCTCCAGCTCGCATCCAGCTGTCTCGCACGTGCTTCGGACCCGGATAAGACCGGAGTACGCGGGGCATACTCGACTTCGGACGCGGGGCGTAATGCAAGGCTACGTGTCATGATCTGAAGCGGTTCCTCCAATCAGCGATGGACGGCCCAGATCGAGCCACGTCAACGATCTCGCAACAGGTCTCGCAGATTCGAGTTCTAACTTCAAAAATTCGTATCTTCCTCATACGAGCTCCGTTTTCAACGTTCTTTATATCTACGCGTAGGCGGGAACGTACTCTACAACTTTCGTTTAGACTCCATCGGCTAATTTTGACTTTATTTTAAAAGTTATATTTTTAACAGGCCGGGACACAATTGGTTCGTTAAAAATTCATAGCTTCTTCATCCGACGTCCGTTTTTGTCTGTCTTTTTATCATTACACTACTATTAGCGAGATATTCGATTCTCGTTTAGGCTGTGTCGGCTAAAAACAGCTCGATCTAATATTTCAATTTCGGGTTGTACACTGCTAAGTCGAAACTTCGAAAAATCATAACTTCCTCATACAAAGTCAGATTTAGGCGTTCTTTTTATGGACGCTCTCGGTTTGATGTATTCTACGACTTTCGTTTAGGTCGCTAAGGCTAAAAGTCGCTCTATCATAAATTCACTATTTACGCTTCCCGGTGCCGTGCCGGTTTTGTCATTAAACTTCGACGGGCCATAACTTCTTCGTTATAACTCGGATTTCGGCGCTCTTTATATGTACGGAACCCTTGAGACATATTATACAAATCAGTTAAGATTATTTATCCTAAATAATCTTTTTTCAAAAAGTCGTTTTCGACCCCTATTATCTCTAAATTGACTAGCCCGGATCTACGGGCGTTACATGAAACGTGAAAAATCATCGGCAATAACAAGAATGTACTTATTACCACCAATACTTTCTATGGCCGATGGACCGCATAGATCGATGTGTAGAAGCTCAAGAGATTCGATGATCTTTTTGTTAATACGTGTGGGATGACTCTTCCGGCTTTGCTTTCCCATTTCGCATGCAGCACACAAATGTTCTTTGTCAAACTTTAGAAGTGGCAGTGCTCGCACATGATCACCAAGAACCAGCTTGTTGATGTCTTTGAAGTTAAGGTGCGAGAGTCTTCGATGCCATAGCAAGCTTTCATCAGAATGAGCTTTCGTTAGAAGACATACAACAGGCTTCCCGCGTATCGGGTTTAGATTTAATGGATACATTTCGCCGTTGTGTTGGGACTTCAATAGAACCGTCTTAGTTTTCTTTTCAATGATCTCGGATCCTTCATCATCAAATGAGACCTTTAGGCCAGTCCCTACAACCAATTGCGAGACACTTATGAGATTGTGTTGCAATCCTTCCACGTAGGCCACCGTTCGAATGGAAAAATCTTCGTTTGTTATCATTCCATAGCCTTTTATTGTGCCATATGAGTTATTTCCATACTTGACACATCCATCATCTTTTAGAGCCCGAAACTCCCTCAGCTCTTCCCGTCTCCCTGTCATGTAACTCGAGCAGCCACTATCGATATACCATTCTTCATCAAACTGCTCGTCACTGATAACCGGAAAAAATCAAGCAGATTTAGGAACCCAAAGTTGCGTGGGTCTACATGAGCTTTTTACAGAACAGGGAATAGCAATAGAAAAATCAACCATATATGTTCGTTTTTATTAAAGTGGTTTCGTCTTTCCTTTGGATGGTGAAAACTTTAATTTTGTTAGCTTTCGATTTGTTTGAATCAGATTGTGGAATTTTATTTTGATTCTTAACAAACTTGTTGTAACATCCCAAAAATACCAGCTAAAAATTTCATTTTTAAATTAGGTTAATTCATAAAAACATCGTTACAAAACATTCATAATATTAATTTATGTTTGAGAACCGGTAACATCATAGTAAAATATTCAGAGTACATCCCAGAAAATCCATAGTGCGGAAAACATGAGAGTGTGTGATATGCCGCTACCACGCCGGCTCCTGTCCCCTAGCTGAAGAGGTACCTGAAAACAAAACTATAAAACGTAAGCACGAAGCTTAGTGAGTTCCCCCATAATGCCACATACCATGCAATCATATCATGAACAGCTAAGAGATACGGGCCTCGTCCACACCCATAGAGATACGGGCCTCAACCACACTCTTCTAGCTAGGAGATACGGGCCTCGCCCACACTCTGCTATCCATGGAGATACGGGCCTCGCCCACACTCCGCTACTAAACCATAACATACAAGTATCACACAGACAACAAGTATAAGCAATTCTATCATACTGGCATATATCACAATCAAACTCAGCTATGAGATACGGGCTCCGCCCACACTCCGATACTAACATATCGTCTATACGGGCCGACCTTGGTGCCTTAGACCCGTCCCTACTGGAAGGAAACTCACCTCGAGAGTAGCTGCCGAAAACCTGCTCAGACTACGCCTGGCTGCCGCACCGGTAATCCCTCCGGCTATACATCCGTAAACATGGATTAGGTACTCATAAATACCCCTAAGGTCAAATGACTGGTCAAAGTCAACTCCTTGGTCAAAGTCAACCTTCTGATTGACTGGACTCGCCGAGTCCATATGGCGACTCGCCGAGTCCTTCTATGTCTAGCCCGACTCTGACTCATCGGGTCCCTGTTCCCACTCACTGAGTCAGCCCGACTCGCTACACGGGGACAACTAACAAACCCGCGACTGGACTCGCCGAGTCCAAGGGGGTGACTCGCCGAGTCCGACGAACAGATCTTACAAATCGCTCCAAATCTTCCATCAGAACATCAACCTTGGAGATTTGGAGATTCTGGGACTATAGCTACCCGTTAAATTGCTAATTCCACGTGCAACTACGGAGGGTTGGACCTCCTACACTTAAACCCTTCTTATCCTAGTGACTGATCATATGACTCGCCGAGTTGGAAGAACAACTCGTCGAGTTCAAGGCTATATTCAAGGGACTCGCCGAGTTTGAAGGACGACACGCCGAGTACCAGGCAATCTTCATAGGACTCGCCGAGTTGTTTATCCAACTCGCCGAGTCTAAGGCCATCTTCTTGGAACTCGCCGAGTGCACTTTGGCACTCGCCGAGTACCCTTCGACTCTTCACCCATTCTGGCCAAAACTGAGACATGCAATGGTTCCAAACCATAAATCTAAGCTCCTAAGGTATAAACACACGGAGTTTGGGAGGTTTAAGGTCTTGAAATCCACATATAAGGGACAAAAAGGGAATCTATTATACTAAAGATTAAGAAGGAGCTTTCTTACCTGGTTAGGAGCTTCTCCCAGGGTAGATTTCGGATCTACCACACTTCCTTGCACCCTCCAACTTCCTCCTTCTTCTCTTAAGCTTCAAGCTTCCATGAACCCGGTGTTACAAATCTCCCCCACTTATTTTAGACTTCTTCCTCGAAGTCTGCCGCTCCCTTTCAGAACAGCTCCGGATAATGCTCCATCATCTCGTCCGCGGGCTCCCAAGTCCATTCCGATCCCTTCCGATGCTACCATTGCACCTTCACCAGCTCCACCCTTTTGTTCCTCAGTTCCTTCGACTTCCGGTCTAGGATAGCCACAGGTCGCTCGATATAATTCAGGCTGTCATCAACCTGGATGTCCTCCAAAGGTACCACTGCTGAATCGTCCACCATGCACTTCCGCAGCTGGGAGACGTGGAAAGTGATGTGGATCTGACTGAGTTCGGCTGGCAGGTCCAGCTGATATGCCACTTTGCCCACCCAGGCTGCAACCCTAAACGGTCCAATATACCTGGGACCCAACTTGCCCCGTTTCCTGAATCGGATGACGCCCTTCCACGGTGACACTTTTAGGAGAACCATATCCCCGACTTGGAACTCCAGGTCTGATCGGTGCTTATCGGCATAACTCTTCTGCCGACTCTGAGCAGTCTGAAGCCTGCTCCGGACCTGCTGAATCTTCTCTGTCGTCTTGAGCACTACTTCGGTGCTCCCCGTGACTCTCTGTCCAACCTCGCCCCAACATATCGGGGTCCTGCTCTTCCTCCCGTACAACATCTCGAAGGGAGGACAGTCAATACTCGCGTGATAGCTGTTATTGTATGAAAACTCGGCTAAAGGAAGATAGGTATCCCAGCTACCACCGAAGTCTAAAACACATGCCCGCAGCATGTCCTCCAGAGTCTGGATGGTCCGCTCGCTCTGGCCATCCGTCTGCGGGTGAAAGGCTGTGCTAAAATGCCGACGAGTACCCAGCTCGTCATGAAACTTCTTCCAGAACCTGGAAGTGAACCGCACATCCCTATCCGAAATCACTGAAACTGGCACCCCGTGCCGTGCCACCACCTCTCTGATGTAGGTATCGGCCAATTTCTCAGCCGAGATGCTCTCCTGAATCGGGATAAAGTGGGCGTTCTTGGTCAATCGATCGACAATGACCCATATCGAATCCACTCCCCGCGGTGTAATGTCAATAATCCTCTGATGTCATAGTCGAAGGAGGAAACCTATCCCACAATCCGCTCACTCTTCCGATGTTCCTCCTTCATAGCCTCCTGCTGAGCCTCCCGGATCCGCTCCAAAAGCGGAGTCACCACTGTCATCCGCATGCAAATATCCCTGATCGGCGCCGCCTTGCGGCTAAGCGCATCGGCCACCACGTTGGCATTCCCCGGGTGATAAAGGATTTCACAATCATAATCCTTTACCACATCAAGCCACCGACGCTGCCTCATATTCAGATTTGGTTGGTCCAAGAGGTACCTCAAACTCTTGTGGTCCGTGTAAATCATACAGCGAACCCCATAGAGGTAATGACGCCAAATCTTGAGGGCGAACACAACAGCCCCCAACTCCAAATCATGCGTCGGGTAGTTCGCCTCGTGAGGCTTCAGCTGCCTTGACGCGTAGGCGATGACATGCCCTCTCTGCATCAATACCGCGCCCAAACCTAAGATGGACGCATCGCAGTATACAACAAAATCCTCTATACCCTCTGGCAAGGCTAAGATTGGCGCCTCGCACAATCTCTGTCTCAGTGTCTCGAATGCTGCCTGCTGCTCAGGCCCCCAACGAAAGACCACATCCTTCCTCGTTAACCTGGTCAGGGGTAATGCTATCTTAGAGAAATCCTGAATGAATCTCCGATAGTAGCCAGCTAATCCTAGGAAACTCCGAATCTCAGATGGAGACTTCGGAACCTCCCATCTCATCACGGCCTCCACCTTGGCCGGATCCACCGAAATCCCTTGCTGGTTGACAAGGTGCCCAAGAAACTGCACCTCGCGCAACCAGAACTCACACTTGGAGAACTTAGCATATAAGTTCTCCCTTCTCAAGGTCTCCAAAACCTCCCGCAAATGCTCCTCATGCTGCTCTCGCGTCTTGGAGTAAACCAAGATATCATCAATAAATACTATCACCGACCGGTCTAACATCGGTCTACACACGCGGTTCATGAGGTCCATGAACGCGGCAGGAGCATTGGTGAGCCCGAAAGGCATCACCACGAACTCATAGTGGCCATAACGTGTCCAAAATGTCGTCTTCTGCACATCCTCCTCTCTGACCCTCACCTGGTGATACCCTGAACGCAAGTCTATCTTGGAGAACCAAGATGCTCCCTGAAGCTGGTCAAAGAGGTCGTCAATCCTCGGGAGTGGGTAGCGGTTCTTCACCGTTACCTTATTCAGCTCCCTATAATCGATACACATCCGATGCGACCCGTCCTTCTTCTTCACAAACAGAATCGGGGCTCCCCAGGGTGAACTGCTCGGTCTAATGAAACCCTTGTCTAACAGCTCCTGAAGCTGTGTAGACAACTCCTGCATCTCAGGAGGAGCCAACCGATACGAGGCCTTGGCTATCGGAGCCGCACCAGGGACTAGGTCGATCCTAAACTCCACCTGTCGCTCTGGAGGTATCCCAGGCAGCTCCTCGGGGAATACAACCGCGAACTCTCGTACTATGGGCACATCGCCCACCGTCGCCTTACCCGCCTCCCGGGTGTCCATGACATATGCGACATATCCTGCGCAACCCTGCTGAAGGTAACGCCTTGTCCTCGCTGCCGAACAGAAGGCTGGCCCTCGTTGTGATCTCTCACCCTGAATTACTAACTCTCCCCCACTTGGGGCTCTGACTCGTACTAACTGTTGCGCACAATCTATCACTGCCCCATTGGGACTCAGCCAATCCATACCAATAATGACCTTGTTTCCCCGCAATGGAATGGGAACTAGGTCAACCAAATACCGCTCTTCGAACAACCTTAACACACAATCTTGGAAGACTTCTGATGCTCGCACCGACCGGTCGTCCGCAATCTCGACCTCTAAAGGGCAATCCAACATGCCCGAGGACTCAGGAAACTTCTTGCTAAGTGCAAGAGAAACAAAGGATCGGGTAGCCCCCGAATCAAACAACACCTGGACTGGAATACCGTTCACATGGAACGATCCTAAACGTATATACATAGAGCACATATCAATATCATAAATCTCATATAAATAGGTCAGAGGGAAAAAAATCATACCCGTCACCACATCGGGTGCAGCGCGTGCCTCCTCGGCTGTCAGCTGAAATGCCCGGCTCCTCACCACCGGAGCCTCTGCCTTGCCCTGCCGGCCATCTGTAATCCGCAGGGTCGCTGGAGCTGGCGCCTGTACTGGCGCTGCTGCTGTCAACTGGGGGCAGTTGGCCCTCTTGTGGCCCCTCTGGTTGCAGTGGAAACACAGCAACTCAGATGTCTGAATAACCGGAGCAGGGGCAGTACAATCCCTGCTGAAGTGTCCCGTCTTGCCGCACCTGTAGCAGCCTGTCGATCCTGATCTACACGCTCCCTCGTGCGACCTGCCGCACTTCCTGCAGCGGCCCGGTCCTGAATGGCCTTTCGGCCTACCATCTGATCCCTTGGGCTTCTTTCCCGAAGCCCCTATCGTCTGTCCCTCCTCTGCCTTCCTCTTCCGGATGTGCTCCAGATCTATCTCCCTCTCCCTCGCCCTAGCAATCATAGAATCCAGGGTAGGGCAAGCTGAAAAACTGACATGCTCCCGAATGTCGGCTCGCAGCATGTCATGGTAGCGGGTCCTCCTCATATCCTCATCACCTGCATACTGGGGCACCAGTAACGCCCTCTCCCGGAACTTGGCAATGATCTCCTCCACTGTCTCTGTCGTCTGCCTCATATCCAAGAACTCCCGTGCCAACTGCTGGAGCTCCACCGCAGGCGCGAATTCCGCCCTGAATCGTGTCACAAAGTCCGGCCATGTCATAGCCTCAATGGCCGCGGCTCCCAAAGAGTCACAAACCGACTCCCACCAATCTCTAGCTCTGTCACGTAGACACCCTGCTGCAAATCGTACCTTCGACCCCTCGGGGCAGAAGCTGATCAGCTGTGCAGACTCAAGGTCTGCAATCCATCGTCTGGCAGCAATGGGGTCCTTCGCCCCATGGAAATCTGATGCACCACTGCCCCTGAAGTCCTTAAAGGACAGTGTGCGTGGTCCTGACTGGCTAGCCGCCATATCACTCCTGAACGCCCTGAGACGATCCTCCATCAACTCTACAATACCCTCCTTGATCGACCCGAAGATGATGGGAGTCGACTAAAGGATGCCCCTGGTAATCTCTGACGCGATGAACTCACGTAGACCCTCATCAATTGGTTCGGACCCTGAACCCGAACCCGATCCCGATCCTGAGCCTCCCGCTCCCTGTCGTGTGGTCACCATACTGAAAAACATAGCATAACCACCATCAAACGATATTTTACTAACGAGGCTCACATACATACCACTAGTCCCCGGTCTCGCCTCGACCCTTTTTGAATCGAGTACGGATCCTCCGCTTTCAGTAGTACGGGCCCATACTACCTTCCACGTCTATCCGTACTTTCCTCAAGAATTGCCTCAACTCAACCAAGTCCTTTCTACTAATACTGCGGTTCTCGTGCTACTCTCGCCCTAGGCTTACCCTAAGTAATCGCCATCCCACTCTCTGCCATCAGCTGCACAAGAAGTCCCTGCTTTCTTTCCCTAACTAGCTTGCGAATACTATTACATATTACTCAGACTAGATAATTATTCGAATGAGAGGTCCTACCCTACAACGGTTGGACTCAAACAAGAGCTGCGAAATAGGGCTAGACCCAACCTTCTGAAATTATTTAATCCTTGCAATATGTAACTTAGCATATTCGCTCACTAGTTAGTGAAAGACGACTAGAACTCCTAATAGCACAAAGCAAGCAGCATTCGGGCATTGAGTACACATAATCAAGTATATACTACTATGGCTATCATACTGACTGATATGTACTAGCATGCAATTCTCAAAAAGCCGAAACACATAAAGCAGGCACATAAGGCATCATTCCTAGATCCTTAGTCCTATTCTAGCATGCTGTTCTACTGAAACTGAACTGATAATCATAACGTAAACTTGTACGGGCACTTTGGGGAAAACTTACTTCAGCTCGGCCGGTCGCGCACATCACACACCTTTTTCTTTTTAGAAATCCCTTTTACTTAGTCTTTAGAAAATCATTTCCTTATAAAAATCTTTTAATCCCTCGATTTGAGTCCAGACACCCCTGAAGGTGTGTCCGAATCCCTCAAACCAGGGCTCTGATACCAACTTGTAACATCCCAAAAATACCAGCTAAAAATTTCATTTTTAAATTAGGTTAATTCATAAAAACATCGTTACAAAACATTCATAATATTAATTTATGTCTGAGAACCGGTAACATCATAGTAAAATATTCAGAGTACATCCCAGAAAATCCATAGTGTGGAAAACAAGAGAGTGTGTGATATGCCGCTACCGCGCCGGCTCCTGTCCCCTAGCTGAAGAGGTACCTGAAAACAAAAGTATAAAACGTAAGCACGAAGCTTAGTGAGTTCCCCTATAATGCCACATACCATGCAATCATATAATGAACAGCTAAGAGATACGGACGGGCCTCGCCCACACCCATAGAGATACGGGCCTCGCCCACACTCTTCTAGCTAGGAGATACGGGCCTCGCCCACACTCTGCTATCCATGGAGATACGGGCCTCGCCCACACTCCGCTACTAAACCATAACATACAAGTATCACACAGACAACAAGTATAAGCAATTCTATCATACTGGCATATATCACAATCAAACTCAGCTATGAGATATGGGCTCCGCCCACACTCCGATACTAACATATCGTCTATATGGGCCGGCCTTGGTGCCTTAGACCCGTCCCTACTGGAAGGAAACTCACCTCGAGAGTAGCTGCCGAAAACCTGCTCAGACTACGCCTGGCTGCCGCACCGGTAATCCCTCCGGCTATACATCCGTAAACATGGATTAGGTACTCATAAATACCCCCAAGGTCAAATTACTGGTCAAAGTCAACTCCTTGGTCAAACTCAACCTTCTGATTGACTGGACTCGCCGAGTCCTTCTATGTCTAGCCCGACTCTGACTCATCGGGTCCCTGTTCCCACTCACTGAGTCAGCCCGACTCACTAGACGGGGACAACTAACAAACCCGCGACTGGACTCGCCGAATCCAAGGGGGTGACTCGCCGAGTCCGACGAACAGATCTTACAAATCGCTCCAATCTTCCATCAGAACATCAAGCTTGGAGATTTGGAGATTCTGGGACTATAGCTACACGTTAAATTGCTAATTCCACGTGCGACTACGAAGGGTTGGACCTCCTACACTTAAACCCTTCTTATCCTAGTGACTGATCATATGACTCGCCGAGTTGGAAGAACAACTCGTCGAGTTCAAGGCTATATTCAAGGGACTCGCCGAGTTTGAAGGACGACACGCCGAGTACCAGGCAATCTTCATAGGACTCGCCGAGTTGTTTATCCAACTCGCCGAGTCTAAGGCCATCTTCTTGGAACTCGCCGAGTGCACTTTGGCACTCGCCGAGTACCCTTCGACTCTTCACCCATTCTGGCCAAAACTGAGACATGCAATGGTTCCAAACCATAAATCTAAGCTCCTAAGGTATAAACACACGGAGTTTGGGAGGTTTAAGGTCTTGAAATCCACATATAAGGGACAAAAAGGGAATCTATTATACTAAAGATTAAGAAGGAACTTTCTTACCTGGTTAGGAGCTTCTCCCAGGGTAGATTTCGGATCTACCACACTTCCTTGCACCCTCCAACTTCCTCCTTCTTCTCTTAAGCTTCAAGCTTCCATGAACCCGGTGTTACATTTGTTCTCTTGTTTCCTAGTGTTAGTTGTCGTCTTCTTCGTTTCCTTTTCGTATTCTGAGACGAGCTTTCCTTTTCCCTTGTCATCCTTGTTAGGATTTTGCTTTGGTTGAGAATGGGGAGGATGGGATTTAGGACCGAAACTGGTCTTTCGGTTCTTGTTGCTGCTAGATTTGGGACCGAAACTGCTTCTTCGGTTCTTGTCACTGCTATATTTGGGACCGAAACTGATTCTTCGGTTCGTCTGACTGCAGGATTGGCAGTGAGTGCATGGATCAGAGTTAGTCTTTGATCTTTCTTTCACCTTGTGATTGGACGCCTTTTATGTGCGAACATAATTGGAGTTTTGGGAGTGCCAAAACTGCTTCCTTTCATTGAGATTCTTTTGATATCTCATGTTTCGTTGGCGTTTTTGTTCAGCAAGCTGCTTCTGAGACTTGTGAATGTTTACTTTCGACCTCGGTCTTTCTGCACGAGTTTCGCTCTTCAATGAAGAGGTTTCGCTTGCTTCCTTTTCAGGTTCGCTTTGCATTCCTTTAGAACCACTTGTGCTTGGTACATCAAAGCTTGTTGGCTTGTTGAGTGGTTCTGCCAAGTATCTGCCTTTGACTCTCCATGAAGTTCTTTCCGATAAACTGATAGTTTCATCTGCATTGTCAATTGGATCAGACCAAAAATAATTATCACAGCCCCCTGCGTTGTCTTCGTTTACTATGGTCGTAAGTTCGGTTGTGTGCTTCTGAGTAACTCCTGTTGTGGTGTATACCTCATTTGGTACTATTTTTACCTTTTGATATACCACAACCTTCTGTTTCAGAACTTTGGATTTATCTTGGGATATCCGAGCGAACTCAACTGAATTTTCAGATATAAGACCTTTGGTAGGTTCGGTTTTGCTTTTGACAAATTTTGAACAGTCAACTTCATCCTCTATAGATATTTCACTCATATCACTGTCCTCGTCAAATTCAAAAGTGTTTTCCACATTTATCTTGTTTTCTGAACTCAATTTGGTACTCAATGAGTCAAATTTCTGTACAGTTTCGGTCTTGATTTTTAATTTATCATTTTCATCCAATAGGTTTTTAAGCATGTCCTTATGGTCTTTGGACTTGATAAAGGACTCGATTTTGTCCAGACCGATTCTGTAGGCATCATAAATCTCATCCGAAGAGACAATAGATTCACATTTATAGCAATCAGCATCTATTTCGTCTTCCTTTAATTCAAGGAAAGGCAAAATCATTTTGTGAATTTTATCTCCAATCTCACAATTTAAATACAACTAAGTAATATTGGAATAAAGACGTTTAGCAATTAAGCAAAAAATATTCCTTTGTTTCAAAAACTTTAAATTGTCACGTTGCAAATAAATCAGTTCATCTCTTGCCCTAACTAACTCTAATTCCTTCTTCTCTATCCACATCCTTCGCTCCTCACTCTTGGAAGACACCCTGCTGAGTTGATCAGTTAGGTTAGAATTCGTGAGGCGAGTTTGTTTTAGACTACCACTTAAACTAGAAAATTTGAATTTTAATTCGTTTAATTCTTTTTCATAGTTATTAACTGGTATTTTCAGTGATTCGAGGATAGATTGTACCTTCTTGATCAACTGATCACATTCGTTGATCTGCTCACCCATCGGTTTGGCAATGAAGCATCTGTTTTCTCTTTCCTTCGCCTCATCAAACCCGCCATTCGTTGTGTAGCCTCTTATTTGTGATACTCCAGCAGTCACCATCAAGCACCTTCCAGCAAACTTAGCATCATCTTCCTTCACCACAAAAGCTCTGCCATGCGTAGGTTTTCGAACTTATTCATCTTCAGAGTCGGTAGACCAGACCTCTACTCCTCCGAACTCATCATCAACTAAGTTCTCCTGCACAATCAAAGCATTCATAGAATTGTTAGAGGTTTTCTTCTTCTTTATTTCTTCCAGTTTGCATAGGTGATACGCTTCATCATCTTCTCCATCCGTCTTCTCGGACAGCTTTCTCAACATACAATCTTTGGCAAAGTGATTTTTGTCGTGGCAGAAATTACAGTCATATCCAGAGTCACCTACAAGCTTGTTCTCATTCTTCGCTTCTTCTTGCTGAGGAGCGTTTTTAACCTCCTCTTTCGCCTTTTCGGAACTGTAGCTCCCTCGCCAGTTTCTGTTCTTGGAGGTGGGAAACTTTTTGCGAGCAAACTTGTTGGGATTAGAGATCATTAATGCATATTCATCATTTGTGAGATCACATTCAGAGATATCCAACTCTTCTTCTTCTTCAGCCATGTTCTTTCCCTTTGAGAGAAGAGCCAAACATTCCATACTAGACACCACCTTCGTTTCCTTAGTCACTACACTTTCATGTGACTTGAGTATTCCCACAAGCTTCGCCAACGAATAGGTTTTGAACTGTTCATGAGCTTTCACAGTCGAAACCACAACCATCCATTCGGTTCTTAGGCCATTCATAAAAGTGACCTTCTGTTCGATCACTTCTCTTCCAATTCCATGCTTGATCATCTTACTGAGAAGATGATTGAAACGATCGAACGACTGAATGAGTTTTTCTTCTTTCTTTTTCTTGAAGTCACCAAATTCCGAAAGCATAAGAGTTTGAATTGAATCCTCCAGATCCTCATCGGTGGAATATAGCTCCTTAAGCCTATCCCAGATTTGTTTTGCCATCGTGCATGAACTGACAAGACGAAAAGTATCAGATTCCAAGGCAAATCTGATCATCCTCATAGCTTTAATGTTGCTCATCAGTTTGTCCTTCTCATCTTGAAGAACATTCTCCACGTCGATCATCAGCTGATTGTACTCCTTTTGAGTTGTGATGACTTTATTTGTTCCAGAGTGAGCAAACGGACCCAAGGTGATAGCTTCCCAGATTAGATACATATTATCCTCTGAACCAAGAACATAGTCTTCAAAGTGATGCGTCCAGACCTCATAATCTTGGGTATATAAGATCGGGATTCTCGTACTAGATCCAATGCTGTTGGATATGTTGATGGGGTTTGTTTGTGAATCTTCGTGAGACATGATGACTTGTTTTGAATATCTGTCAAGAACCAGACTTGTAAAGGTTGAATTAGGGTTTTATAAAAAACGTGGAACAACGTCAATAATGAGATGACAGCTCCAACAATTTCATCAAAAGCGGAAACCCTAAAGAGATTCTTCCAACAGAAGAGATGCGTATGAATTACACAGTCTCCTGCTCTGATACCAATTGATGAGAATTAAATTATCTAAGATCGTTTAGATTCGTAACAGATTTAGACAAACACAATAAAAGCAATGAACACATGATGAGTCCAACAAGAGCTGAATGATTAATATGCTCCACCTCAGAAGAGCTTGATAAATAACTTCGACTGTAGAGGTGTGCTAGGGTTACAGTACAATGAAAGGAATAATATTTGAGAAGCGTACAGAGAACGATGCATGCATGCATCTTATATACTAAACCCTAATGACATAAACACGGTTGGACAGGCCCAAACCGTGATAACAATGGACCGAGGTAACAGGCCCAATGTCACACCCCAAAACTGGAATGGCGGAAACGTTATGGGTGGAGGACGTCATGTATAGCATCACAACCAATGTACAATAGCAATCATAGCAACACAACCATTACAGTGAATGCTTAAATAAAAATGTTTACATCAACTTGGAATTTGTCTGAAACTTGTTTGGATTACATCAAATAGTATGTAAAATGTAAACATCAAACTCTTATTGCTCCAACTCCTCAAAAACCCAGTAGGTACCTATCTACTGATTTCCTGAGAATACAAGCAGTTTGAAAAATATCAGCATAAAGCTGGTGAGTTCATAAGCGGTAACTTGTAATGAAAACTTGCTGATGAGCTTGTAAAAGTGTTTATATAGTTTCAAGAAAATCCGATATTTTCTTTAGTGAGAATGTAGTGTTTTCAATTCTGTATAAAAACCATGAATGTTTGTTACTGAAAACTGTAGTGATGTGCGAAAATAATACTTCATGTGACTAGCTAATGCTAATCATGATGAATAAGTATTTCGTACGTGAAACCATTGTATGTTCAGTTCTGTTTAAAAACCCTGGAAGTTCTCCAGTTGTAGTGTGTATTAGTTCTATTTAGTATAAATAAAATTATTGAAGAGTGCCAATTTGTAAACTAAAGGTGATTTATACATATTGTGAGTCGTATAACCATGCTTGATATGACTAGAGACCTTTCCAACGTTCTTCAGGCGTTGAGTTAAATGATATTTGTCACCCCAAGCATGCCTGCCTAACTGTAGCTAGCAGTTCAGGTGTGGGATAGTCAGTCCCGAATAGATCTATTCACAAATCTCACGCTCTCCCTCCAGGAGACTCTGGTTATACTATGATAGGATTTATCCCTGTACACCTAAGGGTACAGTATTGAAGTAGCGCCTCACAGTATCGTACAATCTAGTTTACATGTAGTGTTGTAGCGTTTTACCGTAGTGAAATCCGTATGTATACCGTACGTAGTGATAGTTACAGTTATGAATACCATGATAATGTAGTGATGTAAACTGTAACTATTTCTGTCTTAGTGCATATGTTTAGTAGTGAAAGTTTATGTACTTGTTATGTTTAGAAAATCCCAAACTATACCGATTATAGTTTGCATGTATAGCCTAGTGTATATCGTGTTCGGAAAACTATGCAATTTTAGTGAAAACGCCCCTTATGCTCAACACAGTACAAAAGGGTTAAAGTATGAGAATTGCATGAGTTTTATACTTGTTAAATGCTCTTTGTATTAATTTACAAAAGCATTTATGGTTTAGCTTGTATTCTCCCCCTGATAACGTTTTAAAACCAGTAAAAGTGTAGGGGTATGAACTCATCTGCAGTGACTAGTTTGGATGAAAGAGTGGTATAGGATGCTAGATGTCAAGTGGAGATTTGAGCACACACACGGGTCCTAATAAGCATATAAGGACACATATATGAATATAATTAGTGTTTATACAACTAATCATGTGAGTGAAACACCTTAAGGACTAGGAAACACTTATATAGAAGTGTTATAACCACAAAGGATTGCATCTAAGGAGTTTAAGGCCACACCATTGTGTTTACGGCCATATGTTCACGGCCACAAGAGTTTACGGCTATGGGTTCACGGCCTCATGAGTTTACGGTCGTAAACTCATGATGATTTGTGCCCAAAAGGTGTTTTAAGGTCTTATAATCCACAAGGAAGTGTTCTAGCCTTAAGTCCAAGCCTTCGGAAGAGTTATGACCATATTTGCACCTTTAATAAGGGTTTATGGCCAAAGGAGATACTCTTGGCTATAAACTCACTTTGATCATGGATATAGGATGATTTCAAGGTGCTAAGCATGAGTTCTTACTAGATATCAAGTATAGGGAAGTCATACTTACGATTTGAAGGCAAAAAAGGGTGTTTTCGATCCAAAACACCTAAGTGTTCTTGATGTTCTTGAGAATCATTGATGATCTAGGCTCGAAGATGAAATCCATGGATGAAATCAATGGTGATTCATGGATAAGAGAATTATTAACACTTAGATGGAAGGATTTACTTACATTATGAGGGTTTTTGAAGCAAAGTCCTATGATACTTGAGAGAGTTTTCGAGTTCCAAGCCTTGGAAATGGAAAGAGTGAAGAAAATGGACCAAGCATCATACTTATAGGCTGGAGTTTACGGCCATCATGAGTTTACGGCCGTAAACTCATGGGTTATGGCTGTAAACTCCTCATTTGAGGGTTTATGGCCTGATTGATGGTTTGGAACCTTAGTTGACCCACTGTAACACTTGATCCTTTGATGTACTAAGCTTAGAATGCTCAAACAGACTCTAAACATTGTTAAAAGTTAGCAGTAACAAGTCTGAATTTGATTAGAGTGAATGGTTTGTACAAGATAGAAATTTCGGGTTGTCACATCATCCCCTCGTTAGAGAGAATTTCTACCCGAAATTTAAGAGTAGAGATACAAATTATGGACTTGAAAAAAGATGAGGGTACTTTTGCTTCATGGAATCCGCACTCCCAAGTGAATTCAAGTCCTCGCTTGGCATTCCAGCGAACCTTCACTATCGGGATGCGGCTCTGCTTCGTACGCTTGACTTCCCGGTCCATGATTTCAACAGGTTCCTCCACAAAGTGTAGATTCTCATCCAAATCAATCTCGTCGAGAGGAATCACAAGTGTCTCATCGGACAGACACTTCTTTAGGTTTGATACGTGGAAGAGAGGATGGATGTTGCTGAGCTCTCGCAGTAACTGGAGTTTGTATGCTACGGGACCGATCCTAGCAAGGATCTCAAACGGTCCAATATACCTTGGGTTTAGATTTCCATGTTTTCCGAAACGTATCATGCCTTTCCAGGTTGAGACCTTCAGAAGGACGCGGTCACCAACCTGGAATTCCAAGGGTTTTCGTCTCTTATCGGCGTAGCTCTTTTGTCTATCTCGTGAGGCTTTCAGTCATTCCCGGATTTGTATAATCTTTTCAGTTGTCTCTCGGATGATCTCAGGACCAGTGAGAGTACTGTCGGGGACTTGACCCCTGGCTAGCTACGTGTCACCCACCTCAACCCAGCACATAGGAGATCTGCACTTACGGCCATAGAGGGCTTCAAACGGCGCAGCCTTGATGCTGGTATGGTAGTTGTTGTTGTAGGAAAACTCGACCAGAGGAAGATGAGCGTCCAATGACGTGCCGAAGTCAATAACACAGGCTCTCAACATATCTTCCAATGTCTGAATTGTTCTCTCACTCTGTCCATCTGTCTGTGGATGATAAGTCGTGCTCATATCCAACTTAGTTCCAAGAGCCTTCTGTAGCGATTGCCAAAATCTTGAGGTGAACCTGCTATCTCGGTCGAAGATAATGGATACAGGTACCCCATGAAGGAGAACTATCTCTCGAATGTAGATCTGCGTGAGTCTCTCCATTTTGAATTTTTCCTTGATTGGTAGGAAGTGGGTGGATTTTGTCAACCGATCGACAATTACCCAGATGGCGTCGTGCCCACTCGGAGATCTGGGTAACTTAGTGATAAAATCCATGGTTATCCTTTCCCACTTCCAATCAGGTATTTCCGGCTGCTGAAGTATACCTGAGGGCTTTTGATACTCTACCTTCACCTTGGCGCAAGTGAAGCACTTACCCACGAAGGTAGCAATTTCTGCTTTCATGTTTGGCCACCAATATAGTTGTTTGAGGTCCAGATACATCTTATATGAACCTGGGTGAACGGAGTATTTAGTATTGTGAGCTTCATGCATGACAACCTCTCTATACCCGCCGTACTTTGGGGTCCAGATCCGGTTCATAAAATAGTACACTCCGTCTCCCTTGATCTCTAAGTTCTTGTCCATTCCCCGCAAGGCTTCATCCGCCACTTTCTCTGGTTTCAAGGCTTCCAGCTGAGCCTCTCTAATTTGCACGGATAAATAGGAATGAATGGTCATCATTAATGCTTTCACCTTGTGCCCTGAATACTCCATTCGACTGAGGGCATCTGCTACTACATTGGCCTTGCGGGGATGGTAGCGAATTTCACGCTTGTAGTTACTGAGTAACTCTACCCATCGCCGTTGTCTCATGTTTAGCTCCTTCTGATCAAAGATATGCTGCAAGCTCTTATGGTCGGTGAAAATAGTGCACTTGGTTCCATAGAGATAGTGTCTCCAGATCTTTAATGTAAAGACCACTGCTCCCAACTCTAGATCGTGAGTTGTGTAATTGACCTCGTGTATTTTCAACTGCCTCGAGGCATAGGCAATAACCTTTCCTCGTTGCATGACCACACAGCCTAGGCCCTGATTGGATGCATCACAGGAGACAACGAAGTCTTCCGTCCCTTCGGGCAGGGACAAGATAGGTGCGCTGCACAGGTCCTGCTTCAATGTTTGAAATGCAGTGTCTTGCTTGACTCCCCAACTAAAGGTCACACCTTTCTGTGTCAGGGTAGTTAAAGGCTTAGCGATTCTGGAGAAGTTCTGGATGAACCTGCGATAGTAGCCCGCGAGACCCAAGAATTGTCGGATTTCTGTGGGTGTCTTTGGTGCAGACCAATTCTCAATCGCTTTGATTTTGGAAGGGTCCACATGTATTCCTTCCTTGCTAACCACGTGACCAAGGAAATTCACCTTCATGATCCAGAACTCACACTTTGAAAATTTTGCGTATAGCTTCTCCGCCCTTAATGTTTCCAGAACCTGCCTCAAGTGCTGTTTATGATCATTCTCACTCCGCGAATAGACAAGTATATCATCGATGAACACGATCACGAACTTGTCTAGGAAAGGGCGGCACACCCGATTCATCAGGTCCATAAATACTGCCAGTGCGTTGGTTAGACCAATGGGTATTACTACAAACTCGTAGTGTCCATAGCGAGTTCGGAATGCTGTTTTAGGCACATCATTCTTGTGAACCCGCAACTGATGGTACCCTGATCTTAGATCTGTCTTCGAAAAATATCTGACTCCCTAAAGTTGGTCGAAGAGATCGTCGATCCTGGGTAAGGGATAACGGTTCTTGATGGTCAGCTTGTTCAGCTCTCGGTAGTCAATGCACATCCGAAAGGATCCATCTTTCTTTTTCACGAATAAGATCGGAGCTCCCCAGGGTGAGGAACTCGACCTTATAAATCCTTTGCTGATCAGCTCATTGAGCTGACTGGATAACTATTGCATTTCTACTAGTGCTAAACGATAAGGAGATTTAGCTACAGGAGTAGCTTCGGGGATGTTCTCGAGGTCTTTAACTTTTTGCGTCTCATCAACGACGTGAGCTAGGAATGCATGGCATTCCTTTCGCAGATACTTTTGGGCCTTGATGCATGAAATGATGCAAAGGTTCGAGCTAAGCTTATCTCCGTAGATCGTGAGGGCTTCACCAGAGGGAAGATTGAGATGGATAGCTTTCTCGAAACAAAGAATATCAGCACGATTGGAGCTCAACCAGTCCATGCCAATAATGACATCGAAACTCTTGATGGATACCGTCATAAGATCGATAGGAAAGGAGTAATTGTCTAGGGTAAGAGTACAGCCTATGAATATGTCATTCGTGCTCTCTTTCTTTCCGTTAGACATCTCGACGGTGAACGTTTTGGTTAAAGGTTGGGGTTGACGTTTGATCAGATGTTTGAATGCATGAGTAACAAAACTCCTCTCCACACCAGAATCAAAAAGAATGCATGAATAAGAGTTGTCAAGGAGGAACGTACCCGTAACAGCGGTAGGATCATCGACTGCTTCCTCCTGGCCCATCACCGGAACTCTTCCTGTATTGCCACCAGTTGTTGCCTTGGGGCAGTTTCTGCTGAAGTGCCCAGCCTCTCCACATCCATAACAAGCTTGACCAGCGCCCGCTCCCGGAGCCTGGTTGGTTGATTGGGCTGGTGTCTTGCAGTATCGAGCTGTGTGCCCCTTCTTTCCACAGTTGTTGCATTGCATATCACGGCAGGGTCCGTGATGATGAAAGTTACACTTGTTGCATAGAGGCAGCTTCCCTGCATAAACACCGGTAGGAGCTTGGGTGGTTGGAACGGCAGCTGGAGTAGCAGTAGGAGTAGTAGCAGCATGAACTGCCACTGTCTGTTGTTTCTTGGAGGGCTCCTACGAAGACTGGCCCTTTCGTTTGTTCCAGAATTTCTTCTTTCCACCACTTTCCTTTTGTGGCTCAGAGACAGCTGTCACCTCATCTAGATCGACTCCATGATCGATCAGAGTCTACGCCAGGCACTTGGCGCTATCAAATGTAGTTGGTCTAGCAGCCAAGACGTTCCCTTTGGTCGGGGCCGTCAGCCCCCACATGTACCTCTCGATCTTTTTGCTTTCCGGGGTGACCATTCCCAGACAGAGGAGAACCAGATCACAGAATCTAGCAGTGTATGCAGCGATGTCAGATCCCTTCATCTTCAGATTCCAAAGTTCGTGCTCCAACTTTTGCACCTCGTCCCTCGGGCAGTATTCAGCAAGCATGAGTTCCTTCAGTCTTTCCCAACCCATGGCATTAGCCACTGACAGGGTTAGGGATTTGACTTGACCATTCCACCAGGTCAAGGCTCGGTCGGTGAAGGTGCAGGCGGCGAACTTCACCTTGTTGGCTTCGAAACAGGCACAAATTTCGAAGATGGATTCGATCTTCTCGAACCATCGAGTCAGAGCGATGACTCCTCCATTTCCATCGAAGGACTTGGGCTTTGCAGTCATGAAGTCCTTATAGGAACACTCCTTTTGATGTCCCTGACTTCCGTCTTGTCTTTGAGGGTCGGTTCCACCTCCAGCCCCTCCAACGTTCACTTGTGCCATTGCTGCAGTCATGGCGGCGATAACTGCTGCCTAGAACATGACGGGGTCGAACTGAGGGGGTGGTGGTGGTGGCGGTGCGTCGTCGTTTCTCCTGTCGGATCTTCGGCGGGGAGGCATCTTGTTCTAAAAACAACCAGGAAGAAGAGGATGGCAAGTCCTCAAGATATATGAAACAAAATATATCTCATCCTGATAATAAACTGTTCTACCAAGCAATAAGAAAAGAAAGGTTACTAATGCAAGTAAGTTATCGCTAAGAACAAATAGGTAGCAACACTAGGAATGAATCTCCTCACTGAATTTGGCTCTAACAAAATACTCCTATAGTATTTTATGATGAATGTTTTTGGTAAGTTTTAGGCCTGCTGTAACACCACCATCATCCCCAAGCACATGTTGGTCATGTCTTGACTGAATATAGTTGATCAGGCTATATTCACCCTAAACATGATTACATAACTGCCTAGGTTTAACCGCGGTGTCCCAACATCCAAATACTTTTTGTTTTGTCCTACTAATGACACGAATTCTGTTATGTATGCATGCTCGTATACTTTTTATAAAAATACTTATATTTTTGAAAGTATACTTTTAGTGTAGAGCACTTAGGCCCCTTAGTGTTTATAGTTGTATACCACGTAAGGTTCGGTATACTAGTTCACTATAAACAAGGGCTCTGATACCAATCTGTCACACCCCAAAACCGGAATGGCAGAAACGTTCTGGGGTGGAGGACGTCATGTATAGCATCACAACGAATGTACAATAGCAATCATAGCAACACAACCATTACAGTGAATGCTTAAATAAAAATGTTTACATCAACTTGGAATTTGTCTGAAACTTGTTTGGATTACATCAAATAGTATGTAAAATGTAAACATCAAACTCTTATTGCTCCAACTCCTCAAAAACCCAGTAGGTACATGTCTACTGATTTCCTGAGAATACAAGCAGTTTGAAAAATATCAGCATAAAGCTGGTGAGTTCATAAGCGGTAACTTGTAATGAAAACTTGCTGATGAGCTTGTAAAAGTGTTTATATAGTTTCAAGAAAATCCGATATTTTCTTTAGTGAGAATGTAGTGTTTTCAATTCTGTATAAAAACCATGAATGTTTGTTACTGAAAATTGTAGTGATGTGCGAAAATAATACTTCATGTGACTAGCTAATGCTAATCATGATGAATAAGTATTTCGTACGTGAAACCATTGTATGTTCAGTTATGTTTGAAAACCCTGGAAGTTCTCCAGTTGTAGTGTGTATTAGTTCTATTTAGTATAAATAAAATTGTTGAAGAGTGCCAATTTGTAAACTAAAGGTGATTTATACATATTGTGAGTCGTATAACCATGCTTTATATGACTAGAGCCCTTTCCAACGTTCTTCAGGCGTTGAGTTAAATGATATTTGTCACCCCAGGCATGTCTGCCTAACTGTAGCTAGCAGTTCAGGTGTGGGATAGTCAGTCTCGAATAGATCTATTCACAAATCTCACGCTCTCCCTCCAGGAGACTCTGGTTATACTATGATAGGATTTATCCCTGTACACCTAAGGGTACAATATTGAAGTAGCGCCTCACAGTATCGTACAATCTAGTTTACATGTAGTGTTGTAGCGTTTTACCGTAGTGAAATCCGTATGTATACCGTACGTAGTGATAGTTACAGTTATGAATACCATGATAATGTAGTGATGTAAACTATAAACTATTTTTGTCTTAGTGCATATGTTTAGTAGTGAAAGTTTCTGTACTTGTTATGTTTAGAAAATCCCAAACTATACCGATTATAGTTTGCATGTATAGCGTAGTGTATATCGTGTCTGGAAAACTATGCAATTTTAGTGAAAACGCCCCTTATGCTCAACACAGTACAAAAGGGTTAAAGTATGAGAATTGCATGAGTTTTATACTTGTTAAAAGCTCTTTGTATTAATTTACAAAAGCATTTATGGTTTAGCTTGTATTCTCCCCCTGAAAATGTTTTAAAACCAGTAAAAGTGTAGGGGTATGAACTCACCTGCAGTGAGTAGTTTGGATGAAAGAGTGGTATAGGATGCTAGATGTCAAGTGGAGACTTGAGCACACACACGGGTCCTAACAAGCATATAAGGACACATATATGAACATACTTAGTGTTTATACAACTAATCATGTGAGTGAAACACCTTAGGGACTAGGAAATACTTATATAGAAGTGTTATAACCACAAAGGATTGCATCTAAGGAGTTTAAGGCCACACAATTGTGTTTACGGCCATGTGTTCTCGGCCACAAGAGTTTACGGCCATGGGTTCACGGCCTCATGAGTTTACGGCCGTAAACTCATGATGATTTGTGCCCAAAAGGTGTTTTAAGGTCTTATAATCCACAAGGAAGTGTTCTAGCCTTAAGTCCAAGCCTTAGGAAGAGTTATGACCACATTTGCACCTTTAATAAGGGTTTACGGCCAAGGGAGATAATCTTGGCCGTAAACTCACTTTGATCATGGATATAGTATGATTTCAAGATGCTAAGCATGAGTTCTTACTAGATATCAAGTATAGCGAAGTCATACTTACGATTTGAAGGCAAAAGAGGGTGTTTTCGGCCCCAAAACACCTAAGTGTTCTTGATGTTCTTGAGAATCTTTGAAGATCTAGACTCAAAGATAAAATCCATGGATGAAATCAATGGTGATTCATGGATAAGAAAAGTATTAACACTTAGATGGAAGGATTTACTTACATTATGAGGGTTTTTGAAGCAAAATCCTATGATACTTGAGAGAGTTTTCGAGTTCCAAGCCTTGGAAATGGAAAGAGTGAAGAAAATGGACCAAGCATCATACTTATAGGCTGGAGTTTATGGCCATCATGAGTTTACGGCCGTAAACTCCTCATTTTGAGGGTTTATGGCTTGATTGATGGTTTGGAACCTTAGTTGACCCACTCTAACACTTGATCCTTTGATGTACTAAGCTTAGAATGCTCAAACAGACTCTAAACAGTGTTAAAAGTTAGCAGTAACAAGTTTGACTTTGATTGAAGTGAATGGTTTGTACAAGATAGAAATTTCGGGTTGTCACACCCAATGACGCAACTCCTAGACTCAACAATCCTTTTGGGCTTTAATTTGAGTTTTGGATGGAGAGGCTTCATGGAATAAGCACTTATTGGAATTTTGGGACTGGGCAACGTATGTTGGGTTTACTTGGAGGTACACTGCGCGTACGCGGTCAACACCCCGCTTGTGGTCAACATCAAAGTACACTGGGCGTACTCTCTTGTTATGCAGGGCGTACTCAACTGGGAAGAAATGTTGACTTTTGGACCATGACCTTTAACTTTGACTTTGACTAGGGTTGACCAAGTTTAACTGAAGGGGGGGGGGGGTATTTTGAGCTATAGTTAAGCCTTGGTCTCTATCTGTTGTATAGGTGACCTGTAGAGCCGGTATTCGGAGTAGTGTATTGTTCAGCTATTGTCAGACTGTAAGGTGAGTTTCCTCACTGTGTTTGGCGTGTCGTTGGCACCAATTCTGGCCCATGGTTTATTATGATTAGGATGCTAGTTTTTTGCGTGACTCTGTATGTGTGTTTTCTGATATGTTTTTCGGGCGGGGCCCGATACCAGGCACGACCTGATGATTATATCATATGTTATTTATCTTTGTGATTCTTGCATGTGTTTATGTGTTTGTACGTATACCAGATAGGGCCCGATTCCAGGAGGGGCCTAATGACTGACAGATCTGTACCGAGCGGTGCTCGATGTCAGGCGGGACCCATTATATGTTTGATATATATGGTTAGTGGTATTTTGGGGAACTCACTAAGCTTTGTCCTTACCGTTATCAATTTATGTTTCAGGTATTTTTGGTTCCAAGGGGAAGAGCTCTGGATGACTGCATTGCACACACCCATTGTTCCACATTTTACATGACTCTGATGTATTTGGATGTCTATTGACATACTCTAATTTCACTATGGTTTGATGATATTGTTTTGGATAATGGTTTTATTAATATAAAAATCAAAAAATTTGGTCTTAATTTTTGGGACATTATATAATCACATGTGATTAAATATATGAAATCACATGTGATTAAACCCAACGCCTACCACCACCAACGCCCACCATCCACCACAACCCACTACTAACACCCACCCACCACATACCTCCTACCACCCACCACCAAAGATTTATTTTTTCATTCTCGATTAATTATATTTTCTCATGTTTTAAATCATACGTGATTAAATACACGAGAACAAATATTGAATCAAATGTGAAGAAAATGGATGGTGGGTAGTGATAGGTGGTGGGTGTTGGGTGGTAGGTGGCGGTGGTGGTGGTGGGTGACGGTAGAGGGTGATTGTTAAACCGTTAGTCGCACCCGATTTAAAGAAATAAAATAATCACTATTGGTTGCACTAAAAATATAGCACAGGGAAGCAGGGTGGAATCCTCAGGGACACAGCCTAACGGTCAATGCCTTTTTGCATCAGACACATTCTAGTCAAGAAACATAAAATATAAAAGGGGGTTTTAAAATTGAACTAAAAACTAAAATTGTAGTGAAAATAAACTACACGGACTTCAATAATAAAAACGATTTCAGCTCTGCTGTGACTTTCCTAATCATGCAATCAGTTCATATCTGGTTATTCAGAATGCGTTCTATCTACGCTGGTACTGAGAAAAGTTAACAAAAACAAGCTCTTTGAATTAACCCTAACTTTTTACTGTTCAATTAAATAAGCTTTTAATTAAATCAGAAAAGCAGCTTTTTGTTCTGTGTAAAATTCCCAGCAATACCCAATACTTCTCACAAGCTCGGAAGTGTAAATGTAACTCCCTGTTCCGAATCGCTTTCCCAATTTAGGACTGTGGCCTGAAGATAAGTTATCATAAGGCTTATGGCCTTTGGAAAAGAGAGATCCATACCCATTTAGGTACGGATAATGTAATTGAGGTGATCCAGGATTTTGAGTTGTGCCTTGGAGCCAAGGGGTATATCGGTAAAGTGGCAGTTCAAGCTATTTATGAATTTTGAAATTTCGTTTGGAAGGTTTTGAGGTGAGGATAAGTTTATAGATGTGTAGACCTTCTCGCCACCTTTCCGTGGGTATAAAGAATGTCAAAAACGGAGTTGAAACGAAGAAGTTATGGCCGTTTGAAGTTGGAGTAGTTCGGGTGAGTGATCGTTTACTTGTTGACCAAGCTCATTTAAGGCTCACGACGTGAGCATGAAGTGATCACGACATGAGGAGCGCTTGATGCACCAAAACCCTAATTTTTGGGTATTTAAAGATATGAGATTATTAGGGTTGCTTCTCCTCGACCTCTTTCACTCCCAAGACCTCTAGAAACCCTAATCTCAGCCCCCATTGAAGTCCTTGGTCATTCTTGGGTTATTCAAGAGATTTTGAAGCTTTGGAGTCCTTTGAGGAAGAAGAATATCATTGGTGGTGCATTTTTTAGCATCTTAGCTTCATCATCAGCTAGTTGAGGAGCTTTTGGACCTTTGTAAGTCCTCAAGCTCATTCCTTTCCTTTCCTTGATTGCTAGATCTAAGTTTCCATGCATTTTATGGCTTGTAATGTTGGTTAGCAGGCATGGAATCCATAAGGTTGGCAACTTTATGGATTATGTTGGTACCTTAAGTCCTATAAGTTCTAGATCTGGACTTTGGTCATGGTTTTGGACTCCAAGTTTGAGTCTTGGCCCTTTTCCTTCATTTTGACCTAAGTTGGTATTTAAGTCATGTATTGGACATATGTGACTAAAAATCTTTGATTTTTGTGGTCCTTGGGGTCAAGGAAGACACTCTAGACTGTCCCATGTTAAAGCTTAATGGATTAGGAGCTTAATGCTCATTTTTGGTCATATCTGGACTCACGATGTGAGGAATGAAGCCTCACGATGTGAGAGCATGTTTGAGGAAATTTTCGGACCAAAGTCACGACCTCACGACGTGAGCATAAGGTGCTCATGACGTAAGCATCGCCTGTGCAAATTTTGGGGTCTTTGATTGTGGGCTAGCTTGGTATTGGACTTATCCTTTGGTTTGGGTTCGTAATGGACTAAGGATTTTAGAGTTATGGACTTCTGGTTGGGCTTTCCTTGCTAGGCTTACCCTAATGGGCATTGGATGATGAATTGGGCCTTAGTGGGCCCAATGTAGTTACGTCTTAATTTGGCCCAATGGGCTTGGACCTTTGGGCCATCGGAAAATCATTGGTTCAGAAAAGTAATGGGCTTTAGGGAAAGACCCATGTAAGGGTTTAGGCCTAATTTGGAAAATTGGGCCATTGATGGGTTCTTATGGATTTGATAGTTTTGGGCCTTGGTTGTGAATCTTGTTGGGCCAGGGGTGAAACGGTCATTTCACCCCAAGTAAAAATTATGGAACATGGTTTGGAACCTAATTGCTAATTGGGTGACATTTTGGTATTGATAGCTCAAGGAGTCGGCAGGGCTGCAGCCAAGGATTTCTTACCGTGAGATTCAGCATTCAGGTGAGTTACCTTCCCTGTATGAGTGGGTTGAAGGCACCAATGCCAACCCACTAGTAGTTGTTTATAGTAGAGATGATTGTCTTTGAGATAATTGTATGGTATGCCACTATCTGTTATGATTTATGTGCTTATTTTCTATTTTATTATGTGGTAGTAGTAGGGGTGGGATAGCTCCAGTATTCGGTTGCAATAGACCGAATGGGAGGCCAACACCCAGATATGGTCGATAGTATCTGGTTGGAATAGACCGAAGAGGAGGCCAGCTCGACATTATCCGATTGAAATAGACCGAAGGGGAGGCCAGCACCCAGATATGCTCGGCAGTAGCCGGTTGAAATAGACCGAATGGGAGGCCAGCACCCAGATATGCTCGGCAGTATCTGGTTGAAATAGACCGAAGGGGAAGCCAGCACCCAGATATGCTTGGCAGTATATTTGTTGTATGGGATTTGGTATGATGGGGGAACTCAATGAGCTTCATGCTTACGGTTTTCAGTTTTGGTTTCAAGTACTTCTTCTTCGAAAGGAAAGGAGCTGGCATGATCGCAACACATCACACTATGGTTTTTCCGCACATGAGATCTTTGGGAGTTGTACTCTGATATTACTTTTCTATGACATGTTTTGGATATTTGACATATTGGCTTTTGATCATGAGATGGGATGACACTATTGATATTTTCAGACTACTGGTTTTTATAATTACTTATTTAAAAATGAAGTTTTTCGTTCTCAATTTTTGGGATGTTACAAGTTGGTATCAAAGCCTTGGTTTGAGGGATTCAGACACACTTTCGAGGGTGTTTGGACTCAAATCGAGGGTTTGAGAGGGTTTTACAAGTAAAATAATTTTTCTAAAATTAAAATTAAGGGTTTTGATAAAGAACAAGGAGTGTGATGTGTGCAATCGGCCGAGCTCAAGTACGTTTTCCCAAGATACCACACATGTTTATTATGATATATGATATGGTTATGAGACTTGCATGCTAGATTAGGTCTAAGGATCTAGGAAGGATGCCTTGTATGCCTATTGTATGTGCTTGTTGAACTGCATGCTAGTACTAATTAGTCAGTGATATGATGGCCTGATTAGGATATGCTTGGTTTTGGGTACTCAATGCTCGAATGTTGCTTGCTTTGTGCTTTTAGGAGTTCTAGTTATCTTTAACTAACTAGTAAACGAATACGCTAAGTTACATATTACGAGGACTAAATAATTTCATAAGGCTAGGAATAGCCCTACTGCGCAGCTCTCATTTGAGTCTAACCGTTGTAGGGAGAGACCTCTAATTTGAAGAATTATTTGGTCTTAGTAATATATAATGGTATTCGCAAGCTAGTTAGGGAAAGGTAGCAGGGACTTCTTATGCAGCTGATGGCAGAGGGTGGTCAGATATTACCCTAGGGTAAGCCTAGGATGAGATTGGTGCTCGTAGCGGTATTAGTGAAATGGACTTGGTGGAGTCAAGGAAATTATTGAGGAAAGTACGGATAGAAGTGGAAGGTAGTATGGGCTCGTACTACTGAAAGCAGAGCATCCGTACTCGATTTAAGAAGGGTTGTGATAAGACCATGAAACTTGTAGTGCGTGTGTGATCCCTCGATATTGGATGAGTATTCTGATGGTTGTTATGGTATGTTTCCGACATGGTGACGCTACGTGATGGGCTAGTTGGCAGTTTTGGTGCCGGCAAGGGATCAGGCTCGGACTCTGGAGTCGGGCAGCTCGATGATCAGATGAGGGAGTTTATTCCAGCTGAGATTACGCGCAGTATCATTGACCAGACTCCTGTGATCTTCAGTACGGTCAAGGAGGGAATTTTGGAGATCCTTGATGAGAGGATGAGCGCATTTCGCTTTGAGATGATGGCTATGATGGGGATGCGCGCGATGACGTTTCGGGAGTTCCGAGCTTCTAGAGCTCCAGACTATCATGGGGTTAGGGACCCCATTCTCAGTACGAGGTGGTTAGCGGGTATGGCTAACGCGTTCAAGACGAGTTTCTGCCCCGGGGAGGCGAATGTCTGATATGATTCCTGCTTTTTGAAGGGTCGGGCACGTGATTGGTGGGAAGAGATTGGTAGTGGGTTGGGTGATGATGCGGTTGATGCTGTGTCATGGGATGATTTCTCGACCGGGTCCTAGTGGATTTGCTCTGGCAATTGAGGTCCAGCAGTTGGCATGAGAGTTTCTGGCTCTCCTCCAGACTACTAAGACGGTGGTGGAGGTCACTGTCAAGTCTCGGGAGAGGGCTTTGTTGGTACCACAGTAGGCAGCAGATGAGTAAATGAAGAAAGTGAGGAATCATGATATGAGCAGGATGATATTAGGGAATTCTTGAGTATTTCGGGGTGTGAGACCCTGAATGATATGACTTCTAGAGCCCGTAAGTGGGAGATAGATTTGGAGCACATTGGTAAGAGGGGGTCAGATCAGGTGCAGACATTGGAGGGTCCCGGGAAGAGACCCAAGATTTCTGACCAGTGCATAAAAGGCCATCAGGGTCGGAACCTGTGCATCACGTGAGGGAAACTGCACGAGGGGACTTGTCGTTCTAGAGGTTTGGGCTGCTACAAGTGTGGCAGGTTTGGTCATGTTAGCAAGGATTGTCCTCAGGGGGCAAGCCCGTTATGTTTCTTCTGCGATCAGACGGGTCACAAGAAGGCCGACTGTTCGATGTTGAGTGAAGGAGCAGTGAGCACGCCTGCTCCGACTACTTTGGGGATCACGGATGGACGAGAGGGTAGGACAGGAGCCCAACAGAAAGGAGTCGGGCTTTGCCGTGTCAGACAGAGGAGGTCAGGACTCCAGCAGGCGACATTGCGAGAATGTTATCTCTTGCTTTCTTCATGGTTTTATCAGTATGTACATTATTCTGGAATCTTGCATCGGTTTGGGTAAATGTATATTTGTGTTATTTCTCTTCTTATGTTTGGGGTTATATCTTCAGGAAGTGTTATATGCCATTTACGTACCATGAATCGTTAGTGGGCTAGTAAGGGGTTGTATCTTTTATAAGAGAGTTCCAAGTGTTCAGTTGATATTTTGGGTTGAGGTCGGGATCGGCTCAGGGGTATTGTGTGGATGGTCTGAAGTCTGGGTTCAACAGGGTGGTTATCCAGCATCGTCGGGGTTCAGTGAGTTCAGTCGTTGTTCTTAGGTTGGTGTTTTGAAAGCGCCAAGAGAAGTGGTCTAATGCTGAAGTTTGCTCTGAGCACCGGTTAATTGGACATCAAGATTTAAGTGTTGTGTCATTTCAAGGAATATAGGGTTATATGTATTGCTGGGATTCAGAAAGTGTTCATCTAGTCTTCAGGGGTTGTATGGTCTTTTAATTTTGGCTAGTAATGGATCGCTAACACTGGTAAGCGTAGGTTGTCAACTGTTTGATTATTAGAGACTAGGAAGGATTGGGAATCCTTCAATTCTCATGTTCCGTGAACACTTAGTCGAATATAAGTGGGGGAGAATCAACCGGGTATTCAGGAATCAGAAATAGGTGTGAAACTAGGATGAGTTTCGGAGCTCCGTCAGGGAGGAAGGTGGTCGAGTGGCCGTCTAGATTGAGGATTGTGTGAGTTGGGAGTTCGGGAAACTTTGCAACATTTGGTTTGTGTTTTTCTTGGCATTGGATAGCGGGCTTCGGGGACTCGGTTTGGGGTTCCAATCATAAATTGAGTTTGGTTGGGAGTGGGTCAAGCGCGTGTGAGAATTTGGGTGGTATTCGGACAAATAAATTAGCAGTAAGTCAGTGGGCGGCGAATGTGGTAGTGTGGCAGTGTTGTAAGACTGTGGGGGTAGCCGTAGCATTCACTAGGTTGGCATATAGTGCTAGAGTGTTGTAAGACTGCAGGTAGAGCCGTAGCATTCACTAGGTTGGTAGACAACATGGGAATGCTGTTAGACCGCGGGGAGAACCGTAGCACCCACCAGTTCTGGTGCAACTGTGAGGGCGTGGCAAATCCACGAATTGGTTTACGAATCTCCACAGATGATTTAGACCTGGTTGAGCCAGTGATAATAGCAAAGGAACACCACTGCAGTCATGGGCTCAAGGGAGCGATCACCGTATAAGTTCGTCTATGATATAAGGCTACTTATGGTCATGTAGCAATCACTTTTAGCCTCAGATTTGGTGACGTCAGGATTCGACGATGGGTCCGATCGGTTGGATCAGAAGGACGTTAGTGTTGGATACGGTGTCTAAGTCCATAACTATTTTTGGTATGTACTTGACCCGGTTGGCATGGTCCATTTGGGTTGCATGGCATCATGCATTTGGATAGACTAAAATGAGAGAAATAACACTTATGGTTTATTAATATATTATAATTTCTAATATATTAATAATATTATTTAATTAGTATTGATCAAGAATTAATCTAGAATTAATTAAGTGATCAAAAGATAACTAATTAAATATATGGGTTGATTATGTAAATCATCCATAACTTGTATAGTGGGCTAAAGGCTCCATGGATTATCAAGTTGGGCTAACACCCATAGGATGCTCCATGGATGCTCCATGGAGTTTAAACCCATGGGTCATGGAAATGAAGAGCCATGTTACATTAGGGTTTACATGGTGTAACCCTAATTGTAACACACTATATAAAGAGCATCATACTCCCCATTTTCGGCTATACTAGATATACAAGAGGGCAAGGCCGAAAATAGAAGTGTTCTTATTTCTCTCAAGTTTACTCCAAAAGCATTTGGTGTTGTGTGAAGCATTTGAGGCATCACACTTGGGGTGCTAGGCTCTCAAGGTTTTCAAGGAATCAGATCATCAACAAGGTATGTTATTCTAGCCATCTTTTAAGTTAAAAGTTCCCCATGTATGCTAGATAGGATTATGAACCTTGGAAATCATATTTTGCATGAATTTTAGAGAAAGATAGATCCAAGGTTTATTAGGGTTGCATGTACACTTAGGAGTGTTAGAATGCTCAAAACTGATCAGTGGTATCAGAGCCTAGGCTTATTTGTTTGTTATTTGTGCAAAATTGTGTTCAAATTTGAAATTGGTTGCTGTCTGGACAGTGGACTCGCCGATTCCATGGGGGAACTCAAGGAGTCAAAGGCAAAATTCATCCTACTCGTCGAGTAGGTTCATGCACTCGATGAGTAGGAGGCTCTGACAGCAGATTTTCGACTTTTGCTGCTAGAAATAGACTAGAAACATTACCCTAAACTGTTTTGGTGTTTTAAAACTTGTTTTAGTTGGTGTAATGGTTGTTCTAATCCATTTACAATGGCTAATATCAAAATTCCATGATTTTATGTGTTCTTGAAGTTTTGATATTCATATTCATGTTCTTATGAGATTAGATGATCATAGGAAGTATTTGTAACTTCTTGTTAGTTTTAATTATTGATCATTATGTGTTTTAATGGAATCCATAATTTGTCCTCAAGTTATGGATTACCAAAAGTCTTTATCTTTTAAAGTTCATTAAAATCACATAGGTTACATAAGGGGGGTATAAGGTTGTTGCCTATAAAATGGTAGCTTAATGAGTGTCCACTCTCACCCACCGCTTCCTTGACTGGTGGAGGGTCGTTAGCCGAACGGGTAGGACAAGGACTTATAAAATTCTCATTAAAATTATAATGATTATTATAAAGTAACTAAATGTTTTATTAAATTTCCAATCTTAGTTACTTTAGGAAAATGTGAATAAGGTGCTATCCCATGAAATTCCACTTTTCACTTTGTCAAAGTCGTTAGTGGAGTGTGTGTGGTTAACCGGCACACTAACCTGGACTTAACAAGGTAGGTAAAGGGTGACTTAAGGTTTATCATAGGTCGGTGGAGCGTGTGTGGTTAACCGGCACATCGATTGAGTGATAAACATTAAGGGTACCAAGTAATTTGCATGGTTACTTCACACCTCGTTTTGTGATCCTCGGTATTCCAGTCACAAAACTTGGAGGGCACACTCGAGATTGAAACATGCCTTGAAAAGTTCATTGAATCTCAAAAGAATCTAGGAATTTCTAAAGACCAATTAAAACCTAATAGTTTATATTTCGTTTTTATGGTGGAAATTGGTGAATCATCATTCGCCTACCTTCAAATATTCTATAGTTTGGATTACGGCATCCCTCTTCCAAGTTATAAAATATTGTGTTGGGTCCTAGCCTTAATATTTCAAATTGGGTGTTATATTAAGGATTTTAATCAACTAACTTGAATTTCTCCCATTGTAGATGTCTAGTTTAGACAACAATGATCTTCCCAAATCTAATGGAACAAGCTTTCTTTATGAAGATGACTTCCTGAGTTTGGTCCATGGAAATCATACTTCTCTTCCTCCTCCCCTTCTAATTGTTCTGCCTGACCCACAAGCCCGAAGACTTGAAAGGTTAAAAGTCACTCAAGCTCTACTAGAAATGAAACATAAAGATGGAAGACCTGTGTGCACTCATGTCTTAAGAATGAAGTCACACATTGACAGGTTGAGAATGTTGGGTGTTGTTATTTCAAGGAAGTTTGCTATTGACTGGGTTCTTCAGTCACTTCCTAAGTTATATAGTGATTTTATTAAAGATTACTATATGACAGATCATGACATGACCCTAATAGATCTTTCTTATTTGTTGATTGCTGCTAAATCAGAAATGATTTGGCGCAAGAATCAAGCAACTCTAGGTGGAAGATCTACTTCTCAAACTTCCATGGACATGGACAATGGTAACATTGGAAGTCCAAAAAAAATTTCTATTCCCAATGGAAAGGGATCTGCCTTGGTCAACCCGGTTGACCGGAAGGTAAATAGAAAGTTTAAGTCTGGAACAGCCTGTTGTACCATTCCCGAAGAGTCTATATGTTTTCATTGTAAAGGAAAAGGGAATTGGAAGCGAAACTGCCCTAGCTACCTGAAGGATCTGGAAGAAAGGAAGAATCAAAAGTTTGACTCTGGTTCAGGTAAGCCCACTACCTAACTCTGTTAAGTTCCTAATTGCTGATTGTTATTACATGATGTGACGAAGTTACATTTTGATGTTTGGCAGGATCAAGCAAAGGGAATAAAACTTAAAGTAAAAGTATGTTGAATCTGATCGCAAAGATGGATTTCTATCGCATGGTTGAAGATCGGATTTTTGAGCTACTACTTAGGAGATATGATAGATTGCTAGAAAAATATGTAATAGCATAGTTTTCATTTCAAGTTGCATTGTAAGGGAAAAGTTTTTTCCACATTTATAAATAAATAAAATTTTGTTTTATCTTAACTATATCTGCTTGCAATGGCATTTTATGAGAAATTTATGTGTGTATGGTTCTAGCAATAATGGAAATGTGAATTTGATTCTATCATTTGTGGTAGTGCCCAAATTTACCAAATAAGGAATATTCTCATCAATCAAGTTTCATTTGGACCGAAACTTGGAATCATGCAAGTTGTATAGTATGATGATTGAGAATTTTCATCTTTGGAAAATTAAGGCTAATTCCTTGATCACATGTATATGTGAGTCAAGTGAAGGACTAAGGTATACAGTACATAGTCTTGTGCACTTGCTAAGGTCCACCACAAAAGATCGACAAGACTATTCGTCATGATTTACTAAGGTTGAGTAAATATGGTTATACTTAACAGTTTAAGTATAATTCTGCAGCATTGGAAAAAAATTCGATGTATGGCAGAACGAATACGAAGAATCAAATTAGGCAGGAAGATAAAAGTTTCTCAAATCTGAAAAGATGGGAGAGCACTTTAGTATCATGTTTTGTGATCATCTTAATGATTTAGAAATCATATCACAATTGGTCCTCTAAGAATATATTAGTGCATTTCTATGGCTAATGTGACAACCGTCAATTTTTGGTCAAGTCAAAGTCAACTAAAGTCAACAAGTCAAACCGGTCAACTCATCTAACCCTTGTATATTAGGGTTTACATTATGTTTCTTATTGTCTAACTCGCAATCTTAATACAAAGTATCACTTAGAGTTTCATGTGTTCGGAAATTCTAAACCCTAATCAGGGTAAGTGATGAAACTACTCGACAAAACATTATTCCATACCCTCGAGGGCATATCACATTCATAACGAGACATAACGGGATGTACAAACCTTGTGTCACAAAGCCAAACACTTAAAAAGGACGCAAACAAAATCTCTCCCAAATCTCTCTCTATATGAGAAATCTCTCCAAGTGTGTGAAATCTCTCCCAAATCTATCTCTGTATGAGAAATCTCTCCAAGTGTGTGAAATCTCTCCCAAATCTCTCTCTGTATGAGAAATCTCTCCAAGTGTGTGAAATCTCTCCCAAATCTCTCTTTGTATGAGAAATCTCTCCAAGTGTGTGAAATCTCTCCCAAATCCCTCTCAAAATCTCTCCCAACTTTTTTATAATCTTTCGGGTCATCCCGACACTTAACTTGGTGAAAACGGCGCAAAACGGGGAGTTTATGCGAAAATCAGCCTTATAGGACCGAACCTTCTTAGGGCCGAAACCCTAAGAAGCAAAACCCATAAGAACCAAAACCTTCCCTTAAGGAGCGAAGCCTCTCGGACCAAACTGCTGAGGACCGAGACTGCTGAGCCGAACCCGGAGCTGCTGAAACCGAACCTGAACCTTAGAGGACCGAAACCCTTCGTCATCGCTCCCTCCCTGCTTTCGCCTTCGGTCCTTGATGCTGGGGAACCGAACTTCGGCCCCAACCCGAGAAGATTCGCAGGAAGCCTTTTTCCACCCAATTTTCGGCCACGACTCCATTTTAAGCCCGTTTTTAATTATTTTAACGTGGTATTTTCACCCAAACTTATATTTTGACATATAAGACCCCATATATTCATACATTAAGCACATTTTTAGGGAAATCTTTATTTAAGAATAAAATCTAGTGGGTGAGATATTTAGGTGGAGTGTTGACTTATCATTTGGGCAAGGACACAAGTTACCTCCCATACCCACTCCATGACCATTCCCAGTCACTATTCACCCATACCTAGTCAATCATTGTCCTTTTTCCCACTCTTTCCAGCCAATCACCTTGATCCAAGGATAGAAAATCCTTATCTCTCCTCCCATTTCACTCACTTTTCACCAAAGAGCAAACACTTTTCTCTCTCACTCTCCTCTCCAAATTCTCGAATTATCCAGGAGTTCTAAGGCTTCTCATCCACCTTTGGTAAGATATTTCATCCCTCACTTGTTTTCCTTACACTTCTTCACTCAAATCAAGGGTTCCTTACACAAATATCATCATATTTGTTGTTAGATCTTCGAATCTTCAAGCATCTCCCAAGTGTTCTTGAGTTGAACACTTCTTTTCTTCATCATCCATCTACTGAAATCACTCAAGGTGAGTTCATACCCCTACATTTTCATGTTTTCTTCAAGTTTTAGGGGGGGAATACAAGTTAAAACACCAAAAACTTAACTAAACTCAAACAACAGCTTTCATCAGAAAATTTTAGTTCCATTCACGGACTGTTTTGAACATCTTAAACTTTTTATTTTCCAAAACTGTACAAGGTGCACATAATTCACATTTCTACCTTTAAAATGACTACTTGCACATCCTCATACGATTTTTCTACAAGTTATGGTGATTTTTACAAAACAGCCTATCATTTCAGAAACCACTTCGGACCAGTCTGTGAAGTTGGACATTTTGCACGAGCTAAAGGTCACTAAAAATCATGATTAAATTTATGAATAAAATAGACATATTTTATGAACTCTCAGAGTTTACGGATCTAAATTTCGACCTCCGACGATTTTTCTATAAATTTTCCAATAGCAGTAACAGAAAAGTTAAAAACTATAAAATAGTTAACAATCCTATTTACACCTTGTAACTTGCTGAGCAAGGTGTGTAGTATTATTTGAATACATGTTGCTGTTAGTACATATTATTGACCTTAGTTTAAAGGTATGAATCATATACAAAGGGTTACTACCACTACAAATAATTATAATAAACTATAATAAGTATAGTTAAGTCTATTATACCCCACAAACAAATATGCTAAACTATAATGGGTATAGTTAGGTTGCATATACATTACAAACATTATGATAAACTATAATAGGTATAGTTTATGTTTCATTTACATTACGAACTCATTACAAAAGGTTTTCATTTCATAAAAGGGGTACATTACAAAGTACCGGGTTTTCATATAAATGGGGTACGAATACAAAGTATCGGGTTTATACAAAAAGGGGTACATTACAAAGTACCGGGTTTTCATATAAATGGGGTACGAATACAAAGTACCGGTTTTATACAAAAAGGGGTACATTACAAAGTACCGGGTTTTCATATAAATGGGGTACGAATACAAAGTACCGGGTTTATACAAAAATGGGTACATTACAAAGTACCGGGTTTTAATATAAATGGGGTACGAATACAAAGTACCGGGTTTATACAAAAAGGGGTACATTACAAAGTACCGGGTTTTCACAAAATGGTTTTATGGTATTAAAACTACATATCATCTAGAATTGTTAGTATTCAGATATAATTGCTAAGTGTACATGTTAGAGTTATATAAAATTGAGTTGTAATCGACTTAGAATTGGTGGGCCCGCCGTACTTCCTGTTCCTTGTTTGGTTGTGGACCTAGGGCAAACCTATTATATTCGACGGTTTATTTAACTTAAATTTTATATAACTTATATATACTGGGTGATTATAGAAGGAATCTACGGGTCTTTCTAGGGTACATTATCGCATAACATAGGAGCATTCATTTCACACTTAATAAAGAAAATAATGGATTTTCTGGAAACATACTCTGTCGCTTTTACAAGGAAAACGGTTTCTTCCTCAAACAAAACTCTTATGAACTCACCAACTTAATTGTTGACACTTTTCAAAACTACTTGTATTCTCAGAGAATCAGTGAAACAGGAAAACAACAGCATTTTGAGGATGGGACGTTAATTCGTCAAATAGTTCATTTTGTCATCATAATGTAATTGATTTTGAGACATGTAAACATATACTATGGTGTAACATTTTCAATTATATTTATGATGGTTGTATTTACTTTGAACACTATTATACTCGTTGTTATGATACTATACATGAAGTCCTCCACCCCCGGACGTTTCCGCCATCCTTGGTTTGGGGGTGTGACGGCTAAGAAGAGGAATCAAGAATGGCTGAAATGGTTGAATCAAGGAGATGAGTCATACTTCGTTCCAAAAACAAGTCTTAGATTCATACTCCAAGACGGTAAGTAGAGTGACAAATGTAAGAGAAAAGTGTCCTACTCTTGTACATTTGAAATTGGTAAGTTGTGATGTTTTGGTTAAAACAAAGACCAACTAAGGTCAACTGTGTCAAGTGTTTGTCTTGATAAAGAATCCCCACTATCTATTGAATATTTGACAAGATAATCTTATATTTCAAGAGGACAGTGGGAGTCTCAAGGATCTTGAAAATTTTCAAGATTTAATCAATAATAAAAATAAATAAATAAAAACATGTAGTTTGACACTAGCACACGACGTGAGGATTTATAACCTATCGGGTTGAAATTTCTGTGCCCATTCCAGTTAAAGTTGGCTTTGCATAGGAGTTCTGAGAGTTCTCAATTGGTTGCATAACTACTTGGAAGCAATGGCAGGCCCTGTACTGCCAGGTGGCAAGAAGTTAAGATTACATAAGTTCAGTCCATATGAGTTTGAATTTGTCTTTAACCTTATCTTGTGATTATGGTTTTGACAAATTCACGTGGATAAGAACACATACACCATAAAATCTAAGGGTCATAAGGTTTCTCTCCGATTCATGAAAATGATGGTGAGGAAACACTTTCACCAAGTAGATTTTAAGTAAGATAGCAATTGTGATCTTTGCATTCTCAAAGTCGTTAGTGGAGCATGCGTGGTTAACCGGCACACTAACATGGACTTATGATAAATGAAAAGATCTAAACAATTGAGACTATGATTACGACATCCCTCTTCATAGTTCTTAAATTGTTTAGACACACATGTGAGCTATCTTAGATAAGGTGTATGATATTGATAAAGTCTTATCAAAGCAATCTAGTAAGAAAGTCAATAAAGTATTGTTTTTCTAGAAGTCCAACAGATTTCTGAGTACATGTCAAAGCTAGTGTGAGCATAAGTGTTATGCTGATAATCATTATGTTAGTGGGAGCATGATAATTATAATAAGTTTTGCAAATTAGCAATGTTAATTATAGAAAACAAAAGGTTTCAATTGGGAAAAGTTGTTTTACTATAATTAAGGGAGAGGAAATTATACTTCATTTCAATTATAAAAGCTTAGATTGAGGTTTTAATCATCTTTAGTCAAAGGATATATATTTATATGAATTTTATGTTGGATTGGCTCAACATAAAGAAATTCTATATATGGGTCCATTATTTGCGTTCTAAAATTCGATTATGATTACGGCATCTCTTTTCATAATCTGAATTATGAGAACTTAGCAAATAGAATGGGTCCATTATTTGCGTTCTAAAATTTGATTATGATTACGGCATCCCTTTTCATAGTTCTGAATTATGAGAACTTGGCAAATAGAAATAGAAATATTGTAGAAAAAGACTAGTCTAGTATCATGTCTTTATGTGAGTCATCACGAATCGTGTCTCATATGCTTCGGATATAGGATCAATTGCATGTGCTATAATATTTTCTAAACTTTTCCAAATGCTCAAGGCATTAAGAAGGGAAAAGTCTAGAATTAGATATGACTAAAATGATTAAGCAATTGTCGAGGACAATCTAAGGTTTACCAAAGATTGGTTGCTCAAGGACAATTGGAAGTATAGTGTTAAAGTTTTGGAAGGACCTAATTGACATATTCTGAAAGGAGGTAACTCTTGTTCAGAAGTGATAGTAAAAAATGGGAATATGGAGTTGTCTCCATAGATGGAAGTTATCTGGGTAAGATTAGAAAACTTAATGCAAGGAAGATGTTCTATGCAGTGTACTTTGAGACTTCGTTTCCATGGAATTGATCTCCATTGGAATACCCTATAATGACTGGTGACAAGTCTTTGTGACTTTGTACATTACAAGAGGGTAGTGCATATAAGGTTAAAAATCTAATAAATGATGGAATTTGGAATTCTTACATTTTTCGATAAAGATTTGGGAGTGTGAAATTAGAATCATTGAAATTATGTTCAATTGGTTTATTTCACAGAGTAAGGATCATAGACAAACATAGAGTGCATACTTGGTGTATGGCAAAGCTATTGTTTGAAAAACGTAGTGAACATGCTTGGAGCATGAGACAACTAGTGTTTTTTAATTCAATTATAAAGTTGATAAAACCCGAAACAATGAATAATGAGTAATCAATATGGTGATAAATAAAAGGTGTTCTATTTATATTCATAGGGTTTGATACCATATTAGATTCATTTATTCTTGTGTTTCACTTTGCATGTTTTGACTTCCAGAATAACTAAGTCGCTCTTCCTGAATGACTAAGTTATTCAAACCATCCACAGTCGGTCATATGTTGGAAGTAGATATGAATTAAGACTGTCATGAGTTGTTTGTAGAGGTCTAAGATGTTGGACATGGCCTCAACACTCATGAGTACTCATAAGTTCTGAGTATTGGATTCAACCCACGCTCGCTGGTATCACTTCATGGAATTTATCTCGAGTGATCACGAGACGGTAATATCATATAAGTCTTCAAACCTAGAGATATGTCTTGTTGTCTATGAGTTGGTTATACATTGATCGTGCGAAAACGCATTGGTAACTCGATGTTATAAAACGTGCATTTGTGTGTGATTTAACAAGTAGTAGAACAAGCATATGAGTCGAAGTTTATCTGTTCCTTCTTAGATTAGAAGTGATATCTGGGCCCCTCGATGATTTTGTTTTGACCTATGTACCGGGCCCGATCAGAACCTAATTGATGTGTTCAATTTAGTTCTATGTCAAACAAATCGGAAATCGGAAAACAAACTGCGGGACAATAAGTAAGACATTGTTCCATGTATTTGTCCGGCTGATATCTAGAATAGAGGATTGTATGATCACTTATCTTAAATGGCGTATCATCATCTTCTCAGTTCCGAGAGACCTTGAAAGAGCTACGATTGCTAATCGGTTCCTGAAGTCATACTTGCAGTTATAGTTATTAGACTTATCCAAGTGGGAGACTGTTGGATAAGGTGTCTAAGTCCATAACTATTTCTGGTATGTACTTGACCCGGTTGGCATGGTACATTTGGGTTGCATGGCATCATGCATTTGGATAGACTAAAATAAGAGAAATAACACTTATGGTTTATTAATGTATTATAAGTTCTAATATATTAATAATATTATTTAATTAGTATTGATCAAGAATTAAAGTGATCAAAAGATAACTAATTAAATATATGGGTTGATTATGTAAATCATCCATAACTTGTATAGTGGGCTAAAGGCTCCATGGATTATCAAGTTAGGCTAACACCCATAGGATGCTCCATGGAGTTTAAACCCATGGGTCATGGAAATAAAGAGCCATGTTACATTAGGGTTTACATGGTGTAACCCTAATTGTAACACACTATATAAAGAGCATCATACTCCCCATTTTCGGCTACACTAGATATACAAGAGGGCAAGTCCGAAAATAGAAGTGTTCTTATTTCTCTCAAGTTTACTCTAAAAGCATTTGGTGTTGTGTGAAGCATTTGAGGCATCACACTTGGGGTGATAGGCTCTCAAGGTTTTCAAGGAATCAAATCATCAACAAGGTATGTTATTATAGCCATCTTTTAAGTTAAAAGTTCCCCATGTATGCTAGATAGGATTATGAACCTTGGAAATCATATTTTGTATGAATTTTAGACAAACATAGATCCAAGGTTTATTAGGGTTGCATGTACACTTAGGAGTGTTAGAATGCTCAAAACCGATCAATTAGAGCCACAGTGGCAAAATAACTGATGTCAACTATTGACAGATGAGGATTACGTTCGAAAGTTGTGTGGGGCGACTGTGTGGGAGTCTTTTGGCTCAACAACCGGGTTGGAACCCGGTATTTCAGATGACTGGCAGATGAATTGAGATCAGGGAAGTCTCGGTGGATTTTGGAAAGCAGCCAGGAGGCAGGATATTGTTTCAGACAGTTCCAGTGTTTCGGGCAATATCCGGTCGGGTTAGACCGAAGGGGTAGGTCGAGCACCCAGATATGCTCGACAGTATCTAGTTGAAATAGACTGAAAGGGAGGCCAACACTCATATATGCTCGACAGTATCCGGTTGAAATAGACCGAAGGGGAGGCCAGCACCCAGATATGCTCGGTAGTATCCGTTTGAAATAGACCGAAGGGGAGGCCAACACCTAGATATGCTCGGGAGTATCCGGTTGAAATAGACCGAAGGGGAGGCCAGCACCAAGATATGCTTGGCAGTATTAGTTTTTTAGGACTTCATGAATGGATGGATAACTGATTGCTTGGGTAAAGCTAAGTCACTCATAGCGGGATTAAATAATCTCAGAGTAAATGATTTGACCCTATTGCGCAACTCTCATCTGAGTCTAACCATTGCAGGGATGAATCTTCTACTCGAAGGATTATCTAAGCCTTCTGTCAAGTATAAGTATTTTGGAGCTGGTTATGGTCAGTGGCTTGGTTTTCGTAAGTTGCATCAAGATAATCAAGGTTGTAAGCATTATGGTTGGCCAGTTATTTGATGAGGCTTGGGCATGGTATCATTTAAGCATAGGCGGTCTGTCGGGGAGACAGACAATTACAGAATCCAGATCTTGGAAAGGCAGAAGTGGGTTTGCGGAAGTTTGAGGTTTGATTTCTTCGGGATGCGAGTTCGGTTTGAGTTTCGGTGGTCTTGAGAAGGTTGCCTTACATGCAAAGTCATCGGCTACATTACTCAAATCGTTTGTTTGGATATGGGTGTTAGTAAGGAGAGATTTCGAGGACGAAATCTAATTTAAGTGGGGGAGAGTTGTAACACCCTGTTCTGAATCGCATTCCAAATTCAGGACTGTGGCCTGAAGATAGGTTATCATAAGGCTTAGGGCCTTTGGAAAAGAGAGATCTAGACCCATTTAGGTACGGATAATGTAATTGAGGTGATCCGGGAGTTTGAGTTGTGCCTTGGAGCCAAGGGGTATATCGGTAAAGTGGCAGTTCAAGCTCTTTATGAATTTAGGAATTTCGTTCGGAAGGTTTTGAGGTGAGGATAAGTTGATAGATGTGTAGAGCTTCTCGCCACCTTTCTGTGAGTATAAAGAACGTCAAAAACGGAGTTGAAACGAAGAAGTTATGGTCGTTTGAAGTTGGAGTAGTTCGGGTGAGTGATCGTTGACTTGTTCACCAAGCTCATTTAAGGCTCACGACGTGAGCATGAAGTGCTCACGACTTGAGGAGAGCCTGATGCACCAAAACCCTAATTTTCGGGTATTTAAAGGTATGAGATGATTAGGGTTGCTTCTCCTCGGCCTCTTTCACTCCCAAGACCTCTGGAAACCCTAATCTCAGCCCCTATTGAAGTCCTTGGTCATTCTTGGTGTTATTCAAGAGATTTTGAAGCTTTGAATCCCTTTGAAGAAGAAGAAGATCATTGGTGGTGCATTTGTTAGCATCTTGGCTTCATCATCAGCTAGTTGAGGAGCTTTTGGACCTTTGCAAGTCCTCAAGCTCATGCCTTTCCTTTCCTCGCTTGCTAGATCTAAGTTTCCATGCATTTTATGGCTTGTAATGTTGGTTAGCATGCATGGAATCAATAAATTTGGCAACTTTATGGATTATATTGGTACCTTAAGTCCTATAAGTTCTAGATCTGAACTTTGGTCATGGTTTTGGACTCCAATTTTGAGTCTTGGCCCTTTTTCCTTCATTTTGACCTAAGTTGGTGTTTAAGTCATGTATTGGATATATGTGACTGAAAAGCTTCGATTTTATGGTCCTTGGGGTCAAGGAAGACCCTCTAGACTGTCCCATGTTAAAGCTTAATAAATTAGGAGCTTAATGATCATTTTTGGTCAGATCTAGACTCACGATGTGAGGAATGAAGCCTCACGACGTGAGAGCGTGTTCAAGGAAGTATCTGGACCAAAGTCACGACCTCACGACGTGAGCATAAGGTGTTCACGACGTAAACATCACCTGTGAAAATTTTAGGCTTTTTGATTGTTGGCTAGCTTGGTATTGGACTTATCCTTTGGTTTGGGCTCGTAATGGACTAAGGATTTTAGATTAATGGACTTCTGGTTGGGCTTGCCTTGCTAGGCTTGCCCTAATAGACATTGGTTGATGAATTGGGCCTTAGTGGGCCTAATGTAGTTAGGCCTTGATTGGGCCCAATGGGCTCGGACCTTTGATTCATCGGAAAATCATTGGTTCAGAAAAAGTATATGGGCTTTAGGGAAAGGCCCATGTAAGGGTTTGGGCCCAATTCGGAAAATTAGGCCATTGATGGGTTTTATTGATTTGATAGTTTTTGGCATTGGTTGTGAATCTTGTTGGGCCAGGGGTGAAACTGTCATTTCACCCCAAGTAAGGATTATGGAACGTGGTTTGGAACCTAATTGCTAATTGGGTGACATTTTGGTATTGATAGCTCGGGGAGTCGGCATGGCTGGAGCCAAGGATTTTTTACCGTGAGATTCGACATTCAGGGGAGTTACCTTCCCTATATGTGTGTGTCGAAGGCACCAATGTCGGCCCACTAGTAGTTGTTTATAGTAGAGATGATTGTCTTTGTGATAATTGTCTGGTAATCCACTAACTTTTATGATTATGTGTTTATTTTCTATGTTATTATATGGTAGTGGTAGGGGTGGGATAGACCCAGTATCCGGTTGAAATAGACCGAAAGAGAGGCGAGCACCCAGATATGCTCGGCAGTATCCGGTTGGAATAGACAGAAGGGGAGGCCAGCACCCACATATGCTCGGCAGTATCCGGTTGAAATAGACCGAAGGGGAGGCCAGCACCCAGATATGCTCGGCAGTATCTAGTTGAAACAGACCGAAGGGGAGGCTAGCACCCAGATATGCTTGGCAGTGTATTTGTTGTATGGTATGTGGTATGATGGGGGAACTCACTAAGCTTCATGCTTATGGTTTTCAGTTTTGGTTTCAGGTACTTCTTCTTCAAAAGGAAACGAACTGGCATGATCGCAACGCATCACACTATGGTTTTTCCGCAGATGAAATCCTTGGGAGTTGTACTTTGATATTACTTTTATATGACATGTTTTGGATATTTGACATATTGGTTTTGATCATGACATGGGATGGCACTATTGATGTTTTCAGACTACTGGTTTTTATAATTACTTATTTAAAAATGAAATTTTTTGGTTCTGAATTTTTGGGATGTTAGAGTAAAGGTATGATTTTTTTAGTTTATACCAAAGTTCAATCCCAAACACGGAACCAATATGATATTTGTTACTTATTACCAGTTGACAAGAACAATTACATATTCTATAAAGTGATTAACTGGAATAATAAAAACCCTAGCTAGGTGATCAGCTTAACAAGAATTAAAAATCAAACATTCATTAAGCTCAAAACTGAAAAATCTAGATTGAAACACAAAAAGTAAACCATATCTAAAACTAATCACATGAAAAGTACTAGTCTATGCAGAACTGAAAACTAAGGTTTATCAATACATGGATAAAATGAAACTAAGCTAGTAAAAAGAAACATTTATTGATAAATCTAGATAAACTAAATGTGTGAGATGATTCGCAGCTTCAAATCTTCAAAAATCGATGAAAGGAATCAAAAATCACCTTCAGAAGGGTATTTGTTGTCTGGAATCGTCTAACCCCTGAATATGATAATGAGGGTCATATTTATATGTGAGACGGAAACTTCCGAAGAAAGAAACCGAAAAATGCGATCGCAGGATGGTTATATGTTATCTCAGGTTTTTGAATTGTTTCCAGATTTGCCCCTAAACGATGCAGGATGCTATTTTCTACGTTTCTAGAACTTTGGGCCATTTATGCGATCGCAAGGATACTATATGCGATCGCAGGTTTTGGTTTTTTTCTTCAGATGACTTCCAGATGACTTATTTTGACCCTAGGAAACTTTGTGGCAAACATATGATCATAGAAAAACATGCGATCATACCTGTGATCACATTTTTGGCCCACTTGATCGCATATTTGGCCTTTTTCACAAACATGAAAGTTGTCCGAAATTGTGTCTAGGTTTCAGAACATTTTGAATCTTTTCAATCGGAGTTAGAGTTCAAGAGATATGGTTAAAATACTGACATGGGGTCAAAGTTGCCAACAATATCTTTAGCTTCAAATTGTTGCAATCTATCTTCGTATGATCAACTCGATCGAATGTTTCTTGACCAAAACATCTTCCAAGCATTCCTCAACATCCTCCTTCAGTTCCAACTCCATTTAGGCACCAAATATGCATCCAATTGCCCCTAAAGTACTACTTCACTCGAACTATCGGAAATTTACACAAAAAATGCTAGCAGTACGGGAATTCTGATAAAATACATGAGCTTAACATTATTTAAACAAATGGCATGCAAATGTACAAAATATGATGGTAAATGATAATAAAAACTACCCTAAAAGATGCATAAAATGGCATTTATCAGTGGTGGTGGTAGGTATTGAGTTTAATCGCATGTGATTATATGTATTTAATCATATGTGATTTATTTAGAAAAGATTTGTTTTAACGAATCTTGTTTATATAAATCATATGTGATCAGATACATATAATCACACGTGATTATATGTAGTTAATCACATGTAATTTATGTGATTAAATACATATAAAAAAGTACATGTAATCACACATGATTTATGCCATTATATGTATTTAATCACATACAATGTTCGTGGTTGTAGGTAGTAAGTGGTGGTGATGAGTGGTGAAGGTGGGTGGGTCGTGGGTGATGAGTATTGTGGATGATAGTTGGTTTGTGGTGGTTGTGGGTAGTGGTAAAGGATGGTAGTGGGAAAAGGGTGGTGGGAGGTGGGTTAGTGGTGATGGTTTTGATGGGTGAGTGATGGAGGGTGGTGGTGATGACGTGTGGTGATGTTTGGTAGTGGTGGTGATGGTAGGTGGTAGGTGGTAATTGTGGTATGTGGGGATGATATCGGTAGATGGTGGTGGTGGTGGGTGTTGGTTCGTGGTAGAGTTAGTGGTGGCGGGTAGTGGTGATGGTAATGGGTGGTGAGTGGGGTGATGGTAATGGGTGGTGGTAGTGGTGCAGGTGATGGGTGGTGGTACTGGTGACGGTGGCGAGTGGTGGTGTTGGGTGATGGATATGGTGGTGGTGGCGGGTGGTGGTGATGGGTGATGGAGGTGGGTAGTGGTGATGCATGGTGGTGGTGGAGGTGAATGTCGGTTAGTGGTTGGGGATGGTGATGGTGGGTGGTGGCTAGGGTGCTAGTTACGGGTGGTGATGATGGGTGGTGGAGGCAAGTGGTGTGGTGGTCTGTAGGTGGCGGTGGTTGGTGGTGGCGGGTGGTAGCGGGTGGTGGTTGGTAGTAAGGTGGTGGTGATGGGTGGTGATTTTGGTGGGTTATGGATAGGATGGTGGTGGTGACAGGTGGTGGTTGGTGGTTGGTGGAAGGTGGTGGTGGTGACAGGAGGTGGGTCGTGGTTGGTGGTGATGGGTGGTTGTTGTAGGTAGTGGTAGAGGGTTGTAGGTTGTGGTGATCAGTGGTTGGTAGTGGTGGTGGGTGGTGTGCGGTGGTGGTGGGTGGTGGTAGAGATGGTGGACGTGGGTGGTGGTTGTGGGTTGTAGGTTGTGGTTATAGGTAGTTGGTAGTGATGATTGGCGATGGGCGGGTTGGTGGTGGTGAGTGATGGTGGTTAGTGGAGGTGAGTGGTGGTGGTCGGTGGTCGGTGGGTTATAGGTGGTGGTGATGGTGGGTGGTAGGTAGTGGTGATGGGTGGTGTTGGTTTGGTGGTGAGTGGTGTTTGTTAGTGTGTTTTTAATTGTTTGTAACTATTTTTTTATTTATATGAATGGTGGTTATCGAGGCCAACAACATAAATACCCTTAATGTTGCACACAGTTATAGCGTATAATGGTAAAAGGATCGTATCGATGGAGATTGGTTCAATTTGTTACTTCTATGAAAATCTTGTTATACAAATACTTGTAAAACTAAATAAAATAAAATTGGGGGATTTTGATGTTTTGAGATGTTTAAAAGAAAACTAGAATTACACTAAGATTTAAAAACGCAATCCAACAAAAGCAAGGTTTGATGTAAAATCAATAAAAGAAAGATGGTTAACTTTGGATTTTCATCACTTGAGCATTTGGTTAAATAATAATGAGAATACCAAGGTGGAATACTTATGTTTGCAATCTAACTTGGCTATAGCAATTTATAAGCATAACTTGCCTCACTTCTTCTTTTATATTAAAATGGCTTGAGAAGCCCAAAGCACATTTCCTAAATCAAAGTCACAAAACTAATGAAGCATGTAATTTTGTGAAAATCAATTAGCATTAAGTTTTAAGAGTTACCAAGTCCAAAGATAATCCAATGCCTACCTTATCATTATGTAGTAAATATTTTCTTAGTCTAAATGAAATGAAAAAAAAACATTTAAACTAATTGTTGCTTGTTAAATTGAAGATCCATTACATAGCCAGGAATTTAACCAACAAAAATAACATTCACATATCAATATTCGGGACTAGAGATATATAAACATGAAGGAAATTTTCATAGAAAATATAATCATAGATATTCAACACAAGTTCATAGAGTTCTTCAAAATAACCATATAATTCAAACAATTACATCCAAGTCAACCAAAAGAAGTTTAGCCTAGCATGGCTAAACTCATAAGAGCTGTTGGGATTAAAACCCTAATTGTGATTTGATGAACAAGATGCAAAAAATAAGAACAAACACAATAAAGAAGATATGTCGAATGATCACTCGATTTATTCAAAACATGAGGAATAGATTACACTTTCAGAATAGACTAAAGAATCTAACTCTACATAAGAAACCTCACAATGTTTGGCGGCTACATTTTGCCTCACTCTTAACCCTAATTATGAATAATACATGACTATTTATAGGGAAAAGACAAGTCTTGGGATTTTAACCTACATTTCATCAAGGGGGCCCATTGCCATAATCAATGGAGTACTTTAAAACCCTACAATCTTCCCCTCAGAGTATGGAATGGATGACAAGGCTTCAACTTCCAAAACAAGCATCTAGCAAATAAGAAATGATCTCGCAACAAGGAATATTTGAAGCAATCCACGAATCTTGATTCTTCAATAGTCTTAAAAAACGGGTTCTAGGATATATATATATATATATATATATATATATATATATATATATATATATATATATATATATATATATATATATATATATATATATATATATATGAACCAACCACTGAAGTAATGTTTTTAAACTTCATTTTCAAATGTAATCCCAAAGATCTTCAATAAATCCAAACCCGCCATAAAGACCCATTTCAGAATTAAGAAACCAAATCACTTCTTGTCTTTGAAGAACTCCCCCTCCAAGTCACAATGATCTTCAAATAAGCTAATTATATAAGCCACCAAAAAATATCATGCAACAACCCAAATTTTAAGATTCGTAACGCCACTTGATCGAGAAAATACTAGAAGTCGGAGATATATTAAGGCCTTAGAAGAGCTCGACGAAGAACTGCTACTGTGAAGGCTACTTTTATGTAAAAGCTTTAGAAGAGCTTGATGAAGAACTGCTACTGTAAAAGCTACCTTCATAATTCTACCACAAGCTTCATAAAAAATCTTCAAATTTGAAAAGTCGCAAATCCAATTTTGAATGACAATACCAAATTCTCCCCCGATTTATAATAAAAACGTGATTATAAATCCTTCAAATGGTCATGAGAATGATCTTGAATGGATAAATAATTATTGTGCTCCCCCGCGACAAAATGATATAAACAATAAAGTTTAAAATCTGAAAAAGTCGAAAAAATTTGACGTTATTGCGAAAAACGACTTTCTGAACCACCAAGACTTGATGAAATCCTTAATTTTCTGTTCACGAAAAAATATGTGCATTAAAAAATCCAAAACTATTCACCAAGCCTCAAATTTGCAAACTTTTTGAAAAATAGGCTGAAACTGTTACATTGCTGAAATTTTGGGACTGAAAATGTAACTCCGCATCAATTTCCACTTTAATTTTTAACAATTTCTGAAAATGGACCAAAACAGCCAAGTCATGAAAAATACAGGGACCAGAACCGTCAAATCGCTAAAGTTACAGGGACCAAAAAGGTAATTTGAGTCATCTTCCCCAATTTTTCCCCAGATGAATGAACAACTCGTAATTAAACTACGAATCCAAGAAATCAATAACCCAGAATTTACACTTTCGTTCCGAGCACAAAGTTGTGGAAAATAAGACTTGAGAGCAATTAAGGGGGCCAATTGCCATAATCCATGGAGTACTTTGAAACCCTACAAGAGCAATATGAAAGTTAGAAATACCAAACATGAAATAAGATGGAAAGATACAAAATCTTCAATCTTCAAGTCCGCGAGAGCAAAATATGTATGTTTTCTAAGATTTCTTCCTCCTATTTCCTTCAAAAGTTCAGTCAAAGGGTTTAAAACCCGGATGAAAAAGGTGCCCAAAAAGTACTCCACCCACTTTCCCCAATTAGAGGCAAAGGCTAAAATCCGGATCCTTTACTACACGATCCACACGGATGGTTTGCGAGCACACGCGGACCGCGTGTGAGTGCTGAATGGGCCAATTTAGTCCATTTTTAAATAGATCACTTTCTCCAATGCTTCAAATCTTGATCCAACCCAAATGAAGGTTCTTGATAGCCCAAATATGCCTTCTAAGCTCTTCCAAGATGGTCCATTGCTCCTTTTATCTTCCAATAACTTCTATTTTCCTCATCGTCATCATTCTTCAATCAAGATTAAGTCCAACTTGTTCCATCATCATGTTGACAATAAGTCCTGATTGTCTTCTTCCTTTGCAATCCAAGTCCAAGAGTTCCATAACTTAGCCCACAAGTAAATCGCAAGCTTCCAAAGGTCCCGTATTCCCTCCATCCTTTGTGTTGAATAGTTTTCGATAAATCCTGCAATTAAGCTCAAAAGACTAGAAAGTACCCGATAAATATGAAAATAACAAAAAGAGAATATGCATGAAGATTAACTAAAATGAGATGAAATGAGCTAAAATAAAATAGGAAAAGAAGTAAATAAAATGAAACTATCAATGAATGTTATTTTATAATTTTAATTAAAATAAATTATGTGGTCCAAATTTGTTCTCAAATGTTTTCGCAATAAGAAATGTTCTCGATTGAACGCTCTTTATATATATATATATATATATATATATATATATATATATATATATATATATATATATATATATATATATAATCCAAGTCTAGAAAGTTTGGTAAAACATTGAGGGTGTCAGACTCTGCTGATGTCTTGACGCTCAAAATTTATAATTTTTTAGTTGTTGTGTTATATATATATATATATATATATATATATATATATATATATATATATATATATATATATATTATTGGTACAAATCAATCAAGTCTAGAAATTTTGTTTACTGTAGCACTATTATTGTTTCATATAGCACATTAGTAAACAATTAAAGTTATGTAAGATTTTTACTTTTTCATTTTCTTTTTCCTGTTTAAGCAATTAAAGTTATTGTACCATTACTTTTGTTTTCATATTTTGAACGAACACTTAAAGATTTTAGACACCTAAATAATTAAAGTTATCATTGAATTATATTTGAGTTTGGATTTGATAGGTTACACTGGTATATTTGTGGTGGTGTTGATTATGATGACATGTGCGGAATAAGAAAAGATCTAGTGAATCATCATACAAATCATGAACACATGGAGTAAATAAATCTTGTTAAGCTCTTATTAGATCTAGAAAGAACATACAAAGTAAGTATTGTACAATTTCTCTCTCTAGTCTAACACTCCAAAATAATCATTACATAATGGGAGTCACTCACTTTCTATTTATAGTATAGACTCAACCCATTTACACATACAAAAATATAAGCCTCATCCAAACGTGAATTTGCACCCTAACAGTATTGTTTCTTTTAATATTTTTAGACACTTAAACAATTAAAGTTACCATGAAGTTATGCAATATATTTTTTTGTGTTTTTGTTTTTTTTGTTTTTTTATGGTTTTTCTTTTAGTTAAGGTGTGAATTTAATATTTTAATCTCTCATTTATCGTCTACTTTTGTTAGGTGCTGTTTGTTTTCCTAATAAAACCTCTTCAAACCTCTTTTCGCTTCGTGGCACAAAACACGCCCAACAGTTGGGCTTTTACAGCATTTTGTTTTTTAGAAGGCTTCTAAAGATAAAAACTCTGCATGTGTGCTTCTTGGTGCAACAGTTAACCAACCACTTCAAAACTCTTCTATCCCTAATAAAAAAAAGAAACAGACTTAAAAAAAACATTGTCGCTCCTTCTCCATCTTCTTCCTTTGCACATCCTTCTTCCTTTTGCACGTCCGACCATCGCCCTCCACCCACCATTTGTCGGCGCACCACTACACAACTTCCTCATTGGCACACCACTGATGCTTATCAGATCGTCTACATCGTCCAGAGATATAACAAAATTGATTTCTTGCTATGCTGATTTCTGCTATGATCGGCACTCCTATTCACATCGACATTCACACCAGGTATCCTTCTCGATTTTTTTCTTCTGATTTCTGACGTAATGTTCCAGATTTTTGAAATCACCTTTTGATTTCTTATTTGCTGAATCAGTTTTTGATATTTGATTTGCCATAATCGATTTAATGCTCCTAATTTTTTGAAATTGATTTGCTGAAATGGTTTTTCTGATTTGCTGAAATATATAGACTTGCTTAAAATCGATTTTTTGATTTGATGAATGTCAAGGAGAATCTGATTTTTGTTATACTAATTTGCTTCCATCCATGTATATGTTTCCATTCTTTGTTGAATTAATTAGATGTCTAAAGAGTGGGATAGATCTTTATACATCTAGTGGTAGTACTTTAAGAGGAAAACAAGTTGTGCATTACAAGTGTTCGATGAAATGCTTGAGAGAATATTGAATTTTAATTTAGTTGCATTTTAATTGGTCTTACCTGGTACATCTCTAGTAACAAATGCAATTGGTCAAATGGTGTAATGGTCTTTGCTTGTGCTTGTTACGAAGCTATTGGCACATCTCTATAATTTCTTTATAAAAATGTAAAAATATGATATATTTAAGCTTGTAATCAGAAGTGAAATGGTAAAAATGTGATGTATTTATGCTCTTTGAAATCACACTTGTATTTGTGGAGCAGGTGAAGCAAAGGCAAACGGAGCCAAGAGAATGTTGTTCCTAGTGTTGAATCAAGATTTTGTGAAGGAACTCCAAATCAAGAGCAATTTGAAGCAACTCACAACGACATTATTTAGTTAAAACAATATAATTTTAATGTTAATTCATTTAATTTGTAAATAGTATTTAATAGCATTGAATGTTTTGATGTTGAAAAACTATTTTAATTTTATAAAACCAGTTTATTTAAATTTCAGTTTACTGCAGCATTCTGCAGATGTTAAAAAACAAACATGTTTCTTATTATAGGATGCAGCCGTTTGATCAACCTCTTCTGCTGCAGAGAGTTGTAGAGGTGGTCAGTAGACTTCATGAATTTTCGCTTCGGAAAAACAAACAAAAAGTTAATCTTAATTTTAACTGATGTTAAGTTGTGAATATATATATATATATATATATATATATATATATATATATATATATATATATATATATATATATATATATATATATATATATATATATATATATATATTTGAATTAAACTGTGAATTTATTGTATTATGATGTAAGTTTGGTGTAATAATGATTTTTATGTCTTAAACTGTGAATTGAATGCATTAAGCTGTGAATTTTATATTTAAACTGTGAATTGACTATATTAAGTTGTGACTTTGTGGATTAAACTATGAATTTTTTATATTAAGATATGAATTTTGGATATTAAACTGTGAATTGACTGTATTAAGAGTTTTAAGTTGATAATATGACTGTGAGTGCACAATTTTTGTGTATTAACCTACAAATTTATTGTACTAAACTGTGAATTTTATGTATTAAGTTGTGATTTGTGGGTTTCAAACTGTGAATTGACTGCATTAAGTTGTGAATTTTCTGTTTAAACTATGAATTGACTTATTAAGCTGTGATTTTGTATATTAAATTGTGATTTTTGTGTTATAAACTCTGAATTGACTGCATTAAACTGCATATTGTTTTTATTTAAACTTTTAATTAACTGTGAATTTTTAATGAATTTTGTGTTAAATTGTGAATATATTTATTTTTTTCTTGTATAAATATGTAAAAATCTAGTAGTTTTTATAATTATTTTGCATTAAACTTTGAATAAGTGAATTAATTGATTTATTAGATTGTCAATATAGTATTTAAGCTGTCAATCAATAATTTTATATACATATTTGATTTGAAAGGAAGGATGAATGCAACAGTGACACGTATGGTTAGTGGTGACGTGTGGTAGTTGGTCGTAGTGGTGGTGGGAGAGTTTGAGTTTGACTACTTTAAATATGTGAATTAGTATATAATTGATTGTATTATGTTATGTTGTGAGTTTTATGTATTAAAATAAAAATTGACTGTATTAAGTTGTATATTTTATATAAATTTTGTATTAAAACATGAAAAAAGTTAAACTATATATTAATGAATTATTATGTTTTTTAAACTGTGAGTATTGTATTTTAAACTGTTAATATTTCTTATACTTAATATATTTTTTTAAAGAAATCTACAATTTAGAAAAAAGAAAATTGAATTTTTCAAGATATAGTTCTATTTTTTTTTCTAAAACTTTGTATATTTTGACTGGAAAAATAGAACTTTTAACAAAAAAGAGCTACACTGTTTGTTCTATTAAATATTGAATATGACCAGAAAAATGCCACCGAATTTATTGTTAGTCCGGCGACGGTCCGACGACAAGTGGCAAGTAGTTTGTAAATTAGCGAATAAATTTTTTTGCTTAATACTATATAAATGTTAGATTTGACCAAAATATCTTTAATAAAAACATTTTAAAAAAATGGTTCTCAGAGTTCTTAACATTTTTGGGTTCTCATTTATATATATATATATATATATATATATATATATATATATATATATATATATATATAATTTGATCCTCGATGATAAAATATATTAAGGGTGGAATCTAAACGGTTCTAGAATCAGACATGCCATTATTCTCTATATTCTACAACAAATTCGTAATTTTATAGTTAAAAAACTTATTCTAGAAATTTAAATAAAATAAGAAAATTTAGCTTAACTAATATCATCCAAATGATTGAGATTTTCTAATTACGTACCTTGTCAGATCTTGGTTCTAATTCTAGATCCAATTGTTGAATCTATTTAATAATCAATGACTTCTATATGAATATTTATAAAGACAGTTAGTTTAGTATTAATATTATTTGAAGCGTATTTTATTGCGTTAGATAATCAATTGATCTAAAGTATTTAAGTAAATTTTGACCTGCAAGATTCTCTTAATTAAACAATTAATTAATGGGAATTATTTTACGTAAAAGAAGAGAATTATGAATTGCACATGTCAATAGAATTAATTTGTCCAAATGTATAGTGAGATTGATCCTCTAAATATGCCTCATTTTTTGTTTTTGATTTTTTTTAATAAACTGACAATATATTGCTCGTACAAAATGCTATAAAACCAAATTTCTTATATATTTTTTATAAGTTATGACATAAAAATATCATAGAAAGCGCCATGGTGGCGAGAAGGGAGATAAGTTTTTTTTATGTAAAGGAAGACTAGAATGAAATTATGTTTTGATAATTTAGTTAATTCTACGTTACCAGAAAAAAAAATCCGGTTAGGTTTGTTAAAGACATCAATATGATGTTTTCCGCAATGAGCTTTTAAAATTTTAGCTTTGAGAAGAAAAAAACTCGAATTAAAAAAAAAAAAAAGAAACAAACTTCGTTCGATAGTAAGATCAAAAAACTTTTATTTTAATCAAGATGACAAAAAGCTTTAGGAGTTTTTAACTTTTATTTTTTTATTCAATTTTGCACCTTTAAAATGTTACAACTACTTTTATAGTTTTACTAAATACTTCTATACATATAAAAACTATAGCTTTCAACAATAAGCTTTTAGTTATCAACTTCCAACTAGTTTTGTCAAACATACTGATGCAACCAAGTTTTAGAAGGAGAGGTTGGAGGTGAGATAAACGGAGGACTAGCATCTTCTTGCTTTAGATGGATGCTCTAATATATGTTGATCACAAATAAAGAACTAAGGTCAATCACAATCCACTAGGTGTTCAGGAATTGCGCTCTGACGCATAAGGGTGTGTTACTTAATAGAGTCTATGAGCGATTTAGAAAGACAGTTGAAGTGAATTGTTATTTAGTGCTCGTACAAAGGATGTATTTATAGTGTTGATGGGGGGAAAACGTTTGTCACCCTGTACAGTTTATGTGCCTCTAACGTATATACTTTATACAAGTTATTGTGCTGGTGCATTATCCTTTGTTGGAAGTAGGTGGGACGCTTTTCGCCCTTGATGTTACTTTAGGCTCAAATATGTTGTGGCTCAATTCGAACCTTCCTCTGGGTATTAGGGAGGTGTTGGTCGGTTAAGCCTTATGGTGAGATTATTTGTGTCAAGGTGAGGTTTTTTCCGGTATGACCCACTACTAAGTCCCCCTAGTCTGATAAGTGCAACGAGTCATTTGGTAAAACTATAGTTTTTTCGAACTCGACGTTTCCAGATATAGACAATGATTTTCTACCATCTAATCTACCATCTAATAGGTTATTTTATGTCTTGTCCTTGTTATGATAACCATTCAAAGGCGTGTGTCAAATATCACGAAAGGATTTACGATTGTTCTCCCACGATTATTGAGGATGGATATTTGCCCTATTTTTTCTCTCTTTATAACCGTTTTCTTTTCATGGATTTCTCTTCAGCCGTAACTCCTTATTCTTTCTTCCTTTATATGATATTTTCAAATATGGTTGATGATCAATATATTTCGAATGTGGATTTTATTGTTACTTGAGAGACACTTGGTGATATCTATCGACACTACAGTATTCCTAAGGAAGAGGGTGTAGAACATCCTATTAAATCGAGGACAAAACCATAGCGTTGCCCGGTAAAGTTGGTGTATATGTTAAAACGTGGGAAGTAGAGATTTGTCTTTATATATCAAATTTTCGTGGTCACATGGTGAGCTTCCATACTATTCAGTTTAGCCAACTATAGCCTAACGCCATGTGGCATCGTGTTAAGTTTGAGCTTCTATGCACAATGTTGCACATTGTTCTGGAGGTGGAGCTCTTTTGGCATTAGAGATTTCATCAACATGGAAAAGAGTTTACCGTTTTAAGCTATTGAAATAAACGAACAAGGTTAGGAGTGTGATGATGCCACCCGAAATATGATAACACGAGAATCAACAAACATGTTTAAATTGTATGTACGGAAAACGTATCCACCATAGCTTATGACACTCAAGAAAAGGAAATGGATCAAAGTGAACCACCCAAAACAACATAACCTGTAAATGAAGAAGATCCAAATTTTAGGGTTGAGAAAAAACTCGAACCAGCCTCTAAGGGGAGAAAGTGAGAAAGTTTATGCTCAACTGAAGCAATTGAATGATTTTGTCACCGATCTACCACCGTCTCAAGTGTAACATCCCAATAACTCATAGTAAAAATTTCATTTTTAAATAAGATAAAACTATTCATTCCATTCCATCAAAGGATAATCAGAGTATAAAAAGGTAGTCTCAATACATCAGAGAAAAATTAGAAAACAGATAGTGTGGAAATCTCCAGTGAATGCGATGCAATCAAGCCTGACTCTTCCCCTTGCTACAAGAAGTACTTGAAACATTTAAAATTAAAACCATAAGCACAAAGCTTAGTGAGTTCCCAAAAATACCACATACCATACATATCCTCATACATAACAATACAACCTATTTCAGCCAACGAGACTGATTCAACCCTTGTGAATGCTATAGGCCGAATCATAGTCTTACATTCACTTCCTATCATGGGCCAAACATAGTATTTCCTACTATCTGCCAAACATAGTCTTTCATGAAAGTGCCACGGGCTAAACATGGTCTTTCATATAAGTGCTATGTTCCAAACAAAGTCTTTCATGCAAGAGTCACAAAGACAATCCAACATACAACATAGTATAATGAGAAGACTAACATCTCAATTATCGTACACTAGCACCACAACTTGTAAAATGTAAAGACTGGTTCTATAAACCACCTATCATTAATCAAAAGGCCAAACCTCATTCTTGTTGGATTAGTGTCTAAGCCCGTAACCATATTTGGTAAGTACTTGACCCGGTTATGCATGGTCCATTTGGGTTGCCTTCACCAAAGCAACTTGATTGGAGAAATAATAGAGAAAAAGGTTATTATGGTTTATTAGTATATTATAAGAATAATATATTAAAGGAGAAATCATATTTGTTTAGTTGATATTGTTCAAGAGTTAATTAAGAATTAATTTTGTGATCAAAAGTAATTAACTAAACTAAGGCGGCTGAACTGCAATTATGTGATAGTTGGAAAGTAGGGCAAGGATTCCCTAAGGGATAAGGTGGATGAATTCAAGGGGATAAGGCCCTAGAATTCGTCCAAGGATAGGGCTTCTGGAATTATCCTTGGGCTGCTTGGTGGCTAAGCAACCAGATAAGGATAAGGACTGAAACCCTAATTTCTACAGCTATATAAAGACCCCCTGGCTTAGGAAAATCGGCCACTTGAATGATAGAAGTCCTAGAGCCGATTTTCTACCTCTCCCCCCTCTCTCTCTCTTGCCTCTCCATTTGCTCTTGGTGTTCGTGAGCCATTAGAGGTACTACACTTGTGGTACTTGCTTTCAAGACAAGAAGATTGAAGATTTAAGTTGTTATTACTACATAACAACAAGAGGTATGTAAACCTTTCTCATTTGTAGATTTCGAAATTAGTAGGAGCATGCTAGGGTTCGTGATGTGTTCATAATGTTGTATATCTAATATCAAAACATAGATCCTAAATGCTAGAGTTGCATGCACACATAGGATTGTTTGTATAAAACCCATCAGTGGTATCAGAGCCTTTGGTTTTGTTGTTTTCAATTAGTTTATACAAAAGTATGAATTGGATAATTAGGGTTTATGGCCAATAAACCCTAGGAGGCATGGTTTTCGAAATTAGGGTTCTTGAACCCTAAATTTCGAAATTGATAAGGGTTTTACAAACCCTTTCCTTAGCCCCCAAGATTTCGAAATCTAGGGTTTGCAAACCCTAGGATTTCGAATTTAGCCTCCTTCCCAAGATAAGATCCTAAATTTTAGGGATTAAGATAATACCTTATCTTGTAATTATCTTTTAACTGTTTAAAATATGGTAATTAAAGATTTTGAATTATCCCATCCCAAAATTTTCGATTTTAGGGGATTTAAGGGATTAGGTTAAATTAATTGTTTAATTTAAAAAGATAATCCTTTAAGATTTGATAATTAAAATAAATTGTTTATTTCAAGGATAATTATTAAATCAAGAGAGTTTTAATATTTAAAATTTTAAATTAAAAGGTTTAAATTTCGAAAATTTTAAATTGAAATTAAAACCCTGGTATTTTAAAAATGTTTAAAATACACCCTATACTATTATAATATTACAAGATTAATATATATATATATATATATATATATATATATATATATATATATATATATATATGTATTTATAACTTAAAATGCTAGTCTTACCGTTAGTAGGCCACATTCACGAAGCCGATCTATAAGGGAGGTATAAGGTTATGGCCTATAAAATGGTCGTTTAATGGGTGTCCACTCTCACCCACCGCTTCCTTGATTGGTGGAGGGTCGTTAGCCGAACGGGTAGGATAGGGCAAACCTCTGCTCATTAAAAGTATAATGAATATATATAAAGTAACTAAATGTTTTTACAAAATTCCCAATCTTAGTTACTTTAGGAAAAGTGAATTGGTGCAATCCCATGAAATTACACTTTACACCCTTGCTAAGACGTTAGTGGAGCGCGTGTGGTTAACCGGAACACTAATTGGTTTCTAAGCATAGGTGACAAAGGGTGACTCATTGTTTGTTATAGTTCGATGGAGCATGTGTGGCTAACCGGCACATCGAATAGGTGACTGTAATAATGAGGGCACCATGTATATTTGCATGGTTATTCACACCCACTTTGTGATCCTCGGCATCTCAGTCACAAAATAGAGGGGCACATCGAGATTTAAACATGCCATTGAAAATTTCAATGAATCTAAAAAGATCTAGGAGTTTTCAATACATTTAAAACTTAGCTTTAATTTGTTTTTCATGGTGGAGAATTAGTGAATCGTCATTCACTTACCTTCAAATTATTTACCTGTTAGATTACGGCATCCCTCTTCTAATTTGTAAATAATGTTGTTGGATCCTAGCCCTAATTTTTCATTTGGGTGTTTAATTGGGGATTCATTTCTAATCAAACTTTGTTCTTTTCCTTTTCAGATGTCGATCAACAACAACAACACTTCTGGTTCAAACTCCTCTGGCACATTCTCACTCACGAACTTGTGTGGGAGAGTGATATTTGATGGGACCAATTTCAACAATTGGATCTGCAACATTCGCATGATCACTTGATACGAGGACAAAGAGTATGTTCTCGATGAAAAGATGAAGGAGATTGACATCAACACTGCCACTACTGAAGAGATCGCGGCCTTTGAGGCCCACGAGCGTGATGTCACGAAAGTTCATTGCATCATGCTAGCGACTATGACTGCAGAACTCCAGAAGTCCTATGAGGACATGTACCCCTATGAAATGCATCAGGACCTGCTGGACCGGTACCACCAAAGCGCCAGGCAAGAGAGGTAAGAGATCATCACTTCGATGATCACTACCAAAATGAGTGATGGAGAGTCCCTTACTGCCCATCTGCAAAAGATGCAGAGATATGTCGATCGCCTGCTAAAGCTAAATTTTAACTTTGATGAAGAGCTGGCAATTGACATCATCCTTCACTCCTTGCCTCCCTGCTATAGCCAGTTCTGCATGACCTACCACATGAACAAGGAGGAGGTCTCTTTGAGCAAGCTTCATGGCTTGTTGAGGACTGCTGAGAGCAACCTCAAGGACAAATCTGTTGCACCAACTCCAACTCCAACTGCTGCCCCTGTCTTGGCAATAGGACAAAGGAAGGGTAAGAAGAGGAAAGCTCCCTCAAAGAGCCACCACAAGGGAAAGTCCCAAGAAGGTACCTCTTCTACTGGAACCAAAGTTGGTTCTGCTAAACCCAACTCTAACCCTAAGGAGGCAGAGTGCCACCACTGCCACAAGATAGGGCATTAGAAGAGAAGCTGCCCAGAATATCTGCAGGCCATCAAGGATGGGAAGATCAAGCCATCTTTCGCAGGTATTTACACGATTAAATCCAATAGTCTATCACATGCTAGTTCTTGGGTTCTTGATACAGGATGTGGTTTTCACATATGTTCTTATTTGCAGGGACTAAAAGGAAATAGGGATGTGGAGCATGGAAGGATGAATCTGATCATGGGAAACAGAAGATCGTCACCTGTGACCAAGATTGGAGTTTACTCCTTAGTGCTTAGTAATGGATTAGGTTTAGATTTAAACAATTGTTGCTATTCGCCAGATATGGCAAGAAACATCATTTCATTTCGTGGTTTATATAGACAAGGTTTTAGATATTCATTTGATAATGAAAAGGGTTCTATTTATGCTTATCTTAATAATGTTTTATATTTTAAGCATTGCCTTGTAATGGAATATATGAAACTGTGATGGTTATAGATAACTTAGGAAATGATGTGTTGTGTGTGGATTCTTCCAATAGTATGGATAAAGCATGCTTGTGGCATTGTCGTCTTGGACATGTCAACAAGAAACGCATAGCCCAACTCCAAAAGGATGGAGTGTGGGAGCCATTCGACCTTAGGGATGATGACGTGTGCGAATCTTGTTTACATGGATAGATGACCAAGTCACCCTTCACTGGCACTTGTGCGAGGGGTGAGGGTTTATTGGACCTCATACATACAGATATATGTGGACCATTTAGATCCACCACAAGGGATGCATGCCGCTTCTACGTGACTTTTACCGATGATTATAGAAGATATGGTTATATCTACATAATCAGGCATAAGTCAGAAACCTTTGAAAAGTTCAAAGATTCAAGCAAGAAGTGGAGAATCAGTTGGGCAGGAAAATCAAGATGCTTCGATCTGATCGAGGTGGAGAGTATCTAAGTCTTGAATTCCACGACTATCTTAAGGAATGCGGAATTGTTTCGCAATTGACGCCGCCTAGGACACCACAGTTGAATGGTGTAGCTGAGAGGCGTAATCGAACCTTGCTAGACATGGTTCGTTCCATGATGAGTCGTGCTTCACTACCTATCTCATTCTGGGGGTATTCCTTAGAGACTGCCGCCCATATCCTTAACTTAGTCCCTACGAAGAAGGTTGCCAAAACACCTCACGAGATGTGGACATGGAAAGCTCCCTCATTGGCACATATCAAGGTTTGGGGTTGCGAGGCTTTCGTAAGACGAGAGACTCACGACAAGCTCGAACCTCATAGTGAGCGATGTATTTTCATCAGCTACCCGCAGAAATCCTTTGGATATCTCTTTTATAGACCGAGTGACAATGTTGTCTTCGTTGTGAGGAGAGGGGTTTTCCGAGAGCGAGAACTCATAAGCCAAGGAGACAGTGGGAGGCAAATCGATCTTGAAGAGCTTCAAGAGTCGAGCGATGTAGGAACCTCTGACACTGGCGCTCAACCCGAGGAGGAGACTCCTGTTGAACCATTGAAAAGTCCTTACCTCTTAGACGTTCCGAAAGGGTTAGTGTTCCACCTCAGTTTTATGGTTTTCATATTACTATGGAAAGGGATACGTTCATTAGTGATAGTACACTAGTGAATCTGGACGAACCTAACAGCTATAAGGAAGCCATGGCAGGCCCGGAGTCTGCGAAATTGAAAGAGGCTATGGACAGCGAGATTCAGTCCATGTATGACAACCAAGTTTGGAATTTGGTTGACAATGTACCAGGTCGTAAGACGGTCGGGTGCAAATTGATCTTCAAGAAGAAGACCGACATGGAGGGAAACGTACACACCTATAAGGCGCGATTGGTTGCGAAGGGTTTCACTCAAACTCCTCGAGTTGACTATGATGAAACCTTCTCACCAGTTGCGAAGATAAAGTCTATCAGGGTGATGCTGGCCATTGCTGCATTTCATGATTATGAAATATGGCAAATGGATGTCAAAACCGCTTTCCTTAATGGGAAGTTGGCTGAGGATGTTTACATGGATCATCCAGAGGGTTTTGTCAATGCGAAACATCCCAATAGAGTGTGTAAGCTTGAGAAGTCCATTTATGGACTTAAACAAGTGTGTCGCGGATGGAAATTTTGTTTCGATGAGAAAGTTAAAGAGCTTGGTTTTTTGCGAAGCGAAGATGACTCATGTGTATATGTCAAAGCCAGTGGGAGTATAGTGAGCTTCCTCATATTGTATGTCGACGACATACTACTCATTATGAAACGAGATCCCGACGCTGTAGGAAGTTAAGTCCAGGCTCGGGAATTGCTTCGCTATGAAGGACCTCGGAGAGGTTGCCTATATTTTGGGAATAAGGATAGTGAGGAATAGAAGTAAGAGACTAATAGGACTTAGTCAGAATACTTACTTGGACAAGGTACTAAAACGTTTTAGTATGGAGAATTCAAAGAAGGGGGAGTTACCAATCCAGAGTAATGCCAAGTTGAGTAAGACTCAAAGCCCGAGTACTGAAGTCGAAATAGCAGAAATGAGCCGAGTACCATACGCTTCCGCAGTTGGCTCAATCATGTATGTTATGACTTGTACTCGCCCTGATGTGGCCTTCGCTTTGAGCATGGTCAGCAGATATCAAGGGAACCCTAGAAAAGCACATTGGACCGCAGTCAAGAATATTCTTAAGTACCTTCGGAGAACCAAGGAATGGTATCTAGTCCTCGGTGGGAGTGATGACTTAAGGGTGCGAGGGTATAGTGATGCTAGTTTTCAGACCGACAGGGACAACTACCGTTCGCAATCGGGCTGGGTCTTTACCCTAAATGGAGGAGCAGTGACTTGGAAGAGTTCCAAGCAAGAAACCTTAGCTTATTCAACGTGCGAATCAGGGTACATTGCAGCAAGTGAAGCATCAAAGGAGGCAATATGGTTGAAGAACTTCATTGGAGACATTGGAGTTGTGCCAGCCATAAAGGAGCCCATGGAAATTTTCTGTGATAATGAAGGAGCGGTTGCCTTGACCAAGGAACCCAGGGATCATGGCAGATCTCGACATATCGACATAAAATATCACTTTATTCGACATCGGGTGGAAGAAGGAATCCTCGTAGGGAAGAGGGTATCGTCAGAGGATAACCGATCAGATCCGCTTACGAAAGGACTGAGCAGGGTTAAGCACTTGCAGCACGCTAGGAGCATCGGGCTGAAGGAAGATATTAGTTTAGATTAGATAGTTTAGAAACGTGTAATAGATAAATTGTAATTACCATTCGATGATTAAACAAAAGAGTATTATTTATAAGTAAAGTTACTGTCTTTTGTTAATTGTTTACCTGTTGTTTCATTTTGCATGTTTTGACTTCCTGAATAATAAGATTATTCAAACGATCCACTGTCGTTCATATATTGGAAGTAGGTATGAATGAAGACTGTCATGAATTGGTGTGTAGATTGTCTAAAGTGTGTTAGACATAGCAAAAGTTTGCTACAACGTTCATGAGTGCTTAAGAACTTGATTTGAGCATTGGAATAAACCCACGGTTGCTGGAATCACTTCATGGAATTCATCACGAGTGATTGCAAGACGATAATATCATATGGTCTTAAAACCTAGATATATGGTTTATTGTTTGCTGGTTGGTTGTGCATTGATAATGCGTAAACACATCAGTAACTTGATGTTATAAAACGCATTGTTGTGTATAATTTGATTAGTGAATAGTAAATGCATATAAGTCGAAGTTTATCTGTTCTTTTTATCCTAAGAGGGTAAAAGCGATATCAGGGCCCCTCGATGATTTGATTTGACTTATGTGCCGGGCCCGGTCAGGACTGAATTGATGTGTTTAATTAAGTTCTATGTCAAATGGATCTGAGATCGAGAAACAAACTGTTGGACAATAAGTATGACTATGTTCCATGTGATTGTCCACATGATATCTAGAATAGAGGATCATGCGATCCCTTATCTAAAGGACAGGTTGCTGATAGGATCAGAGTTCGACAGCGTCTTTGAGAGCTACGAATTCTAATCGGATTCTACTTGTATTTATGGTTACTAGACTTATCCAAGTGGGAGACTGTTGGATTAGTGTCTAAGCCCGTAACCATATTTGGTAAGTAGTTGACCCGGTTATGCATGGTCCTTTTGGGTTGCCTTCACCAAAGCAACTTGATTGGAGAAATAATAGAGAAAGAGGTTATTATGGTTTATTATTATATTATAAGAATAATATATTAAAGGAGAAATCATATTTTTTTAGTTAATATTGTTCAAGAATTAATTAAGAATTAATTTTGTGATCAAAAGTAATTAACTAAACTAAGGCGGCTGAACTGCAATTATGTGATAGTTGGAAAGTAGGGAAAGGATGCCCTAAGGGGTAGGGTGGACGGATTCAAGGGGATAAGGCCCTAGAATTCGTCTAAGGATAGGGCTTCTGGAATTATCCTTGGGCTGCTTGGTGACTAAGCAACCAGATAAGGATAAGGACTGAAACCCTAATCCCTACAGCTATATAAAGACCCCCTGGCTTAGGAAAATCGGCCACTTGATTATTAGAAGTCCTAGAGCCGATTTTCTACCTCTCCCCTCTCTCTCTCTTTTGCCTCTCCATTTGCTCTTGGTGTTTGTGAGCCATTAGAGGTACTACACTTGTGGTACTTGCTTTCAAGACAAGAAGATTGAAGATTTAAGTTGTTATTACTACATAACAACAAGAGGTATGTAAACCTTTCTCCTTTGTAGATTTCGAAATTACTAGGAGCATGCTAGGGTTCTTCATGTGTTCATAATGTTGTATATCTAATAGCAAAACATAGATCCTAAATGCTAGGGTTGCATGCACACATAGGATTTTTTGTATAAAACCCATCAATTCTACCATCAAAAACTATCGAGTTGACCAAAAGTCAACCTGGTCAAAGTCAACCATTCAGGCCACCATGCTATGGTAAGACCCTGGATACGTCGTGGTCTGGCTTTAGACAGAAAATGCGATGGATCTTCCTACCGTGCCATGGTCAGCACTTGACTGCATCGTGGTCACGTTGGCATATCCAAACTCTTTATAATCTCTTAATCTATTAAGTCCTCCACTAATACTTTTCAGAAGGCTTCATGACACTCTAATGGTCCATATGTAACGTCCCAAAAATTACAAAGAGATTGTTAATTTCTAACAATAGATTAACCAATTAAAACCTTTATCTCAAATACATTTAAATGACATTTGATTGATTGAAACCATAAATTATTAGAGTTAAATTTAAAGAACCGCAGAAACGAACATCTTCGATGCGTTTCTAAAGTCATGGTGATCTCTTCTCACAAACAACCTGCAAAATGTTTAATCAACAACTGTAAGCATAAAGATTAGTGAGTTCCCCAATATACCACATATTCCATCATGCATACAATGCATCCACACAAGTGTTCAGCTCTAGCGCCGAATAGCCCAATCCCCTATCCACATAAACATACATAACAATCATACATGAAATAACAGGTTTGTTCCAACCCCCAAGTGAATGCTATGGGCTAAATCACAGTCTTACATCTTCCCATGGGCTACCCCCAAGGTCTTTTCCTGCGATGTCATGGGCCACCCTGTGGTCTTACAAACAGATGCCATAGCTACCCCTATGGTCTTTCCCAACAATGTCATGGGATACCCCAATTGTCTTACAAGAAGATGTCATGGGCTACCCCATGGTCTTTCCCTGCAATTGAATGGGCTACCCCATGGTCTTCCTTACAGTGCACAAAGTCATATGTAGTTAGCAATCAGATAGACAACCGAACAGATGATCCACCCGAGAGCAAACAATCAAAAAAGAAAATCACAATCAGGCATTAGACCAAGAGTTCTCAAGCTATCCAACTTAGACTACATAGAAACCAAGCTATCACTACCACATAACCATACATCATAATCTCATAACATAAACTAATATAGTACATTCCCTTGGCATCTAGCCTTCCATAGTTACCTTGCCCTTGACCACTTCTCAATGGAATCCTTCGCTAATCAAACATAGTCCTGATAACTGGCCTTCCGCATTTACCCTATCCAAAATGACTCTTAACAGTATCATACGATCATCAGGCACGACCCTACTAGTCTAGCATACCAAGACATCGAGTGTCCTAAACTACACATATATAACAAAGGATTTATCTTAGCCACTAGCGTACTTATACTCTAATAGTAACTGTATCCTACCATGAAAAGGATATATAGTGGGATACGTGTCATACTGAGAAACTCACCTAAATCGAAGAACCGAAGAGGCACAACAACACTCTCATACCTTGCACTGATCAGTCCCTTGAACCGACTAATCACCAAAGGACATGAATCCTCAATCAACAACCCAAATCCTCCAAGTTTGACCCCAAGTCAAATTGGTCAAAAGTCAATGGTAAATGGTCAACAAAAGTCAACGGTCAAACAAGTCAATAGTCACCACGACGTGGAAACCTCTTGGCCACTTCGTGGGCATGTCCAGACAAAACAGTCGACATGTAGGAAACCACCACATCGTGGCTAGCCTATTGCCATGTCGTGGAAACTGGCAGAAAGCCATATTCTCACATTAAGGACTTAATCCATTAAGTCCTTTGCTCTAACTTTCCATAAGGTCTCCTTGCCTTATAAAGAAACATACAATTCTTTACTTCATGAACATGCATGTCCCATGCATGTATCTTCCTAGGTAAAAAAGGGTATGAAATTGAGTCAAAACTCCATGCATTGCACAAAACAACAAGGGTGTGTAGATCTGGAACATATGATGACCAAAGGACTTTAAGGAGTGATAAAGTTGCCAAATTTATCCAAATCTACCATTCATAACCACAAATCATGAAGGAAACAGGCTCAAAACTTAGATCCCCAATAGATGAGCCAAAAAGATGGGAAATTAGAGACTTACAAAAGTTCAGAAGGTGCACCAAGAGACGAAGATGAGTTTTATAGTTGGTCAATGACTCCACAAATCCTTCCTTAAACCTTCAAGAGACCAAAACATCACCATGGAGCTCACAAGGCAAAAACAGAGGCTATGGTTACAAAATAAGAGAATAGAGGCTGAGGGAATGAGCTAACCCTAGAGTTAAGTCCTTTAAATATGGGGGAAACCTTAGAAATCATGGGCTTAGGATGAAACAGCTTCAACGTTGCGTAGCTCACCAGATACATTCATTTCATATAACTCATGCCACGTCGTGGTCATCTATGCACCACGTCGTGACATAGGGGTTTTCTCCAAAAACCCTATCCTTGATCCCAATAAGTATTTATCTGATATTACTGGAAAACAGGTGTTACAACTTTTCTCCACTTATCTTAGATTTCGTCCTCGAAATCTGTCTTTGCAAATTATTACTAAAACACCCTATGAACCCCTTGTAGGTTTTCTAAAGCCAATTCTTTCAACATGAGTCAAAGTCACCCCAATTTCCAGAAACCACAATTAAAAACACAAGGATTTCCAAAACCAGGTGCCAATACAATAACCGAGTAGAAACTTCCAAAGGTCGAAATCACATCCGCTGCAACACTGAAAAAAAAATAAGCTCGAAATAGACACTTTGTAACGTCCCAAAAATTAAGACCAAAAATTTTGATTTTTTTTCTTTATATTAATAAAACCATTATCCATAACAATATCATGAAACCATAGTGAAAATAGAGTATATCAAATAACAACCAAGTACAATTAGAGTCATATAAATGCAGAACAACGTGGTGTGTGCACTACAATCATCCCGAGCTCTTCCCTTTCGAACTAGAAGTACTTGAAACATAAACTGAAAATTGTAAGCACGAAGTTTAGAGAGTTCCCCATAATACCACATACCATACATATCAAACATATACCGGGCCCCGCCCGACATCGAGCCCCACTTGGAACATATCTATCTGTCATCAGGCCCCGCCCGGTATACATACAAACACATAAACACATGCAAAAATCACAAAGATAAATAACACAGAATATAATCATCAGGCCCCGCCCGGTAAACATATCAGAAAAAATACATGTAGAGTCACACAGACAACTAGCATCCTAATCATAATAACCATGGGCCGACATTTGTGCCTTCGACCCACTCAAAACAGTGAGGAAACTCACCTCTAGCTGCTGAATCTTTAAAATAAAATCTTGATCTGTTGATCCGGAAAATCCCCGTGCTAACGTCATCAAATAATATCCAATTAATAATTGGATCTAAACCCATAATCAAGAATCTAAATTACTTGTCCAGTATCTAGGGTAAAATACAATTTTACCCTTTTCTTAGTTGGCCCAAAACCAAGGACCAACCCATTTGCTCAAAAAGCCTAATATCCTAAATGGCATCCCAAGGCCCAATATGGCCCAACTTCCAAATTGGGCCCAAAAACCATCATGTACCTAAATATAAGAAAGCCCATAGTCTATCCATGGCCCAAAGTCAGAAGTCCAATGCCCCAAAAAAGGCCCAAATCCTAAAAGTCCAAAATATGGCCCAAACCCGTCAAAGTCAACCCAAAGATCAAACAGCTGAGTACGTTGGGCGTACTCAAGCTTAGGCTTAGCGTACTCCTTCTGGGGCCAGCACGCGCAACGTACGAGCTGGGTACGCCCCACGTATTCCACAGACCACCAATCCAACTCATTAAGCACTTAATCGGTAAATCCATCCAACCTAACTCTCAGATTGATCCTAAATAGTGACCTAACACGTAAAGTTGGCAACTTTACTCACTAGCATGTCTTAAAAAGACCCAAAACTCAAAGAGAACCATAACAAGGAACTTAACACATGCATGGACAAAATAACTCATAAAGGTTGCATTTTATAGACAAGGGACCTCAAATGTGCTAATATATAACATTTATGGCTTCTAGAGTAGACCATAATCTCAAATATGGCTTAAAAGACCCAAAAATACATAAATAATACCCTAAGTTGGATATAGCATGAAGAACCATCAAGATGAGAGCTTTTTACTTCAAATGGTTTGCTAAGATGAATATAACTCTGGATCTACAAGCTCATGCCACTCCCACGCAACCTGCAAGTGTTCTTCTTGTTCTACTTCACCAAAAACACCACGTAAACTCACTTTCAAGCTCAAATCTCACAAATGACAACTAAGGTTTCGATATTAGGGTATAGAGAGATGGAGGTTCTTCATTAGAAGGTACAAGGGTGTTATAAGTTGCTTAAATAGAGCACAAACCCTAAACATTAGGGTTTTCCCCTGCATTTCGTACACCATGTGTACTCCCACGTACTCCCCGAGTACGTGGGTGAACCCACGATCCTAAAAAGAGCTAGTAAGCTAAGCGTACTCATAGAGTATGCCCCGCGTACTAGCTAGGGACTAAATTGATAGGAATTTTGCATTAAGGGTTAAAAAGGAAACATACCAAATCTCGAATGTTACACACTTCCCTTCAATCCCAAAATCTAATTCTATCCTTAGCGAGAAACACGCGACCCAGCGAAGAGGCAACACTAATGCTTCACAATTAAATCCACAACGAGAAGAACTAAATTTCTTTCCCATAATCTGAAGTCTTTGAAACCGTACCAGACTTCCAGACACACAGAGCCACCCGGACCTCAACCATGTTGACTAAGACTCACAGATCTAATCCTACGATGAAACAACAGCTCGAAAATTCAATCTAACCAACCTTGAGAGAACTACCTCCCGCCCTTAACTTGAAGGCTTTAAGGTTGTGCACGACAACCTAGTGACAACCCACCCTATACGTTAACCTTGCCAACCAAGAGATTCGCAGGTCCGATCAGAACGAGATCCTTACCAACCTTGATCCATCCAACATATGGATTAAAGAATAAATTCCATGACTAACTACTAAACTGATGCTTGCACACACGGATGCACAAAAAACTCCAATCAAAAGCCCAATGGGCAAAGGCTAACCTAGCATATACATCAACACGACTCTAACAACCTTTAATTCTAGGCAAGGGACTATTCACAAACCAACAAATAAACAATAGAATATATGTTTCAACCCAAGTGAATGCTACCGGCCAAATTGTAGTCTTATATCATCCTCGACCTATTTCATCCATGTGAATGATACATGCCAAATCATAGTCTTACACCACTTTCTACCATGGGCTACCCCATGGTCTTTCCTTCTAATGCTAGTGACCACCTCATGGTCTTAAAGAAAGCAAACCTGACACGAAACGGACCCTAGTCTGCTAGACCCTGTCAGGTGTTAGAGTCATGCTTTGAATCCCAAATCCTTCATCAGAAAAGAATAGGCGGAGAGACACTCACACAACCCTCGACCTGAGCCTAAGCACCAACCCAAAAAAAATTGTGCCGTTGCCGATGCTTCAAACCTTCAAACGAGATATCCTGAAATCATCCACATCTGCTTCCTTAATTACATTTGAATGCAAAACATCACTCCTTACATACGATTCAATTTTAACAACAACCAAAACCAGTTGTCCTTATATCCTTGAATATGAAACTCTGGGATGACCTAAAATCAGAAATATTTCCATCCGACAAAGTGATTCTCCCCCACTTGAATTTAGCAAGACTCTGATGTCTTTCACCTAATTCAGAATTTTGATTCAAGCCAATGACTTCACTACTTTGTCCATGCCACCACACCAACATAAAAGAAAGGAGATTCCAAATCAATCAAAAAAAACCCAAGAGCTCTAACAAAAAATGCAATCCCATAACCAGACAAACAATACGAACATAATAACCAATCAAAATAGAACCAAAGCTGATCACGGCAATATAATTCAACAGATGATCCAAGAATTGTAACTGAAACAATGAAACCATAAGAAACGTGATACTTATGACATCAACCAATGTTGCATCTGACCGCACTGACGAAGGCTGATAACTCAAACTTCGTCCCCTGTGTAACAACCAAGTAAAAAGCATCATCGACCACCATTAGAAATCGACATAGACAAATAAGTGTAACAGGACAAAAATATAATATTTCTATATATTAATAAATATATTCGATTACGTCCTTACCAAATACGACTATTTCGACTAATAGGCTCAAAAATAAGTGCACGAAAAGTCATGTCATATTATGAGCAGGTTAACACATTCGGAATGTACGCGTCAACGTGATTCCAAAAATATAAACTTCGTAAAAATTCGACCTAGCATGGAGGATATATGATTTTTAAAATATATAAAAATCAACTTCACATAAAAAGTTACAACGTCAAAATTTAAGAGGAGAATGATTGACTTCTAGCAAAAGTCACCAAAAGGAAAAACGTAGTACTCCTCAAAATAAGAATTTTGAGACTAAGAACATCAAAAACGGACCCCGTATGAGAGAGTTATGATTTTTGTAAAATCATCGCGGGTAGAAAATATAGGCTAAAAATGAAAGTTAGAATTTGCCAAAACGACCAAAAGGAAAGTTGTAGTACACATGGATACCTACACATGTTTATAAGGAAAGTAGGAAATAGAGCTCATATGCGAGAGTTACAAAATTTAGAAAACAAAATTTTCGTCACGCGCGACGCGAGTTTCTGACATCTAGATCTATTAGGATACGGGTGACGTGGCACAATGTAACGACGACATGTGGAAGCTCCCTGATGGAGCCACGAGCACAACACATGCGACGCGCGCTACAAAACCTCCTATAAAAAGAAGGGTGAAGCAGCCAGTTTGTACACACCTCAAAACATTTCCTCGGTCGAATCTTTAGCCTTCTGATCTCCCGTGCGGTCCCCGAGCTTCCGACGATCCAACACTACGCCCCATGTATTCAAGCACGATTCAAGGATAAGTTCACGACCCCATATTTACGATTATCAAATGGTTTACAGGGGAGGGGGGATACATGTTATAATACTACCCTATTCTATTAATATTACTAATTGTATAGTATTAATGATATGACTATGCCTAGAACTTTAGGATAATATTATGCTTGGTAAATTCCCTGCCCAACTTTTAAGGATAATATTATGCCTAGTCGTTACGCTGACCAACCTTTAGTGATAACATCATACCTAGTCGTTATGCTGGCCAATTTTCTAGGAAGCATTAGACCTAGTGGTTTGATGGGTTATGAGCATAACAAAAAATCCTATGTGTGCATGCAACCCTAATTGCTTTGATCTATGTTTTCTTTAATTGAACATACAAGTATTGAACATCGAAAGAAAATCCCTAGGAGGTATCTACCATTTTCGAAAATCATAACATAAGATAGTAACCATACCTTTAATTGTTATGTAGTAATAAAAATTTGAATCCAAGACTTTCTGAAGCTTGAGAGAAAGTGCCACAAGTGTAACACCTTGAATGGTTCACACCACCACTAAGCAAGAGGATGAGAGGAGAGGGGAGGAGATGTTTGAGAAATTCAACTATTCTTCTTTGGGTTAGAGCCAAAGCTAGGGTATGCTGGAGGAAACCCTAATTCCTTAGCTTAAGGCCTAAGAAGCCCATGGACTCCCCATCCAAGGCCTTGGACGAAAATTCTAGGGCCTCCCTAAAAGTTTTCGTCCAACCCTTCTAGGGTGGTCCAAGACCCCAGTTCCTCAACTATCAATAAATTGCTAAACAACCCCTGCACTCTTAATCAATCCCTTTAATCCCAAAATTAATTCTGAATTAATTTCTGATAAAATATTAATTAAACAATATGATTTCTAATTAATATATTATTTCCATAATTTATTAATAAATCAATTTTCTCAATTTATTATTCAAATAATAAATTCAACCTCTTTCTCCAAAAGTTATCATGTCCAGTTACTAGTATGAGGGCAACCCAAAAGGAATGTGCTATTATCAATTCAAGTATATACCAATTATAGTTTTGGGCTTAGACACCTAATCTGACAGTCTCCCACTTGGATAAGTCTAATAACTATAGTTACCAGTATAACTTCAAAATTGACTAGCAAATTGTAGCTCTCAAAGCCGTTGTCGAACTCTAAGCTAGTCAGTTACGTGTCCTAAGATAAGTGATCATATAATCCTCCGTTCTGCAAGATATCATGTGGAAAAACAACATGGAACAGAATCAATCTGATTGTCCAATACTTTGTTTTCCGATTTCCAATTTGTAATGACAAAGAACTACTAATCGAACACATCAATTTAGTCCTGGTCGGGCCTGAAACATAAGTCAACACCAAATCATCGAGGGGCCCATGATATAACTTTTCCCATAAGGGCAAAAGGAACAGATAAACTTTGACTTATATGCTTGTACTGTTTACTCATCAAATCACCCACAACAATATGTTTTATAAGATCAAGTTACTGATGCGTTTACGTATTATCATTGCACAACCAACTAGTAAATAACAACTCATATATCTCCGTTTCAAGATTATAAGATATTATCATCTCAGAATTACTCGTGATAAATTCCATGAAGTAATTCTTTGAGCGTGGGTTAATCCAATACTTAAAGTCCTTTTTTCAAATACTCATGAATGTTGTAGCAAACCATTGATATGTCTAAACCCTTAGACAATCTACAACCCAATTCATGATAGCCTTAATTCATTACTTACTTCCAAAAGTATGAATGATTGTGGATGTTTGAACAATCCAATTATTCGGGAAGTAAAACATCCAAAATGAAACACAATAATAAACAATTGACAAAAGATAGTAAACAATATTCATAAATAAATCTCCCTTATTTATTCGTCAAATGTCAATTATATTTATTTGTCACAAGTTTCTAAATATCTATCTAACTACTAAAACTAATATCATCCTCCAGACCAATGCTCCTTGCAGGTTGAACGTTCTTAACCCTACTCATACCCTTTGTGAGGGGATCTGCAGGATTATCTTCATATGATACCCTCTTCACTATGAGGTGTCCTTCTTCTACTATATGTCTTATAAAATGATATTTTCTGTCGATATGTCTAGATCTGCCACGATCTCTTGGTTCCTTTGTCAAGGCAACCACTCCTTCATTATCACAGAAAATATCCATTGGCTCCTTTATGGCTGGCACAACTTCAAGGTATCCGATGAAGTTCTTCAACCATATAGTCTCCTTTGATGCTTCGCTTGCAGCTATGTATTCTGATTCACATGTAGAATCAGCCACTGTCTCCTGTTTGGAACTTTTCCAAGTTACTGCTTATCCAATAAGGGTAAACACCCAGCCAGAATGAGAAAGAAAGTTGTCTCTATCTGTCTGAAAGTTGGCGTCACTATACCCAGTAACTCTTAAGTCATCACTGTCACCATGTACAAGGACCCAATCATTAGTTCTTCGGTGATACTTAAGAATGTTCTTGACCGATATCCAATGAGCTCTACCTGTGTTTCCCTGATACCAACTAATCATGCTCAAAGCAAAATACATATCAGGGCGAGTACATGTCATATCATACATGATCGATCCAACGGCAGAAGTATATGGAACTCGACTTATTTATGCTATCTCTGCATCAGTACTCAGACTCTGCGTCTTACTCAGTTTGGTATTACTCTGGATAGGCAACTCTCCTTTCTTGGAATTATCCATGCTAAAATGTTTTAGCACCTTATCCAAATACGTACTTTGACTAAGTCCAATTAGTCTTTTACTCCTTTATCTCAAAATCCTTATCCCTAGAATATAGGCAGCCTCTACCAGATCCTTCATAGTGAAACACTTTCCAAGCCAAGATTTAACCTCTTGCAATGTTGGAATGTCGTGTCCTATACTCCCACTAGCTTTGACATTTACACAAGATTTAACCTCTTGCACGGTTGGAATGTCATCAACATACAATACCAGGAAGGTCACTATACTCCCACTAGCTTTGACATATACAGAAGATTCATCCACACTTCTGGAGAAGCCAAACTGTTTGATTTTCTCGTCAAAACAAAGATTCCATCCGCGAGAAGCTTGTTTCAATCCATAGATTGATTTCTCAAGCTTACACACTATTTTAGGGTACTTAGCATCCACAAAACCCTCTGGCTGTCACATGTAAACATCCTCAGCCAGCTTCTCATTAAGGAAAGCAGTTTTGACATCCATCTGCCAAATTTCATAGTCATGAAACGCAACTATAGCTAACCTTACCCTAATAGGCTTAATATTAGCTAATGGTGAGAAGGTCTCATCATAGTCAACGCCTAGGGTTTGAGAAAGCCCTTCACAACCAGTCGAGCCTTGAAGGTGTGTACATTTCCATCCTTGTCGGTCTTCTTCTTGAAGATCCATTTGCACCCAACTGTCTTAAGACCGGGTACATTGTCAACCAAAATCCAAATTTGGTTGTCATACACGGACTTGATCTCGCTGTCCATTGCCTCTTTCCATTTAGCAGACGCATGGGCCCGCCATAGCTTCCTTATAGTTAGAAGGTTCATCCAAATTTACCTGTGTACCATCACTGATAAATGTATCACCATCTGTAGTAATATGGAAACCATAAAACTCAGGTTGCATTCTAACTCTACTGGAACATATAAGAGGTAACGACTCGTCAGTTGGTTCAACTGGAATTTCTTCCTCATGTTGATCCATAGCATTTCTAGAGGTTACTTCTTCGTTTGACTCTTGAATTTCTTCAAGATCAATTGTACTCCCACTGTCCTCTTTAGATATGAGCTCACTCTTTCGAAAGACACCCCTTCGTGCTATGAAAACCACGTTGTCACTTGGTCTTTAGAACAAATATCCAAAGGACTTTTGTGGGTAGCCGATGAGAATACATCTCTCACTTCAAGTTTCAAGCTTTTCGTGAGTCTCTCGTCTAACGAAAGCTTCACAACCCCAAACCTTTATATGTGCCAACCATGGAACCTTCCGTGTCCGCATCCTGTGAGGTGTTTTGGAAACCTTCTTTTTTGGGATAAGATTAAGAATGTTGGAGGCAGTCTCTAAGGCATACCCTCAGAATGAGATTGGAAGTGAAGCTCAACTTATCATGGAACGAACCATGTCCAACAAGGTTCGATTACGCCTCTCAGCCACACCATTAAGTGGTGGTGTCCTAGGAGGTGTTGATTGTGAAACTATTCCACATGCCTTGAAGTAGTCATGGAATTTGATACTAAGATATGCACTACCCCTATCGGATCTGAGCATCTTGATCTTCCTACCCAATTGATTCTCGACTTCATGTTTGAACTCTTTGAAATTTTCAAAGGTTTCTGACTTATGCTTGATTAAGTAGATATAGTCATATCTGCTATAATCATCAGTAAAAGTCACATAGAATCGACTTGCGTCCCTTGTGGTGGATCTGAAGGGCCTACACGTATGAGATCGAACAATCCTTCACCTCTTTCACAAGAACCAGTGAAAGGTGATTTTGTCATCTTTCCAAGTAAACAAGACTCGCATGTATCATCCGACCTTAAGTCAAATGATTCCTCCACTCCATCCTTTTAGAAATGGGAAATTCGTTTCTTGTTGACATGTCGAAGACGGCAATGCCACAAGCATGCTTTGTCTAAATCATTAGATGAATCAATTTGAAGAACACTATTACCTAAATTGTCTACAACCATCACAATTTCATACACACCATCACAAGGTAATTCTTCAAAATAAAATACACCATTTTTATAAGCATAAATAGATCCATTCTCATTATCAAAAGAATGTCTAAAACCTTGTTTATGTAACACATGAAATGAAATTATGTTTCATGTCATCTCTAACGAATAACAACAATTCTTTAAATCCAAACACAACCTACTACTAAGCACTAAGTTATAAACACCAATCTTGGTAATAGGTGACGATTTCCTATTGCCCATGGTCAGGTTCATTCTCCCATGCTCCATATTCTCACTTCTTTTTAGCCCCTTCAAGTCAGAACAAATGTGAAAACTACATCCTGTATCAAGGACCCAAGAATGAGAATATGATGAATTTCCAATGCCTGTCGAGGTTGGCTTCACCTTGCCACACTTTATGTCTTGCAAGTATTTAGGGCAGCTTCGTTTCCAATTCCCTTTCTCATGGCAGTAAAAGAAAGTAGCCTCTTTAGGATCAGAGGCGGGAGGAGCGTCAGAACTGGCCTTTTCTTTGGGTCCATTGCTTGAGGGCCCATCTTGGTACTTTCCCTTCAATTCTATTTTGGAGGACCCTTCCTCTTCTTCTACTTTTATTTCCCAATTGCCAAGATAGAAGCAACAGTAGTATGAGTGAAGGCAACACTCTTTACCTTCATTCCACTTTCAGCAGTTCGCAATAGGTTCTGAAGATGAGCCAATGTGGTCTCTTGGTTGTTCAAATGATAAGTAATGATAAACTAATCATAACAACTGGGCAATGAGTGCAAGACTATATTAATAACCAATTCCTCATCAAACTTCACATTAAGCTTCACCAGGCGTTCCATATATTATTGTATTCGTTGCAAGTGGCTGCTGACTGACTCTTCGTCTTTCATTTTGCTCTTGATGAGGGACTTTACTAGCTCATACTTTTCCCGGCAAGCTTGTTGGTGGTCCTTTTCCACCAAGTCCTTGTTCATCTTGTATAGCCAGTTATAATAGCCACCATGATGCATGCCACTTTGGTAGCATCATTGTAGTGTCTCCTATACTCAACTTGTTCTTCAGGAGTAGCTTTTGTTTCATCCATCTCGAGGAGTTCCTTTTTGAGCACATACTCTTTGTCCTCGAAACTTAGAGCCATGTTGATGTTTCGCATCCAATCATTGTAATTGGTGCCATCAAAGGTAACCGTCGAGCAGATGTTTAAGAGTGAGAAGTTGTTCGAGGAGTGGTTGGAGGAGGAACCATAAGCATCATTGGGAGTTGACATCTAAAAAGGAAGAAAGACAAGTTTTAGTTAGATAGGAGGATTCCTCAATATAACACCCAAATGAAATATTAAGGCTATGATCCAACTAGATATTTCACAACTTAGAAAAGGGATGCCATAATCTAATTGTGAAATAAATAAAGGTAGGTAAATGACGATTTAACAATTTCACCATGAAAATGAAATTTTAAACGAATTAGGTTTTTTTTAATGAAATTCCTAGATCTTTTGAGATTCATTGAACTATTCAATGACATGTTTAATATCGATTATGCTCTTCCATTTGTGACTGGGATACCGAGGATCACAAACTAGATGTGAATAACCATGCAAATTAGCTTGGTTCTCTCGATGTCATTTATCATCTAATCAATGTGTCGGTTAGCCACACACGCTCCATTAATCAATGATAATTTACGAGACACCCATTTCCACGCTTTATTAATCCATATTAGTGTGTCGGTTAACCACATACGCTCCACTAATGACTTATATAAAGTGCAATGCGCAACTTCATGCATTAGCATCAAATTCACATTTTTCCTAAAGTAACTAAGATTGGGAATTTAATAAAAACATATAGTTACTTTATTAATTCCATTATACTTATTAATGAGAATTATTTGTCCTATCAAACCCGTTCGGATAACGACCCTCGACCAATCAAGGAAGCGGTGGGTGAGAGTGGACGCACATTCAACTACCATTTTATAAGCAGTTTCCTTATACCCCCTTATAGATCGGCTTTGTGAATGAGGCGTATTAGTGGTTCGACTGACTTGTCTTATACATATAGTAAATATTAAACATTTAATTTACATATAGTATAAGGCGTATTTTAAACATTTCAAAATAATAGGGTTTATAATCTTTTCAATTTCGAAATTAAAACAATTTAACTAAATTTAAAAGAAATTGATTTAATAATTATCTATTAATTAAAACTGTAACTAATTTATTAAATCATTTGAGGATTATCCAATTAAATTAATCAAAATAATTTAACCCAATCCTCTCCCCTAATTTTCGAAAAACATGGGAGGGATATTCAAATTTTATAATTATCCAAATAAATCACATAAAGAGATAATTACCAAAAATAAGAAAACCTATCATGAAATCGTAATTTTCGAAAATCACAAATCTTGGAGAGGAAGACAAGTATTTCAATCCTTATCATATTTTCGAAAATATATAGGGTTTGGAAACCCTAATTTTTGAAATTTGAAGGACAAAGGAAAGGGTTAAAACCTTTTTCCAAATTTTCGAAATCTAGGGTTAAGAAACACTAAATTGCGAAAACCCTAAGTCCAAAGGGTTTAATTGCAATAAACCCTAATTGATCAAGTTCAACAAATTGCAATCAAATTCAATAGAAAAAAATGCAAGGCTCTTCTACCACTGATAGGTTTTGAGCATAACAAACAATCCTATGTGTGCGTGCAACCCTAATTGTTTGATCTATGTTTTGTCTAATTAAACATACAAGTATTGAACATCAAAAGTAAAACCCTAGGAGGTATCTACTATTTTCGAAAATGATAACATAAGATAGTAAACATACCTTTAATTGTTATGTAGTAATAAAAATTTGAATCCAAGACTTTATGAAGCTTGAGAGCAAGTGCCACAAGTGTAACACCTCTAATGGTTTACACCCACACTAAGCAAAAGGATGAGAGGGGAGAGGGGAGGAGATGCTTGAGAAATTCAGCTATTCTTCTTAAGGTTATAGTAGCCAAAATTATGAAGCGGTACAGCTCCTTATATAGTTGAGGTAGCTTAGAGCCAAAGCTAGGGTTTTCTAGAGGAAACCCTAATTCCATAGCTTAAGGCCTACGCAGCCCATGAACTCTCCATTCAAGGCCTTGTACGAAATATCCAGGGCCTCCCTAGAAGTTTTCATCCAACCCTTCTAGGGTGGTCCAAGAGCCCAGTTTCTCAACTATCAATAAATTGCTAAACAACCCTACACTTTTAATCAATTCTTTTAATCCCAAAATTAATTCCGAATTTATTTCTGATTATATATTAATTAAACAATATCATTTCTAATTAATATATTATTTCCACAATACATTAATAAATCAGTTTTCTCAATTTATTATGCAAATAATAAATTCAACCTATTTCTCCAAAAGTCATCATGTCCAGTTGCTAGTATGAGGGCAACCCAAAAGGACTGTGCAATTATCAATTCAAGTATATACCAATTATAGTTATGGGCCTAGACACCTAATCCAATATGGTTACCCTATCAAAACTTTTGGGATAACATTTTACCTTGTTGTTACTATACCTGAATATCCAACGAAACAAACAATACTACAATACTAACTTAATTATATATATATATATATATATATATATATATATATATATATATATATACATATATATATATATATATATATATATATATATATATATATATATATATATATATATATAGGTTAGGTATAACTAATGAAACATGTGAAACGAAACTATCAATACGTATACATAATAAGAGTTGTTAAATGAGACATTATTCATCACTTAGCTAAATAACCTTTAGCTAACCCCGACCTATAATCGTTAAATCTTATGTGAGTGGGAAATATATGTGTATATATATATATATATATATATATATATATATATATATATATATATATATATATATATATATATATATATATATATATATATATATGGGGTAGACACCCCCACTTGCGGTTGCTAGCTACAACCTTGACGGTCGAGTCACAGCGGACTTAAGTTTCTAAACTTTGGCGACGTCCGATGAAGCGTCGATTTCAGGGAAATGCAACGTCATAGCTTGATTATAGGGATTCATTGTAACATTGTTTAGCCTAACCTAACTAACACTACTAATAGGAATAATCGGAAGAATTAGCAAACTTATAACAAACTCAAGGATGTGAGTTTAGAATATTAATAGTACCTAAGAACCGATATACAATAAAACCATACAGAAACATTTTAAAACATAAACACTTGTGAACTCACCAACATTATGTTGACCTTTCAAAACCACAAGTATTCTCAAGAGAGTGAGTATTATAGATGACAGGTGTATTCGCAAGAGAGAAGTTGGAAGTATCGGTGTCCTGATGGTTTCTTTTTGATTTGTCTTGTACTTGTACCTCGAACAATTATGTAACCTATTTTATATAATAAATAAAAAGTAATATTTATTGATAAGATTTGGTGTGTTACTTTATATGTTTGTGGTTTGTGGTCAAAAATTCTAACGTAGCATAGCCCGACGTTTCTACCTTCGTCTGGGGGTGTGACACCTTGGGACTCCAATTGTCCCATGTCTTCCATCCGATAGCTGCCAAGCTAGAGGGGATGGGTTCAAAACCACCTTATCCGCTCTTAGAGGACAATCAGCCTTAACATGTTCTGGCTGACTGCAAAAGAAACATACCTTTGACTTCCTCTGACTACAATCCCGACTGTAATGACCCTCCTAACCGCAACTTAAACTTCCAGAAACAAACACGCAAGAAATACCCCAATGATTCTGACCACACCTCATGCAAAATCCGTGAGTCTCTCGATCTCCTGGCCGAATGCTCGCCACCCGAGCCTTCTTAGTTGTGGCCACTGATGCATGATTCCGAACCTGCTTCATCTTTCGTTGATGGGTTTCCAACTCCATCTCTCTCTCTTTGTGACTGCCTCTACCAAACTGGGAAGAGTCTTATGACTCGAGATACTCACGTGCTCCCGAGTCTTCATCCTCAACATGTCATGCTATAGATTCATCCGTATCTCCTATGAAGTCGCATACTGAGGGAAAAACATCACTCTCTCTAAACCCGACGGTGATCTCAACCACCGTCTCTGTAGTCTGCTTAAGCGACAAGTATTATTGAGTCAACTGTTGAACTTCATCTGCTTGCACAAACTCTCTCTTGAATTTGGTGACAAAATCCTCCCATGACATGATCTCGAACACATCTTTTTAGGTCACACCTTATGATCTGATGAGTCAAACACTCTACACTATCTGCTAGCGTCAGCATCAACTACATCGAAAGTGCCAGCATATCAACCTTATCAGTTTCAGCTTATAGCTTAGTTATTCTATGTAATATTTTCTATATTAGGTCATGATATAGATAAGTATAGAATAGATCACAGATCTGGTATCTTTGTGATAAGATCGGTTCTTAGTATAGATTAGATACAATCTCTTGAATCATGTGATTGATATGTATAGATTAGTATATATACAACATTAGGGAAAACCCTAATGTTGTACAATACAGCTTGGTGTCGTAATCGTCATTGTGACAAACCATCTTCTTGGCGAAGACAAAACTCTTTCTTGGTGAAAGAACAATTTGGAGAAATCTTTTTGTCATTTAATTTTTGTTCTTTATTTTCTTTGATTAAGTTTCTCTTTCGTCTTTATACTACAAGTTTATCCTTTGGCCTCAACAAAATTTCTCCCTTTGATAAGCACAATTTAGCTATGTGGAAGACAAAGGCCATGGTTGTTTTTGAAACCATTAACTATGAGATGAGAAATATTGTTTAAATGGCCCCCATGTTCCTGTGTACCAACCCATGGTTAACAACGCTCATGTTGGCCCCCTGAAGCAAAAGCCAGATCCGAGTTATGATCACGATGACAAGAGACTGCTCAGTCCTGATGTGAAAGCCAGTGTTGCTGTTGGAATCTCTCTTCCCTACCATGTGGATCATCTCGTACAAAGATGTGAGTCAGCACAAGAGATGATGGATACGCTGATAATGGCTTATGAAGGCACTGTGGAAGTCCAGGCTACTACCATCAACAACCTTAATCAGAGATACGAGAATTTCTTTTCTCAAAAAGGTGAATCTCTTAACTAAACCTTAAATAGGTTGAACTGCTTGGTTAATGATATGCGCAGGCTGGGAATCGTCAAGAATTCATCTCAGTTGGTTCTGAAATTTCTCGATTCTCTTGCAGAAAGATGGGAACATCACGCTAATGTTAGCAAGAATGGTGAAAAGATCAATACCATGGATTTGAATTCTTTGTTCGGTAATCTGTGAAATTATGAAGAGACCAAAGCTCTTCGTAAAGAAATCATGAGGACTCTCGAAAGGAAGCAATGAAGCACATCAGGGACTCAGATAACTCACATCAGGGTGAAGAGAGTGATGAAGATCTCACAGATGAGCTTGTTTCCAGCGATGCACTTTTCGTCAAGTGCTACGAAGAAAGCAGAGAATACAGGGTTAGAAGAGCTCAGTTCAATGGAAGCAGTTCAGCAAGGAGATCCAATTCTGAGAAGAGAAACTCAGGTAATTTCTTTAATTATGGAAGCCCTGACCATTTTTCCACAGATTGTAAGGAGAAGAAAGAAGCCTAGAGCCCTGAGAACTATGAAGTCGTGTACAAGAAGCTAGTGGCTCACATGAAGAAGGAAAACATCTCTCTGCCGAAAGCTTTCATTCCAAAACAAGAGGATCATGAAGAATGGGTAGAAGAAGAGGATATTTGTGAAGATGAAGGGTCGAATGTCAAGGGTCTTATGGTTGTTATAAATGATTCCCCTGACGACATATGTGACGCTGATAGTACTCACGCTGACACCTAATCAAGTACAAATCTAGGACAAACTTGGTACCTAGACAGTGGAAGCTCTAGACACATGACCAGTTACAAGTCCTTCTTAAAAAAATTTATAAAGAAGGATGGTCCAATGGTAACCTTTGGTGACAATAGTGGAAGAGCTGTTACAAGCGTTGGAACTTTTGAAAGCAAGACAATTAAGCTGGAGGACATGTTTTATGTAGAAGGTCTGAAAGGCAATTTCATCTCCATCAGTCAACTTTTTGATGGTGGTTACAAAGTTCTATTCAACCGTCATGAGGGAAAAGGGTTTGATTCTGAAAACAAAATCATGCTTTCTGCTATCAGGAAGAACGATATTTATATGGTTTGATTTATTGGTTTAGATGCTGATACTTTATTTTTGTTTTATGCTTTCCTACTTTTAAAAATTCTGAACATAAGCTTCTATTTTTTATTTACTATATCTTTTTGTGCATTAAAATGTTCTTTTGTTTTACGAAAGGAGTATACACTGTAAATACACATTTTGCTACTAACATTGCCAATGTTCGTTCTTCTCATTCCTCTGTATGTGTCAGGACCTTCCGTCTCTATCTTGACAATGTCATTACTTGAAAGCATCACCTTTCTTGTAAGAGCTAGTTGACGCTGACTATACATCTTTTCTTCAACACCAACTTCCCTTTCACTGACGCTGATGCACACGCTGATTAACATGTTGCTTCATGTTGATGAGACCATATGGGGGATAACTGTGCCACTAGGTGTTCTTCTGGGCACATATCTCTTCTGTCTTCAAAAGCCTATTTCAGTTGAAATGAGATGAAGTGGAGTTCTATGACCTGGCATGACTAATTTCCAGAGACGTTGTCACTGCAACTCCATCACCTCAAATATCCAAAGGCATCTTCAACAAGACAGTGATCCCACCTTCTCTTCCTTCATGGATCACAATGAATGAAACTTTGAGTAATATCTTGGTGATTCTCATAACTCGACAGTTACAAAGATTGGATTCTTTTAACTTGTTGGTTACAAAGATTGGTTCATGTTCTTCTTTTGTTCTTGGTGAACATGAAGCTTGGAATCAATCTGTAGAATCTCAACGATTAAATACATTATCTCTCTTTGTTTAATATGATTTGTGTTGTTTTTGTGTGATATGGTCGATCTTGTTTGTTCTCTTTTATATTCAAATTTCAAGGGGTAGATATCTCGGAAAATGGAAGTATATTTATAACCATTCACTTCAAAAGATTTGATGAAACGAGTCTTTATCACCTTTCTGAAAAAGTTGCACATACTTCCCTGTTTAAACTATTTTCTTGTTTGACTAACTCTTTTGTTTGTATTCTTATATTGTTTGTTCTTTTGTACCATTTTTCTTAAGGGAATCTGACAGCGGTAACTTTAAGCCTAGTATGCAACTTTTCACACATCATCGTCCCTAGAAGCAAACTGCTGTATTTTTTTAAATCTCTCTAAGTGTCTCATCAGCGAGACCATCTGCTGAGAACATTGAGTCATCCCCTCATGCTGGGGTGTTCTAAATAAAAAATCGATAAAAACCTTGGGGTGTTCTTTTTTATTCAAATTATCTCTCACCTGACCCTGTCCCTGGAAGCATGCTTTTTGTATGCATCAAGTCTCATGTTCTGCTGAAACATTGAGCAAAATCCAATGGCTTACCCTGATTGCATAGTCATCAACATAAGAGATACTTGTTTGGTCCTTAAATGAAAAAGAGTTGTTAATGTCCTTAACCTCCTACTCTGAGGTATGACATGGTACCATTATGATTTAACGGTGAATCTTTGATTCTAGATTGTAACTTACTCTATGATACGGAAGTCTAAACCACTTTTTGTTGATGAGTTAAACTGTTAATGATTTATGCTAATTTCACCTCAGTGTCACTAAAACAATCCATTCTCTCGACAAGTCTTCTAAAACGAAACTTGATGATTCACTGTGTAAAACCACACACTGATAAAAGTTTGAAAGTTTTATGATTCAACGTAATGTACCATTCTTTCCCTTATATTCTTCTTTAAAGTTTTATGATTCAACGTAATGTACCATACACTGATAAGATCTTGATAAATCTGTGCCGAAAGGTATATCATTGTCCGTGATATGTTACATGCACCTATCCACTCTTTTTATTTATCTTCTAATAAAAGAGATTTATGATTTAGCGTGTGAAACCACACGCTGATGAGATCTCGCAATACTATGTGAGTGAGTGGTAGTTTTAGCCCACACTATCAGGAGACATCACAAAGTAACTATATGATCATCATAAATTCATTCGCTGATCGCTTAAGCTAATACTCATTGATGCTGATGATTTGTCTCACTGATGTAACTTCCTTGTCTCAACAATAACTTTTTGGATATCTTCTAAAAAGATTATTCATTATCTTGGGATACAAGATCTTTATAGAGCATATATTGTCACTCATGATTATGTAAAAAGGAAGAAACTTTTGGTTATAAATTAGGAATTCTTCATCCTAGTTCACTTTAAAAGCAATTCAAGCAATTAAGCTCTATCTCTCTCTCTCTCTCTCTCAAAAAGACTCCAAATCGTCATCTCCATCAAAGCTTTTACCATGTCAAATCCCTTTTACGAGTTTGCCCACAGTGCTAACATCATCAAAGGTCCTCATGCTTCTGACTCTACCATCATCATTCAATTGAAAAATGTGGCATTCTCGGATGAAAGCCAAAAGCCATTCGCAAACTCAAGAATCGTAGATTTTGTTGACTATCTCAAGAGCAGTCCTCTTCGATATGCATTCTGCGACTTCCCGGACCCTTTCTACCCTAAAAAAGTATGTGTGCTTTACTATACATGCTCTATTTATAACACCCTTAAAATCATGAAAATATTAAACTTTTTAAACCAACCAAAAATTATAAATTGTTTACAACATAGTTTTCAAAACATGTTCCATATCAGAGTTTTCCCAAAATCATAAGTCAAAACACGAGGATGTGTACGGTCACACCTTCGCCTTCCCATGATCATCTGAAGTACTTGAAACATAACCCAAAACTGTAAGCCCAAAGCTTAGTGAGTTCACCCAAAGTACCAACACATAAAAAAATAGCAGATATATAATAACAACATGCAATGGGTCCACAGCTACAAGATTGGATTACCCCTAAGCCCACAACATAAGTCTGGCTTGCCCTCGGGGCCCACAACTTATGTCTGGCTTGCTCCCCGACCAGATCAGTACTTGGACTGAATACCACCAAGCCCTCAGTACGAGTCTGGCATGCCTTACCCAGCCCTTAGCTCGTATCTGGAATACTCATGAGCCCTTAGTATGAGTTTGTCATGCCCTACCTGGCCCTCAACTCATATCTGGGTTGCTCCAGGGTTTGTTGGCTACCGCACAAGGCAATACAACCTCAACCCAACCCACACAATATGTCGATATATAACAAATACTAACATATACAGATAATCATACAGACAGTATCACAAGTAGTCGTACCGATCTACCAGACTAGCATATCAAAACTAGCATGCATATCTATTACATATTCATCATATCTACGAATATCAGGTTATCAAACCAATGGGTCGGCCCTGGTGTCTTCGACCCGTAAATACAAAGAGGAAAACTCACCTCGCCAACTGAGTCAACCCAGCCGAGTCAACTCAACCGAGTTAACTTAACAAGGCTGACCCAGTGTGAGTACACGGGGCGTACTCCGGAGGTACGCATGGCGTACGCGAAGCCTCGCAGTTGACCACCATCGGGGTGGTTGACCGAGTACACGGGGCGTACTCCCATGTATGCGGGCCATACCTTCGCAGCCTCCAAACTTCATTTAGGGCTTAATGGCTTAAGCACTTAAGTCCATAATTCAGATCCAAGGTCCAACTACATTCTAGAGTCATAAATTTTCCAACTTTATGACTTTACAAGTCCAAAAAGTGCTTAACACAACGTCCTAATCCATTAAGAGCATCTACAAGATGCATGAAGCAATTCTAACAAATGGGACCTCATTTTTATGGCTTAGGACCCCTCCTAGGGTCTGAAAGGACAGCTCAAAACGTCCAGATCAAACCATGCACAAGATGAGACTTTTGGGATCAAAAAGTAACATAAAACACCCAAAAAAAAGAGATCTAGAAACAACAACTCATCAAGGTATGAACTTTATACATTGAGATGATGGAGAAAGGTGCAAAACTTCTAGATCTGAGCCTTGCTTCAAGCTTCCAAGCTTTATCACCACCTTCTTCTTCTTATGGAGCACTCACAAACTCACACTCAACCTTCCAAGGACTCAAAAGAGGCTAGGGTTGCAAGGGAAATTGATTTCTGCTAGTAGAGGCTGAAAAGTAGGGAATGATTGAGACTTAAGGATGTTTAAATACTTGCCAAACCCTACAAATTAGGGTTTCCACTTTTAGGAAGTAAACCCAACGTAGCAAGATGTACTCCCAGCGTACTAGGGCGCACCCTAGGACGCTTAGCGTACACCTCGTACGCATGGCGTACTCCGAAGCCATAATTACCAATATGCCATTAACGCCCTTATGCTTTTAATTCTTGAGCTTTGAAGCCAAATGCGATATAATTCAATTAAAGGACTGAAAATAGAATTACATTTTCATGAGGATATTACAATTCTCCCCCACTTGATCTAGACTTCGTCCTCGAAGTTTTCTATAACAAATAACTCTGGATAATGCTCTTGCATCTCAGCCTCCGGCTCCTAGGTCCACTTGGAGCCCCTCCGATGCTGCCACCGCACCTTTACCAAAGGTATTTCCTTGTTACGCAAGACCTTCATATTTCTTTCCAAAATAGCCACTAGCCTCTCCACATAGTTTAGGTGCTCATTGACCTGAATATCGTCCAAGGAAACCTCTACATCCTTATCTAATACGCACTTTTGTAGCTGCGAAACATGGAAAGTGATGTGGATCTGACTGAGCTCTGTAGGTAGATCCAACCTGTAAGCAACCTTGCCAACCCTAGAAACCACCCGAAAATGCCTAATATATCGGGGACCCAACTTCCCCTTCTTCCGGAAGCATATCACATATTTCCAAGGTAAGACCTTCAGTAATACCATATCGCCAACCTGAAACTCCAACTCAGATCGACGCCGGTCGACATAGCTATTCTGCCGACTCTGAGCGGTCTCCAGTCTCTTCCTGATCTGCTGAATCAGCTCCGTAGTCTAAACGACCACTTCGGTCCTCCCTATAACCCTATGACCAACCTCGCCCCAACAAACTGGGGTACGACCTATTCGCATGTACTAGAGCTTAAAAGGCGGAGCACCAATGCTGGAGTGATAACTGTTGTTGTAGGAGAACTCCGCAAGGGGTAGGTAGGAATCCTAACTCCCACAAAAATCGATAACATTGGCCCGCAACATATCCTCAAGGGTATGTATCGTCCGCTCAATCTAGTCATCGGTATGCGGATGATAAGTCGTGCTGAAGTGTAACCTCGTGCCCAGTTCCTTGTGGACCTTCTGCCAGAAACGAGAAGTAAACCGAACGTCACCGTCTGAAACAAGGGAGAACGGAACCCCATGGCTAGCAACGATCTCGCGAACATACACATCATCCAACTTCTCGGCCAAATCACTCTCCCGAATTGCTAAAAAGTGGACACTCTTGGTCAATCGATCCACGATGACCCATATAGCATCATAACGCTTTGCCGTCTTCGGCAACTTGGTGATAAAATCCATAGATATATGCTCCCATTTCTACATTGGAACCTCCAGAGGCTGCAGCTTGCCATGCAGCCTCAGATGCTCAACCTTGACCACCTGCAGGTCAAGCATCTCTCTACATACTAGGCTATCTCTCTCTCTCTCTTCATAAACGGCCACCAATAGCTCAATCTCAAATCCCAGTACATCTTGGTGGCCCCGGATAAATAAAAAAACAAGAGTTATAAGCCTCCTCCAATAGAATCTGCCTAATCCCACCAGAAACTGGAATCCAGACCAGACCACACCCGGTCAATAACCCTTGACTATCCGTGACAAATCTATCAATCTCACCTCTGATCCTCTCCTACTTCCAGTTCTCCTTTCGAACTCCCTCGGCATGAGCCTCCTAATCAATCCCAAAAGTAGGGAATCAACTAATATCCTCATACACATCTCCTTATCCGAAGATCCAGCTGAATTGTCGATCAAAGCATCTACCACCACAATCACTTTACCCGGATGGTAAAGGATCTCGCAGTCATAATCTTTGACTACGTCCAGCCACCTTTGCTGCCTCATGTTCAGGTTCGGTTGGTCTATGATATGCCTTAGACTCTTGTGATTCGTGTAGATAGTAAAAAGCCCCCATAAAGATAGTGCCTCCAAATCTTGATGGAAAAAACCACTACCCCCAACTCCAGATCATGAGTGGGATATCGCGTCTCGCACGACTTCAGATGCCACGAAGCCTAAGCAATCACCCGTCCTCTCTGCATGAGGACTGTCCCCAAACCGGTGATGGATGCATCACAGAATACCACAAAGTCCTCAACTCCTTCTGGGAGGGTCAAAACCGTTGCCGCACATAACCTCTATCGAAGAGTCTCGAACTTCGACTGCTGCTGAGGGCCCCATAGGAAATCCAACCCCTTCCTCGTCAGACAAGTGAGGGGTACCGAAATCTTGGAGAAATCCTGGATGAATCTCCAATAGTACCTTGCCAATGCATCACAGCCTCGATCTTGGCCGGATCGACCAAAATCCCATCCTGGTTAACGAGGTGCCCAGGAACTGGACCTTTCGTAACCAAAACTCGCATTTCAAAAACTTAGCATAAAGTTGTTCTCGCCTCAAAACCCCTATAAGCTCTCGAAGAAGCTCTTCATGTCATTCTCTAGTCTTGGAATACACCAAGATATCATCAATGAATACAATAATAGATAGGTCGAGATGCGGCCTTCATACCCGATTCATCAAATCCATAAACACGGAAGGCGCGTTGGTGAGCCCAAATGGCAATACCACAAACTCATAATGCCCATAACGAGTTCGGAACTCGGTCTTCTCCACGTCTTCCCTTCTCACTCTAACCTGATGATATCCAGACCCCAGATCTATCTTGGAGAACCAAGATGCACCCTGCAACTGATCAAATAGGTCATCAATCCGCGGGTGGGGGTAACGGTTCTTTACCGTCAACTTGTTCAACTCCCGGTAATCAATGCACATCCGGTGTGAACCATCCGTCTTCTAGACGAACAGTATCGATGCTCCCCACGGACAACTGATCGGCCTGATGAACTACATGCCTAGCAGCTCCTGTAGTTGAGATGACAAGTCATGCATCTGAGGCGGTGCAAAGCGGTACGACGCCTTGGCAATTGGGGTCGCACCTGGCAGAAGGTCAATACTAAACTCGACCTGCCTCTCGGGAGGCACATAGGGAAAATCCTCTAGGAATACATCAGCAAACGCCCTGACCACTAGGACCTCTGAAACTGAAATCTGATCCCCACCTAAGTGTCAACCACATAAGCCAAATAACCTGCACACTCGTTTTGAATATACTGAAGAGCCCTGGCTGCCGAACAAAACCCTAAACTCACCCTGGTACCCTCTACATAAATAACTAGTTCTCCCCCGCTTAGGGCTCGAACTAACACTCGCTGGCCCTCACAATCAATCATGGCACCAAATCGGATCAGCCAGTCCATACCCACAATCATGCAAGCATCCCTTATGGGAATAGTGATCAGATCGATCGGATAAGGCACGCCGAAGATCTCCAAAACACAACCCTGATACGCTGATGACGCAAGACCCCATTTTCGTTGGCAATAGAAACCTGCAACGGACACTCTAACTCCCCAATAGGCATATCAAACTCTCTAGTTAACGATCAAGATACAAAGGAACGACTCGCACCCGAGTCAAACAATACAAGAGCAGGCAAAGAGTTCACTAGGAACATACCTAACAGAGGCACGTATAAGCATAAAAGAAAACATAATCAACAAAATAATGTATAGAAACATACCAGTCACAACATCTAGAGCTGCTCTAGCCTCCTTAGCAGTGATTTGGAAAGTGCGACCTTGAGCCCTCGGGGGCTCCACCCTGCCCTGATTCCCATTCACGATCCTCAAAATAGTCAGTGTTGGTACCTGCGTCGGCCTAGCAGAAAGCGAGGGGCAGTTGACCTTCACATGGCCAACCTAGTCGCAATGGTATCAAATCCTGGAGTTGAGGCAATCCCTCGCCATATGGCCCAGCTGGACACAATTGTGGCACCCAGAAGATGATCGGCAAGCACCTTCATGAACCTTGCCACACCTCCCATAAGTGCGGCCCTTTCGACCCCCAGACCTGACGTTAGCGGCCTTAAACCGCTTCGGTGCATGCTGTGACTACGCCGCAGCCGGTCTCTGCTCTCTCGTCTGGAGCTCCATCTCAATCTCATGCTGCTTGGCAGCCTCTTGCAAATCAGACAAACAACCATAGTGTTGGGTGGATACAAACTGACGGATCTACGACTTGAGCATGCTCAAGTAACGGGTCATCTAAGCCTGCTCAGAAGTGGAAAACTCAGGACAAAACATGGCCCTCTCCGTGAACATATTGGTGATCTACGTCACCGACTCCGTCCCCTTCCTCAAATCCAGGTACTCCTGGGACAAACTATCACACTCCACCAATGAAACATATCTAGAACGGAACATCTCCGAGAACTACTCCTAAGACACAGCAACTCTATGCTCAGAAAAATACAAACTAGTAGTAAGCCTCCATCAGTCATTCGCTTCGGACCTCAGAAGGGTCAGAGCGCACCTAACATTCTGGTCAGTTGGGCAAGAGCAAGTGAAGAAACACCCCTCAATGTCAGACAACCACCTCATGGTTATGATCGGGTCCTGAACTCCATCAAATCTTAGGGCTTCGTATTGTCAAAGTCCCGATATTGGAATACTCTCCCTAGCAACGACAATGGCTGCGGTGGCTGCAGCGGCATAGCGCTCATCAAAATACTCCACCATGGAGCTTTTAATAGACCCGAGCATCTCTGGAAACTGTGCTCGAAAGCGAGAAACAACCTCCTCCTGAAGAATCTCCCTAATCCTGTCATCAGACACAGCTAGCCCACCCTGACTGCCAGCTCCCTATCCCAATCCGGGTCCAGCCTCAAATCGTCTTGTCATTACCATAGTGAAAATAAACCAGGGATATATCAGATAATACGCATATCATAGTAGGGAACCAACTCCCAACCAAACCCTAGGGGGTGTGACTTCCTTGTTACGCATACGGATCATGTGCTTTCTGTAGTACGGGCCCAAACTACCTTCCATACCTACCCGTATTTGTCTCAAGGATCATCACAACAACCCTAACCATACATACTAGCATACGCACACAAAAAATCCTTACACACTAGAGGAAGGCTAAACATCTCCAGGCTGGCCGACTGACCCCTCACAACTAATCCACTAAACTTCCACCAACCCTGCAGCACTCGTGTATGCTAATCTTACATAACACTGGATCCTATAGATAGTCAAAAATATGATCCTAACCTAAGCCATTTATCAGACAAGAACAGGAAATAAGGCCAAACCAAACATTCGTAGGCTATAGAATCATAGTTATTTATAATCATGATGTATACACTAAGCAAATACAGTAATGATTTCAATTCCACATAAAAAAGAACCCTAGGCTATCAAGCATCATATAATTAGACAATCACTAGCATGATGTTCTATCATGAAAATTCCTGAAGATCCCTATCCAATCACTAGCATGCTGTTCTAACATATCACAATATTAAATAACAGTGTGGTTATCTGGGGTCTACTTATTGGCTTCGGTTGATCGTACACATCGAATCCTCCTTAATTATTTTGAAAACATTTTGAAAATCGTTTTTAAAATATTTTTCCTTAGTTTGAGACTGGATTCACACGAGTGTTCCTCCAATTAACTCAAACCAAGGCTCTGATACCAACTTGTAACACCCTTAAAATTCATGAAAAATTTAAACTTTTTAAACCAACCGAAAATCATAAATTGTTTACAACATAGTTTTCAAAACATGTTCCACATCATAATTTTCCCAAAGTCATAAGTCAAAACACGAGGATGTGTACAGCCACGCCTTCGCCTTCCCGCAATCGTCTGAAGTACCTGAAACATAACTCTAAATCGTAAGCCCAAAGCTTAGTGATTTCCCCCAAAGTACCAACACATAAACAAATAGCACATATATAATAACAACATGCAATGGGTCCATAGCTAAAAGACTAGATTACCCCTGAGCCCACAACATAATTCTAGCTTGTCGTCGGGGCCCACATCTTATGTCTGGCTTGCTCCCCGACCAGAACAGTCCTTGGACTGAATACCACCAAGCGCTCAGTACGAGTCTGACATACCCTACTTGGCCCTTAGCTCGTATCTGGAATGCTCATGAGCCCTCAGTATGAATCTGGCATGACCCACCAGGCCATCAGCTTATATCTGGATTGCTCCAGGGTTTGTTGGCTATAGCACGAAGCAGTACAACCTCAACCCAACCCACACAATATGTTGACATATAACAGATACTAATACATATAGATAATCATACATACAGTATCACAGGTTGTCCTACCTATCCACCAGACTAGCATATCAAAACTAGCATGCATATCTGTTCCATACTCAACATATCAACGAATAGCAGGTTATCAAACCAATGAGCCGGCCTTGGTGCCTTTGACCCGTAAATACAGTGAGGAAAACTCACCTTGCAAACTGAACAGAAGCTGATAAGGCCATGACTCCGAATCTCAGCTCTGACTGCCTCCTATCCCATCCAAGTGACCAAACCAATTAGAATTTCAAAAATACCCAAAATACCCTTAACGTCAAACTTTGTCAAACTTGGTCAAAGTGAACTGTTCAACCCCACTAAGTCAACTGAGTCATCCCAGCCGATTTAAGTTAACCGAGTCAACTCAACAAGGCTGACCCAGTGCGAGTATGTGGGGCGTACTCCGGAGGTACGCATGGCGTACGCGAAGCCTCGCAGTTGACCACCATCGGGTTGGTTGACCGAGTACTTGGGGGTACTCCCATGTACGCGGGGCATACGTTCGCAGCCTCCAAACTCCATTTAGTGCTTAATAGCTTATGCACTTAAGTCCATAATTTAGATCCAATGTCCAAATACACTCTAGAGTCATAAAGTTTCCAATTTTATGACTTTACAAGTCCAAAAGTGCTTAACACAAGGTCTTAATCCATTAAGACCTTCTACAAGATGCATGAAACAATTCTAACAAATGCAACCTCATTTTTATGGCTTAGGACCCCTCCTAGGGTCTGAAAGGACAGCTCAACACGTCCAAAACATACCATGCACAAGATGAGACTTTGGGGACCAAAAAGTAAAATAAAATACCCAAAAAATGAGATCAAGCAAACAAGTCATCAATATATGAACTTTATACCTTGAGATGATGGAGAAAGGTGACAAACTTCTAGATCCAAACCTTGCTTCAAGCTTCCAAGCTTTATCACCACCTTCTTCTTATGGAGCACTCACAAACTCACACTCAACCTTCCAAGGACTCAAAAGAGGCTAGGGTTGCAAGGGAACTCGATTTCTTTTAGTGGAGACTAAAACGTAAGGAAGGAATGAGACTTAAGGATGTTCAAATACTTGCCCAACCCTAAAAATTAGGTTTTCCACTTTTAGGAAGTAGGCCCAACATACCAAGATGTACGCCCAGGATATTAGGGTGTGCCCTAGTATGCTTAGCATACACCTCGTATGCATGGCATACTGCAAAGCCATAATTACCAAAATGCCATTAAGGCCCTTATTCTTATAATTCTTGAACTTTGAGGCCAAATGCAATATAATTAAATTACAGGACTGAAAATATAATTACCTTGACATCAGGATGTTACACTGTTGCTAGTGTTTCTCAAACCATCACTGGAACTATTAGAGATGGTCAATACAGGATTACCATTGATATGGAGTCCTTTCGAACTGCTCTTCATTTTCCTCGATTTGAAAGTTACTCTGAAACTCCCCTGAAGAAAGTTGCAAATTTGTTCGTGAAAAATTTGAGTATAATTTCAAAATTCAGGACCTCACTTGTGATCCATACAAGAACACTCTTCGTTAGTGTTTTAATGTAGGGTGGAAGTACTTAACAGGTGTGATTGGAAAATGTCTTGGTCACAAGACTGTAATTTTGGATCAATTGAATCTTTTTCAGAAAAGGATTTTATATTCTATGTTTACAACAAGAAACCATATTTTTCTCAACTTTTTCTGGATCAAATGGTTGACTGTATTATTGGTAACAAGAAGCCATTGAATGTTCCTTATCCTCGTTGGCATGGTATGATGTTATCTCGAAAATAAGGCTATGTTGAAATTCATGGGATTATCATTCCAATTCCTGCCCTTTCCTAAAAAATTATTAATGCTACTCTATTTCTGGGTGATTTGCTTATTACTACAAGGATGCAAAAGTGGATTGATAAACCCTATATGGCTAAATCCTCAGACTCTGAAGATGATGGTGATGATAATGATGATGCTGGAAATGAAGAAGAGAATAATGAGGATGATGATGAGAATGATAGTCATCTAGAAGCTGGTGATAAAGAAGGGGCTAATGAGGAAGAAGACACTGATAAAGATGAAGAAGAATCAGTATCTAATATGGGAGAAGACTTTACTCAGAAAATGAACTTTCCTCCAAGGATGAACAAGCACATTCATTTTTTAATTACCTCTCCATCCTCTTCCTCTGCTGATGATGTTGCACAACATGGGTTAACCCCTCCTATTATGGAAACTACCGAGCCAATGATTCGAGATGTAAATTCTCTAAAGCCATCGTCTCCTCCTCCTCAAGCTGAGACTATTCCTATCACGATTCTTGCCTTTCATTAGGATAATCAGGGAGAATCCAGCTCCAACTTTGAAACTGTTGTGCTTTCTCAACTTTCCTTAATTGTGCAATTAACTCAGTCAATGAATAAAAGGTTGATTAAAGTTGAAAGGGATGTGGCTACAATGAAGAGACTTATGGCCTTGGATGATGATGATGATATGGTTGTTGATGACATTCCACCTAATTCTCTAGGGAATAACCCTCCTCCACCTCCACCTACATCAACAAATATTCCTCCACCACCTCCTCCACCATCTAATCCTCCTCCTAGAACTCCCCCACCATCTCCTAACTCTCCTCCCCAATCTAATGCTGCCAAAAGGGGGAGAATAATCAAGGGGATCCTCAAACAATAAAAATACATGTGATGATTGTACAAACTCCATCTCAGCCTGAGATGATTGGAAGGGTTGAAGCTGAAGCTAATCCTCAAAAGTAGATTGATGTTGTTGATATTTCAGATGCTGATGCAACAACTGATCAACCCATTCCAGCCATTGATGACCAATCATAGACCGATGACTTTGAGGGGTTTCTTGATCTTGGTTTCATGCCACAAGCTATTGTGTCTGATGTTCCTTTAAATGTTGTCTACCATAGATCTTACTTTGAGGGGGAGAACTCTCAAGAGGTTTCTCAAGGAACTGATAGTGACATTGACTCTAACAATGATCAGCTTAATCCTTATAAGAGAAAGGCTTTCTTCTCAGGGGAAGCTCATGATGCTAAAGCTGGAAGCTCTTCTGCTGCTGCTGTTGGTGATCCTTCAGCATCTCCTCCTAAAGAGAAAAGCAAAATCATATTTGATCTAAATGAACTGGTAGAAACATGGAGGTTACTTATTGAGGATGTTAGAGAAATTATGTTTGAATATAACGCTGCCATCCGACAAAAGAAATTTGCAAGAAAACAAGAACGTCTGTCTTCCAAACTTGCTCAAGATTTTGCTTCCGCTGATGAGAGTGCTAATGTTCAAAGAACTGATAATCAAGTCAAGAAATTTTTTTAATAATAATGTGGAGTAACAACACATTGTTTCCGACCTGAATGACCGAATCGATAGGAAGAAGTTTGGAGTTGTTCTTACTCGCAGGTCAAAGCCTGATCCTATTGTCAAGGTGAGATGAGCCAAACCAAGAAACGAGTCCCTGAAGCTTCACTTGGTTAGAAAGAAAAGAGAATATGAATACACAAAAGTTATTTTTGCTTGTGAGCTATTCAAATTTGGCTACAATGAGAGGATGCAAATTCAAGAAATTATCGATAAACACAAGGGTATACATGCTCAGGAAGTGAAGTTGGTAATTCAACAGTTACTCAACAAAGTCAAGAAGCTGAACCTTGTGCCATCAGTTGATCTATCATCAGCTGGTCAATCAAGACCATCCTGCTTAGGCAGACTAGGTGCTCCCAGACAATCCAAGAATACCAAGTTTTTTCTTCCTTATAGAACTCGGTATATCAACAATGAATTACCAGCGGGTGTTAAACCAGTCCAATATATGTTCATTCCAGAACCAGAGCATGGGATATTTTATCTTGACAGTCAGAAACATATGTGATTTCAACATACTGATGACCTTTCTTATGCTCCCACTGAACATTTTTTTCATCTTCGCTTGGAAGGAATAGGTCACTATGAACTGGAAAGAGGATATATGTGCTAATATCACCGGAGCTTAGTAGATTACTGGATGAACTTAAACTTGATCAATTCAGATGGGTTAAGCCTGAAATCTTAAAAGAATCTGAAAAGTTCTACAATGGCTCTTTTGATGACTCCGTAGAAGAAGATTAGTTTTGACATCATCAGATAGTGGGAGATTGTAAGGCTACACCTTATGATCTAATGAGTCAAACACTCTACACTATCTGTGAGCGTCAACATCAACTATATCGACAACGCCATCGTATCAAGCTTATCAGCATCATCGTATAGTGTAGTTATTCAATGTAATCTTTTGTATATTAGGTAATGATATAGATAAGTATAGAATATATCATAGATCCGGTATCTTTGTGATAAGATCGGTTCTTATTATAGATTAGATACAATCCATTGAGTCATGGGATTGATATGTATTGATTAGTATATATACAACATTAGAGAAAACCCTAATGTTGTACAATACGGCCTAGTGTCGTAATCGTCTTTGTGACAAACCGTCTTCTTGGCGAAGACAAAATTCTTTCTTGGTGAAAGAACAATTTGGAGAACTCTTTGTGTCATTTAATTTTTATTCTTCACTTTCTTTGATTAAGTTTCTCTTTTGTCTTTATAATCGAATTGTAGACGATCGATACAAACCTTCACATTTGGTTCGAGGCCCTGGACAACCTTGGACCACCAATCCCTAGCTCTGTCATGCAAAATACATGTCCCAAATCTGACCTTGGCCTCTGCTGGATAGAAGGTGGCACAAAAGGCACTCTCCACATCGACAAACCAATGCATACTGATGATCGGTTTCCAACTCTCAAATAAATAAGGGGCTTTAGAAGCATCAAACTTGGTGAAGGAAACCTCGCGAGTCCTGATTCGACCATCCTCCAAATCAGCCCGAAGAATCCTAAGGAATTCATCCTTCACTGAAATCAACTCATCCCCGACAGATCTGATCAAACCAGGAAAATGCTCATTCATGAACCTCGAAATCTCTATAGCTATGATGTTGCAGACATATTCCTTACTCAGGAGTGCATCACCAACATGAAAGGTCTCCATCCATAATCTCAACAATAAAAGGAACCAAGGTTATAAAAGTCGCTAGGCGGTGGTCATGCGGTCGACATGGGTGAAGGGGCTAATCAGTCTAGGTGAGGATTAATCGGCGCCTAGGCAGAGACCCGTAATAGTAATAGAAGTTATTTTAAAAAAATTAAATATTATATATATTCTATCAAAATAAGTAAATAACCATAAACTTTGGCATATTCAGTCGTCTAAATATTTTAATCAAAGTATATAATAATTTTTATATTGATTAGGGATCTTTTTAACAGTTTTAGTCATCAATCATCATAATTTAGTCACCCATTATCATAAGTTTGACTAATCGGGGATTTTTTTCAATTTTTCAATGCCTGACTTTTTCACCGGCATAGACCGCCTAGGAACGCCTACGGCCACCTAAGACCGCCCAGAACCGACTCCGCCTAACTCGACCGACTAACATTAATCGTAGACAGTAAGAGGCCGCCTAGGCCGATTTTTACAACACTGACTAGACCATATCAAAATCAATGCACCGTGCAAGTCCACACCATGCATACCCACCTACAAGTTTCCTGGTATTCCTGAAACACTCCCTGAACCAAGTACGGATCATGTCCTTTCAGTAGTACGGGCCCAATACTACCTTCCACACCTATCCATACTTGTTCCAAGGACTATTCCAAGACTCCCAAGTCACTTCGAAACACTCCCTTAAACTTATTCCACACATGAATATGTCTAACCATATGCATAATACTACACTCCCTAGACCCTCCCTCTAGGTTTCTTGCCTTCCCTCCCGCTCCCTCATTGCTAGAAATCTCTACTCACATCGATGGTTGCCTCATGTGTGCAAGTTATACACAATACATGATCAAATAGACTGTTGAATTAATGATTCTACCCTATGCCCACAACCAAACAAGGAGAAGGAATAAGACTAAATCAATCATTCTAAGGCTATGCAATCTTAATCATATACAACTCTAGAACATACACCTAGAAAATAAAATTATCAATCCAGACTTCAGGAAGCACATAACAAACAGCTATCTAGGCTATAAGGCATTACAGATGCCAAACAAGTCTATCATGCAAATCTTGGGCGGATCTACAACCTACATGCTAGCATGTATAACAATTCATAGCACAAATACAAGATCATATGGGTATACTGGGAATTACTTACTTCTTGAGCTTCGAATAACTGTACGCATCACATTCTGCAATTAGTATAAATCTTTTTAGGAAATCATTTTTCTTGAATAAAATCATTTTGTTTCCAAAAAATCATTTAAAAAATATCTCAGTCCTCAGTTTGAGTTCAGACACACCGCAAGGCGTGCCTAAATTTCTCAAACCAAGGTTATGATACCAACTTGTAAGGTCCCAAAAATTACAAAGAAATTTTTATTTTTAAAGATAGATTAACCAATTAAAACCTTTATCTTAAAAACCTTTAAATGTCATTTGATTGATTGAAACCATACGTTATCAGAGTTAAATTTATATAACCGTGGAAACAAACATCTTTGATGCGTGTGTACAACCCCGTCGAACTCTTCTCATGAACGACGTGCAAAATGTATAATCCACATCTGTAAGCTTAAAGCTTAGCGAGTTCCCCAGTATACCACATATTCCATCATAAATACAATTCATCCACACAAGTTTTTTGCTGTGGCGTCGAACAACCCAATCTCCTATCCATATAAACATGTGTAATAATCGTACATGAAATAACGGGTATGCTCCAACCCCCGGGTGAATGCTATGGGCCAAATCATAGTCTTACATCTTGCCGTGGGCTACCCTCATGGTCTTTCCCGATAATTCTCTGGGCAACCCCCATTGTCTTACAAGCAAGTGCCATGTGCTACCCCCATGGTCTTTCCCTACAATGTCACGGACTACCCCCATGGTCTTTCCCAACAATGTAATGGGCTACCCCCATGGTTTTACAAAAAAATTCCATGGGTTACCTTCATGGTCTTTCCATGCAATGCACAAAGTCATATGTAGTCAGGGATCAGATAGACAGTCGAACATCTCACCCGAGAGCAAAAAATCAGACAAGAACATCACAATATGCATTAGACCGAAATTTCTTAGGATATTAAACATAGAACCCAAGTTATCATAGCACATAACCATATAACATAATCTCATACCATAAACTATCATCGTACATGCCCTTAGCATTTAACATTCCCTAGTTACCCTGACCTCGACCACTTCTCCATGGAATCCTTTGCTAGTCAAACATATTCCTAATAACTAGCCTTCCCCAGTTACCCAATCCAAACATGACTCCTAACAGTACCATATGATCAACATCCAAGACCCTACCAGTCTAGCATACCAATACACCGAGTATCCTAAACTGCACATATATAACAAAGGAGTTATCCTAACGACTAGCATACTTGTACTCTAACAGTACCACTATCCTAAAATGCAAAGAATATATAGTGAGATACATGGCATAATGTCACACCCCCAAACCAGACGGCGAAAACGTCTAGGGGTGGAGGACTTCAGTTGTAGTATCACAACACATGCATTATAGTAATCAGAGTACAAACAACCACTGTATTTAAAAAGTATAAGTATTTACATGTGTTTCATCATAATATACTGAATCCAAATAGTTATACAAAAGAAGAAGACAAGACATAAATAGCTCCATCTTCTCAAAAGCACGGGGAGTACCTGTCTACTGGTTCCCTGAGAATACAAGTAATTTGAAAAGAGAGTGTCATCATAAAGTTGAGTGAGTGCATAAGTATTTATGTTTAAATGAAATGTTTTCTGTTTCTTGAATATGTAAACTCTTCCAGAAAATCCTATATTTTCTGTTGTATATGAAAAGTAGTTTTAATTACATAAAATCGTTCTGTTTGTAAACCAATGTTTTGTATTTGTATTGCTTTTGTAAACTTGTATCTGAGAGTGTGCCTGGTTTCATCAACTGTTATTGTAAACTGTAATGTAATACTGTAAATTGTATCTTGTAAACTAGTACTTTGAAAATGTACTTGTGTTTAGTTATTTATACACTAACGTATTGTTAATATCTTTTTATATGAGTTATTATAACCATACTGACTAGATGTCCTGACCCAACGCTATGAGTGCGTTGAAAGCTATTGATAACAATTGTCACTCGTAGGCGTGTATGACTGACTGTAGCTAGCAGTCTGAGTGCGGGGTTGTCAATCCCAATATAGAGCTATACACACATTGTTTCGATCCCCCGCTGGATATTCTGGTTATAATGTTAGGACTTTAACTATATTGTTTAAATGAATTAAACAACCTGTATCAATTGACTCATAAAAAGCATATAAACTTTACATGTATAATAGTTATGAAAACCCAATCATTCTGAAATAATGATTGACAGTATGTTCTTGAATTAGTATTCTTAACATATATCTGAAAGCTGTATACTCTTGATTAGTTTTGAATCAAACCTTTGTTCTTGTAAAACAATGTACTTTAGTATACTTGAATCGTGAATTAATGTTCTGTGTATCATAAATTATACCTATTATAATTTATATGTACTTTCTGAATTGATACCGAGTATTCATGAATGCAACCCCTTGCTCAACATGTTACAAAGGGTAATTGAACTTAATGAACTAACTTTTATACTTGTATACATATACAAATATATATATATATATATATATATATATATATATATATATATATATATATATATATATATATATAAGTAAAATTTAAATGACACTCGGACAAATAATTGATGCTTATAATCCCACATCCAAACAAGGAAAATGAACCAAAGTGGGTTATCAGTCCTAAGCCTTTTAAATCTTATATATATATATATATATATATATATATATATATATATATATATATATATATATATATATATATATATATATATATATATATATATATCTATAAGTATGATTTCTGGGAGAAATATAAGTTTATAAAAACATTTAAAAGAAGTTTGTTATTTTGAAACTCATTTTGGTGACTTGATGTCATTTTGATATAATCATTGAAAACCATTTGATTTGATGATAACTGAAATCCATTTTGATAAGATATTTGAAACCATTTGTTTATAACACAAAATCTTTGTGTTAGACTTGTATTCTCCCCCCCCCCCTTAAAACAGTAAAAACTATGAAAAGACGGGGGTATAAACTCACCTGCAGTGAGTGATTCGAGTGAAAGGTCGATGTAGGATGCTAAGTGTCAAGTGAAGTTTTGAGCACAAACGGATCCTATTAATCATATAATGATACATATATGGATATAATTAGTGTATATAACAACTAATTATGATAAGAAACCACTTTAGGGACTAGGAAACACTTGAATTGAAGTGTTACAATCACATGTGATTGCATTAAAGGGGTTTATGGTCACACAAAGGTGTATACGGCCAAGGTGTGTACGACCAAGGTGTGTACGGCCATTGTGGTACGACTCATGGGTGTACGGTCATGGAGTGTACGGCCGTACACTCCTGGAAGAAGTATGCAAAAAGGGGTGTGTATGGCCCTAACTAGCATCCATTAAGTGTTTATGATCTTATATTGGAACATGAGGTGAGTTTGAGGCCAATACATGCACTAAACAAGGGTTTACGGCCATATGAGGTGTGTACGGCCGTACACCCTTGGTGTTCATGTATTAGATGACGAATCACGGCTAGGAATCAAGTGTTTCTCAAGCTTAACTAGCAGATAGAAGAGATACTCTGACTTTTGAAGGCTTCTAAGGAGTTCAAGGCCCAAGAACAAGTAGGTGTTCTTGGTGTTCTTGGTGAAAGTGAAGAAGACTTGAAGATCTATCCAAAAGAGAAGATTTCATGGATGAAAACATGGATCTTCACTAGATAAAGCCATGTATCAACTAATCAATGGAAGGAATACTTACATCTTTGAAGATTAAGGTGTAAAACTTGATGATAGTTGAGAGAGAATCGGATTTCTTGAGGTGAAAGTGTGAGAAAGTGAGAAAGAATGAAGGGAAAACTTATATATATGTTTGGGTTCACGGCCACCTTGGGTGTACGGCCGTATACTCATGTGTACGGTCGTACACTCATGTGTACGGCCGTACACTCCTTTTGATGGAGTGTTTGGCCCGAGTGCAATACGATGAACTTAAGTTATCACATCCCTAAACCCAAACCTTGAATGTACTAGGCTTAGAACACTCAAACAAACCCTAAACAATGCTAAAAGATAGTAGGAACGAGTCTGACTGTGATTGAATTGAATAACTGTACAAGATAGAAATTTCGGGTTGTCACATTATCCCCCCGTTAGATAGAATTTTGTCCCGAAATTAGAGTTTAAGCAATTAAGCAATTACAAATAACTAAGCAAAAAGATTAGGATATTTCAGTTTCATTTGATCCTCGCGCTCCCAACTGAATTCAGGTCCCCGGTTGGCGTTCCAGCGAACCTTCACTATAGGAATACGGCTTTGCTTTGTTTTCTTGACCTCTCGGTCCATGATCTCTACTGGATCTTCCACGAAGTTGAGGCTCTCGTCGATCTCGATTTCTTCGAGTGGAATTACAAGAATCTCGTCGGACAAACACTTTTTCAAGTTCGAGACGTGGAAAACAGGAAGTATGTTACTTAGTTCTTGAGGTAGTCGGAGTTTGTAAGCTACTGGACCGATTCTAGAAAGAATATCGAATGGTCCTATGTACCTTGGATTCAGCTTGTCATGTTTTCCAAAGCGTATCATGCCCTTCCAGGGTGAGACCTTCAAAATGACGCGGTCACCAACCTGGAATTCCAAAGGTTTTGTTCTTTTGTCAACTTAGCTTTTCTGTCTATCTCTGGAAGCTTTATGTCGCTCCCGGATTTGTATAATTTTCTCCATAGTTTCACGAATGATTTCCAGAACAGTGAGAGTACTTTCAGGAACTTGACTTCTAGCTAGCTACGTGTCGCCCACTTCAGCCCAGCACAGAGGTGATCTGCACTTATGGCCATAGAGAGCTTCGAAAGGAGCAGCATTTATGCTAGTGTGATAACTATTATTGTAAGAGAATTCGACAAGGGGTAAATGAGTATCCCATGCCTTTCCAAAGTCTATCACGTAAGCTCGCAACATATCTTCTAGAGTTTGAATCGTCCTCTCACTTTGTCCGTCAGTTTGTGGATGGTAGGCTGTACTCATGTCCGGCCTAGTTCCCAGAGATTTTTTTTAAAGACTGCCACAAACGAGAAGTGAATCTACTATCTCGGTCAGAAATAATAGATATTGGCACACCATGCAGTCTAACAATTTCCTTGAGATAAGTTCTCGTTAGTTTCTCCATCTTGTCGGTCTCTTTGATTGGTAAGAATTGTGCGGATTTGGTTAATCTATTGACGATTACCCATATAGTATCATAACCACCCGATGTCTTGGGTAACTTGGTTATGAAATCCATTGTAATCCGCTCCCTAGGGTGAGAAGCTTGTTCTTATGAAACCTTTATTAAGGAGTTCGTTAATCTGACTGGATAATTCTTGCATTTCAGAAGGTGCAAGACGATATGGGGATTTAGCTACAGGGGTAGCCCCATGGATTAAGTCAATTCTGAACTCGACTTGTCGTTCAGGAGGCACTCCTGGAAGATCATCGGGAAAAATGTCGGGAAAGTTGCAGACCTCAGGAATACTCGTGATATCTTTCACTTCTTGCTTTTTGTCTACCATGTGAGCTAAGAAAGCATAGTACTCTTTGCGAAGGTACTTCTGTACCTTGATGCAAGAAATGATCTGGAGGTTCGTTCCGGGTTTGTCGTCGTAAATAACAAGAGTTTCGTTAGTTGGCAAGTTCAGACGAATGGTTCTTTCATAGCATAGGATGTCAGCATGGTTAGGACACAACCAATCCATACCTATTATGACGTCAAACTTTTGATAGAGACCTGCATAAGGTCTATTGGGAAAGAAAAGTTATTCAATGTAAGAGTACATCCTATGTATATATCGTTGGTGGATTCAGATTTCCCGTTAGCCATTTCGACAGTGAATGTTTTTTTAGTGGTTTGGAGTTTTGATTTAGCAAGTGTTTGAAATTATGGCTCACAAAGCTCTTCTCAGTACCACAATCAAATAGAATGCATGCATAAGTGTTGTTGAAAAGGAACGTACCCGTGACCACTGCAGGGTCTGCCATCGCTTTTTCGTGACCCAAGGCTAAAATTCTCCCAACTCCACTGGCATCTCCATCTTTAGGACAATCTCTCTTGAAATTCCCCACATCACCACATTGGTAGCATGCTTGACCTACTCCAGCGGCAGGTACTTGGTTAAGTGGTTGAGGTGGTGATCTACAGAATCGGGCAGTATGCCCTTTTCTGTTGTAGTTACGATACAGTATTTCCCCAGCAATTTCCATTATGGTGATAATTGCACTTGTTGCACTTTGGGAGATTACCAGCATAAGGCTTAACTGGTGCAGGGTTAGCAGGAACAGCAGCAGGGACAGTAGTAGCATTGACTGCAACTAGTTGTTGCTTCTTTGAGGATTCCTGTGAAGACTTGCCCTTCCGCTTGTTCCAACCCTTCTTCTTCTTGTTGTTGTTGTTATTGTTGTTGTTGTTGTTTCGCTTTGGTTGTTCTGGTGCAACAACCACTGAGTTTTGACGGACTTCATGGTCAATAAGAGATTGTGCCAGCTCTTTGGCGCTGTCAAAAGTAACAGGCCTTGAAGCTAAAACACTTGACTGAATTTGGGGCGACTGTCCCCAAATATATCTCTCAATCTTTTTGCTCTCCAGAGAAAACCATATCCGTACAAAGAATTGCCAGATCACATAATCTACTGGTATAGGTTGATATGTCGGAACCAATCATTGTAAGACCCCAAAGCTCCTGCTCGAGTTTCTGAACTTCCCCTCGTGGACAGTATTCCCGCATTAGCATGGCTTTTAAGTTCTCCTAGCTTATCGAGTTAGCCACTACTAGAGTCAGTGACTTAACATGGCCATTCCACCACGTTGAAGCTCTATCCGAAAAGGTACAAGCAGCAAATTTGACTTTGCTGCTCTCTGGACAGGAGCATATTTCGAAAATTTCTTCTGTCTTCTCAATCCACTATCTTAATGCCATAACTCCTCCAGTCCCATTAAAGGTCCTGGGTTTGGCATTTAAAAAATCTTTATAAGTGCACTCTCGCGAGTGCCCATGACTCTCGCCATGGTTAAAAGGATGTGCACCAACTCCCGACCCACAAGCACCAGGAGTATTGATATGAGACATGGTAGCAGCTACAGCCGCCGTGACCGCCGCTTGGAACATAGCAGCGTCGAACTGAGGAGGTGGTGGCAGAGGTGGCGTCGGTGCTTCATTAACAGTGTTACGTCTTGGATTTCTACGTGGAGGCATCTTTTTCTATAAAAGTTAAAAGATACAAATATGGTAAGATATCAAGAGTGAATATGAATTTTGATATCTCTGAAATAAAACATTTAGTTCAACATGAATCTTGTAATGAATTGGAAATAGAAGTCTACGACAAGTACAACTTGTAACAGGATGATATGAAATTGAGTGGTTATTTTTCGAAGAGTATGAAAATGAATGTCGATTATATTGGCATATTGAATACATAAAGTCTAGAAAACTTGACCCTAAACAGGTCTACAATATACCAAATTCTGGGAAAAACATCGACATCATACTGACCTACCGAAAATACAATTTTCGCGGTCATACTGAAAAAAATGAAAAATAATGCTAGAACATATCCGTAGACTTTCACTATAACCAAAAGAGCGAATAGGGAACGAGTAGAGCATCTCCTACTGGCGACGGGTATCACTTGGACGAAACCTCAACTCAGCCAGCTGACGCTCCACATCAAGTAGATATCTTTCATACACTGTCAGGCGTACTCGAAGTTCTATGACTTCAGCTCAAGTTACAGCTAACTCTTGCAGTAAGGCTTCATTGTATCTCATTGCTCTGTCATGAGCATCTTCAAGACGACGAATGCATACTGTATTAACTCCTACATTGGCATCAACTTCCATGATTCGGTTGATGGCTGTTGTACCCTGTATTTCATTTCGAGCAACCCTGCGGACTAAAATTGGCAGGACTCTGTCTGCTGACCCTCCTTCGCTCAGGTTATAGAAGCTTCTATCTCCGTTGTATGGCATAGGTTGACCCTGCTCTTGAATCCATGTTTCCAAGATTTCCGCCCACAGAGGCGTCGGGCCTTGAAAAGTCGGACGAGGGTTAGGATTTTGGGCAACTGGTGGTGGATTATAGGCTTCTGATCCAGAATCATTGTCTTCAGCAAAAATTTTATGCAAAATCATCATCTATGGGAATTTCGTGATTTTCTTCTGGTTCTATATCTTGTCCTTGACCGGGGAAGTACGGGTCTCCAGGTAAGTGAAATCCAGCCATTGTTATCTAAGCGAGAATAAGGATAAGAGATATAGAATATAGTTAGTAACAATAGATTAAGGATACAAGTTTCTACGAGAAAGACTTACAGTTAACATGTAATGTATTCTATATGACTTGTTCTAGGTATTACTATAATTATAATGTGTATACTAATTATATATAACTTGAGTATAATCGACCTTTGATTAAATGACCCGGCTCTAAATCCACAACCAAACAAGGAACAGGAAATGAAGCTAGATCACATATTCTAAGTCTGTATAACTTTAATTATATATAACTGTAATATAACCTTAATATTTATAGTTCTACCCTCAATTGTTCTATTGTTTTCACATGTTCTTTATTATTATATAGTGCCTAAAATACCCCTATAGTATTTTAATCTTTACGTTCTGTTCTAGAGTTCTTCTGAATATGTATGGTTGGTAAGTTTTAGACATGTCGCAACACCACTATCACTCCCAAACACATGTTGGTCTTATCTCAAATCAATATAGTTGATCAGGCTATATTAATCCCAGATATGATTACATAACTGCCCAGGTTTGAATGTAATGTCCAACATCCAAATACTTTTAAGTTCTTATGACTGTGATACTGTACTTGTAGTTATGAGTGTTAGTATACTTCTTGTAAAAATACTTAAATTTTTAAAAAGTATACTTGTAGTCAGAGCTCTTAGCCCTAAATGTATTTATAGTTTATATATCTTTTATGGATTGATATACTGAGTTCACTATAATCAATGCTCTGATACCAATCTGTCACACCCCCAAACCAGACGGCGGAAACGTCCGGGGGTGGAGGACTTCATTTGTAGTATGAAAACACATGCATTATAGTTTTCAGAGTACAAACAACCACTGTATTTAAAAAGTATAAGTATTTACATGTGTTTCATCATAGTATACTGAATCCAAATAGTTATACAAAAGAAGAAGACAATACATAAATAGCTCCATCTTCTCAAAAGCACGGGGAGTACCTGTCTACTGGTTCCCTGAGAATACAAGTAATTTGAAAAGAGAGTGTCAACATAAAGTTGATTGAGTACATAAGTATTTATGTTTAAATGAATGTTTTCTGTTTCTTGAATATGTAAAATCTTCCAGAAAATCCTATATTTTCTGTTGTATATGAAAAGTAGTTTTAATTACATAAAACTGTTTTGTTTGTAAGCCAATGTTTTGTATTTGTATTGCTTTTGTAAACTTGTATCTGAGAGTGTGCCTGGTTTCATCAACTGTTATTGTAAACTGTAATGTAATACTATAAATTGTATCTTGTAAACTAGTACTTTGAAAATGTACTTGTGTTTAGTTATTTATACACTAACGTATTGTTAATATCTTTTTCTATGAGTTATTATAACCATACTGACTAGATGGCCTGACCCAACACTATGAGTGCGTTGAAAGCTGTTGATAACAATTGTCACTCGTAGGCGTGTATGCCTGACTGTAGCTAGCAGTCTGAGTGCGGGATTGTCAATCCCAATATAGATCTATACACACATTGTTTCGATCCCTCGCTGGAGATTCTAGTTATAATGTTAGGACTTTAACTATATTGTTTAAATGAATTAAACAACCTGTATCAATTGACTCATAAAAAGCATATAAACTTTACATGTATAATAGTTATGAAAACCCAATCATTCTGAAATAATGATTGACAGTATGTTCTTGAATTAGTATTCTTAACATGTATCTGAAAGCTGTATACTCTTGATTAGTTTGGAATCAAACCTTTGTTCTTGTAAAACAATGTACTTTAGTATACTTGAATCATGAATTAGTGTTCTGTGTATCATAAATTATACCTATTATAATTTATATGTACTTTCTGAATTGATACCGAGTATTCATGAATGCAACCCCTTGCTCAACATGTTACAAAGGGTAATTGAACTTAATGAACTAACTTTTATACTTGTATACATACATATATATATATATATATATATATATATATATATATATATATATATATATATATATATATATAAGTAAAATTTAAATGACACTCGGATAAATAACTGATGCTTATAATCCCACATCCAAACAAGGAAAAAGGAACCAAAGTGGGTATGATCTCTGGGAGAAATATAAGTTTATAAAAACATTTAAAAGAAGTTTATTATTTTGAAACTCATTTTGGTGACTTGATGTCATTTTGATATAATCATTGAAAACCATTTGATTTGATGATAACTGAAATCCATTTTGATAAGATATTTGAAACCATTTGTTTATAACACAAAATCTTTGTGTTAGACTTGTATCCCCCCCCCCCCAAACAGTAAAAACTATGAAAATACGGGGGTATGTGATGGGTTTTAGGTAAAACAAATAAACTAGAAAAACAATTCCTAAGTTCACATGCAACCTACTTTGGATCTATGTTTTAACTATTAAACATATAACTTTGAATTGCAAAACAAGAACCCTAGAGGAGAGAGGCTAATTTCGAAATTAACAAACTAGGGTTTAGGAGTTACATACCTTTCAATTGTTATAGCAAACAATTGATAATCCTCTTGATCTTGATCTTGATCTTCTTGGAAGCTTAGCACCACAAATGTAATGCCTCTAATGGAATCACACCCAAGAACTAGCAAGAAGGAAACTTGGAGGAGAGAGGATGGAGAGAGTATGCAATTTCGGCCTTAGGGTTTCTTCCTAAGAAATCAATGACCTCAAATGTGAGCCAGGAGGCTCCTTAAATAGCTGAGGGATCTAGGGTTTAGGGAAAACCCTAGTTATCCTTTGCTTAGGGCCTAAGCAAGATCCAAAGGCCTTATTTGGACCCCTTGGACGAAATCTCTAGGGTTTCCCCTAAGAATTTCGTCCACCTCCTTCCAAGGGGGTTCTGGAACCTTCCACTCAACTATTAGTTAATTGCAAACTAGTCCCTGCACTTTATAATTAACTCTTTTAACCCCAAAATTAATTCTGATTAATTTCTGGCTAACTATTAATTAAACATAATGATTTCTAATTAATATATTAATCTTTTAACATATTAATAAATCATTTATATTAATTCATTAATCTTATAAATTAATATCTCTCCTTTCATAATTTCCTTGTCCAGTTGCTAGGTTGAGGGCAACCCAAAAGGACTGTGCTGCTATCAATTCAAGTACATACCAATTATAGTTATGGGCTTAGACACCTAATCCAAAAGTCTCCCACTTGGATAAGTCTGTAACTATAATTGCTATTATGCCTTCTAAGTTTGACCAGCAAATTTTAGCTTCCAAAAAGCTGCTGCCGAACTCTGACCCAGTCAGTTACGTGTCCTAAGATAAGTGATCATATAATCCTTCGTTCTGCTAGATATCCCTAGACATAACACATGGAATGTAATCAATCTCTTTGTCCAGAATCTATGTTTCCCGATTCCTGATTTGTGATGATGTGGGACTTCTAATTGAACATATCAATTTAGTCCTGGCTGGGCCCAGCACATAAGTCAACACCAAATCATCGAGGGGCCCACATATATCGCTTTTCCTATTAGGGCAAAAGGAACGAATAAACGTTGACTCATATGCTTGTATCTTTTACTCATCAAATTATACATGACAATACGTTTTATAACACCAAGTTACTGATGCATTTTCGTATCACCAATGCATGACCGACTTGTAAATTGCAACTCATATATCTTCGTTTCAAGATTATAAGATATTATCGTCTCAGTATTACTCGTGATGAATTCCATGAAGTGATACTCTGAGCGAGGGTTTATCCAGTACTCAAATCTCAATTTCTGAGTACTCATGAACGTTGCAGCAATTCTATTGTCATGTCTATCCTTAGACAATCTACAATCCAGTTCATGACAGTCTTAATTCACTACTTACTTCCAAAAGTATGAGTGACTATGGAGTTTGAATAATCTTATTATTCGGGAAGTAAAACATGCAAAAATGAAACACAATAATAAACAATTGACAAAAGGCAGAAACCAAACTTATAAATAATACTTTATTATTTAATCACCAAAAGTCAATTACATTTACTTTGTTACAAGTTTCAGAATAAAACTAATCTAACTACTAAAACTAATATCATCTTTCAGTCCTATGCTCCGAGCATGCTGAATATGCTTAGCCCTACTCAGACCCTTTGTGAGGGGATCTGCTGGGTTATCTTCAGATGACACCCTCTTTACTATAAGATGGCCTTCTTCAACTCTATGTCTGATGAAATGGTACTTTCTGTCGATATGTCTGGTCTTACCATGATCTCTCGGTTCCTTTGTCAAGGCAACCGCTCCTTCATTATCGCAGAATAGTTCCATAGGCTCCTGGATGGTTGGAACAACTCCGAGATCCCCGATGAAGTTCCTCAACCAAGCTGCTTCTTTCGACGCTTCACTTGCTGCTATGTACTCTGATTCACAAGTAGAATCAGCCACCGTATTTTGCTTGGAACTCTTCCAAGTAACTGCTCCTCCATTCAGTAAAAACACCCAGCCCGACTGAGAACGGAAGTTATCTCTATCCGTCTGAAAGGTGGCATCACTGTAACCATCTACTCTCAAAGTATCACTGCCACCAAGCACAAGGACCCAGTCCTTTGTCCTTTGCAAATACTTGAGTATATTCTTAACTGCTATCCAATGAGCTCTACCTGGGTTTCCCTGATAGCGACTGACCATGCTCAAAGAAAATGCCACATCAGGGCGAGTACATGTCATAGCGTACATGATCGATCCGACAGCGGAAGCATAAGGTACACGACTCATGTCATCTATTTCAACATTTGTACTCGGGCATTGAGTCTTACTCAATTTGGTATTGCTCTAGATAGGTAGCTCTCCCTTCTTGGAATTTTCCATACTAAACCTCTTTAGTACCTTATCCAAGTATGTGCTCTGACTAAGTCCAATTAGTCTCTTCTTTCTATCTCTCAATATTCTAATCCCAAGAATATAGGCAGCTTCTCCAAGGTCTTTCATGGCAAAACACTTTCCAAGCCAAGACTTAACTTCTTTCAAGGTTGGAACGTCGTTACCAATGAGTAATATGTCATCGACATACAACACCAGAAAAGTTACTATACTCCCACTAGCCTTGATATACACACAGAACTCATCTTCACTTCTAGAGAAACCAAACTCTTTGACTTTCTCATGGAAGCAAAGATTCCAACTGTGAGATGCTTGTTTCAATCCATAAATGGATTTCTCAAGCTTGCACACTCTATTGGGGAACTTTGCATCAACAAAACCCTCTGGCTGACTCATGTAAACATCTTCAGCCAACTTCCCATTAAGGAAAGCAGTTTTGACATCCATCTGCCAGATTTCATAATCATGAAAGGCAGCTATGGCGAGCAATATCCTAATAGATTTAATCTTAGCCACTGGCGAGAAGGTCTCATCATAGTCAACCCCTGGGGTTTGAGTGAAACCTTTTGCAACCAGTCGAGCCTTGAATGTGTGCACATTTCCATCCATGTATGTCTTCTTCTTGAAGATCCATTTGCACCCAACTGTCTTACGACCTGGTGCACTATCAACCAAATTCCAAACTTAGTTGTCATACATGGACTTAATCTCGCTGTCCATTGCCTCTTTCCACTTGGAAGCCTCTGGGCCTGCCATTGCTTCCTTATAAGTGACTGGTTCATCTAAGTTTACCAGTGTTCTGTCACTTATGAATGTGTCACCATCTGAAGTAATATGAAAACCATACAACTCAGGTGGCACACTCACCCTAGTGGATCTTCTAAGAGGTAATGAGTTATCGATTGGTTCAACAGGAACTGTTTCCTCTGGTTGAGTGCTAGTTTCATCTAAGGTTCCTTCATTGGCTGACTCTTGAATTTCTTCAAGGTCAATAGTGCTCCCACTGTCCTCTTTGAATATGAGCTCTCTTTCAAGAAAGACTCCTCTTCGTGCTACAAAGACCACGTTCTCACTAGGCCTGTAGAACAAATATCCAAAAGACTGCTTTGGGTAACCAATGAAAACACATTTCTCACTTCTAGCTGCTAGCTTGTCGTGAGTCTCTCGTCTTACGAAAGCTTCACAACCCCAGACTTTAATATGTGCTAACGAGGGAACTTTCCCTGTCCACATTTCGTGAGGTGTTTTGGCAACCTTCTTTGTAGGGACAAGATTGAGGATATGGGCGGCTGTCTCTAAGGCATACCCCCAGAAGTGAATGGGAAGCGAAGCCCGACTCATCATAGAACGAACCATGTCTAACAAGGTTCGATTACGCCTCTCAGCTACACCATTTAACTGTGGTGTCCTAGGAGGAGTCAATTGTGAGACTATCCCACATTCTTTCAGATAGTCATTAAACTCGATACTAAGATACTCCCCGCCTCTATCGGATCTAAGTATCTTTATCTTTCTGCCCAATTGATTTTCGACTTCATGCTTAAACTCTTTAAACTTTTCAAAAGTTTCTGACTTATGCTTGATCAAGTAGATATATCCATATCTGCTATGATCGTCAGAGAAAGTCACATAGAATCGATTAGCATCTCTTGTAGTTGATCTTAAGGGCCCACACACATCTGTGTGTATGAGATCCAACAGACCTTCACCTCTTTCACAAGACCCTGTGAATGGTGATTTTGTCATCTTTCCCAAAAGACAAGATTCACACATATCATCTGATTTTAGGTCAAATGATTCCAACACTCCATCCTTTTGGAGTTGGGCTATGCGTTTCTTGTTAATGTGTCCAAGACGACAATGCCACAAGCATGCCTTGTCTACACTATTAGACAAGTCAATATTAAGTACACTATTTCCTAGGCTATCAACACAAGTCACTGTTTCATACACACCATTACAAGGCAAAGCTTCAAACATAAAAACATCATTCTTATAAACAGAAATTGAACCATTCAAATCATTAAAAGAATATGTAAAACCTTGTCTGAACAATGCATGAAATGAAATAATGTTTCTCGTCATCTCAGACGAATAGCAACAATTTATTAAATCTAATCTAACATCATTACTAAGCAGAAGCTGATAAACTCCGATCTTGGTTACTGGTGAAGACTTTCTGTTTCCCATGATCAGGTTTATCCTTCCTCGCTCTATCTCCTCACTTTCCTTTAGACCCTGCAAATCAGAACAGATATGAAAACCACATCCTGTATCAAGGACCCATGAACAAGAAGATAATGAGTTATTAGCAGAAATAGTGTAAATACCTGCCGAAGATGGCTTCACTTTGCCATCCTTGATATCTTGCAGATATTGTGGGCAAGATCTCTTCCAATGCCCCTTTTGGTTGCAGTAAAAGCAAACTGCCTCTTTTGGATCAGAAACATGGGGAGTGGAACCATTGGGCTTAGCCTTTGGGCCATTACTAGATGACCCAGCTTGAGCCTTGCTCTTCTAGTTTTGCTTGGGAGGACCTTTCCTCTTTTTCCCCTTTCCCTGTCCAATAGCCAACACAGGGGCACTTGTAGGCATGGAGGGTATACTTTTACCCTTCATTCCTGCCTCAGCTGTCTGCAACAAGTTGTGCAATTGGGCCGAGGTCTGCTCAGTATTGTTCAAATGGTAAGTTAGAATAAACTAACCATAACAATCAGGTAGTGAGTTCAAGACCATGTCAATGGCCAATTCCTCATCAAAGTGAATGTTGAGCTTGACCAAACGCTCTATGTAGCATTGCATTCTTTGCACATGTGACACAACCGATTCCCCTTCTTTCATCTTGCAAGCCATGAGTGACTTGACTACTTCAAACTTTTCTTGACGAGCTCGCTTATGGTACTTTTCCATAAGGTCCTTGTTCATCTCAAAAGGCCAGTAGTCCTCATAGTACCTCTGCAGTTCTGGGGACATGGTTGCCACCATGATGCACGCCACTTTGGTAGCATCATCGTAATGTTTCTTGTAGGCAGCAAGATCTTCAGGAGTAGCTTCAGACTCATCAAGCTCTTTGAGCTCCTTTTCAAGAACATATTCTTTGTTCTCAAAACGAAGAGCCATCTTGATGTTGCGCATCCAATCGTTATAGTTTGAGCCATCCATAACGACTTTGGAGCATATATTGAGCAAAGAGAAGTTCTGGTTGGAGGAGGATGAAGCAGAAGTGTTTCCAGGAGTAGACATCTGAAAAGAAAGAAAGTTTTAGTTAGATTTCAAGATACCTCAATATAATAACCCAAAGATAAAATATCAAGGTTAGGATCCAACTATGAAGATTCACAACTTAGAAATGGGATGCCGAGATCCAAGTGTAAATTTCATAAAGGTAGGTGAATGACGATTCACCAATTCCACCATTAGACGAAACAAACGAATTGAAATTCCTAATTCTTTTGAGATACATTGAAACTATTCAATGGCATGTTTTAATCTCAGATTCTGCTCTTCTATTTGTGACTGGGATGCCGAGGATCACAAACAAGATGTGAATAACCATGCAAATGTGCTTGGTAACCTCATTGTCTTTATCATTAACTATTGATGTGCTGGTAAACCACACACGCTCCATCAAAAAGACAATTATGAGATGCCCATTACTACTCTTTATTAGTGCCCTTTAGTGTGCTGGTTAACCACACACGCTCCACTAACGACCAATAAAGCATAATGTGCAATTTCATGGATTAGCATACTTTTCACATTTTTCCTAAAGTAACTAGAGTTGGGATTTTAAAAATAATGTTCTAGTACTTTCTTTAATGTCATTATACTTTTAATGAGAAGTAGTTGTCCTATCAAATCCGTTCTGCTAACGACCCTTCACTAATCAAGGAAGCGGTGGGTGAGAGTGGACACCCATTCAACTACCATTTTATAGGCAGTTTCCTTATACCCCCCTTATAGATTAGCTTCGTGAATGAGGCATACTAGCGATTTGACTGACCATATTCTTATACATATATAATATTAAACTTTTAATCATAATACATATATAGGGTGTGTTTTAAAACATTTTAAAACTTCAAGGGTTTATATAAATTTCGAAATTCAAACTATTAAATTTAAATTTAAATAAACCAATTAACTAGATTTAATATTTATCTTTTAATTAACTATTAATCAAATTATTAAATCTTGTAAGGATTATCTAATTAAATTAATCAATTAATTTAATCCTAATCCTTGTCCCTCTAAATTTCGAAAAATAGGGTAAGGATAATTATCCAATTAATCTAATTAAGTAACAATTATCCAAAACAAGAAACCCTAAAACTTCTAGCAATTTTGAAATTTACAAAGGGAGGAGGCTAGGTTTTTCAAAACCCTAACCCTAATTTCGATTAGGGTTCTTTGGAGGCTAGGGTTTTCGAAAAACCCTTTTATCCAAAACCCTAGAAATCGAAAATTTGGCCTTTAGGGTTTAATAGCTATAAATCCTAATTTGCAATTCAACAATTATAGCAATTCAATTTAAAACAAACAATGCTCTGATACCACTGATGGGTTTTAGGTAAAACAAATAAACTAGAAAAACAATTCCTAAGTTCACATGCAACCTACTTTGGATCTATGTTTTAACTATTGAACATATAACTTTGAATTGCAAAACAAGAACCCTAGAGGAGAGAGGCTAATTTCGAAATTAACAAACTAGGGTTTAGGAGTTACATACCTTTCAATTGTTATAGCAAACAATTGATAATCCTCTTGATCTTGATCTTGATCTTCTTGGAAGCTTAGCACCACAAATGTAATGCATCTAATGGAATCACACCCAAGAACTAGCAAGAAGGAAACTTGGAGGAGAGAGGATGGAGAGAGTATGCAATTTCGGCCTTAGGGTTTCTTCCAAAGAAATCAGTGACCTCAAATGTGAGCCAGGAGGCTCCTTAAATGGCTGAGGGATCTAGGGTTTAGGGAAAACCCTAGTTATCCTTTGCTTAGGGCCTAAGCAAGATCCAAAGGCCTTATTTGGACCCCTTGGACGAAATCTCTAGGGTTTCCCCTAAGAATTTCGTCCACCTCCTTCCAAGGGGGTTCTGGAACCTTCCACTCAACTATTAGTTAATTGCAAACTAGTCCCTGCACTTTATAATTAACTCTTTTAACCCCAAAATTAATTCTGATTAATTTCTGGCTAACTATTAATTAAACATAATGATTTCTAATTAATATATTAATCTTTTAACATATTAATAAATCATTTATATTAATTCATTAATCTTATAAATTAATATCTCTCCTTTCATAATTTCCTTGTCCAGTTGCTAGGTTGAGGGCAACCCAAAAGGACTGTGCTGCTAGCAATTCAAGTACATACCAATTATAGTTATGGGCTTAGACACCTAATCCAACAGTATGAACTCACATGCAATGAGTGATTCGAGTGAAAGGTCGATGTAGGATGCTAAGTGTCAAGTGATGTCTTGAGCACAAACGGATCCTATTAAGCATATAATGATACATATATGGATATAATTAGTGTATATAACAACTAATTATGATAGGAAACCACTTTAGGGACTAGGAAACACTTGAATTGAAGTGTTACAATCACATGTGATTGCATTAAAGGGGTTTATGGTCACACAAAGGTGTGTACGGCCAAGGTGTGTACTGCCATTGTGGTGTACGGCCCATAGGTGTATGGTCATGGAGTGTACGGTCATACGCTCGTGGAAGAAGTATGCAAAAAGGGGTATTTATGGCCCTAACTAGCATCCATTAAGTGTTTATGATTTTATGTTGGAACATGAGGTGAGTTTGAAGCCAATACATGCACTAAACAAGGGTTTACGGCCATATGAGGTGTGCACGGCCGTACACCCTTGGTGTTCATGCATTAGATGACGAATCAAGGCTAGGAATCAAGTGTTTCTCAAGCTTACCTAGCAGATAGAAGAGATACTCGGACTTTTGAAGGCTTCTAAGGAGTTCAAGGCCCAAGAACAAGTAGATGTTCTTGGTGAAAGTGAAGAAGACTTGAAGATCTATCCAAAAGAGAAGATTTCATGGATGAAAACATGGATCTTCACTAGATAAATCAATGTATCAACTAATCAATGGAAGGAATACTTACATATTAGAAGATTAAGGTGTAAAATTTGATGATAGTTGAGAGAGAATCGGATTTCTTGAGGTGAAAGTGTGAGGAAGTGAGAAAGAATGAAGGGAAAACTTATATATATGTTTGGGTTTACGGCCACCTTGAGTGTACGGCCGTACACTCATGTGTACGGTCGTACACTCATGTGTACGGCCGTACACTCCTTTTGATGGAGTGTTTGGCCCGAGTGCAATACGATGAACTTAAGTTATCTCATCCCTAAACCCAAACCTTGAATGTAATAGGCTTAGAACACTCAAATAGACCCTAAACAATGCTAAAAGATTGCAGAAACGAGTCTGACTTTGATTGAATGAATAACTGTACAAGATAGAAATTTCGGGTTGTCACACATAATGAGAAACTCAGCTGAACTGAAGAACCGAAGAAGCACAACACTCTCACACCTTGCACTGTTCAATCCCGCGAACCGACTAATCACCAATAGAGATAAATCCGCAATAAACAAACCAACTTCGCCAAGTTTGACCCCAAGTTAAACTCGTCTTAAGTCAACGGCAAACAAAAGTCAAATGTCAACCAAGTCAACAGTCACCACGATATGGACACCTCTTCGCCATGTTGTGGGCATCTCCAAACAAAATACTCAACATGCAGGAGACCACCACGTTGTGGCTAGCCTATTGCCACGTCGTGGAAATTGGCTGGAAGCCATATTCTCACATTAAGGACTTAATCCTTTAATTCCTTTGTTCCAACTTTCTAGAAGGCTTCCTTGCCTTATAAAGAACCATAAAATTTCGTACTTTGTGAACATGCATGTCCAATGCATGTATCTCCCAAAACTAGGTCAAAAAGGGTAAGAAATGGAGTCAAAACCCCATGCATTGCACCAAACAATAAGGGAGTCTACATTTGGAACAAATAATGAACAAGGGACTTCAAGGAGTGATGTTTCCAACACTATCCAAACCTACCATTCATAACCACAAATCATGAAGGAAAATGGCTCAAAACTTAGATCCACAAGAGATGAGCCAAAAATATGGGAACTGGGAGACTTACACAAGTCCAAAAGGTGCCTCTCCTCTTGCCTTGTAAGGTACATTGTGATGCTGGTCTCTTGAAGGTTGAAGGAAGGATTTGTTGAGCCATTGACCAACTAGCGAACTCATCTCCTTACTTTATGGGCATGCATGTCCAATACATGTATCTCCCAAAACTAGGTCAAAAAGGGTAATAAATGGAGTCATAACTCCATGTATTGCACCAAATAACAAGGGAGTCAAGATCTGGAACATATGATGACCAAGGGACTTCAAGGAGTGATGTTGCAAACATTATCTAAACCGGCCATTCATAACCACAAATCATGAAGGAAAATCGCTCAAAACTTAGATCCACAAGAGACGAGCCAAAAAGATGGGAACTAGGAGACTTACACAAGTCCAGAAGGTGCACCGAGAGATGGAGATGAGATTTCTAGTTGGTCAATGGCTCCACAAATCCTTCATTCAACCTTCAAGAGACCAAATCATCACCAAGTACCTTACAAGTCAAGAGGTGAGGCTAGGGTTATGAAATAGGAGGATGGAGGCTGAGGGAATGAGGTAACCCTAGAGTTAAGGCCTTTTAATATGGGGGAAACCCTAAATATCATGGGCTTGGGCTACAACAGTTGCCATGTTATGGTCACCTCATGCCATGTCGTGGATCTCACCAGAGACACGTGTTTCGTGTAACTAATGCCACGTCGTGGGCCATAATACACCACATCGTGGTCTCGGGGTTTTTCCAAAAACCATATCCTTGATCCCAATAAGCATTTAACTGATATTATTAGAAAACGGGAAGTACACCAATAAAATCCTAGCTTTATGGACATGCATGTCCAATACATGTCACACACCAAATTAGGTCAAAATTGTGAGAAATGAGGTAAAAACCCCATGCATAACATCAAAGCAACTTGAGAGTCCAGATATGAAACACCCAATACTCTTAGGACCTCTGAGAGTCACAAAGTTGCAAACTTTATTCCCAAGTCTCATTTAAGACTCATCAAATGTACCAAATAGCATAAAACTCTAAGTCTTAAAAGGAAAGAACCACCAAGATCTGGTTTAAGGAGACTTATAATGGTCCAGAGAGTGCATAAAACGTTGTGGTGAGCTTGTTTGGTGCTTCCTTGCTTCCCAAAGCTCTTTTCCATCCTTTAAAGGGTGAAATAACCCAACACTGGCACAATATGGTGAGAAATGAACTATGGTTTGGATGAGGGCCATTCTTGGGGTGATTTAGGCTGGAGGTGGTCTAAACTCTATCCCTCATATCCTTTATATAGGACCCAAATCCCAAAACTTAGGGTTTTATGTGCATTGTGGCACTACGCCGTGGCCACTTAATGAGGGTGACTTCATGGTGACGTAGCATTACCAGGACATGGTAATCCACTCACCACGCCACAGGGAGACAAAAACTTAAAATTTAAGTCTTTAAAACGCAAAAGATCTTCAAAAGAATAATAAACGAGATACGGATGTTACATCAAGGCTCTGCGACGGTACACCCATTAATTTCTAAAACACAAACCTTATCTTTTGACCATCACCTCATATGACGATCTATCTAACTTACTTTAAAAAGTTCTCAAATATGTATGATAGAGAGAAGCGATATACGTAGAAATTGGTGCCTTTGAAAAATAAATAAATAATATTAAAAAGTTAATAATTATTAAATAAATAATTATTTAAAACATAAAAAGGGTTAATGAAAGTTGAATATTATTTGGACTTTGAATAATATATTTTGGGGAGTAGGGACTAGAAGTGACAAATTTGCCAAAGCTTCCATGTCAAATTTTGACTTAGTAAATGGCCTAAAATTGAATGAGTTTTCTACAGGAGCATAGTAGTTGGCAAAAAAATTACCAAAACCTTGTACTTTTATATTTATTTACTAAAATACAGTAGTTTGAAACTTCAAACGAAATTATAGTTACTAATTCCTTTTTATGACTTTTCAAATTTTTTTCTTCTGAGAGGTGCACTTCATCGGAATTGCCTTGAGAGTGTCCATCCCAAATCCACCGTCCAACATTGCTGATACCATTCCTACTAATCTTTGTGCAGACGAAAGACCAAAAGCCATCATCCATCATCCATCATCGCCTTCTTGGCCTTATCGCCCAAAGCCGCCAAGAGTAATTGCACTTTCCTGTGATTTTGTTCCACATTTGTTTGATTCATCACCAGATGGATGGCTCCAACAACCTATAACAGAAGAGATGCAACTGAGTTATCTTTTTATTCGCTGCAAAATACTCAGTAAATAAACCTCAGATTTAACGGCGAAATTTGCAATCTTCCGGTGATGCGTTGATTAAGCCATCTCTTCACTTACTTTTCCATCTCCATCCATGGCAGAAGATAAGAGAAGCAGAAGATTTTGAATCCATTTACATGACATAAGGAGCACAAGATGGTGATATGAACACCTGCTGCAATCTGCATACATTGGTGGACGTTCCTGGAAACCATCACCATCCATTCATCTCTGCCCCAAGATGTGATCTATGCCAAAATCAGATGGGGTAGAAGGAATAATGCGAGAAACATGGAGTCTAATGGGAAAAAAATAGAGAGTAGATGTTGAAATGTAATCTACACTTAGGGTTAGTTTGGTAATTTTAATAGGTAGTTAATTCTGAAAGTGTTAGTTATAGTTATGTAACTATCAAATAAAGAGTTGCGATGGTGATCAATCAACAAAGAGTTGTGATGGTTCAGAAAGTTACAACAGTTCCGAAGGGTTGTGTTGGTATAGTGTCTCAACCGACTTCTGATGTGTATATATGTGTGAATGTAATATGTAAATGTTGTTCTTGAGTTTTTAATAAAATATTACTTTTGTGTTCAAGAACCCGTCTTCTTCTTCTTCATATGTATGTGTGTGCAGAAATACTATCTGCATGTTTATTGTTTTCAAGGTTGTTTCTCCAACAGTAGAAAACTCGTTATTAGCTTGAAAAAATAAGGGCGATCGTTGAAGACCGTTAGACTTGAACATCGTACGATGAAAGCATATAATCCTGCAATTACAGCAACCAACCTTTAGTTTTCCTGGACGGAATAGAAAACTGCAACATTCAACAGATCGTAAAATTTCAAAGGATGGCCATTAAAACAAATAATCAATAATAGCATACTGACATCTTTCCAAAAGAACATGAGGAGGGTGGAGATGACGACAAAAACGAGTTAACGGTTGTGGGCTTTTTGATCCGGCAGGTATGAACCGTCGATGAGGGAAGGGGGAAAAAGGGAGTGGAGGAGTGGAGGAGGAGGACTCATTTGTTTTTAATTATGGTGTAAATACTGCTACCATGTTTTGATAAATAAATATAAAATTACCATTGTTTGGGAAATATTTTTTGCATTCACCATCTTTTGGTAAAAAACTCAAAATTGAATTAGTATTTATATCACGAGACTTTAGTCATATTTTTAGAAGTTGAAATAAAAGGTTATTCAACTTAGTGGTTTAAATGATGAAATAAACTTTAGAAGTGTTTAAGTTGCTAAAACCCACAGTCGGGAAATAAGCTTTCATTCTCTCCTCAAAGAGAACACATCAATCAAGTGAGGGAAAGGAGGTGGGTTCTAATGGGGTTTTTTTGAGAGTTTGTAAAGATTATTAGAAGATTTCGAAATAGATTAAAGAAGTGAAGTTATCTTAATGATCATTAAACCTTTGTCAGGTATACATCATTTTCATCTTTGCTATTGGATCGATCTAAGGTTTGGTTCCTTAAACCAAATTCGAATTTGTGCTATTTTAATGAGTTTAAATCAAATTTCTAGCTTAATATACTCAGTTGTTTGTATAACTAAACTCCAATCTTCATTTTATTAGTTATTTTGATTGAAGAACTTAAGGACGTAAAAACCCTAGATTAGGAGAGAAATTTGAATTTTATGTTTCAGTATATACTTTATGTATGATTTGATGCTAGGAACTTGAATTGAATCATCACTTCACCATTAAAGTGTTTGATTCCATATATATATATATATATATATATATATATATATATATATATATATATATATATATAGGGTTAAGTTCATATGAGACCACGTTATTTTGTGAGACATGGGAACCTATTTATGTCCCTTGATCAAAAATAATCTAAGGCTGAGATCAAAACATACAATCTGATAAGAGGCGATGGCAATTTTGAAAATTTATCAAAGTTTAGGATTAATTCGATGACACGGAGGGGTAAATAGGAATTGTGTACTCCAATGGATGATATCTGATCAATTCACGTTCAGAAGTTTTTTCATCGTTCTCGCCCAAATTTTCTCAATCCAAAATTTCTCTCAATCTTATTCCCAGCATCTTCCAGGAAAAAAAATTCATTTATCTACTAATCAAAAGGTGTAATTAGATGGAATAATCTGAAAAATCAGTCGATAAAACCCTAGCTTCTTGTTCGATTGGAAGGTATCAAAAACCCTAGAAATTGAAATAATAATAAAGATTTCAAGCTTCGGTACACCAATTTGAAGGGTTTGTTTTCTAATCGATCATCAATCGTGGCTCGTTTTGCTAAAATTGATTCTAATTCTAGCTCTGGTTTGTGTGATGATTCGTCAGAAGTAGTTGATTCTCAATCAAAGGCTTCAGATCTAAGTTTTCATAAAAAAAACTTCAACTGCTACTTCTTCTCATGATTCTTAGTTGAGGAAGGATTCTTCTCATCAGGTAATAAAAGATTCCACTGACTCATCTTTGGCTGTTAACAATTTCAATGTTAATAAATCTACAATCCAAGCTATGTTATTTATGCATAAATGAAGTTATTCACAAAGTCTGTAGAGATATTCTTGGAATTTGAATTATAATTTGTTAGTTTGTTTGGTTTATCTTATTAGTTTCATACTTCTAGTGTCAGTTAGGTGTTTGGTAAATTTAGTGATCGCCCGCTCGGTGTTCGACATAATGCACTCTATAATGATTTCATATTTTCTGCAAGAAATTTGTGAATGAAAATGATAGAATGTTGTAGATGCAAACATAACTTGCTTCCTAAATTGATTTTAGATGTTATTTTGTTTGAGTAATTGGATTATCTAGTAAAAATTTAGTGAAATATTTTTTGATGATTTGATATTCTAAGTATTCTAGTTTGATAAGTAATATGGTACTTCTTAATTTGAATCAGATGTTACTTTGTTTGATAAGTTAGATGATCCAGTAAAAATATTAGTAAAATAGTCCTTGGTAACTTAATATTCTAGGTATTCAGATTTGTAAAGTTAGGTGTTACTTCATAAATTTGATTTAAGATGTTATTTTATTGATTAACCAGATGTTACTGCTTACTTTGATAAGTCAAAACTAAAATATATTTTGAGAATTTGTTATTCTATCCTGACATAACTGAATTCATCTCTTTATGTTTTACTTCGATAATATTTGATTCAGATTTAGATTCTACATAATGTAGATTTTAAATCATCTATTGTAATAGGCTTTAGGAAGTTGTTAAACAATTTATTCTAATTTAGGAATTATTTTTTTGAAATTTATATTGTAGCTATGGTTAGTGTTTAGTCTAGATTCACTATAGCTTGGGCTAGAAATGAACTTCTTTATTGTAGTTTCGGTTAAACATTTTTGAAATTATTTACTGTAGCTAGGATTAGTGTTTGATACACATTGAAAGCTAATGAAATTTATTCTGATGTGTTCTTAATGCGACAGATGGAAATTTATTCTGGAACAGTAAGTGGAAATGTGAAATATTGACTTGGGTAAAGAAGGTTTTCTGCAGAATAAGAAGTATACAAAATAGTTATGCTTTGACCAATCAGATTCCAATTCCATAAGAAAGTAACCGACGAAGCAAAGGAATAGGGAAAGGTTGATAAGATTGGTCATTAAAAATGATGAGAGAATGGATCGATGCAAGAAACATACTGGAAGGACGTGAATAATTTTTTTGGAATATTTGAAAGTCTTTGATTATGAATGACATGGTAGTGTTTTGTTCGTTTGAATATTGGTTATCTTTTTTTTTTAGTTTTGAACGATAGGTATGGTTGTTTCAATGGCCAGTGAATGTTTCACAGAACAATAGTCATGGTTAAAAAATAGTTATGCTTTGACCAATCTGAAATATCATGCTTTTATGATCAAATGTTCATTTCTTTGTTATAGTTCATGTACAATATTCTAATAGAGTAATGTTATAGGTTTTCTGTATATTTATAATATTTTATTAGAATAATGTTAAATGTTGTTTTTTATAGATTTATATGTAATGACATTTTTACAATAATATTTTAGAATTTATAGATATATGTGATGTTAATAAAACTTACTTACTGTGTATATGAGAGTTTTCTAATAGAATAATTTTATAGGTTGTATGTTCATGTATAATTCTATTTGAATAATGTTCTATGTTTTAGAATATTAGAATATTACATATATTATATTTTTATGAACACTAAAATCTTAGAATATTTCACTAGAGAAAAGTGGTCTCATGGTCTTACGGTCTCAAAAAAATTGACATTTAGAACATTCTATTAGAATAGTGTTAAATTTTGTTGGTTTTTATAGATTTATATGTAATGACCTTTTTACAAAAAAAATGGAATTTATAGATATATGTAATGTTAATAAGATTTATTTACTATGTATATGTTGAATATTGTATGTCCATGTATAGTAATTCTTTTGGAATAATGTTATATGTTTTAGAATATTAGAATATTACATATATTATATTTTTATGAACACTAAAATATTAGAATATTTCACTAGAGAAAAGTGGTCTCATGGTCTCGCGGCCTCACAATATTAAGGTCATCTCATTTGAATCTAATGCATGATGTATGATGTTAATAATCTAATTGAAATTTTTTATAAGTTTCTTGTTAAATAATTTCATTTATTAAATAAAAATAATATGTATATATAGAATATTCAAATAGAATAATGTTATATGTTGTTTGTTTTTATAAATGCATATGTAGAATATTCTAATAGAATTATGTTATAGGTTTTTAAATAAATAAGTTAATTTATTACATGAAAATATTTTGTAGTATGTGTAGAACATTCTATTAGAATGTTATATGTTGTTACTTTTCAGAAGTTTATACGTAATGAGCTTTTTAAAATATAACACTACTTCATTATATCAACAACAAATATCAATGTAGAATATAACACATAACAATAATCAGATCTAGAATATTAGTCATAGTAAGAAAACACATTCAATTACATCATCATTTATAAATGTGTATTAGAATATTACACTTATAAATTATTAAAAATAAAATTATACACTTCAATAAGATATAAGTATCATCAATATAGAATAATAGACTATATCATTAAATATGTGCACTATATCATGTATCATATTCTAAACGAAATATGGAACTAATTGAGTAGTTCAACAAACAAAAATCAAAGTGGACTATAACATTATATATCTGTACATGTAGAATATCTAGAATCCAAACTAAATAATCATTAGTTGAAACGAGTTCATTGCTTGAGTGCGATTCTTTAGCACCATCATTAGTTTGACCTACAAAAAAGTATTCCGTTAATATTTATTATTGTATAAATATTTACAAAATTGTATTCTAAACTTAATTTTCTGAATATGTAAGGACGTATGAGTAATGTTTTTCAATTATTCTAATCAGAATAATATACCATGTATTATGTAATGTAATAAAAAATATGATGAAATGGGACCAAGTACCACTTCTGCTTCATGCTAAACTGGTCCAAATTCATCATTTACTTTACATGCTACTGACAAGGAGGATAGTAACTAATCTAAACCTTTCATTCAGATAATCAAAATAATAAAAACAATGAGGAAACATGTTTCAAGCTTCAATCTTCAAGCTTCAAGCATCAACATGGTCTGAGATTTCCCTACAATGATTACACTAATCTTTCATATATGCACCATTTTGTGTAATTGTCTAAATATGATGGAAAAAGAATAACATTTATATCAACAAGAATATGATTTAATCATTTAGAGGCAAACCAAAGGACAAAAAACTTTTGATAAGTATCTATTTCCATTTCAAAGTTAGTGAAGGTGCATGATCACTTCTCTTGATGTAACGATTTTGTTCTATTGTGATTATCTTCAACCTATATATGTAAAGTTCACACTTTAGTGCCATAAATTGCTACTAGATAGCAATTAATTAGGAGCATGTCTAGAGTTTAAATGCATTAGAACTTAATTTATGATTATTCTCTTAGGCATTTCATCAAACAGTTGGCGTATCAAATAATACTTCTCCAATTTTTCTGTCCTCAAATAGATGGTACATCAATTGCTACTAATGATGAGTTGTTGAAATTGTTCTATAATGGAGAAATTGTTCCTTCTTGATGATGAATTGAAGAAAATCAATCCTTACTTATCCTTCTGTGGTTTGCAATTTGCGATTGAACAAAACTGATTAAGAAAATCATGAAGATATTGACTCATATTTGCAATTACAATTGAACGAATCCAACTCAAACAATCATCAGATAAAGAATAAAGAAGATGAACTAGCAAATCACTAAAATCATGAATTTAATAGCTGAGATTTTGATAGGAGAGGATAATTGATAAATCAATGAATGTCAATCTCAAAATCACGTTGATATGGTATAAATACATACCTATTCAAGGCGATGAAGATCTTGATTTCCTGAATGTGATGATTTTGATATGAAGGATAACTGATCGATCAATGAATATCTATCCGACATAACGATGATCTGGTGTGAGATTTGAAGATCGAATGAGATAAAGATCTTGATTACGTGAATATGAAGCTAATTTTTGTAACAGGTATGTTGATGATCTATTTAACCTAACAATGACTAATCTGCCCTTAATTAACAAATCAGGTACATTAATAAGTCTTAATCACGTTTTTTTATGAGCCATAGGATCAATTTTGATCAAAGGCTAATATGTTGTCCCCGTGTCTCACAAAAAACTCATGGTCTCAAATGAACCTCTACCTACCTATATATATATATATATATATATATATATATATATATATATATATATATATATATATATATATATATATATATATATTGACGGAAATGAGGAATAAGAACCCTAGTTCGTGAATAAGTTGTACTCTAGAATTGATGACTTGTACATAAGCTTAATATCTGAATTATAATCTTAGAGTTATGATGTGAGTAATTATTTGAAATCATGATTTGATTGTTATGTGGTTCCTATGGATATTATGGATAATTGGATATTATGAGCATTAAAGGGTGATTCCAATAGAATCCACCATTAGAATGGAACAGAATGATTTTCTAAATAAGTTAAGTTATTTATGTTTTTGGTTAATTTAAATAAATATTTGGATATAAATCTATAAGTTTTTGGAAAGTTGAGATGGACTAAACTTTTTGATGATGCTCATAACCACCACAAGTGTATATAAGTGTTTAGACTTTAATGTTCAAACTGGAATCATGTAACTAGGGAATGGAAGCATGATTAGGGATTGAATTGACATGAAATTAAGTAGATATGTTGTATATATAGGATCATCATGATTATTTAGTTGTGATAATGTAAACAAGAAACTTGTATTAAGTCATTTAAGACTTAAGTCATAAAGTGTTGGTTGTTGTCATTTGTGTGTATCTTTTAACTAAAATGACATTAAGTTCTTAAGCTATTAAGACATAAATGAACAACGTATATTTATGTAGAAAAAAATTAAAATAAGTCTTTTTTTAATAATTAATAATCATTAGTTAAATTGTAAATGGTTTCGGGGCCAATTGACTAAAGTACATTCCATTAATGAGCAAAAACGACATGTTTTATGTTGAACAAGGGTTAACCTGGGTGGGTCCAACCCTAGGAAAAACGGCCCCAATCGGCATTAGGCCCCTATTTAAATAATTTAAATGTTGCAACTTGAGTTTGGCTTACCCTCTTGAACTCTAGTTGCTTCATAGCTTCTATAAAAGCTTGAAAAAGTAAAAAATTATTAAATCAGTTAATCAACTTTGGAAGGGTATTTTGGTAATTTTTTAACCGTTTAATGGTAAACAATAGGTGGAGAATATAATTACTTCATACTTGAAGGAATTAGGAATTTTAACTTATTAGCTGATGTGAGTTTACACGAAGTACATGTGTATATACTATTTTGTTGCTTTGATTGATTGATCTATATAACTTTTTTTATGTAACACCCGATTCAAGGTACTTTTCATTTTTGACCCTTGGTGTGTAAATATTTTGCAGATTTGGTCCCTAAGGGGCAGTTTTGCTATTTTTGGAAATCTTGGAGTACGTTGGGCGTACTTCTCGTATGCAGGGCGTACGCATCCAAGGGGTAAACCCTAAACTTTAGGGTTTGGACCCTATTTAAACAACATTATGACCCGTGATCCTCTTATTTCTTAGCCTCCATTTCCTTTTGAGCCCCATTTCGAAACCATAGCCCCTATTCAAGAGATTTGACCCTCTTGTGTGTGTTTTAGTGTATGTTGGTGAGATTTGAGGAAGAAGAGCTTGGAAGAAGGAGCCTTGATCAAAGGAGAACTTGTAGATCCAGATTACACACTTCATTTTTAGCTTCATTGAAGTATAAAGCTTGGAATTTTCTCATTGTATGCTTAGATCTAGTATTTCTGAAGTTTTGATCCCTTTTTGGTCCTATGATGAGATCTAGTGAGTTTCTTCCATTCCAAAAGTTAGGAGTTGCTTCTCTTGATGTTGTTGAGGTCCCTAGTCCATAAAGTGAGCATCTTGATGGTTGTGGATCAACCATGCATGTGTTTAGGTTCATTTGGTAAAAGTAGAATGCTAAATGTAAGGTTTGGGTTCCTTTGAGCTATACAAAGGCTCCAAGTTCATGACTTTATGGATTACGACGTTCCATAAGGCTTAAATCTGGAGTTTGGACGTTTGGTTATAAGAACTAAGCATTTAATGGAAAAGGTGCTTAATTGGCGCGTATGTTGGGTGTACGCAAGCGTATGTTGCCGAGTCCCCGATCCATCACGCGACCTAGTACGTCGGGCGTAAGTCTGGTACGCAGAGTACTAGGCCTGGTCTTTAGGCTTTACGGTTTGGGATAATTTTAGGCTATTGGGGGTTGTAGGCCTTTTGGGCCACTAGCCTTTGTGACTTTGGGCCATTTTTAGGCTTTGGGCCTTCCTGGATTTGGTCATCATTTAGGATTTTAGGCCATATTGGGCTTTTGGAGCCATTGGATTGGGCCTCGGTTATTGGGTCAAGTAAGGAAGGGGTAAAATGGTATTTTACCATGAGAGTTAGACAAATGAAATATATTCCTAGTTACGGTTTATGGTCCAATTATTAATTGGGGTTATATTAGACTAATTAGCGCGGGGACTTTTCGGATCAACAATCTGAGCATTTATCTGATGTTTAGCAGTTTCAGGTGAGTCTCCTCACTGTGCTTGGCGGGTCAAAGTCACCAATGCCGGCCAATGGTTTATTATGATTAGGATGCTAGTTTTCTATGTGACACTTGCATGTGTAGTATGTGATATGTATATCGGGCGGGGTCCGATGTCAGGCGAGGCCTGATGGGTGTATTGTATGCTATTTATCTTAGTGATTCTTGCATGTGTTTATGTGTCTGTATGAATTTCGGGCACGTCCTGATGCCATGCGGGGCCTAATTAATGTGATGTGGCGGGGGCCATCTCATGTTCTGACAGATCTATTCCGAGTGGGGCTCGATGCCGGGCTGGGCCCGATGGTGATCGGGCATGGCCCATCGTATGTTCATATGTATGGTATAGGGTGTTTTGGGGAACTCACTAAGCTTCGTGCTTACGGTTTTCAATTTATTTTTCAAGCACTTCTGAATCGAAGGGGAAGAGATCAGTATGATCGCGTTGCACACACCACGACTTCTGTTTATTTGACTTTGATGTATTGAGATGATTGATTGATATACTATGATTTTATTTTATGGTTTTATGAAAAGGTTTTGGGTGTTGGTTTTATTGTTATTAAAATGAAAATTTTGGTCTTAATATTTGGGATGTTACAAGTTCGTATCAGAGACTTGGATTGAGGGATTCAGACACACCCTCGGATGTGTCTGAACTCAAACTGAGGATTTGGTAGATTTTCCATAAAAGGAATGTTTTATATAAAGATTTTTTTACAAAAGAAAGGGGTGTGGTGCATGAAATCGATCGAGCTTAAGTAAGTTTTCCCAAAATACCCATACATGTTTATGTTATATATTGAATTATGAATCTGTGAATCACATGCTAGATTAAGGCTAAGGATCTGCTCAGGATTGCATGATAGAATGCTAAGAGAGATGCCCTTGTATGCCTGATGTATGAGCTTGTAGACTTGCATACTGGTAGTGATCAGTCAATGATAGGATGGCCTGGTTAGGTTATGCTTGATTCTGATTACTCGATGCCCGAATGCTACGCGTTTTGTGCTTTTAGGAGTTCCCATTAACTTCAGCTAACTAGTAAGTGAATATGCTAAGTTACATATTATTGAAGCTAGATAATTTTAGAAGGTTAGGTATTAACTCTATTATGCAGCACTTGTTTGATTCCAACCCTTGTAGTGTGAGACATTTCATTCGAAAAATTATCTAGTGTCGGTGATATGTAATTGTATTCTTGAGCTAGTTAGCGGGTGTTAGGGGAGTTCCTTGTGTAACTGATAGCGGAGAGTGGTGTAGGGTTACCTTAGGGAGACCCAGGATGTAATTCGGTGCTGAGAACCTTATCATATTGAGATTTGTTGGTTTGATAAGGAAGTGACCTGGAGGACTCGTGGTGATCCTTGAGGAAAGTACGGATAGATGTGGAAAGTAGTATGGGCCCATACTACTGGAAGAAGAGGATCCGTACTCGAGTCAAGGAAAGTTGCGATGATACCAGGAAGCTTGTAGAGTATAGGATACCTCGATGTGTATATATATATATATATATATATATATATATATATATATATATATATGTGTGTGTGTTATGATGGTTTGAATGGTCTAATTTCAGTATGGTGGTCACTCGAGGAGGATCTGGTGCCGGTGAGGGTTTAAGTTCGGGCTCTGGGGCCGAAAATTTGGATGACCAAATGCAGGAGTTCATTTCATTAGAGATTACCCGCAACATTCTAGAACAGACTCATGTGATCTTTGGTACGATCAAGGAGGGTATCATGGAGATTATGCATAAGCGCATGGGCGCTTTTCGTTCTGAGATGGTGGTGATGAATGAAGCTCGCACTTTGACTTTCCGTGAGTTTTGGGCATGTGGAGCCTCGAAGCTCTTCGAGAAGAAGGACCCAATTATGAGCAGGCGTTAGTTGTCAGACGTCGGGAACGCCTTCCGATCTAGCCATTGTCATGTGTAGGCGAAGGTCCGACTTGCATCCTGTGTTCTGAAGGAGAGAGCTTGAGACTGGTGGGAGGAGGTTGGGCATGCCTTGGGAGGCGAAGCAATTGATTCGATGACTTGGGAGGATTTTGTGATGAGATTCCGGGCTGAGTTCGCACCTATGATTAAGGTCCAACAGTTGGCGAGGGAGTTTTAAGACCTTCGCCACACTACTGAGACAGTAGCAAAGATCACTGCTATGTTTCACGAGAGGGCGTTATTGGTTCTGTAGTATGTGGCGAACAAGGAGATGAGGAAGGCATGGTACCATGAGATGTTGAAGAGCGATATCCGGCAGGTTGTGAGCCAATCCAGTTGCTGAACACTGGAGGATATGATAGCGCGAGCCAGAGAGAGGGAGATTGAATTGGAGATGGAGAGGAAGGGGAAGCTAGATCAGGTTCAGAGTTCAGAGGGTTCGGGAAAGAGGCCCAAGGTTTTTAACTCAAGGTCGAGGGGTTAAAAGTGTCGTGTCCGCTGTAGTAAGTGCGGCAAGACGCACCATGGGGCTTGCAGGGTGGGTGGCTATGGCTGCTTCAAGTGCGGTAAGACGGGTGATTTCAGCAAGGATTGTATTGTCACCACCACCACCCAGGTATCTGATCTGACTTTCTTTCATTGCAATCATAGGGGCATAAGAAGGCCAATTGCCCGAGTTTAGAAGCAGCGGTACCAGTTGCAGCACCCGCTCTGGCGACCTTGCAGATTACAGATGGCCGACAGGGTAGGGCAGAGGCGCTGGTCATGAGGAGCAGGCCTTTCCAGCTGACAGGAAAGGAGGCTCATGAAACACCAGATGTGGTGACGGGTATGTATCTTCTCCTTATCTATTTATTTATGTTGATTTTCTGCTTATATTTGTGTGTTTTGTTTTAGGATCGTTCCTTGTGAACGGTATCTCTGCTTTGGTATTGTCTGATTCGGGGGCTACCCGATCCTTTGTATCTCTTGCCCTCAGCAAGTGGTTTGTCGATGCTCCGTGGGAGCTTGATTTTCCACTAGAGGTTGATATTGTTGATGATCGTCCTGTACGAGTGTCGAGGGTTCATCGGGGTTGTGTCCTGGATTTGTTCAGTGAGCGATATCCAATCGATTTGGTTCTTATTCCCCTACGTGAGAGCAAGGTTATAGTGGGGATGGATTGGCTAAGCTCTAATGGGGCAATTATTGATTGCGAGCAATAGTTGGTGCGTATCCGGGCCACAAGTGGGGAAGAGTTGGTGATTGTTGGAGAGGGTGTTCAGTGCGGGCCGGTTTTATGTTTCGCAGGTAGGGCCATACGCTATCTTCAGCAAGGTTGTTTTGGATTTTTTGCCTATGTTATGGATGCCCGGTAGAAGGGTAAGGTGACTGTGGTCGATGTTCCGATTGTTCGGGAGTATCAGGATGTGTTCGCATATGATTTTCCTGGACTGTCTCCGGAGAGGCAGGTGGAGTTTTGGATTGACTTGGTTCCTGGTGTGGCTCTGATAGCCAAAACACCTTATTGATTAACTCCCCTAGAGATACAAGAGTTGTCTACACGATTAAAGGAGCTATTAGACAAAGGATTTATTCGGCTGAGTAGTTTGTCATGGGGAGCGCTGATCTTGTTTGTGAAGAAAAAGGATGGGCCGCATTGGATGTGTATCGATTACTAGGAGTTGGATAAGCTCACGGTGAAGAACCGTTATCCACTCCCGAGGATTGACAATTTATTTGACCAGCTTCAGGGTGCATCTTGGTTTTCTAAGATTGATCTGTGTTGTGGTTATCATCAGATGAGGGTCAAAGAGGAGGATACGCAGAAGACGGACTTCCGGACTTGTTATGGTCATTACGAGTTCGTGGTGATGCCCTTCTGTTGAGAGAAGAACTTAATAACGAGATAATATATTGAGGAATAGTAAGTTAATCTCAATGGATCTTTGTTAGCTCAACAATAAAAGTTAGATTGCAGAAAAGTAAGGAATGTAAATAGCAGCAAGTTATATCAATAAGCATAAACAAGTAGACACTTAGTTGAATCGTAACATACTCAAACCATGTTAGTAAATGATGAACAACATAAGTGAAGAGGGACTCGGATAAAGTATCAATGAGACTACTTTAGATAGTATAGAGATGAAGAAATCTTATATTGATAAGATCAGAATTGGTACATAAACATGAAGTGGAACACTCTATTTATAAAGGTCCAAAAGTTATAAGAAATAATAAACACTTACAAGGCTACGGACTTCGGTGGCTCTGAAAGGTACACCGGATAATACTAAGATTACACGCATAGTTAGTAAAGATAACTTGTCACAGTCTTCATGGTCAAAGATGTCTTCAGGTCTTTTTCTCGTCTTCGGGTTCCAAAAGATGACAAACAGTCTTCAGCATCCTCCTCTCTGGTTCAGAAGAGCTTTTGGGTCTTCGGGTCCTTCTTAGTTGATGAGGGTCACTTTCTCGTATCAACACCTTCGAGATTACCATTGCTCCAGCCGCATTCATAGATCTCACGAATCGCGTATGCAGACCCATGTTGGATCGTTCTGTGATTGTTTATATCGATGACATCCTGTTCTATTCTAAGACCCAGGAGCTGCATGAGGAGCATCTTAGGGAGGTATTGGAGACCTTGCGGAGGGAGAGACTGTATGTGAAGTTCTCAAAGTGTGAGTTCTAGTTGCACGAGGTGCAGTTTTTGGGGAACCTTGTCAACCAGAATGGTATTCTGGTCGATCCAGCCAAGGTCGAGGCGGTGATGAGATGAGAAGTTCTGAAGTCTCCATCTTATGTTCGGATTTTCCTTGGTTTGGCAAGTTACTATCGGAGATTAATTCAGGATTTCTCTAAGATACCGATTCCTTTGACTCGATTTACGAAGAAGACCATCATATTTCGTTGGGGGCCCGAGCAGCAAGCAACTTTTGAGACCATGAGGCAGAAATTATGTGACGCACCGATTTTGACCCTGCCAGAGGGTTTTGAGGATTTTGTGGTTAATTATGATGCATCGATCATAGGTTTGGGTGTAGTTCTTATGCTGAGGGGTTGCGTTATTTCTTTCGCTTCGAGGCAGCTGAAGCCTCATGAGGCGAACTATCATACGCATGATTTGGAGTTGGGGGCTATGGTATTCGCCCTCAAGATTTGGTGGCATTAACTCTATGGGGTCCGTTGTACTATCTACATGGATCACAAGAGCCTGAGGTATTTGATGGATCAGTCGAATCTGAACATGAGGTGGCGTAGGTAGTTGGATGTGGTGAAGGATTATGATTTTGAGATCCTTTACCATCCAGGGATGCCAACATGGTGGACGATGCTCTCAGCCACAAGGCGTTCACAGCTCTGATCATAGATGTGTGCTTGACGATGACGGTGATTACTCCACTCTTGGAGCAGATTCGAGAGGCTCAGCTTGAGGCTATGAAGGAAGAGAACCGGAAGAGTGAGTGCATAGTAGGCCAGGTGGCTTCCTTCGACTATGATATGATGGGTTTTGAGCATTCTAACACTTCCTAAGTATACATGCAACCCTAATAACCTTGGATCTATGTTTGTCTAATAATCATGCAAAGTTGAATTCCAAGGTTATATTCCTATCTAGCATATATGGGGAACATTTTTAACTTGAATGAAAGATAGAATAACTTACCTTGTTGTTGATTATGATCCTTGAAACCTTGTGAGCCTAGCACCCCAAGTGTGATGCCTCAAATGCTTCACACAACACCAAATGCAAAGGAGTAAACTTTGAGAGAATCTTACACTTGCAAAATCGGCTCTAGCCCTCTTGTTTCTTAGTGTCGCCGATTTTGGTGGAGAACATGTTGCTTATATAGTGTGTCACATCTAGGGTTACACCATGTAAACCATAATGTGGCATGACTCTTCATTTCCATGACCCATGGGTTTGTAACTCCCATGGAGCCTCCATGGAGCATTCAATGGGTTTAACCCAACTTGATTATCCATGGAGCCTTTTAGCCCACTATACAAGTTATGGATGATTTACATGATCAACCCATATATTTAATTAGTCATCTTTTGATCACTTAATTAATCCTAGATTAATTCTTGATCAATACTAATTAAATAATACTATTAATATATTAGAACTTATAATATATTAATAAACCACAAGTGTTATTTCTCTCATTTAGTCTATCCAAATGCATGATGCCATGCAACCCAAATGGACCATGCCGGGTCGGGTCAAGTACATACCAGAAATAGTTATGGACTTAGACACCTTATCCAACAGTCTCCCACTTGGATAAGTCTAATAAATATAACTGCAAGTATGACTTCAGGAACCGATCAGCAATCGTAGCTCTTTTCAAGGTTTCTCGGAACTGAGAAGATGATGATACGCCATTTCAGATAAGTGATCATATAATCCTCTGTTCTAGATATCAGCCGGACAAATATATGGAACAGTGTCTTACTTTGTGTCCAGCAGTTTGTTTCCCGATTTCCGATTTGTTTGACATAGAACTCAATTGAACACATCAACTTAGTTCTGACCGGGCCCGGTACATAGGTCAAAACAAAATCATCGAGGGGCCCAGATATCAGCTTCTAATCCAAGAAGGAACAGATAAACTTCGACTCATATGTTTGTTCTACCACTCATTGAATTATACACAAAAGCACGTTTTATAACATCGAGTTACCAATGCGTTAACGTACAATCAATGCATAACCAACTCATAAGTAACAAATCATATCTCTAGGTTTGAAGACTTATATGATATTACCGTCTCACGATCACTCGAGATAAATTCCATGAAGTGATTCCAGTGAGCGTGGGTTGAGTCCAATGCTCAGAACTTATGAGCACTCATGAGTGTTGTAGCCATGTCCAACAACTTAGACCTCTGCAACCAATCATGACAGTCTTGATTCATACCTACTTCCGACATATGACCGACTGTGGAGGTTCGAATAATATGATATACCAAACATAATTATTCTGGAAGTCAAAACATGCAAAAGAAATATAGTAAACGATCGACAAGAGATAGCAACACTTTACTCATAAATAAAACACCTTTTATTCATCATCTAATGTCAATTACACTTTACAAATTTCAAGGTTATCTAACTACTAAATCTAATATCATCCTTCAGCCCTATGCTCCGAGCATGCTGGAGATGCTTAACCCGAGTCAGTCCCTTCGTGAGGGGATCTGCTGTATTCTCATCCGATGATACCCTCTTTGCCACGAGGAGTCCTTCTATTCGATGTCTGATGAAATGGTATTTTCTGTCGATGTGTCTGGATCTCCCGTGATCCCTTGGTTCCTTGGCTAAGGCAACTGCACTTTCACTATCACAGAAAATTTCCATTGGCTCTTTAATAGCTGGTACAACTCCAAGGTCTCCAATGAAGTTCTTCAGCCATATCGCCTCCTTTGCTGCCTCGCTAGCTGCTATATACTCTGATTCGCAAGTTGAATCAGCCACTGTCTCTTGCTTGGAACTCTTCCAAGAAATTGCTCCTCCATTTAAGGTAAAGACCCAGCCTGACTGAGAGCGGAAATTATCCCTATCATTCTGAAAGCTAGCATCACTATAACCTACAACTCTCAAGTCTTCACTCCCACCGAGGGTAAGGACCCAGTCTTTAGTCCTCCGTAGGTACTTAAGGATATTCTTTACCGTAGTCCAGTGTACCTTGCCAGGGTTCCCCTGATACCTGCTAACCATGCTCAAAGCAAAGGCTACATCAGGTCGAGTACACGTCATAGCATACATGATCGATCCTACAGCCGAAGCATAAGGTATTCGACTCATTTCTGCTATCTCAGCCTCAGTACTAGGGCTTTGTGTCTTACTCAATCTGGCATTACTCTGGATGGGTAACTCTCCTTTCTTGGAGTCCTGCATGCCAAATCTCTTCAACACCTTATCCAAGTAAGTACTCTGACTAAGTCCAATTAGTCTTTTACTCTGGTCTCTCAAGATCCTTATCCCTAGAATATAGGCAGCTTCTCCTAGGTCCTTCATAGAGAAACACTTCCCAAGCCAGGACCTAACTTCCTGCAGAGTTGGGATGTCATTTCCTATGAGTAGTATGTCATCCACATACAATACCAAAAAGCTAACTATACTCCCACTAGCCTTGACATATACACAAGATTCATCTTCACTCCTAGAAAAGCCAAATTCCTTGACTTTCTCATCAAAGCAAAGATTCCATCTGCGAGGTGCTTGCTTTAACCCATAAATGGATTTCTCAAGCTTACACACTCTATTAGGGTACTCTGTGTTGACAAAACCCTCTGGCTGACTCATGTAAACATCCTCAGCCAACTTTCCATTAAGGAAAGCGGTTTTGACATCCATTTGCCATATTTCATAGTCATGAAATGCGGCTATGGCTAACAGAACCCTAATAGACTTAATCTTGGCCACTGGAGAAAAGGTCTCATCATAATCAACTCCCGGAGTTTGTGAGAAACCCTTTGCAACCAGTCGTGCCTTATAAGTGTGTACATTACCATCCATGTCGGTCTTCTTCTTGAAGATCCATTTGCACCCTACAGTCTTACGACCTGGTACATTCTCAACCAAGTTCCAAACTTGATTGTCATACATGGACTGTATCTCGCTGTCCATTGCCTCTTTCCACTTGGCTGACTCAGGGCCTGTCATGGCTTCCGCGTAACTGTTAGGTTCATCCAGACCTATCAGTGTCTCATCACTGATAAGTGTATCACCTTCCGCAGTAATATGGAATCCATAGTAATGCTCAGGTGCATTCCTAACCCTTGTGGAACGCCTCAGAGGTACAGACTTGTCAATTGGCTCAACAGGAGTTTCCTCCTCAAGTTGAGTGCTAGGGTTTGAAGTTCCTTCACCACTTGACTCTTGAATTTCTTCAAGGTCAACTTGCCTCCCACTGTCTCCTTGGCTTATGAACTCTCTCTCTCTCGAAAGAAAGCCCTCCTAGCTACAAAGACCACATTCTCACTAGGTCTGTAGAAGAGGTAACCAAAGGATTTATGTGGGTAGCCGATGAAAATACACCTCTCACTTCGAGGTTCGAGCTTATCATGAGTCTCGCATCTCACGAAAGCCTCGCAACCCCAAATCTTAATGTGGTCTAGTTTGGGTACTTTACCAGTCCACATCTCATGAGGAGTTTTGGCAACTTTCTTTGTGGGAGCTAGATTAAGGATATGGGCGGCAGTCTCTAAGGTATACCCCCAAAATTAGATTGGAAGCGAAGCTCGACTCATCATGGAACGAACCATATCCAACAAGGTTCGATTACGCCTCTCAGCTACACCATTCAACTACGGTGTCCTGGGAGGTGTCAATTGTGAGACAATCCCACATTCCCTAAGATAGTCGAGGAACTCTGAACTAAGATACTCACCACCTCGATCGGATCAAAGCATCTTAATGTTCCTGCCCAATTGATTCTCGACTTCCTATTTAAACTCTTTAAACCTCTCAAAAGTCTCTGACTTATGCTTGATTAAGTAGACATATCCATATCTACTGTAATCATCAGTAAAAGTCAAATAATAACGATTAGCATCCCTTGTGGCATGTTTGAAGGGCCCACACACATCCGTGTGTATAAGATCCAACAAACCTTCACCCCTCTCACAAGAACCTGTGAAGGGTGACTTTGTCATTTTTCCAAGTAAGCATGATTCGCAACTATCATCTGACTTTAGGTCAAATGACTCCAATACTCCATCCTTTTGGAGTTGGCCTATGCGTTTCTTGCTTATATGTCCAAGACGACAATGCCATAATGATGCTTTACCCAAGTTATTATCATTAACAGAATCAATACACAATACATTATTTCCTAAGTTATCAACCACAGATACAGTTTGATACACACCATCACAAGGTAATGCTTTAAAATAAAGAACATTATTAAAGAAAGCATTAATCGAACCAACTTCATTATCAAATGAAAAGGTGAAACCTTGTTTATACAATGCATGAAAGGAAATAATATTTCTTGCCATTTCTGGCGAATAACAACATTTATTCAAATCTAAACTAAACCCACTACTTAGCGATAAAGTATAAACTCCAATCTTGGTGACAGTTAAAGCTTTCCTATTCCCCATGATTAAGTTTATTCTTCCATGCTCCACATTCTCACTTCTTCTTAGTCCCTGCAAATCAGAACAGATATGAATACCACAACCGGTATCAAGGACCCAAGAGTTAGAATGGGGTGAGTTATTAGATAAGATAGTGTAAATACCTGCATGGTTGGGTTTAACTTTCCCATCCTTCACATCTTGCTGGTACTTTGGGCAGTTCCGCTTCCAATGTGACTTTTCATGGCAATAGAAGCATTCAGCCTCTTTAGGGTCAGAAGAAGGAGTGACAAAACCTTTCTTGGTTCCACTTGAAGAAGAGCCATCAAGGGTCCTAGCCTTGGTACCCTTCGAAGAGCTCTTCCTCTTCTTCCCTCTACCTTTCTCGATTGCCAAAATCGGGGCGGAGTTTGGATTAGGAGTGTTAACAACCGACTTACCCTTAAGACCTGTTTCTACGGTCTTGAGGAGTCCCTGAAGTTTGCTGAGTGTGACCTCTTCCTTATTCATGTGATATGTCATGCGGAATTGATCATAGCACGATGGTAAGGAGTGCAAAATGATATCTATTGCAAGCTCCTCAGGGAAGTTCACATTAAGCTTCAGCAACCAATCCACATACCTTTGTATTTTCTGCATGTGGCTCGTGACGGATTCCCCGTCCTTCATCATGGTTGTTATGATAGAGCATATGATTTCATACCTCTCTTGTCGTGCACTTTGATGGTATCTTTCCATCAGATCTTGGTGCATTTCAAAAGGGTAGAAGTCCTCATAGGACTTTTGGAGTTCCGCTGTCATGGTGGCCAACAGGATGCATGCCACTTTTGTAGCATCCCTTTCATGTGCCCGGAAGTCAGCGATCTCCTGGGGAGTTGCAGTGGTCTCATCAATCTCCTTAAGCTCCTTGTCAAGGACATATTCTTTGTCCTCGTAGCGGGTAATCATCCTGATGTTTCTGATCCATTCATTGAAGTTGGATCCATCAAAAGTGACTTTCCCACACAAGTTCATAAGGGTAAAGGAGCCATTAGGATTAGAGCCAGAAGCAGCATTGTTTGAAGACATCTGAAAGAAGAGGACAAGATTAGTTTAGATATTAAGAGAGTCCTTAATAAAACACCCAAATGTAATATTAAGGCTAGGATCCAATCACAATATATTATAACTTCGAAGAGGTATGTCGTAATCCAAGCTATAACATATTTGAAAGGTAGGTGAATGACGATTCACCAATTTCTACCATGAAAAACGAAATATAAATATTAGGTTTTTAATTGGTTCTTAGAAATTCCTAGATTCTTTTGAGATTCAATGAACTTTTCAAAGGCATGTTTCAATCTCGAGTGTGCCCTCCAAGTTTTGTGACTGGGATACCGAGGATCACAAAACGAGGTGTGAAGTAACCATGCAAATCACTTGGTACCCTCAAGGTTTATCACTCAATCGATGCGCCGGTAAACCACACACGCTCCACCGATGCTATGGTAAACCTTAAGTCACCCTTTACCTACCTTGTTAAGTCCAAGTTAGTGTGCCGGTTAACCACACACGCTCCACCAACGACTTAAACAAAGTGTAAAGTGTAATTTCATGGATTAGCACCTTATTCACATTTTCCTAAAGTAACTAAGATTGGGAATTTAATAAAAGCATTTAGTTACTTTATAATATTCATCATACTTTTAATGAGAATTTATAAGTCCTTGTCTTACCCGTTCGGCTAACGACCCTCCACCGATCAAGGAAGCGGTGGGTGAGAGTGGACACCCATTAAGTTACCATTTTATAGGCAACAACCTTATACCCCCCTTATAGACCGGCTTCGTGAATGAGGCGTACTAGCGGTAAGACGACTTGACGTTATACATATATATATTAGTAACTTATAATATTATAAAGTATAAGGGTTGAATTTTAACTTTTAAAATTCTAAGGGTTGGAACTAAAGTTTTAATCAAGACTTTACATGTTCCAAAACTTGAGGGCAAGTTTTGTAAACTTCCAAAACTTTTCATTTCTTATAACTTATGAATTAATTGAGTAATAAAAATGAAGACTCTTCATTTTTATAACTCTTGTGTTCTTTTAATGGCTTTAATAAAAGTGAGACTTTTGGTTTTCCATAACTTGAGGATAAGTTATGGACTCCATTAAAACACATTATGATCATGAATTAAACTACCATGAAGGTTACAAACAATTCCTATGATCATCTAATCTTCATAAGTTCAAGAACATGAATATGAACACTTTCAAGAATCAAAAAATTACACTTAAAAAAAACTTGTAATTTTAATAATTGCCATTGTAAATGGATTAGCATAAACATTACACCATCTAAAACAAGCTTTAAAACATCAAAACAGTTTAGGGTAATGTTTCTAGTCCATTTCCAGCAACAAGTGTGCAAACTTTCATACGAGCAGAAAACAGAAAAACGATTTTTTTTTCAAGCTGTTTGCACACAAAAAAAAACAACAACAAACGAACCTGGCTCTGATACCACTGATGGGTTTTGAGCATTCTAACACTTACTAAGTGTACATGCAACCCTAATAACCTTGGATCTATGTTTGTCTAATAATCATGCAAAGTTGAATTCCAAGGTTATATTCCTATCTAGCATACATGGGGAACATTTTTAACTTGAATGAAAGATAGAATAACTTACCTTGTTGATTATGATCCTTGAAACCTTGTGAGCCTAGCACCCCAAGTGTGATGCCTCAAATGCTTCACACAACACCAAATGCAAAGGAGTAAACTTTGAGAGAATCTTACACTTGCAAAATCGGCTCTAGCCCTCTTGTTTCTTAGTGTCGCCGATTTTGGTGGAGAACATGTTGCTTATATAGTGTGTCACATCTAGGGTTACACCATGTAAACCCTAATGTGGCATGACTCTTCATTTCCATGACCCATGGGTTTGTAACTCCCATGGAGCCTCCATGGAGCATTCAATGGGTTTAACCCAACTTGATTATCCATGGAGCCTTTTAGCCCACTATACAAGTTATGGATGATTTACATGATCAACCCATATATTTAATTAGTCATCTTTTGATCACTTAATTAATCCTAGATAATTCTTGATCAATACTAATTAAATAATACTATTAATATATTAGAACTTATAATATATTAATAAACCACAAGTGTTATTTCTCTCATTTAGTCTATCCAAATGCATGATGCCATGCAACCCAAATGGACCATGCCGGGTCGGGTCAAGTACATACCAGAAATAGTTATGGACTTAGACACTTTATCCAACATGATAGTCAGGAGTTATTGAGCCTTCATATGAGGGTGTGGGTTCCATATTTGGGCGATGCACACCAGGTTTTGATGGAGGAATCACAAAAGTCGAGGTTCTCTATTCATCACGGAGCAACAAAGATGTATAGAGATCTCCAGCTTGATTATTGGTGGCAATGTATGAAGCGAGATGTGGCCTGGTATGTTGAGAGGTGCTTGACTTGCGGGAAAGTCAAGGCCGAGCATCAGCGACCTCATGGCAAGATGCAGTAGTTAGACATTCCATTTAGAAACATGAAGAGATTACTATGGATTTCATCACGAAGTTGCATTGGACAGCGCGCAGAGTGGATTCGATATGGGTCATCGTGGATCGATTGACAAAGAGCATGCATTTCATTCCGATTCAGGAGAGTATATCTGCAGAGAGGTTGGCTGACATTTACATCAGGTAGGTTGTAGCACGGCATGTGGTGTCTGTTTCAGTAGTTTCAGACAGGGATGTTAGGTTTAGTTCCAGGTTTTGGAAGAGGTTTCACGAGGATTTAGATACTCGTCTGCATTTCAGCATGGTTTTCCACCCGCAGACTGATGTAAAGAGTGAGCGGACTATCCAGACCCTGGAGGATATGCTATAGGCATATGTGTTGGATTTAGATGGGAGTTACGATATGTGTCTCCCTTTGGCGGAGTTTTTGTATAACAACAATTATCACATCAGCATTGATCGACCTCTTTTTGAGATGCTCTATGGGAGGAAGTGCAGGACCCCGATATGTTGGGGTGAGGTCGGTCAGCGAGTCATCGGGAGTAATGAGGTGGTACTCAAGATTACCAAGTTGATTTAGCAGATCCGAGGTAGATTTCAGACAACATAGAGTCGGCAGAAGAGCTAAGTCGACAAACGTCGATCAGATCTAGAGTTCCAAGTTGGGGACATGATACTTCTAAAGGTGTCACCCTTTAAAGGTGTCATCCAATTCAGGAAGAGGGGCAAGCTGGGCCCCAGGTATATCAGTCCTTTTAGGGTTTTGGCTCGGGTGGGTTGGGTTGCTTATCACTTAGATCTACCCGAGGAGCTTAGTCAGATCCATAGCATGTTTCATATCTCTCAGCTGCGGAAATGTTTGGTTGATGATTCCATAGTGGTTCCATTGGAGGATATTCAGGTGGTTGATCGCATAAATTATATTAAGAGACCGATTTCTATCCTTGACAATAAGACGAAAACCTTGAGGAACAAGGTTGTGAAGTTGGTGAAGGTGTAGTGGCAGCACCGAAAGGAGTCTGAATGGACGTGTGAGCCTGAGGACGAGATGATGGAGCATTACCCAGAGTTATGTACGGTACCGGACTTCGAGGACAAAGTCTGATTCAAGTGGGGGAGAATTATAACACCTGATTCAAGGTACTTTTCATTTTTGACACTTGGTGTGTAAATATTTTGCAAATTTGGTCCCTAGGAGGCAGTTTTGCCATTTTTGGAAATTTGGGAGTACGTTGGGCATACTTCTCGTATGCAGGGCATACACACCTAGGGGACAAACTCTAAATTTTGGGTTTGGACCCTATTTAAACAACATTATGACCCATGATCCTCTTATTTCTTAGCCTCCATTTCCCTTTGAGCCCCATTTCGTAACCCTAGCCCCTCTTGAAGAAATTTGACCCTCTTGTGTGTGTTTTAGTGTATGTTGGTGAGATTTGAGGAAGAATAGCTTGGAAGAAGGAGCCTTGATCAAAGGAGAACTTGTAGATCCAGATTACACACATCATTTCCAGCTTCATTGAGGTATAAAGCTTGGAACTTTCTCCTTGTATGCTTAGATCTAGTCTTTCTGACGTTTTGGTCCCTTTTTGGTCCTATGATGAGATCTAGTGGGTTTCCTCCACTCCAGAAGTTAGGAGTTGCATCTCTTGATGTTTCTGAGGTCCCTAGTCCATAAAGTTAGCATCATGATGAATGTGGATCAACCATGCATGTGTTTAGGTCCATTTCGTAAAAGTAGAATGCTAAACGTAGGGTTTGGGTTCCTTTGAGCCATGCAAAGGCTCCAATTCGTGACTTTATGGATTAAGATGTTCCACAAGGCTTAGATCTAGAGTTTATACGTTTGGTTGCAAGAACTAGGCACTTAATGGAAAAAGTGCTTAATGGGCGCGTACATTGGGTGTATGCTACCGAGTCCCCGATCCAGCACGCGACCTAGTAAGTCGGGCGTACGTCTGGTACGCGCAGCGTACTAGGCCTAGTCTTTGGGCTTTGCGGTTTGGCCCGTTTTTAGGCTATTGAGGATCGTGGGCCTTGTTGGGCCACTAGCCTTTCTGACTTTGGCCAATTGTTAGGCTTTAGGGCTTCTTGGATTTGGTCATCATTTGGGATTTTGGGCGATACTGGGCTTTTGGAGCCATTGGATTGGGCCTCGGTTATTGGGCCAAGTAAGGAAGGGGTAAAATGGTCTTTTACCCTAGGAGTTGGACAAATGAAATAGATTCCTAGTTACAGTTTATGGCCCAATTATTAATTGGGTTTTATTTGATTAATTAGCGCAGGGACTTTCCGGATCAACAGTCCAAGCATTTATCTGATTTTCACCAGTTTAAGGTGAGTCTCCTCACTTTGCTTGGCGGTTCGAAGGCACCTATGCCGGCCGATGATTTATTATTATTAGGATGATAGCTATCCGTGTGACTTTTTCATATGTAGTATGTGATATGTATATCGGGCGGGGTCCGATGTCAGGCGAGGCCTGATGGGTGTATTGTATGTTATTTATCTTAGTGATTCTTGCATGTGTTTATGTGTCTATATGAATGTCGGGTGGGGTCTGATGCTAGGCGGGGCCTAATGAATGTGATGTGGTGATGCCCATCTCATGTTCTAATAGATCTGTTCTGAGCGGGGCTCGATACCGAGTGGGGCCCGATGGTGGTCGGGCATGGCCAATCTATAACACCCGCAGATTCGGGCTAGTCAATTTAGAGATAATAAGCGTTAAAAATGTCTTTTTGATAGAAGATTATTTAGAATAAAAATCTTAAACAAAGTTATAGTATATGTCACAAGGATTTTGTACATGTAAAGAATACTAGAATCCGACTTATAACGAAGAAGTTATGAACCATCGAAGTTTCGCGATTAAACTGGCACGGCTCTGCGTAACGTAAAAAGTGAATTGTTGATAAATTACTTTTTAGCCTTAGTAATCTAAATGAAAGTCATAGTATTCGTTAAACCGAGAGCGTGCTTATAGAGAATATCCAAATCTGACTTCGTTAGAGGAAGTTATGATTTTTCGAAGTTTCAGCGAGCAGTATACAACTCAGAAATAGAATTTTAGATTGGTAGATTTTTAACCAAAATGATATAAATGACAATTTAAGATCTCAATAATAGGAGTTCAACGATAAAAAGACAGTTGAAAACGGAGTCTATATGTAGAAGATATGAATTTTACACGGTCATTAACAGTGTAATCTTCTCAGGGTACTAAATTTAAACCGGTCAAGAACTAGCCAATAGAGTCAAAAGGAAAGTTGTATATCTTGTCAATACCTACGCGTGTATATAAAGAACGTCAAAAATGGAGCTCGTATGCGAAAGTTATGAATTTTTTAAGATTGGTTGTTTTTACATGCGTCCTGCGCCACATGTCAGCACCAGGCGAAGCCTTGGTTCCTACACAAGCCCACGACATAAGAGCCAAGTCTCATGACATGAGAGGCCCCTGGACAGCCTATAAATAGAGCCGAATTTCACTCATTTCATCACACCTTTCCATTCCACTCTCTCCCAAACCCCCAATGTCCTAAGACCTTTTCTCTAGCACTTCCTATGTGTTAGTAGCGAGCCCCGGAGCGCTGGAAGGCCCCGAGAAGAAGAGCTTTCGGCTCAGAAGTTCTGCCCGCATAGAGCCCGGTTTCTTGCTAGTTGTTCTTACCATACTTTAAGTATAACTTATGTTTAAGTTCATTATCGTTATTATGAACCTATAAACAAGATTTATTAGTGATTCCAAGTCGTTATACTGATTGATCTACTTACGGGAATGATTTCTAGGCTGTGATTTAGTGAGGTGTTTAAAGTGGGATTTCCAAACAGTATACTTCATATACCAAACGGACCCTATCTTCGATATGATCCTACCTGCTTGTTCCTTACTTGATAGATCATGAAAGTAGACTTTGAGTTAATGATGAATCTAGACTAATAATTAGTCACAATAAATATTAGACTAAAACTTAGTGATAATGACACTATGTTACGTCAAATGAAAAGACAATTGCTAGAAGCGAAGCGCTGTCCGAATTACGAATTATCAGATTAACAAGTGAGTGCATAGTTTCTTTCATCTTACACATAGATATGAAGTATCTGGATAATTACATGCTTATGTGCTTATTATCTATGCCGAGAATATTATGTGTTACATAAAATATTATGAGATGATGTTTAACTTATTTAATCATATAATTATTATATACTTATAAATATGTATTAGGTAGCGACGGGTGATGAGAGATAGGTGATGATAGAAAGGTGATGATAATTAGGTGATGATAGATATATGATGATAAATAGGTGATGCGAGATGAGAGATGATTAGGAGATGCCATAAATTAGACATGCGATGTTGCGATGTAGTCATCTACCAGAGTATAGATGGCGATCACTAACTAATTTAAACAAGTCATGTGGAAACACAGGTAGGCTCATAACCTGTAGGTGATGAATTACGAGTTCAGGCGATGTAGTAACTACGTATTCATACGATGATACTCTAACCCTTACCGGATATGTATTTGGGGAGTAATACCCGAATCAGTAATGTCTATGCAATGTAGGCGAAGATCCTTAGGAAGAGTCCTTAAGAACAAACATATAAGGAAATGTGATGTAAGGCGATGAAAGGTAAATACGATGTAGGAGATGACCCTTAGGATAAATCTTTAGGGAAGAATAAATAAAGAAAATGGGAATAGGTAATCGGGTTAATTGTTTGACATGAAATATGTGAAGAAACAAATTAACTATATTATTGTGGGTTGAAAACATTAAGTACTCACCAGCTTTCCCAACCTGACCCACTAAGTTTATTGTATCACAGGTAGCGACATTAAAGATACATTCTGCTGAGGGATTCAAGGAGATGTAGATCATTAGTGTAAATTAATGTAAGGTCTGTTTATGCTTATGTTTCTGTATTGACGATAACCTAAATGTTTTAATATAAATAAAATACACTTCTTCGGAAATGTTTTGATAATATCATTACAATGTTTCCTGGGAACAAATTCCGTAATGTTATTCCTCAAAAAGGATACTCTGATTTTTAAATAAGCATAAACAAATCGGTCTTTTCTGGCCATGAATTTGGGGATGTCACACCATCGTATGTTGATGTGTATGGTATAGGGTGTTTTAGGGAACTCACTAAGCTTCGTTCTTACGATTTCCAGTTTATGTTTCAAGTACTTCCGCATCGAAGGGGAAGAGCTCTAGATGATCGTGTTGCACACACCACACCTTCCGTTTATTTGACTCTCATGTATTGAGATGATTGATTGATATACTCTGATTGTCTTTTATGGTTTTATGAAAATGTTTTGGATGATGATTTTATTATTATTAAAATAAAGTTTTTTGTCTTAAATTTTGGGACGTTATATTTTATTTGGTAAGTGTCCAGCATGCATATATATATATATATATATATATATATATATATATATATATATATATATATATATATATATATATATTGCATTACATGAAAGTTATTTTTGGAAACATGTTTTCATTATTTGAATTTTTTTTGCTTTAAGAATATTTTTATATCATTATGTGCATTCACTTAAGATGGGAGACAATGGGAGCCATTAACAATATCCATACGGTATTTAACAAAGATGGAGTAATTAGATTTCCAGATAATCATGACTATACACTAGATGTTATCCACCCATTGTGTGTGTCTGATGGGATGGTTCACAAGATGTCTAATCGAATAAAATGTGTGTGATATGGTGTATTGAGTACAATGCATATATTACACAGTGTGAATCTGTATTATATTAGTCCAAAGTTGAACCATCACTGTGAGCTTGAACTTTTGAGATTGACTTGGGAATGTGATATATTCATATTGCATTATTATTATTTGTTGATTAAATCATCCCATTATGATTTGTTAAATTATTGGATATCCTTTGATCTTATTTTGCTAACCATTGTTAGCATTTGATTATATTGGAACTTGACTCCGAATTATAGTTTATTAAACCTTTTTAATTTGGATTATGGGTTAATAAATCCTTTGATTTTGGATTATAGATTAATAAACCCTTTTGACTTTTATATCATGGGTTATTAAACCTTTTGACTTTGGCTTTGGGTCTATAGCACCCTTATTCGAGATTTTTGGAACCTTTTAAAGTTTTGTTGATTTTAATTTGATTTTGGATGTTTGGCTTGAGTCTAATGATTGCCATCATTTTGTTGCTCTAAATGAATCAAGCTTTGACATTCTCACTAGGCATTCCATTAACTATCTTTTGAGTTGTGCTCAGTTGAAGATTAGCGAAGAAGATAGAGAATGCGATGAAATTTAAAAGGCGACAATGTTATAATGGTTTATTTGAACTATGTTTTGTTATTAATTGATGCTACCTTGCTATTTTGGAACTTATTAACTTGTTTAAACTATGAGATCATATTTTTCCGCACTTTTGAAATAAAAAACTATTTGGGATTTAAAATTAAATGATTTTATAAGTATTTTTAAAGTATCCTAGCAATGGGTGTTCTACTTTGATCCTTGAAAACTTACCATCGAGGAAGCTAACAATTAAGTCAAATTGGATGTACATGATCACATACAAACATAATGGAGAGATAGAGTAATGTAAGGCTCATTTAGTCGCTAAAGGATTCATAAAATGGAGGCATCATCCATGAGATCTTTTCACTAGTTGCCTAACTTGTTACTGTCAGAAGCTTGCTTGTCGTGGATACTAAGAAGAGCTGGAACATCCAACACTTAGACATGAATAACGTCTTCTTTCATTGAGATATTGTAAAAGAACTTTTTATGAAGATTCCATAAGGTTTCTCAAAGGAAGGATACACCAAAGTATGGTGCCTAAGAAATTTACTATATGGTGTACGACAAGCATCTCAAAACTGATACAAAAGTCCACACTTGCACTCCTTGATTTTGGTTTCAAATAGTCAAAGACGGACCATTCCCTTTTCATATATTGAAAGGTTTTGATTTATGTTGCAATTATTATTTATATTGATGATGTCATCGTAATGGGGAGCGACGACACCAAAAATAGAGTAAGTCAGAGCACATCTACAAGAACACTTCAACATAAAGGATATGGGGCATGTAAAGTATTTTTTAGGAATTAAAGTTGTACGTACTTTTGATAGACTAGTATTAAGCTAAAACAAGTATACAGTAGACATTGCCTCAAATATTAGACAACAAGGTTGTTGACCAAGTCATTTTTCATTTTACCATGGAACAAAATCTACACCTTGCCCACCTATTGATTCTTCACAATATCATCGTTTAGTACCTATTATACATGTAGGTGATCGCACATGACATTGTCTATGTCGTAAATATGCAATTGTCTATGTCATAAATATGCTAAGCCAATTTGTGTCGGACCTACCTCAAATGCATATAGATGCATCCATATGAGTGATGCATGCGTTATTTGAAAGCTACACCTAAACAAGGAATCTTACTTCTCATAAGTGGGCGTTTGACATAGCAACACATTGCAATGTAGATTGGACGGGTTGCAACTTCACGAGACTTTCCCACACGAGTGTCTTGATCATGCTAAGAGGAGTTGTGATATCCTAGTAGACTAAAAACAATTTGTAATCTCCCGAACCTCAACCCATATTAAATATGGAGCCATTGACACCACAGTAAGCGAGGTCCTATGGTTGTGATGACTGCTACGTAATCTCGATGCCAAACCCGCTGAGTCTACACCCTTTTATGCGACAATCAAGCAACGTTACACATCGTCAATAATCTTGTCTTTCATGATCGAACCAAACACGTTGAAATGGACTGTCATTTCGTGTGGAAACGAATTTAATATAATGAAATCAATACTTTGGCTATTATCACGACAAACCAGTGGCCAACATCTTTACCAGTGCACCTCGCACAAAGCACTTTCATTTTCTAGCGGGTAGGTTGGACATTCGTAACTTTCATGCTCGAGCTTGAAGGGAGTAATGGTAACCATATCTTTCTCTTTTACGTCCTTATCCTATTATATTTTATCCGTGTATATCATCTCCTTAATTGTAGGACCATTCTCTTGTAATTTCATGTATATATTCCGTGTATTATCACTAAAGATCACATAGCTTGAAAGCTTTTAACTTGTACATTTTGAAATCATTTCCATTTTGTTAGCCTTTCTATTTCAGTGAATCCAAAAACCTTAATTTAAGGGTGTACATAAACTCATAAAGCTTTGTTACCTTACGTCTTGGAAATCCATTTTCACTATAATTGATCAATGAGAGATCGATATATCTTTTTACAAACTATATAAAACATTCAAAATATAAGTGCAATGCTAAGTTATACCTTGTGCAGTAACGATTGTACATTGCTGATTTTTTTTGTTGGAAATTTGAATTCAAAGGTTGTAAAAATCACCCATCATCTCCCCATAAATGATCAAACTATTTGTTTTCGAGTCTGTGTTACAAAAGTTGCAAGTATTCGTGACAGAACCTCATCAACATGTGGAAAAAAGTATAAAGTACTAAAGAAGCATTTTAATTACCAACATTTCCTTACATATTAAAAAAAGAAGTAAATTACAAAATTAGCCTCATCATCCTAAGTATACAAAATGCCCATAAAATTTTCTACCTTTTTTTTTAATCTTTTTTTTGGGGCTTTATGGTGAGGGCTGCTGCTCTTCTATTCTATCTCTTTCCTTCTTGTTTTTACATATACATATATTTTTTACACCCCACAGTTAAATATTAGTTTTTCTAAATATTTATGTTAGATAAAATTAGAAGGTTGAGATGCATCTTCTATGCGTAGGAACTTTCAATTTTTTCTGATTTAATTCCTCCTTCCATACTTTCCCAATATCTTGAGAAATTTTCATGGCGTCAGCAGATGCACCAGCAAGCCCTCTTCTTGTGAATCCTGCTGCATATAATCCACACTTTCCCTTCCACCCGTTTGGAAATGGTGTCTTTGGGAAGCCATTTTTGGCAAAGAACTCGGTTTCCTGCTCATAAAAAAAGTCAAAATTCGATTAGTCAAACCGAAAGATTCAATCTTTTTGCGAAACAACAGAGCAGAAATGGAAGCATTTGCTCACCTGAAGCCAGTAGGGAACATTGCTACAATACCCAGTTGCTAAAACAACTGAATCGATATCAAGGGTGTCGCCATTAACGAGCTCAACGGAGGTGCAGTTAAATCTTTTGACTCCAGGAACGACGGTGATCTCGCCTGCTCGGATTTTCTCAAGTGCACCGATGTCGAGAACTGGGGTTTTTCCATGGTGGTTTTTCAGTTCTAATGGACCTAAAGATGGTCTCTTTATGCCGTAATTTTCTATGTTTCCGAGAATGAACCATGCCAGGATTAGCAGAAGCTTATCAACCAGCCATAGAGGTAGCCATTTCATCAGCATCATGGCTATATCGAATGTCGATTTTCCCATCATTTCTCGAGGCAAAACATGAACCTGTAAAGAAATTAGAAGAATTAGATGGTTAATTTTAATTGTTATTGATTTTCTTGAAAATATATTCCATCTTTTTTATGGGTTTTAAAGATTTTTCAAGATTACTTACCGAGCTTCGAACCACCATGGATGGCTTGGCATTGTGATTTGAAAGGTCTAGAGAAACCTCCATGCCGGAATTTCCACACCCGACGACCAATACTTTCTTTCCGTCATATTTCTCGCCGGACTTGTAATCTTTTGCATGAATGACTTCACCGGAGAAATCTTGTAGTCCATCAATTTCCGGCACTACCCCTTCTGCATTTTCTCCGGAAGCCACCACAAGCATCTGGCAGATATACTCAGTCTCGGAGAGGTTCGACCCGTTTGTCGAAATGGTCACGACCCGCCAGAGATGGCAGGCTTCATCGTACTTAGCAGACTGCACACACTCATTGAATTGCGGTTTGATGTCAAATTTCTCAACATAGTTCTCAAGATAGGTGATGAATTGTCTCTTGGTTGGGTACTCAGGGTATTCCTCGGGAAAGGGTAGTTTCGGAAGCTGGCAGAATTTTTTCGGGAGGTGTAGTTTTAGGCGATCATAGGTACGTTTTTGCCATAAAGAGGCAATGCAGTCGGATCTTTCAATGACCACAAAGGGAATGCCTTGTTCCCGGAGGCAAGCTGATACGGCTAGCCCTGATGGCCCGGCCCCTACTATAACAGGGCCGTTCACCCACACACATCGACGACCACAGAAGTCGTTTTGACCCGAAAAGCTAAACATTTTCTTGAAAGTTTCTTTTGGGATACAAGGTAAGATTTTGAAGTTTTATTAGGAATGATCACAAGAGGAGTAGTTTTTGTATGTTTGGAAGTTGGAAGTGAAGATGAGATGATTGTTGTTGGAATGAAATAGGAGGTGAAGGAGAAGATGTTTATATAAGGGGCGGGGGATGAAAGATGAGGTATGGGTAGAGGTCAATTAATGCACTTTGAAAGGTCATTTTCAAATCATAAGCCAATTTTTATATTGAGATTTATCACAATAATAATTATAATCAAAGTTTATATTAAATTATGTTTGCAATCATATGATCGATATATCATAGTGGTATTAGATTTAATTGGATCTTATGGGGTTTAATTAATTGTTTATTTTAATGCTTCCAATGTGGCTATGTGAGTGTATGTGGTTTATTTACAAATTTTATGTGAAAGACAGTTGTGGGCGGGTAAAATAAGGTATTTTTGGTGTTGGTCTAGTTGGGCTCGACTAATGTGAAACTATTTATTTATTTGTGTTTTATAAATGTGACAATCTGATTTTATAATTTTGTGTTTTATAAATGTCACATATAATTTTATGATTTAGTGTTTTATAAATGTCACTTATTTAACCTGTTATAAATAAAATATAATATGAATCAACCAATTAATGACCGAAACAGTCAAGATAGTTACTTTTATGTGAGTTTTAGTGCCCAACATTGTTGGAATAACAAAAGGAATATTGCTGGGTAGTAAATGATAACGTACAAAGCTTTTTTAAATGATATTTGATCATTGCAGAATAAGTAAATTTACATTAAAATTTTATAAGAAATCAAATATCCTCCTATCTAATTTACATTAAAATTTTATAAGAAATCAAATATTCTCCTATCTTTTGTTTCTATTAATCTTTATATTTATTTGGCTAAGGTAAATCTATCCTAATAATCTATCATAATAAATAAAAATCATTTTAATACATGTCACTTCCTCAACACTTTTGTTATATGTCATTTTATGGGTATTTTAAATTAATTTTTGTCCAAGATGTTATTTTTTGGTTTTTCCATTTTATTAAATTTCACATAATATTTAAATGTAATAATTTACAATAAATATAATAATAAATGAATATCAGCTTCATTAATGAATTACCTTCTAGTTTCAAAATTTATAAATTAAAGTCACATTAATTTCCTTTGTTTATCTAAATTATTTATTTATATTTTAAAGAGAAAAAAACACTTCAATTTTAAGAAAAAACATCATAAATGGTCCCTATGGTTTCCCAAAATTTGAAGTTTAGTACTTGTGGTTTAGAAACGTCATAGCTGGTCCCTGTGCTTTCAAACCTTTTGACAGTTGGTCCTTATCCCTCACACCGTTAGAACCCCACCGTTCACTCTTATTTCATTAAAATAATATAAGGGCAAATTGGTCTTTTCACGTGTGCCCTCTTCTTTATTGAGGGAAATGATTATGCTACTGTAATCTTCACGTCAACTCCCAAACAATCTTCATCTCCCAAGAGTACAGTGACTTCATCTTCAGCAAATCACTCTCATCCAAGACACGAAATAGGGGTTTAGGGTTTACACAGCAGTAAAGGACAATGGTTCTCTCAATATGGTGTTTACGTGAAAAAAATGCGTGCTTGAAGGACTTGCAATCGAGATACGGTAAGATTTTTCAAAAAAAAAAAAAACTTCAGTTTTTGTTTTCCTTGAATGTATTCATGAAGATAAATCATCTTCTTTACCCTGTCTATTTTTGTGTTTGCGGAGGGATATGATAACTATTTCACGTTGAAGATACATTATAGTGGTGTCTTCACCAAGTCACCTAGAAGGAAATACGTCGATGGTACTGTATCATATGTAGATGACGTTGACACTAATTTATTTGCAGTCCATGAGCTCGATGACATGGTTCGAGAAATAGGGTACAAAGGTGAACAAACCCTTTACTACCACTTTTGTATCCCTGAATTTCCATTAGACTACGAGTTATTGCCTTTAGGTAATGACCAAGATGTACTTAAATTGGTTTCGTATGTCCCTAAACACAAACTTGTAAAGGTGTATATTGAAATCGGTCAGACTAGGGTACTTACTTATTTTAAGTCTCCTTCCAAAGTTGTTATTGAGGAATTGGAACCTCAGAGTGTGTCACCAGAACTTAATAGAAAAAAACATTATAGAAGAGAAGTATGATCGTGTAGTACAAAGCTTGATTTAAACCATCCTGACAACCATGTTGTTGACTAGTCACAGGTAATAGATATGGATGAAAGTCAGGATCATTCAAAGACTATTGTTCCATATGTTATGTCATAAGTTAGCCAACAAAGTAATGTCATTGATGTGAATGAAGGAGTGATCATGGGCCACATAGAAGAAGTGTGTAAGGGTAATTTAGTCAATCATGCAGAGGAACCAATTTATGAAGATATTGGTGGAGAACAAAGTGTAAGACTTGATGAATTTGAAGCATTTACAAAGGATTATTTAAATTATGTTGACTTTGATGTTGAGTACGGTGTACCAAATGGTGAAGACAATCAAGTAGAAATGGAAATTCTAGAGGGCATGTTAAGTGATGATAGTGGAGATGCTTTCTATAGTCAGAATGGAGATGGTTCTGATTATAGTGGAGATGATTCTAATGATAGTGACTACATTGTACATGGTTCTAACTTGCGATTTGATGTGGATGTATACATGAGTGAATTCTAAAGTGTTGTGGATGTAGATGAACATGGAGTTTTAAACAAGCAAACCGAAACTGTAGGGAATGACATAGTTCATGAAGATTTGGAAGTTATTCAAAGTGATGATTATCAGTATGCAGGATTTTATGAAGATGAAAGGACAACAATGCTTAAGGAGATGAGTAGGTCAACTCCATGCTCACATGGGGAGATCTATTTAAAACAGTATAGGGTGGGGCAGTGTTTCAAAACAAAGAAGGAAGTTGTGGATTACATGCATTCACATACTGTAAATACAAGAGGTCCCTATACTTAGCAAAAAATGATAAAATCAGGATGAGGGTCAAATGTGGAGGTGTTGTGGGCCAATCTACTGAAACAGTTGAATGTGGTGGGCTATCAACTAGAAGTAAGGTAAAGTGCAAGGGCAAAAATGTGATTAGTAAAAAAGGAAAATGTCCTTGGGCAGTCCAAATCTCGAGGGAAGGGAGGCATTGGTGAAGTTGGACCAAAGGGGAAGACATGGGGAAAGGGGAAGACACAGGCAAAGGGGAAGACACAATGAAAAGGAAAGGGGGTTGGAAATTCTGTTAAATAGTTAGTTGGATGTTTGGGTAGTTAGGTCTTTTGAAACTTAAATTATCGTTTGGTTGTTTAAATTATGGTAATTAGGTCTTTTGTAATGTTTATATGGGTTAAGACCTTCCATCAGTAAGTATGTTGAAACTAAGTCTCATGTTTAAACTTTGGTATGTAATGGTTTTATCAACAGTTTGCTTATGAATTACCCTCTCCAAACCTTTCTAAAAAAGAAGCATGTATAACAATGTACATTTGAAATATCATTCCTAACCATTTGCAAGATGCAATTATAACAATGTATATACGAAAATGCACATCAAAACTATTGATTTATAACAAAATACATTACATTAAACTTCCATTGACTTAATGTGTTACATTTCATACAACAAAATGAAACCAAAAATCCCCATTCCATCACAATCCAAACCCCCTGAACTAGTTAGATGCGTACAAAAGAAACCAAAAAACCCCCATCCTATTACCAGCCAGATCCTTCAACCACCTTACTGGTTAAAATAAAACCAAAAAAAACATCCATGAACATAACAACATCAGCTGGTAGTTTCACAGTTCTGCACTTGTAATCGCAACCCTCTCTTCCAATCGATTCATTGATCTTCTAAAACTTGGAATCACCACCAATGCCTTAGCACACATCGGAGGGCCAACCCACCTTACGAACCCACATCTTGAACAATTCAAAATATGCCTTCCGGGGTTACGATCCGTCCATGAGGTCACCTTCGTTGTTTCGATTCCACATCTACAAATCGCCATCTTCGACACTTGCATAAGAGTTTTGCAATTGGATGCACAATAGAGTGAGAGTAGACGAGGGTGGGTGCGAGAAGGGTTTTCAAAATGATCAGACATGCATTTGGTTATAAAGAAGAGGGCACACGTGAAAAGACCAATTTGCCCTTGTATTATTTTAATGAAATAAGAGTTAACGGTGGGGTTCTAATGGTGTGAGAGATAAAGACCAACTGTCAAAAGTTTTGAAAGCACAGGGACCAGCTATGACGTTTCTAAACCACAAGTAATAAACTTCAGATTTTGGGAAACCACAGGGACCATTTATGATGTTTTTTCCAATTTTAATAATTCAATATTTTTCTTAATTTTCTTATAAATTTAAATTTCTCATATATTTAGACTTTTATATTTAACTTTCTTTTAAATAAACTCATATAATACATGAGCCTCATAACTAGTGTCAAAATGAAGAAAAAAATATTAAATGAAAGAATTAGTGGATTCTACGTGTCATTGTTTTATATGAGTATGATTATAAGTATGAATAAAAACTAAGAGAATATTTAATTTTTCAAAATTTAAACCTTCAACGCAATATAAATTGAAAATTAAATATAATTTTTTGATTATATATATCTTCCTATTTAAATAAAAAAACTACATGTTCAATCTATTAATTATCTTTTTTTTTTCGTAACTTACTTTAATCTATTGAGTAGAAAAATAAGTTTGAACAAAAGATAGAAATATATTTTATTTTTCATATAATATTTAGGCCATTGGGTATATTCATCACATTGTCACATGAAAAGTATTAGCACTGCCACCACACTACTTTGATATATAAACCATTCCACATCATTAAAGTATTTTACTTTTAAAATTTTTATTAAACTAAATAATATTTAATTTTAATTATATAACACATAAACTTGAAATTAAAATTCAAATGATCTGAAAATTGCATAAATAAAAATAAAAGCTACATAAAAGATATAATTCAAACATAAAATTACTAAATGTCATCGTCAACGTCGTTTTGGTATAATTGCTCATTTAGGACTTGTTGAAGATATTGGCAGGTTTCACGAGATTGAATTTCCAGAACTCTCTCCATGTATTCATTGGTATTAGGATTAAATTTTTGCAACAAATTAACTTCACCGACCTCATCATACGTGCAAATCACACACTACATTGTTCAAGCGTTTTGATGAACACAATGAAGATCAAATATGGGTTTGTTCTTCAAATATAGGCTTAACAACACACACATGAACTTGAATATAAAATCAGATTTGAAGTGAAGGTTGAAGATCGAAGAACATAATAACCAAGAACATGAAATTGTTTTTCAAAACCAAATCCAAAAGATTAACACACGAACCATGAACAAGAAATTGTATTCGGACTTGATTTGTACTCAAGAACACAACTAAGATTTCACGAATTAAAAGGGTTTTTATGATGTTAATCATAAACCCATTAAAGCAGAGAGAGAGATATGGGTCCTCTTATTTTATAAATTTTAAATAGATAAATAAGTATTAGATTTATAAAGATGAAAGAAAGATAGAAAATAAATACCCAATGGTATTAAAGTCATTTCAGTTTACCGAGAGACCAAATTCACATTAAAACTAGCTCAAGAGGACCATGAAACCAAAAAAGTCGAGTTTGGACTAAATCTTAGAAAAAATGCATACCAAAGCGACTATTTTTGCATTCTCTCTCTATATATATATATATATATATATATATATATATATATATATATATATATATATATATATAAAAGCAGAGTATGTATAACAATTTTGATTTTTTTAAGTAGTCCTTCGAAAGCATAGCAAAACACTCCTTAATTTTCATTGGTCATCGAGTTCCATGGTAAATAGCATGATAGACCACGGCCCTTGCACGGAAGATGGTGTATACGACCATGATTACCTTGCCACCTGACCATGAATGCTTCTAGTAACGAGCATGCCTTTCAGCCTTATGATCGTTAGACTCTGGTCGGTGTGGGCAACGCCCACCAGCGTTATTGTGACCTGGCCATCGAGATAACGTTGTTGCAAGCCTGGAACACCGCCCCGCCTCGGCATTACTAGCCATTAGGTATTATGTTATGATGTGTTGCTGTGGTAACGAAAGGAAACGACTGTTTTACTCTCTTCTCCCTCTCTCAAGACGATGTTTTCATGGACAATCACCACCATCTTTTTACCGTTTTCAAGGCGTTTTCCGGTGCAATGTCCCAAAAACGCAAGCGGACGTTGCCCACACCTTACAGCCTTATATACATATGACTTTGTAAATATCGTCTACTCTTATGATCTTCATCTGAATTGGAATTTAATGCAATGCAATGAATTCACAGAAATCAATCAAGAGCCTCTAGTTGGCCCGTGTCAACATCGAATGTAAGAACATATTAAATCATTTACCAGTTTAGTTTCTTCTATTTATTAAGCGATAATATGATATTTTCCGGCTTTATTTTCAAATACTATCAACGGACACCAATTTTATTCTCGTTCTCAAATTCAGCAGTGGTTTTAATCTACTATAAAATGGTTATCTTTGTGGGTTGATACATCTGTCATAAACATACCGATCAATATTAAATTGTGTTTGTATTATATGAATATTAAATTTTGTTGTTGTATGGAGCTATGGATAGATAAGACATATATAATAACACTGACACTTGAAAAGGAAATAACCAGGGGAGCAAGTAGAATGAAAGAAAGCCCAAAGCGACGTGCCATTCTGGTATGTAAGTGGGCCCGGCGTATCTACGTGGCGGTATCTAATTTCCTACATGGCAATAAGGGGAGCTGCTGACTGGATGCCGACAGTGTGTTCACATGGACTAGGCGTTACCAGGCTGGACCCCCGATAGCCCTCTTCACGCTGACCCTCGAGCCCCTTAACCCTCACCATATTTAACATAGACTAATGATTTATTTTCGTATACATGGACCATGGTATATGTCTTTATCAATTTATATAATAAAATAATGATTATTTATTATTCCAACATGCAACTTTCGAATTAATAAACAAGCTCGATGATTATTTACACATTGTTTTCTAGGTAGATATTAATCCAGGTTAATCATTATTTTTCATCTTAACAAGTTAGTGGTGTTTAAAAAGTGTATCTTTATTTAAATTTCATGCACAATAGCTTAACTTTTTCTAGACTTACGATTTTGGCTACAGCCGCTATCTACAACACACGATGATTAAGAGAAACTAAAGTAGTAATTAATAACTTCACAAAGTGTCCTTTTCGGTAGCTTCATGGAAGACTTAGATAGAATCAATGAGCTTGCACTATATATCTTAATTAATTATTCATCATACCTTGAAGAACTAGCAACGGATGTGAACTCCCAATCACTTTTCCACGTTGATAATGATGGTTAATTAAAGTACAAAATAGATTAAACTAGGGCTTTTTGAAATCTTTTAGGGCTCTTATTTGTATGCAGTTAGTCCTACTTAATATTGATTAAACAATTCATAAAGTGATTTGATTAAGTTGTATCTTTTTGAGTTGGATGAATGATGGGAAGAAGAGGGGAAGCATGTGAAACCAGACTTTATTTTCCCCACAAATTCTCTCCTTTCAAGAAAAGGCTTGGAGCTACCAAGTTTGGCTTTTTCTAGGGTTTAAATATATACATTATATTATATATCTTATAAATACTACTATCGAAATGAATATATTATCAGGTTGGGATATTTAAAGATGTAACAAAAAGGCTTATGTGTATGTTTTGGTAGGCTGTAACAAGGGTGTGAAAGGAAAACACCATTACCGATGAATGAAAGCATGTTTGATTAGGATAATGAAAGGAATAAGGGCTTTTATATATATATATATATATATATATATATATATATATATATATATATATATATATATATATATATTTTATTTTTTTATTTTATTCATTCGGAGATGAAACTAATAACAAATTATGTCTTTAACCTTTATCCTTGTTAATTGTTAATGTAGATAACATCTTTTGTAGTTTACTCTTACGCCACTCCGAGTGGCTTCAGCAATGGGCTCGGTTAGCTCGGTAAACATCAGACCGAGCCCTCGAGAACTCGGCTAAAACTTACCGATGAGAGAAGGTATTAGGTTTGGGTATTATTTTGGGCAAGAGCAATGTTTTAAAAACCGGGTTGAACCGGCCGGTCCAACCGGTTGGACCGGGAACAGGGAGAAGGAGCGGTTCAACCATCACTGGTTTTACATTGATTTCTGAACCGGATTGAACCGGCCGGTTTTTAGAAAAACCCGGTTGAACCGGTCAAAATAAACCGGTTGAACCGGTTAAACCGAATAAAAACACATGAAAAAGAATCATTTACATAATAAACTTTGGTGATTTTTTTTTCAAATCTATTTAGTTTTTCTAAATAAAAACATATGATAAATGTTATAAAGTTTTTTGATGTGTTTGTATTCATCTAAAACTATATTTCGTTTCGGTATTATACTTTATTTTCTTTTTGACGTATATGGATTGATGTAAAACACTAAAGCCTCGTTTGTTTTTCTACAAAAGTACTTTTTGAGCATTTTTTCCTTCTGGCGGGTAGACATTTCGCAAATGCACGTCTTCTTCCGCAAACTTGGAAAAAGACAAAAGACATTTAACCACTTCCAAAACAAACGACACCTAAAACTTATGGTTATGTGTTAATTTAATGTATTTGGATTCATCTATAACGTATTTTTATGTGTATTTTTAATGTTTGAACTGATAAATATCAAATTCATATTTTATATATCTATGTATATGTAGGAAAATAGAAAAAAACATGAAAACTATAGAAACCGGTTCACCCGGCGGTCGAACCGGTTAAACCGGTTGAACCGTAAACCGGTCACCATACCGGTTCAACTAAAAAACCGGTTTTTAAAACATTTGGCAAGAGGTAACCATAAACTTGCTATAAGGCTGTGTACGCTTCTTCACAAGGAAGAAGACAATCAGATTTGCAACTTTGGCAGACCTGGTCCCTGCCAATTTGTCTAATAACAGATCCTATCCAAAAGTTGAAATATCGAAATTGACTTTAGGAAATTGCACAATAACCCTATGAACTTATAAAACCAATTTATATTAAATAAATCGATTTATTTTTTAATTATTATTATTAATATTATTATTATTATTATATTAGAAAACCTACAAAACTTGGTCTTAGATTATCTTTTATATTAATTAATTTTAAAAAAAAAACTATCATGAAAAATGTGGCAACCACGCCATGTAAATGAAAAAAATTGACTAAAGTGTGACCAAGCTGACGTGGCGCCTACGTGGACTATGACAAGTGTGACACCACTCCCACCGGTCTTATTTATATATGTTAAACAATACTAACATTGTTTCTTTGCCTTTATCGAGAGCAACCATGCCAATTTCTTATCAAACATGTAATTTAGTTATTCCTTCATATTCAACAAGAGAATACATGGTAACGTCCCATAAAATGTATTTTTCAATGTTTCTTCATCTTCAACAAGAGCAACCATGACATAATCTCGCCAAAGCTTTTTTTTTTAAACTTTTGTCACTCTAATGACATAGGAATATGCTATGGCAATAATGATGTCATCTACACCTTAAATTTTGACGGGAACTAGAAAAATCATCAATTAAATGAGACATATACACCTTTAATACGAAAACAAGACATCCAAATGAAAGAGTCTGACCAAATAAACCAAAATACATACTTTAATCGAAGGTGCTAACTAGATCAATGGAAGGATGGAGGTGGACGGAGTCGTGCGGTAAGTGGGGTGGGTTGGGAGAGGTACCGTCGATACCTCCATTAACACCATTTCCTGCCTTGCGAGTTGGCGAAAGATACATGTTAAGTGGGTTACTCAGCCCGCCGCTCTAGAATTTTTTTTCTTTTCTCTCGGTTTGTACTATATGCATCATAAATTGTATCATGTGTTATGGGTTGACAGAGATCTATTTTCATACGTTGTGGCATTGGAAGGATGAAAGTGAGGTTAAAGAAAGTTGATGTGGCACATATGTGTGAGTTGGAAGAGATGGACTCCCTTCACATTTATATGCAATTTTTTGTTAACACTGTTTGAGAAGCACACTATTTTATAAAGGATAGAAGGTTTATTGTTTTTTTTTAAAATATGAAGATTTATAGTTTGATTGTAATTTGGTGATGTAAAAACATGGTTTAATTTGGAAAAGTAATAGGAGATGGTGAAATTAGGTTGAATATTCGTTTTGGGTTGGCGAAACTAAAGAGACTAAATAAGGTTTTCACATTTTAAGGATTTGAAAAACCTATCGAAATGTATTGAATTGATTGGATTTGACAAAGCTGAAAACATTTTCCGTAAGGTCCAAAGCTAAACCCAAATGCACCTTGAAAAACCTAGGAGACAGTTGCAAGCAATATAAAAAAGTCCCAATATTTGAATATTTACGGTTTCTTATGGTTTTTAAATGACTACATATCTTTCAAACCAAGTATGCCATTAAGTGACCATCCAGTAGGGCTATAAATAAACAAAACTTTCAACTGAAAGTTTTTTTTTTATTTTTGTTTATTTAATAAATGAACGAACATGAACAGAAAAAATTGTTCATTTAGTTAATAAAAGAACCCGAACAATGGCCTCGTTCGTTCATTTATGTTTGCTAATATTCGTTTATGTATGTTCATTAATGATCATTTATGTTACTTTGTTTACGTTAGTTTATGTAACATTCGCTTTCAAGTATTACTCTTGTGAAGTCTAATTATTTTAAAGTCTTGAATTGTGGGATGTTTGAACGACCGTGACGGGGTGGTAGATATCTACCACGGTGCGACCACGTCATTTAAGTGGCGGTGCGGTGGTAGCTGGGTTCAAAACCCTAGGTCTCGTGCCTTGGTCCATATTTAAAGGAAGTGATGGCTAGGGTTTCCTCCACCATCAGCCACCATCCATTCCAGAAAACCCTAGCCTCCAAGCATCTTGTTCTCCCTTCATCTTTTAAGTGTTTGTGTGATTGTGAATCTTTAGAAGGAAGTTCCCATTCTCTTGAAGCTTTTTTTGTGCATTGGTGTGAGGATTTTGCCTTCTTGCACACTTCTGGACATTAATATGTGAGCAAGTCTCTATCTTTGTGTGATTACTTCATGGATCTGGTGATTTATATGCAGTTTTGGCCCTTTTTATGGATTATGAGTGGAGTTTTGGGAAACTCCAAAATAAAGCTTGGATTTTTATGGTCCGTTGGTGTTCCATAAGAGGTTTATGGTTCAGATATGAAGTCTAAACCCCATTTGATGCCATGCATGGCATTTTGACCATATTTTTACAATTTTAACCTAGATTGGTATGAGACTTGCATAGTACATGCATGTCCATAAAGTTCTGATTTTTATGGACCTTGAGGGAGTATGAAAGCTTTCTATAATGTGAGGGTTTACCACGACATGGCAGACGAAAGGTTGTGCATTTTTTTTGTCTTTTAGTCACCACGACACGATCAAGGATATGATCGCGGGGCGGTGGTCGATGAGGGTTGACCGTTGACTTTTGACTAGTTTGATTTTTAGTCAAATTTGGAGGTTTTAGGAGGTAGAATGAGGTATAACAATAACTGTTATAGGTGGTTCTTGTACTAGTTCTACGTGATTGAGAGTATTGATATCTAGCTTTTAATTCAGATGAGTTGTAACGTCCCAAAAATATGATCCAAAAATTTCATTTTTAATTTAAATAAAAAAGTATTCCAAAAACATTATCCATACAACTCAAATGAAAATAAGTATATCAACATCATAACAATCAGAGTGATATCTCAAAAGCGGAATCCATGTGGTGTGTGCGATGCAGTCAACCTGAGCTCTTCCCCTTGAAACCAAAAGTACCTGAAACATAAACTGAAAACCGTAAGCACAAAGCTTAGTAAGTTCCCCAAAATACCACATACCATACATGATAACACATAATAGGCCCCGCCCGACATTGGACTCCGTCCGATATTGGACCCCGCCCGATATCGAGCCCCCCGCGGTAAACAGATCTGGCCTCGCCCAACATACATATAACATATATTAAATAAACAGATACACAAGCAATAATCACAAAGATACATAGCATACAAAATGGTCATTGGGCCCCTATCGACATTAGGCCCTGCGCGATAAACATATAAGCAAAAAACACATGCAAGAGTCACACAAACAGGTAGCATACTAACATGGCAAAATCATGGGCCGACATTGGAGCCTTCAACCCTCTAAACCCAGTGAGGAAACTCACCTCGCACTGCTGAATCAAACGGATAATCCCTCGCTGCTGTAACACCGTAAATTTTCAAATAAAATTTTCATTTTTAAATCATATAAAAACTCAATGTCACATGTTCTCAAAACCACAATGTATCAATGTCAAAACACGAGTCAACAAAACAACTGATAATATCCCAGAATCCACAACATAATCTGCAACAAGTGTGTACAATCAAGTCGGCGCCTTCCCGCGATCCTGAGAAGTACCTGAAACACATATCACACAACACGGTAAACATAAAGCTTAGTGAGTTCCCCAAGATACCACATACACAAATAATAAGCCTCTGATGGTTATAGCTCGGCATGGACCCTCCGGTCATGCGTCTCGGTGAGGACCCTCTGATCTCACGGCTCAGTGTGGACCCTCTGGTCATGTGTCTTAGTGAAGACCCTTCGGTCTTCACGACTCGGGTCGGACCCTCCAGTCTTGTATCTCAGTGAGGACCCTTCGGTCTCACAACTCGGTTTGGACCCTCCGGTCTCACAACTCGGCTTGGACCCTCCGGTCCGACTCAGTAAGGCACATAATAATATAGCATATATCACAAAGACAATATGCATAATATCACTTAACTCAATATAAGCACATAGGACCCTCTGGTCGATAACTCAAATAAGACCCTCCAGTCACACAACATTACTACTCAGGTAAGTATAGCGAGAAGACTCACCTTGTAAGTAAGCAAGTAGATCTAGCACCCCACGAACAGTCTAGACTCCGCCTACATAATATAATTATCTCTAATCAACAATTTGTAATAACCACCAAGCTAACTCTTCCACTAGGTCTCAAAAGGGTGAAAATACCATTTACCCCCCCCCCCCCCCCATGGAGTCCAAAGTCCACAATTGACCAAACCCTAAAAGTCAACGGAAACTCGGCGAGTCCCTGTTGACCCAACTCGGCGAGTGCACCTATGTGACTCGTCGAGTTCCTCTTGTCCTCAAAAAATCGGGAAACTCCAACTCAACTTGTCGAGTTGTCTCATCAACTCGCCGAATTGTAGTGCGTTCAGACTATCGGGGAAACCCTTGCCGACTCGTCGAGTTGGCTCATGCACTGGTCGAGTCCCTCTAGACCAAATCTCATTCTGACGATTCTAAGCAGAAATAATGTCCCAAACTCTAGATCTACCCTCCCAAGGCTGAAATACCACGTAAAGCTGCAAGCTTTACGTCCATGCATGGCATCCAAGGCTCGAAATGCCATAATAAGCTCTATATGGGGTTTAATGCATAAAAGCTTGTCTCTAGCTTGATAAAGCTTGGATCTTTGGACTCAACGGACCTCATTCAGTCCAGATATGATGTATCAACTTCATGTCATGCTCAAATGACTCAATATCCAAAAGATGGATGGGAGAAAACCCTAACGCTCCCTAGAAATAGATCTAACAAAATAAATAATCAAGGTGGTAGATTTTTACCTCCAAACAGAAGCTAACATTGAAGATCACTGGATCTAAACGTCCCTCCTCGTTCCAAGCCTTGATGCTCTCCAACCTCCTTCCAAAAGTGCACTAGAACACACAAGATTAGCCTCTCTTTCTCTCATACAAGGTTATAGCTCGATTAGGGTTTCTCACAGAGTGGTAGGGTGATAAGGGAGGTTGAAATGGAGGCTTAAGGTCCTTTAAATAGGACACCAACCCTGAAAATTAGGGTTTTCTCACTCAACACCTACTCGTCGAGTTGGGGTCCTCCAACTCGTCGAGTAGACTCTAAAATTCACGCGGTCATTAACTCCTCTACTCGGCGAGTTGGGGCATCCAACTCGTCGAGTTGATCTGAAATACGACTTCAAATTTAATTAAATATTATACCTGGGGGTCGGGATGTTACAATTCTCCCCCACTAGAATCAGACTTCGCCCTCGAAGTCATCCTTTGGAAACAACTCTGGGTGTTGCTCCCGCGTCTCGGACTCCGGCTCCCAAGTCCACTCGGATCCCTTCCGATGTTGCCACTGAACCTAAACCAAAGGAACCTCTTTGTTCCTCAAGACCTTCACCTTCCTATCCAAGATCGCTACCGGATTCTCAATGTAGTTCAGGCACTCATCAACCTGAATGTCCTCTAAGGGGACCACCGCCGTCTCATCCGCTACACACTTCCTCAGCTGGGACACATGGAAGGTGTTATGAATCTGACTCAACTCCGCAGGCAGCTCCAACCGATAAGCTACCTTACCCACTCGAGCGATCACTCTGAAAGGACCAATGTATCTAGGGCCCAGCTTACCCCACTTACTGAATCAGATCACCCCTTTCCATGGGGATACCTTCAGGAGGACAAAATGTCCGACCCGAAACTCCAGCTCTGAACGGCGTCGGTCGGCGTAACTCTTTTGACGACTCTGGGCTGTCAGTAACCTCTGTCTGACATGCTGGATATGCTCTATCGTCTTGAGTACTATCTCAGTGCTCCCCATCACTCTCTGCCCTACCTCTCCCCAACAGATGGGAGTCCGACACCTCCTCCCATATAAGAGCTCAAAGGGAGGCATACCAATACTGGAATGATGGTTGTTGTTGTATGAAAACTCAGCCAAGGGCAAGTAAGTGTCCCAACTTCCTCCTAAGTCCATAACACATGCACGTAGCATGTCTTCGAGCGTCTGTATCGTCCGCTCGCTCTGCCCGTTGGTCTGTGGGTGGTAAGCGGTGCTGAAATGCAACCGGGTGCCCAACTCCTCATGAAATTTCTTCCAGAACCTGGAAGTAAAACACACATCCCGATCTGACACTATCGATGTTTTCACCCCATGCTGTGCCACCACCTCTCGTACGTAGATCTCGGCCAACTTCTCCGCGGAAGAGATCTCACTAATAGCCAGGAAGTGAGCACTCTTCGTCAACCGGTCTACAATCACCCATATCGCATCGACACCTCACGCGGTCCTCGGTAATTTGGTGATGAAATCCATGGAAATCTGTTCCCACTTCCACTAGGGAACCTCTAAAGGCTGCAACAGGCCATGTGGACGTTGGTGTTCCTTCTTGACCTGACGACATGTCAAGCATCTCTCGACTACCCACGCCACATCCCTCTTCATACAGGGCCACCAATAATCCCTTTTTAAGTCCAAATACATCTTGGTGGCTCCTGGATGGATCGAGAATCTCAACCTATGGGCCTCCTCCATCAAAGTACGCCGAGCTCCACCCGTATACGGCACCCAGATCCGCCCATGGTAAGTCATAAGCCAATGACTATCGGTCTCAAACTCAGAAATCTGTCCAATCACCCGCTCTTACGGTTCTCTGGTCTCATGGCCACCACCTGGGCCTCTCGGATGGTATCTAAGACTGGAGTCATCACCGTCATCCTCATGCACACGTCTCGGATCGGAGCACTCGCTGCTCGGCGACTCAGGGCTTCGGCTACCACATTAGCCTTGCCAGGGTGATACAAAATCTCCCAGTTGTACTCTTTCACTACATCCAACCATCTCCTCTATCTCATATTCAAGTTGGGCTGATCCATAAGGTACTTCAGGCTCTTATGGTCCGTATATATGGTGCACCGAACTCCATACAGATACTGCGCCAAATCTTGAGGGAGAACACCACCGCCCCCAACTCTAAATCATGGGTGGGATACCTCGTCTCGCGAGGCTTCAACTGCCTCGATTCATATGCAATCATGTGTCCCCTATGCATCAACACAACACCCATCCCTAATATAGATGCATCACAGTAAACTACGAAGTCCTCCACTCCCTTGGGAAGGGCTAACACTGGAGTTTCGCACAATCTCTGGCGAAGAGTATCGAATGAGGCCTGCTGCTCGGGCCCCCAAGAAAAAGTAACACTCTTCCTGGTCAGTCTGTTAAGGGGAACGACAATCTTGGAGAAATCCCTGATAAATCTACAGTAGTAACCTGCCAGGCCAAGAAAACTCCTGATCTCGGATGGGGACCTTGGCACCTCCCATCGCATAACTGCCTCAATCTTGGCCGGGTCGACCAAAATCCCATTCTGGTTAACGAGATTCCCTAAGAATTGGACCTCTCGTAACCAAAAATCACACTTGGAGAATTTGGCATAAATCCTCTCCGTCCTCAATACTCCAAGAATCTCCCGAAGATGCTCCACGTGCTTCTCTCTGGACCTTGAGTATACCAAGATGTCCTCGATGAACACGATCACCGACCTGTCCAACATGGGCCTCCACACCCGGTTCATGAGATCCATGAACACTGCCGGTGCAGGGGTAAAATCAGTCGTTACAAACTTCCACCAGTCCTTCGCTCGCAAGCGAAGCTGGTTCAACGCGAACCGGACTCTCATATGCCCTGTACATGAACACGTATAGAAACACCCCTCAATGTCGGAGATCCATCTCATGGCAGCGATCGGATCCTGCGTCCCATCAAACTCTGGTGGCTTCGTGTTGCTGAACTCACGGAACAACAATGAGTCACCTCCCTGTGGCCTCGAAGCAGCTAGGGCTGCGGCAGAAGCAACCTCGGTAACAATAGCGTATCGCTCATCAAACTTCTCAATCTTGGTGGTCTTGATAGACCCGAACATCTCTGTTATAGCCTCTCTGATAGCTGCAATCACCTCCTCATGTATGATCCTACGGATCTCCTCGTCACTGGTACCACTGCCCCCGGGATTATTGCGGGTAACCACCATAGTGTCTCTGAAATACAACACGAAAATCATCAGAGACTAGATCAAGCACTCACGCCATTACCCACCCTTACACGCTCCTTAGTATCATATGGTTCTTACTTGGGTCGCATACAAATCCGGTGCTTTCAGTAGTACAGGCCCAATACTACCTTCCACACCAACCTGTAGTCGTCCCAAGTCCTCCTCCTAGGATCCTAATTCACAAGTACTCTATCCCTCACGGATATCAAACTACTCTCTCGGTAGATTCCTCGATGCTCATCTAGGTATCTCCCCTAAATTATTCACAACTCCCTCTAAAAGATTCCTACTATTTTTCCTACTCAGTACACACAGAGCAAATAGCATATATGATCAAGCAATAGCATACCCTCGGCTAAGGTATCATGAATAAGGCAACTCTAGCTCTAAATTCTGAAATACCTAGCCTATCCTCTAGCATGCAGCTCTAATATCTCATAAATATCTCATAATATAAACAAGTAATGGTATTTTGGGAAATCACCGTTCGGGCTCTGGCTGATTGTACACACTGCTCCGTCTCTTTATCTCTTAAAAACTCTTAGTCATTTTTAGAAAGATCATTTCTTTTTAGAAATTTTTTTTCTCAAATCCTCAGTTTGAGTCCAGACATACCCGAGAGTACATCCGAATCCCTCAAACCAAGACTCTAATACCAACTTGTAACACCGTAAATTTTCAAACAAAATTTTCATTTTTAAATCACTTAAAAACTCAATGTCACATGTTCTCAAAACCACAATGTATCAATGTCAAAACACGAGTCAAAGAAACAACTGATAATATCCCAGAATCCACAACATAATCTGCAACAAGTGTGTACAATCAAGTCGGCGCCTTCCCGCGATCTTGAGAAGTACCTGAAACACATATCACACAACATGGTAAGCACAAAGCTTAGTGAGTTCCCCAAGATACCACATACACAAATAGTAAGCCTCTCATGGCTATAGATCGGCATGGACCCTCTAGTCATGCGTCTCGGTGAGGACCTTCCGGTCTCACGGCTCAATGTGGACCCTCTGGTCATGTGTCTCAGTGAAGACCCTCTGATCTTCACGACTCAGGTTGGACCCTCCAGTCCTATATCTCAGTGAGGACGCTCCGGTCTCACAACTCGGTTTGGACCATCCGTTCCTACTCAATAAGGCACAAAATAATATAACATATATCACAAAGACAAGATGCATAATATCACATAACTCAATATAAGCACATAGGACCCTCCGGTCGATAACTCAAATAAGACCCTCCAGTCACACAACATTACCACTCAGGTAAGTATAGTCAGAAGACTCACATCGTAAGTAAGCAAGTAGATCTAGCACCCCACGAACAGTCTAGACTCCACCTACATAATATAATTATGTCTAATCAACAATTTGTAATAACCACCAAGATAACTCTTCCACTAGGTCTCAAAAGGGTGAAAAGACCATTTTACCCTCCCGTGGAGTCCAAAGTCCACAATTGACCAAACCCTAAAAGTCAACGAAAGTCAACACTTGAGTCAATAGTCCCTGTTGACCTAAGTCGGCGAGTGCACCTATGTGACTCGTCGAGTTCCTCCTGTCCTCAGAAAATCGGGAAAACTTCAACTCAACTCGTCGAATTGTCTCATCAACTCGCCGAGTTGTAGTGCGTTCAGACTATCGGGGAAACCCTTGCTGACTCGTTGAGTTGGCTCATGCACTCGTCGAGTCCCTCTAGACTAAATCTCATTCTGACGATTCTAAGCAGAAATAATGTCCCAAACTCTAGATCTAGCCTCCCAAGGCTCAAATACCACGTAAAGCTGCAAGCTTTACGTCCATGCATGGCACCTAGGGCTTAAAATGCCATAATAAGCTCTATATGGGGTTTAATGCACAAAAGCTTGTCTCTAGCTTGATAAAGCTTGGATCTTTGGACTTAAGGGACCTCATTCAGTCCAGATCTGATGTCTCAACCTCATGTCATGCTCAAATGACTCAATACCCAAAAGATGGATGGGAGAAAGCCCTAAAGCTCCCTAGAAAGAGATCTAACAAAAGAAATGATCAACGTGGTAGCTTTTTACCTCCAAACAGAAGCTAACACTGAAGATCACTGGATCCAACTGTCCCTCTTCATTCCAAGCCTTGATGCTCTCCAACCTCCTTCCAAAAGTGCACTAGAACACACAAGATTAGCCTCTCTTTCTCTCACACAAGGTTATAACTCGATTAGGGTTTCTCACAAAGTGGTAGGGTGATAAGGGAGGCGGAAATGGAGGCTTAAGGTCCTTTAAATAGGACACAAACCCTGAAAATTAGGGTTTTCTCACTCAACACCTACTCGTCGAGTTGGAGTCCTCCAACTCGTCGAGTAGACTCTAAAATTCACGCGGTCATTTAATCCTCTACTCGGCGAGTTGGGGCATCCAACTCGTCGAGTTCCTCTGAAATACGAATGCAAATTTAATTAAATATTATACCTAGGTGTCGGGATGTTACAGCTGTTGATCTGACAAATCCCCGAGCTATCAATATCAAATAAAATCCAATTAACATTTTGGTTCCAATCCATAACCATAAATCCATACTTGGGGTAAAAAGAACATTTTACCCCTAACCTACATTCATCCAAAACTAAGGCCCAATCTCACAATCTAAAAGGCCCAAAAGTCAAATAATCCACCAAGGCCTAATTATGACCCAATGTTCCAATTGGGTCCAATCCCTTCTCATGGTCATTAACCCAAGGCCCAATAATGTTCAGGGCCCAAAACTCCCAAATTCAAATGGCCCACCTAAACCCAACCTTCTAAGCCCAAAACATGGCCCAAATCAAAGGCCAAAATTGAAAAGCCACATGACTGAGTATGCGGGGCGTACTCAGCTTGTACGCTAAGCGTACTGGCTCAAGGGCTTTTACACTGCGTTTATAGGCTTGTATGCCCAACGTAATCTTCCAGTTTTAGCCACCTTATAATTTCAGATCTTAACCCATTAAGACTTCACTCCAGAATGTAGATCTGACTTCCTTGAGCTGGATTACCACGTAAAGTTGCTAACTTTACGTGCATGCATGGCTAAATGAAGCTCTTAAGCTCAACAAGGACTTAATAAGTGAGTTAAAGCATGCTTGAGGCCCTATACTCCATAAAGTTGGCACCTTTATGCTTAAGGAGCCAATGATAAACCTAGATCTGAAAGGATAAGACCTTAGGACGTCTGAACTTAACAATCCAACCAAAAATGGCCAAAAGCATGACAAAGCATCCCAAAAAGAGATCTAAACAACTAAAAGTCAAGATGAGAACTTGATACCTCTAAAGCTTTGCAAAAACGGTGGTGATTCTGGATCAGAGACCTTCTCTCCAAGATAAGCAACTTCAAACTTCTCCAAATCGTTCAAAATGCACAAAATGAACACCAAATTCTCTCCAAGGGCTCATACACTCAACAATGGACGCTAAGACTCGTTTCTAGGGTTTTGGGGCTTTAGAGGCTGGTAAGGAGGCCAATCCTAATGAATAAGGATGTTTATATATGGTGCAAAACCCCTAATTAGGGTTTCATTAAAATCCAAGTATGCCCAGTGTACATATATGTATGCCCAATGTACGTGACCGGGCTCACGACTCACCATCAACTCAGTACGCTAAGCGTACCAAGTGGTACGCCCCGCGTACTCGCTTTTCAGCTCGTACGCTAAGCGTACTAAGTGGTACGCCTCGTGTACTACTCTAGGGACTAAAATGTACATTTCCAAAAATAAAAGGGCCATAAGGTACATACCAGGGTACAAGTGTTACAATTCTCCCCTACTTGAATCAGACTTTGTCCTCGAAGTCTGGTGCTCCAAATAATTCTGGGTAATGCTCCCTTATCTCATCTTCGGGATCCCAAGACCACCCCGAACCCTTGCGGTGCTGCCATTGCACCTTCACCAACTCAACTACCTTGTTCCTCAAGGTTTTCGTCTTTCGATCCAGAATCGCCACCGGTCTCTCAATATAATTCAGGCGGTCATCCACATGAATATCCTCCAATGGCACCACTGTGGAATCATCTACTAGGCACTTCCGCAGCTGAGAGACATGAAACATGCTATGAATCTGACTGAGCTCGGCTGGAAGATCTAAACGATATGCAACCCGGCCTACCCGGGCCAAAACCCTGAAGGGACCAACATACCTGGGGCCCAGCTTGCCCCACTTCCTAAAACGGATGACACCTTTCCAAGGTGACACCTTCAGGAGAACCATATCTCCCACCTGGAACTCTAAGTCTAACCAGTGCCGATCGACATAACTCTTCTGCCAACTCTGAGCTGTCTGGAGTCTGCTCCAAACCTGCTAAATCAGCTCAGTGGTTTTGAGCACCACCTCGGTACTCCCCATATCCCGCTGACCGATCTCACCCCAACAAATCGGGTTCCTGCATTTCCTCCCGTAGAGCATCTCGAGGGTCTGAATGGTCCGCTCGCTCTGACCATCGGTCTGCGGATGGAATGTAGTACTGAAATGAAGATGGGTGCCCAACTCGTCATGAAATCTCTTCCAAAACCTGGAATTGAACCGGACATCTCTGTCAGAAACCACTGATACCGACACACCATGACGTGCCACCGCCTCCCTGATATAAACCTCGGCCAACTTCTCTGCAGAAATACTCTCCTGAATCAGAATTAAATGCGCGCTCTTGGTCAAACGATCCAGAATGACCCAAATCAAATCTACTCCACGCGCGGTCCTGGGAAGCTTCGTGATTAAATCCATGGTGATGGTTTCCCATTTCCATACAGGAATCTCCAACGGCTGCATCTTGCCGCGAGGACGCTGATGTTTGGCCTTGACCTTCCTGCAGGTCAAGCACCGCTCCACGTACCATGCCACATCTCTTTTCATGCAGGGCCACCAATAATCAGGACAAATATCCCTATACATCTTCGTCACCCCGAGATGGATGGAGAACCACGACTTGTGAGCCTCCTCCATCAGAATCTGGCACACACCGCCCTAGTACGGAACCCAGACTCGCCGATGCAGAGTCAACAAACCACGACTATCATAATCTAAGGAAGCCACCTGTCCCACAATACGCTCACTTTTCTGGTGCTCTTCCTTCCTAGCCTCAACCTGTGCCTCCCGGATCCGTTCCAATAATGGAGTAATCACAGTTATCCTCAAGCATATATCCCTGATCGGAGCCGCAACCGCCTTGCGGCTCAGAGCATCGGCCACCACATTCGCCTTTCCCGGGTGATAAAGGATTTCGTAATCATAGTCCTTCACCACATCCAACCGCCGGCGCTGCCTCATATTCAGATTCGGCTGATCCATCAAATACCTCACGCTCTTGTGATCCGTGTAAATAGTACAACGAACCCCATAGAGGTAATGCCACCAAATCTTGATGGAAAAAACCATGACCCCCCAACTCCAAGTCATGCGTCGGATAATTCGCCTCATGATGCTTCAGCTGCCTTGAGGTGTAGGCAATCGCGCGACCCCTCCGCATCAACACCACCCCTAATCCAGAGATCGAAGCATCACAATAAACCACGAAATCATCGACACCCTCCGATAGGGTCAAAATCGACGCCTCACACAACCGCTGTCTAAGATTCTCAAAAGCTGCCTGTTGTGCAGGCCCCCAACGAAATGTAACCGTATTCTTTATCAGTCGGGTCAAAGGAACAACTATCTTGGAGAAATCCTGGTTGAATCTCCGATAATAACCCGCCAAACCAAGAAAAATTCGAATCTCAGATCGAGACCTCGGAACCTCCCACTGCATCACGACCTCAACCTTAGCCGGATCGACCAGAATACCATCTTGGTTGACAAGGTGCCCCAGAAACTACACCTCGCGCAACCATAACTCACACTTGGAGAACTTTGCAAAAAGTCTCTCCCTCCTCAATGTCTCCATCACTTCCCTCAAGTGTTCCTCATGCTGCTCCTAAGTCTTGGAATAAACCAAGATATCATCAATAAATACTATCACAAGCCGATCCAGCATCGGCTTGCACACGCGGTTCATGAGATCCATGAACACGACTGGAGCATTGGTGAGCCCAAAAGGCATCACCACGAACTCGTAATGACCATAACGAGTCCAGAAAGCTGTCTTCTGCACATCCTCATCCCTAACCCGCATCTGATGATAACCCGATCGCAAATAAATCTTAGAGAACCAAGATGCACCCTGAAGCTGATCAAAAAGATCATCAATCCTTGAGAGTGGATAACGGTTCTTCACCATTACCTTGTTCAACTCCTGGTAGTCGATACATATACGATGAGACCCGTCCTTCTTCTTCACAAACATAATCAGTGCTCTCCAAGGCGAAGTGCTCGGTCGAATAAATCCCTTGTCTAACAGCTCCTGTAGGTTTGTAGACAACTCCTGCATCTCGGGAGGATCCAACCGATATGGTGGTTTGGCTATCAGAGCCGCACCTGGGACCAAATCAATCCTGAACTCAACCTGCCTCTCTGTAGGCACCCCAGGCAAGTCCTTCGGGAATACATCCGGGTAATTCCGCACAATCGTCACATCATCCATGGTCACCTTACCCTTATCCTGTGTATCCATGGTATAGGCGACGTAACTGGAGCAACCCTGCTGAAGATATCGTTTGGCCCTCGCTGCAAACACAAAACCGGCCCAGGATGCGGTCTCTCCCCATGAATGACCAACTCTCCCCCACTTGGGGTTCGAACCCAAAATAAATGCTGCTCACAGTCGATCACTGCTCCATTAGGTCTCAACCAATCCATGCCCATGATAACCTTGTTCCTACGTAGAAGAAGGGGAACCAAATCAACCGATACTGCTCGTTGAATAGCTGGAGAGTACAACCCCGATGAACCCTCGCATCCCAAACGTACCTATCAGCAACAATCTTGACATATAGAGGGAAATCCAGCTCCCCTGGAGCTCCTGCAAATATCTTGCTCAGCGCAAGCGATACAAATGATCGGGTAGCCCCCGAATCAAATAATACCAAAGCAGAAATACCGTTCACAAGGAACGATCCTAAAACAAAACTTATAAACATAAGTACGCAATTCAATATAAATAAAGAGATAAGGAGAAGATACATACTCGTCACCACATCGGGAGTTGCACGCACCTCCTCGGCCGTCAACTGGAAAGCCCTGCTCTTTGCCACAGACACGTGTGCCCAACCCTGGCGGCCGTCAATAATCCGAAGAGTTGCAGGAGTGGGTGCTGACACCGGTCCTGATGCCTAAACTCGGGCAATGGGCCTTCTTGTGGCCCCTCTGATTGCAATGAAAGAAAATCAGATCAGATACCGGGGTGGTGGTGGTGGTAGCAGTACAATCCCTGCTAATATGACCAGTCCGGCCATACTTGAAGCATCCAAAACCACCCACCCTACACGCCCCCTCGTGAATCTTGTCGCAATTTCCACAGAGGTTACGACCCTGATGGCCTCTCGATCTAGAATAAGATACATTGGGCCTCTTGCCCGCACCCTCAGAACTCGGCACATACTTATGCTTCCTCTTCTTCTCCATCTCCATGTAAATCTCCCTCTCCCTAGCTCGAGCTATCATATCCTCCAACGTCTTGCAGCTGGACCGGCTCATAAACTGCCGAATGTCACTCCTCAACATCTCATGATATCGGGCCTTCTTCATCTCCTCATCCACCACATACTGCAGAACCAGAAGCGCCCTCTCCCTGAACATAGCGGTGATCTCAGCCACCGTCTCAGTAGTCTGGCAGAGATCCTGAAACTCTCGCGCCAACTGTTGCAACTTAATCACCGGTGAAAATTCAGCTCAGAACCTGGTCGAGAAATCATCCCATGACATCACATCAACCGCATCATCACCCACTGCACGCCCTACCTTCTCCCACCAGTCTCATGCCCTGTCCTTCAAAAGGCAGGAATCTAGTCTGACCTTATCCCCCTCGGGACAACGATTGGTGCAGAAGGCGCTAGCAACATCCACTAACCACCTCATGCTCATTATCGGGTCCCTCGCCCCGTGATAATCTAGAGATCCACATGCTCGGAACTCCCTAAAGGTCAAACAACACGTCCCAACCAAGGCTACCATCTCAACGTGAAAGACACTCAACCGCTCATCCAGAATCTCCAGTATACCCTCCTTGACTGTGCCAAAGATCAAAGGATTCTTCTTAAGGATACTGCGGGTAATCTTAGACGAGATGAACTCCTTTGTCTGGTCATCAAGCTGCCCGGCTCCAGAACCTGAGCCCGAACCCTCACCAGCACCATAACTGCCAACATGTCTACCTCTCAATGTCACCATACTTAAAATAGATCATATAAACCATCAGAATACGCATCAATATATATATATATATATATATATATATATATATACATATATATATATATATATATATATATATATATATATATATATATATATATATATATATATATATATCGAGGGATTCACAAACTCCACAAGTTCCCTGGTATCATCGCAGCCCTCCATGAATCGAGTACGGATCCTCTGCTTTTAGTAGTAAGGTCCCATACTACCTTCCATATCTATTCGTACTTTCCTCAAGGATTACCTTGACTCCACCAAGTCACTCTATATATGCATACAATCATCCCTCTCAGATAAGGCTCCCAACACTAGATCTCATCCTAGGTTTCCCTAGGGAAAACTCCAAACCACTCTCCGCCATCAACTGCAGAAGGAACTCCCTCTAACTTCCCCTAACTAGCTCACGAATACAATTACATATTACAAAATAAGATAATTCTTCGAATGAGATGTCTCACAGTACAACAGTTGGACTCATACAAGAGCTGTGCAATAGAGTTAAAACCTAGCATTCTCAAATTATTTAGTTCTCATAATATGTAACTTAACATATTCGCTTACTATTTGGCTAAAGCTAGTTAGAACTCCTAATAAGCATAAAACAAGCATCATCCGGGCATCAAGTAACCAGATTCAGACATTACCTAATCAGGTCACCCTATCCCTGACTAATCAGGATCAGCATGCAAGTCTACAAGCTCATACAATAGCATACAAAGGCATCTCTCTTAGCATTCTATTATGCAAAAACTGAGCAGATCCTTAGCCCTAACTAGCATGTGATTCACATATTCACAGATCAAAGCATAACAGATAACATGTATGGGTATTTTGGGAAAACTTACTTGAGCTTGGCTGATTGCATGCACCACACCCTGTCTTATTTTTGAAAAACCCTTTTCATAAAAGTATATTTCTTTTTTTGAAAAACTTTACCAAATCCTTAGATTGAGTTCATACACACCCGAGAGTGTGCCCGAATCCCTCAAACCAAGGCTCTGATGCCAGCTTGTAATGTCCCAAAAATATGATCCAAAAATTTCATTTTTAATTTAAATAAAACAGTATTCTAAAAACAATATCCATACAAATCAAATGAAAATAAGTATCTCAACATCATAACAATCAGAGTGATATGTCAAAAGAGGAATCCACGTGGTGTGTGCGATGCAGTCAACCCGAGCTCTTCCCCTTGGAACCAGAAGTACCTGAAAGATAAACTGAAAACCATAAGCACAAATCTTAGTGAGTTCCCCAAAATACCACATACCATACATGATAACACATAATGTGCCCCGCCCGACATCGAACCCCATCCGGCATCGGGCCCCGCCCGGCATCGAGCTCCGCTCGGTAAACAAATCGGGCCCCGCTCATCATACATATAACATCTATAAAATAAACACATACACATGCAATAATCACAAAGATACATAACATACAAAATGGTCATCAGGCCCCGCCCGACATCGGGCCTTGCTCGGTAAGCATATAAGCACAAAACACATGCAAGAGTCACACAGAAAACTAGCATACTAACATGGAAAAATCATGGGCCGACATTGGTGCGTTCAACCCTCTAAACCCAGTGAGGAATCTCGCCTCACACTGCTGAATCAAACGGATAATCCCTCGCTGCTGATCCGACAAATCCCCGAGCTATCAATATCAAATAAAATCCAACTACCATTTGGGTTCCAATCCATAACCATAAATCCATACTTGTGGTAAAAAGACCATTTTACCCATAACCTAGATTGATCCAAGAATAAGGCCCAATCTCACAATCTAAAAGGCCCAAAAGTCAAATAATCCAACAAGGCCCAATTATGACCCAATTTTCCAATTGGACCCAATCCCTTCTCATGGGCCTTAACCCAAGGCCCAATAATATTCCTGGCCCAAAACTCCTAAATTTAGATGGTCCAAATAAACCCAACCTTCTAAGCCCAAAACATGGCCCAAACTCAAAGCCCAAAATCGAAAAGCCACCTGACAGAGTACGCGGGGCATACTCAGCTTGTACGCTAAGCGTACTAGTTTAAGGGCTTGTACGCTGCACGTACAGGCTTGTACGTCTATCGTACTCTTCCAGTTTTAGCCACCTTCTAATTTAAGCCCTTAACCCACTAAAAATTCACTCCAGAATGTAGATCTGACTTCCTTGAGTTGGATTACCACGGAAAATTGCTAACTTTACATCCATGCAAGGCTAAATGAAGCTCTTAAGCTCAACAAGGACTTAATAAGTGACTTAAAGCATGAATGAGGCCCTATACTCCATAAAGTTGGCACCCTTATGCTTAAGGAGCCCATGATAAACCTAGATCTGAAAGGATAAGTCCTTAGGACGTCTTAACTCAACAATCCACCCAACAATGGCTAAAAGCATGACAAATCATCCCAAAAAGAGATCTAAACAACTAGAAGTAAAGATGAGAACTTGATAGCTCTGAAGCTTTGCAAAAAGGGTGGTGATTCCGGATCCAAGACCTTCTCTCCAAGCTAAGCAACTACAAACTTCTCCAACTCCTTCAAAACGCACAAAATGAACACCAAATTCTCTCCAAGGGCTAAAACACTCAACAATGGAGGCTAAGACTCGTTTCTAGGATTTTGGGGCTTTAGAGGCAGGTAAGGAGGCCAACCCTAATGAATAAGGATGTTTATATAGGGTGCAAAACCCCTAATTAGGGTTTCATTAAAGTCCACGTACGCCCAGCTCACGTGACCGGGGTCCCAACTCATCATCAACTCAGTACGCTAAGCGTACCAAGTGGTACGCCCCACGTACTACTCCAGGGACTAAAATGCACATTTCAAAAAATAAAAGGACCATAAGGTACATAGCAGGGTACACGTGTTACATGAGTCTTCTCACTATACCATTGGACAGTAGGTGTCAGGCTATGCTAGTTGTCTTTGTGTCTCTTGCATGTTTGTTGTATGTATTTTGGGTTGGGCCCACTTAAATGAAACATAACTGTTGGGCTAGGCGCATTGATTGTGTGGTATGTGATATTTTGAAGAACTCGCTAATCTTTGTGCTTACAGTTTGAAGTTTAAATGTTTCAGGTACTTCTGGTAGAAAAGAGAAGAGCCCAAAATGATCTCACCGCATCGAAATTTATGTTTTTAAGATGTTCCACCTATGAATTTGTTACTCTAATTTTATTATTAATATGAGTTCACGGATTTGTGCGGAAAAGGTTTGAAAACTCAAATATTGAGTTAAATAATGACAATGGTTGCTTGTAATATATGTCCAGTCAAGTCTGGATAAACCAGTCTAGCCTTGAATAATATAACTCAACAAAGTTCTCAAATAAGGTAAATTAAAGTATGAACAATGAAGAGTAAATAAAAACAAGAATAATGTTAGAGAGAAATGATTGATTGAATAATTCTTGATTCCATAGAAGTGAAGTAGTTCTCAAATTTCACGCTGATTACAAAGGTTGACACGCCTGTTATAGTCAAAGGAGTTACAAAAGAGAAATTCTAGTAATGTGTGCATGAAGTGAAGATCAACAGCCTGACATAACCGTTTGTTATTGATCTTGTCGAATGTATGGCACTAAATAACAAACACTAAACAACAAAATTTACCTTTTCTAATTTCAGAAACAACGGGAACTCTGAACTCTATTCTTATCGGAATCTCTTCTCAACTCGGAATAAGCATTATCTTTAAAATGGACTTGGCTCGGATTGACTAAGGGTTACTTTTCATGAACTAACAATCTCCCCTTAAGTGGACTTAACAATCCATAGGCTTTTATACTTTGTCTCCAAACACAAACAGGTAGGCGGTTTACAACCAATTTTTTACTTCGATCCACCATTGAAGTTGTTTGATCAACTGCTCCTTCACTTGCTTGTAACATTGTGACTTGACTGTCTCAGCAATGATCTTCTAAAGCACACTGGTATGAACCAAGTGCTTTTGCCCAACTCTGAAGAATTCTTCTTCCTGTAGAGATATCCGAGTTCTGGTTTGGAGATTGGACCTTCATCTAGAAAGTCGATCTCTTCCAACGAGGTGTCAAATGGAGCAAGGAGTTTGTTGGTTTTAAACAGAGGAGCAAATTCGACGTTTGATCGGCCAAATTCAGCAATGTAGTCTTTTAGAAAACATAATGCTGCATTATAGGCTCCAATGTTTGTTTCACTATCTTGTTTATCTTTCAGATGAGTTGCAACCATGAGAACATCGTTCAGATTGATGGTTGGGAAATCAGCATCAGTGATCGTAAGCCTTTTCTGAGAGTTCTGAAAGATATAGTAGTTGTGGAGGAGACAATCTAATTTATATTTTTCGTAATACTTTCATTCCACATCCACTAATTTGAGTAATCCTTCCTTTTGACCATACTTGCTTTTCTGGAAGTGCATTGGTAGCATAGAAAGCGTTCAGCCTTTCTCTTTATGTTCGGATAATGGCTTCAACATCGTCATTTAGATGGAGCGGAGAGAACTTGATGTAGAATCGTACATATGGTGATCTTGGTAGATCAATTTGATCGGCGTCCATGATTAGAAGGCCATAGCTTATACAAGGCACCATATGATGCTCATGCATGATCCCATCAGGGTAGAGAGGAAAAGTTCTGAAGAAAGGGTTAGGTGAACCGTTTTGAGCTTGCAGTCTCTGGATTTATTCGATAGCTTGATTGATCTGATATTGTGGCCAACCCTATGACTTTTATGACGACTTCATCAGGCTAATCATCTTAAACGAAATTCCCTTGCGTTTGTCTTTAATAGGCGCTCCAGGAGTGACTTGAGTTAATGACGTAACGTCGGAAGCTGGTAGAATCAATTCTGGTGCTGGAAGATCATCATATTTTCAGATTTAGAAACCTGATCGATTTCAACAATTTTAGGAGATGAAAATGAAATGGATTTCTATTGAGTAGCTTGGAATGCGTCAGCTGTGATCTTTGTTTTTAACTTTTCCATTTCTCTGCTTCGTTTAAACACTTCAACAAGATTTGATGGCCAAGCAACATATGATCATTTTTGCTTCTCTTCATCCGAAATGATTTTTGAGGGCTGCTTTCTGATGGATGGTAGGGTAAGCACAACTTTCACCAAATCACTGTCATCATCACTTTCTCCTTTCATTCCTTCATCTTCTCCACTTTCTTTCTTTTCTCTAGTCATCACGAGTTCATCTTCATCTATTGAATCATCTCGGAGTTGAAATTCCGAGCTTGGTTTCCATTGAAACATCTTTTTCCCCTCTTGCGTGGGAAGGCTTGACTTCCGATGTAAGCAATGTTCCAGGTTGTAGATTTTCAAAATTTTCAAAGACCCTTTGGAAACTGACATTGATATGTTTGGAGAGTTTGTCATATGCATCAGTCATTGGAGCTTGGGCTTTGAGGATGTCAAGAGTTTCTTCCATGACCAAGAGAACTTCATCGAACTTGGAATTCAGAATGTATGTGAAGTGTTGGACAGGCCGAATTACCTTGATCAGAACTTGCTACATTATCATATTCACCCCATCTCTCTCTTGGATCTCCTTCTCCAATCTTTGAATTTGTTTTTCATGTCGTACATGAGTCTGCTTGATGAGTTCTTTGGTAGCAGAAATCATATCGTTATGAATTTTAAACATTGTAGAGATGGTGGAGATGTGGTGATCGACATTCTCTTTGTATCTATGCTCAACTTCTTCCAACGTATGCTTCAGTCGAAGATAGATGAGTTGATCTAGTTGGTTGGCTTTATTAAGTTCAGAGGGAGTAGCAAACTTGATCTCAGAAAGAGATTTTATCACTAAATTAATTTTAAAGTCAAGTGATATGACTTTGGTATTGATATTTTCAACATTGGAATTAACTTTTTCAAATTTGTCTCGAAGTTCCAAAAGAGCAAAAGGATCACCAACTTTTTCGTTAGAGGATCTCGTGTCGCAACTGGATCCTTCGGATTTAACAACATCATCATCATCCGATTCATCAACACCTTTAGTATCATCACCACCTTTGTTTGTTTCAATATCACTATCTTCAAGATCCATTCCTTCAGAAGATGACTGAAAATCAATCTGTGGTTTGGAGGAGGAGGCTTGAAGATATTGAAAGTTAGATCTGAGAGGAAGAAGATCAACTTGAGTATTGGCAAACTCAATCTGTACTTCATCATCGGCATGGTCACCATGAGGAAGATCATCTGAGACCGAATTGGTAAAGGGAACATCTCTTACATCTTGATCATCTTTCAGAGGAGGCTTATCCGGTATTGGCGTTGAATCGGGAACATCTCCTTTCTAATTCTTCTATGACATCCCCATTTTCACGGCCAGTCGAGACTAATTTGTTTATGCTTTGTTTGAAAATCAGATTAACCTTTTAAAGAAAAGTGTTGCGGAACTTGTTCCCAAAAGAGAATATGATAAATATTTATCAAAGCATTTCCGAAGAAATGTATTTCATTATATTAAAAACTCGGGATGTCATTCTCAATACAGATCAAAAGCATAAATAGAACAACATAGGCCTTACAACATTTATTTATATCTACTAGCCTATAATCCATAATCCATCATCAAGTCATCCAACTATGCTCTTTTGCCACTACCTGTAATACAAGAAACTAAGTGGGTCAGGCTTGGGAGCTTGGTGAGCACATAGGGTTTTCAACCCACAATAAATAAGTTTATTAATTTCATCAAACCAAACAACCCGATTACCCATTCCTGTTATCCCCACTTTACGTCCCTAAAACACCTATCATAAGGGAGCTAGCCTAAGGATTATCATCGGGATGGACACTACTACTAAGGGGATTCCTGAGCAATAAATGTCTGTATGGAAACCATGAGGGGGATGGAGTACACCGGTGAACACATCGTTCACAAACACCTACAGGTTGCGAGCCTGCTAGCGTTCCACTGGACTGTCTAGAATTGTATGTGGTCGTCATCTCTACTCCGCTAGATGACTGGATCATCGTCAACATCGAGGCCTCTCATCGTTTTATTTCATCACACACCAACTATTACATCTACCCATGTTTTACCCAACATATTTGTAGATATAAAATACATATACAGTTTAAATCATTTAAAACATGTATAAAACGTTCATCCAACATAGATATCAGGTAAACAGATAATATGCACTCATGACACGTAATTTATATAAAATACTTCATCTCTATGTGTAAGATGAAAGTATCTATGCACTCACATGTTAAGGTGGTGATTCCGAACTCAGACAGCGCCTCGCTTCTATTAATTGATTTTCCTTCGATGAAACCTAATATCATTACCACTAGATTTTAGTCTAATATTCATTGCGACTAATTATTAGTCTAGATTCATCATTAACTCAGAGTCTACTTCATGATCTATCAAGTAAGGATCAGCCAGGCAGGACAGTTGGGAGGCATGACCATTTCGTCATATAGTTTTTCTGAAATCCAACAACCAAACCCAACGTGACCATTCTAGACACCTCTCCTGGAAGTTTTTCAATCAGTATAATGACTTTAAATCACCGATAAATCTTATTTATAGGTTCATAATAACGATATTATATTTAAATATAAGTTAGATTTAAAATAGGGTATGCATAACTTACTTACAATGAGTTTTCTTAAAAACCGGGCTCCACTGGAGCAGAGCTTCTGAGCCGAAAAGCTCTTTTTTTCGGAGCCGTCGAGTGCTCCTGGGCTTTCTTCTAGCGCTAGGGGAGTTCCCTAGGGCTTAGGGGAGTTTTGGGAGGTTTAGAGAGAGAGTAGAGAGAGAGAGAGAGAAGAGAGAGAGAGAGAGAGAGAGAGAGAGAGAGAGAGAGAGAGAGAGAGAGAGAGAGAGAGAGAGAGAGAGAGAGAGAGAGAGTGAGAGAGAGAGAGAGAAGGGTGGAGGTGTAAATAAATGATGGTGGAAGGGGTTATATTTATAGGCTGAAATATGGCTCAACTTGGTGCCACATGTCACCATCTGGTGGCAAGACTTGGGGAGAAAGCAATGGCCCAGATTCAGCCATGTCACCCCTTCGCAGCAGCACCCTGCCGACTTCTAAACCCCGTAACTTTCGCATACGAGCTCTGTTTTTGACGTTCTTTATATCCACGAGTAGGTATTGACAAGATCCACAACTCTCCTTTTGCCTCCGTCGGCTAATTCTCGACCGATTTTAAATGTAACAGTATGAGAAGATTACACTCTTAAATAACTGTGTAAAATTCATAACTTCTACATACGGACTCCGTTTCCGTCTGTCTTTTTATCGTTGAGCTCCTATTAATGAGATCTTTTATTCTCATTTAGGTTGCATTGGCCAAAAATCGATCGATCTAAAATTCAAATTTCGGGATGTGCACTACTTTGCCAAATCTTAGAAAAATCATAACTTCCTCATACGAAGTCAGATTTGGACGTTCTTTTTATGCACACTCTCGGTTTAACGTATACTACAACTTTCATCTAGATTGCTAAGGCTAAAAAGTAGTTTATCAAAAATTCACTTTTTACGTTACGCGACGCCGTGCCGGTTTAGCCGTAAAACTTCGACGGGTTATAACTTCTTCGTTATAACTCGGATTCCGGCGTTCTTTATATTTCCGAAATCCTTGTCACGACCACTACCACTTTCTTCATAGATATTGGGTTTATCTACACTTTTATTTTTGGCATTTATTTTCATTCTTAATTTATTATATCTTAATAAATAAGTACATAAGCACATAAAATCACATAATTCACATAATATTCAAGTAATTCCTTTTTATTACTTCAAAATGAGTTACAATGGTTGAACTTGACTATTACATCATTATACTAATGCATAGCCCAGAAACACGGGCGTTACATCTTCTTAGCTTCGTTGATCGATGGATCATCTGTGTTATCGGTAACATCATCAATTGGTTGTTTTGTAGGAGCAGGAAGAAGAGCATCGATTTCGGAATATGAGGAATGGATCATTGTGAGCTTGTTGCGGAGTGCTCGATGCCTCATTCGTAGAATGACATACTCAATTCGATCTCTTGTCATATCAGTATGCCTGAGGTGTGCCATGTCAAGAATATCATTTGAATCAATATTAGTAGAACCCGAACTTCCTTTACCCATGGTGGGTATCTGTTCGGTTGATGCTTTCGAGGTCGGATGGACAACCCTTGGCTCGAAAAGCTTAGGAACTGTGGCAAGGGTCCCAGTTCGTGCTTGTGTGGAATGAAGATGTTTAACAAAGAATCGTGTGTGTGTGTGTGTGTGTGTTTCAGGGGGTGCAATAAACTATGTTTAATGCCAATACCATCATTTTGAGAGGATGGGGACATATTATATGTAGACTCCCTGTGAGTGTGTTCAAGTGGTACTGAGACTCCGAAGGGTGCTTCGAAAGAATGGGCAGGAGGGGTAGGCGGAGACCCATATTCAGGTCCAAAACCGATGTGTGAATCCTTTTGAGAGGATTCACCGACTTTGGATCTCTTTTTGGCTTTGACTTTAGCAGTGGGAGAGGCCGGTTATTTCTTGATAACATCTTGATACAACCTCCCTTTTTAGATTATTTCTCACATTCTGAATGTTGAGCATCCAAAGTCTGCGTAGGAATTGGCGAGACAACCAATTTTGAAATATCAAGATGTTTTGATTTGAATGGAGAGTCAGAAGGAAGATAGTCAAACATATGTTGAGGTAAGCATCAGATAGGACCAAAAGAAGATTTATTTGGTAGACGATAAGTTTGAATCACTTTAAAATTGCAATGAACCTCAGGTGCATAGGACATCAAGGGAATTCGTTCACGTCGGTCGAAGAGTAAGAGTCCAAAATCTCGGACTCGAGATCCCATTAGGTATGTATCCTCCTCTATGAATTTCAATTTCATTAGGGTTATGGGGTTCTTGTTGTTCAATAAAATGTTACTTCAATAGTGTTATGACTTAGATATAATAGGTTGCATGTACCCTTAAGTGTATAAGGATTTATCCGCGTTATTGCATGTAAAACCCATCAATGATATCTTATAGTGCGAAGGAATAGCTGACCACTTTTCTTAGGATCAACGTTTGATTTTTTATCAGAATTTGGCAGTGGATTTAGAAAGCACCTTTGCTGTTTATTCGGAATTTATACTTGCAATTATAGTTGACGACTTATCCAAGTGGGAGACTGTTGGATTAAGTGTATAAGGTCTTAACTAAATTGGTATAATCTTATGAATAAAAGCAAAATCCTTTTTGGGTTGACCTCATAACCGGAAATAGTTAGAATTCATATTGGGAGAGAGATAAAATGATTTGTTAATATATTATATGATTACTATATTATATAGTTTTAGCTAATAATTAATTTTGAATTAATTAGAAACGGTTGAAATTAATTAATTGTCAATCAGAATTAATCTAGAATTAACCTAGAATTAATTTGAGATTAACTTGAATTAATTAAAGGTCCAAGGGTTGAATTGTAATTGTTCATAATTAAGCTAGGAAACAATTCTAGAACCCTCTTAAGGTGGTGGACAATTTTACTAGGGATCATGGAGGATTCTGGAAGACTTGAAAAGCTGATAAGGATTACCATATTCGAATAAATAAAATAGTATTATTTTATTATTCAAATCTAGGGTTTTCCTTGTACCCCCTACACTATAAATATGACCCCAAGGAGTAAAAAAAATTTCATACCCTTCCCAAGAGGCTTATAGACAAAATTTTCCTTCCTTCTCCTCTCTTTCTCTCTCTCTCTCTCTCTCTCTCTCTCTCTCTCTCTCTCTCTTTTTCTCCCTCTCTCTCTATCCCTCTCTCTCTCTTTCTATCTCTCTCTCTCTCTCTCTCTCTCTCTCTCTCTCTCTTTGTCTTCATTGTAGGAGTTCTAGGGTTTTAGGTGTGAGTCATTAGAGGCAATCATACTTTTGGTGCTAGCTTTCTAAAGTAGATATGAGGATTTTAAGTGTTATATACAATTATAACACGAAGGTATGTATTCCATTCTAAGAATTACGATTATATCATATGGTTCTTAGTTTAGTTTCATAAGTATGTTGCTATTAATTGTAAAATACATAGATCCTTTAGGTTGCATGTACCCTTAAGAGTTAAGTCAAATTTCGCATGTAAAATACTTTTGTAACCTATAAATTCCATTAATATTAATATCACGATACATCTCAACTAAAAAATATGCAACTTCACATATTTAAAACCATATGTGTCATAGTAGAGTTACTCACTTTAATAGTAGTGAGATTAACTCCGAATTTAATCTCAGATCTTCATTGCTTCCCCACTTGGTATTTTCCAAAACCTATTCAATAATTTACGAGTTCCTTAGAACATGTCACAATTATACAGAGCTTAACTCTGAAATCATTTATTTTTCATCTAATTGTCACTTAAGGTTTAACCCTCAAGACTTTCATGTAATACGAATTTATGACTTACAAGATTTCCTCCCAATATACGCAAATTAAACGTTATATATGCTTACCCTTGATGCTGGTATCACGTATTCAAGGCTCGTATCGACTTTCGTGCCTCTCGGTGACTTAACCTCTTCAATTCTTCCCTTTTTTCTCTTTCATTCGAGTCCTCTATGTTTCTTATGTTTCTCCAGATTACTTTGCCCTAAATGAGGAGTTAAAGAACTTAAATACGCATCTTTTTTGAAGTTAGTTACGGGGCACGTCACACATTTTAAAGGGCACCCCACGCTTTTCCTGATTTTCTGCCAGATTTTCAGAATAGCAACGTACTCTTCGAACGACCATAACTTTCACATACAAACTCCGATTTTGACGATCTTTATATCCAAAGAATCGTCTTTGATAGAACTATAACTTCCTACATCATTCTCTCAATAATTTCTCATTTATTTCTCTTTCTTGTTATAAAAAAAGTTGTACTTCCTCATATTACACTTGTTATGAAAAACGGATGTTAGATGCATCGATGATGTTAGAGGTCTCTAAGGATGGTTAAGGATGGGAGAATGTGAATGCTGCTTACAGTGAAGGATTATTGCAAAAATTTTGCCAAGACAAAACTGCAAAAATGGTCCCTGTGGTATGCATTTTTTTGGGGTTTTAGTCCAAACCATGACTTTTTTTGGCTTCGTGGTCCTTTTGGACTAGTTTGTATGTGAAAATAGTCCCTCCGAAAATTGAAGTGAATATAATACCCTTGGGGTATTTATTTTTCATTTTTCTTTTATTTTTTTAAATTTAATATTTATTTATTTTAACAATTAAAAAATAATAGAGGACCCACCTCTCTCTTTCTCTCTCTCTATCTCCATCTCTCCGTTATCATCCCACACCGATGAACCCAAATCTGATGAGGTAGTGTCGCCATGATTCAATAGACACAAAGATGAACTATTATTCAACATACATACATTGATGAACCATGAAAAAAATCCTAAGTTCTAAGATTCGAAAAACATAATCATCGCAGAACACATTGATTCAACAAACTACACATACTGATTTAACTTTTTATGAGTTGTCATACACTGGTGAACTTGATTCAACACACACACACACACATACACGCTAATGAACCCAAATATCGAACACCAGACCGACCTGTTGCACCTACGATCAAACACATCACCCCATTCTTTCACCTTTATCTCCCAGCAGTTCCCCATCCCTAGCAGTTCCCCACCCCTGTACAAACCACTTTCGAAATTGATTTTTTCAGATACAAAAAGTGGAAACATCACCGGCTGACCTAAAATCAAAATCAAACCTAAAATAAAACATGTTGTAGAGTCGATGAGTTCCCCACCTACATTGGTCAGTCTCCGATCAAAGAAGCACAATGCTCCAACACCTGCACCCGTAATGGCGTCATCACGTGCTCCTACCGAATGTCCTGGGTCGAGCATCGATTCCCCTTCTCTGTTCAAGTTCTAAAAAAACGTAACAAAAAACTTCTCCAATGAACACGAACCGGATTGCAGTGTATTTGGGGTTTGTTTACAAGAGTCAAGTACACGGCGGAACAAAAATTACAGTAAAAAGAATGGAAGCGGGAGCTATATTGATGAATTCCAAGCAGGAATAGTTGTGCTTTCCAAAGTTCGTCATTGGTGTCTGATGGAGAGAAATCAGTGAGTTCATGTGAGGATTTAGGGAAAAGAAGGGAAGCAGTAGGCCTATTGGCGGCGATGAGAGGGAAAACGGGTTAGGGCAAAGAAGGGAAGGAGCAGACGATGACGGTGCGGGAGGAGGAAGTAGACGACAGTGGTGTGGTGAGGGGGGAAGGAAGAATCGCCGATAATGATGGGTTATTCGAGGATGGAGATCATCGAAAACATTGAGTCTTCAATGGTTTATTTGAGAGGGTCGATTAGAACGAAGAAGGTATTAGAGAGAGAGAGAGAGAGAGAGAGAGAGAGAGAGAGGTGAGTCCTCTATCATTTTTAATTGTTAAAATAAATAAATATATATTAAATTTAAAAAATGAAAGAAAATGAAAAATAAATACCCCAAAGGTATTATAGTTATTTCAAATTTCGGAGGGACTATTTTCACATACAAACTAGTCTAAAAAGACCACGAAGCCAAAAAAGTCGTGGTTTGGATTAAAACCCAAAAAAAATATATATCATAGAGACCATTTTTGCAATTTTGTCTTTCGCCAATGGAGGAGAATTTTTGAAGAGCGACTGCGATGGCTCTATGGTATTGTGATTTAGGGTTCTGGTGTTGAAGGATTTTCTCTTACACGCCAACTCATCGTGATTTGTATATCTGCTACACACTAGTGACGAAGAGGAATGAATGTGAGTATTGTTTCCTTCAAGGTGATTTCCGGCAAGAATGCAATAGTTGGGACGAAGGAATGAGGATGAAAAGATATGACGGCATGCATATATTTTCTTACTTTATTTTAGTTTTTTCAGTTTGTTTTAATTATAAAATAATAGATAAATAATATATATATATATATATATATATATATATATATATATATATATATATATATATATATATAATAAGGGTAATTTGGTCATTTTATGTCTATTGCGGAAGAAACAAATGACAAAACAAAGTAGGATGATCGGAATTAAAAAAATTAAAAACCAAATACGTAGATTACCCCAAACCACATAAACTATTTGTACAATTTAACTTTTTTATTACCAACATAGAGATTAGATTATATTTTTGAGTATGGTTTAGTATAAAACACTGTTGAGAAATATAGAATTTAATTTTTAGAATTATCATACTAAAGAATTTCCAGTAACTTTCATTTACTATTTTTTTTTTCGTACCATTTTGAGGGCTCTCATACTAGTTTACACTGTTGTCATCACTACATACAATTGTTGATTCTTCATCATCCATTCGCTCAATAGAATCCTGAAAGAATTTAAATTGGATAAAATAAAATAAAGAATGATGCATACCATCGAATATACAATATACTAATAACACTTTATCCTATTTAAATCGTTTTCAAATAAGAGCATGAAGCTTTCCAAGTGCTAAACGCAGAGCAAAAGATACAACATACCAAACAAAGATAGAAATAAGTGTTTTGTGAATATTTAAACTACTTTCTCTTTAGGGTATCAAAATATCAAATACAATTATGATTTCTTTTTTTAGGGTATCGTATAAAAGTATGATTTAATGTTTATTTGGTTATACCAACCTTGCAAAATTACTTTACAGCAAAAAGTTTTTATATTTTTTTTGTCTTAAAGGCTTTTATTCTAATCACCGGTTAGTGCTAAGTATTAAAGTGTGGTTTTGGACGAATATACTTTTTTGAAAGTAATATATAGAATCAAAATATAGTAATAACATTGAAATTGTTATATTAATTGATTAAATTTCTTGTTTTCCAAACAATTAGTATAATAGTTCTTTACATATAATGGGGTGTGACTTTGTGAGTCAGTACGCGTAATCAATGTGTAATATATATATATATATATATATATATATATATATATATATATATATATATATATATATATATATATATATATATATATATATAAAAGTTCAATAGAGAACCATACTTATTTGTTATGCAATGAACCAAATTTTTTTTCAAGTTCTAGAGTTTATTTTTTATCGGAAAAAAAAAATAAAAAATTTATAAATTCATAACTTAACATTGTGAATGTTAAATATATTTTCGGATTCACCGTGTGAATTTAGATTCACACTGTGAATATTCAAAGATTCACATTGTGAATTTGACGAAATTTTTTTTATCGAATTTGATATCATTCGAAAAATGATAAAAATTTATGAATTTCTGTATTTTTAATTTTTTTTTTATAAAAAATAAGTTCTAAAAGTTGAAAAAAAATTGGTTCCTTGGTTCATTTATTAATTACGGTTCTCTATTGAACCTCACTATATATATATATATATATATATATATATATATATATATATATATATATATATATATATATATATATATATATATATATATATATATATATATATATATATCAGGAGTGGTTCAAATGAGAATCCAAAAAGGTTAAGAATTCTAACAACCATTTTTAAAATGTTTTCATTAAATATATTTTGGACAAATCAAACATTAATATTATTTTAAACAAACTTTTTCATTCCCTAGTTTACAAAAGTTGTCACTTGTCATCGGACCACCATCGGACCGCCGTCAGACCACCGTCGGACGGCCCCCGGAGTAACACCAAATATAGTGACATTTTTCTGGCCGTATTCACAGCTTAATAGAACAAACATTTTGGCTCATATTTCTTTCATAATACTTTTTAACACCTACAATTTTATTTTTGCAGCCAAATATATAAAATTTAATGAAAAAAATAAAATTATGTCTTGACAGTTTTAATTTTCTCTCTTCAAAATATCATATTCACAGTTTAATAAACATATTATTTCACTAATTCATTGTCAATTATTTTCATGCATACATTCATTCGTACTTTAAAACAAAATTTATATAAAATACGCACTTCAATACAATTCATTCTCAGTTTAATACATTAAATTCATAAATTAATACAATTCATTATACGTGAATATACATATTCAGATAAGTCAAATGAAAACTTTGACACCGCCAACTACCACATGCCACCAGCAACCACCCGTGCCACCGTTGCATCCATTATTTCTTCTAAATCAGATCTGTATATAAAATCATATATATAAAATCATAGATTCGCAGCTTAAATATTATATTCACAGTTTAATAAACCATATAATTCAATAATTTTGAGTTTAATGCAAAATAATTATAAAAACTAATACATTTTTACATATTTATACAACACAAAAAATAAATATATTCATAAGAAAATCAATATAAACATACTTACATAAAACATTCATATTTTAACACAAAATTCATTAAAATTTTACAGCTTAAAACAGTCAATTCATAATTTAGTACAAAAAATTCACAACTTAATATAATAATATCATTGTTTAATCACAACAAGAAAAACGCGATTTTGCTAGGGAATGTCGCTATGGAACGTATTTTCGTTGTTAATCTGCAATGGATCGTGCTATGGAATGTCGTTCCATTGCAATGTTGCTACCACATTGTCTACGGATTTTATTTCTGGTAGCAAGAATGAGACTTGCTAGGGAAAATGCTACCGACTCCATATCCGTTGGTATTATGCTACTAATAGTTCTATGGAACAAAAATTCGTAGCAATTTTCCAACGACATTTGTTACGAAATCACTTTCCGTTGTACTGCTGCTATGGAATTAATTATCGTGCTTACTATGCAACAGAGTTTGTGGCGGAAACCAACTCCATAGTTGATTTGCTATATAAGTATCATTCGTAGGTATTTTGCTAGGAAATTCTGCTATGGAATATGATTTCATTTGCTTGTTTTGCTATGGAACAAAACGTGTAGCTAATTTGTGACGACATTTGTTGGGATGTTGTATGCTTAATTAACTTTCTTATTCTATGGATGAATTATTATTATGATCAGTGGAATTTGTAAGATATGGTTTGAATGAAATGTTTTTGAATTGGTAATATGTGGCATAAACTAATGGCTAAAAATGTAAAAATGAATTATAAAAGTAGATATTGCTGGCAAGCGGACTCGAACTTAAGCTTATGTTAGAAAAGGGCGCGGTTAAGCCAGTTGTGCTAATCAAGTTGTGTATAATTTCTTAAAAAACATAGTATATAATGACTAATTAACCATATAATTTTATTAGAACTCGGACCCTATTTTTTCCGGGGCGTGTGCGGTTGCACCTCTTGCACACCCTTAAAACCGGGCATGTTAAAGTATATAATCTATGTAGATTATTTTCCTTAATAACGAATTCATTACAAACTTATTTTTAATACCATTAACTATACTTCATCACAAAAATAACATGGTTTTTACGTATACTTCATCCTACTCAAACAACATAGCAAGCAAAAATGACTAAAATGCCCTTTTAACAGAATGATGTAAACATAAAACCAAAATAAAATTATAGTAGTATACAACTTCATATACAATACAATATGAACACTAATATTCAATGTCCAATCTATTATCAACCATTTATATTTTTAAGACATATACAAAACCTACCATACTCTACATACCAACGAGAAACCATGCAATATCTTTGTTGATCCTCATCCTCTTCATGGCCTATTGCAAATGCACCTTTAACAGAATGACGTGGGTCTTCACATTGGAATGTGATGTTATTCGTTGTAAGTCTATGAACAACATCAACAGCCCGCAACAACTCTTTGGCACTATCAACAACACCCGTGTACTCCCCATCATCCAGAACTGCCCAACCAAAATATGCATCAAGTAATTGTAAACCTACACATTAAAATATCCATCAGTTAATCCAATGTATCCTTTTCAATACAACAGTAAATATTATACAACACAACACAACTAAATACTAACCCCAAACTACAAACATGCCTTAATTAACTATATATATAATTTAATTTACATATATACCATATATATATACCTTCATCACATTGATGACGCCCTCTTGAAATGTAGATCAATCCAAGCAAATAAATTGCCTCAAGATGATCTTCATCTGCTGCTTGTCTCAACAAAGTCAATCCTAAATCAAAATTATCATAATAAAAGCACTCATCCTGTTGACAGAATAACAATATCAGTATATAACATCAATGACACTAAATATTAATAAATGGTATAGATTACATATAATTACTGAAATTAAACATACAATTCCTTGTCTGAACATGACTTCAATGTTATCATACAATGCACATGTGCGTATAAATGAATTAGCTTTCAGATTTTTGGGACCCATTCCTTCAATTGTCAATGCATGTTGTTCTGAACACTTGAGGATCACCCCCCGCTTCATACATCTTCTTTGAACTTCAAAAATTTAAATACACAGTAAATAACAAATAAATAAAGTTGTATTTCATCAAATATACATTCATTAGTTGATGTTTATTGAGAATTACCAAAGTCTTGCAGAGACGGTGTCTTTCGCAGATTCTGACCCTAATACTACAAATATCCGACTCAAAATCTCTAATGGGAGATCATCTAACGAACGACGACTTCTAGTATTTGACATTCTACTTACAAAATAGACATTGGAGCAGTTGATTTCAATTTCTTTTTAAAAATTAAGCGTAACTATGAAAAACAGTGTAACAGGGTATGGAAAAAAAACTTACTTTATGATGATCTGGTCGCGAGGAGTACATAGGTCCCTATTATCGGAGAAAATCGATTTTAAGAACGATTACCCTTCGACGATTTGGGGGTTTTAGTGTTTGTATGCAGATTTATCGTCCGGAAAAGTTGAGACGTTCTGAATAGTTGAAGAACTGATAAGGCCGGTGTGACGTCAGAGGTATGATGGCGCCTTAACGATTTAGAGTGCAAAAAGACCAAAGTTCCCTTGAAATCATTCCAAATATGTGAATACTAGGGTATTTGTGTCAAAACACATTATTCAAATATTATAACATTTTATAACTTTTATAGGTAACAATGGAATTTTGATTGTTGAAATAGAAGTGGAATTTTGATTGTTGAAATGGAAAAGACAAAAATAACATATATATCATAATCTATAATGTAATACATTTATATTAACATTTCACCAAATTACTAGTATATATTCATGTATTGATATTAAACCAAATTACCAAATCCAAAATAGAATACATTTATGTATTGATACTAAACCAAATTACAAATTAATATATATTAACATTTGCTTTAGGTTTTTGCCACAAATGTTTGATGAATTTATCATTTTTAGTCCTCGAAGTGATAAGTTTTACATTTTTAAGTTTTGATGAAGTTTTTGTTCCTTTAGATTTTTTTCCACAAATCTTTAGTGACTTTCACACTTTTCGTCTTTGCAGTCAAATCATTTAGGAGTAGTAAACTTTTGTTGACTATCATTTTGCCACACGGCTTCCAAACTTTTACTCTTTTAGTCCCTTATTAACTACACAACATATTTACTAATCAAGTAACAACATCAAGTAATTACTTATCAAGTAAATTACAATATATTCGTATATTAAACCAAAAGAATGTACATAGCTTTAATTGTCATAATATGAAAGTACATATCAACAAACTACTCACAAAATTATACCAAACTCCCTAGAAAACCTAACGAAACAAGCATCCCACAAACAAATTTCACACCTAAACACCCATTTGTATCCATTCACAAAAGCGTTTGACACACTAATTACAGACTTATGCATTGCACAAGTTATATGGAAGCCATGGAAGTGTATATGTTTCCTCCCCTCCCTATTTAAGTTGAGATGAACCTTAGAACAAGTTTCTCTAAGATTCCACTTACCTTTTGCTCTGCGGTAAACATTGTTCAACATGTCCAAAGCTTCCTGCTTCCTATGTCTCCCTTCAGCCATCACCATCATTCCCATGACAAATGTTGAATCCAAATGTCCCAATGTAGATGCTTCTTCAAGCATCGTTTTCCCTTCATGATCAGCTTCTAAGAAAAATAACTTCATCTGAAAAAAACATTAAACACATAATTTCTAGTTAAAGCAATGAAAAACAAGAAACAAATTAATTAATACTATGCATATATATAACAACATACCAATCCATTCCTGAACAGAATATTTGGATTTCTCATCTCTATGCATTTGTTGACAACTGTATGTTTCTGGTCAGACCAACCACGAAATCGTAATCCATCTACCTCCATATGTTTATATACTTCATCCGTTTTTCCTGCCTCGTTAAAGAATCTGCAACTGCAAACGAAACACAACATTCACTCCAAAATGTAAAGACAACTCAAATACACTTGTGAAATAGAATGATCGAAGACAAAACTTACACACTCTTCATCCTGAAAGCCTCGACTGCTGAAATTTTTCCCAAGTCGACTTTATTTTCTCCATCACTTCCAATGGCATGTCTGTTAGCGATTTCCTTTGATTTCTTGATTGCATCTTCGAAGAAGTACTGGCTTCCATAATAATAAACCTTCACTAAGATAACGATTCTGCGAAAATAATTTTAGGGTTTTTTGACTTTCGGAATTTTGAAATTGGGGTTGTTTGCAAGTGACTGAAATAAAAGTGAAGAACTGAAACAACGTGTTTCGTCGGAAAACATTATGGCACCTAGAAGATGTTCCATTATAAAATGACCAAATTGTCGTCATACATATAATGACTCATATTTAATTAGTAAGGGTAGTTTTGTCAAAAGTCATAATTAAAAGAAAAATCAATTTCTATTTTAATACACAACCGGCACAAATGATATATGTTGACCAATGACCCATATGTCATCCATGGTCACCATAAGCAAATACCATGTTGACCAATGACCCATATGTCATCCATGGACACCATAAGCAACTACCATGTTGACCAATGACCCGTATGTCATCCATAGACACCATAAGAAACTACCATGTTGACCAATGACTCGTATGTCATCCATGGACACCATAAGCAACTACCATGTTGACCAATGACCCATATGTCATCCATGAACAACATAAGCAACTACCATGTTGACCAATGACCCGTATGTCCATGGTCACCATAAGCAACTACCATGTTGACCAATGACCCATATGTCATCCATGGACACCATAAGCAACTACCATGTTGACCAATGACCCGTATGTCATCCATGGACCCCATAAGCAACTACCATGTTGACCAATGACCCATATGTCATCCATGGACACCATAAACAGCTACCATGTTGACCAATGACCCATATGTCATCCATAGACACCATAAGCAACTACGATGTTGATCAATGACCCGTATGTCATCCATGGACACCATAAGCAACTACCATCTTGACCAATGACCCATATGTCATGCATGGGTGATACCATGGACACCATAAGCAACTAAGATGTTGACCAATGACCCGTATGTCATCCATGGACACCATAAGCAACTACCATGTTGACCAATGACCCATATGTCATCCATAGACACCATAAGCAACTACCATGTTTACCAATGACCCGTATGTCATCCATGGACACCATAAGTAACTACCATATTGACCAATGACCCATATGTCATCCATGGACACCATAAGCAACTACCATGTTGACCAATGACCCATATGTCATCCATGGACACCATAAACAACTACCATGTTGACCAATGACCCATATGTCATCCATGGACTGTTGGATAAGGTGTCTAAGTCCATAACTTATTTGGTATATACTTGACCGACCCGACATGGTCCATTTGGGTTGCACTTCACCCAAACTATTTATATGGATAACATTATGAGAAGAGTATATTTGCGGCCTACTAATATATTATAAGTTATAATATATTAATATGAAATTGTATTATTTAATTAGTATTGATCTTAAATTAATTATGAATTAATTTAGTGATCATAAGGTGACTAATTAATGGGCTATTGTACTTATATAGTGTGGGCTAACACTCATAAGGAAATGGGCTAAGCTTGAATGGGAGTCCATGGATGATCCATGGAGCTTTTAACCCATGGATCCTTGGAATAGGAAAAGACATGGGTTATTAGGGTTTGCATGGTTCATAACCCTAATCATCTACACTATATAAAGAGGCTTATGGTGCTTGAAAAGACACTATGTGTGTGTGCATAAGGTGTGACCGATTTCTAGAGTATTAGAGTGCTCTCTCATAAGTTTTCCAAGTTTGTGGTGATTTGTGATTTCCATTTGAGGCATTCACATTATTGGTGCTTGGCTCTCAAACTCCCAAGGAATCAACTCACTAACAAAGGTATGTAATTCTTCTAGTATCTTTTGTGTTTAAAAGTACCCCATGTATGCTAGATAGGTTATGAAACTTGGAAAATTATTTTGCATGTATTTTAGACAAACATAGATCCAAGGTTTCTAGGGTTGCATGAACACCTTAGGAGTGTTCGTTTGCTCAAAACCCAACAGTGGTATCAGAGCCTAGGCTTGTTTGTTTGATACTTGTTGCAAACTTGTTGAAAAACTCAAGTTTTCTGCATTCTGCAGCATGAACTCGCCGAGTCCATGGGGGGACTCGCCGAGTCCATGAGTAAATTCATCCTACTCGTCGAGTAGGTTCGTGCACTCGACGAGTAGAAGCCTCAGAATGCAGATTTTCGAGTTTTGCTGCTGGAAATGGACTAGAAACATTACCCTAAACTGTTTTGGTGTTATAAAACCTGTTTTAGATGGTGTAATGTTTATGCTAATCCATTTACAATGGCTTATATCAAAATTGCATGATGATATGTGTTCATATGTTCTTGGAATTTTTGATATGATGTTCATGTTCTTATGAATTATTGTTAGATCATAGGAATTATTTGCTAAATTGTTTATTGATTATTCTTGATCATTTATGTGTTTTAATGGAGTCCATAATTTGTCCTCAAGTTATGGATTTCCAAAGGTCACTTTCATTTATGCACACTTAAAACACATAAGTTACATGAAAATGAAGAGTCTTCATTTTATGAACCTTTAATTCATAAGTTATGAAATGAAAAGTTTTGAATAGTTTCAAAACTTGTCCTCAAGTTTTGGAATTTGTAAAGTTACACACACTTTAATATACTTTAATTCCAAACCCTTAGAGTTTTAAAAGTTAAAATTCAACCCTTATACTATTTATAACATTAATGGTTAATTATTATATATATGTATAAGATTAAGTCGTTTTACCGTTAGTAGGCCTCATTCACGAAGCCGGTCTATAAGGGGGGGGGGTATAAGGTTGTTGCCTATAAAATGGCAACTTAATGGGTGTCCATTCTCACCCACCGCTTCCTTGATCGGTGGAGGGTCGTTAGCCGAACGGGTAGGACAATGACTTTAAATTCTCATTAAAAGTATAATGAATATTATAAAGTAACTAAACCTTTAATAAATTCCCAATCTTAGTTACTTTAGGAAAATGTGAATATGGTGCTAACCCATGAAATTCACACTTTGTACCTTACCAAGTCGTTGGTGGAGCGTGTGTGGTTAACCGGCACACTAACTTGGACTAGTAAGGATCACGAAGGGTGACTTAATGTTTATCATAGATCGGTGGAGTGTGTGTGGTTAACCGGCACATTGATTAGGTGATAATATTAAGGGTACCAAGTGAATTTGCATGGTTATTCACACCTTGTTTTGTGATCCTCGGCATCCCAGTCACAAAACTTGAAGGGCACAATCGAGATTGAAACATGCCATTGAAAAGTTCAATGAATCTCATAAGAATCTAGGAATTTCAAAACCAATTAAACCTAATAATTCATTTCGTTTTCATGGTGGAAATTGGTGAATCGTCATTCACCTACCTTCAAATATGTTATAGCTTAGATTACGGCATCCCTCTTCTAAGTTATAATATATTGTGTTGGATCCTAGCCTTAATATTACATTTGGGTGTATTATTAAGGATTCGATATATCTAATCTAAACTTGTTTTCTTCTTTTCAGATGTCTTCCAACAAGAATGCTTCGGGCTGTAACCCTACTGGCTCCTTTTCCCTCATGAACCTTTGTGGGAGGGTCATCTTTGATGGTTCCAACTTCATGGATTGGATCCGGAACGTCAGGATGGTCACTCGTTACGAGGACAAGGAATATGTCCTTGATAAGGAGCTAAAGGAGCTTGATGAGTCCACTGCTACTCCTGAGGAAATAATGTATTATGTATTGATTCTTCTACTAGCTTGGATAAAGCATCTTTGTGGCATTGTCGTCTTGGACATGTAAGCAAGAAACGCATAGGCCAGCTCCAAAAGGATGGAGTCTTGGAGTCGTTCGACCTCAAGTCGGATGATAGTTGTGAGTCTTGTCTACTTGGAAAAATGACAAAATCACCCTTCACTGGTACTTGTGCAAGGGGTGAGGGTTTGTTGGACCTTATACATACTGATGTATGTGGACCATTCAAAACCACCACAAGGGATGCTAATCGCTATTATGTGACTTTTATTGATGATTTTAGTAGATATGGTTATGTCTACTTAATCAAACATAAGTCAGAAACTTTTGAAAGGTTTAAAGATTTTAAACAGGAAGTAGAAAATCAATTGGGCAGGAACATTAAGATGCTTCGATCCGATCGAGGTGGTGAGTATCTTAGTACTGAGTTCCTCGACTATCTTAAGGAGTGTGGGATTGTCTCACAATTGACACCTCCCAGGAAACCACAGCTGAATGGTGTAGCTGAGAGGCGTAATCGAACTTTGTTGGACATGGTTCGCTCTATGATGTGTCGAGCTTCGCTACCGATCTCTTTTTGGGGGTATGCCTTAGAGACTGCCGCCCACATCCTTAATCTAGTCCCTACAAAGAAGGTTGCCAAAACACCTCATGAAATGTGGACTGGGAAAGTTCCCAATTTGGACCATATGAAGATTTGGGGTTGCGAGGCTTTTGTGAGGCGCGAGACTCATGACAAGCTCGAACCTCGAAGTGAAAGGTGTATTTTCATCGGCTACCCACAAAAATCCTTTGGTTACCTCTTCTACAGACCCAGTGAGAATGTGATCTTTGTGGCTAGGAGAGGGGTCTTTCGAGAGAGAAAATTTATAAACCAAGGAGACAGTGGGAGGCAAATTGACCTTGAAGAAATTCAAGACTCAATTGGTAAAGGAACCTCAGACACTAGCAATCAACTTGAGGAGGAAATTCCTGTTGATCCAGCTGACGAGTCTATACTTCCGAGGCGTTCCACAAGGGTTAGGAACACACCTGAGTTTTATTATGGATTTCATATTACTACGGAAGGTGATAGATTTATCATTGACAGTACACTGGTAAATCTGGATGAACCTAACAGTGTTAAGGAAGCCATGGCAGGTCCAGAGTCTGCTAAATGGAAGGAGGCTATGGACAACGAGATACAGTACATGTATGACAATCAAGTTTGGAACTTGGTTGACAATGTACCAGGCCGTAAGACAGTCGGGTGCAAATGGATCTTCAAGAAGAAGACCGACATGGATGGGAAGGTGCACACTTATAAGGCTCGACTGGTTGTGAAGGGTTTTACTCAGACTCAGGGTATTGATTATGATGAAACCTTTTCACCAGTAGCAAAGATTAAGTCTATTAGGGTTATGCTAGCCATTGCTGCATTTCATGATTATGAAATATGGCAAATGGATGTCAAAACTGCTTTCCTTAACGGAAAGTTGGCTGAGGATGTCTACATGAATCAGCCAGAGGGTTTTGTCAGTGCAGAGTACCCCAATAGAGTGTGCAAGCTTGAGAAATCCATTTATGGATTGAAACAAGCATCTCGAAGTTGGAATCTTTGTTTCGATGAGAAGGTCAAAGAGTTTGGTTTCTCAAGAAGTGAAGATGAGTCCTGTGTGTATGTCAGAGCTAGTGGGAGGATAGTTAGCTTTTTGGTACTGTATGTGGATGACATACTACTAATAGGAAATGACATCCCAACCTTGCAGGAGGTTAAGTCCTGGCTTGGGAAGTGCTTTGCTATGAAGGACCTTGGAGAAGCTGCCTATATCCTAGGGATAAGGATATTAAGAGAAAGGAGTAAAAGACTAATTGGACTTAGTCAGAGTATCTACTTGGATAAGGTGTTGAAAAGGTTCAACATGCAGAATTCCAAGAAAGGAGAATTACCGATCCAAAGCAATGCCAAACTGAGCAAGGCTCAGAGCCCGAGTACAGAAGATGAGATAACTGAGATGAGTCGATTACCTTATGCTTCCGCTGTTGGTTCGATCATGTATGCTATGACTTGTACCCGTCCTGATGTGGCATTCGCTTTGAGCATGGTCAGCAGATATCAGGGGAACCCTGGCAAGGCTCATTGGATTGCGGTAAAGAATGTTCTCAAGTACCTGCGGAGGACTAAGGATTGGATCTTTACCCTTGGTGGGAGTGATGACTTGAGAGTAGTAGGGTATAGTGATGCTAGCTTTCAGACTGATAGGGATAACTTCCGCTCTCAGTCGAGCTGGGTCTTTACCTTAAATGGAGGGGCAATCACTTGGAAGAGTTCCAAACAGGAGTCTGTAGCTGATTCGACTTGTGAATTAGAGTACATAGCAGCGAGTGAAGCGGCAAAGGAGGCGATATGGCTGAGGAACTTCATCGGAGACCTTGGAGTTGTACCAGCTATTAAGGAGCCTATGGAGATTTTCTGTGACAGCAATAGTGCGGTTGCCTTAGCCAAGGAACCAAGAGATCATGGCAGATCCCGACACTTTGACAGAAAATATCACTTCATAAGACACAAGATAGAAGAGGGACTCCTCGTGGCAAAGAGGGTATCGTCATATGAGAACCCTGCGGATCCCCTTACGAAGGGACTGACGAGGGTGAAGCATTTGCAGCATGCGAGACGCATCGGGCTGAGGGACGATATTAGTTTTACAGATTAGATAGTTATTACTGAAACTTGTAAAATGTAATCGACGTTTGATGATGAATAAAAGTTGTGATTTATTTATGAGTAAGGTGTTGCTATCATTGTCAATTATTTACTATTGTTTCAGCTTTGCATGTTTTGACTTCCAGAATAATAAGTTTATTCAAACTCTCCACAGTTGGTCATATGTCAGAAGTAGGTATGAATCAAGACTGTCATGAATTGGGATTGTAGATGACTAAAGGTGTTTAGCCATAGAAATGGTTGCTACAACATTCATGAGTACTCATAAGTTATGAGTATTGGAATAAACCCACGCTCACTTGTACCAGTTCATGGAATTTATCTCGAGTGATCGTGAGACGGTAATATCATATAAGTCTTCAAACCTAGAGATATGAGTTGTTACCTATGAGTTGGTTGTGCATTGATTGCACGTAAACGCATCAGTAACTTGATGTTATAAAACGTGCCTTTGTGTGCAATTCAATGAGTAGTAGAACAAGCATATGAGTCGAAGTTTATCTGTTCCTTCTAGAAATAGAAGCGATATCTGGGCCCCTCGATGATTTTGTTTTGACCTATGTACCGGGCCCGGTCAGAACTAAATTGATGTGTTCGATTAAGTTCTTTGTGAAACAAATCGGAAATCGGGAAACAAACTGTTGGACAATAAGTAAGACATTGTTCCATGTATTTGTCCGGCTGATATCATGAGAGCAGAGGATTATGTGATCACTTATCTAAAATGGCGCTTCATAGTTCAACAGAGTTTTCGAGAGCTACGATAAGGTGTCTAAGTCCATAACTTATTTGGTATATACTTGACCCGACCCGACATGGTCCATTTGGGTTGCACTTCACCCGAACTATTTATATGTATAACATTATGAGAAGAGTATATTTGCGGCCTACTAATATATTATAAGTTATAATATATTAATATGAAATTGTATTATTTAATTAGTATTGATCTTAAATTAATTATGAATTAATTTAGTGATCATAAGGTGACTAATTAATGGGCTATTGTACTTATATAGTGTGGGCTAACACTCATTAGGAAATGGGCTAAGCTTGAATGGGAGTCCATGGATGATCCATGGAGCTTTTAACCCATGGATCCTTGGAATAGGAAAAGACATGGGTTATTAGGGTTTGCATGGTTCATAACCCTAATCATCTACACTATATAAAGAGGCTTATGGTGCTTGAAAAGACACTATGTGTGTGTGCATAAGGTGTGACCGATTTCTAAAGTATTAGAGTGCTCTCTCATAAGTTTTCCAAGTTTGTGGTGATTTGTGATTTCCATTTGAGGCATTCACATTATTGGTGCTTGGCTCTCAAACTCCCAAGGAATCAACTCACTAACAAAGGTATGTAATTCTTCTAGTATCTTTTGTGTTTAAAAGTACCCCATGTATGCTAGATAGGTTATGAACCTTGGAAAGTTATTTTGCATGTATTTTAGACAAACATAGATCCAAGGTTTCTAGGGTTGCATGAACACCTTAGGAGTGTTAGTTTGCTCAAAACCCAACATGGACACCATAAGTAACTACCATATTGACCAATGACCCGTATGCCATCCATGGACAACATAAGTAAGTACCATGTTGACCAATGACACATATGTCATGCATGGGTGATACGATGGACACCATAAGCAACTACCATGTTGACCAATGACTCGTATATCATGCATGGTCACCATAAGCAACTACCATGTTGACCAATGACCCATATGTCACCCATGGACACCATAAGCAACTACCATGTTGACCAATGTCCCATATGTCATCCATGGATACCATAAGCAACTACCATGTTGACCAATGACCCGTATCTCATCCATGGACACCATAAGCAACTGCCATGTTGACCAATGACCCGTATGTCGTCCATGGACACCATAAGCAACTACCATATTGACCAATGACCCATATGTCATCCATGGACACCATAAGCAACTACCATGTTGACCAATGACCCGTATGTTATCCATGGACACCATAAGCAACTACCATGTTGACGAATAACCCGTACGTCATCCATGGACACCATAAGCAACTACCATGTTGACGAATGATCCATATGTCATCCATGGACATCATAAGCAACTACCGTGTTGACCAATGACTCGTATGTTATCCACCGTCACCATAAGCAACTACCATGTTGACCAATGACCCATATGTCATCCATGGACACCATAAGGAACTACCATGTTGACCAATGACCCGTATGTCATCCATGGACACCATAAGCAACTTCCATGTTGACCAATGACCCGTATGTCATCCATGGACACCATAAGCAACTACCATGTTGACCAATGACCTATATGTCATGCATGGGTGATACCATGGTGTCACACCCCAAAACCGGAATGGCGGAAACGTTCTGGGGTGGAGGACGTCATGTTTAGTATCACAAGACATACATCATAGTAATCAAAGTAATAAACAACCATTTTATTAGAAAAAAGTGTTTACAAAGTGTGTGTTCACAAAACATAGAATACAAGTGCGGGTACCTGTCTACCAGGCTCCTGAGAATACAAGTTATTTGAAAGAGTTTATCAGCAATTAAGCTGTTGAGTTCATAAGATTTTAGTAATATTAGTAAATCGTAAATTCTATTTAGAAAAGTTCGCCAGTTCCTCTTAGAAAATCCTATATTTTCTACTTTGGTGAAAGATACGTAAAAATGATTCTACAATCCTTTCTATGAGTACTAAATGGATACAAGTGATATACAACTCAGGGTAAACAAACAATCGATTGAGTGCATCTGCTCTAAGGCGGAAAGCACACATCCCATTGTTTGTTTGATCATTGTAGTATATAATCCCGGTGTATTCACTTGTTACTAATGGAGTTAATTGTAATGGTTCCTTTATATTTAATGAAAAGATTCTTTAAGGAAAACTCTTATTTCTTATAATAAAATGGTGACCACAATGATTTCTCCTATAATCACTTAGTTTATACTGGCTATATATGATCTAATATCGAATAGAGAGGTAATTGGGTGAATCTTCCCTAAGCCCACAACCAAACAAGGAACAGGAAGTAAGGCGGAAAGCACACATCCAACTACCTATTGGGTATTAATAATATATATCTCCGTGATGTATAAACTAAAGTATTATAGAGTTAATCACTTAAGGTCCTTTAAGTTTAGACTGGTTTAATGAAATGGATTAAACCCTCAACTGGTGAGTTTCTAGTTTTATATACCAAACGTTCTGATTCAGAAAGTATATTCCGAACTAGAAAACTGTGCATTGACTATGTGTCCTATGACTTGACCCATACCTGGTATCCTCATGATGACTCAATGCATACTGGACATATATATCTAAAATCGGATAGATAGTAGACTCGGTGAATCTGCTCCAAGCCCACAACCAAACAAGGAACAGGAAATGAAGCGGAAAGCACACATCCTATTACCTGTCGTATCCTATTGATATATATATGTATCATGTGATGTATACATTAGGGAATCATAAGGTTAGCATTATGGTCCTTTCTACTAAACGTAGCCTTCTACCAAGGCATCAAGTGTTGTGGGTGTTCTTTCCTTGTAATAGTAGGTATTTTCCCAAATGGGACTATCTTTCACTAAATATAGATTATACATTAATGAATATGTGAGAAGATCACAAGTAAATGTAATAGGGAAAATAATGTTTCACCTCAGCAATGGCACTGCTGGTTATAAAGAAATAAAATACTGACTCCAGGTAGTATTAAATGAACAATACACTTCGGGGAGTCTAAAGTAGCCTTTAGTCCTAAGTCGGTTACTTAAAGGTTTATCACCTCCCGCCTGTTAGTCCTGGTATGTGAAATCGTATCAGTGTCAATGCAAACCAGGCAAGATATATTATTAGGTTTATCACCTCGTGCCTGCTAGTCCTAGTACGTGAAATCATACCAGTGTCAATGCAAACCCGGCAAGATATATTATTTGGTTTATCACCTCGTGCCTGCTAGTCCTGGTACGTGAAATCGTACCAGTGTCAATGCAAACCCGACAAGATATATAACGTGATTTTTCCCGGTACTTAGTATGGTGTATTCCTCCCTGTTTCTCTTTATAGTGGGTTCTCTTTATATTATCGTGTATTGTATCTAGCATGAACCGGATTTCTAAAGTATACCTATTATAGTTTACTATTGTTTTCCTTGAACTGATATTGAAAAGACTCTTTTATCTACCAAGTTATGCCAGTACTTAAAAAAAACGGAGTTTTGTGAAACTATAAAGTAACATAACTTTTAAAAGAGTTTTTGAAATGTTTTGATCACTTATAAAAGGCATAAATAATATTTTGAAAGATGTTTGAAATAAACAATTACACAATTATCATTGTGTTCAACTTGTATCCCCCCCTTAAAACATTGAAAACAGTTAAAAGATTCATTACGCGGTATGAACTCACCTGATGTGGGTGATTCAAACGAATACGCGCGTAAGGATGAGAAGTTCCACGAATGAAGTCCCGAGACTTAACGAGTCCTAATGACATATATTTACATAAATATAGTGTTTAGAAGAAACCAAATGCAAGGAAACACCTTACGGGACTAGGAAACACTTTGCCCAAGTGTTGGAATCACATGTGATTCACTAAAAGGGAGTGTACGACCACTTTGTGGAGTGTGCGGCCAGGGGAGTGTGCGGCTGCACACTCATGGTAAAAAGTGCACAAAACGTTTTCCAAATGGTAGGGAGGCTTGTAGGACTGATGCTCATCGAGTGTTGAAGCTAAAAGGCACTTTGGAGGCCCTTAAGCACTAAACAAAAGGGTGTACATCCACATGGAGTGTGTGCGGCCGCACACTCCTTGATGAACATGGCTTGGACGTTTTCTAAGGCTCATATCTAGTAGGTAACAAGCTTAGGGGATGGTACTTACAATATGGAAGCCTTTAGGGGTGTTTGAAGGGTGTTTTGAGGGTTTTTGAGGGGTGTACGGCCACATGAGTGTGTGTGGCCGCACACATCATAAGGTCACGAGTTCTGGGCATTTCTAAGGACTTAAAAAAGTGTTCTTAACAAGATTCAAGCATTGGGAAGAAGTACTTACGATCCGGAAGCTCGAGAAGGCTCAAAATTACCAAGAACAAGTGTGTGTTCTTGGTGTTCTTGGTGTAACTTGAAGATCTAGACAAAACATGATTTCAAACGGATGAAATCAAAGGATGTATCTAGCTTATGAAGATTAACAACAAATCGGGAGAAGAACACTTACCAACTCAAAGATCTAAGCTCAAAAATCGGATGATGGTTGAGAGAAAAATCGAGTTCTAGGCTTGGGAGGGTTAAAAGAGATGAAAGAAGGCTAAGTCCCTCCTATATACACGAGAGTGTGCTTCCAGGAGAGGGGTGTGCGGCCGCACACCCAGTGTGCGGCCGTACACTCCTGATGTTGGAGTGTAAGGTCCGGATTTGATGCTAAAAGTGTACGCGATCCATTTCTATGCTCAATGCTTGAATGTACTGACCTTTGGACCTTTAAACGGACTCCAAACGAGGCTAAATGATAGCAGAAATGAGTCTGACATCCAGTTGACGTGACTGGATGAGCTTTTCAAGGCAAAAATTTTAAAAAAATTTCGGGTTGTCACATCATCCCCCCGTTAGATGGAATTTCGTCCTGAAATTAGCTTTCTTAGCCGTACTACTAGGGTTGCGCTTCTCTGTTTGGCTGAATACTCACTTGTAGACCTGACAACTTTGCCCTACTGTTCATGATAGGATTCATACTCAGTCCATCTATCGTTATCTCATGTATACGAGTCGTATATAATTAAAATTAGTTAGACGGCTGGATGTGTGACTCTGCCCCAGGTCCACAACCAGACAAGGAACATGAGGTAGGGCGGAAACACACATACTAGATATGCGTGATCATAATCACATACCACCCTCGCGTATACACTGAATAGTCATAGGTGGGTTGTATTCGTCCTTAGCCTATGTGCTTGAACTTGGTCTGCTGGATGAGTGGTATTTCGAAAAGGTCTGTGGAACATACGGCGACAAGGTTTCGGAAGACAAAGTACTCTTCGCACGAATACTTTAAGGTTTAAGATATGAAAGACAAAACTGTGGCTTAGATCGGACTGTCGTTACGAGTGACGAAAGTTTCGAGAGCTTGACGATCGAGGCGATTAGAAACATAAAAACTTAGTATGGTGAGGACCATGCCAACTCATGACGAAAGATAGTAGCGGACTCTTTACCGAACAAAGTCTTGCCGATTGGAAAGAAATGTATGTTATACGATGATGTATCCCTAGCGTGCTCGAAAATGTACTCTTAGTGCGCTCGCAATGTACTTCTAGGGTGTTCGAAAAATGTACTCTTTGTAAATGGTCTAGTGCTTTCTGTTTTCCCTTTGATGTTAATACACCTACATATCGTACCGCGATGAGCGAGTACATACAAATGAAAGTGTTTTGTTATATAGAATCGATACTTAAACTACGATCCTCCTTGGTACCATTACGATCGCCTGGAATATACAAGTTATGAATAATTAAGATGAATTGGACGGTCGACTGAGTAACTCTGCCTCAAATCCACAACCAAACAAGGAACATGAATTAAGGCGGAATTACTCACTCCAAGTCTGCAACATCTTAGTTATGCACAACCCTGATGTATATGTTCAGCCATCATAGCTTCTCTAAACGGATTCTTTAGTTCTCTTGAATACTGTGACTTGTTCCTATGGGTGAGTTATTATAATTACTTTTAAGTGTTATCCCCAAGTTTTAATCTTATATATAAATATAAATTAATTTTCAAAGCAGTTACTAGGTCGAAAACGTACCGCTGCTTGAAGGCGACTCCGAGGTCGATTCTCCTATGGTGATCATCAGAATTCTTCCATCCGCGCCTGAGTTCTTTGTTATCGGGCAGTCCCTCTGGTAGTGTCCAGTCTCGCCACAGCCATAGCAGGCCTGGTTTTCTTCAACTCCGGGGACTTGGGAGATCGGTTGAGCCGGTGTCCTGCAGAAACGGACTGTGTGTCCCATTCTGTGGCAGTTTAGACACTGCATTTTCCGGCATCCTCCAGTGTGGTGATAGTTGCACTTCCCACACTTCGGAAGAGTTCCAGCATATCGACTGGCAGGTGTTGGAGTAGCAGGTTTTGTGGCGGTGTACATAGTACTCGTTCGTTCCTCCCGCGGGTTGAAGCTAAAAGGTAAAAAGTACGACCACTTTGTGGAGTGTGCGGCCAGGGGAGTGTGCGGCTGCACACTCATGGTAAAAAGTGCACAAAACGTTTTCCAAATGGTAGGGAGGCTTGTAGGACTGATGCTCATCGAGTGTTGAAGCTAAAAGGCACTTTGGAGGCCCTTAAGCACTAAACAAAGGGGTGTACGGCCACATGGAGTGTGTGCGTTCACACACTCCATGATGAACATGACTTGGACGTTTTCTAAGGCTCATATCTAGTAGGTAACAAGCATAGGGGATGGTACTTACAATATGGAAGCCTTTAGGGGTGTTTGAAGGGTGTTTTGAGAGTTTTTGAGGGGTGTACGGCCACATGAGTGTGTGCGGCCGCACACACCATAAGGTCACGAGTTCTGGGCATTTCTAAGGACTTAAAAAAGTGTTCTTAACAAGATTCAAGCATTGGGAAGAAGTACTTACGATCCGGAAGCTCGAGAAGGCTCAAAATTACCAAGAACAAGTGTGTGTTCTTGGTGTTCTTGGTGTAACTTGAAGATCTAGACAAAACATGATTTCAAACGGATGAAATCAAAGGATGTATCTAGCTTATGAAGATTAACAACAAATCGGGAGAAGAACACTTACCAACTCAAAGATCTAAGCTCAAAAATCGGATGATGGTTGAGAGAAAAATCGAGTTCTAGGCTTGGGAGGGTGAAAAGAGATGAAAGAAGGCTAAGTCCCTCCTATATACACGAGAGTGTGCTGCCAGGAGAGGGGTGTGCGGCCGCACACCCAGTGTGCAGCCGTACACTCCTGATGTTGGAGTGTAAGGCCCATATTTGATGCTAAAAGTGTACGCGATCCATTTCTATGCTCAATGCTTGAATGTACTGACCTTTGGACCTTTAAACGGACTCCAAACGAGGCTAAATGATAGCAGAAATGAGTCTGCCACCCAGTTGACGTGACTGGATGAGCTTTTCAAGGCAAAAATTTAATTTTTTTTCGGGTTGTCACACATGGACACCATAAGCAACTACCATGTTGACCAATGACCCGTATGTCATCCATGGACACCATAAGCAACTACCATGTTGACCAATGACCCATATGTCATCCATGGACAACATAAGCAACTACCATGTTGTAAAATGACTCGTATGTCATCCATGGACACCATAAGCAACTACCATGTTGACCAATGACCCATATGTCATCCATGGACACCATAAGCAACATACCATGTTGACCAATGACCCATATGTCATCCATGGACACCATAAGCAACTACCATGTTGATCAATGACCCGTATGTCATCCATGGACACCATTAGGAACTACCATGTTGGCCAATAACCCGTATGTCATCCATGGACACCATAAGCAACTACCATGTTGACCAATGACCCATGTGTCATCCATGGACACCATAAGAAACTACCATGTTCACCAATGACCCGTATGTCATCCATGGACACCATAAGCAACTACCATGTTGACCAATGACCCATATGTCATCCATGGACACCATAAGCAACTACCATGTTGACCAATGACCCATATGTCATCCATGCCATAAGAAACTACCATGTTGACCAATGACCCGTATGTCATCCATGGACACCATATGCAACTACCATGTTGACCAATGACCCATATGTCATACATGGGTGATACCATGGACACCATAAGCAACTACCATGTTGACTAATGACCTGTATGTCATCCATGGACACCATAAGCAACTACCATGTTGACCAATGACCCGTATGTCATCCATGGACACCATAAGCAACTACCATGTTGACCAATGACCCATATGTTATCCATGGGTGATACCATGACACCATAAGCAACTACCATATATATTGACATGACGCGTACTTTATTTATATATAAATTTTGGTTTAAACATAAAAGCATAAAGATGTATAGTTTATTAATGTTTAATCCTCGTTTATAATTTTAATTTAAAATTATACTATGAACACCTCGTTAGTCTATGTTCTTTCTTGACGTTAGCTAGATGTATATACCCTATCTATCAATCTGGAACTACTTTAATAAATTTGAATTACTAAATATTTAGCGGTAATTAGCACAGTTCAAAATTTTCATTGGCGGAGCTTCAAATATTTTGCAATTCCTTTCCCTCCAACCTACACATGTTTGGGCTGCATATTAGGGTAAGTTTACTGATTAGAAATAGGGTTTGCATTTTCTGTAATCATTATCTCCGACGGCTAATTGATCAAAATCTTTGTTCATTATACGTTTGTGCATTGACTTTGGCGATATAGGTTGTCACTCATCTAAAATTTATTTTTATTTAATTTACTGTTATCGTGATGATCGTTTCTTGTTCTCTGATCATCTTCATGTATATTATCATCTTAAATTACAAGTAAATTGGTTTTGATTGTATTAAATAGTTTGCATGCGCAGTAATGCCTTCATATATAATTTATTTTTATTGTTTGTTTCTCTCTTCTCATCAGTAGTTTATCAACTTTAATATATTGGAAAGCAAAAGGAGCATCCGGTGTGAAGCCAACAAAATTCATTGCACCACAGGTTATGAAACGCAACAGGATTTCAGCTGCAAAATTCATAAACAGACAATTACAAGATGAAGAAATCGACTTCCCAATACCAACAACCACATCCAAAGCACCTATAACATCTACCACCAAAACCCCTAAACCTATATCATTAACCTCAACCATGACTACCACTTCCTCGGCATCACTTACAACATCCACACCGTCCTTAGAAAATACATCTAAAACTTCAGAAACTGGAACAATACAATCCTCAACACTTACATCAATAACCAAAACTTCAGCACCTACATCATCTAAACCATCCTTAACACCGACACCCACTACCACATCATCAACACCTATATCTACTACTACAACCTCAAAACCTGCATCTACACTACCATCCTCCATAACTATAGTAACTACCACACCCTCCTTAAGTAAAGGAACTACTACATCCTCAACATATACGTCTATCCCAACACCTACCCCAATATATACCCCATCAACAACACTTATCCCAGAATCTACCCCATCACCAACACAACCAACCATGAATGGATCTGTAGTGGAAAGTGTAGAAGGTGAAAACAATTCCTCTGAAGATTGTGGACCAGATGGACGTTTAACTGTTCATGTTTGGAAAAAAACGTGAGTTACCAATGAAATTTTAATTACAACTTTTTCTATGTATAACCTTTTGGTTTACACGTACATATCACTTCATAACTTAACACATCACATGATTACTTGCAGGCTAATGCCACTAGGCCCTTGTGCACACTTTATTAGCCGGTCCTTTCTACAAAGAGTAGATCCACAAGGGTACGCTTGGGGAAAAGTAAGCAAAGAAATGCGCGAATTATATTGGGAGGAGTTTTAGATAATTAACTATATGTGAAATTGTTGTTTGGTAAAAATTTACACTTAAACTTATGTTTATATTGTTAATGTGCAGAAAAAATGTTATTGGGATGAAACAATAGACTCGCTAGTGAGGCAAGCTTGGGCAAGGAAAGCGGCACAAAGTTATGGTCAATATCTCTTCAACATGCGGAGCCCAAAAAGAAAGAAACATGGCTTTAAACCAGCTTATATTCCACAGGAAGTCTGGAACTCCTAGCAATTAAAATGGAATACAGATGAATACAAGCTAAAATATGAGCAGAACAAGAAAAATAGGCGTAACGGTGTGGCTGATGGAGTAGCAAAACCTACACATAACGCTGGATCCGCAAGTCATTTGAAGATAGCTTCTGATTTGGTAATTTTTTAATGGTACATTGTATCAATGTTTATATATGTTTATTTGTATATTTGACATTTTATATGGTATCTATGCAGAAGAGGAAATTAGGATGTGATCCACCCCATAGTGAATTGTTTTTGTATACACACACGAAGAATCATGATGGAGTCACTTTCACAAATGAAAAAGATAGACAAATTCATGTAATATTCACTTCAGTGTTAAACTTTTATATTGTAGCTAGTTCATAATATCATTCATAAATTTTATATCTTTTAACTTATATTATTTTTATGTTGTAGGTGGCCTATACAGAAAAACGGGAAGAGTTGGAAGCTGAAGGTGTTGAATTTGAGGAGGACAAGCTATTTTATGATGTTGTTGGTGGTCATGACAAAAAAAGAAGACTTTATGGATTAGGCTCTTTTGCAAAGGCGGTTCCCAATAGGAACGGTAAAACGGATGTATCTTACATTCCGAAAAAAAATGATGAAATAGAAGAAATGAGGGAGCTTGTTGCTAAACAAAAACAGCAAAACGATGAGCTTAAAGAAATGATGAACGCCCAACAATAAGAAAACAAAGCAAGGGTCAGGCATCTTGAAAAACAACTTCAAACGGCAATGGATCTTATTAATGTCTTTACAAAACAACAACACTAGTAGGTCATAAAGTGTTGATATATGTTTATTGTAGAGTATTTATTTTAGATTAGCAACTTTCCTTTTTCCATGTAATAAATAATTATTGTATTATTTTATGATATAATCTTTTGATTTTTTTGTTATTTTTGTTTTTCATATATTACTACAAAATAATTTGGATATAATTTATAAATTAGTTATCTATCGGTCCATATGAAATCTAGTATATAATATACACCACGAAAATTGCTAGAGATTCATGACCACTGAATTTGCTAGGAAGTCATCAAACGGAATTTGCTAGGGATTCAGCACGATGGAATTTGCTATGGAATCACCACCGCGAAATTTACTAGGGAATGACCACCACACAATTTGCTAGGGATTCATCACCACAGAATTTGATAGGGAATTACCACCACATAATTTTCTAGGGAATCACCGCCACAGAATTTGTGATGGAATAACCACCACGGATTGTGTGATGGAATCCTACTACGGAATACACGACGGAATACCACCTACCACAGATTTCATTCCGTTGTCACATTTATGACGGAATTATCATTTCCGTTGCAAACCCTCGCTACGACGTTTTTAGGGACGGAAATCGGTCGTTGTAAATTCCGTCGCTATTCGTTTTTTGCAACGAAATTTCAGCTTTTCGGAACAGATTCCTTCCGTAGCAAAATCACGTTTTTCTTGTAGTGAATACATAAAAATTATACATTCACAACCATATCCTTAACTTAAAAATTATATTTATACCTTAAGATTTATAGGCTAGTGCTTCTTTCAAAGCTTATTTACATAAATATTCACATTTTATATTTTACATATTTTATTCAAAATTAGATAAAATCATATTTATGTATAATGTCTTTCATCTCATATTTTAGAAGCAAAAAAAAAAATTATAAAAAAATTAAGAACTTAATATAGTCAATGCACTTCTTAATACATTTAATTCAAAGTTTAATACATTCAATTCACAACTTAATAAATTTAATTTATAGTTTAATACACAAAAATGTACATTTAAAACCAATATTCTACACTTAAAACTTACATTTCAATAATTTCATTCACAGTTTAATAAAACATTTTAGGACTCTCATTCATAGTATTCACATGATTTGTCGAAATATTTTCATCAAACACCTTGTGTGCACCATAAAAATTCACAGTTTAATAAAGCATTTCATTACTCTTATTCACAGTTTAATCAAAGACCTTGTATGTTCTATAAAAATATATTCTGATAGATTTAAAAACCAACTTAAAACTTATAAAAAATCATGTATTCCCATATTAAAATTAATAAAAGTCATGTATTCACAACATGAAACTTATATTTTCTTATTAATAATAGTTAAAACTAACATTAATATAACTAAAGAATTTGTGAAACATTTAAACATCATAAATCACAACTTTAAAAAAACATAAATTCACATTATTTGAGAAAACATCTACATAATAACATATTCTAAATATAATTCACAATAACAACCAAAAAACCTAAATTATGGACAATAATTTTATTAAAGTATTATAACAAATAAGAAAAGAAACTTGGATTCACAACTTAAAACTTATGAAATTATACATTTACAACTTAAAAGTTATATTTTCTTATTAAAAACAGTCAAAACTAAGTTTAATAAAATAAAACAGTAACTGGAACATTAAAACATCACAATTCACAATTAAAAAAAAAACTAAATACAAATTTTTAAGAAAACACTAACATAATAACACACATTTTAAGTTCAATTCACAACGTAATAACACTAAAGTATACAATGTGAGTAACAATTTTATGAAAATATTATAACAAATAAAAAGCAAACTTAGATTCACAACTTAATAGTAGTTAAAATTAATATTAACACAAGTATACTACAAATGAGATATTAAAACCTTAAATTCACAGCTTAACAAAAGCAAAATAAAAAAAATACAAAAATCAACATACTTGATGCATAGATATGTTGGTGTTTCACTAGAGATCAGAGACAAAGAGATGGAGACGAGTTAGTAGTGTTTCACTGAAGCAACAAGGCAACAACGACGATGGAGATTGACGGAGATTTTTGATCTGGTCACTCAATGTCACTGAAACTCGTAGATCTGATGGCGTAAATAGTAGATCTAGAGGCGTAAATCATAGTTCTGCCACCGGAGATTGTAGATCTATCACAAGAGAATATAGATCTGGACCTAAACACTTTAGATATAAAAGCCTCGTCGTCAATAAAGATGTTGTGGTCGATGATGCTCGTCAGATGAAGATGAAGACACTAAGGAGCGAAGGAGGACGATGCATATAACCTGAAACACATTAAGTTTACATCAGGTCCGGAGTTGTTTCGTCGTGTGCCACTGGCGAAGGCGGCGGACGTGTAACAGATCCTATGCGCAGGAGTTTGAAGGAAACTCACCAGATCTGAACATATCTGGTGGTTTTCATACAGACCAGAGAGAAATAACTAGAGTTGAACGACTATAAATAAAGGGAGAGGGGAGAGACATCGACGGGGAGGGAGGAGGTGGTGGTCGGGCTAATAACCGACGGTGGCTGATGGTGGGTGCCGGTGATGGTATCCAAGGTGAGAAGTACAGGATAAAGAAAGTGGCTGTAGAACTTTATGTTTTGTGTTTTGGTGAGAAATGAGAACCAGATCTGATTAGTTAAAATTACTGGTCCTTAGGGTTCTTAACTTTTAGTGGTTCTCATTTGAACCTTTAACTATATATATATATATATATATATATATATATATATATATATATATATATATATATATATATATATATATATATATATATATATATATATATAAGGGAGTGTTCAATTGAGAAAAAAAATGGTGAGAACGAGGGAATGAATCTGGGCCACTCATTTCGTATCTGTCGCTTAAGTGCTCCAGCGTATCGGGCCGACGGAACAAATGATATTCATTTATGAATACATATGAATACGTATATTAATATATGAATAAGTATAACACAAGTGGTTATTCATATATGAATATGGTGGCAGTGGGTGGTGGCGGTTGTTGGTTGTGGAGGTAGTGGTGGTGGCGAAGGTGGCGGTGGAGGTTGGTGGCGACGGTGGTTGTGGTTTATGGCGGAGGGGAGGGGAGGTGGTGTATTTATATATGAATACACTTATATTTATATTCATATATGAATATTATTCATCCTCCGTCGGCCCGGTACGCCGGAGCGTTTTTTGCACCAATGACAATGAATTGAAAAAGCTCGACATCACAAGCGAACAACACCCATGAAAATCCGTACAACCCAACTGTTGAGAGGAAATACCTCTTTTATTGTGTGAATGTTCTTGATAAAATTTTCAGTAAAAATCATTGGCATGAACTTTAAGCCTTCATAATCTGATAACATTAGTCGCTTGTAAGAACAGTTTTTACTTTGCAAAATGCCAAAACGTGTTGACATTCTAAAATTTCTACAAGGGTTGTCCATTGTTTGTGAGTTGCCTGATTGATTTCTATAACTGGAGTAATCTGTCTAGACATGTTTCTTTAACCGTGACATCAAAATTTATAAAAAACAAGGCAAGAGACATGCACGTAACATCCCAAAAATCAAGGTAAAATTTTCATTTTTTTCAAAACCAAAAATATTTACAAAACTTAGTTTCCAAAAGTCAAAAGCACAAATCATAGTATCCCAAAATCAAATCTCATAAAAACTTAAGGATGTCCACGATCAAACCTTCGCCTTGCCCCGATCATCTTAAGTACCTGAAATATAAAACTTAAACCGTAAGCCAAAGATTAGTGAGTTGCCCCAATTACCACACACAACCAAATAATATACAAATGTGTGATGGGTCCACAGTCCAGTTGGATTGCCACTATGGCCTACGATCTCCCGACTGGATTGCCCGGGTATGTTGGCCGACATCACAAAGCAGTACAACCTCAACCTACCAACACTATGTCGACATATGTAACAGATAAACATATAGCTAACAGACACATGTAATCATACAGATTTACCAATCTAACATATAATCATCATAGCATCATCCTATATACCAGGATACATAACCTAGTTGGCCGACATTAGTGACTTTGACCCACGATTACAGTGAGGAGAAACTTACCTCGGAGTTTGAAAGATAGTAGAAATGAATGTTGCTCCAAATGGCAACTCTATAGGTCACCTCTACAATAAACAGTGATGGAATCTCAAACTACAGCTCAAAATACCCAAAATGACCTAAAGTCAAACTTGATCAAAGTCAACGGTCAATGGTCAACATCAAAGTCAAATCCAGCTGGTCGCCACGTCGTGCCCTTCATTAGCCACGTCGTGGCCAAAAATCACTAAAATAGACGGATTTATCCCACTCGCCACGCCGTGGTAGCCTAGGCCACGCCATGGGCACTGGGCTCCCAACACCCTAATGGATTAAGTCGATTTCTTTGATCCTAAGGGCTCCAAAGCCCATATCTGGTCCATCCTAAGGTCCAAGTGGATAAAGTTTCCAACTTTATCCCTTTAGACCCTCTAATAGATAGAGATCTCATTTCTAGATCTAATTTGGGAAAAACATAACTTGGCTTAACCCATTAAGCACTTTCTCTTGAAGGCTACTAGATCCGAATTTCCAAAACGTGTGTAGCATCAAATGACAACATAAAAATCCTTAATTTCTTCACATGCATGTCTAATGCATGTCATGGACTCTATTAGGTCAAAATGAGGGTTTATTTTGCCAAATATATCATGCATGATGCTAAAAATCAATATTACTCTAGATCTAAAGCATCAAAAGCCCAAAATGGCATGGAGATGCATAAAGTTGCAAACTTTATGTGTAACATTCGAGATTATTGGTATGTTCCTTTTTAACCCTTAATGTAAATTTCTCTCATTTTAGTCGTTAGCTTAGTATGCGGGGCGTACTGGCTCGTTGGTTGGATCACATATGCACACACGCACGATCGTCATACGTGGGAGTACGTAAGGCATACGCAATGCAGGGGAAAACCCTATTTTTCAAGGTTTGTGCCCTATTTAAACAACTTATGACACCCCTGGACCTCATTATGAACAACATCCATCTCTATACCCTAAGATCGAAACCCTAATTGCCATTTGTGAGATTTGAACTTGGAAGTGAGTTTTGGTGAAGTGAAGGAATAAGATTGTTGAAACATAAAAGTGACCCTCTTAAACTTGAAGAGATCAAAAGCTATCAACTAGATCCGCGGTTAAGCTCAACACCGCAACCAACAACTGCATCCGCAATTGAAGTCATCTATCTTAGCTTAGTTTTATCTGTTTTATGTCTTTACATTTCTTTGTCCAGTGTGCCTTGCATGGAAACCCCTAGATATATTTAACTTGTAATCTTCGAGTCTCTATAAATAGAGCTCTTTTATTCTAAATGAATACACCTCAATCAATCATTCTATCACTATCTTGAAATTTCATATTCTCTCTTAGTCTCTCATCTTAAAAGATCTTCAGATTATAATATTAAGATCGTTATCTCTTCGGAGCAAGTAAGCTTGACTTAATCACTAAGCTTGATCTTATCTACTAACTTGGATTGGCTGCAATCCTTGTTAAGAATCAGCTTATAGTGTCTTCTTGATGTAATACTTGTTGTCATTTACATTTCCTTATATTTCCGCACCTAATTATCTAACAATCTAACTCTAACTTATTATTATTGTTGAGCTTTATGATCCACTGAGTTAAACTTCATTCCACATTATTACTTGTTCTAACGTTTGTTCAAGTGTGTTACTCAAGTTTTTCTCTCAACAATTGGTATCAGAGCCAAAGTGGTTGCCTTTTAAACAAGAACTCTGATTTTAAAAGGCCTTCTATACCACTGGAGCTCATTTAAAAAAAACAACAAAAAAATCAAATCCTTTCAAAAACAAGGAAATATCGCACAAGCATTATCTCTAAATGTTTCCAACAGTGTTGGAGGTTCGAACAAAGCTCCAATACTGGTGGCAAACGAATATCATCATTGGTCTCAAAGAATGGAGAGGTATCTACGAAGACTTGGATGAGATGTATGGAGATCTATTGAAGAAGGACCTCATGTCCCTATTCTTACTCCAGTTCAGAATGATGGCACTCAAGCTAGACTGGGAGGAGGTCAACCAGCCATGAATCGTCCCACCAAAGATGATCTTGATAAGATGGAAAACGATGTCGTTGCTTTTTATGAGATATCTTGTGGAGTTTCTCCTGACAACTTCGTCATCATCATAAATTGCAAGTCAGCCAAAGAAATCTGGGATGTTCTCAAGAACTTATATGAAGGTACAGAACAAGCTCAAGATAAGAAGCTTACAACTGCATTCAACGAATTCAACAACTTCAAAGCTCATGCTGGTGAAAGTATGGAAGATTCCTTCAAGAGGTTCAACTTAATTGTCACAAAGTTATCTAATGCTGGCACCATCCGAAGTAACCATGAGACTAATCTTCAGTTTCTCAATGGTTTGGGTAGACATTGGACTACGGCTAAGATGATAGTCCAAGGAGATAGAAAAATTCATTCTTTATCTCTTTACAAACTGTATGGTGAACTACAAGCACAAGAATCAACCGTACTCAAAGACTGTGTTGACTTCGGTGGACCACTTGCTCTCGTAGCACAAGCACCTCACACTTAGTCTTACTCACCCTCGTATGAAAACCCTCCGAAGTCATACGAAGCAGACTCGGAATATGATGATGAAGAAAAATTTCAAAACGTTGTTGATCTAGTTAGTCAACAATTTAACAGACTACCACCTTCATCTTTCCACAAAAATCAGCAGTTTACTAAACCTCCCTTCAACCGCAGCTTTAATCCTCAGAACACTCACTCAGGATATCCCAAAAATCCTCACCAAGCACCGCAATCTCAAAACGCTCAACCAAAGGAGGCACTGCAACCTATCAAAACAACTGACTCCGGTACCTCAGCAGAAGAAAAATCTGATGTTGTAATTTGTCACAAGTGTAACAAGGAAAATCACTTTTCTAAAGATTGCAAAGCAAATGTAGTGAAAGACAGAGCATTCTATCTCAGAATGGCTCAAGAAATGGAAGAAAAAGAGAAAGCAAGGGCATACGTAGCCCAAGTCAGAAGAGACCATCGAGTGTGGTCATCCGGAGATGAGGATGAAAATATCAACAACATCAAGGGTAAAGGCAAAATCTGCATGATGGCTACTGCAGACGAGGATGGGTCAACCAAACTGGAAAAGAATTACTGCTACATGGCAAAGGATGGAACTCTAAGCATCATTGAGCAGGTAAAACTTATGATCCAAACTCTTAATTATAGCATGCATGATTGTCAACCATTTATTGACAACCTTAATGACACATGTGCTGCCGTCCTTTCAGACTATAACAAAGCCTTAGATGAGAAGAACATTGCATCCCCGGAAATGTTTCATGTTAGAGGACGATTAGAAGACAAAAGACTCAAAGTTTCTATGCTAGAAAAGGACTTAGAATTAGAAAAGGATGCGAGAATGTTATGTGAAACTCAATTAGGTATAACATTAGATCAGAGAGATTTAGCTCAAACTGAAATTGTACGTTTAAATCTTTTAATAAAAAAACTGGTCAATGAAAGTGAAGCTATTGAAAATCTTGTGAACAATGGAACCGTAGATAAGACCTATAATTGGGGTTGGTCCAATGGATATCCTACCACAAAGGATTCCTCACCCCGGTTTAATAAAGACCGACTTTATGTCCCTCCGGACCAAGAGTTCCATTTCCCAGTCAATGACTAAACCTTTTCCGAGGATATCGAAACTCATTTTGGTCGACTTCATAATCTGAGTAATAATTGTGTTATTGAATAAATTCTTCCTGAAATTTCGGGTCACTCAAGTGATTTAATTCCTATCTCTGGCACAATTTATCCCAACTCTTAGACTTCATCAGTTGGTGATGAAGAAATTCTTATGGAACCCGAAGTTCACATGAACTTCCATCACTGACTTCAGACCACAGTACCACTCACTGCACCTATGAACCGCAGTTAGAGCAATTGCCTCTGATCAAATGTCCTACAAAGAAAACAACTCAGACTTATGCTGTGGCAGTCCAATCTTGCTTACCATAACTCACTGTTAAGAGTTCAGTAACCATTCAACCAATTCATCATGAGTTGCCTATAGAGAATTTCGAGTTTGGTCAATGTTCCCAGAATCCTGAACTTTCTAGTTCAGATGAATCAAGGCCTCGTATTCAAATGAAATATAATGGATCTAAGAAACCGCAGTTGAATCTCAATGATTGCGGTTCTCCAAAAACCCAGGAAAAAATGACCTTCAAAGAGGAACTTCAATCTCGTGGTAAAAAGCGGGAAATCGTTTCAAAAAACAAAAGACAAATCAAAATTTCAAAACCCAAGAGTCCAGAAAAACTTGTTTTCTCAAATTACTTTTCCAAAAACTCTTCAGTCAAGAAAACAAACAAAAAGGGATGTGCAGTTTCTAAAAACTTTTCAAACCCCTCTGACACAATCCAAAAGAAAGTAAGTCTTTTCGAAGCAATGGTTTTCAGATCTATTCCTCAGATGATCCGAAATGGAAGGGGATTTTACCAACTCCAACACATTTAAAGTCACCTCAGTTTTTTAAATCACATCCCAGGAAATCTATACGTGCTCACACACACTCAAGTCAAACTTTTCCAAATTCCAAGAGCACCACTGTCAGATCTCACCCTTCTCGGACTGGTCACAAAAATGTTCCCACACCCTTAAGACCGCTGACCAAACAGATTGTCAGGGTAAATGACAAAAATCATTCATGTAAATGTCATTGTCAAAAGAGATCATCTCAAGTCAAATCTCTGACTTTTCAAAAACCTCGTAATTTTTCTAAACCTCACAACACGTCAAAGGCTCTCAAACATCCAGGACTAGGTCTCAAGATTGACGTAAAACCTGTCCCTACAACCTCGGTTCATGCATCTCTGAAAAACCTACCAGTCGCCTCGGGCTCCAAACTTGTTTGGGTGCCCAAACTAACCGTGTAATTTTCAGGCAATGTGCAAGGAGGATCAAGAAGAGGAGTGGTTAATTGACAGTGCCTGCTCCTTGCACATGACCGGAAGGTTAGAGTACCTTCGGGATTTTAGGCCTATTTGCAATGGTGGAAACGTCACATTAGGCAACAATGCGAATGGAATAATCCGAGGTTACGGTGTACTTACTACAAGGAACTTCTCTATTCAAAAGGTAGCATATGTGGAAGGTCTTAAACACAATCTCATCAGTGTAGGCCAATTGTGTAAAGCAGGCCACAGGGTTGAATTTGATAATGAATACTGCTACATAATGACAAGCGATAGAAGCATATGTTTGATCAAATCCAAGTCCAAATGGACCATGTATCCTTTGGATGTTTCTCTGATCATTAGGAAACCACAACTATGCTTTTTGTCCAAAGTAGTATCCGAAATCAGCTGGCTATGACACAATAAGCTAGCCCATCTTAACTTCCGTTATATCAATAATCTGGTCACCGGAGAACTCGTCCGAGGTCTTCCCTTTCTCAAATTCAACAACGACACTCTCTGCTCAGCCTGTGAATGTGGCAAACAATGAAAAGCAAGCCATCCTATGGTGATTGATTCTTCAATTTCTGAACCACTAGAACTCTTACATATTGATCTCTGCGGTCCATCTACCGTAGCCAGTCTCCACCACAAAAAATACATACTGGTTATCGTTGATGACTTCACTCGTTTCACTTGGGTCTTCTTCCTGAGACTCAAATTAGAAACTCCGCAAGTGCTGATCAATTTTATCAAAGAAATCGAACTTCAAATCAAGTTACCAGCACACCGCATCCGAAGTGATAATGGAACCGAGTTCACTAATCATCTTTTGAACAGTTTCTTTGTTTCAAACGCATCAGTCACAATTTCTCAGCCCCTTACACTCCGCAACAGAATGGAGTAGTAGAGCGAAGAAACCAACTCTGGTAGAAGCAACCAGATCTATGCTCAACTTCGCACATCTTCCTCTCTACTTTTGGGCCGAAGAAGTGGCCACAACATGCTTAGTTCAAAACCGAAGCATTATCTGCAAGCGTCTCAACAAAACTGTGACAACCCGAAATTTCTATTATGTACAACCATTCACTTCAATAGGAGTCAAAACTGTTTCTGTTAATTTTCAAGCTTTTTGGAATAAGTTTGAGTATTTTAAGATTAGTACTTCAGGAGATAACAGGAGAGAGGATGCCCTAGGGTTTATTGTGCAACAATAATGTCCCAAAACTCCAAGAGTTTGGAGTTTACGGCCTAAACAAAGGTGTTTACGGCCGTAAACCCTAAAAGAGGGTATAAATATGACACTTAGTCATTATTTATCACTTTTCACAAATTGAAGATCCAAAACTCAATTCTCTCTCAAGTATCATCGACTTTTCTTCTTGATCTTCAACATTGTAAGTGTTTCCAGCCCTAAAAAGTTGATATCTTACTTAATCTAGTGATCTAACATGATTCCATCCGTGAAATCATTCCAAAAGTGTAGATCTTCAAGTTTCACCAAGAACACACACTAGTGTTCTTGGACTTTTAGCACCTTTTCAAGCTTCTACCTAGTAAGTACTTCTATCCTAGAGTATTATAGAGCTTGTTACACTTCTAAACATCAAGAAAACACCCAAGAAACCAAGGATCAAAGGTGTTTACGGTCCAAGATGTTCTTGGACCGTAAACCCCAAAAAGGGTGCCAAAGTGTGCCCTAGTCCCTTCTAAGCCTTGGAAACTAGCCTAGATACATTCCTTGATGTGCTTAGTACTTGAAAACATCAAAAGACCATAAACCATTTGGGTTTACGGCCGTAAACCCAAAGGGAAATGGTCCAGGGACCGTAAACTCCTAAAAGGAGTGAAATGGTGCCCTAATCTCTTCCTAAGGCTTAAACATGAAGTAGGAATGCTTCTTGTGATCTTTAAGGCTTCAAAACACAAAATGGTCAAAGAAACATGAGTTTACGGCCGTAAACTCATGGGTTTACGACCGTAAACTCAATGACTTATGGTCACAAAACCGTAAACTCAAATAAAGGGTCCCCTTGAACCCTAAACTCAATAGCAATGTCCTACAACACTTAGGTGCAATCCTTAGGACTTATAGCACTTATATAAGGTGTTTTGCATGTCCTAGGATGTCTTAAACTTGGTTAATTAGTTGTTTAATGACTAATTGGATACATATATGTGTTATTATATGTTAACTAGGATCCTTGTGTGTGTTCAAGTCTTCACTTGACACTTAGCATCCTATACATTCCGTTCATCCAAACCACTCACTACAGGTGAGTTCATACCCCTTAATTAACCTTTTAAATGTTTTTAAATGCTTTTATGGAGGGGGGGAATACAAGTTGAAATATTATAGTTATTATATCAATCATATGTGATTAATAACTACCAAACCAGTGGATTTCTTACTTTTCAAACTGTGTTATCAAACTGTTTTACTTCAAACTGTTTTACAAACTCTTCTACATATCAAATACTTTTATTAAACTCTTTTAACTTATATTCTGTGTATCTATATGGATATAATTATATAAGTAGGATTTAAAGGACTTAGGACTGATAGCTCACCTTACTTCCTGTTCCTTGTTTGGTTGTTGACTTAGGGTATTCGGGTTATTTGTCCGAAGGTCGTTTGAATCCTAGTTATATATCATGTATATGTGTATAGATATAAAATGTTACTTCTTTCATTCAGTTCAATGCTTTTGGGTAGCAAAGGTATACAAACATGTTCATATACACAAACAGCATTACTAGTAAACTATAATAGGTATAGTTTAGGAAGATACTATTACTAGAAAAATGAAACATACAATGAGTCAGTTCATTCATGAATAATACATAGTGATGAGAAACAAACATAATACATAGTGATGAGAAACAAACATAATACATAGTGATGAGAAACAAACATAATACATAGTGATGAGAAACAAACATAATACATAGTGATGAGAAACAAACATAATACACAGTGATGAGAAACAAAACATACAAGCTAGACAGAGAAAGAACACACAATACAACTAGCACATACATATACATATACATTACTTACAGTTATGTGAGCCACTTAACGGGGGCATGGCACTACCTGTCGTGACCCGTTTTGTATCCAGAATCTCCTTAAATGGGGAGCGTATGAGTTTGTGTATAGATCTATACTGGATTGACTATCCTACACCTTGCTGCTCGCTACAGTGGGACTTGCAAGTCTACGGGTGCCAAACGTCATTTCTTACGACGTCTTACACCGTCATTTTTCTATAGAGTCGGTAGCAGGATACAGGCCGATCACATGGTACTTTAAATAACAATTGGTTTAAAGTAATTAGTACAACAGTAGTTACTTAATACAACACTATAGTACTATTTCATTTTCCCTTTACATTTACTTTGTGATATTCACACAATAAACAATAATGTAAAAAAAACTATATTTTTGGTTAATGATAGTCAGATTTGGGAAAATACACACTCTTACAAGAGATACACACATAGACACTAGATGCCTTGGTAGAAGGCTACTTTTAGTAGGAAACATAGGGTTTTCTAGGAGAGTTCAAACAATTACAAACTTTTACAAAACTTATACATTACAGACTTACAAACACGTTCATACAAATACAGACACTAATATACTTATGAACTCACCAGCTTTAAAGCTGATAAACTCTTTCAAAATAACTTGTATTCTCAGGTCGCCAGTAGACAGGTACCGGAGCCAGGTTTTTGAGAAGATGGAGCTCGTTCAAGACTCATATTTTATTTTGATGTATATTTTTGGTGTCTATATAACTTGACAGAACACACTTGTATGAAATTATATTATTAATGCAATGGATGATGTTGTTGCTTGTTTACTACTTTGCATTGTTGTGATACTGAACATGACGTCCTCCACCCCTGAACGTTTCCGCCGTTCCGGTTTTGGGGTGTGACAAAAACTCCATATGAGGGCCTTAACAACCACAAGCCAAATGTCAGATTCTTTCACATCTTTGGTTGTAGATGTTTTGTGATCAACAACAAGGATCATCTAAACAAATTTGCACCGAAGTCGGATGAAGGAATTTTCCTTGGCTACTCAACAAACAAAGTAGCCTATATGGTTCTCATCAGACGCACGAGACTAATAGTGGAAAGCTTCGACGTCAAATTCGATGACTAGTACGTCTGCAACTCTGCTCCTTCAGATGAAACCAAAGCAATCCTGGAAAGTGATATCCCAGCCTCCTCGGGTCCCTTAAACATAGTTGAAATAAACTATGATGATCTTTTAGACCCCGTAGAGATTGCTCAACTCTCCGAAGTTCTGGTGTCTCCGGAAGCTCAACAGCAGCATGCCGACGTTTCTAGACCTACTTTATCCGATGATGTGTCACTCAATACTTTCACCTCGCCGGTTGAGGGGGAAAGCTCCACTTCGGATCAAGTGACAACCATCGGGGTTCCAGTACCTGAGGAAACAGCTCCGGTCCCTATCCGCAGAATTACTCTTCCATCAAATGTCTCCTCAGATTCAGACGACGAAGATATAGAAAACATTGACACAGAAACCGATCCAAGGGTTATCACTCTCTCAACAATCCAGGGGGAACCTTCTCACGTTCAAGGGCAACTCCCATCCGCAATCCAGGGGGAACCTCTCACAATTGCTCAAGAAAACACTAATCCCACTTTCCCTATCCAAGACAATTCAGCATGCTACTCACAAGTCCAGGGGGAACTACCGTCTTCTGCCGCAGAGTCTTCAGATATTGAAGACATTCCATCCACCGCAGCTGCTGGTCATCTTCAACCGCGTCTACATGTATGGACGAAGGACCACCCACCAGGACAAATCATCGGCAACCCGTCCGCAGGTATTCAAACTCGATCCTCAAGAGATTTATTTGATCATTGTTACTATGCAGCATTTATGTCTTCGGTCGAGCCCAGAACCATCAAAGAAGCATTAATGGAGCCCGACTGGATAACTGCAATGCAAGAGGAACTGGAAGAGTTTAAAAGAAACAAAGTATGGAAACTCGTTTCGAAGCCAAAAGGTCACACTGTTGTTGTTACCAGATGGGTGTACAATAACAAATTAGATGAATCCAGTGCGGTCGTCCGAAACAAAGCGAGACTAGTCGCTAAGGGGTATAGTCAACTTGAAGGTGTTGATTATGATGAAACATACGCCCCAGTAGCCAGGATGGAGGCCATACGCATCTTTTTAGCGTATGCTGCTCACAATAATATCAATGTACATCAAATGGATGTAAAGAGTGCCTTCCTGAATGGTGAATTGAAAGAGGAGGTTTATCTTCAACAACCTCCGGGCTTCGAATGTCTTGAATTCCCAGATCACTGTTACAAGCTTGAAAAAGCAGCTTATGGTCTAAAGCAAGCACCAAGAGCGTGGTACGAGACTCTTTCCGAATTTCTTGTCTCGTCCGGGTACAAAAGAGGAGTGATTGATCCCACTTTATTTAGAAAGGCAAATGGTAATCACCTTATGCTTGTACAAATATATGTGGATGATATCATCTTCGGATCAACTGATCAGGGGATGGTGGATGAATTTGCAAAGCTCATGACCAACAAGTTCCAAATGAGCATGAATAGAGAGATTAATTTCCTTCTAGGACTTCAAGTGAAACAAGTCCCTCAAGGGATATTCATCCATCAAGAGAAATACACCTTTGAACTACTGAAGAAATACTCAATGGACAACTGTTCCTCTGCCAAGGTCCCTATGGCCTTCGGATATAAGATTTCTGCTGATCCTTCCGGAGAATCAGTAGACCACAAAACTTATAGGGGAATAATTGGCTCTATGATGTACCTCACTGCAAGCCGACCAGACATTGTCTTCGCAACAAGTGTATGCGCAAGATACCAAGCCGGTCCAAAAGTATCTCACATGACCGCAACCAAGCAGATTCTCAGATACTTAAAGGGCAGCAAGACTCTAGGCCTATGGTATCCTGCAGGGAATGACTTCAGTCTACAAGCTTTCACCGATTCGGATCATGCTGGATGTAGATTGGATAGAAAAAGCACTTCCGGTGGCTGTCAATTTCTTGGTGGAAGACTCGTCAGCTGGTCATCAAGGAAACAAAATCGTGTCTTATTGTCTACCGCAGAAGCTGAATATGTGGCCGCAGCCAGCTGTTGTTCACAAGTCTTGTGGATGAAAACACAACTTATGGACTACGGATATAGGATGCTGCGGATACCGATTTACTGTGACTCAGAGAGTGCGATAGCAATTTCCCACAATCCTATTCATCACTCTAAGACGAAGCATATTGAATTACGATATCATTTCATCAAAGATCACATTCTGAAAGGTAACATTGAACTAATTTTTGTTAGCACTCATGAAGAGATTGCTGATGTATTCACAAAAGCACTTGACTCTACAAAACTCAACAGTTTCTTACAAATGTTAGGAATGATGAATCCGGACCCGCAATTGTTTTTGAACTGATATGTACCGCATACCATCTTTGGTCCCCTATGCGGTCCTAACAAAATATATCTATCATACATGGTTTCAGTATACTTTGAGTACCACAATATATCTGGTGTACTGCAACCATATATCATACCTATATTTCTAAGGTCCTTATTGTTTGTTATTTCTGACCTTGTTCAAGTATTTATCTCAGTTCCTTCTACCGCAGTCTTTTATCATCCACCGCAATGAAAAATCTCTCAGCATTAATGTATCAATCCGCAATGACTAACCAATCCGCAGTCACATTGAATGAACTCTCAACTACTTCATCAATTCCAAAGGACGATGTGTGCTATTTAATGATCCTTCATTAAATTAGAAAAACATTCTAAAAAAACATTCTTTGTATAGTACATCAACGTTTCAGTTCTCCTTTTTCAAATTATCCTTTTGTCAGACCTATTTTGGGTTTGAAATCAAATAAAACAGTTTCCCAATAAAAGAAATCTTTAAGAAATCTTTTTCATTAAACTGTCTTATCCACCTTGCCCCAAGCTGTCAAATCCGTTCGAATTCCACATTTATTCAACGGTTTTAAGCCCCTCTCCACACGATCCTCAAACGTGTGATAATGGGCCTGACACTTCATTAAATGTTACAGTTTTGGAAAATTAAAAACATTTAACTTTTTCCTTTTTTCAATCGTTTTTGTGGCTGAAATTATCCTTTTCGTAAAAAATAAAAACTCAAGGGTTTTTATCTTTAACCGCCACATATAGGGTAAAAACAATAAACTTTTGAAATCCGCCCCTATAAAACCTTTTTCTCTCATCCAAGAAAGCTTTACGCTTTCTGAACCCTCTTAGACGATCTTCATCTTCTTCACCTTCTTGCACTCAAAGTGTTCTGCAAGTTCTACAAAATATTTTCAAAATGGTGAAGTCTGGCATCTCAAAGAAGCAATCCAAAGCTTCTGGTTCCGTTCAACCCGCTAGTTTTGATTCCGCCACAAGGAACCAATTGCCATCCATTGCCTCAAGCAACTTTAGGGAAATCTTTGAAGATCATTTCTCCTACAATGAGTCTATTCGACTCATGATCAAGTTCATCACAAATCGCCCACTGTTTGGACCCTTTGATTCCTTCACTGATGTGGTTCCAATGTCCACAATCTTCAAATGTGCATTCTCGCCGTACTGACCCCTCAACAATCTGCAAGAAGTTCATCCAAACTTAATGGATGATTCTCTGGTCATCTTCACCAAAGACAAGTTTCTAACTGTAATCAATCTACTAGTTCATCCCTCTACTAAGTTCATCTCTCCCAGTGTGACGGACATCATCTCCTCACTCTACCAAATGGGTTACCAGAAGAAGCTCAGAGGGATAGGTGAGTTCAAGAAAAACCAACTCCCTACGGTCTGGCAGTTCGTCTGTCACTATGTGATCTGCAGTCTGTCAGGTAGAACCAGAGGCACTGATAACATGGTCCTCATGCTGCTGGAGCTCGTCTGGAGTATCTTCACAGGCCACGATGTCAACTACGGTCAGATCTTATGGGATGATTTCCTTTAGTACATCCCTAAGGAGAATCCAAGGGCAAATCCTACCGAGCTCACTTTTGCAAGGTTTTGGTACTTATGCATCTCAGACCTTCACCACGAGGCGAAGATCAGCATGGGCAGCGACATCAATTTCTTCGTCACTCGTGATCTCAAAAGGTACCCTCCCTCCAAATATCAATATGTTTTTGGACCTCTAAGACGTTTACCCATTCATATCTTGACTACTGTTGGCCTTGAGACAAAAGATATCATTGATCACATTGAGGCTAGGGAAGGTATTGACCCATACCTTTCTACCCCGCCTCTACCCAGTCAAAATGTACCAGCTTCTACCGCACCCCGTGATCCTGAGCATACCGCAACTCCATCTTCTACTACTCTCTCTAACCTTCCTTTAGCCCAAAGACTCAAGAAGCTTTCTTTGAGAAAAACCTCACGAGGGAAGTCCAAGAAAAACACTCCATCCAAAGAAGTCGAACCATCCAAGAAACGGAAACTCAGACACGTTGTCTCTTCTGATGAAGACTCTGACCCAGTTCAGACACCTACAGTCAATGTTGAAGATGAAATAGATGATGATTCTATTCCCATTCTAGTTCTCAAGAAACGCAAAACCAACCAAAGTTCTAGCCAAATGCGTGACCGGATTAATACTGAAGTCTCTCAAAAGACTCCAGTAATCCTTGGGGTCCCCGCAGGACCACTTGCTTCAACCCTTCCTAGCCACTCAGACACAGTAAGTGTGTCTGCTTCATCGAAACATGGAGACTCTCCCCCAGCTAAATCCCAAGAGGATTTTATTGGTTCTTCTCGCCCTAATGTCTCCAGGGCTTCCAAACTTCATTTTTTCAGGAACAGGAGTTGCGCCCCATACTGGACTTTGTACTCCAAACACTTGATACACCTTCCCAACCGCAGGACAATTCTTCAGTCCTTGCCAGAACTGAGCCTAGGCCAAACTTGACTACAGGTCAAGGAGCCCAAGGAAGCTTAGGAAATCCTTCTCTGCTTACCTTACATACAGGTGGTTTAGGCATGGTGAGCACAAATGTGCAAGGATCCGTGAACCCAAGGGACACCTCGGTGTGTAATCCAGGAATTGACGGTTATGACTCTGATGATACTTTCACTCGAGATCGTCCCACTACTGAGTCTGGTATCAAGAAATACAAAGCTTTTCGCAGGGCATTTCAGGCTCGAAAAGATAGAAAAATGCAGCAGCTTCAACAAAAAGAAAAGGAAATTCAAATGGTGGTGAAGTACTGGGGAAGAAGAATCAATCAACCAGCGCAATCGGATGATATGATGATGATTTTTGATGAGGAAGAAGAATCAAGTGGTTCCCAACACTCTACTTCAAAGCCTAAGGAAAAGAAGAAGAAAAAAAAATGGCTGTTTCCAGGAAAGAGTTTCTAAGCCTGCAAAACAAGATCGATCAGAATTTAGCCGCAGTGAAATCGGACCAACCGCAACCTGATGATATGCTTGGTCCGCAATCTCTAATTGACAGGATAGAGTGATTGGAAGCAATAGAATGACTTGCTGCTGAGAGAATCTCTCTCAAGGTTGAAATGGGTATCCGAGCCCTGGATACAAGCCGGAAGGCAATCATCAACAATTTATCTCTACCGCGGAGCGACTCATCACAGAAGTGACCGCAATGAAAACTGAGCTTCAATCTGTCATTGCGGGTCATGATGCTCATTCCAAGAAGCTTGTGGAGGAAACTCACAATGCTTATGAGCTCGCTATTTCTATCTTACAATCAACCATCAACAACCTCAGACGCTCTCTATCCTCCAACTTCCATGGCCAGGAGATTCTCAGATTTACAAAGGAGATTCACAAATTGCTATTCAACAACGCAATTCCTATCAATCAGCAACTCAGTGAGGCTATCAAAGCTCTGTTCGCTGAATTTTATGCCAAAATTGATGGTCTTAAGCAATGGCTTGAGGAGGAACCCGGTGTTCCTTCCTCAAGAGGGGAAGTGAAGACCATGGCTCGGACCACATCTCACCTCAACATTCACACCCGCATCAACATTTACACTCTCCCATCCGCATTGGTTCCATTCATCTGCGAACAATCATTCCCGAACTCATCATTCAACAAAAGGTTCCCACTCTGCAACCTTCTCCCAAAAAGAAGTCTCCTGTGCCTTCTCCTCAACAAAGTCAAATTCATTCGCATCATCAGTCTCCAGTTGAACAAGTCCAAGCTGTTCAACATCCTTCTTCCCAGCATCCGGAGACTCCTCCTCATCTCAGAAACTTAGCCCCAAAAATGTCATCCGAAAACTCCTACGACTCTCCCAAAACCAAACAAAAGAAAGCTGACTGGAGAGCAGCTAAATTTGCAGAATTAATTTGGACAGATCACAGATTCGACATCACTCTGGATGAATCCCTTATCCATTCCTGGGTCAATCCCATCCGAAGATTACTTGATGATGAGTACAAGCCCTATCTCACTTTTGCGGAACCACCATCAGACGGTTATTAGGACATTCCCATCTCTCCCAACGCAAAGTTCTTTACCGTCTTTGAATCGTTTGACCGCAACCTTCCAGATGATCAGAGGTTGCCACTAGAATTTGAAAGACTCAACAGATTCCATGCCAAGCATGGATCTGCAATCGAGAAAATCTGTTCAAACGAAAGACCCACTGTAGTCAAGAACTACAAGACAAGAAAATTCATGAAAGCTGAATTCTTCCAATATACTCTCACCATAAGAAATTCAGACTACATCCGAAGTCAAGCTGATTTTCCTTGCATGAACCCGGAGGAAATCTTCCTGATTGTAAAGGTATTTCAGAACAATTGTGAGAAGCACCCAAAGATGAAGACTGCGTATGAAAGGGCCTGTACCTTTCTAAAAGAGATTGTTTGTGACTTCGAGAACATTGACGCAGACATCCACCCTGCACTTGCTCAGAAGTTCAACCTTCCTTCTCTTGACCCAGCTCCCGTGCCGACTGAAGGTTGTCATGAGAGATCCCTTGGAGCAACTAACTTCCCTGATCTTGGAGTCATTTTCAAAAGAAAGAATGATGAAACCAAGTACTTCATCCCAATGACTGCCACGAATCGCTTAACCCGAAGGAAACTGGAAGTTACTCAAACTGCAGTGAACAAGTCAAAACACACAACTGCAGAAGTTAAGTTTGAAATCTCCCGGAGGATAGTGTGGCTCAGTGAAGTCAGGAAGTTTTGGTGGATTCTCATCAAATTCCTTAGCCTCGACAAGTGAAAGGATAGTTAAAGAGGTCACTTAGGGGGAAATTGTTGAAACATAAAAGTGACCCTCTTAAACTTGAAGAGATCCGAAGCTATCAACTAGATCCGCAGTCAAGCTTAACACCGCAACCAGCAACTGCATCCGCAGTTGAAATCATCTATCGTAGCTTAGTTTTATCTGTTTTATGTCTTTACATTTCTTTGTCCAGTGTGCCTTGCATGGAAACACCTAGAAAGATTTAACTTGTAATCTTTGAGTCTCTATAAATAGAGGTCTTTTATTCTGAATGAATACACCTCAATCAATCATTCTATCACTATCTTGAAATATCGTATTCTCTCTTAGTCTCTCATCTTAAAAGATCTTTAGATTCTAATATTAAGATCGTTATCTCTTCGGAGCAAGTCAGCTTGACTTAATCACTAAGCTTGATCTCATCTACTAACTTGGATTGGCTTTAATCCTTGTTAAGAATCAGCTTATAGTGTCTTCTTGATACAATACTTGTTGTCATTTACATTTCCTTATATTTCCGCACCTAATTATCTAACAATCTAACTCTAACTTATTATGATTGTTGAGCTTTATGATCCACTGAGTTAAACTTCATTCCGCATTATTACTTGTTATAACGTTTGTTCAAGTGTGTTACTCAAGTTTTTCTCTCAACAAAGATACTTGGAGGTTGATTGGGAAGGGCTTGAGTTTGTAGATCTAGAGTCATCTTCATTTGTGCCAGGTAAAAAGCACTCACCTTGATGGTTCCATATGCTAGATCCAACATAGGGTGTTATTTGTGCATTTTTGTGTCCTTTAATCCATATTTGAGATTATGATCTACTCAAGAAGCCATGGATGTTAGATATTAGCACCTTTGAGGTCCTTTGTCCATAAAAATGCAACCTTTATGAGTTATTTTTTTCCATGCATGTGTTAGGATCTTTAATATGGTTCTTTTTGAGCTTTGGGTCCCATTAAGTCATGCATGGGAGTAAAGTTGCCAACTTTACGTGTTAAGTCACCATTTAGGATCAAATATGAGATTTTGGCTTAACGACTTAACCAATTAAGTGCTTATTGGGTTGGGTTAGTCGTCTGCGGAGTACACGGGGTGTACCCAGCTAATACGCTGCGCGTACTGGCCCCGTAAGGAGTACGTTGAGCGTTAGTCTGAGTACGTCAAGCGTACTCATCAGTTTGACTTTCGGTTGACTTTCATGGGTTTGGGCCATCTTTTGGACTTTTAGGGTTTAGGCCTTGTTGGGCCATTAGACTTCTGACTTTGGGCCTATTCTAGGCTACGGGCTTTCTTGGATTTAGGCCATGATGGTTTTTGGGCCCATTTAGGAAGTTGGGCCATATTGGGCTTCAGGATGCCATCTAGGAATTTGGGCTTCTTGAGCAAACGGGTTGGGCCTTGGTTTTGGGCCAAGTAAGAAAAGGGTAAAATGGTCTTTTACCCTGGATGTTGGAAAAGTAGTTTAGATTCTTAAATATGGGCTGAGATCAAAATATTAATTGGATATTATTTAACGGTGTTAGCGTGGAGATTTTTTGGATCAGCGGACCGAGATTTTATCTGAGAGATTTAGCAGCTTGAGGTGAGTTTCCTCACTGTGTTTGGCAGGTCGAACGCAGCAATACCGAGCCATGGTTTATTATGATTAGGATGCTAGTTGTCTGCGTGACTCTGCATGTATGTTTTCTGATATGTTTAGGATGCTAGTTGGCTGCGTGACTCAACATAGTTCAGGATATCATCAACTTGAATATCATTTAAAGGGATCATTGCTGTATCTGAAGGGTTTTGAGCATTCTAACACTCCTAGGGTGTACATGCAACCCTAGAAACCTTGGATCTATGTTTTACTAAGATACATGCACATAATAATTTTTCCAAGGTTTACTTCCTAACTAGCATGTTATGAGTTACTTGAATCATAAAAGACTAGTAGAATTACATACCTTTTAGTAGTGGTTGATTGCTTGGATTTTGAGAGCCTAGCACCAATAATGTGGATTCCTCAAATGGAAGTCACAAATCACCACAAACTTTGGAAACCTTTAGAGAGAGTATGAACACTAGTAAAAATCGGCCACCTTTGCTCACACACACACACTAGTCCATTTCAAGTGCCAATGACTCCTTTATATAGTGTGGTGGATTAGGGTTACATCCATGTAAACCCTAATACCCATGACCTTTCACTTCCATGAGATCCATGGGTTAAAGCTCCATGGACTATCCATGGACTTTCCATGCAAGCCTAGCCTATTCTAAATAAGCAATAGCCCACACTATATAAATACAAGAGTCCATATTTAATTAGTCACACTTTTGATCACCAAATTAATTCTAAATTAATTCTAGATCAATACTAATTAAATAATATGATTTCATATTAATATATTAGAACTTATAATATATTAATAAATCATAACTTATACTATTCTCAAAAGATTATCCATATAAATTGTTCGGGTGAAGTGCAACCCAAATGGACCATGCCGGGTCGGGTCAAGTACATCTCAAATATAGTTATGGACTTAGACACCTTATCCAACAGTCTCCCACTTGGATAAGTCTAATAACTATAATTGCAAGCATGACTTCAGGAACCGACCGACAATCGTAGCTCTTAAAACTCTGTTGAACTATGAAGTGCCATTTTAGATAAGTGATCATATAATCCTCTGTTCTAGATATCAGCCGGACAAATACATGGAACAATGTCTTACTTATTGTCCAGCAGTTTGTTTCCTGATTTCCAATTTGTTTGACATAGAACTTAATTGAACACATCAATTTAGTTCTGACCGGGCCCGATACATAGGTCACAACAAAATCATCGAGGGGCCCAGATATCGCTTCTAGTCCAAGAAGGAATAGATAAAATTCGAGTCATATGCTTGTTCTACTACTTGTTGAATCATACACAAAGGCACATTTTATGACATCGAGTTACCAATGCGTTTTCGTACAATCAATGTATAACCAACTCATAGTCAACAACTCATTTCTCTAGGTTTGAAGACTTATATGATATTACCGTCTCACGATCACTCGATATAAATTCCATGAAGTGATACAAGTGAGCGTGGGTTGAATCCAATACTCAGAACTTATGAGCACTCATGAGTGTTGTAGCAACTCTTGCTATGTCCAACATCTTAGACATCTACAAGCCAACTCATGACAATCTTGATTCATATCTACTTCCGCCATATGACCGACTGTGGAGAATTTAAATAATTTGATATACCATAACATAATTATTCTGGAAGTCAAAACATGCAAAATAAAATGATTGTAAACGATTGACAGAAGATAGCAACACTTTACTTATAAATAAACAACAACTTTTATTTATCATCAAATGTCAATTACACTTTACAAATTTCAAAGCTATCTAATTACTAAAACTAATATCATCCTTCAGCCCTATACGCCTTGCATGCTGAAGATGCTTAACCCTACTCAGTCCCTTCGTGAGGGGATCTGTTGGGTTCTCATCCGATGATACCATCTTTGCCACGAGGAGTCCTTCTTCTATTCGATGTCTGATGAAATGGTTTTTTCTGTCGATGTGTCTGGATGTCCCGTGATCCCTTGGTTCCTTGGCTAAGGCAACTGCACTTTCACTATCATAAAAAATCTCCTAGGCTCCTTTATAGCTGGTACAACCCCAAGGTCTCCAATGAAGTTCTTCAGCCATATAGCCTCCTTCCCTGCCTCGCTTGCCGCTATATACTCTGATTTGCAAGTTGAATCAGCCACTGTCTCCTGCTTGGAACTTTTCCATGAAATTGCTCCTCCGTTTAAGGTAAATACCTTGCCTGACTGAGAGCGGAAATTATCCCTATCAGTCTGAAAGCTAACATCACTATACCCTACTACTCTCAAGTCATCACTCCCACCGAGGGTAAGGACCCAGTGCTAGTCCTCCGCAGGTACTTGAGAATGTTCTTTACGGCAGTCCAGTGATCCTTGCCAGGTTTCCCCTGATATCTGCTGACCATGCTCAATGCAAAGGCCACATAAGGACGAGTACAAGTCATAGCATACATGATCGAGCCTACAGTGGAAGCATACGAAACTCGACTCATCTCTGCTATCTCAGCCTCTGTACTCGGGCTCTGAGTCTTACTCAGTCTGGCGTTACTCTGGATCGGTAACTCACCTTTCTTGGAGTTCTGCATGTTGAACCTTTTCAACACTTTATCCAAATAGGTGCTCTGACTAAGTCCAATTAGTCTTTTACTCCTGTCTCTCAAAATCCTTATCCCTAGGATATAGGCAGCTTCTCCAAGGTCCTTCATAGCGAAACACTTCCTAAGCCAGGATTTCACTTCCTGCAGAGTTGGGATGTCATTTCCTATGAGTAGTATGTCATTCACATACAATACCAAAAAGCTAACTATACTCCCACTAGCCTTGACATATAGACATGACTCATCTTCGCTCCTCGAAAAGCCAAACTCTTTGACTTTCTCATCGAAACAAAGATTCCATCTGCGAGGTGCTTGTTTCAATCCATAGATGGATTTCTCAAGCTTACACACTCTATTGGGGTACTCTGCGCTGACAAAACCCTCTGGCTGACTCATGTAAACATCCTCAGCCAACTTTCCATTAAGGAAAGTGGTTTTGACATCCATTTGCCATATTTCATAGTCATGAAATGCAGCAATGGCTAGCATAACCATAATATACTTAATCTTTGCTACTGGTGAAAAGGTTTCATCATAATCAACTCCCGGAGTTTGAGAAAAACCCTTTGCAACCAGTCGCGCCTTATAAGTGTATACATTACCATCCATTTCAGTCTTCTTCTTGAAGATCCATTTGTACCCGACTGTCTTTCGACCTGGTACATTGTGAACCAAGTTCCAAAATTGATTATCATACATGGACTATATCTCGCTGTCCATAGCCTCTTTCCATTTAGCAGCCTCAGGGCCTGCCATGGCTTCCGTGTAGCTGTTAGGTTCATCCAGACTTAACAATGTGCTATCACTGATAAGTGTATCACCTTCCGCAGTAATATGGAAACCATAGTAATGCTCAGGTGCATTCCTTACTCTCGTGGAACGCCTCATAGGTACAGACTCATCTGTCGGATCAACAGGAGTTTCCTCCTTAGGTTGATTGCTAGGGTTTGAGGTTCCTTCACCACTTGACTCTTGAATTTCTTCAAGGTCAATTTGCCTCCCACTATTTCCTTGGCTTATGAACTCTCTCTCTCTCGAAAGACTCCTCTCCTTTCTACAAAGACCACATTATCACCGGGTCTGTAGAAGAGGTAACCAAAGGATTTATGTGGGTAGCCGATGAAAATACACCTCTCACTTCGAGGTTCGAGCTTATCGTGAGTCTCGCGCCTCACAAAAGCCTCACAACCCCAAATCTTGATGTGATCTAGATTGGGAACTTTTCCAGTCCACATCTTGTGAGGTGTTTTGGCAACCTTCTTTGTAGGAACTAGATTAAGGATATGGGCGGTAGTCTCTAAGGCATACCCCGAAAATGAGATTGGTAGCGAAGCTCGACTCATCATGGAACGAACCATATCCAACACGGTTCGATTGCGCCTCTCAGCCACACCATTAAGCTGTGGTATCCTGGGAGGTGTCAATTGTGAGACAATCCCACATTCCTTAAGATAGTCAAGGAAATCTGTACTAAGATACTCACCACCTCGATCGGATCGAAGCATCTTAATTTTCCTGCCCAACTGATTCTCCACTTCCTGTTTGAACTTCTTGAATTTTTCAAAGGTTTCTGACTTATGCTTGATTAAGTAGACATATCCATATCTACTATAATCATCAGTAAAAGTCACATAGAAGCAGTTAGCATCCCTTGTGGCGGTTCTGAATGGTCCACACACATCAGTATGTATGAGGTCCAACAAACCCTCACCCCTTGCACAAGTACCAGTGAAGGGTGACTCTGTCATTTTCCCAAGTAAACAAGATTCACAACTATCATCTGACTTTAGGTCAAATGACTCCAAGACTCCATCCTTTTAGAGTTGGCCTATGCGTTTCTTGCTTACATGTCCAAGACGACAATGCCATAATGATGCTTTATCCAAGCTAGTGGAAGAATCGATACACAACACATTATTTCTTAGGTTATCTACAACCGACACAGTTTCATACACACCATCACAAGGTAATGCTTTAAAATAAAGAACATTATTAAGGAAAGCATTAATACCACCACATTCATTATCAAACGAAAAGGTAAAACCTTGTTTGTACAAACCATGAAAGGAAATAATATTTCTCGCCATTTCAGACGAGTAACAACATTTATTCAAATCTAATGTTAACCCACCACTTAGCAACAAAGAATAAACTCCAATCTTGGTGACAGGTGTGACTTTCCTATTCCCCATATAGTGCATGCATGCATTATATTAATAACGTTTCTTGAATATTTCCTTTGACAAGTACTGTAACTCTTGCACGCCTCTAAAGTAGAATTTCTTCATCGAGCTCTTCTGAGGTGTTGCAGTTTTAATCATTCAACATTCATTTGATTCATAGTGGTATTCATTGTTTTCTATTACTTGTATTGTCATATTGATATTTGTTTGAATCTATCGATCTTAGAGAATATTATTCTCATCAACTATACAAAAAACCCCATAAAGACGCAACACTAAATACCCAACAATATCCCCCTTTGCATCGATTGGGAGGAAGACCTTCATTGTTGAACGCGCTTATGAGTCTTGAATAGTTTGGGCATAACACTGAGAAGAGTGTTGCGAAAGACAATGTACCAGCGAATCATGTCGGAATAACACTTCTTCACAGCATCATTGTTCGCATTGCAACTGCCTATGATGTCAAAAATGTAGTTCAAGCAAACTATAGAAAACAAATGCTTATATTGCAGTGTGAATAGACATTTCTGAATGTCTCCTCTCTCTCTTGAAACTCTCTATAACATAACCGTCCAGTTATCCGTTTTGATTTTACCCATTTGCATCTTCTCAATATCACTTGCTGAGCCTTGGAGAAAGACTGTTGGTTTCTTTCGTAATACTGAAGCGATTTCAACATCAAACTTCACAACTTCATGTATATACGAAACCAACATCCTTTTGATGTGAGCAACAACAGGTTCATATTTCTTCTCGTCCTACATCAGAAAATGCAGCAGGATGATCCAGTCATAAGGATTTAAGCATGGTAAGTCTGCAAGAGAGAATTCAAACACTAAATTCGTAGAACCTCGAGTGGTTTTGAATTTGATATTAATGAAACTCTCAGTTTGAATAGGTCCAATAACTTTGACGGAATTTATCTTCTGCGAACTCCAGGTCTGGAACTGAGGTTTGCCATACTTCAAGTAAAAAGTCATTAGTGACTTATCAACATTCGCATCAACATCTAGAGCATTCGCAATCCCATGAAAATAACGAAATAGGAATGCTTTCGGTGTGATGGGGAAATCGAGTTGCGAATCAAGAGTGTTCTCCAGTTCGAATGAAGTAACTGGATCCAACCAGTGAAGGCTTGGATTATGCACTGCTTCGTTCAAAATTCGCTCCATGGACCAAGGAGGAAATAACAGTTTCTTTACAACTAAAGCAGTCTGAGCCTCACGTCCAACATTTTCTTTTTCTTCTGCTTCTCTCACAATGCACATATTTTCATATAGAATTGCATCATGAGCCTTGCGTTTAAGTCTCTCGTGTTCATCTTCTTCCTGTTCTTCATCTTCTCTCACTTTCTCTTTTCCTCTTGAACCCGAAGCTACATTACCCTTCGGTTCATTTGTTGACTTAGGTTCATTGGTTTTAACAAAAGTACCATCATCCTTCGGGGTTGGTTCTTTCGTTGATTGAATTTTCGTAGTCTCCCCTAGTTTTAGAAGGACCATGGACTCCGAAACACCTTCAAGCCTGTTGAGAATTGCGAATGCAGGCATGAGCGTGTCTGACAGATGCTTCCGAACAGTGATATGTATAAAAGGATCACGAGCGTCAATGATATTAGACAACAATGAATTCACATCGGAAACACAGCTTTTTACAACAACAATCTCAGATAAGAGCTCGTCTATCTTTTCTATTCAGCAGTCTCAAGCTTGATGTTTAATACATTCACTTTATCTGTCTTGCGTGCGAGAGAATCCGTTAGGTTACTCTCAACAACCAAGTCTTCTTGAAGCTTTACAATTTTGGAGGTGATGGAGGTGTTGAGCTCAGAGTTGTTAGATTTGATTGCAGTGCGAACAGTCTCGAGAGCCTCCTTCTCTGTGCGAACAGAACCACTTAGACTTGAAATAGCTTCATTAGCTGTGGCAGTATTGGACTCAAAAGAGCTCTAGAAGGTGATCATGAAGGATCGAGCATCAATAATTAGTTTATCGACTTTTTCGGCCGCTTCTTTGCATGTGATAGCCGAATCCTCCACAACTTTGTTTGCTTTCTCCAGATTTGTAGCGTGTTTGTTTAAAGTTGTTTCAATTAAGGCCTTGACTGCTTCCTGAGAATAGGCATTGCTGGACGAAGCACTGGAAGATTGAATTAATGAGTCCAGCTTGTCATTAACAGCCTTGATTTGCCTTTGAGTGACTGGTGTAAAATCTTCAAAACTAACAGCCTTGATTTGCCTTTGAGTCCAACTTTCGTCAAGAACATGGAAAGGCCTGAAGGTAAAATCTTCAAAACTAACATCACCACCAAAAATGGTATCCGACTCATCTTGTCTAAGAGGAGAAATGGGTGGTGTAGAATGGCCAAAAGAAAAACGTGAAGTATTGCCCCCACATCAGATGCGTTGAAAGACACTGGAGGTTCACCAGTGGTTGTTGTAGTTGCGGTTGAATCTGTGAAGAGAGGAGTTGAGTGGGTAACAGTGGATTGGGTCTGCGAAACCCCCATTGATACGGGTGGGCAAGGGGCGATGGTGATTGGGTAGAAATAGTAGATGTAGGTGAAGGGATGGAAAAATCTTGGAATAGATATTCGTTGATTGGAACAGAGGAAGGAATTTTGAATGTTACCTCAGGATTTGTAGAGACTGCCTGTGAGACCTTCGGTTGAGATGTAGCTTCTGCCTCATTTTCGTTGTGAACATCTTCCTGAACAAGAATATCTGAAATTGTGTGTGAATTCGAATCTTTGTGAACACTTGGTGTTGGAGATCGTGGCCTGTGAGCGGCTTTCTTGACCTTCTTCTTTTTAGGAGCTGGAGGAGGTGTTGAGGGTCCTTCACTGGATTTTCTTTTACTGCTCTTCTTAGGTGATTGGGCCTTTTCAGATGGACCGACCTTTGCAACCCGTTTCTTCCCTAGTTTGTTTAATTTTTTCTGCCTCATCTAGGATCTTTTGGAAGTCATCAATTATAGGGCGAAAGCCTGAAACTAGTATTTTACGATAAGCTTCCAGGACTTTACTTGCAACAGGGACATCACGAAATATTGTCTCAGGGATTGAGCCTATGAAAAAGAATTTCGAATTATCATCCAAGATGATATTCATTGTGTGGAAAATCTGAATCGTTGCCATAAGAGAATCTTGCATGATAGGAATGTGAAGCTTATTAATAGCTTGTTGAACAATCAATGTCCAGAAACAAGCACATGAAATCTCAATGTGTCGTGTAGTTGAGAGAGTACCTTGGACCAATTGATCCCATAGCACTGCACCATAATCGAGATTTGCTCCAGAACAAACCCCATACGTGAGGGTCATGAAGAGCTTGCTGTCACAATCTGAGCCTTTGACTTGCTCAAAGAAGCTCTTGAAGAGGATGGTAAACATCCCATTTCTCATTGGTGGTAAATTGGGCTTCTTGAACTTGGAAACGGCAGTTAAGATCTCCTTGTAGCCCATTTGGAAGAACATCTCCATGATGGCGGAGTTAGAGATGGATTCAGGGTCAATTAAGTCTCCTTCTTGTGGAAGCCCTAGCAGAGAACAAATTCGGGACTTGGTGATGTGAGTTTTCCTGTTGAAAACTTCAAACATAATCCTTTGTTCCACCTTCTGATAGCGGGCAGTTGAGTATGCCTTTGACAGGAGAACCATGGGAACGATATCTGATTTAGCCAAAGCAATGACTCATGGAGAGTATCTCAGGCATTCGACAATGGGTTGAAGAAATCTCTCATATTTGGCCGGATCAAGGCCGAGTATCATGTTTTGGTTTGCCCTTAAGTTGAGAATCGAAGACTGCGCTGATTGTTCTTGGACGGAAGGGGTTTCTGAAAAACCTACCATTGATGCTTGTTGGTGAAGGAGATGAATAGTAGAAATACAAAAATCGCCAGAGAATTGTCAAAATCTTTTTAGAGTGGTGAGTGATAATGAATCGCAAAAAACTCTTTATACCATTAGACAGGAGAGAGAAATCATAGGTGACGGTTGCGTTTTAATGATAAAACGTCGCCTAAAAAAACATGACTGACAGCTGTGACGCGTGTCAGGCGGAGAAAAGGAAGCGTCGGTTTTGAAAATCACACACCCAAATCAAACCTTATCCTTTTAAAATGCCGCTTCATTTTCACCCGTTCGCAGTTTTATCATGAACCATCGTTTGCAATTATGTGCCACCAACTGTTTTGTGAAACTAAAAGAAAGTATAAGTACCACGAACCAGACTTGGGAAAATCACAAGGATCTTCGTGCGAGAGTGTGCCAAAGATAAAGAAATAAATCAAAATTATGTGGGATTCTAGTGGTGTCTTATTAAGACATGAAGCAGTGGATCCCGGGTAATGATCTAAAGTGTCTGTGTGGTTTCCCGTTGAATTACGATCACCTGTTTGTTAAGAAATATTGAAAGACATCTTTTCATAATGATTTAAGGGTGGCTTAATCTTCAACCAAACTACGAAACTTGATATATGGCCGAACGTTCGGATAAAGTATTTGTCTGACCGGTGTAGCCACAAAAATAAGTATGCTTTTGAATTATTTTGAGTAACCTGGATAAACATTTATAACCTTAAAAAAAATTGGATCTATTGGGAAGAAACGTCTTAGGTCTAGAACGTCTCATTAAGATCACACAAAAAGAAAAAAGAGATTTCATGGTACTGACTACAAAGGTGGACATTCGTTAATTCCATGGTGAATAGGCTAGAACATTTAATACGTTCACTGTCAATTCGTAAATGTGTGTTGGATTTTGGGTTTCACTCAATTCGTGGTAATAACGAATTTAAGATCATCAACACAGAGGTTGTTATAACTATAAACCTCAGTGGTAATATCTGAGAGTCTCAAGGGTTACTTTCATGAATGCAAAAGTGATGGAGAAATGGTGAGAGGTGGTTCCAAGAAATAGTGTACCTCTGCTATGCGAAAGTGACCAAGCAGTTAACTCTTAACTCATAGTGAGAAGAGTAAGGTACCTCATGACTTATGTGAATAAACGGCCTACTTGGGAAGAAACGATTGGTGTTATCGAATCATTAAGGCTTCAACATAGAGTCTTTAAGGCTTCAGACTACACGCAACATCATGCTTCTAGGGACACGTAGCCAGTGCGTAGATTATAAAATTTATACCTGCCCCATCTTTCGTAATTGAGATCTTCAAAATATTTTCCTTCAAATCTGCTCAATTATATAATATTTTTGGTATTTTTAAATACTTTTCAAAAAGAAATAAATAAAGAAAATATTTTTGTTTTTTTTTCTGAAAAAGAAATAAAAACAGAAAGAAGTAAAATATTTTTGGATTTTCAATATTCTAAAAAAGAAAAAAACAGAATAAAATATTTTTGGCTTTTTGTTTTTCTGAAAAAGAAATAAAAACATAAATAAGTAAAAAGAAATAAAGAAAATGTACAAAGGATACATGAAGTTCCTAACCATAAATGAACAGTAGACCACGAGTCACTACGAACATTCGCACCGGTTCGCAGCGTGAACAGTTGACTACGAGTTACTGCGAGCGTTCGCGGATGAACAATTGTCTGCGAATTACTGCGAGCGTTCGCACCTATTCGCTGGTCTATTAAAACTTTATGACTGCGAAAGTGGTCTCAGAACAGATTCAGCCTCTGTCATTCCTAAGCCTTGAAGAATGTGATTAAAGGTTTGCTCAGGCAAGGCATTCGTGAAGATGTCGGCTAACTGATCAATGGATCTTACAAAGTGTATCTCAACATTTCCATCTTCCACATGATCTTTGAAGAAGTGATACCGCAATGCAATATGTTTGGTCTTTGAGTGCCACATTGGGTTGTGACAAATATGAATAGCGCTCTCAGAATCGAAATATAAAGAGATTCGCTTCATGTTGATGCCATAGTCACGAAGCTGACGTTGAATCCAGATTACTTGTGAAGTACAAGAGGCAGTGGCTATGTACTCTACTATAGCAGTTAAAAGGGATACACAAGTTTGCTTTTTAGATTGCCAAATTACGAGTTTGCCATCAAGGAATTGGCATCCTCCCGTTGTACTTTTCGATCTAAACCGCAACCTCCTGGATCTGCATCTGAAAAACGCTTGTAGAAAGAAACCTGAACTTGAAGGGTACCATATACATAGTGAGGATGTTCGCTTGAGATACCTGAAGATGTTCTTAATAGCAAGCATTTGGGTTCGTGAGGATTCGCTTGAAATCTGGCACAACATCAAACATAAACATGATATCTGGTTGACTGGCAGTCAGATACATCAATGAACCTATCATTTGACGATTGAGTGTCATATCAGCAGCTGGCTTGTCCAGAGACGGAGTTAGTTTCGTTCCGAATGCCATTGGAACCTTCACCTTCGAATCTCCCACCATTCCAAACTTTGAGAGTAAGGTCTTTGTATAAGCCTCTTGATTGATAAAGATACCTTCCTGACTCTGTCTTATATACCCATGGAGCTCATCTCAAACTTAGTTTCCGTCAACTTTCGGAACTCAGCTGTTAAGCTGGGGTTAGTTGATCCGAAGATGATGTCATTAAAGTAGATTTGGACAATCATCAAGTGGTCACCATCTTTCTTGCTAAAGAAGGTTGGGTCTACTGATCCCTGTTTAAATTTCGCCTGTTTTAAAAAGTGAGTTAGAGTTTCATACCATGCTCTTGGAGCTTGCTTTAGACTGTAAATTGCCTTGTCCAGAATGTAATAGTGGTTCGGATACTTTTCGTTTATGAACCCTGGTGGTTGTTCCATATACACTGTTTCTTCTAGTTCCCCATTTAATAATGCACACTTAACATCCATCTGATATACTTCAAAGTTCTTGTGTGCTGCGTACGCCAGAAAGATACGAACAGGTTCCAACCTTGCAACAGGTGCAAAGGTTTCTTCGTAGTCGATACCTTCTTCCTGAAAATATCCCTTAACAATGAGTCGCACCTTGTTTCTTATCACAATTCCCTCTTTATCTAGCTTGTTGCGAAATACCCATTTTAGACTAACAACAGATGCATCATTTGGAGTGGGAATAAGTCTCTATACCTTGTTTCGTTCGAATTTAATTAGCTCCTCCTGCTTCGCTTGCACCCAATCAGAATGATCAAGAACAATCTGAACATTTTTGGGTTCAATTTTGGAGATAAACGAGTTAAACATGCAATATTCCACTTTAGACAAGAATGCAGTTCGCTTCGTATTTTGTTGTGCTCTCGTAAGAACTCCTGAAGACGAATCTATATGACTTGAGTTTTTGGATGATCTTTGGTCCATTTGGTCAATGGAGGGTAATTTGGATCATATGTTGGATCCAATTTAACATTCACTTCTTCAAACTCTGACTGCACATCCGAATCATCATTCACATTTCCATTCTCCCCCTCGAATGACGTATGTTCTTCTGTTGGATATAGTGTTTAAGAGCATAACTATAATTGGGATGTACTTGACCCGATTATAGCATGGTCCTTTTGGGTTGCCTTCACCAGTGCAAATTGATAGGATGGACTTTTGAGAATAAGGTTATTTATGATTTATTAATATATTATAAGAATAATATATTAATTGAGAAATCATATTATTTAATTAGTATTGATCAAGAATTAGTTTGGAATTAATTTAGTGATCAAAAGAGACTAATTAAATATACGGGCATTGATTAAGTAAATCAATGATTCTTATAGTGTGGGCCAATGATCCATGGTTAATTAGGATGGGCTAAACCAATGTGATAGTCCATGGATAGTTCATGAAGGTTTAACCCATGGAGCCTAAGAAATATGAAAGGTCATGGTACATTAGGGTTTTCATGGATGAAACCATAGCCTTTGAAACACTATAAAAGGAACCCCCTAGAGCCAAAATTGGTTACCCCATTCATTCTAAGAGAGTGATATTGATTTTGTGCTAACTAGCTTATTCTCTCAAGGCTCCTCTTGCATTTGGTGTTTGTGACACATTAGAGGCATCACACTTGACGTTCTAAAGCTTTTTAAGGCCAAGAACTACAACTACATCAAGAGGTCTTCATCTAACTATGAGTTTTATATTGTATATCCTCCATTGTATGCTAGTTAGGATGTATGCTTTGGAAAATTGAAAATGCATGTATAATTAGAGAAAACATAGATCCAAAGCATCTAGGGTTGCATGTGCACCATAGGAGTGTTATAGTGCTGAAAACCCAACAGTTGTATCAGAGATAGGTTGTTTTATGTTATATTTGATGCTTGCTAATTTTCAAAGCTGGAAAAATCGATTTTCTGGCCTCTGACTGATGAACTCGTCGATTCCACTGGCTGACTCAACGAGTCCACTCTGTAAAAGCGCAAATCAACGAGTCATGTTCATGTACTCGTCTAGTAGATGCTTCTGGTTGCACAACTTCGAGTACTTGGCCAGAATTGGTTAAGGATCATTACCACAAACTTTTTTGTAATCATAAAAAATGTATTTTCTGATTTGGTAATGATGATCCTCATCTTAAAGGACAATTGTCAAATTTTAAGATAATAAGTAATTATTTGTATTATTTAATATGAATTGCCTTGCTATATGAGTTAGATTAGATCAATAGTATATTATATGATAATGTGATTAGTTAAAATTGATTTAAGTTGTTCTTGAAGTGAGTTTTTGTAACTTGTCCTCAAGTTATGTGAAGAGTCTCATTCATGAACATTAATAACTCATAAGTTTTCATACGTTATGGAAACTAAAAGTTTTGAAAGTTACAAAACTTTCCCTCAAGTTTTGGAATTTGTAAAGTCTCACATAATGAAACATTTAATTCCAAACCTTAGAATTTTAAAAGTTTAAAATTCAACCCTTATACTATTATAATATTAATAGTTTAATAATATATATATATATATATATATATATATATATATATATATATATATATATATATATATATATATAAGACAAGTCAGTCTTATCGTTAGTAGGCCTCATTCACGTAGCCGGTCTATAAGGGGGGTATAAGGTTACTGCCTATAAAATGGCAGTTTAATGGGTGTCCACTCTCACCTGCCGCTTCCTTGACTGGTGGAGGGTCATTAGCCGAACGCCTAGGATAGGACATTAATTCTCGTTAAAAGTATAATGATAATTATAAAGTAACTGAACTTTTATTAAATTCCCAATCTTAGTTACTTTAGGAAAATGTGAAAATGGTGTTATTCCATGAAATTGCACTTTGCACCTTGCTAAGTCGTTAGTGGAGTATGTGTGGTTAACCGACACACTAATCTAGGACTGGAAAGTGTAGCAAAGGGTAGCTTGATGTTAGTCATAGATCAATGGAGCGTGTATGGTTAACCGGCACATTAATTAGGTGATTTATAACATTAAGAGTACCAAGCACATTTGCATGGTTTATCACACCTTGTATGTGATCCTCGGCATCACAGTCACAAACTTGACGGGCACAATCGAGATTTAAACATGACATTGAAAAGTTAAATAAATCTCAAAAGAATCTAGGAATTTCAATCCAATTAAAACTTAATAATCAATTTCGTTTTTCATGTTGGAAATTGGTAAATCGTCATTTACCTACCTTCAAATATTTTGCAATTGGATTACGGCATCCCTCTTCCGAATTGTAAAATATTGTGTTGGGTCCTAGCCTTAATATTTCATTTGGGTGTTATATTAAGGATTCTCATCTAATCAAAACTTTGTTCTTTTTCTTTTCAGATGTCTATTCCAAACAATGCTTCAAACTCCAACCCTTCAGGCTCATTCTCCCTCATGAATTTTGTTGGGAGAACTATCTTCGATGGGTCAAACTTTAACGATTGGATAAGAAACATTCGTATGGCCCTTCGCTATGAGGACGAAGAATATGTCCTGGATAAAGAGCTGAAGGAGATTGATGAACAAAAAGCTATTCCCGAACAAATCGAGGAATACAGGGTTCATGAGAGGGACGCGACAAAGGTGTCGTGTATAATGATTGCTACCATGACTGTTGAGCTTCAAAAGTCCTATGAGGACTTATGGCCCTTCGAAATGCACTAATATTTAATGGAAAGGTACCATCAAAGTGCTCGGCAAAAGAGGTATGCGATCATTGCCTCCATGATCACAACCAAGATGAAGAATGGAGAGTCCATCACGGCCCACTTGCAAAAGATGTAGAGATATATGGATCGCTTGCTGAAGTTGAATGTGAACATCGATGAAGACTTGGCCATTTATATCATCCTACACTCATTTCCTTCTGGTTATGATCAGTTCAGAATGACCTATCATATGAACAAGGAGGAGGTCACTCTTAGCAAGCTTAAAGGCCTTCTAAGAACTGCAGAAAGCAACTTGAAAGGCAAGTCGGTTGTACCTACTCCTACTGCTATTTCCCCTGTTCTGGAAATTGGACATGGGAAAAGGAAGAAGAGGAAGGCTCCTTCTAAGAGCCGCAAGGGAAAGTCTCTTGGTGGATCCTCTTCCAGTGGGACCAAAACTGGTTCTGCTAATCTCTCTACCAATCCAAAGGATGCAGAGTGCTTCCACTGTCATGAAAAAGGGCACTGGAAACGAAGCTGCCCCAAATAGTTGCAGGATATTAAGGATGGGAAGATAAAGCCCACCTTCGCAGGTATTTACACTATCTGTCTAATAACTCATCACATGCTAATTCTTGGGTCCTTGATATAGGTTGTGGTATTCACAATTGTTATGATATGCAGAGACTAAATAGAAGTAGGGATGTGGAGCACAGGAAGATAAACTTAGTCATGGGGAATAGAAAAGTGTTGCCTGTGACCAAGATTGGAGTTTACTCTTTATTGCTTAGTAGTGGGTTAAATTTAGATTTGAATAATTATTTTTACTCGTCAGATATGACGAGAAATATTATTTCCTTTCACAATTTGTATAAATAAGGTTTTACCTTTTCTTATAATAATGAAGTTGGTAGTATTAATGCTTATTATAATGGTGTATTTTATTTTGAAGCATTACCTTGTAATGGTATATATGAAATTGTGATGGTTATAGATAACTTAGGAAATAATGTGTTGAATATTGATTCGTCCAATGTTTTGGACAATGCATGCTTGTGGAATTGTCGTCTTGGACATGTCAACAAGAAGCGCATAGGCCAACTCCAAAAGACTGGAGTTTGGAGTCATTCGATTTGAAATCGGATGACACTAGCGAATCTTGTTTGCTTGGAAAGATAACCAAGTCACCCTTCACTGGTACTTGTGAAAGGGGTGAGGGTTTGTTGGATCTCATACACACAGATGTTTGTGGACCCTTCAGAACCACCACAAGGGATGCTAACCGCTTATATGTGACTTTTACTGATGATTATAGTAGATGTCGGTATATTTACTTAATCAAGCATAAGTCACAAACTTTTGAAAAGTTCAAAGAGTTTAAACAAGAAGTATCTTAGTATCGAGTTCCTAGACTATCTTAAGGAATGTGGAATTGTTTCACAGTTGACGCCACCTAGGACACCGCAGTTGCGCAATCGGACCTTGTTGGACATGGTTCGTTCCATGATGAGTCGAGCTTCGTTACCTATCTCATTCTTGGGGTATGCCTTAGAGACTGCCGCCTATATCTTTAATCTAGTCCCTACCAAGAAGGTTGCCAAAACACCTCACGAGATGTTGACAGGAAAGGTTCCCTCGTTGGATCACATCAAAGTTTGGGGTTGCGAGGCTTTTGTGAGACGTGAGACTCACGACAAGCTCGAACCTCGTAGTGAGCGATGTGTTTTCATCGGCTACCCACAGAAATCCTTTGGATATCTCTTCTATAGACCGAGTGACAATGTTGTCTTCGTTGCAAGGAGAGGAGTCTTTCGAGAGAGAGAACTCATATACCAAGAGGACATTGGGAGGCGAATTGACCTTGAAGAGCTTCAAGAGTTAAGTGATGAAGGAACCTTAAACACTAGCGCTCAACCTGAGGAGGAAACTCCTGTTAAACCGATTGACCAGTCCATACCTCTAAGACGTTCTAGTAGAGTTAGTGTTCCACCTGTGTTATATGGTTTTCATATAACATCTGAGGGTGATACATTTATCAGTGATAGCACATTGATAAATCTGGATGAACCTAATAGCTACAAGGAAGCCATGGCAGGCCCTGAGTCTGCTAAATGGAAAGAGGCAATGGACAGCGAGATTCAGTCCATGTATGACAATCAAGTTTGGAACTTGGTTGACAATGTACCGGGTCGTAAGACAGTCGGGTTTAAATGGATCTTCAAGAAGAAGACCGTCATGGATCGGAAAGTACACACCTATATGGCACAACTGGTTGCGAAGGGCTTTACTCAAACTCAGGGAGTTGGCTATGATGAGACCTTCTCACCAGTAGCAAAGATTAAATCTATAAGGGTTATGCTAGCCATAGCTGCATTTCATGACTATGAAATATGGCAAATGGATGTAAACCGCTTTCCTTAATGGAAAGTTGGTTGAGGATATTTACATGTGTCAGCCAGAGGTTTTTGTCAATGCAAAGTACTCTAATAGAGTGTATAAGCTTGAGAAATCCATTTATGGATTGAAACAAGCATCTCGTAGATGGAATCTTTGTTTCGATGAGAAAGTCAAAGAGTTTGGATTTTCGAGAAGCAAGGATGAGTCCTGTGTATATGTCAAATCTAGTGGGAGTATAGTAAGCTTTCTGGTGTTGTATGTGGATGACATACTACTCATAGGAATTGACATCCCAACCTTACAGGAGGTTAATTCCTAGCTTGGGAAGTGTTTCACTATGAAGGACCATGGAGAAGCTGCCTATATTCTAGGGATAAGGATATTGAGAAACAAGAGTAAAGACTAATAGGACTTAGTAAAAGTACCTACTTGGACAAGGTGTTGAAGCGTTTCAGGATGGAGAACTCCAAGAAATGTGAGTTACCTATCCAAAGCAATACCAAACTGAGTAAGAGTCAGAGTCCGAGTACAAAGGCTGAGATAGTGGGGATGAGTCGAGTTCCATATGCTTCCGCAGTTGGCTTGATCATGTATGCTATGACTTGTACTCGCCCTGATTTGGCCTTTGCTTTGAGCATGGTCAGTAGATATCAAGGGAATCCTGGTAGAGCTCACTGGACTGTAGTAAAGAACATTCTCAAGTACCAGCAGAGGACTAAGGACTGGGTTCTAACCCTCGGTGGGAGTGATGACCTGAGAGTGACAGGGTATTGTGACGCCAGTTTTCAGACCGACGGAGATAATTTGCGCTCTCATTCGGGCTGGGTGTTTACCCTAAATGGAGGAGCAGTAACATGGAAAAGTTCCAAGCAGGAGACTATGGTCGATTCAACGTGTGAATCAGAGAACATAGCAGCGAGCGAAGCATCGAAAGAGGCGATATGGTTGAAAAACTTCATCGGACACCTTGGAGTTGTGTCATCCATAAAGGAGCATGTGGAGATTTTTTACGATAATGAAGGTGTGGTTGCCTTAACCAAGGAACTGAGAGATCATGGTAGATCCAGGCATATCGACAGAAAGTACCACTTCATAAGACATCAAGTAGAAGAAGGACACCTCGTGGTGAAGAGGATATTGTCAGAGGACAACCCAACAGATCCCCTTACGAAGGGACTGAGTAGGGTCAGGCACTTGCAGCATACAAAGGGCATCAGGCTAACGGACGATATTAGTTTTAGTGAGTAGATAAATATTTTCAAACTTACAATAGCTAAATTGTAATTTACATTTGATGATTGAATAAAAGGAGTTTTATTTATAAGTAAAGTTATTGTCTTGTGTCAATTATTTACTATTGTTTCACTTTTGCATGTTTTGACTTCCAGAATAATAAGATTATTCAAACTATCCACAGTTAATCATTCTTTGGAAGTAGGTTATGAGGTTAGACTGTCATGAATTTGGCTTGTAGATTGTCTAAGGTGTTAGACATAGCAAAAGTATGCTACAAAGTTCATGAGTGCTCCTGAAATAAGATTTGAGTATTGGATTAAACCCATGCTCACCTGAATCACTTCATGGAATTTATCACGAGTGATTGTGAGACGATAATATCATATAGTCTTCAAACTAAGATATATGATTTGTTGACTACGAATTGGTTGTACATTGATGATACGAAACGCATTAGTAACTTGATGTTATAAAACGTATCGTTGTGCATGATTTAATGAGTAGGTAGTACAAGCATATAATGTCGAACTTTATATGTTTCTTTGATCCTAAGAGGATTAAAAGCGATATCTTGGGCCCCTTGTTGATTTTGTTTTGACTTATGTTTCGGGCCCGGTCATAACTAAATTGATGTGTTCAATTATGTTACATGTCAGACAAATCGGAAATCGGGAAACAAATTGCAGGACAATAAGTATGACTATGTTCCATGTATTTGTCTTCATGATATATTGAAGAACAGAGGAATATATGATCCCTTATCTAAAGGACGCGTCACTGACTAGGTCAGAGTTCGAAAGTGGCTTTGGAAAGCTACGATTGTTAATCGGATCCTGAAGTTGCATTGGCAGTTATAGTTATTAGACTTATCCAAGTGAGAGACTGTTGGATTTAGTGTCTAAGACCATAACTATAACTAGGATGTACTTGACCCGATTGTAGCATGGTCCTTTTGGGTTTCCTTCACCAGTGCAATTTGATAGGATGAACTTTTGAGAATAAGGTTATTTGTGATTTATTAATATATTATAAGAATAATATATTAATTGATAAATCATATTATTTAATTAGTATTGATCAAGAATTAGTTTGGAATTAATTTGGTGATCAAAAGAGACTAATTAAATATACGGGGACTGATTAAGTAAATCAATGATTCTTATAGTGTGGGCCAATGATCCATGGTTAACTAGGATGGGCTAAACCAACGTGATAGTCCATGGATAGTCCATCGAGGTTTAACCGATGGAGCCTAAGTAATATGAAAGGTCATGGTGCATTAGGGTTTTCATGGATGAAACCCTAGCCTTTGAAACACTATAAAAGGAATCCCCTAGACCTAAAATCAGTTACCCCATTCATTCTAAGAGAGTAATATTGATTTTGTGCTAACTAGCTTATTCTCTCAAGTCTCCTCTTGCATTTGGTGTTTGTGACACATTAGAGGCATCACACTTGAGGTGCTAAAGCTTTCTAACGCCAAGAACTACAACTACATGAAGAGGTATTCATCTAATTATGAGTTTTATATTGTATATCATCCATTGTATGCTAGTTAGGATGTATGCATTGGAAAATTGAAAATGCATGTATAATTAGAGAAAACATAGATCCAAAGCGTCTAGGGTTGCATGTGCACCATTTGAGTGTTATGGTGCTGAAAACCCAACATCTTCTTCATTCGGAATTGGATTCTCCCCTGGAGAGGACTTTTGTGGGTCTCTGAAATAGTTGAATGCCCCCCTGCACAGGTGCATCAGGTGTGGATGTTGATGTAGAACCCTCCCCATGCGGTGTAGCATTCGCATCTTGGGATTGAGATGGATTTTCAGAGTCTTTTGGAGTGGGGTGTTCGTGTTCCATATCTTTCGCAGTGTCATCAATGATTTTCTTTTGTTCGTCTTCCTTGTTGTCTGCTGCTTTGGATTCTGAGGAGATGGCCTTTTCTGGCTCGTTGAATAAGTTCATGAACTCTACATAGAGATTGGAGAGTGGAATGGTAACCAGATTCGTTTCGGGAAAGATCTCCTTTGATTGATTTTCATTCTTCTGAAACTTCTTCAAATAATTGTCATTGAATGTGAGATAGTAGGTTTATTCTATCTTTTTTGGACTTTTTGTTGAGAACCCTGTATGCCTTAGAAGTCAGAGAATACCCCAAGAAAATACCTTCGTCAGAGTTCACATCGAATTTGTTCCTTTGCTCCTTAGAATTGAAGATGAAGCACCTAGAACCAAACTCATGGAAAAACTTGACATTAGGTTTGCGATTATTGATAATCTCATAGGGAGTGACAGAGAAATGCTAATTAAGGGTGGAGTGATTTTGCGAATGACAACATGGTTCTCGCAACCTCGCACAACAAGCAGTTTCGCCTTTCAACGACCCCCTTTTGTTATGGAATATAAGGAGTAGAGAAATTATGAGTTACTCCTTTTTCAGTAAGGAATTCTTCAGACACTTGGTTTTTAAACTCCAAACCGTTGTCACTGCGAATATTGCAAACCAGCTTTCGTAGTTGTATCTCGATCTGCTTTATGAAGTCCTTGAGCTTTGGAGTGGCTTCAGATTTCTTCTTAAGAAAGTACACCCTAATGAATCTTGAAAAATCATCTATAATAACAAGAATATACTTATTACCACCAATGCTTTCAATTGCAGAAGGACCACAAAGGTCAATGTGCAAAAGTTCAAGTGGTTCGATGGCTTTCGTATTCACAATTGTTGGATGACTCTTCCTGCTCTACTTCCCCATTTTGCAGGCTGCACACAAATGTACTTTATCAAAATTCAGTAGTGGAAGACCTCGCACATGATCACCAAGAACCAGTTTGTTGATGTCTTTGAAATTTAGATGCGAGAGTTGTCTACGCCATAGCCAGCTATCATCAGTAGAAGCTTTCATAAGTAGGCAGATGGAAGGCTTCCCTTTGATGGGGTTCAGATTGAGTGGATACATTTCTCCTTTGCGCTTTGACTTAGGAGCACTGATTTAGTCTTCTTTTCGATGAGTTATGACCCTTCGTCGTCGAATTAAACTTTTAATCATGTACCTACCACTAACTACGAAACACTAGTGAGGTTGTGTTGCAGTCCTTCCATATACGCAACTTTGCGAATTGAAAACTCTCCATTTGTTATCATCCCATAACCCTTGATTTCACCAAGTGAAGTGTTGCCGTACTTCACTCTTCCTCCATCCTTCGGTGCTCTAAACTTTCGTAGTTATTCCTTTCTCCGTGTCATGTGACGCGAGCACCACTATCTATATACCATTCGGAGTCAAACTGCTCGTCACGAATCACCTACAAAAATAAAATAGATTTAGGAACCCAAAGTTGTTTGGCTCCCCATGAGACTTTCACAAGAAAAGTAATAGCAACATCAACTAAATATGATCTTTTGACCAAGGTGGTGTTATCTTTTCTTTCAATTTGAAAAACAGTGATCCTATTATCTTTTAGGTTCTTATCCTTTGTGGATATTTTCCTTTGCTTATTTTGGATCTGTTGTTTGATAGCTTTCTTCTCAATTTTCTTTTGATTAGTTTCAGATCTTTTGAGAGGAACTTTAGGCTCTGAAACCATCTTTCCTTTGCCTTTAACATCTTGCGATGTCTTGGCTGAATGTGAAACATTCGTGTTAGGAGAGAAGTGAGATTTGGTTTTCTGCACATGTTTCGCATGATTTGAAAAGGATGGCTTTTGAAAAACTTTTTAATTCGAAACCCGTGGAGACTGATTTCGTTGAAAGTTCTTAGGTTTCGCAGGTGAAGAGACTTTCGCATTTGGATTGACTTTCTTTATGAACAAATAGGGATTCTTAGATTGCCAGAACTACTTTCTTTCCTTGAGGATTTTGTTATATGTAGCATTCCTTTGGCGTTTTTGAGATGCGAACTGCTTAGAGGATTTGTGAATACTAGTCCTAGGTCTTGGCTTTCTGGTAGGGGTCTCGGTCCGAACAGACGATGTGTCACTTGGAACGTTCTTAGTTCCACTTGGACTCCCCTTTTCATAGATTGAGTTGACTTTATTCAGTGGTTCTGCTACCTATTTGTACTTCGTTTTCCAAGAGGTCATTTCAGATAGACCTTTGGTTTCGTCTGCATTGTCGATTGGGGCTGACCAGAAAAATTCATCAGAGCCATCTTTATTGTCGTCTTCGACCATAGACGTTAGTTCTGCTGTCTGATTTTTATTCAGCCCCTTGGTTGCGAAAACTTGGTTGGGAACAGTTTAAACCTTTGGAAAAATGTTTACTTTTTCTTTTAAAATTTTGGATTTAACTTCAGAAAAACGTGCAAACTCTACTGAATTTTCAGAAATTAAGACTTTCGCAGGTTTAGGTTCGTTTTTAACAAATTCAGAGCAATCAACCTCATCTTCCACAGATATTTCACTCATATCACTGTCATCGTCGAATTCAGATGTATTTTCAACATTAAGTTTATTTTCTGAACTCAACTTAGTGTTTAGTGAGTTAAAATTATGTGTAGTATCAGATTTAATTTTCTCGTTGTCATTTTCATCCAAAAGCTTTTTCAACATATTTTTGTGATCTTTGGACTGTATGTAGGATTCAATTTTGTCCGGTCCTACTCCGTATGCATCCGAAACTTCGTCTGATGAGACGATGGATTCGCACCTGTAGCAGTCAGCATCTATTTCATCCTCTTTTAATTCAAGGAATGGCAAAATCATTTTTTGAATTTTCTTACCAATCTCACAATCAAGATGTAACTGGGTGATGTTGAAATAAAGCCTTTTAGCATTTAAAAAAATATGTTTCTTTGTTTCAAAAGCATCAAATTATCTCTTTGGAAATAGATTAACTCATCCCTAGATCTAGACAAATCCAACTCCAAGTTTTCAATCCATATACGTCTCTCTTCACTCTTTGACGAAACCCTGCCGAGTTAATCGGTTAAGTTAGAATTTATTAAACGAGTTCGTTTTAGACTATCAATGAAACTTGAAAATGTGTATTTTAAGTCGTTCAATTCAGTTTCATATCTAGAAACATGTATATTCAGAGAGTCAAGAATAGAGTTTACCTTGTTGATCACCTGCTCGCACTTGCTTATCTGCTCAAGAACTGGTTTCGCAGTGAAACATATATCAACGATATGTCCACCATCAGTTGCATAACCCCTCATAGCTGACACTTCTTTGGTAACCGTAAAACACCTTCCATTAAACTGAGAAACTTCATCCTTCGCCACGAAGCTCCTTCCATCAGTAGGTTTGCGAACCTCTTCATCTTCAGAGTGAATCGACCAGACCTCGACTCTACCAAACTCATCTTGAACTTTGTTTTCCTGTACAATCAAAGCAGGCATGGTGTTATCAGCATTCTTCTTCTTTTTGATCTCCTCCAGCTTTCGGAGATAGTATGTCTCGTCATCCTCTCCCTCCTTCTTCTCGTTCATTCTTCTCAGCATGCATTTTTTGGCTAAATGGTTTTTTCCATGACAGTAATTACAATCACAGCCGGAGTCCTCTACAAGCTTTTTATCCTTCTTCGCTTCTTCTTTCTGAGAGTTATTCGCACTCTCTTCCTTTACCTTTTCAGAGCTATAACTGCCCTGCCAGTTTCGGTTTTTGTTGCGACTGAAGTTCTTCTTAGCGAATCTCTTTGGATTAGACACCATCATAGCAAATTCCTCCTTAGAAAGTTCACAATCGGAGAGATCAGATTCTAAACCATCATCATCTACAACCTTTTTACCCTTCGCAACAAGGGCCATTAATCCCATCCCAGAAACTAACTTCCCCTCTTTCGTCACTTCATCTTCATGTGACCTCAGTATTCCAACAAGCTTTGCCAGCGTGTAGTTCTTAAACTGCTCATGTGCTTTTATAGTAGAAACTACAACCTTCCATTTAGATCTTAGCCTGTTCATGAATGTGACTTTTTGCTCAATTAGTTCACGTCCAATCTTGTGCTTCGTCATCCTACTGAGAAGATGATTATAGCGATTAAAAGTTTGATCTAGACTCTCTTCAAGGTTTTATACCAAGGCTCCAAAATCTAAAATCAGTAGAGTTTGAGTAGAATTCTCAAGATCAGCATCACTTGAGTATAGTTCCTTGAGCCTATCCCAGATGGATTTTGTTGTGTCGCATGAACTCACCAAACGAAAAGTGTCTGGTGGCAAAGCAAAGTTGATGATCCTCATCGCTTTAATGTTGCTTATCAGCTTATCCTTCTCATCTTGTGGTATGTCTTTTACATCAAGAAGAAGCTTGTTGTAGTCGGATTGAGTTTTAACTTCTCTTCTTGTTCCTGTATGAGCAAACGTCTGGACAGTAATGGCTTCCCATATCAGATAGCCATTATCTTCAAGCCCTAGGACGTAATCTTAAACGTGCAACACCCACACTTCATAATCACTGGGGAAAAGAATAGGGATTCTGGTTGTAGATCCAATACTGCTTGAAAGATTTATGGAGTTAACATGAGAATTGTCTGACATGTTTAAAGATCGATTAAAACCTGTATGAATCAGATGTGTAAACTAAAGTAGTTTTTTGGTAATATAAAGATCAAAGATCAGCGTCGACAACAATGATGACGTCCGACCCAGATTCAATAGTAGCGGAAACCCTAAAAACTCTTTTAACAAAAGAGATGTGAATAAATTGCACAATCTCCTGCTCTGATACCAATTGTTGAGATTAAAACTCTAAAGATCGAATAGATTCAAACAGGAAAAACCAACCAAACATAGAATATGAATCAAGAATGTGTCGAATGATTAAAAGTCACAGCCTCAAAAGAGCTCGATAAAGAACTGCTACTGTAGAGGCTATGTAGGGTTTACAATGACACGATTAACTAATACACGATGCATGCATGCATCTTAACTAGTAATGTAAGGTCCTGAAAAGGATCTTTACGAATGATCAAGCAACAAACAATCACAGATAGAAGAATAAGAAAAAAAGAAATCGAGCTTGCACACGTTTATATTCAGAAAAACGTCAGGTACAACTCGATGGAACACTCTGTAAACGCAATGGCATCAACAACTACACATATACCTATACCTCCGCTATTTATACTAGACAAGACCGCAAACAGGGTTTACGACCGTCAACGGGGTTTGGTGCTAGCTTGGACTCAGCTTTTGTCGACCACCAGCACATCAGATTTTCCCATAGCTCCGTTCCACATCTCCTTCTCGATAATCTCAGCAACCATCGAATTGTTTTCCTTTGCAATGGGCTCAAAAATGTCTTCAGCCACCGTGATCTGAAGAATGGAGAGCTGATGTATGTCCCACTTGCCAAATTGAAGCAAATCCCTCTTGTCATACAAACGGATACAATCGTCTTTAAGCTTGATGACAGCAGCTGCAGCAGATTCATCAAACACCCAGTATTGAATGGATGCGAGAGATCCATCTGGATAATTTTGAAGAACGGGAACCTGCTTTAGTTGAGCAGTAGCGGGCCACTTCACTGATCGAAGAGGCTGACTTGTTTTGGGATCAATGACGCTAGGATAAATCTTGATAATAGACTCTGCAGTCTTCATTGAAGGGAAACCCTTAGCTACTTGATCTTCCAAAAATGATTTGAACTGAGTCGCCCTGGGATTGTTTGATGGATTTGAGAAAGGAGCTTTAGACAGCTCTGTAAGATCAATCCTGGTAAAGGAATGAAAATCGTGAGCATCTTTGTATAATTCAGTATTGCCGCTCTTTCTTCTCACCATAAACATATTCATAGTGTCATGGAATCCCCACGAGATGATTCCTGACCTATCACCATAAACGTCTCTGAAACGATGTTCGCCCAGATCCGTAACGGTGATCTTTTGTTGATCCTAGGGGGCATTATGATCTGCGCTCCTTTTGAATAGAAGTTGACCCTTTTCAGCTGACTTGGCCAATTTAGCGCGTTTTAATGCCATTATACTTGGAGCCTGAGCCGGTTCTTTCTCAAAGCGATTAACGACGGTGGTCGTCCTTGTAGGTTGTGGAACTATGGGAGTATCTTGATCAGGAAGATAGATCTTTGGCTCGTCAACAGATGACTTGAATTTGTCGCCAAAGTTTTCTTCCAGCTTCTTTTTAAGATCGTAGTAGCTGGCGGTCAACAGGCCGAAATGCATCTGAAGGTCAGTAATTTGCTTCGACTTCAGAGCTTTGTCTTCGATAAATTCGGCCACTTGAATATTGAGCTTTGTATCCTCAGTCTAAAGGTCTGCGACCTTGATATCCAGCTCAATATTTCTCTGATCTAAATCAACATTTTTCTGATTCAGAGCATCGATCTCTTTCTGGAGTCCAAGAAGTGAAGGATTCTCTTCTCCAGAGCTGCCACCCCCAATAGAAATTCCTTTGCCATGTGAGGGAGGCGTTGTGAGTTGTTCTCTGGCCAAAAACCTGGCTAACTTAACCGAGGCAGCATCATGCTCTGGCCTGGGAGGAGAGAAATCCGTGGGGAAGGAAGATCCACCAGCTTCATAGAAGGTACTAGGACCTTCACTGATAGGTTCAGATGAGATGATAAATGGAGTTGTTGTTAGTGGAGCTGTAAAACTTTGAAGTGAACTCGAATCAAGAATTCCCTGTCTAGGGTCAAGTCTTCGTCTTTTTGTGTAGTTGTATGATCACTTTCCAATGGCTCAGAAGTAGGTAAAGCAACATCAAGGGGAGGAATCCCTGATACTGTCACCATAGGAATTGCTATTTCCGTCGTTGGATTGGTAGGAGTAGGCGTGGTTTCGAGAACGTCTTCTTTTTCCCTTATCTCCGTTGCTGGATGAGCAACTTCATCGATATTTTCAAGCAGTGTGTTGAGGTTTACACCGGTCATGAAATCTTCATTGCTACCGAAGTTGAGAGGAATTTCATTGTTATCGAATCCTGTGAGGTCGAGGCCTTCGTACAAATTAGTCTCTGTTCCAGACCCCTCATTGTAATCTCCTTGTACTTGAACAGATGTCAATTCGTGTTCCTTAGCTACTTGAGCATTAGCAGCTGGAGTTTCTTCTTCATCATGATCTGAAACTGTGATGACATCTTCAGAAACAACTCTCTCGGAGGAAGTGGGATAAGAAGACATCTTGTTAGACATTCCATGAGATTCGGAAGATTCATCTATTTCAGCAAATTTCCCGAATTTCACGAGAGGATGTAAGCCTTGGAAGACGACTTTTCCCTTTCGATTCTGCTTAATGAGACCAATCGTGTGCGGGCCCAATGACTTTATATCCAGCTTGTCACCATCTTTGATCATCTCTGGGAATTGGTTGTCGATGAACGTCTGAATAAATCTCGGATATAGCAAGAATGCATCTCTGGTCTCCCGGCTTATAGCGTTGATATTTACCAAGAACTCATCCAAAATGAACTTTGAGAAGTTGAATTTGATGCCAGCAGCCAGTGAAACGATAGCCCCTGTGTTCCTGAGAGAGATTTCATCAGCTCCTGATCTCCTTCCTGAGATACAGCTCACGAACACATGCGCCAAAAATCTCCAGTAGGGAGGCAGAAGCTTCTTCACCGTGGGAGGGTAGATGCCCTCATATCCCATCCTTTTGAGAACCTTTTGAACATCATCAATCCCAATTTCAGTAGGAAAATCGGGTTGATCATTGATCAACAATGTTTCTCTGATATACTGCTCAGTGATTATGATCTTGCATCCTTTAACCACAGCTTTAACAACGAACGCACCATTGTCTTTTGACATCTTGGCCGTCTGCCAGAACTCCCTGACAATGTTCTGATAAATGGTTGGATTCACAGTGATGGCACATGCCATGCAGCATTCTCTTAGTCTGTAGATCATTGATCTGAAATCTCCATGAGCAACAGGAGGTTCATCCAACACAATTGCCAGGTTATGCATGTCAGCAAACTTAAGACTCGCCATTGATCTGCACTAAACCAGGCCAAGTAAGAAAACAAAGTATTTAAGCAATTAAAGCTTTAAGTTTTCTTAATTAAACAATTTTATTTTGGCCTTAAAAAAAATTTGATCAAAAAATTGAGTTTACGGTCAATATTGGTCAAAAAGGAGTTTACGGTCCAAAGTGGGTTTACGGCCGTAAACCCATTGCAATGGTCACCTGACCGTAAACTGAGTTTACGGTCGTAAACTCAGAGGAGTTTACGGTCGTAAGCCCAAAAGGAGTTTACGGTTCTTGAATCTCCCCAAACCGTAAACCCTCCCCAAACCGTAAACGCCGACGAACACATAAACGACGATTAATCCTCCAGTTTCAGTCGAATCGATGAACAAATAGCTTTTCCCCAGTCGGTTTTAGCATACCTTCGAAGTGGACTAACTGATTTCGCAAAATCTTCACAAAAATTTCGAGGATGAGAGAGAGTAGAGAGAGAAAGAGTTTGCGGCTGTAAAGGGAGAGGGGAAGGTGAAAAGGGTTTACAACAGTAAACTCCACCTTTTATACCTCCCTTGAATTTTACCTGTCTCCCACATAGTATTATGCACAGTCCAAATCCTGATTAAATTTTCAAAAGTAAAACTTTTTGAGGATATTAAAATAAAAATAAAATTAAAATTAAACTAAAAATAAAATAAACTAATTTCTAAAATTTAAGAATTAAAAGATTTAAAAATTAAATTTTTGACAATTATAAAAATAAAATTAAAATAAAATAAAAATAAAAATAAAATTAGAATAAACACAGACAAAATTTATCTCAAAATTCACTGAAAATTATCTTGTGACACTGGGATCAAAGTTGTTAGACAGCCTTACTACACTTGTCGGTACCGTCTATCTTCAAGTCTTTGTCTGGTTGATCGCCGGTATTGTGGTCCACTTAAACACGAAAAATTGTGACAAAATTAGCACATACTATTAATTATAAGAAAAAGTGATCCTAAGTTCCTAGATACTATATCTTAAGGACCATTCAGCTGACGACGACCAGGGATATTGTTGTCCATCTAAATTTAGCAGCGAGATCTATAGACAATCTGTGAGTGTTCAATTTTAATTGTACTGTAACATGTTTCCCGCTTCCTGATATGCTCCAGTAATCAGGGACTTCCAGAATACTCCTTACATCGGGTGAGCAGACAATCATTAAGAGATAAGATAGATTTAAAATGCATATGCTATTCAACCAGGTCGGATCTCTTCCAATCACGCAGAGGGTGGAACATATGACTAACTGAAGTTTTAGAGGGATTGAGAAGTAGAATGGTGCATATACTATATACCAGGTCGGATTGTGAGTCACGCAAAGGAGACAGTATATGGCTAACAGATAGAAAGAATTGCATAGATAGAGGATGCAAAGAAATAAAATTGCATATGTTAGAGTCCAGGTCGGATTTTGAGTCACGCAGAGGAGGTAACATATGACTAACAGACAGATAGAGAAAGAAAACAATTTTCTACAGACCTACATCGGAATTCACCAGTCATGTAACAACCCGATATTTCAGGTCAATGTAACGACTAAAAGTCAAATATGATAAACCCTTTGTGGATTAATTAATATAACATCAAAAATGAAATTTTTGAAAGTCTCACTTTGAGTGTACTAAGTGGTAGATATCGTAACAAGGTTTCCAAAAACATAAAGAACATTAAAATCCGAGTTATAACGAAGGAGTTATGACCAATCGAAGATCCGCAACAAAACCGACAAAACACTGTTAAGCGTAAAATACGAAATTCCGATAAAATACTTTTTAGCCTTAAGTATCTAAATGAAAGTCGTAGATATCATTAAACCGTAAACATACATAAAAAGAACGCCCAAATCTGACTTTGTATGAGGAAGTTATGATTTTTCGAAGTTTCTGACCTAGCAGTAAACAGCTAAAAACTCGAAATAGAGATCGAGCGGTCTTTAGCCGACACAACCTAAACGTAAATTGAAGACCCCGACAATAGGAGTACAATAGTAAACAGTCTGACGAAAATGGACATCAGATGAAGGAGTTATGGAATTTAAACGGACTTGTCCAGGCCCGGCCTGTTAAAAGTAATATAATAAAAATAAATTCAAAATTAGCCGACGGAGTCTAAATGAGAGTTGTAGAGCCTTTTCACACCTACGCGTGCATATAAAGAACGTCAAAATCGAAGCTCGTACGCGAAAGTTACGGATTTTTCAAGTTCGGGACACAAAACCAGAGGCTGACTCAGCCTCACGACGTGAGGAAACCATGCTCACGACGTGAGCTCGTGACTGATGGGTTCCGGAGTGTCAGCCACGTCAAATCGTCGAAGAGGATCATGCTGACTAAGCCTCACGACGTGAGACCCCAAATCAGCCCCTATAAATAGAAGCTTAAGGATGCCGGGTTTGGTGCTCATCTCTTTCCATCTAAGTGTCGTTACTCTGTGTGATTACCTCGAGAAGCCTTCCCGAAGCCCCGGTTTTTCATACTCGAGTCCCGAAGGAAGTTCTACACTCCCGAGATCCCCGAGAATCCCGAGATTTCAACTCTCTCTAGTCGAAGTTCTGCTCGATTCTTCTCTCGACTACTTCAAAACAACCACTTCAATCAAGTGAGTTCATACCCCCATTTCTACGCTTTTAAGTGATTTTAAATGCTTTTGAACACTTTACGGGGGAGAATACAAGTAAACACACGGTTAATCTTGTGTGAAAACATCTATCTTTCGTTATACATTTCAGATTGTTTTTAATAACTATCATATAGATCATGTCTAACATACAAAACATCTTACTTTACTTTACCCTCACGGAATGGAATATGAGTATAAATATCATAAGCTCTATTTATACGTTTACATCATATTTAGGGTAACCACTTTCGTTATGACATCTTTATACATACAATAACATACAAATCATTTTATGCCTTTATTATCATTATGAAAAAGGATAATCGTTACAGAAACAAACATATACATTTTAATACGTTACTTAATTGAGAATTTGTGAGGCATTCATCTTCAATATACCTTTTAAAGGTACCACTAGAAGTCTTGTTTATAACCAGAATCTCCCGTCTGGAGAACGTGACAAGTCTGTATAGATCTATACGGGACTAATGATCTCGCGCCCTGACTGCTAGCTACAGTACCCGGGGTGACAAGTGTCATCTCATTTCGACGCCTGAAGAACGTCGCTACAGGCAAATTATGATACTACGGTTATGAAAACTCACTGGATAGACAATTATTATGGTATTACGTTTTAATGGGGAAAAGTAACAAATACAGTTCTTTTCACATTCAAATACAAACCTTCTTGTAGTTTTGTTTTATAATAAGACTACAACATCATTCTTTTGAGCATGTCATATTTGCTTACAGGTTACGGTCTTGGACATTTGAGACTGCATTTCACTTTTAGGAAAATATAGGATTTTCCTGGTTCAAATACATTCATTTTGTACAATAATGATTTACAACATCATTCTTTTGAGCATGTCATATTTGCTTACAGGTTACGGTCTTGGACATTTAAGACTACATCTCATTTAGGAAAATATAGGATTTTCCTGGTTCAAATACATACAGTTTATACAACGATCTTTCATACTCATTACATATAATTGTTAGAAAATATCGGATTTTCTGGAAAACATACACGAACTTTCGAATGACATACATTTTATCAAAACACTACTTATGAACTCACCAACTTTGTTGTTGACACTTTTTCTTTGAAATAACTTGTATTCTCAGGAAAACGTTAAGTCAGGTAGCAACTACTTTTCGAAGACTAACGCGCTGGCGTTAGTAACATATTTTGGATCACCATATTGTATTTGATATTTAAACATGTAACACATACAATCATGTAACTTTTCAAATATATTTATATTATGGTGGTGTGTACTTTCTTTACTATTCAATTGTTATGATACTGTACATGATGTCCTCCGTCCCCGAACATTTCCGCCGTTCTGGTTTGGGGGTGTGACAAGTCACCCCATTAATACCGGAATTAAGGACAGAATCTGCACATCGAGGAAAAGTTAATCCACGGTTCCAAGTACAGGTTCTTTAATGTGATTAGTAGGTTCCCATATATATCTCCCTGCTCAACCTATCCAAGCGTCGTATTGTCATGCTAAACGGGTCTAACTAGGTCAAGATTTGTCAAGTCTATGAATTCCTTAAGTTTAACTCTGCCTAGTCATGTCCATTTAGAATCTTTCGTCCCTACCAACGCATCAAACCCAGAGCATAGACCCTTCAACTTTGGGTACGTTACGCAGACTCAGATTGCCTGTTATCACTTGATAATATCACTTCCCAGTACTATATCAACAAGAAAAACTGAAAGCGACAATATTTTTGATTTTTCTGAATTTTTAATGTTTTTGGATTTTTGAATGTTTTCTGAAAGAAATAAAACAGAAACAAGATGTTTTTGGATTTTTTTTTTAAATTTTCAATTTTTTTGTTTGGTTTTTGTTTATTTCTCCCCCTAAATTTGTGCATGGGTGAGAATGAAATCACTAAAATGCGCAAATTTAAACTAACCTAATGAATAACAAAAATTTAATCCTCAAAACAAATCATTTTTAAAAATCCCACAAGCACATCGAATCGAGCTTTGTTAAAAAGCTTGGTGAACAGATCCGCCACATTATTGGCAGTGGGAACCTGTTCCAGCCTAATGAGCGAGCGCTCATAACAATCTCTAATAAAGTGAATTTTGATATCAATGTGCTTGGTCTTGGAGTGTTGGACAGGATTTTTAGTTATTTGAATTGCGGCCTCATTATCACAGTGAATTGGGGTTTCTAGATAATTCAAACCGTAGTCCAACAGCTGATGTTGGATCCAGATAACTTGAGAACAGCAGGCAGATGCAGCAACGTATTCCGCTTCTGCTGTTGAGGTAGAGACGGTATGTTGTTTCTTGCACTGCCACGACACCAGCCTATCGCCAAGGAATTGGAACCCTCCTGATGTTGATTTCCTGTCAAGCTCACAGCCTCCATAATTACTGTCAGCAAAAGCATATAAATCAAATTCAGAATTTTTCGGATACCAAAGACCCAATTTTCGGCTGCCTTTGATATACCGAAAAATTCTTTTGACAGCAATAAGATGAGAGAGTTTAGGATTAGCCTGATAGCGAGCACATTGACAAAATGCAAACATGATGTCGGGACGACTTGCAGTAAGATACATCAACGATCCGATCATCGATCTATAGTGTGTCTGATCTACGGATTCGCCATCAATATCTGGATTCAGCAGGGGTCTTTCAGCCATTGGTGTCGATGCAGGTTTTGCGTCTTGAAACCCGGACTTCTCAACAATATCCTCCACATACTTAGCTTGGTGTAGCAGGATTCCGGTTGAATTTTGTTTGACCTGAAGCCCCAGAAACATGGTCATTTCACCCAGTGAACTCATCTCAAACCGCTTTTTCATCACGCCTTCAAACTCTGTGCAAAGTTGTGGACAGGTAGACCCGAAGATAATGTCGTCAACGTAGATCTGGACTAGTATCTGATCATTACCAACATGCTTGATGAATAAAGTTTGATCAATAGTGCCGCGAGAGTATCCATGCTCGAGCAAATGCTTTGTTAGAGTCGCATACCATGCTCGAGGAGCTTGATGTAACCCATACAATGCCTTGTCCAACTTGTAGACATGATTAGGAAACTTGGAGTTAACGAACCCAGGGGGTTGATCAACATAAATTTCTTCCTTCACCTTGCCATACAAGAAGGCAGTCTTGACATCCATTTGCTAGACCGTGAAGTTCATGTAGGAAGCATATGCGAGAAAGATACGAATAGCCTCCAATCGAGCCACGGGAGCATAAACCTCAGTATAGTCAAGACCCTCAACTTGTCGAAACCTGCGAACCACCAACCTTGCTTTATTGTGCACTATTACACCAGAATCGTCTTGCTTGTTACGATAGACCCAACGCGTGTCAAGAGACCTTTTGCCCTTCGGTAACTCAACCAACTTCCAAACGCCGAGCTTTTCAAACTGATTTAGCTCTTCATGCATCGCATCTACCTAGCTGGGCTCATTCAAAGACACGTCAACATTCTTGGGCTCTATTTGACATATAAAGAAAGAATAGAGACATGCATTTACATCTCCACTCTGACTTCTACTTTTAACTCCGTCACCCAGCTGGCCAATGACGTTATCGATCGGATGATCGCGTTGAATTCTTGAAGGAATGTCTTGGCTGATATCATTGAGTGAAACAGGAAGAGTGTGAATGTTGAAACCTCCATCATTTGCTGATTGATTCACATTGGATGGATCTGCTACAAACTCATTAGCAATTTCTTCAGGAAAGAGTAGTTCCATAAAAGTTGGATTGACAGCGGAAGCATCTCTAGACATGAATTCTCTTTCAATAGGGGTAAGAGGTGTAGCATCAGCATCAGGAGTTCCATCTTGAACTTTAGACTCTGGATTATCAGGTTGATCAGATGACTCCTCCTCAGGTCAAGCAGACGACTCCCCCTCAGATGGAGCAGAGGACTCCTCCTCAACCGTTGGAGGTCTGTAAACAACTTCTTCGTCTTCGTCTTCAGAAACAATCTTCGAACCAAAAGAGGATCCATTTGAGCCATCTGAAGACACATTTAAGGATTTGAAAAGCGATGTGTAATCAAATAACCAGTCAGGACCCACTCGAGTGTCTGTTTCGTTCTCCTCCAACCAGCGCACGTCATAGGATTCAACAATCTGCTTAGTCTTCTTGTTGTAAACCCTATACGCAGTGCGCGCATCATATCCTATAAAGTAACAATCATCGGCTTTGGCATTGAATTTAGGGTTAGATTCCAAGTGAAGAAGGGTGCAAGGGCAGGCAAATACACGTAAATGGCTGACTGAAGGCTTGTGTCCATAGAGAATCTCGTACGGTGTCTTCATTTGTGCTTTGTTGATTAGAACACGATTCTGCACATAGCAAGCAGTGTTAATCACCTCGGCCCAAAAGAAAACAGGTAATTTTGAATCACATAGCATTGTCCTTGCATCGTCTTTTAAAGTTCTATTTCTCCTTTCAGCAACGCCATTTTGTTGAGGCGTGTGAGCATAGCTGTATTGACGCACGATCCCCTTTTCTGCGCAAAAATGGTCAAGAACCGCATTCTTGAACTCAGTTCCATTGTCAGTACGAAGCACCTTCACCTGGTTGTTGGTTTGTTTCTCAATCATCACAATGAACTTCTTTATCAGATCAGCAACCCTTGTTTTGTTGGATAAGAAGAAGACCCATGTGAAACGAGAGAAATCATCGATCACAACTAGACAGTACGAGATTCTGTTGATGCTCAGGACGTTGACCGGACCAAATAAGTCCATATGCAATAGTTGGAGCACCTGACTGATTGAGTTGACTTGCTTGGGCAGGTGTGGTTTTCTATGATGCTTTCCTTGGGCACATGACACACACTTCTCAAATGTAATAAAATCTCTGACAGGTAAGCCTCGGACCATCTCATTCTTAGCAAGGCGATTCAGGTTTTTCGCGTTAGCATGACCAAGTCGTCGGTGCCACAGCATTGCGTTTTGTTCGGAGACTTTTGAAAATAGGCAAGTGACTTGTTCAGGGATGTTGCTGTTCTTGTCAATAATGTAAGCATTCCCATCCCTCTTAGATTTGACGGGAATCCACTCTTCCGGGATGACAATGCCTGGCTTGAGAATCATGCATTCTTTATCGGTAAAATGGGTAGAATAGCCTTTGTCGCAAATTTGGGAAACACTCAAAAAGCTGTGCTTTAGCTCGGGAGCAAAGTTGACATTCTCAAAGCTTAGCACTCCATTTGTAATAGTTCCTCTTTGAGTGATCTTGCCACCATCTCCGCCCGCGAAGGAAACATAACCCCCATTAAAAGATTGAATGTCGCTCAATTGGGAGATGTCTCCAGTCATATGTCGGGAGCAGCCGTTGTCGACGTACCAAGGACGGACGACATTCCTCCGCAACTGTCCCTGCAAAATGAGCGGGATCATTTAGATTTGGGAACCCAGGTCATCACTGTCCTGGGTTTCCTTTCGCTTTCTCTGATTTATCTTTTAAAAATTTCAAATTAGGATCCTCGTTCCTAATCACTTCAGAGGATGGAGATGATGGATTGGAAATTGATTTGGGCATCCAATGATATTTAGGTCTTATAACATTCTCATGTGGTTTTGAAATAGGTTTCTTATGAGTTTGCACAGAGCCTCTGGATGTTCTACCCGAAGTGGTTGAAGATCCAAAATTGCTTTTTGACGAAACCGATCTTGGCGGAGCCTTGTTCGGTTTTGGCAAACTATTTTGAGCTTTGTTAGTAAAAACCTTTTTATTCTTTTGAAAAACAGCCATTTTTCTGCTTCGATCATCTTTCCAATCATCATTTCGAGAAGGAGTTCTTGAGGATTTTCTAATTAAAGACCTTCCTCGAGATTCATTCTCTCCTCTTGGTGACATATAGTTCACAAAGATCCTATTTTGACAATTCCTGGCTATATGACCACCAACACCACAATTAAAACAAATCTGTTTATTATTTGAACTTGTAGTACATTTCTCAGATTTATTTTCTTGACAGACACTCTTACTCTTCTCAGAAGAACATGCATGAGAAATAGGTTGTGAGATAAGTGAGGATGCCTCAGAAGGTGTGACTTGAGGAATTGATGGGTTTTCATGAGAATCACAAGCATCAGAATTACCAAACAATTCATCAAACATATCAAAGAAATTAAGTTCAACAGTAGCAGAAGTAGAAATATCACACGAAACATTATCAGTCTTAACATCAGAAACAAAGACTTTTTCATTTGAAACAGAAATATAAGAATTAGAAACAGAAACAGAAACAGAATCTCCAGCTTCACGCTTTGCCTGATCTAATGGTTGATCTGCAGGGGAAGTAGAAATGTTAGTACTTTCAACATTAATAAATCCGCCTGTAACAAAACCAGTGGCTTGCCATAAACCATAAACGGTTCATTGGCAATCTCATCCTTGGATATGGGTTGATACTGATATGTATGATTATAAGGCGGAGGTACACTATCATATCCTAAACCCTTTGACTGATTTCGTTTAAACTGCAATTGAGTTTCAAATAAGGACTCGACTGTCTTACTTGACGCAGTATAATTTTTGAAACTAACATCTGTTTTTCCACATTTAATTTTCAAAGCGTCAATTTCTTCAGTTATAGCATCAAGTTGTCTTTTAATATGATCATACAATTCACATTTTTCACTATATTCTGTTTGAATTCTCTTAAAGTCGTTTATTTTTTATTCTAGCTGGGCTTTAAGAGGTTTCTATCCCTTCCTAAGCTGATAGCCCTCACATCTAAGGTCCTCTACTTCTCTACGTAATAATTGAATTTCATCATGAAGAAGTTTGACATATTCATTACAAGCCTGAGAACAAGATGGTAGATTTACCTCACTTTTCCTGGGCTCGGAAGTAGAAGACACCATTAGAGCAAACTGCAGCTCCATCATTTCTGCTTCGGGATCAACTGCGTCATTCTTCAAGGAAGCATCATCAATCTGAGCTAGGTGAGCATTTTCTGGCCCTGAGATATTCAAAGCCTGAATCTGGTCCTCCCAGTCAAAGGACTGAGCAACCATAGCAGTTTCACCATTTACCGCAGCACCTGCACGATTATTTCCCACTGCAACCATTGTCCTGTTGTTGTTTATCCTACGATCTGGCTTTGGACACTCACAAGCAAAATGACCCGACTCGTGGCAGTTGAAACATCGCAGCATGCCCTTGTTGAATCTCACCTTCTTGTCAGCATTCATGCCCCAGTTGCTCTTCCCTGTCTTCTTAGCAAACTGCTTGGCCCTGAAAACAGCCATAGCAATCTGCCATGTAATGTCCGTCTCCTCCACATCTTCAGGATGAATCTGATCCAGGTCAGCAAATGACAGCTGAGGTGGAAGCTCTCCAGCTACAAAGGCATTGTAGCAGTTAACAAGCCCAGTGGCTAGAGCCAGATTTTCATCAGTGTCTTTATTGTTTGAGGAAGAGGCTACAACAGGCATATTTGGAGAGGGAACAACTTGTGGAGTGATAAATGGCTGACTTTGTGGAATGGATGATGCAGCAGTAAAGGTTTGAATCTGAGGTTATTGAGCAGCAAACACTTGGCCCGAGGAAGTCATGATTGATGAGAGAGCATTGTTGGATGAGATTCCAAGATTCGCAGTAGAGTACGAGTTCACATGGTTTATTTCTCTCTGTTTGTCATCAATATCACAAGCTTTGATGATCGCCATGATTTCAGCAAGAGTGAGGCGATTTAGATCCTTGGTCTTCTTAATCACAGCAACATTCATGTCCCATGATCTAAGAAGAGCATTTAGAAGCTTCTTGTTAATCTCTGACTTGTTCAAGAAAATCCCAGATATGTTCATGTCAGTGGTGAGAGTTGTGAACCGCTGCAGCTGAGCCTCAAGAGTCTCTCCTGGAATGTAGTTGAACATATTGAACTTTTGTCTCAACATGTCCTGGCGACTCTCCTTCATATCTTCATTGCCCTCATATACCTCAATTAGGGCTTCCCACAAATCTTTAGCTGAATTGTACTCTCGGAACCCTTGAGCAATATCAGGAGATAATGCCATGGTTAGAGTGGCTAAAGCCCTTTCCTGCTCTTCAACTTTCTCAAACTCCTCATCAGTGTAGTTTTCAACAGCCTTGTCAATCACTTGGCCTCCGACTGTCATAGTGATTTTAACAGGACCTCTGAGAATGCTTCTCCAGACTTTGAAATCCTTCATTTTAATGTATTTTTCAATTCTGTACAGCCACTCAGGAAAACCATCTGCATACATTAATCTTGGAATACGCGTAGCAGTGCCCATGACAGTATCAAGTTCGTGAAAATGATTTTGACTTTGAGATTCCATTTAAAATTAAAGCAGATTGAAGTCACAAAAGAGTTTAAGGTTGATGATGATTACGACCATAAACTGGGTTTACGGTTGAAGAGTTTAGGACCGTAAACTTGGTTTACGGTTTAAGTGATTACGACCGTAAACTGGGTTTACGGTTGAGTTGTTTACGACCGTAAACTACGTTTACGGTTGATGAGTTTACGGTTTGTACGTTTACGTTTTAAGCGTTTACGGTTTTTGAAGATTCACAGTTTACGGTTGTTGAAGATCTTGAGTTTACAACCGTAAAAAGGGTTTACGGTTGGCAGTAAACTCCCAGAAAGCCTTCAAAAACACGTTTTTGCAGTAGATTCAGTTCCTTTAACCACTAAAACACTAAAACCAATCTTCGAACAATAAGAATATCAGTTTAAGCACCCCAAATCTTGATTGAATGAAGCTTTGACACCGGTTTTTGCTCTGATACCAATTGTAAGGTCCTGAAAAGGATCATTACCAATGATTAAGCAACAAACAATCACAGATAGAAGAATAAGAAGAAAAGAAATCGAGCTTGCACACGTTTATATTCAGAAAAACGTCAGGTACAACTCGATGGAACACTCTGTAAACGCAATGGCATCAACAACTACACATATACCTATACCTCCGCTATTCATACTAGACAGGACCGCAAACATGGTTTACGACCGTAAACTAGGTTTACGGACGTAAACGTGTTTACGGCCGTAAACGTGTTTACGGCCGTAAACTCAGTTTACGGTCGTAAACACACTTTCCAACAGTAAACACCTAAACAACTCTCAAAATGTATTACAGACTCATACTGAACTATTACATTGAAAGCCTAGGCCAAACCACATTAACTGGACCTTTCAAGTAAAACCCTAAAAGTAAATGACGGGTGGACAGGCCTAACTCGGATACAAAATGAACAATACAAAATCCCGTGAACACGCAACACTAAATACCCAACAGGTGGTAGCTGGGATACCTACCTTCCCTTGGCAGTGTTTTCCTACAATAATAGCTAGCACGCGAGCATGAACCGTCTTCCCTTCGAGATGCTATATGGGAGGAAGTGCAGTACCCCGATATGATGGGGTGAGGTTTGACAGAGGGTCATGGGGAGTACCGAAGTGGTACTCAAGATGACAGAGAAGATCCTACAGATCCGAAATTGACTCCAGATAGCCCAGAGTCGGCATAAGAGCTACGCCGACAGACGTCTATCAGACCTAGAGTTTCAGGTAGGAGATATGGTCCTCCTGAAGGTTTCACCTCGAAAAGGTGTCATTCGGTTCAAGAAGCGGGGCAAGTTGGGCCGCAGATACATCGGTACGTTCAGGGTATTGATCCGGGTGGGTCGGGTTGCGTATCGATTGGAGCTGCCAGCTGAGCTTAGTCAGATTCACAGCACCTTTCATGTCTCCCAGCTGCGGAAGTGCTTAGTGGATGACTCCGCAGTTGTGCCTTTAGAGGATATTCAGGTGGATGACAGTCTGAACTACATCGAGAGACCAGTAGCCATTCTCGACAGGAAGACGAAGGATCTGAGGAACAAGAGGGTAGAGTTGGTGAAGGTGCAGTGGCAGCACCACAAGGGCTCTAAGTGGACATGGGAGCCGGAGGATGAGATGAGGGAGCACTACCTAGAGCTAATTCCATACGCAGTAGACTTCGAGGACGAAGTCTGAGATAAGTGGGGGAGATTTGTAACACCCGGTTCCTGGTATTATTTAACTAATAATTTACTCATTTTAGTATAGAAACCCGACGAGTTGGAGGCCCCAAACTCATCGAGTAGAGATGGATTGGGACACAGTTTTAACTGACCAACTCGACGAGTTGAGAGCCCTCAAATCGACGTGTAGGGCTGGAAGAATGAAACCCTAATTTTAAGGGTTTTGCACCCTATTTAAACATCTTAATCCCCTCATGCTAGCCTCATTTCGAGCCTCCAAGTCCCAAACCCTAGATCTCGAAACCCTAATGCATCGTGTGACCTTATGAGTCATTTTTTAGAGAAATCTTGTGTGTGTGAAGCTTGTGGAAGAAGGAGAAGCTTGAGGACTCAAGAAGGAGGTTAAAGATCCAGCATCTTCACTTCATTCTCAGCATTTTCTTGTAAGCAAGTCTCAAACTTGCTTAATGATTACTTAGATCTCTTCATTTTCACTTTTGTTGGGTTTTTGGTCCAACTAGCATGATCCTTGGGAAATGGACGTCCCAAGTGAGTGTACTTTCGGATCTGGAGCCTTGAAGGGTTTCATGGCATAAAGGTGCAAACTTTATGGCCACTAAAGCCCCATGCAAGATTTAGGATATCATTTTGGCCTTTTAAGCTCCAAAAGGCCATGCATAGAGAGAAATTCAGAGACTTTACGTGTTCATGTAGTTTCTAGGGTCTATATCTCAGTTTGTATGCCTTAGCTTGAAGTATTAGTGGTTTTTTGATCAAGATCTAGGTCTTAAAGAGTTAGGTTTTGAGCTAAATCCATTAAGGAAGGGTATTAGCGGGTAAAGTTGGAAACTTTACCTGTAAAAAGAAGTTTTCAGTATGTATATGAAGTATGGAGCTTAGATCTGAAGGATAGGGGCTTAATCCCATAAGAAAGCTTAACAGACTGAAGAACTCGACGAGTTCATGGGGAAACTCGATGAGTTGGGTTGGAGTGTCCTGATTCTGTGGATAGAAAGAACTCGACGAGTTCGTGAAAGAACTCGCCGAGTTGGATCGCGATTTCACGGTTTTATGATTTATGGAACTCGGCGAGTTGATGGACCAACTCGGCGAGTTGAGTCAAGCCAGAACGTTGACTTTGACCAGAATGTTGACCTTGACTTGGACTTTGACCAAGGTTGACCCTTAAGGGGTTATGAGTACGAAAAGGGAATTAAAGGAAATCTTCTATGTATAGGGGCTTGAGTCGGTTGATATCCGGAGCTGGAGTTTTTGCAGCTACTTCCAGTTATCGAGGTGAGTTACCTTCCAGTTGAAGTGGGTCTAAGGCAGCAATTTTGGTCCACTAGTAACTGATTATAGTAGGTATGATTGTCTTTGTGATAATTGGCTGGTATGCGACTATCTGTTACGCTTTATGTGCTAGTATGCTATGATATTATGTGATAGTGGTAGGAGGGGTAGGACACACCCTGTTACCGGTCGAAAGGACCGAAGGGGTAGGCCAGCACCCTGATATGCTAGGCAGTATGTGACTTATGTGTTTATGTACTAGGATGATATATGGTAGTTGTAGGGGTGAAATAGTCCCCGTTACCGGTCGAAAGGACCGAAGGGGTAGGCCAGAACCCTGATATGCTAGGCAGTTACCAGTTGAAAGAGACCGAAGGGGTAGACCAACACCCTGATATGCTAGGCAGTTACCAGTTCAAAGAGACCGAAGGGGTAGGTTAGCACCCTGATATACTAGGCACTATGCTTATTTTATGGTATGTGGTATGATGGGAGAACTCACTAAGCTTTGTGGTTACGGTTTTTAGTTTTGGTTTCAGGTCCTTCTTCTTCGAAGGGAAAGGAGCTGGCACGATAGCGACACATCACACACGATTTTTACGGACATGAGATCTTGGGAGATTTACTCTGACATTATTTTTCTATGACATGTTTTAAGATATTTGAAACATGGGTTTTTAGCATGAAATGAGATGACATCGTCAATGTTTTCAGATTACCGTTTTTATAAATTGCTTAATTAAAAATGAAATTTTTGGTCATGACTTTTGGGATGTTACAATTATACTTTGTCGATATACAAGTATTAATGTTAAGTATAAGTTTCCCAAACACTTACACTCTAAGTACAAGGAACTTGTAGGTATTCTACTTATTCATTAAGTAAACAATTATACCTAGCACACATACTCATATATAATTGAAATAAGATTTATACGTAGCGGTTTTTACTCGTATAGAATTGAAATAAGATTTATATGTAGCAACCTTCGTTTGTAAGGGATTACAAACACTTATATTCATAGTATATGAAACTTATAGGTATTCTACTTATTTAGTAAGTAAACCATTATACCTAGGATATATACTATACGTTAGAAACAAGTATGAGTTAGAATGATATTTTCAAACTATGTTCTATACTTTTGAAACTTGGGAAAAAAAAGTACTATGTTTACTCGTAGTCAAAACTTGTGGACTCACCAACTTTATGTTGACGTATTTTCAAAACGCATGTGTTTTCAGGATCTTGATAAGCTGGAATGTTTCTCGAACAGGGGAAATTTTACTTTTATCATTTCTGTTCATAAGGAACATATATAGGTTAAGACGTGTCCGATAATTCGGATACTATATAATAATCACTAGGAAACAAGAATAATGTAACTTTCTATCATCAATGGAGGTACGTTGTTTATACTAATTCTTTTGTACTATTCAATATACGTTTGATAACTATGATACAAGAATGAAGTTGACAGATTGGTATCAGAGCTATTGACTATAGCGAACTAGTACTTTCTTAGGAAAGCACGACTATAGTATAGGGCTTACTCTATTAGGTTTAGGTATATCCCTTAACATACAGTTAAAAGTATTATTAATTATTTACTAAAGGACTACTTACGGGAGTGGTTACACGATAGACACGTCACCTTGGGTTGTTGGATTTCAGAACGGCTATATGCTAAAATGTTCCTGCCCTTTCGACTCTCCAGACTGGCCAGTGCCTTATCAGCTAGACCTGAAGTAACAAACAATAATTAATAAAGCATGAATATTAAAAATAAGAAATATAGAGTCATATATGAAGACTCAACCCCACGATGAGAATACACCTAAAACACCCAGAATGTTTTTGATCTCAAGGATTTAGTTCAAATATTCCAACTAAAGTTTATATGTGTGTAGATCCTATCATAACTAGGTGTAGGTGTGCAACTACATTTTATTATGATCAGATCATATGGACTATTTAATTTGGAAGTAATATTTGTTAGACTAAACACTCGGTGATCCAAAATGTATAGGAATTCGACATGGATTATTCCCGAGAATGGATAATCCTAGAAGATATAGATGAAGAACAAGAATTTTCATCTCCTCTTTTATCAGATGATCCTTACTAGCCCAGGATTCCAACTAATTTCAACCCAATACCCTCAGATGACAGAACACCTTTTCCACCCGACGAACCATCTGAGGAAATGGAAGAGAGCAAACCTATGGAAGAAAGCGAACCTATGGAAGAGAAAGAATCAGTTGCATCTTCTTTACCAGCAATGAATACTCTTTATCGTCAATTTCCAAGATGAGCCAAGATTAAACGCGTGGCTCGTAAGTCCATACCAAAATGGATAAGGATTAAGAAGAATCAAAAGGGACATCTTCGGATACTCATAGAGTCCAAGATGAACCTTTAAGGATAGCACAAACGGTTGATAGGTGGGTAGAAGAAGAAAGAGTTGCTAACAAGTATGATATCGGTCAATCATCCCAACCACATCCCTCACCTTCTTCCGAGATTACACCTTGTCTCAACTGTTTGAGAAAAATGTGAGAATCGAAAACAAAATGGAAATTGTCGAAGGGAAGAATACTCATCTCTCAGGACGGGTGCGAAGGCTAGAAAGACAGAGGACCCAAGATCAAGAGGCAGTGATGGATGTCCATCATCGCATCAATTTCTCTTATAATGACATGATTACTCACGACTCAAGGACTCCAGAACTAGAGCTCTACAATCAAACCTCAAGAAATGAGGAACGGACTGGAGAGTTGGAGCATATGAATCAAGTACTTGAGGAGCAAATGACTCATGTCACTGACGCACTGGGTCATTACCTAGGATACTGGTAGATGAAATAGAACTAGTGGTTGTGTAAGATAGGAGATAAAAATCAGAGTAGTTAAGGTAATGGGGAAAAGTTTATAGCAAGGGTGTAGTAAACCTTGCAATGTTTTTAGAAACTTTTCTCATATAAACCAATAATAAACTGATGTAACCACTGCTAATAAATATGAAACATATATTACTATAAATTATGTGACAAATTGTGTCGTCCGCTATGTCTTATACTATGAAGAATAATGAAATTCATTAGCACTCGTAATTTAATTAATAGTTAAAATGCTTCTGAAAACTCATAATGTTCTTACTACTTATGATACGAACTAAATAAAATGCCAAGAAAAAGTAGTGCTCAGCTAAACCTTAACCAAAAAACAAAACAACAATCACAACCACCACCACTAGAAATAAACCCATCCATAAGTTCAACTGAACTTGAAAAAATTATAGCTCACATAATCGCTACAACTCTAGCTAATATCACAACAGCTGCAATTAGAAATGAAGGCAATGTAGGAACCGCCAGAATGTGTACCTACAAAGACTTTATGAATTGCAAACCAAAGAGCTTCCATCGAACTAAAGGGGTTGTTAATTTGACCAGGTGGATTGAAAAAGCAGAATCCATCTTTCAAATAACTTTCTGTCCAGATGATTGTAAAGTACGATTTACAGCATGTACTTTTGCTGATGCAACATTAACATGGTGGAACAGCCATGTAAGTACAATGGGAATTAATACTACAAATTCTATGAAATGGGAGGAGTTGAAGATGATGCTAGTAGAAGAGTATTGCCCGAGAGAGGAAATACAAAAGATGGAACAAGAACTGTGGAACCTAGCAATGAAGGATTTAGATATAAATGGTTATACCGCTAGATTCAATGACCTTGCGGTGATGTGTCCGGAACTTATAACTCGGGAATACAAGAAAATCGAGCGATATATCTGGGGTTTAGCACCACATATCAAAAGGATGGTGATCTCATCAAAGCCTACAACACATGACATTACAACACGCATTGCTCATCAGTTAAATAACACAGAAATCCAAGGGGGATTTATGGTAAAAAAAAAAGTTGAACCTCCCAAATCTGGAACGTACAAGCGCAAACTTAATGGGAAGAATCCCAGGCAATCATCCGAGAAGAGACAATAAGTGGCAACTAATTATACAGCAATGGCAGCAATACCCACATAACCAAGGAAGTATGATGGGAAACTCCCATGGTGCACTCAGTGTAATCGTCATCACCAAGGTAATTGTTTATGGTGCACTCAGTGTAACAAGTAGGGACATACTGTCACCTACTGCAGTAACACAACACCTGCAACAGTAAATCAAGGCACAAATACTGGAACATGCTATGGTGGAGGAAGAACGTGTTATGAGTGTGGCAAGATTGGACAATTTAGGATGGAATGTCCAAATTTAAGGATTCATGGAGGTTTAGGCCACAACATTTGTAATCGGAAGCAGGGAAACTATCCAGGACCTTTCGGTGGTATCTGTTACAAGATAAATTTCGGGATGAAATTATTTCAATAGAGGGGGAGAATTTAACACCAGTCAAAATAGGTCAACAACAGTCACATATGATCATGTTAAACAATTAATATAATAAACTTAATTTGTAGTTCATGGCAAATTCTAATACAAATATGACCTTTTATATATACCTTATGGTATAAATAAAAAGTACACGTCCATACAATTCCAAAACATTTTAACAAATCTCAATCAAGAAGTCATGATAAAGTCTAACACTATAAATCTCTATAATAAGAAGAAATGAAAATATAGTGAGAATTAGCTATTAGAATCTAAAAGAAAGTTGTAGTACTCGGATATACCTACATGTTGATATAAACAACGTCAAAAAGGAAGCTCGTATGCAAAAGATATGACCTTCCAAAGATGTAGCTATCCGAAAGCATGACACGTGGCAGAAACCCTAATTTTTCATAACTCACGACGTGAGCATGTATTCTCACGACATGAGAGTGCTCCAGGACACTTCTCAAGGCTAGAATGTAGATGGAAAGTCTACGGAGTGATAATTTTAGGGGCTCACGACGTGAGCATGTATTCTCACGACGTGAGATGTCAACCGGACACCTTCTGTAACATCCCAAAAAAGAAGGGTAAAAATTTCATTTTTATTATATCCCAAACACTAATCTAACTTTTTATCGAACATTGAAAAACATTTTGAATAAAACGATTATCAGAGTTCATTCCTAGAAATCACATATTGCGTAAATCACGGGTGTACGTGCTGCAATCGTCCCGAGCTCTTTCATTTGAAAACTGAAGTACCTGAAACAAAACTGAAAACCGTAAGCACAAAGCTTAGTGAGTTCCCCAAAACATACCACACATGATACCACATAAGTCCACATAAGTCATGCATACAGATAACATACAAGGATGCCATAGAAACCCTCCACGTTCTTACTCCAGGTGCCTTGGGCTCCCCCCATGGTCTTTATATAGTATGATATGGGCTCCCCCCATGGTCTTTACCTGGAATGCCATGGGAACCCCCACATGGTCTTATGTCCAACTGCCACGGGCTCCCCCCGGGTCTTCCATGCAAGCATCACAAAGACAACTAGCATATCACATAACACAGAAACAACTAACATATCACATAACACATATTGGGCCGAAATTGGTGCCTTCGACCCGTCGATATGGTGAGGAGACACACCTCGATCTACAGAAGCTCACTGAAAGAATCCCTTGCTGTTGCCCTAACGGCTTCCTAAACTAGCAATACCCAAACAACATCCAATTAACAACTGAAATCCAAACCAAGATCAATAATCCAAACTTGGGATATAATGACCATTTTACCCCTGACCCATCAAGACCCACAACCAAGGCTCAAGCCCAAAACCAACAAGGCCCAAAACTATAAGATCCACAAAATCACACTAATGGCCCAATTTTCCAAATTGGGCCCAATCCCGTATGGGTCTTATCCTAAGCCCATATTTTCCTCTAATACAACTCATAATATCTCAAACACCCCTTGGGACAAACTTGGTCAAAAGAAAAGTCAAAGTCAAAGTCAGCATTCCGAGTTGACTCAACTCTTCGAGTTATCCTTCAACTCGTCGAGTTTCCATAAATCATAAAATCGTGATATTTTGATCCAACTCGCCGAGTTTCCCTCATATTGTTGAGTTCCTCCTTTTCAACAGAATCGGGACAATCCCAAACGAAGTCGTTGAGTTCCCCTATGAACTAGTCGAGTTCATCAGTTTGCCAACCCACTTAATGCATTAAGCCACTAATCTTCAAACCAAATCCCTATCTTCCAGAACTAGGCTGAAAACACGACTAGAAAGGTAATGTTTCCTACTTTACCCATTAAGAACCACCACAAAGGCTTTAAGCTCAAACCCTAATTCCAAAAAGGCTTATGTCTTAATCCGAAAATCACCATATTTTCAAGATAGAGCTCATGAACACAGATTTGGACCTTAATGGCTAAAAGGTCACTTAAAGTCTTCAACTTTACTCACATTCATGGCCAAAAGAAGCTTAAAAGGCCAAAACGAAGGCTTAAAGGATGCATGGAGGTCTTAGGACCATAAAGTTGGCACCTTTATGCCATAAAAGCTCCCAAGGACCCTAGATCTGAAGGGGTTTGCTCAAATGGGACATCCAACTCTCAACAACCAATTGATTTGGATAAAATCAAGCAAAAGAACCCCAAGATGAAGATCTAAGAATTCAAAAGACAAGGTTGAGACTTTTTACCTAAAAGATGTCAAAAATGAAAGAAGGATTCTGGATCTAGCAGCCTGTTCTTGTATCTCCCAAGCTTCCCTTTCTTACAATGGCTTCAAACACACACAACACACTCAAAAATGGCTTACAAACTCTCAAAAGTACCTTAGGGTTTCGATATACAAGTAGTAATGTTAAGTATAAGTTTCCCAAACACTTATACTCTAAGTACAAGGAACTTGTAGGTATTCAACTTATTCATTAAGTAAACAATTATACCTAGCACACATACTCGTATAGAATTGAAATAAGATTTATATGTAGCAGGTTTTACTCGTATAGAATTGAAATAAGATTTATACGTAGCAACCTTTGTTTGTATGAGATTACAAACACATATATTCATAGTATATGAAACTTATAGGTATACTACTTATTTAGTAAGTAACCATTATACCTAGGATATATACTATATGTTAGAAACAAGTATGAGTCAAAATGATATTTTCAAACTATGTTCTATACTTTTGAAACTTGGGAAAAAGTACTATTTTTACTCAGAGTCAAAACTTGTGGACTCGCCAACTTTATGTTGACGTATTTTCAAAATCCATGTGTTTTGGAGATCTTGATAAGCTGGAATGTTTCTCGAAGAGGGGAAATTTTACTTTTATCCTTTCTGTTCATAAGGAACATATATATGTTAAGACGTGTGCGATAATTCAGATACTTTATAATAATCACTAGGAAACAAGAATAATGTAACTTTCAATCATCAATAAAGGTACGTAGTTTAAAATAATTCTTTTGTACTATTCAATATATTTTTGATAACTATGATACAAGAATGAAGTTACACAACTCGATATTTCCACCACCGGCCGGGGTGTGACACATGACCTTTAGGATTCACTTTCTTTTTCCTTAGGAGAAGTGCAAAGTTACGATTCTCTTAGTTCCATAGGATCCTCAAGTTCGTGTAAGTAAGGATCCGTACTTTACGAGTTCATCAAGGAGGATCCTTGATTGTCTTCAACTTAGTAAACTTCAGGGAGGATCCCACATTAGGAATGAATTGGAAATGACTACAACTTAATTGGAAAATAACTAAGGTAACTTTTTTTTTGGAATATGATAGTGCTACAAGTCTTTCACATTTTCTGGGGAGTATCACATCTTCAAGCAATACGTTTAATATTATAATTGTTGAAAAACCTTAGGGGAAAATCCCAATCTTGACAAATTACTAGGGAGGATCCTAAATCGTATGTTAACATAAAAAATGTTATAAACCTTAGTTATTTTCTGGGGAAGATCCCAACTTGAGATAACATGAAAATGTTAAAAATCTCATGTGTTTTATGGGGGAGATCCCAACTTGATATAACATGAAAAAGTTATAAACCTTGTGTATTTTTTGGGGAAGATCCAACTTGAGATAACATGAAAATGTTATAAACCTCGTGTATTTGCAATTGAGGATCTAACTTATGTTCAGAATTAAGAGGGTTGCCAAGTCACTGTAGCGTGAAATGACCCCCTTATTCACATCCCATAGTTAGATAACGTGCGTCCAAGAGAGGTGTACAAAACTTAACTCGTATGAAAGAGGTAATTAACTCTTTAAACCTTAGAGGGAATTAAGTACTCTTATTTGTAGGAGAGATGATCGGTCTCTATTCTTAGTTGCATTAAAAATTATAGAACATTGTAGCTATGGGACTCTTAAGTTCCAAGGTCTTCAAACGTTAGGATCTTTGTATGTCAAGATCCCTTTGTGTCAGGATCCTTATCTATCAGGATCCTTGAGTTCCTGCGTACAACGCCCTTCCAATGCTTAAGTTAGTAATGGTATTTGAAGAGAGCAAATAGTAATAAAAATAAAGGGTAAAAGGTAAAGAGTATGTGTACCTTGAGTGTGTTGGAAAATGACTAATCTTACTTACATAAAATAAGCTTTAAGATGTATAGCATTCCAGGATCTTGGAAATACATTTCCATCGAGGGTAGCTAGACAATATGCCCCATTTCCTTCTTCGACATATATGAGATACGGTCCTTCCCATTTAGGTGCCAGCTTACCTGTACTAGGATCCTTGGTGTTTTGGAATGTTTTCCTTAGTACTAAGTCTCCTATTTGAAATCTTCTGATGTTTATATATTTGTTGTACGCCTTGGTGATTCTCGGTTGATGAGAAGCGATGCGAATATTAGCAAGATCCATGAGTTCATCAATAGTATCAAGATCCTGGGCCAGGATCCTGTCATTGTTTTCTTGATTTTGAAGTAGGTATCTTGCTCTTGGGATCACCATTTCTATGGGGATCATTGCTTCTGCTCCTAACACCAAGGAATATGGGGTTTGATATGTGGCTACTTTGGAAGTGGTCCTATCTGCCCATAGTACGAAATGAAGTTCTTCTGCCCATCTTCCTTTCTTTTCCTCTAGCCTTTTCTTCAAATTATTGACTATGATTTTGTTGCTAGATTCTGCTTGACCGTTGGCTTGAGGGTGAATAGTAGTGGACATTATCATCTTGATTCCCCAACTCGTGCAAAAGTGTCTTGTCCTCTTGCTTATGAACTGGGATCCGTTGTCGCATATGATTTCAGCAGGGATCCTGAACCTGGTCAAGATATTGTGTTTAACAAATGAGACTACCTCTTTGTCTTTTACCTGAACAAAAACTTCGGATTTTATCCATTTCGAGAAGTAGATGGTCATCACTAGCATGAAGACTTTTCCTCTAGGAGCTACCGACAATTTGCCCACTATATCCATCCCCTACTTCATGAATGGCCAAAGGGAGATGATGGGATGTAGACGTTCTGCTGGTTGATGTAGGATGTTGCTCTGTCTTTGACAAGCATCACATTTTTGAGCATGAAGGAAGGAATATTTCTTCATGGTTGGCCAATAGTATCTTGTCCTCAGTACTTTGGAACATAAGGATCTGCCCCCAGTGTGGTTGCCACAGTCTCCTTCATTTATATCCTTTAGAACTTCTGCACCTTCATAATCTTCTAAGCATCTGAGATATGGACCTACCATAGATTTTTTATATAATTTTCATTGGATTATAAAAAACCTTGAGACTCTTGTTCTAAATGATTTGTCGCTTTTTTCATCTTTTGGTATCGTTCCATTCTAGAGGTATTCCATAATAGGTTGGATCCAAGATCTTGTGGTTGGGGAAGGATCCTCGATGTTAGGATCCTGATAAGGAAGTTGAGGATCAAGATCTTTGATTGTAGCGATGTTGGTAGTTTCCTCGTGGTCGTCGCGATCCTTTATTCTTTTGGCAGGATCCTCAATTGTTGGGATTAACACGTGGATTATCGGGATATTGGTTTCTGGCGGGATCCTAAGAGAAGATCCTAAATTGGCTAAAGCAACTACTTCAGCATTGTCTTCTCTAGGAACCTGATTTAGGTTAAATGTTTCAAATTCTGAGGCTAAAATTTTAAGGATCTGGAGATATATTGCTAGTCTTTCTTCTTTTACTGCATAGGATCTATTAAAATGGTTAATCAATACTAAAGAATCAACGAATACCTGAAGATCCTTGATTTGAAGATACTTGGCTAACTGCAATCCCATGATTAGTGCCTCGTATTGTGTCTCATTGTTGGTTGCATTGAATTTACAACTGATTGTTTGAGATTGAATGTCCCCCTGTGGCGATTTTAGTATGATCCGTAGGCCAGTTCCTCTTTGGTTTGATGCTCCATCTGTGAATAATGTCCATATTCCTATGTTTTCTTCTTCTAGAAGTTGTTTGGCTTTTATTTCTACGTCAACTTATAGATCATCACTAAAGTCAGCCACAAAGTCTACCAATGCTTGAGACATTATAGCGGATCTTGTATCATACTTTATGTCATATGTGCTTAATTTTATGGACAACTTTGCCATCCTACCTGACATTTCTAGTTTTCTCATAACATTCTTAATGGGATAATTAGTTCTTACATTTATAGTATGTGTTTCAAAATAGTGTCTTAATTTAGTAGAAGCAATTACTAATGGAAGTATAAGTTTTTAAAGGTGGGAGTACCTGGTATCAGGATCCAAGAGACTTTTACTTACACAGTAGATGGGATGTTGGTCCCCGTTAAGATCGTTAGCCAATACTACACTCACCGCATTTGAGGATACTGAAAGGTAGAGAAGAAGTGGTTCCCCATCTAATGGTTTCACCAATATAGTGTTGAACTTAAATATTTTTTAAGTTCCTGGAAAGAATCTTCATGTTCCTTGGTCCACTCGAACCTTTTGTTCTTCTTCAAGATGTCGTAGAAAGGCTTGCATCTTTCTGAGGATCTTGAGATGAACCTGTTTAGGGATGCCACTCTTCCTGTTAGTCTTTGAATATATTTTGTCAAGGATGGTGATCTTAGATCGAGGATGGCCTTGATTTTCTCTGGGCTTGCTTCAATTCCTCTTTTTGTCACCATGTATCAAAGGAATTTAACTGATTTCATTCCAAAGTGACAATTGGAGGGATTTAACTTCGTGTTATATTCGTCCAGTATGTCGAAGGCTTCTCCAAGATCCTTGAGGTAATCTTTAGATTTCTTGGACTTGACCACCATGTCATCGATGTAGACTTCCATGGTGTCCCCCAGTTTCTCTTTGAACATCTTGTTGACTAGCCTTTGGTATGTTGCACCTGCATTTTTAAGACCAACTGGCATGGTAGTATAACAATAGATACCTGGAATCTTTTGGTATGTTGAACCTTTGGTATTTTGCACCGTATCCTCTTGGTCAGATGGTTCCATCTGGATCTGTTGGAATCTCGCTGATGCATCCATGAATGTTAATAATTGAAGACCCGATATCGCGTCTATCATGGAGTCTATGTGTGATAGAGGGAAAGGATCCTTGGGACAAGCCTTGTTAAGATCTGTGTAATCTACACACATTCGTCACTTACCATTCTTTTTTAGTACCACGAACACATTAGCTAGACACTTTGGGAATTCACCTTCTTGATCGTTCCTGTTTTAAGAATTTTTTCTACTTCTTCTTGTATAACTTGGTTTCACTCTGGTGCGAACTTCCTACTCTTTTGGTGTCTTGGTTTGAAAGATGGAACAATGTTAAGTTTATGTGTTATTATATTTTTGTCTATAAGTGTCATGTCCTCGTGCTTCCATGTAAATGTCTTGCTTCTATCTTTGAGGAATTTTATTAGATCTTGTTCAATTTGTTCAGGCATGGAGGATCCTATGAGAATTTTGGCTTCAGGATCCTCAAGGTTTAGGGGCACTTCTTTTACGTCTTGCTCTCTTGTTTACAGTACGTCTCGTGCGCCTGCCTTAATTGTTATTCTTGTCGTGGTATCGTCGAAGATTTCATCGAAGTCTTGTAGCATTCTTTGGATTCTTGTTGATCTCCTATGATCTTCACTGTCCCCCATGGGGTAGGCATCTTCACACACTGATGATATGTCGATAGGACAACTTTCATTTCATGGATCAGTGGTCTACCTAGTATAACATTGTAAGAGTATAACGTATCAATTACACAAAAACATTGCATGGAGTTTACCCCCTCTATGTAGATAGGTAGCTTTATCTCGTCGATGATGTGTTTGGTTTCGCCGTTGAAACCAATCAGCATTGAGGATCCTGATCTTTTTCTTTGGATCTCTCCTTTCTTCTTCCAAGGATTCTTTGAGGTATCCTTTGCCTAAGAGGTAGCTGATCTCCTTCTTGAGAGCTATGTAATCCTCTGTGATATGACCGAAGTCTTCATAATACGCACACCATTTGGATTTGTCCTTCCAAGTGGTGGATTTTTCTCCTTTTCTTGGCCATATTGCTTTGTCTCCAAGATACTGCATAGCAAATATTACACTTGAAATATCCACAGAAAAACAATAGTCTGTAATTTTAGGAAAGTCTTCTTCCTCTCCTTCATCTTCACGGGCATTAACCCTATGATGGTCAGATTTGGTATATGGTTTTGACTTATAGGATATTTGGTCCAAAGATTAGGCTTTCCTATTAGGGTGATCGTATGAGCTTGGTGGGTTGCTCCTCTTTTGGATCTCCTTGTCTTCTTCGAGTCTTATGAACCTTAGTGATATGCTCCTAACTTTGTCCATCCTTTTGCATGGAGTCATTACGAGGTCTTCGTAGAAAGGATAATCCTTCTTTAAGCCCATTTTAAAGGCTTTAACTACAGTCGCCGTGTCAATGTTGGGGATACTCAGAGCTTAACTGCCAAACCTATTTACAAAAGTCCTAAGGGATTCCTTAAGATCCTGAACCACTCGATAAAGATCACTAGTGATTTTTTCGAATGTTCTGCTACAAGAAAGTTGATTGTTAAATAAAACTAACTAAGTGAGATAACGAAGTAATAGAGTAAGGAGGAACGTTAAGAAGCCATTTTAATGTTGATCCTATGAGGGTTGAACCAAAACCCTTGGATAGGCAAGCTTCTTTCAAGTGAGCGGGGATGGGAATGATCTCCATCCTTTCCATGTATGGTGCCACGTGCTCCTTAGGATCTGTAGTCCCATCATAAGGCTTCATGATGGGGGTCTGGAAACGCATTGGGACTTTGGTATCAGTTATTTCCAGAACAAATCTTAAGATCATGTGGCTTGTGGGGGATACTTCAGGTACAAGTTGAACTACTCCAGTCATGCTTGATATCATTTGTCTTAATTGCTGAAGCTCCTTAGCCATGATCGGGCTTAAACCTATATCAAGGTCCATAGAGTTAGTGGTAAAGATATTATTATTGACGAGGTTACCAGGATCCTTTTTATTGGGAGTAACAAAGGTTTCACTGGGATCCTAGGTCGCATGGACTTGCTCTTTTGGAGTTGCGCCCTAGACGGGAGTAGAGGCCGGTATTAAGGATCCTATCTCACGGTGAGTCGCTGAGGATCCTGTGTTATCAAAGTTCAGGATCTTGGGCTGCAAGATCGAGGGTGATGAGAATTGTCCTGTTCTCCTCCTGCTGTTGAGCAACTTGTCGTTCCAGTCTCTTCATCATAGAAAAGATTTCATTATTGCAAATGAGCACGGGAGGATCATGGAGTCCTTGGGTAGCGACCGGAGAGGTGTTTTTTTTCGTTGCTTTTGAGGCTTTCATGGGATCTCCAGCTGGAGGCAGTGGAAGGTTTTTGGAGGAAATGGGAGGAATTGAGGAAGTGGATAGGGTCGATTGTGTAGACATGATTTTTCGAAAGATTTTGAACACCACGGCCTCATGGTGAGCGCCAAATTGTTTTGGTTAACAATTACACAAGTGAAACCCAACCAAATTGTATGAGAGGCTGTGATGTTCGGGATAAACCAAGTAAAAAATGATGATCAAAGTGACACAAGTGGTTTACAAGGAAAGCCCTTGATCCTTGCTAGGATCACCGACACAAAACCTTGGGAGGTGATATTGATCACATGCCTTGATGATTTCATTGATTGAAAATGTTGATTACAGAGATGAATGTGTAAATGTAAGTACAAGTATCGTAGATGAGCTAATCGTATGTGTAATGTGATGAATACAGGTGTTATTTATGGTCTAATGCTAATAACAAGAAGTCTGATAATTCTGGGATCCTCCGAGAATCAGCATATGAACGTTGTTTGACTTGGTATTCGGGGTCTTTTTCCTGGTCAAGATTATTCTTCGTTAAGAATAAGTTTGTGGCTCACTATTTCTGCACATGTGAGAAAAATAAAGAAGAATATATTTTGTTATAGATGTTAGGAAAATAAATGATAATTATCAGGATCCTGAAGTATGTTTAAGGATCCTGAATGTAATTCTGGGATCCTGGCCCTAACACACGGCGGTGTAATGTGGTGGGTTGTGGTGTGGTGGAATGTGGGCACCAACACAAGTGATCATAGCCAATCACATGTTTTTTTCTCTTTCTCTCTCTATACATTTAATAATATATTTTTTATTTAAATAAGTGGGATAAAGTGAAGATTGATGTGTAATAGTGGCTATATCAACCTAATGTGATTTTGTGTGGTGATGACGTGACGCTGGCATAGCACACACCTCATTTGTGTTTCGTGATATCAATATCAAAAGGACTAAGTTCGGAGGGTAAGGGGACGCTCTAGCCAAGCTCCACCTCATTTTGCTACCAAAAATGCCATGAACCGTATACCATTTTTGCCATGAAGTGAGAGACAGAGACATGGAAGAGAAAGAATAAAGAGATAGGGAGTGGAAGGAAGATAATAGTGTGTGTGTGTGTAACATCCCGATGATAAGGTACTTCAAATTTCACCCCTTTAATTCATTTATATTGCATTTGGTCCCACAGTTATAGAAGTGTATGCAAAAAGGGCCTTAATGGCATTTTGGTAATTTAAGGCTTCAGAGTACGCCATGTGTACGTGGTGTACGCTGAGCGTACTAGGAATGGGTGTACATCATTGTACGCTGGGCGTACTTGCTAAATGAAGAAACCCTGATTTTTAGGGTTTGGCTGGTATTTAAGCATCCTTATGGCCTCCCTTCCCTTCAACTTATCAGCCTCCACCCTCTCCTTCGTGTTTTGAAGCCCTAGTTCACCTTGAGAAGCCATTTCTAGCCTAAAAGTGTGTGTTTATGTGCTTAGAAGAAGAAGGAAGGAAGCCAAGCTCATCTTGGAAGAGTGAAGCACTTTGGATCTGGGACTTACTCTTCATTTGCAACCCTTCAAAGGTATAAAGCTTGCAACTTTGTCTTTCAATCATGTAGATTCTAGAAATGGGTGTTTTAGTAATGCTTTTTGGTCTCAAATGTCTTATCTTGAGCATGGCATGTTCTTGATGATTTGAGTTGTCCTTTCAGACCCTAAGAGGGGTCCTAAGTCATAAAAATGAAGTCCCAATAGTTAGTTTTGCTCCATGCATCTTGTAGAAGGTCTTAATGGATTAAGACCTTGAGTAAAACACTTAATGGGTGAGTAAAGTCATATAGTTGGAAACTTTATGACTCTAGTGTGCATTTTAGCTTTGGATTTGAAATATGGACGTAAGTGCTTAAGCCATTAAGCACTTATTGAGTTTTGAAGATTACGAGCGTACGTCCCCGCGTACTCGGAGTATGCCCTGCGTATGAGGTCATCCACCCGATGATGGTCAACAACGAGGACTTGGAGTACGCTCAGCATACCTTCGGAGTATGCCCCGTGTACTTGCACTGGGTCAATGCGATTGAGTTGACTCGGTTTGGTTGACTCGGCTGGATTGAACCGGTTGCTTAGTGGGTTTGACCAGTTGACTTTGACTTTGACTTTGACCAAGTTTGACCTTAAGGGTATTTTGGATTTTGATGGAAATTGGTCATTTGGTGGGAATAGGTGTCGGTTAGAGAGCTGAGATTTAGAGTCGAGGCCTCATCAGTTTCTGTTAAGTTGCGAGTTTTCCTCACTGTACTTTCGGGTCGAAGGAACCATGGTCGGCCCATTGGATTGTTATCATGGTTTATTGTATGTTGGTATGTTGTAATGATCTGTTAGATCTGTATCCTGGTATATAGGATGATGCTATGCTTAGTGATCTGTAAGATCTGTCTGATTGTCTGTTGACTGGTTATATGTATGCTTATATGTTATGTATATGTCGACATGGTTTATCTGTAGTTGGGTTGAGGCGGACCAGTGTAGACTGAAGGCCAAGAGACCCATGGCGTCCCGGATAGACTGTACGTCCGAGAGACGTACCAGTCAGGACGAAGGCCCGTAGAACGTTCCAGATAGGCTAAAGGCCCGGTGAGACGTACCAGTCATGCTGAAGGTTCTGTGAGCGTACCAGATAGACTGTAGGCCGGTAGGGCGTTCCAGTCAGACTGAAGGCTCTATATGCATGTTGTCTGTATTATGCTTATGTTATGTGTTGGTATTTTGGGGAACTCACTTAGCATTGGGTTATGTTTCAGGTACTTCAGAGGACCTCGGGAAGGCGAAGACATGACCGTACACATCCTCATGTTTTGGACTTATAATTTTGGGAACTCTGATGTTAAAATGATTTTGAAGACTATGTTTGTAAACAATTTGTGAATTTGGGTGATTTTAAAAAGTTTAAATTTATCATGATTTTTATGAGTGTTACAGTATGTATGTGTGTGTGAGAGAGAGAGAGAGGGGTGGGGAGGGAGGAGCTCATGAATAAGTAGTCGAGTTCACTAAACCATTCGGCCCAAACCATGCACCACACCAGACATGATGTTCACTATGGCAAAACATGTTATATAGGCTCCACCCTACCTTTACTACAACCCATTCCCTCTAGTATAAACAAATGTCATTATTTTTCAATTTCTATTGAAAAATGAAACTCACAACTTTATAGGGCAAGAATAAAAGTATCATTGAAATTTTAATTGTATAGTTTTCTATTTTAAATTGATCATCTCTTCTTAAATTGTTTTTTTTTCTTTCAATGTTTCTAGAATAAAACCACTTTTTCTTTTATTGTATGTTGGCAAAATATTCAACTCGTGCGACATCATTTCTATTTATTATATTTTCATTTTGGAAATGTACGTTATATGATTTTATTGTTTTTGAGAAATATTTGATAACAAACTTTATATTTCCATTTGAAAAATTAATTCATCTACTTATAATATATATTTTGTCCATTTACTCGATAAATAAATACTATTTCTCTTATACAAAACATTTAGTACACACAAAGTAGTATTAAAAAAATGAAAGTGCTATTAATTTGAAAAAAAAAATTAAAAAAAAAACTAAGTGGTTTTAAATAAAAAAAGTATTTTTAAATATTTCTTAGGTTTGAAACTTTGAATACTAGATTTCTTTGAGATCTTGCTTTAGTACTCGTCTTATTTTTTATTTGTTTTCAAGGTCTGTATTCCTTCACAGGCTCCCATGATGCCATGTTATGCTACTAAGCCGTTGGAATTGTTATACGTGGCTTGTTATACTTTGTGGTTAGAGTTTATATTTAATACCTACGTTCTTTCTTGTAGGAAAATGTTTTTTTTTTATTATTATTTTAGTATTCTACTAATTGACATATAAAATTTATTAATTTTTTTTAACTTTGATTTTGATATTTGTTATGATCTAGTTATCAGAAAAATAAACACGAAGATTATATGAAATAATAAATCATGATATTTAATTTATTTAGTTTATATAAGATATGTAATGGTTTAAAGATTATATGAAATAATAAATCATGATATTTAATTTATTTAGTTTATATAACATATGTAATGGTTTAAAACTAACAAGATATAGAACAGCTAAAGTTTTATATTATTACCAAATGAAAAGTAAAAAAATACAATTAAAAAAAATACATAATATATAAACTAGCTAATTAGAGTTTTCTAGCTATCGGCGGAAACACCGGGTCGGCGGAAACACCGGGTGAAATGACAATCAATCTGAATGTGTCACACCCCGGCCGTCGGCGGAAACACCGGGTGATGTAACGTCATTCTTCGTATTATAGTTATATAACATACATTGAACAGTATTAAAGAAAATACATACCTTTATTGATTATTGAAAGTAACATTACTGTTTTTCTAGAACCTATTACATAATATCCGACTATTGTATACTTCTTAATGAACAGAAAGGTAATAGTAAAACTTCTCCTGTTCGAATACATACCAGCTTTTCAATTTCCTGAAAACACATGCATTCTAAAATACGTCAACATAAAGTTGGCGAGTTCATAGGTTTTGACTCCATATAAAAATAATATTTTTTCTAAGTTCAAAAGTTTAGTTTTGAAAGTATCATTTTGACTCTCCAACGATTAGTAGATATATTAGGTATAATAGTTTACTTAACAATTAAGTAATATACCTAAACGTTCCATGTACCTAGGGTATAAGTATGGGGAAACTTATACTTAACATTTATACTTGTATGACGACAAAGTATAATGTTTCTAACAATTTGCTACCATAAGCCTGTAACCGCTGCTTTGACATAATACCTCTGATAAAACCCACTCATGATTTCCATGAGGACAACCCACTCATGGTTTCCATGAGGACAACCCACTCATGATTTCCATGAGGAAAAGCGCACGCTTCATCGACGTTGGAGCAAATAACAAATAAAAGGATAGTTCGTCACTCGCTTAAATTTGATTGTAGCTAGCAACCACGAGTGGGGTTGTCAACCCGTATACTAATTATACACGACTTCCTCGCTCACACGGGATTAACGGTGACAGTTAAGAGGATTTCTGCTAAGATCCCCAATCTTAGTTGATGTATACAATTATTCATGTAGACTTCAACGGCTTCCTATAGCTCTAACAACAAAAGCATTTTCGTGTCTAAAAGCCTATGTTATTAGACTTTGCTTTTAAACATTACTCCTAAGTTCATATTACTTTAGGCAGTATAACAGCTATAACTTGAGGAAAAACCAGGTTTTATCATAAAACCAACAATAACATATAACATACCAAGTTTTATCTTGTCATAAAACTAATAATAACTACATATAGCATACCAAGTTTTATCTTGACATAAAACCAATAATAGCAACATACTTTATAAATTAACATATAGAACTTCCGAATATAACTTCGGAACTATATCGCACACAACATATATATAGAATCCTAAGTATAACTCAAGATCTACATTAGTATAATAACATGCTAACAAGTTGATAATAGTTGTATATATTCAAAATATTATATTTAAACAACTATATCCCGGTTAATATAACGATCTACGTTGATGCTAATATACTATCATATAGACATAATATTAACGTGTATACAATATTTAGCATGCGTTTTCCCCCAAAAATATTAAAAAGTGGGGCCGTGAAACTCACCCTAGTAGCGTGATTTTATGTAATCTAAGCAGAAACGGTCAGCGGTACGAGGTCGTTGGGGATCGGGATGCAAGAGGGCTTCAGCAAATGAGAGAAAGGAAAGAAGTTCAGGTGTAAGAATGGCTGGGGTCGAACTTTCTATTTATAGTAAGATTTTGGACTCTCACGTCGTGAGTTTTGTAAGACTCACGTCGTAAGTCAAGCATGATCATCTCGTAGACTTGCCATTTGCGTCCCTAGCTTCGGCAGGTGGCCAGATGAATCCTCACGTCGTGAGATATCCTTGCTCATGTCGTGAGTTTGGAACTTATCCCTTCGTAGCCTCGTCACGCACCTTCTAGATGCGAAATGTGGCAAATTGACTCCTCACGTCGTGAGTTTCTATGTTCACGTCGTGAGTTCAGTCGGATTAGGGTTTTGACAGATGTATCTTCAGAAGGTCGTAACTTTCACATACGAACTCCGTTTTTGACGTTCTTTATATGCACGCATAGGTATTTACAAGTACTACAACTCTCTTTTAGACTCCAATAGCTAATTCTAAGTCTATTTTAAATTCCTCTTATTATAGAGATTTATAGTGTTCGGTTTATCATAACTTCTTCATGCGAAGTCAGATTCATACGTTCTCTATATTTTTGGAATCGTATGGACGTATACTTTGAGTTGAATCATAAAGAAAGTTCATATTTGTATTAGAATTTATCATGAACTACATAGCACTTTTATCACATTACTAGTTTAACAAAATCACATTACATGATTGGCATAATCACATGTGATTGTCTATTGACCTATTTTGACTGGTGTTACACAATGTGTTTTGTGTGGTCATGAAACAAGGACTTCTTTGCAATCATTATCACACTCTCGTTGTCACAATACAAAAGGGTAGACTAAGAGATGTGCATGACCATATCTGCAAGAAGCCATCTCAACAAAACAATTTCACAAGTTGTGATAGTCATACCTCGATACTCAGATTTTGTAGAAGATCGAGAGACAACATCTTGTTTCTTGCTTTTCCATGATATCAATGAATCTCCAAGAAAAACACAATACCCAGTAGTGGACTTACGCTCATAAATATCACTATCCAAATTTGCATCACTATAGGCACGCAACTCAAGAGAGGATGTAGATGGAAGCACAAGAGTGCAGAACTGAGTACCACGTAGATATCTCAAAATACGAAGAACAATTCCCCAACGAACAGTAATAGGAGCCGTGACAAACTGGCTAACCACATGAACTGCATGATCAATATCCGGTCTAGTGACAGTCAGGTAAACCTAACTCCCTACAATGGTACGACAAAGGCTTGGATCTGATAATGGGACACCATCATTTGGAGAGTACTTTGCATTAATCTCTATAAGCGTATCAATTGTCCGATTATCCGTGAGTCGTGCGCGTTCAAACAAATCTGAAATAGATTTTGTTTGAGATAAAAGATAACCCTTTGGAGACTAAGCAACTTCAATCCCCAAGAAATAACGTAGCAAACCTAAGTCTTTCATAGCAAAATAGTGAGCCAAATCACGCTTTAAAGACTCTATACCATCATGATCATCACCAGTAATAATCATGTCATCGACATATAAGGAAGGAATAATCTGATCCGTATTCGTACATCGAACAAATAGAGTCGAGTCATTGTTACATGGTTGAAAACCAAACGAAGTAATCACCGTAGAAAATTTCTCAAACCAAACATGAAGGGCTTGTTTGAGGCCATATAGTGCCTTCAGAAGTCGAAAAACTTCACCTGGTTGGTGAGCAATACCAGGGGGAGGAGACATGTATACTTCCTCATGAAAGCCACCATTCAAGAACACATTCTTGACATCCATCTGATAAATATTCCATTTGCGAATGGAAGAAACTGCAATCAAGGTGCGAACAATTGTCATTTTTGCAACAGGAGAAAACGTCTCCTCATAATCCATACAAAACTTTTGTGCGTACCCTTTCGCAACAAGTCTAGATTTATAACACTCAACGGATCCATCAAACTTTGTTTTGAATTTATATACCTAATGAAAACTAATCATGTGCTTTCTGGGCGGAAGCGGAACCAGATCTCATGTATGAGTATGATAAAGAGTTGTAAGTTCCTCAACCATAGCGGTCTGCCAAAGGGGATCAGAAACAGCCTCTTTGTAGGATGATGGATCAGAGAGACGATGTACATAAGCAATAAAGGAGGCAAACACTAGTGAGTAAGAGGAATAGACAAAGTCAGGAAGCTATATGAACTTCTTATTACGATAAGGCCTCGATGGAGGGGGGTCTTGATGATCTATAGGCAGAGGATCAGCGACAGGTGGTGGATCATCAATGTTAATGCCAAACGGATCAATAGTACGAAGCTCCTCTCGAGTTGCATCATATGACTGAACAAGACTGCTATAGAATGAAATATGCCCAAAAATGTGACATTACGAGAGACATATAGTTTCTGATTTGATGGATCATAGCACTGATAACCTTTCTGACCAATACCATATCCCAGAAAAACACAAAGAGCTGATTTTAAAGACAACTTCTTTCTCTCTACATGAGGCTTCAAGACAAAACATGTACACCCAAACACTCGTAATGAAGAATAATTTGGATGTTGTGCAAACAACATTTTATAAGTAGACTCCCTAAAGTCTACGCAGTAGGAATGTGATTAATAACGTAAGTGGCGGTATGAACAACTTCTCCCCAAAACATATTGGGAACTTGAGCATAAAGTAGTAAGGATCTTGTAGTTTTTAGGAGATGTCGATGTTTTCTTTCTGCAACGCCATTCTATTGAAGAGTGTCTGTACAAGATGACTGATGCACAGTGCCATCAGATGCCAATAATTGTTTAAAATAATTGGAGGTAAAATCTCCTCCAAAATCACATTGAAAACATTTTATGACAACAAAGTGTTGAGTCTTGATAAGAGCTCTAAATTCACTATATATGGTGAAAAAGTCAGACCTGCACTTTATAAGATAAACCTACATATAACGAGTGTAATCATCAATGGAATAAACATAATAGTTAGCTCCTGATTTATAGGTGATTAGAGATGGACCCCACACATCAGAATACACGATATCAAAGGGAGCAACATAACGAGTGACACTTTTATTAAACGGTAAAGCAGAAAATTTTCCAAGTTTACAACCACAACAATCAGAAATATCATCCGTTTTCAAATAACCTAACACACCAGTAGAAACCAAAAACTGTAAACGAAACCCCGACACATGTCCCAAACAAGAATGCCAAAGATAAAAAAACAGACGACAAAGGGTTTAAACGAAAAGACGACAAATCGACACTAGATGCAACAACATCAGCAACATGTAGCATCTCCAAAACATACAGCTCCCCAAGTCTACGACCTATCCCAATCACCATCCGAGATCGAATGTCCTTTACACAACAGAATGAATTAGAAAAGAAGACCCAAGAACCAGATTTACACAACTGACTGAAGGATGCAAGATTCAAAACAAGTGTGGGAATGTAATACACATTTGTTAAAGATATATAATGAGTGACAATAAAACCAACATCCTCTACTTACATAGGTGTAGCACTAGCAGACATATCAAAGACATGTGTAAGAGAAAATAATAAAGCAAAAGATGACAAATGTGATGACGTGTGATGAGATGCAACAGAATCTAATATCCACAAGGATTAAAGAATACCTGACATGTTGGATAAAAACATAAGTGAATGAGACATGTAAGCTAATATGGCAGTTGGATTAGAAGCAATCTAACATCCTGCTTTGGCACGTATCACAATATTGTCCGCTTTGGGCTCCCGGTACGAAACTTCCCAGGGGGTCACCCATCCTTGAATTGCTCTCGTCGGGAATATTGTCCGCTTATGGGATCTGCTGCCCTTACGGCTTTAAAACGCATTGTGACAGGGAAGGTATCCACACCCCTTATAAGGAAATGTTTCGTTCTCCTTCGCAGCCGATGTGTTATCAGGTGCAACCCCCCCCCCCCATTATTGGGTTCGACGTCCCTGTCGAACACATCGACATGTGCACTAGCTCTGATACCATTTCTAACATCCCCCTTTGGCAAGTATCAAAATATTGTCCGCTTTGGGCTCCCGACACGAAAACTTACCAGGGGGTCACCCATCGCTGAATTGCTTTCGCCCAGGAACACTTAACTACAGAGTTCTTATTGGATCTGGTGCCCTCATGGCTTTAAAACGCGTTGTGACAAGGAAGGCACCACACCCCTTATAAGGAAATGTTTCGTTCTCCTTCCCAGCCGATGTGGGATCAGGTGCAACCCACCATAGTATCAGAGCCAAGAGGGAAGGTATCCACACCCTATATAATTCAAGTGGGGGAGATTTGTAACATTCGATTCAAGGTTTGTTCTTGTTTGGTCCTTTAAGTTGACAATCTTTGCAAAAATGGTCCCTCGTACGCTGGGCACACATTTCGTACGATTAGCATATGTGCATAGTTGGAGACGGGGGACTTAACCACATACGTTGGATGTACGTGGTGTATGCAGGGCGTAGGACAGCCATGACCAAACCCTAATTTTTAGGGCATGAGCCCTATTTAAAAAACATTATGGCCTTTGGACACTCACTCCCATCAGCCTCCACTGTTCATTCGTCCCATTGAAACCCTAGTTCACCCCCTTTGAGTGTTCTTCAGCTTTGAAGTGATTTTTGTGGCATTTTAGTGTGTGTTCAAGAAGAGGAACTCAGTGAACAAGCATTTGTTGAGGTTGAGCTTTTAGATTCAGAGTCTTCATCAACTTTGGAAGCTTTTGTAGGTAAAAAGTTCTTACCTTAATGAATTGTTATGATTATTAGAGTTTAGGGCTTGTTTAGGATTTAATTTTGGTCCCATGGGTTATTTTTGTGAGTTTGGGCAACACCAGAGGTTAGGGTGTTAGAAATCAGTCCCTTTGATGTTTTAAATGCATAAAAATGTAATCTTGGTAGTTGATATGAGTCTATGCATGAATTTAAGTCCTTAATATGAGCTTTGTTGGACAAAAATTGATGTTGGGTTCCATTAAGGCATGGTAAGGCATAAAGTTGCTAACTTTATGTCTTATAACCCTATAATGGTCGAGATCTGAAAGTTGGATCGAGTGGATGAAAGGATTAAGCACTTAATGGCTTAAGGTGGCAAGCATCTCAGTATGTTGAGCATACCAAGGGGTACGCAGGGCGTACTGGCAAGCTATCGAGTGCACCGAACGTACGCCTCTTAGTGGACTTTTGGACATCTGTTGGGCCTTGGACCTTTGCGCCTTAGTAGTTTTTGGGATTGGCCTGTTTAGAAGAGGTGGGCCTCAGAATTCTGTTAGTGGGCCTTAAGTTGTATGGGTTGGGCCTTTTTAGGCCTTGGGGCCCATTATTGTGTTTTGGGCCAAGTTTGGTTAGGCCCATTATGGGAAGGGTAGAATGGGCTTTTATCTTGGGAGTCTAGATTTGGGATTTAGTCCTACAGTTATGGTTTATAACCTATTTCTGATTAGGGTAATTTGTGTATGTTCAGCGTGGGATCTTCCGGTTCGGTAGCCGAGCAGTTAGTTATTTATCAGTAGACTGAGGTGAGTTTTCTCACTGTATCAATGGGTCGAAGGCACCAAGGCCGTCCCATTATTTGTGATGTAGAATGCTAGTGATAATTGTGATATGGGTCGAAGGCACCAAAGAGTTGTTTGTTTTTATATTTGGGTGTATTAGAACTCAAACTGAGGAAATGATAATCTTTTCAAAAGAAAAAGAGTTTGATTTTTTTTAAAATATTCTTTTAAGTAAAAAGGGGAGTGCAATGCGTGGAATCAGCCGAGCTCAAGTAAGTGTTTCCTAAGTTACCCATACTTATGTATTGTGATTAGTATGCTTGACATGTGAAATGTATGCTAGATTAGAGCTTATAGCTCAGTAGCTCAGTAGAACTGGATACCATGTATTACTTGGAATTGATATCGACTCAGTTATTTTCTAAGTGTATGCTTTCAAAGTTGTATATGATTAGGATTGTATATCCTTAGAATGATCGATTTAGCCTCATTTCCTGTTGCTTGTTTGGTTGTGGACTTAGGGTAGAATCTGTTGGATTAGTGTCTAAGCCCGTAACTATATCTGGTATGTACTTGACCCGGTTGTGCATGGTCCTTTTGGGTTGCCTTCACCAAAGCAACTAGACAGGATGATTTATGGAGAGAAAGGATATTATGGTTTATTAATATATTATAAGAATAATATATTAAAAGAGAAATCATATTGTTTAATTAATATTGGTCAAGAACTAATTAATAAATTAATTCTGTGGCTAAAAGAGATTAATTAAATAAAGGGGACTAGAACTGTCAATTATAAGATAAATTGATTTTGGGCTGTGAATCCTTATGGATATAAGGGGGGACGAAATTTAGAGTGGAAGCCCACTCTAATTTCGTCCAAGGGACCTTATTCCAGAAGGTTCTTGGAGCTGCATAGGGCCTAAGTCATCCAATTAGGGTTTTGACTAAAACCCTAGCAGCTCAGCTATTTAAGGAACCCCAGGGCTACAGATTTCGACTACCAGATGAAACCCTAGAGTTCCTATAGCCGAAATTGTGCCTCCTCCTCCCTCTCTTCTAGATCATCTTCTTTCTTTGGTGTTTGTAAGCAATTAGAGACATTACACTTGTGATACTAAGCTCTTGAAGATTGAAGATTATTGTTACTATCAAGAGGTAACCATTTAACCTTCTATTAGATGTAGATTTCGATTTTATAGTATGCTAGATTAGGGTTTACAAGCTTTGGATAAATTTGCGTGTACACTAGAGAAACCTAGATCCAAAGCTTTAGGGTTTTGCATGTGCACATAGGATGTTCTTTTTCTCAAAACCCATCAGTGGTATCAAAGCCTTGCTTGGTTTCTATTATATTTAATGCTTGGTATGTTTTTTCATTGCTTAAAATCGTTTATCATGCAATCTGCTTAACAAACTCGTCGAGCCCAATGAGGTACTTGACGAGTAGGATGAACTCGACGAGTCTTGCAAGGGGCTCGGCTAGTTGGGCTGTCAGACAGATGGATTTTCGGGATTTTTGATTATTTTGACTTAGGATAATTACGATAATTGTTTCTAATTAATAAAATACGAATTTATTGATTCCTTATGATTATCTTTGTCAAAATAAAAGATATTTGTCATTTAATTAGATAATTATTACCTTATTTGATAAGTATTAATTATTTGAAATTATTTGATCATTATCTTGCATGAAATTGGATTAGGTCAAAATTAGATAATCACCAAATTAATTGTTTATTTGTATTATTTGAATTTGATCTAGATAGTTTTGAAATGTTTCAAAGCTTGCCCTCAAGTTTTGAATTTGAATATTTGGATTAAAAGTTTAATTATGAAATATTTAAATTCTAAACCCCAAAATTTTACAAGTTTAAAATTCACCCTATACTATTATAATACTAAAAGAATAATTATTATATATGTATAAGTTAAATGCTAGTCTTACCGTTAGTAGGCCTCATTCACGAAGCCGATCTATAAGGAGAGTATAAGGATATGGCCTATAAAATGGCCATTTAATGGGTGTCCACTATCACCCACCACTTCCTTGATTGGTGGAGGGTCGTTAGCCGAACGGGTAGGATAGGACAAACTAATTCCTCATTAAAAATATAATGATTAATAAAGTAACTAAATGTTTTATAAAATTCTCAATCTTAGTTACTTTAGGAAAAATGTGAATTTGATGCTATTCCATGGAATTACACTTTGTACCCTTGCTAAGACGTTAGTGGAGCGTGTGTGGTTAACCAGCACACTAATTTGGCTATAAGCAAAGGTGGCAAGGCGTGACTCGTTTTTTGTCATTGATCAATGGAGCGTGTGTGGCTAACTGGAACATTGATTAGGTGACTGTAACATCGAGGGCACCAAGTATATTCGCATGGTTATTCACACCTTGTTTGTGATCCTCGGTATCCCAGTCACAAACTTGAATGGAATATCGAGATTTAAACATGCCATTGAAAAGTTCAATGAATCTCAAAAGATCTAGGAGTTTCAATACATTTAAAACTTAATCGCTTTTGTTTTTCATGGTGGAAATTAGTGAATCGTCATTCACTTACCTTCAAATTCTTTGCAATTTAAATTACGTCATCCCCCTTTTAAGTTGTAAATAATGTTGTTGGATCCTAGCCCTAATTTCTCATTTGGGTGTTTAATTGGGGATTCTTATCTAATCAAACTTGGTCTATTTTCCTTTTCAGATATCGAACTCGAGCAGCAACAACGCTTCAGGCTCAACCTCATTCGGCTCCTTGTCACTCATGAATATGTGTGGGAGGGTAATCTTCGATGAGACCAATTTTAATGATTGGATCCGCAACATCAGAATGGTTACCCGCTACGAGGACAAGGAGTATGTCCGCGACAAGGAGCTGAAGGAGGTAAACGTAAACACTGCTACTCCCGAGGAGATTGCTTCCTTCGAGGCCCACGAGCGAGATGCTACGATAGTCCATTGCATCATGCTCGCGATTATGACTACAGAACTCCAAAAGTCCTACGAGGACTACTATACCTATGAGATGCACAAGGACTTACTGGACATGTATTACCAGAGTGCCAGACTAGAGAAATACGAGATCATCACTTCAATGATCACATAGAAGATGAGGACGGAGAGTCTGTCACTGCTCATCTGTAGAAAATGCAGAGATATGTCGATCGCCTGCTGAAACTAAATGTTAACTTTGATGAAGAACTAGCGATTGATATAATTCTTCACTCCTTGCCACCCTGTTTCAACCGGTTCAGAATGACCTACCACATAAATAAAGAGGAGGTCAGCTTGAGCAAGCTCCAAGGCTTGTTGAGGACTGCTGAGAGCAACCTCAAGGACAAATCTGTTGCATCAACTCCCGCTACTGTTGCCCCCGTCTTGGCTATTGGGCAGGGAAAGGGTAAGAAGAGGAAGGCTCCTTCTAAGAGCCACCATAAGGGAAAGTCTCATGATGACACCTCTTCTAGTGGAACCAAAGTTGGTACCACCGCACCCTCCTCAAACCTAAAGGATGCAGAGTGCTATCACTGCCATGACAAAGGGCATTGGAAATGAAGCTGCCCGAAATATTTGCAGGACATCAAGGATGGAAAGATAAAACCATCGTACGCAAGTATTTATACTATTCAATCTAATAATTCATCGCATGTTATTTCTTGGGTTCTCGATATAGGATGTGGTTTTCACATTTGTTCTGACTTGCAGGGCCTAAGAAGAAATAGAGATGTGGAGCATGGGAAGATAAACTTAATCATGGGGAACAGAAGAGCATCCCCTGTCACCAAGATTGGAGTTTACTATTTAGTGCTTAGTAGTGGGTTAGGACTAGATTTGAATAATTGTTGCTATTCGCCAGAAATGGCAAGAAACATCATTTCTTTTCATGGTTTGTATAGACAAGGTTTTAGATTTTCGTTTGATAATGAAAAAGGTTCTATTAATGCTTTTCTTAATGGTTTTTTCTATTTTGAAGCATTGCCTTGTAATGGAATATATGAAACTGTGATGGTTGTAGACAACTTAGGAAATGATGTGTTGCATATTGACTCTTCCAATAGTTTGGACATAGCATGCTTGTGGCATTGTCGTCTTGGACATGTCAACAAGAAACACATAGCCCAACTCCAAAAGGATGGAGTGTTGGAGTCATTCAACCTTAGGGACGATGACGTGTGCAAGTCTTGTTTACTTGGAAAGATGACCAAGTCACCCTTCACTGGTTCTTGTGAAAGGGGTGAGGGTTTATTGGATCTCATACATACAGATGTATGTGGACCCTTTAGATCCACCACAAGGGATGCTAGCCGCTTCTATGTGACTTTCACTGATGATTATAGCAGATATGGCTATATCTACTTAATCAAACACAAGTTAGAAACCTTTGAAAAGTTCAAAGAGTTTAAGTAGGAAGTGGAGAATTAGTTGCGCAGGAAAATCAAGATGCTTCGATCTGATCGAGGTGGAGAGTACCTTAGTCTTGAATTCCACGACTACCTCAAGGAATGCAGAATCGTTTCGCAATTGATGCCACCTAGGACACCACAATTGAATGGTGTAGCTGAGAGGTGTAATCGAACCTTGCTAGATATGGTTCGTTCCATGATGAGTCGTGCTTCGCTACCTATCTCATTCTGGGAGTGTGCCTTAGAGACTGCCGCCCATATCCTTAACTTAGTCCCTATGAAGAAGGTTGCCAAAACACCTCACGAGATGTGGAAAGGGAAAGCTCCCTCGTTGACACACATCAAGGTTTGGGGCTGCGAGGGTTTTGTAAGACGAGAGACTCACGACAAACTCGGACCTCGTAGTGAGCGGTGTATTTTCATCGACTACCCGTAAAAGTCCTTTGGATATCTCTTCTATAGACCTAGTGCCAATGTTGTCTTCGTTGCGAGGAAAAGGGTTTTCCGAGAGCGAGAACTCATAAGCCAAGGGGACAGTGGGAGGCAAATCGATCTTGAAGAGCTTCAAGAATCGAATGATGAAGGAACCTCTAACACTGGTGCTCAACTTGAGTAGGAAACTCATGTTGAACCGATTGACGAGTCATTACCTCTTAGACATTCCGAAAGGGTTTGTGTTCCACCCCAGTTTTATGGTTTCCATATTACTACCGAAGGGGATACGTTTATTAGTGATAGTACACTAGTAAATTTGGACGAACCTAACAGCTATAAGGAAGCCATGGCAGGCCCGGAGTCTGCAAAATGGAAAGAGGCTATGAACAGCAAGATTCAGTCCATGTATGACAACCATGTTTGGAATTTGGTTGACAATGTGCCAGGTCGTAAGACGGTCTGGTACAAGTGGATCTTCAAGAAGAAGACGGACATGGATGGGAAAGTACACACTTATAAGGCGCGATTGGTTGCGAAGGGCTTTACTTAAACTCCCGGAGTTGACTATGATGAGACATTCTCACCGGTTGCGAAGATAAAGTCTATTAGGGTGATGCTAGCCATTGCTGTATTTCATGACTATGAAATATGGCAAATAGATGTCAAAACCGCTTTCCTTAATGGGAAGTTGGCTGAGGATGTTTACATGAATCAGCCAGAGGGTTTTGTCGATGCGAAGCATCATAACAGAGTGTGTAAGCTTGAGAAATCCATTTATGGATTGAAACAAGCATCTCGCAGATGGAATCTTTGTTTCGACGAGAAAGTCAAAGAGTTTGGCTTCCTGCGAAGCGAGGATGAGTCATGTATATATGTCAAAGCCAGTGGGAGTATAGGTAGCTTCCTGGTATTGTATGTCGATGACATAATACTCATAGGAAACGACATCCCAACCCCGCAGGAGGTTAAGTCCTGGCTTGGGAAGTGCTTCGCTATGAAGTACCTCGGATAGGCTGCCTATAATCTAGGAATAAGGATAGTGAGAAACAGGAGTAAAAGACTAATAGGACTTAGTCAGAATACTTACTTGGACAAGGTACTAAAACGTTTTAGTATGGAGAATTCCATGAAAGGGAGTTACCAATCCAAAGCAATGCCAAGTTGAGTAAGACTTAATGTCCGAGTACCGAAGTCAAGATAGCAGAGATGAGTCGAGTTCCTTACGCTTCCGCAGTTGGCTCGATCATGTATGCTATGACTTGTACTCGCCCTGATGTGGCCTTCGCTCTGAGCATGGTCAGCAGATATCAAGGGAACCCTGGAAGAGCACATTGGACCGCAGTCAAGAATATTCTTAAGTACCTTCGGAGGACCAAGGAATGGTTTCTAGTACTAGGTGGGATTGATGACTTAAGGGTGCGAGGGTATAGTGACGCCAGTTTTTAGACCGACCGAGACAACTACCGTTCTCAGTCAGGCTGGGTCTTTACCTTGAATGGAGGAGTAGTGACTTGGAAGAGTTCCAAGCAGGAGACTGTAGCTGATTCAACATGCAAATCAGAATATAGAGCGGCGAGCGAAGCGTCAAAGGAGGCGATATGGTTGAAGAACTTCATTGGATACCTTGGAGTTGTGCCAGCCATAAAGGAGCCCATGGAAATTTTTAGTGATAATGAAGGAGCAGGTGCCTTGACCAACGAACCGAGGGATCATGGCGGATCCCGACATATCGACAGGAAATATCACATTATTAGACATCGGGTGGAAGAGGGACTCCTCGTAGCGAAGAGGGTATCGTTAGAGGATAACCCAACAGATCCCCTTACGAAGGGACTGTGTAGGGTTAAGCACTTGCAGCACGCTAGGAACATTGGGCTGAAGGACGATATTAGTTTAGATTAGATAGCTTTGAAACGTGTAATAGATAAAATGTAATTAACATTTGATGATTAAATAAAGGTGTATTATTTATGAGTAAAGTTACTGTCTTGTGTTAATTATTTACCTATTGTTTCACTTTGCATGTTTTGACTTCCTGAATAATAAGATTATTCGAACAGTCCACAGTCGCTTATACTTTGGAAGTAGGTATGTAAGAAGACTGTCATGAACTGGTTTGTAGACTGTCTAAAATGTATTAGACATAGCAAAAGTTTGCTGCAACGTTCATGAGTTCTTATGAATAAGATTTGAGCATTGGATTAAACCCACGCTTGCTGGTATCACTTCATGGAATTTATCACGAGTGATCGCAAGACGATAATATCATATAGTCTTTAAACCTAGATATATGGTTTATTGTTTCCGAATTGGTTGTGCATTGATAATGCGTAAACGCATAAGTAACTTGATGTTATAAAACACATTGTTGTGCATAATTTGATGACTGAATGGTAAATGCATATAAGTCGAAGTTTATCTGTTCCTTTTATCCTAAGAGGGTAAAAGCGATATCTGGGCCCCTCGAGGATTTGGTTTGACTTATGTGTCGGGCCCGGTTAGGACTGAATTGATGTGTTCAATTTAGTTCTATGTCAGACGGATCAGAGATCGAGAAACAAACTGTTGGACAATAAGTATAACTATGTTCCATGTAGTTGTCCACACAATATCTAGAACAGAGGACTGTACGATCCCTTATCAAAAGGACAGGTTATGTATAAGATCAGAGTTCGACAGCGACTTTGAGAGTTATGATTGCTAATCGGATCCTGAAGTCGTACTTGCATTTGTAGTTACTAGACTTATCCAAGTGGGAGACTGTTGGATTAGTGTCTAAGCCCGTAACTATATTTGGTATGTACTTGACCCGGTTGTGCATGGTCCTTTTGGGTTGCCTTCACCAAAGCAACTAGACGTGATGATTTATGGAGAGAGAGGAAATTATGGTTTATTAATATATTATAAGAATAATATATTAAAAGAGAAATCATATTGTTTAATTAATATTGGTCAAGAATTAATTAAGATATTAATTCTGTGGCTAAAAGAGATTAATTAAATAAAGGGGACTAGAACTGTCAATTATAAGATAATTGATTTTGGGCTGTGAATCCTTATGGGTATAAGGGGGGACGAAATTTAGAGTGGAAGCCCACTCTAATTTCGTCCAAGGGGCCTTATTCTAGAAGGTTCTTGGAGCTGCTTAGGGCCTAAGTCATCCAATTTGGGTTTTGACTGAAACCCTAGCAGCTCAGCTATTTAAGGAACCCCAGGGCTACAGATTTCAGATACCAGATGAAACCCTAGAGTTCCTATAGCCGAAATTGTGCCTCCTCCTCCCTTTCTTCTAGATCATCTTCTTGCTTTGGTGTTTGTAAGCCATTAGAGGTATTACACTTGTGATACTAGGCTCTTGAAGATTGAAGATTCTTGCTACTATCAAGACGTAATCATCTAACCTTCTATTAGATGTAAATTTCGATTTTATAGTATGCTAGATTAGGGTTTACAAGCTTTGGATAAATTTGCATGTACAATAGAGAAACCTAGATCCAAAGCTTTAGGGTTTTGCATGTACACATAGGATGTTCTTTTGCTCAAAACCCATCAGAATCTTCATTCGATAATCTATTTGATCCTATATTGTGTACAACTTGCATGCCTAAGGCAACCAACAGTGTTGATTGAGGTTCTTGGTACTGCTAGTGGTGATGGTTGAGAGTTCCTAGAACAGTCTAGGATATGGATGATGTGTAGCATATGTTTATTGTTGGTTATAGTGTGGTAACTTAGAGGAATCAGAATTTACCTTAAGGAAGGTACAGGTAGGTATGGAAGGTAGTATTGGGCCCGTACTACTGGAAGCATAGGACATGTACCTGAGACAAGTGTAGATATGGGGATCCTAAGGGTACCTGTGTGTTGTGAGTTTCCCTAGAGTGTTTGCTGATCGTTTAAATATTATGTTTCAGTTTGAGGATGGTGGTCACTTGTTTGGGAATGAGAGGTTCTGGTTTGGCTCTGGATCGGGTTCAGGTATTGGCTTTGGCTCAGAACCGATTTATGAAAGGTCGCGTGAGCTTATTGCAGCAGCGGTTACATACGGTATTCTTGAAACTACCCCTATCATTATTGGTACCATCAATGAGGGGATTGTGGAGCTCATGGAGGACCGGATCAGGTCTTTTTGAGCTGAGATTGTTGCAGGTCAGTTTGGGATCGAGCTCCATCATTCCGGGAGTTCAAGGCATGTGGAGCGCCTGAGTTCTTTGGGGCTAAGGACCCCATTTCTAGCCATCGCTGGATCGCTGACATGGAGAACGCTCAACGTATGAGATTTTGCCCTGAGGGGGCAAAGGTGGGATTCACATCCTTTTTACTGAGGGACAAAGCATGTGACTGGTGGGAGGAGGTTACCCGAGCGGTAGGTTCGGCAGCGGTAGCTATGATGACGTGGGAGGACTACGTTCAAAAGTTTTAGAGGGGGTTTGCACCAGCTATCAGGTGAAGCGACTGGAGAGGGAGTTCCAGGACGTTCGCAAAACTACTGAGACTGTGGCAGAGATTACCGCCAAATTCAGGGAGAGAGCATTTTTGGTCCTACAGTACGCTATGAATTAGGAGATGAGGAAGACGAGATATCATGATATGCTGAAGGATGATATTAGGGAGTTCGTGAGCTTCTCGGGGTGTAAGACCCTGAATGATATGGTCAAGAAGACCCGCGAGTGGGAGATTGACTTGGAGCTCCGGACGAATCAAAAGTCGAAGCAGGTTCATTCAGCTGTGGGTCAGGCTAAGAGACCCAACACCTCTAATACCCACACCAAAGGCCAGCAGGGTCGGGGCCGTTGTGCCAAGTGCGACAAGTCGCACAGTGGAGCTTGCCGATCAGCAAGTTCATGTAACGCCCGTAAATCAGGGCTAGTCAATTAAGAGACGACAAGCATCAAAAATGACTTTTTGATGGAAGATTATTTAAAAGGATTAATCTTAACTAAGGTGTAGTATATGTTACAAGGATTACGGATATATAAAGAATGCCGAAATCCGAGTTATAACGAAGAAGTTATGACCTGTCGAAGTTTCGCGACAAAACCGACACGGTGCCGAATGTCGTAAAAAGTGAGTTTTTGATAAACTACTTTTTGGACTTAGTGATCTAAACGAAAGTCGTAGTGTACGTTAAACCGAGAGTAGGTATAAAAAGAACGCCCAAATCTGACTTCGTATGAGGAAGTTATGATTTTTCGAAGTTTGAGCTTAAGAGTAGACAGCTAAAAACTCGAATTTTAGATCGAGTGATTTTTAGCCGACACGACCTAAACGAGAATCGAAGGTCTCGTCATTTGTAGCATAACGGTAAAAAGACAGACGAAAACGGACGTCAGATGAAGAAGGTATGAATTTTTAATGGATCTCCTGTCCCGGTCTGTTAAAAATAATAATATAAAATTTAAAGTGAAAATTAGCCGACAAAGTCTAAACGAAAGTTGTAGAGCGTAATTTTACCTACGCGTGCATGTAAAGAACGTCAAAAACGGAGCTCGTATGCGAAAGTTATGGATATTAGAAGTTTTGGCGCGAAAACCGAGAAATTTCGCATAGGTGGCTTCGGCCACGTCACCTTCGCTTAGAACATGCCACGTGTCTGAAATATGGCTGAGTCATCCGAGCTGCTGAGTCATCCGAAGTGGTCCACTAGGAGTCCGACGCGTGTCCCATTCCTCGTGTCTGAGTCTCGCAGGAGGAGCCACGTCCGAAGCCTCGGACTAGACCGCGGTCCAATCAGAGGCCGACACCGAGCCCCTCGCACGCGCAGCCCATGTGTGAGCCACCTGCGCACCCTCGCCCAGCAGCTGCCACGCACCCTCGCCTGCTGACTCCTCCCTTCTAAGCCGACCTTCAGATCTTCCCTATAAATAGAGGGCATGCGAGATTGCCCGGGTACTTTTGGAAATTAGCCATTTTCACCCCTTTTGCAATATTTTAGCCATTTCCAGTTCCCCCGAAGCCCCGGTATCAATTATAACCCCCGGAATACGTCCCGAAGTGCCTGAAGACCCGGAAAATTTATCTTTTCGGTTTTGAAGCCCGACCTTTCGCAGAGCCCGGTTTCTCAATAAAACTCCCGGTTTTATTCGAAACGATCGTTTTAGGAAACGAATTGCTGCCCGGTTTTCATTAAATCAGGTGAGTGTATAGTCACTTTCATCTTACACATAGATATGAAGTATTTTATATAAAATACGTGATATGTGTATATATGTTGTTTGTTTATTTGAGATGGATGTTGAATGAATGTTTTATACATGTTTAAAATGATTTAAAATGTATATATATTTTATCTTCAAATATGTTGGGTAAAACATGGGTAGATAAAGTATGAGGGATAGAAGTACAGTATAGATGTATGTTGGTAGCTATGAATTTAGTACAGTATAGACGTACGTTGGTAGCTACGGATTTAGTATGTTGGCAGCTATGGACTTAGTGCCTGTTGTATAAACCTTGGCGACGATGTGACTTCGTGCCTATTAGATAAACCCTACTGACTATGAGACGTAGTGCCTATTGTATAAACCCTGGCGACTATGAGACGTAGTGCCTATTATATAAACCCTGGCGACAATGAGACGTAGTGCCTATTGTAGAAACCCTGGAGACTATGAGACGTAGTGCCTATTGTATAAACCTTGGCGACTATGAGACGTCGTGCCTATTGTATAAACCCTGGCGACTGTGAGACGTAGTGCCTATTGTATAAACCCTGACGACTATGGGACTTAGTGCCTGTTGTATGAACCTTGATAGCAATGGACTTTGGATAAATTCCTTAGGTCAATCCTGAGGAATGATTGGATGAAGGATAGTCGATTCTTGATCGACGTTTGTTAGTGCTTGTAGTATAAACCTTGGGCAGCGATGGACTTCGTGCCTATTCCTTAGGATGAATCCTTAGGAATGAGTGAGATTTGATTCTTAGGGTAAATCCTTAAGAAATAAATAAGATAATGGGGATTGGGTAATTGGGTTGATTGCTTGATGCTTAAGCATAATAAATTATTTATTGTGGGTTGAATACCTTATATGCTCACCAGGCTCCCAAGCCTGACCCACTCAGTTTGTTTGTATCACAGGTATCGATACGAAGTTAATTTACACTGAGAGATTAAAAGAGATGTAGATCACTAGTATAAGTGAGTGTAAGTTCTGTTTATGCTTATGTTTCTATATTGACGATGACATCCCAATGGTTTAAGTGAATAAAATACATTTCTTCAGAAATGATTTGGTAATATAATTATCATGTTTTTATGGGAACAAATTCCGCAACACCTTTTAAAAGGATTACTTTGATTTTATTTTAAAAAGCATAAACGAAATCGGTCTTTTCTGGCCGAGAAATTAGGGGGTGTCATAGTTCAGGATGTTTTAGTTGCGGCCAGTTTGGCCACGTGAGCAGGATTGCCCTAAGAGGGCTCTAATTTGCTTTCATTGCAATTAGACTAGACATAAAAAGGCCTATTGTCCGTGAGTTTATGGGGGAGCAGTGGTGGCGCTTGCGCCAGCCACCTTGAGGATTATCGATGGCCGCCAGGGCAAGGCGGAGGCTCATGTGGTGAAGAGCAGGGCTTTTCAGCTGACCGCCGATGAGGCCCGTGCAATGCCGGATGTAGTGACTGGTATGTGTTCTAACCCTATCTTTTATTGCTTTCCTTGTTTATGATTATATATATTATGATCTTGTAAATGGACCTTTTTGGTCAACGGGTTTTCTGCTCATGTTCGTTTGATTTGGGGGCTACCCGATCCTTCGTATCTCTTGCACTCAGCAAGAAGTTTCGAGACGCTCCGGGGACTTTGGATACCTCTATGGAGGTGGAGAATGCTAATGACCGTACCGTGAGTGCTTCGAGGTTTTTTTGTGGGTATGTCCTGAACATGTTTAGCGATAGGTTCTCTATTGATTTGGTGTCGATCCCCTTGAGAGGATCGAAGGTTATCATTGGGATGGATTGTTTGGGCCCCAATGGGGTCGTGATTGATTGCGAGCGGTAGCTGGTGAGAGTTCGAACCCAAAGTGGGGGAGAACTGGTTATTACCGGCGAGAGAGCTTCGCATGGGCCAGTTCTCTGTTCAGCTGCGAGGGCCGGGTGATTTCTGCAACAAGATTGTTCTTGGCTTCTAGCTTATGTTTTTTGACACGCATGTTGAGGCATCGACGGAGTTGAGCTGGGTACCCATTGTGCGGGATTTTCCTGATGTTTTACCCGAGGAGCTGCCCGGAGTGCCTCCAGAGAGGCAGGTCGAGTTTCGGATTGATTTGGTACCTAGTGTGGCTCTAATAGCCAAGGCGTCGTATCGCCTGGCACTGCCTGAGATGCAGGAGTTGTCTACGCAGCTGCAGGAGCTGCTAGACAAGGGTTTTATTCGTCCGAGAACTTCTCCGTGGGGAGCATCGATTTTGTTTGTGAAGAAAAAGGCTGGTTCGCACAGGATGTGCATTGATTATTGGGAATTGAATAAGCTACCAGTGTAGAACCATTACACACTCCCGAGGATTGATGATTTGTTTGATCAGCTCCATGGTACATCTTGGTTTTCCAAGATTGATTTGCGATGAGGGTACCACCAGATGAGGGTCAGGGATGAGGATGTGAAGAAGACAGACTTCAGGACTCTTTATGGTCATTACGAGTTCGTGGTGATGCCCTTTCTGGCTCACTAATGCACCCGCATCGTTCATGGATCTCATGAACCGGGTCTGCAGGCCGATGCTGGATCGTTCTGTGATTGTTTTCATTGATGATATTTTGGTCTATTCGAAGACCAAGGAGCAGCACGAGCAGCATTTGCAAGAGGTTTTGGAGACCCTGAGGAGGGAGGGCTTTATGCCAAATTCTCCAAATATGAGTTTTGGTTGCGCGAGGTGCAGTTTCAGGGTTACATCGTCAACTAGAAGGGAATCTTGGTTGACATGGGCAAGATCGAGGCTGTGATGCATTGGGAGGTCCTGAGGATCGCATCTGAGATTCGTAGTTTCTTAGGTCTCACTAGGTATTATCGGAGATTTATCTAGGATTTCTCCAAGATTATTGTGCCTTTGACCCGTTTGACAAAGAAGAGTGTGATATTTCCTTGGGGGCCTGATCGGTAGTTAGCTTTTGAGACTCTGAGGCACAGGTTGTGTGAGGCCCCGATTCTTGCGCTTCCCGAGGGTTTGGATGATTTTGTGGTTTACTACGACGCCTCTATTTTGGGTTTGGGAGTTTTTCTTATGCAGAAGGGTCACGTGATTGCTTACGCTTCGAGGCAGCTGAAGCCTAATGAGGGGAACTACCCCACACATGATTTGGAGTTTTGGCCATGGTTTTTTCCCTCAATATCTGGAAGCACTATTTGTATGGGGTCCGATGTACCATCTTCACCGACCACAAGTGTTTGAGATATTTAATGGACCAGCCGAATTTGAATATGCGACAACGGAGATGGTTGGATGTGGTAAAGGATTATGATTGCGTGATCCTGCACCACCCTGGAAAGGCCAATGTGGTGGCCGATGCTTTGAGCTGCAAGGCGGAAAGTACTCCTATAAGAGATGTTTTCTTGAGGATGGTTTTCATCTCGCCTCTGTTAGATTTGATCAAGGAAGCTCAAGTGGAGGGTATGAAAAAGGAGAATTAGAAGGTGGAGTGGACCAGGGGGTAAATTCCCTTGTTTTTTAGGGACAGTCGTGGACTGTTGACTCATTGTGGTAGAGTTTGGGTCTCGGCATCAGGTGGAGTGAGGCAGACGGTACTGGAGGAGGCGCATAAGTCAAAGTTTTATATAAATCCAGGGGCCACAAAGATGTATAGGGATTTGAGGTTGAGCTATTGGTGGCCCTGTATGAAAAGGGAGATAGCTTGGTTTGTTAAGCGATGCCTGACTTACAGGAAAGTCAAGGCCAAGCATTAGAGGCCTCATGGAAAAATGCAGCCTTTACCCATTCCCATGTCGAAGTGGGAGGAGATCACTATGGACTTCATCACAAAATTGCCTAGGTCGGCGCGTGCGGTTGATTCTATCTGGGTCTTCATGGACAGATTGACCAAGAGTGCACATTTCATTCTGATTGCAGAGAGCATATCCACAGAGAAGCTAGCTGGTATTTATGGCCGGGAGGTGGTGGTTTGGTACGGGGTGCCAGTGTTAGTGGTCTCGGACTGAGATGTCCGTTTCACCTCCAGGTTTTGGAGGAAGTTTCATGAGGATTTGGGTACTCAGTTGCATTTTAGTACAACATACCACCCTCAGAGCGATGACCAGAACGAGCGGACGATCCAGACACTCAAGGATATGCTTCGGTCATGTGTGTTAGAATTTGAAGGGAGTTTGGAAACTTACCTTCCACTGGCCGTGTTCTCCTACAACAACAATTTTCATGCTAGTATTGACCAACCACCATTCGAGATGGTGTATGGGAGGAGGTGCAGGACCCCGGTTTGTTGGGTCGAGGTCGGTCATCAGGTCATGGGAAGCACCGAGGTGGTGCTTAAGACCACAGAGCTGATTCAGCAGGTACGCGACAAGTTTGTTGAATTAGGTGTCTAAGCCCATAACTATAATTGTTATGTACTTGACCCAATAGTAGCATGGTACTTTTGGGTTGCCTTCACCATAACAATTTGATAGGATGAATTATAAAGAAAGAGGTTAATTGTGATATATTACAAGAATAATATATTAATTGAGAAATTATATTATTTAATTAGTATTGATCAGAAATTAATTTGGTGATCAAAAGAAACAGATTAAATTACGGGGACTGATATTACAATTATATGATAGGTGCAAGTTGGGCTTATGGATCCCTTGGAAGGGGTGGACGAAATTTATGTGTAGCCCACATAGATTTCATCCAAAGGGTCCTTCTGGAAGGATCTACTGGACTGCTTAAGGCTTAAGCAATCAGATTAGGGTTTTACCTGAAACCCTAGCAGCTTAGCTATATAAGGAACCCCTTGGATCCCTGAAATCGACCACTTGATCCTGCGAGGAAACCCTAGCCGATTTTAGAGCCTCCCAACCTCTCTCATATTCTTCCAATTGCTACTTGGTGTTTGTAATGATGGGTTTTGAGCATTCTAACACTCCTAAGTGTACATGCAACCCTAGAAAACCTTGGATCTATGTTTGTCTAAAATACATGCAAAATATTATTTCCAAGGTTCATAATCCTATCTAGCATACATGGGGAACTTTTAACATAAAAGATGGCTAGAATTACATACCTTGTAGTTGTTATGATTCCCTGAAAACCTTGAGAGCCTAGCACCCCAAGTATGATGCCTCAAATGTGTCACACAAAACCAAATGCTTTGGAATAACTTTAGAACATGTATAACACTTGTAAAATCGGCTTGCCCTCACTTGTTCTTAGTGTAACCGATTTTGGTGAGTATCATGTTCCTTATATAGTGTGTCACATCTAGGGTTACACCATGTAAACCCTAATGTGACATGACTCTTCATTTCCATGACCCATGGGTTTGTAACTCCCATGGAGCCTCCATGGAGCATCCAATGGGTTTAACCCAACTTGATAATCCATGGAGCCTTTTAGCCCACTATACAAGTTATGGAAGATTTACATAATCAACCCATATATTTAATTAGTCATCTTTTGATCACTTAATTAATTCCAAATTAATTATTGATCAATATTAATTAAATAATACTATTAATATATTAGAACTTATAATATATTAATAAACCACAAGTGTTATTTCTCTCATTTAGTCTATCCAAATGCATGATGCCATGCAACCCAAATGGACCATGCCGGGTCGGGTCAAGTACATACCAGAAATAGTTATGGACTTAGATACCTTATCCAACAGTCTCCCACTTGGATAAGTCTAATAACTATAACTGCAAGTATGACTTCAGGAACCGATCAGCAATCGTAGCTCTTTTCAAGGTTTCTCGGAACTGAGAAGATGATGATACGCCATTTAAGATAAGTGATCATATAATCCTCTGTTCTAGATATCAGCCGGACAAATACATGGAGCAATGTCTTAATTTTGTCCAACAGTTTGTTTCCCGATTTCCGATTTGTTTGACGTAGAACTTAATTGAACACATCAACTTAGTTCTGACCGGGCCCGGTACATAGGTCAAAACAAAATCATCGATGAGCCCAGATATCGCTTCTAATCCAAGAAGGAACAGATAAACTTCGACTCATACGCTTGTTCTACTACTTGTTAAATCATACACAAACACACGTTTTATAACATCGAGTTATCAATGTATAACCAACTCATAGACAACAAGATATATCTCTAGGTTTGAAGACTTATATGATATTACTGTCTCGCGATCACTCGAGATAAATTCCATGAAGTGATACCAGCGAGCGTGGGTTGAATCCAATACTCAGAACTTATGAGCACTCATGAGTGTCGAGGCCATGTCCAACATCTTAGACCTCTACAACCAACTCATGACAGCCTTAATTCATATCTACTTCCAACATATGACTGACTGTGGATATTTGAATAATATGTAAAACACAACATAAATATTCTGGAAGTGAAAACATGCAAAAGAAATAATAGTAAAAGATTGACAAAAGATAGCCACACTTTACTCATAAATAAACACAACTTTTATTCATCATCAAATGTCAATTACACTTTACAAATTTCAAAACTATCTAACTACTAAAACTAATATCATCCTTCAGCCCTATGCTCCATGCATGATGAAGATGTTTAACCCTACCTAGTCCCTTCGTGAGGGGATCTGCCGGCTTCTCATCCGATGATACCCTCTTTGCCACAAGGAGTCATTCTTCTATTCGATGTCTGATGAAATGATATTTTCTATCAATGTGTCTGGATCTCCCGTGATCCCTTGGTTCCTTTTCTAAGGCAACAACACTTTCACTATCACAGAAAATTTCTATGGGCTCCTTTATAGCTGGTACAACTCCAAGGTCTCCAATTAAGTTCTTTAGCCATATCGCCTCCTTTGCTGCCTCACTTGCCGCTATATACTCTGATTTGCAAGTTGAATCAGCCACTGTCTCCTGCTTGGAACTTTTACAAGAAATTGCTCCTATGTTTAAGGTAAAGACCCAACCTGACTGAGAGCGGAAATTATCCCTATCAGTCTGGAAACTAGCATCACTATACCCTACAACTCTCAAGTCATCACTCCCACCAAGGGTAAGGATCCAGTCCTTAGTCCTTCGCAGGTACTTGATAATGTTCTTTACCGTAGTCCAGTGAGCCTTACCAGGGTTCCCCTAATACCTGCTAACCATGCTCAAAGCAAAGTACTCGACTCATTTCTGCTATCTCAACCTCGGTACTCGGGCTCTAAGTCTTACTCAATCTAGCGTTACTCTGGATGGGTAACTCTACTTTCTTGGAATCTTGCATGCTGAATCTCTTCAGCACCTTATCCAAGTACGTACTCTGACTAAGTCCAATTAGTCTTTTACTCCAGTCTCTCAGAATCCTTATCCCTAGAATATAGGCAGCTTCTCTAAGGTCCTTCATAGCGAAACACTTCCCAAGCCAGGACTTCACTTCCTGCAAGGTTGGGATGTCATTTCCTATGAGTAGTATGTCATCCACATACAATACCAAAAAGCTAACTATACTCCCACTAGCCTTGACATATATACACAAGATTCATCTTCACTTCTCGAAAAGCCAAACTCTTTGACTTTCTCATCAAAGCAAAGATTCCATCTGCGAGGTGCTTGCTTTAATCCATAAATGGATTTCTCAAGCTTACACACTCTGTTAGGGTTCTCTGTACTGACAAAACCCTCTGGCTGATTCATGTAAACATCCTCAGCCAACTTTCCATTAAGGAAAGTGGTTTTGACATCCATCTGCCAAATTTCATAGTCATGAAATGCAGCAATGGCTAACAACACCCTAATAGACTTACTCTTGGCTACTGGTGAAAAGGTCTCATCATAATCAACTCCTGGAGTTTGAGGAAAGCCCTTTGCAACCAGTCGTGCCTTATAAGTGTGTATATTACCATCCATTTCGGTCTTCTTCTTGAAGATCCATTTGCACCCTACTGTCTTACGACCTGGTACATTGTCAACCAAGTTCCAGACTTGATTGTCATACATGGACTGTATCTTGTAGTCCATTGCCTCTTTCCATTTGACAGACTCAGGGCCTGCCATGGCTTCCGCATAGCTGTTAGGTTCATCCAGACTTACCAGTGTCTAACCTTCCGTAGTAATATTGAAACCATAGTAGTGCTCAGGTGCATTCCTAACCCTAGTGGAACGCCTCAGAGGTACAGACTTGTCAATTGGATCAACAGGAGTTTCCTCCTCAAGTTGACTACTAGGGTTTGAGGTTCCTTCACCACTTGACTCTTGAATTTCTTCAAGGTCAATTTTCCTCCCACTATTTCCTTGGCTTATAAACTCTCTCTCTCTCTCGAAAGACACCCCTCCTTGCTACAAAGACCACATTATCACTGGGTCTGTAGAAGAGGTAACCAAAGGATTTCTGTAGGTAGCCGATGAAAATACACCTCTCACTTCGAGGTTCAAGCTTGTCGTGAGTCTCGCGTCTCACGAAAGCTTCACAACCCCAGATCTTGATGTGTGCTCGACTAGGAACTTTTCCAGTCCACATCTCGTGAGGTGTTTAGGTAACCTTCTTTGTAGGGACCAGATTAAGGATATGGGCGGCAGTCTCTAAGGCATACCCCCATAATGAGATTGGTAGCGTAGCTCGACTCATCATGGAATGAACCATGTCCACCAAGGTTCGATTACGCCTCTCAGCTACACCATTCAACTGTGGTGTCCTGGGAGGTGTCAATTCTGAGACAACCCCACATTCCCTAAGATAGTCGAGGAACTCTGTACTAAGATACTCACCACCACGATCGGATCGAAGCATCTTAATGTTCCTGCCCAATTGATTCTCGACTTCCTGTTTAAACTCTTTAAACTTATCGAAAGTCTCTGACTTATGCTTGATTAAGTAGACATATCCATATCTACTATAATCATCTGTAGAAGTCACATAATAATGATTAGCATCCCTTGTGGCAGTTTTGAAGGGTCCACACACATCCGTGTGCACTAGATCCAACAAACCTTCACCCCTAGCATACAAACCTGTGAAGGGTGACTTTGTCATTTTTCCAAGTAAACATGATTCACATCTATCATCTGACTTTAGGTCAAATGACTCCAAGACTCCATCCTTTTGGAGTTGGCCTATGCGTTTCTTGCTTACATGTCCAAGACGACAATGCCATAATGATGCTTTATCCAAGTTATTATCATTAGTAGAATCAATACACAACACATTATTTCCTAAATTATCTGCAACAGACACAACTTTATACACACCATCACAAGGTAATGCTTTAAAATAAAACACATTATTAAAGAAAGCATTTATTCCACCAACTTCATTATCAAAAGAAAAGGTAAAACCTTGTTTGTACAAAGCATGAAAGGAAATAAAATTTCTTGCCATTTTAGGCAAATAACAACATTTATTCAAATCTAAAGTAAACCCACTACTTAGCAACAAAGTATAAACTCCAATCTTGGTGACAGGTGAAACTTTCCTATTCCCCATGATCAAGTTTATCTTTCCATGCTCCACATTCTCACTTCTTCTTAGTCCCTGCAAATCAGAACAAATATGAATATCGCAGCCGGTATCAAGGACCCAATAGTTAGAATAAGGTGAGTTATTAGATAATATAGTGTAAATACCTGCATGGTTGGGTTTCACTTTCCCGTCCTTCAAATCTTGCTGGTACATCGGGTAGTTCCGCTTCCAGTGTGCCTTTTAATGGAAATAGAAGCATTCATCCTCTTTTGGGTCAGCAGAAGGAGTGACGAAACCTTTCTTGGTTCCGCTTGAAGTGGAGCCATCAAGGGTCTTACCCTTGGTACCCTTCGAAGGGTTCTTCCTCTTCTTCCCTCTACCTTTCCCGATTGCCAGGACAGTTGCAGAGTTTGGAGTAGGAGTAGGAGTGGTAACAACCGACTTACCTTTAAGACCTGATTCTGTGGTCTTTAGGAGTCCTTGAAGTTTGCTGAGGGTGACTTCTTCGTTGTTCATGTGGTATGTCATGCGGAATTGATCATAACACGATGGTAAGGAGTGCAAAATGATATCTATTGCTAACTCCTCTGGGAAGTTCACATTCAACTTCATCAAGCGGTCCACATACCTCTGCATTTTCTGCGTGTGGCCCGTGATGGGTTTACCATCTTTCATTCGGGTTGTTAACCTGGAGGAGATGATTTCATATCGCTCTTGACGAGCACTCTGATGGTAGCGGTCCATCAAATCCTGGTGCACCTCAGAAGGATAGTAGTCCTCATAGGACTTTTGGAGCTCGGCTGACATATTGGCCATCATGATGCATGCCACTTTGGTAGAATCTCTTTCATGTGCCTCATATTCAGCAAACTCCTCAGGAGTAGCAGTTGGCTTAGGTACCTTAAGCTCCTTGTCGAGAACATATTCTTTGTTCTCGTAGTGAGTGACCATCCTGATGTTTCTGAACCAATCAGTAAAGTTGGATCCATCAAAGATGACTCTCCCACAAAGGTTCATGAGAGAGAAGGAGCCAGTAAGGTTTGAGCTAGGGGAAGCATTGTTGGAAGACATCTGAAAAGAAGAAAACAAGTTTAGTTTAGATATAAGGATAGTCCTTAATAAAACACCCAAATGTAATATTAAGGCTAGGATCCAATCACAATATATTATAACTTAGAAGAGGGATGTTGTAATCTAAGCTAAAACATATTTAAAAGGTAGGTGAACGACGATTCACCAATTTCCACCATGAAAACGAAATATAAATTATTAGGTTTTATTTGGTTTTTAGAAACTCCTAGATTCTTTTGAGATTGATTGAACTTTTTCAATGGCATGTTTCAATCTTGAGTGTGCCCTTCATGTTTTATGACTGGGATACCGAGGATCACAAAACAAGGTGTGAAGTAACCATGCAAATTACTTGGTACCCTTAATGTTTTTCACTTAATCGATGTGCCGGTAAACCACACGCGCTCCACCGACCTATAAAAAACCTTAAGTCACCCTTTGCCTACCTTGTTAAGTCCAAGTTAGTGTGCAGGTTAACCACACACGCTCTACTAACGACTTAATCAAAGTGCAAAGTGTAATTTCATGGGTTAGCACCTTATTCACATTTTCCTAAAGTAACTAAGATTGGGAATTTATAAAACATTTAGTTACTTTATAATAATCATTATACTTTTTAATGAGAATTTTAAGTTATTGTCCTACCCGTTCGGCTAACGACCCTCTACCAGTTAAGGAAGCAGTGGGTGAGAGTGGACACCCATTAAGTTGCCATTTTATAGGCAACAACCTTATACCCCCCTTATAGTCTACCTTCGTGAATGAGGCCTACTAACGGTAAAACGACTTGATCTTATACACATATATATATATATATATATATATATATATATATATATATATATATATATGTATATATATATATATATGTATATATATATATATATATGTATATATATATATATATATATATATATATATATATATATATATGATTAAACTTATAATATTATAAAGTATAAGGGTTGAATTTTAACATTTAAAATTCTAGAGGTTGGAACTAAAGTTTATTAAGATGGCTTTACATGTTCCAAAACTTGAGGGCAAGTTTTGTAATTTTACAAAACCTTTCAATTCATAACTTATGAGTTATTAAAATGAAGATTCTTCATTTTTGTAACTTTTGTGTTCTTTTAGTGGCTTTAATACAAAAAGGCTTTTGGTTATCCATAACTTGAGGACAAGTTATGGACTCCATTAAAACACATAAATATCATGAATTCAGCAATAATCAAGTAATTCCTATGATCTATCAAGAACTCATAAGAACATGAATAATCATATCAAAATTTCAAGAACATATGAACACATATAATCTTGTAATTTTGATATTAGCCATTGTAAATGGATTAGAACAATCATTACACCATTTAAAACAAGTTTAATAACACCAAAACAGTTTAGGGTAATGTTTCTAGTCCATTTCCAGCAGCAAAAGTCGAAAAAACTGCATTCTGAGGCTCCTACTCGTCGAGTGCACGAACCTACTAGACGAGTAGGATGAGTTTGGTCATGGACTCGGCGAGTCCCCCCATGGACTCGGCGAGTTCATCATGCAGACAGCAAGAAAATCGACTTTTTCACTATTTTGCATCAAGTATCAAACAAGAAAACCTGGCTCTGATACCACTGATGGGTTTTGAGAATTCTAACACTCCTAAGTGTACATGCAACTCTAGAAAACCTTGGATCTATGTTTGTCTAAAATACATGCAAAATATTATTTCCAAGGTTCATAATCCTATCTATCATGCATGGGGAACTTTTAACATAAAAGATGGCTAGAATTACATACCTTGTAGTTGTTATGATTCCTTGAAAACCTTGAGAGCCTAGCACCCCAAGTGTGATGCCTCAAATGTTTCACACAACACCAAATGCTTTGGAATAACTTTAGAGAATCTATAACACTTGTAAAATCGGCTTGCCCTCACTTGTTCTTCGTGTAACCGATTTTGGTGAGTATCATGTTCCTTATATAGTGTGTCACATCTAGGGTTACACCATGTAAACCCTAATGTGACATGACTCTTCATTTCCATGACCCATGGGTTTTTAACTCCCATGGAGCCTCCATGGAGCATCCAATGGGTTTAACCCAACTTGATAATCTATGGAGCCTTTTATCCCACTATACAAGTTATGGATGATTTACATAATCGACCCATATATTTAATTAGTCATCTTTTGATCACTTAATTAATTCCAAATTAATTCTTGATCAATATTAATTAAATAATACTATTAATATATTAGAACTTATAATATATTAATAAACCACAAGTGTTATTTCTCTCATTTAGTCTATCCAAATTCATGATGCCATGCAACCCAAATGGACCATGCCGGGTCGGGTCAAGTACATACTAGAAATAGTTATGGACTTAGACACCTTATCCAACATGTAACTCATTAGAGGTACAACAGTTGAGGCACTAAGTGTTGGAACCTGAAAGTGAACCTCTAGTAATCTCAAACTCCTTTGAAGATCCGAAGTCAGTTAGAGTTCCGAAATGAATGATGTTAAGGAATAAGCTAGTGTTCGGACTTGAAGCTTTGCTCCGGAAGAGAAGATTGATGTTTGTATTCCGAACCAAATGAAGGCATTCCGGAATGGACGTTATGTCCGGAATGTTAACTTGTCTGAATCAGTGTTTTGTCCTTTTGCATTTAATGTATTTGTCATTTAGCTTGATGTTACATTTCATAGGATTAAATCTATTTTGTCAACTTAGATAATCAGAGTGTCAGGAGTTACTTTATTATCCAGTCTTATGTATGTAAGTCAGTTTGTACGATGTTTCATGTTCTCCTATTAATAGGTGTTTTCAATGACAATTCAAACGATGGATCATTCACTTAAATATAGCAATATTCTAGTTACTTCACCTTTCAAGTTATTCTCTCAAAGATTCTTGATGTTCTTCATTTATTATCTTTACCTTGATCATTATCTTCTCTCTTCATTTATATATTGAATACTTTGTTGATTGCATTAACTCTGACTTGACTGGTCTTGCCAGACTTGACTGGAACATTCCTTAGTAAGCAGACATTGATCTTAAGCATTCATTCAAGGTTTGAGTTTCAAATCTTTTCCCTGCGAATCAGATCGTCCCTGTTCTCACAATTGATATCAGAGCTTGAGTAGTTGTCCTTTGAATCCATAAGATCAGATTATAATTGATTCGAAATTACCTTGGTATTTCGATCATTTCTGTGTTAAGGATAAAATTTCTTCTATATACCACTTTTCCTCAAGTTATCTTAACTTCAATGGCTGCTTCTAATACTCAACAAATGTATTCACTTAACTTCAATGGCTGCTTCTAATACTCAACAAATGTATTCAATGCAAATAGAAAATAGTGTGGGTTGCCCTACACGTGCCCCACTGCTAGTTGTTGAAGAATATGATCACTATAAAGTTAGAATGGAAAGATTTTTACTTGGAAAAGAGAAAGGTGAATCTATGTGGAGATCCTTTATAGAAGGTCCTCATGTTCCAGTTCGAACTGTGGTTAGAGATGCTGCTACAACTCTCTTGGGACAGGATCAACAACGTCAAGCACCTCTCACAGCTGATGACCTCGAAAAGTTGCATGCTGATCAAGTTGCCTTTTCGGAAATGGTGTTTGGTGTTCCACCATCTCTCTTTGAGCACATCAAACTGTGTAAGTCCGCAAAGGAGATTTGGAACACACTTCAAGATTTATTTGAAGGGTCAGAGAACAAGAAGGATAAGCGCTTGACTTCGGTTGTCAATGAGTTCGACACTCTCACTACAACACCTGGTGAATCTATTGCCTCAGCCTCAAACAGATACCGAATTGTTGTCAACAACATGACAGCTCATGGGATAGTCAGAACTCCACTTAAGTACAATCTCAAGTTCATTAACAGTCTAGGAAAGGGATGTGGAAATGTGAAATCATTCCTCCAGAGCAATGGATCTCTGAAAAAGCTCAAGCTCTATAAACTTTTTGATAAACTTCAAGGTCATGAGTCAAATGTTGCTCAAACTCTATGTGAACTCACTGGAGGTCCTCTTGCCTTAGTTAGTTCCTATGATCCACAAACCTCAAACCCAATTGTTTCGGACCCTCTTACTGCTGTTGTTCCATATATTCCTCCTGTTCAACCCTCACCTCCTAGCGTTCGTGCTCTCACCAACTCAAACTTTCAATCTATGGGTGACCTTAACCCTGATGAAATGGACTCCGAACTACGCTTTCAACAAGAATTTTCCCTACTCACTATGAGATACAACCGTCCTTTCAATAAGCCTCACAACAATCGATTCCAAACTTCTTACCAAAATAACCACTTTCAAGCTCCTCACTAAAACAATCATCAACCATTCAACAAACATTCTGAAAACTCCCTGCCTACAAGCCAAATCTTCCTACTCATAATCACACTTCGGAACCTCCACAGCTTCCGAAATCTAAGAAACCCAAGATTGTGTGTCACAAGTGCGGACATGCAAACCACTTTGCCAAGGATTGCTTAGCCGAAGTCCCACAAAAACCAAAGATCAAGGACTCTGCTTACTATGCACGTCGTTCTGAAGAATTGGCTGAGAGTGAAAAGGATTTTGTTACAACTGTGTCTAGCGATGTGGAATGGTATTGGTCGTCTGGAGATGACGATGACGTAACTTCTGGAAGAAACATGTGTCAGATGGTTCGACAAGAAATTGAATGTGATGAAGGCTACTGGTCTTCTGGGTCTGAAAGAGATGAAGAAGATGTTGAACCAAACTACTACTACATGGCTACCAATGATCCACCCGGCCAAAGCATCGTTCAGCAGGTAAAATCTATGATTACTGATAATAATTTTGATTTGTCTCTTTGTGAACCGTATCTAACCCATATCTAATCAGATATGACAATCATTTACAAAGCCTATGAGTCAGCCATAGAAGCTAGTGAGGAGAAGGACAGTGAATTGAGTCGTCTTAGGTTTCGTTTCGAGGATAAGAAGTTAAAAGTTGAGTCTTTAGAACATGAGCTTGTAATGTCAAATGATGAATGTATCATTCTTAAGGAAAAATGTGAAATCACTTATTCGGAAAGAAATGTTTTAATTTTTGATAAAAAACGTCTTAATGCCAAGATTGATGCCATGCACCATGCCATAGACATTCGTGAAGCAAATGAACGAATGACTCACAATTTTCGTCATCCTTGGTTAAAAGCCCCTGGTCTCGGAAGCAATTTTCCGAAACCAGTTGTTCGTCCCTTAAAGGAGTTACAAAATCTGACTTTTTAGGAGATGTTCCGAACCTTAAAAATTCGGATAAACCTGTTTCTCCCTTGTCACCCCTTAATGAGACTTCTGACCATTTTGCATCTTTGATTCCTGAGTTTAAGCCCATAGTTGTCAAGAGTCCCGATTCCACGCAATTTCCGCCTCTTATAAACTTGGACCTGAATCGGACCTCTGAACTTAACTCTAGCACTCCAAAGTCTGTTGTTAAAATCCAAACCACAGCTCTCCTAACAACTGTGTTGTTGAGGAAATCCTTCTAGAATCAACTGAATATGAAACTTTAGAGTGTGTTTGGGCATCCTTAGATAGTGATGTTGATGAGTCAACTTCATGTGACTCTGAACAACAAGTGATTTCAAAAACAAATCTAGTTCCCATTAAGCATGTGTTTAACAATCCCTCAGTAGGACAGACTTCCAAATCTTCGTCTGATTCCAAAAGAAAGTCAATGTTAAATAGGAAGGATATTGTAGATCCTAAAGTGGAAGCTCGGAGTGCACACAAAAAGGAAGTTAAGACTAGACAAAATTCAAGATTCCTTGAGAACTCTAAAAGGAGTGTATCTCGAAATTCTCATTCATCAACCCATAGTTAAAAATCGTTCACACCCACTAAGATCCTCAAGAGAGCCTCAAATCCTCCCAGTTCTGTAGAACAAAAGAAAGTGGTCAGTCCCACTCAAGAAAAGTCAAGTGTAAACACCATATCTGTCTGAAACACCTCTCCTCGGACTGTTTCATCTGTTTTCATTGCAAAATCCGATGGCATAATTTTTAAACCTCGAATTTCAAAATCAAATGTGTTATCAAGAAAACCGAAAAGTGTTAAGAAAACAAAATTTTCAAAATATTCAAAACAAAACTTTGTGGGGAAAGTCAAAACTCGCATTGATGAAACAATCACTCCGGTAGAAAAAGTAGTTCCCACTACTCCGGAAGTTAAAAGTCCGAAGAAAGTTGTTCCGAACTCCCCTGTCATTGAATATCACCATTGGATAGATGAAAGAACCATGTCACTCTGTTTGTTTCCTAAGGAATCTCGGAACAAACCTTCTAAACCATCAGTTGCTCAAAAGTCACTATTGAAGCCTAAGACTCGTGCCTTTGTCCCAAAACCTAACATGGAGCCTAAAAACTCCACCAATCACTAATTTTGGAGGCACTCTGTGCTTCGGAGCATGAGACAATATGGTATATTGATAGTGCTTGCTCCATGCACATGACGGGGGCAGAAGGACTTTTTGTTAGATCTCAAACTTGCACCAAATGCTGGCTATGTGACGTATGGCAAGAACTCTAATTCTCAGATCCGAGGTTATGGAATCCTTAACAATGGCAACTTCTCCATTTCAAACGTGGGATATGTAGCTGACTTGAAGCATAATTTGATAAGTGTGGCTCAACTCACTGATGCAAATCGTAGAGTTAAATTCTGCAAGAAACATAGCTACGTCATGTCCGAAGATCGAAAGGAATGCTTTATCAAGTCAAATCGCAACAAGAACATGTATCATCTTGATATCAACATGATCATTGGCAAGCCACAACTCTGCTTACTCTCAAAAGCTATTCCTAACGTCAGTTGGTTATGGCATAGGAGGCTTGCTCACTTGAATTCATATATATGAATGATCTTGTTTCGGGTGAAATGGTTAGAGTTTTGCCACTCCTCAAGTTCGAAAACGATCATTTATGTGCTGCATGTGAGTGTGGAAAGCAGTCAAAGAAGGGTCATCCCATCATTATTGAAAAATCAATCTCGGAACCATTTGAACTTCTACACATTGATCTGTGTGGACCTTCAACAATAGAGAGTTTGCATCACAAAAAGTACATTCTTGTGATTGTGGATGACTTTACTAGGTTCACTTGGGTCTTCTTCCTCAGGATGAAATCAGAAACAACCTTCGAGCTCATCAATTTTATCAAAGGAATAGAAGTTCTCATCAAACTCTCTGTCAGGAGAATCCGAAGTGACAATGGTTCAGAATTCACTAACTCTACCATTGAAAACTTCCTTACCGAGAAGAGTATTGACCACAATTTTTCTGCTCCATACACTCCTCAACAAAACAATATAGTCGAACGACGAAACAAAAAACTTGTTGAAGCTGCTCGATCCATGCTCAATTTTGCAAATCTTCCACTCTATCTTTGGGCTGAAGCTGTTTCTACTGCATGCTTTACTCAAAATAAAAGTATCATCAATCGACGCCTCAACAAAACACTGTATGAAGCCATGAACGGTCGGAAGCCAACTATCTCGTTTCTTCATGTTTTTGGATGCAGATGCTTCATCAAGAACAACCGTGATCATCTTACCAAGTTTCAACCCAAAGTTGATGAAGCCATCTTCCTTGGATATTCTTCTAAATAGAAGGCTCATAGAGTTCTTAATCGGAGAACTCGTGTTCTGGAAGAAAGCTTTGATGTTACCTTTGATGACAATTTCGTTCAGAATTCTGGCCCAACCCATGTTACAACTCACATCATGGAGTCCGATGCTCACGCGCCAGGATGTCCAAACCAACAAACAATCTTTGAAGTTGACTTTGAGACCTTATTCAGACCCACAAAAATGGCTCTTGATTGGGAATCTCGAACAAGACCAACCATGTTCGAAGCTCCGGTCTCTCAAAACAATTCCGGTCCAACACCAAGTCTTCCTCCATTTGATTCTGAACCGTTTCAACCTTCTTAGGTTGAGGGGGAGAATGGTCACTCTTCCCTTGAATCAAATGTGGATGGATTTCAAGATGCAGCTGCTGATTTCGATGATTCCAATCCTATCAACATCGATGATGGTGCAAACTTCTTTGAATTCCCACCTGAAGATGAGGTCAACCTATCCGATTCAGAAGTTCAGGGGGAGCATCATCCATACGTTCAAACTATTCAGCGGGAGCAACATAACCCCATTTTGATATTGGTTCATCTGTTGCACAAGAACTTCCAAGGTTACATGTCTGGACCAAGGGTCATCCTCCAAACCAAGTCATTGGAAACCCAAACTTTGGTGTACAAACTCGCTCTGCTACAAATCTTCAAAATGAATGTCATTTTTCGGAATTTATCTCTATGGTTGAACCCAAATCCATCAAAGAAGCACTTGAACATGCTGATTGGATTACAACCATGCAAGAAGAATTGGCAGAATTTGATAGAAATGAAGTTCAATCTCTCGTCCCTCCTCCTCAGAACCATCCCATTGTCGGTACTAGATGGGTGTTTCGGAACAAATTAGATGATGCAAGAGTTATCATTTGAAACAAAGCAACATTGGTAGCAAAAGTATTTACACAGATTGAAGTCCTTGATTATGATGAGACCTTTGCTCCTGTTGCACGTCTTGAAGCTATCAGAATCTTCCTTGCTTATGCTACTCATAAAGGCTTCAAGGTTTACCAGATGGATGTCAAAAGTGCTATTCTAAATGGTGAACTTGACACTAAAGTATATCTTCAATAGCCTCCCGGTTTTATCAATCTATCATATCCGAACTATTCCTACAAACTCCGAAAACTTGTCTATGGCCTTAAGCAAGATCCTCGCGCATGGTACGAGGCCCTCACTGAATTTCTCAAGCGTTCAGGCTTTCAAAGAGGAATTCTAGATCCTACTCTATTCCGAAGGTCAAATGGAAAGCATCTCATGTTGGTCCAAATTTATGTTGACGACATCATTTTCGGATCCACCGATTCTTCAATGGTTGCTGACTTTGCTAAGTTAACGGTCAGTAGATTTCAAATGAGTATGAATCGGGAATTAAGCTTCTTTCTTGGCCTCCAAGTCAAACAGACTAACAGAGGAATTTTCATTCACTAATAGAAGTATATTTTAGAATTCCTCAAAAAGTACCCAATGGACACATGTGCCTCAGCCAAGGTACCAATGGGTTTTGGACACAAGATCTTTGCCGACCCTTCAGGTGTAGCAGTTGATGAAAAGAAGTACAAAGGAATGATTGGATCCCTGCTCTATCTAAAAACTAGTCGTCCGGACATCATGTTTTCTACATGTTTGTGTGCCAGATTTCAAGTCAACCCAAAGATGTCTCATCTTTTGGCTGTTAAGCAAATTTTCCGATACCTTAAAGGTACTAAGAATCTCAGAATCTGGTAACCAGCAAATGAGAGCTTTCTACTTCAAGCTTATTCAGATTCAAACTATGGTGGTCTACAATTGGATAGAAAAAGCACATCAGGTGGCTGTCAATTTTTAGGTGGTCGATTGGTTAGTTGGTCATCCAAGAAGCAGAACTGCATTGTACTCTCTATAGTCGAAGCAGAATACATTGCTACTGCCAGCTGTACCTCTCAAGTTCTATGGATGAAGTCTCAACTCTTGGATTATGGTTACCGTTTTCAACGCATTCCTATCTATTGTGATTCTCAAAGTGCCATTGCAATTTCGCACAATCCAATTCAGCACTCCATGACGAAGCACATTGACATACGGTACCATTTCATAAAACATCATGTATTAAATGGCAATATTGAACTCATTTTTGTTCCATCTGATGATGAAATTGATGATGTCTTTATTAAGGCATTAGACGAAACCAAGTTCAATGGGTTTCTGAACAAGATGGGTATGATGATGCCTGATCCTCAGTTCTTTCAAGAGACCTGCTCTCTCTGATGGTAACATCAGTTAGAAAATTAGTTCTGAACTCAAAAGATTTTTTCATCTCGGAACTATTGTCTCTCGGAACACATATGATCATTTTACTTGTCTTTATTTCTAACCACCACTTGAGTTTTAAAGTTGTACAGTCCATCTTAACATTTGATGTCCATAGTCCACATAGTCACATTGATCAAATTTTCACCTTGGAATTTACTTCATAAGGTCATCCCAGAATTCAAATCCGGAAAGGTATTGTATTTTAAACTCCAGAAGTTTTTCAAATCTCACTCCGGAAGTTTTTCAAATCTTGCTCCGTAATTTCTTTCAAATGCACTCCGGAACATCAAAATAACCATTTCGGAATTTCAAATTTTTCTCCGGACCTACTTCTTAAAACTTTCTCCGGAATCCATGAAAGTTACTTCCTTCGGAATTTTTCAAATGTATTCTGCTCCGGAATTCAAATATGTTTGACTCCGGAACCTCAAAGTTTCACTCCGGATTGTTTAGATTGTCCGGACCTTTTCTTCAAAATCACCATGTTCCGAAATTCACCTCATTACTCTCCGGTTCTCAAACTGTCCGGAATCAATCATCAGGATGTCCAAAGGTTTTAAGATGAAACGTTTTTATAACGATAACTTTTGACGATTCTTATCGCGTCCTCCTTGAAACTCGCGTCACGATTGCACGTTTCAAAAAGCAACCATCACATCTCCGTTTAGGGTTTCCATTTTAAGCTATCATCCATCCCATCCTTTCCTATCCCAGGTCAATTCACCCTCGTAAACGGATAAACATTAAATGCAACCTATTTTTGCTTCGGATCCTCATCATTACTATTCCTGACCTGACCCGTTTCATTCACCTATAAAAACACCCTTAAACCCTCATTTACTTCTTTACACGCTCAACATCTCAAAAATTCCCAAACCTTCCCTATGTTCTTGTGTTCTTCAAGCTCTCATCACACCTGCAACAATGGCGTCTCCTTCATTGCCTCCAAAAGTTGATCAAACTGCTCCTGCAATCAAGAAAGTTGTTGTGAAGAAGAAATCAACCAAAGGATCACCATCTTCAATGTCGAATGAAGCATTCCTCAGAGATACCACTCAACTTTTCTCGCTAAACCCCATGGATTTCAATGAACCCATAAGAGTGATGATCGAGTTCATTGCTAATCACCCAATCTCCATTCCTCTCTCTAAAATTCCAGAACCACCTCTTCCAGTCAATCTTCTACACACAACATTTACAAGGATCAAGATTCAAGATGGGGTTCTTGAAACAAAAATCACCGGTGACAGGATCGTGCCTATCCACAAATCGACGTTTCTCAGGGCTATAGGCGTCAAAGAAAACCCCAAGGGTTTTAAGGTTCAAGAACCCACCAATGAAGAATTTCAACAATTATTGTAACATATCGGCTACGATCAGTTATACAAGTATAAGGATTTCAAGAAGTCAACAGTTTTAGGTCTCTGGACCGTATTGATGCACTTTGTCATTTGAGGGTTGTTCGGAAAGCACGGTGGTACAGACACCTTAAGCAAAGATTGGATATATGTCATATATAACATCTGCTCCGGACGTAACAATGTTGTAGACCTTCCGGAGGTGCTTCGGCAAGATTTTCGGAAATTTACCATCAAGAGGAAGAGCAATGAGATATCATGCCCCAGATTTTGGGCCTTGACGATCCAAGAGCTTTACAGAGAAAGGTCGGAACCAATTCCAGTTTCTATAATTTCGCAAGAGGTATATGTTTCCTTTAAAAATGTTAAGCATTATCGCATTCCGGACCAATCGTCCTTTGGACCTGTAAGACGCCTTCCGGACCATATGTTGGCCTTAATACCTTCTGGATCAATTCATTTGAAACACCATCTGGAGAGTTCGGTTGTGTTCGACCCAACACAACCTGCCCCTGTCTCCATTGAGCCTATTCCGGAAGAGGCCAATCCCACTGTGTCCGGAGGAAAGGTCAAAAAGTCTGCCAAAAGAAAGACTTCTCATTCTAAGTCAAAGCCTAATAATAAAACCAAAGTCAGTTCCTCCTCTCAAAAGGAAGGAGCGCATGACATTCAGGCTGACTCTAGCCTTCCAAACACCCCACTAACCTACTCATCTAAGGTACTCCTCGATGTTTCAAAATCACAAGCACACACTTACGGGGAGTCTGCTCATAATCCACCCTCACCTTCTCAAAAAGGTGATGAAGGTGTTGAACAAAGTTCCTTGCCCCTGGAACAAACCCACGAGTCACATTCGATATCCCATCTTATTCTACACACACACACACACACTCCAGAACCCCTGTTCTGGACCCCAAGCATTCCGAGGATGGAGTGTCACACCCCCAAACCAGATGGTGGAAACGTCCGGGGGTGGATGACTTCATTTGTAGTATCACAACACATGCATTATAGTAATCAAAGTACAAAAAACCATTATATTTAAAAAGTATAAGTATTTACATGTGATCCATCATTATATATTGAAACCAAAATAGTTATACAAAAGAAAAAGACAAGACTTAAAATAGCTCCATATTCTCAAAAGCTTGGGGACCACCTGTCTACTTGTTCCCTGAGAATACAAGTAATTTGAAAAGAGAGTATCAACATAAAGTTGAATGAGTGCATAAGTGTTTATGTTTGAAAGAATGTTTTCTGTTTCTTGAATATGTAAACTGTTCCAGAAAATTTTATATTTTATGCTGTATATGAAGGTAGTTTTAATCTCATAAAACTGTTCTGTTTGTATAACAATGTTCTGTATTTGTATTCCTTTTTGTAAAACTTGTAACTTTGAATGTGCCTGGTTCCACCAACTGTTATTGTAAACTGTAATGTAATATTATAAATTGTATCTTGTAAAACTAGTACTTTGAAAATGTACTTATGTTTATTTAATTATACACTAAGGTATTGTTAATATCCTTTTAATGAGTTATTATAACCATACTGACTAGATGGCCTGACCCAACGCATTGAAGTCGTTGAAAACAATTGATAACAACTGTCACTCATAGGCGTGTATGCCTGACTGTAGCTAGTAGTCTGAGTGCGGGGTTGTCATTCCCAATATAGATCTATACACACAATTTTTCGATCCCCGGCTGGAGATTTTGGTTATAATGTTAGGACTTTAGATTATATTGTTTAAATGAATTAAATAACCTGTATCAAATGACTCATAAAAAGCATATAAATGTTACATGTATAATAGTTATGAAAACCCAATCATTCTGAAATAAATGATTGACAGTATGTTCTTCAATTAGTATTCTTAACATGTATATGAAAAATGTATACTCTTGATTAGTTTTGAATCGATCCTTTGTTCTTGTAAAACAATGTACTTTAGTATACTTGAATCGTAAATTAATGTTGTGTGAATCATAGATTATACATATTATAATTTATATGTACTTTCAGAATTGATACTGAGTATTCATGAATGCAACCCCTTGCTCAACATGTTACAAAGGGTATTTGAACTTAATGAAATAGCTTTTATATTTATATACACATACAAATATATATAAGTAAAATTTTAATGACGCTCGGACAAATAACCGATACTTATAATCCCACATCCAAACAAGGAAAAGGAACCAAAGTTGAGTATCAGTTCTAAGCCTTTTAAATCTTATTTATATGAATATATATATATATATATATATATATATATATATATATATATATATATATATATATATATATATATATATATGTATATATATATATATATATATATATATATATATATATATATATATATATATATATATATATATATATATATATGTATGTATGATTTCTGGGGAAAAATATAAGTTTATAAAAACATTTAAAAGAAGTTTAATATTTTGAAATACTTTTGGTGACTTGATGTCATTTTAATACAATTTTTTTAAAACCAATTGAATTGATGATAACTAAAATCCATTTTGACAAGATATTTGAAACCATTTGTTTATAACACAAAATCTTTATGTTACACTTGTATTCAGCCCCCCCCCCCCTTAAAACAGTAAAAACTATGAAAATAAGGAGGTATGAACTTACCTTTCGGAGGGTGATTCAAATGATGATTTGGTATAGGATGTTTAGTTCCACGAGTGAAATCCCGCAACAAAACTAGTCCTATATATATATATATATATATATATATATATATATATATATATATATATATATATATATATATATATATATATATATATATATATATATATATATATATATATTTGTTTAGCATATATACATCCAATTAGCTAAAATAATCAATGGAATGATTAGAAGCCGGACTAATTTGTAAGTATAACTTACAAATTGAAGTGTTTGAAGCTAGATTGGAGGTTGAAATGGGTTTACGGCCAGAAGTTTATGGCTAGGTGTTCTTGAAGGATGAAGAACACTTGATGATCCTAGACCAAATTTTAAGAAGATTCAAAGGTTTTGAGGTGCTTGTTCTTCACGTGTTCTTCGCGTTCTTCATGAAAACTAGTAAAATCAATGGATTTTAGCCTAATAATTGAAGATGGAAGGGTGTTCTTGAAGTGATAATAAGATCAAGAATTGATACCTGTTAGATTATGTGATGAACTAGTGTTTAATCACTTGAATAAGATGAACAATGATGATCTTGGTGTGTTCTTGAGGAGATATGATGTTCTTGGTGGATGATACTTGAGAGAATTTGAGAGTTCTTGGCTAGAAGATGTGAGAAATGACGGAAAAATGAAGGAAATCTATATATATGTACGAGGGTTCACGGTCCGAGTGTTTACGACCATGAACCTCATTTACGGTCCGAGGTCGGTTAGAGTTTACGACCGAGAACATGTCCCAATGCGATAAAGTTCGGTTTCCGAGAAGATAAGATCCGAAGAGTTTACGGTCGAAGCCTGATTACGGCCGAAGCCGCTCACGGCCTCGTTCACGGCTGCGAGGAGTATACGGTCCGAGGAGTATACGACCGTAAAGCTTTTGCGGCCCGAAGCGTTTGCGGTCCGAAGCGAAGGAATAAGATGCGAAGTATCTCGGTTTTTAAGTCTTTTCCTTCTAAATTCAATTGTAATTATTTTAAGGATTTCTAACAAGTAAAGGTTATTATTATAACCTAAATAAAAATCCAAACAATAAAAAGGACTTTAGTTGACCCTTGTTTGACTTTGGTTGACTTTACAAGATAGAAAATAACGGGATGTTACATTATCCCCTCGTTAGAGAAAATTTCCTCCCGAAATTTGGATTAAAGAGATACAGAAAGACTGGGGAAAAAGATGTGGATACTTCTGTTGCATTTGATCCTCCCGCTCCCAAGTGAATTCAGGTCCCCGTTTTGCATTCCAACCAACCTTCACTATCGGGATACTGCTTTGTTTGGTTCTTTTTACTTCTCTGTCTAAATCTCTACGGGTTCTTCCACGAAGTTGAGATTCTCGTTTACCTCGATCTCATCGAGTGGGATAACAAGAGTCCAGTCGGATAAACACTTTTTCAAGTTAGAGACGTGGAAGACGGGATGTATGTTACTTAGTTCTTGAGGTAGTCGGAGTTTGTAAGCTACTGGACCGATTCTAGCAAGAATTTCGAATGGTCCTATGTACCTTGGATTCAGCTTGTCACGCTTTCCAAAGCGTATCATGCCCTTCCAGGGTGAGACCTTCAACATGACGTGGTCACCAACCTGGAATTCCAAAGGTTTTCTTCTTTTGTCAGCTTAGCTTTTCTGTCTATCTCTGGAAGCTTTACGTCGCTCCCGGATTTGTACGATTTTCTCTGTGGTTTTGCGAATGATTTCCGGACCAGTAAGAGTACTGTAAGGAACTTGACCTCTAGCAGCTGCGTGTCACCCACTTCAGCCCAGCACAGAGGTGATCTGCACTTGCAGCCATAGAGGGCTTCGAAAGGAGAAGCCTTTATGCTAGTGTGATAACTTTTGTTGTAAGAGAATTCGACAAGGGGTAAATGAGTATCCCATGCCTTTCCAAAGTCTATCACGTAAGCTCGCAACATGTCTTCTAAAGTTTGAATCGTCCTCTCACTTTTTCCGTCGGTTTGTGGATGGTAGGCTGTACACATGTCCAGCCTAGTTCCTAAAGATTTTTGTAAAGACTGCCAGAAACGAGAAGTGAATCTACTATCTCGGTCTGAAATAATAGATATTGGCACACCATGCAGTCTAACGATCTCCTTGAGGTAAGTTCTTGTTAGCTTCTCCATCTTGTCAGTCTCTTTGATTGGTAAGAGGTGTGCGGATTTGGTTAATCTATCGATGATTACCCAAATAATATCATCACCACCCGATGTCTTGGGTAACTTAGTTATGAAATCCATTGTAATATGCTCCCACTTCCATTCAGAGATTTCAGGTTGTTGCAATAAAGCTGAAGGTTTCTGGTATTCTACCTTGACTTTGGCACAAGTAAGGCACTTGCGCACAAAGGTAGCGATTTCGACCTTCATGTTAGGCCACCAGTATAGTTTCTTGAGGTCCAGATACATCTTGTCTGAACCTGGTTGAATGGAGTATCGGGTTTTGTGTGCTTCGTTCATAACCACGTCTCTGTACCCACCGAACTTTGGTGTCCAGATCCGGTTCATGAAACAACAAAGTCCATCATCCCTGACTTTGAAGTTCTTATCCATTCCTCTCAGGGTTTCACCTACCACGTTTTCAAGTTTCAAGGGCTCGAGTTGAGCCTCTCTAATCTGTGTGGACAGATGTGAATGGATTGTCATGGTCAACGACTTTACTCGGCATCCCGAGTATTCTTTTCTGCTAAGGGCGTCAGCTACTACATTAGCTTTACCAAGGTGATAAAGAATCTCACAATCGTAGTCGTTCAGTAGCTCCACCCACCGTCGTTGTCTCATGTTCAGCTCTTTCTGATCGAAGATATGCTGGAGACTTTTATGGTCCGTGAATATTGTGCATTTCGTGCCATATAAGTATTGTCTCCAGAACTTCAGATCAAATACCACTGCTCCTAGTTCAAGGTCATGTGTTGTATAGTTGACTTCATGTGTCTTTAGCTGTCTTGAGGCGTAGGATGTAACCTTTCCTCTTTGCATAAGAACACATCCAAGCCCTTGATTAAAAGCATCACAGTACACTACAAAATCCTCTGTCCCTTCAGGAAGAGACAGGATCGGTGCACTACACAGAGCTCGCTTCAGCGTTTGGAACGACGTTTCTTGTTTTTCTCCCCAGCTAAAAGTTACACCCTTTTGCGTCAGGGTGGTAAGAGGTTTAGAAATTTGAGAGAAATTCTGGATGAATCTGCGATAGTAGCCAGCAAGACCTAAGAATTGACGGATTTTTATAGGTGTTTTAGGTGCTGACCAGTTCTTAATTACCTTTATTTTGGAAGGGTCGACGTGTATTCCTTCTGGACTGACCACGTGACCTACGAAATCAACCTTCCTGATCCAAAATTCACACTTTGAGAACTTCACATAGAGTTTCTCTGTTCTAAGAGTTTGCAATACTTGACGAAGATGTTGGCCATGTTCTTCTTCACTTCTTGAGTAGATAAGAATGTCATCAATGAAGACTATGACGAATTTTTTCAGGAATGGACGACACACTCTGTTCATTAGATCCATGAAGACAGCTGTAACGCCCGCAGATTCGGGCTAGTCAATTTAAGGACAATGAGTGTCAAAAATGACTTTTTGATGGAAGATTATTTATAAGGAGTAATCTTAACTAAGTTGTAGTATATGTTACAAGGATTTCGTACATATAAAGAACGTTGAAATCCGAGTTATAACGAAGAAGTTATGACCCGTCGAAGTTTCGCGACAGAACCGGCACGACACAGCGCGACGTAAATAGTGAATTTATGATAGAGCGATATTTCGCCTTAGAAATGTAAAAGAAATTTGTAGAATACGTTAAACCGAGAACGTGCATAAAAAGAACGCCCAAATCTGACTTCGTATGAGGAAGTAATGATTTTTCGAAGTTTCGGCTTAGCAGTATGCAGCACGAAATTCGAATAATAGATCGAGCGGTTTTTAGCCGACACAACCTAAAAGAGACTCGAAGATCTCTTTAATAGTAGCGTAACGATAAAAAGACAGACGAAAACGGACGTCGGATGAAGAAGTTATGAATTTTTAACGGACTTTTCCTGTCCCGGCCCGTTAAAAATATAATATTAAAAACGAATTCAAAATTAGCCGACGGAGTCTAAACGAAAGTTGTAGATCATAATCTCACCTACACGTGCATATAAAGAACGTCAAAAACGGAGCTCGTATGCGAAAGATATGGATTTTTGAAGTTCGGAGCACAAACTTCGAGACGTTCCGCGTCATGAGCCCGCCGATCACGAACCGCTGACCGTTTTTAGTTAAATTCTATCAACTCACGCTAAGGTGAGTGCATATAATTTTCATCTTACACATAGATATGAAGTATTTTATATAAAATTACGTGCTATGTGTGCATATTATCTGAATACTTGTTGTCTATGCTGGATGATCGAGTTTATATACGTTTTAAATGATTTAAACTGTATATGTATTTTATATCTACAAATATGTTGGGGTAAAACATGGGTAGATAAAATAGTTGGTGTGTGATGAAAAATGAGTTGGAAGATGAGATAAAAGGCGATATAGATCATGAGATGAGGGTGAGAGGTGAGAAGTGAGAAAAGCCTTTACCCAAACGTTGGCCCCGTCATCTAGCAGAGTATGGATGACAAACATGGACTATTCTAGACAGTCTGTGGAACACTAGCAGGCTCGCAACCTGTAGGTGTTGTGAACGACGTGTTCACCCGGTGTACTCTAAAAACCCATTGACATGTATTTCGGGTGGATTGTCGAAAATAATATTGTCGATAAATGAGCTATGGACTTAGCACCCGTTGGATGAACCCTGGTGACTATGCGACTTAGTGCCTGTTGTATAAACCCTGGCGACGATGTACTTCGTGCCTATTCCTTAGGAAAATTCCTTAGGAATGAGTGGTAGATAATTCTTAGGGTAGATCCTTAAGAAATGAAGAAGATAATGGGGATGGGTAATTGGGTTAATTGTTTGATGATAAAACATAATAAATTTATTATTGTGGGTTGAAAATCCTATGTACCCACCAGGTTTCCCAACCTGACCCACTCAAGCTTATTTGTATCACAGGTGTCGATATGAAGCTACTTTACACTGAGAGATTTAAAAGAGATGTATATCACTAGTGTAAATGAATGTAAGTTATGTTTATGCTTATGTTTCTGTATTGACGACGACATCCCAACTGTTTTAAATGAAAAAAATACATTTCTTCAGAAATGCTTTGATAAAGTATTTATCATGTATTTTCTGGGAACAAATTCCGCAACATTTTTATAAAAAGGGTACTCTGATTTTTATAAAGCATAAAGAAAATCGGTCTTTTCTAGCCGTGAAAATGGGGATGTCACAGTTGGTATCAGAGCATTAGTTTAAGCGAACTAGGAATCTGTAGGAAATTTCTAGACTTAAACTTAGAATGGTAAGCGATGATTGTGAGACGAGTGTCTAATATATTTTAGGTAGTACACCTGACTTGACACAAGCACTAGCTTACTTTAGGATAAGATGTCTAAATTGCTTTTATGTGCTAAATGATTTATGTTATAGCATTATATGCCTTATATGCTATTATTTCTACGGATCTATGGTTTATTGCCGACCGGATGTGGAAACCTTATGTGTTCACGATTCTAAACGTTTAATTACGATATTAGAACTGGCATGTAACGTTTCAGAGTAATACGGAGGATTTAATACGAATATCATAGATAAAGTTTTCCTATCTTAATTCTCGTCACTACACATTGAACGTCTAATTTGGTGTATAGACCGTCATGGCAAGAACCCGAAGTGGTGTCGGAAATGCCAATGCAAATGACAATCAGCAGCCTCAACCCCAAGTGATTGAGCAAGTGCCTATGGTAGCAGCTGCGCCTGAGCAAATCACAATGGCTGGAGTACAAGCCATGATTCGGGCTATGATGGCCAAACAGAGGGAAGAGATGAGGCAGATGTTGCACGAGAATAAGGATGAACCTACGATTCCTGTTGAACAGCTTGAACTGAATGAGGGTCATTCAGAGGAAGGAAATTACAGTAGAACTGTTGGTTAAGGTGAACCACCTGTGGTTAGGAGAAATAACCAAGAGGACGGAGTCGAGAAAAATAGATGCAAGTACAAAGACTTTACGACTTGCAAGCCGTCAACTTTCACTGGAAAGGAAGATCCCATCGGAGTAATGGATTAGATCTCGGAGATGGAATTAGCCTTCATAACATGTGGTTGCAAAGGCAAGATACAAACCACATTTGCGGTACGTCAGTTCAGAGGTAGCGCTGTTCGTTGGTGGAACATTCTGGGGAAGACCCTAAGCCCCAATGAGCCACTGCAACTGACATGCGCAGAGTTCTTGGTGCATTTCAAGCGCATGTACTGCTCGGCCCAAAATCTGCTTGAGCTAGAGAACCAATTCCTGAAATTAAAGAAGGGAAGCATGTCCATCGATGAATACACCAATAACTTCATATACAAAATGGAGTTTTCTTTGCTTATTGTCCCAGACTAGCTGAAGAAAATCGGCAGGTACGCAAAGGGACTTCGATGGGATTACCCGGTGCCAGTACGACAGGCACCTACTCTAGTGGCAGCTATCTGGGCTGCCAAGTCTGTCGAGGAGATGATCAAGGGAAGAGTCGCCAGCAAGGTTGAAGTTGGCGAGAAGAGAAATTTTTAAGGAACTTCAGGTTCCAACAAGAAGAGCAAGTTCTCTAAGTCTGGTTCGAGGAAATTTGGAGGAGAAGCCGAAGCGAAGTGGTGTGAGAAGTGCACGAAGAAGCACTCTGGAAAATGTGACGGAAGGTCATTTGTTTTAAATGTGGGAAGCCTGGGCACTATGCCCATGAATTCACCTTCAACAAAAATGTATGTTATGGGTGCAATGAAGAAGGGCACATCTTGAGGGACTGCCCGAAGAAGAAGGATGCGACAAGGCCCAATGTACCACCAAGGCCAAAGGCAAGAGCATTCCATATGATCCTCGATGAAGCAGGTGACAATGCAAGAGATCAGGAGTGAGGATCTATATGTCCTATCATCAGGATAACAAGTAGCCATATGAATATAATCATGTAGTGTAGCCTATTATAAGACGCCTAGTGTAGGGTGAACTTGAACATCCATGTAATCGTTTCAAGAAATAATATAAACCTTAGTTATGTTATCCGATGTGTTAAATAAATATGTGAAATTCTTATATGGTGACTTGGAAAACTGCGAGACAATACTTGGGATGAGTATGAGTAGGTGTGAAAGGTAGTAGAGGCCTATACTACCGGAAGCACAGGACTCGCACTTGGATCAGGGAAAGTCACAAGGTTACCAAGAAGCTAGTAATTGATTCCATTTTGTTCAAGTCTGTCGTTACCATCGTTTCGGTAATGACTAAGAAGATGATTGATATTCCGACCCTAGTGGTCATATCAAATCGAGTCCAACTACGGTGAGTTTGTTATGTGGTTCAGAGAACCAAGTTCGATGTAACATCTGACTTAAGCTAGAAGATTGAAATCAAAGTGATCAACAGTATCGCGCTCGTTGTTAAAGAAGTTGATAGCTAGAAATTCTACATGTAAAATATGATTATATCACATTGAAACATGAAGGAAGGTATAGCCTGTTCTGGAATTTGGCTGTAAGAGACCTGAGTCTAAGCGTTGCGACATACGATGAAAGGTCATTAGAATATGACACATCGATCCATGGTAGTAAGAAAATAACTTGCCTTAAGTTTGTTAAGAAGAAAAAGGAGTCTCCAGTAAGGATCGAGATTGTGACTTGAAGGTCATAATTTGGAGTTTAACATAAGATAGAAAGCAGGTGCAGGATGTGAGCTTCGCCTGCAGTCAAGAAGTCCAAGAGTTAGATACTCGTTTGAAGTAACGTATATTACAGTTATTACTTAGGATGGAAAGGTAACGTATGGAATCATTATACAAGCCCTATTTCGTTGATGATTCCGGGACGTAATCATCCTAAGGGGGAGATAATGGTAACGCCCGCAGATTCAGGCTAGTCAATTTAAGGACAATGAGCATCAAAAATGACTTTTTGATGGAATATTATTTAGAAGGATTAATCTTAACTAAGTTGTAGTATATGTTACAAGGATTCCGTACATATAAAGAACGCTGAAATCCGAGTTATAACGAAGAAGTTATGACCCGTCGAAGTTTCGCGACAGAACCGGCACGACACAACACGACGTAAATAGTGAATTTATGATAGAGCGATATTTGGTCTTAGAAATCTAAATGAAAGTCGTTGAATACGTTAAACCGAGAGCGTGCATAAAAAGAACGCCCAAATCTGACTTCGTATGAGGAAGTTATGATTTTTCGAAATTTCGGCTTAGCAGTATGCAGCCCGAAATTCGAATAATAGATCGAGCGGTTTTTAGCCGACACATCCTAAACGAGAATTGAAGATCTCTTTAATAGTAGCGTAACGATAAAAAGACAGACAAAACGGACGTCGGATGAAGAAGTTATGAATTTTTAACGGACTTTTCCTGTCTCGGCCCGTTAAAAATATAATATTAAAAATGAATTCAAATTTAGCCGACGGAGTCTAAACGAAAGTTGTAGAGAATAATCTCACGTACACGTGGATATAAAGAACGTCAAAAACGGAGCTCGTATGCGAAAGATATGGATTTTTGAAGTTCGGAGCACAAACTTCGACACCTGACTCTGTTCACGACGTGAACATAGAAATTCACGATGTGAACTCAGTGAACGACACGTTTCAAGCCTAGAAGACACACGGCAAGCCTAAGAGATGAACGGGATCAAAATCACGACGTGAATATACCCGGTTCACGACGTGAAAGTCGAATTTTCAGCCTATAAATAGCAAGTTCGACCTCAGCCATTCTTACACCAAATCTTCTTACCTCTCTTTCGTTTGCTGAAGCCGTTTCGCGTCCCGAGCCCACCGATCACGAACCGCTGACCGTTTTTAGTTAAATTCTATCAACTCACGCTAAGGTGAGTGCATATTATTTTCATCTTACACATAGATATGAAGTATTTTATATAAAATTACGTGCTATGTGTGCATATTATCTGAATACTTGTTGTCTATGCTGGATGATCGAGTTTATATACGTTTTAAATGATTTAAACTGTATATGTATTTTATATCTACAAATATGTTGGGGTAAAACATGGGTAGATAAAATAGTTGGTGTGTGATGAAAAATGAGTTGGAAGATGAGATAAAAGGCGATATAGATCATGAGATGAGGGTGAGAGGTGAGAAGTGAGAAAAGCCTTTACCCAAACGTTGGCCCCATCATCTAGCAGAGTATGGATGACAACCATGGACTATTCTAGACGGTCTGTGGAACACTAGCATGCTCGCAACCTGTAGGTGTTGTGAACGACATGTTCACCCGGTGTACTCTAAAAACCCATTGACATGTATTTCGGGTGGATTGCCGAAAATAATATTGTCGATAAATGAGCTATGGACTTAGCTCCCGTTGGATGAACCCTGGTGACTATGCGACTTAGTGTCTGTTGTATAAACCCTGGCGACGATGTACTTCGTGCCTATTCCTTAGGAAAATTCCTTAGGAATGAGTGGTAGATAATTCTTAGGGTAGATCCTTAAGAAATGAAGAAGATAATGGGGATGGGTAATTGGGTTAATTGTTTGATGATAAAACATAATAACTTTATTATTGTGGGTTGACGACGACATCCCAAATCTTTTAAATAAATGAATGTAAGTTGTGTTTATGTTTATGTTTCTGTATTGACGACGACATCCCAAATCTTTTAAATAAAAAAAAAATACATTTCTTCGGAAATGCTTTGATAAAGTATTTATCATGTATTTTCTGGGAACAAATTCCGCAACATTTTTATAAAAAGGGTACTCTGATTTTTATAAAGCATAAACAAAATCGGTCTTTTCTGGCCGTGAAAATGGGGATGTCACAACAGCAGGTGCATTCATCAATCCGAATGGCATCACTACAAACTCGTAATGACCATAACGAGTTCTAAACGCGGTTTTGGGAATGTCATCCTCCAAAATCCGTATCTGGTGATACCCAGATCTAAAGTCTATTTTCGAAAAGTAGCCTGCACCTTGAAGTTGGTCGAACAGATCGTCAATGCGAGGCAGAGGATATCGATTCTTGATTGTAAGTTTATTCAGCACGCGGTAGTCTATGCACATACGGAATGATCCATCCTTTTCCTTCGCGAACAAAACCGGTGCTCCCGGGGGTGAGAAGCTTGGTCTTATGAAACCTTTGCTAAGGAGTTCGTTAAATTATCCGGATAATTCCTGCATTTCAGAAGGTGCAAGACGATAGGGGGATTTGGCTACAAGGGTAGCCCCAGGGATTAAGTCGATTCTGAATTCGACTTATCGTTCGGGAGGCACTCCTGGAAGATCGTCGGGAAAAATGTCGGGAAAGTTGCAGACCTCAGGAATGCTCGCGATGTCTTTCACTTCTTGATTTTTGTCTACCACGTGAGCTAAGGAAGCACAATACTCTTTGCGAAGGTACTTCTGTGCCTTGAAGCAAGAAATGATCTGAAGGTTCGTTCCGGGGTTGTCGCCGTAGATGACAAGAGTTTCGTTAGTTGGCAAGTTCAGATGAATGGCTCCTTCGTAACACAGGATATCAGCATGGTTAGAGCACAACCAATACATACCTATTATGACGTCGAAACTCTTGATATAGACCGGCATAAGGTCTACTGGGAACGAAAAGTTATTCAAGGTAAGAGTAGATCCTATGTATATATCGTTGGTGGATTCGGATTTCCCGTTAGCCATTTCGACTATGAGAGTTTCATTTAGTGGTTGGGAGTTTTGATTTAGCAAATGTTTGAAATTGTGGCTCATAAAGCTCTTCTCAGCACCACAATCAAATAGAATGCATGCATAAGTGTTGTTGAGAAGAAACGTACCCGTGACCACCGCAGGGTCTGTCACTGCTTCTTCGTGACCCAAAGCTAAAATTCTCCCAACTCCACCGGCATTTCCAGCTTTTGGACAATCTCTCTTGAAATGCCCCACATCACCGCATTGGTAGCATGCTTGACCTACTCCAGCGGCAGGTACTTGGTTAATTGGTTGGGGTGGTGATCTACAGAATTCGGCAGTATGCCCTTTTCTGTTGCATTTACGACACTGCATTTCCCGACAATTTCCGTTATGGTGAAAATTGCACTTGTTGCACTTGGGAAGATTACCAGCATAAGGCTTAGCTGGTGCAGGGTTAGCAGGAACAGCAACAGGTACAGTAGCAGCATTGACAGCCACTAGTTGTTGCTTCTTTGAGGGTTCCTGAGAAGATTTACCCTTCCTCTTGTTCCAACCTTTCTTCTTGCTATTGTTGTTGTTATTGTTGTTGTTGTTGTTTCCCTTCGGTTGTTCTGGTGCAGCAACCACTAAGTTTTGACGGGCTCCGTGGTCTATAAGAGACTTTGCCAGCTCTTTGGCACTGTCAAAGGTAACAGGCCTGGAAGCTAAGACACTTGACTGAATCTGGGGCGACAGTCCCCAAATATACCTCTCGATCTTTTTGCTCTCCAGAGCAACCATATCTGGACAAAGTATTGCTAAGTCACAGAATCTATTTGTATAGGTTGTTATGTCCGAACCAACCATTGTAAGACCCCGGAGCTCTTGCTCGAGTTTTTGAATTTCTCCTCACGGACAGTATTCCCGCATCAACATAGTTTTTAAGTTCTCCCAACTTATAGATGTAGCCACTACCAGAGTCAGTGACTTAAAATGGTCGTTCCACCATGTTAGGGCTCTATCCGAAAAGGTACAAACAACGAATTTGACTTTGCTGCTCTCTGGATAGGAGCAGATTTCGAAAATTGCTTCTGTCTTCTCAATCCACTGTCTTAACGCCTTAACTCCTCCAGTCCCGTTAAAGGTCCTGGGTTTGGCATTCGAGAAATCTTTATAAGTACACTCTCGTGAGTGCCCATGACTCTCGCCATGGTTATAAGGATGTGCACCAACTCCTGAGCTACTAGCACCAGGGGTGTCTATATGACCCATAGCAGCTGCAACAACTGATGTAACCGTCGCTTGAAACATAGCAGCGTCGAATTGAGGAGGTGGTGGCGGAGGTGGTGTCGGTGCTTCATTAACATTGTTACGTCTTCGGTTTCTCCGAGGATGCATCTTTTACTATAAAAGTTAAAAGATAAAAAGATGGTAAGATTGATGGGTTTTAGGTATAACAAATAAACTAGAAAACAATTCTTAAGTTCACATGCAACCTACTTTGGATCTATGTTTTAACTATTGAACATACAACTTTGAATTGCAAAACAAGAACCCTAGAGGAGAGAGGCTAATTTCGAAATTAACAAACTAGGGTTTAGGGTTTACATACCTTTCAATTGTTATAGCAAACAATTGATATTCCCTTGATCTTGATCTTGATCTTCTTGGAAGCTTTAGCACCACAAGTGTAATGCCTCTAATGGAATCACACCCAAACTAGCAAGAAGGAAAATAGAAGAAGAGAGAGGGGAGAGGGAGTATGTAAAATCTCGGCCTTAGGGTTTCTTCAAAAGAAAGAGTGACCAAAAACATGAACCAGGAGGCTCCTTATATAGCTGAGGGATTTAGGGTTTAAGGGAAACCCTAGTTATCCTTTGCTTAGGGCCTAAGCAAACCCAAGGGCCTTATCCAAGCCCCTATGGACGAAATTATTAGGGTTTCCCCTAAAGATTTCGTCCACCCTCTTCCAAGGGGGTTCTAGAGCCTTCCACTCAACTATTAGATAATTGCAAACTAGTCCATGCACCTTATAATTAATTCTTTTAACCCCAAAATCAATTCTGATTAATTTCTGGCTAACAATTAATTAAACATAATGATTTCTAATTAATATATTAATCCATTAACATATTAATAAATCATTTATATATATATTAATTTATTAATCTTATAAATTAATATCTCTCCTTTCATAATTTCCTTGTCCAGTTGCTAGGTTGAGGGCAACCCAAAAGGACTGTGCTGCTATCAATTCAAGTACATACCAATTATAGTTATGGCTTAGACACCTAATCCAACAGTCTCGCACTTGGATAAGTCTGTAACTATAATTGCTAGTATGCCTTCTAAATTTGACCAGCAAATTGTAGCTTCCAAAAAGCTGCTGCCGAACTCTGACCCAGTCAGTTATGTGTCCTGAGATAAGTGATCATATAACCCTTCGTTCTGCATGATATCCCCAGACAAAAGACATGGAATGTAATCAATCACTTTGTCCAGAATCTATGTTTCCCGATTCCTGATTTGTGATGATGTAGGACTTCTAATTGAACACATCAATTTTGTCCTGGCTGGGCCCAGCACATAAGTCAACACCAAATCATCGAGGGGCCCACAGATATCGCTTTTCCTGTTAGGGCAAAAGGAACGAATAAACGTTGACTCATATGCTTGTATCTTTTACTCATCAAATTATGCATGACAATACGTTTTATAACACCAAGTTACTGATGCGTTTTCGTATCACCAATGCACAACCGACTTGTAAATTACAACTCATATATCTTCGTTTCAAGATTATAAGATATTATCGTCTCAGTATTACTCGTGATGAATTTCATGAAGTAATACTCTGAGCGAGGGTTTATCCAATACTCAAATCTCAATTTCTGAGTACTCATGAACGTTGCAGCAATTCTATTGCCATGTCTATCCTTAGACAATTTGCAATCCAATTCATGACAGTCTTAATTCACTACTTACTTCCAAGAGTACGAGCGACTGTGGAGTTTGAATAATCTCATTATTCAGGAAGTAAAACATGCAAAAATGAAACACAATAATAAACAATTGACAAAAGGTAGTAGCCAAACTTATAAATAATACTTTATTATTTAATCACCAAAGGTCAATTACATTTACTTTGTTACAAGTTTCAAAAACTAATCTAACTACTAAAACTAATATCATCTTTCAGTCCTATGCTCCGAGCATGCTGAATATGCTTAGCCCTACTCAGACCCTTTGTGAGAGGATCTGCTGGGTTATCTTCAGATGACACCCTCTTTACTATAAGATGGCCTTCTTCTACTCTATGTCTGATGAAATGGTACTTTCTGTCGATATGTCTGGTCTTACCATGATCTCTCGGTTCCTTTGTCAAGGCAACCGCTCCTTCATTATCGCAGAACAGTTCCATAGGCTCCTGGATGGTTGGAACAACTCCGAGATCTCCGATGAAGTTCCTCAACCAAGCTGCTTCTTTCGACGCTTCACTCGCTGCTATGTACTCTGATTCACAAGTAGAATCAGCCACCGTATCTTGCTTGGAACTTTTCCAAGTAACTGCTCCTCCATTCAGTAAAAATACCCAGCCTGATTGAGAACGGAAGTTATCTCTATCCGTCTGAAAGCTGGCATCACTGTAACCATCTACTCTCAAAGTATCACTGCCACCAAGCACAAGAACCCAGTCCTTTGTCCTTCGCAAATACTTGAGTATATTCTTAACTGCTATCCAATGAGCTCTACCTGGGTTTCCCTGATAGCGACTGACCATGCTCAAAGCAAATGCCATATCAGGGCGAGTACATGTCATAGCGTACATGATCGATCCGACAGCGGAAGCATAAGGTACACGATTCATGTCATCTATTTCAACATCTGTACTCGGACATTGAGTCTTACTCAATTTGGTATTGCTCTGGATAGGTAGCTCTCCCTTTTTGGAATTTTCCATACTAAACCTCTTTAGTACCTTGTCCAAGTATGTGCTCTGACTAAGTCCAATTAGTCTCTTCTTTCTATCTCTCAATATTCTAATCCCAAGAATATAGGCAGCTTCTCCAAGGTCTTTCATGGCAAAACACTTTCCAAGCCAAGACTTAACTTCTTTCAAGGTTGGAACGTCGTTACCAATGAGTAATATGTCATCGACATACAACACCAGAAAAGTTACTATACTCCCACTAGCCTTGATATACACACAAAACTCATCTTCACTTCTAGAGAAACCAAACTCTTTGATTTTCTCATGGAAGCAAAGATTCCAACTGCGAGATGCTTGTTTCAATCCATAAATGGATTTCTCAAGCTTGCACACTCTATTGGGGAACTTTGCATCAACAAAACCCTCTGGCTGACTCATGTAAACATCTTCAGCCAACTTCCCATTAAGGAAAGCAGTTTTGACATCCATCTGCCAGATTTCATAATCATGGAAGGCAGCTATGGCGAGCAATATCCTAATAGATTTAATCTTAGCTACTGGTGAGAAGGTCTCATCATAGTCAACCCCTGGGGTTTGAGTGAAACCTTTTGCAACCAGTCGAGCTTTGAATGTGTGCACATTCCCATCCATGTCTGTCTTCTTCTTGAAGATCCATTTGCACCCAACTGTCTTGCGACCTGGTGCACTATCAACCAAATTCCAAACTTGGTTGTCATACATGGACTTAATCTCGCTGTCCATTGCCTCTTTCCACTTGGAAGCCTCTGGGCCTGCCATTGCTTCCTTATAAGTGACTGGTTCATCTAAGTTTACCAGTGTTCTGTCACTTATGAATGTGTCACCATCTGAAGTAATATGAAAACCATACAACTCAGGTGGCACACTCACCCTAGTGGATCTTCTAAGAGGTAATGAGTTATCAATTGGTTCAACAGGAACTGTTTCCTCTGGTTGAGTGCTAGTGTCATCTAAGGTTCCTTCATTGGCTGACTCTTGAATTTCTTCAAGGTCAATAGTGCTCCCACTGTCCTCTTTGAATATGAGCTCTCTTTCAAGAAAGACTCCTCTTCGTGCTACAAAGACCACGTTCTCACTAGGCCTGTAGAACAAATATCCAAAAGACTGCTTTGGGTAACCAATGAAAACACATTTCTCACTTCTAGCTGCTAGCTTGTCTTGAGTCTCTCGTCTTACGAAAGCTTCACAACCCCAAACTTTAATATGTGCTAACGAGGGAATTTTCCCTGTCCACATTTCGTGAGGTGTTTTGGCAACCTTCTTTGTAGGGACAAGATTGAGGATGTGGGCGGCTGTCTCTAAGGCATACCCCCAGAAGTGAATAGGAAGCGAAGCCCGACTCATCATAGAACGAACCATGTCTAACAAGGTTCGATTGCGCCTCTCAGCTACACCATTTAACTGTGGTGTCCTAGGAGGAGTCAATTATGAGACTATCCCACATTCTTTCAGATAGTCGTTAAACTCGATACTAAGATACTCCCCGCCTCTATCGGATCTAAGTATCTTTATCTTTCTGCCCAATTGATTTTCGACTTCATGCTTAAACTCTTTGAATTTTTCAAAAGTTTCTGACTTATGCGTGATCAAGTAGATATATCCATATCTGCTATAATCGTCAGTGAAAGTCACATAGAATCGATTAGCATCTCTTGTAGTTGATCTGAAGGGCCCACACACATCCGTGTGTATGAGATCCAACAGACCTTCACCTCTTTCACAAGACCCTGTGAATGGTGATTTTGTCATCTTTCCCAAAAGACAAGATTCACACATATCATCTGACTTTAGGTCAAATGATTCCAACACTCCATCCTTTTGGAGTTGGGCTATGCGTTTCTTGTTAATGTGTCCAAGACGACAATGCCACAAGCATGCCTTGTCTACACTATTAGACAAGTCAATATTAAGTACACTATTTCCTAGGCTATCAACACAAGTCACTGTTTCATACACACCATTACAAGGCAAAGCTTCAAACATAAAAACACCATTCTTATAAACAGAAATTGAACCATTCAAATCATTAAAAGAATATGTAAAACCTTGTCTGAACAATGCATGAAATGAAATAATGTTTCTCGTCATCTCAGACGAATAGCAACAATTTATTAAATCTAATCTAACATCATTACTAAGCAGAAGCTGATAAACTCCGATCTTGGTTACTGGTGAAGACTTTCTGTTTCCCATGATCAGGTTTATCCTTCCTCGCTCTATCTCCTCACTTTCCTTTAGACCCTGCAAATCAGAACAGCTATGAAAACCACATCCTGTATCAAGGACCCATGAACAAGAAGATAATGAGTTATTAGCAGAAATAGTGTAAATACCTGCCGAAGATGGCTTCACTTTGCCATCCTTGATATCTTGCAGATATTGTGGGCAAGATCTCTTCCAATGCCCCTTTTGGCTGCAGTAAAAGCAAACTGCCTCTTTTGGATCAGAAACATGGGGAGTGGAACCATTGGGCTTAGCCTTTGGGCCATTACTAGATGACCCAGCTTGAGCCTTGCTCTTCTAGTTTTGCTTGGGAGGACCTTTCCTCTTTTTCCCCTTTCCCTGTCCAATAGCCAAAACAGGGGCACTCGTAGGTGTGGAGGGTATACTTTTACCCTTCATCCCTGCCTCAGCTGTCTGCAACAAGTTGTGCAATTGGGCCAAGGTCTGCTCAGTATTGTTCAAATGGTAAGTTAGAATAAACTGACCATAACATTCAGGAAGTGAGTTCAAGACCATGTCAATGGCCAATTCCTCATCAAAGTGAATATTGAGCTTGACCAAACGCTCTATGTAGCGTTGCATTCTTTGCACATGTGACACTACTGACTCCCCATCTTTCATCTTGCAAGCCATGAGTGACTTGACTACTTCGAACTTTTCTTGACGAGCTCGCTTATGGTACTTTTCCATAAGGTCCTTGTTCATCTCGAAAGGCCAGTAGTCCTCATAGTACCTCTGCAGTTCTGGGGACATAGTTGCCACCATGATGCATGCCACTTTGGTAGCATCATCATAATGTTTCTTGTAGGCAGCAAGATCTTCAGGAGTAGCTTCATTCTCATCAAGCTCTTTGAGCTCCTTTTCAAGAACATATTCTTTGTTCTCGAAACGAAGAGCCATCTTGATGTTGCGCATCCAATCGTTATAGTTTGAGCCATCCATAACGACTTTGGAGCATATATTGAGCAAAGAGAAGTTTTGGTTGGTGGAGGACGAAGCAGAAGTGTTTCCAGGAGTAGACATCTGAGAAGAAAGAAAGAAGAAAGTTTTAGTTAGATTTCAAGATACCTTAATAGAATAACCCAAAGATATAATATCAAGGTTAGGATCCAACTATGAAGATTCACAACTTAGAAATGGGATGCCGAGATCCAAGTGCAAATTTCATAAAGGTAGGTGAATGACGATTCACCAATTCCACCATTAGACGAAACAAACGAAGTGAAATTCCTAATTCTTTTGAGATACATTGAAACTATTCAATGGCATGTTTTAATCTTAGATTATGCTCTTCTATTTGTGACTGGGATGCCGAGGATCACAAACAAGATGTGAATAACCATGCAAATGTGCTTGGTAACCTCATTGTCTTTATCATTAACTATTGATGTGCTGGTAAACCACACACGCTCCATCAAAATGACAATTATGAGATACCCATTACTACTCTTTATTAGTGCCTTTTAGTGTGCTGGTTAACCACACACGCTCCACTAACGACCAATAAAGCATAATGTGCAATTTCATGGATTAGCATACTTTTCACATTTTTCCTAAAGTAACTAGAGTTGGGATTTTGAAAATAATGTTCTAGTACTTTCTTTAATATCATTATACTTTTAATGAGAAGTAGTTGTCCTATCAAATCCGTTCTGCTAACGACCCTCCACTAATCAAGGAAGCGGTGGGTGAGAGTGGACACCCATTCAACTACCATTTTATAGGCAGTTTCCTTATACCCCCCTTATAGATTAGCTTCGTGAATGAGGCATACTAGCGATTTGACTGACCATGTTCTTATACATATATAATATTAAACTTTTAATTATAATATATATAAGGTGTGTTTTAAAACATTTTTAAAACATCAAGGGTTTATAAATTTCGAAATTTAAGCTATTAAATTTAAATTTAAATAAACCAATTAACTAGATTTAATATTTATCTTTTAATTAACTATTAATCAAATTATTAAATCTTGTAAGGATTATCTAATTAAATTAATCCATTAATTTAATCCTAATCTTTATCCCTCTAAATTTCGAAAAATAGGGTAAGGATAATTATCCAATTAAACTAATTAAGTAACAATTATCCAAAACAAGAAACCCTAGTTATCCTCTAGCATATTTCGAAATTTACAAGGGAGGAGGCTAGGGTTTTCAAAACCCTAACCCTAATTTCGATTAGGGTTCTTTGGAGGCTAGGGTTTTCGAAAAAACCCTTTGATCCAAAACCCTAGAAATCGAAAATTTGGCCTTTAGGGTTTAATAGCTATAAACCCTAATTTGCAATTCAACAATTATAGCAATTCAATTTAAAACAACAATGGCTCTGATACCACTGATGGGTTTTAGGTACAACAAATAAACTAGAAAACAATTCCTAAGTTCACATGCAACCTACTTTGGATCTATGTTTTAACTATTGAACATACAACTTTGAATTGCAAAACAAGAACCCTAGAGGAGAGAGGCTAATTTCGAAATTAACAAACTAGGGTTTAGGGTTTACATACCTTTCAATTGTTATAGCAAACAATTGATATTCCCTTGATCTTGATCTTGATCTTCTTGGAAGCTTTAGCACCACAAGTGTAATGCCTCTAATGGAATCACACCCAAACTAGCAAGAAGGAAAGTAGAAGAAGAGAGAGGGGAGAGGGAGTATGCAAAATCTCGGCCTTAGGGTTTCTTCAAAAGAAAGAGTGACCAAAAACATGAACCAGGAGGCTCCTTATATAGCTGAGGGACTTAGGGTTTAAGGGAAACCCTAGTTATCCTTTGCTTAGGGCCTAAGCAAACCCAAGGGCCTTATCCAAGCCCCTATGGACGAAATTATTAGGGTTTCCCCTAAAGATTTCGTCCACCCTCTTCCAAGGGGGTTCTAGAGCCTTCCACTCAACTATTAGATAATTGCAAACTAGTCCATGCACCTTATAATTAATTCTTTTAACCCCAAAATCAATTCTAATTAATTTCTGGCTAACAATTAATTAAACATAATGATTTCTAATTAATATATTAATCCATTAACATATTAATAAATCATTTATATATATATTAATTTATTAATCTTATAAATTAATATCTCTCCTTTCATAATTTCCTTGTCCAGTTGCTAGGTTGAGGGCAACCCAAAAGGACTGTGCTGCTATCAATTCAAGTACATACCAATTATAGTTATGGCTTAGACACCTAATCCAACAAAGATATCAAGAGTGAATATGAATTTGATATCTCTGAACTAAAATATTTAGTTCAACATGAATCTTGCAATGAACTGGAAATAGAAGTCTACTACAAGTACAACTTGCAACAGGATAATATGAAATTGAGTGGTTATTTTTCAAAAAGTATGAAAATGCATGTCGTATATATTGACATATTGAATACATAATGTCTGGAAAACTTGACCCTAAACAGGTCTACAATACACCAAATTACTGGAAAAACATCGACATCAAAGCGAACTACTGAAAATGAAATTTTCGCGGTCGTACTGAAAAACATGAAAAATAACGCTAGAACATATCTGCAGACTTAACTATAACCAAAAGAGTAAACAGAGAACGAGTAGAGTATAATCCATTTCTTAAACCAAAAGAAAGGATAAGTAGAGCATCTCTTACTGGCGACGGGCATCACTTGGACGAACCCTCAATTCAGCCAGCTGACACTCCACATTAAGCATATGTCTTTCATACACTGTCTGGCGTGCTCGGAGCTCTATGACTTCATATCGAGTTGCAGCTAGCTCTTGCAACAAAGTCTCATTGTCTCTTATTGCTCTGTTATGAGCAAATTCAAGATTGCGAATATGATCTGTATTGGCATTCGTGTCCGCATCAAGCTCCACAGTTTTTTGAATGGCTGTCACTCCTAGCTCAACATTTCGAGCCACACGGCGAACCAAGATGGGAAGAATTCTGTCTGCAGAGCCTCCCTTACTTCGTTTGTAGAAGCTTCGGTCTCCGTTGTAGGGTAAGGGTTGACCTTGCTCTCGGCTCCACCTACCCAAGTTCTCAGCCCACGAAGGCGTCGGGCCTTGGAAATTTTGTCGTGGATTAGGATTTTGGGCAACTAGTGGTGGATTATAGGCTTCTGATTCAGAATCAGTGTCTTCAGGGAAATTTTATGCAAAATCATCATCTAAGGGAATTTCATGATTTTCTTCTGGCTCTACATCTTGCCCTTGATTGTGAAAATAAGGGTCTCCAGGTAGATGAACTCCAGCTATTGTTATCTAAGCGAGAATATGGATAAGAGATATAGAATATAGTTAGTAACGATAGATTAAGGATACAAGTTTCTACGAGAGAGACTTACAGTTAACAAGTAATGTATTCTGTATGACTTGTTCTAGGTATTACTATACCTATAAAGTGTATACTAATTATATATAACTTGGGTATAATCGACCTTCGATTAAATGACCCGACTCTAAATCCACAACCAAACAAGGAACAGGAAATGAAGCTAGATCACATATTCTAAGTCTATATAACTTTAATTATATATAACTGTAATATACCCTTAATATTTATAATTCTACCCTTAATGGTTCTTTTGTTTTCACATGTTTGTTATTAGTATATAGTGCCTAAAATACCCCTATAGTATTTTAATCTTTATGTTCTGTTCTATAGTTCTTCTGTATATGTATGGTTGGTAAGTTTTAGACATGTCGCAACACTACTATCACTTCTAAACACATGTTGTTCATATCTCAAATCAATATAGTTGATCAGGCTATATTAATCCAAGATATGATTACATAACTTCCCAGGTTTGACTGTAATGTCCAACATCCAAACACTTTTAAGTTCTTATGACTGTGATATTGTACTTATACGTATGAGTGTTAGTATACTTCTTGTAAAAATACTTAAATTTTTAAAAAGTATAATTGTAGTCATAGCTCTTAGCCCCAAATGTATTTATAGTTTGTATATCTTTTATGGATTGATATATTAAGTTCACTATAAACAATGATCTGATACCAGTCTGTCACACCCCCAAACCAGACAGCGGAAACGTCTGGGGTGAATGACTTCATTTTTAGTATCACAACACATGCATTATAGTAATCAAAGTACAAACAACCATTATATTTAAAAAGTATAAGTATTTACATGTGATCCATCATTGTATATTGAAACCAAAATAGTTATACAACAGAAGAACACAAGACTCAAAATAGCTCCATCTTCTCAAAAGCTCGGGGAGTACCTGTCTACTGGTTCCATGAGAATACAAGTAATTTGAAAAGAGAGTATCAACATAAAGTTGAGTGAGTGCATAAGTGTTTATGATTGAAAGAATGTTTTCTGTTTCTTGAATATGTAAACTGTTCCAGAAAATTTTATATTTTCTGTTGTATATGAAAAGTAGTTTTAATCTCATAAAATCGTTATGTTTGTATAACAATGTTTTGTATTTGTATTCCTTTTTGTAAAACTTGTAACTGTGAATGTGCCTGGTTCCACCAGCTGCTAATGTAGACTATAATGTAATACTGTAAATTGTATCTTGTAAAACTAGTACTTTGAAAATGTACTTATGTTTAGTTAATTATACACTAACGTATTGTTAATATCTTTTTAATGAGTTATTATAACCATACTGACTAGATGGCCTGACCCAACGCATTGAAGGCGTTGAAAACTGTTGATAACATCTGTCACTCATAGGCGTGTATGCCTGACTGTAGCTAGCAGTCTGAGTGCGGGGTTGTCAATCCCAATATAGATCTATACACACATTGTTTCGATCCCCGACTGGAGATTATGGTTATAATGTCAGGACTTTAAACAATATTGTTTAAATGAAATAAAAAACCTGTATCAAATGACTCATAAAAAGCATATAAACGTTACATGTATAATAGTTATGAAAACCCAATCATTCTGAAATAAATGATTGACAGTATGTTCTTGAATTAGTATTCTTAACATGTATATGAAAGATGTATATTCTTGATTAGTTTTGAATCAAACCTTTGTTCTTGTAAAACAATGTACTTTAGTATACTTAAATCGTAAATTAATGTTCTGTGAATCATAAATTATACCTATTTTAATTTATATGTACTTTCTGAATTGATACCGAGTATTCATGAATGCAACCCCTTGCTCAACATGTTACAAAGGGTATTTGAACTGAATGAAATAGCTTTTATATTTATATACATATACAAATATATATAAGTAAATTTTAAATGACACTCGGACAAATAACCAATACTTATAATCCCACATCCAAACAAGGAAAAGGAACCAAAGTGGATTATCAGTTCTAAGCCTTTTAAATCTTATATATATATATATATATATATATATATATATATATATATATATATATATATATATATATATATATATATATATATATATATATATATATATATATAATTTCTGGGGAAAAATATAAGTTTATAAAAACATTTAAAAGAAGTTTAATATTTTGAAATACTTTTGGTGACTTGATGTCATTTTAACACAATTTTTTTAAAACCACTTGAATTGATGATAACTAAAATCCATTTTGACAAGATATTTGAAACCATTTGTTTATAACACAAAATCATTGTGTTATACTTGTATGCCTCCCCCCCCCCCCCTTAAAACAGTAAAAACTATGAAAATACGGGGGTATGAACTCACCTTTCGGAGGGTGATTCAAATGATGATTTGGTATAGGATGTTTAGTTCCACGAGTGAAATCCCGCAACAAAACAAGTCCTATATATATATATATATATATATATATATATATATATATATATATATATATATATATATATATATATAGGGAAAAAATCAAATGAGAACACCTAAAAGGTTGAGAACGCGAGAACAATTCTGGACCAATCAATATAAGGGCATATTAGTAATTGTATATTTTAATTAAATTAAAATAAAATAAAATTCAATCAAATTCCCTTAAATTTAGGAGCAGCTACCAAAAAAGAAATAAATATTCAATTTTTTATTTTTCTTATTAATGGAATATAAAAAACATTTTTACCAAAATTTATCTTAAAACTGAAAAAAAAAATTAAGAAAAACAATTTTTTTCTTCTATTTCACGATTTTTTTTTTCAAAAAAATGAATAGAAATCGAACCCTAAATTAATACATTTGTATTCACAAATGATTTTTTTTCAAAAAACCTGATATATTCTCCAATCACAAATGAATACACATCAATTTACAAGTAATCCAATTCCTTTTTTTAATCGACTGAAAAATAAAAAGAGTGTAAAAATTATCATTTCTTCATAAAAAGAATACCTCTAATCATAAATAAATACATTCATTAACACATGATTACACTGCTATTCACAAATGAATACACTGCTATTAACAAATGAGTTCCCTGTTATTCACAAATGAATAAACGAATACCTCTAATCATAAATAAATATATTCATTGACACATGAATGCACTACTATTCACAAATGAATACACTGCTATTCATAACTAAATACACATTTTAACATTAATGAATTCATCAAAATATAATATAACTTACATCTAAAAAAATATAGTACAGAATACAATTTTTCATTCTCCTCTAGCTCAGCTTTACCATTTGGTTTCCCATCAACTTTAGGAATAACTTTGATGTTAAGATCAACCACGGAGCTTGAAGCTTCAACAATTCGAGCATAAGACTTTTTGCTAACATCATTGACAATAGTAACCACTGGGATGATTTTGATTTGGAATCATTATCAACAATCACCGGCTCATTATCCCATTTAAGATCCAAAAAACTAACTCCCTGCTTCATTTTCAAATCAGTCCCAGTATCTGATCCCATCTTCACATCCTCATTTGAACCCTCATTCATTACTTCATCATTACCACTACCAGAATGCTTCACAATCTTCATAGGAATAAGAATCCTAACATGAGATGTTTCATGAACATGGGACGTACCAGGAATTTTACCCAAAATACCCTTAGCATGGATTCCAGCATTCAAAGAAGGAGGCGACGAAGGTTGCGAACTGTCAGCCTTGGATTAGGAAGAATTAAACCCTTTAACCATATCAGAAGTAGCTTGTATCAAAACGAATCCCTTTTCTTCCACCAAATCATTGATTGTCTTATTATTTCCATAAATTTGAAAAGTATTCTGAATTTCAATGTTCTTACCACCATCGATAATTTTATCCATCGCTGCTAGTTCAGATTTGATAAAATTTGGATCAACATTCTCCTTGCCACATCCCGATTTGATTACATCTCTAACCCCATCGCGCAAAACATACTTTGAACCTTCCTCTTCACCAACAAAACAGAGAATCGATTGATTAACTGGAGCGTAACATATGTGTTGGTTGTTGTCATCGGAAGTCACGATACCGAAGGGTGTATCTATGTGTGTGTTCGTGTGTTGTTGGGAGGGCCAAGAAAGAAAGTGGATGAACATCAGAAAGAAATTGAAGTTGAGATTGGTTAAAATGGAAGCAATCAGGTCCGATGAACAAAAATCGAGTTGTAGGAGTGCTCTTCCGCTGATTCTATGGCCTCCTCCGGCTCTGATATGTTCTATGAGATGAGGCGTTGAGATGAATAATTCTATGAGATTAGGTCAACAAAATAAAGTGACATAGAGTAATTATAGGAGTTTACAAAATTAGGGTAATGCTTATTTACCTTAATAGCCTTTACAATTTTTTTTTAATTTAAAATTTAAAATTTAAATGTATTAATAATTAGAAAAATAACAATTAATTATAGCCACACATCTTAAAACTTAGATGGTCCAGATCTGTTCTCGCGTTCTCAACCTTTTAGGTGTTCTCATTTGATCCTACTCCTATATATATATATATATATATATATATATATATATATATATATATATATATATATATATATATATATATATATATATATATATATATATATATATTTGTTTAGCATATATACATCCAATTAGCTAAAATAATCATAGGAATTATTAGAAACCGGACTAATTTGTAAGTATAACTTACAAATTGAAGTGTTTGAAGCTAGATTGGAGGCCGAAATAGGTTTACGCCCAGGAGTTTACGGCCAGGTGTTCTTGAAGGATGAAGAACACTTGATGATCCTAGACCAGATTTTAAGAAGATTCAAAGGTTTTGAGGTGCTTGTTCTTCGTGTTCTTCACGTGTTCTTCGCGTTCTTCGTGAAAACTAGTAAAATCAATGGATTTTAGCCTAATAATTGAAGATGGAAGGGTATTCTTCAAGGGATAACAAGATCAAGAATTGATACCTGTTAGATTATGTGATGAACTAGTGTTTAATCACTTGAATAAGATGAACAAGGATGATCTTGGTGTGTTCTTGAGGAGATATGATGTTCTTGGTGGATGACACTTGAGAGAATTTGAGAGTTCTTGGCTGGAAGATGTGAGAAATGAAGGAAATATGAAGGAAATATATATATATATATATATATATATATATATATATATATATATATATATATATATATATATATATATATATATATATATATATATATATATATATATATATATATATATATATATATATGTGTGTGTGAGGGTTCACAATCCGAGGGTTTACGGCCGTGAACCTCGTTTACGGTCCGAGGTCGGTTAGAGTTTACGACCGAGAACATGTCCCAATGCGATAAGGTTCGATTTCTGAGAAGATAAGATACGAAGAGTTTACGGCCGAAGCCTGATTATGGCCAAAGCCATTCTCGGCCTCGTTCACGACTGCGAGGAGTGTACAGTCCGAGGAGTATACGGCCTTAAACCTTTTGCGGCCCGAAGCATTTGCGGTCAGAAGCGAAGGAATAAGATGCGAAGTTTCTCGGTTTTTAAGTCTTTTCCTTCTAAATTTAATTGTAATTATTATAACCTAAATAAAAATCCAAACAATAAAAAGGACTTTAGTTGACCCTCGTTTGACTTTGGTTGACTTTACAAGATAGAAAATAACGAGATGTTACATGGAGTTGTCCCTCCAACCTCAGGTGCCTCAACTGGTGTGGTACCCGGTAAGGGTACAGGAGGACCAGGTGTTAATGATCCTTTGCGTGAAGATTTTGTCAACAGGGCACATTCGAGGCATTCGGAACTTGCAAGGTCTCAAGTTGAAGCCACACGCATTTCAATGCGAAACAGGGCTATTCAGAGCAATCTTTCTTATGTTGCTCCTTCAGACGATATTGCTGATCTTGAGTTTACCTCCGGAGAAACTCCCAAGACTCCACCACATGCTTTCATTCATTCCGCTTCGGATGATGAAATTTCCGAAGAAGTGATGCTGACCGAAGACGGTGCACATGTTGCTGATACAAATGTGTTTTCTTCTATTCGTTTTCACTCCATACCATCCTCATCCAAGTCTGCTTTTGATTTTGGATCCTCCTCCTCCACTCATGACAATGAATTTGAATCCACTCAGAAACTTCATGATGATGCAACTACCAACAAACCTGGTCCTTCGGTTACTCTAATCAATCCTGAATCTCACAAGCACAAGCCTCAACATTCCAGCTCAAATAACGGATCCTCAGGACGAGACCACATTGATCCGTTTTCTCTTCTTGACATCCAAACCAATGTGTCAAACACGATGAAGAAGGTCAACTCTCTTGAAGCCTCCATAGCACGGCTTAACTCGAAGATTGATGAGAAAGTCTACTGACTGGATTCAAAGCTAGATGACATCCTTTAATCTTTATCTGAAGCCAATACGTCCGGACCCACTTTGGCTGAACGTGAAGCCCAGTTAGATCAACTCATCTCCTTACGGCTCAAGCATACCGTTGAGGAAGTTGAAAAGAAGTATGATGAAAGTGTCGATCACTAGCTTGACACTATCACCAAGATGTTGAAGGTCCATGACGATAGGTTGAATGCTTCCACTGAACTTATAAAGCAAACACATATTCGTCATGAGAAGCAGATCCTACGCCTGGAAAAGGAGTTCCGGAAGAAGGATGAGATGAATCTCATCATACAACAAGTCTTCCTCAAGCTTCTCCGGTCTTGCTGGAATATTGTGGATGTTCCGAACCAAAAGTTTGATGAGATGATCTATATACTCTCCAACCTGTTCAACCATCTCAAAGCCCAAGCCCCCACTGTTGACGCTTATGACACCCTTACCCTTCAAATCAACATCAACTTTCAGAAGGTGTTTGAAAAAATTTCAGAAATGAAGGAATCACTTATGCTTGCTCCGGTTGCCAGGTCCACCGTTGCAAGAGAGGGAGAAGGTCCAAGTAAACCCTGGAAGACTGCCTTGGAATATCAACTCCGAGATGAAGATGTGAATTCCGATTATAAAGTCCAAGTTCTTTCCGGACTTCTAGGAAATGATGATGATGATGATGGTAGTGATGAAAAGGAAGTGGAGTACATTAAAAATGTTGTAGTTGGAATCCCAGCTCCAAAGAAATTTCCTGCCAAGGTGCTCACGGAGGAAGAGCAGAGAATCTGGTCCGCAGTCTCATGGCCATCCACTCTTCCGGATGTGTTTCAAAAAAGTATTCAAATGGCCAAAGCCAAGACCAACTTAACGGTTGACGCTTTCCGGGCGACTCCATCCATGCTGCCACCAATTCCGGCTCCAAAAATTGCTCCGATTGACGAAGGTTCTCCCCTCCGGAATCCTGACGACATTCCGGAAGAACCTCTTTAATCCTCTCCTCAAAAGTTCACTATTGACGAGAACATGTTGCATGTTATCTCGGTTCTCAACAAAGACAAAGGCAAGAAGCCCATCACAGAAGGATCTCAATCTTTTCACTCCGGACCTCCACTAAGGCAAAAATTTGAATGGTCTCAGGAGGAAATCAACAAAGCCCTAGAGGATAGCATCCGGATCCAAGCTCTCAAAGATAATCCTGATCCGATGCGCAGTATCTCTCCTATATGCCGTGAAGGCATTCTTTATGATTCAGACATAGTACCCTTCACGTGCTATGATATTCCAACAAATGATTCGGAACAACTCGATCTGCCTCACTCTCTCCATACAGCAAGTTCTATATCAAGTTTGCTCCTCTCCACCCAAATGACAATCCGGAGATGATCATCCGGACAGAACGTGAAAGATTAAAAACATTCTACTCCAAGAACGCACAACCTCAAAATGAAGTGTGGACAAGGAAGAAGATAACAAAGATCTCTGGGTTCGGAAGGAAGATCTTGACGAAATATGAACTCCACTGCCCATTATTCTGATATCCGATCATCCGGAACAAACCAACATACCGCACCATCACTGATGCTGACATTCCTGTAATCAATCCAAACGATGTTCTGACCATTTCTGCTCATCTCCGAAGTCTCCAAAAGGATGATATCAGCGTGGGTGCTTACCACGCAGCCTTAGGCTTTCTCAAAGACTATGTCGCGGAATTTTGTTGATGCGACTATGAGCTAGCTCACTTGTTTGGAACTGAAGATTTTGTTGCCAAGATTGAATATGTGCTACCAGAAGCTGAACTGGTAGCTGAAGGACCTATTGATGATTCGGTTCTAGGGTTTGTGTACAAGACAAAGAAGACAAACAAAAATGACTTCTTCAGAGTCTTTGACAAACACCTAGTTCTGACAAGAGCTGTCAAGAAGTTTATCAGTCGAGCATCTAGGTCCGAAGCTCCTGAACATGTCAAGGCAAATCTTGTGAGTCAGTTGCAGTGGTATGTCGATGTCATGGATTGGTTGTTTAGAGCCTACACGTTCATCAAGGAAGAAGGGAATTGATCTGACTTGATTGCTAAGTTCACTTAGGGGGAGATTGTTGGAACCTGAAAGTGAACCTATAGCAATATCAAACTACTTTGAAGATCTGAAGTCAGTCAGAGTTCCGAAATGAATGATGCTAACAAATAAGTTGGTGTCCGGACATAAAGCTTTGCTCCGGAGAGAAGATTGATGTTTGTATTCCGAACCAAATGAAGGCATTCCGGAATGGACGTTATGTCCGGAATGTTAACTTGTCTGAATTAGTGTTTTGTCGTTTTGCATTTAATGTATTTGTCATTTAGCTTGATGTTACATTTCATAGGACTAAATCTATTTTGTCAACTTAAATAATCAGAGTGTCAAGAGTTACCCTATTATCCAGTCTTATGTATGTAAGTCAGTTTGTACGATGTTTCATGTTCTCCTATTTATAGGAGTTTTCAATGACAATTCAAACGACGGATCATTCACTCAAATATAGAAATATTCTAGTTACTTCACCTTTCAAGTTATTCTTTCAAACATTCTTCTTGTTCTTCATTTATTATCTTTACCTTGATCATTATCTTCTCTCTTCATTTATATCTTGAATACTTTGTTGATTGCATTAACTCAAACTTGACTAGTCTTGCCAGACTTGACTGGAACATTCCTTAGTAAGCAGACATTGATCTTAAGCATTCATTCAAGGTTTGAATTTTCAAACCTTGTCCCTGCGCATCAGATCGTCCCTGTTCTCACACTAAGCTCTTGAAGTTCAAGATCTACAAGCTGCAAGTAAAAGGTATTCATCTAACTTAGTTTTTATGTTATCAATTTCGAATACTGTATGCTAGAATTAGGGTTTATGCTTTGGATTATTATTTGCGTGTATAACTTGAGAAAAACCTAGATCCAAAGCATTAGGGTTGCATGTGCACCATAGGAAGGTTGTTATTCTTAAAACCCATCTGTGGTATCAGAGCTTAGACTCGACGAGTCCTATGAAGGAACTAAACGATTAGGACCAACTCGACAAGTCCATGCCCTGACTCGACGAGTTGGTTCGTCAGATGGCATATTTTTCGTATTTTTGGCCTGAATTAGATTTGGATAATTACCATAAACTGTTTTGACAATTAAAATTCGATTTTTCTGACGTGGTAACAAATATCCTCATCTAATTAAAAGATAGTGGTCAAATTTTAAGATAATTACTAGATTATGTGATAAATTAATTATTTGTAAAATTTGATTTGCATTTATCTTGCCAAATAAAATTGGATTAAGTCAAATTTAGATAAAGATAAAATTATATGATTATGTTAATCATTTTAAATTTGATCTAAAAGGTTTTGAAAAGTTTCAAAACTTGCCCTCAAGTTTTGGAATTAAAAATTTGATTAAAAAGTTTTAATTTTGAAATATTAAATTCTAAAACCCTAGTATTTTGAAAAGTTTAAAATGCAACCCTTAGACTATTATAATATTAAAAGATTAATACTTATATATATATATATATATATATATATATATATATATATATATATATATATATATATATATATATATATATATATATATATATATATATATATATATATATATATATATATATATATATATATATATATATATGTATGTATGTATAAGATAAGTCAGTCTTACCATTAGTAGGCTTCATTCACGAAGCTGGTCTATAAGGGGTGTTTAAGGAAGCGGCATGTAAAATGACCGCCATTGGGTATACACTCTTACCCACCACACTCTTGACTAGTGGAGGGTCGTTAGCGAATGGGTAGGATAGGACATTAATTCCTTATTAATAAGTATAATGAAATTTATATATTAACTAAATTTTTTTATAAATTACCAATCTTAGTTAGTTTAGGAAAAATGTGAAAATGATGCTATTCCGTGAAATTGCACTTTGCACCTTGTCAAAGTCGTTAGTGGAGCGTGTGTGGTTAACCGGCTCACAAACTTGGACCAACAAGGGTAGCGAAGGGTAGCTCGAGAATTATCATAGATCAATAGAGCGTGTGTGGTTAGCCGACACATTGATTAGGTGGTAAATGACTCGAGAATGCCAAGCAAATTTGCATGGTTATTCACACCTTGTTTGTGATCCTCGGTATCACAGTCACAAACTTGAAGGGCATAATCGAGATTAAAATATGCCATTGAAAAGTTCAATGAATCTCAAAAGGAATCTAGGAATTTCATTTCACTTAAAACTTAATTGTTCATTTCGTTTTTCATGGTGGAAATTGGTAAATCATCATTTACCTACCTTCAAATATTTTGCAATTGGATTACGGCACCCCTCTTCCGAATTGTGAAATATTGTGTTGGGTCCTAGCCTTAATATTTCATTTGGGTGTTATATTAAGGACTCTTTATCTAATCTAAACTTTGTTTCTTTTCTATTTCAGATGTCTGGCTCAAACAATGCTTCCGACTCGAACTCCAACCCTTCAAGCTCCTTTTCTCTTATGAACATTTATGGGAGGGTCACTTTCGATGGGTCCAATTTCAATGATTGGATCCGCAACATCCGCATGGCCTTTCGCTACGTGGAAAAAGAGTACGTCCTCGATGAAAAGCTCAAAGAGATAGACAAAAACAAGGCTTCTGCTGAAGAGATAGTTGAGTATAGGGCTCACGAAAAATACGCGACAAAGGTGTCGTGTATAATGGTAGCCACTATGACTCCTAAGCTCCAGCGGTTCTATGAGAACTAATGGCCTTACGAGATGTGCCAAGACTTGATGGAAAAGTACCATCAAAGTGCACGTCAAGAAAGGTACGAGATCGTTGCCTTGTTGATAACGACCAATATGAAAGATGGAGAGTCCATCACGAGCCACTTCCAAAGAATGCAAAGGAATGTGGATCGTCTGCTCAAATTGAATGTCAACTTTGATGAAGAGTTAGCGATTAATATAATCCTACACTCTTTACCTCCTATCTATAACTAGTTCAAGATGACTTATCATATAAACAAGGAGGAAGTCACCTGATGTGTGTAAAACGTACTAGTTTTAATCCTACTAACTTAAACAAAAAAAAACAAACACACAAAAGGCAGTGTACCTATCGATTAGTAGTTTAGTTCAGGTAAGTAGGGTATCGAACACAGGGAACGGTAAACAATTAAAATAAATGCTAATATTATCTAAATTAAACAATATAAAATGGGGTTTCTCTAGTTTTGCAAGACTAGAAACTTAAACAATCAATTAACACTCAAACAAAATACAGTTAACAATTAAGAAGAACAAGAAAGGACAACTAGATTCAATGATAAAAGAGACTTCTGTTCAGATTTGATTCACTTATTCCTATGGTTGATTTCCTGGAAAGTGCAATGGATCAATATGTCAATGGTTACCGATTCCTAATATGATTGGGTTCATGTTCACTATTACCAATCCTTTAGTAGACAAGTTAATTCAAACAGTGGCCAGTTGATTAAACTAACAAGTTTCCTAGTGTTCAGTTCGTATCAAGTAAGACTTGTAATAATAGCTAATCAAATTTGTTCAATTCAATCAACTCATATGTGGTTGTTCATCACACATGCTCACACATTGATTTACATATTTTCTAGTTAACCCTAGTTTCATGTTCACTAGTCCTAGGCATACGATCTTGTATTCTCAAAATTATATGAATCAAGTAATCAAGAAGATGTTCATACAACTTAATAACTCACTTATTAACAAAAAATATGTATCATCAATACATGAGGATCTTTAACAAGCTTAACAAGATAAATAACCAAATTAATATTAATCCAACCACTCAATCAAACCATGTTCATAAGATTATCTCATCCAAACAGAAGTAAAAAGCTTTTAGCTCATATCTACAGCAAGTAATAACCTAAAATCAAAATCTAATGATTCAAACATGGTTCAAAACAAAGATTAAGAAAAGAAGAATGATTATTTTTCTTTGATTCTCTTCTAAATTGTCTCTTATGTTGCAATCTCGAAAACTGAAGTTTCAAGAACCCTTCTGGTCTTCAATAATCGCAGCTAGTCTCCAGAAAGTGTTAGCGTTCGAATGAGAAGCATTTCTATATATAAATTCTGAAAACAGGGCCAAATCGATGAGTTTTCACCACCAACTCGTCGAGTTTTTTCGATAATCCGCGTATACAGCGTGTACGGCAAGGCATCTTCGAATCAGGAATATTCTGACCAACTCGTCGAGTTTTGGGTCCACTCTTTGGGTTCTCTTGGAATCAACATTTTCTCAAAACACGAAAGTCATCCGAAATTGTTTCTAGTTTTCAGAACATTTTGAATCTCGTCAATCGGAGTTACGGTTCATGAGATATGGACAAAACACTGACGAGGGGTCAAGCTGTCCAATAACATCCTTCTTTCTTCAGTCTTCAATCTCCAAGCTTCCAATCACTCAATCCTCTTCCTTTTTCACCCGAGAATGTCTTTTATTGCTGAAATTGAAATATTAAGCTAATTAAGTACCTTTTTTTCCATAAAATGATATAAAATCAACAATAATTAATAAGGTAATGAATGATTTCTATGACTAAATAAGCCCATATCAAAATACCCCACACTTGACTTTTTCTTGCCCCCAAGCAAAACTGAATTTTATCACACCAATATCATATAAGACAATCCAAATCAAACCCAACCATTATGCCAAAACCGCAACGCATGCATTTGTGTCTAAAATTTTTCCTAAGGACCCCCCTCAATTCTAAATACTTACAATCCTCATAAACACTCGCCCACTTCTTTTGAACATTGCTCATTTTATGCATCCCTCCGAATCCATCCCCATAAAACTTTCTTAACCTGAAGTCATTTTTGGTTAAATCCCCAAGCATACATATGATAAAATAACCTAGAAAAGAAAATTACAATAAAAATAAATACTACTTTTGATTGAATCTTTTATACTTTGTAGCTTTTCTTCATGATATTCTTCTTTGTCTTCATAGCTTTGTAGATTCTTTATTCAAACATTTCATCACTCTTTTTTTTCAACTTTTTTTTCTTTTTTTTTTCTCTTTTTTGTTTCTTTTTTCAGCGCACTTTTTCCACTCAAAACTAAAAACCTAGAAAAACATATGCTTAAGCAAGGGAATTTAACTTCATCCTTTATTGGTTAAAGGCATTAGTCTAGTGTGCAATGACTACTTTAGTTTTCCTGGATACATTTCAAGTAGACGATGCTAAACATGTTGCGATCCTCAAACTAAGCGAGGTTGTGTTTTTGTCTCATGATTTCACTAGAATAAAGGAGGCCACAAATGCACTATAACGTATATAGGCTCAACTAAACATTTGGGTCTTCATAGAATCATCAAACACAATAATAGCATGGAACCCTAATTGCTCTACCAAATTTGTCTGAATTAACCCTAGCAAAATTTTTATGCAATTTTTTTTTTCAAACCAAGGATTCAAAAGATTCTAATCTTTTCACTAAATGTAATCAACCCCCTACCCCACACTTAAATTATGCAATGTCCCCATTGCATGTTAAAACAATTAAAGAACATAAAAGTAAAGAGAGAATTGGAACAGACTCCCCTGGGATAGAAGTTGCGAGGTTGATATTCTTCTTGGAAATCTCCATCTTCAGTTGACTTTAGACATGGGAACAACTCATCCACGCCTTCGGTGTCAAATCTCGTGTTATACAGCTCCAAAATATAGAGGAAAAAGGTCTTGGAAATTCTCAGAAATTTCTCTTGAATAGTATAGCCAATTTCCCTTGACAAATGTAATCAAATCACCAACTTGAAGATAAGAGAAAGAGTAACTAGTCGAGTCTAGAGGGAACTCGGTGAGTTGAGTCGTTAAAGCTGGCAACAGTCGGGTTTTTCCAAATGGACTCGTCGAGTATCTGAATGGAACTCGACGAGTTTTCTTCACTGAGTGAAAAAAATTATCTCCTGCTTCAGGTTCGTTTCTGGGGTTTGAGGAGATTCGTAATTAGACTCAATTCTCCCATTCTTCTCATTTTAGACTCGATCTCATGTTTTATTCCTCACGCTTTATTCGTTCATTCTATCCCTCACCCTATATTCTGAAAAGATCAAAAACAAATACCAAGTAATAAAAAAACATCAAAATAAAAATCCTAAATTATCCCTAAATACTAGAAGTTTAGAAAGAAAAAGAAAAGCAAACTCTAATGACGGGTTGCCTCCCGCAAGCGCTTCTTTTTGTGCGAGTCTCTAGCTGGACTCTCAACTTAATAAACTTCCAATAAACTCAATGCCAGTCCATCCGTTTCATTGAATATCTTCTTTGGTGGACCAATTTGTAAAATTTGGCTCTTTGCTTCTAAAATTGGCCAAACGAGCTTGAATATATAAAACCCAATAATCTTGATAAGGGTTGGGACCGGTTGGATACTAATCAGAAATGGATCGCGCTTCAGAACTTTCTCCAAAGTTGGAGTGGTCACCCCATGCTTGGAAACACAATCTGGGAAAATAGGGGGCCACGTCGTGGTAATGGTCAAACCACGGCTTGGTTCCTGCAACTCAACTTGTTCTTGTTCTTCATCTGACCCTTCTGCTAGCAATCTTTCCAGCTCCTCCAAATCTCTTTTTGGATTAAATTCTTCATCTTTTAACTCTAGCTCTTGTAACTCAAATTGCTCTTGTTTATTAGGCAAGATGTTATCTAAACATATTCCAAATTCTTTCAAATCATCATCTGAGTCATATTCCTCATCTTCTTGCTCAATTTCCTGTACTACTTCCTCAAGAAAAGCATCAAAAGCATCGAGATTTGGAAAATACATAACAAATATTAAAACAAAAAAAAACTCGTAACTTTATATGAGATAAATCTCACACAAAGGATCGATAATACTAGCAATTAAAATAAATTTTAGAACCGTTCCCCGGCAACGGCGCCAAAAACTTGATGTGTGTGAAACATACTAGTTTTAATCCTACTAACTTAAACACAAAAAAAACAAACACACAAAAGGCAGTGTACCTATCGATTAGTAGTTTAGTTCAAGTAAGTAGGGTAGCGAACACAGGGAACGGTAAACAATTAAAATAAATGCTAATATTATCTAAATAAAACAATATAAAAGGGGGTTTCTCTAGTTTTGCAAGACTAGAAACTTAAACAATCAATTAACACTCAAACAAAATACAGTTAACAATTAAGAAGAACAAGAAAGGACAACTAGATTCAATGATAAAAGAGACTTCTGTTCAGATTTGATTCACTTATTCCTATGGTTGATTTCGTGGAAAGTGCAATGGATAAATATGTCAATGGTTACCGATTCCTAATATGATTGGGTTCATGTTCACTATTACCAATCCTTTAGTAGACAAGTTAATTCAAACAGTGGCCAGTTGATTAAACTAATAAGTTTCCTAGTGTTCAGTTCGTATCAAGTAAGACTTGTAATAATAGCTAATCAAATTTGTTCAATTCAATCAACTCATATGTGGTTGTTCATCACACATGCTCACACATTGATTTACATATTTTCTAGTTAACCCTAGTTTCATGTTCACTATTCCTAGGCATACAATCTTGTATTCTCAAAATTATATGAATCAAGTAATCAAGAAGATGTTCATACAACTTAATAACTCACTTATTAACAGAAAATATTTATCATCAATACATGAGGATCTTTAACAAGCTTAACAAGATAAATAACCAAATTAATATTAATCCAACCACTCAATCAAACCATGTTCATAAGATTATCTCATCCAAACAGAAGTAAAAAGCTTTTAGCTCATATCTACAGCAAGTAATAACCTAAAATCAAAATCTAATGAATCAAACATGGTTCAAAACAAAGATTAAGAAAAGAAGAATGATTATTTGCCTTTGATTCTCTTCTAAATTGTCTCTTATGTTGCAATCTCGAAAACTGAAGCTTCAAGAACCCTTCTAGTCTTCAATAATCGCAGCTAGCCTCCAGAAAGTGTTAGGGTTCGAATGACAAGCATTTCTATATATAAATTCTGAAAACAGGGCCAAATCGACGAGTTTTCACCACCAACTCGTCGATTTTTTTCGATAATCCGCGTATACAGCGTGTACGACAAGGCATCTTCGAATCGGGAACATTCTGACCAACTCGTCGAGTTTTGGGTTAAATCGTCGAGTTCTCTTGGAATCAACATTTTCTCAAAACACGAAAGTCATCCAAAATTGCGTCTAGTTTTCAGAACATTTTGAATCTCGTCAATCGGAGTTACGGTTCATGAGAGATGGAAAAAAAAACCCTGACGAGGGGTCAAGCTGTCCAATAACATCCTTCTTTCTTCAGTCTTCAATCTCTAAGCTTCCAATCACTCAATCCTCTTCCTTTTTCACCCGAGCATGTCTTTTATTGCTGAAATTGAAATATTAAGCTAATTAAGTACCTTTTGTCCATAAAATGATATAAAATCAACAATAATTAATAAGGTAATGAATGATTTCTATGACTAAATAAGCCCATATCATCACCTTTAGCAAACTTCAAGGTCTATTAAGAACTGCTGAAAGTGGACTCAAAGACAAAGCTATCGTATCCACTCCTATTGCTACTGCCCCAATCCTAGCTATTGGACATGGGAAGGGGGAAAAGAGGACAGCTCCCTCTAAGAATCACAAAGGAAAGTCTCATGATGGATCTGATGGGTTTTGCACATTCTAACACTCCTATGGTGTACATGCAACCCTAGAAACCTTGGATCTATGTTTTCTCTAAGATACATGCAAATAATAATTTTCCAAGGTTTACTTCCTAACTAGCATGTTATGAGGTACTTGAATCATAAAACACTAGTAGAAGAACATACCTTTTGTTGCTTGGATTCCTTGAGAACCTTGTGAGACTAGCGCCTCAAGTGTGATGCCTCAAATGTCTCACACAACACCACAACTCTTGGAATAACCTTGAGAGAAGTTCACTAACACTCAAAATCGGCTAGCCCTCTAGTTCTCTTCTTATTTGTGCCGATTTTGCTAGTCATGGGGTCCTTTTATAGTTGTGTCACAAGTAGGGTTACAACATGTAAACCCTATTTGACATGGCTTTCCATATTCCATGATCCATGGGTTTATAACCTCCATGGACTATCCATGTATCACCTTATGGGTTTTATCCCAATTCAATAAACCATGGATCATTAGCCCACTATAAAAGAATAGATGATTTATGCAATCAACCCCATATCTTTTATTAGTCTCCTTTTAATCACCAAATTAATTCTAAATTAATTCTTTATCAATACTAATTAAATAATATTATTAATATATTAGAACTTATAATATATTAATAAACCATAAGTGTCCTTTCTCTTATTTAGTCTATCCAAGTGTTGCAATGCCATGCAACCCAAATGGACCATGCCAACCGGGTCAAGTACATTCCAAAAATAGTTATGAACTTAGACACCTAATCCAACAGTCTCCCAATTGGATAAGTCTAATAACTATAACTGCAAGAATGACTTCATGAACCGATCAACAATCGTAGCTCTTCAAGGTCTCGTGGAACTGAGATGCTGATGATACGTCATTTAAGACAAGTGATCATATAATCCTCTGTTCTAGATATCAGTCGGAAAAATACATGGAACAATGTCGTACTTATTGTCCAGCAGTTGGTTTACCGATTTCTGATTTGTTTTACATAGAACTTAATTGAACACATCAATTTAGTTCTGACTGGGCCCGATACATAGGTCAAAACAAAATCATCGAGGGGCCCAAATATCGCTTCTAATGTAAGAAGGAACAAATAAACTTCGACTCATATGCTTGTTCTACTACTTGTTGAATTATACACAAAGGCACATTTTATAACATCGAGTTACCAATGCGTTTTCGTACAATCAATGTATAACCAACTCATAGTCAACAACTCATATCTCTAGGTTTGAAGACTTATATGATATTACCGTCTCACGATCACTCGAGATAAATTCCATGAAGTGATACAAGTGAGCGTGGGTTGAATCAAACACTCAGAACTTCTGAGCATTCATGAGTGTTGGAGCACCTCTTGCTATGTCCAACATCTTAGACATCTACAAGCCAACTCATGACAGTCTTGATTCATATCTACTTCTAACATATGACCAACTATGGAGAGTTTGAATAATATGATATACCATAACATAATTATTCTGGAAGTTAAAACATGCAAAATGAAATGATATTAAACAATTGACAGAAGATAGCAACACTTTACTTATAAGTAAACAACAACTTTTATTTATCATTAAATGTCAATTACACTTTACAAATTTCAAAGCTATCTAATTTCCAAAACTAATATCATCCTTTAGCCCTATGCGCCTCGCATGCTGAAGAAGCTTAACCCTACTCAGTCCCTTCATGAGAGGATCTGGTGGGTTCTCATCCGATGATACCCTTTTTGCCACGAGGAGTCCTTCTTCTATTCGATGTCTAATGAAATGGTATTTTCTGTCGATGTGTCTGGATCTTCCGTGATCCCTTGGTTCCTTGGCTAAGGCAACTGCACTTTCACTGTCACAAAAAATCTCCATAGGCTCCTTTATAGATGGTACAACTCCAAGGCCTCCAATGAAGTTCTTTATCTATATAGCCTCTTTTGCTGCCTCGCTTTCCGCTATATACTCAGATTCGCAAGTTGAATCAGCCACTGTCTCCTGCTTGGAACTTTTCCAAGTAATTGCTCCTCCGTTTAAGGTAAAGACCCAGCCTGGCTGAGAGCGGAAATTATCCCTATCTGTCTGAAAGCTAGCATCACTATACCCTACTACTCTCAAGTCATCACTCCCACCGAGGGTAAGGACCCAGTCCTTAGTCCTCCGCAGGTACTTGATAATGTTCTTTACCACAGTCCAGTGAGCATTGTCAGGGTTCCCCTGATATCTGCTGACCATGCTCAATGCAAAGGCCACGTCAGGATGAGTACAAGTCATAGCATACATGATCGAGCCTACAGCGGAGCATACGATACTCAACCTATCTCTGCTATCTCAGCCTCTGTACTCGGGCTCTGAGTCTTACTCAATCTAGCGTTACTCTGGATCGGTAACTCTCCTTTCTTGGAATTCTGCATGTTGAACCTACTCAGCACCTTATCCAAGTAGGTACTCTGACTAAGTCAAATTAGTCTCTTACTCGTGTCTCTCAAAATCCTTATCCCTAGGATATAGACAGCTTCTCCAAGGTCCTTCATAGCGAAACACTTCCCAAGCCAGGACTTAACTTCCTGCAGAGTTGGGATGTCATTTCCTATGAGTAGTATGTGTTAGAACAAAGTTCTAGTAGGATCGATAGATTCTAAGCAGAAAAACAATAAATGACGTAATGAAGAACACAAGAATGGTTTAACTGATGTCGAATGATTAAGCTTTAACACCTCAGAAGAGCTCGATTAAGAACTTTGACTGTAGAGGTGTTTTGGGTTATAAAGCAAGAATAATAATAATGACGACCATTTCTAAGGCATACATGCATGCACTATTTATAACTTAACCCTAATTAATAATAACAGATGGACAGGCCCAATTCGGATATACAAAACTAAGCCCATGACGCAACATAAAATACCCAACAATCTCCCCCTTTGCGTCAATGGAGCCGAGAGCTCAGTTCGGTTGAGCTATAGAAGACTTCTTGACAGTCTTGAACACCTTCGGTATAATGGCCAGTAGAGTATGACGAAAAGTGATATACCACCGAAGCATGTTCGTGAAGTTCTTCTTGTTTGACTTAGTGTTTTGCTTGCATCGATGGATAATATTGATTATATGCTCCAAGCAGTCAGTTGAGAACAAATGCTTATCAACAAGAGCGAAAAGAAATCTGTTAGCTTCGCCTCTTGTGAACATCACTGTGAGATGTGTAGAATCAATTTGACCCATATTCATCTTGTTCACATCTCCAGGTTTTGTAGTTGGCTTGACAGTTGGTTTCTTCTTCAAAACTTTAGCAATCTCCTGATCCATTGCAGCAACTTCATGGATATAGGAAGCCAACATCCTCTTCAGATGATCTAGGATCGGCTCATACTCCTTCGCATTAGTGAGAAATATGTTGAACAACAAGATCCAATCATGAGGATTCAAGTTAGGAAGATCTTCCAGGGAAATAACAGAAACCGAGTTGTCTGAACCTTGGGTTATTTTGAAATTGACATTAACAAACTTCCTTGCAGGCGAAGGTTTCAGCACCTTGACTGTTATAATCTTTTGTGCACTCCAAGTCAGGTACTGAGGCTGACCGAACTTGAGATAAAAATCGATAAGTTCACGATCAACTTGAGGGTGAGGTGAGGGAACTTGAACAATTGAATCAAAGCAGTGAAAAGTAAATGCCTTTCGTGTTATAGGCATATCAAACTGTGAGTCCCTCGAATTCTCACAATCAAACGAAGCTACAGGTTCCAGCCAGTACACGCTTGGAAACTTTATCGCTTCTTTGATAAGCGTTTCCCTAGTCCAAGGAGGAAACAAGGCCTTTTTGCAAATTAAGGCATCTTGATCTTCCTAGTTCTTTCGCTCCCTCTCTTCTGCTTCCTTTGCAACCCGAAGGGTTTCATCCAACTCCTTATCCCTTTTCTTCCATTTCAGGGCATCGGCAATTGTTTCTTCTTCATCACTATCATCAGCAAGTCCCTTCTTCTTATCTTGATTACCAGAACCTGAAGCTTCATTACCCTTCGGTTCTTTTTTGACAGTGACTTTCGGTTGAGTTGTCTGAACACCTTTTCCCCCTTGTTTTGGAGGTACGAATCGCTCCGAAACACCCTTCATTTCATGTAAAAGTGCAAGGGCAGGAAGAATCTTGGAAGTCAGGTGAGTCATGTTGGTCAGCGTAAGAATTGGATCATGAGCACTAAGAACATTGTTCAGCATATTCTGAACATCACCAGCACAACTCTGGAAAACAGCACGCTCAGTCTTCAACAATGAAATCTCCCGCTCAGCTTGAGCCAATTGAACCTTCTGGACTTCAATGGTAGAGGTTTGACGAGCAAGTTCCTCCCGTAATGCGCTCTCCTTTGCTAAATCAGCATGGAGTGTTTCAAGACGAGAATTCACTGAGCTAAGAAGAGAAGTGTTTTCAGCTTGAATTGAAGAACGAACATGCTCGAATTTGGCTTGCTCCTCTTGAAGGGACTTTGATAGAGAGTCAACTGAAGCGTTCACTTTAGCTGCATTCGAATCAGCATGACCCTTGAGGGATTCAAGAAAAATCTTGGAACTGTGAATAAGTTCTGCAACTTCAGTTGTAGCCTTTTGGCAAGAAGATGTTGATGCTTCCACTGCCTTCGTTGATATGTCAATGGCCCCTGTATACTGCTCAAAAGCGGTGTCCAGAAAAGCCTTGAGCACAACATAGTTATACGTCTTAGTAGAGGTAAGCAATTGATCAAGCTTTTCATCTAGATTCTGCACTTGTTGTCTGGTGACAGGAGCATCTTCATCTTCATCAGTGGGAATTCGATAAGGACTATAATAGTTTGAGTCAAACTCAAAATTGTCACCACCGAGAGTATCACCAGAATCAGTTGAGGGTGAGGGTGAAAGAGGTTTGGATGTAACAGGAGGTTCGGTTGTAGTGGTGGTAGTTGCTTGTGAAAAGATAGGAGGTGGTAAAGGAGTGGTAGAGATTGGTATGGTACTAACTGGTGGTGGTGGTGGCACAGAAGTGGTGGTTTGAGACGTAGGAGGTGGTGGAATGGGAGCAACCGAAACTGGAACAATATTTTTCGGTGGAGATGGAGGAGGAGTTGGAATCTTGTTATGAAGTTGTTCAGTAGGAGTTGGAGAACGAGGAGGTGTATTACCTCTTGGTGAACCATGATGCTGAACTTCTTCTTCCTCATCTGCCGATCGCTCCTCATCATGTTCTGATATTGAAGGAGAGGGACTTTTAGATTTTCTTGCCATCTTCTTAACTTTCTTTGGAGCCAAAGAATCAGCCTTTTCAGCCTTTTGCTTTTTAGACTTGACAGGCTTAGACGAAGGACCTTCGGTTGCCACTTTCTTGGTATCTGCCCTTTTTCCTCGCTTGGCTGGCTTCTCCACAGCATCTAAAGCAGCTTGCTGTTCAGGAGTCAGTTCTCTTGGTCCTTTGGGAGTAAGCTTTCGGTAGTCAGCCATCACTTTACTTTCGCTTGACACACACCTGTACATTGTTTGAGGTATTGAACCATTGTGAGAGAACTTGGTGGCATCTGAGAAGATGATCTTTTTCGAATGAAAAGTAGCCACAGAGGAGACCAATGCATCCTTCATGACTGGAATCTGTAAAGTGTCAATGGCCCTTCGGGTGACGATGGTCCAGAAACGACCACAAGAAATCTTTGGATGTCTCGTCGATGTGTTGAGACTTTGCACCAGTTGCGACCAAATAATCGACTCATAATCGAGGTTAATGCCATTGTAGAAGCCATAGAGAATGGTCAGAAAACCCTTACTGGTACCATCTGACCCAACAACCCTCTCCGCTAAACCCTTGTTGATAAGAGTAAGTAACCCATTCCATTGCGGCGGCAAACACGATTTCTTAAACATCGTCACTATGGTAAGAACATCAGTGTACCCCATCTCATAAAGCATTGTAAACAGCTGGGTTGTGGTGACGAAATTAGGAGAGATAACAGAAGCATCGACGACAAGCTTTAACAGGGAACATAATCGCCCTTTCGAAATTGATGCCTTGTGAGAGAAGATTTGAAAATAGATCATCTCCTTGTTCTTGTCGTAAGACACAGTAGAATACACATGTGATAGCAGAGACATTGGAACAGATTCCACCTGCGTGAGTGCGATAACAAGAGGAGAGTACTTGAGACATTCAACAACGTGGAGCATGTACGAATCATACAAAAAGGGGTTCAGTTGAATGATCAAGTTCTGATTAGGTTTGATCACAAGCAATGATGATGAAGCAGTTTGATCTTGAACAGATGATGATTCCGCCATTGTTGATATAAGGATGAAGATGAACAGTTGCAGATCGCCTTGTGTATTTGAGAGAGTTTGAAGAAGGTAAGAAGGTACATTTGGTGCGAGAAACCCTTTATATACCGTTGTCAGGAGAGAGAAAGTATCTTCGTGATGATAATACGATCACTGAAACGTCGCCTGAAAAAGCGCGATGTGACAGGTTGGTTACCCCAGATAGACGTCATCAAGCGTGGGTTTAGGAACTGTTCAAATTCACACGTCCAAAATCTTATCCACATATCGTCTTTTCAAATTCACTTTCGCCTAAAAGAAACTTTAAACGAGCCATAAGGAACATCAACCAGAATTTTGGAAAATCATAAAGTATTTCCGTGTAAGAGTGTGCCAAAAATAAAGAAATAAAGCAAAATGTGTATAAGATGTGAGTGATGTCTTTAATAAGACATAAAGCAGATGATTTCGGGCAAGAATCTCTTCCTTCAAAGTCAAGATAAACTTAAAGTGCTTGCGTGGTTCCCCGAGAAAATACGATCGAGTGTTTGTAAAGAAACATCGAAAGGCTTCTTTTAAATAATAGTTTAAAGGGTGGCTTTTCTTCAACCGAACATCGATTCTTAACATAAGACGGAACGTTGGATGAAGTACTTGTGAGACCGATGTGGTCTATTGAACAAGTAGGTTGGATATAATTTGTTGTGACTAAAGATGTTATAAAAATCTCAAAACAAAAAACAAACTGGATCTTTTTGGGAAGAAATGCCTTAGTGTTAGACAATTTCATAAAAGACCACTCAAAAAATAAAATGAGATTTCGTTAGGTAACAAGTGAGATCTTGAATATTAATATTCACCGTCAATTCATTATTGGTATTGGATTTTGGGTCTCACTTAGCACGTGGTATACACATCTAAGATCATAAACACAGATTTTGTGTAACCATAAACCTCAGTGGTAATATCTGAGAAAGTTGATGGAGAATGTAAAAGAGGTGGTTTATGAACCGAAAGTACCTCTGCTATTTAAACGTGACAAAGCAGAAAACTCTTAACTCATTTGAGAAGAGTAAGGTAGCTCATGACTTGAGTGGATTTATCAGCCTGATTGGGAAGAAACAAGAGGTATAGATCGAATCATTAAGGCCTTGCTCCTAGTCTTAGAGGCTTAGGTCTACATGCAGCAGCATGCTTCTAGGGACACTTTACTAGTTCATATCAAAATAATCATACCTGCCCTACCTCCAATTTATGTTGCAATGATGTACTTGGTACCTAGCAAAGAGAATAAGCAAACAAACAAACCACACAAACAAAACAAACACAACAAAACAAAAAAAAATAATTAAGAGAAAAAATAAAAGATAAAATCTTTTGGAATTTTGAATTTTCTGAAAAATAATAAAAGCAGAAAAAATATTTTTGTATTTTTGAAGTTTTTGAAAAATAATGAAAACAGAAAAATAAACAAAATGAAATTAATACTAAACACTCTTGGAACAAAAATAAAAGAGAAAATAGGACAAGAAAAAGATTTAAAAATGAGTTTACAAACTATACAGCCGAAACCAAACCTTAAAAGAATGAAGCAAAATAAGTCGAGCGTTCGGTTCATTTCGGTTCCCTAAAATTCCGGAGCCGAAATAGACCGAGCGTTCGGTTCATTTCGGTTCCCGAAAAATCCGGAACCGAAATAGACCGAGCGTTCGGTTCATTTCAGTTCCTGAAAAATCCGGAACCGAAATAGACCGAGCGTTCTCTCTATTTCGCTTGTCTAAAATTTTAGAGAGGTTTGAGGGTTCGGTACCGACTCTGCTTCCATCATTCCCAAACCTTGTAAAATTTTATTGAAGCTTGCTTCTGGTAAGACTTTAGTGAAGATGTCAGCCAGTTGATCAGAGGACCGAACGAAATGTACTTCCACATTCCCATCTTCTACATAGTCCTTGATGAAATGGTATCTTAGTGCAATATGCTTTGTCTTTGAGTGTTGCACTGGATTGTGACATATTCTTATCGCACTTTCTGAGTCACAATAGAGAGGTATTTTCTTCATACTCAGTCTGTAGTCTCTTAGTTGGCTTTATATCCATATCACTTGTGAGGTGCAGGATGCTGCAGCTATGTACTCAGCTTCGGCTGTTGAAAGAGACACACAGGTTTTCTTCTTGGACTGCCAACTTACAAGTTTACCATCAAGGAATTGGCATCCTCCAGTTGTGCTCTTTCGGTCCAGACCGCATCCTCCAAGATCGGCGTCAGAAAAGGCTTGAACAAAGAATCCGGATATAGCAGGGTACCAAAGACCGAGAGAAGAGGTTCGCTTCAGATAACGGAAATTATTTTTCACTGCCACCATGTGAGGTTCTCTTAGATTTGCTTGAAACCTGGCACAATAACAAACAGAAATCATAATGTATGGTCTACTAGCTGTTAGATACATAAGAGACCCTATCATTTGACGATAGAGTGTTACGTCAACGACAGGTTTTTCCTGAGATGGTGTTAACTTTGTGCCAAACGCCATGGGAACCTTTACCTTCGAATCTCCCGTCATACCGAATTTCGCCAGCAAGTTCTTCGTGTAGGCCTCCTGGTTGATAAAAATTCCTTCTGGACCCTGTCTTATATTCAAACCACGGAAAAAATTAATCGGACCCATTGCGCTCATTTCAAATTTAGTCTCCATCAACTTCCTAAATTCAGCCGTTAAGCTAGGATTCGTGGAGCCGAAGATGATGTCATCGACATAAATCTGAACTATCATTAGATGTTCGCCTTCTTTCTTTCGGAAGAAGGTTGGTTTAACCAAACCTTGCTTGAATTTTGACATTTTAAGAAAGCGAGTTAAAGTTTCATACCAGGCCCTTGGTGCTTGCTTCAGACCATATACAACTTTATCCAACACATAGCAATGATCAGGGTATTTCTCGTTCACGAACCCAGGTGGTTGCTCAACATACACCGTTTCTTCTAGTTCTCCATTTAAGAAAGCACATTTCACGTCCATTTGGAAAACTTCGAAGTTTTTATGAGCAGCATATGCCAGAAAGATTCTAACTGATTCCAACCTTGCTACAGGAGCGAAGGTCTCCTCATAGTCAATCCCCTCTTCTTGGCAATATCCCTTCACCACCAACCGAGCCTTATTGCGTATGACGTTACCCTCTTTATCCAACTTATTCCTGAAGACCAGTTTTAAGTCGACCACTGAAGCATCCTTTGGAGTGGGAATCAACCGTTAAACTCGATTATGTTCAAACTCATGGAGTTCATCTTGCATTGCTTGTACCCAATCAGCGTGATCAAGTGCAGCATTAACCGTCTTCGGTTCGATTTTGGAGACAAACGAATTAAACATACAAAATTCAACATTAGAGAATAATGCAGTTTGTTTCGCTTTCAATTGAGAACGTGTGAGAACTCGCTCAGATGATTCACCAGTAATTTGTGCTTTGGGATGATCCTTAGTCCATTTCGTTAGAGGAGGGTAATTAGGGTCATAGGCAGGATCCAACTCTGCATTTACCTCTTCTTCAAGTTCTGATTGATCACCTTCGTCATTTGTATTCTCATTCTCCCCCTCAAAAGGCGAAGCGTAACCCTTGTCAGGTTCAGGATTCTCCTCCTCTGTTGGAGTTGGATTCTCCCCCTCGATTGGACTATCATTGGTTGGGATTGGAGTTGGATTCTCCCCCTCGACTGGACTATCAGTTGTTTTTGGTACAGATGAACCCTCCCCCTTGAACGTTGAGCTGTTGTTTGGAGGGTCAGTTGAGGGTTGACCACCAGTCGGTTTAGGAGGTTCATTTTCCATTTCTTTTGCAGCTTCATCAATGATCTTTTTCAGATTGTCGATTTTGTTGTCTGCTGCTTTCGCCTCTGAGTGTACATCCTTTTCTGGTTCATCAAATAGCCTTATGTACTCTTCAAACAAGTTGGAAATAGGAACCGAGACTTGTCCTGATTCAGGAAATATTTCCCCCAAGGTACTTTCGCTTCTTTGAACTTTCTTCATGTAGTTGTCATCAAAGGTTACATAGTATGTTTCTTCAATACGTTTGGAGCATTTATTCAAAACCCTGTATGCCTTTGAAGTGAGTGAATAACCAAGAAAAATTCCTTCATCGGCTTTGACGTCAAACTTGTTTCGGTTCTCTTTGGATTTGAAAATGAAGCACCTTGAACCGACCACATGGAAAAACTTAACGTTGGGTTTTCGATTGTTCAGAATCTCATACGGAGTGATGGAGAATCGCTTGTTAAGTAAGGAACGGTTCTGAGTATAGCACGCGGTTGCAACTACATCGGCCCAGAAGTATAGCTGAAGAGAAGCGAAGCTTAGCATGGTTCGGGCTGCCTCACACAAGGAACGGTTTTGTCTTTCAACAATTCCATTCTGTTGTTGTGTATAGGGGGCCGAGAAGTTATGAGATATCCCGTTTTCAGCCAGAAAATCCTCAAAATCTTTATTCTTGAATTCAAGCCCATTGTCGCTTCTAATATTCCTCACCAGCTTTCGCAGCTGCAGTTCCACTTGCTTGATAAACGCCTTCAACTTGGGAGTCGCGTATGATTTCTGTTTAAGAAAGAAAACCCAGGTGAAGCGTGAAAAATCATCTACTATGACAAGAATGAACTTACTACCACCGAAGCTTTCGATATCCGAAGGTCCACATAAGTCAATATGCAGAAGTTCAAGAGCTTCAACAATCTTTGTATTGATACGTGTAGGATGGCTCTTTCTGCTTTGTTTGCCCATCTCGCACGCTGCACATAAATGTTCCTTATCAAACTTGAGAAGAGGAAGGCCTCGAACATGATCACCAAGCACCAACTTATTAATGTCTTTGAAGTTCAGGTGCGATAGGCGTCGATGCCATAACCAGTTTTCATCAGAGTTCGCCTTTGACAGCAGGCATATTGCTGGTTTTCCTCGAATTGGGTTGAGATTTAAAGGATACATCTCTCCCTTGCGTTCAAACTTCAACAGAACTCTTTTGGATTGCTTCTCAACTATTTCTGATCCCTCATCATCGAATGAAACTTTCAAACCGGTTCCCACAACCAATTGAGATACGCTGATGAGGTTGTGCTGCAACCGTTCCACATAAGCCACTTTTTGAATTGTGAAGTCTCTGTTGGTTATCATTCCATATCCTTTGATTGTGCCAAATGAATTATTTCCATACTTCACACATCCACCATCCTTAAGGGACCAAAACTCCCTCAAGTCTTCCCTCCTTCCTGTCATGTGACGCGAGCAGCCACTGTCTATGTACCATTCGTCATCGAACTGCTCGTCACTTATAACCTTTTTGATCAGCCGATCACAGTCGTTGATCTTCTCACTCACGGGCTTGGCTGCAAAGCACTTGTCCTCAGTCAGCTTCAGCTCCTTAAGCTCACCTTCGGTTGGTCTTCTAGTTGTAACCATCAAACATTTTCCAGCCGAACCAGTCTCTCTCGCCACATAAGCTCTTCCATGTGTGGGTTTTCTCACTTCTTCATCCTCAGAATCGGTTGACCAGACTTCAACGCCACTGAACTCATCTTCATCCACAGTTTCCTGCACAATCAAGGCATTCATAGAACTATTAGTTGCCTTCTTTTTCTTTATTTCTTCCAACTTTCGCATGTAATATGCCTCATCATCTTCACCGTCCCTTTTCTCAGCTATCTTCCTCAACATGCAATCTTTGGCAAAGTGGTTCTTGCCATGATAGTAATTGCAGTCGAATCCAGAGTCTCCTGCAAACTTTCTTTCCTTCTTCTCGTCATCCTTTTGAGAGGTATTCTTCGTTTCTTCTTTCACCTTCTCAGAAGTGTAACTTCCTTGCCAGTTTCTGTTCTTATTGACAGGGAACTTCTTTCGTGCAAACTTCTTTGGGTTGGTGACCATCATTGCATATTCTTCGCCTGTAAGGTCACACTCAGACATATTTGAATCCTCCTCTTCTTCTGCAACACTTTTGCCTTTTGAGACAAGGGCCAACGATCCCACACCCGAAACTATCTTCGCCTCCTTGGTTACCACACTCTCATGGGATTTAAGTATACCCACCAGCTTCGCTAGCGAGTATGATTTAAATTGTTTGTGAGCTTTCACTGTTGAAACCACTGCCATCCATTCTGGTCTTAAACCATTCATGAAGGTAACTTTTTGCTCGATCAATTTTCTTTCAATACCATGGTTGATCATCTTGCTAAGGAGATGATTGAAGCGATCGAAGGTTTGTATCAGTTTCTCTTCAGGTTTCTATTCGAAAACTCCAAATTATGAGAGCAACAAGGTTTGGATTGAGTGTTCTAGATCATCATCGGTTGAGTAGAGTTCTTTTAACCTATCCCAGATTTCTTTAGCCATCGTGCATGAACCAACTAACCGAAAAGTGTCAGATTGCAATGTGAATCTGATCATTCTCATGGCTTTCACATTACATAGAACCTTGTCCTTTTCATCCTGTGGCATCTTATCTACGTCCGCCACAAGCTGATTATATTCTTTTTGAGTCTTCACTGTCCTGTTCGTTCCAGAGTGAACAAACGGCCCAAGCGTGATAGCTTACCAGATGAGATAACCATTATGTTCAGATCCAACTATGTAATCTTCAAAGTGATGCGCCCACACTTCATAGTCTTGAGTGTAGAGAATGGGAACCCTTGTAGTGGATCCAATGCTGTTGGAGATGTTCATGGGATTAGATTGAGAATCGTCGTGAGACATGGTGAGCCTTTCCTTAGAACTGCTATAATCAGACCTATAAACTTGAGATTAGGGTTTTATCAAACACAAGAGTTACCGTCAACAAGCAGAAGACGACTTCTTTATATTCGATAAAAGCGGAAACCCTAAAGAATTCTTCAAACGGAAGGAATGTGTATTGATCACACAGTCTCCTGCTCTGATACCAATTGTTAGAACAAAGTTCTAGTAGGATCGATAGATGCTAAGCAGAATAACAATAAATGACGTAATGAAGAACACAAGAATGGTTTAACTGATGTCGAATGATTAAGCTTTAACACCTCAGAACAGCTCGATTAAGAACTTTGACTGTAGAGGTGTTTAGGGTTACAAAGCAATAAAAATAATAATCACGACCGTTTCTAAGGCATACATGCATGCACTATTTATAGCTTAACCCTAATTAATAATCACGGATGGACAGGCCCAATCCAGATATACAAAACTAAGCCCATGACGCAACATAAAATACCCAACAGTATGTCATCCACATACAGTACCAAAAAGCTAAATATACTCCCACTAGCCTTGACATATACACATTAATTCATCTTCGCTCCTCGAAAAGCCAAACTCTTTGAAATTTTCATCGAAACAAAGATTCCATCTGCGAGGTGCTTGTTTCAATCCATAGATGAATTTCTCAAGCTTACACACTCTATTAGGGTACTCTGTGCTGACAAAACCCTCAGGCTGACTCATGTAAACATCCTCAGCCAACTTTCCATTAAGGAAAACGGTTTTGACATCCATTTGCCATATTTCATAGTCATGAAATGCAGCAATGGATAGCATAACCCTAATAGACTTAATCTTTGCTACTAGTGAAAATGTCTCATCATAATCAACTCCCGGAGTTTGAGAAAAGCCCTTTGCAACCAGTCGCGCCTTATAAATGTGTACATTATCATTCATGTCGGTCTTCTTCTTGAAGATCCATTTGCACCCGACTGTCTTACGACCTGGTACATTGTCAACCAAGTTCCAAACTTGATTGTCATACATGGACTGTATCTCGCTGTCCATAGCCTCTTTCCATTTGGCAGCCTCAGGGCCTGCCATGGCTTCCGAGTAGCTGTGAGGTTCATCCAGACTTACCAGCGTATTATCACTGATAAGTGTATCACCTTCCGCAGTAATATGGAAACCATGGTAATGCTCAGGTGCATTCCTAACTCTCGTGGAACGACTCAGAGGTAAATACTCGTCAGTTGGATAAACAGGAGTTTCCTCCTCAGGTTGATTGCTAGTGTTTGAGGTTCCTTCACCACTTGACTCTTGAATTTCTTCAAGGTCAATTTGCCTCCCACTGTTTCCTTGGCTTATGAACTCTCTCTCGCGAAAGACTCGTCTCTTTGCTACAAAGACCACATTATCACTGGGTCTGTAGAAGAGGTAACCAAAGGATTTTTGTGGGTAGCCGATGAAACTACACCTCTCACTTCGAGGTTTGAGCTTATCGTGAGTCTCGCGCCTTACGAAAGCCTCGCAACCCCAAATCTTGATGTGGTCCAGATTGGGAACTTTTCCAGTCCACATCTCGTGAGGTGTTTTGGCAACCTTTTTGGTAGGGACTAGATTAATAATATGGGTGGCAGTCTCTAAGGCATACCCCCAAAATGAGATTGGTAGCAAAGCTCGACTCATCATGGAACGAACCATGTCCAACAAGGTCCGATTACGCCTCTCAGCCACACCATTCAACTGCGGTGTCCTGGGAGGTGTCAATTGTGAGACAATCCCACATTCCTTAATATAGTCAAGGAACTTTGTACTAAGATACTCACCACCTCGATCGGATCGAAGCATCTTAATGTTCCTGCCCAGCTGATTCTCCACTTCCTGTTTAAACTCTTTGAACTTTTCAAAGGTCTCTGAATTTTGCTTGATTAAGTAGACATATCCATATCTACTATAATCATCAGTAAAAGTCACATAGAAGCGGTTAGCATCCCTTATGGCGGTTCTGAAGGGTCCACACACATCTGTGTGTACAAGATACAACAAACCTTCACCCCTAGCACAAGTACAGTGAAGGGTGACTTTGTCATTTTTTCAAGCAAACAAGATTCACAACTATCATCCGAATTTAGGTCAAATGACTCCAAGACTCCATCCTTTTGGAGTTGGCCTATGTGTTTCTTGCTTACATGTCCAAGACGACAATGCCATAATGATGCTTTATCCAAGCTAGTGGAAGAATCGATACACAACACATTATTTCGTAGGTTATCTACAACTGACACAGTTTCATACACACCATCACAAGGTAATGCTTTAAAATAAAGAACATTATTAAAGAAAGCATTAATAACACCACATTCAGAATCAAACGAAAAGGTAAACCCTTGTACAAACCATGAAAGGAAATAATATTCCTCGCCATTTCAGACGAGTAACAACATTTTATTCGAATCTAATGTAAACGCACTACTTAGAAACAAAGAGTAAACTCCAATCTTGGTGACAGGTGAAGCTTTCCTATTCCCCATGATTAAGTTTATCTTCCCATGCTCCACATTCTCACTTCTTCTTAGTCCCTACAAATCAAAACATATATGTGAATACCACAACCTGTATTAAGGACCCAAGAATTAGAATAGGGTGAGTTATTAGACAATATAGTGTAAATACATGCATGGTTGAGTTTCACTTTCCCATCCTTAACATCTTACAGGTACTTTGGGCAGTTTCGCTTCCAGTGCGACTTTTCATGTCAATAGAAGCATTTAGCCTCTTTAGGGTTAGCAGAAGGAGTGACAGAACCTTTCTTGGTTCCACTTGAAGAGGAGCCTTCAAGGGACTTTCCCTTGGTACCCTTCGAGGGGCTCTTCCTCTTCTTTCCTTTGCCTTGCCCGATTGCCAAGACATGGGCCGCGGTAGGAGTAGGAGTGGTAACAAGCGATTTACCCTTAAGACCACTTTCGGTGGTCTTCAAGAGTCCTTGAAGTTTGCTGAGTGTAACTTCCTCCTTGTTCATGTGGTATGTCATTCGGAATTGGTCATAACATGAAGGTAAGGATTGCAAAATGATGTCAATTGCCAACTCCTCGGGGAACTTCACATTCAGTTTCTGCAAACGGTCCACATACCTTTGCATTTTCTGCATGTGGCCCGTAATGGGTTCACCATCCTTCATCCGGGTTGTTATCATGGAGGAGATGATTTCCTACCGCTCTTGACGAGCATTCTGATGGTAGCGGTCCATCAAGTCCTGATGCATCTCAGAAGGGCAATAGTCCTCATAGGACCTTTGGAGCTCGGCTGTCATCGTGGCCAACATGATACATGCCAGTTTTGTGGCATCTCTCTCATGAGTCCAGTATTCAGCGATCTCCTCAGGAGTAGCAGACGACTCATCAAGTTCCTTAAGATCCTTGTCGATGACATATTCCTTGTCCGCATACCGAGTGACCATCCTGATGTTCCTGATCCAATCCATAAAGTTGGATCCATCGAAGATGACTCTCCTACAAAGGTTCATGAGAGAGAAGGAGTCGGTAGGGTTTGAGCCAGAAGCAGCATTGTTGGAAGACATCCTGAAAAGGAAGAAAGACAAATTTAGATTAGATATAAAGATAGTCCTTAATAAGACACCCAAATGTAATATTAAGGCTAGGACCCAACACAATATTTTATAACTTAGAAGAGGGTTGCCGTAATCCAAGCTATAAAATATTTGAAGGTAGGTGAATGGCGATTCACCAATTTGCACCATGAAAAACGAAATAAATTATTAGGTTTTAATTGGTTTTGAAACTCCTAGATTCTTTTAGATTCATTGAACTTTTCAATCTCGAGTGTGCCCTTCAAGTTTTGTGACTGGGATGCCCAGGATCACAAAACAAGGTGTGTAGTAACCATGCAAATTACTTGGTACTCTTAATGTTTATCACTCAACCGATGTGTCGGTTAACCACATGCGCTCCACAGATCTATGATAAACCTTAAGCCACCCTTTTCATACCTTGTTAAGTCCAGGTTAGTGTGCCGGTTAACCACACACTCTCCACTAACGACTTAAGCAAACTGCAAAGTGTAATTTCATGGGTTAGCACCTTATTCACATTTTCCTAAAGTAACTAAGATTGGGAATTTATAAAAACATTTAGTTACTTTACATTCATCATACTTTTAATGAGGATTAAAGTTATTGTCCTACCCGTTCGGCTAACGACCCTCCACCAGTCAAGGAAGCGGTGGGTGAGAGTGGACACCCATTAAGTTGCCACTTTATAGGCAACAACCTTATACTCCCCTTATAGACCGACTTCGTAAATGAGGCCTACCAACGGTAAAACGACTTGTTCTTATGCATATATATATATATATATATATATATATATATATATATATATATATATATATATATATATATATATATATATATTATTAACTTATAATATTATAAAGTATAAGGGTTGAATTTTAACTTTTAAAATTGTAGGGGTTGGAACTAAGGTTGTCTAAAGTGATTTTACATGTTCCAAAACTTGAGGGAAAGTTTTGTAACTTTCAAAAATTTTCAACTTCATAACTTATGAGTTATTAGTTTATTAAAATGAAGACTCTTCATTTTCATGTAACTTATGTGTTATTTAATGGACTTTAAAAGGAGTGACTTTTGGAAATCCATAACTTGAGGATAAATTATGGATTCCATTAACACACATAATGATCAAGAATTAACTAACAAACAATTTGCAAAAAATACCTATGATCTACTAACACTCATAAGTTCATGAACATTCATATCAACAATTTCAAGAATCATATAAACATATATAAAACTTGAAATTTTGATAATAGCCATTGTAAATGGATTAGCATAATCATTACCTCAGCAAAAACACGTTTTATAAGTCCAAAACAGTTTAGGGTAATGACTCTAGTCTATTTCCAGCAGCAAAACTAGAAAAACTGCAAACTGGAAGACAAACTCGTCGACTTCTATAATGAACTCATCGAGTTCATGTATTAACTCATGAACTCGGCGAGTTTTTGGCCAGAACTCGTCGAGTTTTCCAGTCTGGGCAGATTTTGGTTTTGAAAAACAAGTTTGCATCAAGTATCAAGAAAACAAGCCTAGGCTCTGATACCACTGATGGGTTTTGAGCATTCTAACACTCTTATGGTGTACATGCAACCCTAGAAACCTTGGATCTATGTTTTCTCTAAGATACATGCAAATAATAATTTTCCAAGGTTTACTTCCTAACTAGCATGTGATGAGGTACTTGAATCATAAAACACTAGTAGAAGAACATACCTTTTGTTGCTTGGATTCCTTGAGAACCTTTTGAGCCTAGCACCTCAAGTGTGATGCCTCAAATGTCTCACACAACACCACAACTCTTGTAATAACCTTGAGAGAAGTTCACTAACACTCAAAATCGGCTAGCCCTCTAGTTATCTTCTTAGTAGTGCCGATTTTGCTTGTAATGGGGTCCTTTTATAGTTGTGTCACAAGTAGGGTTACAACATGTAAACCCTAATTGACATGGCTTTCCATATTCCATGATCCATGGGTTTATAACCTCCATGGACTATCCATGGAGCACCTTATGGGTTTTAGCCCAATTCAGTAAACCATGGATCATTAGCCCACTATAAAAGAATAGATGATTTACGCAATCAACCCCATATATTTAATTAGTCTCCTTTTGATCATCAAATTAATTATAAATTAATTATTGATCAATACTAATTAAATAATATTATTAATATATTAGAACTTATAATATATTAATAAACCATAAGTGTCCTTTCTCTCATTTAGTATCCAAGTGTTGCAATGCCATGCAACCCAAATGGACCATGCCAATCGGGTCAAGTACATTCAAGAAATAGTTATAAAATTAGACACATAATCCAACATGATCTTCTTCAAGTGGGTCCAAAGGAAAAGGTGGTTATGCTACTCCATCATCTGATCCGAAAGAAGCAGAGTGTTTTTATTGTCACGACAAAGGGCATTGGAAATTAAGCTGCCCTAAATACTTGCAGGACATCAAGGATGGAAAGATAAAACCTTCCTTCGCAGGTATTTACACTATTCAATCTAATAACTCATCACATGCTAGTTCTTGGGTCCTTGATACAGGATGTTGTTTTCATATTTGTTCTGATTTGCAGAGGCTAAGAAGAAGTAGGGATGTGGAGAATGGGAAGATGAACCTAATTATGGGGAATAGGAAATTGTCGCTTATCACCAAGATCGGGATTTATTCTTTAGTTCTTGGTAGTGGGTTAGGTCTAGAGTTGAATAATTGTTGCTACTCGTCAGAAATGGCAAGGAATATTATTTCTTTTCATGGTTTCTACAGACAAGGTTTTACATTTTCGTTTAATAAGGAAATTGGTTATATTAATGCTTTCTATAATGGTATTTTTATATTTTGAAGCATTTGCTTGTAATGGTGTAGATGAAACTGTGATGGTTGTAGACAACTTAGGATATAATGTGTTGCATATTGATTCGTCCAATGGTTTGGAAAAGCCATGCTTGTGGCATTGCCGTCTTGGACATGTCAACAATAAGCGCATAGCCCAACTCCATAAGGATGGAGTGTTGGAGTCATTTGACCTAAAGTCACATGACACGTGTGAATCTTGTTTACTTGGAAAGATGACCAAATCACCTTTCACTGGTACTTGTGAAAGAGGTGAAGGACTGTTGGATCTCATACACACAGATGTGTGTGGGCCCTTCAGATCCACCACAAGGGATGCTAAACGCTTCTATGTTACGTTCACCGATGATTATAGCAGATATGGGTATATCTACTTAATAAAGCACAAGTCGGAAACCTTTGAAAAGTTCAAAGAGTTTAAACAAGAAGTGGAGAATCAATTGGGCAGGAAGATAAAGATGCTAAGATCTGATAGGGGTGGTCAGTATCTTAGTATCGAGTTGCACCACTATCTTAAGGAATGTGGAATTGTTTCACAATTGACGCCACCTAGGACACCACAACTTAATGGTGTGGCTGAGAGGCGCAATCGAACCTTATTGGACATGATCCGTTCCATGATGAGTCGAGCTTTGTTACCTATATCATTATAGGGGTATGCCTTAGAGACTGCCGCCTATATCCTTAATCTAGTCCTAACTAAGAAGGTTGCCAAAACACCTCACGAGATGTGGACAGGGAAGGTTCCCTCATTAGCACATATCAAGGTTTGGAGTTGCGATGCTTTCGTAAGACGAGAGACTCACGACATGCTTGAACCTCACAGTGAGCGATGTATTTTCATCGGCTACCCACATAAATCTTTTGGATATCTCTTCTACATACCGAGTGACAATGTTGTCTTCGTTGCGAGAAGAGGGGTTCTCCGCAAGAGAGAACTCATATGCCAAGAAGACAGTGGGAGGCAAATTGACCTTGAAGATCTTCAAGATTCAAGCGATGAAGGTACCTCTAACACTAGCGCTCAACCTGAGGAAAAGGTTCTTATTGAACCGGTTGACGAGTCCGTACCTCTAAGACGTTCCAGTAGAGTTAGTGTTCCACCTGTGTTGTATGGTTTCCATATAACAGCTGAAGGTGATACGTTTATCAGTGATAGTACATTGATAAATTTGGATGAACCTAACAACTACAAGGAAGCCATGGCAGGCCTAGAGTCTAAAAAATGGAAAGAGGCTATGGACAACGAGATTCAGTCCATGTATGACAATCAAGTTTGGAACTTGGTTGACAATGTACCAGGTGGTAAGATGGTCGGGTGCAAGTGGTTCTTCAAGAAAAAGACCGACATGGATGGTAAAGTGCATACGTTCAAGGCTCTACTAGTTGCGAAGGGCTTTACTCAAACCCCAAGGGTTGAATATGATGAGACCTTCTCACCAGTGGCTAAGATCAAGTCTATTAGGGTTATGTTGGCCATCGCTGCGTTTCATGATTATGAAATCTGGCAGATGGATGTCAAAACCGCCTTCCTTAACGGGAAGCTGGCTGAACACATTTACATGTGTCAGCCAGAAGGTTTTGTGGATGCCAAATACCCCAATAGAGTGTGCAAGCTTGAGAAATCCATTTATGGATTGAAACAAGCGTCTCGCAAATGGAATCTTTGTTTCGATGAGAAAGTCAAAGAGTTTTGTTTTTCGAGAAGCGACGATGATCCCTATGTGTATGTCAAGGCTAGTAGGAGTATAGTTAGCTTTCTGGTTTTGTATGTTGATGACATACTACTCATAGGAAATGACATCCCAACCTTATAGGAAGTAAAGACCTGGCTTGGGAAGTGTTTCACTATGAAGGATCTAGGAGAAGCTTCTTATATTATTGGGATCAGGATATTGAGATATAGAAGTAGGAGACTAATATGACTTAGTCAAAGTACTTACTTGGAAAAAGTGCTGAAACGTTTTAGCATGGAGAACTCCAAGAAAGAAGAACTGCCAATCTAAAGCAATACCAAGCTGAGTAAGACTCAGAGTCCGAGTACCAGTGTCCTGATAGCAAAAATGAGTCGAGTGCCATATGCTTCCACCTGTGGCTCGATCATGTACGCTATGACATGTACTCGCCCTGATGTGGCTTTTGCGCTGAGCATGGTTAACCGATATCAAGGTAATCCAGGTAGAGCTCATTAGACAGCAGTGAAGAACATTCTTAAGCACCTACAAAGGACTAACGACTGGGTTATTACCCTTGGTGGGAGTGATGACTTGAGAGTGACAGGGTACAGTGATGCCAGCTTTCAAACCGACATAGATAACTTCAACTCATAGTCAGAATGGGTATTTACCCTGAATGGAGGAGCGATCACTTGGAAAAGTTCCAAGCAGGAGACTATGGCTCATTCAACGTGCGAATCAAAGTACATAGCAGCGAGTGAAGCATCGAAGGAGGCAATATGGTTGAAGAACTTCATTAGAGACCTTAGAGTTGTACTAGCCATAAAGGAGCCTATGGAAATTTTCTGTGATAAAGAAGGAACGGTTGCCTTAACTAAGGAACCGAGGGATCATGACAGATCCAGGCACATCGACATAAAATATCACTTCATCAGACATCGGGTAGAAGAGGGACTCCTCGTAGTTAAGAGGGTATCATCAGAAGAGAACCCAACAGATCCCCTCATAAAGGGTCTGAGCAGGGTTAAGCACTTACAGCATGCGAGGAGCATTATTCTGAAGGACGATATTAGTTTTAGTGATTAGATAGTTGTTTAGAAACTTGTAATAGATAAAATGTAATTGACATTTGATGATTAAATAAAGGAGTTTTATTTATGAGTAAAGTTTACTATCTTGTGTTGATTGTTTACTATTGTTTCACCTTTTCATGTTTTACTTCCAGAATAATTAGATTTTTCAAATTATCCACAGTCGATCATACTTTGGGAGTAAGTTATGAGGTTAGACTGTCATGAATTGATTTGTAGATTATCTAAGTGTATAGACATAGCAAAGGTTTGGTACAACGTTCAAGAGTGCTCTTGAAATAGGATTTGAGTATTGGATTAAACTCACGCTCATATGAATCACTTCATGGAATTTATCACAAGTGATTGTGAGACGATAATATCTTATAGTCTTTCAACCGAGATATATGGTGTGTTGTTTACAAGTCGGTTGTGCATTGATAATGCGTAAACGCATCAGTAACTTGATGTTATAAAATATGTTGTTGTGTACGATTTGACGAGTAAATATTACAAGCATATAAGTCAAAGTTTATCTGTTCCTTTTATCCTAGGAGGGTACAAGCGATATCTTGGGCCCCTCGATGATTTTGTGTTGACTTATGTGTCGGGCCCGATCATGACTGAATTGATGTGTTCAATTAAGTTCTATAGCAGAAAAATCAGAAGTCGGGAAACAAACTGCTGGACATTGAGAATGATTATGTTCCATGTCATTATCCACACGATATCTTGCAAAACGGAGGATTAGATGATCCCTTATCTAAAGGACGCGTCATTGACTAGGTCAGAGTTCGAAAGTGGCTTTTGAGAACTATGATTGCTAATCGGATTTTGAAGTCGTACTTGCAGTTATAGTTATTAGAGTTATCCAAGTGGGAGACTGTTGGATTAGGTGTCTAAGCCCATAACAATAATTGGTATGTGCTTGACCCAATAGTAGCATGGTCCTTTTGGGTTTCCTTCACCATAGCAATTTGATAGGATGAATTATGAAGAAAGAGGTTAATTGTGATATATTATAAGAATAATATATTAATTGAGAAATCATATTATTTAATAAGTATTGATCAGAAATTAATTTGCAATTATATGATAGTTGGAAGTTGGGCTTATGGATCCCTTGGAAGGGTTGGACGAAATTATATGTCTATCTACTGGACTCCTTAAGGCTTAAGCAAACAGATTAGGGTTTTACTTGAAACCCTAGCAGCTCAGCTATATAAGGAACCCCTTGGATCCCATAAATCGCCCACTTGATCCTAAGAGGAAACCCTAGCCGATTTTAGAGCCTCCCAACCTCTCACATATTCTTCCAATTGCTACCTGGTGTTTGTAACTCATTAGAGGTGCAACAATTGAGGCACTAAGCTCTTGAAGGTCAAGATCTACAAGCTACAAGGAAAAGGTTTTCATCTAACTTAGTTTTTATGTTATCAATTTCGAATATTGTATGCTAGAATTAGGTTTTATGCTTTGGATGATTATTTGCATGTATAACTTGAGAAAAACCTATATCCAAAGCATTAGGGTTGCATGTGCACCATAGGAATGTTGCTATGCTTAAAACCCATCAAGGTTGCGGATTGCACAGAGCCGACAGAAGAGTTATGCTGATCGACATCGTTCAGACCTTGAGTTTCAGGTGGGAGACTTAGTGTTACTAAAGGTTTCACCTTAGAGAGGTGTTATCTGGTTTCAGAAGCGGGGAAAGTTAGACCCCCGGTTTATAGGTCCTTTCAGAATTACTGCCCGAGTGGGCATGGTTGCATATCGGCTGGACATGCCTGAGGAGCTTGTTCAGATCCATAACATTTTCCACGTGTCTCAGTTGCAGAAGTATGTAGCCGATGATTCAACAGTGATTTCGTTGGATGATAATCATGTTGATGAGCGCCTAATTTACGTGGAGAGGCCGATTGCAATTCTCAACAGGAAAACCAAGACTCTGCATAATAAGGTAGTGAATCTGCTGAAGGTGCAATGGTAGCACCGAAAAGGCTCTAAGTGGACGTGGGATCTGAAGGACGAGATGAAGGAGCACTACCCTAACTTGTTTGTATCAACGAACTTCGAGGACGAAGTCTAATTCAAGTGGGGGAGATTTGTAACATTCGATTCAAGGTATGTTCTTGTTTGGTCCTTTAAGTTGAAAATCTTTGCAAAAATGGTCCCTCGTATGATGGGCGTACATTTGGTACGCTTAGCGTACATGCATGGTTGGAGACGGGGACTTAACCACGTACATTGGGCGTATGTGCTGTACGCGGGGCGTACGACAGCCAAGACCAAACCCTAATTTTTAGGGCATGAACCCTACTTAAACAACATTATGGACTTTGGACACTCACACCCTTCAGCCTCCACTATTCATTCATCCCATTGAAACCCTAGTTCACCCCCTTTGAGTGTTCTTGAGCTTTGAAGTGATTTTTGGGGCATTTTTTAGTGTGTGTTCAAGAAGAGGAACTTGGTGACCAAGGATTTGTTGAGGTTGAGCTTCTAGATCCAGAGTCTTCATCAACTTTGGAAGATTTTGAAGGTAAAAATTTATTACCTTGATGATTCATTATGATTATTAGAGCTTAGGGCTTATTTAAGAGTTTTGTTTGGTCCCATGGGTTCTTTTTGTGAGCTTGGGCAACATCAGACGTTATTAGAGGTGATAGATCTCAGTCCCTTTGATGTTTTAAATGCATAAAAATGTAATCTTAGTAGTTGATATGAGTCCATGCATGAACTTAAGTCCTTAATATGAGCTTTGTTGGATAAAAATGGATGTTGGGTTCCGTTAAGACATGTTAAGGCATAAAGTTTCCAACTTTATATCTTAGAACCCTATAATGATCGAGATCTAAAAGTTGGATCGATTAGATGAAAGGATTAAGCACTTAATGGCTTAAGGTGGCAAGCAGCTCAGTACGTTGAGCGTACCAAGGGGTACGCAGCGCGTACTGGCAAGCGATCGAGTACGCCTAGCGTATAGCGCGTACGCCTCTTAGTGGACTTTGGGACTTCGGTTAGCCCTTGGACCTTTGGGCCTAATTAGTTTTTGGGCTTTGCCTGTTTAGAGTAGATGGGCCTCAAAATTTTGTTAGTGGGCCTTAAGTTTTAGGGTTTGGGCCTTTTGGGCCTTGGGGCCCATTATTGTGTTATGGGCCAAGTTTGTTTAGGCCCATCATGGGAAGGGTAGAATGGGCTTTTATCTTGGGAGTCTGGATTTGGGATTTAGGCCCACGGTTATGGTTTATAACCTATTTTTTATTAGGGTAATTTGTGTATGTTTAGCATGGGATCTTCAGGTTCAGTAGCCGAGCAGTTAGTTATTTATCATCAAACTGAGGTGGGTTTTCGCACTGTATCAATGGGTCGAAGGCAATAAGGTCGGCCCATTATTTATGATGTAGAATGCTAGTCATAATTGTGATATGTGTATGAAAGACCAGGATTTGTCCCCTTGCAATTGTATGAAAGACTAGGATGTGGACCTTGGCATTTCTATGAAAGACTAGGGTCTGGCCCCTCGAAACTATAAGGAAGACCCAGATTTGGCAATCGGCAGAGAATTACTTGTAAGACTATGGTTTGGCCCATAGCACTAACATATTTATGTTTGGTGTGTGGTACTGGGGGAAACTCACTAAGATTTTGCTTACAGTTTGTATTTATGTTTTTAGGTACTTCCGGTACTAAGGGGAAGGGCCCGGCGTGATGGCACATCATTCTCCCGTCACCATTTTCCGCACTTACTGAAATTGATACTCTGATGATTGGACATTGTTATTATGTAATGGTTTTTGGAACAATTTAATGAGTGTAACTCTTGTTTAAAAATGAAAATTTTTATCCTGGATTTTGGGCTGTTACAAGCAATGAAATGTCTGAACTACTCAACAATCTGCAGAGCCAAGGCTGATGATGGTGTAAAATCTGTTTCGTTCTCGACTGAAGGTGTAGCATCAACATACTATGGTGGCCTAAAATATAGAAAAGAGGGACGTGACTGTTAAGAAGACCTGTTTTGTTGTGAAGGTGATTTCCTTTGCTGTTACTGCTGGTTTCCCTTGCTTGTTAGCAAAGTACAATTTTCCTTCTAATGGTTCTTCTTCTTACAGAAATCACACTCATCAAATGCAACTTTAGGACAATTTTGGTTTGAAGACTGGGGTCGTTGTGGAATAGCAAAGACAGCAGGAGTGGTTGTCTTTGAACCTTTGTCAGCATGGGACTTGATACGAGTTTCTTTAGCAATCAACTCGTGAACAACTGAATCAACAGTGGGAAGAGGTGTGTGATGCAAGATTGATCTGCGAAAGCCTTCAAAATCTGAATGTAATGTCATCAAGAACTGAACCAAATGTTGCTCTTCCCTTCAATCAATATAAGGCTTAAAAGCCTTCAACACATCAGGTTATGTAGGAGCCAATTGATCCCACAAATCCAACATAGCTGCATAAAATTCATGAACACTGAGATTGCTCTGTTGGAGGGCTCGAATATCAAACTCTAACAAATACTGCTTTGCAAAGTTAGACTGCGTATACAGCCTAGCCAATTGATCCCAAACCTCCTTTGTTGTGTCATACTTCGCCAACTGAGTACCAATAGACTGGATAACATAATTATTAATCTAAGTAATGATCTTGGAGTTATCATTCTCCCATGAATATAGTAAGGTTGCATAATTATCAGCCTTTTCGTCTGTTGGTTTCTTCTTGTCACCTGTAACAATCCCCAGCATGGTCTTGCCTCGCAAGAAATTTTTCATAACATAACTCCAATAGACATAGTTTTTTCCATCAAGTTGAATACTAATGGACTGAACATAATCATCTCTTGGGGCCATATTGAAATAACAGTCAAACGTAAATAACATTAAAATACGATTAGCAGCAGCAACAGTTAGGATCTCGAAACAACAAAACCAACAGACGAAACGAAACCCTCGAAATCGACGAAAAAAACAAATCAAATCAAACTGAATACAGAAATAAGCAAGATAACCATACCCAAAATTGCAAATAATACTTGAACAATGTCAATGAAGAGTGCACATGAACAATGCACGTGAACAGTATCGATGAACAGTACACGTGAATAGTGTCGATAAACAGTTCATGTTAATAGTGTCGATGAGCAGTAACGTGAATAGTGTCGTGCATGCTACAAATCGCCCCCAAAACGAAAGTACAGATGGTCAACCGAGCTACGATTCCGGGATTTGACTGTAGTGGTTTCACTAATAAGGACACCCCCCCTAAATCCCAAAATGCATTGGCGTGTGCCCTTTTTAGCAAAATCGTCAAAGATATGGAAGTCGACTTCGACATGATTGTCAGACAGAAAGCAGTCTTTGAGTGTCTGCGGGCACCTCATGCTCAAGATTTTTTGCTAACTATCCCTATTGATGGTCTTGGCCATCATATGTCTCCTGTGGAGTACCGAACTATTCTTCGTTACTGCCTCATGATTCCCCTATTCCCAATTGACGAGATATGCCCAGTCTGTATCAAGGCATGTTTGGATACCTTTGGGGAACATACGGTTCGTTGTATAGAGCTCCCTGATTTCAAGTATAGACATGATGTGGTTCGGGATGTTCTCTTTGATGCTTGTCGGGGTGCTCGTATTTCTGTGAAAAAAGAAGCGCCAGTGAACTTTTTGACGGACCCGCAGGATGGAAGGTCCACACTTAGACCGGTTGACATTTTGGTCTTTGGATGGAAAGGAGGGAAGCATGCGTGTGTGGATCTTACTCGGGTCTCTCATCTCGTTGGTTTGGGGAGCGGGGGTTTTACAGCAGGGCATGCCGCTTTGAAAGTCGTTGCGTGCAAAGTGGTAAAGCACGAGAATGCATGTATAGAAAATCAACATGTGTTTGTTCCTTTTGCATTCGATACTTTTGGTTTTCTCGCACCAGAGGCGGTGGAGCTCCTCAACAGAGTCGAACGGGTCATGCATTCTAATGTCATATCTCCTAGATCCACAAATGTTGTTTTCAAAATAATTGGTTTTGCCATCCAGAATTAGAGTTTTCTAACTATATAGACTAGCTATATAGACTAGCTAATTAGAACTTGAGAACTTGAGAACTTTTCATGTTTTCTTGAGAACTTGAAAAGAAAAGACAAACTATATAGACTAGCTAATTAGAGTTTTCTAACTAATGAGGGAACATAAGACTAAATACAAAATAAAGCACATAATCTTATTAGGCTAACAATGGTTATTTATCAGATCTATCCAATAACCAATGAATCTAATGATGTTATTATCACATTATTCTGATAACATAACTTATGTCAATGTTATCGACATAAAAATGACATTAACCACATGAAAATAATTTTTTTCAATTGTGAACTAAACAGCGTCAATAACATATATTAGGTCTCAACACCTGTATTCGTAGTTGTACATTTGTTAGATTATACTCGCTAACTAATGTTTTTTAAATCTGAACTTCAGACGCTAAAATAATATATATATTTTGTTCCCACACTTGCATTCACAGTTGAAAATTCGTCATATTATATTCCGTAAGATGTAACGAAAATGTTGTCTGAAAACTGAAATATTATTTGCCGATGATTATGTGTGGTGTCAAACTATATAGTATTTTAATTCTCATAACCTTATGTTCGTTATCGAGGAATTCAACTTTTATCAATTAACATTTCAAAACCGGAAGAAAAAGTTTTTTTATCAGAAATGTTATTGATTCATGGAAAATTGTTCATACTTATATCCGGTCCCTACATCTTCATTCACATTTGAACAGTCGTCAAATTGTAGTCGATAAGATCTAACGATGATGTTTTCGGAAAACTAAAATATTCTTCGCCGAAAAATATGTGTGGTGTCAAATGGTATAATATCCAGTACCGATAACCTTACGTTCGGTATACATGACTTCAACTTCTATCAATTATTATTTTAAAATTGGAAGATTTTTTTATGGTAAATGTTATTGATTCATGGAAAATCATTTATAGTTTATAATTTCTATTAACAGGAAATAAGGACGCATCAAAAAATTGAAAATAAGATAAAGTGAAATTATATCCATTGTTATTACTAAAACTCTTTCATCATGTTCCAAAAGAAAGAAGAAAAAACTTAAACATCAACTAACATAAGTTACGAACTTTCAATCAATATTTTTCGCTCATCGATCACCTTCTAATGGACTGAAGAACATCCAACAAAGACCTCATGGCCTGCAAATTTTTGTTTTTTCCATGAATGAGCAACACTTTTGTTGTCAAGTTCTCAAGAAAACATGACAATTTTTTGATTTCTTCCAACATTTTCTCTTTCTCTTCATACTCTTTAGTAACGTCATTAAACACCTTCCTAATCTTTTCTTTGACATTTTTCTCGTTGTAGATAGCATTTTGTTGCAAATTCTGAATGATCGTCAATTTGGTGAGAGTAGAGGTTGCCATCTTCTGGGACCCAAATGTTGTTGAGAAAGTTCTCAAAGTAGATAAGGTAAATATAAAGAAAAAACAAAATAGATGATAGAAATAAATAGAAAGATGTATCAACATGTTTAAATGGTAAATAATAATATACGATGCTTGACAACTAAAAAAAACTCAATGTAATTGTGACTAATCTTTAAAATAATAACATGCTAACGATGTATAATTTTTTTTGTCGGATATTTTTAAATCCAAAAATATTATATGTTGCAAGTTGTATCAATCTCTTAAAAAAGTAAATAATCATTACCATATTTATCGTTATAGAGCTTGACAACTAAAAGACTCAACGTAGTTATGGCTACTCTTTAAAACAATAACATGAGATAATGTGTATATTTTTCGAGATTTTCAAATAAAAATAATTATCTGTATATATAATGTGAGAAAATGTAGATATTTAATTAGGAATATCTTATCTAAAGTTATATTGGTTGATGACTTGATTTGTTTCAAACTCAAAATATTATCCATATACATACTTGTTTTGGTCAACAATTGATAAATTAATTTCGTAATCAAATTAGTAAAGGTAGTGTGATGTTTGGAATAAGATGTTTAAGTTTAAAGTGCTTAAAATCTGAAAATATATCGAAGATCTTCGTCGTGCCCAAGATCGTGGGAAGATGTAAGGTCCGTGAATTCGGACTAGATGTTTAAGGGATAATAGTAATAAACTATTCATTTTATTGAATAATTAAATCCTCGAATAGGATAATTGTAAGAATCATTCATACACAATACAAGTTATATAAGTGATAATTATATCTAATTATTGCATACATGTTTTATTGACAAACATTATAAGCATATAATATTTGTATAAAACTTTATTATATACATAACGAATTACGTTAAATAACTTTTATAAATAAAAGATTATTTTGAATATATAATCTAAATGAAAGTTGTAGCAATCGTGATTACGAACCCATAAGTATAAAGAATTCCAAAATCTAACTTCGTATGAAGAAGTTATGATTTTTTCAAAGTTTCACGTTCGACACAATACAGTTGTATGTCTCATAAAATACAAAACGAAAATAGGTTGCTCGTTAGCAAAAATAATGTAAAGAAAAGTTGATGTCCTCGTAAATAAGAATCCATCGATATAAAGAACATTGAGAACGGATTTCGTATTAAGAAGTTATAAAAGTCTTTTACAGTGTAATATTTACAAACTATAAAATGAAAATAGAATGTGACTTAGCTGTTGAGATCTAAAGGAAAATTGTAATACTCGTTGTGACACCCGGTTTTTCATAACACGTGTTATTATATGAAATATAGATATTATGAAAGGGGTAGGTGAGATAAACCCTAGAAAGGGTTAAATTTTAGAAATGTTAATCATTAAAATATTATTGAAGAATATTGTAGTTCGTGTGATGAAGATTTTGTGGATATAAAGTTTGCTGAAAACGGAGTCCGTATGAGAAAATTATGGCTATTTGAAGTTGAGATGAAAGTAGGATGCTATGATGAGAAAGTCAATGGAAGGTCCCGTTTGATAATTGCTGACTGAGAAAGTGTTGACTGGGAAAGATCTGTCTGAGTAATAAATTCTGACTGAGTAAGAAATCAATTTGTTTGATTGTACATCTGACTGAATGTACTGACTGATGCAAAATGACCATTTTACCCTCACGCTCTAGTGATGGATAATAATAATAATAATAATAATAATAATAATAATAATAATAATAATAATAATAATAATAATTGATTATAAAAGTTCAGGGTCCAACTAGTAATTTCCAGAAATTAGTTATGCAAGACAATTTAAAGTTGCGGTAGATTCGGCCAATATTCGTATCTTCAAGGACCAAAACTGCCTAATTCCAATTTTGAGTTGTCTTCTTCCCCTTATCAGATGCAGTCTCTGTTCGTGTATCTTTTTTTTTTGCGACTGTGTTCTAGTTTCTTTTTCCCTTTCCATGGATTAAATTGATGGTTAAGGAAGGAGGATGAGGGTGGTGCAGGGGCAATGGTGGAATGAATTTCAATCAGATTGAGCCAGCAATTTTTTTTGGGTATGAGCGAGTCAGACATTGTTGACCTGGTCAGATGCACAGCTGAGGCATATCAAACACATAGAGCTGACCGAGTCAGACATTTTTGTCTGACCTGACCTAGTCAGATCCAAATCAAACAGGACGGAAGTCAAGTCAAAGGTCAACCTTTGACCACCACGACATGAATCATGATTCACGATGTGACATTTGACTCTCACGACGTGAGCAAGTGATTCTCACGATGTGAGATGCGATGAATCGACGAGACACGTGGCGGGAGAGTGTGACGCGTGGCAGGACCATGTCTGGACACTACTCACGATGTGAGCTTATAATGCTCACGATGTGAAAGCTTGCAGAGTATAAAAACGAGTGTTTTGGTGTCATTTTGAGGATTTTGACAGAGTTAAGCGGAGATGCTGCCCGGGAGCCGTTTACGTGATATTATACCGGTGGAGTTATACCGATATGCGTGTCATACAGGCCGAGTTATGAGACAGTGGAGGTATAATTTACCCTATCATTATATAATTGTTTTATACAACATTAATGTTGGGATTTGATAGATTTGAGTATATGTTATGTACATATACTTGTGTCTGTGGTATGGTGTTGTTACGGACCTGTTGGTGAGATATGTAAGTAAATCTCACTGTAAGATAATTAGTTGGGACTGTTAGGGTTATAAACCCTATTCTACTGAAATGACCCGATATAGTAGATTTGGTTATTGGCTTATGGGGTTAAGCCAAGTATTGATATATTATTGTATTTAATGAGATTGGTGACAATTAGTCACGGAGTGTAGTTAATGGTAAATTATAACAAGTTCTAAGGAACTTGTAAATTTGTTGGTTAGGTACCGGTTTGTGACGGACGGGAAAGCTGTATAGGTCAATGACCGAAGTAGTGTGTCAACCAAGTGATCCGGTGAGTAACACTACTCTAACATCCGTTGTTGTTGGTACCTGCACATTTAGGTATATGTGTATTGGTGATTATTATGACACTATACGGTACCTCAGGATGGTATCATTATTTGAATATGTTATCTCGGATTGGAGATATCGTACTTGATTAGTTAAATTGGTTATAATGAAATATTGATGTATTGGTTTATATTTATCTCGGATTGGAGATTAAATATTGATATATATTGGTTTATATTTTTCTCGGATTGCAGATAGTATCATTTGACAGGTTTGGGCTTAGTGCTTTACTAAACATGGGATTATTATGCAAAAAAGTTTCTGTTAGATCTCTTAGGAGATATTGTGAATATATATGCCTGATGGATTATTTGTTATTTGGATTATATGTTTATGTTATTGTAGATGTTATTCACTAAGTCGTGAGGCTTACGTTGTTTGTTTGTAAATGTTTTGCAGGTTAAAGATTGTGGCGCCCGGCTCGATCCTGTGCTTGCCGCCAGCACGATCCTTGTGATATCTTCTTGTGCTCCAGTATGCCAGTGTATACCAAAATGTTTTGTAAAGATTTTTATAATTATGGAAGGTATTTTAGGGTATACCTGGTGATAAAAATCTGGACGTTACACCCGTCGATACGAATCCAGGGATATAATGAACGTCGAACACAAAGCTCATATGTGAAAGTTACGAGATTTCAAAGGTCGCGAGATTTTACCCAGAAAAGGCGACATGGTACCATAAAAAAGAGGACATGTGGCACATACGGACACCCCATCTCCCACCTGACTCGATGAGATGTGGCTCCATAGGAATTAGACACGTCGATGGACATAGCACGCCCTTTTGATTTTTCTATGTATAGCTCCGATTTTGCTCTTTTTTGCACAATTTTCCTCCCATCTCTCTCAAACATTTCCCGAACATCAAGGAACCCGACGAAAATAAGTAATTAAAGTTGATATTATGCCCGTGAGTTTCCGAACATTCACTAGAAAACCTATAAGTTGAGTTATACTTAAGTGTAACTTATATTTATGTTCGTAGTCGTTATTATTGTAGCACCCAACTAAAAATAAAGTACATCCACTATATTTTTCTTACGAAAGAGGCTACTTCATACTAACCATAATACAAGTCATTATTGTTGTTACATTAAAAGAAATCATGCAGGATTGAGCCGGGATTACAATTTTAATCAAAAGACAACATATCAATGTATACTATGGCTACTATTCCAAGCTCTTTCCTTTATCCGCATAAGTTGTACCTGCAATCGACAAAACATTAACAAGGTAAGCTTAAGGCTTACTGATTAGTGATCAATATTTATCTCTAATAAACATATATTTATACTCATGTAGAATATCCTTTCATTTATCAAAAATACTCTTTTACTCAACCACTTTAATCATGACACAAATATAGTATTCATTTCAAGGACAGTCTCTTATAACCCAATCTCTTCATCTCATAAAGTTACTCATTATCTTTCACCGTATTGATATCTTCTGCATTGATGAACCCAACCTCCTCTCATGGGCTTAGACATGCAACCTTCTTATTTTCGTTTTGGAAATTCTCATTGTATTAATCTTCTACATAATATGATATATTCATCTTTCATAGATCAATCAGCTAAGTCTTTATGATCTCAACTAATAAAATCCCTTTTATTGATCTTCTATATAATGAGATCCAATCATCTCTCATGGATTCATTATGTAATATCATATACTCAATCAATAGTTATCATTGATATATAATTTCTTACAATCAATGAGCTTCTTATCTAAGACATCTTGTTCAATTCATAATAATAATATCATTAACAATCATCTACATTATAAGATTAATCAAGAATTACTCGCCTTGTTTACGGTTTATGTGGATGATACTCTAAGATTTTAACCTCCTTGTTTACACCTTTTTCTTCATTTCTTATTCAAAATCAATTTACGCTCATAATTTGTATGACTTAACTCTTATAGATCATATTTTTTATGCGATAATGCCATTTTCTCAAATCACATAAACCTTACATTTATGGAGTTTTCAATATTAATAAAAGTTCACTCTATGAACAATATAAATGTGAATAACATCAGAATTTAATACCTGGTGGCTTAACTGTAACGTCCCTAAAATTCAGAATAAAGTTTCCATTTTAATAACACTAATTCATATAACATTCCATTCCTAAAATCATTCAATGTGAAAAATAGTATTTAAACATCAGAGTAAAAATCACGATTAATCAAATACATAATAAACTATGGGGGATGTTGTGCAGTCATGTCGGGCCCTTCCCTTTTGAACCGGAGGTACCTGAAACCAAAAATATGAAACCGTAAGAACAAAGCTGAGTAAGTTCCCCAAACTACCGCATACCATACATATATGTCAACTTAATGATGCACCGGGTCTATTTCACCCACGAGTGTATTTCACCCCTGAGTCCATTTCAACTCAAATGTCAGCTCAAGGTTGTACCAGGTCTATTTCACGCCTGAGTCAATTTCAACTCAATCAATATTTTTAACTGTACATGTCTATTTCACCCCCGGATCTATTTCACGCCACATATATATAGCAAACAGGCACACATACATATATCAAGATTCAAAAAGACAACAAGCACATACGACCTTAATGTCCTCTAATATAGTGAGCAAACTCACCTCAGTCTAGAGATAACCGAATCACACACGTTGATTCTACCGGGATCCTAACACTGAACACATCCAAATTATCCTTAATCAATAATTAATACAATTTCCCATAATCCATGGTTTGATTCATATTCTATCATATCAATGGGTAAAAGACTATTTTACCCTTCCTATACTTGGCCCAACAAAGCAAGCCCCAAACCCAAAATGACTCAAGGCCTAAAAATGAACCAAGAGCCATTCAGGCGTGTACGCCCTACATACCAACCTGGTACGCCTAGCGTACGACGCTAAAGCCCAAAATTAACTCCAAACCTATTAATTCATTAAGACAACATGTATAACTTCTAAATTTGATTCATATGGGACGTCCTAAGTCATAAAGTTCCTGACTTTATGACTTTGCATGGCATAATGGTGTTCAAACCAAAGCTCTAAATCTCTAACTTCATAAAAAGACCAGCAACTCATGCATGAAAGGGTTATACTCATCAATATCCAATTTTTATAGCTTAATGACCTCAAAAAGGACTAAAAATGGGCTCAAAGGTTCTGGAGTAACTTCTACTCACAAGATCGAAACCATGGGACCAAAACATGCTCATATCATGACCTAAGGCTAGATCCACATCAAATAATCATCAAGTTTGAAACTTTATACCTCCAGAAGATAGATCAAGGTGAATAAGGCGTGGATCTACAAGCACCAAGACAACAAACAATTCTCCAATGAGTTCTTCTTCTTCCAAATGCACCAAAAACGCACCAAAATCTCTCAAAGACTGAATAATCTTTCAAATAAGGATAGGGTTTCGAGAAAACAATTGAAGAGGATTGAGGTTGAAGGTAAGGAGGGTTGGAAATGAGTTAAGGCTTTTAAATAAGGTCCATGACCCAAAATTAGGGTTGAAGTATGGGTCGTGTACGCCCAGCGTACTCCTGGTACGCCTAACATACCAGGTTGCCCTCCGCGATCAATCCTACCTAATACGCCCATCGTACGACCTGTACGCCTATCGTACTCGGGTTAACCCAAAATTTTCATAACTTCTAACGGTCACAAATTCTGCGACCCTATTCTGTTTTCGACATTCTTTATATGCTCGGAAAGGTAATGAGAAACCCTACAATCTCATCTAATCTCCTTCAACTTAAAATCATCTGAACTTAAATGCTAAATTCAATAAAAGGTCTGAACCATCACTTTTACCATTATACCCTTGGGATCTAAAGCACAAATCGAACTATTAGATCACATAATCCACATTAGCCACATCCAAATGTGTCTAAACCTCTCTTTCCTCAAACTCGAAGCCTTATGATAATTGATCTTCGGGTCACGGCCCCTAGTTAAGAAACGACTCGAAACAGGGTGTTACAACTCTCCCCCACTTGAATTAGATTTTGTCCTCGAAATCATTCCTTACTACTTCTTTTTCCATCCTAATCGATTCATCCCATACAAATGACCGCCTTCCAACCCTGTCATCCAAACCCCATTTTAGTAGAAATTACTTATCCATCTGAAAAAATGAACCTTAACACTCTGCCCTCAGCCAATGAAAGAAACCCAATTGCCCTGCTTGAGAACTAAAACAACTACCTTACTCTTCCCAACTGCAAGACCTCAAATCACAATGTCAACAAATCAAAGCAGGAAACTTCTTTAAGGTTGGAACCCATCAATTTAAAACCCCAGAAATTATTCCTAAGACTGATGATAATTCATTTGTCGTAACCGCCCCTAGTTCCTGACTAAGAACACCACTCAACCGTGCAAATGGAATACTCAGAATATACGGATCGTGAATTTCACCCAATCCCAATTTGGAGATTGTACCCAATAACCTTAAATACGTACTTGACTTCATGTCATGTCATCAATAACCCACTAATCTCACGACTATAATGATGGTCGATCCAAGAATCTCACACTGCATCCAAATCCCTAATGTGCTTAGGTGTACCTCCACTTGACAAGACATAACGAGCTCCATGACTCGAGATTTCAGAATCGATATCGGAAATTTGTAACCAAGATCCTAACAGGCGGCCCGCAAGAATACGAGGATCATAATGCAAACATTTAGCAAGAGACATCAGATGCACAATTAATACTTCCAACAAACTTTTACTGTACCCATGATCCAAATCGCTAGTCATTGAGTCACCTGTAACCAAACCAATGCACTAACACCCGACATGCCAATAAGACTAACGATCCGAGACCTAAGAGTCTCCATCAAATGACTACCGGGTCCCACCCATATGAATCACACAACTTGTTATTGATACATTGTAACACCTTCTAAGTAGTAAAATGATAGGCTCACGGTACTACACCGATCTTGTCATCATTCCATCATCGACCTGAAGACTCACGACCAGTATCATAGGAGCTTAATGATACACAACTTTCAACGCACCAACTTGTAGGAACCCCATCAACCTCTCTCGACACCAAGAAAACACCCTATGAGTCATTCCCCTTCTATAATGCGCAATTCCTTTCATAGAACATATTAAAACCAACACAAAATCAAACGAAAACATGATCATACACAACCAGAGAATGGGATAGGTTGTTATGCTCTTGTTCCAATTCAAAGGCTATAACCCAAATAAAAACCATGCCTATAATTTGATCCAAGTGCTCCTTTGCTATCACGTTCAGTCGATATATACCCCTCACGACAATATCTGATGAACTTACCATAATATACACTCTCAAGAGAACCCATAACCATCCATGTATCTACTAAGTTCCTTTTTCCTCACACCCTTACCCAAAAGGAAGGTACCAGTAGATCTAACAAAATTACAAACCTTATTCACTAACATAAATATCCTCATAAATGACCGACACAAGATCATACACCTTGATTGAAACTGAATAGATCCTACTAATTCATAACTATCTCAGTAATACTTCCAAGGTTATCCAAAAATACTATTAAAACCATGGTCGGATCAATCCAAATACCAGCCCTGTCGAAACGACATGCCAAAATTTGATTCTATGTAGATCCAAAGCCACAAATGAAAAACCAAATAGCATTGCCCTGAAATCAAAACTTCCAATAACCAAGGACATCTACCAAACTCGAGCATGCTTTGAACAATAATTCTACAACCAAAGATTGAGGGTAAATGTTCCTAGAAGCAGAATTATACAACATACATATCTTAATGATGAACGAAATGACCAATGATCGAGAATGAATTAACAAGTAATCCAATAAAGAAATACAATACTGAAAAAATCCCATGAAGAACTAAACATACGCAAATCTGAAGCTGATTGACCGATCAACAATTGCCCATTCTGGACTACAGATAGCAATTGATACAAGGAGTTGACAACTTCCCTCAATAACCGTTACTTAACCTTAGTGACCCAACAACTCTTGATCTGTTCCCCCAACATACCGAAAGAAACCACTGGCTACAACGAGCTCCTTGTCCAACATCTTCCTTATGCATGGACAACTCATGTATTCCTAAGGACATACATCCGATGACAACTTCCTTCCACCCTCGACTTGACCAAATCTTGGGCCAAAGTCTCTCATATCCAAACCATAAATCCCTATGACCCATTCTTCTGAAACCATATACTCTAATAGACCGATGATCCTCCAAATAGAATACCCAGTTCTCCGCCACTTAGGGTTCGAACTACCACTAAATGACATTACAAAACAACCATATCACGAATGGCTCCACCAGTTACATACCATCCATGAATCTTGAAATATGTAACATCATGCAGATTATCTTCTAGATAAAGACCAATAAACTCGAAGAGATTCTAAATCTTAGGTTGAAACCTTATAAACTTCCTAATCATAACCGCCTCTAGCATCAATAATTCCATGCGGATGCACAAGCAATAATTCTGATAGCTCATTCATATCACTGATTCTCTATCTAGAAACATGTAAGCCATCACACATTTCTCTATAACTACCCATCCATCGATTCATCGTGAGGATCATCCATACCACAAGTATCCTTTTGTGCATTCATCCACTTCCATACCTATCGACAAAGAAAATCATAATCGTCTAGACTCATGTTGGGTCTACATCCCAACTCTGAAAATCACATGTCTACTCTCTCTTTCCTCCGAACATGGAAAGCTAGAAGTACTGTAACATCTTGTTTTGAGGTACTTTCACTTTTGACTCTTATATTGAGATTTATTACATTTTGGTCCGTAAAGTGTAAGATTTGTGGCTGGGAGGGGCTAATATTGCCATTTTTATAATTGTGGGGTGGAGCAATGTATGCTGGACATACGTTTGCATACGTTGGCCGTACGGGGTGAAGTCCCAAACCCAAATATTTATGGTTTTGATCCTATTTACTCTTCATTAACTATCAAACATGGTTCCTTTCATCAGCCTCCATCCTCTCAAAATGTTCATGCAAACCCTAATATAACTTATGAGCTCTTTTGAGCCTGTATGTCTGTGTGTGTGTTCTTGTGCCTTTGAAGAAGAAAGAGGGAAGTAGAGACCATCTTGGAGGAGTGAAGCATCTTATATCCAGAATCACATCATCATTTGACATCTCTTGGAGGTATAAAGTTCTGAACTTGGTGAAGTTATACTTAGATCTTGTTTTGGGATTGATCTTATGTTCATTTGCTCCCATAAGCTTGGTATTATGAGTAGGGTTTTACTCTAAGCCATTTGAGTTTTCCTTTCAGAGGGTTTGGAGCCTCTTGAGTCATAAAAATGTATTCTTGGACACTAATTTCTTCTCATGCATGGCCTAAGTTGTCTTAATGGATTAAGAGGTTAGGATATTTGGTGTTTGGAACTTATTGGCCATGCAAGACCATAAAGTTGGAAATTTTATGGTCAAGGACATCATTTTGGACTTGGATATGGAAAATGGACTTAAGGGCTTAAGGATTAAGCTCTTAATGAGTTGGGTTGGAAGCTAGCTGCGTACCTTGGGCGTACAATGCACGTACATGGTCAACATGCCCGTGCCTGGTTAACCAACTCGTATGTTAGGCATACAGTTGAGTATGTTGGGCGTACTCAGCTGGGTTGACTCAGTTGACTTTTTAGAATTTTGACTTTTACCTGATTTTGACCAAATTTGACGTAGGGGTATTTTGGGTAATTTGGATTGTGCTTTAGAATTAGTCATTTGGATGAATAGGTGACGGTTAGAGCTGAGATTCGGAGTCGGGGCCTTGTTAGCTATTGGTAAGATTGAAAGGTGAGTTTTCCTCACTATACTTATGGGTCGAAGTCACCAAGGCGGGTCCAATTGGATTGTTATCCTGTTATGCCTTGATTGCTGATATACTGAGTTTGGGCTATATATATATATATATATATATATATATATATATATATATATATATATATATATATATATATATATATATATATATATATATATATATATATAGTTGCTAATATGCATAGACCGGTAGATCTGTAGGACTACGTGTGATGTATGTCCGCATGATTATCTGTCTGTTGAATATGTTTGTTATATGTTATATGTCGACATATTGTGTTGGGTTGAGACTTTACTGCTTTATGCGTGAGTCCTAGTCCGATAACTGAGTGGGCCCGCTGTATATTGGTATTCTAGTCTGATGACTGAGTGGACCTGTTGTATATTTGCATTCCATTCCGATGACTGATTGGGCCATGGGTAATCCAACCAGATGGTTGTGGACTCGAGGGTATTCCAATCTGATGACTGAGTAGACATGTGGTATATTGGCATTCCTGTCTAATGACTGCTTGGGCCAAGGGTAATCCATCCCAATGGTTGTGGACCCGTTGGTATTCCAGTCCGATAACTGATTAGACCCATCACGCTTGTTTGTATATGATATGTGTATTGTGTGTTGGTAATTTGGGGGAACTCACTAAGCGTTGGCTTACAATTTTAGCTTTGTTCAGCTACTTTAGAGGAGTGTGGCAAGGCGAAGGCGTGACCGTACACATCCTTGGTTTTCTGAATGATTGGATATTGGGAGACTCTGATTTTAAATAGTGTTTTGGAAACAATGGTTTTATAAACACTTCTTTTAGTAAATGGGTTTTTTGAAAAGTTAAAAATAGTTGTGAGATTTGGGATGTTAAAATGTTGGTATCAGAGCCCCGGTTTGAGTGAATTGGATGAACATTTGTGTGAATCCAAACTCAAACTTAGGATCTGTGAGTGTTTTCAAATGATTTTCAAATACTTCCAAATTATTTTCAAATTTCAATTCAAAATTATATTCAAAAGTAACCAAGGAAGGATGAGATGTGTACGATCACCCGGAGCAAGGAAGTTACCCCAAGTTACCACACTGTTACTTGTTATGATATGATAGAACTACATGCTAGTGATAGGCTGGGGATCTTCAGGAATTGTATGATATAATTGCTTGATGTATGATGCCTGATAGCCTAGGAGGAATTCTTATATGCCAGATGAAATGGACATCATTACTGTGGTCGCTTAGGGTGTGCATCATAGTTGTACATAACAAAGATTCTATAGCCTTATAATGTTTGATTTAGCCTGATTTCCTGTTCTTGTCTGATTAAGGGCTTAGGGTAGAGTCAAGTATTCGACTGTCTGTGAGATCCAACATTATGTATGATTAGCATGCACGAGTGGCTGCAGGGTTGGTGGAAGTTTCATGAGTGGGTGCAGTTCATAGCAGGATAGCATAAGGAATGATTAGCCACTCTTGAGGGAGTGAGGACAGGGCGAATGTGTAACCGAGATAATTGGTTCTAGAGATCGAGAATTGCGTATGAGGATCTGTCTGATTTTATTGTGTCTCAGTGCTGGTCGACTTCACTGTTTGAATGCTGCTTGCTTTGTGCTTTATGGGACTTACATTGATGTGAGGTAACTATCAAATGAATACGTTAAATTACATGCTATGAAGGTTAAATAATCTTAGAGTGAAGGATTTCTTCTTATTGTGCAGCTCTTGTCTGAGTCTAACCGTTGTAGGGTTGGCTCTTTTAGTCGACAGATTATTTAAGTTTTGTTGCATGAAATTGTATTCATGAATATGCTAGCTGACATTGATTGGCGTCTTTCATCAACTCATGACAGTGGAGGTGGGGAGTCCTAGGGGAACTTAGGAAGTTCTTTAGTGCGGATATTATGCTGTTGAGCAGGTATTGGGAGTATTATTATGAGTAGGTGACTTAGAAGACTCACAATGATTCTTGAGGAAAGTATGGATAGGTGTGGAAGGTAGTATTGGGACCATACTACTGGAAGCACATGATCCATACCTGAATTGAGAGAAATTTAGGGGATTCTAAGGGTTGGTCGGGGAAGATAGCATGGTTTGATACCATGATTCATGAGAGTGGTTACATATCTGTAGATATTTTGGTTATGGTTGTCCACGAATGAGGATGGGTCTGGTAATTGATTTGGGTCTCTATGGAGATGTCAGTTTGGGTGAATGGTACAGACCTAGGTGAGTTTTTTAGCTTTGAGGTCTCGAGATCCTTGCTTGAGGCCATGTATTGAGTCATGGGACTCAAGAAGGAAACGAATATTATGATTGGCTTGAGGGTTTCAGTTGGAAGCTGAGTGGTTGATAGATGGATTGGAATGTCGCTAGCTATGGCGAGGATTATGTCTTGAAAGTTTTTTGAGAAGGAGTAAGCATGCTTGTGACTTTCAAAATTGAACGTAAACCCAGCATGAGGGCTAGTTGGTTGCGGTGTGTGGGGGCAGTATGTCAGCGTGGGAATGCGCAGGAGGATTGATGTGGTATGGATGTTTAGTGATGCGATCAAGGGTCTACTTTCCTTGGATAGAGTCAGGCCAGGTATCAGATTGGTGGTTTGGATTGTAGGCAATGAGTGTATGTATTGGATAGTAAGTCGGTGATTTGTTTATGTATTTGCATGAAATCCTTAATGTTAAAGGTAGTTATGGTTGGAAATTTTCCGAGGTCTTCTTCAGAAATTCAGAATCTCTCAGGGCTTGCTTGATCCTTATCTGGAAGATCATCTGGCATGTGTATACATTCCAAGAGTCAAGGATGGTTTGTACTTGGTTAATATGGTTTCGGATATGGTTGGGTTGCAACACCATGGGGTGGTAGTTCGAACCTTAAGTGGGGGAGAACTAGGTATTCTGCTTGGAGGATCATCGGTCTGTTCGAGTTTGTGGTGTTTGAAGAATGGTTCATAAGGATCTGCGGTGCAGGTATGCCGGATTTCGGATCAAAATTTGGCCAAGTCAGCGGTGTAGAGTAAGTGCCTCTTGGATGTAGGTGTCCAGGAGATACACGAGTTGTCTCTCAGTAGTAAGTAGTTGGTCAAGGAGCTCTTTGTAGTCATTGGTTCCTTTTGGGATGCCAATGAATAGATGAGGAGCCGCTAGGATCACTCAGGTTGAGTATCGGTTGTTGAGGGATTTGTCAGCTCGTTCTATGGATTGCTATTTACAAACTAGAGTGGGCAGATGTCGATCAGTAAATCAGTTTCAGAGACGAGTATGTTCAGCTCCGCATGGGTTTTGGTTCACTGGAATAAGTGTCAATATGTTCTCGAACTGTTGAAAAAAAAAGTGACCCTCTTAAACTTAGCAATCCGCAATCATCTCTGCTACCGCAACTCTTTTGTCTACCGCAATTACTCTCCTGCTACCGCAATCAAGAAGTGAACCGCAATGAAGACTTAACTTATGTACTGACATAGTGTGATAGTATCTGTTTATCCAATGGACCTTGTATGGCCATAGTAGTTAGTAGTTTATTAATTGTTTATTCAGAAAGTAAGTCTTCGAGGCTCTATAAATACAATGCTCATGTTTCGTACCAATTACCTCTAATCTCACTTCTGAATTCACTTCTAATTCAAATTCTACTTCTACTTTCTTATCTCTTCTCTACTATGATCTTTTGATCGCCTTCTCATTTCATTATCTTACTGATCATCATCGAAGATCCCCTTCACTTTAAACTGATCTCATTTACTAACTCGTGTTTGAATGCAAACCGTGTTTCGTATCAGTTTGGTGTTTACTTGATATAGATTGTCATTTATATTTCCTTTACATTTTAGTATTGCATATTTCCGCAACTAAAAATCTAATAAACCTAACTTATTATTGTTGAGCTTTCATGATTCTTTGAGATTAACTTATTCCGCAATTATCAACTTGTACTAACTTTTGTTCAAGTGTTTCCTAAAGTTCTTCTCTCAACAATTGGTATCAGAGCCAAAGTGGTTGCTTTTTAAAAAAAAATCTTATTTTGAAAAGCCTTCTATACCACTAAAGCTCATCTTTCTCTTAGAAAAACCACAAAAAAAGGAAATGGCGCAAGCTTTATCTCTTAACGTTTCAAACAGTGTTGGTGGTTCTAACCAAGAGCCAATACTCGTTACAAGCGAATATCACCACTGGTCTCAAAGAATGGAGAGGTATCTGAAAAGACTTGGTAGAGATGTATGTATATCTGTAGAAGAAGGACCTCATGTTCCTATTCTCACTCCTGTTCAAGTTGATGGTGCTCAAGCTAGACTGGGTGGAGTTCAAGTTGTAATGAATCGTCCCACTAAAGATGATCTTGATAAAATGGAAAGTGATGTTGTGGTTTTCTATGAAATCTCATGTGGAGTGGCCCCATATAACTTTGACATGATCATCAACTGCAAAACCACCACCGCACTCAACTGGGATGTTCTCAAAAACTTGTATGAAGGTTCCGAGCACAAGAGTCAACCGTGCAAGCTCAAGACAAGAAATCTCATCTGGGATGTTCTCAAAAACTTGTATGAAACTTTGACATGAAATCTCATCTGGGATGTTCTCAAAAACTTGTATGAAGGTTCCGAGCAAGCTCAAAAACTCACCACCGCACTCAACGAGTTTAACAACTTTAAAGCTCATCCCGGTGAAAGACTTGAAGACTCATTCAAAAGATTCAATCTTATTGTCACAAAGTTATCAAACGTTGGCACCGTCCGAAGCAATCATGAAACAAACCTTCAATTTCTCAATGGTTTGGGTAAACATTGGACAACAGATAAAATGCTTGTGCAAGGAGATACAAAGATTCACACATTATCTCTCTTCAAGTTGTATGGAGAGCTTCAGGCACAAGAGTCAACCGTGCTAAAAGATTGTGCAGACTTCGGAGGTCCACTTGCTCTCATAGCTCAAACTCCTCAAAGCAAAACCACCCAATCATATGAACCATATCCACTCTCATATGACAACCCACCGCAATCCTATGAAGCCGATACAGAATATGATGATGAAGAAGAATTTCAAAATTCCGTCACCCTAGTTATCCAACAATTCAATAGGCTACCACCAATTTCTTTTCGTAAAAATCAGCAGTTTACCAAACCACCCTTCAACCGTAACTTCAATCCGCAGAACAATCATTCTCGATATCCCAGAAACCCTCACAGTCTCCGCAACCACAAAACACTCATCAACCCAAAGAGGCACCGCAGTCCATCAAGACAACTGACTCCCGTACCTCAAGAAAAGACAAAAATGATGTTATTATCTGAGAATGGCTCAGGAGATGGAAGAGAAAGAAAAGGCAAGGCCATATGTAGCCCAAGTAAAGAGGGATCATCAAGTATGGTCTTCCGGAGATGAAGATGAAGATCATAACATCAAGGGCAAAGGAAAAATATGCATGGTGGCAACTGCTGACAAGGATGGATCAACAAAGCTGGAGAAAAACTACTGCTTCATGGCGAAAGATGGAACTCTAAGCATCATCGAACAGCTAAAACTCATGATCCAAACTAATCACTAGAGCATGCATGATTGCTAACCCTTCTTGGACAAAATTAATGACACCTGTGCTGCCGTCCTTTCAGACGAAAACAAGGCATTAGATGAGAAGAACATAGCGTCCCAAGAAATTTTTCATGTGAGAGGACGACTAGAAGATAAGAGACTTAAAGCTTGCATGTTATAGAAGGACTTAGTTTTAGAAAAAGATGCTAGGATGTTGTGTGAATCGTAGTTAGGGATAGCCTTCAATCAAAGGGATTTAGCCCAAAAAGAAAATGTATGCTTAAATCTTTTAATCGAAAAGTTGTTTAATGAAAGTGAGCCTATTGAAAATCTCGTGAATAATGGGACTGTAGATAACACTTACAATTGGGGTTGGTCCAATGGGTTTGCAACCACAAAGGACTTATCACCTTGATTTAACAAAGACCGTCCATATGTCCCTCCGGATTGAGAGTTTCATTTCCCTGTCAATGAAAAAACATTCCCCGAAGACATAAGATGTCACTTCGGTAAACTTCATGAACTGCGTAACAATTGTGTTATTGAGGAAATTCTCCCCGAATCCTCATATCCAATCACAAATTATCCCAACTCTCAATCATCTTCGGATGTAGATGAAGAAATTGTTTTGGAAGGACCAGACTTAGCCGATGATTGTACATCTCTACTTTCCAAAGAGTGTCCCACAAATAATCCATCCTTGACTTATTCTGCGGTAGTCCAGTCATCCTTACCGCGGACCACAGTCAAAAGTACAGTGACCATTCAGCCCATTCATCATGAATTACCAATTGAAAATTTTGAGTATGGTCAATGCTCACAAAATCCTGAACTCTCTAGTTCGGATGATTCTAGTAATCGTTTTTTAAAACAGTCAAAATCTCCCAAGAAACCGCAGTTGAACATATTTGACTGCGGTTCTCCAAAAACTCATGCAAAATTGGTTTTCAAAGAACATCTCAAATCTCGAATAAAAAAGCGGGATGATTTCAAACATCCCAAAGTTTCAAAACAAAAGAATTTCGAAAAACCCATCAATGACAAAAATCTTTCGAAAATCACTGCAGTCAAGGAATTAGACAAAACGGAGTGTACAGTAACAAAAACGTTTTCAAACTCTGCTGCAAAATCCCAAAAGAGAGTCACATCTTTTCAAAGGTATATTTTTAAAAATTCTTCCTTAAAAGATCCAAAATGGAAAGGTCTTTTGCAAACTCCTAAGTCTGCAAAGTCATCTCAGTCACTTCTTAAGTCAAAACCTTGGAGATATTCACGTGTAAACACTTTTTCAAGTCCCAAGGTTTCTACAGTAAAAAGTCATTCATGGACCGGACAAAAAAAATCATAACACACCCTCCGGACCATTGAGAAAACCCGGTGTCTAGATAAATCCCCTTTATTCTGGACTTTTTCTTTTGAAAACATCATGTCCACCTCAACCTCGTAACATTCCCAAAGTTACCAAGCATCCAGGACTAGGTATAACGTCTAACACGAAACCTGTCCCTGTAACTCATGTGCATGCATCGAGTCAGAAAAATTTCAGTTTGTCCCCAGGCTCCAAACTCGTTTGGGTGCCCAAACTAACCCATTAATCTTGTACGCAATGTGCAAGGGGGAACAAGAAGAGGAGTGGTTAATTGATATTGCCTGCTCCTTGCACATGACCGGGAGGTTAGAATATCTCCGAGACTTCAGGCCTATATGTAACGGTGGACATGTCACATTCGGCAACAATACGAATGGTATCATCAGGGGTTATGGTGTGCTGGCAACAGGAAATTTCTCAATCCAAAAGGTTGCTTACGTGGAAGGCCTCAAACATAATCTCATCAGTGTAGGACAACTATGCAAAGCGGGTCATAGAGTTGAATTTGATAATGAATATTGCTACATCATGACAAGTGATAGAAGCACCTGCTTGATCAATTCCAAATCCTAAGGAACAATGTATCCTTTGGATATCTCACTGATCATTGGCAAACCACAGTTGTGCTTTCTGTCCAAAGTAGTATTTGAAGTTAGCTGGTTATGGCACCGCAAACTGGATCATCTTAACTTCCGGTATATCAACAACCTGGTCACCGAAGAACTTTTCCGAGGTCTACCCATTCTAAAGTACAATAATGATTCTCTTTGCGCAGGTTGTTAGTGTGGAAATCAATCAAAGGGAAGCCATCCACTGATTATGATTCTTCGATTTCTAAACCATTAGAGTTGCTACATATTGACCTCTGCGGTCCATCTACCATACCCAGTCTTCATCATAAGAAATACATACTGGTTATAGTAGATGATTATACTCGTTTCACTTGGGTCTTCTTCTTGAGACTCAAATCAGAGACATTGCAGGTCCTGATTAACTTCATCAAAGAGATTGAGCTCCAAATCAAGTTACCAGTCCGAAGAATCAGAAGTGACAATGGAACCGAGTTCACTAATCATCTCTTGAACAATTTCTTGGTTTCCAAAGGCATCAGTCACAACTTTTCAGCTCCCTACACACCGCAACAAAATGGAGTTGTAGAGCGAAGAAATCATACATTGATTGAAGCAGCTAGATCATTGTTAAATTTTGCTAACCTTCCTCTATACTTCTGGGCCGAAGCAGTGGGAATTGCGTGCTTTGTGCAAAACCGAATCATCATTTGCAAGCGTCTAAACAAAACTCCATACGAGGGCCTGAACAACCGCAAACCTAACGTCAGATTCTTTCCCATTTTTGGTTGCAGATGTTTTGTGATCAACAACAAGGATCATCTTAACAACTTTGCTCCCAAATCCGATGAAGGCATTTTTCTTGGCTACTCTACCAAGAAAGTGGCCTACCATGTTCTCATCAGACGAACGAGACTGATAGTCGAAAGCTTTGATGTTAAATTCGATTACTATTACGTCCGAAAACTACTCCTTCCATTGAAACCAAATTCATCCTGGAAAGTGATATCCCAGCCTCTTCGGGTCCCCTAAACATAGTTGAGTTAACTATCATGATCTATTTGATCCCGTTGAAACGACACATCTCTCTGAAATTCTTGTGTCTCTTGTAGCTCAACAACAACACGCTGAAGTATTTGGTCCATCTCTCTCTCATGACTTGTCACTCAACACTTCCACCTCGCCGGTTGAGGGGGAAAGTTCAACACCAGTCCAAACGACAACCATCGAGGTTCCGGTACTAGAAGATGAAGCTCCGGTATCTATCACAAAGTTCCAATCCAACCAAATGCTTCTTCAGACTCTGAGGATGAAGATATCAAAAACATTGACACAAGATCAGACTCTAGGGTTATCACACGTTCATCTTTCCAGGGGGAACCATCTCCAGTCCAAAGGAAACTCCCATCCGTAGTTGCGGGGGAACCTCCTTCCACAGCTGCAGTTCAAGCTCCTACTGTCCAAGATTCTTCTACGGGCTGCTCTCAAGTCGAGGGGGAACTACCGTCTCCAACCGCAAAATACTCTGATGTTGAAGATATTCCCTCTACCACAGCCGCTGATCACCAACAAACTCGTCTTCACATCTGGACGAAAGATCACCACCATGTGAAATCGTTGGTAACCCATCCGCAAGCATACAAACTCGATCTTCTAGTGATCTAACACGGACCACTTCCATTACACAGCTTTCATGTCCGCAGTCGAGCCTCGAACCATTAAAGAAGCACTCATCGAGTCCGACTAGATCACCGAAATGCAAGAAGAACTTGTCGAGTTTGAAAGGAACAAGGTATCGAAGCTTGTACCAAAGCCAAAAGGCCGCACAATCGTCGGTACTAGATGGGTTTATAAGAACAAACTTGACGAATCTGGTGCGGTGGTAAGAAACAAAGAAAGATGTGTTCCTAAGGGGTACAGTCAACTGGAAGGCGTTGACTACGATGAAACTTATGCCCCTGTAGCCTGAATGGAAGCCATACACATCTTCTTAGCATATGCGTCACATAAGAACATCAAGGTTCACCAAATGGATGTAAAAACTACCTTTCTCAATGGTGAAATGAAAGAGGAAGTTTACTTGCAACAACCTCCAGGCTTTGAAAATCTTGAATTTCCAAACTATTGCTACAAGCTTGAAAAGGCGGTTTACGGTCTCAAACAAGCTCCAAGGGCAAGGTATGAGACTCTTTCAGAGTTTCTTGTCATGTCCGGATACAAAATAGGTGTAATTGATCCTTCTTTATTTAGAAGGGCAAATGATAACCACTTAATGCTCGTCCAAATATATGTGTATGATATCATTTTCGGCTCAACAAACCAAAACATGGTGGATGAATTTGCAAAGCTCATGACCAGTAAATTTCAAATGAGCATGAATAGAGAGATTAATTTCTTTCTAGGCCTCCAAGTAAAACAAATCCCTCAAGGGATTTTCATCCATCAGGAAAAATACACCTCTGAGCTGTTGAAGAAATACTTGATGGACAATTGTTCCTCAGCCAAGGTCCGTATAGCCTTCGGATATAAGATTTCAGCTGATCCTACCGGAGAATTAGTTGATCATAAAACTTTTCGAGGAATGATTGGGTCATTGATGTACCTCACCGCAAGCAGACCGGATATTGTCTTTGCCACAAGCTTATGCGCTCGATACCAAGCTGACCCTAAAGTATCACATATGACCGCAGTCAAGTAAATCTTCAGATATCTTAAGGGAAGCAAAGCTCTAGGCCTATGGTACCCTGTAGGAAATGACTTCAGCCTTCAAGCCTTCACCGATGCGGATCATGCCGGTTGTAGATTAGATCGAAAGAGTACTTCCAGTGGCTGCCAATTTCTAGGAGGAAGATTAGTCGGCTGGTCTTCAAGGAAGCAAAATTGTGTCTCGTTGTCTATCGCAGAGGCGGAATATGTGGCCACAGGCAGTTGCTGTTATCAAGTTCTTTGGATGAAGACTCAACTAATGGACTACGGGTACAGAAAGCTGCGGGACCAATTTATTGTGACTCATAGAGTGCCATTGCGATTTCTCACAATCCAATTCACCATTCAAAGAGGAATCACATTGAATTGCGGTATCATTTCATTAAAGACTACATACTTAAAGGTAACATCAAACTGATTTTTGTTCCCACACACGAGGAAATCGCTGATGTTTCCACAAAAGCACTTGATGCCACTAAATTGAATAGCTTTCTAGAAATGTTAGGAATGATGAATCCTGACCCGCAATTCTTTTTCAATTGATAGCTACCGCAATCATTTTCGTGTGAAGAACAAGCTTTCTTTCTTTTCAAAACAAAATTCTAGAAGCATTCTCGTCACTGCGGTTCTAGAACAATATATTTATCATATGTCTACCGCAATCATATATGATCTATATATTCTTCGGGTCCTTAACACCTTTTATTTCTAACTGTTTGATCAAGTGTTTCCTTAGCTCAAGTTACCGCAATCATATCAAGTGTTTCCTCAGTTCAAGCAACCGCAACCATACCATATCTCACCACAGTCTCATTAAAGGATCCCACAATTACTTCATAAATCTTTTGATAACATTGTGTGCTATTTAGTGGTTCTCATTAAATAAAAATTCCTCATAAAAGCGAAACATTCATTTTGTAGCATACAACGTTTCGGTTTCTCTCAAAATCACTTTTCTGTGTCAAACCTATTTTGGGCTATAAAACAAATAAATCGTTTTTCCATAAAAGAAATCTTTTGAGAAAATCTCTTTGTTTATGGCGCCACGTCTCATAGCCCCCAAACTGTCAATTCCGTTTCAACTTCTTCCTTTTTACAACGGATAAAACCCCGTCACCACATATTCTACAACGTGTGATCATGGGCTTGACAGTCATTAAATGCCCCGGTTTCCAAGCAAATCTCTTATTTTTTATTTATTTATTTTTGTTGCTGATAATGGCTATAACCCAAGTGTTTTTACCATTAACAGCTGTAAAAAGTTAATTCCAATAAACTTTGAAATCTGGAGGTATAAAACCCCCATTTTCCTCCCAAGAAAGCTTTAGGATTTCTGAATCCCTAATCGACGAACAAGCTTCATCTTCTTCCCTCTTGCACAAAACTGTTTTCCTGCAAGTTCTTTAAAATTTTTTTTAACAATGGTGAAATCCGGTGTTTCCAAAAAGCAATCAAAGACCTCAGGGCCAGCGAAACCAACTGGTTCAGACACAACGATCAAGGTTCAATCCCCAGCCATTGCTTCAAGCAACTTTTGGGCTGTATTTGAAGATCAACCTCACTACAATGACCCAATTCGCCTAATGATCCTGTTTATTCCATCTCATCCATTTTTTTGTGCTTTTGATGCATTCACTGATTTCGTTCCACTCCCCACACTATTCAAATGTGCTTTTTCTACATATCGACCACTCCATAACCTTCAAGAAGTGCACCTGCACTTAATCGATGATTCACTAGGCATGCTCAAAAGAACAAGTTCCTGGAAGCCATCAATCTCAGAATTCCTCCCACCACCAAGTTTTTCTCTCCAAGACATCCGACATCATCACCACACTGTACCAGATGTGGTACCAAAAGAAACTAAAAGGGATTGGCGAGTTCAAAAAGAATCAATTACCCACAGTGTGGCCGTTCATCTGTCACTTTGTGATTAGAAGTTTGTCGGGCTGAACAGGTGGCACCGACAACATGGGGATCAAGCTTCTCGAGCTTGTGTGGAGCATCTTCACCGGCAACGCGGTCAACTTCGGTCAAATCTTGTTGGATGACTTCCTACAGTACATCCCGAAGGAAACTCCTTGACAAGATGCTACAAAGCTTACTTTTGCTCGTTTTTGGTCTCTCTGTGTCTCAGATCTTCACAAGGAGGCGAAGCTAGATATGGGTGACGATTCCATACTCTTTATCACCCGCGACTTGAAAAGGTACACCCCTTCCAAAGATCAATATGTTTTTGGACCGCTTAGGAGACTACCTGGACACATCCTAGAGTCTATTGGAGTCAATTCTCGTGAAGTCACTGACCACATTGAGGCTACGGATGGTATTGACCCATACCATTCCTCCCCACCTCATCTCAATCAGGCTGTTGTAGTTCCTACCAAAACCCAAGGTCCCTCTAGTACCGCAGCTCCTATTTCTACTTCAGTCCCTCGTACCGAAGATCAATCTAACCCTCCCAAAACCAAGCGCCGCAAGCAAATTATTTTCTCTAAGAGAGCCCCCCGCAACATAGTCACAAATGGTGACAAGCCCTCCAGGAAACGTAAGACAAGGATTATTGAATCTTCAGATGAAACCCTCCCTCTCCCTCTGAATCTGATGAAATCCCTGTCAATGTTGAAGAAGACTCTGATCACGACTCCAATGATCTTTTCAGACGCAAAAAGCTGAAACTTACCCATTGTCATAGCCAAATGCGTGACCGGACTCATACCGCAGTCTCTCGAAAGACTCCGGTAGTCCTTAGAGCCCCCGCATGCTTATTCGCTTATACCCTATCTTCCTACTGAGATACAGAAGGTGTATTTGTTTCAAGAGAACATGGAGACGGCACCCCAGTTGGATCCCAAGAGGATCCCATTGGTACATCACGCCCTAAGGTCTCCAGGGAAGCACACTTACACGTTTTTGAGCCTGAGTAGTTGCACTCCATCCTTCTTTCTGTAACACAAACACTTCAAACACATGACCCACTGCAGGGAAATTCTTCAGCCCATGCCAGAACCGAGTCGAGGCCAAACTTTACTACGGGTCAAGGAGAGCAAGGAAGCTATGGAAATCCTACTCCGCCACAATTACATTCAAGTGGTTTAGGCGTGGTGAGCACCAATGTGCAAGGATCCACGAACCCGGGGGACACCCCAATACGAACCAAAGGATTTGACGGATACTGTTCTAAGAATTACTGGACTTGGTATCAACCTAGTACTGAATCTGGAATCAAGAAGTATGCAGCTTTTCGTAGGGCTTTCCAGGAACGTAAGGCTCAGCAAACTCAACAACTTCAGCAACGGGAAAAGGATATCTAAACCGTAGCTAAGTACTGGGCTGATGCAGTCAGCAACGCAAAAACTGTCTACGATATCCTACAGATTCAAGAATGGATTTCCTCAATGGAAACCATGGTGCAACAAGCTCATAATCTTCAAGATGGTGCTGGTCCATCTCAGCCTCCTCCAACTGCTGAAAATCATGACTCAAACACTGATAGCACTGCAATAGAGATCAGCTCTGGTCCGATGTTTGGACTTGATGATCTGGATGTTGACGCGATTGACCAACCTGCTCACTCAGACGATTTTGTGATGATCTTTGACGAAGAAAAAGAATCAAGTGGATCCCAACACTCCACTTCTAACCCCAAAGAAAAGAAGAAGAAAAAGAAGGTAGCAGTTACAAGAAAAGAATTTTTCTCCCTACAGTCTAAATTCGACCAAATTTTGGCCGCATTGTCTTCCAACAAAACCCAACACTCTGAGCTCCCTACCCCACAATCATTACTTGAAAGAGTTGAAACTATTGAAACAAGGGAAAATCTCGCAGCAGAGTGCATCACTCTCAAAATCGAAATGGGTATTAGAGCCCTCGATACCAGTCGCACTACGGATCATAAGCAGTTCCTTTCCACTACTGAAACTCTAATCTAAGAGGTCACAGTCATCAAAGAAGAACTCAAGTCTACTCTTCAACTTCAAGCTACTCACTCTTAGAATCTGGTGCATGAGACTCACAATGCTTATGAGTCAGCAATTACGGTCCTTCAATACACCATTAACTCTCTCAGACGTTCTCTATCTACTCCATCCCATGTCCATGAAATCCTCAAGCTCACCAAGGAAATCCACTAACTCCTATTCAATACCGAAGTCCCACCAAACGTTCAAATATCTGAGTTGCTCAAGTCTCACTTTGACACGACGTTTTCCAAGATTGATGGCCTTAGACAATGGCTTGAGGAGCAACAACTTGTTTCTTCCTCAAAAGGGGGAAGTGAACACTCTCACCCTCAACAACATCAATCTACCACAACAATCCCAATTCCAACTTTTGGTCCAATCCATCAAAGGATCGAGACTCAACAACCACCACCGCAATCAACACCGCAAGCATCTCCGAAACAAACAACTATGGTTCAAACTTCACCGTATTCACTTAAGTCTCCTCCTTCGCAACACGATTCTCTGCAACAAGAAGGTCAACACCAGTCTTCTCCACATCAAGAAACTCCCCTTCATCTGAAGAACTTGGAATCATCAATGTCATCTGTTCAATCATTTGACTCTCCTGCCACTCTTCAACGGAAACAAGACTGGAGAGTTGCAAAATTTGTTGAATAGATCTGGGGAGATCACGGCTTCGATACAACAATTGATGAAACGTTGATCCATTCTTGGGTCAATCCCTCTCGAAGATTGCTTGATGATAACTACAGGCCAATTCTAACATATGTTGAACCGCTTTCTGATGGATACTGAGATGTCCTAATCTCTCCCATCGCCAAGTTTTTCACTGTCTTTGAGCCATTTGACCGTAGCCTCCCTGATGACCAAAGGTTTCCTCTTGAATTCGAACGACTTATTCAATTTCATTCCAAGCATGGATCTAAGTTTGAAAGTATTTGGTCTAATGATAGGCCATCTGTAGTGAAAACTTACAAGATAAGGAAGTTTATGAAAACGGAGTTCCTTCAATATACGCTTACGAGAGGTGATGATTACATCAGGACTCAAGCTGACTTTCCTTGTATGAATCCTGAGGAAGTGTTCCTGATTACAAGGGTATTTCAATTCAAGTCTGAGAAGCATCCGAAGATGAAGATTTCGTTTGAGAAAGCTTGTGAATATCTCAAAGCAACAGTGTGTGACTTTGCTAAGATCGATGCGGATATTCATCCAGTACTTGCCCAATAGTTCAATCTCCTAGCTCTTGAACCTACACCATTGTTCACCGAAGTATATAAAGAAAGGTCCTTAGGAACAACCAACATCCCTGAACTTGCAGTTGTGTTTAACAGAGTCAAAAGTGACATCAAGTACTTCATACCGATCACCGCAATGCATCGTCTGACCTGCAGACAACTTGAAGTTACTATGATGTCGGTTCAGAGATCTAAGCATACCACTAAAGAAGTGAAGTTTGATATTTCGAGAAGAATCACATGGCTAGGAGAAATTAGAAAGTTTTGGTGGCTCCTCATCAATTTTTTGAAGCTTGATAAGTAAATGAAGATAATTTGAAGAGGCCACTTAGCGGAAATTGTTGAAGCAATAAAGTGGCCCTCTTAAACTTAGCAATCCGCAATCATCTCTGCTACCGCAACTCTTTTGTCTACCGTAATTACTCTCCTGCTACCGCAATCAAGAAGTGAACCGCAATGAAGACTTAACTTATGTACTGACGTAGTTTGATAGCATCTGTTTATCCAATGGACCTTGTATGGCCATAGTAGTTAGTAGTTTATTAATTGTTTATTCAGAAAGTAAGTCTTAGAGGCTCTATAAATAGAGTACTCATGTTTTGTACCAATTCCCTCTAATCTCACTTTTGAATTCTCTTCTAATTCAAATTCTACTTCTACTTTCTTATCTCTTCTCTACTATGACCTTTTAATCGTCTTCTCATATCATTATCTTACTGATCATCATCGAAGAACCCCTTCACTTTAAACTAATCTCACTTACTAACTCGCATTTGAATGAAAATCGTGTTTCGTATCAGTTTGGTGTTTACTTGATATAACTTGTCATTTATATTTCCTTTACATTTCAGTATTGTATATTTCCGCAACTAACAATCTAACAAATCTAACTTATTATTGTTGAGATTTCATGGTCCTTTGAGATTAACTTATTCCACAATTATCAACTTGTACTAACGTTTGTTCAAGTGTTTCCCAAAGTTCTTCTCTCAACACGAACATTGGTCATTTCATGCATAATCACAGTAGAGATTCTTCAAATGTTTGGGCTATATCAATTGAAGTTCAACGGATCCATCGACCTATCATGAAGTTTGAATTGAGTTTGGATGATGTTCTTGGTTATTTGGGGTCTAGAATTTAGGGTTAGTATTTGGATGGATCCTACTAGAGTCTTAGCAGAATTTATGGATAACCTTCAAAGTTTTATCGAGATAGTTACGTATTGATGGGGACTGTTCAGTCTCAATCAAGGTATTGGATCTTGATTCGATCGTTCATGAGGATGTATGTTGTTAATGATAGAGATTCGCTAATTCGTACGGACTCTGGTACTCCGTCCCTTTTAGATAGGTTATCGGTTCCCTAAGTGTGTGTATTATGGTAAGTTCATTAGATATTGTCGTGAGGGGTGTATGTAGGTTGGACGAGATAACAATGGAGCACTTTGTTCGAATGATATGCATGGTTCTTATTTAAGTTATAGCCCTTGAATTGGAACAAGTATACGATCGTTTATCCCATTCTCGAGTCGTGTGTAACAATGTTTTCGTCGTATTTTGCATTTGTAGCAGCTTGTACTGTGAACGGAATTGTGTGTGGTAAAAGAGTATGACATTGTTGCGCTCGGTTAGAGTTTAGAGTGACGTTGATTGGGTTCCTACAAGTCAGTGGAATGAGGTTGAGTATCTTTAGGCCCCATGGTGCTGGTTGTGAGTTCCCAGACGAATAATGGAATGTCGACAAGATCGGTGTAATACCGGGAGCATCCATATATAGGCTGTGGGCCTAGTGATCATGATTGTGTTGGATTAGGTGTTTAAGCCCGTAACTATAATTGGTATATACTTGAATTGATAGTAGCACAGTCCTTTTGGGTTGCCCTCACAACTGGCAACTAGACAGGTGACTTTTGAAGAGAGGTTGAATTTATTATTTGACTACTAAATTTAAATAAATAATTTGTTAATATATTATGAGAATAATATATTAAATAGAAATAGTAATATTTAATTAAAATTTAATCAGAAATTAATTGGAATTAATTTCGGGATTAAAAGAATTAATTAAAAGTGCAGGGGCTAAAGTGAAATTGTTCAATAGTTGAGTATGAGGTTCCAGAACCTTCTTGGGGAAGGAGGTGGACGGTTTCCTATGGATAATCTACGATTTCTATATTATCCAATGTCGATAATAAGGGAGGTGGATAATTACCTAATTTGAAAGAATAATATGTTATTCAGATTAGGGTTATCCAGGACATCCTATCTGCAATATAAATAGACCCTTAAACCTTAGGAATTTCGTCCAACTGAAACCCTAGAAGGATAGCCGAAATTCTCAAGCTTCTTCTCCTCTATCCTCTCTCATCCTCTTGCTTGCTTTGCTTGTGAACCACTAGAGGCGTGACACTTCTGACGCTTGCTCTCAAAGTTCAAAAAATACTAAGATTTCATTATTATTGCTATATAACAATATAGGTGTGTTTTCTTAACCTTATTTTAGTGATTTCGAAAATATACTAGTAGTCTTAGGGTTTTCATTTTATGTTCAAAAGTTGTAGGTTCAATTAGAGAAAACATAGATCAAAAATTAGGGTTGCATGCACACATAGGTTTTTGTTTTTTAGGCTTGAAACCCATCAGTGATATCAGAGCCTTGGCTTGTTTTCTGTTGAATTGATTACAATTATTTGAATCTAATCAATTAGGGTTCATGGAAATTAAACCCTTTTGGACTTACGGATTTTCGATTCTAGGGTTTCTTGAACCCTAGGTTTCGAAAATTTGGAAAGGGTTTTAACCCTTTCCCTTACCCTATAAATTTAGAAATTAGGGTTTCCTTAACCCTCAAGAATTTTGAAAATGGCAAGGATTGAAATCCTTTCCTTCCTCCCCAACATAAGGCAATTTTCGAAAATTATGGTTTTTGGTAGGGTTATCTTTATTTTGGTAATTATCTCCTTATTTGATTAATTGGATAATTGTAATATTTGATTTATCCCTCCCATGATATTCGAAATTTAGGGGGAGAGGATTAGGTCAAATTATATTGATTAATTTAATTGGATAATCCTCAAATTGATTTAATAAATTAATTAAATGTTTAATTAATGGATAATTATTAAATCATATGGTTTAATTTTAAATATAAATTAAATGTTTTAATTTTCGAAATTTAGTAATTAAACCTAGTATTTTGAAATGTTAAAAATACACCTTATACTATTTGTAAAATTAAATGTTTAATATTTACTATATATATAAGACCAAGTCAGTCGAACCGCTAGTACGCCTCATTCACGAAGCAGGTTTATAAGGGGGGGTATAAGGAAACTTCCTATAAAATGGTAGTTGAATAGGTGTCCAGTCTCACCCACCGCTTCCTTGATTGGTGGAGGGTCGTTAGCCGAACGGGTTTGATAGGACAATAATTCTCATTAAAAAGTATTATGAATTATAAAGTAACTAAATTTCTTTTATAAAATTCTCAATCTTAGTTACTTTAGGAAAAATGTGAATTTGATGCTAATCCATGAAATTGCACATTACACTTTATAAGTCGTTAGTGTAGCGAGTTTAGTTAACCAGCACACTAATATGGACTAATAAAGATTGGAAATGGGTGTCTTGTAAATTATCATTGATTAATGGAGTGCGTGTGGCTAACCGGCGCATTAAAATGAGATGATAAATGACATCGAGAGTACCAAGCTAATTTGCAAGATTATTCACATCTTTTTTGTGATCCTCGGTAACCCAGTCAAACATGGAAGAGCATAATCGAGATTAAACATGCCATTGAATAGTTCAATGAATCTCAAAAGATCTAGGAATTTCATTAAAAACCTAATTCGTTCATAATTTCGTTTTTCCTGGTGAAATTGGTAAATCGCATTTATTTATTTCACAATTAGATTACGACATCCCTTTTCTAAGTTGTGAATTATCTAGTTGGATCCTAGCCTTAATATTTCATTTGGGTGTTATATTAAGGATTACTCCTATCTAACCTAAAACTTATATTTCTTCACTTTCAGATCTCTACTCCCAACGATGCTTCCGGTTCCTCCTCCACCAACAACAACTCCTCAAACAACAACTTCTCGCTTTTGAACATCTTCTCGAGGGTTACTTTTGATGGCACCAATTATAATGAGTGGATGCGAAACATCAAAATGGCTCTACTTTTCAAGGACAAAGAGTATGTGTTCGAAAAGGAACTTCTCGAGATTGATGAAACCAAAGCTACTGCCTCAGAACTAGCTGAGTATAGGAAACACTATAATGATGCAACCAAAGTTGCGTGCATCATGGTGGCGACTATGAATCCTGGACTACAAAGGTTCTACGAGCATTACTGGCCATACGAGATGAACAAGGACATGATGGAAAAGTACCATCAACGAGTTCATCAACAAATATATGAGGTAGTAAAGTTCCTCATCACTAGCAAGATGAAAGATGGAGAGTCTGTCAGTAGCCACGTACAAAGAACACAACGATACGTAGAGTGCTTGCTAAAGCTCAATGTGAACTTTGATGAGGAATTGGCTATTGATATAGTCTTGCACTCATAGCCCACTTGTTATGATTAGTTTATCTTAACTTATCATCTGAACAACCAAGAGGCCACATTGGCTCAACTTCAGAACCTCCTACAAACTGCAAAAGCAGGAATGAAAGGAAAAAGTGTTGCCTCCACCCCTGTTACTGCTCTAATCCTGATCATTGGGAAAGGAAAATAGAAGGAGAGGAATGGTCCTCCAAAGCAGAATTGGAAGGGAAAGTCTCCAGTTGAGTCCTTAAGCGATGGACCCAAAGGAAAAGTCGGTTCTGACGTTCCCCTGCCTCCGATCCCAAAGAGGCTACTTGCTTTTACTACCACGATAAAAAAAGCATTGGAAATGAAGCTTCCCGAAATTCTTGCAAGATATAAAGGATGGCAAGGTAAAGCCAATCTCGGCAGGTATTTACGCTATCCTATTTAATAACTCATCTTACTCTCATTCGTGGGGTCCTTGATACAGGATGTGGTTTTCACATTTGTTTGGATTTGCAGGGGCTAAGAAAAAGTGGGATGTGGAGCATGGGAGAATGAACTTGATCACGTGCAATAGGCGGTCTTAACCTATTACCAAGATTGGAGTTTATAGCTTAGTGCTTAGTAGCGGGTTAGAATTGGGTTTTTTAAATTGTTTCTACTCGTCAGAGATGACACGGAACATCATTTTATTTCATTCTTTATATAATCATGGATTTAGATATTCTTTCAATGAGGATAATGGATCTATTTCTGCTTTTAAGAATGGTGTATTTTATTTTGAAGCTTTACCTTGTGATGGTGTGTATGAAACTGTGATGGTTGTAGACAATTTAGGTAATAGTGTTTTAGAAATTGATTCGTCTAATGGTTTAGACAAAGCATGCTTGTGGCATTTTCATCTTGGACATGTCAACAAGAAACGCATCGCCCAACTCTAAAAGGATGGAGTGTTGGAATCATTTGACTTATGGTTAGATGATACATGCGAGTCTTGTTTACTTGGAAAGATGACGAAATCACCTTTCACTGGCTCTTGTGAAAGAGGTGAAGGATTGTTGGAACTCATACAAACAAATGTGTGTGGTCCCTTCCGATCCATCACAAGGGATGCAAATCGAGTCTATGTGACTTCTACTGATGACTATAGCAGGTATAGCTATATCTAAGTAATCAAGCATAAGTCAGAAACCTTTGAAAAGTTCAAAGAGTTCAAACAAGAAGTCGAGAATCAATTGGGCAGAAAGATCAAGATGCTTAGATCTGATAGAGGCGGTGAGTATCTTAGTATCGAATTCCACGACTACCTCGAGGAATGTGGAATAGTTTCACTATTGACACATCCTAGGACACCACAACTTAATGGTGTGGCTGAGAGTTGTAATCGAACCTTGTTAGAGATGGTTCGTTCCATAATGAGTCGAGCTTCAATTCCAATCTCATTTCGGGGGTATGACTTAGAGACTGCCGCCCACATTCCTAATCTTGTCCCAACAAAGAAGGTTTCTGAAACAACTCATGAGATGTGGACATGGAAGGTTCCCTCGTTAGCACATATCAAGGTTTTCGGTTGTGAAGCTTTCGTTAGACGAGAGACTCACGACAACCTTGAACCTCAAATTGAGAGATGTATTTTTCATTGGCTACCTATAAAAGTCCTTTGGATATTTGTTCTACAGACCTAGTGACAACATGGTTTTCGTAGCATGAAGGGGATTCTTTCGCGAGAGAGAGCTCATATGCAAAGAGGACAGTGGGAGTACAATTGATCTTGAATAAATTCAAGAGTCAAATGATGAAGGACCTCTGAAAATGCTAGGGCTCAACCTAAGGAACAAATTCAAGTTGAACCAATTGACGAGTCATGACCTCTTAGGCGTTCTGTCAGTGTTGTATGGTTTCCATATAACGACAGAAGGCGATACGTTTATCAATGTTAGTAAACTGGTTAATTTGAATGAACCCGATAACTACATGGAAGAAATGACGGGCCCTAAGGCTTCTAAGTGGAAAGAGGCAATGGACAACTAGATCAAGTCCATGTATGACAACCAAGTTTGGACTTTGGTTGACAATGTACCAGGTCATAAGACGGTTGGATGCAAATGGATCTTCAAGAAGAACACCGACATAGATGGAAAGTTGCACACTTTCAAGGCTCGACTGGTTGCGAATGGATTTACTCAAACCCTAGGGGTTGACTATGACGAGACCTTCTCACCAGTAGCTAAGATTAAATCTATTAGGATATTGCTGCCCATAGCTACATTTCATGAATATGAAATTTGGCAAGTGGATGTCAAAACTGCTTTCATTTATGGAAAGTTGGCTGAGGATGTTTACATGAGTCGTCCAGAGGGTTTTATAGAGGCAAAGTACCCCAATAGAGTGTGTAAGCTTGAGAAATCAATCTATGGATTGCAGCAAGCTTCTCGTAGATGGAATCTTTTCTTTGATGAGAAACTCAAAGAGTTTGGCTTCTCTAGAAGTGAAGATGAATCCTGTGTATATGTCAAAGCTAGTGGGAGTATAGTAACCTTCCTGGTAATGTATGTTGATGAAATACTTCTTATAGGGAACCACATTCAAACTTTGCAAGTAGTTAAGTCTTGGCTTGGAAAGTGTTTCACTACGAAGGATCTGGGAGAGGCTACCTATATTCTAGGGATAAGGATTTTGAGAAAAAGGAACAAAAGAGTAATTGGACTTAGTCAAAGTACGTATTTGGATAAAGTGTTAAAACGTTTTAGCATGGAGAATTCCAAGAAAGCAGAACTGCTTATCTAGAGTAATACCCAACTTAGGAAGACTCAGAGTCCGAGTACTGATGCAGAGATAGAAGAAATGAGTCGAGTTCCATATGCTTCCGCCGTTGGATCGATCATATATGATACAACATTTACTCGCCTTGACGTGGCTTTTTCTTTAAGCATGGTTAGTCGATATCAGGGAAATCCGGGTAAAGCTCATTGGATAGCAGTCAAGAGTATTCTTAGGTATCTGCGAAGAACTAAGGATTGCCTCCTTATGCTTGGTGGCAGTGATGACTTAAGAGTAACTGGGTATAGTGACGCCACCTTTCGGACAGACAGAGACAACTTTCGTTCTCAGTCTGGCTGAGTGTTTACCCTTAATGGCGGAGCAGTGACTTGGAAAAGTTCCAAACAGGAGATGGTGGTTGATTCTACGTGTGAATCAGACTATATAGTAGCAAGCGAATGCATCAAAGGAGGCCATATGGTTGAAGAACCTCATCAGAGACCTTGGAGTTGTGCCAGCCATAAAGGAGCCAATGGAGATTTTATGTGATAATGAAGGAGTGGTTGTCTTGACAAAGAACCGAGAGATCATGGCAGATCGAGACATATCGACAGAAAATATCGTTTTATCAGAAATAGAGTAAAATAAGGACACATCGTCGTGAAAAGAGTATCATCAAAAGAAAATCTTGCAGATCCCCTCACAAAGGGTATGAGTAGGATTAAGCACATTCATCATGCGAGGAGCATTGGTCTGAAATATGATATTAGTTTTAGTAGTTAGATAGGTATTTAAAAAATTGTAACAAAGTAAATGTAATTAACATTTGATGATTAAGTAATGGAGATTTATTTATAAGTATTGTTTACTATCTTTTGTCAATTGTTTATGATTGCATGTTTTACCACTGGAATAATTGGATTATTCAAACATCCACAGTCGATCATACTTTTGGAAGTAAGTAATGAATCAAGCCTGTCATGAATTGAATTGTAGATTGTCTAAAGAGTTTTAGACATATCAATGGCTTTGCTGTAATATTCATGAGTACTTTGATATGGATATTTAAGTATTGGATTAACCCACGCTCAGAGAATTACATCATAGAATTTATCATGAGTAATTCTCAGACGATAATATCTTATAATCTTTAAACGGATATATATGAGTCGTGGTTTACAAATCAGTTGTGCATTGATGATATGTAAATGAATCAGTAAGTTGATGTTATAAAACATATTGTTATGCATGATTTGGTGAGTAAATAGCACAAGAATATAAGTCAAATTTTATCTTTTCCTTTTTCCTTAACGGGAAAAGAAATATGTTGGGCCCCTCGATGATATGATGTTGACTTATAGTGTCGGACCCGACCAGGACGAAATTGATGTGTTCCATTTGAAGTTATTTGTCATTACAAATCAGAAACCGGGAAACAAAGTATTGGAAAATGAGATTGATTCTGTTCCATGTCATTTTTCCACATGATATCTTGCAGAACAGAGGATTATATGATACTTATCTTAGGACACGTAACTGACTAGGTCAGAGTTCGACAGCGGTTTTGAGAGCTAGAATTTGCTGGTCGATTTAGAAGTTATACTGGAAACTATAGTTATTAAACTTATCCAAGTGGGAGACTATTGGATTAGGTGTCTATGACCATAATTATAATTGGTATATACTTGAATTAATGGTAGCACAATCCTCTTGGGTTGCCCTCATAACTAGAAACTAGAGAAGATGACTTTTGGAGAGAGGTTGAATTTATTATTTGACTAAAAAAATTGAAATAAATAATCTGTTAATATATTATGAGAACAATATATTAATTAGAAATTGTAATATTTAATTAATATTTAATCATAAATTAATTGGAATTAATTTCGGGATTAAAAGAATTAATTAAAAGTGCAGGGGCTAAAGTGCAATTGTTAAATAGTTGAGCATGAGGTTCCAGAACCTTCCTGGGAAGGAGGTGGACGGTTTCCTATGTATAATCTAGGGTTTCTATATTATCCAAAAGTTGTATGTTTAATTAGAGAAAACATAGTTCTAGAATTAGGGTTGCATGCACACATAGGTTTTTGGTTATTCGGATAGAAACCGATCAGATTGTTTATTTCTTTTGCTTGTGGTACTTTCGGTGTTGGTGCATTGTTGGAATTCGGGAGACTCACAAACCAGCTGGTTTGGATAAAGTGAGCAGTTAAGTGTTGTTGGGAGTATCAGTCGTGCATCAGAAAGTGTTTGCGGAGTGTTTTCATTATAAATTCTGTTTGTTCACGAGCTGTTATTAGGGTTTTGGTTACAAAGGTTGGGTATCGGTTATGGAGTCTCGAGTTATGAAGTTTATCGTGAGTGTCTGGAGTGGTTTTCCAGGTGGGGTGCACGTGAGCCGATAAGGGTTAGATGCAATATGAACATTCTTGGATTGATCACCTTTGCTCATAGGATCAGTGGTCGGTAATGGCGTGTCAGGGAGTGAAGGGTTTATTTAAGGTTTTTGGTACATCTTATGAATTTGGAATAGGTTGAAATTCATGATCAATGTGTTTTGAATACATCATTTTGCGTGATTGGTGGTGTTCTCAGACAAAGCAAGGGGTGGGTTCATTCAATGGATGAATATCAGTCCTAGAATATGGGTTTTGAAGTCTAGATATGATGGGTTCCTGGTCTCGGGAAGCATATTGATAGAGTTGATTCGGTGATTGTATCCTTGAGAGTCCCCGACTCTATGGATCTCACTGGAAGTTCAGTCCTATAGCTAGGAAGTTGTGGAATATGTTGGTGTTGTATGTATTTGTCTACAAAGGTTATCTAGTTGAGGCTCGTGTTGGGAGCCGCCTTGTTTTCAGGAGAAGGGTTCAACAGTACTGACTGGTCAGGAGTCCTAATCCCTAGTGGTATCAGCAAGGTAAGTCAGGGCTGTAAGGGTTCCGTATGGTTCAGAATGTAAAGAGAAGGCATAAGAACTGCTTTCCGAGATAGTTTTGCTTGCTTAAGAGTCAGCCGATGTATTGGATTTCCAAAATTCTGGGAGTGTTGTGATGGTTTCTTCAGTGGTGAAAGTTAGCGAGTCAAGGATAGTATGGGAAGGCAGCCACCTGAATGAGCCGACTTTTAGTTCGGATCGGGTTCTGGGGAGGACCGTCTGAGTGGCCCGAGGTGCAGATGTGGAAACATTACCCTGGGTTAGTTATAGTAGCGGACTTCGAGGAAGAAGTCTGATTTAAATGGGGAATAATTGTAACATCGTGTTTTTAGGTACTTTCACTCTTGACCCTTATATTGAGATTTATTACATTTTGGTCCTTAAAGTGTAAGATTTGTGGTTCTGAAGGGATAATATTCCCATTTTCGGAATTGTGGGACGGAGCCACGTACACTGGGCGTACGCGGTGAAGCCCAAACCCTAATATTTAGGGTTTGGACCCTATTTATTTTTCATTAACTCTCAAACCTGGTTCCTTTCATCAGCACCCATCTTCTCAAAACGTTCTTACAGAACCTAATCTGCCTTGTGGGTTATTTTGAGCTTGTATTATAGTTGCAATTAAATCGAGATTGAATGTCTAGATCAGAGTAAAGTATGATTGATGAACACAAGAAGTAAATATAATCTGTTTGGCTCAAATTAGCTTTCAACGAGTACAAAGAGTTTAGACAAGATTACACGAATGAGCAAAAGCGAAGTCCTCATCTACTCTAGTACACTTCCCTATTTATAGGAAAGATGAAAGCGAACAAAAAATACAAGGGGCAATTACACTAGACTTCGTACATTAATATGTCCTTGTAATAAACTTACAAACTAACGAAACTATCTAAAAGATGCGAAACCCCACAACAAAATTGACCTCTACATTCTCCCCCTTTGTGAGCAGTGACAAATCAAGATATTAAAATCTTCGCAGTCTGATGGATGACTCTCCTGATTTCAGCATACCAATTAACAATCTTACGAATCTCGGCCTTTTCCTTCTCATTGTTCTTGGTACAACTATTCATTCGAATCAGAAGATTTGTGTAATGAGGTGTTGTGTACCTTTCAACATCACACACATGGAATAAAAATTTCGAATAGTTTCCCTTTTTGTTCTTTCCCATGAAAACTATTCCCAATGGCTTTAAGAAGATTTCTCCATCTTCGAAGTTTTTTAGACTTGCCTTATTCACATGAACAATTTGAGGAATAGATATCTCTTTTTCGACGAACCTATCCAATTCGATGTCTATTAATGCTAATGCCCCATAGTATCCATCAACAAAGGTTTTCAAATGAGCATAACCATTCATAAAATCTTCTTTGCTTGTAAGTTGAAGCTTCGAAACATTAAGATTCTTCATGATCATGGAAACCACTATCAAATCATGTAGATTCATGATAGGGAAGTCTGCAATTGAAAATTCGAATTGCACATTGTTTGCTCTCACTGCATAATAGCGGTAATTCTGTAACATACCCTCGAACAAAACGTCTTTGGATATGCCAAGAACATGAACTATTTTAACCAATGAAAATATATTCTCCTCCTTCTTCCCAAGTACAACATGAAAATGAAACTTCAGACGTTTGAATTCAGACTTATCCTTGTACTTGTCAGCAAGTTCGAATTGTTCATCAAGAAACATCATTCGATTCACTGGAAAATCTAGTTGATTTAGATTTGTGTTCACAGTTTCGAAACTCCTTCTGGGAACTTTTTTAAATTCGTACATTGTACCTGTCACCGTTAATGCTTTGATATACTCATAATGATAGATCTTTGTTGGATCGTCTTTGTTCAGACCAGGAGGGTCATTTGCACGTTTCTTCAGAAGGCTTTGAATATGTCTTTGTTTTTCTATCTCAGCTTCTTGAGTAGCTTTGATTTCTTCTTTCGAAGGTTCAATGATGACACCTTTGCCTTTGCCTTTATTAACTTCAGTTATCTTGGGCTTTGACGAACCTGATTCTCCACCAGCTGACCCAATAACTATGCCTTTCACTATTGGTCTTGTTGTTGTTGTGGTAGATGTCGAAATAAGTGTTGTTGATGGTAAAGATGTTGTAGTTTGTGTGGTCAAAACTCTTCCAACCACCTTAGCATAACCTTCAACATTTCCGGAACCACTTCCCCCAGCACTCACTTTCGAACTCGTACCAGTGCAAACACCTCCCTTTTTCTCCCCCTTGCACCCCTATGTTAACAGGCGAGGCATTTGTTGGCATGAAGTGAGAAAACTTCGCAAGTGGATCCAACTCAGAGTGAATTGAAGACTCTAACTTTTGAAATTTTTCAGCTATCAGTTCAGGAGAAATTGACATAACCTTCGAAGAGTCAGTTTTAGCCACAAGATCCTTCAACTCTCCCAACAAATTTTCAACTTTTTCAAATCCCTTCACTGCATCATATCCACCTTGTTATGAAGATTTGAATAGCTATGACCCAACTCAGCAACTTCCTTTGCCATATCATCACGAAGTTCTTGAATCTTGAGATTAACATTCTCATGAACAGTCTTGACTTCCTGAACGTAAAGAACATGTCTCTCTTTGGTAACCACCTTTAACTCTTTCAAAGCATCATTAAAGGAATCAGAATGAAGCTTGAGCTTAGATTCAAGATCTTGATGGACGTTTTCAACTTTACTTTGAATTCGATACTCCTAAGCATTAAGCATTACATCCACTTCAAGTTTTCTGATACTGATGAATTTAAAGAAGAAAGAGGGAAGTAGAGACCATCTTGGAGGAGTGAATCACCTCAGATCGAGAATCACATCAACATTTGACATCACTTGGAGGTATAAAGTTCTGAACTTGGTGAAGTTATACTTAGATTATGCTTTGGGCTTGATGTTATGTTCTTTTGGTCCCATAAGCTTTGTATTACGAGTAGGGGTTACTCTAATCCAATTGAGATGTCCTTTCAGAGGTTTTGGAGCCTCTTGAATCATAAAAATGTAATCTTACTAACTAATTTCTTCTCATGCAATGCCTAAGTTGTCTTAGTGGATTAAAAGGTTAGGATCTTTGGTGTTGGGCACTTAATGGCCATGCAAGACCATAAAGTTGGAAACTTTATGGTCAAGGACATCATTTTGGACTTGGATATGGAAAATGAACTTAAGGGCTTAAGTATTAAGCTCTTAATGAGTTGGGTTGGCAGCCAGTTGTGCGTACGTGGTCAACAGGCCCGTGCCTGGTAAACCAACTTGTATGCTGGGAGTATAGCTGAGTAGAATGGGCGTACTCAGTTGGGTTCGCTCGGTTGACTTTTTGGAATATTGAGTTTTACCTGATTTTTACCAAATTTGACTTGGGGGTATTTTGGATATTTTGGATCGTGGTTAGGAATTGGTCATTTGGATGGATAGGTAACGGTTAAAGCTGAGATTCGGAGTCGGTACCTCGTCATCTATTGTTCAGATTGAGAGGTGAGTTTTCCTTATTTTACTTATGGGTCGAAGGCACCAAGGTCGGCCCAATCGGATTGTTATCATGTTATGCCTTGATTAATAATATGCTGAGTTTGGGGTAGATATATATGATTATAGGATAGTTGCTGATACGCATAGACCGGTAGATCTGTAAGACTACATGTGATGTTTGACTGCATGATTATTTGTCTGTTGAATATGTTTGTTATTTGTTATATGTGGACATGTTGTGTTGGGTTGAGACTTTACTGCTTTGTGCGTGAGTCAACAGACCGGGGGTATTCTAGTCCGATAACTGAGTGGGCCCGTTGTATATTGGTATTCCAGTCTGATGACTCAGTAGACCTGTTGTATATTGGCATTCTAGTCCGATGAATGATTGAGCCAGGGGTAATCCAACCCGATGGATGTAGAGCCGAGGGTATTCCAGTCCAATGACTGAGTGGACCTGTGCTATATAGGCATTCCAATCCGATGACTAATTGGGCCGGGGTAATCCAGCGTAATGGTTGTGGACCAATTGGTATTTCAGTCTGATGACTGATTGGACCCATCATGCTTGTTTGTATATGATATGTGTAATGTGTGCCGGTACTTCAGAGGACCATGGCTAGGCGAAGGTGTGACCGTACACATCCTTGGGTTTATGACTGATTGGATCTTGGGAGACTCTGATTTTAAATAATGTTTTGGAAACAATGGTTTTGTAAACATTTCTTTTAGTAAACGGATTGTTTTGAAAAGTTTTAATTTGTTGCGAGGTTTGGGATATTACAAGCACACAACCCCTGATGAAGATAGTGACATCCCAATCGTCTGCAATCACTCAGCCTCTGGCTGTAATACTCGAACCGATAATCACAATTGTTTCCTTCTTGAGTCCTAAGAGTCAACTAGCACTTCCTCGAGCAAGGCCCCCAAGACCTCATAATCAACTAACCCATCCTCGACCTGAACGACTATAACCGATAACCTGAAAAGGACAAAAACACATTGAAGTGTTTCATGGTGCCAAACCATACAATCTACCCTCCATCCGGTCCTTAGAATCCCTGAAATCCTCCTCGATTCGAGTACGGATCCTGTGATTTCAACAGTACAGGCCCAATACTACCTTCCACACCTATCCGTACTTTCCTCGGGAATCATTTTGGATCCTGTAAGTACTACTCAGGCCTACTTCCGTCCAATCTAATCACACATGTCCAATCTTAAATGAATACCCAGCGCTAAACATCACATCAATTCCTCTAAGACACTTCGTAGGCCCCCGTAGGATTCCAATCTCACCCTGCCATCAGTACATAAGAGACTCCCTCTAATACCTTCTAACTACCTAACAAATGCACTTACATGTCACCTACATTAGATTATTCGTCGACTGCATGGTCTCACACTACAACGGTTGGACTAAACAAGAGTTGTTCAATAGAGTTAAACCTAACCTTCTAAAATTAGGTAACCCCTCATCATGTAACCTAACGTATTCGCTTAATAGTTAGCCGATATTATTGGTCCCTAAAAGCACAAAGCAATAAGCATTCAAGCATCAAGTAATCTAAACCAATGCCTCACTTAAATCAGGCCATCGTATAAAACATTTTGAAATCCATAGTAGAATGCAGTTCCAAAAGCTCAATCAACAAGCATATAAAGGCATATCTCCTAGCATTCTATCATGCAAATCCTGAATAAATCCTTAGCCCTAATCTAGCATGCAATTCATAAATTCTCAATTCAAAAGTATATCACAAAGAACATGTATGGGTAATTTGGGAAAACTTACTTGAGCTCGGTTGATTGCATGCATCACTCCCCTTTTTCTTGAAAACCTTTTAGAAAATCATTTTCTTTAGATTTAAGAAATCCTCGGCTTGAGTTCAGACACACCCGAGGGTGTGCCCGAATCCCTCAAACCAAGGCTCTGATACAAACTTCTTCGTCCCAAAAATTTGGAGTAAAATTTTCGTTTTAATAACACTAATTCATCTAACATTCCATTCCCAAAATCATTCGATGTGAAAAATAGTATTTAAACATCATATAAAAAATCACGATTAATCAAATGCGAAATAAACTCTGGGGGATGCTGTGCAGTCATGCCGGGCCCTTCCATTTCGAACCGAAGGTACCCGAAACCATAAATATCAAACCGTAAGCACAAAAGTTAATGAATTCCCCAAAATACCGCATACCATACATATATGTCACCTCAAGACAGTACCGAGTCTATTTCACCTCCGAGTTTATTTCAACTCAAATGTCAACTTAAGGTTGTACCAGGTCTATTTCACCCCCGGGTCTATTTCACCCCCATGTCTATTTCAACTCAATCAGTATTTTCAACCGTACGGGACTATTTCACCCCCGGGTCTATTTCACCCCACATACATATAGCTAACATGCATACATGCATATAGCAAGAGTCACAAAGACAACAAGCACATATGAACCTAGTGTCGTATAGTATGATGAGCAAACTCACCTCAGTCTAGATATAACCGAATCACACGTGTTGTTGCTATCGGGCTCCTAACACTGAACACATCCAAATTATCGTTAATCAATAATTAAGACAATTTCCCATAATCCAAGAATCGATTAATATTCTATCATACCAATGGGTAAAAGACTATTTTACCCTTCCTATACTTAGCCCAAAAAAGCAAGCCCCAAACCCATAATGACTCAAGGCCCAAAAATGGCCCAAGAGCCACTCAGCTGCGTACACCCTGCATACCGACCTGGTACACCCAGCGTACGACGCTAAAGCCCAAAATAAACTCCAAACCTCTTAATGCCTTATGACAACATGTATAAATTCCAGATCTGATTCATATGGGACGTCCTAAGTGATAAAGTTCCTTACTTTATGACTTTGCATGGCTTAATGGCGTTCAAACCAAATCCCTAAATCTCTAACTTCATCAAAAGACCAGCAACTCATGCATGGAAGGATTATACTCATAAAGATCCGATTTTTATAGCATAAAGACCTAAAAAATGACTAAAAACGGGCTCAAAGATTATGGAGTAACTTTTACTCACAGGATACAAACCATGGGACCAAAACATGCGCATATCATGACCTAAGGCTAGATCTACATCAAATAACCATCAATTTTTAAACTTTATACATCTAGAAGATAGATCAAAGTGAACAAGGCTTGGAGCTACAAGCTCCCAGACAACCAAAACTTCTCCAATGTTTTCTTCTTTTTTCCAGATGCACTCATAAACCACAAAAATCACTCAAAGTCTCAATAATTTTTCAAATGAGGCTAAGGTTTCGAGGAAACAAATTAAGAGGATTGAGGCTGAAGGTAAGGAGGGTTAGAAATGATTTAGGACTTTAAATAGGGTCCAATACCCAAGATTAGGGTTGGAGTCCAGGTCGAATACGCTCATCTTACTCCTGGTACGCCCAGTGTACCAGGTTGTCCTCCGCAATCAATCCTGCCCAGTACGCCCAACGTACGCCCTGTACGCCCATCGTACTCGGCTTAACCCAAAAATTTCATAACTTATGACAGTCACAACTTCCACCTCCCTAATTCCTAATCCATACAATCTCATCTAATCTCTTTCAACTTAAAATCATCCGAACTTAAATCCTAAATTCAATAAAAGGTCCGGAACATCACTTTTACCATTATACCCTTGGGCTCCAAAGCACAAACCAAACTCTCAAAACACATAATCTACATTACCCACATCCAAATGGGTCAAAACCTCTCTTTCCTCAAAGCTCGAAGCCTTATGATAATTTGATCTTCGGGCTACGGCCCTGAGTTAAGAAACGACTTGAAACAGGGTGTTAAATTAACCCGTTAACCCCTATTTTCCATCTAAAAGTTCTTAATCTATTATACTAAGAATTTATCTCTATCGCGTACGTAATCACAAAATAACTAGAATCAAGCTAGATATCATTAATCACTAACTTAATTTCATCATCTAATCTCAAACCCTTCAATTAGGGTTTCATCACAATACCATAAAATTTTCCCTAAATGAGAAATTAATGAAATGGGAGAAGAAATTTATACCTTAATCCTTCTAATTAAAACTTGAATATCTAAATCTCATCGAAATCGGACTCCTAGGGCTTAAGTATGTGAAATCTCACATTAGTGTGTGTTTTTAGGAATGATTAGTCGAAATGCTCTGTTTACAGACTGCTTATTTTTTATCCTTATCTCAACACCACGTCGTGGTATATTTTTTGCCACGTCGTGGTATGTATTTAATGACCCTTCCCTTCACGAAATTTCTAATATATCACTAAAAGTAGAGGGCAATCTACTTTGCACCACACCGTGGCTAACCTCCTTTATACTGTGGCATCCCAAAGCACAAATTTGTCACTATTCATTTTACGTAACTTAAATCATCGTTCCAAGACTGCTTTGTGGTCTCTCTTGTGGCACGCTATGGTTTGATAAAAATGTATTTTGTACACACTTGATCCCATAGATAGTAATATTTGTACCTTTTATCTATAAAACTCTTTTTAGATTAAAAGAACACATAAAATTCTTACCATAATCAAACTTATCGTTATAGACACAATGTTACAAAATTTTAAAACAGTTATTACAAGTTATCACTGCCTTCCAAAGACTTCGTCCCAGAAATCTATCACTCTCTTCATAAGCTTAGCTAGAAATGGTGAGGGTATTTTTCTCTAAACTCTGCCTCAGTTTCCCATGTCACATCGGTGCCTTCGGGATGACGTCATTGCACTTTACTAGTATGATCTCTTTGTTTATCAACTTCTTTATCTTGCGATCATGGATCTTTTCAGGTTTCTCTGGATATCTCAACTTTTCATCTATCTCAATATTTGATATTGATACTGCTTGTGACGCATCAAACAATGTCTTTCTCAAATAGGAAACATGAAAGACATTATGTATACTATGAAGTTCTTTTGGCAATTCTAGTCGGTACACAACTTTTCCGACTCTTTGTAAGATTTGGAAAGGTGCAATATATTGAGGGCTCAACTTTCCTCTCTTACTAAAACAAATTATACATTTCCACGGTTACACTTTCAACATCACCATATCACCAACTTTAAACTCTAAAGACTTCAATCTCTGATTTTCATATTGTTGTTTCCGAAGTTGTGCAACTCTCATGTTTTCTCTAATTTCTTTAATCTTGGCTTCAATCTTTTTCACAATCTCAGGTCCTGCTACAGGTTTTTCTCCATCCTCAGTACAAAAAGTTGGAGTTCTACATGATGTCTCGTATAATGCTTCATACAGTGTCATCTGAATAGTGGAATGGTAGTTCTTATTATACACGAATTCTACTAAACGTAAATGCTCATCCCAATTACAACCAAAATCAATCCCACTAGCTCATAACATTTCTTCAAGCGTCCAAATCGTTCTCTCACTCTGCCCATCAATCTGCGGGTGAGAAGTAGTGCTCATCAATATGTTATAACCCATTTTGTTTTTGAAAAATTTGCCAAAATCAAGATGTAAATTGACAATCTTCATCAGATACGATGGAAATTCGTACACCATAAAATTTGACCACTTCCTTAATATAGACAGTAACCAACTGATCAACTGAGAACCTTTCTTTAATGGGTATAAATCGAGCAGAATTGGTTAGTCAATCAACCACTACCCAAATATAATCGAGTCTACGTGAAGTTTAAAGTAATTTTGTAATGAAATCGAGTGAGATCTCATCTCATTTTCTCACATGGATCGGCAACAACTGAACTTCTCTTCCCGTCTTCTGATGATTCGCCTTTACTTGCAAGCACTTTAAACAACTTTCAACATATTTACCAATATGTATTTTCATTACCGGCCACCAATACATATCTCTTAAATTTCAGTACATTTTTTACCTACCGGGATGTACCGTATATCGCATATAATGGGCATCATTAAGAAGTAACTTTCACGCCTTTCCATGCTTCGGAACCCATATATGTCCCATAAAAGTTGTTATTCCTTGAAAATTTTCAACTAGTTGATCTATATAACTAGTCATTTTATCTCGTGTTCAAGTTCTCTGATTGTTTACCTTCCTTTTGATCTCTTTGAATTAAATCTGATAACGACTAACAATTCTCATTCGGGATGATGTCATTTTAATTGGATTTTCTTTTCAACACAAGGCATTAACTACCATATTTTCTTTTCATGGATAATAGTGAATTTTACAAACACAATCTTTAAGTAAATCCATCCATATATGTTGTCGCATATTTAGCTCCTTTTGGTCGCACATATATTTCATAATCTCGTGATCGGTAAAAATCTAAAATTTTACTCCATCTAAATAGTGTCGCCAAATCTTTAAAGCAAAAACTATTGCAGCAAGCGCTAGATCGTGAAAGGATATGATTGTGTAATGCTTGTTTCAGGTATCATTTAGTTTTCTAATATTTTAGGGTTTTGGACTGGGACTCGACGAGTTGGGAGCTCCAACTTGTCGAGTTGGAATCAGTATGGATGCGGGATGAAGGGTCTACTCGACGAGTTCGAAGGCCCCAACTCGACGAGTTCGAAGGCCCCAACTCGACGAGTAGACACTGGAAAGGAAAACCCTAATTTTAAGGGTTTTTTCACCTTATATAAAGAACTTATGGCTAATTGTGGCCTCAATCAACATCTTTACAGTCCAGGAGCAAACCATAATCAAGATAACCTTCCATATTAAGTGTGTGTAAGGCTAAAGAATTTGTGTTTGGTGCACTTCTTGAAGAACTCAAAGATTAAAGAGCTTGGACGAGAAGGAGCTTATAGATCCAACATCTACTCAGTTGTAGCATCCATTTGAAGGTAAAAAGCTGTTACCTTGATCATTCTTTTGCTAGATCTCTCCATTCAAGAGTGTATGGTCCCTTTAGCCCACTTTGGACCATTTTTGGAAGTTGGGCATGAACTGAAGATGTAACTTTAGATCTGGACTCCTCTAGGCCCCCATAGTTATAAATTTATCTACTTTATCAAGCTTTGGCCCTTCTCCATGCCCTAAACCTTGTATGAGACTTAGGTTTAGTGTTTTAGCCTCTTGAGGCCTTGCATGCACGTAAAGTTTAAAACTTTACATGGTATTTTAGTCCTAAGGGACTGGATATATAGTTTGGGGCTTTGGATTCGACTGGTAGGACCGAATATGTTAAGACAAGGGAAAAATCGACGAGTTACCCTGCCAACTCGACGAGTTGGATCAGGTTTTCCCATTTTCGGTATGCACAGTGAACTCGACGAGTTGATAAGATAACTCGACGGGTTGGTTAGGGTTTTTTTCCCCGGTTTTCTGAACACTGAAGGAACTCGACAAGTTGCTAGATACACTCGATGAGTTGGGTCAACATGGACTGTTGACCTTGACTTTGACCATGGTTGACCAAGTTTGACTTGGAGGGTATTCTTGGTATTTCGGGATTTTGACAAAGTTAGTCACATGATGGTTGTAGGCAGTTGCGTTGGAGCTGCGGGTTTGGACTTATCATATCTTATCAGTTCAACATACTTGAGAGGTGAGTCTCCTCACCATACCAATGGGTCTAAGACACCAAGGTCGGCCCATTATTTGTTATGTGATATGCTAGTTGGTTATGGGGTATGTGGTATGCTAGTTGATTGTGATACTTGCATGAAAGACCTCAGGGGGGGGGGCCAAGGAATTTATGTGTAAGAGCTTGGAGGGTTTCCATGACATCCTTACTAAAGACCTCGGGGGGTTCCCGAGGCACTTGGGTGTAAGACCTTGGAGGGTTTCCAACGCATCCTTGGGCTAAGACCTTGGAGGGTTTCCAGCGCATCCTTGGGCTAAGACCTCGGGGGGTTCCCGAGGCACCCGGAGTAAGACCCTGAAGGGTTTCCAGGGCAACCTTGGGCTAAGATCTCGGGGGGTTCTCAAGGCACCCGGAGTAGGACCCTGGAGGGTTTCCAGGGCATCCCTATATGTTGTATGCATGGATTATGTTGTTTATGTATCTTTTATAGCTAATATGGATTATATGATTACGTGGATTCTGTGGGGTATGCTCTGGGGAACTCACTAAGCATTAGCTTACAATTTGTTGATTTGTTTTAAGTACTTCTGAGCCTAAGGGCAAGGGCAAGGCTTGATGGCATGACGTGCACTGTCCATCATTTTATACGGGGACACTCTGATATTTGAAATAAAATGTTGATGTTATAGATTTTGAAGACAATTGTCACTGAGATTTCATATTTTATGGAAATGTTTTGATTATTTAAAATTAAAAATTTATTTGGAAATTTGGGTTGTTACAAGTTGGTATCAAAGCCTTGGTTTGAGGGATTCGGGAACACTCCTAGATGTGCCAAGACTCAAACTAAGGAAATGGTAAAATTGTTTTCAAAAATCAAACGTTAAAAACTTCTTAAAGTGGAAAAAAGGGGAGAGTGCAATGTGCATGATCGGCCGAGCTCAAGTAAGTATTTCCCCAATATGTTAGCCATGCTATACTGATATTTGGATCATGATAGTCGAATGGATTTTGCTATGTGTATGCTTTAAAAATTATATACGGTGAGGATCTTATAGCCTTAAAATGATTGATTTGGCCTTATATCCTGTTCCTTGTCTGGTTGTGATCCTAGGGTAGAGTCTATTATTCAAAAGTATATTTGATCTTGTTCTGTGTATAATTCACAAGCATAGGGCAACCTGTTATGATTGATTTGAGATTTAATTTGATGGGATTGATCAAATCTTAGGAAAGCCTAGGATTTGAGTTATGCAGTAGCCCGTGAGATATGTTTTGTTCTGGGATGAATTAGAGTTATCAGGTAGAGCTTTGGGGAAGGTACAGGTAGGTGTGGAAGGTAGTATTGGGCCTGTACTACTGAAAGCCCAGGACATGTACCCAAACTAATGTTAGATCTGGAAGCTCTAAAGAGAACCGGTGTGGGAGGATGCCGTTTTTTATTATCTTGATCATTCTGTCTTATCAGGATGGTGGTGACACGGTACAACGCCCATTGACGAGAGGCTGCACGAGCTTATTGCAGCCGAGGCTACGAGGGGCATCCTTGACGCTACCCCAGTGATTTTTGGGATAGTCAAGGAAGGGATGATGGAGATCATGGAGGAGCGGCTCAGGTCGTTCAGAGCCGAGATTGCGGTGGGCCAGGTCGGGGCCCGAACTCCCTCATTCTGGGAGTTAAAGGCTTGCGGGGCGCCGGAGTTCTTCGGGGTCAGGGACCCTATAGTTATCCGATGCGGGTGGCAGACATGGAGAACGCCCAGTGCACGAGCTCTTGCCCTGATGCGGCAAATGTGGGGTTTGCTTCGTGTATGCTGAGGGACCGAGCCTGGGACTGGTGGTGACAGGTGACCAGTCAAGTGGGGGCGGTTGGTGTGGCTGAGATAACATGGGCAGAGTTTTCCAGATGCTTTGATCTGGAGTTTGCACCACCCAATGAGGTGCAAAGGTTAGTAAGGGAGTTCCAAGTGCTCCAATAGACCACCGAGACTGTGGCGGAGATCATCGTGAAGTTTCGGGAACGAGCATTGTTGATCCCACAGTATGCCACAGATGAGGACATGAGGAGGATGAGGTATCATTCTATGATGACGTATGATATCTGAGAGTTCGTGAGCTTTATAGGGTGCAAAACCCAGAATAATATGGTGGAGAAGGCTTGTAAGCGGGAGATGGATTTGGAGTTTCGCACTAAGCGGAAACCAGAGCAGGCTCAGACAGTTGTAGGTCACACTAAAACTCCTGAGACCATGGAGTTTTCTGGTAGGGGAAAGCAGGGTCGTGGCCGGTGTGCCAAATGTTGGAGATCGCATGGTGGAGTGTGCCAGGTGACGGGCACAATATGTTATACATGTGGTCAGCTAGGCCACGTGAGCAGGGACTGCCCCAAATAGGGCTTGATTTGTTTCCACTACAACCAGACCGGCCATAAACGGGCCGATTGTCCGAGGTTGTAAGGAGGAGGAGGAGCAGTGGCGGCCCCTGCGCCCGCCACAATGAGGATCATTGATGGCCTCCCTGCTAAGGCGGATGCTCCTACGGTGAAGAGTCGTGCGTTTCAGTTGACTACCGAGGAGGCTCGGGTAGCGCCAGACGTCGTGGCTGGCACGTATTTTATTTTTTTCTTGTTTTGAACTGTATTGCTTATGTGTATATATGTGCTCATGAATAGGGACCTTTTTTGTCAATGGTATTTCGGCTCACGTTCTATTCGATTCGGGTGCTACCCGATCGTTCGTATCTCTTACGCTTAGCAACAAGTTTCGGGATGCTCTGGGGACTTTGGATTCTCCAATTGAGGTTGAGATTGCGGATGACTGCACTGTGAGTGTTGCGAGGGTGATCCGGGACTGTGTCTTGAATGTGCTTGGGGAGAGGTTCTGTGTTGATCTAGTCCCGATACCGCTGCGAGGGCTGAAGGTGATCGTCGGGATGGACTGGTTGGGGGCCAATGGGGCCATGATATATTGCGAGTGCCAACTGGTGAGGGTTCGAATCCTAAGTGGGGGAGAATTGGTTATTCATGGAGAGAGGGCCTAGTAGGGGCCAACCCTCTGTACAGCTGCGAGGGCTAGGAGACTTCTTCAGCAAGGTTGTTCGGGATTTTTGGCATATATCTCAGATACGAGAGTTGAGACCCCGACGGATTTGGGCAGTATACCGATTGTATAGTAGTTCCGGGATGTCTTTCTCGAGGAGTTACCTGGGGTGCCTCCGGAAAAGCACGTAGAGTTCGCATTGATTTGGTGGTGGGCACCGCTCTGATAGCCAAGGCACCTTACCGGCTAGCTCCGCCCGAGATGCAGGAGCTTTCTACGCAGCTTCAGGAGCTTCTAGACCGAGGGTTTATTCGTCCGAGCAGTTCACCGTGGGGAGCACCGATCCTGTTCGTGAAAAAGAAGGACGGGTCACACACGATGTGTATTGATTATCGGGAGCGGAAAATGCTAACGGTGAAAAATCGGTATCCGCTCCCGAGGATCAATGATTTGTTCGATCAGCTGCAGGGTGCATCTTGGTTTTCCAAGATTGATCTTCGATCGGGGTACCATCAGATGAGGATTAGGGATGAGGATATACTGAAGACAACGTTCAGGACGCGGTATAGTCACTATGAGTTTGTGGTGATGCCATTCGGGCTCACCAATGCCCCAACAATGTTCATGGATCTCATGAAGAGGGTGTGTAGGCCGATGTTGGATCGGTCAGTGATCGTGTTTATCGACGATATCTTGGTCTATTCTAAGACCAAGGAGCAGCATGAACAACATCTGAGGGAGGTATTAGAGACACTGAGGATGGAAAGGCTTTATGCCAAGTTCTCAAAATGTGATTTCTGGTTGAGAAAGGTGCATTTTTTGGGTCACATCATCAACCAAGAGGGTATTTTGGTTGATCCATCCAAGATTGAGGCAGTGTGCGCAGGGAAGTACCGAAGAATGCATCTGAGATTCGTAGCTTCTTACGTCTAGCTGGGTCTATCGGAGATTCATCCAGGATTTCTCCAAGATCGATGTACCATTGACTCGTTTGACCAATAAGAATGTGACTTTTAGGTGGGTGGATTTTGAGACCTTGAGACAGAGGTTATGTGAGGCCTTGATCTTGGGACTACCCGATGGGTTGGATGATTTGGTGGTGTATTGTGATGCGTCTATCACAGGGTTAGGCACAGTTTTGATGCAGAGGGGGCATGTGATCGCATACGCCTCGAGGCAGTTGAAGCCTCATGAGGTGAACTACCCCACTCACGACTTGGAATTGGGGGCGGTTGTGTTTGCCCTGAAAATATGGAGGCATTACTTGTATGGAGTTCGGTGCATCATTTTTACTGATCATAAAAGCTTGAAGTATTTGATGGATCAATAGAACCTGAACATGCGGCAGAGGAGGTGGTTGGCTGTACTGACGGATTATTATTGCGAGATCATGTACCTCCTAGGGAAGGCCAATGTGGTGGTCGATGCTTTAAGCCGCACGGCGGCGGGTGCTTTGATTCGGGATGTAAGTTTGAGGATGACGATGATCTCTCCATTATTGGATATGATCAAGGAGGCCCAGGTGGAGGGTTTGAAGAAGGAGAACTGGAAGATAGAGCGGATTCGGGGTCAGTTTCCCTTGTTTGTTCAGGATAGTCGAGGTCTTCTGACACAGTGTGGACGGGTTTGGGTACCGGTAACTAGGGGTGTAAGACAGAAGATATTGAATGAGGCACACAAATGCAAGTTCTATATTCACCCGGGGGCCACAAAGATGTATATGGATCTGAGGTTGAGTTACTGGTGGCCCTGCATGAAGCGAGAGGTTGCGTGGTTCGTGGAGCGGTGATTGACTTGCAGGAAGGTAAAGGCTGAACACCAGAGGCCTCACGACAAGGTTCAGCTGTTACCCATTCCCATGTGGAAATGGGAAGAGATCATCATGGACTTCATCACGAAGTTACCGAGGACGGCAGGGTGTGGATGCCATATGGGTTATTGTGGATAGATTGACGAAGAGTGCCCACTTTATTATGATCTCTTAGAGCATCTCCGCTGAGAAATTAGCGGATATTTACGTGCAACAGGTGGTGGTTGGCACGGGGTGCCTGTCTCAGTAGTCTCTGACCGGGATGTCCGATTTACATTCAGATTCTGGAGAAAGTTCCACGAGGAACTTGGCACTCAGTTACATTTCAACATGGCTTACCACCCCCATACAGATGGCCAGAGTGAGAGGATGATCCAGACGTTGGAGGATACGCTTCTAGCATGTGTATTGGAGTTTGGAGGGACTTGGGATACATACCTCCCACTGGCAGGGTTTTCATATAACAATAGTTATCATGCTAATATCGACCGACCCCCATTTGAGATGTTGTATTGTCGGAGGTGTAGGACCCCAGTGTGTTGGGGTGAGGTGGGACACCGAGTCATGGGAAGCACCGAGGTGGTGCTCAAGACTACCGAGTTGATTCAGCAGGTGCGCGACCGGCTGCGAGTTGCGTACAGCCGTCAGAAAATCTATGATGACCGCCACCGATCAGACCTCGAGTTTCAGGTGGGGGATTTTGTCTTGTTGAAAGTGTCACCATGGAAGGAAGTCATTAGCTTTTGGAAGAGGGGCAAGCTAGGGCCCCGATATATTGGATAGATAAGGATTTATGGTCGGGTGGGCAAGGTGACCTATCGTTTGGATCTGCCGGATGAGCTTAGCCAGATACACAACACCTTCTACGTGTCCCAGCTTCGGAAGTGTGTCACAGACGAGGCCGCGGTTATTTCTCTAGACGACATTAAGGTGGATGAGATCCTGAACTACATTGAGAGACCCGTTGCGGTTATGGATAGGAAGACTAAGGTCCTTCGTAAAAAGGAAGTGAAGCTAGTAAAGGTGCAATGGCAGCACCGAAGAGACTCCGAATTGACATGGGAGCCGGAAGATGAGATGCAAGACCACTACCCGAATTTGTTTACATCAGTAGACTTTGAGGACGAAGTCTAGTTCAAGTGGGGGAGATTTGTAACGCTTGTTTCAGGTATCATTTAGTTCTCTAATATTTTAGGGTTTTGGACTGGGAATCGACGAGTTGCAAGCTCCAACTCGTCGAGTAGGAATCATTATGGACGAGTTGTAAGCTCCAACTCCCATATTGAGTGTGTGTAAGGCTAAAGAGTGTGTGTTTGGTGCACTTCTTGAAGAACTTGAAGATTAAAGAGCTTGGAACGAGAAGGAGCTTATAGTTCCAGCATCTACTCAGTTGTAGCATCCATTTGAAGGTAAAAAGTTGTTACCTTGATCATTATTTTGCTAGATCTCTCCATTCAAGAGTTTAGGCTCCCTTTAGCCCACTTTGGACCATTTTTGGAAGTTGGGCATGAGCTGAAGCTGTAACTTCATATCTGGAGTGCTCTAGGCCCCCATAGTTAAGAAGTTATCGACTTTATCAAGCTTTGGCCCTTCTCCATTCCCTAAACCTTATATTAGACTTAGTTTTAGTGTTTTAGCCTCTTGAGGCCTTGCATGCACGTAAAGTTTGCAACTTTACGTGGTATTTCAGTCCTAAGGGACTGGATCTGTAGTTTGGGACTTTGGATTCGACTGGAAGGACTGAATATGTTAATACAAGGGAAAACTCGACGAGTTTCCCTGACAACTCGACGAGTTGGATCAGGTTTTCCCATTTTCTGTTTGCATAGTGAACTCGACGAGTTGATAAGATAACTCGGCGAGTTGGTTAGGGTTTTTTTCCCCGGTATTTTGAACACTGAAGGAACTCGACGGGTTGCTAGATGCACTCGACGAGTTGGATCAACATGGACTGTTGACCTTGACTTTGACCATGGTTGACCAAGTTTGACTTTGAGGGTATTCTTGGTATTTTGGGATTTTGACAAAGTTAGTCACATGATGATTGTAGGCAGTTGCGTTGGAGCTGCGGGTTGGGACTTATCATATCTTATCAGTTCATCATACTTGAGAGGTGAGTCTCCTCGCCATACCAATGGGTCTAAGGCACCAAGGTCGACCCATTATTTGTTATGTGATATGCTAGTTGGTTATGGGATATGTGGTATGCTAGTTGTGTGTGATACTTTCATGAAAGACCTCAGGGGGTTCTCGAGGCATTTATGTGTAAGACCTTGGAGGGTTTCCAAGGCATCCTTAGTAAAGACCTCGGGAGGTTCCCGAGGCACTTGGGTGTAAGAACTTGGAGGGTTTCCAGGGCATCCTTGGGCTAAGACCTCGAGGGGTTCCTGAGGCACCCGGAGTAAGACCCTGGAGGTTTTCCAGGGCATCCTTGGGCTAAAACCTCGGGAGGTTCCCGTGGCACCCGGAGTAAGACCCTGGCTTATGTGCTTTATGTAGCTTTTATAGCTAATATGGATTATGTGATTATGTGGATTGTGTGGGGTATGCTCTGGGGAATCACTAAGCACTAGCTTACAGTTTGTTGATTTGTTTCAGGTACTTCTGAGCCTAAGGGCAAGGACAAGGCTTGATGGCGTGGCGTGCACTCTCTAGCATTTTATACGGGCACACTCTTATATTTTAGATAACAGGTTGATGTTATTGATTTTGAAAACAATTGTAACTGAGATTTCATATTTTATGGAAATGTTCTGATTATTTAAAATGAAAAAATTATTTGGAAATTTGGGTTGTTACAGATTGTTCGGCCAGTTTCAATTGTGTAGACGCATAAGCAATAACTCGGCCTCTCTGCATTAAAACACATATAAGTCCGATTCGGGAAGCATCAGTATAGAAAATGAAATAATCTTGACCTTGTGGTAGAGTTAATACTGGAGCTTGACATAAAGTCTATTTCAATTGTTAGAATGCTTATTGTTGAGTATCTGACCAAATAAACTTCTCATTTTTCCCTGTCCACTTGGTTAACGGTGTTGTAATCAAAGAAAAAGTTTCTACAAAATGCCTATAATAATAAGCTAATCCAAGAAATCTGCAGATCTCTTGTAACATCACAAAAGTCAAGGTAAAATTTTCATATTTTTATCCAATTCAAAAACCATAAGTATTTACAAAACATAGTTTCTAAAAGTTATAATCATGAATACGAGTATCCCAAGATCAAAATCTCATAAAAAACTAGAGGATGTGCAAAATCAAGCCTTCGCCTTGCCCCTGTCTTCTGATGTACGTGAGACGATAACAATCAAACTGTAAGCCAAAGCTTAGTGAGTTCCCCTAAAGTACCATACACAACCAAACAGATAACAACATGCATATATGGGCCTTCAGCATGACTGGACCGCCTGGTAGATCCTACATCCTTTTTGGACCGCTCTCCGGGCCTTCGACCATACTAGACAACCTCGTAGGCCTTCAATCTATCCAGACCTCCTCGGGTATCTTTCCCTTCAACACAAATCAGGAACGCCTAACCCAACAAACCATAAGATGTCGATATATAAAATAATAATCAATAACCAGCAAATACAAGTAATTGTACAAATCTACCAGTCTAACACATAATCAGTGAACAAAGTTAATCATACAGATCTATAAAATCTATCATATAACTAACATAACATCATCCAATATACCAGGATATATAATCTAGTGGGCCAACATTGGTGCCTTTGACCTATAAGTACAGTGAGGTAAACTCACCTCGCAGTCCGAAATATAGCTAAACATCACTGCTCCAAATGATTTCTCTGTCGGACACCAAACGATGTCAAAGTCAAAAAATTAAGGGGTAACACAGACTAAGTACGCCCTGCATACTCAATCACTATGCTCGGCGTAGTATATCCTTGGCCAGCTTATGGGGCCTTTGCCCAGTACGCGTTGCACACCACCAAGTACGCCAAATGTACTCGACCTAATTCTACTTTTCTCCTTAAATGATTATTCCATTAATACATTGCTTCCATGATTTAGATCTAGTCCTAAATATCAATCTAAATCATAAAGTTTCCAATTTATGACTTCCCATTTCTAGAAGGAATCCAAAAACAAAAACCCTAACTAAATACTCAAACCCAAATATCCTTACTCTTGCATAGAGAGAAGAAAGGGACCAAGATCACATTTTTATGGTTCCTAGCACTCAAAAACGTCTGAAAGGACAGCTCATATGGTTTAGAGTAAGCCATACTCATTAATACTATGATTATGGGACCCAAAATGCATCAAAAGTTAAGAACTAGCAAGATTTAAAGAAACATTCATCAAGTTCATAACATTATACCTTATGTTGATTTCTTGCAAGATGAAAAACTCAGATGTACAAGGCTTGAAGCTTTCCAAACACACAAATGGCTAAAAAAACTCACAAATGAACACTAGTGTTTTTCAAGGGTTCGAATGGGAGAATGGAGGCTGAATGTGGGAGGGATTCTGAGAGTTAAGGATGCTTAAATATGGCTCAAACCCTAAATATTTGGGTTTGTCCTCCAGCCTAGTACGCCGAAATGCGCACTAAATACTTTTCGAGAGATCTCCTCCAAATCACTGGTATGGCTATCGAAATCATGAGCATCAGAATGTAGGTTCCAGATCCAAGTGGTAGTTTCAGGGCCTTTAGCTATTGTTCTTGTGAAATGACCCGGTCTAGCCCATTCCTCGAATGAAGTTTTTATTTGATCCCTATCTACCAAAATTTTTACTTCTGGTTCCGGCGAACAAATAATCATTGAGTCCTCCTCTTTCCGGACAACACATACAAAGAGACCCGCCAACAGTCAAATAATTAGTGAATCTCGGAGAGATATTTCTATTATATAATTAGTTTCTTTCTACTAGATTTCTATCTCCCATCTATCTATTTTCTTTAGTTATTCACTAGAGGAAATATGATCTACGTACTAGCATGATTCCACGTCCCTTTTTGATGAACTACGCCATGCATACGTCCAAAGTACGCATGGCGTAAGGACCAATTTGCAATAATTTTTACTTTTCGTCCAAAAAGGAAAATACCTGATGTTTGGGTGTTACAGTTCTCCTCCACTTGATTCGGACTTCATCCTCAAATTCTGGTGTTGTGAATAACTCTAGGTAGTGCTACCACATGTCTACCTTGGGTTCCCAAGTCCATTCGGAACCCTCCTGATGCTGCCACTAAAATATGACCAATGGGACCACCTAATTGTGCAAGGCCTTCGTCTTCCTATCCAAAATCGTCAATGGCGTGTCAACATAGTTCAGGCGATCATCAACCTAAATACTTTCCAAAGGAACCACTGCTTAATCATTAGCTACACACTTCTATACCTAAGAAACAAGAAAGGTGTTTTGAATCTGACTAAGCTTCTCAGGTAGATCCAGTCGATAGGCCACCCCTGCCTACCCTGGAAAATACGCAAAACGGACCAATGAATTGGATCCCCAACTTTCCCCTCTTCCAGAAGTGTATTACACCCATCCATGGTAATACCTTCAGTAAAACCATATCACCTACATGGAACTCCTAATCGTATTAACGTCTGTTTGCATAACTCTTCTGCTGACTCTAAGTTGTCACCGACTCGGTCCTCTACCTGAACACCAGATACTCCTGAGCCAACCTCCCTCTGTCTACCAGGGGAACATACTATGAGCAAAACATCTCCAGGAAATGCCCTCAAGTAACAACAACCCGCTGCTCTGGAATATAATAATTAGAGACCAGGTTCCACCAGTCCTTTGCACCCAGACGAAGAAGCTTCAAGGTGCACCAGACCTTCTAGTCCTCTGAAAAGGAACAAGTGAAGAAATAACCTCCACATCAGAAATCCATCTCATATACAAAGTGGTTCCTTGACCTCACTGAACTCCGAGGACTTCATGTTGCTCAAGTCCTGGTACTGGAAATAACCTCTCCCCTGAACCCCCACAGCAGCAACAACTATGGTAGTTGTAGCAGCAACAACCTCAGCGTTAGATCAATAATGTGTTGTGTCAAATTTATGCCTTATAGTTTCTTTTATTTCGAAAAGGGACTGTCTAGGTTCGAAATTGCTTAGTATCGTAGTCAATAAATAGTGCATGCATGTAACATATTAGGGTTTTTTCTTTGAACCCAAACGTCGTTTTTATATGCTCTCACATAGAAGTTCCATCTTTGAGAACTCTTCTAGAGTCGTTTAATCAAAGCATTAGGTACACTTTTGATCATTGATTTCTTGTCATTAATTTGTCTCTTAAATATAGAATATGTTGATCTTTATTATTTTCATAATTGATATCAGAGCAGGAGATAGTGTAATTAATTTGCTATTCTTTTGTCGAATAAAGGGTTTTTATTAGGATTTTTCCATATTCTCAGATCTGATCTTGTTGTCTCAGTCGTATTAATCGATTGTAGTTTCCAAATCAAGATCTCTAGTTTTTACCTTAAACTCGATTCACATTTTACACATATGGTTCCATATTTGTTGTAGTAAATTCTTGATAATATGCCTAACGAAGATCCTCACGCTCTTTCGTTCAATCTTTCAAGTAGTATTGGATCTACGACAAGGATTCCAGTCCTCTTTCTAGAAGATTATGAAGTCTGGGCTCTTCACTTTGAAGACTACGTTCTTGGAATCGAAGAACATGGCTCTACTATATGGAAAGCAATAACGCATGAAACGTTCACGTATTCGGTTACCAAAAAAGCAATCGAAAATCTCGTTGATTATAATGCACTCATTATTGAACATACTAATGTTCCAAACGATGAGAAGAACAAGCTAATGTGTAATATAAAAGCCATGGGAATCATTCGATTTGCTCTTCCTCCAGACACTTTTCGTCTTTTTAGTGCATGCGATACTGCAAAAGGTATTTGGGATAGGTTGAAGGAGTTATATTCAAGTGATGCTGATTTAGAAAACTCAGTGCAAACATTGCTCTTATCGTAGTTTGGAGCATTTGTACAAAAACCTGATGAGAAGTTATATCATACATTCAATCGCTCAATCGTTTGTTAAGCTGAATGCTGAAAAACAATCTTAAGCGTGAAGTTATTGAACAAAAAGTCACGTTCATGAATGGACTAATATCTGAATGGAAGGCTATTGTTTCCACTGTTAAGGCACATGAACAATTTAAAAGCTACTCGTTGGCGAAACTCGTGGGTATTCTGAAATCTCACGAAGATGAAGTCTCTAAGGAAGTGAAGCTTGTTTCCAGTGTTGGATCCTTTGAATTAATTGCGAAAGGAAAGAAGTCAGCAGAAGAAGATTCCGAATCTGACTTTTCGGATAGTGAAATCTCAAAAGTAGACAAGGCTCAAATGGTGTCCAATCCCAAGAAGTTCTTTAAGAAGAATTTCTCCCGTTACAGAAATAAGTTCAAACATGGCAACTCCAGTTGAGAAAAATCAAGGGATGAGAGTTACAAGAACTCATAGAATAACGAAGAAAAGAAGGAAAAGAAGTTACTGGGTGACTTTGGCTATGAATGTAATTATTGTCATGGTAAGAATAACTTTGCAAAGGAATGAATCCTGAGGAAGCCATATGAGAAAAAGGAAAAGGAGAAAGACGAAGCATATTATGTTCAGACGATAAAGGAACTCAGAAAGAAGAGTCTATCCAATGCAAAACCAGCATTTGTAGTGCAAGATGAAAGTGATGATGGCAGAGTCAAAGTGTGTTCTACAGACTCTAAGGATGATGAGGTGAGGAAACCCACTCATGGAGGGTGCTTTGTGGCGAAGTCACAGATGCAAGGTAATGAAGGCAAGTGTTTGATGGTTGAGAGTGGCTGTTTGGAACCAAGAGGATATGCGACTGATGGAGGAAAGGATTCGGAAAGATGCTTTTCTGCAAATACAGTCTCGGAGCAGGTGAAAGAGTGCGAAAAAGTGATCGATAAGGTACAATCTATTCTCAAGTCTCTCAATATTCCTATGTCTCGTTATGATTCTGAATTAGACGATTTAAGGTATATTATTTCTATGTTTAGTGATAGCTTAAAAAGAACTCGTCTTAGTAACTCTAATATGAATGATCAACTTAATAGGGTAACATTTAAGGGTGAAGAGAGAAGATTAAGAATAGAGGCTTTGGAAGTAGAGCTCACTAGATCACGAGATGACATTATTTACCTTAAAAGAGATAGTATTGCACTTTTGAAACAGAGGAATATTTTTTGTTTGATTGTTAAACGTTTATATTTTAATATTACTCAGTTTCATATGAATTGTGAAATAGGGAAAGGTTTGCATAAAATGATTTTACCCTTTCTCGAATTGAAAGAGTATGAAATCGATGATGAATGCTATAAATGTGAATCAATTGTTTCTTCAGATGACGTTTCTGATTCTTACAGGGTTTGACTTGAGAAAATAGAAGAATATATTCAGTCCAAAGAACATAAAAATATGTTGAAAGAATGTTAAATGAAAAGGATAAAGAAGAAATCAAATTAACTTCTATGCAGAAGTATGACTTATTATGCAAGAAGTTGAATTCGGAAAATACTCTTGATTCTGAGAATATTTCTGAATTCGATGAAAGCGAAATGAGTGAAATATCTGTAGATGAGGAAATTGATTTTTCTACTTTTGCACAAAATTGTGTCGAACCAAAGAAAATTTGATTTCAGAAAACTCAATCGAATTTGTTCGAATTGTAGAAAATAAAGGTTCAAATGTTTTAAAATAAAAAGCAACAGTTTTTCCGAAAGTTCAAACAGTTCCCAATCAAGTTTTTGCAAAGAAAGGATTGAACAAACATGATACATCTGAATTAACGTCACTGGTTGATAATGATAATGCGAAGGGTTGTGATGAGTTCTTCTGGTAAAAGCCGATAGATAATGCGGATGATACAAAAGGTCTTTCGGAAATAACCTCTTGGAAAACGAAAGGAAAATACATTCCAAAACCATTGAATCGTGTGAACTTTTGTTACGATAAGGCCAGACCAAGTGGGACAAAAGATGTTTCAAGTGAAACCTCCTCGGAACAGAATGAAACTCCAATCAGAAAGAAAAAACCTAAATCTAACATTCAAAAATCTGTTGAAGAACTGATTGCAAAGAAAAGACAGTTGAATGTTAGATATATGAAGAATAAAAAAGAAAGAAAACGTTTTTGGAAGAAAATGAATTCCAATCAAAGTTATGTCAACTCATCACAATCTTCCCATCAAAATAAAGATTCATCTCAGATTCCGATACCGAAATCCAGCTATTCGCCAAAACCACAGTTTTCAAAACCACTCACTAAAACAAAAATTCCTAAGGCTGAAAACAAAATTGTTGTCGAACCAGAAACTACTCTCAAGAAATATGAAGGAAATTTGAAAAAGGAAGAAAAATCATTTTCAAAAAGAATATCACCAAAAATCAAGGAATATATTCAACAAAAATCTAATTTTGTTGAAATTAATGTTTGTGATAACAAAGTTGAAGTTTTCAAAGTAGAAAAAGGGACGAATCGTGTTTTGAAAAGAAAATCCTTTTGGGTTGACAAAACTAAAATTTTTCATGTTCAAAAGAAATCCCCACAAGGATCCAAGTTCGTTTGGGTTCCCAAAACTCTCTAAATTTTGCAGGTTATGCATAACTAACATTGCGATTCAGAATGGTACATCGATAGTGGTTGTTCTTGTCACATGACTGGAAGGAGAGAGGAGTTACGAGATTTTCGGTCTTTAAAAGACGGTGGAAGAGTGAAGATTGGAAACAACGCCACAGGAGAGATAAAAGGATATGGAATGATAACGAATGACAAATTCTCAATTCGGAAGGTAGAATATGTAGAAGGCTTGCAACACAATCTGATAAGTGTTTCGTAATTGGTTGTAGGTACTGGTCTAAAGGTGTCGTTTGATGAAGAAGGTTCGGAAATAACCGAAAAGAAATCTAAAAGAGTGCTTCTGAAGTCAAAAAGGAAAGGAGAAATTTATCCTCTGAATTTAAATCTGATCAAAGGGATACCATCTATTTTCTTGCTTACGAAAAAATCTTCGGATGATAGTTGGCTATGGCACAGAAGGTTTTCCCATCTGAACTTCAAGGATATTAACAAGCTTGTAATTGGTGATCTTGTTCCTGGTCTACCTCTTCTGAAGTTTGAAAAGGAACACTTATGTGCTACCTGCAAGCTCGGAAAACAAAGCAGAAACAGTCACACATCGATCATAAACACCAAAATCATTGAGCCACTAGAATTATTGCACATTGATCTTTGTGGTCCTTCAGCAATCGAAAGTATTGGTCGTAACAAATATATTTTAGTTGTTTTTGATGATTTTTCTAGATTTATCTGGGTGTTCTTTCTTAGACAGAAACCTGATGCAACTTAGAAGCCGATAGACTTCATCAAGCAGGTTGACCTTCAATTACAAAAGCCTGGTCGAAAAATTTGCAGTGATAACGGTTCGGAATTCAAAAATCATGCGTTTGAAGAATTATTGATCGGCAAAGGGATCTATCACAATTTATCTTCGCCTTACACTCCATAGCAGAACGATATAGTTGAAAGAAGAAATCGATCTCTTTGTGAAGCTGCAAGGACTATGCTTTCATTTGCGAATCTTCCTTTATACTTCTGGGTTGATGCTATTGCAACCATATGTTTTACTCAGAACCGATCTTACATCAACAAGCGCTTTCTAACTACTCCATACGAAATTCTTAACTATCAGAAACCTAACGTTAAATTCTTTCATATGTTTGGTTCCAGGTGCTTTATATTCAATTCCAAAGAACATCGGAACAAATTCGACGTGAAAGCTGATGAAGGATTTTTTTTCTAGGGTATTACTTGACATCAAAAGCCTATAGGGTTCTGAACAAGAATTCAAAGAGGATTGAGGAAACTTACTACGTCACATTTGATGACAATTATACGAAGAAATATAAAAAAGAAGATTGTTAATCAGAGGACATTTTTCCATCAACAAATTCAAAGACTATTCCTCTTGTGAATTTATATGAGGAATTTCTAAATTTGTTTAATGAACCTAATAAAGCCATTTCCTCGGAATCATACGCAAAAGGCAATCAAGAAGATGAATTGATCAAGATTTTTGACGAAGCTGCCAAAAATGCAGAGATTCCTCCTGAGTAACCAATTCCGAATGGCCCTCAACCATATTCTTCTGACTCTACATTCCAGGGGAGAGTTCCACTCCAAACTCCAATTCCGATGATCTACTCCAGGGAGAATTCAATTCCGAACGACGGGTCACATGCAAACTTCCAGGGGGAGAATGAAACTAATGACTCAGATGTATAATCAGAGTTTGAAGAAGTTTATGCTGAAATTGATCCATCCCATGATCAAAACTATCCTCCTATGACAAAATGGACCAAAGATCATCCAAGATCTGAAGTGATCGGAGACTCTTCTTAATGAGTTCTAACTCGAGCTCAACAAAAAGCAAAACAAACTGCATTATTTTCTAAATTGGAATTTTGCATGTTTAATTCTTTTATTTCTAAAATTGAGTCTAAAACTGTGAAAATTGCTCTTGATCACGCAGATTGGGTTCAAGTTATGCATGAAGAACTCAATGAATTCGAGCGAAATAAAGTATGGAAATTGGTCCCCATTCCAAATGATTCTTCTGTTTTAGGAATGAAATGGGTGTTCCAAAATAAGATGGATAAATAAGGAAACGTCATTTGCAACAAGGCATGTTTGGTCGTTAAAGGTTACTATCAAGAAGAAGGAATCGACTACGAAGAGACGTTTGCACCGGTGGCTAGACTGGAATTAGTTTGTATTTTTCTCACCTATGCAGCTCAATAAAACTTTGATGTATATCAAATGGATGTCAAGTGTGCATTTCTGAATGGAGAGCTTGAAGAAATAGTTTATGTTAAACAACCACCAGGTTTTGTGATCGAAAGATTTTTAAATCATTGCTATGTACCCTATAAAGCAGTATATGGTCTTAAACAGCTCCGAGGGCATGCTATGAAAGAAGGAAGGTAACCATCTAATGATTCTTCAGATTTACGTTGATGACATTATTTTCGGATCAACTAATCCCAGCTTAACAGTTAAATTCCGAAAACTAGTGGAAACTAAATTTGAAATGAGTTCTATGGGTAAAATTAACTTTTACCTTGGCTTGAATATACGACAAAGTTCTGAAGGTATATTCATTAATCAAGAAGCCTTCACAAACACCTTATTGGCGAAATTCGGAATGGTGGGTGATTGTAAAGTCAAAGTTCCAATGGCGTTCGGAACAATATTCACTCCTTATCTTGGTAAACCAGCAGCTGATATCACCTTATATCAACAGATGATTGGGTCTCTGTTGTATTTAACTTCCAGTCGTCCTGAAATTATGTTTGTTGTGTGTTATTGTGATCGATTTCAAGCCAATCCTCTAGAACCTCATATGTTAGCTGTCAAGAATATATTTCGGTATCTGAAGCGAACCACTTCTCTTGGTCTATGATATGCGTCCAATTAAAGATTCTTTGTGCAAGCATATTCCGATGCTGATCTAGGAGGATGTGGTCTTGATCGGAAAAGTACATCATGGGGATGTCAGTGTCTAGATGGCAAACTTTAGAGTTGGCAATCTAAGAAGCAGACATGTGTCTCCTTATCCACATCTGAAGCTGAATATATAGCAGCAACATCATGTACTTCCTAAGTCGTGTGGATTCAGAAGCAACTTAGAGATTATGGAATTAACATAAAGATAATTCCTCTATATTTTGATTCCAAAAGCGCACTAAGAATCAGCCACAATCCAGTACAACACTCAAAGACAAAGCATATAGCACTGAGATACCACTTCATAAAGGATCACGTTGAAGATAGTAATGTTGAAGTTCATTTCGTTAGGTCATCAGATCAGTTAGCTGATATTTTTACAAAGACCTTACCCGAATCTACGTTCAATCGAATTTTACATGGGCTAGGAATTATTTAAACTGACTCAATTCCGAAATTTACTTCATAATCGATAATTATTGTTCCTGATCTGAATGGTTCTGAGCTCGGAATGCTTCAAAATTCATTTTTCAAATTCCAATTGGTTCCAAGCTTCAGAATGGTTCGGAATCTACTGTTCATCAAAGTTTCGGAATACTTTGTATCCTTTGTATATTATGTCTCTTCCTGTAATGACCCAAAAATCAGAGGTAAACATTTCATTTTTAATATGGTAAAACATTGATACCATTTATTTCAAACATTCCAAATCATCATTAGGTAAAATAATTATCAGAGTTCATCCCAAAACCATTCATTGCGGAAATCATAGGTGTATGCACTGCGATCAATCTGATCCCTTCATTTCCAAATCGATGCAACCTGAAACCAAAACTGTAAACTGTAAGCACAAAGCTTAGTGAGTCCCCCAGAGCATACCCCACACACAATCCACATAACACATATCGTATTAGCTGTAAAAAGCTATCTCTACCGTTATCACATATCAATCAGCTATAAAAGCTACTCTACCACATATCACATATCAAATAGCTATAAAAGCTCTCTCTACCGTTAGCACATATCAATTAGCTATAACAGCTACTTCTGTCACATATCACATATAAAATAACTATAAAAGCTATATCTACCATTGGCACATATCAATTAGCTATACAAGCTATCTCTACTGTTAACCACAAAGGCTATCTCTACCATTAGCCACAAGGCTATCTCTACCATCAGCCATAAAGGTTGTCTCTACCATTAGCCACAAGGCTATCTCTACCATCAGCCATAAAGGCTGTCTCTACCATTAGCCACAAAGGCTATCTCTACAGCATATCACGCATACATACATATCACACACCTCTACATAGCAAGTATACTAACTATCATAAAATGGGTGGGCCTTGGTGCCTTAGACCCATTGGTATGGTGAGAAGACTCACCTGACACTATTGAAGCCCCGCAGATAACGCTCCCGTTGCTGGTTGACAGATTCCCGAACTGTCAACATCAAACAATACCCAATTAATAATTGGGTTCCAACACATAACCCCAATTCTATACTTGGGGTAAAAGACTACTTTACCCTAACTCAGATTTATTCAATTTAAGGCCTAATTCAAAGCCCAAAAGCCAAACCATGGACCAAAGCCCAACACATGGCCCAATTTTCCAAATGGGCCCAAGCCTTTACATGGTCTTATTCAAAGGCCCAACCATTTATTCCGGTCCAACATTTGACACTCTTATGGCCCAATATCATATAATCCTTAAGGCCCAAACTATGGCCCATCTATGGCCTAATTTTCCAAATTTGGCCCAGACCTTCACATGGGCCTTACCCTAAAGTCCAACAACACAGTCTAGTCCATATGATCATTCTTGGATGGCCCATTAATGATCCAATTACCAAAGCCCAATGGAAAGGCCCAACAATAAACCCAGTGAAGTTAGGGTTTCACATAAAATGACAATTAGGGTTAAGTGTTTTTCACTTAACCCATTAAGGACTTAATCCATTAAGTCCATCACTAACCTAATTAAATCATATGGTGTGATTGGGCCTAACACACCATTACATTCCAATGGTCCAAATGTGGGTCCCGATAGGTCCAAGCCCATAAATCCAATATTAGGGTTTTCTAAACCCTAATTAGGGTTTCCAACCCCATCTTAGCCCAATAGGCCCAATAGCTAGTTCCTTTGACCAATTAGGGCTCATTATGCCAATTATGATTTCACTAGGCCCATTAGGGTTTCACTAAGCCCATTAGGGCTTCTTTGGGCCCATTAGGGTTTCAAGCACCCTAAACGAATCAACACAACGACGCAAGGCACACCGCCACCCGAAATGGCGGCCGATGGCGGCAGCCACCACCTCACGGTGGTGGTTAGGGTTCCTTTTTCATTATTCCAATTTATGATTACACTTTACAAACTCTAATCCCAAAATAAACACACTAAACAAACTAATCACACACAGCCAACTTGTGGTGGCCGGCGGCGGCAAATGGTGGCAGCCACCATGGTCGGCAGTCATGGTGGTCGTCTTTTCCGTTTTCCGGCTATCAACACTACCCTCAACACACACACATAAGTTGGACACCTGAAACACACCCCATATGATCACAAAGCAACTCCAGCCACCCCCTGGTGGGGTTAGCGACGGCAGCACCAAGGAGAGGCGACAGCGGCGGTCTTGACGGCAGCAGGACTAATCGGAAAGAAGAAAGATGGCGGCGAAGAAGCAACGAACCGGGAAGAAGGAGGCTTCGCGACGACGGCAACCGCGTTTCAGCAACACCAGCAGCAGCATGAGCGACTTCGTCATCTTGGAATGGTGCGACAACAGTAAGACATGGAGAAGGGAGGTAGCGGTCCAACCCCGAACCACCACAGCTCCCTAAAACCATCGGTTGTCTGGTTTTCTCACGACGGATACACAACAGGATGCGGCGTTGGACAACCCTAGCGGCATCGGCGACGTTGGCTGAAGGCGGAGCAGGAGAAACGCCACCCGGAAGTCACTCTCGGTGGTTCTTCGTTCGTGCAAGGCATCCGGCAGCAAGGTTGTAAAGCAGCGGAGGAACGGAGATGAGGGAGGAGCGGCGACAACAACAATGCAACAGTGGCGGCCGGAAATAGAGATAGAGCGGGTGGCGGCTGTAGCTTGCCTTTTAGGGTTAGGGTTCCCTTACACTTATATACCAGCTCAATATACAAGTTTACCATAATGACGCAAATGGCCCCTCCTTGCCCTTTTCTTTCAATCTAAGTCCCTATTTTACCTTTTTAACCCCATCTTCTGAAATTCTTTACAAATAAAATCCGGAATTTACCAATTAGCCCCTTAACATCTAAAATCTTTTCAAAAGAAGTCCCATAAATTACCATTTAGTCCATGCCTTCATAAATACTTACAAAACTAATATGGATCTTACACTTTTAACCCCCAACTTCTAACATTCTTCACAATTTAGTCCGGGACTTACATTTATTAATTTATTTAAATAAACGGGGCGTTACACTTCTGACTTGTTCAGAGCTTCGGAATGGTTTGGAAGTCACTATTCATTTGTGTTTCTGAATTCATTCATCTTTAATATATTTTGTTTTATTTTTCATTTCTTTTAAAACATCAAAAATATCAAAAATATTTTTCTTTAATTTCTATTTTCATTTTCTTTAGAAAATTTAAAAATACAAAAATACTTTATTTCTTTCTGTATTTTCTTTTCAAAAATCAAAAACACTAAAAACATGTTATTTTCAAGGAACTGACATTCTTTTCACAGGCTAATATTCTTTATTACCTTGATTCAGAACGAAGGGGATGGTATGATTCTGAAACTCTGTCTAGCTAAGCGTCCCTAGAAGCATGTTATTGCATGTTGTCCCAAGTCTCTTAAACTCTATGTTCGAAGCCTTAACGAAACTGTATTTCGATCGTTTCTTCCCAATCAGGCTATTAAATCACATAAGTCATCGAGCTACCTTACTAATCTCAAATTGAGTTAAGAGTTTTCTGCTTGGTCATTCATTTATAGCAGAGGTACAATATTTTATTCAGAACCAAGCTACACAATTTAACAATCAATTTTGTATCCATAAAAGTAACCCTTGAGACTCTCAGATATTAAAACTAAGGTTTATGGTTACACAACATCTGTGTTCATTATCTTAAAATTGTTATCACCACGATTTTGACTGAAACCCAAAATCTGAAACCTACTTCTGAATTGACGGTGAACAACTAAATGTTCTAGATATTTTCCAAAGAATTTACGCATAAAACCTTTTTTGGTTAGTACTGTTGCAAGTTTGAAATCTCATTTTTTTCTTTTTGAGTGATCCTCTCGACCTAAGACATTTCTTCCTAACAAGATCCAATTTTTTTTTTTTGAGATTTCCATTATATCCAGTCACATTAAAGAAAATCCAAATCGTCCTTGTTCTTATGGCTATACCGGTCAAACAAGTACTTCCTTCAGATCTTCGGACTTATGTCAAGTTTCGGAATCTGGTTGAAGCTTTAGCCACCCTTGAAGCCTATTTATAAGAAGCCTTTCATAGTTTATTAATAAATTGAAGATCATAACTCAACGGGAAACCACACAAGAGCTTCGGAGTCTCTCTTGTCACACCCCGGCCGGCTGCGGAAACACAGGGCAGTGTAACGTCATTTCTTGTATCATAGTTATCAACTTCCTGAAAACACATGCATTTTAAAATACGTCAACATAAAGTTAGTGAGTTCACAGGTTTTGACTCCATATAAAATAACACTTTTTCTCAAGTTCAAAAGTATAGTTTTGAAAGTATCATTTTGACTCTCCAACATTTAGTATATATATTAGGTATAATGATTTACTTATTAAATAAGTGATATGCCTATAAGTTTCACATATTATGAATAAATGATTGTAATCCCATACAAACTAAGGTTGCTACGTATAAATCTTATTTCAATTCTATACGAGTAAAACCGCTACGTATAAATCTATTTCAATTCTATACGAGTAAAACCGCTACGTATAAATCTATTTCAATTCTATACAAGTAAAACCGCTACGTATAAATCTATTTCAATTTTATACGAGTAAGTGTGTTAGGTATAATTTTCTACTTAATGAGCAAGTAGTAAACCTACAAGTTCCTTGTACTTAGAGTATAAGTCTTTGGGAAACTTATACTTAACATTCATACTTGTATATCGACAAAGTATAATGCTTCTAAAGTTGTGCTACCATGAGTCCGTAACCGCTGCTAGACATACAAACCTCTGACTAAAAGATATCCCACCAATGGTTCCTCCATTGGTGCCATAATAAAACCGCCGTTGGTGCCATAAAGGATTCAACCAAGGTAAAAACTTCCCCCGAACGCTTCATCGACGCCAGGTCCATAACAATCAATAGGATAGTTCGTCACCCGCAGACTGTTGGGTTGTATCTAGCAACCACGGATGGGGTCGTCAACCCGCATAGATCTATAGTCCACCGTAAAACCGATTGGGTTGTAGCCAACAACCACGGATGGGGCGTTAACCCATATAGATCCATACACAACTTCCTCGCTCACACGGGATTAACGGTTACAGGTCAGAGGATTTCCACTAAGATTCCCAATCTTAGTTGATGAATGAGGTAGCTCATGTAGACTTGTTCGGCTTCCTATAACTCTAACAACATAGCATCTTTGTGTCTAAAACCCTAAGTTACTAGACAATGCTTTTAAACATTACTCCTAATTTCATAATATTTAGGTAGTATAACAGCTATAACTTGAGGTAAAACCAGGTTTTATCATAAAACCAACAATAACAATATATAACATACCAAGTTTTATCTTGACATAAAACTAACAATAACAACATATAACATACTAGGTTTTATCTTAACATAAAACCAACAATAACAACATACTTATCAATTAACATATAGAACTTCCGAGTATAACTCTGGAACTATATCGCACATAACATATATATAGAACTCCCAAGTATAACTCAGGGTCTACATTAGTATAATATTATGCTAACAAGTTTACGATAGTTGTATGTTTTCAAAATATCAGATTCAAAACAACAATATCCCGGTTAATATAACTATCTATGTTGATACAAATATACTATCATATAGAAATAATATTAACATAGATACAATATTTAGCATGCGTTTTCCCCCGAAAACATTTAAAAGTGGGGCCATGAAACTCACCCTAGTAGCATGATTATAGAATCTAAACGGTCAGAGGCTCGTCGTTGTCAAGCTCGGGAAGGGAAACGACCTTCGGAAACGAGAGAGAATGAAAGGAGAAGGTGTAAGGATTGAATGAGCTTTGATCACTATATATAGGCTGTTTTGGGCCCATTCACATCGTGAACATGGTAGGTTCACGTCGTGAGTTATGGCAAGAGTCATCCCGTAGCCTCAACACATATTTTCTAGCTCCGATTCGTGTCCTGCAGCGTCCTCACATCGTGAGAAATCCTTGCTCACGTTGTGAGCTTTTGGGTTATCGTTCCGTAGACTTATAGCTTCGAAATGTGGCGTTTTGACTCCTCACGTCGTGAGTTTTTATGCTCACCTCGTGAGTCCAGTCAGATTAGGGTTTCTGACAGCTATATCTTCCGAAGGTCGTAACATTTGCATACGAACTCCGTTTTTGACGTTCTATATATCCACGCGTAGGTATTTACAAGCACTACAACTCTCTTTTAGACTCTAATAGCTAATTCTAATTCTATTTTAAATTCCTCTTATTATAGAGATTTATAGTGTTCGGTTTATCATAACTTCTCCATGCGAAGTCAGATTTAGACGTTCTCTATATTTTTGGAATCGTATGGACGTATACTTCAATTTATACTATAATTTATGTATGAAAGTTCATATTTGTATTAGAATTTATCATGAACTACATAGTAAGTTTATCACATTACTAGTTTAAAAAAATCACATTACATAATTGGCATAATCAAATGTGATTGTTATTGACCTATTTTGACTGATGCTACATCTCTTGACTCGGAAGGAAGAGATTGTTGCCCGTGATCCATATGATTTTCATGTAAATTTGTTTGAAATCATATAATCCTTAAAATTAGATTTCCTTTATTTCTTTATCTTCGGCACACTCTTGCACAAAAATCCTTGCGATTTTTCAAAGTCTGGTTCTAATTCTGATTGGTTACTTTAATTCTGAGAACAGACCAATGTTTCACAGCTGGTGGATTCCGAATGTATTGATTTCGAAACGGCGGTATTTCAGGAGATGAAAACTCAAATCAGATGCGACTTTTGAATTCCCTGAGAACACGCGTGTCGGTTACAACGGCGTCTGACACCTATTGATGAGTTGGCATGATATTACAGGCTGATTTTACGGTGTATAGGAAAGTGGAACGATAGTTTTCTCTCACCACTCATAACATACCGTATAAAAGGGTTTTGGATGGTTCACTTTCTCTCACCGCAAGCACTATTCTCAAAACCTTCAAAGAAAAAACTGATTTATCTCTACTGTTAATCATCTTCTTCAAAGCTTCAATGGCAGGTTCATCTGAGTAAATCTCCTTTGTTGACTAATCAGTCTCTGTCATCATGCTCAACGTGAAGCCCAACTAGAACGTAATTGTTGATCTCGATTCCTCACGCTACAATGAACTGCTCAAGCCGATGATCGAATGTCTTAAATTCTCGCCACTGGATCAAGCGTTAACAATGGCGGAATTTGTTCCCATGGTTCATCTATCAGAGGCATATTCATCTACTATCTACAGCCAAGACGATGATGTCATCCACTTCGAGGTTGCTTCTCACAAGACCTCAATCACAAAGCCCCACTTCAGCAAACTTTTAGGGCTTGCTCTACAATAAGTTCATGTGGATACTGAGTCGATTTCAACCTATGCCCTAATTGAAATGTTTTATCAAATGGGTTACACAGGCGATATCTCACTGTTATCAAAGTTCAGGAAACCTGTTGGATCTATATGCCCAAGAATCATTATGGAGTGATATTGCTAATAATATATGATCCTATAGGGTCACACCATTATCAAGTTGGCCCATTTTGTATATTTATTATGAATATGATTATTAATAAATAATATCAATTCTTGTATTTTGATTAGGGAATAGTTATTGTTTTGTGAAAATAATAAATATAAGAATGTATTACTAGTTATTATTTCATATGGTATGAATTAATAAGTCATGCACAACATTTTAGACTAGTTGAATTCTTTTGTCTTTAACCTAAATACAAAGTTTATATTTTATAAACTTGGAGTTTATAAAAAATAAAGAATCTTACTTTTTAAAAGGCATAATGATTGTGTGGAAAGTTGTTTTTCAACCTTCCACCTTTTGTCTCCTATGCTTCTAAAGGCTACCATTACTTTAGATTATTTTAATGGTTAGGCCTTACTTTTCATGAGCTATATAAGAGATACATGAGGCTCGCATTTTTTAAAAGGGTGAATCTCTTCTTCTTCCTCTCTTTTCTCTCTAGAACCATGGGTTCTTCTTCTGTTCTTCCTCTCTCTCTTTTGAAGTTAGTTTGGTGTTTAGAAGATCTCTTGAGTTGTTCCCTTTAGTGCTTAATTGATTTAAGCACTTAAAGGCTTTAGACACTCAAGAATACAAGAAGGGACTAGCATTCCAAGTGTCTTACTCTTGATGGTGGATACTTTTAGAGAAGATCATACACTTTAATCTTTTGTTATCTTCATCAACACCCCAAAACCAAGTGGGTTCAAAGGCTTCAAAGGTTATCTCTAAAACATCCTATGGTTGGTTTTATTTCATTATAACCTCTATAAATGGATCCATGATGGTTCGGTTTTGTTATGAACTAAAAATAAACTTGTTATTTCTCAAGTCTTCCGTTGCTGTTTTTTTGAGAAAAACAAACTTATATTTCATATCAAAACCCAACAGTGATATCAGAGCTATTTTTATATGTTAGAATGATTTTTATGTTTGATAATCTTTGGTTTTTGGAAAACAAGCATGGATTTCTTTTTGTTAAGAGAAATCCATATTTGTCTTCTTTGGCAACTTCTTGGTTAAAATTGTTTATTTTTATATATAACCATTTTTCATTCATTTGATATGTTGCCTTAGAAAAAACAAAGAGTTGTTTGTTGTAATATTTGATATGTTGATAAACAAGCCATTTGGACATTTGTGTTGTGTTTGGTTGATATTTATTTATTCATAAGATGTAATAGATAAATAGGTATTTTTCATTTGTTGATTTGATGTAATAAATTAGTTAGACTAGTTGTATTTACTTTAAATGTAACAAGATGAAGAAATTATCATCTTGAAGACCTTTTGAAGTGGCCCTTAAGTCATTTAGGAAAGACTTAATAATTCTTGTGATGGCTCACAAAAATTATTAGTAGACATGGCTTGGTTTATACACATTATAATGCATGCCTGTGATATTTATTTTATGTTAAATGCACGTTGTGTTTTTATGTATCAAAATGATTTTTACATGTCAAATAACATTTTTTCATAAGATAATATCACTTAGAGTTTGAGTAAAAAATATTTAAAAGATAACATAAGATATTTATAAATTGATATTTCTAAAAAAGTTTTACCGGTTACCGGTTTACCGGTTAAAACTCAATTTTATTGAAAATAGTTTTATTGTAAAACTTATAAATACTCAACTTTAAAATATTTTAAATGGTTTAAAAGATGTTTAAACATTATATAAACTCCATGTCTTTATAATAAATAAGGAGTTTTTATTAAAAAGACTAAAATCAGTTTATAGCGTTATAACGGAAAATAATAAAACTAGTGATTAGTTTTGTGTCAAAACTTAATATGTGATATTGGTGTTTTAAACATAACCCAACATGTTGATATTATGTTTTATGCATGGTAAATGAGATTTAAAACATAAGTATCATCACTCAGGTTTTGGTTTATCAAAATATGACTTTTATCATAAGATGCATAAAGTTGAGTTTATAAAATAAAATGAGTTTATTCTATAAATTCATGGAGTCATAAGTTTTTTGATTGTTAAAAGGAGATTTAAAATAGTGATTTTATAACTCATCCAAGACTCCAAGTCTTAAGCATAAAACAAAGTTTTATTAAGACTGTTACCGTTTTTTAAAACCGTTCTACGACTAAACTTTAAAATACCAGATTTTAGTTTATAATTGATCGCGGTTAATGGCAAATAAAATGGAGTTTTATTTTGCACCAAAAGAACCTCATAACAAGTGATATTAATTTTACAAAAGGATACATGAATTGTTGGATACATGCAATATTCATGAGACCATGTTTTTATAAACTATAATTGTAAAACATATATAAACCCTTATTTACAAAACTTCAAATCTATGCAATCCATTTAAAATTCACTTGAGATTTTTGTGCACTTCATATGGATTTTAGGGTCACCTTATTTATTTGCTTATGGGATAAAGGTCACCTAACCATTTGTGAAATAGAAGTCACATGTTTTTTAAATGGATGATTTGATCAATTTCTTATGTGATAAAGGTCGCCTAAGCATAATAGTTTTGAGGCATAGATGGGATAAACATGCCAAACTAAAAAATAGTTGTTTAGGATCCCATAATCTAGGAATTACATATCGTATGCAATTGGTAATCGCTATCTACCGAGTTTGCTTAAGTTTATGAGATAAAGGTCGCCTAACCATCTACTTGTTTCGTTACTTGGATCCTAGACTTTAATAATTAATGTTTTAAGAAACAATATATGGTATTAATTTTTAAAGACTAAATATTGAAAATACTAATTGAAACCTTGTTAAATTCTGTTGATAAATGTTAATAATTTTACGCCCTGCAAAATATCTCTCTTGTTGAGTTTCAAGAGACAGTAACATTTGATGGTTATAATTTCTATAACTGGTATAATATCTTGAGGTTCTACCTTTAAGATAAATAGAAATTATATATATTGAAAGATCTCATACCTGAATAACCTCTGCAACCAGTTAGTCTGATCATGATACTTTGATGAAAGTATTATTGTGATGATATTGATGTGTCTCACATCATACTGAAAAAATTAACCTTGACTTGCAGAAAGTCTTTGATAATTATGAAACATATCATATGTCTCATCAAGTAAAGCAGATGTTCAATCAGAACACTAGAAATAGCTTCAAGTCTGTTCAAGCATTGAATAAAAGGAAGTCTAACAGATTATGCACTCATATGCACTCAAATGATTAGTGTTGTTTCTATTGTGGAAGAAAATAGACACTAAAAGAGGAATTGCTCCTCTAATCTCATCGAGCTGAAGAAGTCTGACTGGGACAAGACTATATACATCTATATAATAGAACTATTTATTTTTCCATCATTAACTTGAGTATGTTATACTTAAAGTGACACTAATAATTGATATTATGTGTTGATGATTGAAAGAAATAATCAACTGATTACAAACAAATGGTATTTCGTGTTGAAGATATAACAAGTTTTGTTATAGTCTATTATTTAAACAATAGATGTATTGTACCTATCCTTATAGGGACATGTTACAGTTGTAATTTATGAATAAATCTAGATTTACTTATCGTTTAATGGATGTTCACATTCATGTTCTGAAACGATGTATTCTGTGTTAAAGAATATTTTCTCATAATGTTATTTATGAAGAAAATCTATAATCTTTCATTAAATTAATAGTTCTTATCATAACACCTATATAATCAAATGATATTTGATTGGAACTTATCTATGTCATAATCATCATGACAATATACATAAGAAATACATATACCAACTTCAAAAGGATGGAATTTTTGAAGGCAAATGAGCTTGATTCATTTGATATATGTGAATCATATTTATATAGGAAGATGATTCACAAGTGTCTTTATCTATTAGTAGTTAAAGAACAAAAGGCTTGACAAAGATTTATACATAAGTGATGTATGTAATCTTTTTCAATCCATGAATAGATAGTTAATCAATTTCACTGGCGACTTTTATTCGTTTTTTATGAATCCTTTTGATTTGATCAAATTTTTTCATAGTGAAGATTGAAATACACATTAATGACATCATCATTAACCTTTCGTTGTGATAAAGAAAATAAGTGTTGTAAACCAAGTCTTCTTGGAACATCTTAGGAATTGTGAAATTGATTCACAACTCATTCCGACGAGAACACTCACTCATCATTATTATGGTTCTTGTGGCACAGGGTCACCTGGTCACTTGAATCTGTCTTTTGATATTCAAGGTAGCCTTCGTATTCTCTAGTGGGATAGGGTCACTTGGCCACTAGCTGAATGTCGATAGTACAAGCTTTAAAGAGGATAAAACATAGACCTTGCAGTCTATTATATGATGTTTTAAATGAACTATTTACTTTACAAATGTTTGGAATTATGCTCACATCAACAAATAAATATTGAAGTAACGCCTGATTCTTGGTACGTATTTAATTATAATTTATTCATTTATGAAGAGCTACTCGACGAGTTGGGAGCCCCAGACTCGTCGAGTAGAAACGAGATTGGACGCGGGATTTTAAGTCACCTACTCGACGAGTTGAGAGCCTCGACTCGGAGAGTAGGTCTGCCGGAATCAAACCCTAATTTCGGGGTTTTGCAACCTATTTAAGCATCTTAATCCTCACTTACTGGCCTCATTTCCAGCCTCCAAGTCCCAAACCCTAATCCACAAAACCCTAGACCTTTGTGTGAGCTTGTGAGCAATTCTTGAGTGAACTTTGTGCATTTGAAGCTTGTGAAGAAGAGAAGAAGATTGGATATTCAGTAGGAAGCTAGTAGATCCATAAGCAACTTCTCATCCTCTTCATTTTCGGGTAATCAAGTCTGAACCTTGCTTACTAGCTTGTTAGATTTCTTATTTATCACTTTATGGGGTTTTGGGTTCAAGAAAATTGGTCCTTGGGAAATGGACGTCCCAAGTGTTCTACCTTCCAGATCTGGGGTCTAGAAGGTGTTTCATGGCATAAAGGTGCAAACTTTATGACCATGGAAGCCCTATGCAAGCATTAAGGTGTTATTATGGCCTTTTAAGCCCCAAAAGGCCATGCATGGAAGGAAAGTTAGGAGCCTTACATATTCAAGTTGTGTTTAAGGCCTTGATCTATGTTAGGATGGTTTAGTTTGGAGTATTATGGCTTTTGGACCGGTATCTATGTTCTAGAGAGGTAGGGTCTGAGTTTAACACTTTGAGAAGGACTAATATTGGGTAAAGTTGCAAACTTTACCCTTAAAAGGGTATTTCTAGTACGTAGATGAAGTATGGAGTATGGATCTGAAGAATAAGGGCTTAATCCCTTAAGATGGCCCAAACAGACTGAAGAACTCGTCGACTCCATAGAGGAACTCGACAAGTTGAATTGTGTTGTCCCGATTTTGTACCAGATAGAACTCGACGAGTCAGGAGGATGACTCGGTGAGTTGGATCGTGATTCCAGGATTTTTAAGTTATAGAACTCGGCGAGTTGTTAGGTCAACTCGACGAGTTAAGTTAGTCAGAATGTTGACTTTGACCAGGGGTAAAATGGTCATTTTACCCTTAGAAGGATTATTAGTTTTTGACTAAGGGATTATTGTGATAATGATAGACGGGGAGTCGTTGGAGCAGCCTTCAGAGATTCCTCATGCGAGATTTCATAGCTAGATTACGAGGTGAGTTTCCTTCCGTAGGAACGGGTCTACGACACCAAGGTCGGCCCGTATATGTGATATGTTCAGTAGCCGAGTGTGGGCGGGGCCCGTATCTCATAGATAGCACGATATACTTGTTGTCTATGTGATACTAGTATGTTATTTGTATGACTAGCCGAGTGTGGGCGGGGCCCGGATCTCCTAGTAGTTGAGTGTGGGCGGGGCCCGGATCTCCTAGTAGCTGAGTATGGGCGAGTCCCGTATCTCCTAGTAGCCAAGTCTGGGCGGGGCCCGTATCTCACAGTAGCTGAGTGTGGGCGGGGCCCGTATCCCCTAGTTGCGTGTTATGTGTACGTTATGTGGTAGTTTGGGGAGATTCACTAAATTTTGTGCTTACAGCTTTCAGTTTTGGTTTCAGGTACTTCCGCCAGTAAGGGGAAGAGCTCGGGATGACTGCATGGCACACACCACAGTTTTTTTTAGCCTAGGAGGATTCACTCTGATGTTTTGACATATGATTTTGATACATTGACAAATATTATGATATTTTCGAGTTACACGATTTATGACTTTTATATGATGGATGATATTTATGGTTTTATTAATGATTTAAAAAAAAAATTTGGACCGTATTTTTGGGATGTTTCAAGTTGGTATCAGAGCCTTGGTTTGAGAGATTCGGGCACACTCTCGGGTGTGTCTGAACTTAAACTAAGGACTTGGTATCAAAATTTTCAAAAGAAAATCATTTTTATAAAAAAACTTGAGAAAAGAAATGAATTTTGAAAAGAGAAAAGAACTTTGAAAAAGAGAAAAGGGTATGGTGCATGCAATCAGCCGAGCTCAAGTAAGTACTCCCAAATTACCCATACAAGTTTATGTTACGATATGATTATGAGAACTGCATGCTAGATTAGAGCTAAGGATCTAGTAATGATGCCTTGTATGCCTGTTATATGTGTATGAGAACTGCATGCTAGATTAGGGCTAAGGATCTAGGAAGGATGCCTTATATGCCTGCTGTATGAGTTTATTGAACTATATGCTAGTACTGATTAGTCAGTAATATGATGGCCTGAGTAGGATATGCTTGATTGTGGATACTCAATGCTCGAATGTTGCTTGCTTTGTGCTTTTAGGAGTTCTAGTTATCTCTAACTAACTAGTAAACAAATATCTTAAGTTACATATTGCAAGGACTAAATAATTTCAGAAGGTTAGGTCTAGCTCTATTTTGCAGCTCTTGTCTGAGTCCAACCGTTGTAGGGTAGGACCTCTCATTCAAAGAATTATCTAGTCTTAGTGATATGTAATGATAACCACAAACTAGTTAGGGGAGATAGCCGGGACTTCTTATGGAGCTGATGGCGGAGAGTGGGTCGGTGATTACCCTAGGGCAAGCCTAGGATGAGATTAGCATGAGAACAGCAGTAGCAGTAGAAGGGACTTGGTGGAGTCAAGGCAGTTCTTGAGGAAAGTACGGATAAATGTGGAAGGTAGTATGGGCCCGTACTATTGAAAGTAGAGGATCCGTAATCGAATCAAGGAAGGCTGAGATGAACCCATGAAATGTCACAACTAGCATTTTTGGCTAGGAAATTTTGTCCTAATGTACTCAACTTTTATGTAACTTGTAATCTAATTTGATGTTATGTACTAATGCTCATTCCAAAAACAACTGTTTGAACCAAAACTCACTCGTAAAGTTCAAAATCCTCATTCAATATATCTCATATACTCAACTGTGGGTTTGAAACCCTAATTTCCTAGTTCAAACCCTACTGGACTAGAAATCATTTATTGGGCCTAATGGGCCAATAAACTCACAACTTGGTTATTTGGACTCTAATTGGACCCACTTTCATGAAACTATAACCTTTTGGACCATGTTGGGCCTAAAATATCTCATTTCACTTTTATGGGCCTTATTGGACCTCAAATGACCCACTTCATTCTCATGGGCCTTTATGAGCCGTGAACAACTCTCTTGAACATTATTGGGCCGTAAACTCTCTTTCTTTATTCTTATTGGGGCCGTAAACTCTCATATGGGCCCAATGGGCCGAAAACTTTCAATTTGGGCCACATAATTTCGAATATAATCAAACATGGCCCAAACTCTTCTTTCTCTGTTCTTTCCCCCTCATTCTCGGCCATATATAAAAAAAATGAAACAAGTATTATTGGCTTAGTGACATCTCAACATTACATGATGTATATCTATGCACTAAACACAACATGTATCTAGGCTAATCTCATGTTTCAATGCAACATCTTGTCTCATCTTCCCCCCTTCTTCTTACCTTAGGCCGAGAGCACCCTAACCAACCTCACTTCTCTCATTTTTTAAGCACAAAAATCCTCTCTAACTCTCAAGAAACTTCTCCTTTCTCCTCCAAGAAAAATCGTGGGTGTTTGTGTGTAAATCCAAGGATACTCCACCAAAAATCTACTCATTTGGTAAGCTACTCTCTAAGTATGATGATTAACTTCATTTTATGATAATCTTCATTCCTTAACACATCATTTCGTGATCCATGCTCTTAGGTCCATCTTAGGTTCGAAAACTCCACTCAAGAAGCTTATTAGGGCCGAGATCCTTCTCATTCTTCATCAAAAACCGAAATCATCAAACCAATGTGAGTTTATACCCCCTATTTTCGGTTTTTACTATGTTTTGGGGGACAATACAAGTTGTTTTGTGTAGATCTATGAGTATATGCATGATTATGTGTGTTTTTCATGATATAAGTTGTGGTTATGTGTTAAAAACTTCATAAACTTGAAAATATGCTAAAATATGATGATATTTGTAGAACATAACACTTGTTACAACTTATTATACAAAGAAAAGGTTTAAAACACTTCAAAGTTGTTTAAAACTAAAGTGAGGTTATTATATATAGCTCACGATTTTAAGGGACCAAAAAGGATTTATTTTTGATAAATACGAATCTTTATGGTATTTATGATTTTAAAAGGGCTAAAATAAACTTTCACAAATGGGCCTCATTTTGGGCTTCCATGTTTTGGGCTAAATTTGTAAATTTTTGGACTTTTGTGGGCTTAAGTGTCATTTTAAACAAAGTTGAGCCAAAAATGATAATTTTATCAAACTTGGGCCAAAAAGGAATATTTACTATACTTTAGGGCCGAAAATGACCTTTTGACAAAAGTGGGGTTTAAAATGTTATTTTACTCAAACCAAGCCCTTAAATGTAAACTTTTGGTTTTAAGGGACCTAAAGTGTCATTTTTACCAAAAATGTGTCTAAATTGTAAATTTTCGGTTTCAAGGACCAAAGTCTTTTTACATAAAGTGGGCCTTTTATGTCATTTTGGTAAATAACTAAACTTAACAACCAAGGTAACAACAAATGGATCAATTACGTCATTTACATGCTTTTGGGCCTGGAATATAATTTACATGTTTAGTGGGCCTTAGTTGTCCTTTTACATGTCTACTGGGCCTGGAATATAATTTACATGTTTAGTGGGCCTTAGTTGTCCTTTTACATGTTTATTGGGCCTGGAATATAACTAACATGTTTATTGGGCCAGGAATATACCTTACGTGTTTATTGGGCCTTCGTGGTCCATCTACATGCTTGTTGACTTCACACATTCACATACACACTCGTTGGGCTTTGAAAACTAAATACTTACACGTAAACAATATAAACTGTGCAATTTCATATTCGCGTAAATTTAGTTAAGGATCTTGTGAGACACTTCGTTTGGCACCTATCGAGTGTACAACTGTTGCCTGTAGTTATAACCAGATTCTCTTGGATGGAGAACGGGAGTTTATGTATAGATCTATATGGGGGTGACACCCCACATCTGAGTTGTTCGCTACAGTTAGACTAGGCTAGTCTAGAGTGACAAACCTTACCATAAACACGTCGGCATCCGAAAACGTCATGACAGGTGGATTAGTCATTATCAGGAATGGTTATAACGACTTACTTAGAGGAATCAACACCATTATAAAAATTTACGGAATACCTTTACAGTTTGGTAACACGGAAACTTACACTGATAAGACCACAACGTTTTATAGACAGACAATATCGGATTGTCTGGGACCATTCACTTTATACATTTTCAAACATTAACACACATGCATTAATACAAGATCGGACACAAACATTTCAAATCGTTTTTAGGAAAATATCAGATTTTCTGGTGTTTACAAAGTAATACAAAACATTAACTCAAACATGCTTATAAACTCACCAACATTATACGTGTTGACCTTTTCAAATTAACTTGTATTCTCAGGAAATCGTTAAGCAGAAAAGTCAACAGGAACATGTGGACATTGTCATATTTTGTATCATCATACATTAACTATTTGGGCATGTAATATTTAATACAATACTTGATGTAAACAATGATGGTTGTATTTAGTATGTATGATGATGGTGTTTGTCATGTTTCATTTATATTCACTGTGATGGTATTACAAGATGAAGTCACCCAAGCCCTCGGACGTTTCCGCCGTCCGGTTCGGGGGAGTGACAGGAAACTTGTAGTATGTGAGATCCCTTGAGTTATGATGAGTATTCTGATGTTTTTTATGGTGTATTTTCAGTATGGTGACGCTACGCACTAGGCCAGTTGGCACTTCAGGCACTGGTGAGGGATCAGGCTCGAGCTCTAGAGCTGGGCAGCTAGATGTGCAGACGATAGGGTTCATTTCGTCTGAGATCACACGCAGTATTCTGGATCAGACTCCTGTGATCTTCGACACGATCAAGGAGAGTATTTTATAGCTTTTGGATGAGAGACTGAGTGCATTCCGCACCGAGGTGGCGGCCATGATGGGGTCGCACACACTGACATTCAGGGAGTTCATGGCTTGTGGAGCACCCGATTACCATGGGGTTCGGGACCCCATTTGTAGCACTAGATGGTTGGATGATGTTGCCAACGCTTTTCGCACCAGCAGATGTCCCGAGGGAGACAAGGTCCGATTGGCCTCCTATCTTCTGAAGGACAAGGCACGCGACTGGTGGGAGGAGGTGCGAGGAGCCATTGGAGATGATTTAGTTCTAGATGCGATGACCTGAAGTGATTTCGCGGCCAGGTTCAAGGCCGAGTTTGCACCTGTGATTGAGGTGCAACAGCTTGTTAGGGAGTTCTAGGATCTCGAGCAGACGACTGAGACAGTGGAAGAGATCACCGCCAAGTTTAGGGAGAGGGCCATTCTCATTCCGCAGTACGTGGCGGACGAGGAGATGAAGAATTCCTGATATCATGAGATGTTGCGGAGTGATATCCGCCAGTTTGTGAGCTGATCCAGCTGCAAGACGCTGGAGGATATGATTGCTAGGTCTCGTGAGAGAGAGATCGATTTAGAGATGGAGAGGAAGAGGAAGCCAGAGGCGGTGTCTGGCGTGGAGGGCTCGAGCAAAAACCCCAAGGTAGATTCCCGAGGGAAGGGACAGTAGGGCCGAGGCCGTTGTGGCAAGTTTGGTAGGATGCACAAGGGCACGTACAGGGAGGGTAGTTAAGGCTGATTCAAGTGCGGCCGAACTGGACATATGAGCAAGGACTGTACTGCTACCACCACCACCATATTATCTGATCTGATTTGCTTTCAATGCAATCAAAGGAGCCACAAGAGGTCCCAGTGTCCCAGTTTAGCAACAGAGAAGGTGGCGGCTCCCGCTCCTGCCACATTGAGGATTACGGACGGTCGACAGGGCCGGACAGAGGCACCAGTGGCGAAGAGCAGAGCCTTCTAGTTGAAAGCAGAGGAGGCACGTGTTGCTCCTGATGTCGTTACGAGTATGTATCTTCTCCTTATCTCTTTATGTATATTGATTATTGCTTATGTTTATGTGTTTCATTATAGGATCGTTCCTTGTGAACGGTATGTCTGCCCTAGTATTGTTTGATTCGGGGGCTACCCGATCTTTTGTATCGCTCGTACTGAGCAAGTGATTTGTTGGAGCTCCGGGGGAGTTAGACTGTCCACTGGATGTGGAGATAGCAGATGATAGGACCATTCGGGTTGCTAGATTTCATCGGGGGTGTACACTGTAGTTGTTCGACGAGCAGTTCTTAGTAGATTTGGTCCCCATTCCCCTGTGAGGGAATAAGGTTATTATGGGTATGGATTGGTTGAGTCCCTATGGAGCAATGATCGACTGCGAGCAGTAGCTAGTAAGAGTTCGGACTCCTAGTGGGGGAGGTTTAGTGATTTCAGGGCGAGAGGCCGCAGGGCGGACCTTCCCCATGTTCAGCAGCGAGAGCGAGGTGCTACCTTCAGCAGGGTTGTGCAGATTTTTTCGCATATGTTATCGATACACGGGATAAGGGTAAGGCGACAGTGGATGGATGTACCGGTCGTGCGAGAGTACCCGGATGTATTCCCGGAGGATTTTCCTGGGATACCTCCGGAGAGACAGGTTTTAGTTCAGGATTGACCTAGTCCCTGGTGCGTCTCCGATTGCCAAGGGATCATATCGGTTGGCTCCTCCCGAGATGCAGGAGTTGTCTACACAACTGCAAGAGCTGCTAGACAAGGGATTTATCAGGACGAGTAGTTCGCCATGGGGAGCCTCGATCCTGTTTGTGAAGAAGAAGTACGGGTCACATAGGATGTCCATAGACTACCAAGAGCTGAATAAGTTGACGGTGAAGAACCGTTATCCCCTCCCGAGGATTGATGATTTGTTTGACCAGCTACAGGGTGCATCTTGGTACTCCAAGATTGATATGTGATCGGGTTATCACCATATTCGATTCAGAGACGAGGATGTGCAGAAGACAGCTTTTAGGACTCGCTATGGTCACTATGAGTTTGTGGTGATGCCGTTTGGGCTCACCAATGCTCCAGTCGCGTTCATGGACCTCATGAATCGTGTGTGCAGACCGATGCTGGACCGGTCTGTGATAGTTTTCATTCATGATATCTTGGTTTATTCCAAGACTCGGGAGCAGCATGAGGAGCACCTGAGGGAGGTGCTAGAGACTCTGAGGAGGGAGAGACTTTTCGCAAAGTTCTCCAAGTGTGAGTTCTTGTTGCGCGAGGTGCAGTTTCTGGGTGACCTTGTCAACCAGAAGGGTATTCTGGTCGATCCGGAAAAGATAGAGGCTGTGATACGGTGGTAGGTTCCGAGGTCTCCATCTGAGATTCAGAGTTTTCTTGGTCAAGTGGGTTATTACCGGAGATTCATCCAGGATTTCTCCAAGATCGTTGTTCCTTTGACCCGGCTGACCAAGAAGTCGGTGACATTCCGCTGGGGGCCTAAGCAGCAGACAACCTTCGACACTCTTAGACAGCGGTTGTGTGAGGCACCGATTTTGACTATGCTAGAGGGAGTTGATGACTTTATGGTTTACTGTGACGCTTCGATCACCGGCATGGGCGCGATATTGATGCAGCGGGGTCACGTGATAGCTAACGCTCCGAGGCAGCTGAAGCCTCACGAGGTTAACTTACCGACGCATGATTTAGAGTTGGGAGCTATGGTTTTCGCCCTCAAGATTTGGCGACATTACCTCTATGGGGTTTGGTGTACCATTTATACAGACCACAAGAGTTTGAGGTACCTCATGGGTCAGCTGAATCTGAACATGAGGCAGTGTCGGTGATTAGATGTTGTGAAGGATTACAACTGTGAGATCCTTTACCACCCAGGAAAGGCCAATGTGGTGGCCAACGCTCTGAGCCGCAAGGCAGTGGCGGCTCCGATTCGAGATATATGTCTGAGGATGACAGTGATTCCTCCATTGCTAGAGTAGATACGGGAGGTGCAGGTCGAGGGCCTGAAGGAAAAGCGCCAGAAGTGCGAGCGGATCGTAGGCCGAGTGGCCTCATTTGACTATGACAGTCGAGGGTTGCTAACCTTGCATGGTAGCATTTGGGTTCCGTATTGGGCGGAGTACGACATGTTCTGATGGATGAGGCCCACAAGTCGAGGTTCTCCATCCATCCTGGGGCGACGAAGATGTATCAGGATCTTCTCCCTGATTACTGGTGGCCCTGCATGAAGCGGGACGTAGCATGGTATGTAGAGCGATGATTAACCTTCAGGAAGGTCAAGGCCGAGCACCAGAGACCACACGGCAAGATGCAGCCGCTAGACATTCCTGTGTGGAAATGGGAAGGTATCACCATGGATTTAATCACCAAGCTTCCTACGACCGCACGTGGAGTAGATTCGATATGGGTCATCGTGGATCGGTTGACCAAGAGTGCTCATTTTATCCCGATCCATGAGAGTATATCGACCGAGAAGCTGGCCGAGATCTACTTGCGTGAGATAGTGACACAACATGGAGTGAAGGTCTCAGTGGTGTCAAACCGAGATGTTCGTTTCACTTCCAGATTTTGGAAGCGGTTTCACGATGAGATGGGTACTCGTCTTCACTTCAGCACCGCTTTCCACCCTCAAAGGGATGGACAGAGTGAGAGGACGATACAGACTCTCGAAGACATGTTGCGCGCATGTGTCTTGGATTTCGGTGGTAGTTGGGATACGTATCTTCCGTTAGCGGAATTTTCGTATAACAACAGCTACCACGCTACCATAGATAGACCTCATTTCGAGATGCTCTACGGGAGGAAGTGTAAGACCCTAATTTGTTGGGGCGAGGTCAGTCAGAGAGTCATGGGGAGTACTGAAGTAGTACTCAAGACTACTGAGAGGATCCAGCAGGTCCGGAGTAGGATCCAGACTGCTTAGAGTCGGCAGAAGAGTTATGCCAATAAGCGGTGTTCAGACTTAGACTTTCAGGTAGGCGACATGGTCCTCCAGAAGGTATCACCTTGTAAAGGTGTCATCCAGTTCAGGAAGCGGGGAAAGCTGGGCCCCAGGAACCCTAGACCAAGTCCCAAACCCTAATCTATGAAACCCTAGACCTTTGTGTGAGCCTATGAGCCATTCTTGAGTGAACTTTGTGCATTTGAAGCTTGTGAAGAAGAGAAGAAGCTTGGAGATTCAGTAGAAAGCTAGTAGATCTATAACCAACTTCTCATCCTCTTCATTTTCTGGTAATTAAGTCTCATCCTTTCTTAGTAGCTTGTTAGATCTCTTCTTTATCACTTTATGGGGTTTTTGGTTCAAGAAACTTGGTCCTTGGGAAATGGACGTCCCAAGTGTTCTACCATCCAGATCTGGGGTCTAGAAGGGGTTTCATGGCATAAAGATGCAAACTTTATGACCATGGAAGCCCCATGCAAGCTTTAAGGTATTATTATGGCCTTTTAAGCCCCAAAAGGCCATGCATGGAAGGAAAGTTAGGAGCCTTAGGTATTCAAGTGGTGTCTAAGGCCTAGATCTCTGTTAGGATGGTTTAGTTTGGAGTATTATGGCTTTTGGACCAAGATCTATGTTCTAGAGAGCTAGGGTTTGAGTTTAACTCTTTGAGAAGGCCTAATACTGGGTAAAGTTGGAAACTTTACCCTTAAAAGGGTATTTCTAGTATGTAGATGAAGTAGGGAGTATGGATCTGAAGACTAGGGACTTAATCCCTTAAGATAGCCCAAACAGACTGAAGAACTCGTCGCGTCCATAAAGGAAGTCGACGAGTTGAATCGTCTTGTCCCGATTCTGTACCAGATATAACTCAACGAGTCATGGGGATGACTCGGCGAGTTGGATCGTGATTCCAGGATTTTTGAGTTATAGAACTCGGCGAGTTGAGTCAGTCAGAATGTTGACTTTGACCATAATGTTGACTTTGACTAGGGGTAAAATGGTCATTTTACCCTTAGAAGGATTATCAGTTTTTGCCTTAGGGATTATTGTGATAATGATAGTCGGGGAGTCGTTGGAGTAGCCGTCATAGATTCCTCACGCGATATTTCACAGCTACCTTATGAGGTGAGTGTCCTTCAGTAGGAACGGGTCTACAGCACCAAGGACGGCCCGTATATGTGATATGTTTAGTAGTTGAGTGTAGGCGGGGCCCGTATCTCATACATAGCACAATATAGTACAAATTTATATGCTTAGTTATACTTTTTGTCTGTGTGATACTTGTGTGTTACTTGTATGACTAGCCGAGTCTGGGCGGGGCCCAGATCTCCTAGTAGCTGAGTGTGGGTGGGGCCCGTATCTCCTAGTAGCTGAGTGTGGGCGGGGCCTGTATCTCATAGTAGTTGAGTGTGGGCGGTACCCGTATCTCACAGTAGCTGAGTGTGGGCGGGGCCCGTATCTCCTAGTTGTGTGTTATGTGTATGGTATGTGGTAGTTTGGGGAGACTCACTAAGCTTCGTGCTTACAGTTTTCAGTTTTGGTTTCAAGTACTTCCGTTGGTAAGGGGAAAAGCACGGGATGACTGCATGGCACACACCACATTTTTGTTAGCCTGGGAGGATTCACTATGATGTTTTGACATATGATTTTGATACATTGACATATATTATGATATTTTCAAGTTACACGATTTATGGCTTTTATATGATTGATGATATTTATGGTTTTATTAATGCTTTAAAAAAATTGGACCGTATTTTTGGGATGTTTCAATTGAACATATATATTTTCCAACCAAACAAGTGGATTAGATGCTTATATTTGGCTAAGGATAAAATGGTTTATCCTTATTTAAAAGGTATAGAGTTATAGAGCTTATGTTAGACAATAAGTTTAACCACTCTAGCATCTACTAACTACATTTATGTAGAATTTCCTAAATGATTGTTTAGGATGAAGTTTATACTAATCCCACTAATTTTCATTCCAATAAGACAAGTGATTAGAAAGTGCTTTTTCTAAGTGGGAGCAATTTGGAGATTTAAGATCTAAAGATCCATAAGCTAAATGCATCATAGTTTGGAACTAGCAAGTTTTCAACTATTGTTGAACCTGCTCAATAGTTGATCGGAAACTAATAAAACACATGGAGATGAATTCATGTATGATTATCAAGTATGGGCTTCATTAATCTTACTCGATATAGTTTAACTATAAAGAGTAAGTGAGTTTTCAAGGGAGAAAATATACAAGATTGAAAATCTTTTCTGATTTAAGCTAACATCTCAAAGTAAGAATCTTCTTTTTTATAAGATAATTCCATAGTGTGATTTGATTATAAATCAAGATGACTCTAGTGTTTTCTACAAAGCTAGTGGGAGCGCAGTAACATTCCTAGCCTTATATGTAGTCGACATACTAATTCTTAGAATAAAGATTTATATAGATAGATCATGGAAACCTAAAGGATTAAGTAAAAATGCATTAATTGTCAAGGACCTTAAAGAGCTTAAGATAAAGGACTATGAGAGAGTCATCTTGTAAAAAATACATGACATGACTTTGAGCAAAATCCTGGTGCAAATGTTTTTGAACTAGATAACATGATTGTATTCCGTATGCTGATGCAATTAGATTAATCACAAATGTCATGGTTATGCATAAGAAATAAGTTGTATGCTTAGAGCATGTCGAATGATACCAGTACAATCCGACAACAAGTCATTGTGTGACTTATAGGAACATTCTAAAGTACTTGCAAGAACTAGAGAAATATTCCTAATATACAGAGTATTTGAAAGAAAGTTATGTTTAAGGTTGTTACACATGTGCTAAATTTTTAAATAGATTGAGATGACTCGTAGTCTCAATCGGGCGTGTCCTCATTATGAATGAAGCGATAGTTACATGGATAGTAGTTCCATGTAGATTTTAATTACAGTTACACATCAGAGTTAGAGTACCTCGTGGTTTGGAGAACCAGGTAAAGATGCTTAATGTATAGTTCATTATGACTATGAGTAATCCCATTACGCGAGTATTGGTATCTAAGTCATATTTAAGCATCTAATACACTCTGAATAGTTTTCTTTATATATATAAAACTGAAAATGTTTGTATTCGCAAAGTTTATACAAATCAAGTTTGTCAAATCTAATTAACAAAGTTGCTTCATTAGCTAAAGCATGAAAGTCAAGTTGGTTCTATAGAGCATTGTTGATACAAGTAGATGTATTTGATTGAAATTTAGTATTTGGATATTGGAATAATAAAGCAACATATATTGTAACGAATGATATATTGGAGATTAGTCCTTCATTAAATAATTGTTGTGTTATGCATTAGCATGTTTAAATCCTTGAATAACTAGGTTATTCTGAATGTCCATAGTCGTTCATAGTTGTGGGAGCAACTATGAGGTAATACTAATATGAGTGGATTGGTGGATTCTCATAGAGATCAGAATGGCAAAGAGTTGCTACCAACTTCATAGGTACTTGATTGCGGGAATAAGTATTGGACTTGACCCGCAATAAAACCACTTTATGGATCGTAGTCAAGAGTGATGTTTTGATCAAGGTTGTATCTTTTTAATCTTAGATCTGAGATACATATTTCGTACTTGAGGTGTAGGGATTGTTGAGCTTAGATATGGTTTAACGTTGTTTCGTAAAAAGCAGTCATAAGGGCCATTATTGGGTATGACATGAACTACATTGATAAGCGTATGTAGTCAAGATGATCTTCGTATTCTTAGACCTGAGATATATATTTGGGACTTGAAGTGTAGGAACTATTGTGCTTTGACATGGTTTAACGTTGTTTCGTAAAACGCAGTCATAAGGGCCATCGTTGGGTATGACATGAACTACATTGATGGGCGTATGTAGTCAAGATGGGATTTGTCCCTCTTATTCGTTGAGAGCATGACATCTAAGGCCTTAGTTAAAGTTGAACAGTAAAAGAGATTGATCGCTATCCATATCTCATGTTCGACATGATGTCTGAGACAAAGGAATAATTGATACCACACCTTTAGTAACAATTGTAGCTTAGAGCTCCTGGAAATGGCCGTTGAAGAAATGACACCCTTCATATGTTGTTAGAGGTAGCAGCCCTTTGCTAGACGTCAGCTACTGTCTATGTCAGTCTGTAATGAATCTTGTGCAAGTGGGAGATTGTTGGATCTATATGCCCAAGAATCATTGGAGTGATATTGCTAATAATATATGATCCTATAGAGTCACACCTTTATCAAGTTGGCACATTTTGTATATTTATTATTAATATGATTATTAATAAATAATATCAATTCTTGTATCATAATTAGGGAATAATTATTCTTTTGTGAAAATAATAATTATAAGAGAGTATTACTAGTTATTATTTCATATGGTATGAATTAATAAGTGATATGGGCATATTTAGTTATAAAATGCATGCATTATCTTAATACTTTATGTTGATTTTATCTCATTTAATGAACAAAAGATGCTTAATTAGTTTTAATATTTCAATTTCAGCAATAAAAGACATGCTCGGGTGAAAAAGGAAGAGGATTGAGTGATTGGAAGCTTGGAGATTGAAGACTGAAGAAAGAAAGATGTTATTGGACAGCTTGACCCCTCGTCAGTGTTTTGTCCATATCTCATGAACCGTAACTCCCATTGACGACATTCAAAATGTTCTGAAAACTAGACACAATTTCGTACGACTTTCGTGTTTTGAGAAAATGTTGATTCCAAGAGAACTCGACGAGTTGGGCCTAAACTCGACGAGTTGGTCAGAATGTTCCCGATTCGAAGATGCCTTGCCGTACACGCTGTATACGCGGATTATCGAAAAAACTCGACGAGTTTGTGGTGAAAACTCGTCGAGTTGGCCCTGTTTTCATAATTTATATATAGAAATGCTTCTCATTCGAACCCTAACACTTTCTGGAGGCTAGATGCGCTTATTGAAGACCAGAAGGGTTCTTGAAGCTTCAGTTTTCGAGATTGCAACATAAGAGACAATTTAGAAGAGAATCAAAGGCAAATAATCATTCTTCTTTTCTTAATCTTTGTTTTGAACCATGTTTAAATCATTAGATTTTGATTTTAGGTTATTACTTGCTGTAGATATGAGCTAAAAGCTTTTTACTTCTGTTTGGATAAGATAATCTTATGAACATGGTTTGATTGAGTGCTTGAATTGATATTGATTTGGTTATTCATCTTGTTAAGCTTATTAAAGACCCTTATGTATTGATGATAAATGTTTTCTGTTAATAAGTGATTGAGTTGTATGAATATCTTCTTGATTACTTGATTCATATAGTTTTGTGAATACAAGATTGTATGCCTAGGAATAGTGAATATGAAACTACGGTTAACTAGAAAATGTGTAAATCAATGTGTGAGCATGTGTGATGAACTACCATACATGAGTTGATTGAATTGAACAAATTTTATTAACTATTGTTATAAGTCTTGCTTGATACGAACTGAACACTAGGAAACTTGTTAGTTTAATCAACTGGCCACTGTTTGAATTAACTTGTCTACTAAAGGGTTGGTAATAGTGAACATGAACCCAATCATATTAGGAATCGGTAACCATTGACATATTGATCCATTGCACTTGCCACAAAATCAACCATAGGAATAAGTGAATCAAATCTGAACAGAAGTCTCTTTTATCATTGAATCTAGTTGTCCTTTCTTGTTCTTCTTAATTGTTAACTGTATTTTGTTTGAGTGTTAATTGATTGTTTAAGTTTCTAGTCTTGCAAAACTAGATAAACCCCCTTTTATATTGTTTTATTTAGATAATATTAGCATTTATTTTAATTGTTTACTGTTCCCTGTGTTCGATACCCTACTTACCTGAACTAAACTACTAATCGACAGGTACACTGCCTTTTGTGTGTTTGTTTTTTTTGTTTAAGTTAGTAGGATTAAAACCAGTACGTTTCACACACATCAAGTTATACCCCACACTTGACTTTTGCTTGGCCCCAAGCAAAACTGAATTTTATCACACCAATATCATATAAGACAATCCAAATCGAACCCAGCCATTATGCCAAGACCGCAACGCATGCATTTGTGTCTAAAATTTTTCCTAAGGACCCCCCTCAATTCTAAATACTTACAATCCTCATAAACACTCGCCCACTTCTTTTGAACATTGCTCATTTTATGCATCCCTCCGAATCCATCCCCAGAAAACTTTCTTAACCTCAAGTCATTTTTGGTTAAATCCCCAAGCATACATATGATAAAATAACCTAGAAAAGAAAATTATAATAAAAATAAATACTACTTTTGATTGAATCTTTTATACTTTGTAGCTTTTCTTCATGATATTCTTCTTTGTCTTCATAGCTTTGTAGATTCTTTATTCAAACATTTCATCACTCTTTTTTTTCAACTTTTTTTTTCAACTTTTTTTTTCTCTTTTTTTTTTCTTTTTTCAACGCACTTTTTCCACTCAAAACTAAAAACCTAGAAAAACATATGCTTAAGCAAGGGAATTTAACTTCATCCTTTATTGGTTAAAGGCATTAGTCTAGTGTGCAATGACTACTTTAGTTTTCTTGGATACATTTCAAGTACACGATGCTAAACATGTTGCGATCATCAAACCAAGCGAGGTTGTGTTTTTGTCCCATGATTTCACTAGAATAAAGGGGGCCATAAATGCATTATAACGTATATCGGCTCAACTAAACATTTGGGTCTTCATAGAATCATCAAACACAATAAATAGCATGGAACCCTAATTGCTTTAACCAAATTTTTCTAAGTTAAATCCTAGCAATATTATGCAAAAATATTTAAAATTATACCTAAAATTAGGATTCTAATGTTACTAATTTAACTAATATAACCAACCCCCTACCCCACACTTAATTTATGCAATGTCCTCATTGCATGTTATGCATGATAAAGAATATAAAAGTAAAGAAAGAATTAGAACAAACTCCCCTGGGATAGTAGTTGCGAGGTTGATATTCTTCTTGTTAAGTTCCATCTTCAGCTGACTTTAGACATGGGAACAGCTCATCCACGCCTTGGGTGTCAAATCTCGTGTGGTTAGGCTCCAAAATATAGAGGAAAAAGCTTCTTGGAAATGCTCGGAAAATGATCTTCAAAAATATAGACAATGCCCGCGTCGAATGGAATCAAATCGTCGACTCAAAGATAAAAGAATGAGCAACTCGCCGAGTTTTATGTGGAGACTCGTCGAGTTGAATCGTGATATGTGAAGAAATCGCGAATTTTCTGTTGGACTCGTCGAGTTGTAAGAGAGCACTCGACGAGTTTAAGGTGTTGAACGTGATTTTCTTCTTTCTGCTTCAGTTCTGATTTTGTGGTCAAAGAGTGTATTAAGTTAATACACCTCCTTATACTCTTCAGTGAAGAGACGCCTTTTTAACCATTATAAACACCAGACTCAACAAATCACTCAAATCTTCTAATCTTCTCGTAAACGACTCGACCCCTCACTTTTAAATCTCTCACGCTTTATTCTTTCATTCCATCCCTCGCCCTATATTCTGAAAAGATCAAAAACAAATACCAAGTAATAATAAAAAAAATCAAAATAAAAATCCTAAATTATCCCTAAATACTAGAAGTTTAGAAAGAAAAAGAAAAGCAAACTCTAATGACGGGTTGCCTCCCGCAAGCGCTTCTTTTTGTGCGAGTCTTGAGCTGGACTCTCAACTTAATAATCTTCCAATAAACTCAATGCCAATCCATCCGTTGCATTGAATATCTTCTTTGGTGGACCAATTTGTAAAATTTGGCTCTTTGCTTCTAAAATTGGCCAAACGAGCTTGAATATATAAAACCCAAGAATCTTGATAAGGGTTGGGACCGGTTGGATACTAATCAGAAATGGATCGCGCTTCAGAACTTTCTCCAAAGTTGGAATCGTCACCCCATGCTTAGAAACACAATCTGGGAAAATAGGGGGCCACGTCGTGGTAATGGTCAAACCACGGTTTGGTTCCTGCAACTCAGCTTGTTCTTGTTCTTCATTTGACCCTTCTGCTAGCAATCTTTCCAGCTCCTCCAAATCTCTTTCTGGATTAAATTCTTCATCTTTTAACTCTAGCTCTTGTAACTCAAATTGCTCTTGTTTATTAGGCATGATGTTATCTAACCATCTTCCAAATTCCTTCAAATCATCATCTGAGTCATATTCCTCATCTTCTTGCTCAATTTCATGTACTACTTCCTCAAGAAAAGCATCAAAAGCATCGAGATTTGGAAAATACATAATAAATATTAAAACAAAAAAAACTCGTAACTTTATATGAGATAAATCTCAAACAAAGGATCGATAATACTAGCAATTAAAATAAATTTTAGAACTGTTCCCCGGCAACGGCGCCAAAAACTTGATGTGTGTGAAACGTACTAGTTTTAATCCTACTAACTTAAACAAAAAAAACAAACACACAAAAGGCAGTGTACCTGTCGATTAGTAGTTTAGTTCAGGTAAGTAGGGTATCGAACACAGGGAACGGTAAACAATTAAAATAAATGCTAATATTATCTAAATAAAACAATATAAAAGGGGGTTTCTCTAGTTTTGCAAGACTAGAAACTTAAACAATCAATTAACACTCACACAAAATACAGTTAACAATTAAGAAGAACAAGAAAGGACAACTAGATTCAATGATAAAAGAGACTTCTGTTCAGATTTGATTCACTTATTCCTATGGTTGATTTCGTGGCAAGTGCAATGGATCAATATGTCAATGGTTACCGATTCCTAATATGATTGGGTTCATGTTCACTATTACCAATCCTTTAGTAGACAAGTTAATTCAAATAGTGGCCAGTTGATTAAACTAACAAGTTTCCTAGTGTTCAGTTCGTATCAAGCAAGACTTATAACAATAGTTAATAAAATTTGTTCAATTCAATCAACTCATGTATGGTAGTTCAGCACACATGCTCACACATTGATTTACATATTTTTCTAGTTAACCCTAGTTTCATATTCACTATTCCTAGGCATACAATCTTGTATTCACAAAACTATATGAATCAAGTAATCAAGAAGATATTCATACAACTCAATCACTTACTTATTAACAGAAAACATTTATCATCAATACATAAGGGTCTTTAATAAGCTTAACAAGATGAATAACCAAATCAATATCAATTCAACCACTCAATCAAACCATGTTCATAAGATTACCTTATCCAAACAGAAGTAAAAAGCTTTTAGCTCATATCTACAGCAAGTAATAACCTAAAATCAAAATCTAATGATTTAAACATGGTTCAAAACAAATATTAAGAAAAGAAGAATGATTATTTGCCTTTGATTCTCTTCTAAATTGTCTCTTATGTTGCAATCTCGAAAACTGAAGCTTCAAGAACCCTTCTGGTCTTCAATAATCGCAGCTAGCCTCCAGAAAGTGTTAGGGTTCGAATGAGAAGCATTTCTATATATAAATTATGAAAACAGGGCCAACTCGATGATTTTTCACCACAAACTCGTCGAGTTTTTCCGATAATCCGCGTATACAGCGTGTACGGCAAGGCATCTTCGAATCGGGAACATTCTGACCAACTCGTCGAGTTTAGGCCCAACTCGTCGAGTTCTCTTGGAATCAACATTTTCTCAAAACACGAAAGTCGTCCGAAATTGTGTCTAGTTTTCAGAACATTTTGAATGTCGTCAATCGAAGTTACGGTTCATGAGATATGGACAAAACACTGACGAGGGGTCAAGCTGTCCAATAACATCCTTCTTTCTTCAGTCTTCAATCTCCAAGCTTCCAATCACTCAATCCTCTTCCTTTTTCACCCGAGCATGTCTTTTATTGCTGAAATTGAAATATTAAAACTAATTAAGCATCTTTTGTTCATTAAATGAGATAAAATCAACATAAAGTATTAAGATAATGCATGCATTTTATAACTAAATATGCCCATATCAATAAGTCATGCACAACATTTTGGACTAGTTGGATTCTTTTGTCTTTTACCTAAAGATAAAGTTTATATTTTATAAACATGGAGTTTATAAAAAATAAAGAATCTTAATTTTTAAAAGGCATAATGATGGTATGGGAGGTTGCTTTTCAACCTTCCGCCTTTTGTCTCCCATGTTTCTAAAGGTTGCCATTACTTTAGATTATTTTAATGTTTACGCCTTACTTTTCATTGGCTATATAAGAGATGCAGGAGGCTTGCATTTTTTAAAAGAGTGAAGCTCTTCTTCTTCCTCTCTTTTCTCTCTAGAGTCGTAGGTTCTTCTCTTCTTCCTCTCTCTCTCTCTCTCTCTCTCTCTCTCTCTCTCTCTCTTTTGAACTTATTTTGGTGTTTAGAAGACCTCTTGAGTTGTTCCCTTTAGTGCTTAATTGAGTTAAGCACTTAAAGGCTTTAGGCACTCAAGAATACAAGAAGGAACTAGCATTCCAAGTGCCTTACTCTTAATGGTGGATACTTGTAGAGAAGATCATACGCTTTGATCTTTTGTTATCTTCATCAACACCCCAAAACCAAGTGGGTTCAAAGGCTTCAAAGGTTATCTCTAAAACATCCTATGGTTGGTTTTATTTCATTCTAACCTCTATAAATGGATCCATGATGGTTTGGTTTTATTATCAACTAAAAATAAACTTGTTATTTTTAAATTCTTCCGTTGCCGGTTTTTTGAGAAAAACAAACTTATATTTCGAATCAAAACCCAACAAAACCCTTCCTTCCTCCAATGTGGAATGGGTTGTTCACACTGTTGTTTAAGAGTTTCTCCGAGAGGGTTGCAGGTTCAGATAGTGCAAGTAAATTGTTCTACACTCTTATCTACAGGCTGTTTCATGGGGTGAATCTCGATTATGGGTCTGTTCTATGGACGCAACTTATTCAGAGCACAGTCTCTTCTATTTGACACACTGAAATCTCTTGTTCGAGATTCAGGTCGATTGTGGTCAACCGTGCCCTAGGCCACTTCAAAGTCCCCTTGATGATTGATTCTGTAATAACAGCTATTCCGATACTCCAAACATCCTCATTTGTGATGTCTGACCCAAGAAAGTTTACCTTCATTGTTTCAATGTTGGAGGAAATGTTGGTGAAGGTTCGTCTCGATAACGCTATTGTGAACGAGTATCGTAGTTTACCGTCTTCTAGTGTTTACCCGATGCCAGCGGAATTACAAAAGTTGATTGATGAGAGCAGAAAACCGAAGAGGGGAGGTAAAAGAAAAAGAAAAATGTGTTCCTTCTAAAGTTGTTAAAGCTCCAAAGAAGTCAAGGAAGCCCGCTAAGAAACCGAGATCTCCATCTTCGGTCGTTCAGGACGAATCAGAATCAAGAACTCTTACAGAAGTTAGAGAGGCATATGAAAACCGAAACGAGGTGGAAGACATTGTTGCCACTTCGGAACCAATCCCTATAGAACTGCTTCCGAAGGTATCTTCTCCTCCATCCTCAACTTTTCCCAATTCCGAACCACCTCTGAACCTTACTATTGCTCCATCACCAACACCAGTTACTCCTCCAACATGACCACTAATCTCCACAATTCCGATTTCCTTTATCCCTCCACTAACACCAAAGATCAATGTTGGAATTTTCCTTCCTCAGATCTCCATTCCTCTATCCACACCCTTCTTTACGGATTCCACAACTCCACCAACAACTTTAGTTTCCACTCCACCGGAAGTCCTTGTATTCGAGTCCGTTTCGGAGGAGGTACATACTTCAGGCATTCATGTCAACACATCTGATGCGGGGGAAAATGTCAACACCGGTGTGACTTCTGGTCAGGGCACCTCTACTGCTACTCCTTCAAACGATACTTATGAAATCTTTTTCAGAGACGATCAGGAGACATTTATAGATTTTTTCTTCATCCCTTTCACCTTAAACATTAACAGTGATGATGATGATGCCCCAATGACCAAAGGGCAGTTCAAGAAGCTTAATGAAAAATTGGATTCTCTTTTAGAGTCTTCCACATCTCTGTCTTCATCCAATTAGGAATACATGTTGACAACCCACAAAGCCACTGTGGAGTTGCTCACATCAGCAAACGGCAAAGTCCTTGAAGATGCAACCAAGGCAATTCAAGCTTCTGAAAATACCATTTCGGAAACAACCGCAAAAGTCGAAAAAATATCTTAGGAGGTAACTACTTTTATGGCTGAATTCAGAAGCTCCTCTGACAAAAATACCGAAGACATGAATAAAGTAATCGCAGGATTTCACACTTATTGGCAAGATGAGAAGGAGGCACTTTCCCTTCTTCTTTTCGAAATAAAGTGGAGAATGCTTAACTCACTTTCTCCGTCCTTTCCAAGATTGAAAAGCTGCAAGCAGACTTGGCAGCTGAGAACCAGATAATCGATGAGTTGGCTGAGAAAACTTAGAAGGCCAAGGTCCTTTCTCTCAAATTGAAGAGTGCTACTAAGCATAATGTTGATCTTGAAAATGAGAGGGCTATCATCAAAAGTTGTGTTACAGATATCAATCAATATTTGTTGAGGCTTGTTGAGACTTGTGACTCCTTGTTCACTGTTTCGGTTCGACAATAGTTATCCGACAAGCTTCAACCGGTCTTTTCTATACTCAATGAAATCGAAGGTGTTTCGGTAAGCGGGGATTTTTCGAAACAAGGGGGAGACAATGACCAATAGCTAAAGACTGAAACTGATCAGAAGGGTAATGAAGCTTTTGCATCAAAGAAAGGAAAATAGAAAGAAATTGATGATAATGACGAAGAAGAAGAGTTGTCAGAATCTGAGAAGCTAGTGAGAATGAAACGTGACAAAGAGCTAGATGATCTTCACAATCTTCGGAAGAAATTAGAAGCAGAGGAAGCTGAGGTAAAGAATGCAAAAATTATGCTTGAAACTTAGAAATTGTTATTTCCTCGTTGGTCAATGAAGTGCATTTAGAAAGAGGCAATTGACGATCCAAGAATCCACTGGCTGGAGCCCTCGATCTCATTTGATTTAGAAAATAATGTGGAAAATCAATTTGATTTCCCCATCACTACAAGGGAATTTCTCTTTCGTTGTTTTGAAAATATAGAGAAGTCTTTGATTTCCGACAATACTGTAAATCAAAAGTTATTCTCGTTTTACTTGAAGCATGCCAAACCACAGTACAAATCTTGGAGCTTCAAATGAATAGTGGTTTTAAAGCCTGGATTGCCAGTTCAGACCAAAGACTTTCTAAATATAACGTTCAAGGGATTCAGAGGAGCTAATCACATTCTAGATGAGTTCACTTTGGTGGACCTGCCATTTATGAACCCATATGACTGGATCTCCATGTTCCACATCGTTAAGAAAGAGGAAAAGAAGTATGAGCCTATTCTTGCACATTTGAAAAAGGATGCTCATTTGCTATATCCATGAAATTGTGAAGATGGATGTTGAAATAGCATCAGTTCTGAAGAAGAGGCCCATTCTAAAGTCGGAAGAGCAACCGCAGATTATTCAAAAGCTGAAAGTGGGAATTATCTGAAAAGAGCATTGGAGCATAGTGTATAAGAGAAAGGATGGTGATGTAGTTCAGAACAACATGTTCTTGTTATGAAACAAACACCTTTACTCCACAACCGCTTTGAAGACTATTCTTTCTTTGGCTGAAGCGTGCAAAGCAAATACTATTGCTGACCTCAAGTGCTTTTCAGATATGATACGGTGGTACTTATGTATCTGAAACACGCTTCTGAATTTAATGTCAAAATTGTTTAACGTGGAGAAAAGAAGACAATGAAGACACTCCTTATGAATTTGACACAAAGGGGGAGATTGTTAGGTCAATAATGTGTTGTGTCAAATGTATGCCTTATAGTTTCTTTTATTCCGAAATTGGCCTGTCCAGGTTCAGAACTGCTTAGTATCGTAGTCTATAAATAGTGCATGCATGTAACATATTAGGGTTACGTCTTTGAACCCAAACGCCGTTTTTGTACGCTCTCACAGAGAAGTCCCATCTTTGAGAACTCTTCTAGAGCCGTTTAATCAAAGCATTAGGCACACTTTTGATCATTGATTTCTTATCATTAGTTTGTCTCTTAAATATATAATTTGTCGATCTTTATTATTTCCACACTCAGACACAGTGGCGTACCGCTCATCGAACAACTAAATCATCACAGTCTTAATAGACCCAAAAACCTCTGGGATAGCACCCCGAACAGTCGCGGCTACATCTGTGGCGATCAACTCGCGAATGTCATCATCCGTCAAACCTGGCCTCTATGGGCTGCCAGCTCCTGATCCATAGACTCTAGTGTACACCATACTCAAAATGAACCAAAATATAACCGAAATTCCATAATTTATGCTATTACAACCATTATGGACAAATAAACCCTTTGGGATTTGTGACTTTCATGCTACGCGTATGGGTCCTGTGCTTCCAGTAGTACGGGCCCATACTACCATCCAAACCTACCCGTATTTGTATCAATGGATCATCACAAACTACCCGAAAACAAACCTATAACTAGGATACACATACATCCTATGCACACTTTCTCAAAAGTGGCTAATCATTCATCAACTGGCATGCTACAACCATACTTACTCATGAAACTTCCACCAACCCTACAGTCGCTCGTGCATGCTAATCATACATAATGATGTATTCCATAGACAATCAAACCATTTATTCTATCCTAAGCCCATAATCAGACAAGGAATAGGAAATAAGGCTAAATCAAACATTCATAGGCTATAAAATCTTATTTATGTACAACTATGATGCACACACTAAGAAACAATAGTAATGATGTCAATTCACCTAGAATACATGAGATTCTCCTAGGCTATCAAGGATCACACATCATGCAATTCTATCATACTATTGTTAAGGATCCCTAGCCTACAAAATAGCATGCAATGTTATCATAAACAAATAACAAGGTGGGTATCATGGGGTATACTTTATTGCTTTGGTTGATTGTACACATCTCATCCTTCCTTCGTTACTTCTGAAAACAATTTTGTAAACAATTTGAAAACTTTTACAGATCCTTAGTTTGGGTCTGGATTTACACAAATGCTCATCCATTTTTCTCAAACCAACTTGTAACTTCCCAAAAATCAATGTAAAATTTTCATTTTTTAAACAAATCCAAAAACCATAAGTGTTTACAAAACATAGTTTCCAAAAGTCATAATCATGAATCAGAGTATCCCAAAATCAAAATCTTATTAACATCAGGAGGATGTACACAATCAAGCCTTCGCCTTGCTCGTGTCTTTTGAAGTACATGTGACCATAAGAATCAAACTGTAAGGCAAAGCTTAGTGAGTTCCCCCAAAGTTTCAAACACAACCAAACAGATAACAACATGTATATATGATCCCTCAGCATGACTGGACTATCTCACAGGGCCTACATCATATCGGTACCACTCTTCGTGCCTTAATCCTGACTAGACCGCCTTACAGGCCTTCAGTCTATCTGAAACGCCTCGGGTATCTTGGCATTCAAAGCAAAGCAGGACCGCCTCAACCCAAAAAACCATTACATGTCGACATATACAATAACAATCAATGACCAGTAAATACACCTAATCATAGAGATCTACCAGTCTAACACATATCCAGTAAACACAGGTAATCATATAGATCTACCAGTCTATCATATAACCAACATAAGATCATCCAAGATACCATGACACATAATCTAGTAGGACAACATTGGTGCCTTCGACCCACAAGTACATTAAGGTAAACTCACCTTAAAGTCCGAAATATAGCTGAACAAATTACTGCTCCAAATATTCTCTCTATCGGTCACCTATACAATAAACAGTGACCTAATCTCAAACTACTGTTCAAATTACCCAAATTACTCCTAAGTCAAACTTGGTCAAATTCTTTGTCCATGGTCAAAGTCAAAAATTCAAAGGGGTCAACACAAACTGAGTACACCCTTCATACTAAGTCACTACGCTCGGCGTAGTAGATCCTTGGTCATATTACGGGGCCTTTTCCTGGTACACTTTGCGTAGCACTACGTATGCCCATCGTGCTCGGCCTGATTCTACTTTTCTCCTCAAGTGATTATTCCATTAAGACATTACTTCCAGAATTCAGATCTAGAACCAAATATCAATCTAAGTCATAAAGTTTCCGACGTTATGATTTCCCATGGCTAGGAGTCCAAAACAAAAACCCTAAGTTAATACACAAACCCAAATATCATTACTCTTGCGTGGAGAGAAGAAAGGGATCAAGATTACATTTTTATGGTTCCTAAAACTCAAAAACATATGAAAGGACAAATCCTATGGTTTAGAGTATGCCATACTCATGAATACCAAGATTATGGGACCAAAATGCATAAAATCGTAAGAACTAGCAAGATCTAAAGAAATATTCATCATGGTTATAACTTTATACCTTCTGGAGGTTTCTTGCAAAGTGAAAAAAATCAGATGTACAAGGCTTGAAGCTTTCCAATTGCACTCCAAAGATATTCTTCCTTCAAGGATGGACACCAAGCACACAAATGGCTCCATAACTCACAAATGAACACTAGGGTTTGCAAAGGGTCGAATGGGAGAATGGAGGCTGAAGGTGGGAGGGATTATGAGAGTTAAGGATTCTTAAGTAGGGCTCAAACCCTAAATACTTGGGTTTGCCCTCCAGCATAGTACGCCCTGCGTACTCTATGAGTATGCCCAGCGTACTCATATGATTCCATGACCGTAATGAACTACGCCATGCGTACACCCCAAGTATGCATGGCGTAAGGACCAATTTGCAACAATTTATACTTTTTGGCCAAAAAGGAAAATACCTGATGTTTGGCTATATAATTCTCCTCCTCTTGAATCAGACTTTATCCTCGAAGTCTGGTGTTGCGAATAACTCTGGGTAGTGCTCCCGGATCTCTGCCTCGAGTTCCCAAGTCCATTCAGAACCCTTCCGATGTTGCCACTGAAATTTGACCAATGGAACCACCTTTTTACGCAAGGCCTTCGTCTTCCTATCTAAAATCGCCACTGGCCTCTCAACATAGTTCAGGTGATCATCAACAAACTGGGGTATGAAACTTCCTCCCATAAAGAAGCTCAAAAGGCAGCGCACCAATACTAGAGTGATAGTTGTTGTTATACGAAAACTCAGCTAGGGTAAGGTAGGAGTCCCAACTACCACCAAAATCTATGACACAGGCTCTCAACATATCCTCGAGCGACTGGATGTTCTGCTCTCTCTAGTCATTAGTAAGAGGATGATAAGTAGTGCTAACGTGCAATCTCATACCCAATTCCTCGTGGAACCACTGCCAAAATCGTGAAGTAAACCGAACAACCTAATCTGATACAATGGAGATTGGAACACTATGCCGAGTGAGGATCTCGCGTACATTCACATCGGCTAGTTTCTCGACCAAGGATCTCTCCCGGATAGCCAAGAAGTGGTCACTCTTGGTCAGACAGTCCACAATGACCCAAATCGCATCAAATCCCTTGGTTTTCTTTGGTAACTTGGTGATAAATTCCATTGTGATTTATTCCCATTTTCACATGGGAACCTCTCAAGGATGATACTGGCCATGTGGCCTTTAGTGCTCGGCCTTGACCATCCGATAGGTCAAGCACCTCTCCACATACAAGGCTATCTCCTTTTTCATGCACGACCACCAATAGCTAAGTCTCAAATCTGGATACATTTTTGTGGCTCCAGGATATATCAAAAATCTGGACTTATGTGCCTCTTCGATCATGGTCATCCTAACTACACCAAAATTTAGAACCCAAACCCGGCCGCACTGAGTCAACAATCTGCAACTATCGGTAGAAGACTTGTCCATCTCATCCCTGATTCTCTCCTGCTTCTAATTTTCCTTCTTGACTCCCCCGACCTGAGCTTCCCTGATCAAATCCAAAAGAAGTAAATCGATAGAAACCCTCATACATAACCCCCCAACATGAGTAATAACCGACTTGCGGCTCAAATATCAGCAAGCAAATTCAATTTCCCCGCGTGATAAAGAAGCTCGCACTCATAATCCTTGACCACGTCAATCCATGTACGTTTTCTCACATTCAGATTCGGATGATCCCTGAGATATCTCAAACTCTTGTGATCAGTGTAGATGGTACACCGAACCCCATATAGATAGTGCCACCAAATTTTGAGGGAAAACACCACTTCCCCCAACTTCATATGATGTGTCGGATATTGAACCTCATGTGACTTCAGTTGTCTAGAAGCATACACAATAACTACCCCCAAACCAGTGATAGAAGCATCACAATAAACAACAAAATCCTCCACACCCTCCGGGAGGGTCAGCACCGAGGCCTCACATAATTTGTCTCAACGTCTCGAACGCAGCTTGATGCTCACGCCCCTAGTGAAAATCCACGCCCTTCCTCCTCAATCGAGTGAAAGGTACAACAATCTTGGAGAAATCTTGAATAAACCTCCGATAATACCATGCTAAACCTAGAAAAATCATGATCTCCGACGGAGACTTCCCGACCTCCCACTGCAGAGCTACCGCAATCTTGGCTAGGTCGAACAGAATCCCATTATGGTTAACGAGGTATCCCAAAAACTAGACCTCCCGTAAATAGAACTCACACTTCGAGAACTTGGCATAAACCATCTCCATCCTAAAAACTCCCAGTAGCTCTCAAAGGTGCTCCTCATTTTGTTCTCTGGTCTTGGAATAGACGAGGATATTAAAGATAAAGACCATGACCGAACGATCGACATCGGCCTTCATAGCCAATTCATCAAATCCATAAGTGGAAGTGGGAAACGGTTCTTCACCGTTAACTTGTCCAACCTTCGGTAATCAATGCATATTCGGTGTAAACCATCCTTCTTCTTAACAAACAAAATTGGCGCTCCCCAAGGCGAATTACGGTGCTAATCGGTACAACGCCTTAGCAATCGGTGCTGCACCAGGGATTAGATCGATCATGAACTCTAATTGCCTCGCGAGAGGAATGTCGGGTAACTCCTCTGGAAAAATACATCTGGAAACTCTCTGACTACAAGCACATCTAAAACAAAAACCCCCTTCTCCACGTGAGTATCAACCACATACGCGAGATAACCTAAACAACCATGTTGTAGATACTGTCGAGCTCTAGCAACAGATAAAAGGTTGATCCAACCCTAGTACCCTCACCGTAAATAGTCAGTTCTCCCCACTTGGGGTTCGAACCACCATACACTGCCCCTTACAATCTATCATGACACCAAACCTGCTCAACTAGTCCATCCGTACTATCACACATACATCCCCCACAAGGATAGGGATCAAATTGATTGGGTAAGACACCCCGAAAATCTTCAAGGTACAATCCCAAAGAACGCTCGATGTAGAAACCCGATGCTCGTTGGCAATGGAAACTCGCAACAGGCACTCCAACTCTCCAAGAGACATATCAAAACTCCTAATGAAGGACTAATAATCACAAAGGGCCGACCCGCACCCGTTTCAAACAGCACAAGAGTATGTAAGGAGTTCACTAATAAAGTACCTAACCGGAATACAATCATAAGCATACAACAAGATAACTTGACAAAATCATAAATGATAACCTACCAGTAATGACATCAGGCGCCGCCCCGGCCTCCTCTGCCATGAGCTAAATTGCACGACCCCTGGCCTTCGTGGCCTCAGCGCTCCCAAGTCGTCCGTTTGTAATCCTCAAAGTAGTCGGGGCTAGTTCTTGTACTGTCCTGGCAGCAAGCAAAGGATATTAGACCTTCACGTGGCCCACTTGATCATAATGGTAACAAATACTGGTGCTCGGTATTGGGGCCTGCTAACGATAGTCCCTCACAAAATTCCCCTCCTTGCCACATTTGTGGCACCCAGAAGTTGATCGACAAATACCCCGATGCACCTTTCCATACTTTCCACTAGTTCCGCCCCTCGGTCCTCCTAATCCTGACACATCGCTTTGCTACGGGATGGGGCTGAACCAAAGCCTGTCTCTCCTCCCTCGTCTGGATCTCAAACTCAATCTCCCATCTCCGCATCGCATCCTGAAGCTCAAAGAGGGAAATGTAACGCTGAGTAGACGCAAACTACTGAATCTTTGTCTTGAGCATGCTCAAGTATCGCGACATATGGACTTGCTCCAAGGCAGAAAACTCAAGACAGAAAACAACTCTCTCAATAAATATATTTGTGATCTGGGTCACCGGCTCGATTGTTTGCCTCAACGCCAAATACTCCTTAGCCAACCCCTTTCTCTCTCTACCAGGGGAATATACTCAGAGCAAAACATGTCCAGGAATTACCCCCAAGTAACAACAACCATCTGCTCTGGAGTATAAGAACCAGTCACCATGTTCCACAAGTCCTTCGCGCCCAGAGGATGAAGGTTCAGGGTGCACCTGACCTTCCATTCCTCCAGACAGGAACAAGTGAAGAAACAACACTCCACATCATAAATCCATCTCATAGCCACAATTAGGTCCTTGAACATGTCGAACTCTGGCGGCTTCGTGTCTTCGATGTCCTGTTACTAGATTGAACCTCTCCCATGAACCCCCGTAGCAAAAACAGTTGTGGTAACTGCAGCAACAACAACCTCAAACAGAACGGCTTTCCGCTCATCGAACAACTCAACCATCACGGTCTTAATAAACCCAAAAATATCTAGGATAGCACCCCGAACATCCGTAACTTCCTATGTGGCGATTAACTCGCAAATGTCATCATCCGTCAAACGTGGCCTCTTCGGGCTGCCAACTCTTAATCAAGATCCTCTCGTGTACACCATACTGTAAATAAGCCAAAATATAACAGAAACACCACAATTCATTCTATTACAACCATTACGGAGAAACTAAACTCATTGGGGTTTGTGACTTCCTTGCTACGCGCACGGGTCATGTGCTCCCAGTAGTATGAGCCCATACTACCCTCTATACCAAGCTGTATTTCTCTCAATGGATCGTCATACACTACCCGAATACAAAACCCCACAACTAGGATACGCCTACATCCTATACTCACGCTCTCGAGAGTGGATAATCATCCCTTAAGATGGCCTGGTACTATCACACTCACTAATGAAACTTCCACCAACCCTGAAGCCACTCGTGCATGCTAATCAAAGATAACGTTGGGTTCGATAGACAGTGGAATACTTGATTCTACCGTAAGCCCACAACCAAACATGGAACAGGAAATAAGGCTAAAAAAACATTCTCAGGCTATAAAATCTTAGTTATGTACATCTATGATTCACACACTAAGCAACTACAGTAATGATGTCAATTCAATCTAGCATACAGGAGATTCTCCTAGACTATTAGGCATCACACATCAGGAAATTCTATCATGAAATTCCTAAGGATACCTAGCCTAGAAACTATCATGCAATTCTATCATTAACAAAGAACAGTGTGGGTATCTTGGGGTATACTTTCTTGCTCCGGCTGATCATACACATCTTATCGTTCCTTGGTTACTTTTGAAAACAATTTTGCAAACAAATTAAAAACTTCTACAAATCCTTCGTTTGAGTATGAATTTACATGAATGCTCATCCAATTCTCTCAAACCAACTTGTAACATTCCAAAAATCAAGGTAAAATTTTTATTTTTGAAACCAATCCAAAAATCATATGTGTTTACAAAACAAAGTTTCCAAAAGTCATAATCATGAATGAGAGTATCCCAAAATCAAAATCTCATAAAAATTTGGAGGATGTGCATGATCAAGCCTTTGCCGCACCCCTGTCTTCTGAAGTACCTAAGACCATAACAATCAAACTATAAGCCAAGGCGTAGTGAGTTCCCTCAAATAACGACACACAACCAAACAGATAACAACATTCATATATGAGCCTTCAACATGACAAGACCGCCTCGTAGCACCTACCGCCTAAGTAGACTGCTCGCTGGGCCTTCGGCTGACTGGACCGCCTCACTGCCTTCAGACTATCCTGAACGCCTCGGGTATCTTAGTCTTCAGCACAAAGTAGGACCGCCGCAACCCAAAAAACCATAACAGGTCGACATATACAATAATAATCAATAAGCAGTAAATACAGGTAATCATACATATCTATCAGTCTAACACTTATCCAATGATCATAAGTAATCATACAGATCTAACAAACTATAATATAACAAACATAACATCATCCAATATACCGGGATACATAATCCAGTAGGCCTACATTGATGCCTTCGACCCACAAGTACAGTGAGGTAAAATCACCTCAAAGTCTGAAATATAGCTGAACATATCACAGCTCCAAATGTTGTCTCTACTGGTTTCCTATACAATAAACAGTGCCGTAATCTCAAACTATTATTCAAATTACCTAAAATACCCCTAAGTCAAACTTGGTCAAATTCCTGGTCCAAGGTTAAATTCAAAAACTCAAAGGGGTCAACACAGACTGAATACGCCCTGCATACTCAGTCACTACGCTCGACGTAGTAGATCCTTGGCCAGATTACGGGGCCTTTGCCTAGTACACGTTATGTACCACCAGGTACACCCAGGGTACTCGACCTGATTCTACTTTTCTCCTTAAGTGATTATTGCATTAAGACATTACATCCAGTGTTCAGATCTAGTCCCAAATATCAATCTAAGTCATAAATCGAAATATCATTACTCTTGCATGGAGGGAAGAAATGGACCAAGATAACATTTTTATGGTTCCTGGCACTCAAAAAAGTCTGAAAATACAGCTCCTATGGTTTAGAGTAAGCCATACTCATGAATACGAAGATTATGAGACCAAAATGCATAAAAACTTAAGAACCAGCAAGATCTAAAGAAACATTAATCAAGTTTATAACTTTATAACTTCTGGAGGTTGCTTGCAAAGTAAAAAAATCAGATCTAAAGGGCTTGAAGCTTTCCAAATTCACTCCAAAGATCTTCTTCCTTCAAGGATAGACACCAAACACACAAATGGCTCAAAAACTCACAACAAGCACTAGGGTTTGAAAGGGGTCGAATGGGAGAATGGAGACTGAAGGTAGGAAGGATTATGAGAGTTAGGGATGCTTAAACAGGGCTCAAACCCTCAATATAAGGGTTTACCCTCCAGCATAGTATGCCCTGCATACTCTATGAGTACGCCCAACGTACTCACATGATTCTACGTCCCTTTTTAATGAACTGCACCATGCATACGCCCTAAGTATGCTTGGTGTAACGACCAATTTGCAGTAATTTATACTTTTTTGCCAAAAAGCAAAAATACCAGATGTTTAGGTGTTACATCTCTAAAGGATTTTTCAGAGGGTCCCATTTTATTACTGCTTCAATATTTTCAAGATCTAGTTATACACCTTTTTCACTAATAACATGAGCCAAAAAACTGTACAACTCTGAGCCAAAATTCGCATTTAGAAAATTTAGTGAATTATTTCTCTTTACGTAAAACTTCCAAAATCTATCGCAAATGTTCCCTATTCTCTTCTTGAATTCTAGAGTATATCAGAATATCATCTATAAATAAAATTAGGAATTTTTCGAAAAACGGGTGACAAATTTAGTTCATTAAATCCATAAAAGCTGCAGGTGCATTTGTTAATCCAAATGGCATTACTAGGAACTTCTAATGACCATATCGAGTTCGAAAAGAAGTTTTTAGAATATTTGACTCCTTCACCTTTAGTTGATGATATTCAGATCTCAAATCGATCTTTGAGAAGAATGAAGCACACTGGAGTTGATCAAATAAATTGTCTATACGCGGTAACAGGTAACGATTCTTTTATGTGATCTTCTTTAGCTCTCGGTAATCAATACATATGTGTAGTGTCGTCCTTTTTCTTAACAAATACATTTGGCACTCCTCATTACCAAGGACTAGGGAATATAAAACCCTGATTTATCAACTCTTGCAACTGATTATGAAGTTCTTCCATTTCCAATGGTGCTTATCTATAAGGCGCTCGAGCTACAGGATGTGATCTGGGTACTACATCAATAATGATTTCCACTTGCTGATCAGGTGGTAATCCCGGTAATTAATTTGGAAATATGCCAGGATACTCTTTTACAATTTCAACATTCGTTATCTTTTGTTCCTTCAATTTCAGTTACATCACAAAGGCAACATACATTATCGCTCCCTTTTGAATATTGCTTCTAACTATTTCCATGAAATTATCAGGACTTTATCTGGTATCATTTCGCATCATATGGTTATTTTGGATCCACCTGAAGGTTCAATAATAAGTAATTTATTGTTACAAATAATATGGGCATTATTCGGCACTAACCAATCCATCCCCACGACAACTTCAAACTCTTTGGTAGTTATCGGTTTCAAATTGATAGGGAAAACATTCCTGTCAATTTCTAATCGACAATCTAGATATTGTATATTAATTAGACCCCAACTCTCATCAATCATTTCTATCACAATCTCTTCATTTAAAGGAACTAACGATATATCTAACTTTTCAGAAAATCGACTCGACACAAATGAGAATGATGCACCCGAATCGAATACAACGTACACTGGGAGTGAGTTTAAAATAAAAGTACCTGAGACAATATGGGATTTGTCTCTGGCCTCCTCAACAGTCATCTGAAAGGATCACCCTCTCGTAACACTGCTTTTTTCCTTCACTATTTTTGGCTTCCCGGGATTCTCCACAATCATTCCGCCCGACATTTTTCGACGCGTCAATTTTTTTCCATCGGGAAATTTGCAATATAGTGACCGCTTTCACTACAATTGAAACACAAAGGGTATACTCGCTAAATAATTTCAAGCGGTATGTCCCATTTTCCCAAACTGAAAACATTTCAACGAAATGGGAGCACTTTGATAACTTCCCGTATGCTTTTTGCGACAATTTTCACACCATTTTCCTTCGTTTTTTCTTGACTCAACAGGATACGATTTTTCCGATTTCCTTTCTCTTTTTGAAGACCCTCCATATTTTCCTTCCCAGTGACGCTTATCCCCTCTTGTATCTCTCTCTCTCTCTATCTCTCTCTTACTCTCTCTCTCTCTATCTATCTATCTCTCTCTCTCTCTCAAGTTCTTTCTTTCTCTTGATCTTGTCTCTTTAACTCCAACTCACGATCTTTTGCGGCATCCACCACTTAACAAAAAGTGATATACTTGGACTGTTGTATGAATTCACATATCCCAATTCTTAGTCCCCATTTATATTTATCGATCTTTCTTTATTCAGTATCAACCAAGTGTTTTGCAAATCGAGCTTTACCATTGAACTCAATGGTATATTCTTGAACCGGTATCGAACCCTGAACGAATTGTGAAAACTCTTGCTCCAACTATCGAACCCTGTGAAAAATATTCTTCATAAAATTTCACTTTGAATCTCTCCGACGTCATGATGCTAACCAACTATTTACCTAAGGTACTACTGATTATATCCCACTGGTAATGTGTTGCTCCAATCAAAAAATTTGTAGCATAATCCGCCTTATCTTTTTCTGCACATTTACTAGTACGTAATTTATTCTCAGTATGTGTCAACCACGTCATAGCAGCTATTAGATCATATTTTCTTGGAAACTCTATGGGCCTGCAATCCATGAACTCTATAAAATTACATCCCACCATTTTATAAGTTTCATATCCTTGGCCACCAGTCTCATCTTATCCCTCTTTATTAACAATAATTGGGATCTTATCTTGTCCCTTTCTCATATTTTCCTCTATTCGAGCATCAAGAAGAGAAGGGAACACATCTTGAAGGGCTTTAGCTACCTTTTTCACGATTGTTGTCCTAAGACCTGGAGGTTGTTCAGGTGGTCTTTCATGCCCTCTTAGGCGTACTGAGCTTTGTGACATTTCTTGTCCACCAATAGAGCCACCCCTTCCATGTAACCCACCTCTATTTTTGGTATCCACCATCTTTAAAAAAGATTTTCAACAATTTCGTTCAATATAAATCATGATCAACATAACATTAATATAATATCATTCTCTAAATAGTACTCACTACAAGTATAAAAATAATGTGGAGTAGGCATCTCATCTTACTTATTTTGGCTTAAGTTTTAGGTATAAACTTACTTAAATACACAAAATTCACTTAAATCCCGGCTCTGTTACCAACTAGTAACACGCGACTAAAAATAAAGTACACCTAAAGATTTTTTTTTACGAAAGAGGGTACTTCATATTAACCATAATACAACTCATTGTCGTTTTTAAATCAAAAGAAATCATACAGGATCGAGCCAGGTTTACAATTTTAATGAAACATCCCAAAAATATAGGCCAAAAATTTCTTTTTAAAATAATTAATAAAACCATAAATAATCATCATCAGAAAAAAGAAAATCAAGAACCATGTATCTCAAACATTTGTCAAAAACTGTATCAAATCATATGAGAAAATATCATAGTCTAAACAATCCCAAGCTGAAGCTGTGGTGTGTGCCATGCGATCATCCCGAGTCCTTCCCCTTGCTAGTGGAAATACCTGAAACCAAAACTGAAAATCGTAAGCACGAAGCTTAGTGAATCTCCCCAAACTACCACATACCATAAAAATATCATGCAACTAGGAGATACGGGCCCCGCCCACTGTCATGGAGATTCGGGCCCCGCCCACACTCCGATGTCTAGGAGATTCGGGCCCCGCCCACACTCTGCTGTCTAGGAGATTCGGGACCCGCCCACACTCCGCTGTCTAGGAGATTCGGGCCCCACCCACACTCCGCTGTCTAGGAGATTCGGGCCCTGCCCCCACTCTGCTATCTAGGAGATTCGGGCCCCGCCCACACTCCGCTATCAAACAAGCATACAAGAATCACACAGACAACAAGTACATCTACCAATCAATTACATATCTATACACAAATAATACTATAAGCATCGGGCCCTGCCCACTCTAAACTACTATAAGCTTCGGGCCCCTCCCCCACTTAACTACTACATATAAGCATTGGGCCCCGCCCACTCTGAGCTATTACAAATCACTTATACGGGTCGGCGTTGGTGCCGTAGATCCGTTCCTACTGAAGGAAACTCACCTCGCCAGACTGGCTGCTGAAAACTCAAGCGAGGAATCCATGTCTGCTGCTCCGGCGACTCTCTGGCTATCAATTCCATAATAACACTTAATCAGAATTTGCTAATCCTCTCTTAGGGTAAAATGACCATTTTACCCCTGATCAAAGTCAAAGTCAAAGTCAAGGTCAACTCCCAGTCAACCTAACTCGTCGAGTTATCTCCCAACTCGGTGAGTCCCTGAATGCTTAAACTCGTGGTCAACTGAGTCAACTCGTCGAGTCCCGTAACCGATCGTCGAGTTCTTGTTGTCATAATAATCGGGACAGCCCACTTCAACTCGTCGAGTCCTTCCCTGGACTCGGGGAGTTCCCCTGTCTGATTGAGCCATCTCAATGGATTAAGCTCCTACCATTCAGATCTATGTTCCTTAGTTCGTTTGTCCACTGGAAAGGCCTTCCTAAGGGTAAAGTTTCCAACTTTGCCCATTCATAGCTCCTCTAAAAGGGTTTAGACAAAAACCTAATTCTTCTAATACATGAATCTTGTCCAATAGGTCATATAGTCTCAAATCCACGCATACAAACCCAGATCTAGGGTCTTAGCATATGTTGGACACATAAAGCTTCGAACTTTCCTTCCATGCATGGTCTTTTAGGGCTAAAAAGACCATAGACTTGCTCATATGATTGCATGGGGCTTCCTCGGTCATAAAGTTTGCACCTTTATGCCATGGAACCCTTCCTAGATCCTAGATCTGAGATATGAGTCACTTGGGACGTCCCAACCCCAAGGACCAAGGTTCTTGACCCAAAACTATCATAATATGGAGATAACTAGATCTAAGAGAAGAAAGATCAAGTTGGAAGCTTGATTACCAGAATATGCAGTAAATGAAGTGTAGCTCCTGGATCTACTTCTTCCCTTTTGAGTCTTCACTCTTCTACTTCCTCTACAAGCTTCACAATGCAAAAAAACACTCAAAAATGGCAAGAACTAGCTCAATGTCACTTATGGTGGATTAGGGTTTCGATAATAGGGTTTGGAGGTGATGGAGGTTAGGGTGGAGGCCAGATATGATTCTTAAATAGGTTGCAAACCCTGAAGATTAGGGTTTCCTCCTGATGGACCTACTCACCGAGTCCAGGCTTCGACTCGTCGAGTAGACCACTTAAACCCCGCGATCAAGCCGGCATCTACTCGACGAGTTAGGGCTACCAACTCGTCGAGTAGCTCTTATAAAATGAACATTTTAATAAATTAAATACGTACCAGGAATGGGGCGTTACAATTCTCCCCCACTTGTCTTAGACTTCGTCCTCGAAGTCTGCTACTTCTGAAAACAACTCCTGGTAGTGCTCCCTCATCTCCTCCTCGGGCTCCCATGTCCATCTGAACCCTTTCGGTGCTGCCACTGCACCTTCACTAACTCTGCCCCATTGTTCTTCCGCTCCTTCATCTTGTGATCTAAAATCGCCATTGGTCTCTTGAAGTAGTTCAGGTTATAATCAACCTGAATATCCTCAAGGGGTACCACTGCTGAATCATCCACTAAGCACTTCCGCAACTGAGAAACATGGAAAGTGATGTGGATCTGGATGAGCTCTGCTGGAAGATCTAACCGGTAAGCAACCCGACCCACCCGGGCCAACACCCTAAAAGGACCTATGAACCTGGGGACCAGCTTGCCCCGCTTCCGGAACCTGATAACACCCTTCCAGGGTGACACCTTCAGGAGGACCATATCACCCACCTGGAACTCCAAGTCTGAATGTCGCTTGTCGGCGTAACTCTTTTGCCGACTCTGAGCAGTCTGGAGCCTGCTTTGGACCTGTTGGATCCGCTCTGTGGTTTTGAGTACCACCTCCGTACTCCCCATAACTGTCTGACTGACCTCTCCCCAACAGACTGGGGTCCTACACTTCCTCCCATAGAGCATCTCAAAGGGAGGTCGGTCTATGCTAGCACGGTCACTGTTGTTATACGAAAATTCCGCTAACGAAAGATACGTATCCCAACTGCCACTGAAATCTAACACGCATGCGCGTAGCATGTCCTTGAGAGTTTGAATCGTCCTCTCACTCTGACCGTCCGTCTGGGGATGGAAAGTGGTGCTTAAGTGGAGACGAGTACCCATCTCCTCGTGAAACCGCTTCCAGAATCTGGAAGTAAAACGAACATCTCGGTCTGACACCACCGAGACAGGCACTCCATGACGTACCACTACCTCTCGAACATAAATCTCGGCTAACTTCTCAGCCGAGATGCTCTCCTGGATCGGTATGAAATGGCCGCTCTTGGTCAACCGATCCATGATAACCCATATCGAATCGACCCGTCGTGCGGTCCTAGGAAGCTTAGTGATGAAATCCATGGTGATATCCTCCCATTTCCACACGGGAATGTCTAACGGCTGCATCTTGTCGTGCGGTCTCTGGTGCCCTGCATTGACCTTCCTGCAGGTCAGGCATCTTTCTACGTACCAAGCTACGTCTCGCTTCATACAGGGCCACCAGTAATTGGGTTGAAGATCTCTGTACATCTTCGTCACCACGAGATGGATGGAGAACCTCGACTTATAGGCCTCATCCATCAAAACCTGCCGTACTCCGCCCCAGTATGGAACCCAGACCCTTCCATGCAGGGTCAACAACCCTCGGTTGTCATAATCAAACGAGGCCACATGGCCTACGATCCGCTCACACTACTGACGCTCTTCCTTCAGGCGCTCGACCTGCGCCTCTCGGATCTGCTCCAGAAATGGAGTAATCATTTTCATCCGCAGACAGATGTCTCGGATCGGGGTCGCTACCGCCTTGCGGCTCAAGGAATCGGCAACTACGTTGGTCTTTCCCGGGTGGTAAAGGATCTCAAAATCATAGTCCTTCACCACATCTAACCACTGACGCTGCCTCATGTTCTGATTCGGCTAATCCATGAGGTACCTCAAACTCTTGTGATCCGTGTATATGGTACACCAGACCCCATAGAGGTAATGCTGGAAATGTGAGAGATCAATGATGAGGTTTTGATTTGGTTTAATGGTGAGAAGAGAGGACTGGGCACTGTGTTCATGAACAGAAGAGGAATCCGCCATTGTTGAACCTTGAAGAAAAAGATGAACAGTAGAGAGATAATTCGTCGTATAGTGATTGAGAGGATTTGTAAGTGGTAAGAGTGTAATAGGAAGTTGAGAAATCCCTTTATACGATTACTATGAGAGATAAAAATCCAGAGTGATGATTGTACGATCCGCTGCTGTATCTCCTGAAAAAGCGCGATTTGACAACTGTTACCCCGAAAAGTGTGTCAGGCGTGTCAGGTGGCGTGAGAAAGGAAACGATTCAAATTCACGCGCCTTTAAAATCTTATCCTTTCATATTCTCTTGAATTTTGAAACTATCCAAATTCCCATTGAAGTGTTGAGTCATCCTTTCGCTTCATATGAAATTGCCCTTCGCTCCCAACATAGTGTACCACCACAGCCTATTGAACTGAACGTTGTATCTAAGAAATAACAATTAGTACCACGATCATGACTTGTGGAAAATCATAAAGATCTTCATGTAAGAGTGTGCCAAAGAAAAAGAAATAAAGCAAATAATTTGTGGGATTTAAGTGATGTCAATTAAGACACGAAATTGTGGATCCCGGGCACGAATCTCTTCCTTCAAAGTCAAGAAAGACTTAAAAGTGTCTGTGTGGTTTCCCGTTGAAATACAATCAAATTTTTATTAATCAAACATTGAAAGGCATCTTTTAATTGTATGGCTATTAGGGTGGCTTTCGCTTCATTCAAACTACGGAACTTGATATAAGACCGAAAGTTGGATGAAGTACTTGTGAGACCGGTGTAGTCTATAAAACAAGTAGGTTTGATCATTTTTAGTGACTTGGTGAGTTTTGTAGAAATCTCAAAAACAAGAATAAACTGGATCTTATGGGAAGACAAGCCTTGGTGTCAGACATTTTCATAAAGATCTCACAAAAATTAAAAAGAGATTTCTTGGTACCTTCCACTAAAGTGGTTTCGTTAATACGTGGGTGAAAACTACAATGCTTGATTGTTCACCGTCAATTCGTTATAGGTATTGGATTTTGGGTTTCACTTAGCACGTGGTGAAACGAAGCTAAGATCATTAACACAGATATTGTGTAACCATATGTGACAACCCTAAAAATTTTAAATTTTTGCCTTGGAAAGCTCAGCCAGTCACGTCAACTAGATGTCAGACTCATTTCTACTATCATTTAGCCTCGTTTGGAGTTCGTTTAAAGGTCTAAAGGTCAGTACATTCAAGCATTGAGCATAGAAATGGATCGCGTACACTTTTAGCATCAAATCCGGGCCTTACACTCCAACATCAGGAGTGTACGGCTGCACACTGGGTGTGCGGCCGCACACCCCTCTCCTGGCAGCACACTCTCGTGTATATAGGAGGGACTTAGCCTTCTTTCATCTCTTTTCACCCTCCCAAGCCTAGAACTCGATTTTTCTCTCAACCACCATCCGATTTTGAGCTTAGATCTTTGAGTTGGTAAGTGTTCTTCTCCCGATTTGTTGTTAATCTTCATAAGCTAGATACATCCTTTGATTTCATCCGTTTAAAATCATGTTTTGTCTAGATCTTCAAGTTACACCAAGAACACACACTTGTTCTTGGTGATTTTGAGCCTTCTCGAGCTTCCGGATCGTAAGTACTTCTTCCTAATGCTTGAATCTTGTTAAGAACACTTGTTTAAGTAATTAGAAATGCCCAAAACTCGTGACCTTATGGTGTGTGCGGCCGCACACACTCATGTGGCCGTACACCCCTCAAAAACCCTCAAAACACCCTTCAAACACCCATAAAGGCTTCCATATTGTAAGTACCATCCCCTAAGCTTTGTTACCTACTAGATATGAGCCTTAGAAAACGTCCAAGCCATGTTTATCAAGGAGTGTGCGGCCGCACACACTCCATGTGGCCGTACACCCCTTTTTTTAGTGATTAAGGGCCTCCAAAGTGCCTTTTTAGCTTCAACACTCGATGAGCATCAGTCCTACAAGCCTCCCTACCATTTGGAAAACGTTTTGTGCACTTTTTACCATGAGTGTGCGGCCGCACACTCCCCTGTCTGCACACCCATGGCCGCACACTCCTCAAAGTGGTCGTACACTCCCTTTTAGTGAATCACATGTGATTCCAACACTTGGACAAAGTGTTTCCTAGTCCCGTAAGGTGTTTCCTTGCATTTGGTTGCTTCTAAACACTATATTTATGTCAATATATGTCATTAGGACTCGTTAAGTCTCGAGACTTCATTCGTGGAACTTCTCATCCTTACGCACGTATTCGTTTGAATCACCCACATCAGGTGAGTTCATACCCCGTAATGAATATTTTAACTGTTTTCAATGTTTTAAGGGGGGAATACAAGTTGAACACAATGATAATTGTGTAATTGTTTGTTTCAAACATCTTTCAAAATATTGTTTATGCCTTTTATAAGTGATCAAAACATTTCAAAAACTCTTTTAAAGTTATGTTACCTTATAGTTTCACAAAACTCCGTTTTTAAAGTACTGGCATAACTTGGTAGATAAAAGAGTCTTTTCAATATCAGTTCAAGGAAAACATTAGTAAACTATAATAGGTATAGTTTAGGAAAAACACTATTCATTTCCTTCTAATACAATAAAGCATACAAGGAGTCAGTTCAAGTACATTAAAAGTAAACTATAATAGGTATAATTTAGAAATCCAGTTCATGCTAGATACAATACACGATAATATAAAGAGAACCCACTATAAAGAGAAACAGGGAGGAATACACCATACTAAGTACCGGGAAAAATCACGTTAATACATCTTGCCGGGTTTGTATTGACACCGGTACGATTTCACGTACCAGGACTAGCAGACGCGAGATGATAAACCTAACAATATATCTTGCCGGGTTTGCATTGACACTGGTACGATTTCACGTACCAGGACTAGCAGGCATGAGGTGATAAACCTAATAATATATCTTGCCGGGTTTGCACTGACACTGGCACGATTTCACGTACCAGGACTAGCAGGCACGAGGTGATAAAACTATCATAATATATCTTCCTAGTTATATACTAGTTCACATTTAAACCTTTAATTAACCGACTTAGGACTAAAGGCTACTTTAGACTCCCCGAGGTGTATCGTTCATTTAATACTACCTGGAGTCTATATTTTACAACTTTAGACTCGCCGAGGTGTATCGTTCATTTAATACTACCTAGAGTCTGTATTTTATTACCTTATAACCAGCGGTGTCATTGCTGAGGTAAAACATTATTTTCCCTATTACATTTACTTGTGATCTTCTCACATATTCATTAATGTATAAACTATATTTAGTTAAACATAGTCTCACTTGGTAAAATACCTACTAATACAAGGAAAGAACACCCATAACATTTGATGCCTTGGTAGAAGTCTACGTTTAGTAGAAAGGACCATAATGCTAACTTATGATTCCCTAATGTATACATCAAAGGATATATATATATATATATATATATATATATATATATATATATATATATATATATATATATATATATATATATCAATAGGATCCGACGGGTAATAGGATGTGTGCTTTCCGCTTCATTTCCTGTTCCTTGTTTGGTTGTGGGCTTGGAACAGATTCACCCAGTCTACTATCTATCCGATTCTAGATATATATGTCCAGTATACATTGAGTCATCATGAGGGTACCAGGTATGGGTCAAGTCATAGGACACAGAGTTAATGCACAGTTTTCTAGTTCGGAATATACTTTCCAAATCAAAACTTTGGGTATGCAAAGCTAGAAACTTACCAGTTAAAGGTTTAATCCATTTTATTAAACCAGTATAACTTAAAGGACCTCATGTGATTAACTCTATAATACTTTAGTTTATACATCACGGATATATATATCATTAATATCCAATAAGTAGTTGGTTGTGTGCTTTCCGCCTTACTTCCTGTTCCTTGTTTGGTTGTGGGCTTAGGGCAGATTCACCCAACTAACTCTCTAATCGATATTAGATCATATATAGCCAGTATAAACTAAGTGATTATAGGAGTAATCACTGTGGTCACCATTTTATTATAGGAAATAAGAGTTTTCCTTAAAGAATCTTTTCATTAAATATAAAGGAACCATTACAATTAACTCCATGAGTAACAAGTGAATACATTGGGGTTATATACTACAATGATCAAACAAACAATGGGATGTGTGCTTTCCGCCTTAGAGCAGATGCGCTCAATCGATTGTTTGTTTACTCTGAGTTGTATATCACTTGTATATATTTAGTACTCATAGAAAGGATTGTAGAATCATTTTACGTATCTTTCACCAAAAGTAGAAAATATAGGATACTCTAAGAGGAACTGGCGAACTTTTCTAAACAGAATTTACGATTTATTTATATCACTAAAATCTTATGAACTCACCAGCTTAATTGCTGATAAACTCTTTCAAATAACTTGTATTCTCAGGAGCCTAGTAGACAGGTACTCGTGCTGGGAACTCAGAAGATGGAGCATTATAGCTTCACGTATTGATTGTTATTTGCTTATGTATTCTATGTTTTGTGAACACACTTTGTAAACACCTTCTTTCTAATGAAATGGTTGTTCATTACTTTGCTTACTATAATGCATGTCTTGTGATACTAAACATGACGTCCTCCACCCTAGAACGTTTCCGCCGTTCCGGTTTTGGGGTGTGACACCATAAACCTCAGTGGTAAATTCTGAGAGTCTCAAGGGTTACGATTATGAACCGAAGTGTGATGGAGAAAAGTGATAAGGAGGTTAAAGAACTGAAAGTACCCCTGCTATATAGTAAGGACCGAGCAGACAACTCTTAACTTAATGTGAGACGAGTAAGGTAGCTCATGACATAAGTGATTTTATCAGCCTGTTGGGAAGAATTGATTTGTGTATATCAAATCCGTAAGGCTTCACTTGAAGTCTTTGAGACTTTGGTCAACATACAGCAGCATGCTTCTAGGGACACTTAGCTAGTACAAAGATAAAGAGAATTATAGTGTACAAAGTATACAACCGAAACTTCACCTAAAAGTAGTGAAGCGAAATGGACCGAGCGTTCGGTTCATTTCGGTTCCCGAAAAATCTGGAGCCGAAATAGACCGAGCGTTCGCTCTATTTCGCTTGTTCAATTTTAATGAGGGGAAAGTAGTTTCAGTACTGATTCAGCTTCCATCATTCCTAAGCCTTGGAGTATTTTATTAAAACTTACTTCAGGTAAGGCTTTCGTGAAGATGTCAACTAGTTGATCAGTAGATCTAATAAAGTGGATTTCCACATTACCATCTTCAACGTGATCTTTGATGAAGTGGTATCTCAGTGCTATATGTTTCGTTTTGGAGTGTTGCAGTGGATTGTGACATATCCGAATAGCGCTTTCTGAGTCATAATAAAGTGGAATCTTCTTCATGTTTAGGCCATAGTCTCTAAGTTGGCTTTGTATCCAAATGACATGTGAAGTACAAGATGTAGCAACAATATACTCAGCTTCGGCTGTAGAAAGAGACACACATGTTTGCTTCTTGGATTGCCAGCTAACGAGTTTTCCATCAAGGAATTGACACCCACCAGTTGTGCTCTTTCGGTCTAAACCACATCCTCCAAGATCAGCATCAGAGAAAGCTTGAAGAAAGAAGCCGGATTTCGCCGGGTACCAAAGACCGAGAGATGAGGCTCGCTTCAAATACCGGAAGACATTTTTCACAGACACCATATGTGGTTCTCGTGGATTAGCTTGGAACCTGGCACAATAGCAGACAGAAAACATGATATCTGGTCTACTAGCTATTAGATACATAAGAGACCCAATCATTTGACGATAAAGAGTCATATTAGCAGCCAGTTTCTCCAAAGATGGTGTTAGCTTCGTTTCGAATGCCATTGGAACCTTCACTTTAGAATCTGCCAACATACCGAACTTCGCCGGTAGTGTCTTAGTATAAGCCTCCTGATTGATGAATATGCCTTTGGGTCCCTGTCTTATGTTCAGTCCAAGGAAAAAGTTAATCGGACCCATTGAGCTCATCTCAAATTTAGTCTCCATCAACATCCGGAATTCAGTTGTTAAGCTAGGATTCGTGGAACCGAAGATGATGTCATCGACATAAATTTAGACGATCATTAGGTTTTCTCCCTCTTTCTTGCGAAAGAAGGTTGGGTCAACCGAACCTTGTTTGAATTTAGACATTTTCAGAAAACGAGTTAATGTTTCATACCAGGTTCTCGCGGCTTCCTTCAGACCGTAAACTGCCTTGTCCAGGATGTAGCAATAATTGGGAAACTTTTCGTTCACAAACCCAGGAGGTTGCTCGACGTACATTGTCTCTTCCAGTTCTCCATTCAAGAACGCACATTTGACGTCCATTTGAAAAACTTCAAAATTCTTGTGAGCAGCGTATGCCAGAAAGATCCGAACGGATTCTAACCTTGCTACAGGAGCGAAAGTTTCTTCGTAATCTATACCTTCCTCCTGACAATATCCCTTAACAACCATCCTTGCTTTGTTGCGAATTACGTTCCCTTCTTTATCCATCTTGTTCCTGAATACCCATTTCAACCCAACCACAGATGCATCCTTTGGTGTGGGAATCAGTCTCCACACTCGATTTCGCTCAAACTCATTGAGTTCGTCTTGCATGGCCTGTACCCAATCGGAGTGATCAAGTGCAGTATTCACTGTTTTCGGCTCAATCTTGGAAACAAACGAATTAAACATGCAGAATTCTACTTGAGAGAATAAAGCAGTTTGCTTCACTTTCAGTTGAGTACGTGTGAGAAATCCCTCAGATGATTCGCTGATTACTTGAGTTTTTGGATGATCGCGTGTCCATTTTACGAGTGGAGGATAATCTGGATCATAAGCAGGATCCAACTCAACATTTATTTCTTCTTCGAATTCTGATTGAGAATCTTCGTTATTTTTATTGCTATTATCCCCCTCGAATGACGAAACAATCTCAACATCTGGTTCAAAATTCTCCCCCTCGATTGGACTTTCATGGGTCATTGTTGGAGATGGGTTCTCCCCCTGGAATGGCAACTCAGGTCGCCTTGGTGTAGATGAACTCTCCCCCGGGAATGTAGAACATGTATGAGTAGGATCGCTCGAGCTTTAGGGTTCGCCTTGATCTTGAGGTTCGCTTGAGCTTTGAGGTTCGCTTTGATCTTGAAGTTCGCTTGAGCTTTGAGGTTCGCTTTCCATGTCTTGTGCCGCTTTGTTTATTATCTCCTTCAGGTTGTCAACTTTATTATCTGCTGCTTTTGCTTCAAAGAGAATGGCTTCTTCCGGTTCATCAAAGAGCATTATGTACTCTCCAAACAGATTTGATATTGGAACCGTGACTTGACCTTTTTGTAAAACGATCTCCCTCATTTGACTTTCGCTTGATTGAAGTTTCTTCACGTAACTATCATCGAATGTGACATAATAGGTTTCTTCAATCTTCTTTGATTTTCTGTTCAAAACTCTATATGCCTTGGAGGTCAGAGAGTAGCCAAGAAAGATCCCTTCATCTGCCTTCACATCAAACTTGTTTCGGTTCTCTTTAGAATTGAAGATGAAGCACCTAGAACCGAAGACATGGAAGAATTTCACATTAGGCTTGCGATTATTCATAATTTCATATGGTGTGATTGAAAATCGCTTATTGAGGAAGGTTCGGTTCTGGGTATAGCAGGCAGCTGCAATTGCATCAGCCCAGAAGTACAGAGGTAGGGAAGCGAAACTGAGCATGGTTCGGGCTGCTTCACATAACGAACGATTTCGCCTTTCAACTACACCATTTTGTTATGGAGTATAGGGAGCAGAGAAGTTGTGAGACACTCCCTTTTCAGTGAGAAATTCTTCAAACTCTTGGTTTTTGAATTCCAGCCCATTGTCACTTTGGACATTTCTAACCACCTTTCGCAGTTGAAGCTCCACTTGCTTAATAAAGTTCTTGAGCTTTGGAGTAGCCTCTGATTTCTGTTTAAGAAAGAAAACCCAGGTGAAGCATGAAAAGTCATCAAATATAACGAGAATGTACTTACTACCACCAATGCTTTCTATGGCGGAAGGACCACATAGATCGATGTGAAGAAGCTCAAGAGGTTCGATGATCTTTGTGTTGACAATTGTGGGATGACTCTTTCGGCTTTTCTTTCCCATTTCACATGCAGCACACAGATGTTCCTTGTCAAACTTTAGAAGTGGCAGTCCTCGTACATGATCACCAAGAACTAACTTGTTGATGTCTTTGAAGTTAAGGTGCGAAAGTCGTCGATGTCACAGCCAGCTTTCATCAGAATGAGCTTTCGTTAGGAGACATACAGCAGGCTTTCCACGTATCGGGTTCAGATTTAATGGATACATTTCGCCTTTACGTTGTGACTTCAGCAGAACCGTCTTGGTTTTCTTCTCAATGATCTCTGAACCTTCATCATCAAATGAGACCTTCAAGCCAGTCCCTACAACCAATTGTGAGACATTGATGAGATTGTGTTGCAATCCTTCCACGTAATGCCACCTTTTGAATCGAGAAATCTCCGTTTGTGATCATTCCATAGCCTTTTATTGTGCCATATGAGTTGTTACCATATTTGACACATCCACCATCTTTTAGAGCCCGAAACTCCCTCAGCTCTTCCCTTCTTCCTGTCATGTGACGCGAGCAGCCACTATCTATGTAACATTCGTCGTCGAACTGCTCATCACTGATAACCTACAAAAATCAAGCAGATTTAGGAACCCAAAGTTGCTTGGGTCGACGTGAGCCTTTTACAGAACAGAGAATAGCAATTGAAAGATCAACCATATAAGTTCTTTTTATTAGAGTGTTTTCGTCTTTCCTTTTGATGGTAAAGACCTTGAGTTTGTTTAAATCAGGTTAAGGAGTTTTATTTTGATTCTTAGCGGACTTGTTTTCGTCTTTCCTAGGGTTGGCTGACGTCTTCTTTGTTTGCGTTTTGTCTTCAGAGACGAGCTTCCCTTTTCCCTTGTCATCCTTGACATCCTTGTTAGGATTCTGCTTTGGTCGAGAATGAGGAGGATGTGGTTTAGGACCGAAGCTGGGCTTTCGGTTCTTGTCACCACTTGATCTGGGACCGAAACTTCTTTTTCGGTTCATCTGACTGCAAGATTGGCAATGAGTGCATGGACCGGAATTATCCTTTGATCCTGCTTTCGCCTTGAGAGTTGATGCCTTTTATCTGCGAACATAATTGGAGCTTTGGGATTGCCAAAACTGCTTCCTTTCATTGAGATTCTTTTGATATCTCCTGTTTCGCTGGCGTTTTTGTTCAGCAAGTTGCTTTTGAGACTTGTGAATATTTACTTTCGCCTTTGGTCTCTCAGCATGAAGTTCACTCTTCATTGAAGAGGTTTCGCTTGTCACCTTCGCAAGTTTGCTTGGAATTTCTTTAGTACCACTTGTGCTTGGTACATTAAAGCTTGTAGGCTTATTGAGTGGTTCGGCCACGTATCTGCCTTTAACCCTCCATGAGGTTCTCTCTGATAAACCGACAGTCTCATCTGCATTGTCGATTGGAGCGGACCAGAAATGATCATCACAGCCACCCGCGTTGTCTTCGTTTACTATGGCTGTAAGTTTGGCTATGTGTTTCTGAGTAAATCTTGTGGTGGTGTATACCTGATTTGGTACAGTTTTGTACTTTTTGATAAACCACTGCCTTCGGTTTCAAAACTTTGGATTTATCTTGGGATATTCAAGCGAACTCAATTGAATTTTCAGATATAAGACCTTTGGTAGGTTCGGTTTTGACAAATTCTGAGAAGTCAACCACATCCTCTACAGAAATTTCACTCATATCATTGTCCTCGTCAAATTCAGAAGTGTTTTCAACCTTTATTTTTTTTTCTGAACTTAACTTGGCATTCAATGAGTCAAATTTCTGCATGGTTTCGGTCTTTATTTTCAATTTATCATTTTCGTCCAAAGGGTTTTTAAGCATGTCCTTATGATATTTGGACTTAACAAAGGACTCAATTTTGTCCAGACCAATCTTATAGGCGTCAGAGATTTTATCTGAAGAAACAATAGATTCACAGTTATAACCATCAATATCAACTTCGTCCTCCTTTAACTCTAGGAAGGGCAAAATCATTTTGTGAATCTTTTTGCCAATTTCACATTCTAAATGCAATTAAGTGATATTAGTATATAAACGTTTAGCAATTAAGCAAAAAATGTTTCTTTGTTTCAAAAGCTTCAAGTTATCACGTTGCAAATAAATAACTTCATCTTTCATCCTAACTAACTCCACCTCTTTCTGCTCTATCCAAATTCCTTTTTCCTCACTCTTCGAAGACACCCTGCTGATTTGATCAGTTAGGTTAGAATTTTCTAGGCGATTTTTTTTTTAGACTACCACTTAAACTAGAAAACTTGAATTTTAAATCATTTAATTCCTTTTCATAGTTATTAACTGGTATTTTCAGAGACTCGGGGATAGATTGTACCTTCTTGATCAACTTATCACATTCGTTGATCTGTTCTCCCATTCGTTTTGCTGCGAAGCACTTGTCTTCTCTTTCCTTTGCTTCCTCACCTTCTCCTTCGGTTGTATAGCCTCTCATTTGTGACACTCCAGCAGTGACCATCAAACATCTTCCACCAAGCTCAGAGTTTCCTTCCTTCGCCACAAAAGCTCTGCCATGTGTGGGCTTGTGAACTTTTTCATCTTCAGAGTCTGTAGACCAGACTTCTACACCACCGAACTCATCATCAGCAATGTTTCCCTGCACAATCAAAGCATTCATAGTATTGTTAGATGTTTTCTTCTTCTTTATTTCCTCCAGCTTGCGTGAATAGTATGCTTCATCATCTTCGCCATCCTTCTTCTCGGCCAGCTTTCTCAACATGCAATCTTTAGCAAAGTGATTTTTGTCGTGGCGTAAATTGCAATCATATCCGGAGTCACCAACAAGCTTGTTCTCCTTCTTCGCTTCTTCATGCTGAGGAGCGCTTTAAGGTTCCTCTTTCGCCTTTTCGGAGCTGTAGCTACCCTGCCAGTTTCGGTTCTTAGTGGTAGGGAACTTTTTGCGAGCTAACTTTTTGGGATTGGAGACCATTAAAGCATATTCATCATTCGTCAGATCACAATCAGAGAGATCCAACTCTTCTTCTTCTTCATTCACATTCTTTCCTTTGGAAAGAAGATCCAACGATCCCATGCTATAGACCACATTTGTTTCCTTAGTCACAACGCTTTCGTGTGATTTCAGTATTTCCACAAGCTTCGCCAACGAATAGGATTTGAATTGTTCATGGGATTTTACAGTCGAAACCACCGCCATCCATTCGGGTATTAGGCCATTCATAAAGGTGGCCTTCTGCTCAATTACTTCTCTGCCAATTCCATGCTTGATCATTTTGCTGAGGAGATGATTAAAGCGATCAAAGGCCTGAATGAGTTTTTCTTCTGGCTTCTGCTTGAAATCACCGAACTCAGAGAGCAAAAGAGTTTGTATTAAATGCTCTAAATCTTCATCTGTAGAATAAAGCTCTTTAAGTCTATCCCAGATTTGTTTCACTGTTGTGCATGTACTAACCAGATGAAAGGTATCTGATTGCAATGCAAATCTGATCATCCTCATAGCTTTAATGTAGCAAAACAGCTTGTCCTTCTCGTCTTTAGCAACATCTTTCACGTCAATCATCAGCTGGTTGTACTCCTTTTGAGTCTTGATGACTCTTTCGGTTCCAGTATGAGAAAAAGAACCCACGGTGATCGCTTCCCAGATTAGATAATCATTGTCTTCTGAACCAAGAACATAGTCTTCAAAGTGAAGCGTCCAAAATTCATAATCTTGAGTATACAAGATTGGGATTCTCGTAGTAGATCCGATGTTGTTGGATTTGTTGATGGGGTTGGTTTGTGAATCATCGAGAGACATGATGACCTGTTTAGAATGTTTGTCAAGAATCAGACTTGTAAAGATTGAAAAGGGTAATATCGAGATCTATGAACAACGTCAATGAAGGAATGACGGCTCAACAGATTCAATAAAAGCGGAAACCCTAAGAAAAATCTTCAAACATAAGAGATGCGTATGATTTACACAGCCTCCTTCTCTGATACCAGTTGATGAGTTAAAAACTATTTTAAGATCGATAAGATTCTTAACAAATAAAATAGAAAGCAAACCAAAGAACAAACACACAATGAATCAAACGGATGTCGAATGATTAAAATAGCAACACCTCAGAAGAGCTCGATGAAGAACTTCTACTGTAGAGGCGTGCTAGGGTTACAGTACTGTTAAAGAAAATATTCAAGAAGCGTATCTAATGTGATACATGCATACACCATAAATACTAAACCCTAAAAACAAATACACGGTTGGACAGGCCCAAACCGTGAATACATTGGACTAAACTAATTAAGCCCAATGGCGCAACCCATAGACTGAACAGTAATAATCAGAAATAATCAAGAGATAATGGAGAAGATACATACCCGTAACCACATCACGGGCGGTACGTACCTCCTCTGCTGTCAACTGGAAGGCTCTGCTCTTCGCTGCTGGCGCCTCAGCCCAGCGATGACGGCTGTCTGTAATCCTCAAAGTGGTAGGAGCGGGTGCCACCACCTGTCCTGCTGATGCTAGATTCGGACACTGGGACTTCTTGTGTCCCCTCTGATTGCAATGAAAGCAAATCAGATCAGATGCTGTAGTGGTGGTGGTAGTAGCAGTACAATCCCTGCTGAAATGCCCAGTTCGGCCGCACTTGAAGTAGCCCAAACTACCCGCCCTACACGACTCCTTGTGACATCCCCTAATTTCTCGGCCAAAAAAGACCGATTTAATTTATGCTTTTTAAAATAAAATCAGAGAAATCTTTTTAAAAGATGTTGCGGAATTGGTCCCCGACACAAAATATGATAAAAGTTTGTCAAAACCTTTCTTTAAGAAATATATAATTTCGTTTCATATCAAAACCTCGGGATGTCATGTTCTGATACAGATCAAAAGCATAAACAAGACATTATAAGCCTTTAAACAGTTATTTACAACTACTGGCCTATAATCCAAAATCTCTCATCGTCCTCCGACTATGCTCGGGGTCCACTACCTGTAACATAAAAAGCTGAGTGGGTCAGGCTTGGGAGCCTAGTGAGCATATAGGATTTTCAACCCACAATAATAATAAACTTATTAAGTTCACCAATCAACAATAACCCTGATTACCCGTTCCCGTTATCCTCACTTTACATCCCTAAACACTTATCACAAGGGACCTAGCCTAAAGAATATCATCGGGATGGACACTACTGCTAAGGGGTTTCCTCAGCCATACATGTCCTAAAGGCAACCATGAGGGGGATTGAGTACATCGAATGAACACTCTAGTTTATTATACCTACAGGTTGCGGGCCTGCCAGTGTTCCACTGGACTGTCTAGAAAGTCCGTGGTCGTCATCCAAACTCCGCTAGATGACTGGTTCTCAAATCACATCGAGGCCTCTCATCACTTTTATTTTATCACACATCACTATCTACCCATGTTTTACCCAACATATTTGAAGATAAAAATACATATACAGTTTAAAACTTGTATAAAACATCAATTCAACAGTCACCTCAGTTAAACAATTAATATAATTACACGTAGCACGTATTTCATATAAAATACTTCATATCTAGGTGTAAGATGAAGGTGACTATACACTCACTTGATTTGATGAAAATCGGGCAGCAATTCGTTTCCTAAAACGTTCGTTTCTAATAAAACCGGGAGTTTTATTCAGAAACCGGGCTCTGCGAGGGTCGGGCTTCGAAACCGAAAAGATAAATTTTTCGGGCTTCTTGGGCTCTTCGTGGCGTATTCCGGGGGTTATAATCGATACCGGGGCTTTTGAGAATATTAAAATGAAGAAAATAGGAAGAAAGGGGCTAAAAGTGGCAAATTTCTAAAACTAACCGAGAAGGCTCGCATGCCCTCTTATTTATAGGGTCCGAAGTCGGCTAAGGAAGGGATGAGTCATCAGGCGAGGGTGCGTGGCAGCTGTTGGGCGAGGGTGCGCAGGTGGCTTGCACATGTGTTGCGCGTGCGAGGGGCTCGTTGTCGCCTCCTGATTGGACCGCGGTCTAGTCCGAGGCTCCGGACGTGGCTCCTCGTGCGAGACTCGGACACGAGGAATGGGACACGCGTCGGACTCCTAGTGGACCCCTTCGGATGACTGAGCACCTCGGATGACTCAGCCATTTTTCGGACACATGGCTTGCATGACTCACCAATTTCGGACACATGGCACGTTCTAAGCGAAGGTGACGTAGCCGAAGCCACCTATGCGAAATTTCTCGGTTTTCGCGCCAAAACTTTTAAAATCCATAACTTTCGCATACGAGCTCCGTTTTTTACGTTCTTTATATGCACGCGTAGGTAAATTACGCTCTACAACTTTCGTTTAGACTTCGTCGGCTAATTTTGACTTTAATTTTTATATTATTATTTTTAACAGACCGGGACAGGAAATCCGTTAAAAACTCATAACTTCTTCATCCGACGTCCGTTTTCGTCTGTCTTTTTACCATTGTGCTACAATTGACGAGACCTTCGATTCTCGTTTAGGTCGTGTCGGCTAAAAATCACTCGATCTAAAATTTGAGTTTTTAGCTGTCTACTGCTAAGCTGAAACTTCGAAAAATCATAACTTCCTCATACGAAGTCAGATTTGGGCGTTCTTTTTATACCTACTCTCGGTTTAACGAACACTACGACTTTCTTTTAGATCACTAAGGCCAAAAAGTAGTTTATCAAAAACTCAGTTTTTACGACATTCGGCCCCGTGCCGGTTTTGTCGCGAAACTTCGACAGGTCATAACTTCTTCGTTATAACTCGATTTCGGCATTCTTTATATATCCGTAATCCTTGTCACGCCCACTACAAGTTTATTAATAGATATCGGCTTTATCTAATATTTATTTTCGACGCTCATTTTTATTCTTAATTAATTAAACCCTAATAATTAAGCATAAAACACATAATTCACATAATATTCACATAATTCCTTTTCATTTGTTCAAAATGAGTTACAAAGGTTAACCTAGACTATAATGTCAATATTAATGTCTAGCCTAGAAACACGGGCATTTCAATTCTCTCCCCCTTAGGATGATTCCGTCCCCGAAATCACACATCAGCAAACAAATGCGGGTAGCGACTCATCATGTCACTCTCCGTTTCCCAAGTGAGATTTGGCCCATTCGTATGTTTCCAATGCACCAGCACTAAATCGACCATCTTGCGTCTCAGCTTCTTAGTCTTACGGTCAACGATTGCCTCAGGTTCTTCAATCAACCTCTTGTTTTCATCCAACCTTTATTCAGAAATAGGAATTATGTCGGGCACATCTCCCGTAAACTTTCTCAAATAACACACATGAAATGTGTTATGAATACCCTCCAGTTCTTCTGGTAATTCTAGCTTGTAAGCTTGATTCCCGATCCTCTGAAGAACTTTAAATGGTCCAATGAACCTTGGACTCAACTTTCCTCTTTTACCAAATCTTATAAGTCCCTTCCACGGCGAGACTTTAAGTAAAACCGAATCCCCAACTTCGAAGGATATCAGTTGTCTTTTCTTGTCAGCATAACTCTTTTTGTCGATCTTGAGCAGCTAACATCCTTTCCCTTATCACTTTCAACTTTTCAGCAGTTTGATGGACTATTTCAGGTCCCATAAACTGCTTCTCCCCAGCTTCCAGCCAACATGACGGCGTTCGACACTTTTCTCCATACAAAGCGTGATGAGGTGCCATCTTGATGCTTGAGTGGAAACTATTATTATAGGAAAATTCTACTAGAGGTAAGTGTTCATCCCAGTTACCTTGGAATTCTAGGGTACATGCTCTCAGCATATCCTCCAATGTTTGAATCGTTCGTTCGCTCTGACCATCAGTTTGAGGATGGTAAGCTGTACTCAAACACAACTTGGTACCCAATTCCTCTTGTAGACTCCTCCAAAACCTTGAGGTAAAACGGTTGTCACGATCGGATACAATCGTTAACGGAACACCGTGTAGCCTCACAATTTCCTTCACATAAGAATTCGCAAGTTTATCCATAGACCATTTCTCGTTAGCGGCTATGAAATACGCACTCTTAGTGAAGCGATCAACGACCACCCAAATCATGTCGTGACCGTTTCTTGTTCTGGGCAGTTTAGTCACAAAATCCATAGTGATATCTTCCCATTTACCCATGGGTACAGGTAAAGGTTCTAAACTCCCATACGGTTTCTGATGTTGTGCCTTAACCCTAGCACAAGTTACACACTCGGCCACATACTTAGCAACATCGAGCTTCATCGTCGGCCACCAGTAATAGGGTTTTAGGTCCCTATACATTTTCGTACTGCCGGGATGAATCGAGTACATGGTCTTGTGAGCTTCTTCCATCAGAAGATCTCTTACTCCTCCCGTCTTAGGTACCCAAATCCTATCTTTGAATACCTTCAATCCCTGACCGTTTATATCAAACACCAACGTTTTACTCAAACGTTCCTCCTTCCGGTCATTTTTCTCTAAAGCTTCCTCTTGAGCTTTCTTTATACTTTCCACAATTGTAGAGACAACTTTAATTCTCAACGCTCTTAGCCTTTTCTTTTCAAGATTTACCTTCCGACTGAGAGCATCAGCAACAACATTTGCTTTACCAGGGTGGTAAAGTATCTCACAGTCGTAATCCTTGAGTAACTCTAGCCAGCGTCGTTGCCTCATGTTCAATTCCTTTTGATTAAAGAGATATTGAATACTCTTATGATCAGTGAAAAGTTTGCATTTAGTACCATAAAGATAGTGCCTCCGTATCTTTAAGGCGAATACTACCGCTGCCAACTCCAGATCATGAGTGGGGTAGTTCTTTACATGCTCTTTCAATTGCCTCGATGCATACGCTATCACTTTATCCCTTTGGGTCAGAACACATCCTAACCCAACTCCAGAGGCATCACTATAGACTGCGAAGTCATCAACTCCTTCAGGTAACGAAAGAATCGGTGCTTCACATAATCTCTTCTTCAACTTCTCAAAGGCTTCCTTATGCTTCTCATTCCAAGCATAAGTAGCTCCTTTGTGGGTCAAAGCTGTTAATCGAGTAGCAATCGAAGAAAAGCCTTGGATAAATCTTCGATAATATCCAGCTAATCCTAAAAAGCTTCTAATCTCCGTAGGACTTTTTGGTTGTTCCCACTTCATCACAGCCTCAATCTTTGATGGGTCAACCATTATTCCTTCTTGGTTAACCACATGACCTAAAAATTGGACTTCTTGAATCCAAAATTCACATTTGGAGAACTTTCCATACAGCTTCTCCTTTTTCAGGACTTCTAGCACCTCACGCAGATGCTTTTCATGCTCCTGCTTGATTTTCGAATAGATCAAGATATCGTCTATGAATACTATCATGGATTTATCAAGGTATGGTTTACAAACCCTGTTCATCAAATCCATGAAAGCTGCTGGGGCATTGGTTAATCCGAACGACATAACCAAAAATTCATAGTGTCCATATCTTGTTCTGAACGCAGTCTTCTCGATATCCTGCTCTCTCACCTTCAGTTGATGGTATCCCGACCTAAGATCGATCTTAGAGAAATAACGCGAACCTTGCAATTGGTCGAACAGGTCATCGATCCTCGGCAACGGGTACTTGTTCTTTATCGTCGCTTTATTCAGCTCTCTGTAATCGATGCACATTCTCATGCTCCCGTCTTTCTTCTTTACAAACAACACAGGGGCTCCCCAGGGTGATGAACTAGGTCGAATGAAACCTTTGTCCAATAACTCCTGAAGTTGTGTCATAAGTTCTTTCATCTCTGTTGGTGCTAATCGATACGGTGCTTTTGCTATCGGCGTCGTTCCTGGTAACAAGTCGATACGAAATTCTACTTGTCGATCACGGGGCAATCCGGGAAGATCTTCGGGAAAGACTTCCGGATAATCACACACCACCGGAATATTCTGCACCTCCTTCTTCTCCTTCTTAGCATCGATCACGAACGCTAGATATGATGTACATCCCTTGGCCAAACACTTTCTGACTTTTATTAGGGAAATGATTCCAGAGTTTACTCTGCGTTTGTCTCCATACACCATAAACGACTCTCTCCCTGGCGGGTTTACTTTTACTATCATCTTCCTAAACAATATTTCGGCGTCATTGGCGCTAAGCCAATCCATTCCTAAAACTATATCGAATCCATTTAACTCGATAGGCAATAATTCCTCGTGGAACTTATTCCCATCCAAGTCAATGAGGATGTTTTTCATACGATGGCTAACATGTACAAACTTGCCACTAGCAATCTCGACTAATAAGGCATTAACTAGTCTATCTACAGGTAAAGCTAGTTTTCTACCAAATTCATGCCATATAAATGAGTAATTGGCTGAAGCGACATCGATTTCTTCTTTCGCGGCTTCAAGTGTCATCTGAAAGGCTCTCGCCTTCGGCTTTGGTGGAAGATTGGGCTTTGCTGCATCCTTCCTCTTCGGACAGTCTTTAAAAACATGCCCTTGTTCATGGCACTCAAAACATACCCTCTTGTCGGACGGACACACGTTGGCATAATGCCCAGTCTTTCCACATTTAAAGCAAGTCACCCCCTCACTACATTTCCCAGAGTGCTTTTTCTTGCACTTCTCACACCACTTCACTTCTCCTCCTCCTCCTCCAAACTTCTTAGACTTAGAAAATTTGCTTTTCTTGTTGGAACCTGAAGTTCCTTCAAATTTTCTCTTTTCACCAACTTCTGCCCTCTCCAGACGCTTCTCTCTGATCTGAATCTCCACATTCTTAGCAGCCCAGATGGCGGCTTTCAAAGTGGTTGCTTGCTTAACCATCGGACCAAAGTCTGCTGGTAATCCGAGGGCAAACTTGTTGACCTTAGAGATTTCAGTTGGAACTAGATGAGGAACGAGTTTCATCTTTTCCGTATAACTAGCAGCGTATTCAGTAACGCTCATCTTTACCTTCTTTAAATTCTGGAACTCATTAATAATTTCCAGAAGATCCTGCTCTGAGCAGTATTGCAATTTCAGCTGTACCACAAAATCTTCCCAAGATATCTTGCTAGCTTCTCCCTTGGGCATTGAATCAGCTAGTAACTTCCACCAGCTCAGTACACCAAACTTTAACAGAGGAATTGCAAGTGCGGTCTTTTGTTTGTTGCTGCACACATAGATTTCAAACATCGTCTCCATTTCGGAGATCCAGTTCATGACTTCCACCGGTGTCGGACTTCCAGATAGACACGGCGGTTTAGATGCCATGAAATCTTTGTATTTTCATCCGCGTCCATCAACTCCTCCATCCTGGTTGTTTTGTCTAACTATCGGTGGGCTGGCTTGACCAAGAGTCCCACTATAGTTCCCTCCTACTGATTGCCCTTCATTCAATACGGGCTGTTCAACAGGTATCGTAGTTTCTTCCTTATTCTGTTGTAGTAATCGCCTTGTCTCCTCCATCTGGCGATCTAACATCATATGCATCATTGCTTGTACCTCAGCCATCGTCATTGGCTCAGGTGCAGCTCCTACAACAGGTACTTGCTCAACTACTTGAGGTTGAGGTTGTTGATCCCTGTTTCCGTTTGCATTTGCAACTCCACTACGAGTTCTTTCCATTACAGTCTATATACCGAATAAGGCGAATTTAGGTCTTTACCCTCGATAGGTATTTAAATTCCCTTATCACTCTGAAACGTTTACATGTTAGTTCTAATGTCGTAATCATACGCTTAGAATCCTACACACATAAGGTTTCCAGATTCGGTCGGCAACAGACCATAGATCCGAACAATTAATGGCATATATGGCAAACATATAGCATTTAGCACATAAGGGCATTTTAGGCATCTTTCTTAAAATAAACTAGTGCCTGTGTCTAAAATATGGAAGACACTCATCTCACAATCATCACTTAGCATTCTAAGTTTAAGTCTAGAAATTCTACAATTTCTTAGTTCGCTTAAACTAATGCTCTGATACCAACTGTGACATCCCCTAATTTCTCGGCCAGAAAAGACCGATTTAATTTATGCTTTTTAAAATAAAATCAGAGAAATCTTTTTAAAAGATGTTGCGGAATTGGTCCCCAACACAAAATATGATAAAAGTTTGTCAAAACCTTTCTTTAAGAAATATATAATTTCATTTCATATCAAAACCTCGGGATATCATGTTCCGATACAGATCAAAAGCATAAACAAGACATTATAAGCCTTTCAACAGTTATTTACAACTACTGGCCTATAATCCAAAATCTCTCAACGTCCTCCGACTATGCTCGGGGTCCACTACGTGTAACATAAAAAACTGAGTGGGTCAGGCTTGGGAGCCTGGTGAGCATAGAGGGTTTTCAACCCACAATAATAATAAACTTATTAAGTTCACCAATCAACAATAACCCTGATTACCCGTTCCCGTTATCCTCACTTTACGTCCCTAAACACTTATCACAAGGGACCTAGCCTAAAGAATATCATCGGGATGGAAACTACTGCTAAGGGGTTTCCTCAGCCATACATGTCCTAAAGGCAACCATGAGGGGGATGGAGTACAGCGAATGAACACTCTAGTTCATTACACCTACAGGTTGCGGGCCTGCCAGTGTTCCACTGGACTGTCTAGAAAGTCTGTGGTCGTCATCCAAACTCCGCTAGATGACTGGATCTCAAATCACATCGAGGCCTCTCATCACTTTTATTTTATCACACATCACTATCTACCCATGTTTTACCCAACATATTTGTAGATAAAAATACATATACAGTTTAAAACTTGTATAAAACATCAATTCAACAGTCCCCTCAGTTAAACAATTAATATAATTACACGTAGCACGTATTTCATATAAAATACTTCATATCTAGGTGTAAGATGAAGGTGACTATACACTCACTTGATTTGATGAAAATCGGGCAGCAATTCGTTTCCTAAAACGTTCGTTTCTAATAAAACCGGGAGTTTTATTCAGAAACCGGGCTCTGCGAGGGTCGGGCTTCGAAACCGAAAAGATAAATTTTTCGGGCTTCTCGGGCTCTTCGTGGCGTATTCCGGGGGTTATAATCGATACCGGGGTTTTTAAGAATATTAAAATGAAGAAAATAGGAAGAAAGGGGCTAAAAGTGGCAAAATTCTAAAACTAACCGAGAAGGCTCGCATGCCCTCTTATTTATAGGGTCCAAAGTCGGCTAAGGAAGGGATGAGTCATCAGGCGAGGGTGCGTGGCAGCTGCTGGGTGAGGGTGCGCAGGTGGCTCGCACATGGGTTGCGCGTGCGAGGGGCTCGCTGTCGCCTCCTGATTGGACCGCGGTCTAGTCCGAGGCTTCGGACGTGGCTCCTCCTGCGAGACTCGGAACGAGAAGGGCCCTCTCCCGGAACTTGGCGGTAATCTCCGCCACTGTCTCAGTCGTCTGTTGGATATGCTGGAACTCCCTAACAAGCTGCTGCACCTCAATAATAGGTGCGAACTTGGCCCTGAACCTGGTCGTGAAATCACCCCAGGTCATCGCATCCAACACCGTATCATCACCAATAGCTCTCCCAACCTCCTCCCACCAGTCATGTGCCCTGTCCTTCAGAAGACAGGACGCAAGCCTAACCTTGTCCCCCTCAGGACATCTGCTGGTGCGGAACGCGTTGGCGACATCAGCCAACCATCTGCTGCTAGCGATGGGGTCCCGAGCCCCATGATAGTCGGGAGCTCCACATGCTCTGAACTCTCGGAAGGTCAGTGTGCGCGACCCCATCATGGTCGCTATCTCAGTACGAAAAGCGCTCAGCTTCTCATCCAGAAGCTCTAAAATACCCTCCTTGACTGATCCAAATATCACAGGAGTCTGCTCTAGAATGCCGCGTGTAACCTCCGACGAAATAAACTCCCTCGTCTGCTCATCCATCTGCTCGGATTCAGAGCCCGAGCCTGATCCCTCACCTGAAGTACCCGTCGGCCTAGGACTTGGAACCACCATAATGAAAATACAACATAACAAACATCAGTATACTTATCAAATCTCGAGGGATCTAACATACTACAAGTTCCCTGGATTCATCTCAGCCTTTCCTGATTCGAGTATGGATCCTCTGCTTTCAGTAGTACGGGCCCATACTACCTTCCACATCTATCCGTACTTTCCTCATGAACTGTCTCGACTCCACCAAGTCCCTTCTACTACTACTACTGCGAATCGAATACTAAACTCTTCCTAGGCTTGCCCTAGGGTAATCACCAACCCACTCTCCGCTATCAGGTGCATAAGAAGTCCCTGCTACCTCCCCCTAACTAGCTCATGAATATTATTACATATTACTAAGACTAGATAATTCTTCGAATGAGAGATCCTACCCTACAACGGTTGGACTCAAACAAGAGCTGCGCAATAGAGCTAGATGATGTGTGTTGAATACACTAGTTTTAATCCTACTAACTTAGACACAAAATAAACACACGAAAGGCAATGTACCTATCGATTAGTAATATAGTTCAAGCATTTAGGGTATCGAACACAGGGAATGGTAAACAATTAAAATAAATGTTAATATTATCTAAATATAACAAGTAATAGAAAGGGGATTTTCTCTAGTTTTGCAAGACTAGAAACTTAAGCAATCAAATAACACGCAAACTAAGCAACTAACAGCTAAAGCAAATAAACAATCAACTAAATTCAATAATGGAGAAGACTTCTGTTTAGGTTCGATTCATTTACTTCTATGGTTGATTTTATGGCAAGTGCAATGGATTAATTGTTATTGGTTACCGATTAAAGTGATTAGATTCACATTCGCTATTACCAATCCTTAGAAAACAAATTAATTTAAGCAGTGATCAAGTGATTAAACTAATGAATTTCCTAGTTAATTATTCGGGTTAAATAAGACTTGTAATTAGCTAATCAAATTACTAATTCAATTAACCTCTTGTTGATGGTTTGTCACACAAGCTCACACATTAATTTACCCACTTTCTAGTTAATCCTAATTTCACATTCGTTAATCCTAGGCACATAACAATGTTTTCACATAAATCACATGAGTTAAGCAATTAAGAGATGTTCATGCAGCTTAATTACTTGATAATTAACAGAAAATAGTTATGGTTAATGCATAAAGTTCTTTAACAAGCTTAATAAAACTAAATTCACCAATAAACAATTAATCCAACCACAAATCAATCCATGGTCATAAATTCATCTACCCTAAACAGAAGATATGAGTTTTAACTCATGATTACAGCAGAAAGTAACTCAAAAACAAAATCAATTGATGCAAACATAGTTTAAACAAAAGATTAAGTAAAGAGTAAACCTAAATTGCCTTTGATCTTCTCAAAGTTGGAATCTAAGTTGAAATCTCGAAAACCACAGCTTCTAAGAACCCTTCTGGCCTCTAAAAATCGTCCATAGCTTCCCCCATTAGTTAGGGTTTGAATGAGAAACGTTTCTATATATATATATATATATATATATATATATATATATATATATATATATATATATATATATATATATATATATATATATATATATATATATATATATATATATATATATATATATATATATATTCTGAAAACAGGGGCTACTCGGCGAGTCCAGTGACCTACTCGACGCGTCCATCACTTAAAATCCTGTGTACGGCAAGGCGAAGTCAAGAATCGTGAAACTACTGACAAACTCGTCGAGTTGATGGCCTACTCGTCGAGTCCATTTGGAATCAACATTTTCTCAAAACATAAAAGTCGTCCGAAATTGTGTCTAGTTTTCAGAACATTTTGAGTCTCGTCAATCGGAGTTACGGTTCATGAGATATGGCCAAAACACTGACGAGGGGTCAAGCTGTCCAGCAACATCCTTCTTTCTTCAAAATCCAAGATCCAAGCTTCCAATTGCTAAATCCGCTTCCTTTTCCTTTCGAGCATGTCTTTGTTGCTGAAAATGAAATATTTAAGCTAATTAAGCACATTTGGTTCATTATTTGAGATAAAATTAACATAAAGTATTAAGATCATGCATGATTTTTATGACTAAATAAGCCCATATCACTAGACCTAACCTTCTGAAATTATTTAATCTTCTTAATATGTAACGTAACATATTCATTTACTAGTTAGTAAAAGATAAATAAGACTCCTAAAAGCACAAAGCAAGCAGCATTCGAGCATCGAATAACATAATCAAGCATATCTCCTTCAGGCTATCCCTGACTAATCTGTACTAGCATGTAGTTCATAAAGTTGAGATACATATAACAGGCACATAAGGCATCCTTCCTAGATCCTTAGTCCTAAACTAGCATGCAATTCTCATAAAGTTGATACACATATAATAGGCACATAAGGCATCCTTCCTAGATCCTTAGTCCTAATCTAGCATGTTGTTCTCATAAAGCTAGTAATCATAACATAGCATAAACTTGTATGAGTAATTTGGGAGTACTTACTTGAGCTCGGCTTCTTGAATGCACCACACCCTTTTTCTCTTTTTCAAAGTTCTTTTCTCTTTTCATTCTTTTCAAAGTTCTTTTATAAAATGATTTTCTTTTAAAAATTTTCATACCAATTCCTTAGTTTAGGTTCAGACACACTCGAGAGTGTGCCCGAATCCCTCAAACCATGGCTCTGATACCAACTTGAAACATCCCAAAAATATAGGCCAAAAATTTCTTTTTAGAATCATTAATAAAACCATAAATCATCATCATCATAAAGAAGAAAATCACTAACCATGTATCACAAACATCATGTCAAAAATTGTATCAAAACATATGAGAAAATATCTGATGCTAAACAATCCCGGGCTGAAACTGTGGTGTGTGCCATGCGATCATCCCGAGCCCTTCCCCTTGCTAGTGGAAGTACCTGAAACCAAAACTGAAATCTATAAGCACAAAGCTTAGTGAGTCTCCCCAAACTACCACATACCATACAAATATCATGCAACTAGGAGATACGGGCCCCGACCACTCTCATTGAGATTCGGGCCCCGCCCACACTCCGTTGTCTAGGAGATTCGGGCCCCGCCCACACTCCACTGTCTAGGAGATTCGGGCCCCGCCCCCACTCCGCTGTCTAGGAGATTCGGGCCCCGCCCACACTCCACTATCAAACATGCATACAAGTATCACACAGACAACAAGTACATCTACCAATCAATTACATATCTATACACAAATAATACTATAAGCATCGGGCCCCGCCCACTCTAAACTACTATAAGCTTCGGGCCCCGCCCCCACTTAACTACTACATATAAGCATCGGGCCCCGCCCACTCTGAGCTACTACAAATCACTTATACGGGCCGACCTTGGTGCCGTAGACCAGTTCCTACTGAAGGAAACAAACCTCGCAAGATTGGTTGCTGAAAACTCAAGTGAGGAATCCCTGTCTGCTGCTGTGGCGACTCTCCGGCTATTAATTCCATAATAACAATTAATCATAATCTGCTAATCCTCTCTTAGGGTAAAATGACCATTTTACCCCTGGTCAATGTCAAATTTAAAGTCAAGGTCAACTCCCATTCAACCCAACTCGTCGAGTTATCTCCCAACTCGGTGAGTCCCTAAATGCTTAAGCTCGTGGTCAACTTAGTCAACTCGTCGATTCCCTTAACCGACTCGTCGATTTCTTGCTGTCATAATAATTGGGACAACCCACTTCAACTCGTCGAGTCCTTCCCTGGACTCGACGAGTTCCCCTGTCTGATTGAGCCATCTCAATGGATTAAGCTCCTACCATTCAGATCTATGTTCCTTAGTTCGTTTGTCCACTGGAAAGGCCTTCTGTCACACCCCAAAACCGGAACGGCGGAAACGTTCTGGGGTGGAGGACGTCATGTTTAGTATCACAAGACATACATCATAGTAATCAAAGTAATAAACAACCATTTCATTAGAAAGAAAGTGTTTACAAAGTGTGTGTTCACAAAACATAGAATACAATAGCATATAACAAACAAGACTTGAAGCTATACTGCTCCATCTTCGGGATCCCAGTGCGAGTACCTGTCTAATAGTCTCCTGAAAATACAAGTTAATTGAAAGAGTTGATCAGCAATTAAGCTGGTGAGTTCATAAGATTTTAGTGATATTAGTAAATCGTAAATTCTATTTAGAAAAGTTCGCCAGTTCCTCTTAGAAAATCCTATATTTTCTACTTTGGTGGAAGATACGTAAAAATGATTCTACAATCCTTTCTATGAGTACTAAATGGATACAAGTGATATACAACTCAGAGTAAACCAACAATCGATTGAGCGCATTTGCTCTAAGGCGGAAGGCACACATCCCATTGTTTGTTTGATCATTGTAGTATACAACCCCGGTGTATTCATTTGTTACTCATGTAGTTAATTGCAATGATTCCTTTATATTTAATGAAAAGATTCTTTAAGGAAAACCCTTATTTCTCATAATACAATGATGACCACAGTGATTACTCCTATAATCACTTAGTTTATGCAGGCTATATATGATCTAATATCGAATAGAGAGTTAATTGGGTGAATCTGCCCTAAGCCCACAACCAAACAAGGAACAGGAAGTAAGTCGGAAAGCACACATCCAACTACCTATTGGGTATTAATAATATATATCTCCGTGATGTATAAACTAAAGTATTATAGAGTTAATCACTTAAGGTCCTTTAAGTTTAGACTGGTTTAATAAAATGGATTAAACCCTCAGCTGGTGAGTTTCTAGTTTTGCATACCAAACATTCTAATTTGGAAAGTATATTCCGAACTAGAAAACTCTGCATTGACTCTGTGTCCTATGACTTGACCCATACCTAGTACCCTCATGATGACTCAATGTATACTGGACATATATATCTAGAATCGGATAGATAGTAGACTGGGTGAATCTGCTCCAAGCCCACAACCAAACAAGGAACAGGAAATGAAGCGGAAAGCACACATCCTATTACCTGTCGGATCCTATTGATATATATGTATCCTCTGATGTATACATTAGGGAATCATAAGGTTAGCATTATGGTCCTTTCTACTAAACGTAGCCTTCTACCAACGCATCAAGTGTTATGGGTGTTCTTTCCTTGTATTAGTAGGTATTTTCCCAAATGGGACTATCTTTAACTAAATATAGTTTATACATTAATGAATATGTGAGAAGATCACAAGTAAATGTAATAGGGAAAATAATGTTTCACCTCAGCAATGGCACTGCTGGTTATAAAGAAATATAATACTGACTCCAGGTAGTATTAAATGAACAATACACCTCGGGTAGTCTAAAGTAGCCTTTAGTCCTAAGTCGGTTACTTAAAGGTTTATCACCTCCTGCCTGTTAGTCCTGGTACGTGAAATCGTATCAGTGTCAATGCAAACCCGGCAAGATATATTATTAGGTTTATCACCTCGTGCCTGCTAGTCCTAGTACGTGAAATCGTACCAGTGTCAATGCAGACCCGGCAAGATATATTATTTGGTTTATCACCTCGTGCCTGCTAGTCCTGGTACGTGAAATTGTACCAGTGTCAATCCAAACCCGACAAGATATATAACGTGATTTTTCCCGGTACTTAGTATGGTGTATTCTTCCCTGTTTCTCTTTATAGTGGGTTCTCTTTATATTATCGTGTATTGTATCTAGCATGAACTGGATTTCTAAACTATACCTATTATAGTTTACTATTGTTTTCCTTGAACTGATATTGAAAAGACTCTTTTATCTACCAAGTTATGTCGGTACTTTAAAAACGGAGTTTTGTGAGACTATAAAGTAACATAACTTTAAAAGAGTTTTTGAAATGTCTTGACGACTTATAAACGACATAAGTAATCCTCTTGAAATATTTAAAACAACCAATTACACAATTATCATTGTGTTCAACTTGTATTCCCCCCCTTAAAACATTTAAAACAGTTAAAAGATTCATTTCGGGGTATGAACTCACCTGATGTGGGTGATTCAACGAATACGCGTGTAAGGATGAGAAGTTCCACGAATGAAGTCCCGAGACTTAAAGAGTCCTAAAAGACGTATAATGGCATATATTGACATAAATATAGTGTTTAGAAGCAACCAAATGCGAGGAAACACCTCACGGGACTAGGGAAAACTTTGACCAAGTGTTGGAATCACATGTGATTCAACTAAAGAGCATTTAAGGCCATGTATTGGTGTTTACGGTCCTGAGTTTACGGCCAAGGGAGTTTACGGCCGTAAACTCATGGTAAAAGTTACATATGATGGGGTTTGAATGCTAGGGAAGCTTGAGGGATTTTTGCTCTACACAATGGTGAGGAAGACCACTTCATTGGAGGCTTTTGATGAGTTTACGGCCCAAAGGAGTTTACAGCCGTAAACTCATGGACATTATGAAGTGAGTGTGGTTTAAGGTCTTACAAAGCACCTGGGAGTGTTCTAGCCTCAAGTCCAAGCCTTAGGAAGAGTTTAAGGCTCAAATGACACACTTATAGGGGTTTACGATCAAGGGAGATGGCTTGACCGTAAACTCCTTTTGATCCTTCATTTTTAATGTTTTCAAGGTCCTAAGCACGAAACTTAACTGGATATAAAGTATAGGGAAGAGTACTTACGATGTAGAGGCTTGAAATGGCCGATTTTGGCCAAGAACACTAGTGTATGTTCTTGGTGTTCTTGGTGTTCTTGGTGAGACTTGAAGATTTGAAGATCTAGTCAAAAATGGATGTTTTCATGGATGGAATCAAAGAGTGTGACTAGAATATGAAGTGTAACAACAAATCTAGGAAAGAACACTTACGTTTTTGTAGATCTCGAGTGAAGATCGAGATGATAGTTGAGAGAGAATAGGAGTGTTCTTGAGGTTGGAATGTGAGAAATGACTGAAAATAATCAAGGACCACATATATACTCTTGGGTTTACGGCCGTAAACTCCATGTTTACGGCCGTAAACTCCACATGTTGGAGTTTAGGGCTTTAGTGTTGTACAGTGTCTCTAGCAGGTGCATTCTAACACTCATTCCTTAAGTGTACTAGGCTAATAACTCCTTAGAATGACCTTTAACCAGACTAGGACTCATTTCCAATAAGTCTGACACTCTAATGAGTTGACTGACTGTGATTTAAAAGCAAAAAAAATTTCGGGTTATCACACCTTCCTAAGGGTAAAGTTTCCAACTTTACCCATTCATAGCTCCTCTAAAAGGGTTTAGACAAAACCCTAATTCTTCTAATACATGAATCTTGTCCAAAAGGTCATATAATCTCAAATCCACGCATACAAACCCAGATCTAGGGTCTTAGCATCTGTTGGACACATAAAGCTTCGAACTTTCCTTCCATGCATGGTCTTTTAGGGCTAAAAATACCATAAACTTGCTCATATGCTTGCATAGGGCTTCCATGGTCATAAATTTTTCACCTTTATGCCATGGAACCCTTCCTAGATCCTAGATCTAAGATATAAGTCACTTGGGACGTCCCAACCCCAAGGACCAAGGTTCTTGACCCAAAACTATCATAATATGGAGATAACTAGATCTAAGAGAAGAATGATCAAGTTGGAAGCTTGATTACCAGAATATGCAGTAAATGAAGTGTAGCTCCTGGATCTACTTCTTCCCCTTTGAGTCTTCACTCTTCTACTTCCTCTACAAGCTTCACAATGCACAAAAACACTCAAAAATGGCAAGAACTAGCTCAAAGTCACTTATGGCAGATTAGGGTTTCGATAATAGGGTTTGGAGGTAATTGAGGCTAGGTGGAGGCCAGATATGATGCTTAAATAGGGTGCAAGCCCTAAAGATTAGGGTTTCCTCCTGATGGACCTACTCGCCGAGTCCAGGCTTCGACTCATCGAGTAGACCACTTAAACCCCGCGATCAAGCTGGCATCTACTCGACGAGTTAGGGCTACCAACTCGTCGAGTAGCTCTTATAAAATGAACATTTTAATAAATTAAATACGTACCAGTAACGGGGTGTTACATTTAATCAAAAGACAAAATATCTAAATACACTATGGGTACTCTTCCAAGCTCTTTCCTTTATCCGTATAACTTGTAACTGCAATCAACAAAACATTAATAAGGTAAGCTTAAGGACAATGAGTAATGATCAATATTTATCTCAAATAAACATATATTTATATTCATGTGGAATATCCTTTCATTTATAAAATATACTATTTTACTCAATCACTTTAATCATAATACAAATATAATACTCATTTCAAGGATTATCTCTTCATCTCATAAAGTTACTCACTATCTTTCACCGTGTTGATATCTTCTACATAAATGAACCCAATATCCTCTTTTGGGCATATAAATGTAAGTTCCATATTCTACTTTTGGCAATTCTCATTGAATTAATATTTTAAATGAAATGATCTAATCATCTCTCATAGACCCATCATGTAAGTCTTAATTAGAAAATCTATTTTATTGATCTTCTACATAGTGAGATCTAATCATCTCTCATGGATTCATTATTTAATCTCATATACTCAATCAATAATTCTCATCCATATACGATGTATTACAATCAATAAGCTTATTATCTAAGACATCTTATTCAATTCATAATAATAATATCTTTAAGAATGATATACATTATAAGAGTAATCATGAATTACTCACCCTTTTTATGGTCTATGCGGATGATACTCTAAGCTTTTGACCTCCTTATTTACACCTTTCGGTTGATTTACTATCAACTGTATAATGTGAATAACATCATAATTTACCACTTCATGGCTTAACTCATTAAGCCATATTTTCCATATAAAAGTTATTAATCTTATAAATTAAGATATTATCTTAATCTCATGCATAATTACATAATAACTCTTATCGAGCTAGATATCATTAATCACTAACTTAGTTTCATCATCCAACCTCAAAACCTTCAATTAGGGTTTCATCACAATCCTATAAAATTTTCCTTAAATGAGAAATTAATGAAAGAGGAGAATAAATTTATACCTTAATCCACTCAATTGAAGCTTGAATCTCTAAATCTCATCAAAATCGGACTCCTAAGTCTTAAGTATGTGAAATAACACCTTAATGTGTGTTTTTTGGAATGTTTAGTCGAAATGGACTGTTTACAGATTGCTTATTTTTTATCTTGATCTCAACACCACGTCATGGTATATTTCTTGCCACGTTGTGGTATGTACTTTATGATACTTCCCTTCACGGCATTTCTAATCCGTCAATAAAAGTTGAGGGCAATCTACTTTCTACCACGTCGTGGCTAACCTCCTCCACGTCATGGCATCCTAAAGTACATTGTTGTCACTGTTCATTTTACATAACTTAAATAGCCATTTTGAGACTGTGTCGTGGTCTCGCTTGTGCGACGTCGTGGTTTGATAAAAATAAGTTTTCTACACACTTGATCCCATAGCTAGCAATACTTGTACTTTTTATCTATAAAACTCTTTTAGCTTAAGAGAACACATAATTTTTTTACCACAATCCAACTTATCATTTTACACACGCAACATTACAAAATCTTAAACGGATATTACAGTTATGGACCCATAAATAAGATTTATCAGTAATTCCAGTCAAATACTAATCAATCTACTTATGAGAGTAATATCTAGGAAATATCTTGTGAGGTGTTTAAAGTGGATTTTCCAAACGGTATACCTTTTTACCAAACAGATCATACCTCCATAAGTGATCTTACCTGGTCATTCCTTATTTTTGATAAAACTCGGTATTCTTTTGGATTATTGAAGAATCCGAACATGGTTCATATAACTTTATAAATACAAATGAATACTAAGATTTAGTAATATATGTATATAGGTTGTTTAAAAAGGGTAAGGTGAAGTATTAGACAAAGAGCTAACTTTCCCACGAATCTTCCACCTCAATCAAGTGAGTGTATAGTTACTGTTTTGGTCAAAAGTTAACAAACTAACTTTGTAACCAAATTAGTAAGCGTGGTGTGATGTTACAAATAAGTTGTTAAAAACTGGAGTGCTTAAGATTCTGAAATGTGCTAATGATTTTGGTTGTGCCCAAGATCCGAGGTGGAAAACAATAGTACTCGAGTAGCTATTAAGTTAAAGTTTAGTATTTTCACAAGATGTAAATGAGTGTGTCTGGAACAAAAATAGTCTTCAAGTATTTATTAAGTGAATATGTGTAATAAAGCTTTAAGATACTCAAAAAGGTATCAAGATACCACAAAGTATCTTGATAATTTCGATATGAAAGCAAATTAACAATCAAGCAAACAATGAAATAAGTATATGTTGATCGAACAACAGTAAGTAAATCAAGATAAATGCAAGAACATAGACAATTACAAGGAAAACCCTTTATCTTTTTAGATCTTCAACATAAAACCTCGGGAGGTGATGAAATCACCTACCTTAGAACTTGTGTTAAATCTAAATAATTTAAAGGTGCTAGTTTATCTTAGTAATGAAGTGAATGTGCTCAAGTGTCGAAAGAATCAGAGAAGAAGTAGTATTGGAAGTATCCGTGTGTGCATCGATCAACTAGTCTTTATTGGGATTCTCCTTGATCTTTGCTTTATTCGGCTTCCTAGAGAGTCTCCAACGTTCATTATCCATTGACCACGTTTAGTTGACTTGGTCTATTCCTTTTTAGTCAAGCTTTATGTGCACTATTTCGGTTTTATTTATTTTGAAATTTACTTTAAAATTGTTTAATCTTTACACTTTATATATATATATATATATATATATATATATATATATATATATATATATATATATATATATATATATATATATATATATATATATATATATATATATATATATATATATATATATATATGAGAGCGTTCAATCGAGAACATTTCTTATCGCGAGAACATTTGAAAACAAATTTGGGCCACACAATTTTTTTAATTAAAATTATAAAATAATATTCATATAAATCAAATAATAGTTACAAACAATTAAAAACCCACTAACTAACACCACTCACCACCCAACCAACACCACCCACCACCACCACCCATCACTAACCACCACCACCAACCACCGCCTACCACCCACCACCCATCACTACCCACCACCACCACCACCAACAACCACCACCTGCCACCACCATCACCACCCAACCACTACCACCTGCCACCACCACCCACCTCCACCACCCATCACCACCGCCTGCCACCACCACCCACAACCACTACCTATCACCCATCACCACCACCCGTCACCACCACCCACCACCACCACCTATCATTACCCACCACCACCAACCACCAGTCCACCGCCACCCGCCACCACCACCCATCACTAACCACCACCACCAACCACCACCCACCACCAATCACTACCCACCACCACCAACCACCACCCGCCAGCACCTACCACCATCAACACCCAACCACCACCACCCACCACTACCACCCATCACCACCGCCCGCCACCACCAACAACAACCACTACCTACCACCCATCACCACCACCCGTCACTACCACCCATCACCACCCACCACCCATCACTACCCACTACCCACCACCACTACCCACCACAACCGCCACCCACCACCAACAACAACAACCACCACCCGCCACCACAACCACCCATCGCTACCCACCACCAACAACCACCACCCACCACCCATTACTACCCACCACCCGCCACCGCCATCACCACCACCCACCCACCACAACCACCACCACCACCAACCACCACCCGCCACTACCATCACAACCCACCATCATCACCACCCAACCAGCACCACCCGCCACCACCACCCACACCCACCACCACCCACCAAAACCACCACCCATCACTATCACCACTACTTGCAACCACCTACCCACCCACCACCACCCATCACCACACACTACCATCACCCATCACCACCACTCCACCGCCACCGCCACCACCCCACCCCCACATACAAAGATTTGTTATTGTGTTTTTGATTCATTAGTTTTTCTCGTGTATATAATCACATGTGATTATATGTATCAAGTCACATGTGATTATATATATCGAATCATATATGATTTATATGTTATTAAATACATATAATCACATGTGATTAAATACACGTGAAAAACTAGTGAATCGAGAATGCAAAAATGAATATTGTCCACGTAAATCATATGTGATTAGATACATATAATTACACGTGATTATATGTATTTAATAAAATATTATTTACGTAGGCCGTATTTATTTTCGTGTTTTCGATTTAATAATTGGCATCGTGTATTAAATCACATGTGATTATATGTATTTAATCACATATGATTTACATGGACAATATTTGTTTTCACGTGTTGATTCAATAGTTGTTCTTGTGTATTTAATCACATGTGATTATATTTATTTAATCACATATGATTCGTATGGAAAATATTTATTCTTGCGTCGATTCAATAATTGTTCTAATATATTTAATCACATGTGATTATATGTATTTAATCACATATGATTTATGTGGACAAGATTCATTATTTCTTTCTCAATGCAATAGTTGTACTCATTTACTTAATCACATGTGATTATATGTATCAAATCGCATATGATTTATATTTATAATATTAATGACTCAATATTTTTTCTTATGTATTTAATCATATGTGATTGTATGTATTAATCACATATGATTAATGTGGAGAAAGAAAAACTATTTAATCAAAAACGCGAAAATGAATCTTGTGTACAAAAATCATATGTGACTAAATGTACAAAAACAATTATTGAACAAGAATGTGAAAATGAATATTGTCCATATAAATCATATCTAATTAGATACATATAATCTCATGTAATTAAGCACACAAGAACAACAACTGAATCGAGAACGCGAAAATAAATATTTTCCACATAAATTCTATGTGATTAGATAAATATAATCACATGTGATTATATGCATTTAATCACATATGATATATGTGGACAATATTTATCTTTGTGTTCTCGATTCAATAGTTGTTCTTGTGTATATAATCATATGTGATTATATGTATCTAATCACATATGATTTATATAGACATCATTATTTTTTGTCCGTATAAATCATATGTGACTATATACATATAATCACATATGATTATATGTATTTAATCACATATGATTACAGTGGACAAAGAACAATTATTGAATCAAGAATGTGACAATGAATCTCATCCACATAAATCATATATGATTGGATACATATAATCACATGTGATTAAATGTATTTAATCAGATATGATTTATGTAGACAATATTTATTTTTGCGGTTTCGACTGAATAATTGTTTTTGTGTAATTAACCACATGTGATTTTATGTATATAATCACATATGATTTGAGGTGGACAAGATTCATTTTTTCGTTCTCGATTCAATAGTTGTGCTCATGTACTAAATCACATACGATTATACACATAATCACATGTGATAAAATACATGAGAACAACTATTGAATCGACAAAGTAAAAATGAATTATGTCCACATAAATCATATGTGATTAGATTCATATAATCACATGTGATTATATGTATTTAATCACATATGATTAATTTGGATAAAGATTTTTTTTCACGTTCTTGGTTCAATATTTGTTATCGTGTATATAATTACATGTGATTGTATGTATCTAATCACATATGATTTAAATAGACAAGATTTGTTTTTTTGCAAATAAAATCATATGTGATTAGAAACATATAATCACATATGATTAAAGTGGGAAAAAAACAATTATTGAATCGAGAACGCGAAAAAGAATCTTAGCCACATAAATCATATGTGATTAGATACACATAATCACATGTTATTAGGGTATCTGTGAACAATAACATAAAACAAGTAATGCCTACATAATAGGAGAGTTAGTACTCACCTCCTTGATCTTGGAAATTAGCTAGCATGAGCAAGATGGATCCTTTCCTTTCTGAGAACCTACACAACAATTATAACATTATTTAGCTTGTGTTTGTTGTATTGATCTTATAAAACTTATGTACATATTTCCTTATTTTCTCTTTGATTGTAGTCCTCTGTTTGGGATATGTTTTCTTACCTTTCAACCCATTATTAAATTCTGATAAAATTATATGGTAAAGTTCCCCATTTTATCTTTTCAGAAATATAAAGATCTCATTCTAATGATTTTTGGCTTATTTTATATTATATTTACAAGTTGGTAACTTTTAGCTGTTACTTTCTGGACCACTCAACACTCTTGGAATAAACTGTATCAATCTACTAAGAATTACATCAGTCCCTTTATATGTTGGAAACTATGCATCCATATCTAACTATAGGCTTTGGAATTTTGGCATTTGGAGTTCTGATGAATTTATTATGATTTTTTGAAGACAGTGCATGAAATCTGTGACAGCATGGACCAGCCTGAGAAGATTGCCAATTTTACCCCTCAAGGAGTTGGAATTTCGAAATGTGATTCAAAGTTCGAAGAAAGTAGACACACTAAGATTTCCAGAAACCTAAGTCTCATGATTTTTAGATGTTCGTATTGACTTGCACGGATTTTAGAAGTTGGAGGACAGATTAGGGAAATTTGATCATAATATCTTCTAAATCATTTTTGGTGTTCTATTAAGGAATTAATGGTTAAGCCTTAAGTTTATCACTTTTAACATGATGGTTGGTTACTTATTAGGCTATAGAGATGTGAAATTCAATTTAACCTAAGGGACTTAATGTTTTGCTTAATGAGGGTTCAAAGTTAAGGATTTTCAAATAAAATGTCACTTTGGGGAAATGAAGTCCAGTAAACAGAGACATTAAAATGATGTTGTTTCAGCAAAAAAAAAAACCATCAACAAGCACCTACAGACTGCAAAAATAAATACATCACCTTATTATTGATTTATTTGTGGAGGTTTTTTCATTGAGGCATTTCATCGAACAATTGGTGTTCATAAAAAATCTATAAGCTGTCACAATGTCTATGAGATTATATGAAACAATATAGAAGTTAATTACCTCAAATGAAAGAGTAATGAAGCAACAATAACAACAAGAATCACTAATCATCCAACAAGTATACATTTGACGTCATTCAGAACTCATAAGAACAAATATGTGTAAGGAATAGAGATCGTCTGCTCCAAAATAAGGAACCAAAAGATAATCGAGATCTGAAACCCTAGCAAAAAACTCGTTGTATATTGAAGAATCACTTGACCAACACAATTCAGAAATCAAATCAATCGTTTGTTTGGCAAGGGGATCGTCTTCCAAAGAAGAAATGGTGGTTATGAGAGGAGAAACGTGAATACGAGGATGGAAAGTTTGGAGATTATGGAGGAAATGAGTTCGATGACAGTAGATGAATGTGGTTTCCGATGAGGGTACGAGTGAGTCGGAGGGAGGTGCAGACAAGAAAATAGAAAAAATAAATGAGTGGTTTAAATTTGTTCTCAATTGTTTTCATTGTAAAAAATATTCTCATTTGAACATAACTCTCTCTCTCTCTCTCTCTCTCTCTTAATATATATATATATATATATATATATATATAATTAACTTAGTAGTTGTTAAATGTGAATCCGTGTACTATATATATATATATATATATATATATATATATATATATATATATATATATTAATCAATCATAGTACACGGATTCACATTTAACAACTACTAAGTTAATCTAACTATATGTCGGAAACATCTTCCAAAATACAATTAATAGTTATCTACTAATATACTCATTATGCTACAATTAGCATATGTGGACCATAAATTTCTGTCATTTCTATTGACTTTAAAAAAAAAAATTTTTTTTTTTTTTGAAACGATAAACTAACTAATCTACTTCTAAATAATTATCTATGTCTCCACCGAGACTTGAACCCCTGACCTTTCATATGAAACGGCAAACTAACTAATCTACTCCTAAATTTTATTTATTCATAAAAATTGTTTAGTTCTAAGAAAAGGAACAATTCCCAAGGGGTAAATACAGTTGATAAAGTCGGTAAACCGGTTTGAATGAATGAAGGACGAAGTCTAATGGAGCATTGCACCTGGCCTAACCAGAGCCGACCATGTGGCAGTTAATTTCTTAATTTTTCAAACTTATTGGTTTATATATATTTTATATTTGAGCACCTCAACTTGCATTTATCTTAATTCAAGATGGCAGTTGCACTCAAATTCACAAATATGGTAGGTTTTGCAAATGCCAAGGCCATGTGTTTCTCAATAAATAAATAAATAAAAACTATCATAAAACTGATGCTTTAAAAGATCGCTAGATTAGAAATTATAATATTAGTTTTCAAATTGTAACGATACAAGCTAATGACTTCAACACTTGTCTATTCTTATCAAGAATAATTAATATATAGATATTATAAATAAATAAATAAAAACTATTATAAAACTGACAATATATGCTTTAAAAGATCGCTAGATTAGAAATTATAATATTAATTTTCAAAGTGTAACAATACAAGCTAAGAGAGTGTTTGGCAAAGTTTAAAAAAATAACTTTTTGATTTATTATCGGTTCATACCGGTATAAGTCAAAAAAAGTGTTTAGAACCTCCAATAAGTCATTTTTTGATAAGTCACTTACACTTACTTATCAAAAACTCATTATTTCATCATTCAAATAAATTAACAAATATACCCCTTAACCTAAACCTACATCGACACAAAAACATACGCTATAATTTAATAAGCTTATAGTGTTTTGACAACGAATAAGCTTAGTCAAACACTTTTTTAAAAACTCTGTTTTGATACCGGAATAAATTAATAAGCCGTAAGTTAAAAAGTTAAAATCTATTTTAAAATAAGTTTTCCCAAACACCCTCTAATTTCAACATTCTCTATTCTTCTTGTAGACTCACGCATATCCAAATATAATGATAAAATTACATAAATGATCCATGTAGTTTATCAAATATAATTATTTCAGTCCCTGTTAATTTTTTTTATACGAATGGCCCATGAGTTTATTTTCTTGCATGGTTGGTCCTTGACCCTATAAAATGTACTTAATACCTTTTCTATTTTCGGTTATATTTTTACTTAATTAACTTTAGGTTAAAAAAAAAGAATAAAATAAAAAAGACTCACCCCTACCCGGTACCCCCACCCCACTCCTCTATCCCCCGCTATTTACGTCGTCTCTCCTTGATCTCTAAATTAAATACTGGTGTCTCTCTGACCTAACCCACCGTTACTAAAATTCACCCCCTTATTCCCATAGATTTGTGACGGCTGACAAGGGAAGTTGAGAGTATCTAGGCGACGAAGAAAGTTGGAGGCGCAAACAACTTCAATGGTGGAAGGGGAAACCCTCCATCATCCCCTCAAACTGCTTCTAAGATTCCTATCTTCTTCTTCCTCTTCTTACCCTCCCATTTATCCCCACCCTCCACGACCACCATCATTCTTCACCTTTGTTATGCATCCCGAGTCTCCGTCCCTTTTGTCTACATCTCTATTCATTAAGCCTTGCTAGAAAAATCCGTTGTAACCTTATAACGACCCATTTTTTTTAAATAAATACAACAAATAATGTCAGTCGTTACCCTCTTAAAAATATACTTAACGTTTTCAAAAAGAATGCAATCACATTTATAAAATAATATTTTTAAAAACATTGCGGAAGCAGAAAGCATCCCAGGTTTAAAAATAAACATAACATTGTAATTTTCATAAAAGTCTTCAAATGAATGTCGCCTGTAGTCACACCAGTCTCTTTCCCTTGTCAATACCTGATGATCTTGAAAAAGGTTAAATAACAACGGGTAAGAGACAACATTTAGTGAACATACACATTACTCTACCATTATATAGATCACTTAATTACACATAACACACATAGCACATTTTGCATGAAACATAACATAAACATAAACATAAATATTCCTAGCACATATTGTTGGTACCAACCATAATATTGTTCCCCCTTCTGTGAACTATCCCCTTACCCACTAATATGGAGATAAGATATAAGAGTGCATCTTGTCTTGCTAGAGATCAAACTAGATTTTGCATTTCCTTGTTCACTCTGTCGGATTAGGGTATCAGTGAACAATAACATACAATCAAGCAACGCCTACATAATAGAAAAGTTAGTGTAACTCACCTCCTTGAACTTGAAACTTAACTAGCGGGAGCTAGATGGATCCCTTTCCTTCCGAGAACCTACACAAGAATTATAAAATTACTTAGTTGCTGCTTTATGGTATTACTTTTATAATACTGATATTCATATTTTTGTGTCTTCTCTTTAACTGTAGTGTTCTGATTGGGATCTGATTTCTTACCTTTAAACTCATATTTAGGTTCAGATAAAATTATATTCATATAGTTCCTTCTCTTACCTTTCCAGAAATATAAATATCTCGTTCTAACAATTTTTTGTTGATTTTATATTAATTTTACAAGTTTGCAACTCGGAGCTATCACTTTCTGGACAACTTGAAATGGTGGTAACTTTTACCCTAGGAAAAGAAAAATTCAGGTCTTGGCAAAAAGTCATGGTAAACTAGACATCATACCCTAACCATAACCACTTCATTTTCATGAATTGGAGTTTTTCAGAATTAAGTATGCATGTCACAAGTTGATGTATAACTTAAGTCGTTTACCTGACTGTAACACCCATAAAAATCATGCCAATTTAAAACATTTAAAAACAAATAATTATTACAAATTTGTTTCCAAAATAGTTTAAACATCAGAGTATACCCATAATCAAATCATGAAAATATAAGGAGGTGCACGATCACGTCTTCGCCTTCCCGTGATCATCAGAAGTACCTGAAACATAATCAACAACTGTAAGGCTGAAGCTTAGTGAGTTCCCCCAAAATACCAACGCCATACAAATATAACCATATCATATAAACAAACAGCATGCATAATGAGCCATCAGCCTGATTGGACCGCCTCGCAGGGCCATCAGTCTATCTGGACCGCTCTCCAAGCCATCGGCACGTCTGGACCGCCTCTCAGGGCCTTCAGCCTATCCGGACCGCTCGTCGGGCCTTCGGCCTAACTAGTATGCCCTAACCGGGCATGCCGTCTATTCGGTCCACCCTGGGTATGTTGGCCTACAACACAAAGAAAGACCTGCCTCAACCCAACCCCCAATCCAACAATCATGTGCACATAAATATCATACGCTAGCTAGCATTTATAGATAATCATACATATCCAACAGATCACTAACATCGCAACCATCCTATAACCAGGATACCGATCTAACTGATCACTAACATAGCATCCATCCTATAACCAGGATACCGATCTAACAGATCACTAACGTAACATAATCCTATAACCAGGATACCGATCTAACAGATCACTAACATAGCAACCATCCTATAACCAGGATACAAATCATAAGGGTCGACCTTGGTGTCGTAGACCCTGTTGATATAGTGAGAAGAACTCACCTCACGATGTCGAACTGTAGTAATAAGATCAAACTCCCGAATCACAGCCACGAACTCTACCACCTATAACCACCATAGGACAAAGTCCATCAAAACCTCAAATTACCAAAATACCCTTAAAATTCCAACTCGTCAACCCTTGGTCAAATTCAAAGTCAACGGTCAAGGTCAACAGTCCATGTTGACCCAACTCTTCGAGTGTAGCCCACTGACTCGTCGAGTTCCTTCAAAACTCGAGAAGTCGTGAAAACCCTGGTCGACTCGCCGAGTTTCTAGACAACTCGTCGAGTCCATGCGGTGTCTAAATGTCGGGAAAAACCCTAACTAACTCGTCGAGTCATCTTCCTGACTCACCGAGTCCATGCAGAAACCAATACATGACATCTTCATCCGAGTCGTCGACTTGGCCATGCAACTCGTCGAGTCCCTTCAGTCTATTTCTCATTCAGATGTTTTTAAGCTATTCCAACGCTCCAAATTGTAGATCTAGCTTCCTAAGGCATGTTTACCACGTAAAATTGCAAACTTTATGTGCATGCAAGGTCTTAAGAGGCTTAAACACCAAAAACCAAGTCTAGAGTGAGGTTTAGGGCATGGATAATGGCCAATACAAAATAAAGTTGATAGCTTTATGAATCTGAGACCTAGAGGAGTCCAGATCTGAGACCATGTCCTTGTGACAAGCTCAAACCCAAGAGTGGCTCCATTAAACCCCAAAAATGATCGTAAATGTCCATGGAACAAGATCTAATCATGAAAGGGTCAAGGTATTAGCTTTATACCTCATATTGGTTGTCAAAACGAAGTAGATGATAGATTCACTTCCTCCTTCTTGATCCAATCTCCCCACTCTTCAAGTTTCCCTTCCAAAATCAACAAATAACGCCTTTTAAGCTCTCAACTCACACAATGGGGGTTGAGGAATCGATTTAGGGTTTCCTCTGGCTGAAATGACGATGATGGAGGCTAGAAACGGTCCATAAGTTCTTTAAATAGGGTGCAAACCCTAAAATTTAGGGTTTTCATACACAGCCCCTACTCGTTGAATCAGGGTCCTCCAACTCGTCGAGTAGAAGTCATAAATCGCGCGGACTAACTAGGTTCAACACGACAAGTTGGGGCCTCCAACTCGTGAAGTTCCTCCAATAAAATGAATATAAAGCTTTTGGAAATATACCTCGGAGTCGGGGTGTTACACTGACCACTCTGCACTCGTTTAATAAATTGTACAAATATTCTAGGAATTACATAAAGCCCTTCATATGGGAGAAAATAGACAACAATATCTAACTATAGGCTTTGGGATTTTGGAATTTGGAGTTTTGATGAATTTATTATGATTATTTAAAGACAGTGCATGCAATCTTTGACAAAATGGACCAGCCTGAGAACATGGCCTAATGAGAACTTGACTATGTAGACCTTTTTACAAGCTTGAAGTTGGTAAAATGGACTACCGGAAAAAATGTCATTTCTAGGATTTATAGAGCTGAAACTAGCTGAAGCACTTATAATAAGAAAGGTAGTAGACATTCATACCTTTCAAAGGATATAAAGATCATGTAATTTGGACACTCCTACAATCTTATATGAGTGTTTGAACATAGGGGAAGATTGCAACAAATTTACAAACTTTCTCATTCATTGATTTCCACGCCTTCTTCTAATAAGGCATAGCTCAAGGGGATTTAGCCATGAAGGAATGCACTTATTAAGCTCCGGGAAAAGCTTCTAATTAGATGTTTAGCCTAAAGGAATTATATGTCTCTGATTTATTCATTTTCACTTCCAATTCAAGAGTTTGATGACATAAAATCAAAACTTCGTGTAGGGTTTGTCTTATCCCAATAAGAAATAGACATGCAACAAATTAAAGTAAATTTTTAGAAGAATACAAAGGAGAAACTTTCTTACCTAGGATGTTTTGAATTATAGATTCCATGAGAAAATCTAACATCAAAACAATCCTCTTGTATTGTATTTCATTTTTTTTTCCTTTCTACCCAACATCTCTTTGAACATGTTGTCTCTCTCGTTATCTCTTTCAACATTTTATCCACAATTTTTCCTCCAAAACCTCCAAAAACGTAGCTTTAAATATGAAGTACGAAATAGGCTAGGTAGATTTAGAAAATCTCAGCTCAAAGTTCATCATTTCACTCGTTTTAGGACTTGCAACTTTTGACTTCGAAAATCAAACATTTGTATCCCCTTTTGACTCTGTTTTTCACTCATACTCGTGTAAGGCATCAAATGGAATATTACAAAACTAGAAGGTGATCTAATGGCAGCTAATGAGTAGTTTTCTTTATCTATTTCTTTCGTTTCTTCCTTCGTTCTCGTCTTCTTCTTTGGCCGCCAAAATACGACGTAAGATTAGGAGTGTTTAGGGTTAGGTTTTGGCTCAAATACTCATGGAATGATTGAATAGGATGACACAAACTAAGCATGTGCTAAATCCCGACCCAAGAAGTCGTAATTTCATATTTTACACTTTGGAACCAAATTGTGCCATAATGACACTTTTAACCCTCCAAAGAAAATTCTTGAGAAATGGCAGTTTTAAAACTTGACATTTTCTGCCCTAAAACTTAAAAACATCTATCATTATTGTTTTGGGTGTGATTGTATATTATTTAATTTAGTTTATTTTATTTATTAATTTGTTTCTTTATTTATTATTTAACCACTTCAAATTTATCGAATGCATTGTCTTCGTTTTATTTACCGATATAATTCCTTAAAATATGTATCCCTAACTATATGGTTATTCTTATTAATTTATAGAATCCTTTCCTAAATTACTAATGAGAAATATGATGTTACAACTCTCCAAAACTTATTAAAATTTCGTACTCGAAATTTCCATCTTCGAACAACTCTGGATAACATGATTGTATTTCCTCTTCGGCTACCACGTCTATTCTGATTTGTGCCGAACTTACCATTGCATCTTTACAATCCCAATTGCCTCCTCTTCCGCCTTATGGATCATACCTTGTATCGGGGTAACTGATGGGTTTTGAGCACTACAACATTCCTATGGTGTACATGCAAACCCTAAAGCTTTGGATCTAGTTTGTCTAATGAACATGCAATAATTATCCAAAGCCATAAACCCTAGATCTAGCATGTGATAATCAATATAAACATAAGAATAGGGTTTAGATCTTACCTTGATTGTTATGTAGCAATATCAATCTATTCCTTGTAGTAATAGGCTTCTAAAAGCTTAGAGTCACAAATGTCACTCCTCTAATGGCTCACAAACACCAAGAGCAAGAGAATGAAGAAGGAGAAGAGGAGAGGCACTCAAAAACGTCTATAAGCCCTAAGGAATAAGAATCCCACGTTTTTGGTGCCCTAGGGGTCCTTAAATAGTGAGGCTATTACGGTTATCTAACAAGAAAACCCTAATTTGACTGCTTAGGCCCTAAGCAACCCATGGACTCCTCCTTTAGAAGCCTTGGACAATTTCTAATGGGTTTCCCCATAGAATTCATCCACTCCTCTAATAAGGAGTCCATTAGCCCAATATTCAACTATCACACAATTGATAGTTCTAGTCCCCTAAGTTTAATTAATCTCTTTTAGCCACAATAATTAATTCTTAATTAATTATTGACTAATATTAATTAACCAATATGATTTCTCCCTTAATATATTATTCTCATAATATATTAATAAATCATAATTAATTCTCTCTCTCCATAATTCATCCTATCAAGTTGCTTTGGTGAAGGCAACCCAAAAGGACCATGCACCATCGGGTCAAGTACATACCAAAATAGTTATGGACTTAGACACTAATCCAACAGTCTCCCACTTGGATAAGTCTAATAACTATTCTGCGTATGACTTCAGATCCTGATCCGCAATCGTAGCTTTCAAAAGCCGCTGTCAACTCTGATCTTATCATAAACGCGTCCTTTAGACAAGGGATCATATATTCCTCCATTACAGATATCGTATAGACGTGAGACATGGATTGAAATCATTCTCTCAGTCTATGTGTCGTTTCCCGATTTATGATTTATGACAACTGACTAATTGAACAAATCAAATCAGTCCTGGCCCGGCCAAGCACTTTCCTTTGTCATCACTAAATCATCGAGGGGCTCACAGATATCGCTTTTATCCCACTTTGGGTAAAAGGAACGGATAAACTTCGATTCAATGCTCGCTTGTACTCACTCACCGAATCACACACAACAATACGTTTTATAACACCAAGTTACTGCTACGTTTACATATTATCAATGTGTAACCGACTCGCAGGATACAACTCACACATCTCGGTTTCAAGAATATAAGATATTATCGTCTCACCAATCACTCGTGATAAAATCCATGAAGCGATCCAAGTGAGCGTGGGTTTAATGCAATGCTCAAATCATATTCGTAAGCACTCATGAACGTTGTAGCAAACTTTTGCTATGTATAATACACTTTAGACAATCTACACACCAATTCATGACAATCTTCTTTCATACTTACTCCCAAAGTATGAGCGACTGTGGAACGTTCAAATAATTCGATTATTCTCAAATAACTCAATTATTTAGGAAGTCAAAACATGCAAATTAAAACACAAGAATAATACTAATCTTATATGGCCCCAAACTTTTGAGTATAAATAAAACACTTTTATTTAATCACCATATTGATTACTCATTATTTGTTATTTCGGGTAATCAACTTCTTACTTGAATTATAACGACAATTGTCCCATGCTCTTAGCATGCACACTATATTTACTTATGGTCCTTGCTCTGTGAAATAGTATAATTAAATAACATTTTCAATCACACTCATTTTACAATTCCCAATCCTTACCACAAGTGTAAGAATACCAAATTCTTGCCACTTATAGAATATGTTAGATTCTAACACTTTATGCAACAGTCCTTTCGTAATGTCATGGCACAAAAGTCACCAAGACTCGGCCAATGAAATTACAAAATGCTCTATTGGAGATTGTTACAAGACAATTCCATAGACATGAAGTCTCACATTCAAAGTACATTCCTTTGAACATCCTTCTTGCATAAAAGTTTTTCTAATCTACACATAAACTCTTAACGTCCAACTCCCAATAAGGAAACATTTCCATATTTTCCATATGGTCCTTCCATTACAATACATCCAACTGTTTACAAGCGACCAATCCTTGGCGAACTTTAGATTATCCTTGACAGTTGTTTAACTAATTCAGTCAAATCCGATTCTAGTCCTCTTTCCCTCTTAATGCCCTAGGCATTCGGAAAATTTTATAAAGGTCGAATATTACAATGACATGATACTTTACCAGTCTTTTGCTATAATATTTCTATTTGCCATGTTCTCACGATTCGAACTATGAAAAGGGATGTCGTAATCATAATCGAGTGTGAGAACGCAACAAATATTTCCATATATAGAATTCTCTTACGTTGAATCCTTTCAACATAACATCCATATATCTTTTTGACTAAATTTGAGTAAAATTTCTCGATCTAAACCTTTAGATTTGAAACGAAGTATAACATTCTCTCCCTTAGTTATAGCAAAACAACTTTTCAACCTATGCAACTTTGCAAAGTGAAACTTTTGTTTTCTATAACTAATATTGCTAACTTGCAATAATAAACATGATCCCACTAACATGATGATTATATCCATACTAGCATAACATTTATGCTCCCACTAGCTTTGACACGTATTCAGAAACCAGCTAAACTTCTAGAAAACAATACTTATTGACTTCCAAAGTTCATTGTTTCTAATACAATATGCTTTGATAAGCTTTTATCTAAGCATCTCAAACTCATACACCCTACTTTAGACAGCTCACATGTGTGTCTAAACAATTCCAGAACTTATAGCAATAAGTCTCGATTGTTCAAACTAATTGGCAAATCTCACAATTCGAACTATGAAAAGGGATGCCGTAATCATAATCGAATTTGAGAATGCAATTTACATAATCACTATCTCCTTAAAATCTCTCTTAGTGAAAGCGTTTCCTCACAATCATTTTCATGAAGGAGAGAAACCTTATGACACTTAGATTTTATGGTGCATGTGTTCCTATCCATGCAATTTTTTCATAAGCATAATCGTAAGATAATGTTTGTGACAAATTCAACCTCTTATGGACAGAACTTGTTCATTCTTAATTTCTTGCCATCAAGGGTCCCACCATTGCTTCCAAGTTATTTAGCAGCTCACCTATGCCAGTCAATGTACTTTCATTGATCAAGGTGTTTGCCCTTATACATTCAATTGAGAACTCGTAGAACTCATATGCATAATGACTCAACTGGATTGGCACAGAAATAAAATTTTGTCAACATGATAGGTTACAATCCTCAAGTCGTGTGCTAGTGTTTAAGAGCTTTACTTCTTGATTTGTTCTTGAAACTTTCCAAGATCTTTAGAGTCCCACTGACCTCTTGACATATAAGATTCTCTTGTCGAGAAACATTTCTTGACAAAACAAATAATCAAGAGTAGTGTATGTCTTTATCAAGACAAACCTACACACAATTTGGTATTAGCTGGTCTTTGTCTTATCCAAGACATCACAACTTACCAAAATGTGCAAATGTAGAAGATTCCTACTTAAGATTATGTCACTCAATTCACAGTCTTGGAGTATGACACTAAGACTTGATATTGGAACGAAGTATGATACATCTTATTGACTTAACCATTTCTACAATTCACCATTGCTCTTCTTAGCCAAACTAGTGCACTAAGGTATCCTTAGAGTATGAATTGTAATATGGTTCCTACAATAACCAAGACGATCATAAAACACGATACAAAAGTACTCTCCCTTCTTCTTAGATTGGAGAATCTTTTATCTTTCTGCCTTCATTGATTCTTCTTATTCGTTCTGCCATTCATTGAAACTTTTCAATAATTCAGAATTATACTTAATCTTGTAAGCATAATCACGTTTACTAGACTTTTAGTAAATCATGACGAATAAACTTATCGTTCTTTGTGGTGGACTTGAACAGTGCATAACATTGTGTACCAGATCTCCTAGTCCTTCACTTGACTCACATACTTATGTGAACAAAGAATTAGTTTCAATTTCCCAAATACGAAGGTTTTCATTCATCACACAATACCAGTTGCATGATTTCAAGTTTCTGTCCAATTGAAACTTGGGTGATGAGAAGCTTTCCTCATTTGGTAAATTTATGACATTTCCACAAATAACATAACTAAGAATCAAATCCATTCACAATATTGCTAACAATAGAACCATTCAAACACCAATTTTTCATAAAATCCATCGCAAGGAAACATAAATAAGATAAATCAAAATTTATTTTATTGCGGAAAAATCTTGTCCTTACAACGCGATTACAAATGAAAAACTATGCAAATATTATTTAGCAATCTATCTTAACTCTAAAGTAGTAGCTAAAATAATCCGATCTTCGAATCATGCGATCAAGATCCACTTCTTTATGATCAGATTTAGCTCACTTCTTTCCTTTTAAGCTTCCTTTTTCTTTGATTCTACAAAAGACCAAATGTAATCTTATCACATCATGTATCAAGAATCAAAAAAAGGAACTTAATAGAGTTAGATAGTGGATTTTACCTGATGCAGAGTCATACATCTTGGCTCTCCCATCTCTTAGATCTCTCAGGTAGTCAGGGCAGCTTCGTAACCAATGCCCCTTCTTTTGGCAGTAGAAAGACATGGATTCTTATGGAATGGTACACAGGACTATCTCAGACTCAGTTTTTCTCTTGTGTAGAGAAAACTTTTCTGGACTTCCAATGTTGCCATTGCCCATAGAAGGTTGGGATATTGATTTACCAGACAAATTTACTGACCGGTGCGCCAAATCATTTCTGATTTAGCAGCAATAAGCAAATAAGTCAAATCAATAAGGGTCATGTCGCGGTCCATCATATAGTACTCTCTTACCATATGATTCTGGAAGTGACTTAAGAACCAAGTCAACAGCCAACTTACTTTAAACATCGACACCTAACAATCCCAATCTATCAATATGTAATCTTTTATCTAAGACATGAGCACATATAGACTTTCCATTTTCATGTCTTTTGCCAATAGGGCTTGAATGACCTTGAACTTTTCAAGTCTTCGAACACGTGGGTCAGGGAGAATTATTGGAGGAGGTGGAGGAAATGAAGCATGATTTCCATTTCCACAATACAATCGTGGAACATCATCTTCACATGGAAAACTTTTTTCCAACGGATTTAGGAAGACCATAGTTGTCAGACTTTGACATCTATGAAACGGGAGAAAATTCAAGTTTAGTTGATTGAGTCCTTAATAAAACACCGAAATGAGATATTAAGGCTAGGACCCAACACAATATCCTACAAATTGGAAGAGGGATGTCGTAATCCAACTCGCAGAACATTTGAAGGTAGGTAAATGACGATTTACCAATTTCCACCATGAAAAACGAAAAGAAGGTTAAGTTTTAAATGAATTGAAACTCCTAGATCTTTTGAGATTCATTGAAATTTTCAATGTCATTTTAATCTCGATTATGCCCTTTATTTGTGACTGGGATGCCGAGGATCACAAATAAGGTGTGAATAACCGTGCGAATGTACGTGGTGCCCTCAATGTTACAGTCACCTAATCGACGTGCCGGTTAACCACACACGCTCCATCGATCTATGACAAACATCCAGTCATCCTTCGCTACCAATGCCAAACCCAACTTAGTGTGACGGTTAACCACACACGCTCCACTAATTGTCTCGACAAGGGTACAAAGTGTATTCCATGGAATTGCATCGATTTCACTTTTTCCTAAAGTAACTAAGATTTGGGAATTTAGTAAAAACATTTAGTTACTTTATTCATTATACTTTTAATGAGGAGAGGGTTTGCCCTATCCTATAGTGGATACCCATTCAATCGCCATTTTATAGGCAATTTCCTTAAACACCCCTTATAGACCAGCTTCGTGAATGAGGCCTACTAATGGTAAGACTAGCAGTTTAAGTTATACATATATAATATTAGACTTTTAATGTTATATATAGTATAGGGTGTATTTTACACTTTTAAAATACTAGGTGGTTTAATTTTACAAATTACACTTTTAATTTAAATTAAATATAAACCATATCAAAATGGATTTATTAACTTTCTTTTAATTATACCTTTAATTATCTTAATAAAAACATAAGGATGTAATTTGAACTTTTTCAAAACTAGGGTTTTAGAATTTAAAATTTCAAAAATTAAACTTTTAATCAAAAATTTAAATTCCAAAACTTGAGGGCAAGTTTTGAAACATTTCAAAAACATTAGGGTTTAACTATTTAAATTTCAAAACTAAAACTTTTAAGGTTCAAATTTAAACTATAAAACCTAAAGGGTGAAAAATTGAAACTTTTCCAAACTTTATCAAGAACATTCTAGATCAACAATTCAAATAAGGGAATTAACAATTAATTATGGTTATCTAATTTTGACCTAGTCCAATTACTTGCAAGATAATTCACCAAATAACTAAAATAATTAAACATTATCTTATAAGGCAACAAATATTTGATTAATTGGTAATTATCTTCTATTTTGGCAAGGATATTCACCCAAAATCAATAAAAATCGGATTTTACTAATTAAAAACGTTTATGGTAAGTATCCCAAGCCAAAACAGCAAGAAAATCGTGAAAAAACGCTGCCAGACCCTTTGACTCGTCGAGTCCAGGCCTGGACTCGTCGAGTACAGCAGACTCGGCGAGTTCACCAAGTGACTCAGCGAGTAAAGCAGTCAGAACCAAAAAAAATTCAATTTTTAAGCAATTTTTCGATCAAACAAGCATCAAATTCATTAACAAACAGCCCTAGGCTCTGATACCACTGATGGGTTTTGAGCACTACAACATTCCTATGGTGTACATGCAAACCCTAAAGCTTTGGATCTAGTTTGTCTAATGAACATGCAATAATCATCCAAAGCCATAAACCCTAGATCTAGCATGTGATAATCAATATAAACATAAGAATAGGGTTTAGATCTTACCTTGATTGTTATGTAGCAATAACAATCTATTCCTTGTAGTAATAGGCTTCTAAAAGCTTAGAGTCACAAATGTCACTCCTCTAATGGCTCACAAACACCAAGAGCAAGAGAATGAAGAAGGAGAAGAGGAGAGGCACTCAAAAACGTCTAGAAACCCTAAGGAATAAGAATCCCACGTTTTTGGTGCCCTAGGGGTCCTTAAATAGTGAGCCTATTAGGGTTATCTAACAAGGAAACCCTAATTTGACTGCTTAGGCCCTAAGCAACCCATGGACTCCTCCTTTAGAAGCCTTGGACGATTTCTAATGGGTTTCCCCATAGAATTCATCCACTCCTCTAATAAGGAGTCCATTAGCCCAATATTCAACTATCACACAATTGATAGTTCTAGTCCCCTAAGTTTAATTAATCTCTTTTAGCCACAATAATTAATTCTTAATTAACTATTGACTAATATTAATTAACCAATATGATTTCTCCTTTAATATATTATTCTCATAATATATTACTAAATCATAATTAATCCTCTCTCTCCATAATTCATCGTATCAAGTTGCTTTGGTCAAGGCAACCCAAAAGGACCATGCACCATCGGGTCAAGTACATACCAAAATAGTTATGGACTTAGACACTAATCCAACAGTAACATCAAGCATCCTCAAGTTTGTAGCACGAAGTGGCGTTTCATCTTTCTTTCTACTAAGCACATCACCTACTACATTAGTTTTACTCAAGTTGTAAAGTATTTCATAATCATAATCTTTTAGCACATCAACCATCTACGTTGCTTTATGTTCAAATCCTGTTGATCCGTGAGGCACTTAAACTTTTTGTGATCATTATAAATCGAGCACTTCAACCTATATAGGTAATGTCTCCATATATTTTGAATAAAAACTACAGTTTTGAGCTACAAATCATGATTCAGATGCCTCGACTCATGTAGCTTCAACTGTTTCGAAGCATATAAGATAACTTTCCCTCACAACATAAGAACTGTGTCTCTCTTCTCATTAGGATTAACTAGAAATCCCCCACTTGGAATTTGAACCTGCACTAATTGTTGCTCTCAATCGATTAGAGTAAGGAATCATCCCCAACCAATCTATATCTACCACCATGCTAATCTCTCTCATTGGGATAGGATTTCAATAGAGAACCTTACATTAGAGATCTCCATAATACAATTCTTGAAGACTTAGAACACCTTGATCTCTACTAGTGGAATATACTCCTTCATAAATAGCTCTTTAAATTCTTCCCATGTTATGGCTACCACTTCTGCATCAATACAAGACTTCTTCATTAGTCCCCACCAATCTCTCTCAGTCCATCTCACAACAAGATCATAGCTAAAGACATCTTTGCCTTAGTAGGATAGAAACCGGTGCGAAAGGCACCCTCAATGTCAGCTAGCCACTGAGTACCTACCAAAGGATCTTTCTTCCCATGAAAAAGTAGCGGTTTATATGCCGAGAAGCCTCAATATAACTACATCCACTATATGATCCTTGACCTAGGCTTCTAACATTCTATATTACAACAACAATTTTCCCATCAACTAGTTCTTCCATCTCATCTTTGAGGTGTGCAAATAGCCCTGGAAACATCTCTTAGATATCTTCACGAACCTCACTTGCAACTAGTTCCCAAAGATTGGGTGTCTCAGAACCCCCAGATTCGTTTGATGGCCTTCCTCAAGTATTCACTATTTTCTAAAACGTAATTCATGGATATTATAACATTAATACTTTGATCATTTTTACGTTACTTTTATATTATCTCATCAGTTCTTCATGTCTTTTTGTGATTCTTCCTAACACAAATGTCTATCATGTGCTTCTAATATTACGGGCCCTTATACTATCTTCTACACATATAAAAATTTGTTTACAGAGATCACACGAAAATTCCCTATCTACATGATGTGTCATAAACATGTCTACTTATTTATCGTTTTACTATTCTTATCTCATTATGAGGATACATTCTTACTCTAGCTATTCATGTTATCTCGAGTTTTCTCTTATACGCAAGCGTACACCATGGATGCATGATGGTACATACCCTTGAACCAAAATAGGCCTTTGAGAAGTTGATTTTGACCTAAGAACACAACCAAAAAAGTAATAGGAAGTAAGGACAAATCCGTTCTCTAAACCTATATGATCCTAGATGTATACAATCATAGCATTAAAGATACATGCCTGCCTATAAGGATCAACTGAGCATTAATAAAGCACATACATCACATAAGGCACATAAAAAGCATATAAGCATATAAACATCATAAGTACATAAGCATCATAAACACATAGGCATCATAATCATGTAAGCATCCTATTAAGAAATTCTATCATATAAAGTATAAACATTACATAAATCTAAACAATTTTACATAAAGACTTATTGTGAGTAAGTGGCTCACTAGCCATTGAGTTTCGGATGACTTCACGCTTCACATTCTCTTTCTCTTTTTCAAACTTTTCTTTAAAATTTTTAACTTTTCCAAATTCTTATTTTGAAACTTTTGAAAAACTTTTAGCCTTGCTTTGAGTTTAAACACACAAGTGTATGTCGAAATCTCTCAAACCATGCTCTGATACCAACTTATAACAACCCAATTTTTTTATATATAAACATAAAGTAAAGATAGTCGTTACCCTTTTTTTTAAATATAATTAAAGTTTTCAAAAACAGTCAACAACTTTTATAAAATAATATTTCTAAAAACATTGCGGTGGTAGAAAAACTTCCCAGATTTAAAACATAGTATGGTAACTTCATAAATCTTCAAGAAAATGTCGCCTGAAGTCACACCGGTCTCTTTCCCTTGTTAATACCTGATGATCCTGAAAAATGTTAAATAAGAACAGGTAAGCGACAATGCTTAGTGAGCATACACATTAATCCACCATTATATAGATCATTTACTTACACATAACACACATAGCACATTTTACATGAAACATAAGCATAAACATAAACATAAACATAAACATAAACATAAACATAAACATAACCATAAACATAAACATAAACATAAACATAAACATAAACATAAACATAAACATAAACATAAACATTCCTAGAACATATTGTTGGTACCAACCTTTAACGTCCCAAAAACTCATAACCAAATTTTTTTGTTTTATATTAAATAAACATCAACGAAACGTGTTTATCAAAACCATAAGGAAATCATAGTTTATCCATAATAATCCAAATTACATCAGAGTCAAATAAGTGAAAAGTCATGGTGTGTGTGCGATACGATCATCCCGAGCTCTTCCCCTTCGATCCGGAAGTACCTGAAACATAAACTGAAATCTGTAAGCACAAAGCTTAGTGAGTTCCCCAAAATACCGCATACCATGCATATATGCCAGCTCAAGGCTGTGACGGGTATATTTCACCTCGAGTCTATTTCAACTCATATGTCAGCACAAGGCTGTACCGGGTCTATTTCACCCCCGAGTCGATTTCAACTTATATATCAGTACAAGGCTGTACCGGGTCTATATCACGCCATATACATATAGCAAACAGGTACACATGCATACAACACATATAGAAGGAGTCACAAAGACTGCAAGCACATATAATCCCTAGTGTCCTACAGTATAGTTAGCAAACTCACCTCAGTCTGTTGTCAGTCAAATAAATGCTCGACCTGCTGAACCGGAGAATCTCCGCACTAACCAACCAAATAAAACCCTAACTAATAATTGGGTCATAAATCATAATCGGGACTTCAATCAAGTAATCCCGACCCCCAGGGTAAAACACCATTTTACCCTTTCCTCAATTGGCCCAAAAGCCAACGACCATACTCAACGGCATAAAAGCCCAAATAATGGCCCAATTCCTAAAGGACACCCACAGCCCAATATCGGCCCAAATTCAAAAAGCCCCAAACCCTAACAATGGTCCATAATCAGAAAGACTTATGGCCCAACAAAGGCCCAACACCTTAAAGCCCAAAGGCGGCCAAAAAGTAAAAAGTCCACCTGGTTGCAAATGCTGATCGTTCCCCTACTACGCCCGACGTACTAGATAGCTACATTGAGTCGGGATCCAGATGCGTACGCTTGCATACGCCCGACATACGCACCCATTAAGCTCCTTTTCCCATTATGCTCTTAATTCTTGGTACAAATGTCCATATTTCAAATCCAAACCATGGGGAACGACTTAATCCATAAAGTTACTAGCTTGGAGCCTTTCCATAAAGTCACCAAATGGACATAAACTCATGCATGAGTGATACTAAACCATCAAGATGCTAACTTTATGGACTAGGGATTTCAGAAACATCAAGAGGAGCAACTCATAACTTCTGGAGTGGTAAAATTCCACTAGATCTCATTCATAGGACCAAAAAGTGACCAAAACTTCATAACAAGTAGATCTAAGCATAGAATGAGAAAGGTCCAAGCTTTATACCTCAATGAAGCTAGAAATGATGAGTGGAATCTGGATCTACCAGCTCCTCCTTGACCAAGGCTCCTTCTCCAAGCCTTTTATTCTTGAAGTTACACCAAACACACACCAAAACACACACAAATGTCAACTCTCTGTTGAAATGAGCTAGGTTTCGAACTGGGACATAAAAGGGCAATGAATGATAGGAAATGAGAGAACCTTGGGACATAAGGTTGCTTAAATAGGGTCCAAACCCTAAAATTAGGGTTTGTCCCCTGATTACATACGCCCAACGTTTAGGAGGAACGCCCATTGTATGCACCCTCCTCCCAAAATTACAATAATGCCCCTAAGGACCAAAATTGCAAACTGATTACACACCAAGGATCCAAAATGAAAAATACCTTGAATCGGGTGTTACAATTCTCCCCTATTTGAATTAGACTTTATCTTCGAAGTCTGCTGCCGCAAATAACTCTGGGTAATGCTCCCTCATCTCATCCTCAGGCTCCTATATCCACTTAAACCCTTTTGGTGCTGCCACTGCACTTTTACAAGATCCACAACATTGTTTTGTAGAGTGTTTGTCCTATTGTCAAGGATCGCCACTAGTCTCTCTGTATAATTTAGGCGGTCATCTACCTGAATGTCCTCCAATGGAACCACTGGGGAATCAACAACCAAACATTTCCGAAACTGAGATACTTGAAAAGTGTTGTGGATCTGACTAAGCTCCGATGGCAGATCCAAATGATGCGCAACCCTAACCACCTGGGAAAATACCCTGAATGAACCAATATATTTGGGGCCCAACTTGCCCCACTTCCTGAATCGGATGACACCTTTCCAAGGTGAAACCTTTAGGAGCACCATGTCCCCAACCTGGAACTCTAAGTCTGACCACCGTCTATCTGTGTAACTATTCTATCGGCTCTATGCTGTCTGAAGTCTTCCGCGAACCTGCTGAATCAATTTTGTCGTCTTGAGTACTACCTCTGTACTCCCGATGAATCGTTGACCGACCTCACCCCAACATAACGAGGTCCTGCACTTCCTCCTGTAGAGCATCTCAAAAATAGGTCGATCAATATTGGCGTGATAACTGTTGTTATATGAAAATTCCGCCAAAGGAAGATATGTATCCCAACTACCGCCAAAATCCAGAACACATGCATGTAGCATGTCCTCCAAAGTGAGGATAGTCTGCTCACTCTGATCATCAGTCTGTGGGTGGAAATTTGTGCTGAAGTGTAGATGGGTACCCAACTCCTCATGGAATCTCTTCCAAAACCTGGAAGTAAACGGAACATCCCTATCAGAGTCCACAAAAACTAGCACCCCATGTCATGCCACCACTTCCCGAATGTAAATATCGGCCAACTTCTTCGCCGAAATGCTCTCCAGTATGATAATAAAATGCACGCTCTTGGTCAATAAATCCACGATGACCCATATCAAATCCACTTTGCGCACCGTCCTTGGCAAATTTGTGATAAAATTCCTCGTAATCTTTTCCCATTTCCAAACGGGAACTTCCAATGGCTCCTTTTTTCGTAGGGGTCACTGATGCTCGACGTTGAATTTCCTGCAAGTCAAGCACCTCTCCACATACCAGGCCACGTCTCGCTTCATACATGGCCACCAATAATCAGGCCGGAGATCTCTATACATATTTTTTGCTCCGGGATGAATACAAAATCTCGACTTGTGCACCTTCTCCATCATGACGCACACCACACCAATATGGAACCCACACCCTCTGATGAATAGTCAATAATCCTCGACTATCATAATTGAAGGAAGCCACCTGACACACTATGCACTCACTCTTCCGGTGCTCTCCCTTCATAGCCTCAACCTAAGCCTCTCGAGTCTGCTCTAAGAGTGGGGTAATCATGGTCATCCTCAAACACACATCCATGATCGGGGTAGCAATCGCCTTGCGGCTGAGAGCAGCAGCCACCATGTTGGCCTTTCTCGGGTGATAAAGGATTTCACAATCATAATCCTTCACCACATCCAACCATCTATGCTTCCTCATATTCAGATTCGCCTGATCCATCAGATACCTCAGAATCTTGTGATCCGTGTTGATAGTACAGCAGACCCCACTAAGGCAATGTCGCCAAATCTTGAGGGCGAACACCACAACCCCCAACTCCAAATCATGCATAGGATAGTTCGCCTCGTGAGGCTTCAACTGCCTCGAAGCGTAATAAATCACATGACCCGGCTGTATTAACACTACACCCAAACCCGTGATTGATGCATCACAATACACCACAAAATCCTCAACACCCGCTGGCAGGGTCAGAATCGGCGCGTCACACAAACTCCGCCTCAGAGTCTCAAAATATGCCTGCTGGTCAGGCCCCCAACGAAACGTGACAGTCTTTTTCGTCAACCGGGTCAAAGGAACTGCTATCTTGGAGAAATCCTGAATGAATCTTCGATAGTAACCCGCCAATCCAAGGAAACTCTAAATATCATATGGAGACCTTGTAACTTCTCAGTAGTATGGGCCCTTACTACCTTCCATACCTACCCGTATTTGTTTCAATGGATCATCACAGCCTGCCCGAAAACAACCCACAACTAGGATACGCATACATCCTATCCTCACTCTCTCGTGAGTGGCTAATTATTCCTCAACTAGCCTGCTACACCCATACAAACACACACTCATGAAACTTCCACCAACCATGTAACCACCCGTGCATGCTAATCATACATAACACTGGATCCCATAGACATTCGAATACTTGATTCTACCCTAAGCCCACAGCCAAACAAGGAAAAGGAGATAAGGCTAAATCAATCATTCCCAGGCTATAGAATCTTAGTTATGTACAACTATGATGCACACACGCAACTACAGTTCTATCATACTAATCAATAAGAAATAATAATGTGGGTAACTTGGGGTATAGTTTCTTGCTCCGGCTGATCATACACATCTCGTCCTTCGTTGGTTACTTTTGAAAACATTTTTTTTGAAAATCACTTTGAAATGTTTTACAGATCCTTAGTTTGAGTCGGGATTCACACGAATGCTCATCCAAATCTCTCAAACCAAAGCTCTGATACCAACTTGTAACATCCAAAAAATCAAGGTAAAATTTTCATTTTTAAAATTCAACTAAATGCCATAATTGTTTACAAAACATCGTTCCCAAAAATAATAATCACATATCAGAGTGTCCCAAAATCAAATATCATGAAATTGGAAGGATGTGCACGATCATGCCTTTGCTTTTCCCCCGATCATCTAAAGCACCTGTAACATAAAACTAAAAAATATAAGCTAAAGCTTAGTGATTTTCCCCCAAAGTACCACACACAACCAACAAATATACAATTATGCACGCTATGTCTAATCAGTCATCAGACTGGAATACCCTCGGGCCCACATCAATCGGGTTGGATTACCCCCAACCCAATCAGTCATCGGACTGGAATGGAAATATGTAACGGGTGCAATAAGAAATTGGACTGGTATACCCTCGGGTCCACTTCCATCGGGCTAGATTACCCTCAGTCTCTTGGCTCACAGACATAACAGTAAAACCTTAACCCAAAACTGTACCATTTCGACATATGCAAAAGAAAAACATATAACCAATCAACAGGCAAACAAACAAATCTACGGATCACTACCGAATCGCAACATCTTATAAATTAGGATATAGATCTAACAGATCACTACAACATAACAACATCCTATATACCAGGATACATAAACTAGTGGGCCGACATTGGTGCCTTCGACCAAAAATTACAGTGAGGAAGACTCACCTCATATTCTGACGAAATAGTTGAACAACACATTGTATTGAATACGAACTCTATCGATCACCTTTATAAAAAAAAGTGACCAAATTTCAGACTACAACTCAAAATACCCAAAATATCCCTGGGTCAAACTTGGTCAAAAGTCAACTTAGTCAGTCGCCATGTTGTGGCTAGCCTCTAGCCACGCTCACCACGTCGTGATGACCCATTCATTACGTCGTGGGGACTGTTCAGGGAAACTTAATCCAATAAGCTCTTAATCCATAAAAGTAACCATTCAATCTTCCCAGATGGCATTCTCTCCTCCAATGGACCATAAAAATCATTGCTTTATAGACATGCACGCCTGATGCATGTCTTGAGCTCAAGCTAGGTCCAATAGAGTAAAAAGGGGCCAAGTTGTCACACAAGTGTTTAAAACTCTATAAAACTTCAGATCCAACACTCGTAACCATAAAGGGACTCTGGTGATCTATAAAGTTAACAACTTTATGGAATCCCAACACTCCAATGAGTCCCAACATGAAGAATAAGGCGTAGAAACCTAGATCTATGCACAAAAACCCAAAAGCTTAGAACTTGAGGACTTACAAGAATCCAAAAGATGCACAACAAGATGATGAGAAGAGTTGCTTGCTAAATCCAAGTCTAAATGAAACCTTCTTCTTCTTCTAATCCCTAAAAATCAAAGGCTTAAATAGCAAAAATGGAGGTTAGGGTTTGTTTGGAGGCTGATAGAGTGTGATGGAGGCTGAGGGTGAGCTACCCTAGCCATCACATTTCCTTAAATAGAGGCGCAAACCCCGGATATTAGGATTTCTCATTAAACAGTCGCCACATCGTGGTCATAGGTTGCCATGCCGTGGCGGTCATTTAAAATATGTGATACATCGACCATCACCACTTTATGGGATGCCTTCACCATGATGTGGTCCCGTCCAAAATCCAAAATACATTAAATTTAATTATCTTCATGAATCCGGATGTTACAGTAACATCACTTCTCAACGGTCACCTCGATAACACTAATAAAATCGAACAATCACCAAGCTTCGATAGTTTCCAAGAACCAATCTTTGATAGTTAAGCCTGGGTCTCATTCACTTATGGGTTGGTAATACCTAAAACCTAGAGGATTTTAGTGCCAATGTATTCCAAACAAAAAGAGAGAAGCAAATAAGAATAATTTGGATAAAGAGTGATATTAAAGAAACTTTGATATAAAGGCAGTAAGATCTTGGGCTTAGATACTCTTCCTTTGATATCAAGAGAGAAATTGAGGTGCTTGTGTGGTTTCCCGTAAATTACAATCGAATACTTATTGGGATGTATCGAAGTGCCTGTTTTTAATAAGTATCGATGGTAGGCTTAGTTTTCAAAAAACATTGCAACTTAACATAAGAGAAAAACATTGTAAGAAAAATACTTGAGTGATCAGTGTAATCAACATCAAGTAAGCATTGGAAAAATTATAAGTGACTAAGAATCGAAGTAAATGTTCGGACATAAATCTCATTTCATAAACAAAAGAAAGAATTGGATCTATTAGGAAGAAATGAATCAGGATTAATACATTTCGTTAAGATCACACACAAGATAAGAAATGATATTTTGAACATTTGAAAAAGGTATATTGAAACATGAGGTTTCAGTAGTCAATTCCATATGAAAATTTTGAACAATAAAATTGTTCACCGTCAGATCCTTATAATGTGTTATTTGTTGGGTCTCACTCTCATCATGGAAAAAATGATTTTCGAGATCATAAACACATATTTTTGGCACACCAACATCCTAGTTATTTTTTACTAGAGATGTCTTGGGATATGCTTTATGGTGTGTGCAATATGTAAGAAATTTGGGGCGAAAAAAGATTGGTTAAAAGATTCATTGTATCTCTGTTGAAAGAATATAACAAAGCAGTCATCTCTTAACTCATAATGAGAAGAGAAAGGTAGCATGAGGACTATTGTTAATACATCCTATTAGGAAGAAATTTTTGGATGAAAATTTTCATTAAGGCTTCGCAAACGATAAGTCAGTGAGGCTTTGGACAACATGTTGTATCATGCGTCTAGGGACACTTAAATAGTCAATGAGTATCAAAGAATACCTGATCCCTTTGAGTTTCGCTTGTGCATGCTTATGAACAACATGTGTTACAATGAATTTTGCAATCATGATACCAAGATGAAGAAAATTGAAACAAAAATAAAGAAAATCTTTTTGGAATTTTTGAATTTAGAAATTAAAAGACAAAAATAAAGAAATTCTTTTTGTATTTTTGAATTTTTCAACAAAACAAATATAAAGAAAATTTAAGCAATACCTTCACTAGACCTTCGATTATTCCTACGCAAGTTTTTTAAAATTTGGACATTCGCTACTCCTTCGCTAGAACCTCAATTAGTCCTTCGTTACTCCTTCGCTAGAATCTCAATTAGTCATTTGCTACTCCTTCGCTAGAACCTGAATTAGTCCTTCGCTACTACTTCGATTTGTTATGGATTGTCATCTTCAATATATGTTTGATTTGGATCCCTCATAACACATGGATATGCTATGTGTTGCTCCCCTTCAACACCAACATTCGAAGGTAATGGCTCCCCCTCGACTTGAGGTTGTGTTGGAAAGTGTCCCCCCTTAACTTGATCAGATTTCAAAGTTTCACCCTCTTCAACATGAGCTATTGGTATCGAAGATGAATATTCATCTATTCGTCCATCAGTAATTGTTGACTCATCAAAATGCTTCGCTTCTTCATGAACTTGATTGTCTTTTATATTAACCTCAACATAAATTGTTTTGTCAGAAATACCATAAATCAATGTCAAAAGTAAGCATTTATTCAGAATCCTCATCAGAAACAGAAATAATTGGTTTCTGAGGAAACTAATGTTCGACTCTCTTAACATATTAATCATCGAATGTTAAATTAAAATTTTCTTCAACTCTCCACGTTTGTTTGTTCATCACCCTATATGCCACAAATTTATGAGAATATCCAAGAAAAATTCCTTCATCAGCTTTTTTCTGAAACTTTGAAAGATTATCTTTGAGATTCATAATAAAGCATCTGCAACGAAAAACATGGAAAATTCTACATTAGGTTTCCTTCTGTTAATGATTTCGTAAGGTGTAATGTTAAATATACGATGAATGAAAGATCGATTTCAACACCGTTTTGGTAAATATAGGATGAATGGAAGATTGTTTTTACATTAGGTTTCCTTCTGTAGAAATTGCTTATGATAAAAAATATTGAGGTAAATTTGCGTAAGTGATCATAGTTCTAGCAGCTTCACACAAAGATCGATTTCTCATTTCGACAACACCGTTTTGTTGTGGTGTGTAAGTTGGCGAAAAATTATGAGAAATTCCCAGATTTGTCAAGAACGAATCAAGAACATGATTCTTGAATTTCGTTCCATTGTCACTTTTGATACAACAAACTTCTTTCTTCAGACTCGTTCCAATGCTTTTGATGAAATCGATCATCACTTGGGCAGTCTTAGATTTCTGTCTTAGAAAATACCCAAGTAAAGTGTAACATCCTGTTTGATAAATTTCTTATCTTGGGAGTCTGGGCAATAAATGGATCAAGTAAAGGCCTTGGGCTTCAAAGGAATATGTTTTAGACCCCATTCGATTTTGATAATGATGGTTATGTGATCTAAGCCCTTGCTTTGTGTTTTCGAGCCAAGGGTAAAATGGGAAAACTTATATGTTAGGTTTCTTGTATGGATTATAGTTTTTAGTTTGCAATGTGTTAAACCAAAATTAACCAGATAGAAGTGCGGGGCTCATCAATACATTTTTGTGGATATAAAGATCGCTGAAAACAGCGTTGAAACGAAGAAGTTATGGTTGTTTGAAGTTTATGTGGATTTGGGTGAAAACCATCGCCACAGAGTGGGGATAAGAACCCACAGTGTGGCACTCGCCACGACACGATGAAGTGTGGCCACGACACGAAGATTAGTCAGGCCCAAGCCTATGATTGTTAGGGTTTTCAACGTATTTATGCATAAGGTTATGACTTTTTGGCTATTTTATTAACCTCAATCACCTCTAGAACCCCTTGGGAGAAACCCTAGCCTCCACCTTTAAGATTTGAGCTTCTCCTCTCTCCTTTCTCCTGTTTTGGATGTTTTTTTATGTTATTTTGATGAATTTTAAAGGGCATGAAGATTCTTTTGGTTGCAAGGAATGATGCTTCAAATTTGGATCGATCAAAGACACTACTTTTCTAGACTATTTTAAGTATAAAATTTCAATCTTGTTATCTACTTCTTTAGATCTTATCATTTGGAGGGGGGGGGGTTGGCATTTTTGGTCCATTTTATGGCTGATCTTGGAGTTGAGTGAACTTCAACATCTTTTGACCCATTTAGAATGCTTCTTGGACCTCATGAACTAGGAATGTTATGATCGTTTGCCTTCCCTTTTAGTCATGAAAGTTATCTTGGTCCTTTAGGTCATTTTGGCGTATTTAAGTTTAGATCTTGAATGTGTGTTGCATCGTTATGGATAAAGTTGGAAGTTTATCCATTTACACATCATGTGGATTTAGATCTAAAGGTTGGACACTTGGAATTAATGGATTAAGTAGAGAAAGAGGCATTTTTTGGTCGCTTTGTGGCTTAAAGTCTAGATATTGGTGGTTTGGACCTTCCTAATAAATAAAATTGAAAACTTTATCCATTATGAGGCTTTTAGGATTTAGATATGATTATTTTAGCTTTGGTCCTTATGGTTTAAGCTCTGATTGAAGAAAATATTTTTAGAATGAAGACCACGACGTGGCGACTAGGGATTTATCATCTATTTTGTCGTTAGTGTGCCACGATGGTGTCATGGATGGCCATGACGTGGCAGTTGACTAAAGTCCACTTTGACCATTGACTTTTGACCAATTTGACTTTAGGTCAAACTTGGGCAGGATTGAGTTTTTTGACAATGGGCTGGTCTCGGTTTGGTTTTAGGAAGCTTGGTTTGACTGTTGTGATGTTGAGGTAGTTGTTTGGATTCTGTCGAGTGGTTCATGTGAGTCTTCCTAAATGTACTCGTGGGTCAAAGGCACCAATTTTGGCCCACTAGGTTATGTATCCTAATATATAGGATGACGTTATTTGTTGGTTATATGTTAGACTAGTAGATCAATATGATTACCTGTATTCGCTTATAAATGTTTGATTGGTAGATTTGGATGATTACCTATACTTTCAGGTTATTTACTATCGTTGCATATATTGACATGTTATTGTTTTGTTGGGTTAATGCACACCTTATTTGTGCTGAAGGACAAGGAACCCGGGCGTTCTAGTTGATATTTTAGGTCCAAGGTGAGTTGTCATGCTACTGTAGGCTTGCGAGGCTGGCCAGTAGACTGTAGGCTCGGGAGAGTGGTCCAGGCTATTATAGGCCTGGTAAGACTGTTTGGGGCAGACTGAAGGCTAATACGCACACTCATAGTGTTTGTAATTGATTGTGTGTGGTACTTTGGAAAAACTCACTATGCTTTGGCTTATAGTTTGATTTCATGGTTTCAAGTACATCAGATAATAGGGGCAAGGTGAAGGCATGGTTTTGCACATCTTCCTTAGATATTATGTTGGTTGGTGATTTTGGGATACTATGATTTGATTATGTTCTTGAAAACAATGATTTTGTATGGTTTATGGATTATTAAAGGGTTTTAAAAACAAAAATTGTTACTATGATGTTTGGGATGTTACATGTTGGTATCAGAGCCCTGGTTTGATAGAATTGGATGAGCACTTGTGTGATTCTAGAATCAAACTAAGGATCTACAAAATCATTTCCAAAGTTAACTCTAAAATGACCGACAGAGAGGACGCAATGTGTACAATCAGCCGGAGCCAAGGAAAGTATTCCCCAAGATACCCACATTTGTTCTATATATTGGTGATGTGATCGAACTACATACTAGTTTGTAGGCTAGGGATCTTAAGGAATTGCATGATAGAATTGCCTAATTCATGATGTCTGATAACCTAGGAGAATTTCTTTATATGTTATATGGAATTGAAATTATTATTGTGGTTGCTTAGTGTATGCATCATAGTCGTACATAACTAAGATTTTATAGCATGAGAATGTTTGATTTAGCCTTATTTCCTATTCCTTGTCTGGTTGTGGGCTTAGGGTAGAATCAAGTGTTCGCTTGTGTATCAAATCTAGTGTTATGTATGATTAACATACACGAGAGGTTGTAGGGTTAGTATAAGTTTCATAAGTGAGTATGGTTTGTAGAAGGACAGCGAGGAATGATTAGCCACTCTAAAGAGAGTGAGTATAAGATGTACATGTATCCTAGTTATAGGATGTGTGCATATCCAAGGAAGTGCTTTAGTGTGTTTGGTGCGTTGTTTAGCATGTTTTGGGAGTATCAGCATGAGTAGTTATTTAGAGGATCCAGAACAATTCTTGAGGAAAGTACGAATAGGTGTGGAACTGAAAGCACAGGATCCATACTCAAATTGAGGAAAAAATCGGGGATTATAAGGAGCTAATTTAGGGTAGATTTTATGGTTTGGCACCATGGTTCATTGCAATGTGTTTCCGTATTAAACGGTTTATCGGTTATGGTTGCTCAGGCTTAGGATGGGTCTGGTGATTGTTTGGGCCTTGGTAGCCATGTCAGTTGGAGTTTGAATGGTGCGGACCTAGGTAAGTTAGTTGATTTTGAGGTATCGAGGGCCTTGCTCACTACAAGAAAAAGACCCTTTTACGATGCGCAAACCACGCCACTCATTGATTCATGTTACGCAAAAGAGAGTGACATTAAAAAAGTGTCATCTCCTTGAAAAATTTAAGGATTTAGGTCACACATTATTGCGTGCCCTTAAATTAGTCTCATGTAAAAAAATTGAAAACACGGAGGGCACTTTATCTAAAATGTGCGTCCTCTGTGAATGTCGCTTTATGATTTTTATTCAAAACGCGCGTTTTTAAAAGGGGGAAATGAAATCCTCTTAAAATTCTAAAATTTTTAAATACCCGCTTCTAAGATCTCCCTTCATTCTCTTCTTCCCTTTCTCTCTGCAAACCCTAATCACGATACAATCTCTGCTATACACCTCGACAACTCATATAATCGTTTCTATAATTTTTTCTTAAAAACTCGCGTTCATTCCTGAAGATCAAAGAATGGCGACGAGCAACTAGGGCTTTTATTTCCCACATACATATAATCGTGATTTTCATCAAGAGTTTCAAAACCACTTCCCCCACGTACGCTTTTCTTTTTCAATCTCACATCCATCTAGGGTTTTGGCATACAATAACTCTATTCGACTCATCACACACCATCTATTAAGGGAAGACGTCAAAGCATTCATAGGCCGGATGTAAGTGCGTACAACATAATACGGGATGCTATCCCGTACTCTATTTTGGTAAACAACCGTATTCTAATTATGTTTTTCTAGTAGTGAACTCTTTTGTTGATTGTTTCTGTAAAGATTTGGGGTTTTTGTGTTTCCAATTTAGGGTTCTAAATCATGACTTCAAAATCATAGTCTGGCGAATCTCGGTCGTTGCTCACCACCACTTTCATTCTCTATTGATAATGGTTTCTGTATGTTGTATGATTTGCTTCAGAATTCATGTCAATCTACGTTTCATCTTGTTGTATGTCATTTTTTCTAGAATGAATAAATGATACTGTGATGATGCGGTTTGAAATTAATTTAGTTTCCTTTCTTGGTGAAATTTTGCCCACAATGTGTTTGTGAAAATGCCACTTTTGAAAAGAGAAAGTACTACAGATACTATAACAATTTTGGTAAGAGCTTGTTTTGTGTTCTTGTGTGTGTGTGTGTTTGATCTTTGTCCATCATGTGGGAAATTTTGATGGTGTTTTAGTTTGATAGATCTAATTTCAAGTGAGAGTAAATGGTTTATATTTTTGCTTATTTTTCAGATAAGCTACCTAGTGATGTTTGCTTATATATCCTTGGCATTGGGGGACACTCCTCGCTTCACTTCATGTTATATTTCGTCCAAGGTATTTTCATCATCTAGCAAAGCCTTTAATTAATAGTATTTTTAAGATAATCACCATTCAAACTTTAATCATTAAATGTCCTTATATTCCAGGTGTTCCTTGGGCTTTCTGGAGTAATGCTTGTCATGCTATTTGTTATCCCTTTTCTTGTTTTGGCTGTAAGTTTCATCCTTTTAATGCTATCCGTAAGTTCCATTTTTGGAAAATATAAAGAAAGAGGTACAATTTTTTTTCTTATTCTCGCCTGCAATCTCATCTGGTGTTGATTTAATACTGTAATCACAATAGGTCATGAGGTTAATGAAATAGTTTGTAAATATTGTTGCACTTTCCAAATCGTTAATTTCAAGGACAAATGCCAAAAATGCCCCTGTAGACTTAATTTTCTGTAATAACTTCCTTGGGTTTCTTTTGTCTGGTCATTATATTTTTGTTATATAGCTTGAATATTACTGTAGATTTTGGCCAAAAATGCCCATGTAGACTTAATTTTCTATAATACAAAAGTTGTCGCAGTTTTATTTAGTTTTTTTTTCTGGTCAGGGGAAAATGGGTTATGGGTAATAACTTTATTCGTTGTATATTCCTTTCTCTGCTTCAATCCTGTGTTTGACAAAGCAGTTAACAAATTCTTATTTGGTAGACACTGACAGCCTCATTTAGCATCTCAAAGATTTTGGAGGATTAGAATCCCATCTGTTGTCACCAAAAAAGAATGTAAATGATGAATCATATATAAATGTAATTAAATTTCAATAAACAAAATGGTACCACTTGATAGTTGTTGCAGCAGCAGCAGCCAAGCAGAGATAATATTGCTTGTAATAAGTATCCAAACCAAGTGCAGAAGGTTCTTTAGCAGCTAAACTTTTTACCAGCATAGCTCCCTTCAAAAATACCAATTATAGCATATTTTAAACTATTAATGAATGAGAAACAACTGAATATTAGTAACCACGAACCATAGTGACCTGCAAAGTTATGGTTTTCATTAAGAATCTTTATTTGTTGCACAAGTAAAATTCCAATTATAGCATGTTTGTAATAGGTTTGTTTATATGAATCAGGTATGGTTTTCCTTAAGATAAAATATTGGTTATATAAAGTTATGGTTTTCATTAAGAATTTTTATTTGTTGCACAAGTGGTCGATAAAGTTCAGTTTTGTTGCAAGATTTGTCCATGTTAAAAAATGTCCGTGAAGTCCAAGTAAAATGACTATTTTGCCCCTGTGTTTGTCTCCTTCATCCTCTAACCCAATAAATTCCTCATTCTCCATCTTAAACTCCAACCAGACCAAAACCCAAATATTAAACTAAGATGAAGGGGATTGAGAAGATGAAGATGAAGATAATGGCAAAATAGTCATTTTACTTAGACTTAACAGACATTTTATAAATGTTTTTTTAACACCCAGCCTTGCAACAGAACCAAGCTTTGATCATTAATTTTTATTTGTTTTTTTTAAACTATAAACACAATATGTTGCTAATATTTGAAATAAACAATTTCTTTTTTCTCACAGGGCATGAGTGATCTCCTCGCTCCAATCTTGTTCATCATGCAAGATGAGTCAGAAGCTTTTTGGTGTTTTGTTTCTTTAATGGAAAGATTAGGACCAAATTTCAACCGTGATTAAAAATGGCATGCACTCTTAACTCTTTGCACTATCAAAGGTTCACTCTCTTTCTGAACATATTACAAGGGTATTTTCGTCATTTAATAAAAAAGGAAGAATAAAACTGAATTCCTTCCACTCACCCCCACGAATGGTTGAAGTCCATCAAATATGATATTTGAAAGAATTAAATTATCCAGTTTTTCTAAATGGAATATGGAATTCCAATTCTGCCGGAATCCACGATTCCATTCTTAGTTGTATTATCAAACTAGGCGAATCTCCGCGCGTTGCATGAGAATACAATTATATAGTTAAAATAATAACTTTTACCAAATTATTATTTAATATTTCTACTTTGAAGCAAAATATAAGTAGCAAAGCAAACATATAGTTAACATATTAGTATTATTAACCATTATAGTTTTAATTTTTAAGTCATTGTGGTATATACACCTGTTTGATAATTTTATAATCGTTTAAAATTGTGTAAATTATATATTAAACTTATGATAATCTATATATAACGGGTAACAAAATATATGAACAAAAATATGAACTACAACTTTTAGTAACATAAAAATACAAAAAACATCTATTATAACATTTGTATTAAAAATATATATATACAACGAATAATAAAAAATATGAAAAATTAACACTATAACTTTTAATAACATAAAACACTAAAACATTTATTATAACATTTATATTAAATCTTCATATTTAAATCCCAAATCTCTTCAAATACATTAATGTTTTTAATGAGCAAAACTTTACAACCTTATAAAAAAACGAAAATAAAAAGTTATTAGTGATAACTAATTAAAAATCATAAGTTAAAAACTTTAGAGTTGTAACTAATAAATATACGTCAATTAGAGGGAGCTCCGATTAGCCACCAAGCAAGCTTTACAGCTACTACAAGACAATTACCGTGAATTTGTTCCAAACCCACTTGTGTTTTGTTCTTGGATCACGGTTTTTAACAACAATTTGTATGTGTGTTTGTTCAAGAGAGAGAAGATGAACTGTAACATCCGGATTTTCAGGGACATTATTGTGTATGTTAATCTTGAGATTTAAGGAGGGACTCGACGAGTTGAGGGACCGAATCGCCGAGTCGAGTCGAGATTACCGCGTGGATTTAATGAATGGACTCGACGAGTTAGAGGAGGGACTCGCCGAGTAGGTGCTGGGCAAAGAAACCCTAATTTCCCGGGTTTGGGACCTATTTAAAGGCATTTATAGCCTCAATTGCGGCCACCTTCCCCTGAGAAACCCTAGAGAGCAGAGAGAAAGCTTGTAGTGCAAGAGGAGGGCTAATTCATCATTCTTTGGTGTGTTTTAGCAAAGGGAAGGAAGGATTTCGAGCTAGGCTGACTTGTGGGACTCAAATCTTCCATCATTTCGTTCAGAGCTGCTGTGGGAGGTAAGGATTCATGTCTATCTTCATTTGAGTAATAGATTTCATGAATCTAGGGTTTCATCTCTTCACTTTGGTAAGAGATCTAGTGTGTGTGATGTCCCCTGGTGACAATATTATCAGATCTGGACCTTGAGAGGTCCAGAAAGTCCTTATTCTTCAGCTTTATGCAATCCTTTATGAGTTTTGGGGCCTAAGTTATTATATTAAGGGTTATTTTGGCATATAGAGATGATAGTGTGATGCATGGGCCTAAAGTTCGAACCTTTACGTGACTTTTGAGTGCTAGAAGGTTAGATCTACTAGTTGGTGAAGCAGATCTGACCTCAGAAGGTCGTTTGAGTGTTGCCATGGAAGGAACTCGCCGAGTCCATAAGGGGACTCGACGAGTCGAGTCGGGTTGACCCGCGATTCATGACCAGTGGTGACTCGTCGAGTGGAAGGTTCGCTCGGCGAGTCGAGTGAGGTTTAGATAGACCCAGAGGACACGCTTGGACTCGCCGAGTCACCTATGTGCACTCGACGAGTCTGGTCAAAGTTGACCGTTGACTTTCGTTGACTTTTAGGGTCCAATCAATGTTTGGACTTTTGAGCCATTGGAGGGGTAAAATGGTCTTTTACCCTCCTGAGAGAACTTAGAGAGGGAATAGCCTAGCCTTTGAGAGTCGTATTGATTAGAGTAATTATTTATGTGATTAGGCGGAGGCTAGATCAGTACTTCCGAGTTCGAGATTTACCGAGTTACCCGAGGTGAGTCTTCTCACTATACTTTACCTAGAGTGGTAATTAGAGTTGTGTGACATAGTAACTTGTATGCTATATATATGATGTGATACACTGCATTATTTCTATGTGATTTATGCTATGTATTGTTCAGAGTTTACAGAGTTAGGGCCGGAAGGTCCACATAGTTAGGACCAGAGGGTCCACAGAGTTACGACCAGAGGGTCCACAGAGTTATAGCCTCGAGTGGCTAATACGTGCTGTATGTGGTATTTTGGGGAACTCACTAAGCATTTATGCTTACAGTGTTATGTGTTATGTGTTTCAGGTACTAGTGACGATCGCGGGAAGACGCCGACATGATCCGTACACACAGACCGAGGATTTTATTTGTGATCTTGGGATATGTTTTATTTGATGACAATTGTTGAACATGAGATTTGAGAATGTTTAAATGATAATCATGTTGTTTGAAAAATGAAAAATTGTTTGAAAATTTACGTCGTTACAAGTTGGTATCAGAGCATTGGTTTGAGGGATTCGGACGCACCTTCGGGCGTATCTGAACTCAAACTGAGGATTTGATGATTTTTTCGCAATAAAACAATTTTTCTAAAAAGAGTAAAAGGTTTTGAGACGAGCAGAACAGAGCAGTGTGTACGGTCAGCCAGCGCCCGAACGGTGATTTCCCAAAATTCCCTTACATTATGTGTTATGAGATATTATGTGATATACTATACATGTTAGAGATAGGCTAGGTATTTCATATTTTAGGACTAGAGTGACCTGATTTGTGATGCCTTAGCCTAGGAGTTGATGTTATATGTGATGTGCCTTCGAGTATGCGTATCCAACAGGAATCCTTTTAGAGAGGGATCTGAGTAGAGGAGTAATCTAGGCGAGATACCTAGATGAGCATTTGAGGAGTCTACTGAGAGAGTAGTCAGATGCCCGCGTGGGGAAAAGTTGCTTGAGTTTGGTGATATCCTTTGAGTATGAGGAGAGCAAGTGGGTAATAACCTAGAGTGATTTTACATGTTAGTAGAGATTATTCGATGCCTGAATGCTGCTTGCTTCGTGCTTTGTGTAACTCTTGATGGTGGGAGTCACCTACTAAGTGAATATGACGATATTCAGGAGGTAGATGGCTGGCATCATTAGGAGTTCTTCAGCAGTTGATGGCGGAGAAGTGTGAGAACCTAGGAAGAGCCTAGGAAAGGGTGACCCTAGTCAGATGAGTACGCTGACAGAGTAGAGCATTTCGCAGAGGAGCGAACACACGTGACAGGATTGGTGATCGAGAAGGTTGAGCAGCTACTTAGGAACTCGGGGATGGTCCGTGCAGAAAGTATGGGTAGATGTGGCAGGTAGTATGGGCCCGTACTACTGAAAGCAGAGGACCCATACTCGATACAGGGAACATTCCGGAGATTTTAAGTAGCAGATCGAGAGGTGATTTCATGGTTCGAGTACCATGATTTGTAGCAGATCGAGAGGTGATTTCATGGTTCGAGTACCATGATTTGTAGCAGATCGCGGGGTGATTTCATGGTTCAAGTACCATGATTTGTAGCAGATCGAGAGATGATTTCATGGTTCGAGTACCATGATTTGTAGCAGATCGAGAGGTGATGTCATGGTTCGAGTACCATGATCCATAGCAGACTGAGAAGAGAGAACATGGTTCGAGTACCATGATTGTAGCGAATTGAGAAGAGAAAACATGGTTCGGGTACCATGATTCATAGCAGATCGAGAGGTGGCCACATGGTTCGAGTACCATGACCCGTGGCGGTTAGTGTTACTGGCTCTGCCAATTATTCTGTTGTGATTGGTCAGTCTGAGATCAGATGTGAAAGAGTATGGGGCCAGAGGGCCATGATGAACGAATTTTAGTGGAGCATCCCTTGAAAGGGAAATCGAGTTAGCTCCAAGGAATGGTTGGTGAGATGCTAGTTGGAGTCGCAAGACTCAGGAATGAGTAGGGATGGTGCGTTATGGGAGAATACGGTCTGGGCTGAGCGACCGGCCGATAGTGGAAATGTCATTTTCTGTGACCTGAGCGGTGCCATTTCTGTTCCAGTGGGAAGCAGGAGAGGTATTGAGATATTCGGTTTCCAAGGTTGGGGGTGAGCCCTGTGGGGTGGCTTTGGTTACGATCTTTCATCGGAGTATCTGGGGCAGTATGTCTGCCGCGAGGTAAGGATATAGTAGGAGCAGGTTGTCAGCGGGAACTGAGACGGTCAAGGACCAGGATACACCCTATTTAAGCATAGTAGGGCATGTGTTAGCTGCAACAACGGACGGTCAAGAGGAGTATATCGGAGCGGTGACTCTTAGTGTCTATGATGGGTATCGAGTATGGAAATGAGGTCTCTGCTCTTATGATAATTCACGTGATGGGACGTCAGTTGAGGAGTCGAGGATGAGGAGTATGTTAGTTCATTATTTTCAGACAGAGAGTCAGGGTTACTACTGGACAATTGAGATGTCCGGTAGTGGGATGGTGCGAGATTCTGAATGACTAGAGGCAGTCATGATGAGAAGTTGCTGAGGATTCCATCTGAGATTCCGGGTATTTGGAGTTGTTTGATCTCCATCGGGGAGATCATCGAGCATAGTGTATCACCTTCCAAGAGTAGGTGCGATGTTATTGGTAAAAACAGTCTGTGGGATAGATTGTTGGTGAACCAATTGGTGATGGTTCGAACCGGGTACTTTTTGAGGAGATCAGAGGTTTGTTCAAGAGTGGTTAGAGAACTGGATATAGAGACATGCGGTGAGGATTCCCGAGACCAGGGTTATCGGTGGTCGAGGTGAGTTGCAGAGGGAGTTAATGCATGTTGTACGCGTTCAAGAAAGGATGAGTGTCTGCACGGCAGGTGGCCGTTGGTCAGAGGCCTTGTGGCAGATAAGAATTTTTCGAGGTGGTTGGTTCATAGGGATACTTCGGTAGTTGGGAGATTTTGGCTTGATGAATGGACTATTCTATGCTCTTTGGAAAGGGTAAGAGATGATCAGGCAGCCAATTTCCGGGACGACATGCGTAATCTCGCTTGGTTTTGAGCAATAGAGGAAAGAGTTTCGGAGGGTCATTTTCGTGTTCTGAGCCGTTGGCGATTTCTCCGTGTTTCAGTTTGGGAGATGGAGTATTCCGAAGTATCCGAGTTTAATGTTATAAGTTTCAGATTATTTCGAGACTTGAGTTATGAGATGTCGAGTGGTGTATAAGTGTCTATGGTTCCGGTGGGGGCCCTTCAGCTAATTCACACCAAACGGGATTATCTGAGAATGTGAATAGCAGCGAGAAAAAGAAGTTTTGTCACAGCGGTGATCATCCGAAGTAGTGATGCATAGCCGGGATGGGTGTGTGTACCTATCTACGCTCGGCCGCGGAGCATGAGTGAGTGAACGCAGGATGGCGTCGACTTGAGGATGAGATCGTGGAGTGGTAAGAGAAAGCACGGTAAGACTACAGAGAGCTGTAGCATCCATGCGTTAGTGCGAGAGAATGCGGTGATACTGCGGGAAGCCGCAGTAATTGCCAGTCAGCGAGAGGGTGTTATGATACTGCGGGGAGCCGTAGTACTCACTATTCAGTGAGAGGTTGCGGTGATGCTACGGGGAGCCGTAGTACTCACTATTCAGTGATAGGTTGCGGTGATGCTACGGGGAGCCGTAGTACTCACTATTCAGTGAGAGGTTGCGGTGATGTTGCGGGGAGCCGTAGTACTCACTATTCAGTGAGGGTTGTGGTGATGCTGCGGGGAGCCGTAGTACTCACTATTCAGTGAGAGGTTGCGGTGTTGCTACGGGGAGCCGTAGTACTCACTATTCAGTGAGAGGTTGCGGGGAGTCGTAGTACTCACTCTTCAGTGAGGGGTTGTGGTGATGCTGCGGGGAGCCGTAGTACTCACTGTTCAGTGAGAGGTCGTTGTGATACTGCGGGGAGCCGTGGTACCCGCTAGTCAGCAAGAGAATGTTGTGACGGAGTGCTCTCTGATCAGAGCGTGGCGCAGAAGAGTTTTGGGCTTGGGTAGCCCTAATATTTGATTTTGTGGGAGCCTGGTGGTCGAACCAGGGGCGAGACTGGGGACTCCATATTTGTCGGGAGTCGTTATATTCTGAAATTGAGTAATGGTTGTCGCAACCAAAGGGAAGTGGATAAGTGAGGAACGCATGAGTTGCGGGACATGAGTCATGAGTTGAGTGGTTCGTTGGGATGAGTGGTTCCAATTCTGTGCCGGATCAGACTCTTGAGTTGAGTCCTATTCTAGTGGTGTATTGAGTAGATGGAATGAGATTCCAGATTCAGAGATGCACTTCATTTGGAAGGGGGTATTGTTCCATCTGGTGTCTTAGACCGGAGTGGGTCAATTCGTTGGTATGAGAAAACCGCGAAACACATGGAACTGATGAGTAGTAGACGGCAGAGGTCGAGAGCGAGTCGAATTCCGTACTCGCTTGAGGTGAAGCGAACTTCGTGACTCGTGTGTCACACAGAGCCGAGATAGTTGCATTGATAAGGAAGTCAGTGAGGCGTGTTGGTACACGCAATGGGTAACCTTTGGAGGTTCAATTGCTGGGTCGGGAGATGACCTAGCGCTCAGTCTTGAAAGGGATGTTGAGAAGGGAGCTGAGGTTTATGCTTGTCAGATGTCGGAGGACGCTTCTGAACAAGCATGGTCATTGTTCGTGTCTGAGGACAGGGTGTTGAGGGTTCGTTGTTCAGAGGGGTTGTGATTGCAGTACAGTGGATGAGTCCCTAGTGTGATGTGATCATTCCATTCCTTGGTATATGATCTGGATTGTTTATCATGTCTGGGACGAGTGATCGGTAGCCAGTTTTGGGCATTGACTTGTTTTATCGGTCCCCACTAGAGAATCAGAGGGGCAGTGAGCTATCGGGGTTTGTTATTCAAGGAGCAAATAACGTGGTGACATCTGGAGAGGGCGGTCTGGCTGTGTGTCAGGCTACTAGAGTTCCAGATTCTGGAGAGTCAGAAGGGGTAGCGTAGTGGCAGATGGGTCTGTCCTTTTCCAGGGAGGAGTTCCTGTTTGGATTCAGGTGTCCAGAGAGGAAGATAGTTGTGTGGTATGAGACCCTTTCGCTAGTTCTGCTTGGTTATTGGATTAGATCTATATGTTGTGGAGGAGCGATTTCGAGGGCGGAATCTAATTTAAGTGGGGGAAAATTATAACATCCGGATTTTCAGGGACATTATTGTGTATGTTAATCTTGAGATTTAAGGAGGGACTCGACGAGTTGAGGGACCGACTCGCCGAGTCGAGTCGAGATTGTCGCGTGGATTTAATGAATGAACTCGACGAGTCAGAGGAGGGACTCGCCGAGTAGGTGCTGGGCAGAGAAACTCTAATTTCCCGGGTTTGGGACCTATTTAAAGGCATTTATAGCCTCAATTGCGGCCACCTTCCCCTGAGAAACCCTAGAGAGCTGAGAGAAAGCTTCTAGTGCAAGAGTAGGGCTAATTCATCATTCTTTGGTGTGTTTTAGCAAAGGGAAGGAAGGATTTCAAGCTAGGCTGACTTGTGGGACTCAAATCTTCCATCATTTGGTTCAGAGCTGCTGTGGGAGGTAAGGATTCATGTCTATCTTCATTTGAGTAATAGATTTCATGAATCTAGGGTTTCATCTCTTCACTTTGGTAAGAGATCTAGTGTGTGTGATGTCCCCTGGTGACAATATTATCAGATCTGGACCTTGAGATGTCCAGAGAGTCCCTATTCTTCAGCTTTATGCAATCCTTTATGAGTTTTGGGGCCTAGGTTATTATATTAAGGGTTATTTTGGCATATAGAGATGATAGTGTGATGCATGGGCCTAAAGTTCGAACCTTTACGTGACTTTTGAGTGCTAGAAGGTTAGATCTACTAGTTGGTGAAGCAGATCTGACCTCAGAAGATCGTTTGAGTGTTGCCATGGAAGGAACTCGCCGAGTCCATAAGGGGACTCGACGAGTCGAGTCGGGTTGACCCGCGATTCATGACCAGTGGTGACTCGTCGAGTGGAAGGTTCGCTCGACGAGTCGAGTGAGGTTTAGATAGACCCAGAGGACACGCTTGGACTCGCCGAGTCACCTATGTGCACTCGACGAGTCTGGTCAAAGTTGACCGTTGACTTTCGTTGACTTTTAGGGTCCAATCAATGTTTGGACTTTTGAGCCATTGGAGGGGTAAAATGGTATTTTACCCTCCTGGGAGAACTTAGAGAGGGAATAGCCTAGTCTTTGAGAGTCGTATTGATTAGAGTAATTATTTTATGTGATTAGGCGGAGGCTAGATCAGTACTTCCGAGTTCGAGATTTACCGAGTTACCCGAGGTGAATCTTCTCACTATACTCTACCTAGAGTGGTAATTAGAGTTGTGTGACATTGTAACTTGTATGCTATATATATATGATGTGATACACTGCATTATTTCTATGTGATTTATGCTATGTATTGTTCAGAGTTTACAGAGTTAGGGCCGGAAGGTCCACAGAGTTAGGACCAGAGGGTCCACAGAGTTATAGCCTCAAGTGGCTAATACGTGATGTATGTGGTATTTTGGGGAACTCACTAAGCATTTATGCTTACAGTGTTATGTGTTATGTGTTTCAGGTACTAGTGACGATCGCGGGAAGGCGCCGACATGATCCGTACACACAGACCGAGGATTTTATTTGTGATATTGGAATATGTTTTATTTGATGACAATTGTTGAACATGAGATTTGAGAATTTTTAAATGATAATCATGTTGTTTGAAAAATGAAAAATTGTTTGAAAATTTACGTCGTTACATGAACCCAAGATCTAAACCCACTTGGAGAGAGAGAGAGAGAGAGAGAGAGAGAGAGGTAGGACCCTTTAATATTAAATAATTAGTTTTTTTTTAAATAAAACAAATATTCATAAATGGTCCCTATGGCAGTGAAATGACAGAAATACCCTTCACTTAACGGCCAAAAGCTAACGGAGTTAACGAAAAGGACCATTTGTTAAAAGTTTTGAAACCACAGGGAGCATCTATGATGTTTTTAAATATTAGGGACTAAACTTCAGATTTTCGGAAACCACAGGGACCATTTTTAAGTTTTGTCAGCATGTTATATAAATATACATTTAAATCAAAAGAAAAAACTAACATTCGTCTACTTTGCTCAAACAAAAAAACCTATACCCGTTTTCTGAATCTTCTTTATTCATTTAACACCATTCAACCATAGAAACTTGATGACAATTCTTCGCTAACCTGCACTCAAAATGTTTTTCTTGAAAAAGAAGAATCAAAAAGATATTCCAAGCAAAACATTGATGTTTGGAGAGTCAAATTCAAGATTGAGTAATACACACAAATCACATATAAAGATTAAATGAGAAACTGAATATAAAGACAAAATAGAAAAGCTTCATTTGTTTTGGTTGAAAGAAAAAAAATCATATAAAAATTGCCATCGATGCGACATAATCCATTTCTTCAAATCATCATATTTGGATCATGAATGCTTCAACTGTATGAAAACTTTTGAATCACAATATCTTCAACCAAATGACGACTTTTTGTAAGAAAAATGTACTAATATAACTACATATATAATAAGAGAATGCAAAAAATTATTGGAAATTTATAAATATTATAAATGTTATTAATTAAAGAATATAAAAAGTTATGTAGGTTTCAAATCAATATGGTTTGAGAAAAGAAAATATCTCTAAACATATGATTTTGAATGGTTTGGTTTGAGAAAACAAAATATCTATAAACATATGATTTTGAATGGTTTCATTTATACTACTGGAAATAAAATAACACGATCAAACTATAAGTAAAAAATGATACATTCATCCACAACCTTGACTTGTAGAGCTCTTTTAGGGACTCCATCACTACAAATACGTTCTAAAAGAATTGTGCCTATTGAAATTTTTTCTTTTCATTTTCTTATGACATCTTTCTTACATGTAAGATTTTATATAACATGTTTGGTGTTTAATGCTAAATCAATTACTTAGAAGACATTTGAAAAGTCATTTGAGAATATGAAAAGACAAAGGAGTTTCAGATCAATGTGGTGCTTAGAAATATAGACATTTGAAAATATAAAAAGACAAAGGAGATTCAAATCAATGTGGTGCTTAGCAAAATGATTCTATTATAAGATACTAGATGAATTCCCGCGAGTTGCGCAGCGAAGATTAAAAATATATTGTTAAAATATTGAAAAATATATGTTTAAAATGGTTATGTTATTGACATTAACTTTGAGATAATACTTGTACACTAATATATATATATATATATATATATATATATATATATATATATATATATATATATATATATATATATATATATATATATATATATATATATATATATAATCTCAATTATTTTGAACAATAATATTCATTGACATCAACCCACAATCTTCATTAATAGAATTAAATATAATTATGTATTTAGTATTAATTTTAACAATTATTATTATTGATTAATTATATTTTTACTTATACGATCATTTTCTAATTTCAATAATGATGTTCCATTAAAATACAATTTATTTATAGCTAAATGTAATTTATAATTTGATATTATTATCATTTAAAATTGTTATTCATTAATTTTAAACCACTTATTATTAATAATAAGTTAAAGAAGACTTTTAAGAAACACTTAATATTATTATTAAAATGTGAAACATACACTAAATAATAAAGTGATAAGCTAGACAATTTGAATTTCAAAAAAGACTTGCATGGATAATATGACATATCCATGTAATTTGATTTTATTATTTATAATTATTATTTATTAATTTTAAAACCACTTGTTATTATTAATAAGCGAAAGAAACTTTTAAAAAACACTTATTTTTATAATTAAAATGTTAAACATATACTAAAATATAAAGTGATAAGATTGACAATTTGCATTTTAAAAAAGGCTTACATGGATAATATGGATTATATGACATATCCATGATTTTTAATTAATTATTGTTTTGAAGCAACATGAACATACAAACATGTATACAATAGTTAATTAAATATTATATATATCACATTCCATAACATATGATCGATAACATTAATCTAATCTAATTTACATTAAAATTTCAACCACAACATACAATTATATTCTTAAAAGAATACGTAAATCAAGAAAATACAAAAAAGAATTAGTATATAACAAACTTACAAATTAAAAACTTCAACATAATAACATGGCTCGAAAAATTGTTCAAAGCCCTCAAACCAACACAAAAAACTTTAAACTTGTTTTCTTTGTGACTTTTGTATGTGATTTGTATTTGTTTGTCTACTAAAAAAGATTGACCTTTTTTATAGCAGAGTATTCATTAATTGTTTATTAAATATATTATATAAGTTATAAAACCTTTGAATTGTTAATCGTTATTAAGAGACTTTTGAGTGTTATTCATTAAAATAGGAGGTTTCAAATGCATGAGGTGTTTGCAAATTGTTATGGGGGTTTCAAATGCATGAGGTTCAAGGAAAAATGTTAGCTTTATAAGTATGTATGATGTATGATGTATGATATAGACATGAAATTTCAAGAAATCTGGAAAAGTTGAATTGAGTCCAAATTATCAACCAAACACGACATGAAATGGAATCTCGAATTCCGATTCCACCGGAATCCAGAGGGAGTAGTAAACCTTTTGAGTTTGTTCGCACTGCTCCTTGTTACAATTCTTCTCAAACTGTCGCTAATCATTCCTTTTCAGGTATATTTTTATATTTACAACATATTTTTTTTCTTTCCTAAAATAAACAAAGAAATATATATTTTGTTAAAACCCAGGGCATATTTGTAATCCTCAAACGGAATCTCTATTAGAGTTTTTAAAAGTTGGGTATCTTCTTGATAAGAGTGGGCCCACCCACAGTCAAAGCCCAGCATCGACTTCAGGTATTGTATTTTATTTCCTATTTTCCCATATCGGTTAACTCAAATGTGATTGTTATGTTATGATTAGAACTGGCAATTTCATACACGAATACACGAATCTGTGAGAGACACGACACGACACGAATACACGACACGAATACATCTTGAAAATTGAGATAAAGCTTATTTCTCATCGTGTAATCGTATCGTGTCAAATTCGTGGCCAACACGTTTTCATGACACGAATACGTGAATTGCCAGGTCTAGTTATGATAGGATCATTTATTTTGAATAGTAAAAAGTATAGTTTGTTTGACTTTGACTTGAACTTGGACGTTTCTCACATCATAATATCCATGAGGACCAGATTTTTGGATGACGATTGCTGAAAAAGATGACCCAACATGCTACAATATTGGCATCATCAAATTATTATTATTATTATTATTATTATTATTATTATATCGTTATCAATTATCATCATTCTTGTTTAATGGATCTGTCAAAGATAAAATTTAAGAAAGGATTGAAAAGATATTTGTTGAATTTTGTAAATATATAATAACTTTCTGTAGAAATTTATGTCTATCAATACAACTAAGACCACCCCACTTCCTAACCATATTTGAAAGGTATGTCGATCCGTTTTTGAATACGTTTATTGATCCAATGGATCGAAGTTAACAAATAACTAATTTAATTACTCAATATTTTTAAGAACAATTCGTTTTATTGTTTTATTATAAGTAAGTTGTTGTGGATGTTTAATATCTTGCATTTCAATGTGACAACTGTTAACTGTTATGTGTATTATGGATATTTTTTAAGATGGAATGGTCAAGGCCAAGTCAACAGGGAGAGATACCATGTCCACGAGCTGGCGATGTTGGCGTGATAGTTGGTTCATTGTGGGTGGTGGAGATAACAAGAGTGGTATGTATCAACTATAATGTATTTCATAATTAAACATTCAAAAGAGGGAAAACAATTATTTTTTGTGATAATTAAATTATTGCTTTATTATATTTTTTGCAGGAGTTTCGGAAACCGTTGTCCTTAACATGTCTACTTTGTCTTGGTCCGTTGTAACAATTGCTGAATCTTGGTGTCAAATTAGATCCACAACCTTCTTCAAACATCACAGACCCTATCAAATTCAGGTTTCCAACTCTCTTTCATTGCCACCTCAGCATCATCACCATAATTATAACTTAACAAATAAATGTTTTTCACCAGAAACACTAGGCTATGGAGATCCATGTTGTGGCTGTACCCTGGGATCTATGAGGTATATATATATATATATATATATATATATATATATATAATATATATATATATATATATATATATATATATATATATATATATATATATATATATATATATATATATATATATCAATATATATTTGTATTTTTGTTGAAAAGAGTTTAAAAAAAGAAAATAATGGAAAGTAAGTGCATTTCCTAATAGGAAACCAAATTAATATGATTAGTTTGTTATTACACTTTAATATAATAAGTGTAAAAGCAAAATAATATTGATTTATATTACATGAATATTTGATAGTAGGATACTTTGAAACCAAAGCCTTCATTGAATGTAATCTTGATTTCTTTTATAGACGGACATTCATTAAATAATTAATTTGATTGAATGTAACAATGTCGGTTGCCTTCTTCCATTTGGTGCCTTTCTCACCCGAGTGCTCATGTACGTGTCCTTAGCACCTCGGTTCTTAGAGCCATTTTGCACGCCGACTTGATCAATCCAATTGGATTCACGCTACTGAAAAAGGCGGAGTCACTCCATCTATTTATTCACGAAAGCAACCGGTGGGAAACCAATGATATGGAGGATTTTTTTTACATGATATCTAAAACAAGGTGCCCCTTAATAGCAATGTAGTATTATGTTATATAGTTAGGGAAAGCCTCTTAATAACAATGTACAACTAGATCCCCTTAATACCAATGTATTAGAATTTTTTGACATGATGTTATTGGATGAAATTGATTGTTTTGGTATATATTTGTTTATATATTTTTGTATTATGCGTAAATCAATATCGTAAAGGCACGTCGTATATGCATATCGTAAATGGTTGCTGAAGTTTATGACACGCAAATGCGTGTCATCTTCATTTATGACAGAGGCTTTAATGATACACAATGCGTGTCCTAAACGTGCGTTGTAAGATTACGACACGCATTTTACACGCAAATGCGTGTCGTCTTCCTTTATGACAAGGCCTTCCTTGATACGCATTGCGTGTCGTAACTGCGCGTCGTAAATGCTTGTCGTAAATGCGCGTCGTAAATAGACGACACGCTTTTGCCCGTCGTCTCTCATTATGACAGGGCCTTCCTTGACACGTATTTAAGCGTCGTCTGAGCGTTTTACGACACGCATTGCACGTCGTAAAAGGCTGTTTTTCTAGTAGTGGCTCGAGGTAGTTCCGGTTGATTCGCAGGACTCAAGAAGGGAGCAATTGTGATGATCGGCTCGAGGACTTAAGCTGAAGGTTGAGTGGTTGGCAAATGGATTGGGATGTCACTATCTACGAAGAAGATGGCGTTCTTCCATCTTTTCGTGTTTGGAGAAAAAAGAGAGCCGACATGTGATTTTCAGAGTTGGGATGTTGACCCAACATGTAGCTAGATAGTTGTAGTTTTGGGCGGCAAGTATGGTAGTGTGGGAATGCACACGAGTATTCTTATGACATGGTTGCCTTGAGATGAGATCAAGGGTCTGCTTTCTTTGATTTTAGTTAGGTCAAGTTCTAGTTGATTGTTTCAGGTGAACAGGGAAGTGAATCGGGAGCAAAAACTTTTGTTGTCTCTGATGTATCTCGACTATGAGAATCATGACTCTTGTATTTATGAATGATCCTCGCGACGAATTGATGGTTGGGGATTTGTAGATGAGGTGAGTGGTAGTCCATATGTTTCTAAATAGAGAATTGGTGCTATGAATGGACTGTCAAAATTATTTCTTGTGCATCTGCATGAGATTCTTGATGTTAGAGGCGGTTATGATTGGGAGTTTCCGATGTCTCCATCTGTGATTAAAATCCTCTTTGAGTTTATTTGGTATTTATTTGGAAGATCATCTTGCATTGTTTTATACATTCCAAGGGTCAGGGGTGCTATGTATATGGTTGAGCCGATTTGAGTTTTAGTATGTTTGCAATGTCAATTGGTGGTAGTTCGAACCATATGTGGGGGAGAACTAGGTATTCTGCTTGGAGGATCATCGATCTGTTTGAGTTTATGGTTTTGGAAGAATGGGTCATAGCGATCTGCGGTCCAGGTAGACTTTGGTTCATGATTTGGTTAAGTCGGGGGTGAAGATCAAGTTTCCATCAGATGTATGTGCTCAGGAATGCATGAGTAGTCTTTAAGGCAGTAATTTGTTCGACAAGGAGCTCGTTGTAGCCAGTGGTTCTTTTCGGGATGCTGGTGAATAGATCAAGAGGAAGTTAGGTCGCTCCGTTTGAGTGTCGGTTGTTGAGGGATTTGTTAGCTCGTCGTATATATTGCTATCTATAATCTAGGCTGGGCAGTTGTTGATCGGTAGAACATCTTCAGATTTTGGTATGTTTAGTTCCACATGGGTTTTGTTCAGTAGTGTAATGGGCCATTGGATTAGTTGTCAATGAATTATCAATCGTTGGTTATTTCGTTCATCCTCAATAGTTGAGGTTCTTCGAATGTTTCGAGCTTTATCAGTTGAAGTTCAATGGACGTGTCAACCTATTTCTAACATTTTTACATTGTATATTTTGGTTTCTAGATGTGGGCACCTCAACATTTGGTTATGGAAGTATTTTTCATAGTGGGATCGGGTTTGGGAGCTGCCCTTCGTTATTAGGAATTTGGACGTCGGAGCGGTGTTGTTTATTTTTTTAGGTGTGGCTTTGGATCTACGTAGAAGCCGATTTTGACATGTCGTGTCGGTAGGTTTGGTATCTGGATTGATCCGACCAGGGTTTTAGCAGCATTTATGGATAATTTTGGAACTTTTATTGAGATAGTTACGTATTGGTGGGATTTATTAAGCTTCAATCGAGTTGTGGGATCTTGTATCGGTTGTTCATGAGGATTTTTCTGTTAGCGGTTGACACTACTAGAAAAGCAGCCATTTACGACGCGCAATGCGTGTCGTAAAACTCTCAGACGACACGTAAATGTGTGTCAAGGAAGGCCCTGTCATAACGAAAGACGACACGCTTTTGCGCGTCGTCTATTTACGACACGCATTTACGACGCACAATTACGACACGCATTGCATTTCAAGGAAGGCCCTGTCATAAAAGAAGATGACACGCATTTGCGTGTCGTAATCTTACGACGTGCGTTTAGGACACGCATTGTGTATAACTAAAGCCCCTGTAAAAAATGAAGATGACACGCATTTGCGTGTCATAAACTTCAGCAACCATTTACGATATACATTTACGGCGCGTCTTTACGATACTAATTTACGCATAATACAAAATTATGGAAACAAATATATACCAAAACAATCAATTTCATCCAATAACATCATGTCAAAAAAATACACTGATATTAAGGGGATCTGATTGTACATTGTTATTAAAAGGTTTTCCCTAACTATATAACCTAATACTACATTGCTATTAAGGGACACCTTCTGCAATGTAATGCTATACAAACTAAAAAGATATGCACAAAGGTGATAAACCTCAAATTCCAACTAAGTAGAGTTGCATCTTGCGATAATTCTTGTGACCTGATCAAATAGAAGTCAAAAAAATAATATGCTAATATAATGAATAGAAGAATCAAACAATGAATGTTAGTTGCAAATACATGTGCCAAATGTGAGTGGTCAAATGAGGGAAAAGTGAACATCTACAAGTTTTTTTGACACCAACCTACACATAAAAGAAACAAAACATTTCATAGATGATTATCCAGATTTGAATTGTTCTCAAGCAGGGTTTAGTTGTTTCGTAAGAAATACTACATTAGGATAATTTAAACAATTTGACATTATATATTCAAAGGAAATCTATTTAACCTTGTAATAAAATGTATCCAGAATACAAAACTCCGTCCCTATTAATCAAATACCTGCTTATATAGTCGATGAGGTGTAACACTTTTCAGGTTCACACTCTACAAAGATTAAAAAAACCAGAGGTTATAATTTTACAACAGCATAGATGCACAAACTATGCAAAAAACAAGAAATCAAGACTAAGAAAATCCTCACCATGAAAATGAAGTCGCTCAAAGCTGTTCACCATGTCACAAAAGCAACATATGTTACTGGATACACAATGGATTTGTCACCCTTTTTACTTAATAGGGACAATAAGTGTTTAACCTTTAAACCTGATGATGATTCAGGTTATACAACTTTATCATCCATTGGCATTGAGACTTTTTCTGATTGGGACCCATTATCGATCCTCTATCAACTATTTTGATGTCCAGTTGGAAAGTGTTTCTGATCGTGCCTATTACATATATCAGGTATCTAATATTAAAGACTGTTTTGCCTTTGGGTAATTTATGAAAAATATAATTGAATGAAGATTAATGAATTGGTTTGTTGCAGACATTGAAAGATTTGAGGGACATTAATTTCAGGGCTCATGATGGCAACCAAATCATAAGGCCATAAATCAAAATGTAGCAGTGATGTAATGAAAAAGTTTGAAAGTATAAATAATATTATACTTGTATAGAGACTAGATCATCGGTAACAAGAATAATGAAAACTCAAAAACTGTATACAAATAACTACCATATAAACATGAACTTACTTCTATACATCTAAGGATTCAAGAAGATAATCAAAAGAACTTCTCAAATTATGTCAGAAGTAAGATCTCAATGAAGTATGATCTCAGGTTCTTTTTCAGTTTTCATCTCCAGTTTGCACTTCCATGGCTTCAAAGGAGACTTAACTGCAGAGCTTAGTGAATCCAGCTGCTCATACCTGCAAAGAGTCGAAGGAGGATAATGTATCTTTTGGTCATCATCTTAATTACGAAACAAAAAACTAGGCTTTAAACAAATATGATAGGGAAAAATGGACAAGCTAAATATTATTAATTAAATATGATTGGGAAAGATGGATAAGGTAAGGAGATTGGATATGGTGGGGTTTGATGATCCCAACGTTCAACAGGTACCACAACAGAATCAAGAGGCTTATCTGGAGCCACACCATTAGATTAAATCCAAATCTTTTTCACTTTCAGATATGCTAGTCCATGGTTCTGATGCAAAGTCAATATCACTTTTCAACACCTACTCAAATATTCCTTATTTCGTTTTTGATTCATATCACAATTTAATAACAAAAGTAAATGAAACTTTAGAACTGTATCATCATCATCATCATAGAGTGCCATAAAGACATGAAAGCAGAAAAAGTGAAAGTTCTCACCATCCCAAAATCATGGGACCCTACTTAGTAAAATATATATAATCACACCAGCACTCTAAATATCGCATTCTTAACTATAAAACTTCCTCAACACCTCTTGGTTCAACAACTGAGATGGTCCAACAACTGAGAAGGGAGAAGAAAAATCAAGAAACAGGGGTTATTGGTAGAAATTGCTTCGAATATTCAACTTTAAGTAAAGGAATGTGGAAATACACTAACCTTATGGACGTCAGTACCTTCCACCGTAAACCTTCTAAGATCTGAAGCTCCATAATTAAAATATTTTTCACCACCGTTACCAGTGTTTAGTCTGTGTGTTAGATCGATGTTATCAGAAATCAAAAAAATACGCAATATGTATATGTTTTATAGGAGAGAGAGAGAGAGAGAGAAAGAAAGAGAGACTTGTAGTTGGTCATGTATTACCTGCATCAAATCGAAATTGAGGGAATGTTGATTTCATAAGATGACTTTGAAATCGCAATATGTATACGGATGTCCACAAATTTGTTGCTAAAACCTGGAGAATCGACCTAGGTTTTCCCTGACTTGTGCTCGAAAAACCATTTGTGGTGGGTAATGGAAGAGAGAGAGAGAGAGAGGTTTGTCATAGACAGGGTGGGGGTGGCGAACGAGATGTTTGATGATACTGATAAGAAGGAGATCAAGCAGAGATCCGATGAGAAGATTAACAAGTAGCGGAGAAGCGGATCGGGGAGGAGAGAGAAGGAGGGAGATGGGAGAATCGATTGTGAAAATGAAAGATAGAAAGAAGGTAGAAAAGAACAAGGCGGGTTTTCAAAATTTTGGGGATTTCATTTTCCCTCGTTGTCAACTAAAGGCGCATTTCATTAAAATTATAAAGCGACAGTTACAGAGGACGCACGTTTAAGATAAAGCGCTCTCCGTGTTTTTAATTTTTTTTTCTTGAGAGACTAATTTAAGGACACACAATAATGCGTGACCTAAATCCTTAAAACTTTTGTAGAGATGACATTATTTTAAGGTCACTCCCTTTTGCGTAACATAAATCAGTGCGTGTAGTGGTTTGCGTGTCACTAAAGGCATATATTCTAGTAGTGTGAGTTTCGTCATTTCAATTGCATCTACTAGTACCTCACCCTTTGGGTAAGATTTTGAGGAAGAAGAAATATAGTAGCTATAGGGTCGGTTATGTGTTTCCCTTGGGGATGTATGTAGGCTGTGTACCATGAACTCGGCGTAGTACCATGAGCTTATTGTTTTAGTGGTTAGGAGGTGTCATGATGTGTTGTGAACCAATGATTGTATGATTCATGTGGGTGGGACCTAGTAGTCATTTGATTGAGACTCTTATGTCTCAGATCGTTAGTTTTATTGCCATGTTTAGGTGTTAGTGCATTTTTGGGAGTCGGGAGACTCAGTGACCAGCTGGTTTGGACCATGTGGACAAGTAAGATGTTGGGAGTATTAATTATGCATCAAAGTCTATTGTTGAATGTTTTCATTATGAACCCCGTTTTCTTGTGGGATGTTTATTATGAGTCTGGTTACCAGTGTTACATATTGGTTCTGAAATCTCGAGTCACGAAGTTCGTTATAAATGTGTACAAGAGTGAAAAAGAGTACAAGAGAGAATACACCAAGCAGTTTTGACATCAGATGGAAAAATAATATTCTCTTTACTATAAACCTCCTGTAAAATTAAGCTCCAAATTGAGCACTCAAAACACCATTTGTTAAATTCGTGTGTGAGATTGAGGTTCCAAACTATTCGCAAACATGTGAAGCATAATCCACATTCAGACCATAGTACAAGCATGTTATAACTGAGCCCAAAGCATCTTCCTATTAAACACTGTAGCACAATTCCAGACAAAAAACTACAAATACAAGGAAGACTAGACTTCTTAAAATGACTTATTCTAGTGAGAGTCGGTTGATGCCCCATTTCATTAAGCATATGAACCACCTGATCATTCGTGATTTCATAGAATGCACCTGAGATTGTAACTTTAGAATTTGGTCAAATTGCTTCCAAGTGAGCTTCTTGGTCTTTGAATTCGAGAGATGAAACATAACCATATTAGTAGTTTTGTTGAACATTGCAGTTGAAGCAGCAAGTGAAAATCATTGCATCAGAATTGCAAACAAGGAGGAAAGTGCAGTCGATAATACAGAGTTGTTCAAAGTTTGAACAAGCATTTGTAATGTCTCCAAATATTGATCAAGTGATGGAACCAGAAGAAGATTAGTTGTTTGAATCTTCATCATTGGTTGCGAAACATCTTCATCATTAGTAGTTGTTAGATCAGTATTGTGATAAAGAGCAGCTATTGCAGAGAATTTTGGAGAAATTTAGAAATGATGAACAATTAGGGTTCTTGGAGGTTTGATCAGAGAGCATAAAGTTTGATAAGGAAATTATCATCTTACTTGTATAATCGCTAGTAAAATTTTCATTTGAATCGGTATCCAATAAGACAATGCCACGTATTGTGTTGGTTACTTACCCGACACAGTAAAAAGCTCCACGTCCTAAAAGTGATCATGACGTTCTCCTTGATTCCTGTGAAAATCCTGAACCGTCACGTCCATCAGATCTTTTGTTGTTCCCAATTGGATAAGAATCGTCACAAGTTTTGTTCCTCAAACAAGTAGGCCATGTAATTCGACATCAAGGTACGATCAATCCTTCGACATGGAGGCTGGGCTCATTCACTTTTGGGATTTGGAAGCAAAATCATATTCCAGACTTTACAAAATCTAAGTTTCGAGTTGGTAATACCCAAAACCTCAAGGATTTCAGTGCATTCGTATGCTAAAGAATAAGATAGAAGCAATTAAAACGAAATGTGGATATAATGATATCAAATTTCATTTGATACGAAAGAAAATGATTTCGGGCAAAGATCTCTTCATTCGACATCAAGAGAGATGAAGAATTGCTTTTGTGGTATCCTACGAATTACAATCGAACACTCGTTGATGAGCATCGAAGGGCTTCTTTTTCTTTGGTTTCGAAGGCGGCTTCAATTTTGCACAAAGTCACAACTTAACATAAGTGTGATCCAATTGAGCAAAATTACTTGGATGACTAGTGTAGTCAAGAACAAGTATGGTTGGTGATTATTATAAGTGACAAAAGTTGATCAAAGATATTCATACGGAAATCTCATTCCAAAAAAAGTTTAAAGTACTGGATCTTTTTGGGCAAAAATGTCTGGGTGTTAGAACATTGTATCAACATAACAGAATGTGAATGGAATGAGATTTTGAATAAAGAAATAGTACAGAAACAAATGTTTCGTGAAAATATTGAACAAAGTTTTTCACCATCAATTCTTTGAAGTTACGTTTGTTGGGTTTCAATATCATCATGGAAAAATGACTCAGGATCATAAACACAGATGTTTGACATATGTACATTCTGGTGGTTTTAACTAGAGATGTTGACGATATGTAGTGTAGTGTGTGATCATTAAAGAAATTTTAGGTGAAAAAGATGTGGTGAAAGAACTCATTGAACCTCTGCTAAAAAATTTTACCAAGTAAAAAACACTTAACTCAACATGAGAAGAGTATGGTAGCTCTTCGACTAGTGTGAATAAAGCCTGATTGGGAAGAAATTTTTATGTGAAAGTTTCATTAAGGCTTCGAACACACATAGTCTTTGAGGAATAGAGCACAACATGATGCAACATGCTTCTAGGGGCACTTAACTAGTACATAGTTTTGTGTATTACCTATTCCATTGAAGAATGTAGTCAGTTGGCATGCGAATGAGCATCATGTTGTTACAATGAGATTTCAACAACAATATTGTTGCATGTTTGTAAAAAAATGAAGAAAATATTTTTGAATTTTTGATTTTTAGAAAGCAAATACAAAAAGTAGAAATTTTTTGGATTTTTGGTTTTTAGAAATCAAATACAAAAAAAAATCTTTTTGGATTTTTTATTTTGAGAAATCAAATACAAAAATAAGAAAATCTTTTTGGATTTTATGTTTTTAGAAATCAAATACAAAAATAAGAAAATCTTTTTGGATTTTTGGTTTTTGAATACCAAGACAAAAATAATAAAACGTAAAACATTACCTAGGTACGTTCGAAACCATAAGCTCACAACCATCAAGCATGGGTTGTGCATCGAATGACTTCCATCTAATGTGACTTGTGTACTGAATGAGTCAGCGAGAAGTCGAATGGGCACGCAGTCGAACGCTGAACATGAACAGTAACCTCTGAACAAAACGCAAATAGTCGAAAGTTAATTAAAACACACTAAAGTTATACCTATCAGTCGAAAGTGATAAAAACAATTAAAATTAAGGTAAAACATGTGTTTGAATCAGATTCAAGAAGAATGTGGAACAGAAGATGCGTCCATCATTCGCACACCATTCAAAATCCTTAAGAATGATTTTTCATCTAAAGGTTTTGTGAAAATGTCAGCAAGTTGATATTTTGTCTTGACAAAATGGACTTCAATGTTCCCATCTTCAACGTGGTCTTTGATAAAATGATATCGAAGAGCAATGTGTTTTTTTCGAGTGTCGGACCGGATTGTGACAAATCCGAATTGCACTTTGTGAATCTCAATACAAAGGTATTTTCTTCATGTAGATTGCATAATCATGCAATTGACTTTGAATCCAAATCACTTGTGATGTGCACGCAGCAGCAGAACATTCTCTGCCTCAGTAGTCGAAATCGATACACAAGTTTGCTTTTTCTATTGCCAGCTCACAAGCTTCCCATCCAATAATTGACATCCACCTGATGTGCTCTTTCGATCCAATTGGCATCCACCAAGGTCTGCATCAGAAAATGTTTGGATAAAGAATCATGTCTTCGAATGATACCACAATCCCAACGAAACTGTTCCTTTGAGGTATTGAAAGATATTCTTGACTGTATTGAGATGGTGTTCTCTTGGGTTTGATTAGTACTAGGCACAATTACATACATAAAACATTATATCAGGTCGACTTGCAGTTAAATACAAAAGCAAACCGATCATGCTTCTATACATCGTTAGATCCATAGGAGGCTTATCCAACGAAGGACTTAAGTGTGTGCCAAATGCCATAGGTACTTTGACTTTCGTCTTATTCGACATGCCAAACCTTTCAAGAAGATTTCGAGTATATTTCTATTGATTAAAAAAAAAATCCTTCCTTGCTTTGACGAATATGCAAACCCAAAAAGTTATTAATTTTACCTATAATACTCATTTCGAATTGACTTTTCATGAGTTCCTTAAATTCCTTAGACAATGAAGGTTCAGTCGAACCAAAGATAATGTCATCGACATAAATTTGAACGAGCATCAGATGATCCCCTACTTTCTTTCGAAATAAACTAGGATCAACTGATCCTTTTTTAAATTTAGCGATTTTCAAAAAATTTATCAGAGTTGCATACTAGGCACGAGGTGCTTATTTCAACCCGTAGACTGCCTTGTCTAAAATATAACAGTGATCAGGATACTTATCGTTAAATAAACCTAGTGGTTGTTCAACGTACACCATTTCTTCCAGAACACTATTTTGGAATGCACATTTGACATCCATCTGATATACGTTGAAATCCTTATGAGCTGCACAGGCAAGAAAAATACGTACCACCACGAGTCTTACGACAGGGGCAAAGGTTTCTTCATAATCAATACCTTCTTGTTGAGAATAACCTTTTACAACTAGTCTCACTTTGTTTCAAATAATAATACCTTCTTTTTCAGTTTTGTTCTTAAAAATCCATTTTAGACCAATTAACAAAACATCTTTCGGTTTAGGAATTAATCTACAAACCTTGTTTCGTTCGAATTCAGCAAGTTTAGATTGCATTGCAACAACCCAATTAGAGTGTTCTAGTGTAACGTTTACTGTTTTTGGTTCTAATTTTGAAATGAAAACATTAAATATACTAAATTCTTGATGAACATTCAAAACCTCATTTCTTGCTCGAATTCGGGCTCGAGTCAAGACACCAGAATTTGGATCACCAAGAATCTGTTCTTTCGGATGATCTGTTGTCCACTTGTCCATCGGTGGATATGCAGGATCAAAGTCTAAAGGTGCATCTTCAAAGATGTCATCATCTTCTGAACCTTCTGCTACAATTAAGATATTATCAGTTACATCATGAAAATTATTATTTTGATCATTGATCATTACCAATATCATGATTTGATCCACTTGGCTCCCCCTTAACCAATGGATTTGAGATGTGATGCTCCCTCTCAACATCAACAAGGTTAGACATTCGCTCCACCTCGACATGATATTGAGATGTCATATGCTCCCCCTCAACATACAAATCATGTATTTTTTGTTGTGAGTCGTCGAAATCAAATGCTCCCCCTCCACTTGATCACTAGTCGAAACATGTATTCTTTCGACATTTACTCTTGAAGTTGATGAAGAATGTGCTTCATTTTCTTCATTTGTGACTGTGGAATCATCAAAATATTTCGATGCCTCAGGAAATTGATTATCATCAGCATTAATATCTGTATCAATGGCCATATCAGTAATGCCAAAAATTAAATCAAGATCAATATCATAAGAATTCATTGTCTCAGATTCAACATTTGATTTAGCAATAACTGGTTTTTGAACGAAAGTCTGATCAATTCTTTTGACATAATGATCATCGAATGTGAGGTTGAATGTTTCTTCAAGCTTCCTAGTTCGCTTATTTAACACCCTATAGGATACAAAATTATGAGAATATCCCAAGAAAATCCCTTCATCAGCTTTTGACTGAAATTTGGAAAGATTATCCTTGAGATTCATAATGAAACATATGCATCCAAAAACATGGAAAAATTTAACATTAGGTTTCCTTTTTATTATAATTTCATAAGGTGTTATGTTAAAACGACGATGAATGAAATATCGATTTTGCGTAAAGCAAGTAGTCGAAACTGCTTCTGCCCAAAAGTATTATGGTAAATTCACGTAGGTAAGCATTGTTCTTTCCGCTTCACACAATGAAAGATTTATCCTTTCGACCACACCATTTTTTTATGATGTGTATGGAGACGAAAAATTATGATTTATGTCTAGTTCAGTTAAAAATGAATCTAGAATTCGATTTTTGAACTCCGTTCCATTATCACTCTTTATCTTTCGAACTTTCCTTTTTAAGCTCAATTCGATGTTTTTGATAAAATTAATCATCACCTGAGCAGTTTCAGACTTCTCTCGAAGCTCCACAAGTCGATGTGAAGAAGCTACAAATGTTTGATTATTTTTTAATCAATAATGATCGGATGACCTTGACGATGTTGTTTTCCCTGTTCACATACAACACACAAAGAATCATTGTCAAATTTTAAAACAGGTAAACCACGAATAAGATCATTAATAAAAATTTTGTAAATATTTTTGAAGTTGAGATGAGAAAGACGTCGATGCCATAACCAGCTGAGATCGAAGGATGCTTTCGATAGCAAACATACTGATTGAACACCCATAAATGGTTTCAAGTCAAGAGTGAACATGTCTCCTTTTCATTTCGACTTCAGTAGAACCTCCTTTGCTTCTTTGTTAGAGATAATACTTCCTTCCTCATCAAAGAGAAACTGATTACTAGTGAAAACAACTAGTTGCGAAACAGTAATCAGATTGTGCTTTAGTCCTTCAACATAAGCAACTCAATTCACAGTGAATTTCCCATTCCTTACTTTTCCCTAACCTTCGAATTTACACTTGTTGTTTCCAAACTTGACTACTCCAGAATTGTCAAACTTACGAAAATCTCGCAAATTCTTCTTCCTTCTAGTCATGTGACGAGAGCATCCACTGTCGATTTACCAGTGTTTTTCATATTGCTCATCACATACATCCTACAATCAGTTAGAAGAATTTAGGTCCCCAAGACCTTTTGGGTCCTTGGACATTAGTTTGGAACACATTATGCAACAAAGAACCTAAGAACCAATTACGAACTTTCGATTTGAAACTGTAAATTAGGTCAATTTCATTAGCTTTAGGCATCGAAATGTAATCATGCAATGGGGAAGGTTCAAAATTGACTTTCACTTTCTCATCCTTTTTCTGAGAAGTATCAACTTTCTTCTTTGGAATTTCTTTCCGTTTTTGCCCTAAGGGAGTAGATTCTTGAGACGAAGTAATTCCACTCATCGAATCATTCAAGTATTTCTCGTAAGCAGACTGAATTTTCTCTTGAGAATACTTTCGTGAATGATATTTTTTTTCCTTTTCCTTCAGGCCAATGGTTGATGTTTTTGACATCATTTCGACTTTTTGAAATGATGCTTTCAACTTTTGTGCTGAATCAGGATTTCGAAAGTATGGGTTTTTATGTTTAAAAGGCTCATCCTTCCTTCCTTTAACCTCCAATTTCTCAAAATGTCTTTTGCGAAATGATCTTTGTGAAGGATTTTGAAAACAATTTTGATATTGGTTTTGATAAACAGCACCATTTTGGTGAAAAACCTTTCGATTTTGATCAAAACTTCTTTGTGCATTAGTTTGAAAAAAACTCTTTAGTTCACGATTTTGAACAAAACTCTTTTGTCCAATATTTTGAACATTTCTTTGAAAATCATTTGGTCGAAATATATTTTTGACTTAGGCTGGACTCTTTTAAAAACCATTTTGTTTTTTAGATTGTTTTGTTTTGAAAGTTCTTTGCATGATGTGAAAACTACTTGACTGGTTCAGAGTTTGTTGAAAAACCTTTTGTTTATGAAAAGCTTTTACATTTTTCCAATAGGCTTTATGTTGTGCTTTTGATTTCAAAATTCCTTCATCTCAAGCTAATTTTCAACCCTTTCTTTGAAAGTTTGTGTTTTCTCAATTTGACGTTTTGGTTCATTGGTTACTCGTCTGCACTTTAGCACGACCTTTCACCCGTAGACGGATGGTCAGAGTGAGTGGACCATCCAGAATATGGAGGATATGTTTCGGCCATGAGTCCTGGACTTCGGTGGTAGCTGGGATACCTACCTTCCCTTGGCAGGGTTTTCCTACAATAATAGCTACCACATGAGTATCGACTGTCCTCCCTTCGAGATGTTATATGGTAGGAAGTGCGGAACCCCGATATGATGTGGTGAGGTTGGAAAGAGGGTCATGGGGAGTACCGAAGTGGTACTCAATATGACAGAGAGGATCCAGCAGGTCTGGAACAGGCTTCAGACTTCTTAGAGTCGGCAGAAGAGTTAAGCCGACAGACTCCGATCGGACCTAGAGTTCCGGGTCAACGATATGGTTCTCCTGAAGGTGTCACCTTGGAAAGGTGTCATCCGTTTCAGGAAGCGGGTCAAGTTGGTCCCCAGGTACATAGGTCCTTTCAGGGTTGCAACCCGGGTGGGCAAGGTGACGTATAGGCTGGATCTGCCAGCCGAGCTTAGTCAGATCCATAGTACCTTCCAGGTCTCCCAACTGCGGAAGTGCCTGGCAGATGACTCCGCAGTGGATCTGAGGAACAAGAAGTTCAAGTTAGTGAAGGTGCAATGGCAGCACCGCAATGGCTCAGAATGGACTTGGGAGCCGGAGGATGAGATGAGGGAGCACTACCCTGAGCTTTTTTCGGATGCAGTAGCAGACTTCGAGGACGAAGCCAAAAATAAGTGCGGGAGATTTGTAACCCCCGATTCCTTGTATGTATTTTAAATATGAATTATTCGTTTTTGCAAGGGGACTCGACGAGTTGGAGGCCCCAAACTCGTCGAGTAGGAACATAATATTGTTGGACGCGGGACTTGAAGTCTACTCGACGAGTCGAGGAGCCTCGACTTGACGAGTAGGACTGCCATAGTGAAACCCTAATTTTTAGGGTTTGCACCCTATTTAAAGACCTTAACACCCCATTTTGGCCTCCCTCATCGCCTCCCTTAGTCCAGAAAACCGTAATTCGAAACCCTAACCCATTGTGAGTGTTCTTGAGCCATTGTTGTGTGTTGTGATTTTGGAGCTTGAGAAGGAAGAGGAAGCTTGGGGATCAATAGGGAACAAGTAGAGTTTGTAACTTGGGGGAACAAAGTAGATAACCCATGTATGAACGTAAAGTTTGTAACTTTACGTGTTATATCGACCCTAGGAGGCCAGATCTACGTTTTGGATACATTAAGCCCTAGTAAAATCGACTGTATGGATTTAGACTTTAGGGAACTTGACGAGTCGTTCTTGGGACGCATCGATTTGGGTGTTGGTTACCCAACCTTTTCTGTTAATGAGCAAACTTGTTGAGTCTAGAAGATGAATCAGCGAGTTGGATGTGTTTATGGACTTGAAGATCAAAGAACTCGACGAGTTGATGGAAAATGTCCCAACATATATGAAGAGGAACTCGACGAGTTCAAGGATGAACTCGGCGAGTTGCGAGTGAAATGTCCCGACTTGTATGAAGGAGAACTCGATGACTCCAAGGAAGAACTCGACGAGTTCAAACGGAAAGTCTCGATTATGTTAAAATGAGAAACTCGTTGAGTTAGAGGGTAACTTGACGAGTTAGATCTCGAGTTCGAGATTCTCTGAATCATGGAACTCGACGAGTTGATGGACCAATTCGGCGAGTTGTGTCAACCAGAATGTTGACTTTGACCAGAGTGTTGACCTTGGACTTGACCATTGACCGGAGTTGACCCTTAAAGGGGTTATAAGTTTGAAAGAGTAATTAAAAGAGATGTTATGTGTAGGGTTTGAGGAGAGTTGATCCCAACACCATGGATAATTCAGCTACTTCACGACATTGAGGTGAGTTACCTTCCAGTAGAAGTGGGTCTAAGGCTACACTGCCGACCCACTAGTAGGAACTGTTACTTAGATGATTGTCTTCATGACAACTGTTTGGTCTGCCACTATCTGTTATGCTTTATATGCTAGTATGTTATGGTATGGTAGTGGTAGGAGGTGAAATAGTCCCCAGTTACCGGTTGAAAGATACTGAAGGGGAGGCCAACACCCATATATGCTAGGCAGTATATGATACATGTATGTATGCTAGAGTATTATGTGGTAGTAGTAGGGGGTGAAATAGTCCTCGTATCCGGTTGAAAGAGACCGAAGGGGTAGGCCAGCACCCAGATATGATAGGCAGTATCCGGTTGAAAGAGACCGAAGGGGTAGGCCAGCACCCAGATATACTAGGCAGTTACCGGTTGAAAGAGACCGAAGGGGTAGGTCGGGCACCCAGATATGCCTGACAGTATGTTATTGTATGGTATGTGGTATGATGGGGGAACTCACTAAGCTTTATGCTTACGTTTTACAGTTTTTGTTTATGGTCCTTCTTCTTCGAAGGGAAAGGAGTCGGCACGGTAGCAGCGCATCACACCACTATTTTCCGCACCATGATGTTCTTGGGAATTTACTCTGACATTGTTACTATATGATGACATCGTTTTATCATGGTATGATTTAGCTATTGATACTCTGGTTTTGATATGAAATGATACTATGGTTATTTTCAGACAAATGGTTTTATAAATATTATGTTTAAAATGAAAATTTTTTATCATGATTTTTGGGATGTTACAATGTTCCTGACTCAGCTTCGATTTTTGAGGAAAATCATATTTATTTTTGTTCTCAACACTTTTTTTACTCCTTTGTGCAAGTCTATGGATGATTCTTTTGAAAAATTAGTTTTAGACTGTTGTGAAAACTTCTTTCTTTGAGGTTGTTGTGACTTTTGTTGTGAATGTTTTTTTTTCAAAATCTCTTCTTTTCTTCCAGTAAGCTTTGTTTTGAGCTTTCTTTTTGTAAATCTCTTCTTTTAAATCATATTTTTCAATTTCATTTTTGAATTTTTGAGTCTTCACTTTTTTATCTTTTTCATTTTTCAAGTTATCTGATAAAGACTCATCACAACTTTTCTTTGACTTGTCTTCGACAATAGATTTAGTAACTTTCACAACCCAAATACTAGATTTGTTATTTTTATTATCTTTTGAAAAAGATTTTTGACTCTTTTGACGTTGAAATGTTATTTCATCTTTGATTTAAACCATTTTGCACAACAGTTTGGTTCGAATAAAAACCTTCATCACTCACTTTTAAATTATATATTCTCAACAATTCATTCAAATTTGGATCAAGATTATCACCATTTCCTTTTTTGACAAAAACTTGGTTTGGAAAATCATTATAGAATTGTGGATAAAGTATCGAGTTTTGTTCAAGAAAATGTTTTCCTTTTTCTTTTAAAATTTTTGTTTATACATCTGAATCCTCAAACACTTGTCCTTCAACAACTCATGAAATTTCTTTTCACTAGAATCATTCTCACTGTCACTTTCATCGTTCGTCATGTTTTCGAAAATAACAGACTCTTGAGAATCATCAGTTTTGGTTGTCGAAGATGAATCATTTTTTAGCTTCAATTTTGAATCATCATTTCCTTATCTTTTGGCTAACAAAGTGATTTTAATGACAAACAATTTAGAACAATTTACACATTCCTCTTCCTCAATTTCACTGTTATTATCATAATCATATGCAATATCAGCAAAATTTTGTTGAATATTTTGTTTCGAAGTCTAAGTTTTGTTCAAAATTTTCATTTGTTCATTTTTGGAAAGAGTATCATTCACAATATCAACCAAGTCATCAGCATCCAAACGATCATCAATGTTAACAATACCATAATCATACTAATCATTTGGTACATGATCATACTTAGCGATCTTACTCTCACAATCATATGTAACCTCATTAGATAACTCTAGCTTAAAGTTAATGAAAGGAAGCAGTTTACGGTTTGGTTCGTTACAAATATTTGATGAAAGATGTTTAACAAGAAAACTATTGTCCATTCTAAGGGAATCTCCATCAATCATAATATTAGTAATTTTCAAATCTAAGCTCTCAATCATATCCTTTATCTCCTCCAATTTATTCTTGGCTTCATAAAGAAAAGCTTTATTTTTCTCTAATTCACTACTCATGGAAATTAGCATTCATTCAAGTAAGGACATGTGTAATCAGAATCAGATAAAACAACATTGTAATAATTTAAAGGAATATTAAGAGAGACAAGGAGATCACGTACCTTCTCAGTTATTGGAGACTTTGAAGTGGTTGAAACAAATCATCTTCCTTCAATCAAATCTTCTTCCTCATCTTCACTCTTTTCTCCACTCTCGTCCACAAACTCTTCCCGATCACTCTTCTTCTGTGAAGGATCACCATAATGCTTCGCAAACATAACAGCATGTGCTGAATGATGCATTTCCTCATCATCTGAACCATATTACCAAATCGGGTAAGTGTCATCTTCCTCAGTTGAATTCCTTGCCACCATAGAGAGATTCTTTGACTTTGCACAAAGATCTTTAATTTTCATTGCATAGTAAGCTTCTTCTTTCACTTTCTCCTTCTTCTCCTCTTACTTCTTCAACATGCAATCCCATGAAAGATGATTTTGACCATTATAGTAATTGCACTTGTAACAAGAATCTACTTTTAACTTCTTATCAACTTTCTTCTTTTCTTTCTTTTCTTTCTTTTCTTCCACTTTCTCAACATTCTTTTGTGAAACACCAGAATTTGACGATGGCTTATTAAATGAGATGTTTTTGAAATTTTCACCAATTGGCTGCTTGTAAAATTTCTTGACACTATTATTTGAATAATAGGTCACAAATTCGTCATCAGAATTCATCAATAGACCTTCTTCGCAATCATCTGCTTCACTATCGGAACACACTTCTTTCCCAGTGGTTTTCGAGACTAGTGCCAAAGGACCTCCAAAGTTTATTTTGCTATTTTCCTCTACAATCTCTTTCACCTTAGACTCATGAGCTTTAAGAATATTGTAAAGATTTGACAATAAGTAAGTTTCGAAGTTCTCTTGAGTCTTAATTATCAAACATATGTTCTTTCATTCCATCTTCACTCTAAGAATGAAAGTAATGTTGAACTCGAGAGTGGTACGAACAACATTACACATGGTGCACTTGTAAATCAACTCATTGAACCGATCCTAATAAGCTTCGATAGATTCATTTTCTTTCTGCTTGAAATCAGCTAACTCAGACAAGCATTGAGTCACTGAACTTTTCTTCCCTCATTTCCTTGGAATTTTTCTATGAGTGTGTTCCAGATCTCTTGTTTAGACTTGCAGCCACGGATGTAGTTATACACTATCGATGGTAAGGCTCCACGCAACTCTCGAATGTATCTTTATTCATTCGCTTTCTTCTTATTACCCAAAACAATCATATCTTCAGTTTCACTTGTTGTTCCTGCTGCTTGAACACGATCAACACAGAATGGACCTTTGTTAATCGATCTCCACAAATCCTCATTGATTCCAATGAGATAATCCCCTATACCATCAACTAGGGATGAAATTTAAAATCAGAAAACCGAAATCGGACTGGAACCGGAACCGTTAGACCCAAAATATATAGAACTGAAAAGAATGACTTTATCCGGGTTTAGGTCCATCGGGTCTGGGTAAACCGGGTTTAAGAACCGGAATCGATGTTAGGAATTGGAACCACTTTTAGGGTCGGAACCAATTTCTATGAAAAGTTTAAAATATGCATATCTCATTCGTTTCAAGTCGGATTGACATGAGGTTTTTTTTCCAACATGTAGTTTAGAGTTTGTACATAATTTTACACTATATATTTGTCATTTTTAGTTTAAAATTCATTGACTTACAGTCCCCCAAAATCGATATATCATAGCTGGAAGTTTTTTAGTTTTTCATCTTTTTTGCATTATGTGAAAATTTTAAAACATGCATATATAATTTGTTTTAAGTCGGATTGATATGAGATCTTTTCCAACTTGTATTGTAGAGTCTATACATTTTTGTTCTAATATTCAATGAATTACAGTCCCCCGAAGTCGAGATATCGCTAAAAATTTTCAACTTTTCAGCTATTTGTTTTTGTACTTTGTATTCTATGAAAATTTTAAAACATGCAGTTTAGAGTTTTGCATGATTTTAGACTATAATTTTGTCAATTTTGAGTTTATATTCAATGACTTACAGTCCCCCAAAGTCGAGATATCAAAGATCGAAGTTTTTATTTTTTCAACTTTCTTTTATTCCGTGAAAATTTTAAAATATTCATATCTAATTTGTTTGAAGTCGGATTGACATGTGGTTTTTTCTCAAATTGTAGTATAAATTTTTTAAATGAGTTTAGACTATAATTTTGTCATTTTTGCTTTAATATTCAATGAGTTACAGTCCCTCAAACTCGGGATATCAAAGTTGAAAATTTTCAACTTTTCAGTTACTTGTTTTTGCATTTGTATTCTATGAAAATGTTAAAACATGCGTATCTTATTCCTTTAAAGTCGGATTGATATACGAGTTTTTCTAGAGTGTAGTTTAGAGTTTTATATGATTTTAGACTATAATTTTCTCAATTTTGGGTTAATATTCAATAACTTACAGTCCCCCGAAGTTGGGATATCAATATGAAAATTTTCAAAGTTCAACCCCCTAAGTAGCAAGTAACTACCAATAAATTCCGTTTTTTCCGAGTTTTCCGGTTCTAAACCTACTTTACACGGTTCCACCCTACCCACTTTGATGATTTCGAGTTTTCCGGTTCTAGACCCACTTTTCCCAATACCATACTCGGAACTGAAACTGAACCAATTCCGGTATACATGTCTAGTTTCCGGTCTTACAAAATTCCGTTACCCGGTTCCGGGTTTTCCGGGTCCGGGTCCATCCACGCCAGGTTTGGACCCACTTTCATCCCGATGATCAGCCCACTGATCATAGTATTCTAGTAGTAGCATCAGAATCTATGTGGACGAACCAAACAGATTAGCGTAATTCATCATGGTATTCACATTTAGATTTGTCATTGAATCAATTTGAAAAGATGTAAAAATTGGAAATAATGAAATTAGATGTAAACAATTGCAGAATCGTTAAATCACAGAGATGAATCGAAGAATTTGTTGGATTAGATGTCTAAGCCCATAACTATTATTGGTACGTACTTTACCCGAGAGTAGCATGGTCCATTTGGGTTGCATATCATCAGGACAATTTGTTAGGATGGACTCTTGAAAAAAGGTTATATATGATTTATTAATATATTATAAGCTATAATATATTAATATGAAATCATATGTTTTAATTAGTATTGATCAAGAATTAATTTGGAATTAATTTTGTGATCAAAAGAGACTAATTAAATCTATGGGGACTAATTATGGTAATTAGTTATATTTATATGTGTTGGGATTATGATCCATGTTGGACCAAGTTTATGTATGGATACATAAAGAGTTGGGCCACATGAACCATGGATCATAAAACCCAGGGGTATGGATTTGGGTTATACCCATGACTCTTGGAATCCAACATATAAATATGTACTCCTTAGCCAAAAAAAACGTGGACACACATATTCTTGGAGTTCATGGAGGTGTTTTTGGTGCATGGAGATTCTCTCTCAAGAGCCACCTTTGTTCATGATGTGTTGTGACTTCATTTGAGGCTTCCACACTATTGGGGCTAAGCTCTTAAGGCCAAATACATCAAGACTTCAAGCTACACAAAAGGTATGTTAGCCTAACTAGTATCTTGTATGGTATATAACAATTGCATGCTAGTTATAGGCTTAATACCTTGGAAAGATCATTGCATGTATAATTAGTGAAAACATAGATCCAAGGTATTTAGGGTTGTATGTGCACCATAGGATGTTGTAGTGTACTAAAACCCAACAGTGGTATCAGAGCCTAGGCTTGGTTTTCAATTATACTTGATGCAATAGCTTGAAAATCGAAATTCTGGCTTTTTGGACCGTCGACTCGCCGAGTCCACTGGGGGACTCACCGAGTCCAAGATTAAACTCATCCAACTCGCTGAGTTGGTTCCTGCACTCGATGAGTTGGTGCGCCAGAGGGCAGATTTGCGACTTTTAAGGCTGGAATTGGACTAGGATCATTACCCTAAACTGTTTTTGAACTTATAAACCTATTTTTGATGTGGTAATGATCATGCTAATCCAATTTCAAAGATAATTGTCATAATTTCAAGATTTGTAATAGTTTATATGTTTATGCTAATTTCTTGAAGATTGATGATATTAATTATCTTGTTCTTATGAGTTAGTTTAGATTAATAGAAAAATTATGTGATAATTTGTTTTTGATTCATATTGATCTAAAAGTTGTTCATAATATGTGTTTTTGTAACTTGTCCTCAAGTTATATGAAAAGTCTCATTTATGAATTTTAAAACTCATAAAATTTCCATAAGTTATGAAAATGAAGAGTCTCATTTTTAAATGTTTTAAAATCTTCCATAACTTGTCCTCAAGTTAAGGAACTTGAAGAGTTTTTCCATTAAACTACTTTAGACTCATAAGTTATGGAAATCAAAAGTTTTTGAATTGTTCAAAACTTGCCCTCAAGTTTTGGAATTTGTAAAGTTACCCCCCCCCCATGTATACTTTAATTCCAACCCTTAGAATTTTAATAGTTTAAAATTCAACCTTTATATTATTATAATATTATAGGTTTAATATTTATATATATGTATAAGAGTAAGTCAGTCTTACCGTTAGTAGGCCTCATTCACGAAGTCGGTCTATAAGGAGGTATAAGGTTACTGCCTATAAAATGGCAGTTTAATGGGTGTCCACTCTCACCTACCGCTTCCTTGACTGGTGGAGGGTCGTTAGCCGAACGGGTAGGACAGGACATTAATTCTCCCTTCATTAAAAGTATAATGATAAATATTAAGTAACTAAACTCTTATAAATTCCCAATCTTAGTTACTTAGGAAAATGTGAATTTGGTGCTAACCCATGAAATTGCACTTTGCACCTTGTTAATTCGTTAGTGGAGCGTGTGTGGTTAACTAGCACAGTAATCTGGGACTGACAATGTGTGCAAAGGGTAGCTTGATGTTAATCATAGATCAATGGAGCGTGTGTGGTTAACCGGCACATTGATTAGGTGGTTGTAACATTAAGTGTACCAAGTTAATTTGCATGGTTATTCACTCCTTGTTTGTGATCCTCGGCATCCCAGTCACAAACTTGAAGGGCACAATCGAGATTTAAACATGCCATTGAATAGTTCAATGAATCTCAAAAGATCTAGGAGTTTCAATCCATTTAAGACCTAAAATTTCTTTTCGTTTTTCATTGTGGAAATTGGTAAATCGTCATTTACCTACCTTTAAATATTTTGTAGCTTGGATTACGACATCCCTCTTCCAAGTTATAAAATATTGTGTGTCACACCCCCGAACCAGACGGCGGAAACGTCCGGGGGCTTGCACGTGACTTCATCTTGTAATATCATCACAATTGTATATAATTGAAACAAGACAACATCACCATCATGCATATCAAATAGAACCATCATTGTTTACATCAAGTATAATATTACATGTTCAAAATATTTAATGTATGTTGATAACAAAATATAAGAAATTCCACCATTTCCTGCTGACCTTTCTTCTTAACGATTCCCTGAGAATACAAGTTATTTTGAAAAACGTCAACATATATAATGTTGGTGAATTCATAAGCATATTTGAATGAAAAGTTTCGAATTGTTAGTAAACACCAGAAAATCCGATATTTTATGAAAATGGTTTGAACGTGATGTATCAAAATCAAGTATTAATGCATTTGTGTTTCCTGTATTTGGAATGTATAAAAATATAATCCAGATAAAACCCTGTATATTTTCTGTAGTATGTAAAAGATACTGTTTAACGGTTATTACCTCAGAAAATCCGATATTTTCTGTTTATAAAAGTGTTGTGGTCTCAACCCTAAGACCGAATGACAGTATATGTATGTTTTTGTATCCACAAGATTTTATAGCTATTCTATAAAATTATGTTGGAGAGATCGCCTGGCGTGGCGTTCTTAGGCGCCGGTTTGATTGACGGTAAGGTTTGTCACCCTAGATTGGCCTAGTCTAGCTGTAGCGAACAGCTCAGGTGTGGGGAGTCACCACGTATAGATCTATACACAAACTCTCGCTCTCCCTCCAGGAAACTCTGGTTATAACTATAGGCTACGATCATACACTCTAAAGGTGTCAATAGACAAGTCTCACTAGAACACGACTATAGATTTTCGCCATGTATAATGTTTTCGTATATATAGTTAAGATTTGCAAAGCCCAGAAGAAAGGTATATGAATGTATAAGGCCCAACAGACATGTAATGGAGCAGCTATGGCCCACTAAGCATGTGATGTTTAAACTGGGCCCAATAAGCATGTTAATGGGTCATAAAGGCCCAATTTTACATCTGATAGACATATTAGGCCCAACAAATACGTAATTGGGCCACAAAGGCCCAAGTAGACATGTAATGAATATGTTAGGCCCAATATCAAGAAATTTACGTTTATGATCCAAACATATATACGTGAATATTTTTGGCTCATTTTTATAGAACTTGACATTTTTGGCCCAAAATACATAAAATATTATTTTCGGCTCATTATTGTAAGGATTTACATTTTCAGCCCATTTTTAAATAAAATGACACTTTTCGACTCAAATTTTATAAAAATGACGTTTTCGGCCCATGATTATAAAAATTTACATTTTTATCTCACTTTTCATAGAAACTACGTTTTTGGCCCAAGTTTTGAAAAAATTTGCATTTTTAGCCTAAATCCAAATAACGTGGCATTTTCAACCCATAAAACTGTAAGTTTCACATTTTAGCCTCAAACTTGTGTAAAATAACAATTTAATCCATGAAAATCGGAATTTTTACAACTTTGGCCCACTAAAACCAAAAAGCCCATTTTTTAAGGCCCAATATACATAAAATTGCATTTTTGGCCCTTTTATTCCCAAGAATATCATAAAAACTCATTTTTGTATAAAAGTGACTCTTTTAGTCCTTGTAAAACCGTAAATGCCAAGAAAGTGTCATCTTTTTGGTTATTTGTCGAAAATGGTCCTTTTTCAAGATTTTGTTTAGTTTCTTGTGAATCTTCACATGTTTAACACATTTATCCTTACAGTAAGTTGTATAAAGTGTTGTAGTTCCCAAATATTGTCTAGATCTATGAAGTTCTTTACACAATCATAACATACACTTAGAAAACACACCTAAACATGCACAAATACATAGATCTAACGCATAGCAACTTGTATTCTCCCCCCAAAACAAAGTAAAACTAAAATCAAGAGGGTATGAACTCACTTTGACGTTTGGATTCGGTTTGATGAAGAGATTGAAGAAGATCTCGGCTTTAGCAAGCCTCTTGAAGGGGTTTTCGAACTTGGATGGTTCTAAGAAACATGATCCACAAAACTATGGGTGTAAGAGGAGTGATTTAAGTGTAAAGATGTGGTAATTCAAATTAGGTTTGCAAAATCTTATCTAGGATGATGATCTTGATGAAAAATCCTCTTAAAGACACCCACAAACTTGCGAAAACATGGAGGAGAGGGAGGAGTTCTTAGAGAGAGTTTGAAGTAGTTTGAAATGAGAAATGGAGGTGGGGTGGTGGGAGTCTCGGCCGAGAGCAATAAGAGAAGAGAGATAGAGATGTTGAGGTGATGTTTGCATGGAAAACCACCATGCAAACATGAGGTGTCACAAGCACAAAATCTCCCCTTTTCCCCTTTTTTGTTTTTACACATATATGCATAAATATCCCTATTAGGCCGATTTGGGCCAAATGAATAAGAATGAAATGATTTGGGCCCAACCTTGGCCTTGTTCGAATTTTAAGAAGTCTATCCATATTTTTCAGCCCATTGGGCCTTTATGAAGGTTCACGACCGAATATGGTAAAAAGGAATGGGTTTATGGCCCATTAGGGTTAATTAAATAATTTATGACCCATCATGGCCCATTGGAGGTAGAATGAATCATTCTAGGCCCAAATGGCCCAAAATGTTATAGATTGATGAATTGATGATTTATTGGTCCCTTAGGCCCAATAAGATAATCCTAGTCCATAATGAACTTGAACCGGGATTCCTAGGGCTTCCAACCCTTATTTGAACATATGAGATGTATTTGAATGAGCATAGAGTATGATATTTATTTAGAGTACAAGTCATTACACTAGATGAATGTTTACATGAGAATAGAATTTCCTAGCTAAAATGCTAGTTTGACATCATCCCCCCGTTAGTGGGAATTTCGTCCCGAAATTCTTTTGAAAGATGGACTTAAGAATGAGGGAATATGTGAGGATACTTCAGCTTCATCTGGTCTTCGTATTCCCATGTGAATTCCGGTCCACGCTTAGCGTTCCATCGAACCTTCACAATCGGAATGCGGCTCTCCTTCGTACGCTTCACTTCCCTATCCAATATCTCGACCGGTTCTTCGATGAACAGGAGATTCTCGTTTATGTCGATCTCTTCCAAAGGAATGACAAGAGTTTCGTCTGATAAGCACTTTTTCAAATTTGAGACGTGGAACACGGGGTGTACATTGCTGACCTCCAAAGGTAGCTGCAGCTTATAGGCTACCGGACCAATTCGGGCGAGAATCTCGAACGGCCCGATGTATCGCGGGTTCAGTTTTTCCTGTTTCCCAAAGCGGATCATTCCTTTCCAGGGAGAGACTTTCAATAGTACCCGGTCTCCGACTTGGAATTCCAGAGGCTTCCGTCATTTGTCAGCATAGCTCTTTTGTCGATCTGGCGACGCTTGGAGTCGGGCTTTGATTTGGACTATCTTTTCGGTCGTTCCCCGAATGATATTTGGCCCTGTGAGAGTGATGTCTGGTAATTGTCCTTTCTCTAGTTGAGTGTCACCCATCTCAACCCAACATAGAGGCGATCTGCATTTACGACCATAAAGAGCCTCGAAAGGAGCAACCTTGATGCTCGTGTGAAAAACTGTTGTTGTATGAGAATTCGACCAAGGGCAAGTGGGCATCCCATGACTTGCCGAAATCAATCACACAGGCTCGCAGCATGTCCTCAAGTGTTTGTATGGTTCGTTCACTTTGGCCATCGGTTTGAGGGTGATAAGCACTACTCATGTCCAATTGCGTTCCCATTGCCTTCTGAAGTGACTACCAAAACCTTGAGGTAAACCTACTATCTCGATCCGAGATAAAAGACACCGGTACTCCATGAAGTCTTACGATCTCCTTGATGTAGATTCGTGTCAGCTTTTGCATCTTGTAGGATTCTTTTATTGGCAGGAAATGAGCGGATTTTGTTAACCTATCAACGATTACCCAGATAGCATCCAATATGTCTGCTGTCTCTGGTAATTTGGTCACGAAGTCCATAGTAATCCTTTCCCATTTCCACTCGGGTATCGCTGGCTGTTGCAAAAGACCAGAGCGCTTTTGGTATTCCACTTTCACCTTGGTGCAAGTGAGACACTTGCCCACGTAAGTGGCGATCTCTGCCTTCATATTTGGCCACTAATAATGCTGCTTTATGTCCAGGTACATCTTATCTGAACATGGATGGATGGAATATCGCGTCTTGTGGGATTCATTCATGATTATTTCTCTAAATCCCCCAAATTTAGGGACCCATATCTTGTTCATGAAGTAGTAAGCTCCGTCCTCCTTGACTTCAAAGTTCTTGTCCATCCCACGCAACATTTCATTTGCGACGTTCTCCGGTTTCAATGCATATGTTTGGGCTTCCTTGATTTGAGATGTTAGGTGGGATTGGATTGTTATTGTTAAGGTTTTTACCCGGCGACCTGAGTATTCCTTTCTGCTCAGGGCGTCGGATACCACTTTAGCTTTTCCCGGGTGGTACTTGATCTCGCACTCGTAATCATTTAGCAGCTCAACCCATCTTCACTGCCTCATGTTTAATTTCTTCTAATTCAGAATGTGTTGGAGGCTTTTGTGGTCGGTGAAAATGGTGCACTTTCTACCGTAGAGGTAGTGCCTCCAAATCTTTAGGGCGAAGACCACCGCTCCCAGCTCGAGATCATGAGTGGTGTAATTTACTTCGTGGGCTTTTAGCTGCCTGGATGCGTAGGCTATCACCTTCCCACGTTGCATGAGGAGACAACCTAACCCTTGATTCGAAGCATCACAATAGACTACGAAATCTTTGGTTCCCTCTGATAAAGATAGCAATGGTGCAGTACAAAGGGCTCACTTCAGAGTTTGGAAGGAAGCTTCTTGCTTTTCTGTCTAGTTGAAAGACTCGCCCTTTTGTGTCAAGGTTGTAAGGGGTTTGGCGATCTTAGAAAAATTCTGGATAAACCTCCGGTAGTAGCCTGCGACACCCAAGAATTCACAGATTTTTGTTGGTGTTCTCGGGATAGCCCAGCCTTCAATGACCTTTATCTTGGAAGGATCTACGTGAATCCCTTCCTTGCTGACTACATGAGCCAAAAATTTTACACTGCGGATCCAGAATTCGCATTTGGAAAGCTTTGCATAAAGTTTCTCAGCTCTTAGGGTTTCCAGGATTCGACGGAGATGTTGACCATGCTCTTTTCTGCTTCGAGAGTAGATAAGAATATCGTCGATGAAGAATATCACAAAATTATCAAGGAATGGGCGGCAGACTCGATTCATGAGGTCGATAAATGCAGCAGGGGCATTTGTCAGACCGAAGGGCATCACGACAAATTCGTAATGAACGTATCGTGTTCGAAAAGCAGTTTTGGGAATATCCTCTTCCTGAACTCGGAGTTGATGATAACCGGATCTCTAATCTATTTTTGAGAAATAACTAGCTCCTTGAAGCTGGTCAAACAGATCGTCGATTCGTGGAAGTGGGTACCGATTTTTGATGGTAAGCTTATTTTGTTCCCTATAATCGATGCACATTCTAAAGGATCCGTCCTTTTTCTTGACAAACAAGACCGGAGCTCCCCAGGGTGAGAAGCTTGGTCGGATGAACCCTTTGCTCAGCAGCTCGCTTAGTTGGCTGGATAACTCCTACATTTCGGCGGGAGCTAACCTGTAGGGTGATTTGGCAATTGGTGTGGCTCCTGGTATTAGGTCGATTCAGAATTTGACTTGTCTTTTTGGGGGTATTCCCGGAAGATCTTCTGGAAATACATCCGAGAAGTCACATGCCACTGGAATGTCTTGAATATTTACTTCTTCTTTGGTCTTATCCACCACATGAGTGAGGAATGCGCAGTTCTTCTTGTGTAGACACTTTTGTGCCTTGATGCACGAGATAAGACGAAGGTTGGCGCCATGTTTATCGCCATAGATTATTAGGGTTTCGTAATTGGGGAGATGAAGGCCAACGACCTTCTCGCAACACATAATATTATCATGGTGGGGGCTCAACCAATCCATGCCGATTATCACATCAAAACTCCTAATATTTACTGGCATCAAGTCTATTTGAAAGGAGTGATTGTTTAGTGTTAATGTGCACCCTACATAGATATCTTTGGTTGTTTCAGTTTTCCTGTTAGCCATTTCCACCGTGAAGGTTTCGTTGAGCTTCTGGGGTTGTTGATTTAGTAAGTGTTTGAATTTATTACTAATGAAACTTCGCTCCGCCCCATTATCAAATAAGATGCATGCATACGAGTCGTTATGTAGGAACGTACCAGTAACAACTGTTGGGTCCTGCACTGCTTCGCCTTGACCCATTGTCAACACTCTTCCTGCTGCTCCTGCCCCTTGATTGTTTGCTTTAGGGCAGTTGCGCCGGAAATGGCCGATTTCTCCACACCCATAGCAGGTGTAACTGGCCCCAGCATTGTTGTTGTTGTTGCTATTTGACTGTTGGTTTTGTTGCAGATATGTTCTGCAGTACCTTGCAGTGTGACTCTTTCGGTTGCAGCTTGTGCAATGCATCTCTCTACATTCTCCCTGATGGTGAAAATTGCATTTGCTGCACTTAGGTAGGGTCCCTGAATATTGCTTGGGATTATTTGGTGTGGATGAGGCTGGAGCATGTGGTGTGGTGGTAGCTTGAGTAGCAGCATGGACAATCACAGTTTGTTGTTTCTTTGATGATTCAGAGTTTTGTTTACCCTTGCGCTTGTTGTTTTTCCCCTTCTTGTTCTCACCTTCTTTCTTAACTTCCACTTCTCCTGTTTTGGCACCCTTTTTGTTGCCATGATCGTACAATTTCTTGGCCAACCTCTTTACACTATCATACGTCCCAGGGTTTCCCGCAATTACATTCCCTTGGATTGGCGCAGTCAATCCGCAGATAAACCTCTCGATCTTCTTCCCTTTAGATGTGATCATTCTGGGACACAAGAGAGAAAGCTCACTAAACCTGGATATGTATGCGTCGATATCGGAGTTTTGAACCGTGAGGTTCCACAACTCTTGTTCCATCTTCTGAATTTCGCCCCTTGGACAGTATTCAGCCAACAACATTTCCTTAAGCTCTTCTCATGGCATCGCGTTCGCCACCGAGAGTGTCATGGCATCTATGTGACCATTCCACCAGGAGAGAGCTTGATCAATGAATGTGCAGGCCACAAACTTGACCTTGCACCCATCAGGACACCCGCAGATTTCAAAAACTGATTCCACCTTCTCAATCCATCGTTTCAGGGCTATTACACCTCCTGTTCCATTGAAGGTTCAAGGTTTGGCGTTGGTGAAGTCCTTGTAGGTGCAGGTTCTGGTGGTTCCGTGGTTTGTTCCTTGCTTTGTGCTTCCTGTTCCCTGTCCATTGCCTTCTCCGTTGTTTCCATTACGAATCTGCGCAAGTGTTGCGATGACCGCAGCGGACACTGCTGCTTGGAGTGCAACTGAGTTTATTTCTGGTGGGGTCGGCATTGCGTTGTTTCCATGGTTGGGTGTTTGAGGCATATTTCTGTCAAAGAACGGAAAGATGTTGACTACACCTCGCATTCTGAGTTTAGAATTTCACAGACTCGACGAATCGATTTTGTGCATCTAAGTGACTCCATGTATTAACATAAAACAAGGCAACAAAACACATAGCAGATAACAACATCACGATAAAAACATAGAGCATTTCCATTAATAATAATCGTTTTTAATACATGAAAATTTGCCCAAAAGGCATACAGTACATGGGAAAACATATGATCCGACAGTATAACGACCCTATGAGTAGTGTAATCACTTAAACATATGGTCGATAGTACATAGAGTAAAACATAAAAGAAAATCATAACGATAGTACATGAACAGGTGCTAACGAAAATAAGATGGGTCTGTCAACGATATCATATGCCGAAATGTCGTGCGACGAGATCAGCCATCTCAGCCATCTCTCTGACTACTTCGTCTCTCTCGTGCTCGGCCTGAACAGCTCGGGCCTCTATCGCTAAAAGTTGTTGCCGAAGAGTGGCAACCTCCTCCTCTAGGGAGTGAGTCCTATCTACGGAATCCTGTGGCTCTGTGCAGTGATCTCGTACTGTCTCGGAAGTGGGAGGTTCACTAGGTACTTCATTCGTATCTCCACCCTCCTCTGTGACCTCATCGGATTCCTCAAACTCATAGTCCGTCTCCACGTATTCTTCGGGCCCGACACCGGGGGCTGCCTCCACCACGGGGTCTTCCTCAATTACTCTGTGGGCCACTAGGTTCTGGTAGAAAAAAACACCCTGATGTGCTCCATCCATGACGACTGCGCGAGAAACTGGGAGTGAGAAGAGTGTAAGGGGAGTATGTATATAAAATTTCAAAATACTCCTATAGTATTTTAATTATTTGGGTTTGAGTTCCTGAGAAGTTTTGGATATGACGTAAGTGTCTAGGTCAATTTCCCGCCATGATTACCCCCAAACACCTGTTGGTCATATTTTGAATAAATATAGTTGATCAGGCTATAATTACCCCCAATATGACCACATAACTGCCCGGGTTTAACCACAATGTTCCATTTCCTCCAGAGACTCTTAGTGTTATAGTTTTAATGTATACCTAGGTATGCATTTTATTCAGAGTGTTTTAGTCCCATTGTATTTGTAGTTGCATATCAAGTATGATTAGATATGCCAGTTCACTATAAACAATGCTCTGATACCAATATGTCACACCCCCGAACCAGACGGCGGAAACGTCTGGGGGCTTGCGCGTGACTTCATCTTCTAATATCATCACAATTGTATATAATTGAAACAAGACAACATCATCATCATGCATATCAAATACAACCAGCATTGTTTACATCAAGTACAATATTACATGTTAAAAAATATTTAATGTATGTTGATAACAAAATATAACAAATTCCACCATTTCCTACTGACCTTTCTTCTTAACGATTCCCTGAGAATACAAGTTATTTTGAAAAACATCAACATATATAATGTTGGTGAGTTCATAAGCATATTTGAATGAAAAGTTTCGAATTGTTAGTAAACACCAGAAAATCTGATATTTTCTGAAAATGTTTTGAACGCGATGTATCAAAATCAACTATTAATGCATGTGTGTTTCCTGTATTTGGAATGTATAAAAATGTAGTCCAGATAAAACCCTGTATATTTTCTGTAGTACGTAAAAGATACTGGTTAACGGTTATTACCCCATCAAATCCGATATTTTCTGTTTATAAAAGTGTTGTGGTCTCAACCCCAAGACCGAATGACAGCTCATGTGTGGGGAGTCACCCCGTATAGATCTATACACAAACTCTCACTCTCCCTCCAGGAGACTCTGGTTATAACTACACGCTACGATCATACACTCTAAAGGTGTCAATCGACAAGTCTCACTAGATCATTTATTGTTTTGACATGAGTATTGATGGGTCACAAAGGCCCAATTTTACATGTGATAGACATATTAGGCCCAACAAACATGTAATCGGGCCACAAAGGCCCAAGTACACATGTAATGAATATGTTAGGCCCAATATCAAGAAATTTACGTTTATGATCCAAATATATATACATGAATATTTTTGGCTCATTTTTATAGAACTTGACATTTTTGGCCCAAAATACATAAAATATTATTTTCGGCTCATTATTGTAAGGATTTACATTTTCAGCCCATTTTTAAATAAAATGACACTTTTCTACTCAAGTTTTATAAAAATGACATTTTCGGCCCATGTTTATAAAAAATTTTACATTTTTATCTCACTTTTCATAGAAATTACGTTTTTGGCCCAAGTTTTGGAAAAATTTGCATTTTTAGCCCAACAAATAATGTGGCATTTTCAACCCATAAAACCGTAAGTTTCACAATTTAGCCTCAAATTTGTGTAAAATAACAATTTAATCCATGAAAATCAGAATTTTTATAACTTTGGCCCACTAAAACCGAAAAGCATTTTTTTAAGGCCCAACATACATAAATTTGCATTTTTGGCCCTTTTATTCCCAAGAATATCATAAATACTCATTTTTGTATAAAAATGACTTTTTAGTCCTTGTAAAACCGTAAACGCGTAGAAAGTCTCATCTTTTTGGTTATTTGTCAAAAATGGTCCTTTTTCAAGATTTTGTTTAGTTTCTTGTGAATCTTCACATGTTTAACACATTTATCCTTATAGTAAGTTGTATAAAGTGTTGTAGTTCCCAAATATTGTCTATATCTATGAAGTTCTTTACACAATCACAACATACACTTAGAAAACACACATAAACATGCACAAATACATAGATCTAACACATAGCAACTTGTATTCTCCCCCAAAAACAAAGTAAAACCGAAATCAAGGGGGTATGAACTCACTTTGGGGTTTGGATTCAGTTTGATGAAGAGATTGAAGAAGATCTCGGCTTTAGCAAGCCTCTTGAAGGGGTTTTCGAACTTGGATGGTTCTAAGAAACATGATCCACAAAAATATGGGTGTAAGAGGAGTGATTTAAGTGTAAAGATGTGGTAATTCAAATTAGGTTTGCAAAATCTTACCTAGGATGATGAGCTTGATGAAAAATCCTCTTGAAGACACCCACAAACTTGCAAAAATTTGGAGGAGAGGGAGGAGTTCTTAGTGAGAGTTTGAAGTAGTTTGAAATGAGAAATGGAGGTGGGTGGTGGGAGTCTCGGCCGAGAGCAATACGAGAAGAGAGAGAGAGAGAGATGTTGAGGTGATGTTTGCATGGAAAACCACCATGCAAACATGAGGTGTCACAAGCACAAAATCTCCCTTTTTCCCCCTTTTTTTTTACACATATATGCATAAATATCCCTATTGGGCCGAGATTTGGGCCAAAGGAATAAGAATGTAATGATTTGGGCCCAACCTTGGCCTTGTTCGAATTTTAAGAAGTTTATCCATATTTTTCGCCCCATTGGGTATTTATGAAGGTTCACGACCCAATATGGTTAAAAGGAATGTGTTTATGGCCCATTAGGGTTAATTAAATCATTTATGACCCATCATAGCCCATTGGAGGTAGAATGAATCATTCTAGGCCCAAATGGCCCAAAATGTTATAGATTGATGAATTGATGATTTATTGGTCCCTTAGGCCCAATAAGAGAATCCTAGTCCATAATGAACTTGAACCGGGATTCCTAGAGCTTCCAACCTTTATTTGAACATATGAGATGTATTTGAATGGGCATAGAGTATGATATTCATTTAGAGTACAAGTCATTACACTAGATGAATGTTTACATGAGAATAGAATTTCCTAGCTAAAATGCTAGTTGTGACATTGTGTTGGGTCCTAGCCTTAATATTTCATATTGGGTGTTATATTAAGGACTTAAATCAACTAAACTTGAATTTCTTCCTCATAGATGTCTAGTTATGGCAACTATGGTCTTCCATATCCTTTTGGATAAAGCTTTCCTAATGAAGATGATATCCCAAATAACAATCAAGGTGAAAGATTAATCCCTTTGTTGTGCATTAATGTGACTGGAAATCATACTTCACTTCCTCCACCTCCTACAATTATTCTCCCTATCCCACACGTTCTTGAATAGTTCAAGGTCACTCAGTCCCTATTGGCAAGCAGTGTCTATATGTACTCACATCTTGGAGATGAAGTCTCATATTGACAAGCTGGGAGAGTTGGTGTCGAAGTCTCAAGGAAGTTGACTGTTGACTGGGTTCTTCAATCACTTTCTGAGTCATATAGTGAGTTCATTAAGGACTACTATGTGACAGACCACGACATAACCCTTAATGATCTTACCTATTTGCTTGTTGCTGCTGAATCAACAATGATTTGGAGCACTGGTAAAGCAAATTTGATTGGAAGATCTACTTCCCAAACTTTCATGGACATTGACAATGGAAACATTGGAAGTCCAAAAAAGTCTTCTCTTCCCAATGGAAATGGATCAGTCATAGTCAACCCGGTTGACCAAATGGTAAAGAGAAAGGCTAAGTCTGAGATAGTCTCATGTACCATTACTAAAGAGTCCATATGTTTCTATTTACAAAAGAAGGGGCATTAGTTGCGAAGCTTCCTTATTTACCTGTAAGTTCACTGGGATGGTAAAAGTCAAAAATTTGACTATACTTCAGGTAAACACCACTGTCCAACTCTATTAAGTTCCTATTTGGAGATTCTTAATACATGATGTGACTAGGTCGCATTCTGATGTATTGTAGAATCAAAGAAATGAAAGGGAACTTAAAGGAAGAGTAAGCTGAATCTGATCGCGAAGATGGATTTCGATCGCATGATTCGAAGATCAGAATTTTGAGCTGCTGCTTAAGAGTTATGATAAATTGCTTAGGAATAGATAACAACATAGTTTTCATATGTATTTGCATTGTAAGGATAAGTTTTTCCGCAATTTTAAAATAAAAGGAAAATTATTGATTTTATTTATTTTAAGTATCCTTACAATGAGATTTGTGAAAATTGTTATTTATATGATTCCATTGATAGCAATATTGGAAAATAGATTTGATTATTTCGTTTGTGGTAGTGTCATAATTTACCAAATAAGGAAAGATTCTCATCACCCAAGTTTAAGCTGGATAGAAACTTGGAATCATGCAACCTATATTGTATGATGAATGAGAATTTTCATCTTTGGGAAATTAAGACTAATTCCTTGTTCACATGGATATGTGAGTCAAGTGAAGGACTAGGAGATCGGGTACACTTGGTTGTGCGCTGATCAGGTCCACCACAAAGAACGATAAGGATATTCGTCATGATTTACTAAAGTTTAGTTAATATGGTTGTGCTTACAAGCTTAACTATAATTTTGAAACATTGGAAAAGTTTCAATGTATGGCAGTACGAATGAGAAGAATCAAATTAGGCAGAAAGATAAAAGTTTCTCCAATCTGAAAAGATGGGAGAGTACTTCAGTATCATGTTTTATGATCATCTTAATGATTAGGAAAAAGCATGTCACAATTGATCCTCTAAGGACATCTTAGTGCATTTGTTTGACTAAGAAGAGGAATCGTGAATTGTTGAAATGGTTAAATCAAAAGATGAATCATACTTCGTTCCAAAATTGAGTCTTAGAGTAATACTCCAAGATTGTAACTCGAGTGACATAATCTTAAGAAAGTTTTAAAACACTTGTCAAATGTAGAGTAAAATGTTTTCTACTCTTGTACATTTGAAATTGGTAAGTTGTGATGTCTTGGATAAGACAAAGACCAACTAAGACTAATTGTGTGAAGTGTTTTTTCTTGATAAGAATCAACACTAACTCTTGAATATTTGTTTTGTCAAGGAATGGTTCTTGACATGAGAAACATATATGTCAAGAGGTCAGTGGGAGTTTTAAAGATCTTGAAAAAATTTCAAGAACTAATCAAGAATAAAACCCGTTATTTACCACTAGCACGCGACTTGAGGTTTGTAACCTATCGTGTTGACATATTCTTGTTTATGTGCCCATTCCAGTTAAAGTTGACTATGCATATGAGTTTTAAATTGTTTGCATAACAACCTGGAAGCAATGGTAGGCCCTTGGGCTGCTAGATGGCAAGAAAACTAAGATTAAACAAGTTCAGTCCATATAGTTTGGATTTGTCACTAACCTTGTATTGTAATTATGGTTCTGACAAATTTACATGGATAGGAACACATACACCATAAAAATCTAAGTTTCATAAGGTTTCTCTCCGATTCATGAAAATGATGGCGAGGAAACGCTTTCACTAAGTAGATTTTAAGTAGATAGCAATTGTGATATTTGCATTCTCAAAGTCGTTAGTGGAGCGTGTGTGGTTAACCGACACACTAACATGGACTAGTGAGCATGGCAAAAGGTCTAAACATTATGATTACGACATCCCTCCTCATAATTTTTTAGACACACATGTGAGCTGTCTAAGGAAAGGTGTATGATTTTGGGAAGCTTAGATAAAGTCTTATCGAAGCATCTCATATCAGAAATCTGAACTTTAATAAGAAAGTCAAGAGAGTGTTGATTTCTAGAAGTCCAGCTGATTTCTGAGTACATGTCAAAGCTAGTGGGAGGATAAGTATTATGCTAATTGTAAGGTCCTGAAAAGGATCTTTACCAATGATCAAGCAACAAACAATCACAATAGAAGAGGAAGAAGAAAAGAAATCGAGCTTGCACACGTTTATATTCAGAAAAACGTCAGGTACAACTCGATGGAACACTCTGTAACGCAATGGCATCAACAACCACACAATGACCTACACCTCCACTATTTATACTGAACAAGACCGGAAACAGGGTTTACGACCGTAAACTCGGTTTACGGCCGTAAACTCTGTTTACGGTCGTAAACACACTTTCTGAACAAAAACACTTAAACAACCCACAAACTGTGTTACAGACTCATACTGAACATAATACAATGAAAGCCTAGACCAAACCATTAACTGGACCTTTCAATCTCCCCCTTGGTTTGGTACTACCTTGGACTCCGCTTTTGTCGACCACCAGTACATCAGATTTTCCCATAGCTCTGTTCCACATCTCCTTCTCGATAATCTCAGCAACTCTCGAAGTGTATTCCTTTGCAACGGGCTCAAAAATGTCTTCAGCCACCTTGATCTGATGAATGGAGAGCTGACGTATGTCCCACTTGCCAAATTGAAGCAAATCCCTCTTGTCATACAAGCGGATACAATCGTATTTAAGCTTGATGACAGTAGCAGCAACAGATATCCAGCTCAATATTTCTCTGATCTAAATCAACATTTTTCTGATTCTGAGCATCGATCTCTTTCTGGAGTCCAAGAAGTGAAGGATTCTCTTCTCCTGAACTGCCACCCCTAATAGAAATTCCTTTGCCATGTGAGGGAGGCGTTGTGAATTGTTCTCTGGCCAAAAACCTGGCTAACTTAACCGAGGCAGCATCATGCTCTGGCCTGGGAGGAGAGAAATCTGTGGGGAATGAAGATCCACCAGCTTCATAGAAGGTACTAGGACCTTCACCGATAGGTTCAGATGAGATGATAACTGGAGTTGTTGTTGGTGGAGCTGTAAAACTTTGAAGTGAACTCGAATCAAGAATTCCCTGTCTAGGGTCAAGTCTTCGTCTTTTTGATGGAGGGTGAGAGGCTTGTGTAGTTGTATGATCACTTTCCAATGGCTCAGAAGTAGGTAAGACAACATCAAGGGGAGGAATCCCTGATACTGTCACCATAGGAATTGCTATTTCCGCCGATGGATTGGTAGGAGGAGGCGTGGCTTCGAGAACGTCTTCTTTTTCCCTTATCTCCATTGCTGGATGAGCAACTTCATCGATATTTTCAAGCAGTGTGTTGAGGTTTACACCGGTCATGAAATCTTCATTGCTACCGAAGTTGAGAGGAATTTCATCGTTATCGAATCCTGTGAGGTCGAGGCCTTCGTACAAATCAGTCTCCGTTCCAGACCCCTCATTGTAATCTCCTTGTACCTGAACAAATGTCAATTCGTGTTCCTCAGCTACTTGAGCATTAGCAGCTGGAGTTTCTTCTTCATCATGATCTGAAACTGTGATGACATCTTCAGAAACAACTCTCTCGGAGGAAGTGGGCTCAGAAGACATCTTGTCAGACGTCCCATGAGAATCGAAAGATTCATCTATTTCAGCAAATTTCCCGAATTTCACGAGAGGATGTAAGCCTTGGAAGACGACTTTGCCCTTTCGATTTTGCTTAATGAGACCAATCGTGTGCGGGCCTAATGACTTTATATCCAGCTTGTCACCATCTTTGATCATTTCTGGGAATTGGTTGTCGATGAACGTCTGAATAAATCTCGGATATAGCAAGAATGCATCTCTGGTCTCCCGGCTTATAGCGTTGATATTTACCAAGAACTCATCCAAAATGAATTTCGCGAAGTTGAATTTGATGCCAGCAGCCAGTGAAACGATAGCCCCTGTGTTCCTGAGAGAGATTTCATCAGCTCCTGATCTCCTTCCTGAGATACAGCTCACGAACACATGCGCCAAAAATCTCCAGTAGGGAGGCAGAAGCTTCTTCACCGTAGGAGGGTAGATGCCCTCATATCCCATCCTTTTGAGAACCTTTTGAACATCATCAATCCCAATTTCAGTAGGAAAATCGGGTTGATCATTGATCAGCAATGTTTCTCTGATATACTGCTCAGTGATTATGATCTTGCATCCTTTAACCACAGCTTTAACAGCAATCACACCATTTTCTTTTGACATCTTGGCCGTCTGCCGGAACTCCCGTACAATGTTCTGATAAATAACTGGATTCATAGTGATGGCACAAGCCAGGCAGCATTCTCTTAATCTGTAGATCATTGATCTGAAATCTCCATGAGCAACAGGAGGTTCATCCAACACAATCGCCAGGTTATGCATGTTAGCAAACTTAAGATTCGCCATTGATCTTTTATCTTCACATCTTTGTCTGGTTGATCGCCGGTATTGTGGTCCACTTAAACCCGAAAATTGTGACAAATTAGGACATACTATTAGTTATAAGACAAAGTAACCCTAAGTTTCTAAATACTATTTCCTAAGGACCATTCAGCTGACGACGACCAAGGATATTGTTGTCCACCTAAATCGAGCAGCGAGATCTATAGACAATCTGTAAGTGTTCAATTGTTAGTTGTACTAGAACATGGTTCCCGCTTCCTGATATGCTCCAGCAATCAAGGACTTCCAGAATACTCCTTACATCGGGTGAGCAGACAATCATTAAGAGAGAAGATAGATTTAGAATGCATATGCTATACACCCAGGTCGGATCTCTTCCAATCACGCAGAGGGTGAAACATATGACTAACTGACGTTTTTAGAGGGATTGAGAAGTAGAATGGTGCATATACTGTATACCAGGTCGGATTGTGAGTCACGCAAAGGAGACATTATATGGCTAACAGATAGAAAGAATTGCATAGATAGAAGATGCAGAGAGATAGAGTTGCATATGCTACATTCCAGGTCGGATCTTTCGATCACGCAGAGGAGGCAACATATGACTAACAGATAGAAAGAAAGAATATAACCTTCTACAGACCTAGTTTATCGGAATTCACTAGTCACCCCATCAATACCGGGATTAAGGACATAATCCGCACATCGAGGAAAAGTTAATCCGCCACATTATTGGCAGTGGGAACTTGTTCTAGCCTAATGAGCGAGCGCTCATAACAATCTCTGATAAAGTGAATTTTGATATCAATGTGCTTGGTTTTGGAATGTTGGACAGGATTTTTAGTGATTTGAATTGCGGCCTCATTATCACAGTGAATTGGGGTTTCTAGATAATTCAAACCGTAATCCAACAACTGATGTTGGATCCAGATAACTTGAGAACAGTAGGCAGATGCAGCAATGTATTCCGCTTCTGCTGTTGAGGTAGAGACGGTATGCTGTTTCTTGCACTGCCACGACACCAGCCTATCACCAAGGAATTGACACCCTCTCGATGTTGATTTCCTGTCAAGCTCACAGCCTCCATAATTACTGTCAGCAAAAGCGTATAAATCAAATTCAGAATTCTTCGTATACCAAAGACCCAATTTTGGGCTGCCTTTGATATACCGAAAAATCCTTTTGACAGCAATAAGATGAGAGAGTTTAGGATTAGCCTGATAGCGAGCGCATTGACAAACTGCAAACATGATGTCGGGACGACTTGCAGTAAGATACATCAGCGATCTGATCATCGATCTGTAGTGTGTCCGATCTACGGATTCGCCATCAATATCTGGATTCAGCAGGGGTCTTTCAGCCATTGGTGTCGATGCAGGTTTTGCGTCTTCAAACCCGAACTTTTCAAGAATATCCTCCACATACTTAGCTTGATGTAGCAGGATTCCGGTTGAATTTTGTTTGACCTGAAGCCCCAGAAACATGGTCATTTCGCCCAGTGAACTCATCTCAAACCACTTTTTCATCACACCTTCAAACTCTTTGCAAAGTTGTGGACTGGTAGACCCGAAGATAATGTCGTCAACATAGATTTGGACTAGTATCTGATCATTACCAACATGCTTGATGAATAAAGTTTGATCAATAGTGCCGCGAGTGTATCCATGCTCGAGCAAGTGCTTTGTTAGAGTCGCATACCATGCTCGAGGAGCTTGATGTAACCCATACAACGCCTTGTCCAACTTGTAGATACGATTAGGAAACTTCGAGTTAACGAACCCAGGGGGTTGGTCAACATAAATTTCTTCCTTCACCTTGCCATACAAGAAGGCAGTCTTGACATCCATTTGGTAGACCGTGAAGTTCATATAAGAAGCATATGCGAGAAAGATACGAATAGCCTCCAATCGAGCCACGGGAGCATACACCTCAGTATAATCAAGACCCTCAACTTGTCGAAACCCGCGAACCACCAACCTTGATTTATTGCGCACTATTACACCAGAATCGTCTTGCTTGTTTCGATAGACCCAACGCGTGTCAAGAAACCTTTTGCCCTTTGGTAACTCAACCAACTTCCAGACCTCGAGCTTTTCAAACTGATTTAGCTCTTCATGCATCGCATCGACCCAGCTGGGCTCATTTAAAGCCATGTCAACGTTCTTGGGCTCTATTTGAGATATAAAGCAAGAATAGAGACATGGATTTACATCTCCACTCTAACTTCTAGTTTTAACTCCGTCACCCAGCTGGCCAATGACGTTATCGATCAGATGATCGCGTTGAATTCTTGAAGGAATGTCTTGGCTGATATCATTGAGTGAAACAGGAAGAGTGTGAATGTTGAAACCTCCATCATTTGCTGATTGATCCACATTGGATAGATCTGCTACAAACTCATTAGCAATTTCTTCAGGAAAGAGTAGTTCCATAAAAGTTGGATTGACAGCGGAAGCATCTCTAGACATGAACTCTCTTTCAATAGGGGTAAGAGGTGTAGCATCAGCATCATGAGTTCCATCTTGAACTTTAGACTCTGGACTATCAGGTTGATCAGATGACTCCCCCTCAGGTGAAGCAGAGGACTCCCCCTCAGATGGAGCAGAGGACTCCCCCTCAACCGTTGGAGGTCTGTAAACAACTTCTTCGTCTTCGTCTTCAGAAACAATCTTCGAACCAGAAGAGGATCCATTTGAGCCATCTGAAGACACATTTAAGGATTTAAAAAGCGATGTGTAATCAAATAACCAGTCAGGACCCACTCGAGCGTCTGTTTCATTCTCCTCCAACCAGCGCACGTCATAGGATTCAAAAATCTGCTTAGTCTTCTTGTTGTAAACCCTATACGCGGTACGCGCAACATATCCTATAAAGTAACAATCATCGGCTTTGGCATTGAATTTAGGGTTGGATTCCAAGTGAAGAAGGGTGCAAGGGCAGCCAAATACACGGAAATGGCTGACTGAAGGCTTGTGTCCATAGAGAATCTCGTACGGTGTCTTCATCTGTGCTTTGTTGATTAGAACACGATTCTGCACGTAGCAAGTAGTGTTAATCGCCTCGGCCCAAAAGAAAACAGGTAATTTTGAATCACATAGCATTGTCCTTGCAGCGTCTTTTAAAGTTCTATTTTTCCTTTCAGCAACGCCATTTTGTTGAGGCGTGTGAGCAGAGCTGTATTGACACACGATCCCCTTTTCTGCGCAAAAATGGTCAAGAACCACATTTTTGAACTCGGTTCCATTGTCAGTACGAAGCGCCTTCACCTGGTTGTTGGTTTGTTTCTCAATCATCACAATGAACGTCTTTATCAGATCAGCAACCCCTGCTTTGTTGGATAAGAAGAAGACCCACGTGAAACAAGAGAAATCATCGATCACAACTAGACAGTACGAGCTTCTGTTGATGCTCAGGACATTGACCGGACCAAATAAGTCCATATGCAATAGTTGGAGCACCTGACTGATTGAGTTGAGTTGCTTGGGCAGGTGTGGTTTTCTATGATGCTTTCCTTGGGCACAGGACACACACTTCTCAAATGTAATAAAGTCTCTGACAGGTAAGCCTCGGACCATCTCATTCTTAGCAAGGCGATTCAAGTTTTTCGCGTTAGCATGACCGAGCCTTCGGTGCCACAACATTGCGTTTTGTTCGGAGACTTTTGAGAATAGACAGGTGACTTGTTCAGGTAGGTTACTGTTCATGTCAATAATGTAAGCATTCCCATCCCGCTTAGATTTGACGAGAATCCACTCTTCCGAGATGACAATGCCTGGCTTGAGAATCATGCATTATTTATCGGTAAATTGGGTAGAATAGCCTTTGTCGCAAATTTGGGAAACACTCAACAAGCTGTGCTTTAACTCGGGAGCGAAGTTGACATTCTCAAAGCTTATCACTCCATTTGTAACAGTTCCTCTTTGAGTGATCTTGCCACCATCTCCGCCCGCGAAGGAAACATAACCCCCATTAAAAGATTGAATGTCGCTCAATTGGGAGATGTCTCCAGTCATATGTCGGGAGCAGCCGCTGTCGACGTACCAAGGACGAACGACATTCCTCCGCAACTGTCCCTACAAAATGAGCGGAATCATTTAGATTTGGGAACCCAGGTCATTACTGTCCTGGGTTTCCTTTTCGCTTTCTCTGATTTATCCTTTAATGATTTCAAATTAGAATCCTCATTCCTAATCACTTCAGAGGATGGTAATGATGGATTGGAAATTGATTTGGGCATCCAATGATATTTAGGTTTTAAAACATTCTCAGGTGGTTTTGAAATAGGTTTCTTATGAGTTTGCACTGAGCCTCTGGATGTTCTACCAGAAGTGGAAGACCCAGAATTGCTTTTTGACGAAACCGATCTTGGTGGAGCCTTGTTTGATTTTGGCAAACTATTTGGAGATTTGTTAGTAAAAACCCTTTTATTCTTTTGAAAAACCGTCCTTTTTCTGCTTCGATCATCTTTCCAATCATCATTTCGAGAACGAGTTCTTGAGGATTTTCTAATTAAAGACCTTCCTCGAGATTCATTCTCTCCTCTTGGTGACATATAGTTCACAAAGATCCTATTTTGACAATTCCTAGCTATATGACCACCAACACCACAATTAAAACAAATCTGTTTATTATTTGAACTTGTACTACATTTCTCAGATTTATTTTCTTGACAGACACTCTTACTCTTCTCAGAAGAACATGCATGAGAAATAGGTTGTGAGATAAGTGAGGGTGTCTCAGATGGTGTGACTTGTGGAATTGATGGTTTTTCATGAGAATCACAAGCATCAGAATTACCAAATAGTTCATCAAACATATCAAAGAAATTGAATTCAACAGTATCAGATGTGGAAGCATCACACGAAACATTATCAGTCTGAACATTAGAAACATAAACATTTTCATTTGAAACAAAAATATCATAATTAGGAACAGAAACAGAAACAAATTCTCCAGCTTCACGCGTTGCCTTATCTAATGGTTGATCTGCAGGGGAAGTAGAAATGTCAGTACTTTCAGCATTAATAAATCCTCCTGAAACGAAACCAGATGGCTTGCCATAAACCATAAACGGTTCATTGGCAATCTCATCCTTGGATAAGGGTTGATACTGATATGTATGATTATAAGGAGGAGGTACACTATCAAATCCTAAACCCTTTGACTGATTTCGTCTGAACTGCATGCAGTGATCAATCATGTTGGCAACTACCTCGCTTGATCCATCAAATTTTCTAAAATCAAAATTTGCAGTTTCAAATTGTCCTTTTAATGTATCAAGCTCGGTAATTTGCACATCATTTTGTCTTTTAATGTAATCATAAAGCTCACACTTTTCACTGTATTTTGCCTGAATTCTTCTAAAATCTTTTATCTTAGTTTCTAACTGGGCCTTAAGGGGCTTTTGTCCTTTCCTAAGTTGGTAGCCCTCATATCTAAGGTCCTCTACTTCTCTACGTAATAATTTAATTTCATCATGAAGAAGTTTAACATATTCATTACAGGCCTGAGAACAAGACAGTAGATTTACCTCACTTTTCCTGGGCTCGGAAGTAGTAGACACCATTAGAGCAAGCTGCAGCTCCATCATCTCTGCTTCGGGATCAGCTGCATCATTCTTCAAGGAAGCATCATCAATCTGAGCTAGGTGAGCATTTTCTGGCCCTGAGATATTTAGAGCCTGAATCTGGTCCTCCCAGTCAAAAGATTGAGCGACCATAGCAGTTTCACCATTAACCGTAGCACCTGCATGGTTGTTTCCCACTGCAACCATCGTCCTGTTGTTGTTCGTCCTACGATCAGGCTTTGGACACTCACGAGCAAAATGACCCGGCTCGTGGCAGTTGAAACAACGCAGCATGCCTTTGTTGAATCCCACCTTCTTGTCAGCATTCATGCCCCAGTTGCTCTTCCCTGTCTTCTTAGCAAACTGCTTGGCCCTAAAGACAGCCATAGCAATCTGCCATGTGATATCCATCTCCTCCACGTCTTCTAGATGAATCTGATCCAAGTCAGCAAATGACAGCTGAGGTGGAAGCTCTCCAGCTACGAAAGCATTATAGCAGTTAACAAGCCTAGTGGCTAGAGCCAGATTTTCATCAGTGTCCTTTGTGTTTGAGGAAGAGGCTACAACTGGTACATTTGGATGGGGAACAACTTGTGGAGTGACAAATGGCTGACTTTAAGGAATTGATGATGTAGCAGCAAAAGTTTGAATCTGAGGTTGTTGAGCAGCAAACACTTGGCCTGAGGAAGTCATGATTGATGAGAGAGCATTATTGGATGAGATTCCAAGATTCGCAGTAGAGTACGAGTTCACATGGTTGATTTCTCTCTGCTTGTCATCAATATCACAAGCTTTGATGATTGCCATGATTTCAGCAAGAGTAAGGCGGTTTAGATCCTTGGTCTTCTTAATCACAGCAACATTCATATCCCATGATCTAGGAAGAGCATTTAGAATCTTCTTGTTAATCTCTGACTTGGTCAAGAAAATCCCAGATATATTCATGTCAGTGGTGAGAGTTGTGAACCGTTGCAGCTGTGTCTCAAGAGTCTCTCCGGGAATGTAGTTGAACATGTTGAACTTTTGTCTCAACATGTCCTGGCGACTCTCCTTCATATCTTCATTGCCCTCATATACCTCAATTAGGGCTTCCCACAAATCTTTAGCTGATGTGTACTCTCGGAAACCTTGAGCAATATCAGGAGATAATGTCATGGTTAGAGTGGCTAAAGCCCTTTCCTGTTCTTCCACTTTTTCAAACTCTTTATCAGTATAGTTTTCAACAGCTTTGTCAATCACCTGTCCTCCAACTGTAATAGTGATTCTAACAGGTCCTCTAAGTATGCTTCTCCAGACTTTAAAGTCCTTCATTTTGATGTACTTCTCAATTCTATACTTCCACTCAGGGAAACCATCTGCAGACGTTAATCTTGGAATGCTCGTAGTAGTGCCCATGACAGTATCAAGTTCGTGAAAATGATTTTGACTTTGAGATTCCATTTGAAATTGAAGCAAATTAAAGTCACAAAGGTGTTTACGGCTGATGATGATTACAGTTGAAGGTTTACGACCGTAAACTTGGTTTACGGTTGAGCAGTTTACGACCGTAAACTATGTTTACGGTTGATGATTTTACTGTTGGTGAGTTTATGGTTTAAGCGTTTACGGTTAATGAAGCTTGGTTTATGGTTTTTGAGGATTCACAGTTTACGGTTCTTCAAGATCTTGATTTTACAACCGTAAACAGGGTTTACGGTTGGCAGTAAACTCCCAAAAAACCTTCAGAAACACGTTTTTGCAGTAGATTCAGTTCCTTTAACCACGAAAACACTAAAGCCAGGCTCGAAGAATAAGAATATCAGTTTAAACAGCCCAAAAATCGATTGAATGAAGCTTTGACACCGGTTTTTGCTCTGATACCAATTGTAAGGTCCTGAAAAGGATCTTTACCAATGATCAAGCAACAAACAATCAAAATAAAAGAGGAAGAAGAAAAGAAATCGAGCTTGCACATGTTTATATTCAGAAAAATGTCAGGTACAACTCGATGGAACACTCTGTAAACGCAATGGCATCAACAACCACACGATGACCTACACCTCCACTATTTATACTGAACAAGACCGGAAACAGGGTTTACGACCGTAAACTCGGTTTGCGGTCGTAAACGTGTTTACGGCCGTAAACTCTGTTTACGGTCGTAAACACACTTTCTGAACAAAAACACTTAAACAACCCACAAACTGTGTTACAGACTCATACTGAACATAATACAATGAAAGCCTAGACCAAACCATTAACTGGACCTTTCACTAATGAGGATGTAATTATTATGCTAGTGGGAGCATAATCAATTATGGTGAATATTGCAAGTTAGCAATGTTACTTATAGAAAACAAAGGTTTCAATTTGCAAAGTTGCAGGGTTTGAAAAGTTGTTTTGCTATAATTAAGGGAGAGGAAATTATACTTCATTCCAATTCTAAAAGCTTAGATTGAGATTTTAATCAAATTTAGTCAAGTATATATATGGATGTTATGTTGGAATGGTTCAACATAAGGAAATTCTGTATATGGAAATATTATTTGCGTTCTAAAATTCGATTATGATTACGACATCCCTTTTCATAATTCGAATTATGAGAACATGGCAAATAGAAAAAATTATAGCAAAAGATTGGTCTAGGATCATGTCTTTATGTGAGACATTATGAATCGTATCCCATATGCTTCGGGTATAGGATCGATTGCATATGCTATAATATTTCTATGTGTTCTGATTTTTCCAAATGCCTAGGGCATTAAGAGGGAAAAAGGACCATAACTGTATATGACTAAAATGATTAAGCAATTGTCGAGGACAATCTGAGGTTTACCAAAGATTGGTTGCTCATGGACAGTTGGAAGTATGGTGTAAATTTTGGAAGGACCATATTGACATATTCTGAAAAGAGACAACTCTTGTTCAGAAGTGATAGTCAAATATGGAAATATGGAAATGTTTCCATAGGTGGAAGTTGTTCTACAAATCTGTGTAAGATTAGAAAACTTAATGCAAGAAGGATGTTCAATGGAAGGTACTTTGAATGTGAGACTTTGTTTCCATGGAATTGCTCTCCATTGGAATACTTTGTAATGTATGTTGCCAAGTCTTTGTGACTTTTGTGCATAGTTATTACAAAAGGATCAATGCATATAAGTTTGGAATCTAACAGATTTTAGTAAATGGCAAAGAATCTTGTATTCTTACATTTGCGATAAGGATTTGGAATTGTGAAATGAGTATCATTTGAAATGTTGTCAATTGATCTATTCCACAAACAAAGGAACATATGTAAACATAGTGTGCATGCTTGGTGTTGAGAGAAAAACTTGAGAAACACTTGAACAAACGTCAGAACAAGTATAGTTGCGGAATAGTTTATCTCGAAGGATCTAAAAGCTCAACAATAATATTAATAAGTTAAAGAGTTAGATAGTTAGAGAGTTAGTTGTGGAAATGTAAGGAAATATAAATGACAGCAGGTGTTATATCAAGTATACATATAAGTTGATTCTTAACAAGGAATGCATTCAGACCAAGTTAGTAAGTGAGATCAAACTTAGTGATTAAGTCACGAATGACTTGCTCCGAAGAGAAATAATATTCAGTTATGTTCAAGTGAACTTTGAGAGTAAGAAGGAGAGAGTATAAGATTCAAGATGCGTAATCAGATAGAAGTAAGATATGTAATTGATTGCATAGAAGTTGTTTTTGAATAAGAAAGATTGAGCTCTATATATAGAGACTCAAGAATTACATTGGATCAATTCTCTAAGCGTAGCCATGCAAGGCATACTGGACAATAGAGAGTACCACAACAAAAGTAGATAAATAGTTAAACTAAGTAAACTAGTAAGTAAAACTGCGGTTGATGATGACTTCGGATGAGGTTGCTGATGAAGGTTGACTGCGGATCCTTGAGAGCTACGGTAGATCAAGTTTAAGAAGGTCACTTTTATGATTCAACAATTTCCCCCTAAGTGACCTCTTTAACTTCTCTTCAGTTATCAAGTTTTAGGAACTTGATGAGAATCCACCAAAACTTTCTGACATTCTCCAAACAGGTGATCCTCCTTAAAATTTCAAACTTGACTTCGGCATTCGTGTGTTTTGATCTTTCAACAGCGGTTCGACAAATTTCAAGTTGCTTCCTTGTGAGACGATTCATGGTAGTCATGGGAATGATATATTTGGTTTTATCGACCTTTCTTTTGAAAATGACTGCAAGTTCTGGGAAGTTTGTTGCACCTAGGGATCTCTCTTGATAACCTTCAGTAGGCATCGGTGCAGGGTCAAGTGGTGGTAGATCAAAATTTTTGGCAATAGTAGGGTAAATGTCTGCATCAATCTTTGCGGAGTCACATACGGTTTCCCTTAGAAATGTGCTTGCTCTTTCAAGTGCTATCTTCATCTTTGGATACTTCTCGCTTCTGTTTTGGAACACCTTTGCTATCAGGAAGACTTCTTCTGGATTCATACATGGGAAGTCAGCTTGGGTACGGACGTAGTCCTGATTCCTTCTTGTAAGAGTATACTAGATAAAGTCAACTTTCATGAATTTCCGGGGCTTAAAGTTCTTGACTGCGGATGGTCTATCATTTGATCATATTTTTTCTATGGAAGAAGCATGTTTGGCATAGAATCGATTGAGTCTTTCGAATTCCATGGGCAGTCTCTTGTGATCAGGTAGGCTACGGTCAAACTGCTCAAATACAGTGAAGTATTTAGCATTTGGGGAGATTGGAACATCCCAGTAACCATCAGAAGGGGGTTCAACATAAGTAAGGTAGGGTTTATAGTCATCATTCAACAGTGTTTGGTGGGGATTGATCCAGGAATTGACTAAGGATTCATCCATGGTGATGTCGAATCCGTTTTCTCTCCAAATGAGTTCAACAAATTTGGCTGCTTTCCAATATGCTTTCTTCTGTTTCGTTGTGGGAGAGTCATTAGAGTGTTCGGATGACATGTTGGATGCTAGATTCTTGAAGTGGGGAGGAGTCTCCGGTCGCTCAGGAGAAGTTTCTTGAATGATTTTCTGTTGCGGTGGAGACTGATGTTGCGGTGGTGTCTGATGACTTGGATTCTTGTGAGGAGATGGTTGCGGAGAGGGAATTTTTTCATTGATGACAGGGGGCTCCTATGTTGAGAGACGCTGTTTGAATGATGGTCTTCATCACTCCCCCCTCTTGAGGAATGCAAAACTGGAGCATCCTCAAGCCATTGCTTAAGACCATCGACTTTGGCACACACCTCCTGGAATTGAGCTTTGAGAGCATCAGCCAGTTGCTGATTGTCTAGGATGGCGGTGTTGAAGAGTAGTCGATGAATCTCCTTGGTAAGTTGAAGAATCTCAGGACCATGAATGTTTGAAGACGGGGAGCGTTGAAGTCTGTTGATGGTAGATTAAAGGACTGAGATGGTGGACTCATAGGCAGTGTGAGTTTCAGCTATCAGCTTCTGTGAGTGAGTTGACTGGTCCGCAATGGCTATTTGTAAATCTGCCTTGATTGCGGATACCTCAGAGATGAGGTGCTCCGCAGCAGCCATAAACTGCTTATGATCAGCCTGGCGACTTGTATCTAGGGATCGAATTCCCATTTCAACTTTTAAACAAATGTGCTCAGCAGCTAGGCGTTCACGAGTTTCCAGTCGTTCAATTCTTTCAATGAGTGACTGCGGTCCTGGCAAGTCTTTAGGTTGCTGTTGAGTGGGCTTAACCGCAGCAAGAATCTGATCTACTTTGGCTTGTAGACTCAGAAATTCTTTTCTGGACACAGGGATCTTCTTTTTCTTCTTTTTCTCTTTCGGCTTGGAGGTTGAGTGTTGAGAGCCACTCGAAGCTTCTTCCTCATCAAACATCATTAAATCATCATCAGAAGTGTTAGGCTGATTTACCTCATTGAGATCAAAGTCATCGAATCCGAAGGTAGGAGCGGAGCTAACTTCTATTGCGGTTCCCTCGTCTTGAGAATCTCTAGCAGTTGGAGTTGGAGCTGGAGCTGGAGGGAGTTAGATGTACCTTCACCACTACGTGTGGACTGAGCATTGCGGATTGTTTCAGCCATTGTGGACATCCACTCTTGTACTTTCAGAATGGTGGCTACGGTATTGGCGTTATTGATGGCGTCCACCCAATACTTGGCTACAGATTAAATCTCTTGTTGTTTCTGTTGAAGTTGCTTGATTTGCTGGTCCTTCCTTGCTTGAAATACCCTACGGAAAGCGGCATATTTCTCGATATCGGATTCAGAGACCGGATTGTAGTGTAACCATGAATCATTTGATTCATCACCGTCAAATCCTTGGAATCGCATCGAGGTGTCCCTCGGGTCCACGGATCCTTACACAATGGTGCTCACCGTGCTTAAACCACCTGTAAAAGATGTAAGAAAAGTAGGATTTCCTGACCTCGGTCTCCTTGACCCGTGGTCAAGTCTGGCCTCGGCTCAGTTCTTGCAAGGGCGGAAGAATTGCCCTGCGGTTGGGAAGGTGTTTGCAGTGTTTTGGTTACAGACAAAAGGATGGAGTTCAACTCCTCGAGGGAAAGGAATGTAGACGGGAAGCCCTGGAGACCTTAGGGCGAGAACCAGTTCCATCCCCTTGGGAGTGAGTTGGGGGTGAGTCTCCACGTTCAGTTGAAACATACGCACTTTCTGTGTCTGAGTGGAATTTGATGGTGGTATTGAATGGGTCTGTAGCCACCCCAAGGACTACCGGAGCCTTTTGAGAGGTTGCGGCATCAGTACGGTCACACATTTGTTCTGTGGGATTGGTCTTTCTTTTCTTGAGGATAGAGATGGGTTGTGCATCCTCATCAGAATCACTCATAGAGGGAGAGTGAGATCGATTTTCGGTTGATTCGTCATATGAGGACACAGTTTGTTTGAGTTTCCGTTTCTTTGATGGTTCAGTTTGTTTGGGAGCATCTTTCTTCTTTGGGGTTCCATGTTTCTTGGTGATGTTGCGGGGGCCTTGGTGGACTGAGGCTAACTGCTTGCGTCTTTTTGATAAAGACAAGTTGGATAGAGTGGTGGAGGATGGGACTGCGGTACTACCAGGGATGGTGAGTGCGGATGTGGCTTGTTTAGGTAGAGGCGGGGTAGGATGGTATGGGTCAATACCTTCCGTAGCCTCTATATGGTCTGTGACATCAATGGTTTCAAGTCCAAAGGTAGACAGAATGTGGACTGGTAGCCGTCTAATGGGTCCAAAAAACAGATTGATCCGTAGAGGGATTGTACCTTTTTAGATCTTTGGTGATGAAGAGGTTGACATCGTTGCCCATGCTAAGTCCTACATCCGCATGAAGATCTGAGATGCATAGAGACCAGAATCTAGCAAAGGTGAGCTCGGTAGGGTTTTCTCTTGGACTTTCCTTGGGAATGTACTGCAAGAAGTAATCCCACAAGATCTGACCGTAGTTGACATCGTGGCCAGTGAAAATACTCCATACTAATTCTAACAGCTTGAGGCCCATGTTATCAGTGCCTCCGGTTCTGCCTGACAGGCTGTGGATCACGAAGTGGCAAACAAACTGCCACACCGCAGGCAACTGATTTTTCTTGAACTCGCCTATGCCTTTGATCTTCTTTTGGTAACCCATTTGGTAAAGTGCATAAAGAATGTCCGCCATGCTTGGAGTGAAGACCTTGGTTGAAGGATGAACTAACAGGTTGATGGCATTGATGAATTTTTCTTTGGTCAGAATAACCAAAGAATTGTTCACCAGATTCAGATGCACTTCTTGAAGATTTTTGAGGGGTCGATATGCAGAGAAGGCACATTTGAATAGGGTTGATAGAGGAACCACATCTGTGAAGGAATCGAAGGGACCAAACAGTGGGTGATTGGACAGGAACTTGATCATCAACTTGATCAGAGCATTATAAGAGGAATGCTCTTCGAACACAACCCTAAAATTGCTTGAAGCAATTGATGGCATTTGGTTTCTTGAGGTAGAGTCTGAACCAGTTGGGTGTGCTGAGGCAGATGCCTTGGAATGTTTCTTCGAGATACCGGATTTCACCATTTTGGAGAGTTGAAGAAACTTGCAGGAAAAGAGGGTACAAGAAGATGAAGGAGAAGAAGTTCGTCGATTTTTCAGAAAGCGTAAAAGTTTCTTGGGGAAGAAGAAGGGGGTTTTATAGTGGCGGATTTGAAACAGTTATTGTTTTTACCCTAAGTGAAATTGAATAAGGTAAAAACGTTTGGGTTATTTTCTTTGATTAGGAAAGGAAATCTCAGCCACAGACAAGAAAAGGTTTAATTTATTTTTTTGAGATTTACCAAAAGGGGTTAGCATTTAATGAAATGTCAGTCCCTAAAACACCACGTCTGAAGAACGTGCGGTGAGGGGGGGGGGTTAATCCGTTGTGTAAAAGGGGAAGATGTAACGGATTTGACGTTTTGCGGTAATAGGAAGAGACGGTTTAAAAAGGGATTTTTTTATGGAAAACCGTTCTTTTTGTCATCATGCCTAAAATAGGTCTGACAAAAGGTTTATTCAAAAGGTGGAAATGAGACAGTGATATGTTACACAAGGAATGTTTTTTTGAATGTTTTTCTTATTTAATGAAGGATCATTAAATAGCACATCACGTTTCAAGAATTTATGAAACAGTTGAGAAATCAATCAATGTGATTGCGGATTGAGACTTCATTGCGGATGGATCTTTTGTCATTGCGGATGGATTTTTTTTGTCATTGCGGATGGATGGTTGGATGACTGCAGTAGAAGAACTGAGGAGAACACTTGAACAAAAATTAGTAACAACAAACAATAAGGACCATTGAAAGATAAATATGATATATAGTTGCGGTACATAGAGTATACTGCGGTACACAGTGTGACATCCCCAAATTTCTCGGCCAGAAAAGACCGATTTAATTTATGCTTTTTAAAATAAAATCAGAGTAATCCTTTTAAAAGACGTTGCAGAATTTGTTCCCAAAACCAAACATGATAAAAATTTATCAAAACCTTTCTTTAAGAAATATATATTTTTATTTCATATCAAAACCTCGAGATGTCATGTTCCGATACAAATCAAAAGCATAAACAAGACATTATAAGCCTTACAATAGTTATTAACAACTACTGGCCTATAATCCAAAAATCACTCATCATCATCATCCTTCTATGCTCGGGGTCCACTACCTGTAATATAAAAAGCTGAGTGGGTCAGGCTTGGAAGCCTAGTGAGCATATAGGGTTTTCAACCCACAATAAATAAATTTATTATACTTAAACATCAATCAATCAACCAAATTACCCCAACCCCATTTTCTTATTTATTTCTTAAGGATTTACCCTAAGATTCAACTATCACTCATTCCCAAGGATTCATCCTAAGGAATAGGCACAAAGTCACATCATCATCAGGGTTTATACAACAGGCACCAAGTCCATAGCTTCCAGGGTTTATACAACATGTGCTAAGTCCATAGCTCTTATTTATCGACAATATTATTCATAGAAATCTCCCTGTCATACATGTCAATGAGTTTTTAGAGTACAACTGATGAACATATAGTTCACACACCTACAGGTTGCAAGCCTGCTAGTGTTCCACAGACCGTCTAGAATAGTCCATGGTTGTCATCCATACTCTGCTGAATGACGGGGGCCAACGTTTGGGTAAGGGCTTTTCTCATATTTCACCACTCACCCTCAACTCATGATCTCATTTCACCACTCACCCTCAACTCATGATCTATATCACTGATCATCTCATTTATCCAACTCACCTTTCATCACACACCCACTATTTCATCTACCCATGTTTTACCCAACATTTTTGTAGATAAAAATACATGTACAGTTTAAATTATTTAAAAATCTGTATAAATCATTCCTTCAACATCCATCTCAAATAAACAAACAATATATATTCACACAGCACGTATTTTATATAAAATACTTCATATCTATGTGTAAAGTAAAAGTAACTACACACTCACCTGATTTAATGAAAATCGGGCAGCACTTCGTTTCCTAAAACGGTCGTTTCTAATAAAACCGGGAGTTTTATTGAGAAACCGGGCTCTGCAAGGGTCGGGCTTCGAAACCGAAAAGATAAATTTTTTGGGCTTCTCGGGCACTTCGGGACGTGTTTCGGGTGCTATAATCGATACCGGGGCTTCGGGGGATGCTAAAATGGTGAAAATATTGAAAAATGGGTGAAAAGGGGCAATTTTCCAAAATTACCCGGGAAGGCTCGCAAGCCTTCTATTTATAGGAGGAGGCTGCTGATCGGACGGTTGGAAAGAAGCCACGCGGCAGCAGATCCGAAGGCGCGCAGATGGCTCGCACGTGGGTTGCGCATGCGAGGGTCTCGCTGGAGGCTCCTGATTGGACCGAGGTCTAGTCCGAGGAGGAGGGGTTCGTGGCACCCTGCGAAGCTCGGATGCGATGAGTCACAGCGACATGGGGCGCGCATGCAAGGTTCCAGCGCATCGGACGCATCATCGACTTCGGACACCTGTGCGACACGCATCGCTTCTCGGACGCGCCACGCAGCTGCTTCGGATACGTGGCCAGCTCAGAGTGAGGGTGACGTGGCTGGCACTATTCATGCGAAAATTCTCGAAAATTGTGCCCAATCTTGTAAAATCCATAACTTTCTTATACGGGCTCCGTTTTTGACGTTCTTTATATTCACGTGTAGGTAAAGTTATGCTCTACAACTTTCATTTAGACTTCGTCGGCTAATTTTGACTTTAATTTTTATATTATTATTTTTAACAGACCGGGACAGGAAATCCGTTAAAAATTCATAACTTCTTTATCCGATGTCCATTTTCGTCTGTCTTTTTACCGTTGTGCTACTATTGACGAGACCTTCGATTCTCGTTTAGGTCATGTCGGCTAAAAATCTCTCGATCTAAAATTCGAGTTTTTAGCTATCTACCACTAAGCTGAAACTTCGAAAAATCATAACTTCCTCATACGAAGTCAAATTTGGGGGTTCTTTTTATACATACTCTCGGTTTAACGAACACTACGACTTTCGTTTAAATCACTAAGGCTAAAAAGTAGTTTATCAAAATCTCACTTTTTACGACATTCGGCACCATGTCAGTTTTGTCGAGAAACTTCGACATGTCATAACTTCTTCGTTATAACTTGGATTTCGGCATTCTTTATATATATGTAATCCTTGTCACGACCGCTATAACTTTCTTAATAAATATCGGCTTTATCTAATATTTATTTTCGACGCTCATTTTTACTCTTAATTAATTAAACCCTAATAATTAAGCATAAAACACATAATTTTCACATAATATTCACATAATTCCTTTTCATTTCTTCTAAATGAGTTACAAAGGTTAACCTAGACTATTATGTCAACATTAATGTCTAGCCTAGAAACACGGGCATTACACACAGGATATACCAAAACTATCTATCATAAACAACTTCAATTAGGACCGCAACAGAGACCAAGGATGGTCTGCGGTACCTATCAATTCAAAAAGAATTGTGGGTCCGGATTCATCATTCCTAACATTTGAAAGAAACTGTTGAGTTTTGTAGAGTCAAGTGCCTTTGTGAATACATCAGCAATCTCTTCATGAGTATGGACAAAAATTAGTTCAATGTTACCTTTCAGGATGTGGTCTTTGATGAAGTGATACCGTAGTTCAATATGCTTGGTCTTGGAGTGCTGAACTGGATTGTGAGAAATCGCTATAGCACTCTCAGAGTCACAATAAATTGGTATCTGCAGCATTCTGTATCCGTAGTCCATAAGTTGTGTTTTCATCCATAAGACTTGTGAACAACAGCTGGCTGCGGCCACATTTTCAGCTTCAGCGGTAGACAATGATACACAATTTTGTTTTCTTGATGACCAGCTGCCGAGTCTTACACCCATAAATTGACATCCACCGGAGGTGCTTTTTCGATCTAGTCTGCATCCGGCATGATCCGCATCAGTGAATGCTTTTAGGCTGAAGTCATTCCCTGCGGGGTACCATAAGCCAAGAGTCTTGCTACCCTTTAAGTATCTTAGAATCTGCTTGGCTGCGGTCATGTGTAACATTTTCGGGTCAGCCTGGTTCCTTGCGTATACACCTGTTGCAAAGACAATGTCTGGTCGGCTTGCAGTGAGGTACATCAATGAGCCAATTATACCTCTATAAGTCTTGTGATCCACTGATTCGCCTGATGGATCAGCAGATATCTTATACCCGAAGGCCATGGGGACCTTAGCCGAAGAACAGTTGTCCATTGAATATTTCTTTAACAGTTCAGTGGTGTATTTCTCCTGATGGATGAATATCCCTTGAGGGACTTGTTTCACTTGAAGTCCTAGAAAGAAGTTAATATCTCTATTCATGCTCATTTGGAACTTGTTGGTCATGAGCTTAGCAAATTCATCCACCATTTTTTGATCAGTTGATCCGAAGATGATATCATCCACATATATTTGTACAAGCATACAGTGATTACCATTTTCTTTTCTAAATAAAGTGGGATCAATCACTCCTCTTTTGTATCCTGACGAGACAAGAAATTCAGAGAGAGTCTCGTACCACACTCTTGGGGCTTGCTTTAGACCGTAGACTGCTTTTTCAAGCTTCTAGTAGTAGTCTGGGAATTCAAGACTTTCAAAGCCCAGAAGTTGCTGAAGATAAACCTCCTCTTTTAATTCACCATTAAGAAAAGAACTTTTCACATCCATTTGATGAACCTTGATGTTCTTGTGAGCTGCATATGCTAAGAAGATTCAGATGGATTCCATTCGTGCCAACGGAGCATACGTTTCATCATAGTCAATACCTTCAAGTTGACTATATCCCTTGGCAACTAGCCTTGCCTTGTTTCTGACGACCGCACCGGATTCATCCAACTTATTCTTGTACACCCATCTAGTACCAACAATAGTGTGACCTTGCGGCTTCAGAACGAGCTGCCATACTTTGTTTCTTTTGAATTCTTCTAGCTCTTCTTGCATTGCGGATATCCAGTCTGGTTCTAGTAATGCTTCTCTGATTGTTCGGGGCTCGACCGAGGACATAAATGCTGCGTAGTGACAGTGATCAGATAAATCCTTGGAAGATCGAGTCTGGATACCTGCGGATGGGTTGCCGATGATTTGACCTGGTGGGTGGTCCTTCGTCCATACGTGTAGACGGGGTTGCAGATGATCAACAGCTGCGGTAGAGGGAATGTCTTCAATATCAGACGACTCTGCGGTTGGAGATGGCAGTTCCTCTTGGACTTGAGAACATCCTGCTGAATTGTCTTGAACCGGAAAGGTAGGATCAGAGTTTTCTTGCGCAGATGGTGAAGGTTCCCCCTGGATTGCAGACGGGAGTTCCTCTTGAACATGAGAAGGTTCCCCCTGGATTGCGGATGGGAGTGTGATAATCCTCGAGTCTGTTCTTGTGTCAATGTTCTCTATGTTTTCATCATCCGAGTCCGAAGAAACGTTTGATGGTTGAAATCCTCTGCGGATAGGGATTGGAGCTGCATCTTAAGTGTACATGCAACCCTAAATACCTTGGATCTATGTTTTCTCTATTATACATACAATTATGAACATCCAAGGTATTATCCTAATCTAGCATACAAAATAATAAATATAACAAGATAGAATACATACCTCTTTGATGTAAAATGTCTTCATAAAGCTTGAGTGCCTAGTGCCCCAAGTGTGACACCTCAAATGGTTCACACAACACCAAATACACTTGGAATAACTTGAGAGAAACTTGAACACTCCTTGAAATCGTCTAGCCCTCACACTCACACATTAGTGCACGATTTCTTGAGCCATGGGATTCTTTTATATGGTGGCTATTAGGGTTACACCATGTAACTCATAACTTTACCCATTCCTTATGCTCCATGGATTTTAACCTCCATGGAGTATCCATGGGTCACCCCATGGACTTAGTCCAACATAAGGAATCTTGGATCACAAGCCCACATATATAAGAATGAATGATTTACACAATCAACCCATATATTTAATTAGTCTCCTTTTGATCACTTAATTAATTCCAAATTAATTCTTGATCAATACTAATTAAATAACCTTATTAATATATTAGAACTTATAATATATTAACCAACCTTAAGTGTTATTTCTCTCATTATAATCTCTCCAAATGCATGATGCCATGCAACCCAAATGGACCATGCCGGGTTGGGTCAAGTCTTACAAATTATAGTTATGGACTTAGACATTAATCCAACAGTCTCCCACTTGGATAAGTCTAAAACTATTATTGTGTATGACTTCAGGAACCGATCAGCAATCGTAGCTCTCAAAAGCTTCTGTCGAACTCTGACCTTGTCGATGAACTCTGACCTTTGTCAATGACTTGTCCATTAGATAAGGGATCATATATTCCTCCATTCTAGATATCATATGGATTGAGACATGGATTATCAATCATTCTCTCTGTCCATTTGTTGTTTCCTGATTTCCGATTCATGATGACTGACTGATTGAACAAATCAAATCAGTCCTGGCTTGGCCAAGCACTCACATGTATCATCTTTAAATCATCGAGGGTCCCACATATATCGCTTTTATCCCGAAGGTAAAAGGAATGGATAAACTTCGACTTATATGGCTTGTTCTACTACTTGTTGAATCATACACAAAGGCACGTTTTATAACATCGAGTTACCAATGTGTTTTCGTGCAATCAATGTATAACCAACTCATAGTAACAACTCATATCTCTAGGTTTTAAGAATATAAGATATTATCGTCTCATGATCACTCGTGATAAAATCCATGAAGTGATTCAAATGAGCGTGGGTTGAATCCAATACTCAGAACTTATGAGCACTCATGAGTGTTGTAGCACCACTTTGTCCACCAACTTGGACCTCTACAAACCAACCCATGACAATCTTGATTCATATCTACTTCCAACATATGACCGACTGTGGATGGTTTGAATAACTTAATCATCCAGGAAGAACGACTTAGTTATTGTGGAAGTCAAAACATGCAAAGTGAAACACAAGAATAAATGAATCAAATATGGTATCAAACCCTATGAATATAAATAAACACTTTTATTTATCACCATACTGATTACTCATTATTCATTGTTTCGGTTTTATCAACTTTATACTTGAATTAAAAACACTAGTTGTCCCATGCTCCAAGCATGTACACTATGTTTTTCTTAAACAATAGCTTTACCATACACCAAGTATGCACTCTATGTTTGTCTATGATCCTTACTTTGTGAAATAAACAAATTGAACATGATTTCAATGATTCTAATTTCACACTCCCAAATCCTTATCGAAAAATGTGAGAATTTCAAATTCCTATCATTTATCGAAATCTGTTTAGATTTTAAACTTATATGCACTGACCCTCCTGTAATGAATATGTACAAAGTCACAAAGACTTGTCAACAGTCATTATAAGGTATTCCAATGGAGATCAACTCTATGGAAACTAAGTCTCATATTCAAAGTACATTGCTTTGGACATGCTTCTTGCATTAAGTTTTCTAATCTTACATAAATAACTTCCACCTATGGAGACAACTCCATATTCTCATTTTGACTATCACTTCTGAATAAGAGATGCCTCTTTTCAGAATATGTCAATATGGTCCTTCCAAAATTAGCACTATACTTCCAACTGTCCCTGAGCAACCAATCTTTGGTAAACCTCAGATTGTCCTCGACAATTGCTTAATCATTTTAGTCATATTCAATTCTAGACCTTTTCCCTTCTTAATGCCTTTGGGCATTTGGAAAAATTTAGAAATGACAAATATTATAGCACATGCAATCGATCCTGTACCCAAAGCAAATGGTACACGATTCATGATGTCTCACATAAAGACATGATTCTAGACCAGTCTTTTGCTACAATATTTTTATTTGCCATGTTTTCAAAATTTGACTATGAAGAGGGATGCCGTAATCATAATCGAATTTTGAGAACGCAATATATAGAATTTCCTTAAGTTGAACCAATCCAACATGAAATTCATATATATATTCTTGACTAAAGATGATTAAGGTCTCAATCTAAGCCTTTAGAACTGAAATGAAGTATATCCTCTCCCTTAATTATAGCAAAACAACTTTTTCAATTCCTGCAGCCTCACGAATTGAAACTTTTGTTTTCTATAATTAACATTGCTAACTTGCAACACTAACAATAATTATCATGTTAGTGCTCCCACTAACATGATGATTATTAGCATAACACTTATGCTCCCACTAGCTTTGACATGTACTCAGAAATCAACTGGACTTCTAGAAATCAATACTTTATTGACTTTCTTACCAAAGTTCAGATTTTTGATACGAGATGCTTTGATAAAACTTTATCAAAATCATACACCTTTCTTTAGATAGCATGCATGTGTGTCTAAACAATTTCAGAACTATGAAAAGGGATGCCGTAATCATAGTCTCAATTGTTTAGACCTTTTGCCATCTGCTTCAAATCTACTTGGTGGAAGTGTTTCCTCACCATCATTTTCATGAATCGGAGAGAAACCTTATGACCCTTAGATTTTATGGTGTATGTGTTCTTATCCATGTGAATCGTCAAAACCATAGTCACAAGACAAGGATAATGACAAATCCAAACTCATATTGATTAAACTTGTGCCATCTTAAATTCTTGCCATTTGGCAGCTCAGGTGCCTGCCATTGCTTCCAAGTAGTTGTGCAACCAATTGAGAACTCTCAGAACTCCTATGCAAAGCCAACTTGAATAGGCACAAAAATTTCAACACGATAGGTTATAAACCTCAAGTAGTGTGCTAGTGAAGGACTTTAGGTTTTATTCTTGATTAAGTCTTGAAACTTTCAAGAGCTTTAAGACTCCCACTGTCCTCTTGACATATAAGACTCCCTTGTCAAATATTCAAGAGATAGTGCGGATTCTTTATCAAGACTAACACTTTACACAATTGGCCTAAGTTGGTCTCTGTTTTATCCAAAACATCACAACTTACCAATTTCAAATGTACAAGAGTAGATAACCTTTTACTCTTACATTTGACTAGTGTTAACAAACCCTCTTTAAGATATGTCACTCAAGTTACAATCTTGGAGTATGACTCTAAGAATTGTTTTGGAACGAAGTATGACTCATCTTTTTGATTTAACCATTTCAACAATTCATGACTCCTTTTCTTAGTCATAAGAATGCACTAAGATGACTTTAGAGGACCAATTGTGATATGGTATCTTAACCATTAAGATGATCATAAACATGATACTAAAGTACTCTCCCATCTTTTCAGATTTGAGAAACTTTTATCTTTCTGCCATACTTTGATTCTTCTTATGCGTTCTGTCTCACATTGAAACTTCTCCAATGCTACAGACTTATACTTAAACTTATAAGTATAACCATATTTACTGAACTTAAGTAAATCATGACGAATAGTCTTCTTGATCTTTTGTGGTGGACTTGACCAGTGCACAAGAATGTGTACTCAATCCCTTAGTCCTTTCCTTATTCACATAAGGAATTAGTCTTAATTTTCCAAGCTGAAAGTTCTCATTCATCATACTATACAACTTGCATGATTCCAAGTTTCGGTCCAATTGAACCTTGGGTGATGAGAATCTTTTCTTACTTGGTAATATTAGACACTACCACAACCGAAAGAATCAAATCCATTTTTCCAATATTGCTATCAATGGAATCTTATAAGCAACAACTTTTCACAAATGCCATTGTAAGGATACTTAAAATAAATAAAATCAAAACCTTTTTCTTTTATTTTAAAACTTTGCGGAAAAACTTATCCTTACAATCCATATGAAAACCTTGTTGTTATCTATTCCTAAGCAATATAAATATCATAACTCTTAAGTAATAGCCCAAAATTCTGATCACCTAACAATGCGATTGAAATCCATCTTCGCGATCAGAATCAGCATGTACTTAATAGAGTTAGACAATGGACTTTACCTGAAGTAGAGCCAAACTTATTGACTTTAACATCCTTAGGTAAATTTGGCAGCTTCGTAACCAATGCCCCTTCCTTTGGCAATAGTTACCTATGGACCCTTGATAATAGGACTATCTCAGATTTCGCCTCTCTCTTTACCATTGGGTCAACCGAGTTGACTATGGCCGATCCCTTTCCATTGGGAAGAGAGAGCTTTACTGGATATCCAATGTCATCATTGTCAATGTCCATAGCGTTTTAGGAAGTTGATCTTAGCAAATAGATAAGATCATTAAGGGTCTTGTCTTAGTCTGTTTCATAGGATTCCCAAAAGAACTCACTATGTGACTTAGAAAGTAGTTGAGCCACCAACTTTCTCAAGACTTTGACACCCAAATCTCCCGGCTTGTCAATATGTGACTACATCTCCAAGATGTGATCACACCTAGACCTTGCCTTGCCAATAGGGCTTGAGTGACCTTAAACTTCTTAGGAACTTGTGGGTTAGGGAGAATAATTGGAGGAGGTGAAAGAAGTATGATATCCATGGGACATCATCTTCATTTAGGAAAGCTTGTTTCAAGAGATTTGGGAAGATCATAAATGTCTAGACCAGACATCTTTTTGGGAGATATTCAAGATAGTTGATTTAAAGTCCTTAATATGACACCCAATATGAAATATTAAAGCTAGGACCCAACAAACTATTTTATAACTTAGAAGAGGGATGCCATAATCCAAGCTATAAAATATTTGAAGGTAGGTGAATGATGATTCACCAATTTCCACCATGAAAAACGAAATAATTTATTAGGTTTTAATTGGATTTGAAAGTCCTAGATCTTTGAGATTCATTGAACTGTTCAAAGGCATGTTTCAATCTCGAGTGTGCCCTTCAGGTTTTGTGACTGGGATGCCGAGGATCACAAAACAAGGTGTGAATAACCATGCAAATATACTTGGTACCCTTAATATTTACCCCTTAATCAGTGTGCCGGTTAACCACACACGCTCCACCGATACTATGATAAATATTAAGTTACCCTTTGCCTACCTTGTTAAGTCCAGGTTAGTGTGCCGGTTAACCACACACGCTCCACTAACGACTTAAGCAAAGTGCAAAGTGTAATTTCATGGGTTAGCACCAAATTCACATTTTCCTAAGTAACTAAGATTGGGTATTAATAAGAGTTTAGTTACTTAGTATTTATCATTAATACTTTTAATGAAAGGAGAATTATAGTCCTTGTCCTACCCGTTCGGCTAACGACCCTCCACCAGTCAAGGAAGCGGTGGGTGAGAGTGGACACCCATTAAACTGCCATTTTATAGGCAGTAACCTTATACCCCCTTATAGATCGGCTTCGTGAATGAGGCCTACTAACGGTAAGACTGACTTTACTCTTATACATATATATAAATATTATTAACTTATAATATTATAAAGTATAAGGGTTGAATTTTAACTTTTAAAATTCTAAGGGCTAACTTGGAATTAAAGTATTCATAAGTGAAAACTTTTCAAATTCCAAAACTTGAGGGCAAGTTTTGAACCTATTCAAAACTAATTAATTCCATAACTTATGAGTTTAAAGTAGTTTTAATTAAAAAAAAAACTCTTCAAGTTCCATAACTTGAGGACAAGTTATGGAAGACTTTAAACTAATTAATAAAAAAAAATAACTTTTTTTTATTGTAACTTATGAAACTAATTAAGGTTACACTTTTTTTTTTTAATTTAATGAAGAGACTCTTGAACCTCCATAACTTGAGGACAAGTTATGGAGTCATAAAACCATTTAATTAGAACTAGACTCTTCATTTTGTAACCTTTGCCAACTTTTATGAGTTTTATGATTCTTAAATGTGACATTTCATATAACTTGAGGACAAGTTACAAAAACACACTTTGGAATCAACTCTTAGATTAAAATGGATTGAAAACAACTATTTCACACAACTTTTCTATTAATCTAAGAACCTCATAAGAACAAGATAATTCAAATCATCAATCTTCAAAAAATTAGCATGAACATACAAACTAATACAAACCTTGAAATTATGACAATTATCTTAGAAATTGGATTAGCATGAACATTACCACATCAAAAACAAGTTTATAAGTCCAAAAACATCTTAGGGTAATGTTCCTAGTCCAATTCCAGCCAAAACAATCGAATATATGCATCCAACTCAATTTTTCAGCTACTTTTGCAAGTATAACAAGAAAACAAACCTAGGCTCTGATACCACTATTGGGTTTTGAGCATTCTAACACTCCTAAGTGTACATGCAACCCTAAATACCTTGGATCTATGTTTTCTCTATTATACATACAATTGTGAACATCCAAGGTATTATCCTAATCTAGCATACAAAATAATAAATATAACAAGATAGAATACATACCTCTTTGATGTAGAATGTCTTCATAAAGCTTGAGTGCCTAGTGCCCCAAGTGTGACACCTCAAATGGTTCACACAACACCAAATACACTTGGAATAACTTGAGAGAAACTTGAACACTCCTTGAAATCGTCTAGCCCTCACACTCACACATTAGTGCACGATTTCTTGAGCCATGGGATTCTTTTATATGGTGGCTATTAGGGTTACACCATGTAACTCATAACTTTACCCATTCCTTATGCTCCATGGATTTTAACCTCCATGGAGTATCCATGGGTCACCCGATGGACTTAGTCCAACATAAGGAATCTTGGATCACAAGCCTACATATATAAGAAGGAATGATTTACACAATCAACCCATATATTTAATTAGTCTCCTTTTGATCACTTAATTAATTCCAAATTAATTCTTGATCAATACTAATTAAATAACCTTATTAATATATTAGAACTTATAATATATTAACCAACCTTAAGTGTTATTTCTCTCATTATAGTTTATCCAAATGCATGATGCCATGCAACCCAAATAGACCATGTCGGGTCGGGTCAAGTCTTACCAATTATAGTTATGGACTTAGACATTAATCCAACAGTTGTATGGTCCGGTGTTGAGTTTTCCCCCTCAACCGGCGAGGTGGAAGTATTTAGTGATGCCTCATCGGACGGTGTAGGACCAGATACGTCAGCAAGCTGTTGTAGAGCTTCAGGGGACACAAGAACTTCGGATAACATGGCTGTTTCTATAGGGTCGAAGAGATCGTCATAGTTTACTTCAACTAGGTTTAGTGGACCCGAAGAAGCAGGAATATCACTTTCTAGGATTGATGTGGTTTCGGTTGATGGAGCGGTGTTGTGGATGTGATAGTCATCAAATTTCACATCGAAGCTTTCAATTATTAGCCTTGTGCGTCTAATGAGAACCCTATAAGCAACTTTGTTAGTGGAGTAGCCAAGGAAGATGCCTTCATAAGACTTTGGTGCAAATTTATTAAGGTGGTCTCTGTTGTTGATTACGAAACATCTACACCCAAATATATGGAAGAATCGGACATTTGGCTTGTGGTTGTTAAGGCCCTCATAAGGAGTTTTACTGAGACGCTTGCATACAATGCTTTGGTTCTGCACAAAGCAAGCTGTGGCCACTGCTTCGGCCCAAAAGTAGAGAGGAAGGTGTGCGAAGTTGAGCATAGATCTGGCTGCTTCTACTAGAGTGCGGTTCCTTCGCTCTACTACCCCATTTTGTTGTGGTGTGTAGGGAGCTGACAAGTTGTGAGTGATGCCCTTTGAAACCAAGGAACTATTTAAGAGATGGTTAGTAAACTCGGTTCCATTATCACTTCGGATGCGTCGTACTGGTAACTTGATCTGAAGTTCAATTTCCTTGATAAAATTGATCAATATCTATGGAGTTTCTGATTTGAGTCTTAAGAAAGAGACCCAGGTGAACCGTGTGAAGTCATCAACTATAACCAGTATGTATTTCTTATGATGAAGACTGGCTACGGTAGATGGACCGCAGAGATCAATGTGCAAGAGTTCCAGTGGTTCAGAAATTGAGGAGTCGATCACCATGGGGTGACTTGCTTTGGATTGCTTTCCACGTTCACATGCAGGACAGAGAGTATCATTGCTGAACTTGAGGATTGGAAGACCTCTGACTAGTTCTCCGGTGACCAAATTGTTGATGTATCTGAAGTTGAGATAAGCTAGCTTGCGGTGCCATAGCCAGCTGACTTCGGATACTACTTTGGATAGGAAGCATAACTGCGGTTTGCCTATGATCAGAGACACGTCCAGAGGATACATAGTACCTTCGGATCGGGACTTGATCAGACACGTGCTCCTATCGCTTGTCATTACATAGCAAAATTGGTCATCAAATTCAACTCAATGGCCTGCCTTACATTGTTGACCAACACTAATGAGATTGTGTTTAAGGCTTTCTACATAAGCAACCTTTTGAATAGAGAAGTTTCCCGTAGTAAGAACACCATAACCTCAGATTATCCCATTCGCATTGTTGCCGAATGTGACATTTCCACCGTTGCAAATTGGCCTGAAATCCCGAAGGTATTCTAACCTTCCGGTCATGTGCAAGGAGCAGGCACTGTCGATTAACCATTCTTCTTCTTGTTCCTCCTTGCACAAGGCCTGAGTATTACACGGTTAGTTTAGGCATCCAAACTAGTTTGGAGCCTGAGACAAAAGATGAGTTTCTGAATGATGCATGAACCGACGTTGCAGGGACTGGTTTCGTGTCAACTTTTAATCCTAGTCCTGGATGTTTGTGAGTTTTTGGAGTGTTGCGATTTTTAGAAAAGTTACGAGGTTTCTGAAAAGGACCAGATTTGACATGAGATGAACCATTTTGACAACTACATTGACATTGACATGCTGAAATTTTGTCTTTCGCTCTGACACTTTGTTTGGTCAGCAGTCTAAATGATGAGGTAGGCTTGTGCCGGTCCGAGGGTGGTAAGATCTGACATTGGTGCTTTTGGAATTTGAAAAAGTTTGGTTCGAAAAAGATTTAGCACGTGTAGATTTTTTGGACCTTTTTGTTGGGTTTGGTAAAATGCCCTTCCACTTGTTAAAATTTTGATGTGATTTTAAAAGTGTTGGAGTGGGTAAGATACCCTTCCATTTTGGATCATCTGAGGAATAGATTTGAAAACCATTTCTTCGAAAATACCTTACTTTCTTTTGGGTTGTGTCAGATGAGTTTGGAATGACTGTTGAAACTGTACATTCCTTTATGTATGTTTTCTTGATGGAGAGTTTTTTGAAAAATAGTGTGAGAAAACAAACTTTTCTGGACTCTTAGATTTTGGAAATCTTATATGTCTTTTGTTTTTAGAAAAGATTTGTCGATTTGTGCCTCGGGATCGAATTTCCTCTTTGAAAGCCTTTTTTGCTAAGGTTTTTGGAGAACCGCAGTCATTGGTGTTCAGCTGCGGTTTCCTGGAAACCTTTGAGAATTTTTGAAAACGAGGGCTAGATTCATCCAAACTGGAAGATTCAGGGTTTTGAGAGCATTGACCCACTTCAAAGTTTTCTATGGATAATTCATGATGAATTGGATGAAGAGTCACATAGCTTTTGATTGAGGACTGCGGTAAGGATGATTTGACTACCGTAGAGTAAGACTGAGTTGGGACTTCAGTGGGACTTTTGTGGGACTTCTGCGGCTTATGACTATAGTGAGAGACACTGCGGTCTAAGGGCAGAGATGGGAAGTCCTGTGAGACTTCGGGACTCTCTAGGATAATTTCTTCATCAACCACTGATGAAGTCTGAGAATTTGGATAGATTGTGCCACAGATAGGAGTTTGATCACTTGTGTGACCCGGAACCTCAGGCACAATTTCCTCAATGACACAGTTATTACTTAGATTATGAAGTCTGCCGAAGTGTGTTCTGATATCTTCAGGAAGGACATACAGTCGATCTTTGTTAAACCGGGGTGAGGAATCCTTTGCGGTAGGATATCCATTGGACCAACCCCAATTGTATGTATTGTCCACAATTCCATTATTCACCAAATTTTCAATAGCTTCACTTTCATTGAACCATTTTTCTATTAATAGATTTAAGCGTACAATCTCACTCTGAGCTAAATCTCTTTGGTTCAAAGTTATCACTAGTTGTGTTTCACTCAACATTCTTGTATCTTTTTCTAACTCTAAGTCATTTTCTAACATAGCCATTTTGAGTCTTTTGTTGTCCAGTCGTCCTCTTACATGAAACATCTCTTGGGATGCTATGTTCTTCTCATCTAAAGCTTTGTTATAGTCTGTAAGGACGGCAGCACATGTGTCATTAAGATTGTCTATGAAGGGTTGACAGTCATGCATGCTGTAGTTTAGAGTTTGAATCATGAGTTTTACATGTTCGACGATGCTTAGAGTTCCATCCTTTGCCATGTAGCAGTAGTTCTTTTCCAGCTTTGTAGACCCATCATCATCCGCAGTTGCCAGCATGCAGATTTTGCCTTTTCCTTTGACATTGATGATGACTTCTTCTTCATCTTCGGATGACCAAATTTGATGGTCTCTTTTGACATGGGCTACGTATGCCCTAGCATTTTCCTTTTCTTCCAATTATTGAGCCATTCTTAGGTAGAATGCTCTGTCTTTCACTACATTTGCCTTGCAATCTTTTGCAAAATGATTCTATTTGTTGCACTTGTGACAAATCACAACATCACTTTTGTCTTCTGAGGAAGTACCAGAGTCAGTGGTTTGGATGGACTGCGGTGCCTCCTTTGGTTGAGTATTTTGAGATTGCGGTGATGGATGAGAACTTTTGGGATATCGAGAATGGTTATTCTGTGGGTTGAAGTTACGGTTGAATAGAGGTTTGTTGAACTGCTGATTCTTACGAAAAGAAGGAGGTGGTAGCCGGTTGAACTGTTGACTAACAAGAGCAATAGCCTTCTGAAATTCTTCTTCATCATCATACTCTGATTCGGCTTTGTATGACTGCGGAGTAGTGTCATACGAGGGAGAGTAGGATTGACTATGTGGATTTTGTGCTATAAGAGGAAGTGGTCCTCCGAAGTCAGCACAGTCTTTGAGTACGGTGGATTCTTGTGCTTGCAGTTCCCCGTAGAGCTTGTAGAGAGAAAAAGAATGAATCTTTCTATCCCCTTGAACTATCATCTTAGCAGTAGTCCAATGTCTTCCCAAACCATAGAGAAACTGAAGGTTTGTTTCATAGTTACTGCGGATGGTGCCAGCATTCGATAACTTGGTGACTATCAGGTTGAACCTTTTGAAGGAGTCTTCTAAACTTTCGCCAGTATGAGCTTTCAAATTGTTGAACTCATTGAGTGCAATTGTGAGCTTCTTATCTTGAGCTTGTTCTGAGCCTTCGTACAAATTCTTGAGAACTTCCCAGATCTCTTTTGCTGATTTGCAGTTTATGATAATGTCGAAGTTGTCAGGCGCAACTCCACAAGATATTTCATAAAAAGCAACAACATCATTTTCCATTTTATCGAGGTCATCTTTAGTGGGACGGTTCATGACTGGTTGACCTCCTCCTAGTCTGGCTGTGGCGCCATCAGTTTGAACTGGTGTAAGAATAGGGACATGTGGTCCTTCTTCTACGGACCGCCATACATCTCTACCAAGTCTCCTTAAGTATCTTTCCATTCTCTGAGACCAGTGATGATATTCATTTGCCACCAATATTGGGGCTCGATTTGAACCACCAACACTGTTGGAAACATTCAGAGATAATGCTTGTGCCATTTTTCCTTGTTTTTTTTTTTGAAAAGTTTTTTTTAAGAAATGAGCTTCAGTGGTATAGAAGGCCTTTTGAAAATCAGAGTTTTGTTTTTCAAAAAGCAACCACTATGGCTCTGATACCAATTGTTGAGAGAAAAACTTGAGACACACTTGAACAAACGTTAGAACAAGTATAGTTGCGGAATAGTTTATCTCGAAGGATCTAAAAGCTCAACAATAATATTAATAAGTTAAAGAGTTAGATAGTTAGAGAGTTAGTTGCGGAAATGTAAGGAAATATAAATGACAACAGGTGTTATATCAAGTATACACATAAGTTGATTCTTAACAAGGAATGCATTCAGACCAAGTTAGTAAGTGAGATCAAACTTAGTGATTAAGTCACGAATGACTTGCTCCGAAGAGAAATAATATTCAGTTATGTTCAAGTGAACTTTGAGAGTAAGAAGGAGAGAGTATAAGATTCAAGATGCGTAATCAGATAGAAGTAAGAGATGTAATTGATAGCATAGAAGTTGTTTTTGAATAAGAAAGATTGAGCTCTATATATAGAGACTCAAGAATTACATTGGATCAATTCTCTAAGCGTAGCCATGCAAGACATACTAGACAATAGAGAGTACTACAACAAAAGTAGATAAAGAGTTAAACTAAGTAAACTAGTAAGTAAAACTACGGTTGATGACGACTTCGGATGAGGTTGCTGATGAAGGTTGACTACGGATCCTTGAGAGCTACGGTAGATCAAGTTCAAGAGGGTCACTTTTATGATTCAACACTTGGAGCATGGGACAACTATTGTTTTGATTCAAGTATAAAGTTGATTATTCGAAACATTATACAATGAATAATGAGTAATCAATATAGTGATTAAATAAAATGTGTTTTATTTACTCTCACAAGTATTGGGGCCATATAGAATTAGTATTATTCTTGTTTTTCACTTTGCATGTTTTGACTTCCCGAATAACTAGGTTATTCAAACCGTCCACAATCGATCATACTTTGGAAGTAGGTATTGAGGCAAGACTATCATGAATGGGTCGGTAGTATGTCTAGATGTTTTAGACATAGCTGCAATATTCATGAGTGCTCCTGGAATAAGATTCGAGTGTTGGATTAAACCTACGCTCATTTTAATCACTTCATGGATTTTATCACGAGTGATAATAAGACGATAATATATTATATTCTTCAAACCTAGAGATATGAGTTGTTGACTATGAGTTGGTTGTACATTGATTGTACGAAAACGAATCAGTAACTTGATGTTATAAAACGTGCCTTTGTGTATGATTCAACAAATAGTTAGTACAAGCATATGAGTCGAATTTTATCCATTCCTTTTACCCTTGGAGGGATAAAAGCAATATTTGTGGACCCCTCGATGATTTAGTGATGACAAACGTAAGTGCTCGGCCGGGCCTGGACTGATTTGATTTGTTCAGTTAGTCGGTCGTCATAAATCGGAAATCGGGAAACAACAGATGGACAGAGAGTATGATTATAATCCATGTCTTAGTCCATATGGTATCTAAAATGGAGGAATATATGATCCCTTATCTATTGGACACGTCATTGACTAGGTCAGAGTTCGACAGCGGCTTTTAAGAGCTACGATTGCTAGTCAGGTTTTGCAGTCGTACTTGCAATAATAGTTTTAGACTTATCCAAGTGAGAGACTGTTGGATTAGATGTCTAAGCCCATAACTATTATTAGTACGTACTTGACCCGAGAGTAGCATGGTCCATTTGGGTTGCATATCATCAGGATAATTTGTTAGGATGGACTCTTGAGAGAGGGTTATATATGATTTATTAATATATTATAAGTTATAATATATTAATATGAAATCATATGTTTTAATTAGTATTGAGCAAGAATTAATTTGGAATTAATTTTGTGATCAAAAGAGACTAATTAAATCTATGGGGACTAATTATGGTAATTAGTTATATTTATATGTGTTGGGCTTATGATCCATGTTGGACCAAGTTTATGTATGGATACATAAAGAGTTGGGCCACATGAACCATGGATCATAAAACCCATGGGTATGGATTTGAGTTATACCCATGACTCTTGGAATCCAACATATAAATATGTACTCCTTAGCCAAAAAAAAAAAAAAAAACGTGGACACACATATGCTTGGAGTTCATGGAGGTGTTTTTGGTGCATGCAGATTCTCTCTCAAGAGCCACCTTTGTTCATGATGTGTTGTGACTTCATTTGAGGCTTCCACACTATTGGGGCTAATCTCTTAAGGCCAAATACATTAAGACTTCAAGCTACACAAAAGGTATGTTACCCTGACTAGTATCTTGTATGGTATATAACAATTGCATGCTAGTTATAGGCTTAATACCTTGGAAACATCATTGCATGTATAATTAGTGAAAACATAGATCCAAGGTATTTAGGGTTGTATGTGCACCATATGATGTTGTAGTATACTAAAACCCAACAGAATTATGTTTTCATTTGCGGAAAAATTGAATCAGAACAAGTGACTCAATAAAATGAAAACGAGAAAGAGAGTTTTCAATCGATTTATCGATCCCTTCTCTGATACCAATTGAAAGGATGTTTAATCAATCGTAAAATAAAATCAGAGTAAAAATGAACACAAGATGTAAATAAGATCTCGATTCATCTCATATTAATCGAGAGAAGTAGAAGTACATTTGTTGAGAGAGAAAGCATAGTGCAGTAGATGCGAAAGTTACAAAGGACTTATGTACATACACTATTTACAGTATACTCGACGGATATAAAAAGTATATCAAGACTTCGACATTAACAGAGAAACAACACATGTGCCTGATAAAATACATACATTATCGAAGTCATGAAGACCTTCGATATTGACAAATAATTCACTACCAAGACAACTGCCTAAGACTTCGATATATGACAACATATTTGACTCAATAGTTTTCAGTGATGTTGATATCCACATGAAGGTCATGACGAGCCCCACAATGCTACCAAATCACTTATGACTAAAACACATCAATCTAAAATCATAATTAATGCAAGAAGTCTGGAATATTACTTTTCTTATTTTACCCCTTTAGCTTCTAACAAACAATATAAGGTTTAAATCACTTATCCAACTTCATCAACAACTAATAGGGTCTAAACTCTATTCTCTTGAAGCCCAATGACTTTACATGGTCTAATTACGGTCTAGAATCCCCAAATAAAACACACCCCGAAACTGGATGTTACAATCTAATCAAATTTGGTAACAATATATATTAATATTTTCTAACATTATTATCTCTTTATTTACAAATAATTAAAATATAATATTGGAAATATAAAAACATTTATAACAAAACAAACAACTTTGTTACGATAAACATCATAATTACCGCTATAATGATTTGCACTATTTACTACTATAATATAAAAATTAATAAAATTTTATTATTATCCGATTAATGATAATAGTTTTTTAAATATATGTTTGAAATATACCTGATACATTAGCAACATGCATAAAAATGAATTTTGCACTTGATTATTTTAAGAAATTAATCTCGTCTACAATTAAATCAATTAATAAATACACTATAACATAAATATACTATAACATAAATATACGTAAACATGATCATATTAAAAAAAACAAAATTGTTAATGCAATTAATAAACATCAAGTTTCGTAAATAATAAGAAAATATCTAATACAATCAAATATACTGTTGGATTAGGTGTCTAAGCTCATAACTATAATTGGTATGTATTTGAATTGATTGTAGCACAGTCCTTTTGTATTGTCTTCATACTAGCAACTCGACAGGATGACCTATTGAGAAAGATGAAGAATTTATTATTTGGAATAATAAATTAATATATAAAATGATTTATTAATGTATTATGAAAATAATATATTAATTAGAAATCATATTATTTAATTAATATTTAATCAGAAATTAATGTGGAATTAGTTTTGGGATTAAAGGAATTATTTAAAAGTGCAGGGGCTATTTAGCAATTAATTAATAGTCGTGGTTTTGGGCTCTTGGACAACCCTAGAAGGGTTGGACGAAAACTTCTAGGGAGGCCCTAGAGTTTTCGTCCACCGCTTTGGGATGGGGACTTCATGGGTTGCTTAGGGCATAAGCTGGAAATTAGGGTTTCCTCCAGCAAGCCCTACCTTTGGCTCTAAGCAACCAACAACTATTTAAAGAGCCTCAACCCTATTGATTTCTGCCATGCCATCAAACCCTAAGGATAGCCAAAATCTTGAAGCATCTTCCTCCTCTCTCCTCTCATCCTCTTGCCTAGTGTGTTTGTGAGCCATTAGAGGTGTTACACTTGTGACACTTGCTCTGAAGTCAGAGATCTTCAAGGATTTCATTGTTATTACAATATAACAATCAAGGTATGTATCTAAACCCTAGTTTATTCTTAATTTTTAAAATTATAGATGCGTCCTAGGGTTTCTTGTTTTGTGTTCAATGCTTGTATGTCTAATAGAGAAAACATAGATCCAACAAATTAGGGTTGCATGCACACATATGGATTGTTTGCTATGCTCAAAATCCATCAGTAGTATCAGAGCTTTTGGGTTTTGTTTTCAATTAGATATGATACTATTGATTGAACTTGACATATTAGGATTTATGGCAATTAAACCCTTAGGCCTTGTGTTTTTCGCAAATTAGGGTTTCATAACCATTGTTTTCGAAAATTAGCAAAAGGGTTTTAACCCTTTCCTTTGGCCTCCAAAAAATTCGAGATCTACGGTTTCCCAACCCTAGGGTTTTTCAAAATTAAGGTAAGGATTGAAAACCTTGCCTTCCTCCCCAAGTCTTGGAAATTTCAAAAATTAGGGTTATGGGTAGGGTTGGTATTTTTGGTAATTATCTTCTTAATTGCTTAACTAGATAATTATAGATTTTTTAATATATCCCTCCCATTTTTTTTGAAATTTAGGGGATAAGGGATTAGGTTAAAATAATTTGTTTAATTTAATGGATAATCCTTAAATGATTTAATAAATTAAATAAAGGTTAATTTATAGATAATTATTAAATCAAAGTTTTTGAATTTTAAAATTTAAATTATTTTTTTTTAATTTTCGAAATTTTAATAGATTTAAAAACCCTAGTATTTTGAAATGTTTAAAATACACCCTTATACTATATGTAAGATTAAAATTTTAATATTTACTATATGTATAAGACAAGTCAGTCGCACCGCTAGTACGTTTCATTCACAAAGCCGATCTATATGGAGAGTTTAAGGAAGTGGCCTATAAAATGACCGTCATTGGGTATCCACTTTTACCCACCGCTCCCTTGATTGGTGGAGGGTCGTTAGCTGAACGGGTTTGATAGGACAGTTAATTCTCATTAATAAGTATAATGGAATAAATAAAGTAACTAAATGTTTTTATTAAATTCCAAATCTTAGTTACTTTAGGAAAATGTGAATTTGATGCTAATCCATGAAATTGCACATTGCACTTTATATAAGTCGTTAGTGGAGCGTGTGTGGTTAACCGGCACAGTAATATGGACTAATAAAGGGTGGCAATGGGTGTCTCGTAAATTATCATTGATTAATGGAGCGTGTGTGGTTAACCGGCATATTAATTAGGTGATAAATTACACCCAGAGTGCCAAGATAATTTGCATGGTTATTCACACCTTATTTGTGATCCTCGGTATCCCAGTCACAAATGGAAAGGGCATAATCAAGATTAAACATGTCATTGAATAGTTCAATGAATCTCAAAAGATCTAGGAATTTCATTTAAAACCTAATTCTTTAAATTTTGTTTTTTCATGATGAAATTGGTAAATCGTCATTTACCATTTGCAATTAGATTACGGCATCCATTTTCTGAATTGTGAATTATTTAGTTGGATCCTAGCTTTAATATTTCATTTGGGTGTTATATTAAGGATTTTCTTATCTAATCAAAACTTTTCCTTTTTCTTTTTTTCAGATGCCAACATCCAACAATGCTTCTGGTTCCTCCAATAACAAGTCCTCCAACCACTTCTCGCTCTTGAGCGTCTGCTCAAAAGTCACTTTTGATGGCACCAATTATAATGATTGGATACGAAACATCAAGATGGATTTACGATTCGAGGACAAGGAATATGTACTCGAAATAGAGTTGAACGAGATTGATGAAACAAAAGATACTCCTGAAGAAATAGCTGAGTATAGGAGACATTGCAATGATGTTACCAAAGTGTCATGCATCATGGTGGCTACTATGATTCCTGAGCTACAAAGGTTCTATGAGGATTACTGGCCATATGATATGAACAAGGACTTGATGGAAAAGTACCATCAACGAGCTCGTCAAGAGAGATACAAGATAGTAAAGTCCCTCATTACTAGCAAGATGAATTGGACGGAGAGTCCGTCACGACCCACTTGTAACGCATGCAACGTTATGTGGATCGTTTGCTGAAACTCAATGTGAACTTCGATGAGGAATTGGCTATTGACATAGTCTTGCACTCATTACCTAGGTGTTATGATCAATTCTTCATGACTTATCATTTGAACAAGGAGGAAACCACATTGAGTCAACTTCACAGTTTGTTGAGAACTGCTGTGAGTGGAATGAAGGGAAAGAGTATTGCCTCCACACCTACTACTACTGCTCCCGTCTTGGATATTGGGCAAGGGAAGGGGAAGAAGATGAAAACTCCTCAAAAACAGAATTAGAAGGGAAAGTCCCAAGCAGGGTCCTCAAGCAATTGACCAAAAGGAAAATCCAGTTCTGAAGTTCCTCCTGCCTCTCATCCTAAGGAGGCTACTTGCTTTTAATGCCATGACAAGGGGCATTGGAAATGAAGCTGCCCCAAGTACTTGCAAGACATAAAGGATGGCAAGGTTAAGCCAACCTCTGTAGGTATTTACACTATCCTATCTAAAAACTCGTCACATTCTAATTCTTGGGACCTTGATACAGGATGTGGTTTTCACATTTGTTATGACTTGCAGCGACTAAAAAGAAGTGAGGATGTAGAGCATGGGAAGATGAACCTGATTATGGGAAATAGGAGATCGTCACATGTTACCAAGATTGGTGTTTATTCTTTAATGCTTAGTAGTGGGTTATGTTTAGATTTGAACAATTGTTTCTATTCGTCAGAAATGACAAGAAATATTATTTCATTTCATGGTTTATACAGACAAGGTTTTAGATATTCTTTTGATAATGAGAAAGGTTCTATTTATGCTTATAAAAATGGTGTATTTTATTTTGAAGCATTACCTTATGATGACGTGTATGAAACTATAATGGTTGTAGACAACTTAGGTAATAGTGTTTTGCATATTGATTTGTCTAATGGTTTATGTTGGATTAATATCTAAGTCCATAACTATATTTGGTATGTACTTGACCCGACCCGGCATGGTCCATTTGGGTTGCACTTCACCGACATAATTTATATGGATAGTCTTTTGAGAATAGTATATTTATGATTTATATTAATATATTATAAGTTCTAATATATTAATATGGAATCATATTATTTAATTAGTATTGATCAAGAATTAATTTAGAATTAATTAAGTGATCAAAAAGAACTAATTAAATATGGACTCTTATATATATGGAATGGACCAAGTTTATTTAGGTTGGGCTAAGCTTTCATGGATGGTCCATGGAGCTTTTAACCCATGGATCCTATGTAAATGAAAGGTCATGGGTATTAGGGTTTACATGGATGTAACCCTAATCCTCCATAATATATAAAGGGGTCCTTGGCTCACAAAATTGGAACAAGTGTGTGAAAGTAGAGTGGGCCGATTTTAGTGTGCATACATATTCTCTCAAGTTCTTCCAAGGTGTTTTGGTGATTTGTGATTCCATTTGAGGCTTCCACACTATTGGGGCTAAGCTCTTAAAGCTTGAAAACATCAAGCTACATCAAAAGGTATGACATCTAACTAGAACTTTGTAGTATAGGTGCTTCATAATATGCTAGTTAGGATGAAACCTTGGAATAGCTAATATTTGTATGTATAATAGAGAAAACATAGATCCAAGGTTTATAGGGTTGCATGTACACCATAGGAGTGTTAGAATGCTCAAAACCCAACAGTTTAGACAAACGTTTTATTTTCAAGTTGAAAAAAAAGGAAAAAAAACATGACGTTTGTCAAATTTTAAGATAATTACTTGTTTTGTGAAAAACGAATTATTTGTAAAATTTGAATCATTTGTTATATGAGTTGAATTAGGTCAAATTTAGTAAAAGATAAAATGATATGATTATTTTATTAGTTTTAAAAGTTTGATCTAAATGTTTTAAGGAGTTACATATTTTGTCACAAAATCTTGGAGCTCAAAAGTTTTTTTTAAATTTGTGATCTTAAGGGTTTTTGAAACTTCCATAAGTTATGGATATGAAAGTTTTTTAAAAAAAAATATATATATAAAAAATAAAAAATTGATTCAAAGTTTTTATGGAGTGACAAAATTTGGTGTTAATGTTTTAAAGAATTCCATAACTTGTTCTTAAGTTATGGAACATGGAAAGTTTCATCATAAAACACCATTAATTCCATAAGTTATGGAATCCAAAGGTTTTCAAGAATTACAAAACTTGCCCTCAAGTTTTGGAATTTGAGAAAAGTTTTTTATGAAAAGAAGAATTGAATTCTAAAACTCTTGGGTTCATAACTTAAACAATTAATTAAATGGTTTTAATTTTGAGTTTAATAATTGGAATTATGATGTTTTGTTGAATAGTTCAAATTAACTCTTATGGACTTTATTAATAGTTAATTAAAGCGTTTAATTAAAAGAGTATTATTAATCCATAAATATATGGTTTGAGTTTAATTAAATTAAAAGTCTAGTTTAATTAATAGATTAAACCACCAAGTATTTTAAATGTCTAAAATACACCCTTATATTATTATAATATTAAAAGTTTAATATATTATATGTATAAGAGCAAGTCGTCTTACCATTAGTAGGCCTCATTCACGAAGCCGGTCTATAAGGGGGGGGTATAAGGTTATTGCCTATAAAATGGTAGTTTAATGGGTGTCCACTCTCACTCACCGCTTCCTTGACCGGTGGAGGGTCGTTAGCCGAACAGGTAGGACAAGGACTATAATTCTCCCTTCATTATAAGTATAATGATAAATACTAAGTAACTAAAAACACTTATAAATTCCCAATCTTAGTTACTTAGGAAAATGTGAATAAGGTGCTAATCCATGAAATTACACTTTGCACTTTGTTTAAGCTGTTAGTGGAGCGTGTGTGGTTAACCGACACACTCACCTGGACTTAACAAGGTAGGCAAAGGGTAACTTAATGTTTATCATAGTATCGTTGGAGCGTGTGTGGTTAACCGACACATCGATTGAGGGGTAAATATTAAGGGTACCAAGTATATTTGCATGGTTACTTCACACCTTGTTTTGTGATCCTCGGCATCCCAGTCACAAAACCTGAAGGGCAAACTCGAGATTGAAACATGCCATTGAAAATTTCAATGAATCTCAAAAGAATCTAGGAGTTTCAAAACCAATTAAAACCTAATAATACATTTCGTTTATCTTGGTGGAAATTGGTGAATCGTCATTCACCTACCTTCAAATATTTTATAGCTTGGATTACGACATCCCTCTTCCAAGTTATAAAATAGTTTGTTGGGTCGTAGCCTTAATATATCATATTGGGTGTTATATTAAGGACTTAAATCAACTTTACGTGAATTTCTCCCATTCTTGATGTCTGGTTTAGACAACAATGATCTTCCCAAACCAAGCTTTCCTAATGAATATGACTTCCCGAGTTTGGCTCATGGAAGTCATACTTCTCTTCCTCTACCTCCTCCAATTATTCTCCCTAACCCACAAGTTCAAGGTCACTCAAGCCCTAATGGCAAGCAAGGTCTATGTGTGATCACATCTTAGAGATGAAGTCACATATTGACAAGCCGGGAGAGTTGGGTGTCAGAGTCTTGAGAAAGTTGGATGTTCAATCACTTTCTAAGTCACATAGTGAGTTCCTTTGGGACTACTATGAAACAGACTATGACATGAACCTTAATGATCATATCTATTTGCTTGGTGCTGCTGAATCAACAATGATTTGGAACGATAGTAAAGCAAATTTGATTAAAAGATCAACTTCCCAAAAACTTTATGGACAGTGACAATGGTGACACTGGAAATCCATAAAAAGCATTCTCTTCCCAATGGAAAGGGATTGCCCATAGTCAACCCGGTTGACCAAATGGTAAAGAGAAAGGCTAAGTCTGAGATAGTCCCATTACCAAAGGGTCCATATGTTTATTTTGCCAAAGGAAGGTGCGTTGATTGCAAAGCTGCCAAATTTACCTAAGGATGTTAAAGTCAATAAGTTTGACTCTACATCAGGTAGAGCCCGTTATCTAACTCTGTTAAGTTCTATTCTGAGATCCTCATTATATGATGTGACTGGGTCACATGTTGATGTTTTAAGAATCAAAGAATAGAGAGAAATCTTAAAGGAAGTATATGCTGATTCTGATCGCGAAGGTGGATTTCGATCGCATCAGAATTTTGAGCAGTTGCGTAAGAAGTTATGATATATTGCTAAGGAATAGATAACAACAATTTTCCATGTGGATTGTAAGGATAAGTTTTTCCGCAAAGTTTTAAAATAAAAGAAAATTGTTTAATTTTATTTATTTGAAGTATCCTTACAATGGCATTTGTGGAAAATTTTTGCTTATATGATTCCACTGACAGCAATATTGGAAAATGGATTTGATTCTTTCATTTGTGGTAGTGTCTAAATTTACCAAATCAGGAAACTTCCTCATCGCCCAAGTTTCAATTGGACCGAAACTTGGAATCATGCAAGTTGAATAGTATGATGAATGAGAACTTTCAAGCATTGGAAAATCAAGACTAATTACTTGTTCACATGGATGTGTGAGTCAAGTGAAGGACTAAAGGGATCGAGTACACATTCTTGTGCACTGGTCATGTCCACCACAAAGCTCGTTAAGACTATTTGATTTACTAAAGTTTAGTAAATATGGTTATACTTACAAGTTTAAGTATAATTCTGAAACATTGGAAAAGTCTCAATGTATGGCAGAACGAATGGGAAGAATCAAATTAGGCAGAAAGATAAAAGTTTCTCAAATCTGAAAAGATGGGAGAGTACTTTACTATCATGTTTGTGATCATCTTAATGATTTAGAAATCATATCACAATTAGTCCTCTAAAGGTCATCTTAGTGCATTCTTATGACTAAGAAGAGGAGTCATGAATTGTTGAAATGGTTAGATCAGGAAGATGAGTCATACTTCGTTCCAAAACAATTCTTAGAGTCATACTCCAAGATTGTAACTTGAGTGACATATCTTAAAGAAAGGTTCAAAACACTTGTCAAATGTAAGAGTAAAAGTGTCCTACTCTTGTACATTTGAAATTGGTAAGTTGTGATGTTTTGGATAAAACAAAGACCAACTAAGGCCAATTGTGTGAAGTGTTTGTCTTGATAAAGAATCCGCACTATCTCTTGAATATTTGGCAAGATAGTCTTATATGTCAAGAGGATAGTGGGAGTCTTAAAGATCCTAAAAAGAATTTCAAGAACTAATCAAGAATAAAACCTGAGGTTCTTCACTAGCACACGACTTGAGGTTTATAACCTATCGTGTTGACATATCCTGTGTCCATTCCAGTTAAAGTTGGCTTTGCATAGGAGTTCTGAAAGTTCTCAATTGGTTGCATAACAACTTGGAAGCAATGGCAGGCCCTGTACTGCCAGGTGGCAAGAAGTTAAGATTGCATAAGTTCAGTCCATATGAGTTTGGATTTGTCATTATCCTTGTCTTGTGACTATGGTTTTGACGATTCGCATGGATAAGAACACATACACCATAAAATCTAAGGGTCATAAGGTTTCTCTCCGATTCATGAAAATGATGGTGAGGAAACACTTCCACCAAGTAGATTTGAAGCAGATGGCAAAAGGTCTAAACAATTGATACTATGATTACGGCATCCCTTTTCATAGTTCTGAAATTGTTTAGACACACATGCATGCTATCTAAGGAAAGGTGTATGATTTTGATAAAGTTTTATCAAAGCATCTCGTATCAGAAATCTGAACTTTGGTAAGAAAGTCAATAAAGTATTGATTGAAGTCCAGCTGATTTTTGAGTACATGTCAAAGCTAATGGGAGCATAAGTGTTATGCTAATAATCATCATGTTAGTGGGAGCATGATAATTATTGTTAGTGTTGCAAGTTAGCAATGTTAATTATAGAAAATAAAAGTTTCAATTCGTGAGGCTGCAGGGATTGAAAAAGTTGTTTTGCTATAATTAAGGGAGAGGATATACTTCATTTCAGTTCTAAAGGCTTAGATTGAGACCTTAATCATCTTTAATCAAGAATATATATATGAATTTCATGTTGGATTGGTTCAACTTAAGGAAATTCTATATATTGCGTTCTCAAAATTCGATTATGATTACGGCATCCCTCTTCATAGTCAAATTTTGAAAACATGGCAAATAAAAATATTGTAGCAAAAGACTGGTCTAGAATCATGTCTTTATGTGAGACATCATGAATCGTGTACCATTTGCTTTGGGTACAGGATCGATTGCATGTGCTATAATATTTGTCATTTCTAAATTTTTCCAAATGTCCAGATGCATTAAGAAGGGAAAAGGTCTAGAATTGGATATGACTAAAATGATTAAGCAATTGTCGAGGACAATCTGAGGTTTACCAAAGATTGGTTGCTCAGGGACAGTTGGAAGTATAGTGCTAATTTTGGAAGGACCATATTGACATATTCTGAAAAGAGGCATCTCTTATTCAGAAGTGATAGTCAAAATGAGAATATGGAGTTGTCTCCATAGGTGGAAGTTATCTCTGTAAGATTAGAAAACTTAATGCAAGAAGCATGTCCAAAGCAATGTACTTTGAATATGAGACTTAGTTTCCATGGAGTTGATCTCCATTGGAATAACTTATAATGACTGTTGAAAAGTCTTTGTGACTTTGTACATATTCATTACAGGAGGGTCAGTGCATATAAGTTTAAAATCTAAACAGATTTCGATAAATGATAGGAATTTGAAATTCTCACAATATTCGATAAGGATTTAGGAGTGTGAAATTAGAATCATTGAAGTTATGTTCAATTGGTTTATTTCACAAAGTAAGGATCATAGACAAACATAGAGTGCATACTTGGTGTATGGCAATGCTATTTTTTAAGAAAAACATAGTGTACATGCTTGGAGCATGGGACAACTAGTGTTTTTAATTCAAGTATAAAGTTGATAAAACCGAAACAATGAATAATGAGTAATCAGTATGGTGATAAATAAAAGTGTTTATTTATATTCATAGGGTTTGATACCATATTTGATTCATTTATTCTTGTGTTTCACTTTGCATGTTTTGACTTCTAGAATAACTAAGTCGCTCTTCCTGAATGATTAAGTTATTCAAACCATCCACAGTCGGTCATATGTTGGAAGTAGATATGAATCAAGACTGTCATGGGTTGGTTTGTAGAGGTCCAAGTTGGTGGACAAAGTGGTGCTACAACACTCATGAGTGCTCATAAGTTCTGAGTATTGGATTAAACCCACGCTCATTTGAATCACTTCATGGATTTTATCACGAGTGATCATGAGACGATAATATCTTATATTCTTAAAACCTAGAGATATGAGTTGTTACTATGAGTTGGTTATACATTGATTGCACGAAAACGCATTGGTAACTCGATGTTATAAAACGTGCCTTTGTGTATGATTCAACAAGTAGTAGAACAAGCCATGTGAGTCGAAGTTTATCCATTCCTTTTACCTTCAAGATAAAAGCGATATCTGTGGGCCCCTCGATGATTTAGCGATGACACATGTGAGTGCTTGGCCAAGCCAGGACTGATTTGATTTGTTCAATCAGTCAGTCATCATGAATCGAAAATCGGGAAACAACAAATGGACAGAGAGAATGATTATAATCCATGTCTCAGTCCATATGATATCTAGAATGGAGGAATATATGATCCTTTATCTAATGGACAAGTCATTGACAAGGTCAGAGTTCGACAGCGGCTTTAAGAGCTACGATTGCCAGTTAGGTTTTGAAGTCATACTCAATAATAGTTTTAGACTTATCCAAGTGGGAGACTGTTGGATTAATGTCTAAGTCCATAACTATATTTGGTGTGTACTTGACCCGACCCGGCATGGTCCATTTGGGTTGCACTTCACCGGCACAATTTATATGGATAGTCTTTTGAGAATAGTATATTTATGATTTATATTAATATATTATAAGTTCTAATATATTAATATGGAATCATATTATTTAAATAGTATTGATCAAGAATTAATATAGAATTAATTAAGTGATCAAAAAGAACTAATTAAATATGGACTCTTATATATATATGGAATGTGCCAAGTTCATTTAGGTTGGGCTAAGCTTTCATGGATGGTCCATGGAGCTTTTAACCCATGGATCCTATGTAAATGAAAGGTCATGGGTATTAGGGTTTACATGGATGTAACCCTAATCCTCCATAATATATAAAGGGGTCCTTGGCTCACAAAATTGGAACAAGTGTGTGAAAGTAGAGTGGGCCGATTTTAGTGTGCCTACATATTCTCTCAAGTTCTTCCAAGGTGTTTTGGTGATTTGTGATTCCATTTGAGGCTTCCACACTATTGGGGCTAAGCTCTTAAAGCTTGAAGACATCAAGCTACATCAAAAGGTATGTCATCTAACTAGAACTTTGTAGTATAGGTGCTTCATAATATGCTAGTTAGGATGAAACCTTGGAATAGCTAATATTTGCATGTATAATAGAGAAAACATAGATCCAAGGTTTATAGGGTTGCATGTACACCATAGGAGTGTTAGAATGCTCAAAACCCAACAGTTTAGACAAAGCATGCTTGTGGCATAGTCGTCTTGGACATGTCAACAAGAAGCGCATTGCCCAACTCGAAAAGGATTGAATGTTGAAATCATTTGACTTAAGGTCAAATGATACATGCGAGTCTTGTTTGCTTGGAAAGATGAATAAATCACCTTTCATTGGTTCTTGTGAAAGAGGTGAAGTATTATTGGATCTCATACACATAGATGTGTGTGGGCCCTTCAGACCCACCACAAGGGATGCAAATCGATTCTATATGACTTTTACTGATAATTATAACAGATATGGATATATCCACTTAATCAAGCATAAGTCAGAAACCTTTGAAAAGTTAAAAGAATTCAAACATGAAGTCGATAATCATTTGGACCGGAAGATCCAGATGCTCAGATCTAATAGAGGTGGTGAGTATCTTAGTATTGAGTTCCACGACTATCTCAAGGAATGTGGAATTGTTTCATAATTAACACCTCCTAGGACACCACAACTTAATGGTGTGGCTGAGAGGCGTAATCAAACCTTGTTGGACATTGTTCGTTACATGATGAGTCGCGCTTCACTTCCAATCTCATTCGGGGGGTATGCCTTAGAGACTTCCGCCCACATTCATAATCTTGTCCCAATAAAGAAGGTTGCCAAAACACCTCACGAGATGTGGACATGGAAGGTTCCCTCGTTGGCACATATCAAGGTTTGGGGTTGTGATGCTTTCGTTATACGAGAGACTCACGACAAGCTTGAACCTCGAAGTGAGAGATGTATTTTCATCGGCTACCCACAAAAGTCCTTTGGATACTTGTTCTACAGACCTACTGAAAACGTGGTCTTCGTAGCACGAAGGGGAGTCTTTCACGAGAGAGAGAGCTCATATGCAAACTGGACAGTGGGAGTACAATTGATCTTGAAAAAAGATCCAATCAATGAAGGAACCTCTAACACTAGCACTCAACCTGAGGAAGAAATTCCTGTTGAACCAGTTGACGAGTCGTTACCTCTAAGACGTTCCAACAGAGTTAGAATGACACCAGAGTTTTATGGTTTCCATATTACTACAGATGGTGATACGTTTATCAGTGATAATACACTGATAAATTTGGATGAACCTTATAACTACAAGGAAGCCATAGTGGGCCCTGAGTCTGCCAAGTGGAAAGAGGCAATGGACAGCGAGATCAAGTCCATGTATGACAACCAAGTTTGGAATTTGGTTGACAATGTACCAGGTCGTAAGATAGTTGGGTGTAGATGGATCTTTAAGAAGAAGACCGCCATGGATGGAAAGGTACACACTTTCAAGGTACGACTGGTTGCGAAGGGCTTTACTCAAACCCCAGGGGTTGACTATGATGAGACCTTCTCACCAGTGGCTAAGATTAAATCTATTAGGGTTATGCTAGACATAGCTGCATTTCATGATTATGAAATTTGGCAGATGGATGTCAAAACTGCTTTCCTTAATGGAAATTTGGTTGAGGACGTTTACATGAGTCATCCTGAGGGTTTTATGGATGCTAAGTACCCCAATAGAGTGTGTAAGCTTGAGAAATCAATCTACGGATTAAAACAAGCTTCTCGCAGATGGAATCTTTTCTTTGACGAGAAAGTTAAAGAGTTTGGCTTCTCTAGAAGTGAAGATGAATCTTGTGTATGTTGATGACATACTACTTATACGAAACGACATTCCAACCTTGCAAGAGGTTAAGTATTGGCTTGGAATGTGTATTGCTCTGAAGGATCTGGGGGAGGCTGCTTATATTCTGGGAATAAGGATTTTGAGAAACAAGGAGTAAAAGACTAATTGGAGTTAGTCAAAGTACGTATTTGGATAAAGTGTTAAAGTGTTTTAGCATGGAGTATTATAAGAAAGGAGAATTACCTATCAGAGCCCGAGTACCGATGCAGAGATAGCGGAAATGAGTCGAGTTACATATGCTTCCACCGTTGGATCGACCATGTATGCTATGACATGTACTCGCCCTGATGTGGCTTTCGTTTTGAGCATGGTTAGTCGATATCAGGGAAATCCAGGTAAATCTCATTGGATAGCGGTCAAAAACATTCTTAAGTATCTGTGAAGAACTAAGGACTGGGTCCTTTTGCTTGGTGGCAGTGATGAGTTAAGAGTTACTGGGTATAGTGACGCCAACTTTCAGACAGACAAAGGCAACTTCCGTTCTCAATCTGGATGGGTGTTTACTCTTAATGGAGGAGTTGTAACTTGGAAAAGTTCCAAGCAGGAGACATTGGTTGATTCTACCTGTGAATCAGAGTACATTACAGTAAGCGAAGCATCGAAGGAGGCTATATGGTTGAAGAACTTCATCAGAGACCTTGGAGTTGTGCCACCCATAAAGGAGCTGACGGAGATTTTCTGCGATAATGAATGAGCGGTTGCCTTGACAGAGGAACCAAGAGATCATGGTAGATCTAGACATATCGAAAGAAAATATCACTTTATCAGACATCATGTAGAAGAAGGACACCTCGTCGTAAAGAGGGTATCATCTGAAGAGAATCCTGTCGATCCTCTCACAAAGGGTCTAAGTAGGGTTAAGCACGTTCAGCATGCGATGAGCATTGGTCTGAAGGACGATATTAGTTTTAGTGATTAGATAGATATTTAGAAACTTGTAACAAATAAATGTAATTGACATTTGATGATTAAATGATTGATATGTATTTATGAGTATCATTTACTATATTTTGCCAATTGTTTATCATTGTGTTTTCACTTTTGCATGTTTTACTTCCCGAATGATTAGTGTAACGCCCGTGTTTCTGGGCTAAGCATTAATTCAATGATATAATATTCAAGGTCAACCATTGTAACCTATTTTAATGTAATAAAGATGAATTACTTGAATATTATGTGAATTATGTGATTTTATGTGATTATACACTTGTTTGTAAAGATATAATAAAAATAAGCGTCAAAAATAAAATGTTATATAAACCCGATATATATGAAGAACGTTCTAGTGGTCGTGTAACATCCGGATTCCCAAGTATCCTATTTTAAGTATTTTATATTGAATTTTAGAGGGGGGACTCGGCGAGTAGGCGCCCATACACGCCGAGTTCGATCGCGATGTGTTGGCCTAATTTAATGAAGGACTCGGCGAGTCCATACGTGGACTCGGCAAGTCCACGCTGTTTAATGAAACCCTAATTTCTCGGGTTTGGGACCTATTTAAGGAACCTTATAGCCACCATTTGCGGCTACCAGACCCTTGAGAAAAACCCTAATAGTGCTTGAGCGCTTGAGAGAGAGAAGAAGCCATTATTGGACCTTTGTGGGTTGGTTTTGCAAGAAGAAGTTGATTTCAGCTTAGAGGAGGCCAAGGAGGTTGCACATCTGTGGTTTTCAAGCAAAGGGCATCATCTTTGAGGTAGCATATCGATTCTCTTTCTGTTTTGTTAAAGAATCCATGGATCTAGGATTTTCTATACCCTTTTTGGGATGATTTGTTGGAGATATGGTACCTTATCATGTTTAGGCTTCAGATCTGGACCCATAGTGGTCTAGAGAACCTTATCCATCTTGCTTTATGATGAGATATGAAAGAAATGGACTTAGGATGTTGTATTTGGGGCTAAATGATCAAGTAGAGTCATTTGGACGTTGCATGAGTATCAAGTTCGAACCTTTACGTGTTTATTGAGTTTGGGAAGGTTAGATCTATGGATTAGAGGAACAGATCTGACCTCAGAAGGTCATTTGAGTGTGAGCATGGAATGAACTCGCCGAGTCCATGAGCAGACTCGACGAGTCGAGTCTGTTGCCCCGCGACTCGCGACCTGTGACGACCCGTGGAGTATAAGGTTGACTCAGCGAGTCAAGGGAGGACCAGGGGCGTAGAGGGCAGGCGTGTACTCGCCGAGTCACCCTAGTGCACTCGGCGAGTCGGGTCAAAGTTGACCGTTGACTTTTGTTGACCTTAGGGTTCTGGTCAAGGCTGATTCAGGAGAGTTCAGGGAAGGGTAGAATGGCCTTCTACCCAGTCTGTAGAGATGAGATCATAAGAGAGTATTGATCGGGAATGTTATTTGAATAATAGGAGGAGGGTAAGTCGGGGCGTTGAGCACGAGAGGTTATCCGACTTCATTGAGGTGAGTCTTCTCACTATACTGTACCTGGAAGGGTACCTATATGTGACCGGAAGGTCTTGTATGCTATGATGTATGTGCTATATGCGGTTATGTGATATGTATGTGTTATGTATGCTATGAATGATAAGGACCGAAAGGTCAAGATGATATGTATGTATGTGCTATGTATGTTACGTATGGTAAGGACCGGAAGGTCGAGATGATATGGACCGGAAGGTCAAGAGGGTACGGACCGGAAGGTCTACCGGGATCTGGGACGGAAGTCCCCTGAGACACATGTATCGGAAGATCCTACAGAGTTGTGGCCTGGAAAGGCGTATGTGGGGTATGTGGTATTTTGGGGAACTCACTAAGCATTTATGCTTACAGTTGTTATTATATGTGTTTTAGGTACTAGCGAGGACCGTGGGAAGGCGCCGGCATGATCCATACACACTTATGGAGTTTATGTTATTGAGATTCTGGGACATGTTTTTGTTATGACACAGTGACACATTATGTTTTCTGATTATCATGTGAATGAAAGTATGATTTAAAAATAAAAAATTGTTTTGAAAATTTACGTTGTTACAGGTCGTGACAAAGATTCCGAAGATATAAAGAACACCAAAATCCGAGTTATAACGAAGAAGTTTTGACCTGTCGAAGTTTCGCAACAAAACCGGCACAACGCTGCGTGACGTAAAAAGTGAGTTTACGATAAAGTGCTTTTTAGCGTTAGCGATCTAAACAAAAGTCGTATTATACGTTAAATCGAGAGCGTTCATAAAATAACGTCCAAATCTGACTTCGTATGAGGAAGTTATGAATTTTCTAAGATTTGACATAGCAGTGAACAGCCCGGAGTTCGAATTTTAGATCGAGCGAGTTTTAGCCCACACAACCTAAATGAGAATTGAAGATCTCATTTATAGGAGTTCAACAATAAAAAGAAAGTCGAAAACGGAGTCCGTATGTAGAAGTTATGAATTTTACACGGTCGTTAAACAGTGTAATCTTCTCATACTGTTACATTTAAAATTGGTCGAGAATTAGCTGATGGAGTCAAAAGGAGAGTTTTAGATCTTGTCAATATCTACGCGTGGATATAAAGAACGTGGAAAACGGAGCACCCGAAGGCTCTGAGAAAAAGAGTTTTTCAGTTTAAAAACTCTGCCCCCGCAAAGCCCGGTTTTCAAGCAAACCTCCCAGTTTCGTCAAAGGAAATCATATTTTTAAGAAGCGAAGTGTTGTTCAAGTTGGAATCACCACCTTATCATATGAGTGCATAGTTACTTTCATCTTACACATAGATATGAAGTATCTTATATAAATTACGTGCTATGTGTGCATATTTACTTGATATATGTGCTAGATGAAAGGTTTAAACTCCTTTGTTTTTCAGATCTAAACTATATATGTATTTTGTTTACAGATCTGAACCCTTTTCTTTAGATCTAAACTGTATATGTATTTTGTTTACTGATTTGAACCCTTTTCTTAGGATCTAAACTGTATATGTATTTTGTTTACAGATCTGAACCTTTTCTTCAGATCTAAACTGTAGATGCATTTTGTTATCAGATATGAACCTTTTTTCAGATCTAAACTGCAAATGTATTTTATATCTACAAATGTGTTGGGTAGAACATAGGTAGATGAAATACTTGATGTGTGAAGAACTAAAATGATGAGATGCCTCGATATTAAAGATGATCCAGTCATCTAGCGGAGTATAGATGACAACCACGAACTTTTCTAGACAGCCCAGTGGAATGCTAGCAGGCTCGCAACCTGTAGGTGTTTATTTGGACTCAGTGTTCACCAGAAGTACACCATCCCCCTCATGGTTGCCTTATTTGACATAAATTGCTGAGGTATCCCCTAAGCAGTGTTGTCGCCCGGATGAAAATCCTTAGGCTAGGTCCCTTATAATAGATGCCTTATGCCACACCCCCAAACCGGAACGGAGGAAACGTTCGGGGGCGGAGGACGTCATGTTTAGTATCACAAGGCATGCATCATAGTAATCAAAGTAACAAACAACCATTTCATTAGATAGAAAGTGTTTACAAAGTATATGATTCACATAAGATAGACTACAAAAGTAAATAACAAAACAAGACATGAAGCTACTATGCTCCATCTTCTATATCCTAGTGCGCGTACCTGTGTACTGGTCTCCTGAGAATACAAGTTATTTTGAAATAGTAGATCAGCATTTAAGCTGGTGAGTTCATAAGATTTTTGTGATGTAAAGTAAGTTGTAAGTTTTTTTGTAGAAAAGTTCGCCTACTACTCCAGAAAATCCTATATTTCCTGATCTGATGAAAGATAAGTAAAATGACTCTACAATCCTTTGTATGAGTACTAAACGGATACAAGTTATATAAAACCCAGAGTAAACAAACAATTGATTGTGTGTATATGCCCTAAGCCCACAACCAAACAAGGAACATGAAATGAGGCGGAAAGCACACATTCCATTGTTTGTTAGATCATCGTTGTATATAACCCTGGCGTATTCACTTGGTACTCACGAAGTTAACTGTAATAGTTCCTTTATATTTGATGAAAACGTTCTTTTAAGAAAACCCTTATTTCTTTTAGTAAAAATAGTAACCACAATGGTTCCTTCTATAATCACTTAGTTTAAACTAGCCATATATAATCTAATACCGAACAGATAGTTAATTGTGTGAATCTGCCCTAAGCCCACAACCAAACAAGGAACAGGAAGTAAGGCGGAAAGGACACATCCAACTACCTATCGAGTATTAATTATATATAACCCTGATGTATAAACTAAGGTATTATAGAATTAACCACCTAAGGTCCTTTAAGTTATACTGGTTTAATTAAATGGATTAAACCCTTTTTACTGGTAAGTTTCTAGTTTTGTCTACCAAATGTTCTACTTGGAAAGTATGTTTTGTACTAGAAAAAAGTGTATTGAATTAGTGTGCCACGACCTGACCCATACCTGGTACTCCTTATGATTACTTAGTGTATACGGAATATATATATAGCTAAGATCGGATAGATAGTAGGCTGGGTGAATCTGCTCTAAGCCCACAACCAAACAAGGAACAGGAAATGAAGCGGAAAGCACACATCCTACTACATGTCGGATCCAATTAATATATATCCCTGATGTATAAACTAAGGAATCATAAAGTTAGCATTATGGGCCCCTTTCTACTGAATGTACTAAGACTCGACTGTTCTGTTTGTCGCTTATAATGATATAAGTTTTCCCTAGTTTATAACTATATTTTCTCTAAAATAGTTTGCATTACCTTTTATGTGAGGATATCACATCATGAATGTAATGGGAAAATGAAAATATGTAGTAGTCTTTTAAACTGACTACTGAGGTACTGACTACCTTAAAACCAGTTTGTTAATTAAGGTAAAATGTGATGAGGTTGTAACCATACTCGATTTGACTAGTATAAAACACGGCGCTCCAAAAGCGTCGAAAATGGTATGACATTTGTCACCCGTAGACTTGCAATTCCTACTGTAGCTAGCAACAAGGTGTGGGGTATCAATCTCGTATAGATCTATACACAAACTCATGCTCTCCCTCCAGGAGACTCTGGTTACAAAACGCGACCTAACAAGTATACTGCTAAGTCGTGAAGTAGTGGTTTCACATTATGTTATGTTGTTCTTGTTATAGTATGTTCCTACCTGAACTTGTTATACTATGTTCTCTCTGTTCTAGTGTAGTATGTTTCCTCTTTGTATTAGTTATAGTATGAACTGAACCCCTAAACTATACCTATGATAGTTTACTAGTATGTTTACTTTGAAATGTTATTGACTTGAAGAAAAGACTCATTTATCTACTAAGTTATGATTGTACTTTTAAAAATGGAGTTTTATAAACTATAAAGTAACATAACTTGAAAAGAGTTTTTGAAATGATTTGATCACTTATTAACACATAAGCAATCCTTTAAAATGATGTTTATCACAAAACATTTACACAATTATCATTGTGTTCAACTTGTATTCCCCCCCCCCCCCTAAAAGCATTTAAAACATTTAAAAGATTGATTATAGGGGTATGAACTCACCTTATGTGGGTGATTCAACTGATGATTCGCGTAAGGATGAGAAGTTCCACGAATGAAGTCCCGAGACATAAACGAGTCCTAAATGACATATATTGATACATATATAAGCATGTAATTAGTGTTTACCACCACTAATATGAAGGGAAACACCCTTAGGGACTAGGAAACACTTGGAATGAAGTGTTACAATCACATGTGATTGACTAAAGGGGGTTTACGGCCAAGGGAAGGTGTGTTCACGGCCTAGATGAGTTCACGGCCATGAGTGTTCACGACCTTAGATGATCTTGAGAAGGGTTTACGGCCAAGGGAGATTGCATGGCCGTAAACTCTCCAAAATGATGCAAATTTGGATATTGGTTCAATCTTAAGGGTGTTTGTTTCATGAGGCTTTGAGTGTTTCTAGAGTTAACAAGATTATGGAAGAAATACTCACCTTTGGAAGGCTTTAGGGAGTTCATGGCCACCAAGAACATGTGTGTGTTCTTGGTGAAAGATGATGATCTTGAAGATCTAGACCAATAGTGATGAATTCACAGATGAAATCAAAGGGTTTCACAAGATCAAGAAGGATATCAAGAAACAACGGGAGAATAACTTACACTTTTGAAGATCAAGGAGGATATCCTTGATGATACTTGAGAGAGAATGGAAGTTCTTGACTTGAAATTGTGAGAAATGATGAAAAATGAAGGGATATCATCCTTATGGAAAGAGTTCACGACTAGGAGGGTGTTTACGGCCGTACATAGATTTTACGGCCGTAAACCCCATGTGTTGGATTTTCTGGCTCGTTTTCATTCCTCCAATACTAAGCTAACATTTCACGACACTCAATCCTTATGTGCACTAGGCTTAGAACCCATTAGAATGACCCTTAACAAGACTAGAAGGCTTTGGAAATAAGTCTGACTCTTGGTTGATTGGTTGGACTTTATGTAACACTAATGAAAATAGGTCAATAACAATCACATGTGATTATACCAATCATGTAATGTGATTTTGTAAACTAGTAATGTGATAAAAGTGCTATGTAGTTCATGATAAATTCTAATACAAATATGAACTTTCTTTATGATGCAACTCAAAGTATATGTCCATACGATTCCAAAAATATAGAGAACGTCTGAATCTGACTTCGCATGAAGAAGTTATGATAAACCTAACACTATAAATCTCTATAATAAGAGGAATTTAAAATAGACTTAGAATTAGCTATTGGAGTCTAAAATAGAGTTGTAGTACTTGTAAATACCTACGCGTATATATAAAGAACGTCAAAAACGGAGTTCGTATGTGAAAGTTACGACCTTCCGAAGATACAGCTGTCAGAAACCCTAATCCGACTGAGCTCACGGCGTGAGCATAGAAACTCACGACGTGAGGAGTTAATTTGCCACATTTCGGATCTAGAAGGTGCGTGACGAGGCTACGAAGGGATAAGTTCCAAACTCACGACGTGAGCAAAGTAATCTCACGACGTGAGGATTCATCTGGCCACCTTCCGAAGATAGGGGACGCAAATGGCAAGTCTACGAGATGATCATGCTTGACTCACGACGTGAGTCTTATAAAACTCACGACGTGAGAGTCCAAAAACTTATTATGAATAGCAAGTTCGACCCCAGCCATTCTTACACCTGAACTTCTTTCCTTCCTCTCATTTGCTGAAGCCCTCTTGCATCCCGAGCCCCGACGACCTTGTATCGCTGACCGTTTCTGCTTAGATTACATAAAATCACGCTACTAGGGTGAGTTTTACGGCCCCACTTTCTAATATTTCGGGGGAAAACGCATGCTAAATATTATATATACGTTATTATTATGTCTATATGATAGTATATTAGTATCAACGTAGATAGTTATAATAACCGGGATATAGTTGTTCTAAATATAATATTTTGAATATATACAACTATTATCAACTTGTTAGCATGTTCTTGTACTAATGTAGATCTTGAGTTATACTTAGGATTCTATATATATGTTGTGTGCGATATAGTTCCGAAGTTATATTCGGAAGTTCTATATGTAAAAAAGTATGTTGTTATTATTGGTTTTATGTCAAGATAAAACTTCGTATGCTATTATTGTTGGTTTTATGACAAGATAAAACTTGGTATGTTATATATTGTTATTGTTGATTTTATGTTAAGATAAAACCTGGTTTTTCCTCAAGATATAGCTGTTTTACTGCCTAAAGTAATATGAACTTAGGAGTAATGTTTAAAGGCATAGTCTAATAACTTAGGGTTTTAGACATGAAAATGCTTTTGTTGTTAGAGCTATAGGAAGCTGTCGGAGTCTACATGAGTAATTGTATTCATCAACTAAGATTGGGGATCTTAGCAGAAATCCTCTGAACTGTAACCTTTAATCACGTGTGAGCGAGGAAGTCGTGTATAATTAGTATACGGGTTGACAACCCCACTCGTGGTTGCTAGCTACAATCAAATTTAAGCGAGTGACGAACTATCCTTTTATTTGTTATTTGTTCCGGCGTCGATGAAGCGTGCGGTGTTCCTCATGGAAATCATGAGTGGGTTGTCCTCATGGAAATCATGAGTGTGTTGTCCTCATGGAAATCATGAGTGGGTTCTATCAGAGGTATTATGTCATAGCAATGGTTACAGGCTCATGGTAGCAAATTGTTAGAAACATTATACTTTGTCGGCATACAAGTATAAATGTTAAGTATAAGTTTCCCCATACTTATACCCTAGGTACATGGAACGTTTAGGTATATCACTTAATTGATAAGTAAACTATTATACCTAATATATCTACTAAACGTTGGAGAGTTAAAATGATACTTTCAAAACTATACTTTTGAACTTGGAAAATGTATTATTTTTATATGGAGTCAAACCCTGTGGACTCACCAACTTTATGTTGATGTATTTTAAAATGCATGTGTTTTCAGGAACTTGAAAAGCTGGTATGTATACAAACAGGAGAAGTTTTACTATTACCTTATTGTTCATTAAGAAGTATGCCATAGTCGGATATTATGTAATAAGTACTAGGAAAACAATAATGTAACTTTCAATTATCAAATAAAGGTATGTATTTTCTTTAGTACTGTTCAATGTATGTTATATAACTGTGATATGAAGAATGACGTTACATCACCCGGTGTTTCCGCCGATGGCCGGGGTGTGACACTTTACAAGATAAAAAATTTCGGGTTGTCACATCATCCTTCCATTAGATGGAATTTCGTCCCGAAACTAGCTTTCTTAGCAGTACTCCTGGGGTTGTGCTCCTCTGATTGGCTGAATACCCACTCGTAGACCTAGCAACTTTGCCCTTACGCTCATGATAGGATTCATACCTGGTCCATCTATCATCACCTCGTGTATACAAGTCGTATATAACTAAGATTAGTAAGACGGTCGAATGTGCGACTCTGCCCCAGGTCCACAATCAAACAAGAAACAGGAGATAGGGTGGAAACACACATACTAAATCTGCATAATCATAGCTATATACCACCCTCGCGTGTACACATAATAGTGATAGGTGGACTATATTCGTCCTTAGCCTATGGGTTTGAACTCGATCTGCTGGACGAGTGTTAGTTCGGGATGGTCTGCTGAGTATACGATCATCAAGGTTTCGGAGGGCAAGGTACTCCTCGCATGAGTACTTCAGGATTTAGAATACGAGGTAGACGATTTGGAGATCTGGGTCGGGCTGTCGTTATGAATGACGAGGGTTTCGTGAATTTGACGGTCAAGGCGATGGAAACATATGAACTTAGTATGGTGAGGACCACGCCAATTCATGACGAATGATGACAACGGACTTTTTACAAAAACAAAAGTTAGGCCGATTTGAAAGAAACGTTTGTTATACGACGGTGTATCCCGAGTGTGCTCGACTATGTACTCTGTGTAAATGTTCTAGTGCTTTCTGTTTTCCCCTTGATATTACCACTGCCACAAACCGTACCGCGATGAGCGGGTACTAATAGTGCAGTGTTTTGATAACTAGCGTTGATACTCTATATTATGATCCTCCTCGGCACCTCTATGATCGCTTGGCATATACAAGTTATGTATAATTAAGATGAATAAGACGGTCGACTGAGTGGCTCTAATCTAAATCCACAACCAAACAAGGAACAAGAATTAAGGTGGAATCACTCACTCTAAGTCTGCAAAATCTTAGCTATGCACAACCCTGATGTACATACTAAGCCATCATAGCTTCCCTGAACGGATCTTTAGTTCTCTCATGAGTGTTGTGACTTGTTCATATGAGTGAGTTATTATAATTACTTTTAAATGTTTTCCCCAAGTTTTAATCTTATATAGATATAAATTAAATTTTAACATAATTATTATTTCGAAGACGTACCGCTGGTCGCTGGGGACTCCGGGGTAGATTCTCCTGCGGTGATCATCAGAATCCGTCCGTCCGCTCCTGAGTTCTTCGCTATCGGGCAGTCCCTCTTGTAGTGCCCTGTCTCACCACAGCCATAACAGACTTAGTTTACTTCTACTCCGGGGACCTAGGAGATCGGTTAAGCCGGTGCCCTGTAGAACCGGCCACTGTTCCCCTTCCTGTGGCAATTCAGGCATTTCATTTCTCAACATACTCCGGTGTGGTGATAGTTGCACTTTCCACACTTCGGGAGAGTTCCAGCATATCGACTGGCAGGTGCTGGTGTAGCAGGTGTTGTGGCGGCGTAGATAGTACCCATTTGTTGTTCCTACAGGGTTTCCTGTGTTGTTCGCTCCTTCCTCTTGTTCCCCGACTTTATTTTATAGTCCCCTCCCTTTGATGGCTCGGGAACAGGGACTACCACGCCATGGCGGACTCCGTGGTCAATGAGTCGTTGGGTCAGGCGTTTGGCACTATCGAATGTAGTTGGGTTAGAAGACAGTACATCTCCTTGAATCAGGGTAGATAAACCCCAGATATACCTTTCTATCTTCTTAACCATCCCAGGGCATAGTGCTGCCAGGTCGCTAAACCTGTCAGTGTAGGCCACTATGTCTGAGCCGACCATAGTGTGCTCCCATAGTTCTTGTTCCAGCTTTTGGACTTCGCCCCTCGGGCAGTATTCTTCCAACATCATTTCCTTGAGGTTCTCCCATCCTATTGAGTTAGCCACTGATAGGGTGAGTGACTTAACATGGCTGTTCCACCATGTTAGGGCTCTGTCGGAGAAGGTACATACAACAAATTTAACTTTGCTCCCTTCTGGGCACGAACATATTGCGAAGACCGAATCTGTTTTCTCGAACCATCACATCAGAGCAATGACTCCCCTGTTTCCATTAAAGGATTTGCGCTTGCATTTCATGAAGTCTTTATACGAACACTCTCGTGGGTGTCCGTGGGTAACTCCGGGTTTGGTTAAGTGGGTACCGCTACCAGTTCCGTAGGTACCACTTTCGCTGTTGTGAGTTAGGGAAGCGGCTACTGCGGCTGATATCGCTGCTTGGAGAGCAGCAGGATTGAATTGTGGAGGAGGTAGTGGAGTTTGAGCTGGAGTGATCGGAGTAGTGCGCCTGTTTGATCTACGAGGAGGCATCTTGCTAAAAGAATATAAAGATGAAACGGAGATAAGTCTATAGCAGTGGTTTATAAGCCGAAAGCTGAAAGACTAAGTTATCCTAGTTCTGAGTGTATCTGGTTCTGACTTTCATAGGGTTCTGGAAACAATTCATAAAGAGAGTCTATAAAAATAAACTTTATGAATCAGAAGTGGCTGTCCTCGAATGAATATCAGTGAATTGAATAATTGTTACCAGTTTCATGAAAAGAAGAAAATAATCCTAACACATAGTGTGAGTAATGTATTCACTAGCTCACTAAGTCAATCAAGGTTATTATTTATTAGTGTGACACATAGGACGTTTTAGTTTCTCTGGTTGATCACCTCTCTGAAAACTTCTCATGAACCTGCTCTTGTTCCTCCTTGACTCTTCTGCTGACCGCTATGAGGAAGTGGTTACATCTATCTGGGTTTGTCGTGCGAGAATGGAAGTGTCTAAAGAATCTATGAGATTAAGTGAAACATTATGGGGTGATCCTTACTGGGTCCTCCTATAATTGCGCAATGTATACAAGTTGTATATAATTTAAGATTAAATAGACCTTCGAATACGTGATCCTACTCCAAAACCACAACCAAACAAGGAACAGGTAGTGAAGCATAGATCACAAATTCTAAGTCTATCAAATTTTAATTATATAAAAGCTTGGAAGTATACACTCTGGAATCATAGACCTACCAGAAGGGTCTTTTAAATTCTCACATAAGTTATTTATAGTGCCTAAAATACTCCTATAGTATTTTATTATAATGTATTTGGTATGTTTTAAACTTGTTGTTGTCTTGTAGAATCATAAAATACTCCCATAGTATTCTAACTTTATGTACTAATCTAGAAATCCCTTGAATAGAGTTAGGTAAGTTTTAAGACTGTTGCAACACCACATCACTACCAAACACATGTCGGTCACATCTCAAATGAATATAGTTGATCAGGCTATATTGATCCCAGATATGATTACATAACTGTCCAGGTTTGACCGCAGTGTTCAACCTTTAAATACTTATGTTCTGTTCTACTTGTGATACTTGTCCTAGTATGTATATATGTATAAGCATGTATGTATACTTTTATAAGGTATTGTTATATTTTTAAAATATATTATTATCCAGAGCACTTCGGCCCCATTGCGTTTATAGTTGTATATCTTTTATAGGGTTGATATACTTAGTTCACTATAAACAATGCTCTGATACCAATCTGTCACACCCCCAAACCGAAACGGCGGAAACGTTCGGGGGCGGAGGACGTCATGTTTAGTATCACAAGACATGCATCATAGTAATCAAAGTAACAAACAACCATTTCATTAGAAAGAAAGTGTTTACAAAGTATGTGATTCACATAAGATAGACTACAAAAGTAAATAGCAAAACAAGACATGACGCTACTATGCTCCATCTTCTGTATCCCAGTGCGCGTACCTGTCTACTGGTCTACTGAGAATACAAGTTATTTTGAAAGAGTAGATCAGCATTTAAGCTGGTCAGTTCATAAGATTTTAGTGATGTAAAGTAAGTTGTAAGTTTTTTTTTTTAGAAAAGTTCGTCTGCTCCTCCAGAAAATCCTATATTTCCTGATCTGATGAAAGATAAGTAAAATGACTCTACAATCCTTTCTATGATACTAAACGATTACAAGTTATATAAAACCCAGAGTAAACAAACAATCGATTGTGTGTATCTGCCCTAAGCCCATAACCAAACAAGGAATAGGAAATGAGGCGGAAAGCACACATTCCATTGTTTGTTAGATCATCGTTGTATATAACCCTGGCGTAATTCACTTGGTACTCACGAAGTTAACTGTAATAGTTACTTTATATTTGATGAAAACATTCTTTTAAGAAAACCCTTATTTCTTTTAGTAAAAATAGTAACCACAATGGTTCCTTCTATAATCACTTAGTTTATACTAGCCATATATAATCTAATATCGAATAGATAGTTAATTGTGTGAATCTGCCCTAAGCCCACAACCAAACAAGGAACAGGAAGTAAGGCGGAAAGCACACATCCAACTACCTGTCGATTATTAATTATATATAACCCTGATGTATAAACTAAGGTATTATAGAATTAACCACCTAAGGTCCTTTAAGTTATACTGGTTTAATTAAATGGATTAAACCCTTTTTACTGGTAAGTTTCTAGTTTTCTCTACCAAATGTTCTACTTGAAAAGTATGTTTTGTACTAGAAAACGGTGTATTGAAATAGTGTGCCACGACCTGACCCATACCTGGTACTCCTTATGATTACTTAGTGTATACGAAATATATATATAGCTAAGATCGGATAGATAGTAGGCTGGGTGAATCTGCTCTAAGCCCACAACCAAACAAGGAACAGGAAATGAAGCGGAAAGCACACATCCTACTACCTGTCAGATCCGATTAATATATATGTCTGATGTATAAACTAAGGAATCATAAAGTTAGCATTATAGGCCCCTTTCTACTGAATGTACTAAGACTCGACTGTTCTGTTTGTCGCTTGTAATGATGTAAGTTTTCCCTAGTTTATAACTATCTTTTCTAGAAAATAGTTTGCATTACCTTTTATGTGAGGATATCACATCATGAATGTAATGGGAAAATGAAAATATGTAGTAGTCTTTTAAACTAACTACTGAGGTACTGACTACCTTAAAACCAGTTTGTTAATTAAGGTAAAATGTGATGAGGTTGTAACGATACTCGATTTGACTAGTATAAAACACGGCGCTCCAAAAGCGTCGAAAATGGTACGACATTTGTCATCCGTAGACTTGCAAGTCCCACTGTAGCTAGTAGCAAGGTGTGGGGTGTCAGTACCGTATAGATCTATACACAAACTCAAGCTCTCCCTCCAAGAGACTCTAGTTACAAAACGCGACCTAATAAGTATATTGCTAAGTCGTGAAGTAGTGGTTTCACATTATGTTATCTTGTTCTTGTTATAGTATGTTCCTCCCCGAACTTGTTATAGTATGTTCTCTCTGTTCTAGTGTAGTATGGTTCCTCTTTGTATTAGTTATAGGCTGAACTGAACCCCTAAACTATACCTATTATAGTTTACTAGTAAGGTTACTTTGAAATGTTACTGACTTGAAGAAAAGACTCATTTATCTACTAAGTTATGATTGTACTTTTAAAAATGGAGTTTTATAAACTATAAAGTAACATAACTTTAAAAGAGTTTTTGAAATGATTTTATCATTTATTAACACATAAGCAATCCTTTAAAATGATGTTTATCACAAAACATTTACACAATTATCATTGTTTTCAACTTGTATCCCCCCCCTTAAAAGCATTTAAAACATTTAAAAGATTGATTATAGGGGTATGAACTCACCTTATGTGGGTGATTCAATTGATGATTTGCGTAAGGATGAGAAGTTCCACGAATGAATTCCTGAGACATAAACGAGTTATAAATGATATATATTGATACATATATAAGCATGTAATTAGTGTTTAACACCACTAATATGAAGGGAAACACCCTTAGGGACTAGGAAACACTTGGAATGAAGTATTACAATCACATGTGATTGACTAAAGGGGGTTTACGGCCAATGGAAGGTGTGTTCACGGCCTAGATGAGTTCACGGCCAAGGTGTTCACGACCATGGGTGTTCACGGCCTAAGATGATCTTGAGAAGGGTTTACGGCCAAGGGAGATTGCATGGCCGTAAACTCTCCAAAATGATGCAAATTTGAATATTGGTTCAAGCTTAAGGGTGTTTGTTTCATGAGGCTTTGAGTGTTTCTAGAGTTAACAACATTATGGAAGAAACACTCACCTTTGGAAGGCTTTAGGGAGTTCATGGCCACCAAGAACATGTGTGTGTTCTTGGTGAAAGATGATGATCTTGAAGATCTAGACCAAAAGTGATGAATTCACGGATGAAATCAAAGGGTTTCACAAGATCAAGAAGGATATCAAGAAACAACGGGAGAATAACTTACACTTTTGAAGATCAAGGAGGATATCCTTGATGATACTTGAGAGAGAATGGAAGTTCTTGACTTGAAATTGTGAGAAATGATGAAAAATGAAGGGATATCATCCTAATGGAAGGAGTTCACGGCTAGGAGGGTGTTTACGGCCGTACATAGAGTTTACGGCCGTAAACCCCATGTGCTGGGTTTTCTGGCTCGCTTTCATTCCTCCAATACTAAGCTAACACTTCATGACACTCAATCCGTATGTACACTACGCTTAGAACCCATTAGAATGACCCTTAACAAGACTAGAAGGCCTTGGAAATAAGTCTGACTCTTGGTTGATTGGTTGGACTTTACAAGATAAAACGTTTCGGGTTGTCACACCTTAGGGACGTAAAGTGAGGATAATGGGAACGGGTAAACGGGTTTGTTTGGTTGATGAAATTAATAAACTTATTTATTATGGGTTGAAAACCCTATATGCTCACCACGCTCCCAAGCCTGACCCACTTAGTTTCTTGTATTACAGGTAGTGACGCAAGAGTATAGATGCAAAGACCTGATGAGAGATTATGGATTTTGAGCTAGTAGAAATGAATAGAATGTTGTTTTGAGGCCTATTTTGTTTTGTGGCCTATGTTGTTTTTTTATGCTTTTGATCTGTATTGACAATGACATCCCGAGTTTTGTAATGTAATGAAAACACATTTCTTCGGAAATGATTTGATAAAATCTTAATCATATTTTCTTTTGGGAACAAATTCCGCAACATTTTTCTTTAAATGTTTACTCTGATTTTCACATAAAGCATAAACAAATCAGTCTTTTCTTGCCGTAAAATTGGGGATGTCACAATTGGTATCAGAGCATTAGTTTAAGCGAACTAGGAATTTGTAGGATTTCTAGACTTTAACTTAGAATGCTAAGCGATGATTGTGAGATGAGTGTCTTCCATGTTTTAGACACGAGCACTAGTTTATTTTAGGAAAGATGCCTAAAATGCTTTTATGTGCTAAATGCTTTATGTTTGCTTTGTATGCTATTATTTGTTCGGATCTATGGTCTGTTGTCGACCGGATCTGAAAACCGTATGTGTTCAGGATTCTAAGCGTTCGATTACGATATTAGAACTAGCATGTAACGTTTCAGAGTGATAAGGTGGATTTAAACGTCTATCGTAAATAAAGATCTAAATTCGCCTACTTTGGTGTATAGATCAAAATGGCAAGAACCCGAAGTGGACTCGGAAACGCAAATGGGAACAGAAATCAGCAGCCTCATCCCCAAGTGATTGAGCAAGTGTCGACAGTAGAAGCTTCCCCTAAGCCAGTCACGATGGCTGGTGTACAAGCCATGATTCGGGCTATGATGGCTGACCAGAGGGAAGAAATGAGGCAACTGTTGCTGAATAACAGGGATGAACCTTCGATGCCTGTTGAACAAACAGAATTGAATGACGAACAATCAGACGAAGGGAGCGACAGTAGTACAGTTGGTCAAGCTGACTCGCCACTGATTAAGAGGAACAATCATGATGAAGGAGTCGAGAGGAATGAATGCAAGTACAAGGACTTCACAACTTTCAAGCCATCAACTTTCACAGGGAAGGAATATCCAATTGGAGTCATGGACTGGATATCGGAGATGGAGTTGGCCTTCATAACATGTGGTTACAAAGGCAAGCTACAAACCACATTTGTTGTGCGTCAGTTCAGAGGTGGTGCTGTTCGCTGGTGGAACACTCTAGGGAAAATCATAAGCCCCAATGAGCCCCTGCAACTGATTTGGGCAGAGTTTTTGGTGCACTTCAAGAGTAAGTACTGCTCAGCCCAAAATCTGCTTGAGCTAGAGAACCAATTCCTGACATTGAAAAAGGGAAGTATGCCCACTGATGAATACACCAATGCCTTCACTGACAAAATGGAGTTTTCTTTGCGCATCGTTCCAGACGAGCTGACGAAAGTTGATAAGTATGCAAAGGGACTTCCATGGGAGTACGTTGTGTCAGTCCACCAGGCACCTACTCTGGAGGCAGCTATCTGGGCTGCCAAGTATGTTGAGGAGATGATCAAGGGGAGAGCCGCCAGCAAGGTTGAGGTTGGCGAAAAGAGGAAGTTTGAGGGATCTGCAAGGTCCAACAAGAAGAAAAAGTTTGGTTCAAGGAAGTCTGGAGGAGGAGGAAACGAAGCAAAGTTGTGTGAGAAGTGTAAAAAAAGAAACACTTTGGGAAATGTATCGAGGAGGTGACCTGCTACAAGTATGGAAAGACAGGGCATTATGCCAACGAGTGCACCGCCAGCAAAAGGGTGTGTTATGGGAATCACAAGGAAGGGCACATTGCGAAAGACTGCCCAAAGAAGACGGAGGCAACAAAGCCCAATGTCCCACTGAAGCCAAAAGCCAGAGCTTTCCAGATGACACTGGAAGCTGCAAAGGACGCAACGGATGTCTCTTCATGTACCTTTCTTGTAAATGGATTGCCTGCCAGTATATTGTTTGATTCTGGAGCGAATTACTCCTTCGTATCTCACAAATTTGGTGAAAGACTAGCATTGCCTATAGAAAAAATTGATAATGCTCTAGTTGTAGAAGTTTCCAGTGGCAAATTCATACATGTTAGCAAGTGCATTAAAAATATCGTCATCGACTTGAACGGAAACAAATTCCACGAGGAGCTGTTACCCATTGAGTTAAATGGTTTCGGCATCATATTGGGAATGAATTGGCTTAGTTCCAATGACGCTGAGATATTGTGCAAGACGAAGATAGTAAGAGTAAACCCACCTGGAAAATAGTCATTTATGGTGTACGGGGACAAACGCATAGTAAATTCTGGAATCATTTCCATGATGAAAACCAGAAAATGTTTGTCTAGAGGATGCACATCATACTTGGCATTTTTCATAGATGATAAGAAGGAGAAGAAGGAGATGCAAAGAATACCAGTGGTGTGTGACTATTCGGAAGTCTTTCCTAAAGATCTTCCTGGATTACCACCTGATAGATAAGTAGAATTTTGGATAGACCTGTTACCAGGAACGACACCAATAGCGAAATCACCATATCGATTAGCACTGACGGAGATGAAGGAGCTTATGACGCAACTTCAGGATTTTTTGGACAACGATTTCATTATACCTAGTTCATCACCCTGGGGAGCTCCAGTGTTATTTGTGAAAAAGAAGATTGGAAGCATGAGGATGTGCATATACTACATAGAGTTGAACAAGGCAATGGTGAAGAACAAATACCCATTACCAAGGATGGATGACCTATCCGATCAGCTACAAGGTTCTAGCTATTTCTCAAAGATCAATCTTAGGTCAGGATATCATCACTTGAAGGTGAGAGAGCAGGGTATTGAGAAAACTGCATTCAGAACGAGGTACGGACACTATGAGTTCTTGGTTATGTCATTTGGACTAACCAATGCTCTAGCAACATTCATGGATTTAATGAACAGGGTTTGTAAACCATTCCTCGATAAATCCGTGCTAGTGTTCATAGACGACATTTTGGTTTTTTCAAAGAGCCAGCAGGAGCATGGCAAGCACCTGCAAGAAGTGTTAGAAGTTTTGAAGAAGGAGAAGCTTTACGCAAAGTTCTCCAAATGTGATTTCTTGATTCGAGAAGTCCAATTCTTGGGTCATGTGGTTAACCAAGAAGGAATAATGGTTGGCCAAGCGAAGATTGAAGTTGTGATGAAGTGGGAACGACCAAAGAGTCCCACAAAGATTCGAAGCTTTCTAGGATTAGTTGGATATTACCGAAGGTTTATCCAAGGCTTTTCTTCGATAGCTGCTCCATTGACAACTTTGACCCATAAAGGAGCTACATATACTTGGAGTGAGAAACACAAAGAAGCATTCGAGAAGCTAAAGAAGAAGTTGTGTGAAGCACCAATTCTTTCTTTACTTGATGGAGTTGAAGACATTGCAGTTTATAGCGATGCTTCTGGAGTTGGGTTAGATTTTGTTCTGACCCAAAGGGATAAGGTGACAGCATATGCATCAAGACAACTGAAAGAGCACGAAAAGAACTACCCCACTCATGATCTGGAGTTGGCAGCGATGGTATTCATATTCAAAATATGGAGGAATTATCTTTACGGCACAAAGTGCAAACTTTTCACTGATCATAAGAGTCTTCAGTATCTCTTTAATCAGAAGGAATTGAATATGAGACAGTGGCGCTGGCTAGAATTGCTCAAGGATTACGAATGTGAGATACTTTACCACCCTCGTAAAGAAAATGTTGTGGTTGATGCTCTAAGCCAGAAGGTGAGCCTTGAAAAGGGAAGGCCAAGAGCGTTAAGAATTGAAGTCGTCTCAACGATTTTTGAAAGCATCAAGAAAGCTCAAGAAGAAGCTTCAGAGAAAAATGACCGAAAGGAAGAACGTTTGGGCAAAACGTTGGTGTTCGATACAAATAATCAAGGATTGAAGGTATTCCAAGATAGGATTTGGGTACCTAAGACAGGAGGAATAAGAGATCTTCTGATGGAAGAAGCTCACAAGACTATGTACTCAATTCATCCCGGCAACACTAAAATGTATAGGGATCTGAAACCCTACTACTAGTGGCCGACGATGAAGCTCGATATTGCAAAATATGTGGTCGAGTGTGTGACATGTGCGAGAGTTAAGGCACAACATCAGAAACCGTATGGGAGTTTGGAACCTTTACCTATACCCATGGGTAAATGGGAACACATTACCATGGATTTTGTCACTAAACTGCCCATAACGAAGGACGGTCACGACATGATTTGGGTGGTCGTTGATCGGTTCACTAAGAGTGCATACTTCATAGCAGCCAATGAAAGATGGTCTATGGATAAGCTTGCAATTGCTTACGTGAAGGAGGTAGTAAGACTTAACGGTGTTCCTTTAACGATTGTATCAGACCGTGATAGCTGTTTCACGTCAAGGTTTTGGAGGAGTCTACAAGAGGAATTGGGTACGAAGTTGTGTTTAAGTACAGCCTACCATCCGTAGACCGATGGTCAAAGAGAAAGAACAATTCAAACACTTGATGATATGCTGAGAGCATGTACCCTGGAATTCCAAGGTAACTGGGATGAACATTAACCTCTGGTAGATATTTCCTACAATAATAATTTCCATTCTAGCATCAAGATGACACCTTATCAAGCTTTGTACGGACAAAAGTTTCGTACGCCGTCTTATTGGTTTGAAGCCGGAGAAAAGCAGTTTATGGACCCCGAGATAGTCCATCGGACTGCTGAAAAGATGAAAATAATTAGGGAAAGGATGTTAGAATCTCAGGATCGTGAAAAGAGCTATGATGACAAGAAGAGATGACCGATGACATTTGAAGTTGGAGATTCGGTTTTGCTTAAAGTCTCACCATGGAAGGGGCTTATAAGATTTGGTAAAAAAGGAAAGTTGAGTCCAAGGTTCATTGGACCATTCAAAGTTCTTCAGAGGATTGGGAACCAAACCTACATGCTAGAACTACCAGAAGAACTAGATGGTATTCATAACACTTTCCATGTGTGTTATATGAGGAAGTTCACGGGAGAAGTTCCCGACATAATTCCAACTTCGGAGTTAAGGATGGATGAAAACAAGAGGCAAATCGAAGAACCGGAGGTGATTGCTTACCGTAAGACAAAAAAGTTGCGATGCAAGATGGTCGACTTAGTGCTTGTGCGATGGAAACATACGAATAGGCCGAACCTCACCTGGGAAACGGAGAGTGACATGATGAGTCGCTATCTATATTTGTTTGCTGATGCATGATTTTGGGGTCGGAATCATGCTAAGGGGGAGAGAATTGTAACGCCCATGTTTCTGGGCTAAGCATTAATTCGATGATGTAATAGTCAAGGTCAACCATTGTAACCTATTTTAAAGTAATAAAGATGAATTACTTGAATATTATGTGAATTATGTGATTTTATGTGATTATATACTTGTTTGTAAAGATATAATAAAAATAAGCATCAAAAATAAAATGTTATATAAACCCGATATCTATGAAGAAAGCTCTAGTGGTTGTGATAAGGATTCCGAAGATATAAAGAACGCCGAAATCCGAGTTATAACGAAGAAGTTATGACCTGTCGAACTTTCGCAACAAAACCGGCACGACGCTGTGTGACGTAAAAGGTGAGTTTAGGATAAAGTGATTTTTAGTCTTAGATATGTAAACGAAAGTCGTATTATATGTTAAACTGAGAGCGTGCATAAAAAGAACGTCCAAATCTGACTTCGTATGAGGAAGTTATGAGTTTTCTAAGATTTGGCATATCAGTGTATAGCCTGGAGTTCGAATTTTAGCTCGAGCGGTTTTTAGCCCACACAACCTAAATTAGAGTTGAATATCTCATTTATAGGAGTTCAACAATAAAAAGACAGTCGAAAACGGAGTCCGTATGTAGAAGTTATGAATTTTACATGGTCGTTAAACAGTGTAATCTTCTCATACTGTTACATTTAAAATTGGTCGAGAATTAGCCGAGGGAGTCAAAAAAGAGTTGTAGATCATGTCAATACCTACGCGCGGATATAAAAAACGTCGAAAACGGAGCTCGTATGAAAAAGTTACAGGGTTTAGAAGTCGGAAGGGTGTTGCAGCGAAGTGGGTGACGTGGCGCAATCTGATGACGAAACGTGGCACCAACTCGACGAGTTGGGGGTCAGAAACTCGACGAGTTCACCCCTTTTCAGCCTATAAATACCCCCCGAGAGTTCCTTCGTTTTTGCATACCAAAATCCACTTCTTGTTCTCTCTACTCACTCTCTAAACCTCCCAAAATACCCCCAAAAGCCTAGGAAACTTCCCTAGCAGTAGGAGAAAGCCCCAGAGCGCCCGAAGGCTCCGAGAAAAAGAGTTTTTCAGTTTAAAAACTCTGCCCCCGCAGAGCCCGGTTTTCAAGCAAACCTCCCGGTTTCGTCAAAGGAAATCATATTTTTAAGAAGCAAAGCGTTGTTCAAGTTGGAATCACCACCTTATCAGGTGAGTGCATAGTTACTTTCATCTTACACATAGATATGAAGTATCTTATATAAATTACGTGTTATGTGTGCATATTTACTTAAGATCTGTGCTAGATGAAAGGGTTAAACTCCTTTGTTTTTCAGATCTAAACTGTATATGTATTTTGTTTACAGATCTGAACCCTTTTCTTTAGATCTAAACTGTATATGTATTTTGTTTACAGATCTGAACCCTTTTCTTAGGATGTAAACTGTATATGTATTTTGTTTACAGATCTGAAGCCTTTTCTTCAGATCTAAACTATATATGTATTTTGTTTACAGATCTGAACCTTTTCTTCAGATCTAAACTGTAGATGTATTTTGTTATCAGATCTGAACCTTTTTTTCAGATCTAAACTGCAGATGTATTTTATATCTAGAAATGTGTTGGGTAGAACATGGATATATGAAATAGTTGATGTGTGAAGAACTAAAATGATGAGAGGCCTCGATATTAAAGATGATCTAGTCATCTAGTGGAGTATAGAAGACAACCACAGACTTTTCTAGAGAGTCTAGTGGAACGCTAGCAGGCTCGCAAGCTGTAGGTGTTTATTTGGACTCAGTGTTCGCCAAAAGTACTCCACCCCCTCATGGTTTCCTTATTTGGCATAAATTGCTGAGGTATCCCCTAAGCAGTGTTGTTGCCCCGATGAAAATCCTTAGGCTAGGTCCCTTATAATAGATGCCTTAGGGACGTCAAGTTAGGATAACGGGAAAGGGTAAACGGGTTTGTTTGGTTGATGAAATTAATAAACTTATTTATTGTGAGTTGAAAACCCTATGTGCTCACCAGGCTCCCAAGCCTGACCCACTGAGTTTCTTGTATTATAGGTGGTGACACAAGAGTATAGATGTAAAGACCTGATGAGAGATTATGGATTGTGAGCTAGTAGAACCGAAGCGAATGTTGTTTTGAGGCCTATTTTGTTTTATGGCCTATGTTGTTTTTTTATGCTTCTGATCTGTATTGACAATGACATCCCGGGTTTTGTAATGTAATGAAAACACATTTCTTCGGAAATGCTTTGATAAAATCTTTATCATATTTTCTTTTGGGAACAAATTCCACAACATTTTTCTTTAAATGTATACTCTGATTTTCAAATAAAGCATAAACAAATTGGTTTTTTCTGGCCGTAAAATTGGGGATGTCACAATTAGATTATTCAAATATCCACAGTCGATCATACTTTGGAAGTGAGTAGTGAATTAAGGTTGTCGTGAATTAGGTTGTAGATTGTCTAATGGATTAGACATAGCAATGGTTTGGTGCAATATTCATGAGTACTTTTGAAATGGGGTTTTAAGTATTGGATTAAACCCATGCTCAGTGAATTACTCATGGAATTTATCACGAGTAATTATGAGACGAAAATATTGTATAATATTTAAATGGAGATATATGAGTTGTTGTTTACAAGCTGGGTGTGCATTGATAATGCGTAAACGCATCAGTAACTTGATGTTATAAAACGTATTTTTATGCATGATTTGATGAGTAAATAGTGCAAGCATATAAGTCAAAGTTTATTTGTTCCTTTTGCCCTAACATGAAAAGAGATATATTGGGACCCTCGATGATTTGGTGTTGACTTGTGTGTCGGGCCCAGTCAGGACTTAATTGATGTGTTCAATTGTAGTTCCTTGTAATTACAAATCAGAAATCGGGAAACAAGTTGTTAGACAATGAGAATGATTCTATTCCATGTCATTTGTCCACATGATATCTTGCAGAACGGAGAATTATATGATCACTTGTCTTAGGACACGTTACTGACTAGGTCAGAGTTCAAAAGCGGCTTTGAGAGCTACAATTTGCTAGTCAATTTTTGAAGTTATACTTGCAATTATAGTTATTAGACTTATCCAAGTGGGAGACTATTGGATTAGGTTTCTAAGCCCATAACTATAATTGGTATATACTTGAATTGATAGTAGCACAGTCCTTTTAGGTTGCCTTTATACTAGCAACTAGACAAGATGACCTATTGAGAAAGAGGAAGAATTTATTATTTGGAATAATAAAATAATATATAAAATGATTTATTAATGTATTATGAAAATAATATATTAGTTAAAAATCATATTATTTAATTTAATCAAAAATTAATTTGGAATTAATTTTGGGATTAAAGGAATTAATTAAAAGTGCAGGGGCTAGTTAGCAATTAATTAATAGTTGTGGTTTTGGGATCTTGGACAACCCTAGAAGGGTTGGACGAAAACTTCTAGGGAAGCCCTAGAATTTTCGTGCAAGGCTTTGGGATAGGGAGTCCATGGGCTACTTAGGCCATAAGCTGGAAATTAGGGTTTCCTCCAGCAAACCCTAGCTTTGGCTCTAAGCAACCAACAACTATTTAAAGAGCCTCAACCCTATTGATTTCGTCCATGCCATCAAACCCTAAGGATAGCCGAAATCTTGAAGCATCTTTCCTCCTCTCTCTCCTCTCATCCTCTTGTCTAGTGTGTTTGTGAGCCATTAGAGGTGTTACACTTGTGACACTTGCTCTCAAGTCAGAGATGTCACACCCCCAAACCAGGATGGAGGAAACGTCTGGGGGTAGATGACTTTCATGTATTGTATCATAACATAATGAATAATAGTGATCAAAGCCATACAACCATCATAATTATAAATAAGAAGATTACATTGTATCCAAAACATTGTTTGATTCAGTACCGAATACATAAGACAAAAATACTTAACGTGACGCTGTGACGCCCCATCCATAAAAACCCTTTGATTACTTGTTTACCAATTCCCTGAGAATACAAGTAGTTTTGAAAAAGTGTTAACAATTAAGTTCGTGAGTTCATAAGAGTTTTGTTTGAGAAAAATCTTTACCTTTTCCTTGTAAAATGATAGTGTGCGCTTTCAGAAAATCCAATATTTTCTTTAAAAATGAGTTGTAAGTCTTAATCCCTATGACCAAAAATGTAAGTAGTGTTGTACTGGTAAATAGTATTGTGTAGTTTTATCATTATATAAAACCATTTTAACGTATGTTAGCCCCGTAAACCAAATGTATTGTTAATACCCCACGTGAGTTATTATAACCGTGCTAAAAGACATAGATGGTCTGTTACGACGTTCTCTGGGCGTCGGAATCTTCAACATTTGTGACCCTAGACCTGCTGGTCTAACTATAGGTAGCAGCTTAGGTGCGAAATTGTCAGTCTCATATAGATCTGTATACTGTTGAATTAGTGTCTAAGCCTGTAACTATATTTGGTAAGTACTTGACCCGGTTGTGCATGGTCCTTTTGGGTTGTCTTCACCATAGCAACTTGACAGGGTGATTTATAAAGAGAGAAGAGATTATTATATTAATATATTATGAGAATAATATATTAAAGGAATAATAATATTATTTAATTAATATTAGTCATAAATTAATTAGGAATTAATTTGGTGACTAAAAGAGGTTAATTGAATAAAAGGGCTTAAACTGTCAAATGTATGATAGTTGAGTTTTGGGCTATGAATCCTTATAGATCTTAGGGTGGCTGAATTTAGGGTTAAGATATCCTTGAATTCGTCCAAGCCTCATATCTAGAAGGATCATGGGATTGCTTAGGGCCTAAGTTATTCAATTAGGGTTAAGGATGTAACCCTAGTAGCTCATAGTATAAATAGACCCTATGGGTGAGGGAAATCGGCCACCTTGTTGCATTGGAAACCCTAGAGCCGATTTTATCATCCCTTCTCTCTCTCTCTCTCCAAATCATCCTATTGCTAGTTGGTGTTTGTAAGCCATTAGAGGAGTGACAATTGTGACTCTAAGCTCCAAGAACAAGAAGATTCAAGCAAGCAACTTAAGGTATTCTTCTAGATCTGATTTCATATGTTATGATTCAATTGTTTACACTAGATTTAGCATTATAAGCCTTAGAAACATTGCATGTTCAATTAGAGAAACCTAGATCCAAGCATTAGGGTTTGCATGTGCACATAGGAAAGTTCTTATGGCTCAAACCCATCATACACAAGTATCACGCTCTCTTACGGGAGATTTTGGTTATAATATAGGACTTTTGTAGGTACTCTGATAGGTACGTGAAGACTATGACTCACAAAATTGTATCAACAAGTTTATGTATAGTGTAATGAAAACCGTTTTGTAAGTGAGAATATTTCCTTTCCATAGTAAATAGATAGTGTAAAATAATTATACCTGTAAATAATTATATGTTTCGAACAAATTGATAAAGTAGTTTTTGTGACCCATAAACTATATCATTTGTAGTTTATTATGAATGTTTTGTTAAGTCCATTTATATAATCATATATATAAATACGTATAAGTTAACATGTCTATATGTTTTAAAAGATTATACCATATAAAAGATTATATGTTTTAAAAGATTATACCATATAAAAGATTATATGTTTTAAAAGATTATATCATATAAAATTTACATCTAACACAAGTATAAGAACATTTAGTATGATAAAGTCATTTTTCTAATTTTTGGCCTTTTTAACGACATTAACCGGTAAAATTTTGGTTGTAAACATTGTAAAATTTATTTCTACTTTTTTGTGGATATTAAGTCAAACTAACCTTATAAGTTTAAAATAACATATTTTAGGTCAAATCTCACAGAAATGGTGCCATAACCTAGTCATGACCATTTTTGTTAGAAAAACCCTATTTTTTCATGAAAATGGTGGGTTTTTTTAGGCTTTCTTTTGTAAAACCAAATCTTTGGTGTTTTTAACTAGTTTCATAACACACATAAATAACATATGTTGAGTTGTATCCCACAAAAATGATGTAATATCTTGGTTAAAACCATTTTCGCTAGAAAAATCATATTATGTTCATAAAAACCATAGTTTTTATAGTTTTGTTTTTGTGACCTTTTTCTCATGAACATATAGTATATTTATACTCATTCTTCATAGTTTTATATTTATAAACAAACACACCACATATAAATGTTCAAGTAACTAGTAATAACCTTATTTCATGCAAATAATACTTTTATTTAACATAAAGAAGAAGCATGCATCACAACTTGTGTTATTATACAAGTTTACTTGTATCCCCCTCCTATCCCACCCCCAAACCGGAACGGCAGAAACGTTCGGGGGCGGAGGACGTCATGTTTAGTATCACAAGACATGCATCATAGTAATCAAAGTAACACACAACCATTTCATTAATATTAAAGTGTTTACAAAGTATGTGATTCACATAAGATAGACTCCAAAAGTAAATAACAAAACAAGACATGAAGCTACTATCGTCCATCTTCTGAATCCCAGTGCGCGTACCTGTCTACTAGGCTCCTGAGAATACAAGTTATTTTGAAAGCGTAGATCAGCATTTAAGCTGGTGAGTTAATAAGTATTTTAGTGATGTATCAATAAGTTGAAATTTCTTTTAGAAAAGTTCGTCTGTTCCTCTAGAAGATCGTATATCTTCTGATATGATGAAAGATAAGTAAAAATGACTCTACAATCCCTTCTATGAGTACTAAATGGACACAAATTATATAAAACCCAGAGTAAACAAACAATCGGTTGGGTGAATCTGCCCTTAGCCCACAACAAAATAAGGAATATGAAATGAGGCGGAAGTCACACATCCCATTGTTTGTTAGATCTTCGTTGTATATAACTTTGGCATATTCATTCGGTACTCACGGAGTTAACTGTAATAGTTCCTTTCTATTTGATGAAAACATTCTTTAAGAAAAACCCTTATTTTCTTTAGTAAAAATGGTAACCACAATAGTTCCTTTATAATCACTTAGCTTATACAAGCTATATATAATCTAATATCGAACGGATAGTTACTTGAGTGAATCTGCCCTAAGCCCACAACCAAACAAGGAACAGGAAGTAAGGCGGAAAGCACACATCCAACTACCTATCAGGTATTAATTATATATAACCCTGATGTATAAACTAAGGTATTATAGAATTAACCACTAGAGGTCCTTTAAGTTATACTGGTTTAATATAATGGATTAAACGCTTTTGTTATAAGTTTCTAGTTTAGCCTACTAAATGTTATATCTGAAAAGTATGTTTTTGTACTAGAAAACGGTGTATTGAATTTGTATACTATGACCTGACCCATACCTGGTACTCCTTATGGTTACTTAGTGTATACGGGATATATATATATATATATATATATATATATATATATATATATATATATATATATATATATATAGCTAAGGTCGATTAGATAGTAGACTGGGTGAATCTGCTCTAAGCCCACAACCAAACAAGGAACAGGAAATGAAGCGGAAAGCACACATTCTACTGTCTACCGGACCCGATTAATATATATCCCTGATGTATCTACTGAGGAATCATAAATTTAGCATTATAGGTCCCCTTCTAACTGAATGTACTAAGACTCGATTGTTCTGATTGTCTTTTGTAACGATGTAAGTTTTCCCAAGTTTAAGATTATTTTTAATAGTTGGCATTACCTTTTATTTGAGGATATCACAATAAGAATGTAATGGGAAAAAGAAAGTATTCAGTAATATTGTATAAACTGCTACTAAAGCACTAACTACCTTAAAACCAGTTTGTTAATTAAGGTTAAAATGTGATGTGGTTATAACCATACTGATATGACACATGATAACACGACGACCTAATGGCATCGAACTGATGTGATATTTGTCACCCGTAGACTTGCAAGTCCCACTGTAGCAGGCAGCAAGGTGTGGGGTGTCAATCCCGTATAGATCTATACACAAACTCATGCTCTCCCTCCAGGAGACTCTGGTTACAAAATGCGACCTAACAAGCATATTGCTAAGCCGTGAAGTAGTGCTTTCATATTAATGTTATAGTATTCTTGTCTTTGTATAGTATGTTCCTCCCTGTTTCTCTTTATAGTATGTTCCTCCCTGTTTCTCTTTATAGTATGTTCCTCCCTGTTTCTGTTTATAGTATGTTTGAACTCCTAAACTATACCTATTATAGTTTACTAGTATGTTTACTTGAACTGTTTCTAATTTGTAGAAAAGACTCGATTATCTACTGAGTTATGATTGTACTTTAAAAACAGAGTTTTATAAACTACAAATCAACAAAACTTTAAAAGAGTTTTTGAAATGATTTGATTACTTATAAAAGCATAACAAATCCTTTAACGTGATGGTTATCACAAATAACATTTACACAATTATCATTGTGTTCAACTTGTATTCCCCCCCTTAAAAGAATTTATAACATTTAAAAGATTGATTATAGGGGTATGAACTCACCTTATGTGGGTGATTCAATTGATGATTCGCGTAAGGATGAGAAGTTCCACGAATGAATTCCCGAGACACAAACGAGTCCTAATTGAAATATAATGGCATAATAGGCATGTAATTAGTGTTTAAAACAACTAATATGCAAGGAAACAACCTTAGGGACTAGGAAACACTTGGAATGAAGTGTTACAATCACATGTTATTGATCAAAGGGAGTTCACGGCCAAAGGAATGAGTTCACGGCCAAGGTGTTTATGGCCATGGTGGTTTACGGCCATGGTGTTCACGGCCATGGGAGTTTACGGCCTAAGATGATCTTGAGAAGGGTTTAAGGCCAAGGGAGATTGCATGGCCGTAAACTCTCCAAAATGATGCAGATTGGATCTTGGTTCAAGCTTAAAGGGTGTTTGTTTCATGAGGCTTTGAGTGTTTCTATTGGTTAACAAGATTATCGAAGAAATACTCACCTTTGGAAGGCTTTATGGAGTTCACGACCACCAAGAACAAGTGTGTGTTCTTGGTATTCTTGGTGAAAGATGATGATCTTGAAGATCTAGACCAAAAGTGATGGATTTACGGATGAAATCAAAGGGTTTCACAAGAATCAAGAAGGATATCAAGAAACAACGGGAGAATAACTTACACATTTGAAGATCAAGGAGGATATCCTTGATGATACTTGAGAGAGAATGGAAGTTCTTGACTTGTAATTGTGAGAAATGATGAAAAATGAAGGTATATCATCCTTATGGAAGGAGTTCACGGCTAGGAGGGTGTTTACGGCCACCAATGGAGTTTACGGCCGTAAACCCCATGTGGTTGGTTTTCTGGTTCGGGTGCAGCCTTCTGATATCGAGCTAATACTTCATAACACTCAATCCTTAAGTGCACTAGGCTTAGAACCCCTTAAAATGACCCTTAACAAGGCTAGAAGGCAATGAAATTAAGTCTGACTTGTGGGTGATTGGTAGTGCTTACAAGATAAAAAAATTCGGGTTGTCACACCTCCCCCCCCCTAAAACTTGGAAAACTCAAAAATGAAGGGGTATGAACTCACCTTGAGTGTGTTTGTGGTTGGATAAAGAGATGATGATGAAAATCCTCAAGCTTAGAACACTTGAAGGTGGTTGAAGAACACTTGAAGATGGTATTATCCTATGGATTTTAACACATGTTAATGTGTGTAAAAGTCAAAAAACTAGTATGAATGTGTATAAAAACACTAGATTAACAAGGAAATGCTTTTCATGAAAATAATACCTTTTACATAACATAAAGAAGAAGCATGCATAACAACTTGTGTTATTATACAAGTTTACTTGTATCCCCCCCCCCCCACCTAAAACTTGGAAAACTCGAAAATGAAGGGGTATGAACTTACCTTGAGTGTGTTTGTGGATGGATAAAGAGATAAGGATGAAGATCCTCAAGCTTAGAACACTTGAAGGTGGTTGAAGAACACTTGAATATGGTATTATCCTATGGATTTTAACACATGTTACTATGTGTAAAAGTCACAAAACTAGTATGAATGTGTATAAAAACACTAGATTAACAAGGAAATGCTTACCAAAATTCGAAGAACCAACTTATGAAGTATTATCCTTGAAAGATTGGAGCTTTTGTGGGGTAGGGGAGGAAGGGTGGTGGGGTGGGTATGGTGGGGTGGGCATGCATGGTTATTTGTTGTGTAAAACATGGTTGTTTGTTGGGTAAAGATTTGGTTGGGAAAAGAGGGAGCATCCTTGTCTAATCATGGGTTTTATAACCCACAAAGTCAACTCTTGTATTTTTTTTTTTATAAAAATGTTGGCATTTTTTATAAAATAGTGGTATTTTTATAAAGAATTATGGTATAAAGGATGTATAAATATTTCATTTGAATTATAAAAATTCAAATTATTATAAAAATCATTATTATTAAAAATAATAATACATTCTACAAAAATTAGGTTGATTCCTAAATTCTTTCCGTTAAAAGTTTGACGTTTTAGGCCGGCTATCGAATTTGTCGCACTTGGTGACGAATTCACCAAAAATTTGTATATGTAACCTTTGATATGAATTTTCCATGTAGTGTAAGGTTTACGAACTCCACTACCTTGTGTTACAAATATTATTTATACCCAAATAATATATAATTGAATTATTGAATTGTTATGTTACTAACCTTATTTAGGGTTTATATTCGATAATTGGTAACCAGAGAGGTACTTTGTATTATAATTTATCAATATTACATTAGAAACATTAGAGAGCATCACATATCTCCTAAAATTCTAATACGATTCGAGTTGACCTGGTTGACTTTTATTGACTTTGTTTGACCAAAATTGACGGTTGTCTGCTTAGCCCTTAAGCTCGAAATTAGGGTTTCCTCCAGAAAACCCTAGCTTTGGCTCTAAGAAACCAACAACTATTTAAAGAGCCTCAACCCTATTGATTTCGGCCATGCCATCAAACCCTAAGGATAGCCGAAGTCTTGAGGCATCTTCCTCCTCTCTCCTCTCATCCTCTTACCTAGTGTGTTTGTGAGCCATTAGGGGTGTTACACTTGTGACACTTGATCTCAAGTTAGAGATCTTCAAGGATTTCATTGTTATTACAATATAACAATCAAGGTATGTATCTAAACCCTAGTTTATTCTTAATTTCGAAAATTATAGATGCCTTCTAGGGTTTCTTGCTTTGTGTTAAATGCTTGTATGTCTAATAGAGAAAACATAGATCCAACAAATTAGGGTTGCATGCACACATAGGGATTGTTTTCTATGCTCAAAACCCAACACATACTTCATTCATTGTTTTCTTTTTGGAACTACTACAAACGCCATTTTTTTAAAAAGGCAATTACTAGTATCATGGTATTCAAGTTTATCATAATAAGTACAATGCCTTTGAGCCTTAGATTGTTCTTCAATGGACATTTCTTATGAGCTCTTCATTATGGTACATCTACCTGAAATTCCTTTAGGATTGTTGATATTGATGCCATTGATTGTAGAAACTCCAATCAATGTATCATATTACACACTCTTATTATTCTTTGTCTTTATAGAACATGAACCAAAAAATGAATCTTCCAAATATTTGACACTCTTAGAATACTCAATAATCTTATTCTTTTGCGAACTAAGCGAAGATAAACAGTGATCCACAGACGAAAACATATCAATTGCAATCTTATCAACATCTTTATCCATGTCACCATAACGAAATGTTCTTCTCAATTTAGCAATTGGAATCAAATCTTTCTTCCATCTTAAATTTATATATTTGTCAAGTATATCATTGATATTGCACCACTTCAAAATAAAAAAAATACACCTACAAAGTATGCCAAGTTGTTCAAACATCATACAACTACATTCGAAATACTGTTCTTCTTTTATCACCTTAACCTTTCAAAAAATAATAAAACATAATTGTTAAACATAAATATAAATAAAATAATAGTTATATGATAATGAAATACTTGATAATCATCTTTAGATAAGTTAGTGTCCCAATCAAACTCTTCTTTATTGTCATCAACTTTCTTAATACTTCCTCCGTCCCAAATTGATAGTCCACTTTTGACTTTTGAAGTCTTTTTTCTTCAGCTTTGACCTTAAATGATTTTATTTGTGTTATATATTTCTTGATAAAACTTATAACAATGAAAAAACATTTAAAATACAATCCATTGATATATTTTGCATCAACTATTATCTATCAAAAACAAAAATATTTAAGGTCAAAGTTGAAGAAAAAAGACTTCAAAAGTCAAAAGTGGACTATCAAATTGGGACGGAGGTAGTATTATTATTCTTCTATGACAAAACTTTTGTTTCCCTTTCATGTACCAACCATATTTCAAAGTTGCTAGAGTGACTTACATTCCATTGAGTACAACTATATATTGAATGATATAACTCACTATGGACATGTAAAGAAACCTCACGTGTGTATTATTTGTATTATTTTTCTTCTATCTCCAACTTTGTTTGTTTGTCCAAGTGGATACTTCTCAACAACATTAAAATCATGAAGAGATTGATTGTATATTTGCCTTTTCATTAATGACTTAAATGCAATCATAAAATTACCAAAATTGGTACTAGGATTTACTGACTGTTGAAAAGCAAAATTCTCACTCTTGGAACGTGATGTTGTGCTCATTAATCTAGACATAAGAACATTTTTAAATATGAAGGATTCCATTGGTGCCTCTTCTTATACATATATCTAAACCATCTATTATCATGAATATCATATTTGTCAATAAAAGCTTGCCAACCTTTCTTAAATTGATGGGTTTCTATCCTTGAGTTCCAAACTAATGAATTGAAACATCTTTTAAATTCATGACTGATATATAAAGTCATTGAAACCTACCACAATATAATTTATGTAAATAAAAAAATAATATTTAACAATCATTACATTTAATATTCATCAACTTACCTTGTTAGACAACTTAGATGTTACATGACACATGCATAGTCTATGTGTAGATTCTGAAAAAACTTGTTTAACTGCTTTCTTCATTTCAAAATCTTGATCTAAAAACACCATATACGGTTTTTGCCAAATGTTTCCAGAAAAGCATTCAAAAGCCAAATATATGAATTCATGTCCGCTCAGGATAAAAGACCGGCACCAAAAGTAACACACTTTAGATGATTATCAATTCTGGTAAACATAACAAACACCATATCGTATCTATATATACACTAACAATTATATACTAACTTGTTAAATAAAAATAAATAATACATTTATATGTATAGATACCTATTCATACAAAAAGTTGCATCAAAAGACACTACATCACCAAACTTCTTAAAATTTGACTTTGATGTGTCATCAACCCATAATAATGCATTCAACCTTTGATTCTCATCTCTATAACAAGAAGTTGGATACATTGTTCTTCCTCTTCGTCATCCTATTTAAGAACTACTATGAGTCATTACCACCAATATGACAATTCAAATCTGTCATACAGTTTTTAAAATCATCATTGGTACCACCAGTGTAATAACACCCACCTTGAAGCTCTAAATACAATATATGAGTTATGCTGGACCTACATTATGGCGTGACATTTTAAATATAAATGAACTTTGATATAAATCAAGTTGCCTTTTAGCTTTTGAAAATTGCATTTTTTATTTACTAAATAACTTGTGATTATGCATATCTTCGACTTCATATACCATATACTCATTTCTTTTGGAAATATTCTTGAACTTTATATTAACCATACAACTCCTATGATGTATATCACATCTTTTCAATCTTTTCTTACTATGATTCAAAGAATCTATTGATAAGGTATTAGGTTTTCCTTGACGATTACATATTAAATATCTCAAAATCATAAGCCTGTTGACTTTATTTGATGTGTATTTTCTTACATCAAATCCTGGTTGAACAGCATAAGAAAAGTACTTAACTTCAACATCCTCAATGGTATGAAAGAGAGAATTCACTTTAAGGCTAAATGGTTTGAAAATTTTGGAATACAATATACAGTACCTAAAAGTGAAGATATATATATATATATATATATATATATATATATATATATATATATATATATATATATATATATATATATATATATATATATATATATATATAGTCATTTCTATCACAAGATTCAACATCTAGTTTAGATGGATGAACATTTGAACGTCATCTTGTTGTTGTTTACCATCAAAATTTGAATTTATATTGTCATTAGTAACATCATCAACAACATGATCTTTACTTTCGTTTTGATCTTCATTTGTTACATAATTTTCCAGATAATTTGAATCTTTGTTGACATCATAATCATCATAAGTTGAATGTAGCAACTCATAATCATCATTATCACGATACTACTGGATTAGGTGTGTAAGCTATTAACTATAGTTGGTATAAACTTGATTTGATGGTAGCACAGTCCTTTTGGGTTGCCCTCAAACCTAGCAATTTAATAGGATAGATTTTAGGGAGAGAGACTGATTTATTAATTTATTATATGGTTAATAAATTAATTAGAAATCAAAATAATTAACTTGTTAATATATTATGAGAATAATATATTAACTGGTACTATTTAATTAATAATTAATCAAAAATTAATTGGAATTAATTTTGGGATTAATTGGATCAATTAAAAGCATGAGGACTAAAGGTGACAATGCTCAATAGTTGAACATTGACCAATTCTAGAACCTCCCATAGGGGGGGGGGCGAATTATAGAAGGTATTCTAGGGTTTCTTTGGGCATTAAGGGTGCCTTGGATGTCATATGGAGGAAGTTAAGAGATAAGGGTTATCTTGGAGATACTTGCTTTATCTAATACTTTCCTATCACCTATATAAACCCCTCTTGGGTTTAATTTTCATCCAATCTTTATTCCTAAGAGGAATTCTGAAATTTCTCCTCTCCCCTCTCCTTCTCTTAAAGTTCCTTGGTTGCTAGGGTTTGGGTGTGAACCATTAGAGGCACGACACTTGTGGTGCTTGTTGCCAAAAGTTTTTGAAAAAGGAATTCAAGATTGTTTTCTATAACAATCTTCAAGATAAGTGTTTATCCTGATGAATTAGTTTTTCATAAGAAAATTATTGTAGATAGTTATTTCATAGTATGTTGCATATATATGAAAGACATAGATCCTGATGAGGTTACATGTGCCCTGATTATTTAATTGTTTAAATGTTTTTTTCGCTTAGAGCATTATAAATGTAACCCTAACAACCAATTAGTGGTATAAGAGCCTATGGCTATCTTTCATATATTTTCACATTGGTGAATCGATCGAAAGAAAAAAAAAACATGTTTTTTTGATTTGTCGCACCTCACGACGTGAGCTCAGCTCAGGTCCGTTTTTTTAAAGATTATCTACCTAATCAGCTTTTCTGTGATAATTACTTGCTATATTTATCCTCCAAATCTGATTTTGGTGTATCTATGATGATAAATTAAAAGCCTATAAGTTAGGAGAAAAGTTTTTGACTTGATTAATTGTTTTTTTTATTAATATGATTGATTTTTTAAGTGTATAAATAATAAATATAGATATTAATTGAACTTATTAATTAATGTCAAATAATATTTGGTAATTTGAAAAGTTTAAAATACATCCTAATGGATATTATTATTAATTTAATTAAGTAATTAGTTAAAAGGTAATTTATAAATCCATAAAATGGTTTAAATTTATTTAAATTAAAAGTCTAATTTATTAAAAGATTAAACCCTTGTAATTTTAAAATGTTTTAAAATACACCTTATACTACTTATATAATTAAAAGTTTAATATATCTTGTACGTATAAGAATTTCAGTCAAATCGTTAGTACGCATCATTCACGAACCATACTATAAGGGAAGTTAAGGAAATTGCCTATAAAATGACCGACATTGGGTATCCATTCTTACCCACCGCTCTCTTGTATGGTGGAGGGTCGTTAGCCGGAAGGGTTGATAGGACAAACATAATCTCATTAATAAGTATAATAAAATAAAGTAACTAAACTATTTTCTAAAATCTCACTCTTTGTTACTTTCGGCAAATGTGAATTAGTATGCTAATCCATGAAATTGCACATTACACTTTATAAGTCGTTAGTGGAGTGTGTGTGGTTAACCGGCACACTAATGGGGGGACTAATAAAGAGTAGTAGTGGGTGTCTCGAAAATTATCGTTGATTAATGGAGTCTGTGTGGTTAACCGACACATTAAAACGAGATGATAAAGGACATCGACAGTGCCAAGCTAATTTGCATGGTTATTCAGATCTCGTTTGTGATCCTCGACATCTCAGTCACAAAAGTGAAAGCATAATCTAAGATTAAACATTCCATTGATTAGAATCAATGAATCTCAAAAGATCTAGGAGTTTCATAAGATTGAAAATGGTAAAAGTCGTACCTACCTAAAATAGATTTGAATTTGATTACGGCAACTCTCTTCAAAGTTCGACTCGAAAATATGGATCCTAGCCTTACTTTAAATTTATGGGTTAATAATTAAGGATTAAAATCAACTAAATTGAATTCTCTTTTCTCCTATTATAGATTTCAAGTCAAGACAACAATGGTCTTCCTCATTCTTTTGGAAATGGTTTTCCTCTTCCTCCAGAAGATGATCTTCCACTTTCAGATCAAGGTGAAAATGTTTTCTCTTCTTCGGGAAATGGTGGAACTGGACGTCATGCTTCTCCAACTCTTGCTCCTTCTCCTCCTCCAGTGGCTCTCCCCATACCATGTTATCCTCGAGTTGAAAGATACGAAACTACTCAAGCCTTATTCTCTTGTAGACATCAAGATGGAAAATCTGTGTGTGCGCATGTTCTGGAAATGAAATCGCACATTGAAAATTGGCTAAAATGGGTGTCATTTTCCCAAGGGAGCAAGCCATATATTTGGTTCTACTTTCACTTCCTAATTCATATAGTAAGTTCCTTGAAAACTTTTATATGAGGAACCTCGAAGTGACCCTAATTGATCTGACACATATGTTGATTGTTGCTGAAGCATAAATAATTAAGAGCACAAGTGAAGAAAAAGTGTTTAAAGGATCTTATTCCAAAGTTTCTAGGGATATTGACGATGGTAACAATGGTGGTCCAGAAAAGATTTCTCTTCCCAATGGAAAGGGATTGGCCAAGGTCAAACCGTTTGATCGTATGGTAAATAGAAAGGCTAGTAGTGAGATAGTTCCATGTGTTAACCCTAAACATTCCATATGTTGCTATTGCCAATTGAAGGGAGATTGGTTGCAAAGCTTCCCAGACTACCTGAAAGATCTCAGAGATGGTAAAGTCAAGTCGTGTGACTCTACTTCACATACATCCATTATCTAACTCCATTATTTTAACAAGTTCCTATTCATAGATTCTTAATACATGATGTGATTATCACATTTTGATGGTATTGCAGGATCTAATAGAAAGAAGGAAGCTTAAGAAGAGTGAGCTAATTATGATCATGAGAGATGGATTTCAGTCACATGGTTCGATGATCAGAATTTGGAGCTGCTACTTGGGAGTTAGAATAATTTAATAGATTACTAGGGAAATGTCTAGAAACATAGTTTTCATTTCTATGAATTGTAAGGATAAGTTCAAATCTTTCTTTTATTATAAATAAAAATGAAATTTTGGTTTATCTAGTTGGTTTACTTTATATTTCTTTGCAATGGCATTTATGAAAGTGTTGGTTACGTTTCAATTATTAGCAATGTTAATTGTGGATTTGATTCTTGTTATATCGTTTGTGGTAATGCCATATTTGACTAAGTGATAAAGAATTCTCATCACCCAAGTTTTCAATGGATAGAAACTTGGAGTCACGCAATTTGAATTGTGTGATGTATAAGAATCTTGATCATTGGAAAATTTTGACTAATTCATTGATCACATGTTTATGTTAGTCAAAGTGAAGGACTAATGGATCTAGTACATGTTTATATGGACTATTTAGATCCACCACAAAGAACGATAAGTCTACTCGTCATAATTTACTGATGTTTCGGTAAGTGTGGTTGTGTTTATAAGATTAAGCATGATTATGATATTTTGAAAATATTCAAAGAGTAGCAGAACGAATAAGAAGAATCTATTAGGCAGAAAGATAAAAGTTTCTCCAATCTGAAAGGAAAGGAGAGTAGTTTAGTATCGTGTTTTGTGATCATCTTAATGATTGTGGAACTATATCACAATTGATTCTCGAAGTGCATCTTAGTATAATTGTATGACTAAGAAGAGGAATCAGAAGTTGTTGAAATAGTTAAATCAAGAGATGAATGATACTTCGTATCCAATCAAGTCTTAAAGTGATACTCTAGTTCCTACAAATCGTATCTTGAAACTCACTTCGAACTAAGTAGGTTTATAAAACCTCATGAAATGTGGAGTAATAATGTTTTCTTACTCTAGCACATTTTAGAATTGGAAGTTGTGATGTTTTGGTTAAAACAAAGAATAAACTTAGACCAAATTCTACGAAGTGTTTTCTTGTAGGGAATCGATACTATCTTTTGAATATTTATTTTAGCTCATCAAGGGATGTTCCTTGAAAGAGAAACTTATATGTAAAGAAGTTAGTGGGAGTCTTATTGATCTTGAGAGTTTCAAGAGTCATTCGACAATAAATCTTTTAGTTATCACTAGTACACGACCTAGGGTTGATAACCTATAGTGTTAAGTTGACACATTCTTGTTTCTGTGCACCTTCCAGTTGAGTTGGGAATACTTATGAGTTCTATGGTTCTCATTTGACTGCAAAAGCAAAGCATGTTGGCCAGTGAAAGTCCATTGATCAATATGGGTGAGCTGCTTGAGAACACGGAAGCACTGGTAGGCCCTTGTGCTATCAGAGGGCAAGAAATTAAGAATAAGCGAAGTTAAGTCCATGAAAGGAAAGCTAAATTTCAATTTGATTTTGACATAAACCTTATCTTATGATTGTAGGTTGGAAATGATAATTTCACATGGATGGGAATGTGTATACCATAAAGTCTAGGTGGCAAAAGGTTTCGCTCTAATTTATGAGAATAATTGTGAGGAAACACTTTCGCTAGTAGATTTTAAAGATCTGATAAATATCATTATAATTAGTAGTTGTGTTAATTGCGTTCTCAAATTCGCAATATCATTACGGCATACCTTTTCACAGTTCGAATTGTGAGAAATGGCAAGGAATTGTTTGAACTTTGAAGACATGTGGCTGTAAGTTCTGAAAGGGTTTAAACACACACATATGCTATCTAATGAAGGTGTATAAGCTTAAGAAGTCTGGTTGAAGACTCATCGAAGCATCGCGTAACAGAAATCTGTACTTCAGTAAGAAAGTCAAGAGCATTGATTTCTAGAAGTCCAGTTGATTTCTGGGTACATGTTAAATCTAGTGGGAGCATAATTGTAATGATAGTGGAAGCATAATTGTTATGCTGGTATTGCAAGTTGGAAATTCTATTCGTAGGGAACAAAGTTTTTCAGATTTTCAAATTGAAAAGTTTGGAAATTATTTCTCTATGATAGACTTAAGGGAGAGGGCACTCATACTTCGTTTCAAATCTAAAGGTTTAGATTGCATAGTATAATTGAACTTAGTCATGGACATATATGAATATCATGTTAAAATGATTGAACATAGGAAATTCAATATATTGAGATATTATAGCAAGAGATACAAGGTCCTCATGTGAGACATAATGAATCGAGTCCCATATGCTTCAACTATAGGATCGATTACATGTGCTATAATATTCACTTTTTCTAATTTTTCCAAATGCCTTGGGCTTTGAGAGGGAAAAAGGACTAGAACTTTATGTGACAAAAGTTGTTAAACAACTGTCAAGAAAGTTCTAAGGTCATACCAAAGGATTGGTTGCTTGTAGACAGTTGGAAGTATGATATTGGTTGGAAGGACCATAGTGACATGTTTTAGATTGGGATAAGTCTTGGTCAAAGTTGGTGGTCATATGGGAATATGGAAATGTTTCCATAGTGGGAGTTGATTATTAAAATCAACATATGAGTTGGAAACTTTAATGAAAGAAAGATGTTCAAGGAGTGTACCTTGAATTTGAGACTTCATTACCATAGAATTGTTTTTAGTAACAAAATTCCAATGGAAAATTTTGTAATATCGTTGGCTAAGCCATTGTGACATTGAAGCCTCGATATCACAGAAGGACATTGCATGTAAGGTTGAAATTCTAACACGTTTTGGAATTTTAAAAATAGCATCATTGGATTAATGTCCAATCGATTTCTTCACAAAGGAAGGAACATAGAGAGGCATAGTATGCATGTTTATAACATGGCATGACTGATGTTTAATTCAAGTGGTTAGTTGATTACTCGAAACATTATGGAATGAATAAAGTATTAATTAATATGGTGATTAAATAATAAGAGTTTTATTTATATTCAATAGTTTTGAGACCATAGTTAATTAGGTTATTATTGTGTTTCACTTCACATGTTTTACTTCCTGAATAATTTGATTATTCGAAGTTCCACAGTCACTCGTACTTTTGGAAGTGAGTAGCGAATTAAGACTATCATGAATTGAATTGTAGATTGTCTATGGAGATTAGAAATAGCAATAGTTTTGCTGCAATGTTCTTGAGTACTTAGTAATGGGGATTTTAAGTATTGAATAAACCGATGCTCAGAGAATTACTTCATGAATTTTATCACGAGTAATTCTGAGACGATAATATCTTATATTTTTTAAACAGAGATATATGAGTTGTGTTTTACAAGTCAGTTGTGTATTGATAATACGTAAATGCATCAGTAACTTGATGTTATAAAACATATTTTTGTACATGATTTTATGAGTAAATATTACAAGCATATAAGTCAAAGTTTATTCGTTCCTTTTTCCCTAACGGGAAAAGCGATATCTTTGGGCCCCTCGATGATTTGATGTCGACATTTGAAGTGCTTGGCCGAGCCCAAACTAAATTGATGTGTTTAATTAGCAGTCTAAATTCAGTCGTCATAAATCGGGAAATCGGGAAATAGAATTTTGGACAATGAGATTGATTTCAATCCATGTCTCGTGTCCATATGATATCTTGAAGAACGAAGGAATATTTGATAACTTATCTTAGAACATGTAACTGACTGGGTTAGAGTTCGACAATGGATTTGCGTAGCTACAAATAGCTGATCAATTTGGTAGTTATATTGGCAGTTATAGTTACAGACTTATCTAAGTGGTAGGTTGTTGTATTAGGTGTCTAATCCATTAACTATAATTGGTATAAACTTGAATTGATAGTAGCACAGTCCTTTTGGGGTGCCCTCAAACCTAACAATTAAATAGGATGGCTTTTAGAGAGAGAGAGAGAGAGACTAGTTTATTTATTTATTATATGGTTAATAAATTAATTAGAAATCAACATAAATAATTTGTTAATATATTATGAGAATAATATATTAATTGGAAATAGTATTATTTAATTAATAATTAATAAGAAATTAATTGGAATTAATTTTGGGATTAATTGGATTAATTAAAAGTAGGAGGACTAAAGGTGACAATGTTCAATAGTTGAACATTGACCAATTCTAGATCCTCCCATAGGGGGGACGAATTCTAGAAGGCATTCTAGGGTTTACTTGGGCATTAAGGATTCCTTGGATGCCTTAGGGAGGAAGTTAAGGGATTAGGGTTATCTTGAAGATACCTGTTTTATCTAATACTTTCCTATCACCTACATAAACCCATCTTGGGTTTGATTTTTGTCCAAGCCTTGATTCCTAAGAGGAATTCTGAAATTTCTCCTCTCCTATCCTCTCTCTCTCTCTCTCTCTTTCTTTCTCTCTTTCTCTCTTTATCTCTCTCTCTCTCTCTCTCTCTCTCTCTCTCTCTCTCTCTCTCTCTTCAAGTTCATTGGTTGTTAGGGTTTGGGTGTGAACCATTAGAGACACGACACTTGTGGTGCTTGCTGCCAAAAGTTTTTGAAGAAGGAATTCAAGATTGTTTTCTATAACAATCTTCAAGGTATGTCTTTATCCTTATGAATTAGTTTTACAGGAAAATTATTATAGATAGATAGTGCATAGTATGTTGCCTATATGTGAAAGACATAGATCCTTATTTGGTTGCATGTGCCCTAATCATTTAATTGTTTAAATGTTTTTCCACTTAGAGCATTGTAGTTGTAATCCTAATAACCCAATAGATACTCCATGAAAGCCAAATCATCTTCAACACTAACTGAATTTTTATTATTGGTAGAGATATTTTCATCGATGTTCATCTTTGAAAATATTCTCTAAGACGATTTTGAATAAATTCAACAATTGTTGATATATTCTTATTTGCAGAAATAATATTGAAGATTACGTTTATTTTGAAAACCGTCCCTAAATGTATGGATTCCATAAAAATGTTAAATTGTTAAATAGCAATTCTAACCTCTTTATTTGATTATTTCTTGTTTCAGCTATTTAGAAATGATTTGTCCATATTCATTCTCACATTTACACAATATTTATATTTCTCAGTTGAACTTAAATCTATATATAGAGAGAGAAAATTACTAATCTAGCCAACAACACTAATTACTTTTTACATAATAACCAAAAAATTGGCATTAGCCAAAAATAGCCAGCCAAACCGTAGTTGAGGTAAACACGCTTACTGTTTGGGCATTCATCTACGGTTTGGCCTCCGATTATAAAAAAATGGACAAACTTTGTAGGTGGAGGTACTCACTTACGGTATACTCTCAACAAAGCTATTGTTTGATGTTTGGATGAAAGTCATGGTCGTTAAGAACAAAACCCTGGGTTTGGGCTACAAACCTACTGTTTCATGCCGACTACTTTTGGTTGAAGTTGGCTGCTATTTCATATTGGTTTGACTATTATATCGTTGGCGGTATACCCCATCTATGGTTTTGGTGTGTTTCTTTTCTGTATTTTTGTAAAAAAAAAAAAAAAATTTAGAGGAAAACATGATGTTCCGAGCCGCCATTGGAGAGCATTTCACTAGTTTCAAACACCAAAAAATAACCTAAATGATTTTTTTTTACTTTAAATATTATGGGCTAATGGGCCCCATACCGCGGATGGGCTCCAAAATTGTAGCCCATATGCCCTAAACCGTAGGTTATTGTCGTAGGAAATTCACAAAACCGTAAGTTTCCTTAATCGTTTACTGTTTGGTAGGTTATTTTTTGGCTAAAAGTTCATTTTTGGCTATTAAGTGCAAAGTCATTAATAATTATGGCTAAATTTGTTATATATATATATATATATATATATATATATATATATATATATATATATATATATATATATATATATATATATATATATATATTCTCAGGAATAAAACAAAATCTACCAAAATTAGGTAGGTATGTGCATAATCTTTAGAGGTCTATAATTGATTTAATCAGTTGGGTTATTTTAGATTGTAAAATAATTAAAATATATAAACAACTTTTATTAATGAACAACTGCCTATTAACTATATTAACTACCATATATGTATTAGTCATATTTTTAGTGAGAGAGATTAGGTAGAATATTAAGAACATGAAAATGTTCATATGCTCCATAAATGCCATGGAAGAAGGTTTGACCATCAAGCTTCAAGAAAGATGACTGAGGGTTTAGAAACACATGAGACCACATGAAACTTATGTTTAAATAATATTTCTTTTCTACCAATATTTATATACAGAGTATATTGTCATCTGCTTGGTAATGTATTACTGTAATTTATCATATGTAAGTTATCATACATAACAAGATATCCATACTCGAAAGTCCTAACCATTTGTACAAGCTTGGCGATGCTTGATTTTAGTTATAATTATTTATTTATTAAAAAAAAAGACGATCAAAGATAAAATTGATGCCATTAATAATACACATTGTAAGGTTCGCTATAATCATCATTTCTGTATATGAGAATGGTATAGAACAACTTTGCTATACTTACATATACATTTTATACAAAAAGGTATAAAGGTTTATTCTAGAGATGAGTTGATCAAATGAGAGTATAGACTTTGCGGTACCAAACTACCAAGATTCATGTGCACCTTAATAATTATCGTTACTAATTAATTTAATTATTCTTTATAATATTACATTTGTGCTTCTCTATAATAATAAATTATTGATTTTAATAATATTTTATTGCCATCATTCTTTTCCAATAAACAGAAATTAAATATCTTTATACTTTCTTTCTATTTATTCTTCTACTTATGTAAAATGATGACACGTGTGATATCACAATGTCACATGGATAAAAAAATAAATACCAAAAAAATATAGAAGAATATTTAATTTCTCCGAATAATTAAATATCCTCCTATATTTTCTTTCTATTTATCTTTCTATCCATTTGAAATAACCAGAAGTGTATTAAAATATAATTAATATTATCCAAATATAATACTTATGATAATTTCACATGGTTAGGAATATAAGTAGAAAGAAAAAGTATGATGTAACAACCTAAATTTCCAATAAAAATTTTCATTTTTAAATAACCAAATCATTTCCATAAGATATAAAATTCCAATCACATTTGTTTTCAAAGTCCATAATATCAGATAAATTATTCATAATATCAGAGTGTCCTAAATAAAACGCCAGAGAGTGCATGCCGCGCCATCACGTCGGACTCTTGCCCTTAGATCCTGAAGTACCTAAAACAACCAGCAAACTGTAAGCTAATGCTTAGTGAGTTCCCCAGAGCATACCCCACACAATCTACATAATCACATAAACAATATTAGCTATATCAGCTACATATACCACATAAGCCATGCATACAAACATATAAGGATGCCCTGGAAACCCTCCGGGGTCTTACTCCGGGTGCCATGAGAACCCCCACATGGTCTTAGCCCAAGGATACCATGGAAACTCTCCAAGGTCTTACACCCAAGTGCCTCGGGAACCCCCGAGGTCTTTACTAAGGATGCCATGAAAACCCTCCAAGGTCTTACACCCAAGTGCCTCGGGAACCCCCCGAGGTCTTTACTAAGGATGCCATGGAAACTCTCCAAGGTCTTACACCTAAGTGCCTCGGGAACCCCCGGAGATCTTTCATGTAAGTATCATAAGTACAACTAGCATACCACATACCACATAATCAACTAGCATATCACACAGCACATAATGGGCCGGGCTTGGTGCCTTCGACCCATTGGTATGGTGAGGAGACTCACCTCTTAAGGAATGCTGAACTGGTAAGATCAAATCCCAACTCACAGATCCAAACTCAACTGCCTACAACCACCATGCGACTAACTTCATCAAAATTCTAAAATACCAAAGATACCCTTAAAGCCAACTTGGTCAACCATGGTCAAATTCAAAGTCAACAGCCAAGGTCAACAGTCCATGTTCACCCAACTCGTCGAGTGCACTTGCTAACTAGTCGAGTTCCTTCAGTTCTTAGAAGACCGGGGAGAAATCCTAGTCAACTCGCCGAGTTGACAAGACAACTCGTCGAGTTTGCATAGTGTCGAGAGGACCGGGGAAACCCGAGTCAACTCGCCGAGTTGGCAGGGTAACTCGTCGATTTTTCCTAGTCTTAACACATTCAGCCACTTTTTTAGCGAGTCCAAAGCCCCAAACTATAGATCTAATCTCCAAGGGTGAAGATACCACGTAAAGTTGCTAACTTTACGTCCATGCATGGTATCAAGAGGCTAAAACACTAAAACAAGGCTTGTTAAGGGATTTAGAACATGAAGGAGGGCCAAGACTTGATAAAGTTGGCAACTTTAAGTCCACAAAGGCCATGAGATGTCCAGATCTGAAGCCATATCTTCATAACATGCTCAAATCCAAGAATGGTCCCAAAATAGGCTAATAATGGCCATAAACTTTCGCATCGGCTTTAGAAGTTTTCTTCCTTGCAATATATTTGTTATTTTTATTTCCTTTTGGGGCAGTGACAGGGTAAATGGATTTAGGAGGGGGAAGGCAGGGTAGAACTATATGGTGGTACATTGTTCGTAGCCTCCATGTGGTCAAAGACCAAAAGGGTGATTAGTCCTACTTCTGTCAAGATATGTAAAGGAAGTTGTCTAATTGGACCGAAGACAGATTGATCCTTGGGAAGAGAGTACCTTTTAAGTTCACGGAAGACGAAGAAGTTGATGTCTTTGCCTAGACTGATGTTGGCTGTGACATGAAGGTCTTTGATGTAGAGAGACCAGAAGCGGGAATATGTGACTTCGGTGAGGCCCGGTCTTTGTTCATTCCTTCCAACATAGGTCAAGAAGTTGTCCCATAAGATTGACCCATAGTCCACTGGTTCGCCTATGAAGATTCTCCATAGAAGATCCAGGAATTGTTTTCCCATGGCATCTGTGCCGCCGGTTCTGCTGGAAAGGCATCGAATGAGATAGTGACACACAAATTGCCACACAACCGCAAGTTTTTCCTTTTTGAAATCGGCAATCCCTTTTAATTTGGACTGATATCCCATCTGATATAGGGATTTGAACACTTCTTCATTTGATGGACTTTTGAAGACGATGTTTGGAGGTACCTTGAGATTGATTGAATCAAGGAAATTTGCCTTGGTGAGCGTCGCCATCGAATCATCGACGAGAATGAAGTTGATGATTTCACGGCCATCTATTGGTCGGTAGGCAGAGAAAACACATTTAAACACTAAAGGTAGAGGAATAATGTTGGCCACTGAGTTGATTGCATTGAAGAGCAAGTGTTTCTCCATGAATCTGTTCATGATCGGTTCATCATAGAAGTCATGGTATTCAAAGATTCCTTGATAATTGCTCGGAGCAATCGTCGGTCCGGGGGTTTTCACAGTGGATGTTGAGCCAGTTGGTTTTGCTTGTTTCTTGGAAACGTCTGATTTCACCATTGTTGATCGGAAAAAAATTGAAGAACTTGCCGAAAAGTTTTTGTGCAAGAGGATAGAGAGAAAGATCGTCAGAGAATCAGAGAGCATAAAAGCTTTCTTGGGAAGAAGAAGAAGGGATTTATACCTCCGAATTTGAAAATATATTCAATGTGGCAAACTTTTCTTTTTACAGCTGTAACCAGGAAGGTAAAGGGTTTTTAACCGGTTTGAAAATAATTAATTTAAGACAAGAAATCTAGAAAGGACCCTCATTTAATGCTAAATGGGCACATTAAATGAATGGAATGATGAAATGGGTAATCGTGGGTTGAGGTATAGTGCTAACTGTCAGAGACGTGGGATAAATGTTTTGAAAAATCATCTCTTGGCGGTAAAAGGTTTGAATAGTCACCTCAATTTGGGTTTTGGTAAATCTTTATTAAAAATAGAAAATCCTTTTTATTTTACTTTAAAGGGAAATGGATTGGTTTTTGAAAAGGTACCGTTAAGTTTTACAAACATATTTAATGAATAGAATAAAAACTGAAAGACCCACACTTTCATACTTGACAATTGTTACTCCGAAACATGCTACATGCATATTCATAAAAACAATATTTTATATTGATAAAGTGATTACAAATTACTGGATACAAACCAACTATTTCAAAGTGTTATATATTACATAACTTCCCAGGATTCTATAGTTTTATACATATGGGAGTGCAAAATACAATAGTTTCAAACTATTCGAAAATCTTCTATCAATACAATAGTTTCAAACTATTAAAAAATCTTCTATCAGTATATAACTATACTGGATGCTTATCTCCTGCAATTTGTTAAACATTGAGAGGGTAAGCGGTTACGCTTAGTGAGTTCAATAATAGATACAATATAACGTTATGCCATATATATACTTCAATATGGCAGAAGCAAAGAGGAACAAGGAACAACAAAGGCATATGTGAATCATGTGACAAACTTTCCATATCAATCATTGGTTTAATTCAAAGATATACAATCAATGAGACATAACAATTTCCATACTTGATATACATCAATAAAGCTTTGGCCCAAATGGCACAGAAGACATACAACTTCGGATTAACATTTTGGTAGATTTCAGGCTTATAGCCCTGTCTAACCTTCTGCCAATACCATAGAATAGAAATCATTCTCTTACGGAGACATGTTCTACATGGCCAGAGGCTACATACCAGTACCAATATGAATCTAAGTCCTTTCACTGATCACATGGTCAAAGGTATTTCTTTCGCTATTAAAAATAGCGAATAAAAATAACACGGGAAAATAACTCGGAATAATAACACTGAAAAGCACATAGCACATATAACACATAACATACAATTGTTCCTATATATTAAACTCACCGTGAAATAACCGGGGGTTAAAATAGTAATTTGGGCAGCACTTCGTTACTATAATTAGCTTTCTTCGTTGAAAACCAGGAGTTTTCTAGAAAACCGGGCCCTGCGAGGGTTGGGCTTCAAAACCGAAAAGATAAATTTTTCGGGCTTCTCGGCAACTTCGGGGCGTGTTTCGGGCGTTGGAAATAATCCCGGGGCTTCGGGGGAAGTGGAAGTAGAAGAAATATAAGTTTAGGGGTGAAAAAGACACATTTTCTAACATTTACCCAGGAGGTCTCGCACCCCTTATATAGGGCCGAGGTCCGGATCTGAAGCGAGAGGGAGAGGGCAGGTGGCTGCGAGGCTCGAAACACATGGCAGAAGGGACGAGGCTCGGATGCGAGATTGCTGCGTGCCGGCTTCGGATTGGTCCAACACTTCAGACACGGGGCGAAGTGAGAAGCGAGGCGCGTCGGAAGGTCATTGGACCACACCCTCGGTCAAATCAGCAAGCGACACGCGTCGGACTCAGCGGGTGACTCACCGAGATTGGCCTTATCCTTGCGCGATTCCTCGGAAATTGTGCCCAAATCTTCTAAAATCCATAACTTTCGCATACGGGCTCCGTTTTTGACGTTCTTTATATGCACGCGTAGGGAAAATTATGCTCTACAACTTTCGTTTAGACTTCGTCGGATAATTTTGAATTTATTTTAATATTATTATTTTTAACAGACCGGGACTGGTAAATCCGTTAAAAATTCATAACTTCTTCATCCGACGTCCGTTTTCGTCAGACTTTTTACCGTTGTACTGCTATTAACGAGACCTTCGATTTTCGTTTAGGTTGTGTCGGCTAAAAGTCACTCGATCTAAAATTCGAGTTTTTAGCTGTCTACTGCTAAGCTGAAACTTAGAAAAATCATAACTTCCTCATACGAAGTCAGATTTTGGCGTTCTTTTTATCAAAATTCTCGGTTTAACGAATATTACGACTTTCATTTAGATCACTAAGGCTAAAAAGTAGTTTATCAAAAACTCACTTTTTACGTCATTCGGCGCCGTGTTGGTTTTGTCGCGGATCTTCGATTGGTCATAACTTCTTCGTTATAACTCGGATTTCGATGAGGTTTTTGCCTAAATGTTTCTAACGAGATTATCTACAACTTTCAATAATAAAATTTTACTTATTTCAAATTTTATATTTTCGTTAAATTTTGATATTTTAACTTTTAATTGAAATCTCATAAGATTTCCAATATTTTCCGAGTGATTCTAAACATAGTTTTACTTCATTTCTAGTAAAAACTATCTGTTAGAACTCAATACTCAATATCACATAATATTTCATAATATTATTTACTTAAAACACGATTTCAAAACGTGTATGTTACAAATAACTCCTCCTTTTGAGAATTTTGTCCCCGAAATTACATCGATTAAAATAAATGGGGATATTTCACTCTTATCTCATTCTTATTCTCCCAAGTATAGTTTGGGCCTCGATGTTGTTTCCACTTGACAAGCACCAACTCTACTTCTTTATTACGTAGCTTAGTCGTTCTTTCGTTTACGATCTCTTCAGGCTCTTTTACATAAGTTAACTTATTATCCAGTTTCACCTCGGATAATGGAACTGCTTCATCATACATGCTTAAGCATTTGCGTAGATAACTCACATGAAAGACATCACGAATACCTGCCAAATCTTCAGGCAATTCCAAGCGGTATGCTTGTTTACCAATCCTCTGGAGGATTTTGAAAGGACCAACAAATCTAGGACTTAGTTTTCCTTTCTTTCCAAATCGCATAAGACCTTTCCATGGGGATACCTTCAACATTACGAAATCACCCACCTGGAATTCTATTGGTCGCCTCCTCTTTTCCGTATAGGACTTTTGTCGATCCTGGGCGGCTTTCATTCTTTCTCGTACAATTTGAATCTTGTCGGTGGTGTCTTGAATCATTTCAGGGCCTCCAAGGATCTTCTGTCCTATGTCTCGCCAACATAATGGCGTACGACATTTGTGACCATATAATGCTTCATATGGTGGCATTTTGATTGAAGCGTGGTAACTGTTATTATACGAAAATTCGACAAGAGGTAAGTATTTATCCCAGTTACCACCGAACTCCAAGACACATGCACGAAGCATATCTTCTACTGTTTGGATTGTTCTCTCCGTCTGACCATCTGTCTGGGGATGATAAGTTGTGCTGAGAGCAACTCGAGATCCCAATTCACGTTGCATACTCGCCCAAAAGTGAGAAGTGAAGCGAGTATCACAATCGGAAATGATATTTAGTGGCACACCATGTCATGCAACAATTTCATCCAAGTATACTTGTACGTAATTCTCCATTGGAGCCGTTTCACGCATGGCAAGAAAATGAGCGCTTTTAGTCAGGCGGTCGACGATTACCCAAATGATATCATGTTGTCTAGCAGTCTTTGGCAATTTGGTAATAAAATCCATGGACAGTTCTTCCTATTTCCATACAGGAACACTAAGACTTTCTGGGGTTCCGTAAGGCTTTTGGTGTTCTGCTTTGACTTGTAAGCATACTAAGCATTCCTGTACATATCTTCCAATGTCTCTCTTTAATCCAGGCCACCAATAATCAGCTCTTACATCATAGTACATTTTACTTGTACCAGGATGTATTGACAGTTTAGATTTATGGGCTTCATCTAAAATCTTCTGTCTTAATCCACCAATCTTTGGAATCCATAGCCGATTCTTGAATACCTTCAATCCTCGTGGATCATCAAGTAAAACATCGGTATAATTTACCATCCCTTCTTTCTTCACATTTTCTGGCTTTAGGACCTCTACTTGCCATTTCTCTAGTTCATCTAGAATAGTGAACTTTACTGTAGTGTGAGTAATAGCATAACACATACTATTACGATAAACCTTTCTGCTAAGTGCATCGACAACTACATTAGCCTTTCCAGGATGATACAGGATTTCACAGTCATAGTCTTTGATCAGCTCCATGGCTCGTTGTTGTCTCATATTCAGAGTTTGCTGACTGAATATATACTTGAGACTTTTGTGGTCGGTAAACAATTGGCATTTTGTACCAAAAAGATAATGTCTCCAGAGTTTTAGGGCGAATACCACCGCAGCGAGTTCGAGATCATGGGTGGGATAATTCTTCTCATAATCTTTCAGTTGTCTTGAGGCATAGGCTATCACTTTACCACATTGCATCAACACACAACCGAGTCCCAATCTTGAAGCATCGCTATATATGGAGAAATCATCATCACCTTCTGGGAGTGATAAGATTGGAGCATGAGTCAAAAGATCTTTTAGGGTTGAGAAAGATTTTTCTTGAGCTTCACCCCATTCGAACTTCACTTCCTTCCGTGTAAGACTCGTGAGAGGTACGACTATACGTGAAAAGTCTTTAATGAATCTCCGGTAATATCCTGCAAGACCCAAGAAACTACGAATTTCGGAAGCATTACAAGGCACTTCCCAATTTGGAATGGCTTCGATTTTGGTAGGATCTACGGATACATCGTCACTAGAAATCACATGGCCGAGAAATTGAACTTGACGAAGCCAAAATTCACATTTCGAGAATTTAGCATATTGTTTCTCCTTTCGAAGAAGTTCTAATACCGCACGAATATGAATGGCATGATCAGCTTCAGACTTGGAATAGATTAGAATATCGTCAGTGAATACGATGACAGATTTATCGAGCATTGGGAGGCATACCTGATTCATCATATCCATGAATACAGCAGGAGCATTTGTTAAACCAAACGGCATGACAAGGAATTCATAATGCCCATATCGAGTACGAAAAGCAGTCTTCGGTACATCCTGCTCGTGAACTTTCAACTGATGATAGCCAGATCTTAGATCAATCTTTGAGAAATAGCTAACACCCTGAAGTTGATCAAATAAATCATCAATGCAAGGTAGTGGGTACTTGTTCTTGATAGTCACCTTATTCAGCTCACGATAATCAATGTACATCCGCATCGATCCGTCCTTCTTCTTGAAAAACAATACCAGAGCACCCCAGGGAGAGGTACTCGGTCGAATAAAGCCTTTGTCAAGTAATTCCTGCAGGTGGATCATCATTTCTTTCATCTCTGTTGGCGTGAGACGATAAGGAGTCTTTGCAATCGGAGCAGCACCAGGCACAAGGTCAATTCGGAATTCTACTTGCCTGTCCGGAGGAAGTCCAGGCAATTCTTCGGGAAAAACATCTGGATATTCTTTAGCAATGGGAACATCATTCACCGTTTTCTTCTCCTCTTTTGAGACATCGACTGTGTAGGCCAGATAGATAGAACACCCTTTCGATATGAATTTACGAGCTTTGAGGAAAGATATTGTTTTTAAGGTTCCTTGTTCACCATAGACATAGATAGGATTCTCCCCTTCAATGGGAATACGTACTATCTTTTCATAGCACAAGAGTTCTGCGTGGTTCTTTGACAACCAATCCATGCCGAGAATAATATCAAAGTTCGGCAAGGAGATAGGGATCAGGTTAGCAAGAAAATTATAGCCTTAAATTTCTATAATACAATCCCTATAGACTTTATCAGCAAGTAATGATATACTTCCCGCAGTATCTACGTGAAATGGTTGCGCGAGTACATAGCAAGCAATTTGAAAGGAATGCGCAAATTCATAAGAAACAAAAGAATCTGAGGCACCAGAATCAAATAAGATGTGAGCAGGTCTAGAGTTGACAAGAAATGTACCCGTCACAACATTCGGGTCCTCACGTGCCTCCTCTGAGGTAATCTGGAATGCACGGCCCTTAGCTTTTGACACCTCCTCCTTTTTAGTTGGAGTACCCTTTGATTGTTGAACAGGGGCTTGACTTCTCGTCATCTGACTAGTAAGAGTAGGGCAAAAACGCATCTTGTGGCCAGTAATACCACATGCATAACAAGTAACATCCTTTCTTGGGCAAGCTGGCTTTATATGACCCTTTTCTCCACATCCATAACAGACAATGGATTCCTTGTCTATTTTGCATTGGCCCGGATGATTCCTTCCACAAACACGACATGAAGGCGTTTGAATAGAAAAACATTGTGATCTACCGCGTCCACGAGAGGCATTTTGAGTTTGCATTTGATTACCAGGTTCAGTCCGAACGGATTGAGCTGGTAGAAAAGAAGGAACAGGAACAGTTCTTTCAGTACGTGGATGCTTCAGAACAGTAAAAGTGGCACCACGTATTTCTAAGTCATGCTCACGTCTTCGAGCATACTCAACGGCTTTATCGAATGACAGAACTTCTCGATTGGCAACGAAATCGTGGATTTGGTGTCGCAGTTCCTCCATGAATAACTGAATCTTCTCGTCTTCAGTTGGAATATACTTTGTAGCAAACCTTGCTCTTTGATTAAACTGAGTTTCATACTCATTTACAGTCATTCCTCCCTGTTTAAGTTCGAGGAATTCCTTCTCCAATCTCCTCCTCATGTCTAGAGGACAATACTTCTCTAGCAAACAAGTTTTGAACATTTCCCAAGATAAATTCTCCTGGTCAAACCCGTTGAGAGCTTCATATGTTGCTTCCCACCAGACCAAGGCTTCTCCGATGAGCATTGCGGAAGCATAATTAGCCTTGTCTTCATTATCCACATGAGAAATACGAAACACTTTCTCTGTGTTCTGGATCCAGGTAAGAACAACAATGGGATTAAGAACACCAGAAAACTCTGTAGCACCACTACTCTTGAAATCTTTGAAAGAGGGACGCTTCACCTCTCCTTTTGAAGATTCTCCAGTGGCTTTCTCTTTTCCTTTATCACCATTCTTTTTGTGTTCTTCGAGAGTCTGTCGAATAATACCGGTAAGTTTACCCAAGAGTGGCTCCTCACGAGGAGATACTGGAGTATTCAATTCCTCAGGTTGAGGACCTCCACCAACCTCAGGGGTATGGCTACTAACCTGTTCAACCATTGCTCTGCAATATGGAGTAACATTGTATTTTAGAATATATTAGGGTTTATCCTTACCTAATACTTTTACTTAAATATTTCCTATGGTTTGTATCCATATACTTACAATGAATCCGTTCATATATTGAGCTTCCAAGAGTTTAAGTCTAAATACCAATCCGTGGAATTTAGTTCACTTAAACAACTGCTCTGATACCATGATAGAAAGACCCACACTTTCATACTTGACAATTGTTACTTCGAAACATGCTACATGCATATTCATAAAAACAATATTTTATATTGATAAAGTGATTACAAACTACTGGATACAAACCAACTATTTCAAAGTGTTATATATTACATAACTTCCCAGGATTCTATAGTTTTATACATATGGGAGTGCAAAATACAATAGTTTCAAACTATTCGAAAATCTTCTATCAATACAATAGTTTCAAACTATTCAAAAATCTTCTATCAGTATATAACTATACTGGATGCTTATCTTCTGCAATTTGTTAAACATTGAGAGGGTAAGCGGTGACACTTAGTGAGTTCAATAATAGATACAATATAATGTTATGTCATATATATATACTTCAATATAGCAGAAGCAAAGAGGAACAAGGAACAACAAAGGCATATGTGAATCATGTGACAAACTTTCCATATCAATCATTGATTTAATTCAAAGATATACAATCAATGAGACATAACAATTTCCATACTTGATATACATCAATAAAGCTTTGGCCCAAATGGCACAGAAGACATACAACTTCGGATTAACATTTTGGTAGATTTCAGGCTTATAGCCCTGTCGAACCTTCTGCCAATACCATAGAATAGAAACCATTCTCTTACGGAGACATGTTCTACATGGCCAGAGGCTACATACCAGTACCAATATGAATCTAAGTCCTTTCACTGATCACATTGTCAAAGCACATAGCACATATAACACATAACATACAATTGTTCCTATATATTAAACTCACCGTGAAATAACCGGGGGTTAAAATAGTAATTTGGGCAGCACTTCGTTACTATAATTAGCTTTCTTCGTTGAAAACCGGGAGTTTTCTTGAAAACCGGGACCTGCGAGGGTTGGGCTTCAAAACTGAAAAGATAAATTTTTCGGGCTTCTCGACAACTTTGGGGCGTGTTTCGGGCGTTGGAAATACCCGGGGCTTCGGGGGAAGTAGAAGTAGAAGAAATATAAGTTTAGGGGTGAAAAAGACACATTTTCTAACATTTACCCGGGAGGTCTCGCACCCATTATATAGGGCCGAGGTCCGGATCCGAAGCGAGAGGGAGAGGGCAGGTGGCTGCGAGGCTCGGAACACATGGCAGAAGGGGCGAGGCTCGGATGCGAGATGGCTGTGTGTCGGCTTCGGATTGGTCCAACACTTTGGACACGGGGCGAAGTCAGAAGCGAGGCGCGTCGGAAGGTCATTGGACCACACCCTCGGTCAATTCAGCAAGCGACACGCGTCGGACTCAGCGGGTGACTCACCGAGATTGACCTTATCCTTACGAGATTCCTCGGAAATTGTGCCCGAATCTTCTAAAATTCATAACTTTCGCATACGGGCTCCGTTTTTGACGTTCTTTATATGCACGCGTAGGAAAAATTATGCTCTACAACTTTCGTTTAGACTTCGTCGGATAATTTTGAATTTATTTTAATATTATTATTTTTAACAGACCGGGACTGGTAAATCCGTTAAAAATTCATAACTTCTTCATCCGACGTCCGTTTTCGTCAGACTTTTTACCGTTGTACTGCTATTGACGAGACCTTCGATTCTCATTTAGGTTGTGTCGGCTAAAAATCACTCGATCTAAAATTCGAGTTTTTAGCTGTCTACTGCTAAGCTGAAACTTAGAAAAATCATAACTTCCTCATACGAAGTCAGATTTTGGCGTTCTTTTTATCAAAATTCTCGGTTTAACGAATACTACGACTTTCATCTAGATCACTAAGGCTAAAAATTAGTTTATCAAAAACTCACTTTTTACGTCATTCGGCACCGTGCCGGTTTTGTCGCGGATCTTCGATTGGTCATAACTTCTTTGTTATAACTCGGATTTCGATGAGGTTTTCGCCTAAATGTTTCTAACGAGATTATCTACAACTTTCAATAATAAAATTTTACTTATTTCAAATTTTATATTTTCATTAAATTTTGATATTTTAACTTTTAATTGGAATCTCATAAGATTTCCAATATTTTCCGAGTGATTCTAAACATAGTTTTACTTCATTTCTAGTAAAAACTATATGTTAAAACTCAATACTCAATATCACATAATATTTCATAATATTATTTACTTAAAACACGATTTCAAAACGTGTATGTTACAAAAACATTCCTTTGTAAAAATTAAATGTTTCAGTTTATTAAATAGCACACTTAAAAACTTTATTTATTGCCAAATAGGAAAACTAGACTTCATGTTCTTGAAAGAAAAGAATTGCAGTGAAATCAATTGATTAGAACTGTTGTATCTTGAGCACTGCAGAGAGACTTGATCTCAAGGTTAGACATAAAAATAATAAAGTGACCCGGAGAATACATAAATCATAAATAGTCTTCGGTAACCAAAGGATACCAAGGAGGCATTTATGAAATCTATACCCAAAAACACATTATAAGGGGTCGTTGATGTTTTTATAATTCTAGTTTAAAAAACACATTATATCATGGTTATTGCATGCATCCAATAAGCCAATGTATACTTTAACAAATCTTATTTTATGTAAAATCACATTTTAAAATTGTTCTTTTATAAAATCCGATTTTATAAAATTGATACGATCGAATTTTAAAATTAATAGCTAGTATTAAGTTCTACCGTTTGAGCGTTTTAGAACATTTGTAATCCTTTTACTAAAACTAACTTTTATAAAATAAGGTATGGAGTTTGATAACTGTATAAATCTTTATTTTAAATTTATGTAATTGTAATCCCGAAATTTTACCAGTTACTAGTTTTAATAAATAAAACTTGTTTTATTTGGAAACTATTTTTACCATCTTATGTTAAAAGGGTAAATTTCATTATAACCAAACTCCTTTGTGATGTTTATTTATGTTCAAATATTAATTATTTTTTTTAAACAAATTTATCAACCATAACCTAATAATAACAACTTAAATATAAAATAACACAAACATGCAAAAATATTTTTGCATAAAAGCAACCATCTAATGACATTTTGTGAGTCATCACAAAATATCAAGTCCATTCCTAAAGGGGCATTTAAAGGGACCAAAAAATTTCTAATAATGTTGTTGCTGAAGCTCCCACTTCGAAAAATATCCATTGTTTGCAAAAAGTTGAAAAGATTCTTGATAAAAACATCCCAAAAATACGGTCCAAAATTTTCATTTTTATTTTATATATAAAACCATAGTAACTCAAATCATCTAAGAAAAACATAGTGATAATATCTCAAAACATCATGTCAAAACACTGTATCAAAATCACATGTCAAAATATCAGAGTAATCATCCCAAGCTAAACGTTGTGGTGTGTGCAATGCAATCATCCCGAGCTCTTCCCCTTCCTACAGGAAGTACCTGAAACCAAAATTGAAAAATGTAAGCACGAAGCTTAGTGAGCTCCCCAAACTACCACATACCATACACATAACATGAGACTATGAGATACGGGCCCCGCCCACACTCGATGAGATACGGGCCCCACCCACCCTCATCTAACTAGGAGATATGGGCCTCGCCCACACTCCGCTATCTCTAAGATAAGGGCCTCGCCCACACTCAGCTGCTATGAGATACGGGACCTGCCCACACTTAGCCACTATGAGATACGGGCCTCGCCCACACTCAGCTACTATGAGATACGTGCCTCGCCCACATTCAGCTACTATGAGATACGAGCCTCGCCCACACTCAGTGAATCATGAATACATACACGTATCACACAGATAACAAGTATAATTAAGCATATCCATCCATACCATATCAGTTATCTAGGAGATACGGGCCTCGCCCACACTCGACTAGTAATCAGAATGTCAATTCATATTATATCAACTATCTACAAGATACGGACCTCGCCCACACTCGACTACTAATCAGATCACATATATGGGCCGACCTTGGTGACGTAGACCCGTTCCTACTAGAGGAAACTCACCTCAATGTCGTGAATAGTTGAAAGTCCCTGCTCCGCAACTGGCTCTACTCACACCCTATACAGAACAATCTCTTAGATAACATTCCATACTTAAAACCCCTTCACGGGTCAACCTTCGTCAAAGTCAAAGTCAAATTCAATATTCTGGGTTGACTCAACTCGCCGAGTTGGTCCATCAACTTGTCAAGTTCTTTCACAACCCGTCGAGTTCTTTCACAACCCGTTCTTTCACAACTCATCAAGTTCTTTCACAACCCGTCGAGTTCCTCCTATCTACAGAATCGGGACTTCTCAAGTCAATTCGTCGAGTCATCCTTGAACTCGTCGAGTTTAGCCTATAACTGATTCGGTACACTTCGTCCCAACTCGTCGAGTTCCAATATGGACTCGACGAGTTCTTCAGTCTACTAAGCCATCTTAATAGATTAAGCCCCAATCGTCAGATCTGAGCTTCATACTTCACCTACACACTGAAAATGTCCTTTTAAGGGTAAAGTATCCAAATGTTGAGTTGAAAATTCTAAAGATCGATGTAACGTCTGGTTCCTGGTATGCATTTAACTCAATTATTTATTTATTTTGAATGAGGAACTCGACGAGTTTGTGTCCCTAAATCGTCGAGTAGGGGGCAGAATATGTGCAGGGTTTTAACTATCTACTCGACGAGTCAAGAGCCCTCGACTAAACGAGTAGCTCGGCCAGAGTGAAATCCTAATTGCGGGGTTTTGCACCCTATTTAAGCTCCTTAACCCCCAACCCTTGGCCTCATTTCCAGCCTCCTTGTCCCAAACCCTAATCCACGAAACCCTAGAGCTTTCTTTGAGAGTGTAAGCCATTTTGAGTGATCTTTGTGTGCTTTTGAAGGTTGTGGAAGAGAAAGAAGATATATGGATCAAGAGGGAAATAGTAGATCCAAAAGTTACACTCCATTTCTATATTTGCTGGTAATCAAGTTTCTATCTTGGCTATTAGTTCATTAGATCTCTTTATGTCCTCTTTATGTGGGTTTTTGGTCCAAGATTGGTAGCTTTTGGGAAATGATCGACCCAAGAGGGTATTCTTCCAAATCTAGTACCTAGAGGGGATGTTATGACATAAAGGTGCAAACTTTCTGCCATTGGAGCACCCATGCAAGCCTTAGAGAGTCATATTGGCCTTTTAAGCCCTAAAAGGCCATACATGTGGGAAAGGTGGGAAATTTGCGTGCCCAAGTAGTGTTAGTGGTTTAGATCTGAGGTTGTAAGCTTGAGTTTTTTGTATGGAGGGCTTAAGGACCAAGTTCTAGGTTCCAAGGAATTAGGGTTTGAGCTAAACCCTTTAAGAAGTGGTATTAATGGGTAAAGTCAGAAACTTTACCCTTAAAAGGACATTTTCAGGTTTTATGTGAAGTATGAAGCTTGGATCTGATATGTATGGGCTTAATCCATTAAGATAGCCCAAAAAGACAGGAGAACTCGGTGAGTCCAGAACGGGACTCGACGAGTTGAAGTCGGGTTGTCCCGATTGTATGCCAGGTAGAACTCGACGAGTCTGTGAAGGGACTTGACGAGTTGACTCGGTTGACCACGAGTCTAAGTAGTATAGGAACTTGCCGAGTTAGGAAGTTACTCGACGAGTTGAGTTGACTAGGAGTTGACCTTGATTGTGACTTTGACCAGAATGTTGACTTTGACCAGGGGTAAAATGGTCATATTTCCCTAAGAAGGATTGTCAGATTTTTGATTAAGCGTTATTGTGAAATTGATATCCGGGGGGTCATCGGAGTAGCCGTAAGAGATTCCTCACACGAGATTTCACAGCTAGCATTTGAGTTGAGTTTCCTCTAGTAGGAACGGGTCTAAGGCACTAAGGTCGGCCCGTTTAGCTAGTAGTACTTGCGAACTATGGTCCGATGTCGGGCGGGGCCCGAAGTAGGTTTATATGCTTTTCCGGATTTCGATCCGATTTCGGGGCGGTCCCGAGGAATGCTTGTATGCTTGATGTCTCTGTGATTCTTGCATGTATTTGTATTGTATGTTTCCGGACTCCGGTCCATTGCCGGGGCGGTCCCAAGGAATGTTAGTATGTTACCGGATTACGGTCCGATGTCGGGCGGGGCCCGAGGAATGTTTAAGTGTTAATGTTATATGCTTAGGTTTATGTGTATTACTGATTATGCTCCTATGTATTCCGAGATGTGATCGATGTCGGGCGAGGCTCGATGCCGGGTGGGACCCGATGTCGAATAGGGTTCGATGTCGGGCAGGGCCCGATGCCGGGAAAGTCGATGCCGAGCTTGACTCGATGTAGCATGGGCGGGGCCCAAGATATGTTTATGTGTTATGTGTATGATATGTGGTATTGGGGAGACTCACTAAGCTTCGTGCTTACAGTTTTCATTTTTTGGTTTCAGGTACTTCCGCTAGTAAGGGGAAGAGCTTGGGATGACTGCATGGCACACACCACTAATTTTAGCCTGGGAGGATTTACTCTAATTTATGATACATGGTTTTGATACATTGACAGATATGATGATATTTTTGGGATACATGATTATGATTTTTATGTGATTGAGGATATTGATGGTTTTTATTACTGAATTAAAACGAAATTTTTGGTCTATATTTTTGGGATGTTTCAAGTTGGTATCAGAGCCTTGATTTGAGGGATTCGGGCATACTCTCGGGTGTGTCTGAACTCAAACTAAGGACTTGGTATGAAAACTTCCAAAAGAAAATCATTTTTACAAAAAGAATTTAAAAGAGAAAAGAACTTTGAAAAGAGAAAAAGGGTGTGGTGCATGCAATCAGCCGAGCTTAATTAAGTACTGTCAAATTACCCATACAAGTTTATGTTATGATATGATTATGAGAACTGAATACTAGATTAGGACTAAGGATCTAGGAAGGATGCCTTACGTTCCTATTATATGTGTATCAGCTTTATGAGAATTGCATGCTAGTTTAGGACTAAGGATCTAGGAAGGATGCCTTATGTGCCTGTTATATGTATCTTAGCTTTATGAACCGCATGCTAGTACAGATTAGTCAGTGATGGCCTGAATGAGATATGCTTGCTTATGTGTACTCGTTGCTCGAATGCTGCTTGCTTTGTGCTTTTAGGGGTTCTAGTTATCTTTTACTAACTAGTAAATGAATATGTTAAGTTACATATTGCGAGGACTAAATGATTTCAGAAGGTTAGGTCTAGCTCTATTCCACAGCTCTAGTTTGATTCCAACCGTTGTAGAGTAGGATCTTGCATTCGAAGAATTATTTAGTCTTAGTGATATGTAATAGTATTCAGGAGCTAGTTAGGGGAAGATAGCAGGCACTTCTTATGCAGCTGATGGTGGAGAGTGGGTTGGTGATTACCCTAGGGCAAGCCTAGGATGAGTTTAGCATGAGATCGGTAATAGTGTTAGAAGGGACTTGATGGAGTCGAGTCAGTTCTTGAGGAAAGTACGGATAGATGTGGAAGGTAGTATGGGCCCGTACTACTGAAAGCAGATGATTTATACTCGAATCAAGGAAGGTTGAGATGAACCCAGGAAACTTGTAGAATGTGAGATCCCTCGAGTTATGATGAGTATACTGATGTTGGTTATGGTGTATTTTCAGTATGGTGAAGCTACGCACTAGGCCAGTTGGCACTTCAGGCACTGGTGAGGGATCGGGCTCGGGATCTAAAGTCGGGCAGATGGATGAGCAGACGAGGGAGTTTATTTCGTCTGAGATCACGCGCAACATATTAGATCAGACTCCTGTGATCTTTGGATCGGTCAAGGAGGGTATTTTGGAGCTTCTGGAAAAGAAGTTGAGCGCTTTCCGCACTGAGGTGGCGACTATGATGGGGACGCGCACACTGAATTTCAGGGAGTTCAGGGCTTTTGGAGCTCTCGACTATAATGGGGCTCGGGACCCCATTGCGAGCAGCAGATGATTGGCTGATGTCGCCAACGCATTCCGTACGAGCAGATGTCCTGAGGGGGACAAGGTCCAACTCGCATCCTGTCTTCTGAAGGACAAGGCACGATATTGGTGGGAGGAGGTCGGACGAGCCATTGGGGATGATACAGTTCTAGATGCTATGACCTGGAGTGATTTTTCGACCAGGTTCAGGGCCGAGTTTGCCCCCGTAATTGAGTTGCAACAGCTAGTGAGGGAGTTCCAGGATCTTGAGTAGACGACACAGACTGTGGCGGAGATCACCGCCAAGTTTAGGAAGAGGGCACTTCTCGTTCCGCAGTACGTGGTGGACGAGGAGATGAAGAAGGCCTGATATCATGAGATGTTGCGGAGTGATATCTGCCAGTTTGTTAGACGCTCCAGTTGCAAGACGCTGGAGGATATGATTTCTAGGGCTTGAGAGAGGGAGTTGGATTTGGAGATTGAGAGGAAGAGGAAACCAGATGGGGTTCAGACAGGCAGTTCAGGCAAGAAGCCCAAGTTATCAGATCATAGATCGAGGAGCCAGCAGGGCCGCAGCCGGTGTGGCAAGTGCGGTAAGATGCACGAGGGGGCGTGCTGGGTGGGGAGTTCGGTCTGCTTCAAGTGCGGCCGAACTGGGCACATGAGCAGGGATTCTACAACTACCACCACCACCACAGCAGTTTCAGATCTGATTTTCTTTCAGTGCAATCAGAGGGGCCACAAGAAGGTCCAGTGTCCGAGTCTGGCAGCAGCACGACTGGTGGCGGCACCCGCTCCTGCAACGTTGAGGATTACAGATGGCCGTCAGGGCCGGGCAGAGGCGCCTACGGCGAGGAGCAGGGCTTTCCAGCTTACTGCAGAGAAGGCACGTCCGGCTCCCGATGTTGTGACGGGTATGTATGCTCTCCTTATCTCTTTATTTGTTATGATTATTGCTTATGTTTATGTGTTTATTATAGGATCGTTCTTAGTGAATAGTATATCAGCCTTGGTACTGTTTGATTCGGGTGCAAGCCGATCTTTTGTTTCGCTCGCGCTCAGCAAGCGATTCGTAGGAGCTTCGGGGAAGCTGGATTGCCCACTAGATGTGGAGATAGCAGATGAAAGGACCATTAGGGTTGCGAGGGTTCACATAGGTTGTACACTACAGTTATTCGATGAGTAGTTTTCAGTGGATCTGGTCCCTATTCCCCTGCGAGGGAATAAGGTTATAGTGGGTATGGATTGGTTGATTCGACATAGGTAGTACTCAAGACTACAGAACAGATCCAGCAGGTCCGGAGCAGGCTCCAGACTGCTTAGATTCGACAGAAAAGCTACGTCGACAAGCGGCGTTCAGACTTAAATTTTCAGGTGGGTGATATGGTCCTCCTAAAGGTGTCACCTTGGAAAGGTGTCATCCAGTTCCTGAAATGGGGCAAGCTGGGCCCCAGGTACATTGGTCTTTTCAGGGTTATAGCCCGGGTGGGCAAGGTGGCATATCGGTAGGACCTACCAGTAGAGCTCAGTCAGATCCACAACACTTTCCATGTTTCCCAGTTGCGCAAGTTCTTAGTGGATGATTCAGCGATTGTGCCCTTGGAGGATATTCAGGTTGACGATAGCCTGAACTACATTGAGAGACTGGTGGCGACTCTAGATCGCAAGACGAAAACCTTGAGGAACAAGGTTGTTCAGTTAGTCCATCCATACCATATCAGCTATCTAGGAGATACGCGCGTCGCCCACACTCGACTACTAATCAGAATGTCAATCCATAATATATCAACTATCTACGAGATACGGGCCTCGCCCACACTCGACTACTAATCAGATCACATATACGGGCCGACCTTGGTGTCGTAGACCCGTTCCTACTAGAGGAAACTCACCTCAATGTTGTGAATAGCTGAAAGTCACTACTCCGCAAATGACTCTACTCACACCCTATACAGAACAACCTCTTAGATAACATTCCATACTCAAAACCCCTTCACGGGTCAACCTTAGTCAAAGTCAAAGTCAAAGTCAATATTTTGGGTTGACTCAACTCGCCATGTTGGTCCATCAGCTCGTCGAGTTCCATGAATCATAAACCTTGAAATCACGATACAACTCGTCAAGTTCTTTCACAACTCGTCGAGTTCCTCCTATCTACAGAATCGAGACTTCTCAAGTCAACTCGTCGAGTCATCCTTGAACTCATTGAGTTTAGCCAATAAATGAATCGGGACACTTCGTCCCAACTCATCGAGTTTCACTATGGACTCGACGAGTTCTTCAGTCCGCTAATCCATCTTAAAAGATTAAGCCCCAATCTTCAGATCTGAGCATCATACTTCACCTGCACACTGAAAATGTCCTTTTAAGGGTAAAGTATCCAACTGTTGAGTTGAAAATTCTAAAGATCGATGTAACGTCTAGTTCCTGTTATGCATTTAACTCAATTATTTATTTATTTTGAATGAGGAACTCGACGAGTTGGTGGCCCTAACTCGTCGAGTAGGGGGCAGAATATGCGCGAGGTTTGAACTATCTACTCGACGAGTCAAGAGCCCTCGACTCGACGAGTAGCTCGGCCAGTGTGAAACCCTAATCTTGGGGTTTTGCACCCTATTTAAGCTCCTTAACCCCCACCCCTTGCCTCATTTCCAGCCTCCTTGTCCCACACCCTAATCCACAAAACCCTAGAGCTTTCTTTGAGAGTGTGAGCCATTTTGAGTAATCTTTGTGTGCTTTTAAAGCTTGTGGAAGAGAAAGAAGTAGAGGGCTCAAGAGGTAAAGAGTTGATCCAGAAGTTACACTCCATTTTCTACATTTTCTAGTAATTAAGTTTCTATCTTGGCTATTAGTTCATTAGATCTCTATATGTCCTCTTTATGTGGGTTTTTGGTCCAATATTGGTATCTTTTGGGAAATGATCGACACAAGAGGGTATTCTTCCAGATCTAGTACCTAGAGGGTCTGTTATGACATAAAGTTGCAAACTTTATGCCATTGGAGCCCCCATGCAAGCCTTAGAGAGTCATATTGGCATGTTAAGCTCCAAAAGGCCATGCATGTGGGAAAGGTGGGAACGTTGCGTGTCCAAGTAGTGTTAGGGGTTTAGATATGAGGTTGTAAACTTGAGTTTTATGTTTGGAGGGCTTAAGGACCAAGTTCTAGGTCCCAAGCAATTAGGGTTTGAGCTAAGCCCTTTAAGAAGTGGAATTAATAGGTAAAGTTAGAAACTTTACCCTTAAAAGGACATTTGCGGGGTTTATGTGAAGTATGAAGCTTGGATGTGAAGTTTAGGGGCTAAATCCATTAAGATAGCTCAAACAGATAGGAGAACTCGACGAGTCCAGAAAGGGACTCGACGAGTTGAAGTCGGGTTGTCCCTATTATATGCATCAACGAGTCTGTGAAGGAACTCGACGAGTTGACTCGGTTGACCACGAGTCTGAGTAGTATTGGAACTCGTCGAGTTAGGAAGTAACTCGATGAGTTGAGTTGACTGGGAGTTGACCTTGACTGTGACTTTGACCAGAATGTTGACTTTGACCATGGGCAAAATGGTCATTTTTCCTTAAGAAGGATTATCATATTTTTGATTAAGTGTTATTGTGAAATTGATAGTCGGGGAGTCGTCGGAGCAGCCGTCAGAGATTCCTCACACGATATTTAACAGCTAGCATTTGAGGTGAGTTTCCTCTAGTAGGAACGGTTCTAAGGCACCAAGGTCGGCCCGCTTAGCTAGTAGTGGTACCGGACTATGGTCCGATGCCCGGCGGGGCCCGAAGTAGGTTTATAGGCTTTTCCGGATTTCGATCCGATGTCGGGGCGTTCCCGAGGAATGGTTGTATGCTTGATGTCTCTGTGATTCTTGCATGTGTTTGTATTGTATGTTTCTGGACTTCGGTCAGATGCCGGGGCGGTCCCGAGGAATGTTAGTATGTTACCGGATTACGGTCCGATGTCGGGCGGGGCCCGAGGAATGTTTAACTGTTAATATTATATGCTTAGGTTTATGTGTATTACTAATTATGCTCATATGTATTTCGAGATGTGTTCGATATCGGGCGAGGCTCGATGTCGGGCGGGGCCCGATGCCGAATAGGGTTCGATGTCGGGCAGGGCCTGATGCCGGGAAATCCGATGCCGATCTTGACTCGATGTAGTAGGAACGGGGCCCAAGATATGTTTATGTGTTATGTGTATGGTATGTGGTAGTTGGGGAGACTCACTAAGCTTCGTGCTTACAGTTTTCAGTTTTGGTTTCAAGTACTTCCGCTAGTAAGGGGAAGAGCTCGGGATGACTGCATGGCACACACCACTGTTTTTAGCCTGGGAGGATTTACTCTGATTGTTGATACATGGTTTTGATACAACGACAGATATGATGATATTTTTGAGATACATGATTATGATTTTTATGTGATTTATGATATTTATGGTTTTTATTACTGAATTAAAACGAAAATTTTGGTCTATATTTTTGGGATGTTTCAATCGAATAGATTCAAACAAGTAAAAACAATCAAACACATAATATGAATCAAGAATGTGTCGAATGATTATAAGTCACAGCCTCATAAGAGATCGATTAAGAACTGCTTCTGTAGAGGCTATATAGGGTTTACAATGACACGATCAACAAATGCACGATGCATGCATGCACCTTAAATAGTAAAACCCTAATCATTAATCATGGGTGGATAGGACTAACCTGGATACATAAAAGACTAAGTAAAAAGCCCAAAAGACGCAACGTTAAATACTCAACAATCTCCCCCTTTGCGTCGATTGAGGCGAGAGTCCTTCACTGCTGAGTTTGCTTCTGCCCTTCAAAACTTTCGGAATGACGCTTAGAAGAACCTTGCGAACTTGGATGTACCATTGAATCATATCCGAAAAGCACTTCTTATCGCTTTTGTTGTTCCCTTTGTATTTGCACACGAATTCCAAGATATATTCTAGGTATGAAGTGGTGAAAAGATGTTTGTCATTAAGAAAGAAACAAGCTTTGTGAAAGTCTGAATCAGTTCTCTCCTTTCGTTGAAAAGCCACACACCATCCGTCATTTCGTATCTTCCCAAGTTTCATTTTGTCAAAACCTTCAGGGACTTCTTTGGGGAGTACACTTGGCTTCCTTCGCAACATAACAACAATCTTAACATCCATCTTGCCAACGTCTTGAATGTAGGAGATTAACATATGTTTGAGGTGAACAACAACGGGCTCAAACTTCTATTCATCCCTTAGCAACAAGTTGTACATCACGATCCGGTCATACGGGTTTAGGCATGGCAGATCAACAAGTGTGAATTCGTATACCTGACTCGACGAACCTCTAGCAAGCTTAAACTTCGCATTTGTGAAGCTATCGGTTTCAATAGGACCTGTGACCTTCACAGCTGTAATTTTGCTTTCACTCCACATTTTTGTACTACGGCTTCATGTGCTTTAGGTAGAACGAAAAAATCAAGTGATCTGCGCCGTTGTCTGTTTCCGGGACATTCACAACTTTTGTAAAACTGCAAAACTTGAAGGCGTTCGGTGTGATCGGAAGATCCAGTTGCGACTCTTGTGTGTTTTGAAGATCAAAAGACACAATTGGTTCCAACCACTAAGACTCGGCATATCCACAGCCTCACTAAGAACTCGCTTTAAAGAATGTGTTGGGAATAAAAGATTTCGGCTTTCTAACATGACCTGAGCTTCGCGTTCGGCTTTTTCCTTCTCTTCAGCCTCGCGAACAATTCTTTGATGCTCATCTATCTGAGCTTCACGATCTCTTCTTTTTTTTAGTTCGTGTTCATTTGGCTCTTCATCTTCACTGTTATCAATTATTGGTTCTTCACTAATCAGCTTCTCTTTGCCTTTCGAATCCGAAGCTACATTACCCTTCGGTTCATTTTCAGACTTTGGCTTGGTGTTTTCTTTCTGAGTTAGCTTCACATTTTCTCCCCCTTGTTTCGGAATTGTGCTTGACTCCAAAACACCTTGAATTTGGTTCAGCATCGCGAACACCGGCCTTAGTTTCTCAGACAGATGCTTCCTGACAGAGATCGTGATCATAGAGTCACGAGTCTCAATGATGTCGGAGAGCAATCCGTTCGCATCTACAACACAGCTCTTTATAACTACTCTTTCTGAAAAAATTTCGGTGATTTGTTTTTCATCCTGCTCGAGCTTGATAGCGAGAACCTTCTCGTTTTCCGTTTTCGCTGCGAGCTGATCCTTAAGACTGTTTTCTGAAGCCAAGTCATCTTGAAGCTTTTGAAGTTTAGATGAAATGGAGGAGTTGAACTCAGAATGATCATCCTGGAGGCGAGTGCGAACTTCGTCGAGCTTTGCCTTTTCAGTGCTAAGAGTAGATCCAAGGCTGGAAATAACTTCGTTAGCCTTCGTTGTGTTGGACTCGAATGATCTCTGGAATTTTTCCATGAACAAACGAGCATCTGTAATTAGTTTATCGACTTTTTTGGTCGTTTCGCTGCATACAGAAGCAGAAGCATCTACTGCTTTGTTCGTCTTTTCAAGGTTAGCGGAGTGTTCTTTCGTAAGATTCTCAAGGAAGGACTTGATGGTTGCTTGAGAATATTCCTCACTAGATGATTCTTTAGAAGATTGAAGCAACGAAACTAGTTTCTCATTGATTGCCTTGAGTTTCCCTCTTGTGACGGGAGCTTCGTCATCACTTTCAGTCCGAATGTTGAATGGACTGTAGGTGAATCATGTGAAGTCGTCATCATCACCATAGATCATGTACGGATCATCCTGGTGGAAAAGAGAAAGGGGTGGAGTGGAATGACCGAATGTGAATCTTGAAGCACCTGTCCCCACATCAGATGTGTTGACAGTTACTGGAGTTTCAACAGTTGAGGTGGTGGTGGCAGTAGAATCGGTGGAAAGTGGGGTTTGGGTTTGTGAAACACCCAGAGATACTGGTGGGTAAGGGGCGATGGTGAGTAGGGTAGAAATAGTGGAAGTAGGAGAAGGGATGGAAAAATCTTAGAAAAGATCTTCTGTAATTGGAACAGAAGTTGGGATTTCAAATGTTACCTCAGGGTTCGTGGTTGTAGTCTCTGAAACCTTCGGATTAGATGTTGCTGCAGTATCATGCTCCTGTTCGTTTGTTGTACCTCCCTGCACAGGAACCTCCAAAATTGTGTGTGACTGCGAATCCTCGTGGACACTCAGAGTGGGAGATCTTGTCATACGAGCCACCTTCTTGATCTTTTTCTTTTTGGGTGCTTGGGGAGGTTCGGAAGGTCCTTCATTGGATTTTCGTTTACTACTCTTCTTTGGCGATGGAACTGCTTCAGATGGACCAACTTTCTTATTTTTTTGTTTCCTCCCTTCTTGGGTTTGTCCGCCTCATCGAGGAAATTTCGTATTTCATCATACAAGGGTCGAAAGCCTGAGAGTGGCAAACTGCGATAAGCTCGCAGCACATCACTCGTTGCCGGAACGTCATGAAGCATTGCTTCAGGAATGGAACCGGTAAAGCTGAACTTTGGTTATCAGCGAGTATGATGTTCGTTGTGTGGAAAATTTGGATCGAAGCCATACAAGACCCTTCCAAGACAGGAACTTTGAGTTTGTTAATCGCCCATTGAACTATGATGGTCCAGAAAAGAGCACAGGAGATTTCAATGTGTCGTGAGGTAGAAATAGTGATTTGAACCAACTGAGCCCAGAGAATAGACCCGTAATCCAAGTTGATGCCGGAGTAGATGTCGTACATCACAGTCATGAACAACTTTCTTGCACAGTCCGAGCCAGTATCCCTTTCTAAGAAGCTCTTAAAGATCATCGTGAATAGACCGTTCCACATCGGCGACAAGTTAGGCTTCTTAAACTTAGAAACTGCTACCAATGTTTCCTTGTAGCCCATCGGGTAGAACATCTCTAGAATTGCTGAGTTGGAGACGCTCTCAGGGGCAATTAGGTCACGACCCTGTTGAAGCCCTAGGAGTTGACAGAACCTCGATTTTGTTATTTGGGTCTTTTTGTTGAAGATATCGAACGAGATCCGTTCTTCCCCTTTTGTATAACTGGTAGTGGAGTAAGCCTTTGAGATATGCACCAGAGGAACAATTTCAGACTTGGTAAGCGCGATAACGAGTGGGGAGTACTTCAGCCACTTGACGATTGGTTGGAGAAACACTTCATATTTCGTTGGGTCAAGATCGAGGATCATGTTTTGATTGGCTTTCAGGTTGAGGATTGAGGACTGGGCCACATTTTCTGCAACTGAAGGAGTCTCTGAAGAAGCTGCCTTTGAAGCTTGATGAAGAAGATGATGAACAATAGAGACTATAATCGCCGGAGGATTTGTTTGCTTTTTGAGAATGGTAATTAATTAAAGAAGCATAGAAATCCTTTTATACGGAGTAGTAGGTGAAAGAAAACCATCGATTGGTTGCATCGGTTACTGAAAAGGCGCCTAAAAAGGCATGACTGACAGCTGTGACGTATGTCAGGTGGCGTCAAATCAGCGTCGTTTCAAATTCTCGCGCCCAATCTTATCCTTTAAGATGCCGCTTCAGTTACGCGTTTTCTCAGTTGATTCTTTTATGAACTTTAACAATGAATATCCATCAACCTGCCTGCGAAACTAAAAGTAAATATGATGACCACGAACCAGACTTTGGAAAATCACAATGATCTTCGTGCGAGAGTGTGCCAAAGATAAAGAAATAAATCAATATTATTCTAAGGGATTCTAGTGATGTCTTATTAGAACACGAAACAGATGGATCCCGGACAATGATCTCTTCCTTCGGAGTCAAGAGAGACTCTAAAGTGTCTGTGTGGTCTCCTGTTGAATTACGATCACATGTTTGTTGAGAAACAGTGAAAGGCATCTTTTTATTAGGTTTTAAGGGTGGTTTTATCTTCAACCAAACTACGAAACTTGATATAAGTCCGAACGGTCGATTGAAGTACTTGTCTGACCGGTGTAGCCATAAAAACAAGTATGCTTTAGAATTATTTTAAGTGACAAGGATAAGTATAGAAATCTCAAGAAAAATAAAAATTGGATCTATTGGGAAGAAACGTCTTAGGTCTAGAACATCTCATTAAGATCACACAAAAAGAAAAAGAGATTTCTTAGTACTGACCATGAAGGTGAACATTCGCTAATTCCAAGGTGAAATATCTAGAACATGTATATTGTTCACCGTCAATACATGTATATGTGTTGGATTTTGGGTTTCACTCAATTCGTAGTTATAACGAATTTAAGATTATGAACACATAATTGATTGTAACCATAAACCTCAGTGGTAACTTCTAAGAGTCTCAAGGGTTACATTTGTGAATGTGAAAGTGATGGAGATATGGTATGAGGTGGTTTCAAATAAGGAATGTACCTCTGCTATGCGAAAGTGACAAAGCAGTTAACTCTTAACTCAATGTGAGAAGAGTCAGGTAGCTCTGGACTTATGTGAATGAACATCCTTATTGGGAAGAAACGATTGGTGTTATCGATTCATTAAGGCTTCTACATAGAAAGTCTTTGAGGCTTTGGTCGACATGCAGCAGCATGCTTCTAGGGACACTTAACTAGTGCAAAGTTTCGGAATTTATACCTGCCCCATCATTCGTAATTGAGATCACCAATATGTTTGCCTTGAAACCTGCTCAATTAGCTAATATTTTTGGTATTTTATAATTGTATAATAAATGATGAAAATAAAGAAAATATTTTTGTATTTTTGCTTTTCTGAAAAAGAAATAAAAACAGAAAGAAATAATATATATATATATATATATATATATATATATATATATATATATATATATATATATATATATATATATATATATATATATTGAATTAATCATTTTTATGAAAAGAAATTGACAAACAGAAAGAAATAAAAAGAAATAATGAAAATGTACAAAGGATACAAAAAGTTCCAAACCACGAATGAACAGTAGACTACGAGTCACTACAAACATTCGCACCAATTCGTTGTGTGAACAGTTGGTTGCGAGTCACTGCGAGCGTTCGCACCGATTTGCAAGATGAAAAGATGACTGCGAGTCACTGCGAGCGTTCGCACCAATTCGCAGGATGAAAAGATAACTGCGAGTCACTGTGAGCGTTCGCACCAATTCGCAGGATGTAAAGATAATTACGAGTCACTGCGAGCATTCGCACCAATTCGCAGGCCAATCAAAAACTTAGGACAACGAAGGTGGTTTCGGAACGGATTCAGCCTCTATCATTCCTAAGCCTTGTAGAATGCGATTGAAGGATTGTTAATGTAAGGCTTTCATGAAGATGTCGGCTAACTGATCAGCGAATCTTACAAAGTGTATCTCGACATTTCCATCTTCGACATGATATTTGATAAAGTGATACCTCAGTGAGATGTGTTTTGTCTTGGAGTGTTGCATTGGGTTGTGTCAAATGCGAATGACGCTTTCAGAATCACAATATAAAGGGATTCGCTTCATGTTGATGCCATAATCACGAAGTTGGCTTTCGATCCAGATTACTTGTGAAGTACAAGAGGCAGCGGCTATGTACTCTGCTTCAACAGTTGAAAGGGAGATGCAAGTTTGCTTTTTAGATTGCCAACTTATGAGTTTGCCATCAAGGAATTGGCATCCTCCCGTTGTACTCTTTCAATCTAGACTGCAACCTCCAAGATCAACATCCGAAAAAGCTTGCACAAAGAAACCTGAACTCGAAGTGTACCATATTCCTAATGCCGATGCTCGCTTAAGATACCTGAAGATATTCTTGAAAACTGTCATGTGAGGTTTGTGAGGATTTGCTTGAAACCTGGCACAATAGCAAACTGAAAACATGATATCTGGACGACTATCAGTCAGATACATCAATGAACCTATCATTTGACGATAGAGTGTCATATCAGCAGCTGGCTTGTCCAGAGATGGAGTTAGTTCTATTCTGAATGCCATTGGAACCTTCACTTTTGAATCTCCCACCATTCCAAATTTGGAGAGTAAGGTATTTGTATAAGCCTCCTGATTGATGAAAATACCTTCCTGGCTCTGTATTATATTCAAGCCAAGGAAAAAGTTAATCGGTCCCATGGAGCTCATCTCAAACTTAGTTTCCATCAACTTTCGGAATTCAGCTATTAAGCTGGGGTTAGTTGATCCGAAAATGATGTCATCAACGTAAATTTGGACGATCATCAAGTGGTCGCCATCTTTCTTGCGAAAGAAGGTTCGGTCGACTGATCCCTATTTAAATTTAGCTTGTTTTAAAAAACGAGTTAGAGTTGCGTACCAGGCACTTCGAGCTTGCTTTAGACCATAAACTGACTTGTCCAAAATGTAACAATGGTTCGAATACTTTTCGTTTATGAACCTTGGTGGTTGTTCGACATACACTATTTCTTCTAGTTCCCCATTAAGAAATGCACACTTGACATCCATCTGATATACTTCAAAGTTCTTGTGTGCTGCGTATGCCAGAAAGATACGAACGGATTCCAACCTTGCAACGGGTGTGAAGGTTTCTTCATAGTCAATACCTTCTTCCTGGCAATATCCCTTTACAACGAGTCGCACCTTGTTTCTTATCACATTGTCTTCCTTATCCATCTTTTTGCGAAATACCCATTTAAGACCAACAACAGATGCATCCTTTGGAGTGGGAATTAGTCTCCATACCTTGTTTTGTTCGAATTCATTGAGCTCCTCCTACATTGCTTGCACCCAATCAGAATGATCAAGAGCAATTTGAATGTTCTTAGGTTCAATTTTGGAGATAAACGAATTGAACATACAAAATTCCACTTTATAGAATAGTACAGTTCGCTTCGCCTTTTGTTGAGCTCTCGTAAGAACACCTGAAGACGAATCTCCTATGACTTGAGTTTTCGGATGATCTTTCGTCCATTTAGCCTATGGAGGGTAATTAGGATCGTATGTTGGATCCAATTCGGCATTCACTTCTTCAAACTCTGACTGAACATCCGAATCATCATTCGCATTTCCATTGTCCCCCTCGAATGATGTATATATGTCTTCTTCTGGATTCGGATTCTCCCCCTGGAAAGGTATTTCTAAGCTGACTTCAGGGGTTTCGTTCTCCCCCTAAACTGGTGGATTAGATGTGGAGGTTGACGTTGAGCCCTCCCCCTGTGGTGTAGTATTCGCACATGTTGATTGAGACGAACCTTCCGGGTCCTTCATAGTGGGGTGCTCATGTTCCATATATTTCGCAGCATCGTCAATGATTTTATTGAGTTCGTCTTCCTTGTTTTCTACTACTTTGGACTCTGAGTAGATTGCCTTTTTTGGTTCATCAAATAAGTTTATGAACTCCTCGTAGAGATTGGAGAGTGGTATGGTAGCAGGATTCGTTTTGGGAAAGATCTCTTGTGATGAGTTGTCATTCTTCTGAAACTTCTTCAAGTAATTATTTTCGAAAGTGACATAGTAGGTTTCTTCTATCTTTTTGGACCTTTTGTTGAGAACCCTATATGCTTTAGAAGTTAAAGAATACCCCAAGAAAATATCTTCGTCAGCCTTCACATCGAATTTGTTCCGTTGCTCCTTTGAGTTGAAGATAAACACCTGGAACCAATAACATGGAAAAACTTGACATTAGGTGTTCGATTATTTATGATTTCATATGGGATGATAGAGAATCGCTTAATCAGGATTGAGCGATTTTAGGTAAAGCAAGCAATTCCTATCACATCCACCCAGAAGTAAAGTGGCAGATTCGCAAATGACAACATGGTTCTCGCAGCTTCACACAACGAACGGTTTCGTCTTTCGACTACCCCGTTCTGTTGAGGAGTATAAGGAGTTGATAAGTTATGAGTTACTCCTTTCTCAGTCAAGATTTCTTCAAACGCTTGGTTTTTGAATTCCAGACCGTTGTCACTACGAACGTTATGAACCAGCTTTCGCAGTTGTAGCTCTATCTGCTTTATGAAGTCCTTGAGCTTGGGAGTGGCTTCTGATTTCTTCTTAAGATAATGCACCCAAGTGAATCTAGAAAAATCATCTACAATTACGAGAATATATTTATTACCACCGATGCTTTCAATTGCAGATGGACCACAAAGGTCTATATGCAAAAGTTCAAGTGGCTCAATGACTTTCGTGCTGACGATTGTTGGATGACTCTTTATGCTCTGTTTCCCCATTTCACAGGCTGCACATAGATGTTCTTTGTCAAATTTCAGGAGTGGTAATCCTCGCACGTGATCACCAAGAACAAGCTTGTTGATATCTTTGAAATTAAGATGCAAGAGTCTCATGTGCCATAGCCTGATATCATCAGTAGAAGCTTTCGCAAGTAAGCAGATTGCAGGCTTCCCTTTGATGGGATTCAGATTTAGTGGATACATTTCTCCTTTTCCTTTTGACTTCAGGAGCACTGTCTTGGAATTCTTTTTGATTATCTCCGATCCTTCATCATCAAATGATACTTTTAGTCCTGTACCAACTACTAGTTGCGAAACACTAATGAGGTTGTGTTGCAGTCCTTCCACATACGCAACTTTGCAAATCGAAAACTCTTCATTTGTTATCATCCCATAACCCTTGATTTCACCAAGTGAATTGTTGTCGTACTTCACTCTTCCTCCATCCTTCAGTGCTCTAAACTCTCGTAGTTCTTCCTTTCTCCCTGTAAAGTGACGTGAGCAGCCACTGTCGATGTACCATTCCGAATCGAACTGCTCGTCACGTATTACCTGCGAAAGTTAAGCAGATTTAGGAACCCAAAGTTGTTTGGGCCCTCGTGAGGTTTTCACAGATACAGGAAAATAAATAGCAGGATCAACCAGATAAGTTCGTTTTATTAAGGTTGTTTTATCTTTCTTTGTGATTTGAAAAACAATAATCCTATTGTCTTTTGAGTTCATATCCTTGGTGGATAGTTTCTTTTGTTTTTTTTTTGGATTTGCTGTTTGACAATTCTCTTCTCAACTATCTTGGGATTAGTTTCGGATATTTTGACAAGAACATTAGGCGCCGAAACTATCTTTCCTTTGCCTTTAACATCTTGCAATGTCTTGGCTGAATGTGAAACATTCGTGTTAGCAGAAAAGTGAGACTTGGTTTTCTGCACAGGTTTCGCATGAGTTGAAAAGGATGGTTTTTGAAAAACTTTTTGTTTCACAACCTGTGGAGACTGATTTCGTTGTAATTCTTAGGTTTCACAGGTGAAGAGACTTTCATATTTGGATTGGATTTTTCTTTATGAACAAAGTTGGGATTCTTAGACTTCCAGAACAGCTTTCTTTCCTTGAGATTTTTGTTGTATCTAGCATTCCTTTGGCGTTTTTGTGTTGTGAACTACTCAGAGGATTTGTGAATACTAGCCCTAGGTTTTGGCTTTCTAATAGGGGTTTCCTTCCGAACTGACGATGTGTCACTTGGAACGTTCTTAGCTCCACTTGGACTTCCTTTCTCGTAGCTTGATTTGACTTTGTTTAGAGGTTCTGCTACGTAGCGGCGCTTCGTTTTCCAAGAGGTCATTTCAGACAGACATTTGGTTCCGTCTGCTTTGACGATTGGAGCAGACCAGAAGAACTCATCACAGTCATCTTTGTTATCATCTTCAACCATGGACGTTAATTCAACTGTTTGATTTTTGTTCAGTCCTTTAGTTGTAAAAACTTGGTTAGGTACAGTACGAACCTTTTGGAAAACAACTGCTTTTCCTGTCAAAACTTTGGATTTGTTCTCAGAAATACGTGCGAACTCAACTGAATTTTCAGAAATTAAAACTTTAGCAGGTTCAGGTTCGTTTTTTAAAAATTCAGAGCAGACAACCTCATCCTCTACGAAGATTTCACTCATATCACTTTGATCATCGAATTCAGAAAGGTTTTCAACATCAAGTTTATTTTCTGAACTCAACGTGGTGCTTAATGAGTCAAACTTCTGTACAGTTTCGGATTTGATTTGCTCTTTATCTTTTTCATCCAAAAGTTGTTTAAGCATATTTTTGTGGTCTTTGGACTGTATATAAGATTCGATTTTTTCCAGTCCTACTTTATATGCATCTGAAACTTCGTCTGATGAGACAATGGATTCGCATATGTAGCAGTCCTCTTTTAATTCAAGGAATGGCAAAATCATCTTGTGAATTTTCTTTCCAATCTCACAATTAAGATGCAACTGAGTAATATTAAAATAAAGTCTTTTGGCAATCAAAAAAAATGTTATGTTGTTTTAAAAGACATAAATTATCTCTCTGCAAATAAATTAACTCATCCATAGACTTAGACAAATCAGATTCCAACTTTTCAATCCACATGCGTCTCACTTCACTTTTTGACGAAACCCTGCCGAGTTGATCGGTTAAGTTAGAATTTGTTAAACGAGTTTGTTTTAGACTATCACTGAAACTTGAAAATGTGTATTTTAAGTCGTTCAATTCAGTTTCATATCTAGACACAGGTATATTCAAGGATTCAAGAATAGAGTTTACCTTGTTGATCACCTACTCGCACTCGCTTATCTGCACACGAACTGGTTTCGCAGCGAAACAACTATCAGCGCTAAGTCCACCATCAGTTGTATAACCTCTCATCTCTGACACCTCATTGGTAACAATCAAACATCTTCCATTGAACTGTGAAACTTCATCCTTGGCTATGAAGCTCCTTCCATGCGTAGGTTTGCGAACCTCTTCATCTTCAGGGTCAGTTGACCAGACTTCGACTCTGCCAAATTCATCTTCATCTTCGTTTTCCTGCACAATCAAACCAGGCATGGTGTTATCAGCATTCTTCTTCTTTTTGATCTCCTCCAGCTTTCGGAGATAATATGTTTCGTCATCCTCTCCCTCCTTCTTCTCGTTCAATCTTCTCAGCATGCATTCCTTGGCCAGATGGTTTTTGCCATGACAGTAATTACAATCATAGCCAGAGTCCCCCATAAGCATTTTGTCCTTCTTCGCTTCTTCTTTCTAAGAGTTGTTCGTACTCTCCTCTTTTGCTTTTTTAGAGCTATAACTGCCCTGCCAGTTTTGGTTTTTGTTGCGACTGAAGTTCTTCTTTGCAAACTTCCTTGGATTGGACACCATGAATGCATATTCTTCCTTGGAAAGTTCACAATCGGAAAGATCAGACTCCGAACCATCATCATCTACTGCCTTTTTACCCTTCGCAACAAGGGCCAGTGATCCCATCCCAGAAACTATCTTCCCTTCTTTCGTCACTTCATCTTCATGTGACCTCGGTATTCCAACTATCTTCGCCAACGTGTATTTCTTGAACTGATCATGTGCTTTTACGATGGAAACTACAGCCTTCCTCTCATATCTTAGCCCGTTCATGAACATGAATTTTGGCTCGATCAGTTCACGTCTAATCTTATGCTTCATCATCCTACTGAGAATATGATTATAGCGATTGAAAGTTTGATCTAGACTCTCTTCAGGCTTTTGCACAAATGCTCCAAACTCTGAAAGCAGTAGAGTTTGAGTAGAATGCTCAAGATCAGCATCAGTTAAATATAGTTCCTTAAGCCTATACCAAATGGCTTTTGCTGTGTCGCATGAAATAACCAGACGAAAAGTGTCTGGTGGCAAAGCAAACCTGATGATCCTCATTGCTTTAACGTTGCTTAGCAGCCTATCCTTGTCATCTTCTGGTACGTCGTTTACATTAAGAAGAAGTTTGTTATAGTCAGCTTGAGTTTTAATTTCTCTTCTTGTTCCTGTATGAGTAAACGTCTGGATAGTAATGGCTTCCCATATCAGATAGCCATGATCTTGAAGCCCTATGATGTAATCTTCAAAGTGCAATGCCCACACTTCATAATCATTGGGAAAAAGAATAGGGATTCTGGTTGTAGATCCAATGCTGCTTGAAAGATTTATTGAGTTAACATGAGAATCGTCTGACATGTTTAAAAATTGATTATAACCTGTATGAATCAGATGTGTTGTTTTTGGGTAATATCAAGAACAAAGATCAGCATCAATAACAAAGATGACGGCTGAACCAGATCCAATAATATCGGAAACCCTAAAAACTCTTTCGACAGAAGAGATGCGTATAGATTACACAGTCTCCTACTCTGATACCAATTGTTGAGTTGAAAATTCTAAAGATCGAATAGATTCAAACAAGTAAAAACAATCAAACACAGATTATGAATCAAGAATGTGTCGAATGATTATAAGTCACAACCTCAGAAGAGCTCGATTAAGAACTGCTACTGTAGAGGCTATGTAGGGTTTACAATGACACGATCAACAAATGCACGATGCATGCATGCACCATAAATAGTAAAACCCTAATCATTAATCATGGGTGGACAGGCCCAACCCGGATACACAAAAGACTAAGTAAAAAGCCCAAAAGACGCAACCTTAAATACTCAACACCAAATTACCCATTAATACCGTCACTTATTGGGTCTAGCTCAAACCCTAACTCTTTAGGACCTAGATCTTGGTCCACAAGCCATCCATGCTCCAAACTAAAGCATACAAACAGAGATCTAGACTCTAAACACTACTTGAGCACGTAAAGCTTCCTCCCTTCACTCCATGAATGGCCTTTTGGAGCTTAAAAGGCCAAAATGACATCCTATAGCTTGCATGGGCTTCAATGGCCATAAAGTTTTCACCTTTATGCCATGAAAGCCCTCCATGATTTATGATCTGATGGTTTACCCACTTGGGACGTCCATAACCAAAAGATCAAGCTTTTTGGACCAAAACCCCATAAAATGATAAATAAGAGATCTAAGAAGTTACTACGCAAGTTTGAGACTTGTTTACCAGAAAATGATGAGAATGAAATGGAGTATCATGATCTACTAGCTTCTTCTTGAATCCCCAAGCTTCTCCTTCCTTCACAAGCTTCAAAACACACCAAGTTTCACTAAAAAATGGCTCACAAGATCACAAATGCATTAGGGTTTCTGAATCTAGGGTTTGGGACTTGGAGGCTGGAAATGAGGCCAGCAAGTGGGGATTAGGATGCTTAAATAGGGTGCAAAACTCCGATATTAGGGTTTCATTCTGGTAGCCCTACTCGTCGAGTTGAGGCTTCCAACTCGTCGAGTAGACTTCAAAACCCGCATCCAAATCCAATCCCTACTCGACGAGTTTGGGGCCTCCAACTCGTCGAGTTCCTACATAAAAATGAATAAATTTATAATTTAACTACATACCAGGAACCCGGTGTTACAATTCTCCCCCACTTGTCTCAGACTTCGTCCTTGAAGTCTGTTGCCTCGAATAACTCTGGGTTGTGCTCCCTCATCTCTTCCTCTGGCTCCCAAGTCGACTCCGAGCCCTTACGGTGCTGCCACTGCACCTTCACTAGCTGAACAACCTTGTTCCTCAAGGTTTTCGTCTTTCGATCCAGAACCGCCACTGGCCTCTCAATGTAGTTCAGGCTGTCATCAACCTGGATATCCTCTAAAGGCACAACCGGTGAGTCATCCACTAAGCACTTCCGCAGCTGGGAAACATGAAAAGTGTTGTGGATCTGGCAAAGCTCTGCTAGAAGATCCAATCGATACGCCACCTTGCCCACCCGGGATACAACCCTGAAAGGACCAATGTACCTGGGGCCCAGCTTGCCCCGCTTCCTGAACTGGATGACACCTTTCCATGGTGACACCTTCAGGAGAATCATGTCGCCCACCTGAAACTCTAAGTCTGAACGACGCTTGTCGTCATAGCTTTTCAACCGACTCTGAGCAGTCTGGAGCCTGCTCCGGACCTGCTGGATCCTCTCAGTAGTCTTGAGTACCACCTTAGTACTCCCCATTACCCTCTTTCCGAACTCGCCCCAACAGATTGGGGTCCTATACTTCCTCCCGTAGAGCATATCGAGGGGAGGTCGGTCTATGTTGACGTGGTAACTGGTGTTATACGAAAATTCCGCTAATGGAAGATATGTATCTCAACTGCCACCGAAATCCAAAACACATGCGCGCAACATGTCCTCGAGGGTCTGAATCGTCCTCTCGCTCTGCCCATCCGTATGAGGGTGGAAAGTGGTGCTGAAGTGGAGATGAGTACCCATCTCGTCGTGAAACCGCTTCCAAAATCTGGAAGTAAAACAGGCGTCTTGGTCTGACACAACTGAAACTGGCACACCATGACATGCCACCACTTCTCGAACGTAGATCTCGGCTAGCTTCTCAGCCGATATACTCTCCGGGATCAAGATGAAATAGGCACTCTTGGTCAACCGATCCACGATGACCCATATCGAATCCACTCCACGTGCGGTCCTGGGAAGCTTCGTGATGAAATCCATAGTGATATCTTCCTATTTCCACACGGGAATCTCCAATGGCTGCCTCTCGCCGTAAGGTTGCTGGTTTTTAGCCTTGACTTTCCTGCAAGTCAAGCACCACTCTACGTACCATGCTATGTCTCGCTTCATGCAGGGACACCAATAATCAGGGCGAAGATCCCGATACATCTTCGTCGCCCCGAGATGGATGAAGAATCTCGACTTGTGAGCCTCATCCATCGGAACTTGGCGTACCCCACCATAGTAAGGAACCCAGACCCGCCAATGCAGGGTCAACAATCCACGGTTGTCGTAATCAAATGAGGCTACCTGACCTACGATCCGCTCACACTACCGGCGCTCTTCCTTCGTACCCTCGATATGCGCCTCTTGGATCTGCTCCAACAATGGGGTAACCACTATCATCCTCAGAAATATGTCTCGAATTGGAGCCGCCACTACCTTGCAGCTCAGAGCATCAGCTACCACATTGGCCTTCCCTGGGTGATAAAGGATCTCACAATCGTAATCCTTCACCACATCTAACCACCGACACTGCCTCATGTTCAGATTCGAATGATCCATGAGGTACCTCAAACTCTTGTGGTCCGTGTAAATGGTACAACGAACCCCATAGAGATAATGCCGCCAAACCTTGAGGGTGAAAACCACAGTCCCCAACTCCAAATCGTGTGTCGGATAGTTAGCCTCGTGAGGATTCAGCTGCCTCAAAGCATAAGCTATCACATGACCCTGTTGCATCAGTATTGCACCCATACCCGTGATCGAAGCATCACAATAAACCATGAAATCATCGACGCCCTCCGGCAACGTCAGGATCGGTGCCTCGCATAACCGATGTCTGAGGGTCTCGAAGGCTGCATGCTGCTCAGGCCCCCTGCGGAATGTCACCAACTTCTTAGTTAGTCGGTTCAAGGGAACAACAATCATAGAAAAATCATGGATGAATCTCCGATAGTAACCCGCCAGACCAAGAAAACTTCGAATCTCAGATGGAGACCTCGGAACCTTCCACTGCATCACAGCCTCTATCTTGGCCGGATCAACCAGAATACCCTTCTGGTTGACAAGGTGCCCCATAAACTGCACCTCGTGCAACCAGAACTCACACTTAGAGAACTTTGCAAAAAGTCTCTCCCTCCTCAGTGTCTCCAGCGCCTCCCTCAGGTGCTCCTCATGCTGCTCCTGAGTCTTGGAGTAAATCAAGATATCATCTATGAAGACTATCACAGACCGATCCAGAATCGGTCTGCACACGCGGTTCATGAGATCTATGAACGCGGCAGGAGCATTGTTAAGCCCAAACGACATCACCACAAACTCATAATGACCATAGCGAGTCCGAAAGGTTGTCTTCGGCACGTCGTCATCCCTGACTCGCATCTGGTGATAACCTGATCGTAGATCAATCTTGGAGAACCAAGATGCACCCTATAGTTGGTCAAATAGATCATCAATCCTCGGGAGGGGATAACGGTTCTTCACCGTTACCTTATTCAGCTCCCAGTAATCTATGCACATCCGATGTGACCCGTCCTTCTTCTTCACAAACAGGATCGGGGCTCCCCATGGCGAACTGCTCGGCCTGATAAATCCCTTGTCTAACAGCTCCTGTAGCTGTGTAGACAACTCCTGCATCTCGGGAGGAGCCAACCGATACGGTGCCTTGGCTATCGGAGCCACACCAGGAACTAGGTCAATCCTGAACTCTACCTGCCTCTCCAGAGGTACCCCAGGCAAATCCTCCGGAAACATGTCCGGGTAATCCCGTACGATCGATACATCATGCACTGTCGCCTTACCCTTATCCCAGGTATCCGTAACATAGGTGACATCCTGTGGCCTCTCGCCCTGAATCACTAACCCTCCCCCACTAAGAGTCCAAACTCTCACTAGCTGCTTCTTGCAGTCGATCACTACTCCATTGGGACTCAACCAGTCCATAACCACAATAACTTTATTCCTTCTCAGGGGAATGGGGACCAAATCTACTGAAAACTACTCATCGAACAACTGCAGCGTACACCCTCGATGAACTCTGGCAACCCGAACGTTCCTATCATCTTCTATATCCACATCCAGTGAACAGTCTAGATCCCCTGGAGCTCCAACAAATCGCTTGCTCGGCGCGAGCGATACAAAAGATCGGGTAGCCCCCGAATCGAACAATACCAGAGCAGATATACCGTTCACTAAGAACGATCCTATAATGAAACACATAAACATGAGTGACAATAAATATAAATAAAGAGATAAGAAGAAGATACATACTCGTAACGAAATCAGGAGCTGCACGTGCATCCTCTGCTGTCAATTGGAAGGCTCTTCTCTTCGCCACTGGCGCCTCTGTTCGGCCCTGAAGGTTGTCTGTAAGCCTCAACGTAGCAAGAGTGGGTGCTGCCACACTGATGTCGATTCACCCACACTTCCATTCCTTGTAGAGGAAGGCTAACTGCTTGCTGGCTGGGAGCTGTATGAGCGGTAACGTCCACGTACGGCTCCGTGAACTGGGACCTCTTGTGGCCCATCTGATTGCACTGAAAGCAAATCAGATCAGATACTGTGGTGGTGGTGGTAGCAGTGCAATCCTTTCTGACATGTCTAGTTCGGCCGCATTTGAAGCAGCCCGAACTACCCGCCCTGCACGTGCCCTCGTGCGTCCTACCACACTTGTCACAGCGGCCTCGGCCCTGCTGGCCATTCTCTTGGGAATCTACCTTGGGCTTTTTGCCTGAGCCCTACACGCCAGACACCACCTCTGGCTTCCTCTTCCTCTCCATCTCTAAATCAATATCTCTCTCATGAGCCCTCGCTATCATATCCTCCAGCGTCTTGCAGCTGGATCAGCTCACAAACTGTCTGATGTCGCTCCTCAACATCTCATGATACCGGGACTTTTTCATCTCCTCGTCCGCCACATACTGCGGAACGAGAAGGTCCCTCTCCCTGAACTTGGTGATGATCTCCGCCACCGTCTCAGTCGTCTGCTCGAGGTCCTTGAACTCCCTAGCAAGCTGTTGCATCTCGATCACAGGTGTAAACTCGGCCCTGAACCTGGCCGAAAAGTCACTGAAAGTCATTGCATCTAGAGCTGCATCATCTCCAATGGCATGTTCGGCCTCCTCCCACTAGTCACGTGCTCTGTCCTTCAGAAGACAGGAAGCAAGTCGGACCTTGTCCCCCTCGCGACATCTGCTCGTACGGAAACCATTGGCGACATCAGCCAACCATCTGCTGCTATTAACGGGGTCCCGAGACCCATGATAGTCTGGAGCTCCGCAAGCCCGGAACTCCCTGAAAGTCATAGTGTGTGCCCCTAGCATGGCCGCCACCTCAGTGCGGAAAGCACTCAACCTCTCGTCAAGAATATCCAGGATACCCTCATTGACCGTGTGAAAGATCACAGAAGTCTGATCCAAAATGTTGCTCGTGATATCGGATGAGATGAACTCTCTCGTCTGCTCATCAAGCTGCCCGGCTCCAGAGCCCGAGCCTGGTCCCTCACCGGCTCCCGAAGTGCCGACTGGCCTAGTGCGTAACATCACCATTCTGAAAATACACCATAACAAACATCAGAATACTCATCATAACTCGAGGGATCACATACACTACAAGTTCCCTGGACTCGTCTCAGCCTTCCTTGATTCGAGTACGGATCCTATGCTTTCAGTAGTATGGCCCATACTACCTTCCACATCTACCCGTACTTTCCCCAAGAACTGCCTCGACTCCACCAAGTCCCTTGTACTACTACTGTTGTTCTCATGCTAATCTCATCCTAGGCTTGCCCTAAGGTAATCACCAACCCACTCTCCACCATCAGCTGCATAATAAGTCCTTGCCATCTCCCCCTAACTAGCTCGCGAATACCATTACATATCACTAAGAATAGATAATTCTTCGAATGAGAGGTCCTACCCTACAATCGTTAGACACAAACAAGAGCTGCGAAATAAAGCTAGACCTAAATTTCTGAAATTATTTAGTCCTCGTAATATGTAACTTAACGTATTCGTTTACTAGTTAGTTAAAGATATATAGGACTCCTAAAAGCACAAAGCTAGCAGCATTCGAGCATTGAGTAACAATAATCATGCTTATCCTATTCAGGCCATCATATTACTGACTTATGAATTCTAGCATACAGTTCAATAAGCTCATACATCAGGCATATAAGGCATCATTCCTAGATCCTTAGCCCTAAACTAGCATGCAGTTCTTATTCGCATATATCAGGCATACAAGGCATCGTTCCTAGATCATTAGCCCTAATCTAGCATGCAGTTCTCATAATCATATCATAACATAAACTTGTATGGTTATTTTGGGAATACTTACTTGAGCTCGGCTGATTGCATGCACCACACCCTTTTTCTCTTTTCAAATTCCTTTTTATAAAAATGTTTTTTATTTTAAAAATTTTATACCAAGTCCTTAGTTTGAGTTCAGACACACCCGAGAGTGTGCCCGAATCCCTCAAACCAAGGCTCTGATACCAACTTGAAACATCCCAAAAATACGGTCCAAAAATTTCATTTTTATTTTATATATAAAACCACAGTAACCCATATCATCTCAGAAAAACATGGTGATAATATCTCAAAACATCATGTCAAAACACTTTATCAAAATCACATGTCTAAATATCAGAGTAAATCATCCCAGGCTAAACGTTGTGGTGTGTGCAATGCAGTCATCCTGAGCTCTTCCCTTTGCTACCTGAAGTACCTGAAACCAAAACTGAAAACTGTAAGCACGAAGCTTAGTGAGCTCCCCCAAACTACCACACACCATAAACATAACATGCGACTAGGAGGTACGAGCCCCGCCCACACTCGATGAGATAAGGGCCCCGCCCACCCTCATCTAACTAGGAGATACGGGCCTCACCCACACTTTGCTATCTCTCAGATACGATCCTCGCCCACACTCAGCTGTTATGAGATACGGGCCCCACCCACACTCAGCTACTATGAGATACGGGCCTCGCCCACACTCAGCTACTATGACATACGGGCCTCGCCCACACTCAGCTAACCAAGAACACATACAGGTATCACACAGACAACAAGTATAATTAAGCATATCTATCCATACCATATTAGCTATCTAGGAGATACGGGCCTCGGCCACACTCAACTACTAATCAAAATGTCAATCCATAATATATCAACTATCTACGAGATACGGACCCCGCCCACACTCGACTACTAATCAAATCACATATAAGGGCCGGCCTTGGTGTCGTAGACCCGTTCCTACTAGAGGAAACTCACCTCAATATCGTGAATAGCTGAAAGTCCCAACTCCGCAACCGGCTCTACTCACACCCTAATGACCCTATATAGAACAACCTCTTGGATAACATTCCATACTCAAAACCCCTTCATGGGTCAACCTTGGTCAAATTCAAAGTCAAAGTCAATATTCTGGGTTGACTCAACTCGCCGAGATGGTCCATCAACTCGTCAAGTTCCATGAATCATAAACCCCGAAATTACGATTCAACTCGTCAAGTTCTTTCACAACTCGTCGATTTCCTCTTATCTACAGAATCACGACTTCTCCAGACAACTCGTCGAGTCATCCTTGAACTCGTCGAGTTTAGCCTTTAACTGAATCAGGACACTTCGTCCTAACTCGTCGAATTCCACTATGGACTCGACGAGTTCTTCGGTCTACTAAGCCATCTTAATAGATTAAGCCCCAATCTTCATATTTGAGCTTCATACTTCACCTACACACTGAAAATGTCCTTTTAAGGGTAAGGTTTCCAACTTTACCCATTAATACCCTCACTTAATGGATCTAGCTCAAACCCTAACTCTTTAGGACCTAGATCTTGGTCCACAAGCCATCCATACTCCAAACTAAACCATAAAAACAGAGATCTAGACTCTAAACACTACTTGAGCACGTAAAGCTTCCTCCTTTCACTCCATGCATGGCCTTTTGGAGCTTAAAAGGCCAAAATGACATCCTATAGCTTGCATGGGGCTTCAATGGCCATAAAGTTTGCACCTTTATGCCATGAAAGCCCTCCATGATTCCAGATCTGATGGTTTACCCACTTGGGACGTCCATAACCCAAAGATCAAGCTTCTTGGACCAAAAACCCCATAAAATGATAAATAAGAGATCTAAGAAGTTACTAAGCAAGTTTGAGACTTGCTTACAAGAAAATGATGAGAATGAAATGGAGTCTCTAGATATACTAGCTTAATTTTGAATCCCCAAGCTTCTCCTTCCTTCACAAACTTCAAAACACACCAAGTTTCACTCAAAAATGGCTCACAAGCTCACAAATGCATTAGGGTTTCTGAATCTAGGGTTTGGGACTTGGAGGATGGAAATGAGGCCAACAAGTGGGGATTAGGATGCTTAAATAGGGTGCAAAACCCCAAAATTAGGGTTTCATTCTTGCAGCCCTACTCGTCGAGTTAAGGCTTCAAACTCGTCGAGTAGACTTCAAATCCCGCGTCCAAATCCAATCCCTACTCGACGAGTTTGGGTCCTCCAACTCGTCGAGTTCCTACATAAAAATGAATAAATCTATAATTTAAATACATACCAGGAACCCGGTGTTACACTTGAAAGGTGATATTTCAGCAACATGAAACACTTCAGGAAAATGTTGCCTTAGAGCCTGCACTATAACACCTAGTTCTCGAGTTTACTTAAGGAGTGGAATGGAAGGGTTTGGAAGTAATCACAAGGGAAATGTGTTATTGAGTTCTTTTTAAGAGATGGAAGGGGATGGAATGGAAGGGGAGGGGAAACAAAATACAAGCCTTTTTCATCCTCCCATTTTTGGGAGGGTTAGGAACGGAAGTCCAAAAAAGCCTTAAACACTTCCATTCAATTATATTCCACTCTAACTCAAAACTCGTTAATCATTTGTCTCCTCCCTCTCACTTCCATCACCTTCCTTTGATTAAAAAAAACTCGACAACAAGGTGTAAGGATTCTGATGAAGCATTAGTCCAACATCAACACTTTTCATAAAAGGTTGCAACAGCCCCTGCACTAAAAAAGTAGTGAAAATCACTCCATTTGATCTTCAAAAATGGCTTCATCTTCATTTCTTCTTACATTTTTGTACAAAATAAATTATATATAAAACTAATCTATTACTTACCAAAAAAAACAAAGAAAACTAACTATTTAATTATTACATATCATATGAATAAATAAATAATTACAACTATATATATATATATATATATATATATATATATATATATATATATATATATATATATATATACGTAAAATTATATAAAACAACTCTTTGTTTTTCTAAAAAACTTTCGTGACAAAAAATACATGTAAACTTCTGTCACCAAAAAAAACAATTATAAAGTTTGTATAAAGTTTTCTTGCAAAGAGAAAAGCATCCACATTTTCCAAAAACAAAGGTCCATCAACTTAACAAATAATCTAACTAATCTTGAAAAAATGGCTCTAATACCAATCGTTGGGTTTTTATTCAAAATAGTCCAATTATAAACGCATAATTAGACGTAATTAGGAATGAAAGACTTTGATTTTGAAAAAAAAAAAAAAACTAGTTTTATACCTACCAAGGATTGTTTTGCAAGTACTTACAAAGATTAAACAAAACCAAAGAAGAAGAAAGGGATACAACCTTTGAAGACTTTGGTTCCTTTTGGCAATTAGGAAGTTGGTGAAGATGGCTTAAGCTCTAAATTGAGCTCTTTATAATGTATCAACCAAGCAAGATGAAACCACCATTATATGCTAGTAAACACTTGTAAATAAGTTACTTTAAGATATTAAGACATATCCAAACAAGTCTTAATAGAAAGCAACTTATATATCTTCAACTCTAGCACCATTTGCAATAAAGGAAGGAGGGGGATGAGAGCTTTCAACTTCGAAATTAGCCTTCTAGAGAGCTTTTGTTCTCGGTTTTGGACACCCAAACGAAGAAGAAGAACAAGTGAAAGAACTAACTCATAAACCCTTGAAAGTCTTTCATTTATATATCATCTCAATGTAGGCAGAAGGAAATACAATAAAGCAATAGGGAGTAAGGCTTTCTTAAGAGTATGAGAGACATATTAAACAACACTAAAGTAATCCATAGGCATGTCGATTGCTTTTTCGGCCATGATGGTCAAAAAGAAAGACATGGAGTGTGCTTTAATATAATCCCTAACTAACTAGTTGAGTCTTAAACATTTGGTTACTTTAAGTGACCAAAAATGTTGTACACAACATTAATAATTATACCCTATGAAATTAATCTAGTTTTTTTTTGTTCTCTTTTATTTTTATTTCCTATAAACAATAATTCCCAATAAGTTGGTAAAAATATTATTTCTCAAAATAATGTTTTTCTAATTAAATACAAATGATAATATATTTATTAATAATCAAATATATTGATAAATAATCAATTGATGGTAATTTGTTATAAGGTTTGGCCCTATAGAATCATATGTTATTAGCAATATCATTTCATAATAACTCTTGGGCATACAAGATCTTTCATGATCATTGAGGTGGCCAACAGTATCACCATATATTGTCACGTGGCTTGGCTTTTAACAAGTTGAAGAAAATTGTAGAAAGTTTATAAGTTTATTATTCAATTACAAAAGATAAATTAATACATAGTTTTACTCCCAGGCTAGTTGTATATAAACCACAAAAGCAAGCATGTGTGTACATTGCTCTTCGGCATCAAAGTCTCATTAGCCTTCTCAGATAACAACCTAACTTGCTTGTCAATAAAACATTAACATTATATAACCTCTCTTTTAACTTTATGCCTAAATAACAAATCATCAATCGATGGGTCAATTTAGCATCAAAACACATTAAATGTATGTATTTTAGAAAAATACTAAATGATTGATAAAAACTCAAGATACAACCAATACCAAAAGTAAACACCTTCAAATAGATTATTTTGTTTACCTACTCGCTTCACATAATGCATATAGTTGAACTGATGCCTCTCACATAGAGCACACGTAGGATCGGCTCTAAGGTGCTCCAACGTGTGCAATCGTACAAGACCACGAAAAAGAATATGGCCCGATTTTTAGCCAAATTATCTAGTTAATCCTCTCTAATAAATGAAGGTTTTTTGGCCACTTGTCACATTCTCATTCAATTTGTCAAATGTCATTTTGTGGTTATTTTGAATTAATTTTTTTCACATGTCATTTTATGAGTTTTTTCTATTTTATTAAATTCCACATAATATTTTAATGTAATAATTGTAATAAATATAGTAATAAATGGATATCAATTTCATTAATGAATTTACCTTTTAATTTCAAAATTCTCAAAATTAAAGCTCATTAGTTTCTTTTATTTATTTAAATTATTTGTTTAAATTTAAAAGTTCAAAAACATTTTCATTATAATAATTCATTATTTTTTTTATAAATTCAAAGTTCTCAAATATTTTAACCTTTATAATTAACTTTTTTTTTAAATCAACTCATTTAATACATGGGTCTCCCAACTACTATATAGGTAGAGGTTCATTTGAGACAATATTAATTTTGTGAGACATGGAGACACGATCCTAGCCACTCATCTTGGAGATCAAAAAAAATAAAAAAAAATTATAAAATGAAAAATAATAGTAAAAATCCAAAATTTATTTTTTTAAATATTATTTTTGTTATTTAATTTATCCAAAAAAATAATTAAAAAAATCATCGTTTTTTTTTCAAAATATGAGTGAAATATTCTAATAGAATATTACACTGTAAATAATTAAATCGAATTTTTAGAATGTTACAATATTCTAATATATTACTAAAATTGGTGGATATGTTAAAATATTCTAACATTCTACTTGAATATTTAGATTTGTTACAATATTCTAATATTTTATTAGTGAATATTTATAATTTAATATTTTAGTAGAATATTCTAACATTCTAAAAATTTGATTTGAATATTTACAGTATAATATTCAATTAGAATATTTCACGTATTTTTTGAAAAAAACGGTAATTTTTTTATTTTTTTATTATTTTTTGTTTTTTTGATAAAAAAAATGATGAAAATAATATTTGAAAAAACAATTTTCGAAAATTTTCATTTATTTTACATTTTAAAAATATATATCTTTTATCTCCAAAATGAATGGATAGGATTGCGTCTCCACGTCTCACAAAATGTGATGGTCTCACATAAACCTAACCCTATATATATATATATATATATATATATATATATATATATATATATATATAGGGAATGGTTATTTGGAAAATAAAAAACCCTAAAAATCATGAAAATGCATAAAAAAATACTTAGAGATCACAAAACTTTTTTTTGAATTTTTTTATAAAAAATAACAGCTTTCTATACAAATTCGCTGAAAAAAAATTTTGAAAAAAATATATATAAAAAAAATATATTTTTTTTATTTTTTTTTTCAGCGAATTTTAAGAAAAAGCTGCGTTTTTTTGAAAAAAAAATTCAAAAAAAAAAGTTTTGTGATCTCTAAGTATTTTTATGCATTTTTTTTTATTTTTAGGGTTTTTTGTTTTCAATAGAACCTAAACCTATATATATATATATATATATATATATATATATATATATATATATATATATATATATATATATATATATATATATAGGCTTAGGTTATTTTATTGAAAGTAATTATTGTGTTATTGTATTCATAAATGTGTGCCAATCATTTTACTTATTTTAAGAAAGTGATTAAAAAATATTATTTAATTAAAAATAATCGAAAAATACCATCTAATTTAACTAGAAGGGTATTTTAGTCAATTAATATATATTTAATAAAGGAAATTTGCATATTTTAAGAGATCATAGATTCTATTAATTTTAAAAATCCGATTTTATGAATTATAAGGTTTTTAATTCGGAAATTGTGATAGAATATGTTTGAGTATGTTCAAAAATAAAAATATTCTAGAACGATAAAATAATAAAAATATTTTTGGACATATTTCTTGTAGAATAACAAATTCTCGAACCAGCAATTGAAGAATTAAAACAAAAATTATATTAATTCTTATAGAATACATGTAACAGTTGCTAAGAATTACATTTATTGTTAAAGAATAAAACTAAAAAACTTTCAAATCGGGAAAAAAACATCAAAATCTAATAAATAACACTAATTTATTATAAAAGAATAATGTTGCTAAGAGGCGTTGTTCAAATTTTGTGGTCCGTTCTTCAAGCATCAGCTTCTGTGGAAACAAATCCAATGAATAAATTAGTGAGAAAATATCCATAATCCATTCCAACATAATTGGAATTCGTGATTCCATTCTGATAGAATTGGAATTCATTTACCAATAATTATATTAATTTGTCGCATTCTAACAGAATATGTTCATGATTATCATAAAAAAAAACATTATTTTCTTATAGAATACTATAAACGAAGAAATACCATTCAGTTGAAGCATTTTAGCGAGTGCTTGGTGTGCATCAAAACAATTTTCAATTTCCTGTAAAAATTAAACAATCAGAACAAATTCCAAATTCACCAAAAATATTACACCTTGAAAAAATTAGAAAATAAACCTAAACAAATCCAAATTTCTTTGATTTCTGTCAAACAATCAACCCAAACATCCATTCTATATATTGAAATCAAATCAAATTAAAAAAAAAACCCCATTTGAAGATTAAACTTCATTGGTTTAACATTGTTCCATAACCTAAGATAGCACCTTCAAACTGTCACAGAGTTGAACAAACAACACACCTTCAAATTGGTTCAGTTATCATATAAGCATCTTAAGAATAAGATCTAGGTTCAATTGAAAACTGAAACACAAACACATATACAAGCAAAGTGTTAAATAACAGAAAATTTGGGGTTTGAAATTCAAACTCACGTAATGAACAAAAATTGTTATAGAATATAACTCCTCCGTATTTCAGTTCTATCTTTTATTTACAAATAATTTGTGGTCTTTTTATTGTTTGTGTGTAAACTGAAAGCCCCCTTTTGTTTTATTATCAACAGTAATACACATCTCATGAAATTTGAAGTGAGAACATAGATGAGAGAGAAAGAACAGCAATATCAAGAAGAGGAAGCGAACTACGACTTAGGTCACTTCCTCCATTCCATTTTCCTTTGAATTGAAGATCTGCAATGCATACAGAACCTATTAGAAGCTGAAAGAAGTTGTTGCATAAACCCTAAAAGATTCGCATTTCGTTCTATTTTAGAGCTGTTTTATGAATTTGTTATGCATCAGTTGACAGAACAACAAAGAAATATAACAGAAACCAGGGAAAAGAAGAAAGAGTGAAACCTAGTAAAAAAATCGACATCAGGGAGGACTCGACAACAGGAAAAATCGGACAAAGACGAACCTTAGCTGTTGAGTACGACGGTCTCCGGCAGGTGGTTCACAGGGAAGAATATTGGCTAACGGCGGTGAGGGCTTGCTTGAGAGGCAACGACCGAGAGAAGCGGAGGCGTAGGTTTGTGTCGTTGTATGAGTTTGTTATGCATCCCTTTTCCTCCTTCGCACCCTATCGACGGAGAAGCAAGAACGCATCCTCGCGGCTCCTTCCCATCTCCCTCTTCGGCTTCGTAAGTCCCCTGAGATGCCCTCTTCACCATCGATCAGAAAGAAACGGATTAGCCGCATGCGAGATTCCTCATGATGGGATCGGTCGGATGTGAGGGAACGAGATTTAAACCGTATAGATTAGGTTAAAAGTCAATACCATGATTATAAGGATTATTTTTGGAAGTTATTAAGCAAATTACTAAATTACCCTTATTTGTTTATTTAATTATTTATTTTGATTGGCCCATATTTATGTATACAATAACACAATAATTACTTTAAATACATGAACGTGTATATATATATATATATATATAAAAAGAGAGAGAGACATATATATATATATATATATATATATATATATATATATATATATATATATATATATATATATATATATATATATATATTGCTTAGTATGGATTAAGCACTTTACAAGCCGCCTGTTTTCAAATTTTTATGACAGTTCGATTCGCCGTTCTATCTTACTCTTAGATTTAGTAAACTGATTTTCAGATTATATATATTTGGCCCCATTGGTTTAGAAATTAGTTTTTTTTTTATTAAATTAGTTCACAGATGCTACATAATTGGTCTCTCGCTTTTTATAATTTTGCATATGGCTCTATTTAATCAAATTTATTTATTTTTTAGTTTTTCTTATAAAATTTGACCCCTTTATATATTTTTTGCTTTAATATATATATGAGTTGGTTCTTTTGAATATACTAATTAAAATGACAAAACTGCACGAATGGTCCCTGTGGTTAGTTGAAAATTGTCACTTTGGTCCAAAAAAATTTGGGCTAGCACCAGAGGTCCAAACTTTTCATTTTGTTGCGAGTTTGGTCCGATTTTATTTGAACTTTTTTAAAAAGACGATTTTGCCCTTTATTATTTAGTATTTTAATTTTCTTTTATAACGACAATTAAAAACAATTAAAACTAAAAGAAAAAATAATCTCTCTCTCTCCCCGACCACCATTGAACCAATCCAACCCCTTTCCTCCCAAAAATTGATGAACCTGAACCTGTAATTAAACCTAACTAACCCTCATCCTGAAAATCAAACCCTAAACATGCAAATCAAGCCTTACTAAACCATACACCTGCACATCGAAACCCACAGGCTGCAGGAGAAAAAGAGGATTTGGATCGACACCTATGGTGGTCATCCGAAAAAGAAAACATAACCTGATCGTGATTCATTCCCTAGAAATCTCAAATCGGTCCTATTTCTAACCTTTCACACATGAAATCATGCCCCCTTTTTGTTGCTCCTGGAATGCATAGTCGGGACCCAATTAGAACAACAATATGATTACCATCAAACAATTCGATCAGAACTCTCCCGATCTCCTCTACTCAGTGAATTTTCTACTCGCCGGAATGCAACCCACAATTTTATGGCTCGTTGCAAGCTTTCAATCTTGCCATCAAACGTTTTTCATGTGAATAAGATTGATGAATTCACATCATTCATCATCGGTGTCCTCACAAAAGTGGGTTTACATCACAGAGGTGGGTTTAAATGGTTTTCGGATCTACAACACATCATAGAGGTGGTTTACAGTGTTTTCGGATCTGACAGAGAGGAATAGAAAGGCTATCAGATCTTAAAGAGATGGAGTGAAGGGCGGGGATCCGAAAACACCATCTTATTTCATTGGAGCTATGGTTTTCGGCGGTGGCTTCCTATGTTGGAGGTGAAGATCTATAAAAACCCTAGTACCGACGGCGACGAATTATGGTTTCCGATAGGCGATATCGGTGCAGGTAGAGGGTGGCATTCTAGATCCGGTTATGATAAAAATAAGGTGTGAAGAAGATGTTGGTGGTGGCGTTCATGAAGGTTGTCTGACGGTGGTTGTTGTGGAGACGACGACGGTGGCTGACAGTGGTGATGACGGCGGCTGGCGGTGGTGTATCGGCAATTTTCATCTTCCTGCAAGTGGTGGTGTCTCGGTGTATATGAAAATGAAAGAAGATGGTGTTACATATTTTAATAGAGAGAGAGTATTTTTCTTTTATTTTTAATTGGTTTTCATTGTTGTAATAAAAGACAATTAAAATATTAAATAATAAATGGCAAAATCATCTTTTTAAAAAATTTCAAACAAAATCGGACCAAACTCGCAACAAAATGAGAAGTTTGAACCTCTTGTGCTAGTCCAAACTTTTTTGGACCAAAGTGACAATTTTCAGCTAACCACAGGGACCATTCGTACAGTTTTGTCAATTAAAATGAAGACGGTGAAGTCAATTTTAAGTCAATCATTTTCTTTAATTAAGTTATTTATAGTAATTAATAAAAGATATTATTAAAAACTTAAATAAGAAATATGTAGGATAGAATGGTAATTGTAATTTGAGATAATTATGGAAATAAGAAAAAATTGTCCATTCTTAAATTATTGAAATTTCAAATTTCAAATTTTTTAAATTTCAAAAATTTAAAAATAGTAATTTTTAAATTTTGGGTTATAAACTAAATTATGATTTAATATTCATTACATAGTATATTGTTTACTAGCTAACTACCAATTAACAATGCATATTCAATATATATATATATATATATATATATATATATATATATATATATATATATATATATATATATATATATATGAGAAATTTTAAGAAAAGTCTCAATAGTTTCGGAAAAGTTTCACTTTAATCCCAAAGTTTTTAACAGAAAACCCCGATTATTTGATTTTACACGATAATATGTCATTTCATGTTAAAATAAAAAAAAATGACTTTTTTATTAATATGGGGCAAAATGAAATAATCATTACTTTTTTAAAAAAAAAAATTGGGATTAAAGTAAAATTTTTCCAAAAATATTGAGATTTTTCTGACAATTTCCATATATATATATATATATATATATATATATATATATATATATATATTCATACAAATCGATAACTTATGAATTTTTTATTGATTAATGATAGGAACAGAAATTTTTAAACAGTTGTACACATAAAAGTCGTAAGAAATAATAACATACTTATAATGATGAAGTTATCCAAAAAAATATACATAAAAGTTTTATGAAAAAAATACTTATATAAGTTCTATGTATTGTACTACTTTTCTTTTAGTTATTTCGTCTTGGGTCTTGATTATGTTGTTTTCTTGGTGTTGAATATGTTTTTTCTCTGAGTTCTTGTAAGTTGTATCTATTAAAAAAACAAATAGTAAGCTATATGTAAGATTCTTAATAAAATAACAACATAAACAGTAAGTTGTATGTAGAAATTCATAACAAAATAACATAAACACTAAGTTGTAAGTAGAAATTCATTACAAAATAATATAAACACTAAGTTGTATGCAAAACTTCATATATGAATACAAAATAAACCAGTAAGTTATATATATGTATGTAGAACTTCATAGCAGTATAATAACATACTTAGTAAAATAATAAAACTTAACCAACTATTAAACATGTGTTCATGATAGAATATCAACATTATCATAAAAATAATAAAACTTAACCCACTATTAAACAATACTCATGCTAGAATAACAAAAAATTTGCAAGGAAATTTGTGAGTGCATGGTTGATTTTTGCAAGGAAATTCATTAAGCACTATAATAACTTGATAAACATGTAATTCACATTAGGGGTCAAAGGAAACATATTGAGGAAGAAGAATAGAGACAGTCAGGACGTCTTGGAACCTTTTGTGAATTTAAAATATCAGACTTTGAGAAATCTATATTTTGAAGGGAATGTCCTTACCCGCCATTTTCATGTTATTAATTCCAGTGAGGTAGATAGTGGCAGGTTTTAAGGCATTTTTGCTAAAACAAAATCAGCATACATCACTTCCAAATTAGAAATTATACATTACATCTTTGTGTACACAGTTGTAAACTAAAAAATACAGAGATCAATAAAAACTAACAAGTTCTAGATGGAAAACTAATATGAAAATTGAAAAATGTAATACCCTTTTTTCATAACAGGTATATAACTAGTTATAAGACAAGTATGAGAAATAAAGTGTGGAGTTTGTTTTAAATTGTGTATTGATGTTTAGCAAAATATAAATGAAGAAAGTTTTAGTTCATACGGAGACAATTTTGTGGATATAAAGTTTGTCACAAACAGAGTTCATATAATGATGTTATGTCTGTTTGAAGTTAAGATAAAAGTATGTTGCTATTTCAAGAGGTCAATGAAATTCAAAGTCAACCGGTCAACTTCGTTTTCACCGCGGTGCACATATAAAGTGAGTCATTGGACATGTGGGGATCGTACGTCACACGTGGCAACATCTAAGACACACATCAATTTTTTAGAGAAATGTATGCCCACAGCACGACCTCATCCTTGCCGCGGCGCGGCAGCTAGAGTAGTATATATATTTTCGTTTTGTGTCATTTTGAGAGTTATGGCACATGCAATCGTAGAGAGGCTGTAACGTCCCAAAATTTATAACCCAAAAATTTTATTTTTGTATTAATAAAACCACCAACCAACATGTTTATAAAAACCATAAAGGAAATCAAAGTATGTGAAAGAACCCCTTTCTATACTTTCATATTTCTGAAAGACCCAAACTTTCATACTTGACAATATAGTTACTCCAAAACATGCTACATGCATATTCATAAAACAATATTTTTACATTGATAAAGTCATTACAAAAGATTGGATACAAACCGACTATGTTTTAAGATTTTACATGACTACCCAGGATATTGTAATTTTATACATACATGAACTGAAGTACAAAAGTATTATTACAAACTATTCTAAGTCTTCCAACTATATTGGGTGCTTATTGCCTGCATTATGTTAAAACATTGGGAGGGGTAAGCGATAACGTTTAGTGAGTTCAATAATAGATACAATATAACGTTATGCCATATATATACCAATATGGCAGAAGCAATTAGAAGCAAGGAACAACAAAGACATAATGTGATAAGCTTTCCCTAACAATCATTGATTTGATTTAAATATATACCATCATTTAGACATAACAATTTCCATACTTGATAAATATCAATAACGCTTCGGCCCAAATGGCACTGAAGACAAACAATTTATGATTAACATTAATGTAGATTTCAGATTTTCACGCCCTGTCTAACCATATGTCAATGCCATAGAATAGAGTCATTCACTTACTGGGGGACATGCTCTACCTGGCCAGAGGCTACATACTAGTGCCACTGTGAATCTGAGTTCGTAAACTGATCACATGGTCAAAGGTATAGATTTGCTATCATAAATAGCAGAAATAAAAATAACACGGGAAAATACTCAGGAATAACATTCTACCGAAGCCAAAGTGATGCCTATGTCATACACTTCATGGTCAACGGTTCATACCAATACCCAAGTGATGCCTATGTCATACACTTCAAGTCAGAGGTACAACCTTGCTATAAAAATAGCGGATACAACAACTCGAGATGATAACATGGAAACGCACATAGCACATATAACACATAAGATACAATTGTTTCTACATATTAAACTCACCTTGAATTAACCGGGGGTCAAAATAATAATTTGGGCAGCATTTCGGCTCTAAATATGACTTTCGTCGTTGAAAACCGGGCCTTGCGAAGGTAGAGCTTCGAAACCGAAAAGATAAATTTTTCGGGCTTCTCGGGAATCTCGGGGCGCGTTTCAGGCTTTGGAATAAGTACCGGGGCTTCGGGGGATGTCGGGATAGTAAAAGTATTGAAAAATGGTGAAAAAGTGTGAAATTTCCAAAGTTAGCCGAGAGGGTTCGCACCCTCCTATTTATAGGAGGCGAAGGTCTTCGGCCGAAGGGAGGAGGGGCAGCTGGCGGCTCGCGAGAGGACCAGATGGCGCGCATGCGAGGGCTCCAGGTGGCTCGCTTCGGACGCAACAGGCGTCTTCGGATGCGAGGAGTCACCGGGTGACTAAGCAGCTTCGGACGACTCATCGCGACACGCGTCGGATCCGGGCGAGGGTGAGTCACGACGTCGGAAACGAGGCGGACACGGCATCGGACCAATCAGAAGGTGCCAGCGAGGCTACGGTTCAATCAGAAATTGCCACGTGGATCAACACTATTCATGCGAAAATTAAATGAAAATGTGCCCAATCTTGTAAAATCCATAACTTTCTCATACGGGCTCCGTTTTTGACGTTCTTTATATGCACGCGTAGAGAAAATTAATGCTCTACAACTTTCGTTTAGACTTCGTCAGAAAATTTTGACTTTATTTTTATATTATTATTTTTAACAGACCGGGACTGGTAAATCCGTTAAAAATTCATAACTTCTTCATCCGACGTCCGTTTTCGTCAGACTTTTTACCATTGTACTGCTAATGACGAGACCTTCGATTCTCGTTTAGGTTGTGTCGGCTAAAAATCACTCGATCTAAAATTCGAGTTTTTAGCTGTCTACTGCTACGCTGAAACTTGATCATAACTTCCTCATACGAAGTCAGATTTTGGCGTTCTTTTTATCGAACTTCTCGGTTTAACGAATACTACGACTTTCATTTAGATCACTAAGGCTAAAAAGTAGTTTATCAAAAACTCACTTTTTACGTCATTCGGCACCGTGCCGGTTTTATCGCAGATCTTCGATTGGTCATAACTTCTTCGTTATAACTCGGATTTCGACGAGGTTTTCGCCTACGTGTTTCTAACGAGATTATCTACAACTTTCATTAATAAAATTTTACTTATTTCAAAGTTTATATTTTCGCTAAATTTCAATATTTGGCTTTTAATTGGAATCTCATAAGACTTCCAATAATTTATGAGTGATTCTAAACATAGTTTTACTTCATTTCTAGTAAAAACTATCTGTTAGAACTTAACACTCAATTTCTCATAATATTTCATAATATTATTAACTTTTTAATTTACATAACACGATTTCAAAACGTGTATGTTACAAATACCTCCTCCTTTTGAGGATTTCGTCCCCGAAATCACAACGATTTGGACAAATGAGGATATTTCGCTCTTATCTCATTCTTATTTTCCCTAAGTATAAGTTTATTATTCCGTTCCACCTTGGATAATGGTACCGTTTCATCATATATGCTCAAGCATTTACGTAGATATCTTACATGAAATACATCATGAATACCTGCCAAATCTTCAGGCAATTCCAAGCGGTATGCTTGTTAGATAATTTTGAAAAGTCCAATAAATCTTGGACTCAATCTCCTTTTCTTCTCAAATTTCATAATACCTTTCCACGGGGTTACCTTCAGTATCACCCACTTGGAATTCTGTGGATCGTCTCCTCCATTTCTACACAGGTCTTTTGTCGATCCTGGACTGCTTTCATTATTTCTCGTATAATTTGAATCTTATCAGTGGTGTCTTGAATCATTTCAGGACCACCAAGGATTTTCTATCCTACATTATGCCAACATAATGGTGTTCACAGATACTACCGAACTCTAAGACATATGCATGAAGCATATCTTCTACTGCTTGGATTGTTCTCTCCGTCTAATCATCTATCTGAGGATGATAAGTTGTGTTGGGAGTAACTCGAGATCCCAATTCACTCTTCATACTCGCCCAAAAGTGAGAAGTGAAGCGAGTATCACGATCGGAAAAAAAAAAATCTTTAGTGGCACACCATGTCTCGCCACAATTTCGTCTAAGTAAACTTGTGCGTATTTCTTCATTAGAACCGTTGTACGTATGGAGAGAAAATATGCACTCTTAATCAGCCGGTCGATAATTATCCAAAGGCTATCATTCACAGTTTTCTTCTCCTCTTTCAAGGTATTAACTGTATAAGCCGGATAAGTAGAATATCCCTTCGACATAAATTTACGAGTTTTTAAGAAAGAAATTTATTATTTTCACCATAGACCTAAATAGAATCTTCCCTTTCGATAGGGATGCATATCATCTCTTCGTAGCACAAGAGATCTGCGTAGTTCTTTAACAACCAATCCATGTCGAGAATAATATCAAAGATAGGAATTAGGTTAGCAGGAAGATTATAACTTTCAATTCCTATAACACTATCTCTATAGACTTTATCAGCAAGTAATAATATATTTCCTATGTTATCTATATGAAATGATTGGACAATTGCATAACAAGCAATTTGAAAAGAATGTGCGAATTTATAATGCACGAAAGAATCTGAGGCATCATAATCAAATAAGATGTGAGAAGATCTAAAGTTTACGAGAAAATTACTAGTCACAACATTCGAGTCCTAACTTACTTCCTCTGTGGTAATCTAAAATGTACGATATTTAACTTTTAGTTTGCCAAACGATTGTCAAACTCTTCAAACTTATTAATTACTAGCGGTGCTCAAACCTGCACCCGCTCATCATTCTCTATTGGGCTTTCGATCCTAATCTTTGAGTTAAAACTCAATTCTCATTGCAGGCTCCTGCTCCTTCTTGGTTTATAGACTAAACCCAAGATAAGGTCTTTACTTTTGCTATAACAGCAACTCGAATGGTCTTAGTCTAATGACCTTTGTATTTATAACACACAAGACACATAACGAACCAACCTCTTGTATTAGAATTAGATCGAATAAATCAAGCTGATGGAATAAAGAAAACAAAAGAGTTTGAACAACACGTGGATGCTTTGGAATAGAAAGAATAGCACCACGTATCTCTATTTCGTGCTTTCGGACATATACATCTTTTAGCTTTTGGCACCTCCTCCTTTATAGTTGGAGTACTCTTTGATTGTTGAACGAAAACTTGACTCCCTGCCATTTGACTAGTAAGAGTAGGGCGGAAACATTTCTTGTGGCCAGTAACACCACATAACCAGTCACATCTCTGGCTAATGATTGCTCAATCCTTTAATAAAGATCGTTATATTTCTATCGACTACCTCGACCATTTACTTCTTCAGTATTCCTACTGAAGTTTCGTCACTATACAAGACATGGTTCTCTGGACCAATCAACTCCTTTCGCGGATTTATACTAATCGGACTCGATTCTTTATGACATTAAGATTTGAACGATAATTATATTCTTAGTCATTACCGAAACGAAGGTAACGACACACATGAATAAAATGGAATCATTTACTAGCTTCTTGGTAACCTTGTGACTTTTCCTGATCCAAGTGTGAGTCCTGTGCTTCCAGTAGTATAGGCCTCTACTACTATTCACACCTACTCATACTCGTCCCAAGTATTGTCTCGCAGTTCCCAAGTCACCATTCAAAAGTTTTCACAAAGCAAATTTTCACACTTAAGTGCGTTCAAACAAGTACATACAACAATTTCTCCTAGACTCAACTAGGGTTTTCGCGTTTCTATCAAACATATATTGGATTACCTATACTCGCCTTCTAGGATTCTTCTCATGCATAAACTCGATCTAATATATCCTAATACTTTTCCATAGGTCGATAGAAATTTTACTTCCATTTCTTCATATAAATTCTTTCTCGGGTAGTGTCTACTCTATAAGACATACTACACCCAAAATTTCCTCTAGCAGTGTAAAGACAAATAGTCTCCAACTACTTACATCATCTTCTAACTCATGCAAACCATCATGCATTTTTGTTGGTTTCATTATCATTTCATGACATCGTCATTCCTGTATCTGAGTAAGTCTTCTTCTCATGGTTGTATCTTTTAAGTCTACTTCATAGGAATCTATCCTAAGAAGTCTGCATTATAGCTGCATCTCAGCAAGCTCTACTAGCTTCAAGTTGATTCTCTGTTATTTCTAACTACAACATTTCTTCTCATACAATAATATGAGTGTATATCTTCTTCAACTAAATACTCTATCTTACTCTAACAAGTAAGTCACTCAGCCTTTTCACAACCAAATAACCTATTTCACTATCCCAATCTTGTATGTTAAAGTCGGCTTAACACACAATGGAACTTCCATAAGGATGTGATAGAAGTCAATCATCACACAGTATTATTAAATACTAAGTCTGAGCATCTTGTATAGGGTTACTACTCGAACTACATACTTCATCACAAAGTCTTGGCCTAATAAGTCTAAAAACTTCATTAGCCTTTCCTTTGATCTTCATTTAATTCTTCTAAATCTTGGACTACATTAATTTCAATACTGTTGAAGTATTTATCACCATCCTCGGTTCTTCCGACTCTATAAACTATCACTGCTTTAATCTGGACAGCGGTGGAACAACTCCATCGGTTATGCCAAAACATTTATCTCATCTAAATGTATTTTAAACGCACATCTTTCTTCCAAAGATGTTATTATATTATCTTACATATTTTAAATGTATAATACCACTCTATTGGTATTAATACACTATTTATGATTTCACTTCATATTTATTATTTTACGATTTTCCGCAATCGTTTATTTATAAACTTATCGATATCAACTATCATAAGTATCTTTATTACTTCGAAAAGTTTCATGTAAATTCTATTACGAAAATTCTTAAAATTCTGAACATAAAATTTTCTAAACCAAGGTCGGCAACAGACCTTAAATTTTCTCAAATAATAGCAATATAGGTATGAAACCTAAAGCATGCTATATTTACTTATCATTTAGCACATATTAGAATATAAGGCATATCTCCTCTTAATATTCTAGTGCTTACCCCATTAGGTATTCAACCTAAAATATATCAGATACATATTGTATCATCTTCACTTAACAATTCATGTTTAAATCTAGAAATTCTCAAAATTCCTAGTTCATATATACTAATTCTCTAAAAGTTTTGAAGTAACTTAATGTCTTAAAATACTAGGGTTTATCACTACCCAATACCCCACTTAAGTGTTTCCTATGGTTTGTATCCATATATTTACAATGATTTAGTTCATATATTGAACTTCCAATAGTTTAAGTCTAAATACCAATCCATGGGATTTAGTTCACTTAAACCACTGCTCTGATACCATGATTGAAAGAACCCCTTTCTATACTTTCATATTTCTGAAAGACCCAAACTTTCATACTTGACAATATAGTTACTCCAAAACATGCTACATGCATATTCATAAAACATATTTTTACATTGATAAAGTCATTACAAAAGATTGGATACAAACCGACTATGTTTTAAGATTTTACATGACTACCCAGGATATTGTAATTTTATACATACATGAACTGAAGTACAAAAGTATTATTACAAACTATTCTAAGTCTTCCAACTATACTGGGTGCTTATTGCCTGCATTATGTTAAAACATTGGGAGGGGTAAGCGATAACGCTTAGTGAGTTCAATAATAGATACAATATAACGTTATGCCATATATATACCAATATGGCAGAAGCAATTAGAAGCAAGGAACAACAAAGACATAATGTGATAAGCTTTCCCTAACAATCATTGATTTGATTTAAATATATACCATCATTTAGACATAACAATTTCCATACTTGATAAACATCAATAACGCTTCGGCCCAAATGGCACTGAAGACAAACAATTTATGATTAACATTAATGTAGATTTCAGGTTTTCACACCCTGTCTAACCATATGTCAATGCCATAGAATAGAGTCATTCACTTACTGGAGGACATGCTCTACCTGGCCAGAGGCTACATACCAGTGCCACTACGAATCTGAGTTCGTAAACTGATCACATGGTCAAAGGTATAGCTTTGCTATCATAAATAGCAGAAATAAAAATAACACGGGAAAATACTCAGGAATAACATTCTACCGAAGCCAAAGTGATGCCTATGTCATACACTTCATGGTCAACGGTTCATACCAATACCCAAGTGATGCCTATGTCATACACTTCAAGTCAGAGGTACAGCCTTGCTATAAAAATAGCGGATACAACAACTCGAGATGATAACCTGGAAAAGCACATAGCACATATAACACATAAGATACAATTGTTTCTACATATTAAACTCACCTTGAATTAACCGGGGGTCAAAATAATAATTTGGGCAGCATTTCGGCTCTAAATATGACTTTCGTCGTTGAAAACCGGGAGTTTTCTTGAAAACCGGGCCTTGCGAAGGTAGAGCTTCGAAACCGAAAAGATAAATTTTTCGGGCTTCTCGGGAATCTCGGGGCGCGTTTCAGGCTTTGGAATAAGTATCGGGGCTTCGGGGGATGTCGGGATAGTAAAAGTATTGAAAAATGGTGAAAAAGTGTGAAATTTCCAAAGTTAGCCGAGAGGGTTCGCACCCTCCTATTTATAGGAGGCGAAGGTCTTCGGCCAAAGGGAGGAGGGGCAGCTGGCGGCTCGCGAGAGGACCAGATGGCGCGCATGCGAGGGCTCCAGGTGGCTCGCTTCGGACGCAACAGGCGTCTTCGGATGCGAGGAGTCACCGGGTGACTAAGCAACTTCGGACGACTCATCGCGACACGCGTCGGATCCGGGCGAGGGTGAGTCACGACGTCGGAAACGAGGCGGACACGGCATCGGACCAATCAGAAGGTGCCAGCGAGGCTGCGGTCCAATCAGAAATTGCCACGTGGATCAACACTATTCATGCGAAAATTAAATGAAAATGTGCCCAATCTTGTAAAATCCATAACTTTCTCATACGGGCTCTGTTTTTTACGTTCTTTATATGCACGCGTAGAGAAAATTATGCTCTACAACTTTCGTTTAGACTTCGTCAGAAAATTTTGACTTTATTTTTATATTATTATTTTTAACAGACCGGGACTGGTAAATCCGTTAAAAATTCATAACTTCTTCATCCGACGTCCGTTTTCGTCAGACTTTTTACCATTGTACTGCTAATGACGAGACCTTCGATTCTCGTTTAGGTTGTGTCGGCTAAAAATCACTCGATCTAAAATTCGAGTTTTTAGCTGTCTACTACTACGCTGAAACTTGTAAAAATCATAACTTCCTCATACGAAGTCAGATTTTGGCGTTCTTTTTATCGAACTTCTCGGTTTAACGAATACTACGACTTTCATTTAGATCACTAAGGCTAAAAAGTAGTTTATCAAAAACTCACTTTTTACGTCATTCGGCACCGTGCCGGTTTTATCGCAGATCTTCGATTGGTCATAACTTCTTCGTTATAACTCGGATTTCGACGAGGTTTTCGCCTACGTGTTTCTAACGAGATTATCTACAACTTTCATTAATAAAATTTTACTTATTTCAAAGTTTATATTTTCGCTAAATTTCAATATTTGGCTTTTAATTGGAATCTCATAAGACTTCCAATAATTTATGAGTGATTCTAAACATAGTTTTACTTCATTTCTAGTAAAAACTATCTGTTAGAACTTAACACTCAATTTCTCATAATATTTCATAATATTATGAACTTTTTAATTTACATAACACGATTTCAAAACGTGTATGTTACAGTATGCCCACAGTCATCCAAAAATACATCAAAGTCAAATAAGGAGGATAAACAAATAACACTCGAGCTGCTGAACCGTAAAATCCCCACACTAAATCACAAATAATATAATCCTAATTAGAAATTAGGCCATTAACCAAACTGAGAGTCCAAATCCTTAATCCTGACTCTTCGGGTACAAGATTGTTTTATCCTTCCCTTATTGGGCCTAACTTATCATACCCCAAACCCAAACTAGCCCAAGGTCCAACAATGCCCAAGAGACCTAAGGCCTACCATGGCCCAAAAGGCATAAGATCCAATAATGACCCAAACATCCTAAAATCCAAAAAAAGGATTCCTGGTGAGTACGCTAAGCGTACCATTAGTATGCCCCCCGTACTAGATTGCGCACTAGAATTGGGAACCCAGACGCGTCCGCTCAGGGCAACCTTGCGTACGCCCGTCATACGTCCCAGTTAGCTAAAATTGCCATTAAGCACTTAATGCTTTAAGTCAAGACGTCCATTTTGAAAATCTAGCTCTTGGGCAATGTCTTAAACGATAAATTCACCAGCTTGATGCCTTTGCATGGCTTAAAGAGACTCAAACCCAAGATTTGGCATTCTACTTTCATCAAATGATCATTAATTAATGCATGGTTGATCTACAACCACCAAGATGCAAACTTTACGAACTAGGAACCTCATAAACATCAAAAAGGACAACTTAAATACTTTGGAGTAAGATTTACTCACAAGAACTCACTCATGGGACCAAAATGTGCTCAAAACTCAACTAGCCCTAGATTTAAGCATAGAATACGCAAGATCAAGACTTTATACCTCTATGAAGCTGAAAATGATGGATTGACCCTAGATATACAAGCTCCTACTTGATCAATGCTCCTCAACCAAGCTTCTTTTTCTTCAAGGTACACCAAACACACACCAAAACACACATAAAGATCAACTCTATTTAGAAATGGGTTAGGGTGTCACACCCCCGGCCGAGGCGGCGGAATACGTCGGGATGTGCGACTTAATTCATGGATCACAAGCAAATTGAATATACATCACAAGTTACAACAATAACAACATAGCAGTTACATTACACTATAAGATTTGAATACAAAGTTCATAATAATAAATTCATAAAGTTGCCTTAACAAATAGGTCGATTTAACAAAAACTAGATAAACTAGGTCGCCTGAAATCCATGACTAATCTTCTGACTGAAAGCTCGTTTGGTGATACGCTAAGAATACATGAAATTTTGAGGGTCAACACAAGGTTGGTGAGAGTTTGCAGGTTTTCTGCTAACCGCAGTAATGATACTTTAAAAGACTAAAAAGTATTCCTTTTGTAGTTTAAACCATATTTGGAAATGTTTGATAAAAGAGAAATTGTAAGTAAATTCATACTTAAAATATTTGATAGACAGAGAAATCATAAGTAAATTAGTACTTAAAATGTTTGGTAATTAGTGAAACCGTGAGTAAATCCATACTCAAAATGTTTAGTAATCAGAGGAACTGCGAGTAAATCCACACTCAAAATGTTTCGTACTCAGAGAACCGTAAGTAAATCCATACTCAAAATGTTTGGTACTCAGAAAACCCTGAGTAAATCCATACTGAAAATGTTTGATAATCAGAGAAACCGGATCCATGGTTTCTAGATTATGAGATCTAGATAATGCTTATAGTGAGTCCTATAACCGAGCTATGTAACTGTACCTACCCCTACGACGTTTCATTGGACGTCGTAAAACTGTTTTAGATATTTATCACCCGCTTCGATTGATCGGTCGATGTTGTAGCTAGCAACCACGGGTAGGGGTGTCAACCCGTATAGATTTATACATACGTATCTCAGCTCCGAAGATTAACAGTTATAGTGGTGTGGGTCTTCTAAGTGTTTGTTTTCACTTAGGGTAATGAATAATGTCTCACTCACAAGACCCTTAACTAGAGTTTGTCATGAAAAGCCGGTTATACTCGATAAGAAATCCATAAAAATGTGTAATGCTCGTTCAAATAAGTGGTAAATCTCATGGTAGTGTACATAGTACATAAATGATTTCAAGATAAGAGTTTGATAACTCATATGTGTATGTTTGATATTAGCTTGAAACACTACAAATGTGGTAACTTTTATGACATAAGTTTTATAACATATTTTATCATAAAATCATGATATTTTGTATGTAGAAATCATTTGTCATCTCGACTAGTTGTATTATTTAAAAACGACTGTAACATATTTACATCAAACATATTTATCACTAGTTTATTTGTATACGAAATATTATTTAATAAAATAATATTTATAAACTAGTTTTGAAATCAGTAAGTGTTTGTCAAGATCAATATATATATATATATATATATATATATATATATATATATATATATATATATATATATATATATATATATATATATAGCACATGTATTCTCCCCCAAAGCGTAAAAATATTAAGGTGCTGTTTGTTTTTTCTGAGGCAAAATGTCTGCAGTCTGCGGACCACATCTGTAGACCTCTGCAGTAGAAGATGTGGACCAAACGTCTACAGTATGAAAAAAGAAGACTGTTTGTTTTTTTAACATCTGCGGGCTACTAAAATAAACTGAAATCTAAATAAACTGATTTTTTTTAAATTCAAAGTGTTTTTTTTAATATTTTTATGACTTTGTTATAAATAATTAACAAATCTATATCAACTTTTATGTATTATTGTATAAAAAATAAAAATAAAAATGGTATGAATTAACGTATATATTTGATAAAAACCAACAGCTTTGGTTGCAAAGTTATAACTAAACATTATAATTAAGGATCAAAGAATTTGATACATAAATGGATGGAAATAAACTTCGATTTTTTCAATTAAATCCATTAAAAACGTAGCATAAATATTTTCTCAAGAAATTGACGATAGTGTATTAAATAATGTTTTACAAAATTTAGCAAAAAAATATAAGAATATATTATGATTTTTTTTTCGTATTTATATAAACAACTTCAACGACTATTATTGTAATAAATCTTTATTTATAAATTTGTCAAAAATATCATCTTTGTATCGTCGAACGTTTTTTTTTTAAGTTTTGTAATTTTTTTTTCAAATTGTTTATCATTAATAAAGTTGGAAAAAAATATAAACTTAAAAAAACTTAAAAAAAAATATAGATATATGTGTTTTTTTAGGCTAGAAGATGTCTGAAGATGTTAGAAGACTTTGGTCCACATCTGCGCCAAGAAGAGGGCGCACATACATTTTTAGGTCTGCAGTCTTCAAAAAAACAAATAGTCTGTGAAGGCTAATGTTTGCGCGTGGTCTGCGCGGCGCAGACAGAAGAGGCCACGCAGATATGCAGACAAAAAAACAAACACCACCTAAAAAGGGGCCGTAAACACTCACCCTTGAAACGTGAACGAGGCTCGAGAGTGAATTTGTCGTGAAAGTCGTTTCGTGACGTCACGTGCCCTTAAAACGAATCACCGGTTCTATTTATATTACCTAATAAACCAAAAGGGTAGGTTTAGTATTATTATTAAGCATAGGGTGGCCTTTGTTAAAATAAATAAACTCTAGGGATTGATTTTGCCCAAATCATACTCCAGGGACTGATCTTGTAACTATTCTCAAAACAGGGGCTGAAAATGCACATTTTAAAGCTGATTTGGAGTTCCTGGACTAGAATTGTTAAGGTTTTCGGTGGAGGGGCCAATTCTGGATAATTTAAATGGGGGTTTGGTTCATATGATAACTATTTCTAACGGAGGGGACAAATTGTACAAGTCAGATATCTTTAGGGTTGTATTTAATTAAATGCTAATGAAGTTTGAATCGTTTACGCTCCAGCTATGAAATCGTGAATTTTCCAATTGCAGTTTATGGGAACGATTGAAGGGTAGTCGAGACCCACGATTGGGTCTCCGGTCGCGTTTGGTTACGATGACGGAAGAGAAAAACATAGGGGGGCGAGGTTACCTGCGGTGGAGAAGCAACAGCAGCGGCGGCGGCGGTGATCTACCGTGGTGGTCGAAGTCCGTCCCAGCGGCTCCGGGTACCCTGTATCTGGCCGGAATCGGCGGAGAAAGTGAATAGGTGAGGAGAGGGGCCCGGTGGTGGCTGAAATCGGTGGCTACTGTGGTATTTTCGCCGGAAAACCTCCACCTTCAGTGGTGGTGTTCTTAATTCAGAAAAAAAAAAACGAAGGAGGAGGGGAGAGTGATTATAAATCAGGGGATGTTGGATGGTAGTGGGTCACGACAGGAGGGGTAGTAGGAGGTCGAGATGGTCGACTGTTGGGTGGTGATTCATGGTGGTTCAGTGGTGATTCGGTGGTGGACTAATGGTGTCAATGGTGGGATTTTGGTGAAACTTCAAACCACAAATCCTCTCCTTATAGCTTCAGATTCGAGATTTCAGTGAAAGGGATGGAAAATTACTGATCAATTGGTCAAAGGGTTAACATTTGAGGGGTTTGGTCAAAGGGTTAACATTTGAGGGGTTAAGACAACTTGATTTCCTAAGATTCGATTGCACAGGCATCTAAATTGAGAAAGGGAATCAGAGAGGTTCAGCGTCTGATGTAGGAGGAAGAAGACACGATTTCTTGATTTTGGCACAAATGGTCCCTGCTATTTGACACTTAATGAGAACTACCCTAGTCTCATGTACCCTTACTAAAATAGTTTCAGAAAATAACAAAACTGCCCCTAGACATATATTTATTGAAGATATATAATTTTATCTAATAAATAAATTTATTTAAATGAAAACCCTAACATCCCTTTTATTTTATTCTCTTTTTTTATTATTATTATTCTTGCTAAGATCATTTTGATTATTATTTTTTATTATTATAATTATTATTTTCTATTATCAATTGAAATAGTACTTGACGAATAATAACTTTTAGTTCAAGGATTCCAAAAGTTCGTACGGATCGACAATTCGAGTTGTAAAACTTCGGGAATTTGCGTTTAAAGTTTTGTGTCTAATTGTCTGAAATGATTGATTTTTTTGATTTTTACAAATATTTTTACTAAAAATATTGAGTGGTGATTAAAATAATAGACTGTAGTCTGAGTCCAAAAACGCTCTCAAAGTTTCCATCTAAGGTGTGCAAGTGCCTCAACGGATCAAAACGGTTTATGAAATCAGGTAAAACCAGTGTTATACCGGTTTGGTTCTAAAAACGGTCATATCTTTTGCATACGATCTCTGTTTTGGACATTCTTTATATATCCGCGATGAGGGAAACATGTACTACGAGTCTAGAATATTTTCTTTGTTCACAGAAGCCTAATACAAAATTTCAGTTTTTCAGTCGTTGACTAGAGTTACAGTTTGTGCTTTACGTTTCGTTCGACATTTTCCATAATTCGAGATAAGATACCACTTCCTATCTTTGTTGTCTTTGAAATGACATTATATTTCTACTAAGATATGCATTAAATTTCCATCGGTCAAGATACAAAAGGTTCGTGGTGAACTGACCGTTTGCAGATTCAGCCCTAAATTCCAGGATGTCACATAGGGTTTCGAGATAGTTCTTATAAGGGGAAATTGTGACATCCCCAATTTCACGGCCAGAAAAGACCGATTTGTTTATGTTTTATTTGAAAATCAGAGTATCGAGTTTAAAGAATAATATTGCGGAATTTGTTCCCAGAAAACATGATAAAGATATTATCAAAGCATTTCCGAAGAAATGTATTTTGTTTATATTAAAACATTAGGATGTCATCGTTAATACAGAAACATAAGCATAAACAAACCTTACATTCATTTATACTAATGATTTACATCTCCTTTAATCTCTCAGTGTAATGTATCTTCATATCGACACCTGTGATACAAATAAACTGAGTGGGTCAGGTTAGGAAACCTGGTGAGTACATAGGATTTTCAACCCATAATAATATAATTACTATGTTTAATCATCAAACAGTTAACCCAACTTCCCATCCCCATTATCTTTTTTATTCTTAAGGATCTACCCTAAGAATCATCTATTCTTCATTCATCCATTCCTAAGGATTATCCTAAGGAATAGGCACAAAGTCCATCGCAGTCTGGGTTTATCCAACATGCATTAAGTCCATAGTTGCTGATGTTATCTATTATGCACTAAGTCCATAGCTGCCAATGTTATCTGTTAGGCACTAAGTCCATAGCTGCCAATGTTCATCTATATGGCACTAAATCCATAGCTGCCAATGTTCACTTATAAGTCCATAGTTGTTAGGGAACACGTAGTTCAAAAACACCTACAGGTTGCGAGCCTGCTAGCATTCCACTAGACTGTCTAGAATAGTCTGTGGTCGTCATCTATACTTTACTAGATGACTGGATCATCGTAAAGGTCAAGGCTTCTCATCATCTTTCACCTATCATCATCTATATCATCTTTCATCTCTCATCATTCATCTCATCTTTCATCTACCCATCTTTACCCATCATATTTATAGGTATAAAATACATATATAGTTTAAATCAAACAAAACATGTATATTTTGTTCATCCAACATAGATATCAAGAACACATGTAATATACACACATAGAACGTAATTTATATTAAATACTTCATATCTATGTGTAAGATGAAAGTAACTATGCACTCACTTGTTAAAGTGATGACTCCAAACTCGGACAACGCTTCGCTTCTAACAATTTTATTTTCCTTCGACGAATCCTTGTATCATTATCACTAGATTTTAGTTTAATATTTATTGCGACTAATTATTAGTCTAGATTTATCATTAACTCAAGGTCTACGATCAATATTGTTTTTATTGTATTATATAAGTGTTAAATAATACTTTTCAACTACTATGTACAGACAGGGGCCATACATGAAACACCGGAGGGCAGGACCATTTTGGCATTTAAGCTGTTCTGAAATCCAACAACCCTATGCGGCCCTTCAAACCAGATTCCCCATACCGCGAGCAGTTAAAAGGTATTATAATAACATTTTTTATAATTTATAATACTTAAGCACATGTATTGTTTATAGGTTCATAATAACGATAATAAACTTAAACATAAGTTATACTTAAAGTAGGGTAAGCATACTCACTTACAAGGGGGTTTAACTAGGAGTCGGGCTCTACAGGGGCAGAACTTCTAAGCCGAAAGCTCTTCTTCTTGGAGCCTTCTGGTGCTCTGAGAATCGCCTCTAGCACTTGGGAAGTGCTAGGGAAAGGAAGAGGGGGTTTGGGGGTATTGGGAGAGAGTGGGATAAGAATGGTATGAAGAAATGAAAGATTTTTGCCTCTATTTATAGGTTGAGAAATGGCTCAACACGGCGTGTTCTGAGCCCCTACACGACGTATTGGGGTGCCAAGTGTCACCATCTGGTGGCAAGCCGTGGTGAGGAAGCAGTGGCTCAGATCGCGACACGTGTCATTCGCAAATTACTCCAATCACTAATTATCTTCTAAAAATCGTAACTTTTGCATACGAGCTCTGTTTTTGAAGTTCTTTATATCCAAGCGTAGGTATCGATGGGATCTACAACTTTCGTTTGGACTATGTCGGCTAATTTTGACTTTATTTTTAAATTTTTATTTTAACAGGCTTAGACAGTTAAAGTCCGTTAAAAATTCATAATTTTGTCATCCGACGTCCGTTTTCGACTGTCTTTATATCGTTGAGCTCCTATTAATGAGATCTTAAATTCTCATTTAGGTTGTGTCGGCTAATAATCGATCGATCTAAAATTCGATTTCCGGACTGCATACTGCTATGCCAAATTTTAGAAAAATCATAACTTCCTCATACGAAGTCAGATTTGGACGTTCTCTATATGCACGCTCTCGGTTTATCGTATACTACGACTTTCATTTGGATCACTAAGGCTAAAAAGTAGTTTATCAAACATTCACTTTTTACGATATGCGGCGTTGTGTCGGTTTTGTCGTAAAACTTCGACGGGTCATAACTTCTTCGTTATAAGTCAGATTTCAGCACTCTTTATATGTACGGAATCCTTGTGACATATACTATACTTTGGTTAAGATTATTTATTCTAAATAATCTTTATCAAAAAGTCATTTTTAACGTTTATTATCTTTAAATTAACTAGCCCGAATCTACGGGCGTTACAGAAATGGAGGCTTATAAGGAGGGAGCCTTGGGACATAAGGTGTTTAAATTGGGTTCAACCCTAAAAAGTAAGGTTTTCCCCTGAATCACGTACGCCCAGCGTACCAGGGGGTCAACCCAGTGTCCATCATCCTTTGTAGTACGCCCAACGTACGAGGTGCTTAGCAAAATAAATAAGATATAACTAAGGAATTTACCTGACATATCGGGCCTTACAACTCTCCCCCACTTAGATCAATTTTCGTCCTCGAAGTATGCCTCCGCAAACAACTCTGGGTACTGCTCTCTCATCTCCTATTTAGGCTCACTTGTCCATTCTGACCCTTTTCGGTGCTGCCACTGTACCTTTACCAATTCCACAACCTTGTTTCAAAGAGTCTTCGTCTTCCTGTCGAGGATCGTTACTGGCCTCTCTATATAATTCAAACACTCATCCACCTGAATTATCTCCAACGAAACCACCTCGGTATCGTCGACCAAACATTTCCGCAACTAAGAGACGTAAAATATGTTGTGAATCTGACTAAGCTCCTCGAGCATATTCAAACGATAAGCAACCCTACCCACCCATGCTAAAACTCTAAAAGGACCAATATATATATATATATATAGGGCCCAACTTGACCCGCTTCATGAATCGGATGACACATTTCCAAGGTGACACCTTCAGGAGCACCATGTCCCCAACTTGGAACTCTAAGTCCGACTGGTGTCTATCGGCATAGTTCTTCTGTCGACTCTGTGTTTTCTAAAGTCTGCCACGAACCTGCTGAATCAATTCCGTCGTCTTGAATAACAATTTCGTACTCCCCATCTCGAAAGGATGTCGATCAATGATGGCGTGATAAATGTTGCTATACGGAAACTCTGCCAAAAGAAGATACATATCCCAACTCCTGCTAAAATCCAGTACACATGCCTGAAGCATGTCCTCCAAAGTCTGAATAGTTTGCTCACTCTGACCATCAGTCTGTCAGTGGAAAGTCATGCTGAAATATAGACGAGTACCCAGCTCCTCACCTGGAAGTAAATCAAACATCCTTATCTGAAACAACTGAAACAGACGCCGCATGTCGTGCCAAAACCTCCCGAATGTAGATGTCTGTCAGTTTATCCACAGAGATACTCTTCTGTATCAAGATAAAATGCACGCTCTTGTCCTATCGGTCGATAATGACCCATATCAAATCGACTATGCATGCCGTCCGTGGTAATTTCGTAATGAAGTCCATCGTGATCTCTTCCCATTTCCAAATGGGAATACTTAACGTATCCATTTTGTTGTGAGGTCATTGGTGCTTGGCCTTAACCTTCCTGCAAGTCAAACACCTCTCCACGTACCATGCTAAATCCCGCTTCATGCAGGGCCACCAATAATCAGGTCGGAGATCTCTATACATTTTCTTCGCTCCAAGATGAAGAGAAAACCTCAACTTGTGTGCATCCTTCATCAGAACTAGATGCGCACCACCCCAATATGGAACCACACCCTCTGATGAAGAGTCAATAAACCTCATCTATCATAATCGAATGAGGACACATGACCCACTGTACGCTCTCTCTTCCGGTGCTCCTCCTTCATAGCCTCAACCCGCGCTACTCGAATCTGCTCCAGAAGTGGAATAATCATGGTCATCCTCAGAAACATATCCCTGATAGGAGCGGTAGCCGCCTTATGGATGAGAGCATCGGCTACCACATTGGCCTTCCACGGGTGGTAAAGGATCTCATAATAATAATCCTTCACCACGTCCAACCACCTACGCTGCCTCATGTTCAGATTCGACGGATCCATCAGATACCTCAGAATCTTTTGATCCTTGTAAATAGTACAAAGGACCCCATACAAGTAATGATGCCAAATCTTGAGGGTGAAAACCACAGCCCCCAACTCCAAATCATGTGTAGGGTAGTTCGCCTCATGAGGCTTCAGCTGCCTCGAAGCGTAAACGATCACATGACCCCGCTGCATCAATACAGTCCCCAAACCCGTGATCGAGGAATCACAATATACCATAAAATCCTCGACACCCTTAGGCAGGGTCAGAATTGGTGCCTCACACAATCTATACCTCAAATTCGCAAAAGTTGTTTGCTGCTCAGGCCCCCATCGGAAGGTGACGGTCTTCTTCGTCAACCGGGTCAAACGAACCACTATCTTAGAGAAATCCTGAATGAATATCCGATAGTAACCTACCAACCTAAGGAAACACAGAATCTCTAATAGAGACCTCGATACCTCCCACCTCATCACTGCCTCAACCTTGGTCGGATCGACCATGATACCGTTCTGGTTGACAAGGTGCCTACAAACTACATCTCGTGCAACCAAAACTCACACTTGGAGAAATTCCCATACAACTTCTCCCTGCTCAAAGTCTCCAACACCTCTATCAGATGCTCCTCATGCTGTTCTTGAGTCTTGGAATAGACCAGGATGTCATCAATATACACAATCATATACCGATCCAGCATAGGTATGCACACGCGATTCATGAGATCCATGAACGTTGGTGGAGCATTGGTGAGCCCGAATGGCATCACCATGAACTCATAATGACCATAACGAGTTAGGAAGGCCGTCTTCTACATATCCTCCTTTCTGAAATGTTGGATTAGTGTCTAAGCCCGTAACTATATTTGGTAAGTACTTGACCCGGTTGTGCATGGTCCTTTTGGGTTGCCTTCACCAGAGCAACTTGACAGGGTGATTTATGAAGAAAGAGGTTATTTTGGTTTATTAATATATTATATGAATAATATATTAAAGGAGAAATCATATAGTTTAATTAATATTAGACAAGAATTAATTAATAATTAATTTTGTGACTAAAAGACATTAATTAAATAACGGGGACTTAAACTGTCAAATGTGTGATAGTTGAGTATTGGGCTGAGAAGGCTTATGGACTAGTCTTGGACGAAATTAGGGATGTGTCCATCCTAATTTCGGCCATAGAGGCCCTATTCCAAAAGCTTCCTTGGACTGCTTAAGGCCTAAGTTGTCTATTAGGGTTTTGACTGAAACCCTAGTAGTACAAGTATATATAGAACCCCTAGGGCATCATATTTCGGCCACTTGAAACCCTAGAGAGTTCCATAGCCGAATTTGTGCCTCTCCCCTCTCTCCAATATCATCCTCTTGCTTGCGTGGTGTTTGTAAGCCATTAAAGGAGTGACACTTGTGACTCTAAGCTCCAAGACAAGAAGATTCAAGCTATTGTAGAAGAGGTAATCATCTATATCTGATTTCTTATGTTGATTTCGAAATATGTATGCTAGATCTAGGGTTTATAAGTCTTGGATGAACTGCATGTACAATAGAGAAACCTAGATTCAAGCTTTAGGTTTTGCATGAGCACATAGGATGTTCTTTTGGCTAAAACCCATCAGTGGTATCAGAGAATGGTTGGTTTCTATTGTATTGATGCCTTGTATGTTCATCTTGCTGAAAATCATTTTTCTGCCCTCTGCCCGACCTGACTCGGTGAGTCACTTGCTGCACTCGGCGAGTCCAGTGAATGTCTCGGCGAGTCGGGGAGTCAGACAGAGGGATATTCGGGATTTCTTGCTGTTTTGCTAAAGGATAATTGCCTAAACTGTTTTTAACTAATAAAATCCGATTTTTATTGTTATTATATGATTATCCTTCCCAAAGCAAAAGATAATTACCATTTAATTAAATAATAAATTCCTTATGTGATAAAATTTGATTATTTGATTTATTTGATGAATTAACTTGTGATTAAAATATAATAGATCAAATTTAGATAATCATTTAATTAAATGTTTAATTTATATTATTTGCTATTTGATCCTATGTGTTTTGAAAAGTTCAAAACTTGCCCTCAAGTTTTGAAATTTAATTTTTTAATTAAAAAGTTTAATTTGAATTATTTAAATTTCAAACCCTAGAATTTTACAAGTTTAAAATTCAACCTTATACTTTATTTATTATAAGATTAATATATATATATATATATATATATATATATATATATATATATGTATGTATAACTTAAATGCTAGTCTTACCGTTAGTAGGCCTCATTCACGAAGTCGATCTATAAGGGGGGTATAAGGTTGTGGCCTATAAAATGGCTGTTTAATGGGTGTCCACTCTCATCCACCGCTTCCTTGATTGGTGGAGGGTCGTTAGCCGAACGGGTAGGATAGGGCAAACCTTTCCTCATTAAAAGTATAATGAATTTATAAAGTAACTAAATGTTTTTTCAAAAATTCCCAATCTTAGTTACTATAGGCAAAAGTGAATTGATGCAATTCCATGAAATTACACTTTGCACCCTTGCTAAGACGTTAGTGGAGTGTGTGTGGCTAACCGGAACACTAATTGGGCTCTAAGCAAAGGTGGCAAAGGGTGACTCGATGTTTGTCATAGTTCGATGGAACGTATGTGGTTAACCGGCACGTCGAATAGGTGACTGTAACATTGGGGGCACCATGTATATTTGCATGGTTATTCACACCCGCTTTGTGATCCTTGGCATCCCAGTCACAAACTTGAGGGGCATATCGAGATTTAAACATGCCATTGAAAAGTTCAATGAATCTCAAAAGATCTAGGAGTTTTCAATACATTTAAAACTTATCTTTAATTTGTTTTTTCATGATGGAAATTAGTGAATCGTCATTCACTTACCTTCAAATTATTTGCTTGTTAGATTACGGCATCCCTCTTGTAATTTGTAAATAATGTTGTTGGATCCTAGCCCTAATTTCTCAATTGGGTGTTTAATTGGGGATTCGTTTCTAATCAAACTTTGTTCTTTTTCTTTTTAGATGCCGAACATCAACAACAACGCTTCTGGCTCAACTTCCTCTGGCTCGTTCTCACTCATGAACTTGTGTGGGAGGGTGATCTTTGACGGGTCCAATTTCAATGATTGGATCCGCAACATTCGAATGGTCACTCGTTACGAGGACAAAGAGTATGTCCTCGATGAGAAGCTGAAGGAAATCAACATCAACACTGCCTCTGCTGAAGAGATCGCGGCCTTTGAGGCCCATGAGCGTGATGCCACGAAAGTTCATTGCATCATGCTAGCAACTATGACTGCAGAACTCCAGAAGTCCTATGATGACATGTACCCCTATGAGATGCATCAAGATCTGCTGGGCTGGTACCACCAAAGCGCTAGGCAATAAAGGTACGAGATCATCACTTCGATGATCACTACCAAAATGGGTAATGGAGAGTCCCTTACCGCTCATCTGCAAAAGATGCAGAGATATGTCCATCGCCCGCTAAAGTTGAATGTGAACTTTGATGAAGAGCTGGCAATTGACATCATCCTTGATTCCTTGCCTCCCTGTTATAGCCAGTTCCGCATGACCTACCACATGAACAAGGAGGATGTCACCTTGAGCAAGCTTCAAGGATTGTTGAGGACAGCTGAGAGCAACCTCAAAGATAAATCTGTTGCATCATCTCCAACTCCTACTGCTGCCCCAGTCTTGGCAATTGGGCAAGGGAAGGGTAAGAAGAGGAAGGCTCCCTCAAAGAGCCACCATAAAGGAAAGTCCCAAAAATGACTCGTCTTCTAGTGGAACCAAGGTTGGTCCTGCTAAACCCAACTCCAACCCCAAGGAGGCAGAGTGCCACCACTGCCACGAAATAGGGCATTGGAAACGATGCTGCCCGAAATATCTGCAAGATATCAAGGATGGAAAGATCAAGCCGTCCTACGCAGGTATTTACACCATTAAATCTAATGATTTATCACATGCTATTTCTTGGGTACTTGATACAGGATGTGGTTTTCACATTTGTTCTGATTTCCAGGGCCTAAGAAGAAATAGGCATGTGGAGCATGGGAAGATAAATTTGATCATGGGGAACAGAAGATCATCGCCTGTCACCAAGATCAGAGTTTACTCTTTAATGCCCAGTAGTGGATTAGGATTAGATTTAAATAATTGTTGCTATTCGCCAGATATGGCAAGAAACATCGTTTCATTTCATGGTTTGTATAGACAAGGTTTTAGATATTCATTTGATAATGAAAAGGGTTCTATTAATTCTTATCTTAATTGTTTTTTCTATTTTGAAGCATTGCCTTGTAATGGAATATATGAAACTGTGATGGTTGTAGACAATTTAGGAAATGATGTGTTGTGTATTGATTCTTCCAATAGTTTGGATAAAGCATGCTTGTGGCATTGTCGTCTTGGACATGTCAACAAGAAACACATAGCCCAACTCCAAAAGGATGGAGTATTGGAGTCATTCGACCTTAGGGACGATGACGTGTGCGAGTCTTGTTTACTTGGTAGGATGACCAAGTCACCCTTCACTGGCACTTGTGCGAGGGGTGAGGGTTTATTGGATCTCATACATACCGATGTATGTGGACCCTTTATATCCACCACAAGGGATGGGAGCCGCTTCTATGTGACTTTCACCGATGATTATAGCAGATATGGGTATATCTACTTAATCAAGCACAATTCAGAAACCTTTGAAAAGTTTAAAGAGTTTAAACAAGAAGTGGAGAATCAGTTAGGCAGGAAAATCAAGATGCTTCGATCCGATTGAGGTGGAGAGTACCTAAGTCTTGAATTCCACGACTACCTCAAGGAATGCAGAATTGTTTCGCAATTACCGCCACCTAGGACACCACAGTTGAATGGTGTGGCTGAGAGGCGTAATCGAATCTTGCTAGACATGGTTCGTTCCATAATGAGTCGTGCTTCTCTACCTATCTCATTCTGGGGGTATGCCTTAGAGACTGCCGCCCATATCCTTAACCTAGTCCCTACGAAGAAGGTTGCCAAAACACCTCACGAGATGTGGACAGGGAAAGCTCCCTCGTTGGCACACATCAAGGTTTGGGGTTGCGAGGCTTTCGTAAGACGAGAGACTCATGACAAGCTCGAACCTCGTAGTGAGCAATGTATTTTCATTGGCTACCCGCAGAAGTCCTTTCGATATCTCTTCTATAGACCGAGTGACAATGTTGTCTTCGTTGTGAGGAGAGGGGTTTTCTGAGAGCGAGAACTCATAAGCCAAGGGGACAGTGGGAGGCAAATCGATCTTGAAGAGCTTCAAGAGTCGAGCGATGAAGGAACCTCTAAACTGACGTTCAACTCGAGGAGGAAACTCCGGTTGAACCGATTGACGAGTCCTTACCTCTTAGACGTTCCGAAAGAGTTAGTGTTCCGCCCCAGTTTTATGGTTTCCATATCACTACTGAGGGGGATACGTTCATTAGTGATAGTACACTAGTAAATTTGTACGAACCTAACAGCTATAAGGAAGCCATGGCAGGCCCAGACTATGCGAAGTGGAAAGAGGCGATGGACAGCGATATTCACTTCATGTATGACAACCAAGTTTGGAATTTGGTTGACAATGTACCAGGTCGTAAGACGGTCGGGTGCAAGTGGATCTTCAAGAAGAAGACCGACATGGATGGGAATGTACACACCTATAAGGCGCGGTTGGTTGCGAAGGGTTTCACTCAAACTCCCGGAGTTGACTATGATGAGACCTTCTCACCAATTGCGAAGATAAAGTCTATCAGGGTAATGCTAGCCATTTCTGCATTTCATGACTACGAAATATGGCAAATGGATGTCAAAACCGCTTTCCATAACGGGAAGTTGGCTGAGGATGTTTACATGAATCAGCCAGAGGGTTTTGTCAATGCGAAGCATCCCAATGAAGGGTCCATGTTATGGTTTGGGCTAGGCTTTGGATGTAATAGGTCATTTAGCATTGTAATAGAAGTATTTTGGTATGTTTACGGCCAAGAGTATGTTTACGGCCGTAAACATGTTTACGGCCATGACCATGTTTACGGCCATGACTAGTTTACGGTCAGGTCTTCTTTCCTATAAATAGGACCAGTCTGAGTCAGTTAGTGGTTGTTGATTCATAGCAGTTTATAGTCAGTCAGAGTTGTACCAGACGTTTCATTAATACAAACGTGTGCAAGCTTTGATTCATTCTTCTTCTACTCAATTCTCTTCTTGTTTGATTGTTAGATTGCTTGATCACTAGTTAAGATCCTATTTCTAGGACGTTACAATTGGTATCAGAGCAAGTCTAGTGTCGAAACATCTTTCAATCACGTTTTCGGTCTGAGGAGTTCAGTTTCATCATTATTCAAGACTGCATTTGGTGTTTTGTGACATACGGGGATTAGATCTACTTGCAATTCAAGTTTTCAACTACTCGTATTCCCCGATTGTTATCTGCAGAAGGGTTCCCAGAATGGAAGTACAGAATCGAAAAATATAGCAAAATGAAAGACTTCAAGGTTTGGAGAAGCATTCTAAAAGGACCAATCAGAATAACTACAAATCTTCCAACTGGACAAGTAATTGACAAGCCATACACTGATTACACCGAAGATGATTTCGAAAAGAATGAAGAACAAGAAAGAGCATTGGCCACCTTGACCATGGCTCTATCGCCCGACATTGCACAAGGTTTCAGAGAATACACTTCAGCTAAAGCACTGTGGGAAGCATTGATAGAGGCTTACGAGGGAAATGAGGATATGAAGGAAAGCCATCAGGATATGTTAAGACAAAAGTTCAACATGTTCAATTATGTAGTCGGAGAAACATTGGAAGCTCAGTTGCAGCGATTTACTGCACTTACTACTGAGATGAGTACATCTGGGATTTACTTGACTAAGTCAGAGATAAACAAGAAATTGTTGAACTCACTTTCAAAGTCGTGGGACATGAATGTGGCTGTTATAAAAAAGACAAAAGATTTAAATCGTCTTAGTCTTGCTGAAATAATGGCAATCATCAAAGCATGTGATCTTGATGAAAAGCAACGAGAGATGAACCATGTGAATTATTATTTAACTGCGAACCTTGGAATTTCCTCAAACAATGCTTTTTCATCCTATATCTCTTCATCCAGTCAAGCTTTTGCTGTTCAACAGCCTCAAAATCAAACATTTATCACTCCATTAGTTACACCATATGTCACTTCAACATTTGTCTCCCATCCACATGTTGCTTCAGCATCTGTCTCTCATCAACAAAGTCAATCTTCTGTGGTTCCTCAAGCTGTTTCTTTCTCAAGTGCATCAACTATAACTCCAGCTCCCCATTCCAAAGAAACTGATGAGAACTTAGCTCTTGCTACTGGACTAGTAAATTGTTACAATGCATTTGTAGCTGGAGAGCTCCCACCTCAACTCTCATTTGCTGATTTGGATCAAATTCATCCAGAGGATGTGGAGGAAATGGACATCACTTGGCAAATTGCTATGGCTGTGTTCAGGACTAAGCAATTTGCTAAGAAAATAGGAAAGAATAACTAGGGAATGAATGCGGATAAGAAAGTAGGGTTTAACAAGGGAAAGTTACGCTGCTACAACTGTCACGAGCCGGGTCATTTTGCTCGTGAGTGTCCCAAACCAGATAGAAGAGTAAATAGTGATCGAAAAATGGTTCTAGTGGGAAATGGTCGTGGAAATGCTGCCGTCAACAGTGAGACTGCTAACTTAGCAGTGGTTGCTCAGTCTTTTGACTGGGAGGACCAGATTCAGGCACTGAATATTTCAGGACTTGAAAATGCTCACTTGGCTCAAATCAATGATACTCCTATGGAAGAAGCTGAAGTTGATCCTGAAGAAGAAATGATGGAGTTGCAGTTTGCTTTCATAGTATCCTCCAAGTCAGAACCTGAAAAGAATGAGGTAAGTCAGTCCTGTTGTTCTCAAATTTGCATTGATAAAGTTAACAATCTTCTTGAGCATATAGAATTGTTACGTAGAGAGAACGAGGACTTGAAATATGAAAAGTATGAACTTAGAAAAGGACAAAAAACCCTGAGAGCTGAATTAGAAGCTAAAACAAAAGATTTTAGAAAACTTCAGGAGGAATATAGCATTAAAAGCACACATTATAGATATGTGACTGAACAACTCACTGAGGTAACTGCAGAGCTTGACAAATTAAAAAACAAATTTGAAAATGCAGATTTTACATTTAGAAAATTTGATTTGTTAAGCGAAGTAGTTGCATCAATGATTGAAAACAATTTGAAATTCAAGGAAAATCAGTCCAAGGGGTTAGGATATGATAAGGTGCCTCCTCCTTTTAATCATACCTACACTAATGTTCCTTTGTCAAAAATGGAAATAGACAGAGAACCATTTCTCAAGTATGGATTTGTGTCAAGTGGTATCATGAATGTTGAAAATACTAATGTTTTTACTTCCCCTGCAGATCAATTGTTAATTCACTCAAAGCAAGAAGCTGCAGGATCTGTTTCTGAAATTAAATATGTTTCTGAACCTGATGTTTTTGTTTCAAAAAATGACTCTTTTGTTTCTGATGTTAATGTCTATGATATATCTTGTGATACTTCTGCATCGAATCATGTTGATTTAAATTTCTTTGACATATTTGATGATTTGTTTGATAATTCTGGTGTTCCTGAATTTGATGTTCTTGTTTCAACCACATCCATTTCACCAATCACACAACCGGATTCACCCCCACCTATCATACAATCTGATACTTACACATGTTCTTGTGGTTCAAGTAAGAGTGTCAATAAAGAGAGCAAATCAGACAACGGCAGTACGAGTTACAATAATAATAAGCATATTTGTTTTAACTGTGGTACTGCCGGTCACATCGCTAGGAATTGTCCTAATAGGGCATTTGTGCATTTTTCGTCTAAACGAGGAAAAAATGAGTCTCGAGGAAGGTCTTTAACTAGAAAGTCCTCGAGATCTCGTTTTCGAAATGATGATTGGAAGGCTAATCAAAACCAGAAAAAGGCAGTTTTTCAAAAGAGTGAATCAAAGAGTGCCAAAATGGATTCAAAGTCACAAACAGTTTGCCAAAATGGAACTCGGCTAAGCCAAGGTCGGTTTCGTCAAAGAGTGAATCTGGATTTTCAACCACTTCTGGTAGAAAATCCAAATGCTCAAAGCAAACTAAAAAGGAAAGTGTTTCAAAATCACCCGTGAATGTTAAGAAACCTAAATGCCAGTGGGTGCCCAAACTATCTTCCAACCAATCATCGTCATCCTCTAAAAAAGTTTTACATGATGATATAAAATCAAAAGGATTAAAAGATAAATCTGTGATCATAAAGGGTCCACCCAGGAAAGAAATGACCTGGGTCCCCAAATCTAAATGATCCCGCTCATTTTGCAGGGACAGTTGTGGAGGAATATCGTCAGACCATGGTATGTCGACAGCGGCTGCTCCCGGCATATGACATGATACATTTCTCAATTGAACGACATTCAGACGTTTAACGGAGGATTTGTTTCCTTTGAGGGTGGTGAAGGCGGAAAAATCACACAGAGAGGAACTGTAAAAAACGGAGTGCTGAGTTTCGAGAACGTCAACTATGCTCCCGAGTTAAAGCACAACTTGTTAAGCGTCTCTCTGATCTGCGACAAGGGTTATTCAACGCATTTTACTGATAAAGAGTGTCTAATCTTAAAGCCAGGCATTGTCATCCCGGATGAGTGGATTCTTGTCAAATCGAAGCGGGATGGAAATGCTTACATTATAGACATGAATAGCAACATACCTGAGCAAGTCACCTGCCTCTTCTCAAAAGTCTCAGAACAAAACGCTATGTTGTGGCACCGACAACTCGGCCATGCTAACGCTAAGAATCTGAATCGTCTTGCTAAAAACAAAATGGTACGCGGCCTGCCTGTCAGAGACTTTATAACATTTGAAAAGTGTGTGTCATGTGCACAAGGAAAGCATCACAGGAAACCACACCTGCCAAAGCAAATCAACTCAATCAGCCAGGTGCTCCAATTGTTGCATATGGATTTATTTGGTCCAATCAATGTCCTAAGCATCAATAGAAACTCATACTGTCTAGTTGTGATTGATGACTTCTCTCGTTTCACGTGGGTTTTCTTCTTGAACAACAAAGCTAGGGTATCTGATCTGATCAAGAAATTCATTATAATGATTGAAAACCAAACAAATAACTGGGTGAAGGCGCTTAGAACTGATAATGGAACAGAATTCAAGAATGCAGTTCTTGATCATTTTTGCATAGAAAAGGGAATTGTGCGTCAATACAGTTCATTTCGCACGCCTCAGCAAAATGGTGTTGCTGAACGAAGGAATCGAACGCTACAAGACGCTGAAAGGACGATGATGTGTGACTCAAAGCTACCAGTTTTCTTTTGGGTTGAGGCGATTAACACTGCTTGTTATGTTCAGAATCGTGTTTTAATCAACAAAGCCTAAATGAAGACTCCATATGAAATTATATACGGTCACAAGCCATATGTCAGCCATTTCCGTGTATTTGGTTGCCCTTGTACCCTTCTTCACCTGGAGTCCAACCCGAATTTTAATGCCAAAGCTGATGACTGCTATTTCGTGGGGTATGCTGCTCGCACCGCATACAGGGTTTACAACAAAAGAACAAAGCAAATTGTAGAATCCTTTGATGTGCGCTGGCATGAGGAGAATGAAACAGATGCTAGAGTGGGTCCTGATTGGCTATTTGATTACACATCTTTGTTCAAATCGTTCAATATGTGTTCAAATAGTGTATTTGGTTCTACTTCTGGTTCGAAGGTTGTACCTGAAGATGAAGACGAAGACGTTGTCTACAGACCACCGATAGTTTCTTCTGCGATTCCTTCGGTGGAGTCATCTTTTCCAATTCCTAGTCTAGAATCTCCAAGTCAACAACAAACTCCAGATGCTGATGCCACTCCTCTTACCTCTGATGAAAGAGAGTTCATGTCACGAGATGCTTCCGCTGTTACTCAAAATTTTATGGAACTTCTCTTTCCTGAGTAAATTGCAAATGAGTTTGTGGCAAATCCTACTAATGAGACTGGTTCTTCTGATGTGGATCCTTCGACAGATGATGGAGTTATTAATGTTCACAATCTTCCTGTTTCACTCAATGACATCAGCCAGGAGATACCTTCACGTATTCAACGCGATCATCCGATCAAGAATGTCATTAGCCAGCTGGGTGACGGTGTTAAAACGAGAAGCCAGAGTGGAGATGTCAATACATGTCTCTATTCTTGATTTATCTCTCAAATAGAGCCAAAGAACGTTGAAATGGCTTTGAATGAGCCCAGCTGGGTAGATGCTATGCATGAAGAGCTAAACCAATTTGAAAAACTTGGGTTTGGAAGCTGGTTGAACTTCCTAAAGGCAAAAAGTCTCTTGACACTCGCTGGGTATACCACAATAAGCAAGACGATTCCGGAGTCATAGTGCGTAATAAAGCAAGATTGGTGGTTCGTGGGTTTAGACAAATCGAGGGTCTTGACTACACTGAGGTTTATGCTCCAGTAGCTCGCTTGGAGGCTATCCGTATCGTCCTTGCATACGCTTCTTACATGAACTTCACTGTTTATCAGATGGATGTCAAGACATATTTCTTGTATGGCAAAGTGAAGGAAGAAATCTACGTTGATCAACCCCCTGGGTTTGTTAACTCAAAGCTTCCCAATCATGTCTACAAGTTGGACAAGGCGTTGTATGGGTTACATCAAGCTCCTCGAGCGTGGTATGCAACTCTAACAAAGCACTTGCTCGAACATGGATATTCTCGCGACACTATCGATCAAACTTTGTTCATCAAGCATGTGGGTAATGATCAGATTCTAGTCCAGATCTATGTTGACGACATTATCTTCGGGTCTACAAGTCCACAGCTTTGCAAAGAGTTCGAAGGCGTGATGAAGAAGAGGTTCGAGATGAGCTCTTTAGGTGAAATGACCATGTTTTTGGGGCTTCAGGTCCAACAAAGATCAACCAGAATCCTTATTCATCAAGCAAAATATGTGGTCGATATACTTGAGAAGTTTGGGTTTCAAGACGCAAAACCTTGACGCCAATGGCTGAGAGACCCTTGCTGACTCTAGATACTGATGGCGAATCCGTAGATCAAACTCATTGCAGATCAGTGATCGGTTCGTTGATGTATCTAACTGCAAGCCGACCAGACATCATGTTTGCAGTTTGTCAATGCGCACGTTATCAGGCTAATCCTAAACTTTCACATCTTATTCCTGTCAAAAGAATTTTTCGGTACCTCAAAGCTACCCCAAAATTGGGTCTTTGGTATCCGAAAAATTCTGAATTTGATTTATATGCATTTGCTGACAGTAATTATGGAGGCTGTAAGCTTGACAGGAAATCTACATCCAGAGGGTGTCAGTTCCTTGGAGACAGACTGATGTCGTGGCAGTGCAAGAAACATCACACCGTCTCAACCTCAACAGCAGAAGCGGAAAATGTTGCTGCCTCTGCTTGTTGTTCTCAAGTTATATGGATCCAACATCAGCTGTTGGATTACGGTTTGAACTATCTAGAAACCCCTATATTCTGTGATAATGAGGCTGCAATTCAGATTGCTAAAAATCCTGTCCAGCACTCGAAAACCAAGCACATTGACATCAAAATTCATTTCATTAGAGATTGTTATGAGCGTTCGCTCATTCGGCTGGAACAGGTTCCCACTGCTAATAATGTGGTGGATCTGTTCACAAAGCCGTTAAACAAAGCTCGATTCGATGTGCTTGTGAGCTTTTTGAAAATGCTTCGTTTTGAGGACTAATTTTTTAGGTTAGTTTAAATTTGCGCATTTTTATTTCATTCTCACCCATGCAAAAATTTAGGGGGAGAAATAATAAAAAACCAAACAAAAAAATTAAAAACTTAAAAAATCCAAAAATAGTGTTATTTATGTTTTATTTTTTTTCAGAAAAATCCAAAAACATTAAAAATCAGAAAATCCAAAAATATATTGTTATGGAATGTGCTTGTAGGTGATGTGATGGGAAGTGATATAATCAAGTGATAACGGACAGCCTGAATCTGTGTAAGGTGCCAAAGTCGAATTGTCTGTGCTCTGTGTTCGATGTGCGGGTAGGCACGAAGGGTTTTTAAATGGACTTGACTAGGATCAGATGAACTTTAGGAGTTTTAAGACTTGACAAATCTTAACCTAGATAGTTCTATTTAGCCTGACAATACGACGCTTGGGTAGGTTGAGCAGAGAGATATACATGGGAATCTGCAGATACATTAAATGATCTGTATCTAGAACTGTGGATTAACTTTTCCTCGACGTGCGGACTCTGTCCTTAATTACGGTATTGACGGGGCGCCTGGGGAATTCCGATAAATTAGGTTTGTAGAAAGTTATTTTCTTTCTTTCTTACTGTCAGTCATATGTTACCTCCTCTGTGTGATCGAAAGATCCGACCTGGACTGTAACATATGCAATTATGTCTCTCTGCATCTTCTTCTATGCTATTCTTTCTATCTGTTAGCCACATGTTGTCTCCTTTGCATGATTAACAATCCGACCTGGTATACAGCATGTGCAACATTCTACTTCTCAATCCATCTAAACTCTAGTTAGTCATATGTTTCACTCTCTGCGTGATTGGAAGAGATCCGAACTGAGTGTACAACATATGCATTCTAAATCTGACTTCTTCCTTAATAATTGTCTGCTCATCTGAAGTAAGGAGTATTCTGGAAGTCCTTGATTATTGGGGCATATCAGGAAGTGGGAAAAACGTTCTAGTACAACTAAAATTGAACACTTATAGATTGTCTGTAGATCTCGCTGCTCAATTTAGGTGGACAACAATATTCTTGGTCGTCGTCAGCTAAATGGTCTTTTAGGAAATTTATCTAACTTCATAGGATCTAATGTCTTGTCACTTATAGTTTATCCTTAAATTTGTCACAACCTTTCGTGTTTAAGTGGACCACAATACCGGCGATCGACCAGACATAGACATGAAGGTAGAAGTACCAACAAGCGGAGTAAGACTGTGTAAAAACATTGATCTCAATATCACAAAATCTTATCAGCGTTTGTTAAAGTGATAGTAGTTTAAAATTTCTGTTATTTTTAAATTTATGCATTTTATTTTTCATTTTAATAATTTCTATTTTTATTTTTTATTTTTACCTTTACATAAAATTTTTAGTTTAGTTTTAGAAATTAGTTTTATTTTTTATTGTTATTTTTTTTGTCCTCAAAATGTTTTATTTTTTATAAAAGTTTTTGGGTATTGGACTTTATCATTGTGGATTGCGGCCCATAAAAATTTTGGTCCAGGTATATATAGGAATGGACTCAGCCGAGAACCCTATATTCCTCATTATCTTCTTCCTGGCCGCAAACTCTCTCGTTTCTCTCTCTCTCTCTAAATTTTTTTTCGTGATTTTTGGTGAAATTGATCCGATAACTTCAAAGGTATGCCATTTCCGACCACAGATATGTAAATCTCGCATCAAACCGACATGATTTCAAGCTTTAATCGAAGAAAAACTAACTGTCAGCGTTTACAGCCAAGGGCAGTTTACGACCACTGGCAGTTTACGGCCAATGGCAGTTCACAGCCAAGGCTGTTCACGGCCAAGGCTGTTCACGGCCAAGGCTGTTTACGGCCAAGACTGTTTACAGCCAAATTTTAAATATTTGAATATGTTGTTTTCTCATCTGAGTCTCATGTCTCTTCTGATCGAGTGACTTCTGAAGATGATATTTTTTCTGAAGACGACATCATTCCGGTTTCTGATCACGAAGACGATGAAGCTACTCCTGCTGCCATTGTAGCTGAAGAGCATGACCTTCACTCTGTACAAGTTGATAGTGAATTTAACGAAGAAAATGATTCCTTTGAGGACTTGGATCTTTCGGGCTTTGACAAGGATGATATTCCCTTGAATCTTGGAGAAAATGCAAACCTCTTGTCAAATGAGGATCTTGATTCTTTCTTTGACACTACCCTTGATGTTGCTCATCCAGCAACGGAGATAAGGGAGTCAGAAGACATTTTTGAGACTCCGCCTCCTTCCCCAAAACAACTGGCTGAAACCTCAACTCCTAAGGAGACATCTTTAGAGATTCCTCCCTCTAAGAATGTCATTCCTACCATTGAGCCAACAGTAAGTGAACCTCTGACAACTCAGACCTCCTCGCCTTCATTGAAGAAAAGAAGACTTGATCCTAGACCAGGTGTATTCGTGCCTGATCTATCTCATGGCCTGTCAACTCCACCATTTACTACTTCCGTTGCTATTTCACCTATTCCATCCAATGAAGGTCCTAGCACATTTTATGAAGCTGGTGGTTCATCTGTTCCTTTAGGATCCTCTCATCTCAGGCCTCATCACGACTTTGTCTCTGAGAAACTCGCTCTACATTTGGCCCATGAACAAAGCTCAGTGCCTTCCTACCGAGCTAAGGGAATATTTATTGAGGAAGGCCACTCAAAAGAGGATGATCCCACCATACCTGAACTTCAAAAGGAAATCGGGGTGCTTAATCAGAAAAATATTGAGCTTGATATCCGGGTGGATGATCTTGAAGCTGAAAAGGTCCAACTCAAAATTCAGGTTGCTGATCTTGAAGCGGATAGAGTTCTGAAAACAAAGAAAATTTCTGATATGCAAACTCACATGGGAAAGTTGACTGCATGTTACTTTGATTTGAAGGAGAAGCTGACAGAGGAACTTGGCGACAAGTTTAATTCATCTGTTCGACATCTCAATGCTGGCCAGCCTTCTTCTCAACAAGTTGAAGACCCCCCTGTTGACCCGCCTGCTCAAAGAAGAACTACGATTTTTGATCGATTCGATAAGGAACCAGCTCAAGCACCAAGTGTTGTTGCACTCAAACATGCCAAGTTAGCAGCTTCTGGCAAGAAAAAGCAACTTCTCTTCAAGAAATCTTCTGATCAAAATGCTCCTGGAAATAAACCCACTATCACCGTCACTAATCTTGAACAGAAGAAATTTGGTCACAAGTATGGTGACAGATCGGGAATTATGTCACGGGGCTACCATGACAGGCTTAACATGTGGATCGTAAAGCGCAAAAGCAAAAATGTGGAGTACTACAAAGATTTCCATGATTTCCATTCATGGACAAGAGTGGATCTCTCAAAATTATCCAGTGCTCCTTTTTCAAATCCATCAGGTGATCCAAAGGCTTCGCATTTCAAGCTATTCTTGGAGGATCAAGTAAAGAAGGGATTCCCTGGCATGAAGACTGCTGAGTCTTTCATCAAAAGCTTCCCTAAAGTGCTGGATTCCAAGACCAACAAGCCCTTTTAGACTATCATGTGGCCGCCAACAAATAAAGCCAGACAAGTTCCAGTGCTGTAGACCTTCAATGATGGATCTCTCAAAGACATGCATTACTGGGTCTATGATGAAACTACTACGTCTGCTGTCATCAAGTTCCAAGATGACTGCTTTCGCCTATACGACAAACAAGACCTACTTCAATTTGGGAGGTGGGATATTCATCATCTGGCCCAGCATCAGATCAAGGTTGCTGAAGACATTTCCGAGCCTGCTGCGAAAGAGTACACAACAATGGTTACCGAGATTATTGCTAAGGAGATGTGGCAAGGGGCAATGGGAGGGTCCGATGTTCTTGTAATTGAGAAAGACTGAGTTACAGCTAGCCCCAAACCAAGGGGGAGATTGCAGGGTCCATGTTATGGTTTGGGCTAGGCTTTGGATGTAATAGTTCATTTAGCATTGTAATAGAAGTATTTTGGTATGTTTACGGCCAAGAGTATGTTTACGGCCGTAAACATGTTTACGACCATGACCATGTTTACGGCCATGACTAGTTTACGGTCAGGTCTTCTTTCCTATAAATAGGACCAGTCTGAGTCAGTTAGTGGTTGTTGATTCATAGCAGTTTACGGTCAGTCAGAGTTGTACCAGACGTTTCATTAATACAAACGTGTGCAAGCTTTGATTCATTCTTCTTCTACTCAATTCTCTTCTTGTTTGATTGTTAGATTGCTTGATCACTAGTTAAGATCCTGTTTCTAGGACGTTACACCCAATAGAGTGTGTAAGCATGAGAAGTCCATTTATGGACTAAAACAAGCATCTCGCAGATGGAATCTTTGTTTCGATGAGAAAGTCAAAGAGTTTGGTTTTCTGCGAAGCGAGGATGAATCATGTGTATATGTCAAAGCCAGTGGGAGTATAGTAAGCTTCATCGTATTGTATGTCGATGACATACTACTCATAGGAAACGACATCCCAACCCTGAAGGAAGTTAAATCCTGGCTTGGGAAGTGCTTCGCTATGAAGGACCTCGGAGAGGCTGCCTATATTTTGGGAATAAGGATAGTGAGAAACAGAAGTAAGAGACTAATAGGACTTAGTCAGAATACTTACTTGGACAAAGTACTAAACGTTTTAGTATGGAGAATTCAAAGAAGGGGGAGTTACCAATCCAAAGTAATGCCAAGTAAAGTAAGACCCAAAGCCCGAGTACCGAAGTCGAGATAGCAGAAATGAGCCGAGTACCATACGCTTCCGCAGTTGGCTCGATTATGTATGATATGACTTGTACTCGCCCTGATGTGGCCTTCGCTTTAAGCATGGTCAGCAGATATCAAGGGAACCCTGGGAAAGCACATTGGACCGCAGTCAAGAATATTCTTAAGTACCTTCGGAGGACCAAGGAATGGTTTCTAGTCCTCGGTGGGAGTGATGACTTAAGGGTGAGAGGGTATAGTGACGCCAATTTTCAGATCGACAGGGACAACTACCGTTCGCAATCGGGATGGGTCTTTACCCGAAATGGAGGAGCAGTGACTTGGAAAAGTTCCAAGCAGGAGACCGTAGCTGATTCAACGTGCGAATCAGAGTATATAGCGGCGAGCGAAGCGTCAAAGGAGGCGATATGGTTGAAGAACTTCATCGGAGACCTTGGAGTTGTGGCAGCCATAAAGGAGCCTATGAAAATTTTCTGTGAAAATGAAGGAGCGGGTGCCTTGACCAAGGAACCGATGGATCATGGCAGATCTCGACATATCGACAGAAAATATCACTTTATTCGACATCGGGCGGAAGAAGGACTCAATGTAGTGAAGAGGGTATCGTCGGAGGATAACCCATCAAATCCCCTTACGAAGGGACTGAGTAGGGTTAAGCACTTCCAGCACGCAAGGAGCATCTGGCTGAAGGACGATATTAGTTTAGATTAGATAGTTTAGAAACGCGTAATAGATAAATGTAATTGACATTTGATGATTAAATAAAAGAGTATTATTTATAAGTAAAGTTACTGTCTTATGTTAATTATTTACCTATTGTTTCATTTTGCATGTTTTGACTTCCTGAATAAAAAGATTATTCGGAAGTTCCACAGTCGCTCATGAGTGCTTATGAGTTTGATTTGAGCATTAGATTAGACCCGCGCTTGCTGGTATCACTTCATGGAATTTATCACGAGTGATCGCAAGACGATAATATCATATGGTCTTAAAACCTAGATATATGGTTTATTATTTGCAAGTTGGTTGTGCATTGATAATGTGTAAACGCATCAGTAACTTGATGTTATAAAATGCATTGTTGTGCATGATTTGTTGAGTGAATGCTAAATGCATATAAGTCGAAGTTTATCTATTCCTTTTATCCTAAGAGGGTAAAAGCGATATCAGGGCCTCGATGATTTTGTTTTACTTATGTGTCGGGCCCGGTCAGGACTGAATTGATGTGTTCAATTAAGTTCTATGTCAGATGAATCAGAGATCGAGAAATAAACTGGTGGACAATAAGTATGACTATGTTCCATGTGATTGTTCGCATGATATCTAGAACAGAGGATTATACGATCCCATATCTAGAGGACAGGTTACTGATAAGATCAGAGTTCGACAGCGTCTTTGAGAGCTACGATTGCTAATCGGATTGTACTTACATTTATAGTTACTAGACTTATCCAAGTGGGAGACTGTTGGATTAGTGTCTAAGCCCGTAACTATATTTGGTAAGTACTTGACCCGGTTGTGCATGGTCCTTTTGGGTTGCCTTCACCAGAGCAACTTGACAGGGTGATGTATGAAGAGAGAGGTTATTATGGTTTATTAATATATTATATGAATAATATATTAAAGGAGAAATCATATAGTTTAACTAATATTAGACAAGAATTAATTAAGAATTAATTCTGTGACTAAAAGACATTAATTAAATAACGGGGACTTAAACTGTCAAACGTGTGATAGTTGAGTATTGGGCTGAGAAGGCTTATGGACTAGGCTTGGACGAAATTAGGGATGTGTCCATTCTAATTTCGGCCATAGAGGCCCAATTCCAGAAGCTTCCTTGGACTGCTTAAGGCCTAAGTTGTCCATTAGGGTTTTGACTGAAACCCTAGTAGCACAAGTATATATAGAACCCCTAGGGCATCATATTTCGGCCACTTGAAACCCTAGAGAGTTCCATAGCCGAATTTGTGCCTCTCCCCTCTCTCCAATATCATCCTCTTGCTTGTGTGGTGTTTGCAAGCCATTAGAGGAGTGACACTTGTGACTCTAAGCTCCAAGACAAGAAGATTCAAGCTATTGTAGAAGAGGTAATCATCTAGATCTGATTTCTTATGTTGATTTCGAAATGTGTATGCTAGATCTAGGGTTTATAAGTCTTGGATGAATTGCATGTACAATAGAGAAACCTAGATCCAATCTTTAGGGTTTGCATGAGCACATATGATGTTCTTTTGGCTAAAACCCATCATGAACCTCATCTGATGGTAGCCTGAATGCAGGTCGATCTTGGAAAACCAAGATGTGCCCTGAAGCTGGTCAAATAAATTGTCGATCCTCGGGAGTGGATAATGGTTCTTCACCGTTAGCTTATTCAACTCCCAGTAATCGATACATATCCGATGCGACCCATCCTTTTTCTTCACAAACAAGATCGGCACTCCCCATGGTGAACTACTCGGCTAAATAAATCCCTTGTCTAATTGGTACTGAAGTTGTGTAGATTACTCTGGCATCTCTGTAGGTGCTAATCGATAAGGTGTCACAACTAGCATTTTTGGCTAGGAAATTCCGTCATCAAGAAAGCAAGGACTATTGTGAGACGTTTGCTAACACATTTAAGTGTACAATATGACTTCCTAATGAGCCATGTAGTGTTAGAATGCAAATCTCTCTAAGTATACCAAATCTCTCCCAGTAGGTGAAATATCTCCCAAATCTCTCCCAGTATGTGAAATCTCTCTCAAATCTCTTCAAGTATATGAAATCTCTCTAAGTATATCGAATCTCACCCAAATCTCTCCAAGTATGTGAAATCTCTCCCAAATCTCTCCAAATATATGAAATCTCTCCAAGTATATCAAATCTCTCCCAAATCTCTCCAAGTATGTGAAATCTCTCCCAAATCTCTCCAAGTATATGAAATCTCTCCAAGTATATCGAATCTCTCCCAAATCTCTCCAAGTATGTGAAATCTCTCCCAAATCTCTCCATGCATCTCAAATCTCTCTATGTACCTTCCTCAGTCGAAAACAGCTCAAAACCTAAGGAGAGAACCCAAAAGGACCCTATTCGTCCGGAACCCTCTTGGTCCGGAACCCTCTTGGTCCGGAACCCTCTTGGTCCTGAACCTCTTGGTCCGAAACCCTCTTGGTCCGGAACCCTCTCTACTTCGGACCCTCTGATGGACTAGGGAGAAGCCTCTCATCCGGACCACACCATTTCGGAGCCTTCAGGATTGCTTCAGAACCTCGCACCGGAAGACTAGCCCCGCTTCGGAATACCGTGCCTGCTTCTCGCCTCCGGTCCGGATCTCGCATGTGCCTTCGGAATCCGAGAAAAAAAAACACTCCGGAACTTGTCTGTTGACTCCGGAACTTTGAGAATGACTCCGGAAATTAGAAGCTGACTTCGGACCCTCACAGGAACAAGGCTCCACTCCAGATTTTTGTCCATTTCGGACTTTTTCATCAGTTTAGGATATTTTGACGTCGGGAATTCCTCCAAACTCGTGTTTTTCATATTTTAGACCCCTTAAACCCCTAATTTATGCCAAAATTGATTATTTTAAACATATCTATATAAAATAATACCCAAGATTCTTAAGGGATTCTTAGAAGATAAGGGTTGACTTTATGATGTGATGCAAATTCTTCATTTCCTATGAATGCCAGTTAAACACAAAATATCCATGGGTGACCAAGCATTGTACACCAGTCCTCCAAGCAAGTGTCATGTCACCCTTATCCCCTCCTTCTTGATACGTAAACTCCCCCTTTCCTCCCCATAATTCCACTTCCTATTTTCACATCCAGTGAACTTCTAGAAGTGCTCTCAACTCATTCAAGCTGCAAGTTTCATTCCTTCAAAGAAAATTCCCAGACTTCTTTTCGTAACTGTTTCATCTTCTTTGACTAATGATTCTCCACATTATTCCTAAGATTTCACTATATTTACACATAAAAATTATTCTTAGGATATTCTAAAGTTCAAAGAACCTTCTCAAGTGTTGGAACTTGGAAGCTCCTTAACACTTCATCAAATCACCCACAAAACTAACTCAAGGTGAGCTTCATACCCCCACTTTTTCTAAGTTTTTATTGTTTTTGGGGGAGAATACAAGTCAAATTCTTGTATAAATCATGATCTATTTGCTTATTGTCTATGCATGCCATCTTAGATGTGCCTAAGTATGAAATTCCTTACACTTAGCCCAAATACTCGAGATTTTGGTTAAGTCTCAAGAGTTTGGGTTATTGTTCCACAAATCATGTTTAGAAACAAAAAGTTTTATGTTACCAAGTATAAGTCACAAATTATTATATCAATTGTAAGTATTTGTTTCAAGATTTGCTTAAACATGTTGTTGGACAAAATATTTTGAAAATGATTAAATTATGGAAATAATAATATTTTGGATCATTTTTGGCCAAACATAAATACAAGGGTTATCTTGGAATATTATGTCATACTCATGAATTTTTACCAGGATAACAAACTATTAGCGATTATTTATAAATTATTTAATATAAATAATTTTATCCAGGGAAATATATGAAAATAGAGTTTTCATGACAAAAATATTTGCATGTCATAAACTGTTGTCGTAAAACCTTTAGGAACATAAGTAAGGTTCTATATGTCATAAAACAGAAAATGCATGTCATAACATGCAGTCATAAATTTACACAAATTATGAATTGACACTTTTCTTTTGACTAATATAGGCCTGAGCCGACAATTTATAGAAAGGAAAGACCATTTTGCCAATTTCGATAATGTTGGGTCATTTTGATATACATTTAAAATGGCTTATTTTTCAATGAACGAAACGGAACGAACACGAAATACCCAATTAACAAGCACAAATAACGATATGGAACGAGAACGATAATTCTATTTCAATGAGTACGATATCGTTATTTATCTAACAAATAATGGATCTCGAACGATTGCTCGAAAGGTTGTTAATATTCTAGTCAGACAAATCTCAAAAGTACCTAAATATAAAAATATTAGTGTACGTCTAAAGTCCTGTAAGGAGTTATAGCAGAGTTTCCTGGAGGGAGAGCGGGAATTTGTGTATAGATCTATACGGGGTTGACACCCCGCACCTTCGTTGTTCGCTACAGCTAGACAGGCCAGTCTAGGGTGACAAATGTCTTTTTTCTAAATCGAGGGCGCCTGAGAAACGCCAAAACAGGCTTCCGTCATATTAGTATGGTTATAACGACTCTCTAGAATATGTTATATTAACTAGAAATTTATGCAAGGAAAACCTCAAAAATAAATTTTGTCATTGTGTTGACTGTCCTACGCATGGTAGTGATGGTCCACATTTGTTGTGTTGACTGTCCTTGTTCATTGCGTAGAATGTCCATAATCGCCATGTTGATTTCTTTCACCTAACAAGTATTAGAGTCTTATACTGCTATTTTACAAATCAGAAAACGTAGGAATTTATGGAGAACATTTGTATACAATTTTGAAAACGATAAACTAACATATATGCAAGTTACACAATTGAAAATAGAACTTACGAATATTTTATAGCAGAATATATAGGATTTTCTGGAGAAAACGATTTTATACGATTTTGATAACGACAAACTAGAACGCACACTCAATTATGCCTGATAAGAAAAACAAGTTTTACAACTATATTCTCTTTTTGAAAATAGGGGATTTTCTGGAAACGGTTGGCTATTACTATACAAAAGAACTATTCTCGAACACAGCTCGCTTTTACAAATTACACTTCTTTTCAAAATCACTCCTTATAAGGATGAACAAAAGTAATGACATGCGCATATATATCCATGGTTTTCAAAGCAAGGCTTCAAACGATTACATAGAAAATATCGGATTTTCTGAAAGTACAATGAGAACGATTCTAAACAAGTGTAAAATGATTTTATACAAAAATGCTTATGAACTCACCAATTCTTTAGTTGACGCTTTTCAAAACGACTTGTATTCTCAGGGATCTAGTAAGCAGGTAACAAGGGACGCGGATGTAGGTATATTTAGCTTTAGTTTGGAATTTTCTGCTTATGTCTCTTTTGTGTAACTCGAAGAACAAATAAAATATGTAAACAATGTAAGTTTGTATCTCAATGTATGACGCTTGGATTGCTCTGTTTCATTTATATTCAATTGTTATGATACTGCACAATGAAGTCACCCGCCTCCGAACGTTTCCGCCGTCTGGTCCGGGGGTGTGACAGATTGGTATCATAGCCTTGTTTATAGTGAACTGGTATATCTAGCCATACAAGATATACAGCTATAAATACAATGGGACTAAAACACACTCTGCTTAAAAGTATACTTTAAAAAGATAAGTATTTTATAAAAGTATACATATCTTCTACACAGTATCATAACGAGAAGAAAATGAAAGTAACTACTGGTTGAACACTACAGTCAAACCTGGGCAGTTATGTAATTATATCTGGGATAAATATAGCCTGATCAACTATACTTATTTGAGATATGACCAACATGTGCTTGGGAGTGATGGTGGTGTTGCAACAAACCTAAAACCTACCAACTATGAGTACAAGAGAATACTAGAATCGAACATCAAGATTAAAATACTATAGGAGTATTTTAGGATACTATAAACCCCTCCCACACCTAAAACTTTCCCCGTATATCTCGTACCTCGATTCTCGCACAAACAACGTAGTTGAAATTCCTCGCCAAGACTTCTACTACCCTGTCACGGTAAATTGTGGACGGGGCAAGGAGAGACCAAAAGAAATCCATGAGGAAAAACCCAGATGTGGATCCTAAGGAATACCAAGAGATGAATTATGAAAGGGAGGATTTCGACTAAGGACCAAACAAGGATGAAAGCGCCAAGGGAACTCATAGCAAGCTTATCCATATTGGCAAAGGACCCTTTCACCTTTCTCTTCCCAGATAAGTAAACACCCCATATAGGTACTCCTGGAATAGACATACCTAGAAACAAAACGATACCCATGCAAAAATAAGTTGAGAAATTGACTCCTATCCAATTTAGGGCGCACCTTCACGAAAGACACCCCGATCCACAATCGACGTGCACCGAACTCCGATAGCCAACACCCTCACAAATCAAGCACCACCTCCGTTTGGACCACGAGTAACCCGAATTGACTCCCGGGTTCCAACTCTCTGTCTTGGAGTAATGGAAATCGTAGACAAAGCCCAGTATGCAACAATGTAAATCCGATTCCCCCCCCCCACAAGTAACAAGAACGCCATTCCAAATGCCTTACGAAACCCACAAGTAGGACCAGAAAACTATGCAGACCATCTACACTCTTTGAACGAGGAAATGGTCATTTGGAGATCACAACTCATAGCAATCAAGGCTAGGACAACCTTAGTGTAAAGAACACAAAAAGGGCACCCATAGTATATGTGAAATGGCCAAGCACTTTGTGCGCCAAATGAGGATCACCTCACTACTCGCCTTAGGTTCATAATACTTTTAATCGCAACCAGTAGTAGTAAACCAAGAGGAGTACGCCCTCCAAGGATCCATACAACCGAATCCGCCAACTATATTACTAACTATGTGCTATTTCGGATGGACTTAACGTTATACAATATATGTTTCCACTCAATACCATAACTGCATCATGGGGATGTAGGTTGACACAATTAACACCAGTACGTTAAGCTTATACGAGTAAACTAACTTGAAATCAACTACGAGTACTTACAAGCTCACCTTTCGTGTGCAACTGAGTCATGTCTTCTCATGAAGATAACCAGTACCCCAACGGTGCACCGGTCATACGAATAGACTCCGCCACTTTCCAAGCCACCGTAACAGCTGTCGTAGCAGCCGCCATGGCATACTTCAATGCCAACAGCACGAACGAAAATGGAAGCAGTATCGATGGATTCAACCGTAACAACAACCAGGGAAACCAACGAAGGACAACTCGCCAGTGCACCCTAAAACCTAAACCTAAGCTCAAGAAACGAAAGTTCGGAAACGAAAAGGGAGGCAGTTCGACTCAGAGGCTTACTAAAAGACAACAAGCAGGATCAGTCCCCACCCCTACTAACCCTACTCCTCCCACATCGAGACAAACATACCTTGGTAACAATCCACCCTCCAACAAGTGCAAATACCATCATTGGGGATCCTGCCAGACATTTTGTTGCAAAAGGTGCAACAAGATGGGGCACACCTTCCGCTACTGTAGGGCTCCGACCCCATGCATCACTCCAACTCTCAACCCAGAGGTAAGCCCAGTATGTCACAAATGCGGTGCAACATGACATTTCAAGAGAGATTGTCCAACAGAGATGGTTGACGGAGGAGTCGACAACTAGAAAGGAAGAGGCGACAAGGAACCCTACCGCAATTTTTGGTACATTCCACGATAAACTTTAGGCATCGAATTATAACAAAAAGTTTTGTCAATTAAAAATATAATCCAAAAACTATTTCTCGTTAGAGCAAATCCTGTAAATCACGGGAAGATAGGGATTCTTATGAATGGACCGTGATGGTTCCACATGAACGTTAGTATCATATATAGTTAGGATCCCACAAACTAAGAGCATGCGATCCCGCATTATTTTCCTGTTCGTGGTCTAATTGTTGATTAGGACAGAACCCCACAGCCAATTACCTTTTAAAAATCCTAAGTATGTGCGGGTAGGTCACATCCATCTATAATGGAAAAACCTAGCGGAATTTGGATTTCGAACTCCCTTGCTTTATAGCAGCGCCCTTGTAACATCAGAACACCTAACAAGCACAAACAAGATAGACCCAATGGTAACAACGAAAACAAAACTAGCAACAATAAGAACAGGAACATAGAACACCCTGTCATTCCTAGCAACCAATACTCCCCAAATCGATGTAACACCTGTTGTAACAAGGAGTCCAATGTCATCAATTGGCACAGACATGATTGATCCTCATCTTACAAGCCTTGAGCATTTCAAATAGACTTTCGTCTTACTCAACCGAATAACAAATCTCCTTCAGCTGGTAACAACAAATCCCTAGCAACCAGACACCTAAGTCCATATGTAGTAAATACCACGCCCTTCCCTAGCCCCAATAAAGATGGAAAATCAAGAAACAAAAGGCATCAAAGGAATCCGAAAGGCTTCCAACCTTCCTCCAGAGATTCCCAAGGATCCCTTTGGAAACCTCAACCAAGTGCTAAGCAGAAATAGAATCACCCCGACTCCTGGAACCACCCCCAATAACCAAGCACCTGATACCACTTTGCACGGTCACAAGAACAGATAGTGTCTGATCACAAGATCGACCTAATAGATAAAGGAAACATCAAACCCAGTCCCTAACCACAGGAAGCACCTATCTAACTCATAAGGAAGAAAGATGAAACTACCATAGGCACCACCGACTACGAATAAGCCAAACAAACCCATCCTCAAGGATCGATACTCCCTACCCCGAATCGGAGACATGTTCAACCAACAACAAAGAACTGGTAGAGGCCGACCTACCATTAGCTCGGAAAACTATAAGGAGAAAACTCCCAAGATGATCTAAGACTCATAAGGTCAACTACATCACGCAAAACTCAACCTCAGTGACCATAGTACCAACTCTTAGGGCTCAAAAAACTCGACTTCTAGGACACCAGAATCCCGATCCCTAGGAGACCATTCAAAAGGCGTCGCCAAGATAGGCCCGATAACTTATAGTCTCCGATCAATCAAAGGACCCAGGTTCGGACATTTTTCCTTCCATGTGTACAACACTCATAAGTGTCAGACCACCGGAAACTCTAGAAATCCCATCTGTCGAGGTCAAGGCAAACAAGAACCCACACCCCGAAGAGAAGCATGTGTAATGGACATTAACAAAGTTTGGGATACCCACCTGCCTCTAATCGAGTATTCATATAACAACAACTACCACTCGAGCATAGGAGTTGCACCATTCGAGGCCCTGCGTGGCCAGAATTACAGATCATCCCCTGTTAGACTGAGGTGGGAGATACCCAGCCGACAAGATGACAAATGCCCAATAGCATACTCACTAGACCCGAGATTATTCGAGAAACCACGGAAAGGATACTCTAAACCCGAGCACGACCCCAACCATCGTAACGCCGATAAAAGAGCTATGCAAATAGCAGATTTAAAACCCTAGAATCCCAAGTAGGGGATCAGGATATCACTAAGGATAACACGATTTGAAAGGAAAGGTAAACTAAATCCCCGATGCATCAGATCATTCGAAATCCTTGCACGAATCGGCCCGGCAGCCTACGAACTCCAACTACCCTCCGAGCTTAGTGACATACACCTGTATTCCATTTGTCGAACCTAGGGAGTGTTTATCAGACAAAACTCTCTCAGTTCCACTAGACAAGACTAAAGTTAACTAGAACCCCCTAATCATTTATCAACCTAGCAAGACAATGAACAGAAAAGTTAAGCACACAAAACAAAGCAGCATCTCGATTGTGAAGGTTTGAGAGAACACAAAGCGTAAGCCGGAATTCACTTGGGAACGCGAATACCAAATGAATCGAAAGTACCTTCACCTATTCCCATATTCATGATCCTATCTTTCCAAAGAATTTCGGGACGAAATTCCCTCTAATGGGGGGATGATGTCACAACTAGCATTTTTGGCTAGGAAATTCCGTCCTCAGGAAAGCAAGGACTATTATGAGACTTGTGCTAACACATTTAAGTGTATAATATGAGTTCCTAATGAGCCATGTAGTGTTAGAATGCAAATCTCTCCAAGTATACCAAATCTCTCCCAAATCTCTCCCAGTAGGTGTAATCTCTCCCAAATCTCTCCCAGTAGGTGAAATCTCTCCCAAATCTCTTCAAGTATATGAAATCTCTCCAAGTATATCGAATCTCTCCCAAATGTCTCCAAGTATGTGAAATCTCTCCCAAATCTCTCCAAGTATATGAAATCTCTCCAAGTATATCGAATCTCTCCCTAATTTCTCCAAGATTGTGAAATCTCTCCCAAATCTCTCCAAGTATGTGAAATCTCTCCTAAATCTCTCCAAGTATATGTAATCTCTCCAAGTATATCGAATCTCTCCCAAATATCTCCAAGTATGTGAAATCTCACCCAAATCTCTCCACGTATCTCAAATCTCTCTCAAATCTCTCTATGTACCTTCCTCAGTCGAAAACAACTCAAAACCTAAGGAGAGAACCCAAAAGAACCCTCTTGGTCCTGAACCTCTTGGTCCGGAACCCTCTTGGTCTGGAACCATCTTGGTCCGGAACCCTCTTGGTCCTAAACCTCTTGGTCCGGAACCCTGTTGGTCCGGAACCCTCTCTACTTCGGACCCTCTGATGGACTAGGGAGAAGCCTCTCATCCGGACCACACCATTTCAGAGCCTTCAGGATTGCTTCGGAACCTCGCACCGGAAGACTAGCCCCGCTTCCGAATACCCTGCCCGCTTCGCGCCTCCGGTCCGGACCTCTGGATCTCGCATGTGCCTTAGGAATCCGAGAAAAAAAAACACTCCGGAACTTGTCTGTTGACTCCGGAACTTTGAGAATGACTCCGGAAATTAGAAGCTGACTTCGGACCCTCGCAGGAACAAGGCTCCACTCCGGATTTTTGTCCATTTCGGACTTTTTCATCAGTTTAGGATATTTTGACGTCGGGAATTCCTCCAAACTCGTGTTTTTTATATTTTAGACCCCTTAAACCCCTAATTTATGCCAAAATAGATTATTTTAAACATATTTATATAGAATAATACCCAAGATTCTTAAGGGATTCTAAGAAGATAAGGGTTGACTTTATGATGTGATGCAAATTCTTCATTTCCTATGCAATCCCAGTTAAACACAAAATATCCATGGGCGACAAAGCATTGTACACCAGTCCTCCAAGTAAGTGTCATGTCACCCTTATCTCCTCCTTCTTGATACGTGAACTCCTCCTTTCCTCCCCATAATCCCACTTCCCATTTTCACATCCAGTGAACTTCTAGAAGTGCTCTCAACTCATTCAAGCTTCAAGTCTCATTCCTTCAAAGAAAATTCCCAGACTTCTTTTTGTAAGTGTTTCATCTTCTTTGACTAATGATTCTCCACATTATTCCTAAGATTTCACTATATTTACGCATAAAAATTATTCTTAGGATATTCTAAAGTTCAAAGAACCTTCTCAAGTGTTGGAACTTGGAAGCTCCTTAACACTTCATCAAATCACCCACAAAACTAACTCAAGGTGAGCTTCATACCCCCACTTTTTCTAAGTTTTTATTGTTTTTGGGAGAGAATACAAGTCAAATTCTTGTATAAATCATGATCTATTTGCTTATTGTGTATGGATGCCATCTTACATGTGCCTAAGTATGAAATTCCTTACACTTAGCCCAAAAACTCGAGATTTTGGTTAAGTCTCAAGAGTTTGGGTTATTGTTCCACAAATCATGTTTAGAAACAAAAAGTTTTATGTTACCAAGTATAAGTCACAAATTATTATATCAACTGTAAGGATTTGTTTCAAGATTTGCTTAAACAAGTTGTTGGACAAAATATTTTGAAAATGATTAAATTATGGAAATAATAATATTTTGGATCATTTTTGGCCAAACATAAATACAAGGGTTATCTTGGAATATTATGTCATACTCATGACTTTTTACCAGGATAACAAACTATTAGCGATTATTTATAAATTATTTAATATAAATAATTTTATCCAGGGAAATATATGAAAATAGAGTTTTCATGACAAAAATATTTGCATGTCATAAACTGTTGTCGTAAAACCTTTAGGAACATAAGTAAGGTTCTATATGTCATAAAACAGAAAATGCATGTCATAACATGCAGTCATAAATTTACACAAATTATGAATTGACACTTTTCTTTTGACTAATATAGGCCTGAGCCGACAATTTATAGAAAGGAAAGACCATTTTGCCAATTTCGATAATGTTGGGTCATTTTGATATACATTTAAAATGGCTTATTTTTCAATGAACGAAACGGAACGAACACGAAATACCCAATTAACAAGCACAAATAACGATATGGAACGAGAACGATAATTCTATTTCAATGAGTACGATATCGTTATTTATCTAACAAATAATGGATCTCGAACGATTGCTCGAAAGGTTGTTAATATTCTAGTCAGACAAATCTCAAAAGTACCTAAATATAAAAATATTAGTGTATGTCTAAAGTCCTATAAGGAGTTATAGCAGAGTCTTCTGGAGGGAGAGCGGGAATTTGTGTATAGATCTATACGGGGTTGACACCCCGCACCTTTGCTGTTCGCTACAGCTAGACAGGCCAGTCTAGGGTGACAAATGTCTTTTCCAAATCGAGGGCGCCTGAGAAACGCCAAAATAGGCTTCCGTCATATTAGTATGGTTATAACGACTCACTAGAATATGTTATATTAACTAGAAATTTATGCAAGGAAAGCCTCATAAATAAATTTTGGCATTGTGTTGACTGTCCTACGCATGGTAGTGATGGTCCGCATTTGTTGTGTTGACTGTCCTTGTTCATTGCGTAGAATGTCCACAATTGCCATGTTGATTTCTTTCACCTAACAAGTATTAGAGTCTTATACTGCTATTTTACAAATCAGAAAACGTAGGAATTTATGGAGAACATTTGTATACAATTTTGAAAACGATAAACTAACATATATGCAAGTTACACAATTGAAAATAGAACTTACGAATATTTTATAGCAGAATATATAGGATTTTCTGGAGAAAACGATTTTATACGATTTTGATAACGACAAACTAGAACGCACACTCAATTATGCCTGATAAGAAAAACAAGTTTTACAACTATATTCTCTTTTTGAAAATAGGGGATTTTCTGGAAACGGTTGGCTATTACTATACAAAAGAACTATTCTCGAACACAACTCGCTTTTACAAATTACACTTCTTTTCAAAATCACTCCTTATAAGGATGAATAAAAGTAATGACATGCGCACGTATATCCATGATTTTCAAAGCAAGGCTTCAAACGATTTCATAGAAAATATCGGATTTTCTGAAAGTACAATGAGAATGATTTTAAACAAGTGTAAAACGATTTTATACAAAAATGCTTATGAACTCACCAACTCTTTAGTTGACGCTTTTTAAAACGACTTGTATTCTCAGGGATCTAGTAAGCAGGTAACAAGGGACGCGGATGCAGGTCTATTTAGTTGTAGTTTGGAATTTTCTGCTTATGTCTCTTTTGTGTAACTCGAAGAACAAATACAATATGTAAACAATGTAAGTTTGTTATCTCAATGTATGACGCTTGGATTGCTATGTTTCATTTATATTCGATTGTTATGATACTGCACAATGAAGTCACTTGCCTCCGAACGTTTCCGCCGTATGGTTCGGGGGTGTGACATAAGGTGCTTTGGCTATCGGAGCCGCACCTAGAAACAAGTCAATTCGAAACTCCACCTGCCTCTCCGAAGGCACTCCAGGAAAATCCTTCGGGAAAGCGTTCGGATATTCCCAAACAATTGGTACATCACCCACAGTCACGTTACCCTCATCCTGGGTATCCATCACATAGGCCACAAATCCGGAACAACCCTACTGAAGATAACGTCTGGCCCTTTCCGTCGAGCGAAGCGTCAGACCACGCTGAGAACCCTCTCCATGCATCACCAACTCTCTCCCACTTGGGATCTGGATATACACCAACTGATGCTCGTAATCAATCATTTCCCCATTAGGGCTCAACCAATCCATACCCACAATAACCTTTCTCTCTCGCAGGGGAATAGGAACCAAATCAATCGGGTACTACTCGCTGAACAACTCCAACGTGCATCCCCAATGAGCCCTCGATACTTGCACAAGACGATCGTTAAAAATCTCAACCTCTAATGGATAATCCAACTCCCTCGGAACATCGTCACACCTCTTGCTAAGAGCAAGAGATACAAAGGATCGGGTAGCCCCCGAATCAAACAAAATCAACGCCGGAATACCGTTCACATGAAACAACGCTAAACAACAACACATCTATATAAGCATGATAAGCAACATAAATAAAGAGATAAGGAGAAGATACATACCCACTACCACATCAGGTGTTGCACGAGCCTCCTTGACTGTCAGATGAAATGCTTTGCTCTTAACGAATGGCGCCTTTGCCTTTCCCTGGCGGCCATCAGTGATCCTTAGAGTCGTCGACACAGGTGCTGCTACTGGTCCTACTGCTGCTAAAATTGGGTAGTTAGACTTCTTGTGGCCCCTCTGATTGCAATGAAAGTAAATCAAATTAGATACTTGGGTGGTGGTGGTGGCAGTGCAATCCCTATTGAAGTGACCCGTTGTGCCGCACTTGAAGCACCTAGAAACACCCGCCCTACGTACCCCATCGTGTGTCTTGCCACACTTGCCACAATGGCCCCGACCCTGCTGGCCCCTCGATATCGAATCAAAAACCTTACGCCTCTTACCCGAACCCTCTGAACTCTGAACCCGGTCGAGCTTCCTTTTCTTCTCCATCTACAGATCAATCTCCCTCTCCTGGCTATCGCCACCATATCATATAATGTCCTGCAACTGGATATGCTCACGTATTGTCTGATATCGCTCCTCGTAATGTCATGATATCTCACTTTCTTCATCTCCTCGTCCGCCGCATACTGCGGAACCAAGAAAGCACTCTCGCAAAACACGACGGTGATCTCTGCCACCGTTTTAGTAGTCTGGTGAAGGTCCTGAAACTCCCTCGAAAGCAGCTGGACCTCAGTCATAGGTGTGAACTTAGCTCGAAACCTTTTCAAAAAATCTTCCCAAGTCATCGACTCAACCGCCTCGCCTCCCATGGAGTGATCAACCTCCTCCCAGCAGTCACTAACTCTGTCCTTCAGAAGACAGGATGCAAATCTAACCTTCGACCCCTCGGGGTAGAAGCTAGTACGGAAGGCATTCGTGATATCCGCTAACCAATGCCTGCTCACAATAGTTTCCTTCTTCCCGAACAAATCTGGAGCCCCACATGCCTGGAACTCTTGGAAATTCAAATAGTAAGCTCCCACCATCGCCACAATTTCATAACGAAAAGCGCCCAAGCGCTAATCCAGAATCTCCATGATACCCTCCTTGATCGTACCGAAGATCACAGGAGTCTGCTCAAGAATATTGCGGGTAGTCTCTGACGAAATGAACTCTTGCATCTGATCATCCATGTGTCCAACCCCAAAGCCAGAACCCGAACCACTGCCGGTACCAGAACCATCGTCGAAAGTCGTACCACCACCAGAACCTCCTCGAGTGATCACCGTACTGAAAATAAACCATGCAAACCATCGGAAAGGACTCGAAGAATCCCACATTCTATAAGCTCCCTGGTATCATCGTGACTTTCCTTGACTTGAGTACGGATCCTCTGCTTCCAGTAGTACGGGCCCAATACTACCTTCCACATCTATCCATACCTTCATCAAAGATTGCCCCGAATCCTCCAAGTTACTTCCCTATCAATCAAGTCGATCTCTCACAGAGCAAGGCTCACTGCACTGAAACACCTCCTAGGTTCTCCTAGGGCTACCATCACACCACTCTCCGCTATTATTTGCAGAAGGAACTCCCTCTAACACCATCTAACTAGATCACGAACATAATTACATCTTACCTAAATCATATAATTCTTTGACTGAAAGGTCTCACACTATAATGGTTGGACTCAAACAAGAGTTGGGCAATAGAGTTAAACTTAACCTTCTAAAATTATCTAATGTCAATTATATGTAACTTAATGCATTCGCTTACAAGTTAGTTGATATTAATGAGAACTCATAAAAGCACAAAGCAAGCAGCATTCGAGCATTGAGTAATCCAAATCAAAGCATAACCTAAACATGCCATCCTATCAAATAACTTATCCAAATTTAGAATGCAAGACTAAAAGCTCATACAGTAGGCATATAAAGGCATATCTCCTAGCATTTTATCATGCAATCCTGAGCAGATCCTTAGCCCTAATCTAGCATGCAATTCACAAATTCTCAATTCATATAGAACAAGTATGGTTATTTTGGGAAAACTTACTTGAGATCGATCGATTGCATGAACCACAACCCTTTCTTTTAGTAGAAAATCCTTTAATAAAACATTTATTTTATAAAAAGATCTACCAAACCCTCAGTTTGAGTTCAGACACACTCGAGAGTATGCCCAAATCCTTTAAACCAAGGCTCTGATACCAACTTGTAACGTCCCAAAATTTATAACACAAAAATTTCATTTTTATATTAATAAAACCATTAACCAAAATGTTTATAGAAACCATAAAGGAAATAAAAATATGTCAACAATCATCCCGAAATACATCAGAGTCAAATAAGGCAGAAAATCATGGTGTGTATGATGCGATCATTGCAAGCTCTTCCCCTTCGAACCGGAAGTACCTGAAAACACAAACTGAAAACCGTAAGCACCAAGCTTAGTGAGTTTCCCCCAAATTACCACATACCATACATACAATGGGCCCCGTCCAATTTCCATCAGGCCCTACCCAGCATCAGGCCCTGCCCAGTACAAATCTGTCACTAACATGCAATAGGCCCCACCCAACACTCTCATCAGGCCCCGCCTGGCATTGAGCCCCACGCGACATACATACTAACACATAAAATACATGCAAGAGTCACACAAACAGTTAGAATTCAAGTAACAATAATCTATGGGCCGGTATTGTTTCATTCGACCCGCTAAAACACTGTGAGAAGACTCACCCCGATCAGTTGATAAACAAATAACACTCAAGCTGCTGAATAGTAAAATCCCCATACTAAATCACAAATAATAAAACTCTAATTAGCAATTAGTCTGTTAATAGAACAGAGAGTCCAAATGCTTAATCCTAACTCCTCGGGTAAAAGATTGTTTTACCCTTCCCTTATTGGGCCTAACTTATCACAGTCCAAACCCAAACTAGCCCAAGGTCTAACAATGCCTAAGAGACCTAAAGCCCACCATGGCCCAAAAGGCATAAGATCTAATAATGGCCCAAGCAACCTAAAATCCGAAAAATGGATTCCTAGTGAGTACGCTAAGCGTACCATTAGTACGCCTCGCATACTAGATTGCGACACTAAAATCGGGAACCCGTACACGTACTCTTAGTGTACGCTTACGTATGCCCGACGTACATCCCAGTAATCCAAAAACGCCATTAAACACTTAATGCTTTAAGTCCAGACCTCCATTTTGCAAATCTAGTTCTTGGGGAATGTCTTAAATGATAAAGTCACCAACTTGATGCCTTTGCATGGCCCAAAGAGACTCAAACCCAAGATTTGGCATTCTACTTCCATCAAATGATCATTAACTCATGCATGGTTGATCTACAACCACCAAGATGCAAACTTTATGAACTAGGAACCTCAAAAACATCAAAAGGGACAACTCAAATCTTCTGGAGTAACATTTACTCACAAGAACTCACTAATGGGACCAAAATGTGCTTATAACTCAACTAGCCCTAGATCTAAGCATATAATATCCAAGCTCAAGACTTTATACATATATGAAGATGAGAAGGATGGATGGAACTTGGATCTACAAGCTCCTACTTGATCAATTCTCCTCAACCAATCTTCTTCTTCTTCAAGGTACACCAAACACACACCAAAACACACATAAAGATCAAATCTCTTTAGAAATGAGTTAGGGTTTTGAGATAGTGCTTAAAAGAGGAAATGGAGGCTAATAAGGAGAGAGCCTTGGACATAAGGTTTTTAAATAGGGTGCAAACCCAAAAAATTAGGGTTTGTCCCTGACTCACGTATGCCGCCCAACGTACGAAAGGTACGTCCAACGTACCAGGAGGTCAACCCCATGTCCAGTATCCTTCAAAGTACGCCCAACATACCTCATGTACGCCGAAAGTAGGAGGTCCTTAACAAAATAAATGAAAAATAAATATCTGAGGAATTTACCAGACATATCAGGCATTACATAGGCTCTTGAGGCGATTTCGTAGGCTTATTACTGCATATTTATACTACTATACAAGGATAAGAGGGTTAAGATACGATATGAGTTGAGGTATTTTTATCTTGTTGTTATGTGATTATGTTTACGTATTATTTATAATAGGTTGTTAGACCCCAAGTGTGTTATGGGAATTTCTGATATGTTGCTATTATGAACCCTATGGTAAGATTAGTAGATATATCTTACGATTAATTACATAGTCTTGATAGTGAGGGTTATAAACTTGTAAATTACAGGAGTTAACTAATGTGTAAGATTCAGTTAACAGCTTACGGGTTAAGCCAGTAGTGTTTGTATTATGAAGTTTAATTAGTTCGGTGACAAATGGTCACAAAGTTTAGCTCATAGTAAGTGGTTACATGTCCTGAGGAACTTGTTCAATTATTGATTGGTATGTGGTAAGTTGAAAGGCAGCGGAGGTCAGGGACCAAAGATGGAGTTAGTCCGCTTATTTACCAGGTGATTAACTCTACTCTAACATTGGATGTTTATTGATGTGTTTTGTTACACAATATAAGACTTAATATATTTTGATATCGTTATATTATGCATCATTGAGGTAATAATACATTATAGCCTGATGAAATAAGTTAAGGTGATGGTTGATATATGGAATGGAAAATTAACGTGATTTACTTACTTTGGACGGAGTATTCCCAAAGGGGTGGTTATGGTAGAAATGAATCAACAGTTGGTCTTTATAGTGTTACCATGTGATAACTAAGTAATATAATTTAATTACCTTGTTGGATGTGGTGTATATCTTGGATGATAAGTCAATTTTGTAAAAAAACTACGTGATGTTATGTTATTGTAGTTGTTATTCACTAAGCCTTATGGATTACAATGTTCTTTTATTGTTGAGTTGCAAGTTAGGTTATTGTAGCACCTGACTCGGAACATGTACTTAATTCCAGTGCGATTCCTGTTGATAACTTCTTGTATTCTAGTGTGCTAGTATACACCAAAATATATTATAAGGTTGTAAATAAAAGATATTTTATTGGGGTGTAGCTAGTATGAAAACCAGGGCGTTACAAGTTACTATCAGATCTGTGGGTTAAGTGAATTGGGTGTATTGTAGTAAATTCCAAATCTTAAACTAAAAGGTAGAATGATATAAATTTACTAGACTTGGCAGACATAAGTTAGTCAACTATTATACATTTTATGGAATTTATATATATATATATATATATATATATATATATATATATTCCCTATGAATAATGTTGTGATACACGTTGCAGTGAAGATTGGTGCGCATTGCGATCTATGTCGCAAAGTAGAGAAGTCGATGAAATTGTACTAGTATTTATACCAGTTAGAATTTTAGAAGAAATTGGGGCTTATAGTACTCTTGGTATCTGGAGAATAGTGAAGATGTTTTGAAGTTTTGATTGTGTTTGTGTCCGGTTTGCAACGCGAGACTTGGAGATATGCGATGTGATGGAAGCAAGTAAAATAACAACATACGTTGGTAATCAAAACACAGACATTATACATTCACAATGCGGTCATGAAGTACGATGTCATGATCGAATGTGGAGATTGTATCACAGTTTGGGAACTATACACGGCACGATCATGAACTACGATGCTTAAACTGGTTGATTAAGATCGTGACGTGAACAAGAGATAGTAGTTGCGCGAGATTTATATTGGGGGAGATATTATTATCCATAACATTTATAAGGACACTTTATGATGTAAGAAGTAGGATATGGTGAGTTGGGTGACTACGATCACCAATTTTTTTTATATATTAATAACCAACTTTATAAGTTAGATGTTCGAGATTTGGGTGAATTGGTGTAAAAACATAGTTCTATTGAATGACTAGAGCTTAGTAGATAGTAGAGTCTAATAGCTATAATTAAAGAATGTTGATGGATGGTTGATATATCCAACGCAAGTGGCAATGAATATTTATTGGTGATTAAAAGCAGTTAAGATAGATAGTGATTAAAAGCAGTTAAGATAGATAGAAAATAGATTATATTTATGGTAAGCTCGAAGTTCGATTAGTGAATTGGACCTTTGAAAGTTTTGAATCTCCTCATATTATGTATTAAAGTGGTAGAAACAAGTCATGATGACAACATGTTTTGGGAAGGAGGTTTGAAAGAGCTCTTGGTGTCAATGAAGAAATATGTGATGGTTTACGAACATATTGATAAAATTCACGAGCTTAGTGAAATCATTCTATAGTGTATGGCTCATCGAAACGAACTTTTATACTATATGATACGGTGGTGGTACCCTTACGTATGGGAAGGTTTTAAGAAAAATAAATGCGTGTGGTAGAAATGTGGTAGAAAGTTTGGTTGCAACATCATTGTGTTACTTATATGAATAGAAAGGCATGAAGAAATGAATGCCAAAAGTATATATAAAAAAGGGATACGAATAGGGCAAAGTTATAACTCCTAAGTTGAAATGAAGTGTAGAATTTTAACATTTTATTAAATTCACGAGTGATTTATGTGTATGCGACAAGTGATTATGTTCCTTGTAAATTAGTTGGAAAGGTTGTATTGACCCTTATGAGGGATAGAAAAAGGGAACTGCAAAGTCATATAGACTCGGGAAAAATATGGAAACCACTTTGTGAGAACTTATGGGCGAACGTGAAATTGAGTAAGGAACATAATGATCAAATGACTATAATCAATTTGTTATGTTGCCTATGAACAATGAAGTGGAATATGATATGAATATGGAGGTGTATACATTTTTTGATATAAGACCTCTTGGAATTAGAATATTGAGAATATAAATGGAAAGAGTATTATCCTCTGTTGAACATAACAAAGGTGTAGTTTTAATTTTTTTCGTATGATGGAATTATAGGAGAATATCTCATCACTAGAATTGGTTCCGAGGAAGGAATCTTTGTAAGGAAGTGAAAGCTTGTAATACCCGTTTTTCATAACAGGTACTTAACGTGTTATAAGACAAGTAGGAGATATAAATTTTTTCGAAAACAGAATTTGTATTAAGAAGTTATGGTCATTTGAAGTTGAGATAAAAGTATTTTGCTATTTTGGGATAGTCAACGAAAGTCAAAGTCAAATGTTCAATGGTGGTTTATCGCGTCACGACTTGGATCCCACCATGACACGGAGATAAAGCGAGTCGTCGGGACATGTGGCGATCGTACGTGACACGTGGCAAAAACTAAGACATGCAATGGTTTTTCAAAGAAATGTGTGACCGAAGTAGTGAGGCTTAAGACAATATGGTGCTATTTCGAACCTTATGGTAAGATTAATAGATAAATCTTACAGTTAAATGCATAGTCTGGACAATGAGGGTTATAAACTTGTAAATTACAGGAGTTACCTTATGTGTAAGATTTAGTTAACGACTTACGGGTTAAGCCAATAGAAATTTTATTATGAAGTTTAGTTATTTTGGTATCTCTGGTTGTTGAAGTAATCCTAAGGACTTCTGATTCTCTGCCTTGACTTTAGAATAAGTCATACACTTTCACCCATAAGCGGCAATCTTAGCTTTCATGTTAAGACACAAATACAACTTTTTCAAATCCGAGTACATCTTGTCAGAGCCTGGATAAATGGAATACTTTGTTTTGTGAACTTCGTCCAAGAATAAGCTACGGATGTCACCATACTTTGGTGTCCAAAATCCGTTCATGAGGTATCAAGTCCCGTCATCCATGAGCTTGAATTGTTTATCCATCCCTCATAATGCTTCTCTTACAATGTTTTCTTCTTTCAGAGCCTCGAGTTGAGCCACTCAGATTTGAGCGGCAAGGTTAGAACGGATAGTCATGGTTAAAGCCCGTACATGATGAGTTTTCGTATTTTCCTTACGGCTCAAATCATCTGCTACCACATTTTCCTTGTTGGGATGATAACAAATTTCACATTCGTAATCATTCAACAATTCAATCCATCTTCGTTGCCTCATGTTTAATTCTTTTTTATCGAAGATGTGCTGGAGACTCTTGTGGTCGGTGAAGATGATACACTTTGTATCGTACAAGTAGTGTCTCCAAATTTTCAAATCAAAAAACTACAACTCCCAGTTCAAGGTTATGGGTAGTGTAGTTGTTTTCGTGTACCTTGAGTTGTCGAGAGGCATAAGCAATTACCTTATCCCTTTTCATTAATACGCACCCCAATCCTTGAATTAACGCATCGTAGTATACGACAAATTCATCAGTTTCTTTAGGAAGTGATAGGATAGGTGTATTACACAGCATATGTTTCAACTTCTGAAATGCAGCTTCCTGCTTATCTTCCCAGTCGAAATGTGTTTCCTTTTTTGTTAATGTCGTGAGAGGTTTGGCTATCTTGGAGAAGTTCTCTATGAATCTTCAGTAGTAGCCAACAAGACCTTGACGCACTTTGGTTGGGGTCTTAATGTTAGGGTGCAAAGCTCTTCATTGGATGGTGTCTTGGCTTACCCCTTGTGATATGGGTTTTTGGGTTGAGCTAGCCTATAAATACTAGTCTTAGTATCATTGCATAGGTTGAGAGAGCTCTCATTGTATAGATATCTAGAGAGTAGTTCTAGAGAGAGAGAGAGAGAGAGCAGTGTAGTAAGCAAGCACATGCTTCTATATTTTTTTTACTTTCCTCATTATCTACACAAACTGTGCTTAAACTTTAAACCATATCTTATCGATTATGCATTGATTCTTCAATTCCGCATTTGTCATCATCATTGAGATCCTACATGTGGTATCAGAGCTTAATCTTAAAAGTTTAACAACTTTTTCAAGATCAATGATCTTTGATGGCAATATTTTTGGTGTGTAATCGACTTGAAGATTTAGATTTTTGGAAAGTCTCTCCATTGGATCTTTTTTGCTTTCAATTCTATATTTGTTGATCAAATTCTCTTTGTTATTCAAAATCTATCAAAAATTTCTTGGAATCGTGTCTTTGAAATATTTTTTTGATCATTTTGATTTCATTAGATCTATTTGCTTTTAATTTCAAATTTGTCGATCCAATTATCTTTGTAATTCAAAATCTCTAGGAATTGTGTTTTTGAAATCGTTTTTATCATTTTGATTCCGTTGGATCTTTTTGCTTTCAATTCTCTAATTTTCTAATTTGTTGATCCAAAATTAGCCCAAATCTCATAATCTGTAATTGTTCATCGATCCAACTTTCGAGCCCAATCTAATTCATTATTGTTACTGTTCATTGGATACTTTTTGAACCCAAATTCACGATCTAAATCAATTTTTTCCAATATTCTTTTTGTTCGTATATGATATATCTCATTCACATCGTATTACTTGTTTGAATTTTCGATACTTAATCTTTGAATCAAGATTTTTTTGTTCGATTGTTTGATTATCATGTCTCGCATTTGAGTCTTGCATGCTTCAAAATCATTTTCAACATCTAATTTGCGATTATCTGCGTGTTCGATTTCATCACTAAAATATCTATCATATTTCATCTGTGAATCGCATATCTCTTTCTTGATTTCGTATTAATCTCATTTTGTTCATGGAGATTGATTGTTTGATTACTTAAATCTATTAGGATTAGTATCTGTGAAATCGATTAATTGTTAATGGTTTTGAGCGATGGGAAATTGAAGAAATTGAATGTTTGGTTAATGTGTTCTTATTCTGCAATGATTTGGTCGTGGTTTATGATTTTGATCTTAAAAAAGTTCAGTAAATTTAAAAATTGATGTTTGGGATATGTTTGTCGATTGGGATGCTGATCAGTTTATCAATTTTTGATTGATTCGATAGAAGATGTTAATGGGTCGATTATCTGAATCGAAGATTTCTAGCTGATCAAAGTGAATGTCAAAACTCATTTGGTCAAAATCGATTATATGGTATCGAAAAGGAGTATCGACATGAGATATTGTTGCTGACTGATATTTGATCTGAAACACAACGAAGTCAAATCGATCCCTCAAACTCATTCAGAAAGATACAAAAGTGGTCAAATTCATTTGGGATTGAAGTATTGACTGGTGTGCTTCAAAGTTCTAAATTTGGTTCATCAAATTGATGTTCATCGAAGTGGAAGTGGAGAATGATAATTTTGGACCAGTTAATCGTAAAAGATCAGTCAAAGCTAAAAGTCAAAAGTGAATTTTCGATAGGATTTTGGAGTTGATGTTTGATGGGTCTCGTAAATGAAGCTACTTTTTCAATTGGAATTCAATTTTGTGTCTCTCAATTGAACTTCCAGAGGATTCATAATTGAAGCTTGATAATGTTCTTCGATTGTGAGGAATTGGATTGAGAATGATAACTTCCCAGTCAAAGCTTGCGATGGTGGTTCTTAACTGGACACAGTGAGTCTCGCAAGACGATTCTCAATTGGGAAGATACAGCTTGAATGCGAATTGATTCGATTTGCAATTGGTTTGATAGCGAAAGTTTTTCATGGTCGAATGTGATGTCAAAATTGCTGGATTGATTGCTTGGTCAAAGTTGAAGTCATGGAATTTCAATTTCGTTACTGAGTCAAGGGACTTCATTAGTGATTGCAGTCGAAAGCTGGATTTTTTTTATTCCAATCATATGGTTGAAGGTTTGAAATTGCAAGAATGGTCGAGAGCTGGAATTTCGAGTTGAATGGTTTGCAATCCTTTGAGAATGGTGAATTACGAGTGGCTAGAGGATTTTTCGAATGGAATGGGTTGTATAACGAAGCATCGATTTTGAAGAGGGTGTTTGGATAAATTATTTATAGCTTATTAACTTATTATAACTGTTTGAAAAAACACTTTTTTGCAAAAGTGTGGGAATAAGCAATAAGCTTTAAGCAAATGATGCTTATTAAAATCAGCTTATTTAACTTATTTCCATCAAAATAAGCTCATTTTTAAGGATTCTTATCCAAACACTTAAACTTAGCTTATTGTGGCGAGAATAAACAATAAGCCAATAAACAATAAAACCCTTTTTTTTCCCTATCCAAACACTCTCGAAATATCTTCTTGTCGAATTGAAGTTTATGATTTGAAGTTTCGACTGAAAATGATTGAAATCAACTTTGGAGTCGAACGGTTAAAGAATTGCCGAGTCAAAAATCTGTTTGAGAGTCGAAAGTTTGGAAAATTCGACTGTGATTCCAAAACGGGTTAATGCTCTCGATGCGAAAGTTTGGATTTCAAAGGCAGGGAACAAAAGTTGAGTCTCAATTCGAATGGTTGAGTTTCAATTGTGATTCTTCATGCGTTCTTTTGCATACTTGGGGAAGAAGACATAACTTTCCATTTCTGGTCCCTGTATTTTCATCGAATTGACAATTTTCACCTAGATTCACAATATTTTGCAAGTATAATAGATAATGGGAAGGAGTTGGCGGTTTTATAGATTTGGTCCCTGAAGTTTCAAAATAATAGCAATTCTTACCCAGAAATCGAAATATTCACAACTTTTGAAGATTATTTCTTGGCTTTTCAAGATTGTTATTGGCACAAGATATTTTCAAGAATAATGAACAATTTTCTTCATTTTCAAGTCCGGGAAGTCAAAGTTTTGAAGAATTGGCTTACTTTTTTGGATTTTCACGGATTTGGTGCTCAATTTTGTCACATATCGAAAGGGGGGGGGGGGGGGGGGTTTCGTAGGGAAAATTCCAAGTTGAGCATTTTCTCATTCCCATTTGGAGTTTTATAATCATATTTCGATTATAAAAAGGGGGAGAGATTATGAAATGGGTATTCGAAATCGCACGTTTTTGGATATTTATTTTTAGTGAATGATCGTTTATAATTGAAGACCGATGTGACCTTGAAGAAAAATTCTTTATGAAGTGATTTGAATTGGAAATTCTGAAGTGGTTTGGGTTTTCCAATTCTTTCAAGGGTTTGGACATAATGAAGATTTTTGGGATGTGTTTTTTGGCTAAAACTTGGGAATTTATCCTTGGAGTTTTGGATACTCGAGGAATCACGAATTACCTTTTGATTCTTTGCATTTGTATTGTCTCACATTCTAGAACCCGAATTAAGAAGACCATTGAAGATCTAAAGGTTTGTTGTTTGCTTCCACATTTTTCAAGCTTGAGGTCTTGTTCGCTTGTTGCTCATTTTTGGAGATTGAAGTCGGGTCATTGATTCCAAGCTTTAAGGGGGAGAATGTTAGGGTGCAAAGCTCTTCATTGGATGGTGTCTTGGATTACCCCTTGTGATATGGGTTTTTGGGTAGATCTAACCTATAAATACTAGTATTAGTATCACTGTATAGGTTGAGAGAGCTCCCAATGTATAAATATCTATAGAGTAGTTCTAGAGAGAAAGAGAGAGAGAGAGAGAGAAAGAGAGAGAGAGTGAGAGTGAGATAGAGAGAGAGAGAGAGAGAGAGAGAGAGAAAGAGAGTAGTGTAGTAAGAAAGCACACGCTTCTACATTTTTGTACTTTCCTCATTATCTATACAAACTGTGCTTCAACTTTTAACCGAGTCTGATCGATTATGCATTGATTCTTCTATTCCGCATTTGTCATCATCATTGGGATCCTACACTTTGGCGCTTCCCAATTCTTGATTGCTTCGGCTTTCGTGGGATCCACATGAATTCGTGTGTTGCACACTACATGCCCTAAAAAGTGTACTTCCCTAATCCAAAATTCGCACTTAGAGAACTTTGGGCACATCTTTTCCTTTCTCAACAATTCTAGTATCATTTACAGGTGTTGACCGTGTTCTTCCTTGTTTCGTGAGTAGATCAATAGGTCATCGATGAAGACAATAAAGAATTTATCTAAGTATCAGAGACGGTATTGTTATGGTGCCTCTAGTGGCACCGCCAACACTTAACTTGTGTGTTCGTAGTGGAAAAAATTTTGAATTTTCTTTTTCTACTATTGTGCCACTACTATTTTTCCCCGTGCCACACCAACTATGGATTCTTCCGTCCGGCCCTGCTAAGTATGGTTTACAAACACAGTTCATGAGAGTCATGAACACTATTGTGCATTGGTTAATCCAAATGTCATAACCAGGAACTCGTAGTGACCATACCGAGTCCTAAATGTCGTCTTTGGAACATCCTCTTCCAATACCCAGAGTTGGTGGTATCCTGATCGCAGATCTATCTTGGAGTAGTAGTTTGATCCTTGTAGTTGATCGAACAAGTCATCGATTCTTGGGAGTGGGTAACGATTCTTGATTGTTAGTTTGTTCAATTTCAGGTAATCAATGCATAATTGAAAGGATCCGTCCTTCTTCTTGACAAATAAATTAGGCACTCCCCAAGGTGAGAAACTTGGTCTGATGAATCCTTTTTCAAGAAGTTCTTGCAGTTGGTTGGATTGTTCTTGCATCTCTATAACGCCTGGTTCCTGGTATGTATTTAACTTATAACTTATTCATTTTTATAGAGCAACTCGACAAGTTGGAGACCCCAGACTCGTCGAGTAGAGAGGCTTTGGACCGCGCATTTTTAGTGACCAAGTCGATGAGTTGGGAGGTCTCAACTCGACGAGTTGGCCGACAGAAATGAAACCCTAATTCTAGGGTTTTGCACCCTATTTAAACAACTTAAGCCTTAGGGTTTAGCCTCATTTCCAGCCTACAAGTCCCTAAACCTTTCCTCTAAAACCCAAAAGTCATTTGAGTGTTTGTGAGCCATTTTGAGTGTTTTGGTGTGTATTTGAAGCCATTGGAAGAAGGAGAAGCTTAGAGACACAAGGAAGAGCTACTAGATCCAAAATTCTTGCCTCATCCGTGACATTTTGCTGATAAAAAGCTTGAACCTTGACTTGTGGTCATTTAGATCTCCATTTTAGAGTTCTTTGCTTGTTTTTGGTCCAAATGATTGTTGGATTAGGTGTCTGAGCCCATAACTATAACTGAGATGTACTTGACCCGATAGTAGCATGGTTGTCACACCCCCAAACCAAGGATGGCGGAAACGTCCGGGGGTGGCGGACTTCATGTGTAGTATCATAACAACGAGTATAATAGTGATCAAAGCAAATACAACCATCATAAATATAATTGAAAAAAGTTACATCATAGTATGTGATTACATGTTTCAAAATCAATTACATTATGATGACAAAAATGAAAAGTTTGACGTCTTAACGTCCCATCCCCAAAAGCTGTTGATTACCTGTTTCACTGATTTCCTGAGAATACAAGTAGTTTTAAAAAAAAAGTGTCAACAATTAAGTTCGTGAGTTTATAAGCTTTTGAAAGTAGAGTTGAAAAGCCTTTGCTTGTAATAGTATTGTATAACCAAGAAAATCCAATATTGTCCTTAAAAAGTGTTACGTAGTCTTAAATCCCAAGACCGAATGTAAGTGTAAGATTTGTACTAGTAATGATATGTGTAGTTTTAAATAAATAAAACCCATTTTCAATGTAGTATTTCCCCGTAAACTTTATGTTTCGTTAACTCCCTATGTGAGTCGTTATAACCATACTATGACTAACTGAACCTGCTACGACGTTTTTCAAGCGTCGGAAAGATATGAGATTTGTCACTCCTGGCCTGCCGACCGGACTATTGTGAACAGCTGGAGTGTGGGGTGTCAGTCCCAATATAGATCTATACACAAACTATCACGTTCTCCCTACAAGAGACTCTGGTTATAACTATCAGGAATTGAACCCGTACTCTAGGAGTACTATGAAGAATGTCTCACAATTTACATTAACGAGTTTACGTGTGTGTGTATATAAAACCCTTTATGTGTAGTAGAAAAATGAATCCCATTTATGTATGTGTTTGTAATGTGAAAAACCATAACTATACCTAATATAGTTCGTTGGGTGTATTTATAATGTGAAGTCCATAACTATGACTCTTATAGTTCATTTTATGTGTTTGTAAAGTATACAATACTTATCATGAATAACCACTTCTGTTTAGGATGTTAAACTAACATTAAATACAATCAACATTTAGAAACTTATTGATTTACACTTTTCTCAACATGTTACAAAGTGTTAATAGAATTGTAAACTGTTAACTAAACTTTTAACCTTTCTGCACTGTTTTGGAAAAATCACAGGAAAATCATACGGACTCGAAAACTAAATCCGTAAACTCTGAGAGTTTAGAAATTGTGTCTAGTTTGTACATAATTTTTATTATGATTTTTAGTAACCTCTAACTTGTGTGACAATGTCTATATTCATAGACTGGTCCGAATTGTTTTTGAAATGATAGACTGTTTCGTAAAAATCACCATAAATTATAGAAAAATCGTATGGAGATGTGAAAGTAGTCATTTTAAAGGTAAAAACTTGAACTATTTGCATGTGAAACAGTTTTGAAAGACAAAACGTTTAACATGTTCAAAACAGTCCGTGAATGAGACCCAACTCTTCTATGAAGAGCTGAACCATGAGTTTAAGTTGTATTAAGGTGTTTTAACTTGTATTCCCCCCCTAAAACTTGAAGAAAACATGAAAATGTAGGGGTATGAAATCACCTTGACTGATTTCTTGGGATGGATGATGAAGAAAAGAAGTTTCCAAGTCAAGAACACTTGGAAGATGTTTGAAGATTTGAAGATCTAGGAACAAATATGACGATATTTGTATAAGAATTCCATGATTTGGGTGAAAGATTGTAGAATATTCAAGTGTAGGAGGAAGATACTTACCAAATATGGAGGAAAAGCTCAAGATCAGCCTTGAAATCTCGAGTTTTGAGAGAGAGGAAATGAGAGAGAGATATGTTTGCTTTTGGTGAAAGAGTGAATATCTTGGAGGAGAAGTTTGAAATGAAGAAAATGAATAAAGGAGAGGCCTTTTTTGCCGTGGATTAGAAGGAAGGGGGAAAGAGGTTGGGTGGGGTGGGTGGAATGATTTATGAGGGGTGGTAATTGGGGAACATGGATTTAATTAAAGGTGTTCTACTTTTAGGGTTTGTGTAAGTGCATATATGTGTCTTGTTTATGTTGGGGGAACATTGTATTAACTAGTGACTTTCCATAAAAAAAAAGTCAACCCTTCATAATTTCTTGATATTTTTATAAAAATGGTGGTGTTTTATAAAATAAATATGGTATAAAGGACGTATAAAATATTTAATTTGAATTATAAATATTCAAACTATTATAACAAGCATTATCATCAAAATAATAATACATTATATGAAAGTTAGGTTGAATTTCCAAATTTTGGTTCGTTAAAAGTTTGTGTTTAGCCGGGTATAAACTTTGTCGTATTTGGTGACGAATTTACCAAAAGTTTGTGTTTGTAGCCTTTGCTATGATTTTTGCCCCCTAGTGTTAGGTTTATGAACCCTACTACATTGTGTTACGAGTATTATTTATTCCCAAATAGTATATAGTTGAATTATCAAGTTTTTACGTTACTAACCCTAGCTAGGGTTTATATTTGATAATTGGTAAAAAGATAGATACTTTGTATTATAATTGCAAGTTGTACATTAGGAACATTAAGAAAACATAGTGCTTATCCTAAAATCTTAATACTAGTCGTGTTGATTTGGTTGACTTGTTGACTTTGTTTGACCCAAAGTTGACAGTTGTCACATCATCCCCTTGTTAGAAGGAATTTCGTCCCGAAATTAGCGTTTCGACTAGGACTTCAATAGTTGGGGAAAAGATGTGGGTATTTTTGTTTCATCTGATCTTCGCGTTCCCAGGTGAACTCGGGTCCTCGTTTAGCGTTCTAATGGACCTTCACAATAGGGATGCGACTTTGTTTCGTTCTTTTGATTTCCCGATCCATGATTTCGACCGGTTCTTCTACGAAGTGGAGACTCTCATTGATTTCAATTTCGTCGAGGGGTATTACGAGAGTCTCGTCGGACATACACTTCTTTAAGTTTGAGACGGGGAAAGTAGCATGTACGTTACTAGGTTTGCGGGGTAAGTTGAGTTTGTTAGCTACAGGGCCGATTCTAGCGAGAATCTCGAAAAGCCCTACGTAACTTTTCTGTCGGTCTCTAGAGGCTTTCAATCGTCCACTACTCTGAACGATCCTCTTTATCGATTCCCTCTAACTCTAGATCGTGTATTGCATAGCTGGCTTCGAGTGTCTTAAGCTGACGGGAGGCATAGGTAATGACCTTACCTTGTTGCATCAAAATGCAACTGAGCCCTGGATTTGGATGCATCGCAATAGACTATAAAGTCTTCTATTCCTTTTTGGGAGGGATAGTATCGGTGCGGTGCATGAGGCTTGCTTCCGCGTTTGGAACGCTTTTTCATGCTCCCCTTCCCAGTCAAGAGCCACGCTCTTCTGGGTCGAAGTCATACGAGGCTTTGCGAATCGAGAGAAGTTCTGAAAGAACCTACTATAGTAACCTGAGAGAGCTAGAAATTTACGAATTTCTGTAGGTGTCTTCGGATCTGACAGTTCTCAATGGCCTGGATTTTGGAAGTGTCTACATGAATTCCCTCTTCACTAACAACGTGACCTAGGAATTTGACCCTTCGAATCCAAAAGTCGCATTTAAGAGAATTTCGCGTAGAGCTTCTCCGATTGTAATGTTTCCAAGACCTGCTGAAGATGTTGACTATGCTCCTCCTTACTACGAGAGTAGATAATTATGTCATCGATGAAGACGATGACGAACTGATCCAAGTAAGGGCGACACACCCTACTCATCAAATCCATGAATGCTGCGGGCGCGTTTGTTAATCCGAACGGCATCACTACGAATTCGTAGTGTCCATAACTAGTTCAGAAGGCTGTCTTCGGAACATCCTCCCCTAGTACTCGTAGTTGGTGACACCCGGATCTTAGATCGATTTTTGAAAAGAAGTTCGCCCCTTGCAGTTGATCAAATAAATCGTCTATGCGAGGCAAAGGGTAACGATTTTTGATGGTTAGCTTGTTGAGCTCCCTGTAGTCGATGCACGTACGAAACGATCCATCTTTCTTCTTGACGAACAAGACTGGAGCTCCCCAGGGTGAGAAGCTTGGTCTTATAAAGCCCTTGCTGAGCAGTTCGTTAAGTTGACCAGACAGTTCTTGCATCTATGCAGGTGCTAGACGATATGGCGATTTGGCTACTGGGGTAGCCCCTGGAACTAAGTCGATTCTGAACTCGACTTGACGTTGTGGAGGTAATCCTGGGATTTTTCTGTTCTATCTGAATCTCTTGTCTCGCTCGACGGGAAAAGAATTTGATTGGCTCCTAAGTTTATTCGCATGTCAGTGCGATCACTCGTATTCTTGAGCAGTCTTCGTCCTGAAGTTCTTTTTAGATGTCATATTTGGTTCATCAATCACAGCTTCGCGTATACGAGTCGTATATAATTAAGGTTGAAAAGGCCGTCGAATAAATGAATCTTCTCTAAGCTCACATCCAAACAAGGAAAAGAAGTTAAAGCGGAACCATCAATTCTAAACTTGTAGAACCTTGATTATATACCACCCTTGCGTATACATTCCTCAGCGATAGATTAACCGTATGGGTCTTCGGATGGAACTTGACGTACTATACGAGTGGTATTCCGAGGAGGTTTCTTCGGGAAGGATACGAAACATAAGATACCCTTCGCATGAGTATCTCGGAGTTCTGGAATGACGGTTTCGCTAGAAAGGAGACTATGGGGAAAAGGATTTTCGCACGAGACTGGCATTGTGAGGATCGAATTGACTCATGTTACATGATAATGTCAGACTACTCGAAATAAAAGGCGTTAGAATAGATCATAAAGGTGTTACAACAACATAATGGTGCAACTTGACTGAGTTTCAGTACTTTAGCTTTATCTTACAAGACTGCTGCTGCGAACAAGGTATACTACAAAAGCAAGTACACGCAGCACGAGAGTCCCTCGACTGACGGGATCTCGCAAAAGATATGACTCGAGTTGCACTAGTTTTTAACAGTTTATAAGTCTAATATAACGAAAACGCCCTAGAATTTCAACGTGGGTCCGGAGTAGTCTCTCCTTCAGCAGTGATCCTTAGTATCTTCCCGTCTGCGCCAGAGTTCTTTGTTATTGGACAATCCTTCTTGAGATGTCCTATCTCACCGCATAAATTACAAATCTGGCTTGCCCCAGCATCGGTGGTGGAAGTGAAGTGTCGGGTCGGAGTTATGTGGACACGAGCGCTTGCGTTGTTCTTCTCTTTTGGACAATTCCTTTTATAGTGTCCAGTTTCACCATAACCATAGAAAGTCGGGCTGACCCCGATGTTAGTGGCTGGGAAGACGGTTCATGGCGGCGCCCTACAGGCACGAGTAGTGTGCCCCATTCGATTGCAATTCATGCATTGCGGATCACGGAAAACTCTGTTATGATGAAAAGTACACTTTATACACTTCGGGAGTGTCCCCTCATATGGTCTGAACGGTGTTGAAGTGGCAGGGGTCGCCACTTGTTGCTGTTGCGTGGCAACTTTTTGAGATCGTTTCCGCTCCTTGTAGGCTTGACGCCTTCGTTTCTTACCCTCAGATTTGTGGCTTTGGGTGTTTGTAACAGTTATCATTTGTTGATTTCCCGGATGGTTACAACAATTTGAACTGTCAACACCTTTTACAGCCTTGATTGCGTTACCAGTGTTGAAGTGTGCAAGGACAGCTGCCACGGCAGCTGTTACCGCTGCTTGGAAGGTGGCAGCGTCTATATGAAGGATCGGGGTTTTGTCGTTCGGCTGATTATTTCTAGATGACGACATGATTCTGCTTTTTGACAAGAAAAAGGAGTTCTTGAGTGATTATGGTCGGTCCTAGATGTATTCTACTCATTCATGTAAATATAAAGTTTTCGTTTTGTTAAACTGTTCTCGATGGTTTGACCTACATCCCTATGATGCAGTACTGGTAAAGAGTTGAAGTAAGTTCGTAGAATGTTCACTAGACAATTGTTATTTTGAACTAGACTATTATTGGTTGGTGGATAACATGATCCAACCTTTGACAAGAATTGGAAGTGATCCTTGAGCTATTTTACCACAGCTCAATAATTTGACGAAAGTGAGGTTTAGATAGAATTCTAACGATAGCAGAATGAAAGTATTTGAACAAGGATTGGCACATAAAATAGCCGACTGTCAATATCATTGATTTTTAAGATGCAATAAGTTTGGACAAAAATGACCTTGGAGTAGGTCTTACATCATATCCGAAGTAGAAAAGTTTTGACAACATAATGGCCTAACTAGAAAGTACTTACAATACAAGGTTAGTTACATAGAAAAGTGCTACTTGAAGCATAGATAGGAAGACTATTCTTTCAACCAATGAAAGAAAGGTAGAATATCTCCTACTGGTGATGGTTATCCCTTGGGTGAGACCTTAGTTCAGCCAGCTGACGCTCCACATCAAGTAGGTTCCTTTCATACACCCTTTGGCGTACTCGGAGCTCTATGACTTCAGCTCGAGTTTCAGCTAGCTCTTGCTGTAGGGCCTCGTGGTCTCCCCTAGATCTCTCACAAGCATCTTCCAGATGAATCCTGCGGATGGTATGAATTCTCGCATTGACGTCAACTTCCGTGATTCGATGGAGAGCTGTCCTGCCCTGAATTTCGTTTCGGACAACTCTGCGGACCAGTATTGGCAAGACTCTGTCTGTTGAGCCTCCTTCGCTCAGGTCATAAAAGCTTCGGTTTCCATTGAATGGCATGGGCTGATCCTGCTCTTGGCTCCATGTTTCCAAGCTTTCCACCCACGGAGGCGTCGGGCTTTGAAAAGCCGGATGAGGGTTAGGATTTGGGACAGGAGCCACCGAGGGTAGGTTCTCAACTTCTGCCTCGGAGTCAGAACCATCTGCAAAGCCTTCAGCCTGGTAATCATCCACATGAATTGGGTGATCATTTTTTGGCTCTGTTTCAAACCCTCCTCCATTACCTTGGTTAGGGAAGTACAGGTCGCCGTGGGGATGGAATCCAGCCATGTTATCTATGCGAGAAAAGGGGTATAAGAAATAACTAAATAGAAGTACTAATTAGGTAGTTATAAGACGATCTTTATCATTTACTTCAATACTTGCTTGGGGATGGAATCCAGCCATGATGTCTGTGCGAGAATAGGAGAGGTAAGAGATATATAATTGACGTATTCCTAGAATTACTTATAGGGGTTTGATCCTTATTAGTTACTTCTATAATGACACAGTACATATTAGTTATATATAACAAAAGATATGATAGACCTTCGAATAAGTGACCCTACTCTAAGACCACATCCAAACAAGGAAAAGGAAGTAAAGCGATTATCACAGATTCTAAGTCTATGACTTCTGAGTTATATACAACTTTAGCGTATCCACTTAGTGATTATAGACCTACTAATAAATATTTGTTTAGTTTTCATATAAGTTACATTATTACCAAATACTCCTATAGTATTTTAAATGTTATGTTTGGTTCTTAGTAAGTTTCTTGTATAAGAAATTTTTAGGCTTGTTGCTCACTACGACCATACCCCGACATACATTAGTCACACTTCGGATAAATATAGTTGATCAGGCTATATCCATCCCAAGTCTGATTACATATCCCAAGGTCTACTCGTAGTGTCCAAATCCTTGTTTTACTTTTGTATTGTCCTAGATATGATACTACTCTAGCATGTATGTATGTACTCATACTTTTTAACAAGAAACTATTTCATTTCTAAAAGTATAATTGTTTTGAAATTGTTAAATCAGAGACTTTCAGTCCCAAAACATTTATAGTTGTATATCTTATGTGGTTCGATATACTCAGTTCACTATAAACAATGCTCTGATACCAATCTGTCACACCCCCAAACCAAGGATGGCGGAAACGTCTGGGGGTGGCGGACTTCATGTGTAGTATCATAACAACGAGTATAATAGTGATCAAAGCAAATACAACCATCATAAATATAATTGGAAAAAGTTACATCATAGTATGTGATTACATGTTTCAAAATCAATTACATTATGATGACAAAAATGAAAAGTTTGACGTCTTAACGTCCCATCCCCAAAAGCTGTTGATTACCTGTTTCACTGATTTCCTGAGAATACAAGTAGTTTTCAAAAAAAAGTGTCAACAATTAAGTTCGTGAGTTCATAAGCTTTTGAAAGTAGAGTTGAAAAGCCTTTGCTTGTAATAGTATTGTATAACCAAGAAAATCCAATATTTTCCTTAAAAAGTGTTACGTAGTCTTAAATCCCAAGACCGAATGTAAGTGTAAGTTTTGTACTAGTAATGATATGTGTAGTTTTAAATAAATAAAACCCATTTTCAATGTAGTATTTCCCCGTAAACTTTATGTTTCCTTAACTCCCTATGTGAGTCGTTATAACCATACTATGACTAACTGAACCCGCTACGACGTTTTTCAGGCGTCGGAAAAATATGACATTTGTCACTCCTGGCCTGCCGACCGGACTGTTATGAACAGCTGGAGTGTGGGGTGTCAGTCCCAATATAGATCTATACACAAACTATCACGTTCTCCCTACAAGAGACTCTGGTTATAACTATCAGGAATTGAACCCGTACTCTAGGAGTACTATGAAGAATGTCTCACAATTTACGTTAACGAGTTTACGTGTGTGTATATATAAAACCCTTTATGTGTAGTAGAAAAATGAAGCCGATAGTGGCACCGCCAACACTTAACTTGTGTGTTCGTAGTGGAAAAAATTTTGAATTTTCTTTTTCTACTATTGTGCCACTACTATTTTTCCCCGTGCCACACCAACTATGGATTCTTCCGTCCGACCCTGCTAAGTATGGTTTGCAAACACAGTTCATGAGAGTCATGAACACTATTGTGCTTTGGTTAATCCAAATGTCATAACCAGGAACTCGTAGTGACCATACCGAGTCCTAAATGTCGTCTTTGGAACATCCTCTTCCAATACCCAGAGTTGGTGGTATCCTGATCGTAGATCTATCTTGGAGTAGTAGTTGGATCCTTGTAGTTGATCGAACAAGTCATCGATTCTTGGGAGTGGGTAACGATTCTTGATTGTTAGTTTGTTCAATTTCAGGTAATCAATGCATAATTGAAAGGATCCGTCCTTCTTCTTGACAAATAAATTAGGCACTCCCCAAGGTGAGAAACTTGGTCTGATGAATCCTTTTTCAAGAAGTTCTTGCAGTTGGTTGGATTGTTCTTGCATCTCTATAACGCCTGGTTCCTGGTATGTATTTAACTTATAACTTATTCATTTTTATAGAGCAACTCGACAAGTTGGAGACCCCAGACTCGTCGAGTAGAGAGGCTTTGGACCGCACATTTTTAGTGACCAAGTCGATGAGTTGGGAGGTCTCAACTCGACGAGTTGGCCGACAGAAATGAAACCCTAATTCTAGGGTTTTGCACCCTATTTAAACAACTTAAGCGTTAGGGTTTAGCCTCATTTCCAGCCTACAAGTCCCTAAACCTTTCCTCTAAAACCCAAAAGTCATTTGAGTGTTTGTGAGCCATTTTGAGTGTTTTGGTGTGTATTTGAAGCCATTGGAAGAAGGAGAAGCTTAGAGACACAAGGAAGAGCTACTAGATCCAAAATTCTTGCCTCATCCGTGACATTTTGCTGGTAAAAAGCTTGAACCTTGACTTGTGGTCATTTAGATCTCCATTTTAGAGTTCTTTGCTTGTTTTTGGTCCAAATGACTGTTGGATTAGGTGTCTGAGCCCATAACTATAACCGGGATGTACTTGACCCGATAGTAGCATGGTTGTCACACCCCCAAACCAAGGATGGCAGAAACGTCTGGGGGTGGCGGACTTCATGTGTAGTATCATAACAACGAGTATAATAGTGATCAAAGCAAATACAACCATCATAAATACAATTGAAAAAAGTTACATCATAGTATGTGATTACATGTTTGAAAATCAATTACATTATGATGACAAAAATGAAAAGTTTGACGTCTTAACGTCCCATCCCCAAAAGCTGTTGATTACCTGTTTCACTGATTTCCTGAGAATACAAGTAGTTTTCAAAAAAAAGTGTCAACAATTAAGTTCGTGAGTTCATAAGCTTTTGAAAGTAGAGTTGAAAAGCCTTTGCTTGTAATAGTATTGTATAACCAAGAAAATCCAATATTTTCCTTAAAAAGTGTTACGTAGTCTTAAATCCCAAGACCGAATGTAGGTGTAAGTTTTGTACTAGTAATGATATGTGTAGTTTTAAATAAATAAAACCCATTTTCAATGTAGTATTTCCCCGTAAAGTTTATGTTTCGTTAACTCCCTATGTGAGTCGTTATAACCATACTATGACTAACTGAACCCGCTACGACGTTTTTCAGGCGTCGGAAAGATATGACATTTGTCACTCCTGGCCTGCCGACCGGACTGTTGTGAACAGCTGGAGTGTGGGGTGTCAGTCCCAATATAGATCTATACACAAACTATCACGTTCTCCCTACAAGAGACTCTGGTTATAACTATCAGGAATTGAACCCGTACTCTAGGAGTACTATGAAGAATGTCTCACAATTTACGTTAACGAGTTTACGTGTGTGTGTGTATATAAAACCCTTTATGTGTAGTAGAAAAATGAATCCCATTTATGTATGTGTTTGTAATGTGAAAAACCATAACTATACCTAATATAGTTCGTTGGGTGTATTTATAATGTGAAGTCCATAACTATGCCTCTTATAATTTATTTTATGTATTTGTAAAGTATATAATACTTATCATAAATAACCACTTCTGTTTAGGATGTTAAACTAACATTAAATACAATCAACATTTAGAAACTTATTGATTTACACTTTGCTCAACATGTTACAAAGTGTTAATAGAATTGTAAACTGTTAACTAAACTTTTAACCTTTCTGCACTGTTTTGGAAAAATCACAGGAAAATCATACGGACTCGAAAACTAAATCCGTAAACTCTGCGAGTTTAGAAATTGTGTCTAGTTTGTACATAATTTTTATTATGATTTTTAGTAACCTCTAACTTGTGTTACAATGTCTATATTCATAGACTGGTCCGAATTGTTTTTGAAATGATAGACTGTTTCGTAAAAATCACGATAAATTGTAGAAAAATCGTATGAAGATGTGCAAGTAGTCATTTTAAAGGTAAAAACTTGAACTATTCGCATGTGAAACAGTTTTGAAAGACAAAACGTTTAACATGTTCAAAACAGTCCGTGAATGAGACCCAACTCTTCTGTGAAGAGCTGAACCATGAGTTTAAGTTGTATTAAGGTGTTTTAACTTGTATTCCCCCCCCTAAAACTTGAAGAAAACATGAAAATGTAGGGGTATGAACTCACCTTGACTGATTTCTTGGGATGGATGATGAAGAAAAGAAGTTTCCAAGTCAAGAACACTTGGAAGATGTTTGAAGATTTGAAGATCTAGGAACAAATATGACGATATTTGTATAAGAATTCCATGATTTGGGTGAAAGATTGTAGAATATTCAAGTGTAGGAGGAAGATACTTACCAAATATGGAGGAAAAGCTCAAGATCAGCCTTGAAATCTCGAGTTTTGAGAGAGAGGAAATGAGAGAGAGATATGTTTGCTTTTGGTGAAAGAGTGAATATCTTGGAGGAGAAGTTTGAAATGAAGAAAATGAATAAAGGAGAGGCCTTTTTTGCCGTGGATTAGAAGGAAGGGGGAAAGAGGTTGGGTGGGGTTTATATTTGATAATTGGTAAAAAGATAGATACTTTGTAGCCTTTGCTATGATTTTTGCCCCCTAGTGTTAGGTTTATGAACCCTACTACATTGTGTTACAAGTATTATTTATTCCCAAATAGTATATAGCTGAATTATCAAGTTTTTACGTTACTAACCCTAGCTAGGGTTTATATTTGATAATTGGTAAAAAGATAGATACTTTGTATTATAATTGCAAGTTGTACATTAGGAACATTAAGAAAACATAGTGCTTATCCTAAAATCTTAATACTAGTCGTGTTGACTTGGTTGCCTTGTTGACTTTGTTTGACCCAAAGTTGACAGTTGTTACAATGGTCCTTTTAGGTTGCCTTCACCAGTGCAATTCGATAGGATGGACTTTTGAGAATAAGGTTATTTGTGATTTATTAATATATTATAAGTATAATATATTAATTGAGAAATCATATTATTTAATTGGTATTGATCAAAAATTAATTTGGAATTAATTTAGTGATCAAAAGAGACTGATTAAATATACGGGGACTGATTAAGTAAATCAATGATTCTTGTAGTGTGGGCTAATGATCCATGGTTAGTTAGGATGGGCTAAAAGGTTTAACCCATGGAGCCTAAGTAATATGAAGGGTCATGGTGATAACCGATTTTGTGCTAACTAGCCTATTCTCTCAAGTCTCCTCTTACATTTGGTGTTTGTGACACATTAGAGGCATCACACTTAAGGTGCTAAAGCTTTCTAAGGCCAAGAACTACAACTACATCAAGAGGTATTCATCTAACTATGAGTTTTATATTGTATATCCTCCATTGTATGCAAGCGGGAACTTTACGTGATCTTTTAGTCCTTAGAGTCCAAATCTATGACCTCATGGTCGATCTTGGAGTTTTGGTGGTTTTTGGATTAAGACTTTGGTCTTTTTGGGTTAGGGTTTGATCCTAATCTATTTAGGAAGGATATTAATGGGTAAAGTTGGAAACTTTACCCTTCTAGAGGCATTACCAATCGAGAGCTGAAGTATTGAGTTCAGATCTGAAGAGTAATGTACCAATTTTGTTAATAAGGAACTCGACGAGTTCAAGGATGGACTCGACGAGTTGATTTGAAATGTACCAATTTTGTTAATAAGGAAGAACTCGACAAGTTGGATTGTAATATCACGATTATATGATTCATGGAAACTCGGCGAGTTGAAGAGTAACTCGATGAGGTGACTCGGAACTTTGACTTTGAGTTTGACCAAAGTTGACCCTTAAGGGGTTATGAGTATGAAAGAGTACTTAATGAAATATTTTATGTTTTATATTAGTGTTATAGTGCTTAAAACCCAATAGTGGTATCAGAGCCTAGGATTGTTTTCTGTTATGTTTGATGCTTGTTAATCTTCAAAGCTGAAAAAATCAATTTTCTAGCCTCTGACTGATGAACTCGCCGAGTCCAATGCCTGACTCGACGACTCCACTCAGTGAAAGGGAAACTCGACGAGTCCAGTTCATGTACTCGTCGAGTAGAGGCTGTTGTTTGCAGAAATTCGAGTTTTTGGCCAGAATTGGATTAGGATCATCACCACAAATTGTTTTGTAATCATAAAAATCGGATTTTCTGATAGTGTGTTTTGTAACTTGTCCTCCTGTTATATGAAGAGTCTCATTCATGAACATTAAAACTCATAAGTTTTCATAAGTTATGGAAACCAAAAGTTTTGAAGAGTTACAAAACTTGCCCTCAAGTTTTGGAATTTGTAAAGTCTCACTAATGAAACATTTAATTCCAAACCTTAGAATTTTAAAAGTTTAAAGTTCAACCCTTATACTATTATAATGTTATAAGTTTAATTATATATATATATATATATATATATATATATATATATATATATATATATATATATATATATATATATATATATATATATATATATATATATATGTATAAGACAATTCAGTCTTACCGTTAGTAGGCCTCATTCACGAAGCCGGTCTATAAGGGGGTATAAGGTTAATGCCCATAAAATGGTGGTTTAAAGGGTGTCCACTATGACCCACCGCTTCCTTGACTGGTGGATGGTCGTTAGCCGAACGGGTAGGATAGGACATTAATTCTCGTTAAAAGTATAATGATAATTATAAAGTAACTAAACTTTTATTAAATTCCCAATCTTAGTTACTTTAGGAAAAATGTGAAAATGGTGCTATTCCATGAAATTGCACTTTGCACCTTGTTAAGTCATTAGTGGAGCGTGTGTGGTTAACCGGCACACTAATCTGCGACTAACAAGGGTGGCAAAGGGTAGCTTGATGGTAATCATAGATCAATGGAGCGTCTGTAGTTAACCGGGACATTGATTAGGTGATTTGTAACATTAAGAGTACCAAGCACATTTGCATGGTTATTCACACCTTGTTTGTGATCCTCGACATCCCAGTCACAAACTTGAAGGACACAATCGAGATTTAAACATGCCATTGAAAAGTTCAAAGAATCTCAAAAGAATCTAGGAATTTCAATCCAATTAAAACTTAATAATCAATTTCGTTTTTCATGGTGGAAATTGGTAAATCGTCATTTACCTACCTTCAAATATTTTGCAATTGGATTACGGCATCCCTCTTCCGAATTGTAAAATATTGTGTTGGGTCCTATCCTTAGTATTTCATTTGGATGTTATATTAAGGATTCTCATCTAATCTAAACTTTGTTATTCTCTTTTCAGATGTCTATCCCAAACAATACTTCAGGCTCCAACCCTTCTAGCTCATTCTCCCTCATGAATTTGGTTGGGAGAACTATCTTCGATGTTTCCAACTTTAACGATTGGATAAGAAACATTCGTATGGCCCTTTGCTACGAGGAAAAATAATATGTTCTCGATAAAGAGCTAAAGGAGATTGATGAACAAACTGTTACTCCCGAAAAAATCGAGGAATACATGGTTCATGAGAGGGACGCGACAAAGGTGTCGTGCATTATGATTGCTACCATGACTGCTAAGTGTTGGGTCTAAGTGTTGCGTCACGGGCTTGGTTCGTTAGTCCATTTAGTTTACCCGGTTTGGGCCTGTCCAACCGTGGATAATCATTAGGGTTAGCATTTATATATTGCATGCATGTATTGCTTTAAGGCTATTGATCTCATTAATTACTTTTGCATTATAACCCTAAACACACCTCTACAGTCAAAGTTCTTCATCGAGCTCTTATGAGGTGTGAGTTATTAATCATTCGACACCATTTGATCCATTCTTGTGTTCTTTGATTACTTCATTCTTGTTTTTCAGTTTGGAATCTATCGATCTATAACTCAATATTCTCATCAATTGGTATCAGAGCAGGAGACTGTGTAATACATACGCATCTCTTCTATTTGAAGAATCCTTTAGGGTTTCCGCTTTTATCAATATATAGAAGCTGTCCTCTTCTTGTCGACGACATCTTTTGTGGTTGATAAAACCCTAAGTTCAACTTTACAAGTCTGATTCTAACAGAAACAATTCATCATGTCTCACGATGACTCACAAATCAATCCAATCAACATCTCCAACATCATAGGATCAACTACAAGGATTCCCATTCTCTATACTCAAGATTATGAAGTGTGGGCGCATCACTTCGAAGATTATGTAGTTGGATCTGAAGACAATGGCTACTTGATCTGGGAAGCAATAACATTGGGTCCGTTTGTTCACTCTGGAACAAATCGAATAGTCAAGACTCAAAAAGAGTATAACCAACTCCTGGCGGACGTAGATAAGATGCCCCAAGATGAAAAAGACAAGGTGTTATGCAACGTTAAAGCCATGAGGATGATCCGATTCACATTGCAATCCGATACTTTTCGTCTGGTGAGTTCATGCACAACAACTAAAGAAATATGGGATAGGTTGAAAGAATTGTATTCAACTGATGAAGACCTAGAGCACTCAATCCAAACCCTTTTGCTCTCTGAGTTTGGTGCTTTCGAACAAAAACCTGAAGAGAAGCTTGTTCAGACATTCGAGCGATTCAATCATTTTCTCAGTAAGATGATGAAGCATGGTATTGAAAGGAAGGTGATTGAACAAAAGGTTACCTTCATGAATGGATTAAGGCCCGAATGGATGGCGGTGTTTTCGACTGTGAAGGCTAATGATCAATTCAAATCATATTCACTGGCGAAACTGATGGGTATTCTAAAATCTCATGAAAGCGTGGTGACAAAGGAAGCGAAGGTAGTTTCGGGTGTGGGTTCACTGGCCCTCGTTTCTAAAAGCAAGAATGTAGCAAATGAGGAGGAGGAATCTGATTTGTCTGAGTGTGATCTATCCAACGAAGAATATGCTATGATGGTCACAAACCCAAAGAATTTTGCTCGCAGAAAGTTCCCGATCAACAAGAACCGAAACTGGCAGGGAAGCTATAGTTCTGAAAAGGTGAAAGAAGAACCGAAGATCGCCACTCAAAAGGACGATGAAAAGAAGGAGAGTAAGCTTGTGGGGGACTTAGGGTACGATTGCAACTACTGTCATGGCAAGAACCACTTTGCCAAGGATTGCATGCTAAGGAAGATTGCTGAGAAGAAGGATGGTGAAGATGATGAGACTTACTACATGAGAAAGCTGGAGGAAATAAAGAAGAAGAAAGCTACTAACGTTTCTATGAATGCTTTGATTGTACAGGAAAACATTATTGATGATGAGTTCGGTGGAGTTGAAGTCTGGTCCACAGATTATGAGGATGTAGAGGTACGAAAACCCTCGCATGGAAGAGCATTTGTGGTGAGAGAAGGAGTTGCTGAGTCGGCTGGGAGATGCTTAATGGTTACAACCGAAAGTAAGCATGAGGAAGCGAATGTCATGGAAGACAGATGTTTCGCTGCCAAACCCATGAGTGAAAAGATCAGCGATTACGATAAATTGATCAAGAAGGTACAAACTATCCTAGAATCTCATAAAGTGCCAATAACAAACTATGAAAAAGATTTAAATGAATTAAAATTCAAGTTTTCGAATTTAAGTGGAAGTCTTATGCAAACTCGCCTAGCTAATTCTAACCTAACTGACCAACTCAGCAGGGAGTCTTCCAAGAGTGAGGAGAGAAGGATGTGGATTCAGCAGAAGGAGTTAGAGTTAAGTAGGGCTAGGGATGAACTTATTTATTTGCAAAGAGACAATTTGAAAATTTTGAAACAAAGAAACGTTTTCTGTTTGATTTCTAAACGCTTATATACTAACATCACTCAGTTACATTTAGATTGTGAGATAGGAAAACAGATTCATAAAATGATTTTGCCTTTCCTTGAATTTAAGGAGGACGAAGTCATTGCTGAATGTGAATCTATAATGTCCTCGGATGAAGTTTCTATCCTTACAAATATGGACTGGACAAAATTGAATCTTTCATTGAGTCTAAAGAACATAAATGCATGCTTAAGAATTTACTGGACGAAAACGATAAATTAAAGATAAAGACCGAAACTATACATAAGTTTGACTCATCCAACGCCAAATTGAGTTCAGAAAATAAAATAAATTTGGAAACCACTTCTGCATTTGATGAGGAAAGTGAGATGAGTGAAATCTCTGTAGAAGATGAGGTCGATTGTTCAGAATTTCTTAAAAGCGAACCCGATGCAGCCAAACCACTCATAGCTGAAAATTCGGTTGAATACGCTCGAGTGTCAAAAGACAAATCCAAGAAACTCAAAGAAAAGGCTGTTGTTTATCAGAAAGTGAAAACTACACCAAACCAAGTGTATGCAGTCACTGGATTGACTAAGAAACAAACAACTGAGTTGACCTCCATGGTTGACAAGGATAATGCTGAAGGGTGTGATAACTTCTTCTGGTCAGCTCCCATCGATAATGCAGACGAAACAGTTGGTCTGTCAGAGAAAACCTCATGGAGAGTTAAGGGATGATACATACCCGAACCCCTCAACAAGCCCTCAAGCTTCGATAAACCCTACACAAGTGGTACAAAAGATATACCAGAGGAACCACTGAAAGCTACCAGCGATTCATCAACAACAACCGGTGCTCATGAGAAGAAAGCGAAACCTAAGGCCAAAATTCACTTGACTCAAGACCAACTTGCTGAACAGAAACGACAGAGGAACAAAAGATACATGAAAAATCTCAATGAGAGAAAGCAGTTTTGGCACTCCCAAAATCCCTCTTATGTTCGCTCTGAAAAAGCTTCTACTCTAAAAAAGGAAGCACAGGCCAAGTCTCATTCTAGCAATCATCATCAATCGTACCGTCAGGCGAACCGAACAAACCGTTTCGGCCCTAATACTTGTGGTCACGAGAACCAAAACACAAGTTTTGGTCCCAGCTCCTACTATGCCAAAAACCGAAGGTCCAGTTTCGGTCCCAACACAAGAGCTCAGAACCGAAAGTTAAGTTTCGATCCCAAATCCCATCCTCCTCAGTCTCATCCTAAATCCAACTCTATGAAGGATGTCAAAGGAAAGGGAAAGCTGTACTCAGATACTAAAATCCAACACACCAAAAAGTCAGCTACCCCTAGAACTTCCAAGAAAACCTCTACTGAGAAACCTACTAACAATAACACACACCGGTTAAAACAAGATAAAAATAAAATCAAAGTTTACACCATCAAACGTAAAGATAAAACCACATTAATAAAAAGAACATATATGGTTGATCTTTCGGTTGCAATTCCCCATTCTGTAAAAGACTCACAAGGGCCCAAGAGACTTTGGGTTCCTAAATCTGCTTAATTTTGCAGGTTATCAGTGACGAGCAGTTTGACGAAGAACGATATATTGACAGTGGCTGCTCTCGTCACATGACTGGAAGGAGGGAAGAGCTTAGGGAGTTTCGGTCCCTTAAGGATGGTGGATGTGTGAAATACGGAAACAACTCTTTCGGAACGATTAAAGGGTATGGGATGATCACCAACGGAGAGTTCTCAATACGAAAAGTGGCCTACGTGGAAGGACTACATCACAACCTCATCAGTGTTTCTCAACTAGTCGTGGGAACAGGTTTGAAAGTCTCGTTTGATGATGAGGGATCTGAAATAGTTGAAAAGCAGACAAAGAAAGTTTTGTTGAAATCTGAGCTCAAAGGGGAGATGTATCCTCTAAATCTCACCCCGATAAAAGGAAAACCGGCAATATGCTTACTGTCGAAGGCGAACTCAGATGAAAGCTGGTTGTAGCACCGAAGACTTTCGCACCTGAACTTCAAAGATATCAATAAACTAGTGCTCGGTGATCACGTGCGTGGACTTCTTGTTCTTAAATTTGAAAACGAACATCTGTGCGCATCATGCGAGATGGGCAAGCAAAGTCGTAAAAGTCACCCCTCTCGAATCAATACAAAGATCATCGATCCTCTGGAACTACTTCACATCGATCTATGTGGCCCTTCGGCTATCGAAAGCTTCGGTGGTAGTAAGTTTATACTTGTAATTGTAGATGATTTTTCTCGCTTCACTTGGGTTTTCTTTCTTAAACAGAAATCAGATGCGACTCCCAAGCTGAAGGTTTTCATCAAACAAGTGGAAGTACAGCTGCGAAAGGTGGTTCGAAACATTCGAAGCGATAATGGTCTTGAGTTCAAGAATAAAAACTTTGAAGATTTTCTGGTTAAAAAGGGAGTAACTCACAAATTCTCTGCTCCCTATACTCCACAGCAGAATGGGATCGTTGAAAGGCGAAACCGTTCTTTATGTGAAGCGGCGCGAACCATGCTGCGCTTCGCCTCTCTTCCTCTATATTTCTGGGTGGATGCAATTGCTGTTGCATGTTACACTCAGAACCGATCCTTCCTAAACAAATGATTCTCCATCACTCCATACGAGATTTTGAATAATCGTAAGCCCAATGTGAAGTTTTTCCACGTGTTCGGTTCCCGATGCTTTATTTTCAATTCCAAAGCGAACCGAAACAAATTTGATGTCAAGGCAGACGAAGGAATCTTTCTTGGTTATTCGCTTACTTCAAAAGCATATAGGGTTCTAAATAAATGCTCAAAGAAGATTGAAGAAACCTATTATGTCACTTTTGACGACAATTACATGAAGAAAATGCGAACAACTGAAAGTCCAACGGAGGAAATCTTTCCAAAATCTGGTCAAGTGTCGGATCCTATTGCTAATCTGTTTGAAGAATACATGCTACTCTTTGATGAACCAGAGAAGGCGATCCACTCAGAAGCGAAAGCAACAGATAACAAAATCGATACCTTGAAGAAAATCATTGATGAAGCTGCTAAAGACATGGAAAGCGAACCTCACCAACCAACCGAGAAGCAGACACAAAGTGAACCTACTGTAGCAAGTGATCATCCAGCTGCTAATGACCCTCTAAGAGAAAGTACTACAATCTAGGGGAGGGTTCGTCTACTCCAAAACCACACGACATACCATTCCAGGGGGAGAATCCTTCACAGACCCCAACCCATGAAGATCCATCTGAGGGGGAGAGCACTGAATCTGACACAGGATTCGGTTTGCCATTTGAGGGGGAGAACGAAAATGCAAATGACGAAGGCAATGCAAATGACGAAGGAAATCAGTCAGAACTAGAAGAAGAAGTCAATGCTGAGCTGGATCCTGCCTATGATCCAAATTACCCTCCTCTCATTAAATGGACAAAGGATCATCCTAAAACTTAGATCATTGGTGAATCATCTGAGGGTGTTCTCACACACTCTCAAATGAAAGCGAAGCAAATTGCTTTATTCTCTCAAGTAGAATTATGTATGTTTAATTCGTTTGTCTCTAAAGTCGAACCGAAGACGATAAATGCTGCTCTTGATCACTCTGATTGGGTGCAAGCTATGCAAGACGAACTCCATGAGTTTGAACGAAATCATGTTTGGAGACTGATTCCCACAACAAAGGATGCATCTGTAGTCGGCTTAAAGTGGGTATTTAGAAATAAGTTAGATAAAGAGGGTAATGTCATTCGCAACAAAGCGAGGCTGGTGGTGAAAGGGTACTGCCAGGAAGAAGGAATATGTCACACCCCAAAACCGAGAACGGAGGAAACGTTCTGGGGCGGAGGACGTCATGTAAAGTATCACAACAATGCAAAGTAGTAAACAAGCAACAACATCATCCATTGCATTAATAGTATAATTTCAAATACAAGTGTGTTCTTTCATAGAATAAATCAATATAACGAATATTCAAAATAAAAGACGAGTCTTGACTGCTCCGTCTTCACAAAACCTGGTCATCGTACCTGTCTATTGGTGACCTGAGAATACAAGTTATTTTGAAAGCGAGTATCAGCTTTAAGCTGGTGAGAACATAAGTATTTTAGTGTCATTGCTTTGTAAAACTGAAAAGAAAAGATTTGGAATTGTTTTATGAAGACTTGGTATGAGTATGAACAACCCTAGAAAATCCCATATTTCCTACTAGTAAAAAAAGTAGTCTTCTACCAAGACCCGACTGTTTTGAAGATTTGCACCTCTATAAAAATGAAGGTTTTTCCCCTAGTATAACTATTATTAACAAAATATAGCTATACTTAAACGTGAATGCGATAAAATCTCAATGTAACTGTAATAGGGAAAATAATAATTTACCCCAGCAGTGACACTGCTGGCTAATATGTGAATAAGAACATAGACTCCATGTGATATCGAATGAACAATATGCCTCGAAAAGTCTAAATGAATGAAATATGGACTCCAGGTGGTATCGAATGAACAATACGCCTCGAAAAGTCTAAATGAATGAAATATGGACTCTAGGTGGTATCGAATGAACAATACGCCTCGAAAAGTCTAAATGAATAAAGTATGGACTCCAGGTGGTATCGAATGAACAATACGCCTCGAAAAGTCTAAATGAATGAAGTATGGACTCCAGGTGGTATCGAATGAACAATACGCCTCGAAAAGTCTAAATGAATGAAGTATGGACTCCAGGTGGTATCGAATGAACAATACGCCTCGAAAAGTCTAAATGTATGACCGTAAATTCTCAATTGAATAAATAAAGGTTTGAATGTGAACTCGTATTAAAATAATCGTATAGACTCATGAATGAACTGACTCTTGTGTGATTCCTTGGTACTGGAAATAGTATATAGTATCTCCTAACTATACCCATAATAGTTACTAGTAATAAATGTATATGAATAATGGAAGGATGCCTTTGCTACCCAAAGGTACTGAACTGACTGATAGAACTTTTATGTCTATATATGTATACAGTATATACAACTAATATTTAGACGACCTTCGGACAAATAACTGGATACCCTAAGTCCACAACCAAACAAGGAACATGAAATAAGGTGGGTTAGCAGTCCTAAGTCGTTTAAACATTACTTATATAACTATACATATAGAGGCATGCAATTGATAATATAAAAGTTTAAAGGAAGTTTTGTAAAACATTTGAAAAGTTTAATAATAAGAAGTGATGACTTGATGTCGATTTATAAAATGATTTAAAAGCAGTTTGATTGATATAAACAATTTAAAGTATAAGAAATCCCTTATTCGGAACACAGTTTGAAGTACATGAAAACCTTTGTTTGGGACACAGATATAACAGGATTTGACAAGAAAGGTGTAGTTTAGGAAACCAGTTTGATAAAGAGTTTAACGTGTAAAAACATTCGAGAAATCATTTTGAAGTAGTTTGCTTGATAAAAACAGCTAAAAGTGTATTAATCCAAAGTTTGATAGTTATTAATCACATGTGATTGATATGATAACTATCATGATTCAACTTGTATTCCCCCCCCCCCCCCCCACAAAAGCATTTAAAAACATTTAAAAGGTTAATTAAGGGGTATGAACTCACCTGTAGTGAGTGGATCGGATGGAAGTGTCGGACAAGTGCTTGGTGTCAAGTGAAGATTTGAACACACACAAAGATCCTAATAACATATCAAGACATATGTATGTAAACAATTAGTGATTATAACACTAGTTGGACAAGTATAAACACCCTAATGTGTGGAAAACACTTTGGTCAAAGTGTTAGGAGGCCATTGGGTTGCAACAAAAGATTGCAAGGCATTGTAAGTGAGTTTATGGTCAATGTACCATACTTAATGGAGTTTACGGCCCAGGGGAGTTTACTCCTGGCCGTAAACTCTCTAATGGGTCTCCATTTGAGGCTTAAAGGTATGATATCTTAAGTGGTTAAGTGTTCCAAGGCTAAACAAGAGGCTAGGTGAGTTTAAGGTCCAAGAATTGACCTTAACATGAGTTTACGGCCAAAGGACCATTCCTTCATGAGTTTACGGCCGTAAACTCATGGTACTAAGTGCCATGTGGTGTTTTGAGGTCTTATAAGTCATAAAGAAGCACCCTTACTTCAAGTCTAAGCCTTAGGAAGTCATGGAGGAACAACTTCACCCCTTTATAGAGTTTACGGCCCATGGACCATTCCTCATGGGTTTACGGCCGTAAACTCTGTATGTTCATGGCCTTTTTGATGTTTAAGGTCCCTAGTTCAATGGTGGTTGGTTCTAGACTAAGTTCCAAGGCTTGGTAAGGGACTAGGGTGCAATTTGCCCCACTTATAGGGGTTTACGGCCCAAGAACATGTCTTGGCCGTAAACTCCTTTGATCTTGTGTTTCTTTGTGATTTCTAAGCTCTAAACATGTTAAACCTAGTGTACAATGAGTTAGAACAAGAGTACTTACGATCTAGGAGCTTGAATGGTCGTTTTTGGCCAAGAACACTAGTGTGTGTTCTTGGTGTTCTTGGTGAAACTTGAAGATCTAAACAAATGGAATGATTTCACGGATGAAATCATGTAAGATCACTAGTTCATGTAAGATATCAACTAGTTAGGGCAAGAAACTTACGAGTTTTGAAGATCGGGGACGAAGATCGGGATGATAGTCGAGAGGATTTGGGAGGAAATTAGCCAAGGGAAAGAAAGAAATGAACAAATGGCCTTCACTTGATCATATAAAGTGGATTTTACGGCCCACATGGAGTTTACGGCCGTAAACTCCCATGTGGTGGCTGTGAACTCCAGGTCAAGGTGTTTCAGGCTCGTTCTTTGTACTATAGATCCAGCAGATAAACCCCGACACTTATCCCTTAAGTGTACAAGGCTCAGAACATTCAAACAGGTTCCAAATTGTGCTAAAAGTTAGCAGGAATGAGTTTGACTTCCAATGAAGTGTTTGACTGTACAAGATAGAAAATTTCGGGTTGTCACATCATCCCCCCCGTTAGAGGGAATTTCGTCCCGAAATTAGAGTTTAGGTAAGGAAGTAGGTATGAGTAATCGAGCAAAGAGATGGGGATACTTCCTAATCGATTGAGTCCTCGCGCTCCCAAGTGAGTTCAGGTCCTCGCTTGGCATTCCAGCGAACCTTCACTAATGGGATGCGGTGTTGCTTCGTTCGTCTGATCTCTCGATCTATGGTCACTACGGTTCTTTCACGAAGGTGAGGATCTCGTTGGACTCGATCTCGGCGAGTGGGATTACAAGAGTCCTGACAGAAAGGTTCTTTTTCAAGTTCGAGACGTGGAGGGTAAAATGTACGTTACTGAGTTGGCGAGTAGGTTGAATTTGTGAGTTACAGGGCCGATTCTGGCAAGAATCTCGGAGGTCCTAACTATCTTGGATTTAGCTTTCCACGCTTTCCGAAGCGTATTAAGCCTTCCCAGGGTGAGACTTCCAAAAGAATTTGGTCTCTCACTTGGAGTTCCAAAGGTTTCTTCCTCCTGCTTCTCTTCCCAGTCAAGGGCCGCTCCCTTCTGGGTCAAAGTAGTAAGAGGTTCCGTAATTTGCGAGGAGTTCTAAATGAACTACGACAGTAGGTCAGCGAGACCTAGAATTTGGGGAGTTTCCGTCGGCGTCTTCGGTGCTGACAAATTCTCAACGGTTTTGATTATTTGAAGGGTCCTCAAGAATTCCCACATTACTAATAGTGTGCCTTAGGAATTCGACTCTTCAATTCCAAAACTCGTATTTAGAGAACTTCGCGTAAAGCTTCTCTGGTCGTATTGTTACCATGGTTTGTTGTTGATGCTCTTTATGATTTCCTTCTTACTACGAGAGTAGATAAGTAAGTCATTTACAAGGACAATGAAGAACTGATCCAAGTAAGAATGACATACCCTATTCATTAAGTTCATGAATACTACGGGCGTATTGGTCCTATCCGAGGGGTATCACTACGGACTCGTAGCGTCCGCATCGAGTTTGGAAGATTGTCCTCGGGACATACTTCTCTAATACTCGCAACTGGTGATATTCGGATCTCAGGTCCATTTCTTAAGGGTACATCTTTCCTTGCGGTTGGTCGGCCAATTCATCTATGCGAGGCAGATAGTAATGATTTCTACTGGAGATCTTGTCGAGGTCTCTGAAGCCGATGGACCTACGAAACAATTCGTCTTTCTTCTTGAAGAACAAGACCGGAGCTATCCATGGTGAGGAGCTTGGTCTTTCAATTCCATTGCTGAGTCGTTCGTTAGGTTTGACCTGACAGTTCTTGCAGCACGGTGGGTGTTAGACTGTAGGGCGATCTGGTTACGGGAGTTGTACTGGGTTCTAAGTTTGTTCGCATGACGATGCGATTACTCGTAGTCTTGGGCAGTCTCCGTCCTGAAGTTCATATTAGAAATCATACATGGTTCATCAATCAGTCTCGTGTATACGAGTCGTATATATAATTAAGATTGAAAAGGTAGTCGAATAAATGATTCTTCTTTAAGCTCACATCCAAACAAGGAAAAGAAGTTAAAGCGGAATCATCAATTCTAAACCTTTAGAACCTTGATTATATACCACCCTTGTGTATACATTCTTCAGCGATGGATCAACCGTAAGGGTCTTTGGATTGAACTTGACGTACTGTACGAGTGGTATCCCGGAGAGGTTTGCTGAGGTTTCTTCGGGAAGGATACAAAACATAAGGTATTCTATGCATGAGTACCTCGGAGTTCCGGAATGAAGGCTTCGCTAGAAAGGCGATTACGGAGAAAGAGATGTACGCACGAATTGGTATTGTGAGGGTCGAAGTGACTCAAGTTATCTGATAGTATCAGACTCACTTGGAAAATAAAGGCATTAGATTAGATCATAAAGGCGTTACAGACAAAAGACAACAGTGCAACGTTTAACAGAGTTTCAGTACTTCAGATTAACTACAAGACTACTGCTGCGAACAAGGTATACTATAAGAGGCAAGTATACGCAGCACGAGGGTCCCTTTGACTGACGGGATCTCGCAAAAGATAAGACTCGAGTTGCACTAGTTTTAAACAGTTTAGGAGTCTGTTACAACGAAACGCCTTAATTACTTTAACGTGGGCCCGGAGTAGTCTCTCCTGCGGCAGTGATCCTTAGTATCTTCCCGTCTGCGCCATATTTCTTTGTTATTGGACAATCCTTCTTGAGGTGTCCAATCTCACCGCATTGGTGACATATCTGGCTAGCACCAACATCGGTGGTGGAGGTGATGTGTCCGGTAGGAGTTATGTGGACATGGTTTCTTTCGTTGTTCCTCCTTTTCGAACAATTCCTCTTAAAGTGTCCGATTTCACCGCAACTATAGCAAGCCTGGTTGACTCCGATGTCAGGGACTTGAGTGATGGGTCGTGCCGGTGCTCCATAGCTACGAGCATGGTGCCCTATTTTGTGGCAATTGCAGCATTGCATTTCATGGCAAGCCCCATTATGATGAAAGCTACACTTGTCACACTTCGGACGTTTTCCTTCGTATGGTCTGATCGGTGCTGGGATGGCAGGGGTTGCCACCCGTTGCTGCTGCATGGCAAGCCTTTGGGATCGCTTGCGCTCCTTTTGGGCTTGGCGCTTTCGTTTCCTACTCTTAGTTTTATGACTTTGCAAGCCCATGACTGTTATCATTTGTTGGCTTCCCGGATCGATACAACAATCGGAATTGTCAACTCCTTTGCCAGTCGTGTTTGCGTTGCCAGAGTTGAGGTTTGGAAGGACAGCTGTCACGGTAGCTGTTACCGCGGCTTGGAATGTAGCGGCGTCGATATGAAGGATAGGGTTTCGTTGTTCGGCTGACTATTTCTGGATGACGACATGGTTCTGTTATATGAAAGAAAATGAGTTCGTGAGCGATTATGGTTGAACCTAGATGTATTCCGATCATTCATGTAAAGAGTAAAAATATGTTCACGAGGGTTTGACCTACATCCCTATGATGCAGTCCTAGTAAAGAATAGAGTTAAGTTCATAGAATGGTTACAAGACGTTTGTCGTCCAAACCGGGGTGCCATTGGTTGGTGGATAACATGATCCAACCTTTGAAAGAGAATTGGGAATGATCCCTGAGCTAAATTTCCCCTAGTCCAATAACTTGACTAGAGTGAGTTTCAAATAGACTCCAACGATAGTATGACGAAAGTATTTGAACAAAGGGTGACACAGAAATTTGCCGACTGTCAATATCATTGATATTTATGATGTAATAAGTTCGGGAAAATTGACCTTGTACTAGGTCTTACATCATTTCCGGAGTAGAAAAACCTTTGACAACATAAAGGCCTACTAAAAGTACTTACAGTACAAGGTAGTTACATAGAAAAATGCCACATAGGACATAGACAGGAACACGGTCCTTAAAACGAAGAAGGAAAGTAAAGCATCTCTTACTGGCGACGGTCACCCCTATGGTGAACCCTTAGTTCAGCTAGTTGACGTTCCATATCGAGCAGGTATCTTTCGTACACCCTCTGGCGTACTCGGAGCTCTATGACTTCGGCTCGTGTTTCAGCTAGTGCTTGCAGCAGGGTCTCATGGTCTCTCTCAGATCTCTCATGAGTGTGTTCGAGGCGATTGGTGCGAATGGTATGCATTCTTGCATTGGCATCAACTTCTGCGATACGATGGAGAGCTGTCCTGCCCTAAAATTCGTTTCGGGCAACTCTACGGACCAGGATTGGCAGAACTCTGTCTTCTGAGCCCCCTTCGCTTAAGTTGTAGAAGCTTCGCTCTCCATTAAACGGCATAGGTTGATCTTGCTCTTCGCTCCATGTCTCCAAACATTCTACCCAAGGAGGCGTCGGGCCTTGAGAAGCCGGACTAGGGTTGGGATTTGGGACAGGAGTCATCGGGGGTAGGTTCTCAACCTCAGGTTCGGAGTAAGAACCATTTGCAAAGCCTTCAGCCTGGTGATCACCCACAGGGATTGGGTGATCATTTTCTGGCTCTGCTTCAAACCCTCCTTCATTACCATGGTTAGGGAAGTACAAATTGCCGTGGGGATGGAATCCAGCCATATTATCTATGCAAGAAAAGGGATATAAGAAATAATCACATAAGTAATTTATAGTAACACAAAATACTCCTATAGTATTTTAGGTTTATGTTTTATTGTTCTCATTGTGGTATTGTGGGTAAGTTTTTAGACTTGTTGCAACCTCACAACCATACTTAGGCACATGCTAGTCAACCCTCGGATAATATAGTTGATCAGACTATATCTTCCCAGTTTTGACTATATGTCTCTAAGTCTACTTGTGCTGCCCAACAATCGTAATACTTTTGTTCTGTCCTAGTGACATGGATTTTAGTATGAATGCAGGCATGTATACTTAACTAATTATTTTATTATTTAAAAGTATAAAATCTTGGTCAGAGTATTTTAATCCCATTCTATTTATAGTCTGTATATCTTTTATGGGTTGATATACTCAATTCACTATAAACCTGGCTCTGATACCAATCTGTCACACCCCAAAACCGAGAACGGCGGAAACGTTCTGGGGCGTAGGACGTCATGTAAGGTATCACAACAATGCAAAGTAGTAAACAAGCAACAACATCATCCATTGCATTAATAGTATAATTTCAAATACAAGTGTGTTCTTTCATAGAATAAATCAATATAACGAATATTCAAAATAAAAGACGAGTCTTGACTGCTCCGTCTTCACAAAACCTGGTCATCGTACCTGTCTATTGGTGACCTGAGAATACAAGTTATTTTGAAAGCGAGTATCAGCTTTAAGCTGGTGAGAACATAAGTATTTTAGTGTCATTGCTTTGTAAAACTGAAAAGAAAAGATTTGGAATTGTTTTATGAAGACTTGGTATGAGTATGAACAACCCTAGAAAATCCCATATTTCCTACTAGTATAAAAAGTAGTCTTCTACCAAGACCCGACTGTTTTGAAGATTTGCACCTCTGTAAAAATGAAGGTTTTTCCCCTAGTATAACTATTATTAGCAAAATATAGCTATACTTAAACGTGAATGCGATAAAATCTCAAAGTAACTGTAATAGGGAAAATAATAATTTACCCCAGTATAACTATTATTAGGAAACCAGTTTGATAAAGAGTTTAACGTGTAAAAACATTCGAGAAATCATTTTGAAGTAGTTTGCTTGATAAAAACAGCTAAAAGTGTATTAATCCAAAGTTTGATAGTTATTAATCACATGTGATTGATATGATAACTATCATGATTCAACTTGTATTCCCCCCCCCCCACAAAAGCATTTAAAAACATTTAAAAGGTTAATTAAGGGGTATGAACTCACCTATAGTGAGTGGATCGGATGGAAGTGTCGGACAAGTGCTTGGTGTCAAGTGAAGATTTGAACACACACAAAGATCCTAATAACATATAAAGACATATGTATGTAAACAATTAGTGATTATAACACCAGTTGGACAAGTATAAACACCCTAATGTGTGAAAAACACTTTGGTCAAAGTGTTAGGAGGCCATTGGGTTGCAACAAAAGATTGCAAGGCATTGTAAGTGAGTTTATGGTCAATGGACCATACTTAATGGAGTTTACGGCCCAGGGGAGTTTACTCCTGGCCGTAAACTCTCTAATGGGTCTCCATTTGAGGCTTAAAGGTATGATATCTTAAGTGGTTAAGTGTTCCAAGGCTAAACAGGAGGCTAGGTGAGTTTAAGGTCCAAGAATTGACCTTAACATGAGTTTACGGCCAAAGGACCATTCCTTCATGAGTTTACGGCCGTAAACTCATGGTACTAAGTGCCATGTGGTGTTTTGAGGTCTTATAAGTCATAAAGAAGCATCTTTACTTCAAGTCTAAGCCTTAGGAAGTCATGGAGGAACAATTTCACCCCTTTATAGAGTTTACGGCCCATGGACCATTCCTCATGGGTTTACGGCCGTAAACTCTATATGTTCATGGCCTTTTTGATGTTTAAGGTCCCTAGTTCAATGGTGGTTGGTTCTAGACTAAGTTGAAGATCTACACAAATGGAATGATTTCACGGATGAAATCATGTAAGATCACTAGTTCATGTAAGATATCAACTAGTTAGGGCAAGAAACTTACGAGTTTTGAAGATCGGGGACGAAGATCGGGATGATAGTCGAGAGGATTTGGGAGGAAATCAGCCAAGGGAAAGAAAGAAATGAACAAATGGCCTTCACTTGATCATATAAAGTGGAGTTTATGGCCCACATGGAGTTTACGGCCGTAAACTCCCATGTGGTGGCTGTGAGCTCCAGGTCAAGGTGTTTCAGGCTCGTTCTTTATACTATAGATCCAACAGATAAACCCCGACACTTATCCCTTAAGTGTACAAGGCTCAGAACATTCAAACAGGTTCCAAATTGTGCTAAAAGTTAGCAGGAATGAGTTTGACTTCCAATGAAGTGTTTGACTGTACAAGATAGAAAATTTCGGGTTGTCACAGAATAGACTATGAAGAGACCTTTGCTCCAGTAGCAAGGTTGGAATCAGTGAGAATCTTTTTGGCATATGCTGCACATAAAAACTTTGAAGTTTTCCAAATGGACGTAAAATGCGCTTTCTTGAGTGGAGAACTCGAAGAAACGGTATACGTTGAGCAACCACTTGGATTTGTGAATGAGAAGCATCCTGATCACTGCTACATACTGGATAAAGTAGTCTATGGATTGAAGCAAGCCCCGAGAGCCTGGTATGACACTCTAACACGATTTCTCAAAATGTCAAAATTCAAGCAAGGTTCAGTTGACCCAACCTTCTTTCGCAAGAAAGAGGGCGAACACTTAATGATCGTTCAAATTTATGTCGATGACATCATCTTCGGCTCCACGAATCCCAGCTTAACAGCTGAATTCAGGAAGTTGATGGAGACTAAATTTGAAATGAGCGCAATGGGTCCGATTAACTTTTTCCTTAGATTGAATATAAGACAGGGACTAGAAGGCATCTTCATCAATCAGGAAGCGTACACAAAGACGTTGTTAACGAAGTTCGGCATGACGGGAGATTCGAAAGTAAAGGTTCCAATGGCTTTTGGCACGAAGTTGAATCCATCTCTTGAGAAACCGGCTGTTGATATGACTCTTTACCGTCAAATGATAGGGTCACTAATGTATCTAACGACTAGTAGGCCATACATAATGTTTTCTGTCTGTTATTGTGCCAGGTTTCAAGCTAATCCAAGAGAACCTCACATGATTGCAGTGAAAAATATCTTCCAGTATTTAAAGCGAACCTCGTCTCTCGGTCTTTGGTATCCTGCAAAATATGGCTTCTTTGTTCAAGCTTTCTCTGACGCTGATCTTGGTGGATGTGGATTGGATCGAAAAAGCACAACCGGCGGGTGCCAGTTCCTTGATGGCAAACTTGTCAGCTGGCAGTCAAAGAAACAAACTTGTGTGTCCCTCTCCACAGACGAAGCTGAGTACATTGCTGCAACGTCCTGCACATCACAGGTCATATGGATACAAAGCCAACTTAGAGATTATGGCTTGAGCATGAATAAAATCCCTCTTTACTGTGACTCTGAAAGTGAAATACGAATATGTCACAATCCAGTGCAACACTCCAAGACAAAGCATATCGCACTGAGATATCATTTCATCAAGGACCACGTTGAAGATGGAAATGTTGAAATTCACTTCGTTCGGTCCTCAGAAACTGGCTGACATCTTCACTAAGGCCTTACCAGAAGCAAGCTTTAACAAGATACTCCAAGGCTTGGGAATGATGGAAGCTGAGTTAGCACCGAAACCTTCTACTACTCACTAAAATTAAATAAGCGAAATAGAGCGTTTGCTCGGTCTATTTTGGCTCCTGAATTTTCGGGAACCGAAATGAACTGAACGCTCGGTCTATTTCAGTTCTTAATTTTTTGGGAACCGAAATAAACCGAATGCTCGGTCTATTTCGGCTCTTAAATTTTTGGGAACCGAAATGAGTCGAACGCTCGGTCTATTTCAGGCTCTTAAATTTTTGGGAACCGAAATGAACCGAATGCTCAGTCTATTTCAGTTCATAAATTTTTGGGAACCGAAATGAACCGAACGCTCGGTCTATTTCGACTCTTAAATTTTTGGAACCGAAATGAACCGAACGCTCGGTCTATTTCGGCTCTTAAGTTTTTGGAACCGAAATGAACCGAACGCTCGGTCTATTTCGCTTCATCTTTTCTAAGGAATGGTTTCGGTTGTTTAATTTTACAAAGCTTTCTTATTCTTTCGTGTGTTAATATTTAGTTTCTTTTCTGTTTTTATTATTTTTTAGAAAATCCAAAAATCCAAAAATATTTTCTTTTCTGTTTTTTTTTAATTTTTCAGAAAATCAAAAAGGCAGGTATAATCTTCTTCTCTTTGTACTAGTTAAGTGTACCTAAAAGCATGCTGTTGCATGTAGACCGAAGCCTCCATGACTCTGAGTGAAGCCTTAATGATTCGATAAACACCAATCGTTTCTTCCAAATCAGGCTGCTTAAATCACTCAAGTCACGAGCTACCTAACTTTTCTCACAGAGAGTTAAGAGTTTTCTGCTTTGTCCTTCTAATATAGCAGAGGTACTTTAGGTTCCTTAACCACCTCACATTTCTCCATTTAAGTTTCGCTTCATATAAGTAACCCTTGAGACTCTCAGCAATTACCACTGAGGTTTATGGTTACACAATCTCTGTGTTGATGATCTTAGTCTCGTTTACCACGTGCTAAGTGAAACCCAAAATCCAACACCTTGAATGCATTGACGGTGAACACTCTAATGTTCAAGCTATTACTTGTTACCTCATGAAATCTCTTTTTCTTTTTGCGTGATTTTTATGAAACTGTCTAACACATGACGTTTCTACCCATAAGATCCAGTTTACTTTTTTTTTTGAGATTTCTTACTAATTTCTAGTCACTTAATATATTTTTTCAAACCTACTTGTTCAAAAAACCACATCGGTTTCACAAGTACTTCACCCTACTTTCGGTCTTATTTCAAGTATTAAGGTTCGGTTGAAGGTAAACTACCCTATAAAGCCTATAATTAAAAAGATGCCTTTCAATGTTTCTTTACAAACATTTGATCGTATTTCACGGGAAACCACACAGACATTTCTCAGTCTCTCTTGACCTTGAAGGAAGAGATTCGTGCCTGGGATAATCAGTTTCATGTCTAAACTGACATCACTTACATTCCACAAATATTTTGCTTTATTTCTTTATCATTGGCACACTCTTGCACGAAGGTCTTTATGATTTTCAAAATTCTTGTTCGTGGTACTAATGGCAATTTCCAGATTTATGCTTTCGATTCTAACGGATATGGTAGTATTCTTTATTATGAAGAAGCGACAGTTGATTACAATAACGGGAAAGGATGTATCTAATTTATGGTGGTGTTGATTTTTTATTGATAAAAATCAAATAAGGGTAAGTCAGCATGAAGTTGAAACGGTTCAAAATTTGAATAGGAGATAAGGTCAAAAAAGCGTGTGAATTTGAAACGGCACCTGATATCACGCCTGCTGACGATACCCGGCTGTCAAATCCCACTTTTTCTGGCGACGCTTCAGAGATAAAATCATCATCACAGCGAATTTTTCTCTCTCCTAGAGATGGTATAAAAGATTTTCTCGCACCTCTTGGACTCCTTTACCGTTTCTTCTTTCTCTCTCACAAACACATCGGAGATATTCCACTGTTCATCTTCTTCCCACCTGCAACAATGGCTGACTCTTCATCGGTTTTTGATCAATCCGCTCAGTCCATTCTTCTGACCATCAAACCTAATCAGAATCTGGTCATCGAACTCAACCCATTTGTCTATGATTCGTATATGCTTCATGTGGTCGAATGTCTCAAGTATTCACCACTGGTGGTCGCTCTCACACAGGTGGAAAGTGTTCCAATGTCGATGCTCTCTGCTGTCTACTCCTCTGCCGTTTATGATAAAGCCAATGAGCGTACTTTTTCGAAATCGTCAATCAAAAGTCCTCAATTTCAAAGGCTAGGTTTTCTCCATTACTATGCCTTCCTGCTGCTGAATCAATGGTTAACCCAAATTCCATCTCTACCACTCAACTGTACTCGATTCTCTATGATATGGGGTACACGGAGCTTCTCACCACAATCACCAAGTTTAAGAAGTCTTCTCTTCCTCCTCAGTGGAACGGACTCTTAACGCTCCTCTCCAAGGGCTTTTCGGAGAGGAGTGCTGGTTCAGACGGTACGAGCAGGGCTTTTATGACCATTCTATATGGTCTGTATCATGGGATTAATTTGGACTATGGGTCGATTCTATGGGCTCAACTTGTTCAGAGTCTAAGCTCTTCTTCGAGGTACACTGAAATTTCTTGTGCACGATTTTGGACTATCGTCACTCATTGGGCGATGGAAAAGTTTACTGTTCCCACTATGGCAGATTCCCTCATGTCTTCGATTGCTACATTTCATACGACGATGATCCTTGTCCCAAATAACTCCAAGTTTATCTTTATCGGGTCAATTCCAGAATCTATGTACCGCTGTGTATCCAGTGCGAGTCATGTCATGGCAGATTAGAGAAAGCTTTCTCCTTCGGGTCCACGACCACTTACTCCCGAGATGCAAAGCTCGTTGGATGCTGCAGATAAGCCTGCAAAGCGAGGAAAGAAGTCTGATAGCAAAGGGGAAAAGGTTGGTCAATCATCCAAAGCTTCTACTCCTAAGAAACGCAAGTTAGAGCGAGCCGAGTCTAATGCTCCAAAGAAACGCAAGACCAAAAAGCAGGCTCGTAGACTGAAGTCTCCTTCCCCATCCTCTAGTGACTCTGAGTATGTTCCTTCTGATGGCCAGCGTGATCCTGAGTCAAATGACGAAGAAGCTACTGAAACCGACAGTCCACCTAGAGGTAATTCGCCTCCACCCTCACCTACCAATGATCGTAACCGAAACTCGCCTCCTCGTTCTGTTCCACTTTCGGTTCCTATTACTATCGCTCCCTGTCCTCCACCTGTCTCCTCTACAACTGCAACCTCTATCCCAATTCCAACCCCACTATTCACTACCGTCACTACTACCACCACTCATCCAACCAAACCTACTGTTCGTGTCAACGTATCTGATACGGGGGCAAGTCCATTAGGTTCTGATCCTCCTGTTACATCAGCACCTTTATCCCCACATAGATCACATGATTCTGAACCTGTTCTTGGTGGTGAAGACTTGGAGTTTGATTCCACTTAGTTCAGTCCTTATCGCGTACAGAGCGATGAAGATGATGAAGCCCCTATTACCAAAAAGGATCTCAAGACTGTGACCGAAAAACTTGATCACTTGCTCTCTTCATCTTCTGCCAGTGCATATTCAGAGGCAGCTCTCAAGGCCCTGTTCTCCTCGGTTGTGAAAGAACATGAAACCTCCATCTCCAGCGCTGCTAAAGCGATTGACGCCTCAACCTCAACCTGCCAAAAAGCTTCACTTGCAGTTGAAGCTTCTACCAAAGATTTTAAGCAGGCGACCACAAATTTCGAAAAACTAATTTTAGAGGCACATATTTTTCTCGATTCCCTCCAAGCCGCTGCAAAGAAGAATGCTGAAACAGTGAACGCTTCGGTTGATCATCTTACGCCGTTCACTGGCAGCCGAAAAAACACATCTCGAGGAAGCTCGCAAATCCATTCAGGCTGCTAACCAAGAGCTTCATACTTCGATTAATGATCGCCTGACTCAACTTGAAGCCGAGCTTGCTGTTGAAAATAAAATTATGGATGAGCTGGATAAGCGAACTTCTCAGCTTAAAATTTAGAATCTCAAGCTGAAGTCTGCTACCAAAGACATTGAAGAATTGAAATCCGAGCGAGAAATAATTAAGAGTTCGGTCGGTGATGTGCATTCCATCCTCCTGCATCTACTGGAAGCCCATGACTCCATCCTTACTATCTCCATCCGACGCCACTTGGCTGAAAAGCTGCGACCTGCTTTGGACGTGTTGAGCAGTATTGAAGGTGTTCCGGAGTCTGGTGTCCCTCCGAAACAAGGGGGAGATAAGGCAACTCAGGGCAAAGGCCAACCTCATCTACCTCCCAAACCGAAAGTCACTACTAAGCCAAAGGTTAATGAAGCTTCGGGCAGTGTGAAGGACAAGAAAAAGAAGAAAATTGGAGACGATGATGTGGATGAAAGTGAAGATGACAATGATACAGGAGAAAATGCTTCGAAAAAGGAAAGTTTCAAAGTCAAGCCCACTGATCAAGAGATTCGGGAAAGACTTCATAAAGAGGAGGAACTTCTTGACAAGGAGTTGAAAGCGAACGAATTGCTGGAATAGAAGAAGTCCATGTTTCCTGAATGGACTATGGAATCGCTTCTGAGAGAGGTTATAGATGCACCGAGTACTCATTGGCTCGAACCGGTTTCATCGTTCGGGCTTGAGAACTCTAAGGACTCACAGTTTGACATGCCCATCACACGAAAGGCATTCATCTTCCACTATTTTGAGTCGACGGCTGGCATTCCTTCTCCAGACCCGAAGGTCGATCGGGATTTGCTCGAGTATTATCGGGAGTTTGCTCAGCCACAATACCTGACCTGGAGCAATCAGAAAATTACAACGGTCAAGGTGTTGAAGCCCACATCAGCAGGGAAATTCATCAAGATCAAGTTCAAGGTGACCCGAGGCTCTGATAGCTCGGTTCATATGATTTCCCTGGCTGACCTACCGAACTTGAATCCTCACGACTGGATACTTCTTAATAATATTTTGCTAACCAATCCACAGGAGTAGCAGCCTATTATCGATCACATCAAGCGAATGCTTGTATGTTATATTCATGAAGTCGCGAAGATAGATCAGGAGATTGCTGTTGCTATTCATAAGCGAACCACTGTGAAAGCGATTGGAAGGGCAGGCGATATAAATGCGATGGTTAAGGGGAAGATCAATCCCAAGTTTCACACTGTTATGTTCATGAGAGCCGAAGGTTAAAAATGCATGTTCGCTCTGATTGACAAACACCTATTCTCCACCGCTTGTTTGGAACACATTTTGGAGATTATTCATAGGTGTAATCGGAACAGTGAAGCCGATAAGAAGCTGTTTACTTATATGCTTCGATGGTACATTCTGTTGCGGCAAACTCTTCTTGCCATTATTCCTCGGCTGTTCAAGGTTGTAAAGAAGATCAAAGTAACTCAGCCGAAGTAGTCTCTCGCCTCATTGACGTAAAGGGGGAGATTGTTGGGTCTAAGTTTTGCGTCATGGGCTCGGTTCGTTAGTCCATTTAGTTTACCCGGTTTGGGCCTGTCCAACCGTGGATAATCATTAGGGTTAACATTTATATATTGCATGCATGTATTGCTTTAAGGCTATCGATCTCATCAATTACTTTTGCATTGTAACCCTAAACACACCTCTACAGTCGAAGTTCTTCATCGAGCTCTTCTGAGGTGTGAGTTATTAATCATTCGACACCATTTGATCCATTCTTGTGTTCTTTGATTACTTCATTCTTGTTTTTCTGTTTGGAATCTATCGATCTATAACTCAGTATTCTTATCACTAAGCTTCAAAAGTCCTATGAGGACTTATGGCCCTTCGAAATGCACCAAGATTTGATGGAAAGGTACCATCAAAGTGCTCGGCAGAAAAGGTATGAGATCATTGCCTCCATGATCACAACCAAAATGAAGGATGGAGAGTCCATCACGACCCACTTGCAAAAGATGCAGAGATATATGGACCGCTTGTTGAAGTTGAATGTGAACTTCGATGAAGAGTTGGCCATTGACATCATCCTACATTCTTTGCCTTCTTGTTATGATCAGTTCCGTATGACCTATCATATGAACAAGGAGGAGTTCACTCTTAGCAAGCTTCAAGGCCTTCTAAGAAATGTAGAAAGCAACTTGAAAAGTAGATCGGTTGTACCTACTCCTACTGCTACTGCCCCTGTTCTGGCAATCAGACATGGGAAAGGGAAGAAGAGGAAGGCTCCTTCTAAGAGCCGCAAGGGAAATTCTCTTGATGGATCCTCTTCCAGTGGGACCGAAGTTGGTTCTACTAATTCCTCTACCAATCCAAACGAAGCAGAGTGCTTCCATTGTCATGAAAAAGGGCACTGGAAAAGAAGCTGCCCCAAATACTTTCAGGACATTAAGGATGGGAAGATAAAGCCCACCTTTGCAGGTATTTACACTATTCTGTCTAATAACTCGTCACATGCTAATTCTTGGGTCCTTGATACAGGTTGTGGTATTCACATTTGTTTTGATATGCAGGGACTAAAAGGAAGTAGGGATGTGGATAACAGGAAGATAAACTTAATCATGGGGAATAGGAAAGTGTCGCCTGTGACTAAGATTGGAGTTTACGCTTTATTGCTTAGTAGTGGGTTAAATTTAGATTTGAATAATTGTTGTTACTCGTCAGATATGATGAGAAATATTATTTCCTTTCATAGTTTGTATAAACAAGGTTTTACCTTTTCTTTTAATAATAAAATTGGTAGTATCAATGCTTATTATAATGGTGTATTTTATTTTGAAGCATTACCTTGTAACGGTATATATGAAACTGTGATGGTTGTAGATAACCTAGGAAATAATGTGTTGAATATTGATTCGTCCAATGTTTTGGAGAAGGCATGCTTGTAGCATTGTCGTCTTGGACATGTCAACAAGAAGTGCATAGCCTAACTCCAAAAGGATGGAGTTTTGGAGTCATTCGATTTGAAATCGTATGACACTTGCGAATCTTGTTTGCTTGGAAAGATGACCAAGTCACCCTTCACTTGTACTTGTGAGAGGGGTGAAGGTTTGTTGGATCTCATACACACAGATGTATGTGGACTCTTCAGAACTGCCACAAGGGATGCTAATCGCTTCTATGTGACTTTTACTGATGATTATAGTAGATATGGGTATATTTACTTAATCAAGCATAAGTCAGAAACTTTTGAAAAGTTCAAAGAGTTTAAACAAGAAGTGGAGAATCAATTGGGCAGGAAGATAAAGATACTGCGATCCAATCGAGGAGGAGAGTATCTTAGTATCGAGTTCCTAGACTATCTTAAGGAATGTGGAATTGTTTCACGGTTGATGCCACCTAGGACACCGTAGTTGAATGGTATGGCTGAGAGATGCAACCGAACCTTGTTGGATATGGTTTGTTCCATGATGAGTCGAACTTTCGTAAGACGAGAGACTTACGACAAGCTAGAACCTCATAGTGAGCGATGTATTTTCATCGGCTACCCACATAAATCCTTTGGATATCTCTTCTACAGAACGAATGACAATGTTGTCTTCGTTGTGAGGAGAGGAGTCTTTCGAGAGAGAGAACTCATATGCCAAGAGGACAGTGGGAGGCAAATTGACCTTGAAGAGCTTCAAGAGTTAAGTGATGAAGGAACCTCAAACACTGACGCTCAACCTGAGGAGGAAACTCCTATTGAACCTATTGACGAGTCATTACCTCTTCGACGTTCCTCTCGAGTTAGGATGGCACATGAGGTTTATGGCTTTCATATTACTACTAAAGGTGATACGTTTATCAGTGATAGCACACTAGTAAATTTGGATGAACCATCTAACTACAAGGAAGCTATGGCAGGCCCCGAGTATGCTAAATGGAAAGAGGCAATTAACAACGAGATTCAGTCCATGTATGACAATCAAGTTTGGAACTTGGTTGACAATGTATCAGGTCGCAAGACAATCGGGTGCAGATGGATCTTCAAGAAGAAGACCGACATGGATGGGAAAGTACACATATATAAGGCGCGACTGGTTGTAAAGGGCTTTACTCAAACTCAGGGAGTTGACTATGATGAGACCTTCTCACCAGTTGTGAAGATTGAATCTATAAGGGTTATGTTGGCCATAGCTACATTTCATGACTATGAAATATGTCAAATGGATGTCAAAACCGATTTCCTTAATGGAAAGTTGGCTGAAGATGTTTACATGTGTCAGCCAGAGGGTTTTGTCAATTCAAAGTATCCTAATAGAGTGTGTAAGCTTGAGAAATCCATCTATGGATTGAAACAAGCATCTCGCAGATGGAATCTTTGTTTCGATGAGAAAGTCAAAGAGTTTGGATTTTCGAGAAGCGAGGATGAGTCCTGTGTATATATCAAAGCTATTGGGAGTATAGTAAGCTTTCTGGTGTTCTATGTGGATGACATACTACTCATAGGAAACGACATCCCAACCTTGCAGGAGGTTAAGTCCTGGCTTGGGAAGTGTTTTGCTATGAAGGACCTTGGAGAAGCTGCCTATATTCTAGGGATACGGACATTGAGAAACAGGAGTAAAAGACTAATAAGACTTAGTCAAAGTACCTACTTGGACAAGGTGTTGAAGCTTTTCATCATGGTAAAATCCAAGAAAGGTGACTTACCTATCCAAAGCAATACCAAACTGAGTAAGACTCAGAGTCCGAGTACAAAGGCTGCGATAGCAGAGATGAGTCTAGTACCATATGCTTCCGCGGTTGGCTCGATCATGTATGCTATTACTTGTACCCGCCCTGATGTGGCCTTTGCTTTGAGCATGGTCAACAGATATCAAGGGAATACTGGTAAAGCTCACTGGACTGCAGTAAAGAACATTCTTAAGTACCTGGAAAGGACTAATGACTGGGTCCTTACCCTCAGTAGGAGTGATGACTTGAGAGTGACAGGGTATTGTGACGCCGGTTTTCAGACCGACAAAGATAATCTGTGCTCTCAGTCAGGCTGGGTGTTTACCCTAAATGGAGGAGCAGTAACCTAAAAAAGTTCCAAGCAAGAGACTGTGGCAGATTCAACGTGTGAATCAGAGTACATAGCAGCGAGCGAAGCATCGAAAGAGGCGATATGGTTGAAGAACTTCATTGGAGACCTTGGAGTTGTACCAACCATAAATGAGCCTGTGGAGATTTTCTGCGATAATGAAGGGGCGGTTGCCTTAACCAAGGAACCGAGATATCATGGTAGATCCAGGCATATCGACAGAAAGTACCACTTCATAAGACGTCAAGTAGAAGAAGGACACCTCGTGGTGAAGAGGATATCGTCAGAGGACAACCCATCAGATCCCCTTACGAAGGGACTGAGTAGGGTTAGGCACTTGCAGCATGCGAGGGGAATTGGGCTAATGGACGATATTAGTTTTAGTGATTAGATAAATATTTAGAAACTTGTAATAGCTAAATTGTAATTGACATTTGATGATTGAATAAAAGGAGTTTTATTTATAAGTAAAGTTACTGTCTTGTGTCAGGTTATTTACTATTATTTCACTTTTCCATGTTTTTACTTCCAGAATAATAAGATTATTCAAACTATCCACAGTCAATCATACTTTGGAAGTAGGTTATGAGGTTAGATTGTCATAAATTGGCTTGTAGATTGTCTAAGGTGTTAGACATAGCAAAAGTATGCTACAACGTTCATGAGTGCTCCTGAAATAAGATTTGAGTATTAGATTGAACCCATGCTCACATGAATCACTTCATGGAATTTATCACGAGTGATTGTGAGACGATAATATCATGTAGTCTTCAAACCAAGATATATGAGTTGTTGACTACGAGTTGGTTGTGCATTGATGATACGAAAACGCATCAGTAACTTGATGTTATAAAACGTATCGTTGTGCATGATTTAACGAGTACTACTAGAAAACAGACCTTTAATGACGCGCAAACAATGACACTCACTGATAGAGGACGCACATTTGTGCGTGCCCTAAAAATAATGTTAGTTTTGCAAAATTTGAAGGATAGAGGACACACATTTGTGTGTGCCCTAAAATTAGTGTCAGAAAAGAAAAAAAAGGAAATGTGGAGGGCGCCTCTCATAAAATGTGTGTCGTCTAAATGTGTCGCTTTATAACATTTTAATGAAACACACGTTTTTAAGGCGGGATTTCACCCGCCTGTTGAATCCCAAAAATTAAACCCACCGCGTCTTCCAATTAGCAAGAAAAAGCCCTAGGCGTTCGTCTTCATAGCAGCATCGCACCACCACCCAACCTCCGATCTCGCACCGCAAAGTGTCTCCGACCATCTTCTCTAACCATTCTTTCCTGTCGCACTACACCGATAACAAAACCCCCATCACTATTTTAGGTCACCATTCACCAACAGCCTCACTATTCTGAGATTTTAAATCCAGTGTTCATTTGACCATAAAGTCAAAATTGAATCGAATGTTCATTCGACACAAAGTCATTGATACGGCCGACGACGCCTCCGCCTCTGGTCTCTAGTCGATGACACCGACGAAGCCTCCACCTCCGGCCGCTTCCGTCTCCCCCTTCTTTCACGTTGTTTACAGGTACGATCTTTCAGCCATGAGACCATAAAGCCTTGTTCTCATCTTCTACATCTGAAAACCCCCTTCTCTTTTCCATGACCTAATTAACTCTTTTCATTTCCTTCTTCAACCATGAAAGAATCGACAGAAAGCTAGGGTTCCATCAAAATTGGCAGTAGCTATAGAAAACACCAAACCACCAAAAAACAATTGAACGTTTAGGGCTATGTAAAATATATCGGTAACGAAATTATGCTCAAGATAAACAGATGAAGGACCTCTCGAGAGCCATGAAAGATCTACTCAATGATATGCCTCAATCTATTGAGAAGATGATACAACGATCCCAGGAATCTTAAGGAAAGCAACACCAATGGGAGGTTAAATCGGAGTTGTGCCATTGGTCTACTACATACATCGATGTTTCCTCTGGTGATCAACCCCAACAATATACTCTATTCCTCACTAAACCAAGGGTTTTGGCAGATCTAAGGGAGACAAATACAAAGTTCTCTGATCAGATTGATAAAATTGTCATCGGGATCCCTAGGGCACCATTATCGTTGTTGGGGTTCAAGGGGGAAGAACACGATGCTGTGGAGATCGTCACACAACGATCATAAGTCGCGCTTTCCTATTACGTAGCCACCGTCATCACCGCTCCGGAAGAAAATCCAGCCATGAAAGGTAAGACATCGACCTCTGTTTCTACACCATTATCGTTGTCTAACAAGGATGCCTGGCATAACTTTAGTTTCTCGTGAAGTCAAGTATGTAATCTTTCATTTCAAACTATTTTCTGGACATTAAGCATTCTTTAAACAGTTTATGAATTTTACTAATATATAGAGCAACAAGTTTTACTAATATATAAAGGCTGGCATGTTTAGATTTCTTATGAATTTTATGAATCCATTTTATTAGGTTACAATATGATCTATCTAGCAGCAAATAGCAAAAAAGAAGAAAAGTGTTGGTAAGATAGTGTCCATATCAATCCACTGTATGTTATGGGTAGCAAGAGACATGTGAGTCTCATGACCCAATAGGAAGTCTCCATGACAGTGTTTATGGCTCCACATCCCATCTGTAGGGATAGTTTGGGAACCTATAGATTAAATTAGTATACCTAATGGACCTACAAACTTGTATTGCTAGTATCTGCCTCTTGTTTTATTGATATTATCTTCTTTCACTGTTTTGTATCCATATTGTATTTACATGCTTATCCAACTGTGTTGCAGTTTTACCAAATTGGTCATTGCAAATATGGAGAATCTTGCAGATTCAATCACTCCAAATCTGAGCCTGAAAACTCTCTCCCACGAATTAAAATTATCGGTTTTCCAGAAAGATTGGTGATTACTAATTTATCCTTGTATAGCTTTTCATATAGATGAATTGGTTGAATTATCTTTTTAAACCATATTATATTGTTGACCAGGGTTATGAAAGCTGTTCATTCTACATGCGTATTGGTGTATGTGGTTATGGTGCATCCTGTAAATTTCACTACCCTCCACCTATCTTCTTTACTGTCGAATCCATGGATAGCCAAAATGAAGCTTCAGAAATCAATGATGTCGATGCAAGACATGTTCCTCATTTCTTACAATCAACTAATTCACATGCTGCTGAAGAAAGCCTTTTAATTTACTACAAGCCTGTAGAACTATACATTTGAATAAATGGTTATTCTTTTCTTTTGTTAATATATTTTAAAATTCATTGTGCAGGTTTTTATCCATGATCCTTTATACAATACAAGAATACAAAGAAACGAAAGTAGGATGCTACGATAAATAAATAATGCATTTAGCTCCCTTTTTTCTGAGATCAAAAAGGGAAATTTGAAGAGAAGAACAAAAAAAAAACGGGATATGTAAACCTTGGAATTCTTCTAATGGAAACTACAATTACTAGAGTCTTTGTTTCTGCTCTTACAGTAAAAAGACTTTTCACCTACACCTCAAACAAGGATGGAATTAGTAGGAGATGGCTACTTTCATTTATTTATATAACATTATAGTTTTAGTTTCTCATTTTCATAAAAAACATATACTTTGAAAAATCCATCTACTTTGAAAAATCCATCTAAATATAGCAGTGAAAGTTGATTTTTGTATACAAATGATGATATTGCTACAGTTTGATTGATTTTCAAAGTATAATGAAAGTAGGATGCTAAATTAAATAAATCAATGAAACACCTCAGTTTAGTATAGATTGTAGAGAGAAATGAAGGCCGAGCACAAGTACAGAAAACTCAAGACCGAGTGTTGACCAACCTGAGAAAGGAAGAAACAGCATTGATCAGTCTAGTTAGCTTTGGCTAATTCCTTCATTCGTTTATTCGTTTATTTGTTTATTTGTTTATTTGTTTATTAGTTTATTTGTTTACTTCATTTGTTAATTATTAACAATATATGTTGTTGAAAAGCAAATGATTATGGCAGATTTGGAGGTACGATGAAGGCGGCAGTGTTGTGCAATATAGATTGTTTCAAGCACACGGGTGCAATGGGGGTGGAAAGATCGTGATTTTGTGAAGATTTATGTTTATTGAGTCAGGTATTTTGTTGGTTTACTTGTGTTGTTTTGATTGTGAGTTGTGAAGTGTTGTTAGATAAAGAAAAGAAAATGATTTTAATTAGGCAGATGTATGTATGTATGATCGGACAGTCTGAGGAGAAAGAAAATACGAATCCTGATTCTTCTGTCCTGCTGCAGAGCAGTGAAAATGTAGATAAAAACAAGGCCCAAGAGGGAGATGAGGCGGCTCCTGTGTTAGAAAAGACAGTGAAGGTGGATTTTGACTTGAATAAAGTTGTTCGTATTGATGATATCGAAAGGCATAAGTCATTACATTCTCCAAGTTCTGTTGTGGCGGGAAAACCGGGTTGCTTCAGTTACTATAGCAACAGATGCTAAAGGACCTTTTTTTATCATTTGAGAATCTGTTAAAAGGCAAGGCTGAGCTTGGGTGGAAGGGATCTGTCATGGTTATCAGTTTTTGATACTCCTTCTTTCTTTCATTCATTCAGGTATCTACTTTGTACAGTAGGATCTGTGTACATTAGGTCAAAGGAGGCTCCTGCTAAGGACATCTTAAAAGATCTTGTTGAAATGTGTTGTGGCATCCAACATCCTCTTCGTGGACTCTTTCTAAGAAGTTATCTTTCTCAAGTCAGTAGGGACAAGTTACCTGATATAGGTTCTGAGTATGAAGGGTAATATTTTCAAACTTGTACATGTTTCAGACTTTCTGTTACCAATTGCAAAGTCATTGAAGTACTAAAATACCCTTTTCTTTTTGTAGGGATGAAAACATTGTTATGGATGCTGTTGAGTTTGTTCTTCAAAACTTCACAGAGGGGAAAGTCTCGAAGTACATTCGACTTGCAGTGCGCCGTGGGTTTGTTTTTCCGATGAGGAGATCACCATCGGTTGCTGATGCTGTTTTGTCCACAACGGCGGAAGACCGCCATGATCGGTTGAAGTTGGACCAAAATGCCCACCCGTTATTGACTGCCAACCTGGTGTTTCAGGTAGTTATCCATTCAAATTAGATTAATTTGTGAATAAATAAAAATAAAGTAAATTACAAATTTACACCTATGTTTTACACAAAGTTTTAAGCTAAAATACAAAAAATTGAACTGTACAGGTTGTTTTCATCTCTTCATCTTCTAATTTATATGGGTTCTTTGAAAATTGAATAAGAACCTATGTGGGTATGTATTTGATTCTCAACTTATACTACATATTTTCTAGATCACTTGTCTTACTGTATTATTAATATACTTTTACTTTTCTAGCTCACTTGTCTTACTGCCAAACACTCTCCTGTAAATTCAAAAAGAAGATATCACAGACAAGGAGTATCCTTTGGGAGCTGCCCTTGAGGCCACCAAAAATAATTTGATTCAAGGTAGTACAAAACTCTTATTCGTAGATCCTTTTGATTCCACTCATACATACATACATACATACATACCATGTTTACTATTAATTAGTTGATATTGATATTATACAATTGACATGATTATTGTGTAGGATTTCCCTATTGTTCTTCATCAAGAGTTGAGATTGATATTGAAGCTAAGAGACATGATGATTGGTCGGATACATGAAGGTTTCAGAGCTTCTTCAGACAGCTTGATAAGGAGTTATTGAAACTAGAAGGTTCCCCTTTATAACAATGTAGTATTAGGTTATATAGTTAGGGAAAACAACTTAATAACAATGTACAATCAGATCCCTTTAATATCAATGTATTACAATCTTTTGACATGAT